>NC_088604.1:56559296-59185546 GCF_036013475.1 Columba livia | reverse complement strand
TTAATATAATAAAATGAGATTAAAAAGTGCAGTTTCATTCCCTGGCAATTTTTATTAACAGTGGAAATGAGCAGAAACTTTAGTAAATACTGGACACTTTAAACTTTGGACTTAACAAACCAGAAGCTGCACAAACTGTCATTACACTACTATTTCGCAATCAGCCAATCTGTCAAAATGCAGAGAGTTTTGTATGATCTAGTTATGCAGTTATTAAACATAGTTCTGTGAAAATTATCTTGAAAGCTAAAATAGCCAGGCTAATAAGATATTAATTTCTACATACACTTACTAAAATATAACCTCATACAATTAAATAAAAGGAATAGTTTTTGAATAGGCAGCATTCATAAACTGAGAACCTGCTGGTTATTCCAGCCCAACCCTGTAATGGAAAAGTATATAGAACCTGAGAGTACTGACAGGGCTGCAGAGGTATTTCAGAGAGGCAAGCAAAGTTCTTTTCAAGTCACAGCAACATGACAAATTGGTAGGGCAGAAACAGAGTGCTGCAAATTCTGTATCTCAATTAATACATTGCTACCATAGAGTAACTTACAGTTTCCAAAGGCTTTACTTTTCATCATGCAAAAATCATTAAAGGATCTCTAAGACCTCATGTATCAGATCACAAACCACTGCAGTCACGCAATAGTTTCTTTACTGTGCAGTCTTAGTACACTAAATAAGGATGCGGGAGTTCATCTTCTTGCAGTATGAAGACAAAATAGTCAGTCATAGGCTGTTTCTTTCCACAGCCCTCAAAATGCATCACGTCCTGTAGGCATACTAATTACAAACACCCCACAGAATTAGCTATGTTGGATTTTTGTTTTCTTCTTGATCGTCTATAACTCATTCTCTGTATCAGTTTCTCTTAATAGCTGAGATACATACATAGCAGGAATTCACAGATACGTGCTGGGTACACATACAGCCCACATTACAACTTAAACAGGCATGATCAAATCTCAAAAAAATTGCCAAATTTTTTCTTGTCCTTAGACTGAATTTGCTCAAGTAACAAACATTTCCAGTATGAACTACAAAACACTGGCACATAGGGTGTATATACCTGTTAATTCCCCTGCATAATACAGTGGAGGGTCCACAGAGTTTGCTTTGGTTACTATGTCTTTTGTTTCTTTGGTTGCTGCTGTTCTGCAAGCCAAGAATTTCCTGTTGAATTAGCAGATGTTTACTGGCTTATCAAAATTCAATATTTAAAATATTAACATATTTCAGTATTTAAACAGTGACTTTTTTGCTAGAGATTTAACAGGTGTTCAAACTGATTAATAAAAAAATATCTTCAGTCCATTTCCACTCAATTTTATACATTAAAATATTTACAGTGAAAGCAAGTGTGAAAAGTATATTTCTCCATATGATATGGGGAGCTTTTAATACTCAAACCAGCTCTTCCCTTGTATACAAGCAAACAATGTAAACTTAGATATAAATGGATCAGACTACTGCAAGAAATGGCAGGATCCACTGTAAAGCTGTGGAGGCCCTAAATTTAATCTATGATTTCTTTCCTTTAAAGAGAGTTTGCAAATTACTCAACTCCCAGGGAAGCAATAACTCTTAAACCAAAAGGTAATACTGGTCTTCGGATCTTAGTCTGCTATTCAACATATACAGCAACCATGTTTCATAAAGATGACTACAACTATTCAAAAGCATCTAGTGTCATATGAATGGGGAAGGTCTTTAACTGATGGTAGAAAATTGTATATAATATTTGTTTCTAAAACCACAAAACCATTTCAAATTGTATACATTGCGTAATAAGTAGGATAGCTTTAAATTTTAGAAGTTTAATGATTTAAAATGTACAATAATATATTAGGCAGTGTAAAATAGTTCATAATATAGGGCAAATTATATACGTAATGCTGGTCATTGTTATCACAAGAGAAAGACCTCTGCTGGCATAACAGTTATATTTCCCACTTAATACACATTTTCTGCAAACTATAAATGTTCATTTTGCTCATATCAATACATGTAAAGATTCAGTCATTTATCCGTAATTATAAAAAGGGACTGTACATTTGAATAAAATGCAAGTCTTTAGAGTATCTAACTGTTGTCAAAATTCAAGGATTTTATTCTTCATGAGGACAGAAAATGGATGTCATGATCTACTGGAATTATACTGTAAATCTCTTGATAGTAAGACAGATGTTGGTTGTTCTTCGAAATGTACCGACTGGAGACAGGATCCAGGATATGCAGGTGTACAGTGAGACTACTAATGAACCTTAGATGCTATTCATCATAAACTAGATTCTGGAAAATGTTTTGCATTCTCCCAAAAGATTTATTCAAATATATTCCAAGAAAAGCAAGCTTGTACTTAACCAAAAAAAACCCAACAACAACAAAAAAACCCCAACCAAAACAGAACAAAACAAACAACAACAACAACAACAACAAAACAAACAAACAAAAAAACACAACACAACAGCCCCACTCGCCTAAATGCATTGCTAAAGAAATCAAATTTTTTCTTCTATGTAGATGACTTTATCCTATTCTCTTAAGGTAAATGGGGATAGAAAGATGGTTGGCTGGAGTAGATGCTGTATTTCCAATGCATTATTATTAATCACCTGCAACAGCTTTAGAATAGAATCGAATCATTTAGGTTGGAAAAGACCCTTAAGATGATTGAGTCCAACAATAAGCCTAACACTGCCATTCCTGCACTAAACCATGTCCCTAAGAAACTCACCTACACATATTTTAAATATCTGCAAGGATGGTGACTTGACCACTTCCCTGGGAAGCCCATTCCAATGCCTGACAATCCTTTCTGTCAAGAATTTTTTCCTAGTATCCAATCTGAACCTCCCCTGGTGCAGCTTGAGGCCATTTCCTCTGTCCTATCCCTTGTTACGTGGAGAAGAGACCAACACCCTCCATGCTACAAGCACCTTTCAGGTGGTTATGGAGAGTCATAAGGTCTCCTCTCAGCCTCCTTTTCTCCAGGTTGAACAGTGCCAGTTCCCTCAGCCACTCCTCACAGGACTTGCTTTCTAGACCTTTCACCAGCTTCACTGCTCTTCTTTGGACATGCTCCAGCACCTCAGTGTCTTTCATGTAGTGAGGGACCGAAACAGAATGCTTTAATGCTACTTGTGCCATGGTGATTTCCATTTCTCTGCACTGAAAAGGCATGTGTCCTTTGTCAGACAACATTTGTGTGAGCATTAGGTAGAGCAAGCACAGCAGTTATCTTCTGTGTTCTAGTACAACATTCTGCCATTAAAATAATGTGTCATTAATAACTTCCTTCAAGCAACTAAGAGAAGCATAAAAAAGCTGAAAGATGGTTGCAAGCTCACATGGGATCTGCCCTGTTATGCATCCTTTCAACGGAAGACAGTGCCAAATACTATACACTGTGCAATACCTTTATTACATTTTATTAACTTTAGTATTCCCTTTTTATTAATGCGGAATAGCCTTGTCAACTCCAGAAATGACAGAATGATTTATTCTGTCATTTTCTTCCTGTTTTGAAGAAAGCTACAGTTTCTTTTTATTCCTAAGATGAATCTTTTCTCAATTTCCCCCTTTTAATCTTACATCATTAAGTTTAGGATTTACAGGGCATTATAACCTCATAGTATGTACAATATGATGTCGACCAGGAAACCCTGGGAATGAAGCCAAGTTCCAGTGGAGATTCTGGATGTCAAACTCAAAGAATAGGTGATTTTGACCTTGGGTAATTCACTCATTGGGTTTCTCCAGTTTAAATGGAGACATTTTCTCATGGGAAAGCAGAAAAGTCACACATGCAAACTTAACAGGTGACATTACTAACATTTATAGATAAGAAGACAGGTTAATCCTTTCCCCAACATGGACTGAGCTTACTGTAGACCAAGAAATGGAAGACAATGGCAGAAATATGTTTTTGGTCTTCACATAACAGTAACCTCTTCATATAGCCAAATGCAAAGGTCTCACCTCTGTAGCAGCAGTCCATAGATCTTCATCATTATCATAAAAATCTTATGGACAGATTTACACACAAACCTGTGCTGCTTGCTTTGTACGGTGGCATCTGCTAAAAACCATTTTCCAAACAGAAATTTCAAGAGATACTATTTACACTACCCCGAGAGAGAAGATTCTTATAAACTACAAGGAAGGATAGGGGAAAAACAAGAAAAAAAGGCAGCTGGAGATAGTCCCTGCGCAGTCTAAAGATTCAAGACTTTTATAATGGTCTCATTGTTTGAGATTAATTCTTTGTTAATATTAAGCTCAACAACCACTGAGCAGCAGCAGAATAGCAGGGACTGATTCCAGCATTCTCTCCCAGCAAACAGTAGTAAAGGAGTGGTGAATACTGGGAGCAGACCAGGTTAGCTCCAAACATCAGAAGATGTTCGATGAGCCTCCCCTAGGCAACATTTTTTTCATTTTTCAGGTAGTACTGAGTACCATACTTGGTTATGGCACTTCAATGGTTTGTTACAGCAGCAGCATTGAAAAGTATAAAACACTAAAAGTAAACACAGCTGCTTATCAAATGAAACAGCCAAAGAGCCGTGTCTATTCACCCCATGGGGCAGCCATGCTGCATTTCACATTTCTACATTAACGCATATACTCGGTCAAAGTATCCTGACAGTCGTCATTCACACATTTGGTTACACTTTTCCCCCATAGATACTATTTTCTCTTTTTTGCTCTGTCTCAGCCTTAAAAATTTGAAAGAAAATAACTTATAACATATACATTCCTATTTATACTTTCCATTTTAAATTTTCTCAGTGAAAATATAAATCTTTTAAAAAAAAGTGAGCTAGGTATTACAAATGGTATAAGTATTCTATGTTAAAAAAATTGAGAAAAGGTTCACCTCTCACCTATGGAACTTAGCCATATTCTATGTCTGAATGTAATTCATGAAGAAACACTGTGTCTCAACAGTACAGTGTATAGAATGTTTGTCATACACAAATGGGGGTATGGGCAACACTTGACAGATCTCCTGTACATTGAGAAAAATACTCCACATAGAGCTGCCAATGCTAGTGTCATTCTTCTGCACTTAAGACATTGTTTCTTATCCATTCACTGCAATCCTTCTCTTTAGAGGAATGAACATGTTTCATTGCTACTAGAGCCTTGCTACTAAAGATGTGACAAAAAGTTATAGCAAATTCAAAGTTGTTGTACTATTTCAGAAAAATAAACCTTTTTGATGTCTTCAGTTTTAGCTAAGAGTTACAGGACAGCCTTGCCTAGTAAGACTTTTAAAATTACAGTGCTTAAGTAGTGATGGCTCCAGTCAAATCCTTCCAGTCCAAGGGGCCAGGTAATTGGCACTGCATAGACACAGAAAGAAAACGACACAAACCATTCACAGCCAAAACTCACAAACTGAATCTCTTCATTTGAACAATAGATTAAAATGCTACTCATGATGAAAAATAAACTTTACTGAATTTTCTTCTTCTCATTACTCAGCGAATGGCTCAACTTGAAGAAGACAAAGTCTGCTAGAAGGATACTGGCTACTATAACAGGAATAAAGTTTCAAACTCCAAAAAGGAAAACGTCCATTTCCATAGAATAATAAAGGGGAGATTTCCAGTGGGGTTTATGAGCTGTGTAATTCCTTTTCTTTCTCTCTTTCTTTCTTTTTTCCTTTCTCTCTTTCTTTATTTCCTTTCTCTCTCTCTTCCTTTCTTCCGTTCTCTCTCTCTCTTTCTCTCTTTCTTTTCTTGAGTTTTATGGTGTACTCATTATGGATAATATTTTTAAAAATACACTTTTAATTAGACTGGGTTGTGATATTGATATATTCTCTCATATTTTTATGAAGCTATGCTAGCAGCAAGTAAAATTTTTGAGCACTGAGAAGCACTCAGATGAAAATTTCAGATGTTTCGAAATACTGCATCATTCCTGGTTAGACACTGCATCCTGTATCCACTAAAGGCCCCAAGAGTGTCCCTTGAGACTGATGGAAATCAGAGCAGTATGGCTAGCAGGTCAGCTCCTCCTCTTAGGACGCGCCAGATGGGTTTCTGTAACTGGTGATTTTAAAGAAGCCATGCTCTAGCCCTTTTACAACCAGCTGGCATCCTTCCTGTTCAATGCACATCAAGTTAAGTGAACCCAGACAGCAAAGAATAAAGCACTGCCCCTGGGATAATCACAGTTTTTCTTTACCTCCACACTCTTTCAGGTAAACCAGGTGAATTTTGCAGCATGATTTGCAGATCCACAATCACGTCATATTCACAGCACTATTATTGCAGGATCAGTTATAAATGGAATTACATTTAGACATCAAATGTTATGGAAGTCTTTTTGATGCAAAGTAGGATCTTCATAAACATGAAAAATTCATACATCCATGAAGGAGTATGTGGTACAAGCTCGCTGACCATTATAGTCTGGTTTTCATCATTATGTATTTCAGCACGTATACCACACCAAGGTTTCCTTGTCTGAAAAAATATACAATTTCCTGTACAACACAGAAAATGAAAGTAGCAATTAGTGCTATCTAAACATACCTCTTTTTCTCCTGTCTTTTTTAAGTGCTCACATAATCTTTTTGCACAATAGGTCTGCTTGACACTCTACTGATAGGTTTTCCACAACTGGTGAATTTTACAGTTGCATCACCCAAAAATAATTACATTGGGATCAAGCTCTATATATGTATTCAGTTTTTCTAGACAAAAAATAGAAGCATCAAAAGGTTAACTATAGTTGCATGGCTACAGAATGTATAAAATGCCAATATTCTAACTACTACTAAATCTTCTTCTATCAATACACAGGCATTTAGATATAAAGCAGGTCTGTAGACTTTCCAAACCTATCAACTGCAGACAAATAGGTCACTTCTTCAAACCTGATTATATTAGGCAGGATGTCCTGTTAGGCAATTATTCAGAGTCTTACTTATCACACCAGGACTTTCAACAGAACTCTTTGTAAGGTTAATGTCCAAAACAGAAGACATTCAACAGCATCAGAAAAACAGCTGAAATGTACCATAGGCATATTTTAAAATACAGTTTCAATTACATGAACTTTAGAGACTTTCAGTAAATAGTTCTGGATAAGTTGTTCAAAATGTCAGCTAATTCTACCCTATTTAAATTAAAATTAGATATTACTTCAACCTTGAAAGTTCAGGCTAATTTTGACTCTTTGGGGAAATCTTATCAGTATGTGTTTGTTTTTGTCAAAATCAAGTACTATTGAAGTCTAGTACTAACAAGAAAGAACTGAAGAGTTTATGAAAAATCAACCAATGATGCATCACGTAACTGCCCTTGGTCCTACAAAGACTATTTCCTTTGCTGCTAATTTCATTTTGCAGTTATCTCCAGATTAAATTTAGCATCTTGCAAGAAAATTGTAAAAATTTCCTTCAGTTAATTAAACTCTGGATTAATTGATTTTAAAGCAAGTCATGCACGAAACTCAGTATGGTATAAATTGCTTGGATGCCTATCATTTTCACTTGTGATGTCCTGAAGAGTATGGTTTAAATTGTCATTTACTCCATTTATTAATGAACACATAAATGCATTTATTTTGAAGTAATAAACTTCAAATATGAGGCCCCTTTCACCTTCAAAGCTGTGGGAGATGGGAATAAAATTATTTTCATTTTTATAAGTCTTCTAGATACAGGTGTCACATTGCAGAGGCTACAGGTTAATGCTTTTATAATGAAGTACTGAAAACTGTGAAAACTCATTAGCAAAGCTATTCAACTTGGGCAATGAATTTGAGAACATGATGAACAAGCAATTAGATAACAGGCTAAAGGGTAGAATGTCCAGATGTTTGTAGCCCATCAAAGCTCTAGCACCACTCCAAGAACCAATAAAACTACATAGAAGAGATTGTACAGAGGAAGAAATAAACAAATACAGGCCTTAAAGATTATTCAGCATAAACTGAACATGTGAATGTGGTAATTACTGGCACTTCAGCATAGTCTGAGTAATTAATCACTTGAAAAGTAGATCAGTAATGGAACACGATAACCAGCAGCTCAGTGTATGACCCAGCGTACAAGAAACTGATTAAATGTATATAAAGGGAAACCATGGTGGGGTATAAGCTCTGGAACAGTTAGACCCCTGCATATAGGATCTGACTGAGAGTACCCAACATTCACTCTTGCCATCTGCTGCACATCCCTGAGAACAGAGACCCCTGTGTCCAATGCAGTGGAGGCTGAGTGAATCTGGTTCCTGAAATAAGATTAAAAGCATCCTTGAACAGCCCACGGTGACAAGCAGGTAAGCAAGTGAAGTTCCCATAATGGGTCAGGGTCTCTCAATACCTGCCAGGCTGTTTAAATAAATGCAATTAATAGTGGTTAATATAAAACACAGGATAACATGACAACTAACGCTTAAGTATAGAACGCAGTGCTCCCTCTGATGGTAAAACCCACTGAAAAGGACATAAACACTCCACAAATTTCATTTCCGAATTATTTTAACTTAATTGTTTTGAAAATCATCATACTATCAAGTTTAATTCATATCTGAAATAAAATAAGCCAAAAAGGTGGAAAGGAAATAGCAGCCCATTCCACTCAAGCAAATGCCTGAGCTGCTAGGAGGCAACATGCTGCGCTCAAGGCACAGGCTACTGGGAGAATTTTAATAGCAGAGTAAGAGTCTTTCAATGGGTGGAAAAAAGAGCAAATACAGGTTTTTCTAATTGCTTGAGAGCCACTATGGGGATCACCATTTAGTGAAGAGGTTTTTTCTCACACTTAATCCTGCCCAAGCTGAAAAATGCACAAATCCTGTTTACTCAGAGTCAGTAAGAAGAATTCCTAAAAACAGTTTAAGCACACATTACTCACTGCTGATTTCTAAACTACAATCATAGCTTGACTTTTCAAAGAAGGAATTTAGCGTCTACACTGCCATGTCCAGAAACATGAGGTTGCCAAGCTGTAGGTGTTTACTACGTGAATCTCAAACATTCCCAGGTCACACCCCAACACATTTTACTACAGAGCCATGAGGGAAGGTGACTGAGTGACAAAGTGAAACTTGAAAAACCTGTGCTCATTTTTCACAGCATTTCTAACTCAAATAAGAAAACCACTCTTTTTCTTTTCAGAAATGAGGTTTGCTTTAGCTCCTTCCCTTATATACTTTGACTGAATCACATAAACAACAATTACATGTGCCACAGAATCAAAGACTGAAAATTCAAAGCCAAAGATGGATTCACAGAATCAGGAACAACTAAAGATTTGCACTATACATTTTTTTTTTTCATGACAGAAATCCCATTAGTTACTGCTTCTACTGAAAAAAAAAAAAACAAACAAACAAAAAAAAAAAAACAAAAAAAACCCACAACAAAAAAAAACAAACCCACAAAGAACAAAAAAAAAACAAAAACCAAAAACCTCCTTGAAAGCAAAAATCTGGATCAGTTAATATTCATTCCTCTATATTCAGCCTAAGATTCAGATTTAACATTTCAGCTCCATATTACCTTATCAAATTACATCATATATGTCTCGAAAATTCTATGTCCAGTATTTCCCAGACCAGAGCCGGTGGGGGCTGAGGATGGGAGGCAGAACAAGAGAAGGAACCAGAGAAGCATTAGGGATCAAAATGCACTTTTCTTCCAGGTCCTCTGAATCAGAGACACTGTCCCCAGTACCTTCCCTCTACCTCATTTGCTAGTCGAATGTAAAGCAAAGAGCATACTGAAAATACAGATGAGAATCCCAACTTGCATATCCTTGAGCTTAGCAAAGAGCATGAGCAGGATGTCTGAAGGATTCCAAGGATAAAAACATGGCCTTTATTCCCCACTTTGAAATCTGTTTCGCAGCAGATTTTCCTCCTTTTCATGCTACCAAATTCTAACTTTATCAGGTACTTTTACATGGAAAAAAGTAAACTCCCCACATACTCCCCATGATCATTAAACAATATGTCATTGGGTACTGGAAAGTAGTATCTTACAAACTTCTTTCAGCCACCGGTCAGGAAAGCCACACAGCATACTGAACACATTAAAACTATTACACTGCTAATACATATATAATACCATAATATGCTGGGCCTTGTTACACTGCTATTTTTATTCTTGTTAAACAATCAAAAAATATTATTTTAATGTTGCTATTTACTGTAAAGATTTGGGGTTTTTTTCCAGTGCATCCCAGTGACAATTCATGTTATAAAGAACATCTGACCACAAGATTGGTCAGATCTCTGTATACAGCTTTTTCTTTCACTACAGGAAAGCAAATTAAACTTCTCAGATTAGAATTTATATCAGTCTCAAACATAAAAAGAAACATCTTATCTACCCATTTCCCAGATACAGCTTTATCATCTAGTAGTGTTAGTAAAAGAACACACTTGCGTCAACCAGCAAATCCTACTGCATTTGAGACTCAGGCTTATCCAAAGGTCCCTGTGAAACCACTGGACTTCCCTCCACCACCCCCTTTTTTTCTCTTTTTTTTTTGGCTTCAGGTAGTGCACCTGGAAAATGGGAAAACCCCTTGACTCCACTCAAACATATAAATTTTATTATAGGTAGCCTAGGTTTTCCATGATAAGTAAATTTTTTGTAAAATCTTTCTGTTTCAGGTACAGGTTCTTAAATACTACAGGACCATACATATTTTCAGAGTATTTCTCAGTCTTGTTGTTAGGTGACAAATTACAAACACTTAGCTTATTAGTGGCTCTGTTCAACAACATTCTGGTCTGGTTTTGCCTTAAATATAATGAAAACAGTGTCAGGATGCAGTTAACATATACACACAAAGAAAGAGAAAGAGATGACAAACTAGGTCTATTGCCACATTTAAGAAAAGGCTTGTTCAGCCAGCTCTGGTCTTGGCTGAAAGAAACTTAGTTTCTCACCTAGAATTTTCCCTTACAAGAGAACCTGAGTGTCTCTCAGCTGCAATGCTGCTACCCATTTGGGTTATTTGACCTCTTGGACCAAAGCATGACCACTGCTGCAGCCCAAGTGCTGGGATGCTGCAAAACACACTACAGAAACAGTATTCTCATCTGTCATCAGGTGTTGCTTTTAGGAGCAAAGGATGAACCAATCTTAAATTATTTTAAAAATTAATAAATAATCAAATAAGTAATGCAAGTTTTGTTTGTTTCTTCAATGGGATCCTCTGGGACAAGTTCTGCCTTAAGTTATATTAAGACAAAACTATTTCCATTCACTCTAGCCATAACATTTCAAGACTCTTAACATTTTCTCCTCTAAGTTGCTGAAGATTGAAGTTAATATAATAGAGGACAAGGACATGACTGTGGTTTAATGGGTCTGCATGTGCTCAATGTGTTTAAGACAGACTTTATAAAATACGAAAACAGATTATTCATCTAGTGTCATTTTTTAATTTAAAAATGTAACAGTTCTCCCTGTCATTCTTCTGGTTTTTAATAGGAGTTGACTTGCAAGTCAACCACTCAGTTACTGAGTTAGAACTCAGAGAAAAGTTACTACAGGGAGAAGAAAGAAACCATGACCGTTATATGATGCTGAATAAATATTAGCCATAGCCACAAATCATTCAGAAGTACTTGCTAATAAAATATTTCTGAATTTATTGCTTTTATTTTGTACAGTATTTCCAAGTCTTTTCCAGAAAAGTATTTAAGCACATGCCTAACTTAAAGCACATGAGAAATGCCATTGATTTCAGTGGGCTTAATCACATCCCTTAAGTCTCACACATTCTTAAGCACACCACTGCACCTGGACCTTTTACAATAACTAGATGAGAATAAACTAAATATATGTTCAGTGTAATTCACACTTGTCACAAAACTCTGACCCCTTTTTACTGAAGAAGAAGGTATTTCTGGACATATTAACATATTAACATCTGCCAAAATCAGAAGCCTAAGCTGATGTACAACCACTATCCTAAGGAAATTATTATATTTTCATAAGTTAAAATACAATCTTAAATTAAATTAGAAGTATAGAATTTATAAACTGGGCATTTCAAATGCTGGAACAAGTATCGTACCTTACAAGCAAAATCCAACTGTAGAGCCTGAAGTGTGCCTGTCAGGATCTGATGATTTAATATAAAGAAGCACCATTTATAGGGAGAGGCAATACCTTTTATTAGACTGGCTCATATGTTCAAAATTTTGTGTGTACATGCATATATATAAACCTTTTCTTAGTTGAATAAGCCCTTGTTGAAGCTCCAAAGAAGGTCTAAATTGGCTCAGTTATAGTATCAGGCCTTGAAAATAAGGTTTTATACCCATTTTTTTCTTTTTTTCCAGTGGTACTATCTGTCATAATATAATAGAAGTCACATCTGATATCCCTATAGCATCAGAGGTATAACATCACTATTCACAGAGAATTCCATGCTCCAGGAACCAAAGAGCCCTCTGTGCAGAACAGAAATATACCTTGTAAAAGACATGCTGATCTTTTACTTCAACTGACTTCAAGTTACAGCATTTTTCTTCAATGATCATTTTTAGTTAAAAGCAAATTATTACTTATTAAGGCAACTAGATTTTGCTTGCTAAAGTCATAATTTCTTCAGAAGGTAATGGCTTACTGATATTAAATATAGTTCATGGTTTCCATAACAGTGAAATATTTATGCATACAGACAGCGTTTCATGACCAGAAGCTAGCCTAAATAACTTCCAGAGATCTCTTTCAACCAACATCGTTAATTTGACAAGACAAATTGCCCGTAATATTCCAAGTCCTGCAAATATTGATATCACATAAGAACCACAACTTGCTATGCTGCGAGACAGAAGTCTTCTAAAATAGGACTGATACATAAAACTCAGTAAAAGAGTTTAAACTATTTTTCATTTCACTGCAATGAGCTTCAGCCAAAGTTCCCAGGGCACAAGCAGGGTGCCTGCCCTGGAGGGGGGAAGATAAAATGCAACAGAGAAGTAGCTACAGCTGAAAACTGATCTGCAATGGGATCACATCTGACACCTTCACACATTAAAACAAGACAAAAATGGGGAAACAACACTCCAAAAAGGTTGCCAAGGATTGTCCAGCTGCAAGCAGGGCATAAATGCAAGTAACAGATATGACAGTCTGTATAATCTGATAAAAAACAAATAACTTACCCAGGGGACAATGGGGATGATTGTCCGAATGTCACAAAAATGAAAACCTGTTCGTTCAGGTTTAGCCTCACATCTGCTAGTGTCCTGCCCTACAGTACTGCAATCTATTGTTTGATTCTAGGTTAAAATGAAGTAATCTAAATATGCACGCTGTTATATAAAAGCGCCAGGGGATGAAATTACACCACTTTCTAATAAGGCCCTTTGAAATCCTAAACTAGCATGTTAGCAGCCAAATTATTTTTCTTCTACTAATACAGTTTGAACAGCAAATAATGAGTAAAAGAAGATAAAGACTGTAAAACTTCTGTAGTTCTCAAAACCTTATGTTTGTTTGCTACACCAAGGCACAACAGAGGACTCTTTAGGTGCTAAATATTTATCATTTTATTAACCATCTCCAAAACCAGTCTTAAAAAATTCTATCTCTTGATTGTTAGATTATTCATAAATACAAGATCTCTAAAGTATCCTTCTCTTCCATTTCAAAACAAAATAGAATTTTTAACATGCACCTTTTTAAAAAGTTATTTCGAGTTAGGATTTAGTAAGAATCAGCATATTCATTTTGAACAATGGCAGAACAGTAATATGAAACCTAATGTGTTTCATTATATCATTATATCTTCTACTTTTTCTATTTAGTGTGTATAACGTCTATGGCAATTACAGTTATCAATAGTACATTTTTACCTAGCTACAGCTGTCCACATAAAACCAATCTACGTGGCTTTAAGTATTTTTTTACTTGATAAGTAGCAGCCTGCACATGTTGACAGACATCACACCAGAAAATAAAAAGGACTGCCTGGTTATTTTCTTAGGTCTGTGAAGCACACGTGCTACTTTTTTCTTCTGTTTCTTTCAGAATACTCATAAATTTCCTTGCTATGCATGATGTACGAACATATTCTGCATCTGAACTGGGAAAGAACGAGAGAGTGGTGAGCTCTTTAGGACACAACACCCCCACCCCAGAGGAAACAGCTCCACTGATGAGCCCCAGCCCAGCCCGCTCCATGCAGCTGCAGGAACTCCTGGATCTCAGCTGCACCTGATGGATTCTGGCTCTCCTCTGTGTCAGGCAGTAACTTGAATAATTTTCCTGCTGGACTTCAAAATACAGTTATTAACCTATGCAGTTGTGTGCAAAGACAGGGAAACCAAAGTATAATAAACTCCACTCTGATTCAGACTCCTTGGATCACTGTACAATCTAGATTAAGACTAGATTCCCCCACCTCTGCAACACGGAACAGGAGTGAGAAGCCAAGGAAAGGCTCTGTGATACAACAAGCAGGCAAAGAGACTGACTGCTGGACAGTTGGTGCATAAGGATTTAACGGAGCGGAGGCAAGGAATTTACCACAAATCAAAACAGGGAAAATAAATAAACTAGCAACATAATGCAATAAATGGTGTATATATTATAACTAACCAAGCTGGTGTCTCAGAGAACACAGCAGCTGCTCAATTCAGACAAATGCAATTCTTTAGAGGCTCAGAGAACAGAGATGCACTTAGATTTCTGAAGCAGCATGTGGTCATGCAGTCACTGCTTGGAGACAAAAGAGGAAGAATTTATTTCTTATATGACAACAGGGATGCTGTGGAACTGCTCATAACTGTGATCATAGGAGCTTCACATAACTGAGATATAGTTTAAGGACAGGAATCACCAAACCAAAAGTTTCTGATTAGTATATTGGAAAAGAAGACAGACTAAACAACAGAAACTCAAGTTAGAACAATAGTAGGGATCTCGGAATTATGGAGAAGACTGTCTTAATAAAAACTACACTACAGCCCATCATACTCTAGGAGGATGACCTACTTGCAAAAATTAGCATAATTGCTTTTCTTTAAATAAAACTTTAAAATTAACCTTGTTAAATAACCCAAGTAAATATGCCTGGCCTTCTTTCCTTTTAACAGACTGCCCATGGAAATTGATTAAATAAAGGAATCCCTCTATTCAGAAAATTCAGCTGTCTATCAAGCATACCATTCAACAACAAGTACCTTCTAACCCATCTCAGTTGCAGCGACAGGCAATCTTTCAAATAACCAAGGACTGGACCATTTGGAGCAAGGTGCCAGCACAAGTTTGAGCACAGGTCTCGCATTCATGTTAATTCACACAACCTAATACACTCAGAGCAGTGGCTGGATCCATAGGGTCCTTGAATTTCATTATCTAAATCTTATGCACCTATCTCCCAAAGAGGAATCCCGAAGGTAGAATGAAGTACGTAGGCTCCTTGAACATGTCAAGAACAAGGAATCCTGCATGATGAGCAGAAACTGCCTAGACCTAACCAGTACAAAACATATTAACCACAAAACTCCAGGGCAGTACAAGAAGAAAGGGTATAGGATATACATCTGATACTTTCCTGGAGCTTAAACCACCAAAGCCTTGGCTAGTGAACATCCCATTCTAGCTGTGATCTCTAACCCACAGACCTGCCCTGTATCTTTTAAAGAAATTAAGGTTCAGTATTTGCTTGAAGCAGATGGGCCTCATATCACAATTCCTTTTCCCAGGACAATGCCCAACACCTAGGTGAGATCTTAGGCTGGGTGCACACCTGGATGCAGGGACTGATGAAAGTGGAGTCTTCCCACCCATTAGGTTGAAGTTTTGACACTGTTCAGCAAAGATCAAGAAGAATAAACTCATCTTGAATCACAGTTTTCTGTGACACTGACAATAGTGTAAGGACAGAAAATCCTATCACCATATACAACTTAGCAGAGATTTCACCTTGATTTGTCATTTGCAAGACTGTTCTCACATATTAGCACAAAGCTATGTAGTAACTATGAAAAATACTAAAGAAATTAGACTACAATAAGGTAGTAAAGTGGCTACTAAAGTATGCATTTATCAGGCATCCAGTGGTGCAAAAACATTTTAATTACTATGAAAGCGTGTTTTTGTACTAAGCTCAACTGGCTCATCTATATCCTACTAGTAATTGTATTATGTATACTGCAAAGAATAATTGTTTCCCAGACTATGAGAGAATAACTTCTGCTTAATCTTTTTTGACCTTTATAAAACTTTATTAAAACATGAAGCCATGTAGCTTTTTCATGCTCTGAAGTTTTGCTTGGGAACAGTTTAAATACATAAATACATACAGCTGCCCAAAGTAGTGCCACCATGGTGACTTAAGACACTGTTAAGACTTTCCAGTTCTGTGCCATATTAAATCAGCAATAAAACTGTAGTCCAAGATAAAGTCTCAGACAGGAGCTATCCAGTCAGGAGCAAAGTACTCCTTATTAAACAAAATTACTGAGATTTTAAAAATACATGCAAGTTCTTCTCAGTTCTTTGCACTTGTGTTACTTATAAAAGTCTCCGCTTTAAAAAAATATATTAAAACTAGTTTATTACATGGATAACCTCTTTCACCATGTCAGAAATAGAAATATGAAATCCCTTTATTGATCTTTAGTGCACTGAGCCCTAGCTGAGACTCATGGGGATCATAGTGCTTGCAAAATCTGCCAGTACTGTGACCACTGGAAACTAAGATCTTAAAACAAAGCCAATACTTTGGATGGCAAGTCCAGCGAACTTTAAATTTCATCAGAGCATGCTGCCTCCTCAGAACTGCAGCCTGGTGGTAAGGAAGTCTAGAGACCACGTCCTTAAAGGAAAGGAAAAAGGAGAAGAAATGTCCACCCTGCTTTTCCCAGCTACTTCATTGATGAGACCAGGGAAATATCCCTCTGACATAGGACAGGAAGATACACTGCCAGATCTCACAGTCCCTTGAAATCCAGGAGAGTCCAGAAACAATTCATGTACATCATCTGCCACAGTCTGACCACCTGGCAATTCTTGTTCATGGTTTTGGTAACTCTTGCTTTGGCAAAACTGACAGACCACTATAGATGCACATTTTGATATAATTATTTGAACAAGGCAAACCACTGTGCAAGTTTTTAACATTTTATTCTTCCAGTGTACCTTAATTATATCCATCAGACCTCCAACGGTTCTGGTTCTGTAAAATCCTATGTAACTGTGAACATTTTACCTTCAACTGGTTAAAAAAGTAGATTAAACCCACTCATTTCATGTATGAACTAAGAAAAAGTTTGAATCTAAAAGCTCAGAAGCTTTTTCCAGATCTTACTATAATTCTCAAATCCAAAGTAAAATCCCTCAGACACACCTTGAACAGAGGTCACTTTATTCCATTCAGTTTAGCAACACTTGTACTTACTGACTGTTCACTTAGATCCGGAGAGTCTTCCATGGAGGTTGTTCACCTTTCGTTTCCTCCACAAGCAAAATTATCTTCCCTTCAATCTACAGCTCAGTAATCTAAATTAAAAAGAAGATAAAAAAATAACAGATTAGTCTGTTGGCCACACTTTTCAGGCAAATCTGCAATAAACAAATGCCCTAACTGAGGCTGTGGTTTCACTAAAATCTACATTGGCTTCTATGAAGCCTAGTTCCATATAAAATATTTCAACACCTCCAGTATTATTTCATGAAGCTATCTAAGATACACTAACAGAAAAAGGAACACACTTAAGTAGGAATTCTTCTACTCCTGCAAGAAAAAACAGTTATGAAAACAAACCAATAAAATAGCTAATATGTTTCATGCAGGCAGTTGTTTAAGTAGACAATAAAAGATAGCCCTTGGGAGAACATATTAGAAAGAGAATTATGGAACACTGAATAAAACTGCTTAATACACATTTAATGATAACCTCTTAGTCATTAACTGTCTGGCAGAAAAAGGTTATTATGCAATTATCAGCAAGAAGTCCCCTCTCTAAGGTCCATTAAATTCCTTTAGGATTAAATAAAATACACAAAGTGGTTATAACAAGCAGCTCCCTACGAAGTGCTAAATGACAGACATTACCCTAATTATCTGCTGTGTCTATACCTTCTCTCATAGGGTGAGTCACTCTCATCAAATATTGAGACCTTCAGTAGGAAAATCCTATTTTCTAAGAGTCATGCATACAAATGATTATGGTAAACTTAACTATAAAGCCACACAATTATGTTGCAATCTCTATTCTCAGAAAAGAACCACTTTGCATAATTTAGTGCCAGGGATATTTCATATATACAGTGATCATAATATTATTAATCAAAGCTAGTGTTACATTTAAAAGAAAACAAAATATATAACACCATGTAAGCACATACTGTTATTAAGGAATCCAAACACTTGGATTTGTTTATCAACATTACCTGGATTTGTTTATCAACAAGGCATCTCAAGAACACATTACCTGGGAGTATGCCAAATAACATAAACATATTATGGATCTTTGTTTTAGATTTTGACCAGCACACACTTACACCTTATGCTACCTTGAACCTGCATAAACATAAGCGTTACTTACCTGAGGTTAAACAATGTATAGATCTGTTGGTACTTGCAGAACATTTGAAACAAACTGAGGCTACAAGCCCTTGCACTCATGTATCCCCACCCACCACCTTATTCTCCCCTGTAGATACTTCCTCTCTTAGTCTCAAGTGTCTCTTGCCATACCTCCGTTTACTCCACAAAACTTAGAATTTTCTTGTGTTTCATATCAGGTATTTCCTAGAACGCACACACATGCACCTTTGCAGCCCCAGTCTACTTTCTTTCCACTCTCACCTTTATTTCTACTTTTTCCTGTCACCACCTCTTATACCCTCCTGTTTTCCTTCTCTCTTCTTTGAGATTCAAAAACATTTTCATTCACATTTCATTAATTTTTGCCATGATGTTACATAAGGAGAAGACCAATAGCACACAAATCATGTTGCCTGTATTTCACCTTCTCAGAAAGCTAAAAATAATTCCCGTTTTTCAAAATGGCTTCAAGTCTCCCCTCGATTTCAGAGAGATCCCATCAACATCTTCACCCATGATGCCTTCACCAATACAGTTCCCACCTCCCATGGTTTTTCAGTCAATGTGGAGCCCGCACCCTTGAGTTTGTAAAAATCTTCTGCAAACTTTGTCCAATGGAGACAAAAGGGGAATAGAAATGCTACAGGCAAATTTCAGAGAGGAGCCTGCCAAGAACAATAGGTATTTGGAGAGAAAGCAGCTCTACACAGCATCTCCTGAGGCAGCCCCTGCCAAAGGAGGCAATTCTGAACACAAAGATGAATTTTCACAACTGATCCTAAAAAATTCCATTAACAACTTGAACACAAAATCTGCTTTAACTTAATTAAGAGTTTGAAGTGTGTGCATGTTATTGCATTAGGAAGAAATAAACAGTCAGGCACTCAGTAGTAAAACACAAAATTTGAAACAAAACTTTTGACTAATTTCTAAGCTTACTGAGTGCAAGTCAGTACCTGGCTTGCATTTAAATATTAAATTCTCTCATTCTCTTTATAAGTCACTCAGGGTGACATCCCTCACATTCTGTGTGAAACTTAACAACTCAACAACAGAGCAATACCATAACAGACTCATATTCTTGTTTCTTTCTATATAGATCATGAGCTTAATCAAAGCACACTGAAATCAACACACAGATGTCACATTTTTCCCTAAAAAATAAAATGTATCGATATTTTAAATAAATTCTGACTATGTAAGTCCAACAGGAGTTTTACTGTTAAGAACTGCCTATGATTCATCCAGAATACATGTGTTGTGTCCCTAAATTCAGGTGGATGTATCCACTGGAATGCAGCATGAAATAAGCCACCTTCTAAGAAAGACTGACTTTCATGAATTTTTGAACTTACTTTACTGAATTGCAAAACAAAAACAAGCTTGTTTAATCTTTGCAGAAAAACACAATGTGTTAAATACGTCCTTTGCACAAACATGCTGTATTATAACAGTTTTTAGGGCTCTGTTGTTCATCTTCACACTGCCTCAAAATTTGAATACTTTTATTGGAAGCAGAGCTTTTTTAAATAAAATTCAGAATTAATATTTTATCTATATTCTGCCGATCAACAGCTAAATCCTGCTACATTTTGAGCCCAGTTAAAGCAGCTGATTATAACCAACTGCTAACACAATGATTCGTATAATGGCAGTTACACCAATTGCACTTAGACCAAATCCTTTAGGGTTTAGTTTTATAAATTTGTAAAAGAGGAGAAAAACCATTAGAGAAGTCAGTGATTTAAATAGGACCAACATTACTCCCTAATAAAGATATAAAATTAAAGGATAATAGTAACCTCGTGCTGTTTTATGAGGCCATAATCCAGTTACCAATTCAACCTTGTAGTTTATCCCATTAAGAGAACCAGATTAAAAACAGAGGGAGGGAGGGCACTCTTATCCCTATTATATTGCAAGTGTTTCTAACTGGGTTGAAATATTTTTTAAAACTGTTGTTAAAAGTCTTAAACTCACAGACAAGCCAGAATGAAGAAAAATGCCTGTTTCTGCTCTTGATCCAGTCCTTGCAGATGTGGCTTTAAAACTGATGAAGTGTTTTATGCTCCCAGATAAAAATTTTACCTTTCTAAGAAATGTCTTAATTAGGAGGATTCCTGACTTTCCTCATCAACAAATGCATTTAAATCTAATTTTTTATTTATTTATTTTTATCTCGGGGAATAAAACACTTCATCAAATTTAAACTGCAACTTCCAGGACTCGGCCATGAGGAGAAACATGTGTTTCCTCCCAGAGATACATCCACAAGTTAAAAAAAGTAAAAAACTACTTGAGGATCTGCTGCATACTGCTTTGTAAATAACTGAAAATATAAGATAGCAAGGACACGATCTCTTGCCTTGTAATGATTTCTTCTGAAAATTAGGATTGCAACAAATAAAGAACTGACTGAGGCAGTTTTGTTTTTTATGGGATGTCTAATAAGATCCTGTGCTACAACTTTCATAAGCTCTGACCAGAATGTGAAGCTTGGTTCACAGGTAAAAAACAGCCCTAAAGCACTTGACATTTTTCAAGAGTGTTTCGGAAGTTGCTTCAGGCCCTCTAGTCAACCAGACGGAGCTGGAGCTCCAAGAAAAACACACCATCTGGAAGAGGAGCTTGGCAATCGGAAAAGTTGTCCTCCCTTTCACTTTGACCCAAAAACTGAGGGAGAAAGTCCTGTCTTAGTCCACTAGGAGTTGGTCTTCTTAAATGAAATTATTGGAGGGGTGTGGTCCTCACTTTCCACCACAACATTTTTTTTGACATAATAATCCCCTTGAACACATTGTCAGATTATTTTTATTCTTTTTCAAGTGAAGAACACCTACTACTGTTGAGGTTATATCATAGTGATATTCTTGTAGTATAGTACAGGAGCAGCATGATCCTAGTCAAATTTACTACATTGTTTTTACATTTTAAAATGTGTTGATAAGAAGCCTAGAGAATAAACAGAAAAGATACTGCTGTGGTTAACACAATTACCTCACAGACAGAAAGAAGAAATCATTTTTCTCACAGCCACAGGTTGAGAGTCAAAATGTTGAGAAGCAGTCACAAATAAAACAATTTCTCATTTTCTAACGCTCTGCTTCAAAAACCTGTGATAGTAAAAGTACTTAGTGCTTAAAACTGCAAATACATGTATGCAGGACATGCAGCAGTATGATGCCAACAAATCAGCTGGGGTCCGAACTCCCCCAGCCCCAGGCAAGGCTCTGCCTGGGTCTGCGCTGTTCCCACAGAGCAGCTGAGGAGTGAAGCACAGTCAAGGCATGAAAGGTTATGCAAGGCAGGTAATGAGAATCTCTGCAAGGAACTAGTGCACATGCACCACAATCTCACTAAATGAGATGATTTCATGCTAGTTGTTTCCCATGAAACTCATTTATTTGAAGGAACCAAAGAGAGGTTACAGGCAACGACAAAAAGGCACCACCTAACACTCAATCATTTCTTACTTAGGAAAACATTCTTCTAGTTCGCTGCGTGCATATCACCTGTAGTCTCATGTGAAAAAGATAAAATATAACCCAAATTAGAAGAAAAAGAAACCAAATGCTGATTTATTAAAATTATAACTTAGCCTATATCTACAATCAGAAACTGTATTTTGGGCAGTGAAAACATACAGCTTTCTCAGTCCCTACTAGTATCACATTTGGAAAAGAAGGAAGATCCACGCCCCAGAAGAGGAAGGAGATTGATATGCTTTTTTTTTTTCCTTCAAAGCTCAAGTGAAACTATCAGCAGACAAGTCAATAAGAAAAAAACACATTAATTTAACACTTTTAAAATAAAATTATAACCATAGAGCTTTCTAGAAACCTCACATCACTGTCTGTCCTTGTTTTTGTAGAAAAAGAAGACATATCAACTTTCTTATCTTTTGTTGTAAGGCAAAATGAAAATTCAGCTCTTCACATAATCTCAGAAAAGCAATTGCTTGATATAATTTTCATGGTTAATTAGTTGTAGCTTTATAGTCTTTTGTGTTTTCTTTTATACAGGTGGTGTGTTTTCTTGAAAGGAGTGTCAAGCATAATATAAACAATACTTTAATGGAAAAAAAAAACATAAGAAACATTATCATCTATATCTAACTTCAAGGAAGAGCAAATGACTAATAGATTTTAAACACAATAAACATAATAAACAGTTAAAAGGGCAAGTAAGCCAACCTGACAGTATGACCTAGTCAGGTATTTAGGCTTAGCTGAGGTAATTGCTCTCCAACTCTTGATATCAAGGTAAGTGAATGAGCTTCCTAAAAAACTCATATTGCATTTTAGAAACAAATCGTGCTCCACAGTCTAGAGAATTAAGGGAAATATGGAATGTCCATTTTTCCCTTCCTCCTTCTCTAGTACCTTTTTTTTTCCTCTGAGCCTCATCTCTAGAGGATTAGATATGACACTCTTCCAATCAGTTTCATATCAGTCCACTTTCAGCTTGATGAGGGTGAGAATTTTACCCTTAGAGAAGTTTTAGAGCTGTCTGGAACCCTTCATAACACATGCAGAACCCCCTTCTCCATCTGTTAGTGACCTCCAAAATGCTGAGCTCCTTCCTTACCCAGAGCTCTTGTTCTGTAGCTGCAAGGACAGCATGCCATGCCATGCCATCCACAGGGCACAGCTTGGTTTGGCTCTCAGCATGTCCAGAAGGCCCTGGTGGGGTAAAAAACATCTGTGCTGGGTTTTGTGTTCTGCTGAACATCTGCCAACATCAATTTGCATTTGCAGATGTGTTGCTTAAATAGAGAAAATACATTATTCCTTATTTTGGATTATCATAACTACTCTAGGAGTTCATACAACAACCCACACAAATTGGGTAGGCTTCTGAGCGCAGACAAATTTCCTGCCTACTACAACCATGCACACTGCCCTGCTACTTGTGTACAGGGAAGAAATACAGGAGGAATTTCCAGGATATGCTGAAAGTAAATGGAGCCATCTTCTTCCTTTATAAATGAGAGCTCTTGCTGTCACAGCAAAATGCATGGGTGACGACATCTCAGTGAGACAGAGGGGGCTGAACAGGGCACCCTTCGGGACATGACCAGCACTCTCATCCCAGCCCCGTATCCAGCATGAATGTGCCTAACAACATGCAAATATCTAAACTGGGTATACAGTATATATTCTAATATATATACTGGCTATACAATATGTATTCTAATGTATACAGAAACCACGCTTCTGAAAAAAAATAAGTTTCAAGGTGCAATGTCAGGAGTTACTAGCACCAAAAAAAACCCACAAGAAAACCCAGCAAACAGAACAAAACAAACAAACAAAAAAACAAACAAAAGAACAAACTCCCTCAACACTACAAATTAAAAATAAAATCCTGGTATCCCATAATCCCTGATATTCCATCATCAGGACACTGATAACCCCAAAGCTCAGACTGACAGAAGATTTAGGGTCTGCCTGTTATTCTTGTGGGAGGTGACAGTGTTTGCTTCTGCTAACACAACTCAGCCATTTCCACATCTTGAGACAATAGAGTTATCCATACTGGGTTATTGTGCATGTTAAGAACAGGGAACAGGTATTTAACAGCCATCAGGCACTTATAGGTCTGTGCTCATCTGTTTTCCTTTTACTTTCTCTCTCCCCTTAAAAATTACGTATCACTAATTTGGACATAATTTGTTACTTCTAACTTCTTCTCTGAGTATGTGAATTCATGCCAGACATTAGAGCAATCAAAACAGACACAGTTCATGCAACCAAACTCTAATTCACTGAAAACCTCTCAAAATTCATGTCAAATAATCGTCTTTCATGCCAGTCACCACACATCTGTTATACACAGTCTTGAAAATTCTGCACGGCCTTTGGTGAACACGTATGTAATCGTTAGTTTAGTGTAGTTTGCTTCCTTGAACTGAGGTTCCAGAAGGATGGCATTGCTTGTGTGGTATTTGTGGACATTTTGTTCAAGAAAAATTAAGATTGTATTCCCACTCTGCATCAGGTACTTCTACCTAAGTCACACCACTGCAAAACCAAACCATTTGATACCAGTCAAAAGCAGGCATCAAGACAAAATAGTAGAGCAACAGATACCATGAGGTCCCTGCATCAGTTTGGTACACAAAACAGCTAAGAAACAGAAAGGGTCTGTGGGAAGAGATCTGCCTGCTGTCCCATCATCATCATACAATAAAACAAGTGGGAAAACAGCAAAACAGGAATACTTCTTGACAAATGGTAAACAACTGGAAACACTGTATCATTACTTTAGGTAAAATAATACTTGAGTGCAGCATTTCTCTCTCCTGTAAAACTGGGTACCAATTTTACTCAAATATTGCTAAAACTGACTCCCCTACTCTGCCTGCCACTCCCATCCCATACCCATGCAACAAATAAGAAAGATTAGCTTCGAGAATTTCAGAGTACAGATTTATAATCCCAGCAACTGCTCCCTTAGCCTACCATTGCAAAATATACCATGAAAATGCCAAGATGAAAACTAGAGTTGGAAATTCACTCATGCCTGGGGGCTTCCCAAACTGCAAGAGACCTCTTCAGTCGTGCTTCAATAAGGCATGCAGTGAGACAGACCTCTTCTGACTCATTCCAGATTAATCAATTACAGATTATTCCAAATAACAAATGCTGAGACTGTTTCTGGTCTGGGTTTGTAAACTAATCTAATCTAGAATCCCACTGTGTTCCCTGAAAAATAAAGGGAAATTGATTTGGAAAAAAAAAAAAAAAAATTAAATGTAGCATTTTCAAACTCATGATTGATCAAACCTACACAAACCTTACCAAAAAGAAAGACAGTTCCCAGGGCAAATTAAAAAAAAACAGTAATGCAAAGATGCCACAGATAGGATTGTACTCTGTTATAATGTCAATACAAATTTTACTTTTATTTTCCTACTAGGTAGCCATTTAAATGTTTTGAACAGCTTGGTTTTTTGGGGGGAAGGATTTTGTTTTTATGACACAGCATATTTTGGTTAATTTCTCAGACACTTTCCCTCTCTTTTTTTTTTGTAGAAAATACCTGAAAACAAACCAAATAAAACATTTTAGTTCTTTACAAACAAGCCACTGAAAGCAGAAAGAAAAGGCTGTGCTTGGTTAGACAAAATCTTTAAAGAGACACTGTCAATTTGAAAATATTCATTATTTATTATTTTATCTCCCTAAAAAGACATGTCAAATTTGCCTTTCACATATTAAAAAAAAAAATCTTGTGACACAAAAATAGCATAAGGTAACAACAGAGGTTATTTCTAAAACAGAAACCCTACTTATCATTTTAGAATTTGGGAGAACATAGAAATGAGCACACCTTTCAGGTAAAAGCAAGCAGCAATTTTAAAAGGCTGGATATATTACCCCAAGGAATCCAATTGCAAGTTAAAATGAAAGCCGTGACAGCATAATATCTATACATCCCATTTGTTTTAAAAAGCCATGCCACCTTTTCAAGAGTGTGTTCAGCAGTATGAGCATGCAAGGACAGTTACTGAAGAAGTCGAAGTAATAGCCAAGATTCCTAGAAATGTCCTGATGAAGGAGGAAGCCCACAGCTTGCCCTTCCTTTTCAGCTGTCAGCATCATAGCCTACCCCGGCCGGCAGCTGCCACTCCTGGGACTGCAAGTGTGTCACATAAAGTTGTTCAGTGGAACATTTTGAAATTCCAGGAAGAAATATAAAAGTGAAGCCACCAAAAATAAATCTGGGTACTTTGGTTCTGTTTTGGTAGGAGAAATGCAACTTTTTCCTTAATTAAAGTTGACCGTAATGTCTAAATATTACATTTGGGAAGGTGTTCCATTCTCAGGGAATAGCTGAACAACATGAAACAAAAAATGCGAATGCAAAACTGCTCCAGAATAAGGAACTCCTGATGGCACCAGCACACAGCTCAGGTGGTTTCTGACAAGGAACAATTACTACTTATCAAACCTAACACTGATGCACCACAGCTGTCAAGCTAAACTGAAACCATCAGAATACAATGAATGAAAAGCAGCAACATTCCGAGGTGCCACCTTTGTCCAGCACAAAGAAAATGCTAAACCAAATATTGGAAGTGCTGTGTAGTCTACATTTTTTATGCTGCTGATCCCTACAAGAGCTATCTGCACTCATTTTGGTTCCAGGGCCATCAGCAGTCCCACTAAGCATCTGAAATGCCATGAAGTCCGTGGAACTGCTCATCATCTCACAAGCCAGCCTCTTTTGCTCCAAGTCAGCATTATGAGTACTACAGAAAGTAATTGTGAAGAACACATATTCTCAGATTTTAATCAAACAAATCTTTTGACACCAGATCATTTACCAGATTTCCTTTCCCCCCCTTAGATATTTATTAGCTGTGATCACACTATGTTATTTTCTCCTTTGGTAAACTAAATTCTCCTTATTGCCTGGACAACATGTTTTCCAATTGTTTAATTATTCCTCTAGTCTTTTATCTGCAACTTCTGTTTTTCCAGCTTCCTTTACAAAGTTAAAAGAGGGTACGGTTTTCCATTAGTAGCTGCACCCACACTATATACACGGGTAATGTAACCTCTCTTACTCTGCCTAGTACTTTTTGAAAATAATTACTACTCCTTTTTTGGCTATGATACCATCCTAATAATTTGCTGTGGATCCCAGTTGTTGGTTTTTTTAGGGCTTGTACTGAAGCACATACTGTTTGCTTGTTCTCAGTTTACTCAATGAGCCAGACTCCTCTTAGCAATCTGCTTTCTTCATTATTTAATCTTCCTGCAAATTTTGTAGTAGCAGTACTGTAGGCATTACAGTCTAATGACAAAAGTACAAGAAAGTCTATAAAAAAAAAGACCTCTTTTATTAGGTCAGCAATTGATATAATCAAAGGTACTACTTCTTGTAGAACTTACTCATCTTTGTGTCACAGGTAAAATAATAAATAGGTTTCAATTTGATGACCACCCCCTGAAAGATTCTGTGTAATAGTGTCCTCTTTAAAGATTAATTAATAAGTATTTTTGAAATCTATGCTTTAGTTTGCTGTTTAATCCATTTAATGTGTGCCAAGTTGATTTTGTATCCTTTGAGTTTATTAATCAAAAATTCATGCCAGCTCAGAACTCTTACAGAACTTTATTGCATCACGACTCTTATCTCTAGAAATCAAACTTGTACTGACATCAAAATAACATAGCTAGTTTGGCATGCTCGATTGTTCATAAACCCATGATGTGGTATAGCATGTATATTTTAGTGTTATATGGGAACAACATACAACAGACATTTGGAACATGATAGCATGTAAGTTAATACTTTGTGACAGAGGAGACTTAATAAAAAATAGTTCTATAAATTAGCCACTTGTCTACAGTGACAGCTAATTAATGGCCACTTTTGAGAAATTATTCCACTTATTTCCCCAGGAATAGTGGCAAAAGGATGCAGCCCACCACAACTGCCACAGCTCTCAGTCATGATGTTCTCTTTCTAATGGAGTTACACTCTGCCTGTCCCCTGTGAGCCCAGCTTTGGGACAGCAGTGCACACATCTGGAGAAGTTCTAGCATCTGTTATCATACCTGAACTCTTCCCTTCCTTTAAGAACATCACAGCTGTGCTCTCAAAAGGTACCAAAACTTCCCCTATTGTTTTAATCTGCACATATATATGCAAATTATTTGCAGCAACTTTAGTTTTAGTTAATTAAAAAAACACATCAACAAAACCTTTTGGTTAAATATCAAGGGATCATTTTTGCAGACAATGTTTTCGTTCCAAAAAATTCCATCTATCCCGCAGACTTGACCCTGTGCTTCAGTTAATAGAGGTGGCAGATTAGGTAACGGAGACTGTGGTTCCGCAGCTATTTCTGCAGCGCTGGTGCCAGGTTCAGCAGCGCGGGTGCTGCCACTCATTCCGACCTTTGCCTGGTGCCAGCACAGCTGTTTGTGAACCACGGTGAGGAACTGATCCAGCTTCAACAAGCAGCCGGCAGAGGAGGGGTTGAAGGGCTGCTCAAGAAGCACTGCCACCAAACATGAAGCCACAGCTTCACTCTCGTCTGTCCTCTGCCACAGAAAACAGATAGATGTAGAACTTCAGAATTGGTCGGTCACACCCATCAACAAGTCACACACAGATTACTGGGATTACTGCTTATATAAGCCAATATCCCTAGCAAAGTATGTAAAAACAGGGCAAAATGATGGCCCTGTTCCTTACAGTTGAACTGCCTGCTGCAGGCTTAGTCCTGATTTGACAGCATCTCTCAAGCTGCAGTCCTGATCTTGGACTTCCCTCAGTGCAGATTTAAGCAAGACCCCAAAAAGCTGGGTAGTTTCACATCTATCAAGGAGTACCTCCTTCCATTTCACTTTTCTTAAACCAAAACTCTGACTACTCAGCTAGCCCTTGGAGAAATTAAACTACAGTATAATCAGAAAGTTGCAAAACAAGCTGAATCTGAATCATGCTAAATAGCTACCAGAAGTTACAATGCAACACGTCAGCTGGCCATTTTAGCTGAAAGACCCTACTCTTATTGCAGGTTACTCCTAGCCATAGTAGTGCACAGTAAGCTCAGCACTCAGCAGGTGCTTTGGACACAAAAATTGCTTCTCTTAAGGAGTAATTGCCTGAACCAAGTTCATGTGAACATTACACCAGGTCCTTCACACCAGATTAGAATAAACATAAAAATAGGTGGCTGAGTGGAAAAGTACTTTAATCTTCCCACTTGGGAAACCTACCACAGTTCCAAATCTTGCCTTGGGGTAACCTGAAAATTTTATTTTGGAGACCTGTTCCCAGGATGTAATTATTCTATTTGTAAAACCTCTGTACCATTCAGCCCTATTAGTTCCCAGCTCCCTAGTTCTCTGTGTTAAGAAGCCCAGAACACGGACATGAGGCTGAGGCTGAGCTGCACTGCTAGAACTTGGCAGAGGAAATATGCGTAAGCTGCCTAAGCTGTGCCTGGTTTTCTGAAACCATGTTTATGCTGGGACACTCGGGAGAGCTGGAAGAGAGACCTCACAGACAGCGTGATCTCAGGATGCATAAACTAGAGTGTGCAGAGGCTGGTTTAGCTGCTGTCACTTGGGAGAAAGGTGAAATTCATTTTCTGTGATTCCCTGGGAATATACTAAAGTGAATAAAAAGGAATATCCAGGTGGAATTTAACATGGTAAACAGACTTCACACATTTCATTGAATAGACTTGGCATCAATGAAGTGTCTCTGAGTAAAAGTAACCTGAGCATTCACCGCTATGGGCAACAAAGTTGCCCAAAAGAAATTAAGAGAACACAGCCAATTAATAGTATTTCTAACTGCATCGTTTTCAGGAATACAATTATTGCAAAAGGCATTTCTGTGGTCATTTATAAAGTGCTGTAAAAAAAATAATAAAAAAAAAAATATATATTCTAGCACAGGAGTATAAAAATACCTGAAAATGGGAGAAAACATGAATATATGATTTGGACTTAAGTCGCCTTTGTTTTTTCTAAGGATTGCAAGATCACTCCTCCGTGCATGTGATCTCACACATATACAGTATTCTACAATATCTCCTCCAAAAAACAGATTGCACTAAGAATAGAGGACTAGATACTCATCTGGCATACCATGAGACCACTCCAGTTATTTCAACATTCCTACTACAATTTGCAACAGCTAAGGATCTGGCACAAAACATCAAGTTAAGTTTCCAATTACCTCATGCACCAGCATTGATTTCAATAGTTATATACACATAGAGGAGAATTATTTGAAAAGCTGCAAACTCAGCTCTGCATTTCTTTTACTTTTGTGGTCTAAATTAGACCCTCCATGTTATTTTAATGTAGGTTCTTGTGGTTTAATTATATATGTGTCAAGAGCAGCATACTTACTTGCTGCATGTACTCAAAAAAAAAGGCAGCAGTAATTTTTTATACTGCTGACAATGTCAACTTATAGTGGGCCATGTCACAATAGTAATATATTTTAATGTTGTTGAAAAACCTAGTACATTTAAATTTAAATACGTAAGTAAAATTTAACAGCTATTTGAAAATTGGTCTTCTATATGTGAATATTTTGCAGGTTGCCTTGGGAGGTCTTTTGGCAATTTGCTGCTCCAAATTAGTAAAATCGTGTAGTCCAGCCACTATAGGAGGCAACCCTGGTGTAACAACGCAGTATTCAGTCAGCCCAGACAGACTGGGTTCTTCAGAGACAGCACTTAAATTACATCCAGTTAAACAGCCTTACACATCACATAGTCCTGTAACATTACTCGCTGCACTGTCCATCTATGGGCAGCTGCTTAACAAAAAAATCACCCTTTTTTTTTTTTTTTAATTCTGGGAAAGAGACACAGACCCTGAAGCACAGAAAACCTTCAAACTCCTGCTTTTCAAATCCATGGTAATTGCTGTCTAAATCAGAATTTAATCTAGTATCTGAGCCTAACAGCTTAAGACCGAATATATCCTAATCCCATTGGTACATGGACCTCCAAAGGTTCTGAAGATAACCACTCCTCATTATAAGTTTCCCTTGTCATGAAGAAATTTTAAACAAATTGAAAATAAAATGCTTAAACTTTAGTATTCCTCAGACAGCCATTAGCATCTGACATTGTGCTCAAAAGTCTGACAACTAGTCTATATACAATCCTGTGAGTGAGACTGTCCAGTGATACATTTTGATACAGGATAATCAATCATCGAAGTAATTTTAGTGTTTAACATTAAAGCAAAAGGCTATCCAACACATTTATCAGGCTTAGAGACAAAAAGAAAAAATTGCTTTAAAATAGTTTTCACCAGGCAAATAGTTTCACCAGTTATTACAGACATCCCGAAAGGAATCCTTCTGGCAGTATTACAACCTACAATGTGGACTAAAAATGTAAGTTTTATTGCCTTTTCAAATAAATTTTATTCTTTACTTGACAGATAAGCACTCTTCACATCAGAGCTTTCACACTGCAAAGTGCATCCAAGTTCCTTTAAGCACTGCTGATTTAATGACAGATTTAATAACATTGCAACACAGAAGTGTGGACTTGGCCAAAAATATTATTTCATAAAAATCTGATTTCTCTACAGCAACATCTAAAATGTCACCTAATACATGCAAGTAAAGCAGTAAGTTTTTAATGTATATTGTAAAGCCTGGTGCTTTGATAGGTAAAACATCTACTGACTTTAAAAGACCATAACGATAATCTATTTTTAATAACCATTTTTATTTCATCTTAAAAGACTAGCAGTTTATGCTTTCAGTAGAACCATGCCCTGAAATCTCAGAGGTGATTAAAGGGCCATGCCAAAGCTGAAAGGTTTCAAATATCAAACTATACTATTATGTCAGGGCCAGCAAGATCAATTAGCACTTCTCAATGACAGAAAAGGTTAAGGTGGACACACATTTACACAATATTTAAATCAAAAAAAATGCACATATTAAGTCAACACCACATATTAAACCTCTCCAGTCGATGACCAGATATCAAAACTCTTCTTCCGTGTACACAACATAAATATTGCTTTCCTAATGCAAAATGGCAAGATTATAGATAGGTTGGATAGTAAAAATAACATTCAATCCTCAAGTACAAAGTAAAAAACAAGGAGTTCTGAGCGTTTCTGCTCTCAGACTTGCTTTGGTGCTGAGCTTTCAAAATCTTTTAAAAAAACTTGATAAACTTGACTGTCTGCTAATCTGATGCCCCTGAGTTTGCATGCTTCTTTGCAAACCCTGACAATACTAAAAATGAATGACAATGAGCAAATAAACCTATTTGTGTGTCCAACTAAAAGACAAACAGAAACTACCACCGAAAAAAAAAATTAAAAACACTAATTGGTAAATTAACTCATCTTAAATCTGGAAAAAAAGCAAGTGTACACCTCCTGCAATTAAAGGCCATAAAGAAACATGCATACGAGGAAGCAAGGGAACTTACATTTCAGGTCTTAGTATCAGAAGAATATTCACTGGAAGTACAGCAATGTTAGAAGCTAATTCGATAGCTATTAATACAAGCATTGCCACAGTACACATAGCTTGAACAAAGTACCAGGTTATGTATCAAATAAAGTCAGTATAAAATCACAATAAAAGTGCAGGAGATGAAAAAACCTTACAGAAAAAGCACATTTGTGTTGAAATCAGTAATCCAGATTGTAATTGCATTATTTTAAGTAAAAGCAAAGCAAGATTATGTTTTTTCAACAATTTATTTCAAAATGTCTTTTTTTGTTAAAGCTCATTTCTCTATTTATTTCTTAAAGGAGTGATTTGAAATATTTACTACCAGACAGTACCTAATTTTAGGTTTTAAGTGCTTTAACAGCTCCATGAAATATGATCAGCAGCTGCAATATAGAAGTATGCTGAATACTCTCCTTATAAAAAGGGAAACCTGTTTTACCCTAAGTTAATAAAATCTCTACTTTGAAGAAAGAAAACACAAAAAGCATTAGTAGTTGCATCCTAGAGCATTTGACAGAAATTCCAGGAATTTCTTCCTTCTTTCTGAATTAACTTTCATATTTAAGAGAGGAAAAGTTTAAATTTCAACACTGGAAGACTGCATTGAACATCATGTAATATGACCAGGTCATCAACGGAACAGACAGGTAACTTTCCCATACCAAATTCTGGTGTTTAACATTGATTAATTCTCGGACTGAAAGGTAAAAGTTGCATGAAGTTTAGAGAGTAGCTCTAAAAGCTTGCATCAGAGGCTAAAAATATGCAACAGGATACTATCTATAGCTGTATTTCTAGTGGCCCTGTTGGAAACATTTTAACTGGGAACTCCAATTAACTGGGAACTCACCAGTTTTCCACACATTAAATTCCTCATTTAGAACTTATCTATCCTATTGGCATTATCCATACAGCAGAATAAATTTCTATTGCAAAGTGTTGTGAAGCCATTAATAAACACAAATCCAGCAAGAGTAATCTTCAACTAAATTTATTTGCAGTACAACCATATACACACGTAGTTTATAACTGCATTTGAAGTATCTGCACAAAGATACATAAAAGATTAGTCAACATATTCTTCTTTCACTTTTATTAAATATGATTGAAGAACATTTGGTAACATAAATACCAGAATATTCAAAAGAAAGCAAGAAAAGTTGTTGCGGACATAGCCCAGCTAATGTTAGATGTCAAGCATACAGAATAATCATGGGGAAGGGACAGACATGTCAATCTGTATTTCCACTTTACTCACAGTATGATACATATTGTAGGCATGCAAACATTTGTTAGTCGGCAGCATTTTCAGAAATACTGGAATAAAAAGTCAAACCCACTGTAACTTCATGAAACTTCTCCTTTGAGTGTTATGGAAATGAAACGATATAACCTTAGTTTTAATGCAAAGTACACGCCTCAAATAACAAATAAACATTGGGGTCAGACCAAAAAGAAATATTTACCATACAGAAAAGATGTTTGCTTTGTATCCTTCACTCTAAATCTAAACTCTTGATTAGTTTATCTTAGGTACACTGTCTCTTCTGAGCAAGTGAAACAGGTAAAATAAAACTCAGAAAACTGAAAATACGGGTTTCTTACTGTTCTAGCATGTCTTCATGCTTAAACTGGAATCGGCCAAGGAGCTCCCTGGTCTGGTACAGCGTGCCTCCCAGGACTTTTTGTAAATACGAGCTATTTCACATCGCCACTCGCGAGATAAACGCGATATACCTGCGTGTGCTCCGCTTTAAATCCTGCCCGCGGGATAACGGGAAGGCAGAGCCGTACCTACTTGGCTCTTCGCGGCAGTGTCATAAAGGTAAATGAAATTTTAGATGCCAATTACTGATTGGCAGCGGTGCTGCCGTGGAATCCCGCTTTCGCTTCTCGGTGGAAAGCGCCGCGGGGCTGCTTCCCCGAGGGTGGGTGCCGGGCGGCGGCCTCGGGGCACCCCCAGCCGCCCAGGCACGGCGCGGAGGCCCCGCGCTTTGGGGAGAACCGCCGCCGGAGCCGTGTGAAACCCAGACGGCGCTTTTCCGCGGGCATCTGATTTTGGAAGTGTCTGTAATGACAGCCGGAGAGGCAAATTAATGGCCAACAGCCTACTGGGTTTGAACACGGAGAATCCTGTTACCTCCTCGCGGATCAAGTACACACACACACAGACAGAGGCTTCCCCACGTGGAAACGCTTTCAAACCAAAACACAAGACTCCGCATCGCCGGCGGAAAGGGCGGCGGGACCCCCGCGCTGGGGCTTTCCTGTGCCTCAGTCTCCTGGCGCAGAGGGTACCCGCGGCAGGGGCGGGGGCGACGTGGGACAACCCCAAAACGCACCGTTTTGTCTTCAAACCATAAGAAAAACAAGCCGGGACGGCGGAGGGGAAGGGCTGGAGGGAGCCCTCAGGGAGTGGAGAGGGCGAAAAACAAAAACAACGGGCAGGTCTGTCCCCGCTCCCCTCGGACACCGCGGAAAGCGGCTGCCCAAACCCCAGTGGCGGCTGCCGGCCGGTACGCAGCCTGCCCCGTCCGCCGGCACTCCGAGCGCCGCACGCCCACGGTGCTGCGACCGGATAAGGGACGGCCGGGGAGACCCGGAGCGCTGTCGGCAGCTGGAGCAGAGCGGAGCCTGAGGGCAAGCGGGGAGACCGATCCCTTCTGCCGCCGCAGCCTCTGCCTGCGGATCCTGGCCGAAGTGCTTCACCCCCCGCGTTGGCCAAACCCTCGTCTCGCTGGCAGAAATGCGTGTTTCGGGAAGGGGGTCGCTACCATTTCTGCGTGTTTTCATGCTGCTTTAGTCGGAGAGGCTCCCCGCCCCCAGAAAACTTGTTTCCTCACAGCCTCCGGTCGCGCCGCCGCCTGCTCCAGCTTCGGCTCCGGCTCTCAGAGGCGCAGTGGGATAACAGGTCGACCCACCGAGCCCTCCCGTCCGGCCTGCCTACCGCCTCGCCCAGGCCGGCCAGCATCCCCCCGGCTGTTCGCAGGGCACAGCCCGGGCCCCCCATTTCCGCCGCTACGGGGGTGGGCGGGAGGCGCAAGCGGGAAACAATGCAGTGGCAGCCGGCACGGCTTGTGCCTGTTTCGGGGCTTACCCAAGCGGCCAGAGTAAAAACCAGTCGAAGAGAGTTGAGGCCAAAACGGCAGGGGCTGTCACCTGGAGAGAAGCAGAAAATCCGACTGGAGGGGCAAAAAGTCACCCCGTCCGCCCTGGAGACCGTTTCTTTCGCAACTTAACTCGCGTGGGGCTGGGGACGAAAAGCCCGTCTCTGCTCCGTGATGGACGGCTCCGCTCCTCCTACCCATCACGTTTGTTTTACAGTAACTTTATTTTAGTTATCGGCCCAACACGAAAACAGTGCTAAATAAACCCTAAAGACAAGCACACGCACACACTCATCTGCACGGACACATGCACATGCGACAGGGAACCGGTTTCCTCCACCTCTTGAATAAAAGGGGTGGGAGGGAGACTCGGGGACGGGGAAGTCAGAGAGACACTCACCTTGTCGCTGCCGGGATATGCCGCTACCGTTATTCTAGGGCAGCTCCTTATTTATTTATTCTCGTCACTTCTCCGAGCCGAGGTTCCCCTTTTGCACTGTTCCTCTGGCAAAAACAGGACATCCCCTCTGCAAGTCCCCCCCCTTTCTCCACACACAAATAAAGCGCAACTAGGAGCAAAACGGGAGGGGAGACTTCGGGGGGGGTGGAGGTAGATGGAGGAGGAGGCTGGTAGGGGAGAAGCCAAACACTCCTCGCACTTCAGCGACTGCAACTAGTTGCTTCTCAGCACAGGCACGTAGAAAGTTTCCCTGGCGAGGGACGGGACTTTGCTAAGGAAAGGTATCCCCCTCCCGCCCAAAAGACCGTCCCGGGAGCGGGGAGGTAAGAGGCGAGGAGCGCAGGGGCCAATGCAGCCCCGGGGAGCCGCTTTGCACTTGTGCTGGGAGGTGCCGCCGGGGCTGCGCCCTGTGCCGGCCCCTGCTCGGCGAAGCAACCGCAGCCGCCGGGGCTGCCCCCGCTGCCCACCCGCCGCCCTCGCGGGCCGCCCCGCTCAGCACGCCTGCGCTGCCGCCGCCGCCCCGACCCCTCCGCACCGCGGCGGGCACGGACCGCGGGTGTCCCGGCTGACTCGCAGCTCCTGATTATTCCTGCACTCCCGTCCCTCTGTCCTCGAACTCGCAGCTCAAGGCCGGACCCTTCACCTTCCCTAACCCGTGGTGTGCGCCAGGCAGCTACAGCCAGTAGCGATGGGAGAAGGAGAGGACCCTGAGGGGCGCGGGTCACAAGCCGGCCTGCGGCTGGCTAACACTAATCTGCTCTAGTGTAGGTACCAAAGTCGGCACTTCACTTTTTCCTTTTGTTTGTTCTACAATAAACCAACACCGTAAAGCAGTCCTGACTTTTTGTGAGGGCTGGGAGTATGTGAAGATTGATCAAGTGCTACACAAGGGACCTGTTGCTATACCCTTTTATAGGATGCATGTCTCCTTCCTCTCAAGCTGGTCAGTGTGGGTGGAGACAAAGTCCATTCCTGCTTTGAAATGGAATGCTCTTTTCTGCTGGAAATTCAGCAGCTGTCTTTGGTCCTCTTTGCTACCTCATATGGGGAAGCAGAAGAAAATCCCTAATGGCCTAGTCACTTTTCATACTGTTATCCTTCACCTTGTAATACCTCATACTATTTCACTGAGTAGACTTGGTGGCTCTTCAAACAGCTGCAGCACCCTCCTTCTCTCAAGATACTGTAAATCACTTTCCAAAGGGTGTAAGTCAAAAATTCAAAAGAGTTCCTATAGCTGGAAGGAAATGTGAGAGAAAAGTCTTGATTTTCAGAAGTACTGAATGTCAGAAACTTTTGAGGTCAACAAGTCGCATGAAATGAGGAAAAAATAGTACTGATTTGTGAAGATTCTTTCCTACCTGCCTTCTATTTGTTTACTTTACATCCACTGATGCTAGTTAAAGCGCATCTTTACTCAAACTGTCTTCCTTTAAATGTAATTATTGGCATTCAACAAATTGTCCTAACGTGGTCATCTTTCTCCTAAATAATTTCAGACTTAAGATGACTAAATCTTCATGAAAACAAGGCTGTAAAAACCCTGTATTTCTGTCTTGGGAGAGTCGCCCCTCAGAAAGAGAACAGACTTGGAAAACTCTTTTGACCTACACAAATACAGCTAAAAAAACATTTAAACTAAAAAAGCCCCCAAAAGCCAGCCTTCAAATTGACATAGTATAGGACAAGCCAGAAATATGAAGTGAATTTTGAAACTGAGAGGTTAGAGAGTAACTGGCAGGAGGGGAAACTCAGATTTGCAGGAAATAATTGTGATTGACAACCCTGCTGCAAAGTAACAGTCGTGACTAACACCAGCACCCATCTTGCTAACAGGCACCTTCTGTAGGGAAGCAAGTTAGCAACTCCTTCCTTTCCAGAGGACTTTCATGAACAGCAGCGGTCAAATGTGAGGTACTCAAACACAATAATGAAGGTTTTCTGAAGTCTGGTTTCCTTCCACTGTATTTCAGTGAAGTGAATTCGTGTTATGGGGAAGAGTCCCCCAGTATCATGGCTTGTTTTGATAGACATATCACTTTAAAGCAAGCTTTTAGCCATCTGTTGCACCCTTTCTTAAAACGTAAGATATAGCTGATTTGAAAAGATTGGGTATGATCTTTGTTCGATGTAAATTTTTTCAGACTGAGGAGGAGAGATGGAAGAATTGCATTGCAGGTACACAGTACAGACTCAAGGCAAGTCTCCCGTTAGGTGGCCTGGCCTTGCTGTCATTGAACCTGTTGCTGTTTTGCTGTTGATTTTGGTGAGAGTGGGCAGGATCATGCACAAAACTAATGAGCATATGGCCTGGATCACATGTACCAAAGGAAGTCCTACAGAAACTGATCTCATAACTAAACGCTAATTTTTTCACAGTGATTTACTGTAAATATGACTTTCACAGGCAGGAATTAAATGATGATTTTAGTTAAATCGGTGCCTTTGGGCTGAAGTGAATTCCAGTGAGCTCAGTGGCAGTGATTTCAGAAGGCAGCAAATCCAAAATCTAGTACAATATACTGAGTCATATAAATGCCTCTGTGTGACCATATAGAGCCCTGCCTGGAGAAGGTCGTGCTAGAAATAGTCCTAACAGAGTCCAAGGAAGGTCTGTAGGATCCACTTTTACACAAGAATAGAAGAATAATACCTTACCCATTTAAAGCAACAGGGGAATGTAAGTAGGCAGGATGTAATTATCTAGATTGGTATTTGGCCAGGCACTCCTACACTTGCAAAAACTACCATAGGGTGTTTAATGACCGCAAGTGCTCCGTATCCTTGGTTTTACCTCTTATATAAAGGCAGCGCTTGTGATACACGCTTTATGCTGGTTCAATACTGAGTCAGCAGAACAATGTTGCCCTGTACAGATACCAGTTCATATAGAAACTCAGAATTTCCTTAGAGGTCTTCCATGAAAATCCTGTAGACCCAACACTACTTACCTTGTGAAATTGAATGAGGTAACAGACATATGTAGTATGGTTCCAGATAATCATGTTTTCATATGTTACTAGAAACAATATGAGCTTTAGAATCTTCATAAATATTGTTGAAACAAAAGCAATATACTTTTATTTTGTATCTCAGTGACAAAAAGGTTTTGTTGTTGTTTAAGCAAAGGGATTCATTATTCTGAGAAAATGTAATGACAGACAGCCACTGTTTTGGCAATGTATCACTATTATGATTTATTGGAGTGCCTACCATATGCTGCATCCAGCTTAGGTGCCTGTTGTAAAATTTGTTTTACAAAAGCAGGGCTTTGAAATATGGCTTTTTATTTTCAGGTTCAAGTATGAAATCTAAAAGTGTGTAATTAAGCAAAGTTTGTTGGTCTGTATACTTAAGGTTATTATTGGTGCTTCATGGCTCTATAGTCATAAAAAGAAATAATGGATGGGGGTTCTTTTGCCCTGGTTATCAGATTTCAGGTTTAAAAAGAAGGTGACCCACCCTTTTCAGTAATTCGACATGCAGAGTTCAGCTATGGGTTCAAAAGCAGGTTACAACTGGCTAGTCATTGTGATACGGAAGTGCCAACTGTGCCTTTAAATATGTTATATAACGTGGTTTTTTGTTTCAGTTTTCAAGTATGCCATCGTTTCAGTGTCATTTAGATTTCCATATATTTTCTTAATCCAAACAAATCTGACCTCAATCATAAGGTTCCATGGCTCCAAAGAGCTGAGCTTTTCTAATATTTTATTTTGAGTGCCTATGTTCAATACTTCATCACACAGATATGTGCTGCAAACAGTGCCAAATGTGATGCCAGGGGTGTCCTCAATTACCTTCAGTGCTCACCAGGAGAGGGCTCTGCTCTGCATCCCATACACAGGCAAAAGTCCCACTGAAATTAGTCCAAGTTTTGTCTTTAAACTTGCTTGAGACAAAGCTGGCTAAGTGCAAAGGAAAACCTACATTTTTCAGCTGGCTGTGCAGGCAGAATGAGGTGTGCCTGATAATTTTAATTTGCATCCTGCAGTTATACCAGACTATTTCTTTCCTTCCTGGGAGAAACCCACTCAGCTTACAGCAAGATACCATTTCTTCATTTTTCTTGGAAGTTTCATTAAGTTTTTTTTAAGTAATATATGGAGTCTACCCAGAGAAAATGTTGGTCCATACATTTATTTGGATTAATCTTGTGTTCTCTGTCACTGTGGGGCACAAAAACTATGTCTGCAGTGATCAGGGCTGGCACACAGACCTGTTAGCTTGCTTCTTGGCATGTTTTTGTTCTCACCGGTTAGCATTCTCCTGGAAAGTGCCTTGGTGCTGTGGTATGGGCCAAGGACCATTCCTGGTGCTTTGTCTGGTCTAGCCAGCCTGTGCTGAAGAATAAGAGAACTGATGAAGAGTTTTAGCCTTACAGACACAGCATGCGGGCAGGTAGCCTCAGGGCAGAGGAGCAATCTCTGGACTAATTCCTAGTGTAGATGGAGTCTGAAAATCTCTCTTAAGCCTGATCCAGAGACAACGTTGTGTCAGGTAGTTAGGGAGGTGGGAGAGGCCAAGGCTGGTATTTCCACACCTCCAGAGCCTCTGGCACTGGGTGAAGGAGGGACTGAGGGTGTGCCCCACCTCCCTTTGTGGTTATTCTGGCAGTAGAACCTTGATTCAGATTTCGTTTCATCACAAATAAAATAAAGAGCAATCCTTGGATGATTTCTAAAAATGGGAACATTTTAATCGTTTTCATTAAACTTAGTTCTGTTGCTTAGTGTAGTTCCCTTGTACTCACTTTTTAATTTACAACATTCTTCAACAGAGTAACCTTGAGATGGCCATCATACTATATCTATACATCTGTTTAAAGCATCCTCAAATTCTCTGAGACATAACACCTGGCATTTTGAAAATAGTTTTTAGTTACATATGTAAGTAGCATTAACCCAAGACATGATATAATCATTTTACTCTCCCTGTTCAGAAATGGTCTGTGTAAGAGAGTACTTGTGCTAGTCAACTATCAGGCATGTTGAGGTTTCCAGTTAAACCAATAGCAAAGCATTCATCAATGTCTCTGTCAGCAGGATTGAGCTTGTTATGTAATAAACTCAAATACAGATTCATGCCAAGAACTTTTTACTACACTGTAACATCATATTGTTGCTGTGTTGCATTATAATATAATAACATATATTCAGCAAAGAGTAATTGGCCATAAGTTTTTTCACATCTTTTATAAAAGTAAAAATGTCATTGCCAAATGACTCTACAAATGACATTATGTATTACTGTTACACTAAAAATAACTTTGTTTCTTCCAGAAGCATGATTGAATTCAATTCTCCTCATAGTATAAGATTCAACAAAACTCAGGCAATTACAGACATTTATTTGCAGGTGGTGTGCAATAGAGGAAGGAAACACAGAAAAACTATAAAATGAAAAGCAGAGATTTAAAAAAATATGTCAGAGTGTTTTCAGAAAACCCTTTTTGTTTCAAAGTACAGATTCCTTTCTCTTGTCAAAATGTTCTATTCAAAGACTTTAGACATTTCTGAACTTGTAAATTACAGTACCAAAAGTATATATAAATCTAAGATGCTAGTTTAGTTGCAGCACTGTAGGTATGATAATAGGCAGAAAGCTGGGCATAGCATTTAAGGACAATAACCCTTAATTTTCAGAAAGTATTACAATGTTGTCTTGTGGTGGGATATTCCTAAGCAGACTCTTCAGGTGTTTCTGTGAAGACCTCATCCTGAATCTCAGAGATATTGTTTAGAAATAAACTGTTTAGGTTCCTTTAAGGTCATTTAAACATCAGTCATAAAGGTCTGTTTTGTACATGGCCGTGAGTTAATCCTGAGGGCGAATGCCTTATTAAATCATTCCTTATGCACTGAAACCTTAAGACATCCAGCAAGAGGTAAGTTTGTTCCGTTCTGTCTGTGAAGTAATAAATGTACTCTGAGAGAATCATTAATGTTCATGGCTTCTGCATTCTTCCAATGGGTCTAGCCTGTTTATGTAATATATTACAAGTTATTAATGTAGTTATTACATTTATGTTTGGTTACTTATTAACTTTTACTCATAATTTATACATTCTGCTTGGAGGTCTTTTGCACTCTGTAAATACAGAGGCAGGCACAGTCCCTGCCCCAGGAATCTTACCAGTGAGCCCCATGTAAACTGCACAGAAGAAATTACTAGTATAACCTCCTCTGGCATGATCATCCACTGGTTGAAGTCAATGTAAAGAAGCACTTTGGTTTTAGTGTTAACTGGAACATACCTTGATGCGTATCTGTAGGTTTTGTGCAGATATTATGACTGTAATTACACCAGACTACAGATATGATGGAACAGACTTTCAGAAGGGAAGCAGCTGATCATTTAATATACTTTCTGAACCACCAGCTCTGAACTATAAGCAAGATAAGAAGATGCAAATGTGAAAGTATTTAAGGCCACATAGCTTTGCTTCAGCTAACTGAACGGTGTTGATACATCAAGAGCTATGAGAGGTACATGGGCAGCAGTCAGCTGGCTTTCCCAAATCAGACAAGTAGAGATTAGGTGCCTTTTTGCTTCCCTTTTTGGGATAGAAGAGCTTGTCAGACAGATTGCTGTGTGTATTGATGCAATAGTACGTGCATCTTTGCTATTACAGTGGAAAAGAGAGGATGAAGGAAAAGGACACAAGGGATATGGACCACAGATGAGAATAAGGCAGTTAATGTAAACCTCTACTTCTTGCCCTATGGTACACCCCTTCGTTAAAAGACATACAAAATTATAGTCCTCTTCACCTTTTGCATTAGCTGAGTGCACTTGGGACTGGCCGTGAGTGTGCGCACCTTATTGGTGTTTGAATGTACTGCTGAATAAATTAGACTGAAGATCGAACTTAATGTCAAAAGAAAAAAAATATACATATGCTAAAAGGTGGCAGCCTGTGTTTCATTTTTTCTTTCCCCATATCCTGTTCTGGGAAAACTTTTCTCCACTTCTGACTTAATAAAAGCATATACACATTCCGAGCTTTATATATTTATATATTTATTATTATTCACACTTCTGAAGCACAGAGAGGGACCAATTTAAAGGGCCTAAAATCTGGAGAGAGTTTTTCTCTGGAAACAATTATTTTTGTTGAGAACTATTGATGAGGTGATTACCTAAGAATTCAGTGGTAGGAAATTGAAGAGGAGGCAATTTCAGAGTTTTGAAAGATCATCAATAATAAGTGAAAACAAGTCAGGTTTCCCCATGGATTGTTTACACAAGAGAGGTTGTTGATAAATGAACTTCAGATTGGGTATTAGAGGTACATAGTGTGCAAAGTGTAATAACAGTTTTACTGCTCAGAGCTTGTGAAGACTGCATAATTTACAGGCAATTTACTCAACCTTTGCAAACAAATAGTAAAAGCGTTATAGTAGTCCTCCACATCATGTATCCTGTAAATGGTGTTTTTATTTCTTTTTGTTTCAGCAAACAAGCAACAACTTTGAAAATAATTTCACTCTATCATGGATGGAGATTAATATTACCTACTGGGGGGGGGGAATTAATAAATAAATAGTTCCATATCTTAGGCAATATAAACCACAGTTATGATGCTCAGAAATGTGGTATCGTGCCTTTACTCTAACAGTGTAGTAGTTAATGTTGGCAGCAAAAGGAAACAACGTGCCAGTTGTGTAAATATGCAGTTAGTTACACAAAGTCAGAGGTGAACTGACTCTGATGAATTGGTAAGGAGGAGGGGGGACAGTGCTGGATCCCTCTCTTCGCTCTGCCAGGTTCTGAGTGTCATGGCAGAGATGTTTTGCTACATTCCTTCCTGGTACCTTCACTTCTGAGGATGAATAGTAATGGCATCTAAAATCAGAGTGCCAGGAGAAAAGCAGGAGTGTACTTGTATCAGATATGCTTTCACCTATTTGAAGTTTAAAAAACATTTTGACATGGTGAAAGAGTTTCAGGAGGAAAAGATTAACAGAGAGCAAGTGGTTAGTTTGCTCAGATATCCAGGAACCTTCTTACTTGTTCTGTTTGGTATCATGCATACTGCTGTAAATGAATCATAATGTGAAACAGGATTGCTAGAAGGGAGAGTTACTGCTGAAGTAATTAACACTTTGTTAAAACCAGAGAGGTTTGAGTTGGAGTTTGTTTCAGCAATTATTCTCAAGTGGAACAATCTGGAAAAGCAAAGCAATATTGCCCTGACGTGCAGCCAAGTGACAGCTAGGAAGGATGAGTACTGCTAGTTCCCTATAGAAAAGGTAGATTTCCTCCATCAGGAAAAAAAAAAAAAAACCTACAAAAAGAAGTTTCTCAGCCTGTATAGGTAGAAATGTGGTGGACTTTTTTCCCTCATGTCACAAATATTTTGATAAAATAAGAGTAAGAAAAAGAATCTCTGTAATTTTAATTCTGGGAAGCACTTGGCAATCAAAATACTTACATATTTTAATGATGGAGAAAAAGGCCTAAAGAACAGACTTAAGTGAGATCTTCAGTGGCAGAGAGTTCTTGGTCTGAATTCTTCTGAGGTTCTGTAGCTGATGCAGCATGTATTATTATGTGCAAGAAATACTCATGGAAGGAGGAATTACACTCTTGTAACAGCTGAGTTTGGTGACATTTATAATGCTGAGATAACAGGGTGTTGACATTAGTCTGTATTTTTTCCCCTTGTGATCGTGTCCTGTTTGAAGTGACTCAATATGTATCATATTTGTATTGCAAATACCACATCTGTAGTTTGTACACAAATGCTTGAGAGATTTATTGCCCATATTATATTTAATTCTCTAAATTGTATGTGTATTTACAGCTAAATTAGAATTTTGAGGCAGTTTAATAAGATTAATAGATAGCTTAATAATACTTTGCATTTACTAGAATTTAATTTAAGATTAAGGCACCTTTATCCCTTAATTTGGTCTATTGAGAACTGCTAATTCATTTTCTGTTGAGTTTCTCTGGATTTTTTTTAAATTTAGTTCTGGGATATTTCGCTCACTTTGTAAAGTAATTCCATCAGTATTCTCATAATGTAGAAGCTGCATTTTATTAAAAAAATGCTTAACAGTTTTTTGAGATTTCCCTGGCATTTAGTCATACATTGGTGATGTAAAGTTTACTCCTTGTAATGTGCACAGATATTTCTAGCTCTGTTTTACTGAATACAAGGAAATAAAGCATAAATTATTCTTTTCAAGGAACCACACAAAGTCTGAGTTAGACAGACCTTGCAGAGATCCAGAGCTGTGGTTATCCAGGTACTTCTTATCATAAGTCTGTGAACAAATCCTCTGTCTACAGAAGAAGCAGCTGGTGAATGTTGTCAGTGGGATTTCTTCTACCTCCCCAGGAATCCTAAGATAATATTTGCCCTAGTGCTTGAGCAAGTTGTAAATACTAAATATATGAAAAAAACCCACACATCTTGACTATTCTAGTCAAAAAATGAGGAAGAAGAAAACCACAGATATGTAAAATAAAATATTTCAGACATCTGTATGTTTCTTAGTTTTTTCATTCTATATGTTTGTTATAGCTGTGCTAAAATTGCTGTAAGAGGAGGGTAAGTTTGCAAAATTGGAAGTCTCTAATAAAAAAAAAAAAAACAAAAAACAAACAAAAAAAAAACCCAAACAAAACAAAACAAAAAAAAAAACCTGGCTTCATGACCTCATGATGGTCATCTTCTGGCAAAGATATTATGGAAACTAGAAGCTGATTGCTACCTTCAGGTCCTATCTCACATGGCCTGTAGTAGCTGGGGTTGGGTAGCCTGTGGGAAGAAGGAACCTGTGGGAAGAATACACTGCAGTCACTCAGCAACTGTCTTTCTGGCAGATTAAGAGGAACACTGACAAGCTTTAAAAGAGTCCTGTCAGTCCCCATCAATTATAACAATGAGACAAAGGTGGGCAAGTGAAGTCCCCCCAGGGATGATGGCATCATCCTGCAGAGGCAGATAAAGTGATGCTAAACATGATGCTGTATTTCCCTAACTTGCATAGCAAAGGTTTATACAACTGAAATTAACACTGGTATGGGAAAACAATAGAGATTTCCAGTTTAATTCTTGCTTTGGGAAATAAAATGGATATCAGTTGAGAGTGGGGCTCTGTTATATTTGGTGTTATATGACCATCTAATAAAAAAAAAAAGAACCTTCCTGCAGAGCTTCATATTTAAGGGTACAGGAAAACAAACATAGATTAGTTAAAGTGCTTCTCCAAGGTGAAACACTTTCTCAGTACCAGTAGCTGGAATAGAACCCATGCCTCATATCGCACCATATTGGCCCAGTGGTACATCCTGCACTTTAAGTGTGAGAAGTATAATAAGTAGGAATTTTAGTTCTCAAATTATTAGGACATTTTTTCTAATTTTCAGAGTTATAGAATAAGCTGGGTCCCCCCCTCTTCCCAAATGCACAATTATCTTCTGTTCTGTATTCCCTCTTGAAGTGCCATGGCCCTCCAGGCTTTATTGCTGTTGCAGTTGCCATTAACTACTAGCATAAATACATTGGATGAGACTTAAGGTAGAAGAAAACAAGGATCATTTGTGATATAAGCACTGCAACTTTGTTAAAATAAATAAGCTATCATCATGTTAGCAAGCAAATTTTTGTTTTCTCTAATATTGATGTGGATCCTGATTAAAAATTAATTTTGTATCCCAGTCATCATCATTCTTAAAATCTAGACTGCACTGGGAAAGGCTACATTTGTTCCTTCTGTGTATAACATTTAACATTTTGGTACATCTTCTAATCATCTTATTGAAGCTGAGCATTCTCTCATTAAAGTTGCCTTAAACAGTCTCATTAAAAATCCTTTTAAAGCCAGCAACACGTAATTTTTAATGTGGAAAAATCTCTTGAAAGCATACAGTCCTAACTGGTGATTTAATCTATTTTTTCATATGGTTAATTAATCATTTGTAATTTTATGAACACCAAAGATTCAGGGTGTTTTTCAGCCTCCCTAAAAGTCTTCATTTTGTTTTTATGAAATATAGCAAAGATTATTTACTATTAGAGTTGTTCAGCCTTTTTTTTTTCTTTCTGTTTCCATCTCCACAACACATCTATTTTGCCCTTCAACATAAAAGCTGTTTAATTTCCACCCATGCACTGAAAAGTTTAACTGGAAAAGATTTTTATAAATTCTTGTGCTTCTCCTTTTTTTCTTATTTATTTTAAAGCCAGAGAATTAAAAAAATACAAATACTGAAGTCACCATGAATTGTTTAAATATGATTAAAAACCATTTTGCTCACTTATATTTCACTTTTATGTAAAAAGTGTATGCCATCTTTAAATAACTGAGAACTTGAAAGTGTTAACTTTCTCACTCTCGATAGTGCAAATACCTGTAAATGTATACAGGTTTGCAGTCAGAAAAGAGCTGTGGAAAGCTACAGAGCATACACTAGCTAAAGACTCCTGTTTAGCTAACAGCCTCTGGTCTTGGTTTTGCTTCTATAAACTCATTGTCAACTCCATGTTTTGCCATTATTTTTTGGAAAAAAAAAAAAAAAAGTGAAACCAAAGACAAAGGATTTTTTCAATAAGGCAAAATAATGGGGACAGGTTCTTTGAAATAATACTTGAATGCATAGTATATCTTATACTGTGGCTCTCTGTCGGGGATTGGCTCAAGGAGCACAGACATGAGTCCACCAAGCAACTGTACGAGCAGAGCCCATTTTAGTTGACATAAGTAGGCCTTAGTTAGCTTGTCTATTAGGCCGTGGGAAAGGGGGGAACGGAAAAGTACTGACTAAAGCAGGGTCAGGATATTTTTGAAGAGATAAGAGTCAGAAGAATGTGGGATGCGCATAGCTAGCTAAACCCAAGTAGGTGGAGTAAGTAAATGTGCTTAGCCTATTAGATAGAGACAAGTATGCATAATTATGGTATTTGGTATAAATGCACGCCATCTCGGGCAATAAAGTTGAAGTATGCTTTATCACTCATATTGAGTTGGCTGCATTTCTTCCTCCGTCCGCTCGGGTCTGGAACTCTGATGGGATTTCTCTCGGCAGCTCTCAAAGTGCTTTGATATTAAACTGTTTCTCAAACAATGCTTTCATGTAGAAAAGAGTGACCCTTTTATTAGCTTGAGTATGAGTATCAACAAAAAATGCCTGTGATTAAAGGCATGGCTGTGGTAAGAACTTTCCTAAGATAGACTTCTTTGCCCGTTAAGTAATTTGGTAAAAATTTTGCATAAGCAGTGCCCTCCCAGGGTCCAGCTCTCCTGAAATTAGATGACTTTCATCTCATTTCGCAGTGGTCCTTGCACTAGGGCCCGGCATTATACTTTCTGTCCCCAGCAACCATCTTCACCAGGCCCCAGAATGTAGGAGGAGCATTTCTGGCAGAAGGTTCAGCAGGATCAGGAGGTCTGAAAAGGTCTGGTATCTCTTCCGGAGTGAGGGAAAGACCTACTGCCCTGATAAGCATACCGAGATGGGGTCTGCCAGCTGTTTGGAGAAAAGGGTACTGAGAACCTACAAAACGATAGTGGACAGTGCATTTGGAAGACGAACAGATGCTGATCAGTAAGATAGCCTGATCTTCTACCAAAACCCAAACCAGACAGCTGAATAACTTTGGCAACATTAGCTCTTTTTCAGTGAACACTCCCCTAGACATCAGTGAGTCTCCTTAGACTGTCTTACAGAAGCATAGCAGAATCTGGCACAACAGAAAATTTATTTTAAATATCCACTTTATTCCAAAATTCTTTTCTTCTTGGAGTATGCTAACCACATAGGACTACACCTATAGTAAGGGAAGCTTCATGCCATGATAAAACCATGAAAACAAACTTCGAAGGTATATCCTTAGTGTTGCAAAGTTTCACCACTGCTGGAGTGCTTTTCCCTCTTTCTAGTAAGCAAGTCTGAAACTGACATGAGTTGTGAAAGAAGACAGATTTCGAATTAGAAAATAACACTGAAACCATTAAGACAGGTGCTAGAGACAGCGGTTGGTAATTTCATTAGTATGTGCTCGCAGAGTGAGAATAGGATGTCCCAGCACAGAAGGGAATCACAGATACCTTCCAGGGAACACTTATTTCTTATGTTTCTTTAATGCTGGTGAAACCTGAGTTTATGGAAGAAACCAATACCTTGAATAGCGATTTATTTTACCACTACATATGATTCATAATGCTTAGAAATTAAACAACGAAAACCAGAACCATTTATAGGCAATCGTCTGAGAAAAAGAAGTAATGTAACATAGCAGCTCTGAAAAAAGAAATTAAAAACCCACCACTGTACACATTTAGAAACACAGAACAGGAAGTCCTGGGCCATGTAAAAATCAAAGACAGGAATTCCATTGACTTCTGTTGGACCAGAATTTCACTCTGTGGGAACTTTGAGTAAGCAAAACTAAATTACCTATATGCTAGCTAGACCAAGACATTGTAATTTGCACTTGTGAAAGGGCCATGCAATTGATGCATCAGCATATGTATAGTGCAAATTCAGGATGTATTTTAGTTAACACAGATCATTGTAGATCCTTCCATGAATTATATGAATAGTGAAATCAAAGACAAATGTAACTAAAGTGGAGCTGTAGCAAAACATCTGCATGAATCATTTCTGCAGTCTAGGTTTGTTTCTTTTGGACAGAAACAGGTTACCCTCACACAAAGCTTAGCATAAATTCTGTGTTCTCCAAATAAGTTCAGAACTGCAATATGCATGTTGTTTTAATAATGCTGAACTGCAGAGTTTTATCCTCTTATCTGAGTGACATGTTTGTAATCTAAAGAATGAGAGACAACTCAAAGCCTGTATTTATTGTGGGGTCTCTTAAGTACACTTCCATACCAGGTGAAGTGGAGGAGGACCGCTTATAAACATGACACTCAGGTAAGGTGATGAAACATTTCAGATTCATCCTCTAAAAGGGGACCTCCACTTTGAGAAGGACCTCCTTCTCAAAAAGGACATCCCCTTTGCCTAACATGGAAGTCTGCTTAAGATAGCCCACAATAACAACTGGTTATGTAAGAAGAACAAATGGTAGAAGTGGGTAGCAGCTTAACCTAAGATCTTCACTGAGGCAACTGAGAGTTTTGCCATTCTCACTCAAGGAAAAATTATTTAACATGAGGCTGGAGAGCATACAAGAGTATAAAAATCTTTAGCCATAAAATTGTAGGTATCTTATGGTAGTAGACTATTAAAATATTGTAGCAGTAGTATCTATATAAAACTGGGTTTAAACACACTGCTCTATAAATAAACCTATCAATGGAATATTTTTGGTATGAGTTTATATACTACAATCAATAGGCAACTGACAGAAGAATGGAGCTAATAAAAATGAGCCAATTTCACCTCTACTTTTGCCAGATTTTGCTTATATTTTATCTGCTTGCAGAGCAGTACTGCAAATATTTTCCCATGTGAGTAGTTACAAATTGTCAAGGTTTGCAGGCTAAGATCCTTTGGCTGTGAACTGTTGGCAGGGGTAGGCTCGGCTTTGGATCCCATGAGCTACCATGGAGGCTGCTGGCTCAGTGGGTATAAGCTCTGATGGCTTCTTCTTTCTTCCCCAGACCTGCTGATCCAGTGCTGTAACGCGTCTGCCACTCCAGCATAAATGCGCCATGTAAGCGTGCACTGTACCAGCCTGTGAATTTATTAATTGCAATATGGAGCAAAAATCAGAAAGAGGGGTTTTTAAAAATAAAATCACCATGAAGTATTTACCATTTATCAAAGAGACACACATGGTGAATATTCTTTTGTATTTCAATACCGGTGTTACATCTCGAGAACAATCACACTAATAGGAAACCCCATTAAAATATTTTCCCACCATACAACCCTCCAGCCGGAGACCGTTTCAGACAACGGTTTCACTTTTTTAGTAATGATATTCTCAGCAGTCTCATTGTTCTAAACTGGTCTCACAGATATCTAATTTTTAGTAGGGTAACACACATTATTATAACACATAAGAATTTTTAACCAGAAAATTTCCCTTCAGCTTTACAGACTTAAGGGTACTATGTCACCATATGTGATTTCTTGCATTTTTCTGACTACTGTATTCTATAAATAAACAAACTTTGTCACACCAGCCGTATCGGTGACAGATTTCCACTGTCTGGGTGTTTGTAGACAAGAAATGAGCAGTCTGTTTTAGCTCATCGGAAAGTGAGCCTAAAGAATAGGCTTAAAGCCTCATCTGTTTACTAGTATATTATTATTTGTTAAACTGACTCATGGTCATTCTTACTATAGCAGTGCCATTCTCACCACTGTACATAGCTCACAGCCTATCAACATTTCTATTAGAAACTCTTTTTGAGAAGTCAGTGAGTTAGCTGTGAAAATTCACAATAGTCGTACCAACCTAGCATACTAGTTCGCAGATGTGGTTTGAATATTTTTATTAGATTTTTTTAATACAAATGTGTGCATATGAATTTGAGTGAGGAATCTTAATGGCCTTATTTAAACTAGATAGACATTGCACAAGTTTCAGCTGCCTGTTGCTTAGCTGGTGCACCTCGGGCTTCACAGGCAACACCTCTGTTATTTCAGTTGCCAGGTTCTTTTAAACATCGAGGTGCCTTAAATCAAAAACCAGGGATCTATATCCACTTGAAACTGGGCCCAAGTATGCTCACAAGGTTCACGAACATCATGACGGGCCAATTCAGACAGCGCTGCCAAATTTGCAGCCGTTGGGGACTTCCTGATGTTTATTAGTCATATTCCAGTGTCATGCGGTGTGCAATATGAGCTGCTTCTTGCTGACTGCAAACTCCAAAGTGGCGTCATGAACCCTCTGGGGAACACAGACATCATTCGTTTTATTAAGGACCTGGCTGGGGCCCATCACAAGTTCTGCCCACTTCTTATTTAAAAAAAAATCTATGTGCTCTTTTCTTCCCCTTTTCTTTAAAAATTAAGTACTATAATCAGTTCTGAATACTCCTCCTACTGCTGAAAACACAGCCTGTCAGAAACTTCTTCAACTTTTATAGGAGCAGAAATGTTTAGGAAAATAATACTCAACAGCAACCACAATGATCCAGTCTGACTGGAGGGCTGTACAGATGTATTACAGCAAGCACATTACAAAGCAAAGGCAACCAGTGCTAACATGAGTACAAGAGTAAAACCCCTTTGACATCCCTTTTCCAGGCTAATCTGCATCTACTGAACATTTCAGTACAACCAAATGGTTTTGAAAATACAGGTTTTCATGAAGCTGCGGGGAAAGCAGCTGTTCTATGGATACCATGATGTTCTCCCCAAAAATGCCCACGTTCTCTCCAAACATGCCCTGACATAATCCAGGAGTGAGCTACTATAGATCAAACCCACACCAAGTAGCCTGCTAGAACTGAGCAATGGCTGGGCAATGCTTAGGCCCGTACTCTGCTTCACACAGATGTAGCTACTGAGCTCCAGCTCATTGTGTTAGATGTCCCGCAAAACCAACACACAATGATTGCTCTCTGCTGTCAAGCCCTAGAGCCTGGCTGCCCAGAGGTGGCTTGGCTGACTTCTGCAGGGTACTCAGATCCCCTCAGGGTGGTACCTTGTGAGTTTATTCTTGGAAGAAGTTTCATGGAAAGAATCACCTCCACATCACGTTTTGATATACTGTTGAAAATGGCTTAGTATGGTTTATACTAATCGCTAAACTGTCTTTAGCACTGCCTAAGTTGCTTGTACAGTCAAAATTTGTTGATGATAGCATATGACTGTTTTAGATGGCATATTATACCTGAGGGCACTAAAAATCACGAAGTCAGGCCCTGGGTGTAAAATGTGATGATAATGATAATAATATCTTTCTTGATATGCTGTCTGTGATGTGTGCAATTTGTGCTGCTTAATACAATTTGGCATTTAAAATAAATAAAATGGAATGGATTAATGTATCAAAAGCCAATTAAAAATCTATCAACATGCAGGTAAAGAATTCATTTGAATCTCATTCAAAATAATTTTAAAAATATATTGCTCTAAAATGCACTATCTCAAACTCTTTATTAATGTCAAAATAAGATTCAAGCAAGCATAGGGCTATGTTCACCTTTCTTGCTTGAATTTGATATAACCTTCAGGACAAATATTCTACATTACTGATAGCATTTATGGGCATCAAAAAATAGCCTAATGTTCTTGTGGGCACTCAGGCTATTCAATTGCTATAGACTTGGAAAACAAAATGTAAATAAGCACTGGATTCAAGTAGGAAATAAAATTTCCATTTCATGCAGAGCTATTTCAATAAAGAACAAGATTTTATACATTTTCCCAAAAAACCACTTTCCAAATAAAATTTTGCTCTACATAACAGAAATTTCAGATTTGAGAAATCAAATGTTGTAATGAGAATTAAGCTACCTCATTTTAATACAGAAGAAATTTAAAATTATGCTAGAAGAGACTTCATTAATTCATCTAATCCAATAAGTGTAGATTTACATAAGTACACATGGGGCCAGAAGACTGTTGTTAAAAGGTTCAATCCCTCTCCCCTTAAAGTCAACAGACTCATTTGAATGTGAGTTGAAATATGCCCTAGAGCTAGCCACTGTAAAATGGTAAAGACTTACTATGAAATGCTGGCCATATTTTAATCATACAAACCCATCTTTTAGGAGGGGCTACTTTGGAGAGTAAATGAATCCAGTGGGAAAGCCTTTAGTTCATTCAGCTCTAAATACCTACATGTAATATTCTGGTATGCACTTTTTTACGACCTTCACATTTTTCCCTCTAGAAGGATTGTTTGAGTTGACTAAAGGAGCTAAAAAAACATCTATGATGGTGTAGGATTTCATGGCTGAATACAAAGGTCATTCATTACTATACATTTTTTTTCATGCTCAGGTTAGAAAACATCATAAGCTCATTCAAAGTTCATACTCCAAGGTTGTTTTTCTATTGTTTGTTGTTGTTATTTATTTTTGGGGTTTTGTTTTGGTCGTTATGGTTTCTTTTGTTGTTGTTTTGTTTTGTTTTGTTTTGTTTTTAAGAGGATGTTCCTTCTATGATATTTGACAGTTGTATTTTCATTATGTATTTACTTGCTGCTGTGTAGATGTTTAAATATGTGTATGTAAATACGTTTAAATATGTTGTCAATATATGGCTTTTGCTGATGTAAGGACTACTAAATGAGCAGTTCATTTAGTTCCTCATTCAATTAGGTAAACCATAGCTGAGCAAAACAGTGTTCCTACAAACACATAGTGACACCTCAAATCTTTTCCCCTTGGAAAACAGCAGCTTCAGTAGGGCCATTGCTTTACATTAGCTGGATGAGCCCTGACTCTGTTCCCAAGACCACAGAGATGACAAGAGCCTAGGCACCAAGTGAGGTAGCATCAGGTGATGAGAGAAATAAACTCCATTTGGGGTTTCTTCAGGTACTCCTTGTCACATCAAATTACATGAAAAGGAGGGCTCATGATGCTGTTTGGGAATTTGCCTTTGTCAAGACCCTTTTTTTAGTACAGGATCTCATCTAGGTGCTGTGACCCTACTATGCCACAGCCTTTCATCTTCTCCATGACCCTTTTTCCCAAGTGCAAATAAGAAGCAAATCAAAGCTGAAAGCCAGGCAGGAGTGTCACGAACATGGGTCTTGGAGCCAGAGGGGTTCTCCCATGCTGCTCTGTGCATGATATATAGGTGGTTCAGAAAATAGAAGCTGTTATATGGCCCAACAAAAGAAAAATGTATTAGCAGGAAACAGAAGGAGATAAAAAAACCCCACAGGTCAGTTAAAAAGCTAAAGCCAATTGAATAAATAGAAAAAATAACTGCTGCATTAGAGCTTTAACTTCAGCTCTCAGAATATGAGAGAAGTTGAAGTGCTCTGTTATGCGAGGCTTGCTGGGACACTTTTGTTGTTGGGGGCAGCCACACAGAAGGAGTTACAGTCATACCCTGAAAGCGTAGTGACCACATGCTATATATATGCATGAGCGTTGTGCAATGCTCCAATGGCAAGCACTGGGAGCCCATGCAAGTCATGGGCCCACATTTTGTAAACCCAGTTCACAAGCTATAAATAAACATGTAAATGATCCTTCTTCATAGAACAACTGAATGCCTTCTGGTGTCAACTTTATGTTATGAATAAGTTTTTCATTTTCTTCCCAAATATTCAAGGATACTTGGCCAATTCTAGTTAGGGCAACAGCATTTATTTATTTATTTAGGAATAAATGGGAAATGGAGCTTAATAATGATTTCACAGGCTCTTTTGCAATATTTTTCTACTCTTTATTTTTTCTTTTGCATAAAATTCAAGTTATGAATTTCCATTTAGTAGTGGCTTTGGGGCTCTCCTGATTGCTTGATTTTCAAATCTTAGAACTGTTTTGTTATCCTTGACTGCATGCGAAGCATTTTCTGCAAGAGTCTTGGACTTCAACACAGTCTGAATTGGTTGGAAACAGATCTGCTTGCAGATACACAGCAGAAATCCCAACTGATTAGTAGCATTTGTGGAGACCACTGATGGTGTGCTTCATACTGCCAACGTTCATCGCCTGGGCGCTTTAACAGGGAGATATAAGAAGTACTAGATACCTTCTGCATCTATTAGGAAGAAAAAAAAAAAAAAGTAGGAAGAACAAATGGGTAAAATTTAAATCCATTCAAGTCGAAATTCATATATTTTTGAATGTAAGGGGAGTTTGTAACTTGAATAAATTCCCACAGGAAATAATACCTTCACCATCTGCTTACTCTTTCTAAATGAATCTGGATGCTGTAGTCAAAACCATTATTTTGATTATGAATTATAGATACATGTAATTATATAATTTATGTCCTTTTGGGGTTATCATCCCTCTTAGTTCCTTTTAGATTTAAAGTCTATAAATCTTGCACATTTGTGATATGTGGATAACAATAATTTGATGGTTTACTGAATGGTTAGATTCCTGTGAGAATTAAAATATACAACTGAGATTTTGGGCATGATTTGGTCTAGTTTTGTTTTGTTTTATTAGAGGCACCACTTATTAAACTTTTTTTTTTTTTCTAAATAAAATAAATAGGTATTGTTTTTAATGCTTTTATGGTATTTACTCAGCCTAGCATTTCTCCACAACTTTGCAAGTAACCTGAACATAATTTAGATAGAAATGATACCCAGTTACTGGGTGTAGGATGTACATACTAGAATCTTTCTAAAGAGGAGGGAAGGCTTTATGCCTGGGTCTGAAACACCTGGGTTTCAGACACGCAATGCAACCACCGTTGAGTACTGATGGGGTTTTGGTGTAAAATAAAGTTCTGAACCCAAACAGACCTTGCAATGATCAGATAACATTCTAAGGAAGATTTTCATGGCAGGTCTAAAGATGAATCCCTAACACAATACCTCTCAAAGGACAAGACATGCATAAAATAGGTAGAATATGGAATGTTCTTCTCCCTTTGCAAAAGGGGAGCAGAAGCACCTAGAGCCTTGTCCCAGGACACACGGGAATTCAGTAATAAGCTATGAGCAGAATCTACTCTGTGGCTTAATGACAATCCTATTAACCAGCATTATTGTTACTCTTTCTGTTGTTACAAACAATTATAGCAGGTTTGGAAAGAAAACTAAGGGAAAATGAACAATCATGTTTATCAGTCTGTTTTATTTTATCTACTTCGGTATAATTGCTACTACAATGTAAAGACCCTGAATAGTTCATAAAATGTCTTAGTGATCAGGACAGATGGTTACTAACAGTGACAGGCTGTTACCTCTGAAGTGGCCTGCTATCTGTTCACATCTGGAAGGAAGTTGTACTCTAAAGGTTAAGCCTGCAAAGGGCTCTTTGATGACATTGGCCGCTGCTGTGCCTAATCTCAAGCATCCTAGAGCCAAAGCCAAAAAAGAAACTTTGGCCTTGTCATTCTTTCCATAGCAGTGCCTGCAAGGCCAGCACCTCACTCGTGCAGCGCAACGCACCTGGATGAAACCCCAGCAGCCGCCACGCTGCACAGGGACTGGGACAAGCCTCAGAGATGGGCTGTATCCTTGGTGTCAGTGCTGTCCAGGGCACAGGCGCAGCAGGATTCATAGTCTTCCCCTCTTGGAGTGAGGTGTTTATGCCTATTTTATTTTTTCTTTTGTTTTACAGCTAAGGATTAGTTATTTCATCCTTCCTGAAGACTTCATAGAAGGAGTTGGTGGTACTCCCTGTGTTTCAAGAATACCAGAACCTGACAAGATACTGAAAAGAGCAAGGAGAAAGAAGTTTGCTCTGAGAGCCGTGTTTGAGCAGGAGCTTCTTTTGTACTTGTATTGCTGTTACTGGTGAGGTGACCCCAAAGGCTTTGCACAGTCACGTTCAGAGGCTGTATGCGGCAGAATCTGCAGACTTGACAAAGCATATATGCAAAGGAAGAACCACAATGTATGATATTTAGTGCACTATAAACTTCTCGAAGATTTAAGAATGTGTATTAGGCTTTCTGAAGTGGGGTAATTTAACGCTGAAATCAAAATACAACAGTGAAGTGAGAGTTGCTGATACCACCTTTACACTGAGTGAACCTGGACAGCTGTGAGGAGGGTCAGAAGAAGAAAACAAGTACCCAGACTTGACCCAGAAGCACATCTGTGAAACTTCACTGTCTTACTCCTTAACCAAGTACACACTATAAAAATTATTGGTGAAATAAACTGGAATAACTAAAGAGGCTTTTCAGTAGATACAGGCTTCAGGCTGATGGTTATCGTACATGTCATTCCTTCTTGGTTATTAGTGACTCAATGGTTTGAGCACTCCCCACTCCGGGTTCAGGATCTTGCTTTGCATCCTCAGAAAATGTTACAACAGCCAAACCAAAAGCTGTAGCGGGAAAGAAAAACAGATATTCTAATTTACTAGTCTAAAGAAAGGGGCAGTGTAAGTACAATCATACATGGAGGCAGGCCATCTGAGATAAGGAAGGAAGCTGTGGATTCCAGTCTTACTACTATTGATGACTTCATTTGAAAGACCAGTGCTGTTTCAATAGGAGGGAATTAGATATTGAAGGATAGCAAATAGCCTTGTTGTCTGAGATAGGCAGTTAAAGGAAAGAACTGAAGTTGCATAAATATTTTAACCTCTTTGGTGGGCATAGTTGTGCTGGGCTTGAATATTTAGTGGTATTAAAAAACTGGCTACCAGAGCAAAGCTCATTTGAGACCTCAATGAAGCAATGACTGATTTACAAATCCCATTGGACTTCACAAATGAGTAAATTAACAAATTGCTTAGTCCTATAAAAAAGTTTCTGGGTATATTGAAGAGCAGATTTTTGGTAAATGGGATTAGGCAAAAACTGAGAAGGAGGTTGAGAATCTCTGGCAGACTGAGGTCCTGGTGGGTACAGTTAGCCGTGTACTGCTTCATGAATGTGACTGTAGCTCTAAATTGGATCTGTGAGTTTCTCACATCCATGCTTAGATCATTTAGTAAATATTTAGCCAGGATTACCAATTCTGGGCATTGAAAAAACCTAGATTCAAGCAAACAAAATCAAAAAGTTCTTTTAGAAACACTTAATCAAGAAAAAGAAAAAGATAAAAAGTAATGGGATCTTTTAATTGCCTTTTTTTTTTTTTAATTTTCCACAGCATTTAGTACCTGTTTGGTTTACACTATCAGACTCTTATTGGAGAAGAAGGAGGAGCTAGAAACTCATGACATTGATTTTAAAAAAAGACATCCTCTGAAACTTGCATAATTTTAGGGCTTAGGGTTCCTGGAAGTACTCTCTGAATATGGTACCACTAGTGATGCAGTCCTGTATTTTATCTCCTGAGGGTTAAGGCTGGCAGTTATTTCTCAAGGGAGAGTAAAAGGATGCTACGAATGCAGGTAAAATTGCCATTGCTGTGCTGGGGAAGCACAGAGAAGGCTTTCTCCTGATCCCAGGGATAGAAGAAATCAGCGTGGAGCAGGTAAGGAGGCAGGCAACGCTCTTCTTCCTTTCTGGGACATTGGGCCAGCCGAGCTGTGATTCCCAGAGCAGTGGATGGCACAGAACCCTGTGTCTTCTCTTACTTACCTGGGTTGCTCCAGGACTTAGGTATACGTGCCCTAGGAAACTCCTTGAGCTGCTTCCCTGCTTACGTGGAGGCCTTGCACTACCCTAAAGCAGCCAAAGCCTGTAAGGTACAAGCTGGCCTTGAGTGTTGTCTTACAAAAAACGCACAACAATGTTATTTCAGAGGGGACATCCTCCTTTCTGTAACCATGTAGTTCCTTCTGCTATTAATGGCAGCTCCTAAAGAGGGTGGATAAATCTCAGAAAACAGTAACTATAGCATGATGCATGTGCTTAGCTTGGGGTGTGAAAAGAATGCAGTATGCTTTTTCTCTCTTCAGGGGCCATAAAACAGTTGAAGGAGAAGGTACTATATCCCAGGGCTATCAGAACTGAATCCAAAGGTCCAGCAAACATTTTCTTTTCACTGTATATTTGTCTCACTACCAACTCCAGTGCATTTTAAATTCAGTGTCTCTAAAAACCTGATAGAGAAAATACTCCTGTCATTATTGTTATTACAAATTACCAGTGATGTGAAGGCAGAAGATAAGCCACACTGAAAGTTGTATACATCATGCTTCTTCACCTGCAACAAAAGGATTCGATTGGTTTTAAGTTTCAGGGAACAAATGAGAAATTTTTGAAACAAATTTTTTTTTTTTATCCCACAGAAGTACATTCAGGAGAATGAAAACTTTCCATTAGAACACATGAGTTCAGTACAATGCTTTGGGGATCTCTCTAGTCCAAAACTTGATTTCTTAATCAAAACGAGAGAGAAATTGAAGGGAGTGATGGGAAGAGAAAGTGATAGGAGCCCCAGAATAGCAAAGAGCAACTTAATTAAACACTGACTTGTACAGAGAAAGAAGCTGATTAAAGGCTCTGTTCCACTTTGGATTCACTTATTGCATAAACCTAGATGGTTCCAGCAGGAAAGGCTTCTTATGGAATAGGTAGTGGGCTATATTTTTAGTGCTGTTCACTTTCAGATAAAGAGAAAGGCACAAAAGGACCTGAAATTGTCTCTCATATGCATTTCAAGCAGCCAAAACAATTTACTGCTAGGATGGGTTTCTTTTGACTGGCTTTTCCTTTATCTGATTTTACAAATCAGCTTCAAAGAATCTTGATTTCCTGGTGGGAACATTCATGAAAATTTGACAAGTTTTATGGGATAAGAAGTATGTTTCCTGCCCAACTCTACGGCAGGTGTTTATTCTTTAAATTAGGGATTTATTGCAGTGTGATAGTCTGCAGTATGACATTATTTTCCTAATACTAAAGCCAAAGTTTTCCCTAAAAAAAAAAAAAAAAAAAAAAAAGGTAAATGAGCCTTATCAGAAACCAAGACTGTCATAATTATGATTGTCAGGATCCTCAAAATTAATTACAACTTCAAGCTGTGACGGAGTCTAAAATAGAAAGAGCTGCTGCTGATCCAAAAATCACTCACAGCATGTCCAAGCTAGTATTTGGCAGAGAGCATATGCAACTTAAAAAAAGAACATAACCCTTTAGGTCCATGCAAGCAATTAAGCTCTTTGTGGAAATGTCAGGCCGTAAGTATGAAAAGACCTTTCAATTGTTTACATACAATTTTCCTCTAATTAGTGAGAACTGATCTTATTTTTCCCCCTTCATTTTTCAAATACGACCAGATGGGCTTAAGTTGGTAGGGCAGCTGTTCTGTTCAAAAACAAAAAAAAAAAAAAAAAAGAAAAAACAGAGGTGATTCTTGCCAAGTCAGACCCCGTGATTCTTATAGTGAGGGGGGTACAAGTAAATGCCAATCAGCTTAGCGGCATTGAAAGATACGTAAGGAACTTAGCCTGGGAGCTCTGCTGACGACGTAAAACAAGAAGACATTTCCAGAAGTGTCTGTCAAACAAAGTATAAAAATAATCAGAGACTGATGGCACAAGTTACTGACACTCTAGCTGATGTACAAGTGGGTGAAATTTAACAGCACTTTGATGACTTTAATTTCATTGTTGCAGTGCTTCTTGCTAACATTCTAAATGCAGTGATCAGTAAGGTAAAAATATACAGTGTGTATTTGATCAGAGCTGCCTCAAAATGCTAATGAGGAGGATTTTTATTTGATTGCACAAACTGTTAAATTACTGCTGTCATATTAACTTGTGCTGTCTCTGCCATCTCTCCACTGCTCTGTCTTGACAATGACTTATTCCTCTGTCTCTATCCACTCTTGCTGCTCCTTTGAGCCTACAGCAATGTGTGTTAAGTCTTGAGCGTGATGACCCCAACACAGTCAAACTGCAAAATAGGTCAGTAGAATGCAAGGTAAATGTCACCTACCTAATAGTCAAGACTGCACGTCTTTGCTCCTGGAATCTTGCCTCAGCTTGGATTTGGTAGGAGAAGGCTAAGCCAGTCCCTTGGCTTTCTGTGTTTGAGTCTGTAAATTGAAAACAGTATTTATCCATAGCATTGGAGAACAAGGAGGCTACAGAAAGTGGCACTTGTCTGAAATCCTTGGGTAAGAAAGTGCTTATATAATGCTAAGACACAGATAGTCCATTTATAAGAGGAATAAAAAAAATATGAAGCACAGTGATTTTATTTTCTTATTTTATTTTAATCTCAATGTCTTTCAAACATCATAATGTAGTCCCGCTGGGAAAACAAAGCAAAACAAAACAAAACAACAACAACAAAAAAACACACAAATGTAGAATGTTGTTGATGTTGTTTAGTTTTTTGTTACAAATATATATCCTGAGAGGTTATTATGTTAGTCTGAGCTCTTTTTAGAATTTAGACATGTTATCTTTGTTCACTTTGCTTCTGTTTTTCCTTGCTTCACTAGTCTGTCTTATCTATTTGTATTGGAAGCTCTTTGTAGCAAGGACTATTGTAAGGTGTACGTGGTACATAATGAGTCAACCTTACTTTGGCCCTGTTGGCTCTGCCATAGCACATAGTGCTAAAATTAATCAATTTAGTGTTTAGATTTACAACTACGGTCTGATGGAAACTTACAGTCCAGGAGACAAGTGATATCCTCTTACACTGGCAGAGCCTGCAGAAAAGTGTTCCTCTCAGTAGGTCAAAGCAACAAAAAAAAAGTGAGGGAATGTGTGATGTCAGTGCTGCTGCAATATGAAGCTGAGACAGAAGCATACATCTCCAAGAAACAACTAATAAATTAACACAATGAATGAACACAACAAATGAACAATGCTGTATCTTTTTTTCATATCTATAATACAAGAGTAAGCAACATTGCTAAATTTTAAAATCAATCCAGGGCACACATACCAATATTTGGCTGATAACACAAAAGGAGGCAAATAGTGAGTTCTTGTTCATTTCTCTACTATAATTGCAAAAGATGGGATCATCAGGATTTTCCATGTAACATGGCAGCTGGGGATGGGTTGTGTTTCAAGGCATCTTATGAGATTGAAGCGTCAGGATGGTGAATCATTTAGTCCTGTGAGGAACTAACCACAAAAATATTCAGTATTCACGCAGGCATGGGTGATGATTTGGTCTCAGAGATTATTGCTTTGCCCTGAAAATCCAAAGAAATGCCCGTTCATAACAATGATGAGAAGCTGGCCAGTTGAAGAAGGTGATTGTCCTGAATGAAAGAATGGATGGTAGGGCTGTGTTTGAAATACTGGAGCCAATGCTATAGCACAGAGTAAAACCATGTATTGTTCTTGTGGCAGTTAAATATAGCTGTGAATGCAAATATCAGTCTGGAGAGTCTCTTTGGCATGATTAGATTTAAAATGTAGTAGTGTAGGATGCAGTAGCAGAAATTTGGTTTCATTCCACCAACTTCAGCACAGTTTGGGTCTACTCTGGAAAATATGTCTCACCAAAGATTTAGAAAGGTGTTAAAGCACTGGCTGTAGATTATCTCTGCTCTGCCTGGTAAGGTTCAGAACTAGGGAAGAAAGTCTGCCATCCTCCTTGGTTTGTCTGCAGAGCCTTCAAAGGAAGGGTGTCCAGACAAAGCCCATTTCACACATATTGCTGAGAAACAACTGGATAGAAATGACTTCCATTCATTAGCACCAGCCTGGCCTAAGGCTGACCCAGCAAGCCCAAAGCAGAATGCTCTGTATCCCATTACCAAAACCCCGAACCATCCAATTCACTTGACTTCTTATTGTATAGACTATAAATAACTTCATTCCAGACATTGCCAGATGGTGCAACAGGGTGAAGGCCACTACAGAAGAAATGTGCTCTCCTCAAAGCCTATATCTGAAACTTGCACATCTAGTGGTTTACCTTGAAGGCCACCAGCCAGAGGTGGTGATTTGCTGATGTGCTAATGGACACTGGCTGTTTTTTTGACTAGGGAACTGTGTTTCCCTCAGGCTTTGGAGGGAAACAATGATACACCCTTCCAAGGATTAGGGAAGCCAGCGGGCTAAGCAATAGTACACAAGTGCCAAGGAGCTGACTTTGATGTACTGGTTAGGACTCCACAGGAATTCCAATGCCAAATCCCATGGATCCTGGTGCTGGCACGAAGAGGAAGCTTTCCCTACAGTTTGCTTGCTGCTCTCAACCTCTTGCAGAGGCAGCAAGGTTTTGGGCTGCCCTTGGCTCCTGGCCAGCACCTGCACACTGAACCCTGGGCTGGAGGTGACAGACCACAAAAGGCTTTCTAAAGCTGCTCCCAGCATAACTAATGTGTCCTTCACTCTGAACTTTCATTTCCATTAGATCAGTGGTCTCGCCACTTAGTGTATTTGTTTATTGATGCCTCTTGCTGCGGGCTTCACCTTCAGCGTGGCCCATGCTCCTCCATGTGGCACCTATTCTGATTTGTCTACTTTGCCTGCTTGTTGCCTTCTATGTGGCTGTGGCTAAAGCAATGGAGGTTGGTGGGGGGACATCTCATAAAGCTCTCTTTCCCATTTGCAAAACCTGCAGTCTTCCTGAGGCACATTTCTTTGCAATTTCCTTCATAGCAAGCTTACTTCAAATTCACCACCATGGGGCTTGATGCCTTGTGCTCTCAGCATGTTGCAGAATGACTGAGGACGCTGCTTTCTTTGTTGAAAGTGAGAAGAACTGGACTGACATTGGATTTTATTTTGTATTATTTTCATGCAGGAATAGAAATAAGTGTTGTTGTAGTGACTTGGATCATTTGCATGATCACATCATTCCTATGCAAGCTACATAGTTGCCCAATAAAAAGAAAGTGATTCGGGAGGCTGTATTTTAAGGTTATTAATGGCTAAATTACAGCAATGGTCGACAGTTGTGTCTGCTTTCTATCCCAGTAATAGGTTACCTAGAGGACACAACTAAGATTACAAGACGAGAAGAAAAATGTGCAGAATTAATATAGATATACATTTAAAAATAAAGTATTGCAGTATTGGCAGAGCAAGTCCTGCTTAGGAAGGCTTTCAAGAGTTATCAACAATTCTTCAGAAAACAGCCACAGTTTACATGTGCAGCCAGTTGCTTTCTAATTGCTACAGCAGGCTACCACTGGGAAGAACAAAGGAAATATTTAGCACATCGTAAATTCTTCTGCAGCCCTGCCGAGTGGCTGGAGTTCAGATTACACGTTTATAACCAACATTTGAGAGCAATTTCTCTTCCACTTTGAGAAAGTGGGTGGGGAAGCTGTTCGACACTTTCTTCAAATGCCTGAAGTAATGTGTGTCTGAAAGAAACGTGGGTTCAAAATCCTCTTCCACTTGTCTTTTGACTCAGGCTTGCAATGTACCATAATATATTGAAATGCTCAGAAAACCTTCGTTAGAAAACAGATGTATGTGCCATTGTTGCTGTTATTATAGCTATTAACTTCTAACTTTACTTCTGTTGTGGATGATTTGCTGAAATCTTGCAAGCTAATCAGTATTTCCTCCCTCCAATGCTAAGGATTTTGCAAATGCTGCAGGGGGGTGTGCTGGTGACTGGATGGGAGGTATTAGTCTCTCTGAGCTGGTACTTAATCATGTCTGTGTCTCGTGAATGAGGTGTTGAGGCTCTGACAATTGTAAAGATTTCATGATGTAGCTGAAAATATGCTGGTGCCGTGGCCAACTCAAGGCCTCCTTTAGTTTCAGTTCTAGGTGAATTCAAATGTTGCTCAAGTTTCTCTTAGCTTTACATGGATAAAATATTAAATGTTCTTAATGAGAAAGCAGATGCCAGTAGTGTACAAGAGATGTAAGTGAGAGAATCTTCTGTGTTATTCAGTTTGTAAGCAGTTTCAGTGTTAACCCATAACTTTTATGAACTTCAATATAAATGAAAAATTCTCTTGGAGCTTAAATCATGTTAGATGCATGTGGTTTGCTTGTTTTTGTTTTTAGAGGGGTGTGTGTGAATACTCCAGTGTGTCAGCCATTATTACAACTACAAATGTTTGCTTCCCCCTCGCCTCCAGTTGAGTTAAAAATGCAGCACACTTGGAGCTGCAAAATTGAGACTCCCAAATACCTGTAGACAAATTAGAAAAGAAAATAGAAAAATGAGGGATTAAGTATATTAAAAAAAAAAAAATCACTTTTCACTGTTCTTGACAGTACTGAGTCTATATCCTTTACTATGTGTAATATATTTTGTACATTGCTGGTCTGACAAAAAATTCAGCAAACACCCACATGGTCTAGCTAATCAGCTTGAGACTGATGTGACAGAGACACTGTCAGTATCTCATTGAAAGAGGAACAATACATTTGCCCATCAAAAGTCCTGCACAAACCGCTGGGTATATACCTCAAAAATAATAATTTATTGACAGAGCCATTTGTATAACAATTTTCTGGGGATGTATTCCTATGTGAATAAGAGCAGCTGCCAGTCTAATAATACTAAAATGTATAGAAGATATAGACACGCAAGTAAACCAGTGATGAAAGTTGATGTTGCAGATGTTTTTAGATGAAATCGTAGTTCCTGCCAGACAGTTACCTTAACTTCTCTGTTATCTGATCATGGTAGCTTTAGCTATAAAATGTTATAGGCACACTAATGCATTAGCTTAGATTCAACTCTTTATCAGACTTCCTTCGATGTGAAAGTCATTAACTAAGCACATCCTTAAAAAAAATCTTTATCACAAAATTCCGAAGTCTGTTAATTGCATTAAAATCATGTTGTGCTCAAATTGTTCCTTTTCAGCCCTTTAAAACTAAAATGGGAATAGCAAATGGGAAGCAGTCCAGCGAATGAAGATAAACTAAGACATAGTTTTCTCCAGTAGCAATAGTGTACAGCAATTGTTCTAAATCCTTAAAAAAAAAAAACAAAACCAACCAACCAAACAAAAAACGAACCAAACCAAAACCAAAATCAACAACAAAACAAAACAAAAGGTCACTAACTAGTTTAAGCCTTGCATTTAACTTCAAGGACTCCCAGTGTCCCACTTCTGAAGTACATTTGTTTCTGGGACAGACAGCTACGATGACCAGAGCAAAGTGCTGTGCACAAACACGGCAAAAGGCTGGGCTGATACAGGACTGATCTATGGATCTATGTTGACAGGAACTTTGGTCTATAACTAAAAGCAGCCACTGTTTTAGTATGATCTGGCACCATCACTGTTACTTCATAAAAATTAAGCAAGATTAGGTAAACTTTTAAAAATGGTTTAGCAGCAGGAGATATAGGAAGCTTACATAATTAGAGGAAAGATACCAGCACCCGGCCATTACTGGGAGATTCAAACACTTGGGTCAGCAATACAATGGAATTGCTGAGGTGCTCCATAGATGTCTGTTTCTATTTATGTCTTTCTATCATCAGCTTTGCACTCTCCACCCGCGCACACATTACTCCTCTTCTACTGAATAAATGGAATATTTCACCCATGAATAACAATGTTCTTTCACTAACCTAGAAGTGCCACACAATGCCTTCACACCTGCAGCATTTATAAATTGCAGGTCCTGTGGTCATGAAAGGCACTTAATAAGCACACTTCACAGGTGAGATGGCTGTAGGTTAGAAGCAAACAGTTCCGCTAAAATCAACTGGATTTTATCATTACAAAGTGTGTAGTTTCCTCAGCCTTATGCTCCTACAGCCCACGGTCACGGCAAAACTATTTCCGTGGCAGTAAAGCTATCTAGAGGGCATGTTGTAAATGCATTTACTTTTACAGTTTGTTGCCAGTTTGGTAATCCATGTTTATAAGAAATTGCGGAAGTGGTTTTAAATGTTACAGAAATATGCAGGCTAGAGAACTGGACATGGAGGGTCAGCCCCCACCTTCCGCCATTAAATGAAATGACAGATGGATGAGACCTTGTATCAGGAAAATAACTGGCACTTCAGAACTGATGTTATTGCCACTCTTTTTCCATTCATGCTTCATCAGAACTTTTCCTCTCCTTCCTCGTCTCTCCTCACTATTTACCTGTGAAGTACTTGGGTCTCTGATGGGAAACCTGTTCCTGCAACTACTACAAGTATATGAAACATGTGTTTTTAATGTGTGTTAACATAGTGGTATCTACTTGCCTGTGTAAGGCAAGCAAGTTGAAACTGTGCTGATGATCTGCTTTTGCTGGTCTTGTCAGTCCTACTGTTTTCATCTGAATTTCATGCAAAGAGAAACATGAGTCTCATGCAAAATCATTTCCTTACATTCAAGGAGTGGCACAGGACAGTAGTAGAAATACTCAAAGGCTCTTGGATCTCTTAATTTGTTTTTCTTGTATGTCCCTAAATTTATTCTACTTCGTTTATTCTGACCTTTGTAGCTGTACAGTAGGATTGTTCAGCATTGTGAGGCATAGGGGTGAGGGGCATGGAGTCTTAAAGAGGAAGAGATGTGGCTGGATTAAGAGATATCAAGCCATCTTGAGGGCTTCAAGTCTGTGTAGAAGATCATCTCCCATTACAAATTGAAAGTGGGGCTTGACAGGGTAAAACTGAACAGGGAAAGCAGCAGCCACCCATGTGCACATAACGTATGTGCTCTGCAAGTATATGAATATATGCATGTGCACACAAAAGAGATAATATATATTAATTAATGGATAGAATATACGTAATATAAAACCTTAAATATTTGGATTTGTAACCATAACCATCAAATATTTAAGTCTGTGTAAAACGTACATTGCATTTACAAAGTAATTACCTACTACCCTTAGTTTTTAACTATCATGCTACATCCCAGCTGGGAAGATACAACCTTGTCATGGTGAGCTGAAAGGACCATGCATGGTGAATGCCTAAACCCATACAAAGCCTTAAGACATGAGGAATTTGGATTCTAAATTTGGAAGGATCTTAAATAGCAATATAGTGAGAAAGATGAAACCTGCTGATTCAGTGATGGAAAAGCAGTGAAAGAGTAGTGTCTTTGCTTTGTTGTTGCTGGTTTGCCTCTCGGCACACTATCCCAGCTAACCATTGTATACACCAGCAGTCCCTGAGTTTTTCCCTCCCTGGAGATGCTGTTCAAAGCCAGTAATGAACATAAACTTTGTTGGTATGCAAAGAGATGAAGCACGGCCCAGTGACAGTTGCGAAAGACTTAGGCAGGAAGGGAGTTTACTACCCTCTGGGCTCTACCAGAACTTGTGAAGGTACATCTGCTGGTGAGAATCTGGGAAAGTCTTGCAACTGGTTAGTGGGTCAGATGTTTTTGTGTCACACGGGACTTCTGGAATTGTCAGATTCTAACTTTCAGAAGCCTGAAGTCACCACCGTCTGCATGTCAGTTCCCTTTTGCTGTTGCCGTTCCTCCAAAACAAAGCTCATATTAAATGCTTTGAGTCTTGGCATAACGCAGATCCCTAAACCACACTTATCCCATGACCAGTGATGAGTGTGCAGTTCTATTGTTAGAAGCAAACCACTTCAAAATACCAAAACATACGTTTTACGCATCTTTTCAACTTTCTTCTCTGTGAGCAGCAAAATCTTATTTTCCCTTCCCCCCCGCCCCTCTCCCCTGTGTTTTTAAGTTTTTAAGAGATCCACAGAGATATCCTGGGTAGTTTTTATCTTAGAGATTAATACATTTTGCACAAGTAAGTGTGTTTTGACATCAGTTCTTTCTTTTACCGGGCCTAGGAGTTCTGGGTGCAGTGTTCTCCCTGCATCAGTTATGATGTCACTGACACCTAAAAATGGGCATTTTTTTTGTCCTGGTTTAGGTGTCAATGACATCATCATCTGCTGTAGCGGAAATAAACCCCTAAAATTTAAGCCTTGGTATGTAAACTGAGGAGTACCTGGTTTTTGAAATATTTTGCTTTAAAATGTTGTATTTAGTCTAGACACAGGTTCTGTTAATGATTTGGGATCCCATTGTATTAAGAATTATGCTATCTCCTGACATTTATAGACTAAATTAAAGCTATTAATTTGGCATACTTGCTTTACAGATTATTCACAAAAACACTTAGTTCGTCTTCAGTTCTTCTGCCTGCAGGACAAAATCCAGTACCCATTGATCCTGATAAAAAAACTAAGCCAAACCAAACCAACCAACCAAAAGAATGAGACATAAAGCCCAAACTAAACCAAACAAAAAACTCCCTAGATGATACCAATTCAAGATAAGACCATCTTTGAGGTGCTTCTGGGCAATGGAGGAAGTAGCCCCCCATCAGAATCAGGATTCTAGATTTGAAAAGCAGCTAGTTTCATCCGGGCCTTCAAAACTGTGAAATCCAGTCACTATTTTCATTCTCAGATGACCTAAATGGGACTACAGTAGTTTAAGTACAAAACGTGGGCTTCCATTTCACAAGACAGGGCTATTACATCTGCTTTGATCACAGATTTCTGAAAGCATTTTTAAGGAGATAAAGGCAATTCCATAATTTTCAGCAGAACACACAGTGAATTAAACACTGTCCCCACATGGATGCTGCTATTGTGTTTCTCTTGGTTCCTGTGCTCAGACTGCTAATTTATCCAATAAGAGTTTAATGTAATGTACATTCATAAACCTCTCTCACGGTAGAAGCCAGCAACCTGATGGATAAAGAGGCAAGTTAGGAAGTGGGAAACAGAGGTTAAAAATCCTGTGAGGTAAAGCCAGGAACTGAACCTCCGTCCCAGATTTCTTCAGTCAGTGCTCAGACCACAGTGTTATGGTATAAAGGGAACATGAGAGTGGTGGGAGTGCTCCTCTAGCTATTCTAAAGTACAGAAATTGCTACTACATTTTATGGGTGACTGTTCCTCACTGCTGTTCTTTAGGGGTGAGTTTATGCAATATATTTTAATGAGCCCCTCAAGGAATTTAGCAAAGAGTTCCTGGATGCCAGGTGGGCTTAAGTGTGAAGGTGGAAGTGAGCAGCTCAGCTTTGCTTATTAAGAATGAGACATTTTCTGCATATAGACAGAAGGAATGTTTTCAAGTGCATAGGCATCTTTTGAGATACCCGCTATGATGCCTTAGGAAGTAACTCGGAGTTTTCAGGATCCTGGTATTACAGGCAGTTATCTACATTTTTGCCTAAGTCCCTTCTGAAGTCTGCAAGTCCTTCTGTGGATGAGCACCAATCAAGACAAGACCACTGGCTGAACACAAACTTAATTTTTGACCGTGCTTATTTTAACTTAGAGCAAAGTGACACCTACTGTCCCACTATATTTGTATTATTATCTGGAATTTATTTGTGGTGGGCTTATTTTTGCTTAATGGTAAAGCCTATACTGTGTAGAAGCATCTCAAAAATAAAAGACAAGACCATCTCAAAAACATCTGTGTACATTAGTCATTAGTATTACCATCATTCATGGATATCCTCATAGCAACTTCATGCCTTAGAGGTTCTGGAAGTTGATTGATTGTTCCCAAACTACTACATAGCTTTAGTTGATTAACCACATATATTTTTTGCCAATATGTCTGGCTACCTTTTAGAAGTTAGTGCATTGCTGGCCATATTACAGAAACAGACTTTTTAAGGATTGGAATCAGATTTGGCAGTAAAGGGTTCAGTTGCAAATTAATAGGTGATCTTAAAATTTCATTTGACATAAAAGAAAATTCTTTGCAATGGAAAAATAAGAGCCTGGATTCTATTTAAAATGACATCTTCACTTGTGACCTTTTTTTCTTTTTCAAACTTTAACATAAGCCCTCTCAGGGACAGTACTTGCTGAAATTTCTGGTATTTTCCCTGCTCATTTGAGATTGTCTCCCTAGGAATGAAGCAACATCCTGTCTTATTTAAAGCAGAAAAGTATCTGTTCGAAATGTCTTCTCATTAAAAGGTCTTTTGTCCTTTTCTTTGGCTTTTTCAGTTTTTGATGAGTTGTTTATATATCTCAATGGTTTGAAAAGACAGATGTATTTTATGTAATCTTCCATGTAAGCTTTTTTCATTTCACTTATGAATTGCTTTTCCATATTTTAAGATGCAGTTACATTTTCATGGAAAAATCACACACAAAAAAAAAGAACGGTTATTTGTTTCCCACCATGAATTTCCAGATAAAGTGGGCATAAATTGCAGTAGGTAATAAAATCCCAACTTATAAATAAGTCACAATTTTATTGTAGAAATAGCAATTAAAACTGTGTTATTCTGTTTTCTTTATACCCTAAGATTGTAATATATGAGTTTCATTTGGGTAACAGCTAAATAGTTAGCAGTGTGCACTCTGTTTTGCTCAAAGGGCAGCTCTAGGTACTGAAGTTAGAGACCCCAAACTGCCCAAAGATACAATGATGAACAGCCTTCTTATAGCAAAGGGCTTCAAGAGCTGACCAGGAAAGGCTATAACCTATACCTTATAAACTTGTAAGGAAAAATGAAATACAGAGATGCCAAAACTGTGAACATTGTAACTGAATAACAATCATTTAAGCCCATATGCCAGGCTGTATATAGTAGATTTCTGCTTCCTGAAGCACAAGCTTGACCAAAATAGTGTCCTATTATTTCATGTCTATAAACCTTTTCTCAGTTTACCATCAGAAACACTTTTACAGGCTTTGACACAGTTCAAGCACAGAGCCTTAGTCTGTCAGCAAACAAAAGGCAGAACTTTTGTTTTGGTAGTTTAAACAGATGTGCAAATGTGTACTTTGTTGATTTGGAGTACCAATAAATATGAAAGCTGTTTCACCCATGACAGAGGTACCCAATTTGATTTAAAATCCCCAGTGTTATTCGACATTTCTTCACTGAAACAGACATTTCACATCAGAGAAAAACCTTTATTGTAGGGAAGGGAAGGGAAGGGAAGGGAAGGGAAGGGAAGGGAAGGGAAGGGAAGGGAAGGGAAGGGAAGGGAAGGGAAGGGAAGGGAAGGGAAGGGAAGGGAAGGGAAGGGAAGGGAAGGGAAGGGAAGGGAGGGAGGGGAAAGACAAAAAAAGGGGAAAGAGAGTTTGGACTATCTAATTGGGGGCTGAATTTATCCCGTTATTTTTAAAATAAATTTAACCTGATACCATTTGCTGAAAACTCTTCTCAGTTATTCCAGTGCATTGATTTCAATGCAGTTATACGAAGGGGCTGATTTTTGTCCATTATACTACAGTATCCACTACACACAAACAGAATGAATCTACACACAAATAAATTGTGGAGGTCTGCAGTTAACATATATTTATAGAAACATTCTTTTTTATTTAGTGAAATTGTTTTCTGTTGGAAAAACTCACTTGTGCTCTTGGTTTCCCAAGTAATACCAAGCTTTCAAACCATCACCTAGCTGCAAGGATGCTGTTGAGAAAAAGAGACAGGTGATAGACTATAGTATAGGGAGATAAGTTCTAATATCACTGCCACGTTATAAAAGTATCTAATGAAAAGATCATATAGTATGAAGTCACGAGAGCTCTTTGATTCTCTGGCATATGTATTTAAAGACACATTTGGTATGCTATAAAATGCTACAAGAAATGCCTTGTACAGTTGTATCCTTTAAACACGTAAAAATACTTTATAGTTCAGAGTATGCTGGCCACATATAATATTTCACACAGATATTATTAAATTAGCCAAGTGCTATGGTTTTAATGTGTACCTACTAGATTATTTTTGTTGACAAGGAGACACAGAGGTCAAATTCTGCTCTTGACTCTTCATTCTTTCCATGGCCATCAACACATTAGTGTATCCTAAAGAAGATCTTAGTTCTTTGTGTGCTAATGATAATAAAAAATGTTAATGAGATTTCAAGTAAAATAAAACAAAGCATAGTGGTAATGATCTTTATTTCTACTGTAATCGTGATAAATGGACAAATTTAATAGAAGCAGCTCTGCAGAAAAGCAGTTTGCATCTTCATGATGGAATTTTCAGTTTTCCTCACTCACATTTTAAGTGATTTTAAAAAGAAAAATGTGTCTTTGAATCCTATTATATAACTTTTATTCAATGAAATGGTCCCCAGGGCTAATCCTGCATGATCAGTATGGATCTGGGGGGGGAACCCACCTGGAAGAAACTGGGCCAGCTCCTTTTAGCAGAGGTTGGAGCTCTGGAATATAGCAAGGCCACACATTCTGTTCACATCCTTTAATTGAAATTTAGTTCCACAAGGCTGTCATACATGTGAGGAGAGAAGTAGAAATACGGCTTCCTTTACTGGTCATGTCTTCACAGCCATCACAGATGGTAGAGAGTTTCTCAGCTTTGAAATATGGTTGTCCAGATGTGGTCCTACTCTTGTCCTCAAGCCACGCAATCATGACAGTGTGGCATGGTGCCTGAATCAATAAACTCTGCCACAGCATTTGGCCCATGGTGACAGGGTAAATTGTAGAAGTGATGCAGAGTTGGAAAGGGGAATTGCCTTTCTTTCTACTCACCCATCACTGGGAAAATACCCGAGCTGTTTTGACTTTCTTATGAGAAAATATTAATTGATTGACTTGTTGTTGTTTTAATATTGTAATGACAGAGTCAAAGTTTTGAGTTAGGGAGTTTTTTTGGAGGTGATGGGGTTGGGGTGTATTACAAGGGGGGTGGTTAGCAGATCAAGAGAGGTCCTCCTTCCCCTCTAGTCCGCCCTGGTGAGACCACATCTGGAATATTGTGTCCAGTTCTGGGCCCCTCAGTTCCAGAAGGACAGGGAACTGCTGGAGAGGGTCCAGTGTAGGGCAACAAAGATGATTAAGGGAGTGGAGCACCTCCCTTATGAAGAAAGGCTGAGGGAGCTGGGTCTCTTTAGTTTGGAGAAGAGGAGACTGAGGGGTAACCTTATTAATGCTTATAAATATATAAAGGGTGAGTGCCATGAGGACGGAGCCAGGCTCTTCTCGGTGGCAAACAATGATAGGACAAGGGATAATGGGATCAAGCACAAGAGGTTCCACTTAAATTTGAGAAAAAACTTCTTCTCAGTGAGGGTGACAGAACACTGGAACAGGCTGCCCAGGGAGGTTGTGGAGTCTCCTTCTCTGGAGACATTCAAAACCCGCCCGGACATGTTCCTGTGCGACCTCACCTAGGTGTTCCTGCTCCAGCAGGGGGATTGGACTATATGATCTTTTGAGGTCCCTTCCAATCCCAAACATACTGTGGTACTGTGATACTGTGAAAGATCTGAGAATCAAAGCTGAAAAAGCATCAAACTGTAGTTTCTCAAGAGTTTTGGGGACAGAATTTGAAGGGGCATTGCACTCAAAATGTGAATTATGCTGTAAAACATAGTGAATCCAATACTTCTTAAAATACAGAAGATTCAGGAACAGATTACATAGAGACCACTAGAGCTGTAGAGTCAAGTAAGGCTATGTTATTGACTGGTATAATTGGTCACATGCTAATCAGACTGCGTATTTTAAGGCCCATTTATAGCTTAATTTATGACCAATTGCACTACTTGTATGGTATTTAAAGGTGTCAAAGACAGTTTGGATGTGATCCAGAAAGCAAGCAATGTTTTCTTCTTTCTCTAAGAACCAGGCAATGCACTTTTCTTTCCTTGATGAAAGATCCTAGCTCAGCAAGCTGAGCTGCCTCACAAAATGTATATATGTCTGAAATATAAGAAGTTTGCACTGACAAAGAAAAATCCAAAAACGAAATAAAGAAAAGGCAGCTAGCTTGATGACAAGCTGGCATGTTCAAATTTGAGGCTCAAACTCAATGTGAATCATAACCATCTGACTCTTTGTTTCAGAATTGAAGCAGAGCTCAGATCTTCCAAAGAGAATGATTCTGCCTCAATTTACAGATGTGCATAGACCTGCTCCAGTCCATGGAATTGCTCACTCATGCACAGAGCTACAGGCAGACAGGATTATCTGTTTAATGCCCTGTAAAATCTTCTTGATTTTTTGTTTTCTCTGATGACTTGCCATCATGACACTTTTCCATCTTTTGGAAAGGCTACCAACAGGAAGGACTATTTCATATAATGAAAAATAGTTCCTAGAAAATAAAAGCTGAACAAATTTTTCAGCAACATTTCCAGACTATTTTTTATAACTCTTTAAAAATGTATGATTGTTTCTAAAGATTTGAGAGAAGGGTTTCAGTAGAAACAGGGCATCCATGGTTTCAGTGTCTTACTGTACTGGGAGTTGGGGGGAGCAGGGGCAAGGAGAGGGAGAGGTAGGAACAGATTGTAATAATAAAGCCACACAATAGTATTACACATTAAATAAAGATTTCCCAAATTCCTACCTGCGAATGCTTAGCCTGGTGTTTGTTACACTTCCAAGTGTGAAGGCAAAGCCACAAACATTTATCATGATTGTCAGTAAGGCCCCCTTCTGCACCTCTCTGCATGCTCTCCACTCCTTCCCCTGCATTTCAGAGCTGTCAACATCCATGCTTCCTCAAGCCTCCATTTCTGGCCGTTCGTTTGTTACGGGATTGTTTTACATGGCCTGCCTAAGAAGCAGCAACTTGATTTGAGGAGGCAGGGAATGGCTTTTAGGAGCTGGGAACAGTACGAGCCCTGGCAGCGTTCAAGGTGTCCTCTCTGAGGCTTGTACCCATTGAATTAACTCAGCACATACTGAAACCTTCCCATGCAGTAACCTTTACCAAGCACTGCTCTTTTGGGGAATGCTATGCTCCGACAGCTAGCAGTGTGTTGCAGGGGACCTCAGCTGCAAAAGCTGCTCTGTACCAAAGTTACAGGTCTCTTTTTCTCCTAACTGAGGAATGCGAAAAACTTCTCTCTTAGCAAATTGTTAATATGATTGTTCTGAATTTATGTCTTCCTGCTGTGTTCTTTGCTCTTTTTTTTTTTTTCTTGGTATTCAGTCCCCTTTCTTTGTCTTATTTTATCCCTCTTACAGATTATCAAGGTTTGTTTAGTGACCATTCTTACGTTTTCCTACATTTTATCATATACTCAAATATGTAATACAGTTCTCTCCGAGTCTATCAGCAGGGGGAGTGCTTTAGGAATAAAATTATTAATCCTCATTATTTTTAACACAAATGCCAGGCTTTTACATGTAAAAAGTTCCTTTCGGGTGTCTGAAAATACTGCACTTGGGAAGGTGAGGTGTCATGTCATGTGGACACAAGTGAGGTGAGACTAACTTTAGAGGGAAAGGGAGGTCTGTGGAAAGGATTTCAGGAACATTTGGGGATGATGGACTCACCTGAATTCTGTCTCTTTGAAATGAAATTAAATGCAAAAGAAACTCAGCAGTTAAGGTACATTTGGATTCTCCATTCTTTCTGAGGAGCACGTTTCCTGAGTTCCCTTTCTGTCTGCTAAACAGCAGCCATGAGGAGTGGTGTTGTGCCAAGGTGATCCACGCTCTGCCCCAGGGTCGTTCCTTGCCAGCATGAGGTCCCCATGGTGGCAGGGGCTGGCCCAGCCCCTCACCCAGGGCCACCCTGTCCCACCCCATGGCTTGTACCCTAACAGAGGCATCACAGCCACATGACCCCACCAAAGTCAGGTCTCCAGCATGGTGAAGCTCAGTCCAACACTTCTGCCAACAGTGCCAAGTGTTGAGGGTTTTACGGTTGTTCCTATACTCTTCCAAACAAATCCCACAAATCTTTAGGGGACCTTCTAGTCTTCCCTAGTGGTGGCATCTCATACTAATGCATTTCAGTTTCCAGCCCCAGCAGCTCAAGGAAAATGCAGTGCGGATGCTGCTTTCAGACTTAATTCTTTGAAGCATCTGCAAGTGAAGGAAGGAGGTAGTTAATACTTATCGTAGTTGTAATTTTTGTGATGGAGCTAGGAGAGGAAACCTATAGTTAGGATTATAAATGGCTAATGACATGACAGACTTCAGTCATTGTCAAACTGTATTCCAGTCACAGCTAGACGTGAAGGGATTTTTTTTTCTACCCCCAGCAGCCCCTGTGAGAAATCTACATCACCAATCTATTTATAAGTATGGTGATTACTAATAGATGTTTTCACTTGCAGTCCCAGTTCTTGTATTTGCCATTCTTGGTATTTCATAGCTTTAGTTTATGCTGCTTCACTGCCATTGGCTTTGTTTGGCAGTTACACAAAAAGTGCACCTTCACTCTCCTGTGTGCTTTGTGTCATCACTGCACAATAGCAGGCATTGTCCACATTTTGAAGAAGTTCTGATGCAGAAATTTGCTATATGAGTAGCCTGTATATCAGAGACTGAAATGACTATCTTCTAGTAGCACAAAGACAACTAAATGAGATATCCCAGGGTTATTTAAGTCATTTTTTTTAGCTAGCAATGACTCACTTCTGACCTCTGTTGTGGTTCCCTTTCAATATCTGACCTTAGATTTTATGATGATATGTAATTTTACATTTGATAATCACTGCACTATCTTGCATAATCAGACTGTGTAGATGCTCTTTCCCATATACAAACATGTGCCTTAAGTATTAACTGTTTTATTTTATTCTGCACTTCTGCTCAACTTCCAATAATACTTTAAAATGTACTGTAGACTGCCAAGTATCTTCAATAGCCCTTTAAACTATGTAGATAGGCTATGAAACCTGTACATTCAACCTCCAACTATGACTGTGACGCATTATGGTCTCACAGAAAAGCAAGTTGCTAGTTATTGTGGTACAGATTAAATTCTTTGTTTGTCAGGAAGGACTAACAGATATCCATACATCTGTGCTTCTTCAGTACTAGTGTTATGCAATAAGGGAAGTTTCGCTATCATTTCCCTTCCATGCTAGGAATTTGTAGGCATTATGTCTTGCCTTCCTTCATGTGACCTCAGTGAAGAAAGAAAATTCAAAATGTCAGAGTCAGCTCAAACTCCCAGAGAAATCTACTATGGGACTGTCAACCCATAAGTGAAGTTTGCTTCCATTTAAATGGAATAATTATGTACAAAATTTTCCCAGATGCTGTAAAATGATATCATGAGGCTTCTGATTCTGAGATTATGAAAAAGAAGAGTTGTACCATTTTGCGTGTAGATTTGGGGAGGATGGCTACTGAGGACTCTCTCTAGTTCCTATTTGTACAGATCAATCATGTGTTTTTTCTGGACCCTGGTCCTTAATGTCTCCCAGGGGCTTCTTGTATTGAGTAGGAGGACTAAAATGAGACTTCCTCAAGAGCAAGAATTTGAGGCTTGATAATCAGAAATTAAGTGGGGTGGGTGAAATAATTTTCTGCACCTTGTTTCACATTCCTTCCCTCTAAACCCAGCCCAAGTTTATGCCTTGTTGTTCATATCACTCTTTGAAGAAGTGCAGAGTGAGACAGACACAAGCGTGCCCTCTGTGGCATTTCTAGCCTAGGCACCTGGTGAAATTTCAAGTTGTCCCAGAGAGATGATTCTGACAGCAGTGTCAACACACACTGACACTGGCATGACATAAAGACATACACAATTAGAAAGGTTTTGGAAATAATTCCATCTGACTCCATGCTCTCTATTTCCTTTCTGGCTTACTTTTCTCATGTTTGCATTTCTTCTCCATGTTTCTTCTCCATTTTTTCCCCAATGTCCCCCACCCTGCTCTGGAAGATCACTCCTTTCTAAGCTAAAAATTAATATTCTGATCACATGGAAACAAAGGGACTGATGTTCCAAACTTGTGAAGGAAAGCCTGAAATTTTTGTGTAACTTTCAAAAATGTCTTAGTCCTTTGTTTCAACACTGAAACTAGTGAGAATTAAAGATTATAAAACAACAAAACAAAACAAAACAACCAGATATTTGTGCAACATGACCAAGCCTCCTCCACTCTTATATGGGGGAAACAGCCCTAGAGATACAACACAACTATAATTATCTGTGTGGAGGCTGCATAGAAATATGGAAGTGATTTTGAACTCAGCTATACCTCTAGTGTAGTTCTTGCAGGCATGAAGTCACAAAATTAACTCACCGAACGTCCAGAACCCACATTCAACCTAAACTACGTGGAGAGGCCACTCCTGATGCAGCCAGTCTAGCAAAATAGGAGTAGCAGTCATGTCTGGAAAGTCTGGGGCCACAGCCTCTGGTTGTCTGCTCTGTCTGTTCTTCATGTATCACAGAGTTACCTTTACCCAAGCAAGCCTGGTAAATTTCATTTCTCTGCAGGAGGATTGAATATTATCAGTTTAAATATGGTTTTATTGTTAATAAGTACTCTTCACACTGCTGGTAAGGGCCCCCCAGGGCCTAACAAAGATCATTCTTTGTTTTAAAAGAATCTCATAAAAGTAAATTGGTTGTCCTGATCACATAGACAGATGTGTGCAGTCCTAATGCTCCCTACTGCCTGCAGCCCGCAGTGTGCACTTGAGGAGTTCAGTCATATGAACCTCACTAATCATCACAGTGTCAGTTCAGGTCACTCTGCCACGGACTGAATTAGGCGTCCCTGAGTTAGATATGCCATGGAGTCCCGTCATGCTCTGAAGTGCAAAAGAGCTGTACAAAAGAGCAGCAGTGGAAGCAGAAAGCTAACCCTGAAAGACACCATGGCTTGTAGGGCAGCAATGGTGGAGACTCACCATCTCCAAGTGTGAAGCCCTTTATCCCTATTTTTTTGGGGTTCCCTTTACCTGAAAGGTTTAAATGGCAGGAAGATGTGCCAGGGGAGGTTTAGGTTGGACATTAGAAGAAGGTTCTTCACCCAGAGGGTGGTGGAGCACTGGAACAGGCTCCCCAGGGAGTTGTCACGGCCCCAAGACTGACAGTGTTCAATAAGAGACTGGACAATGCCCTCAGACACACGGTGTGAACTGTGGCGTTGTCCTGTGCAGGGACAGGAGTTGGACTCGATGATCCTTGTTGGTCCCTTCCAACTCAGGACATTCTATGACTGTATGAAATTAACTGCCCCTTTAAAAGTTTCAGCTTTCATTTTTAACTTGTGCCATGTAGCAATGCATGCAGTTTTCAAAGAAAAACACCAGTATCCTGGGAATCAGATGCTGTGTTTTAAGCATCACTTAGCCCAGAGGACTCTACTTAAGTGGGGTCCACTCGTATTTTTTCTATCTTCCTATAATTCCACTGAGTGCCTGATTGGAGACCTCTCTGTTTTACCTTCCCACAGTCTTCACAGAAAAAATTGCCACTGTCAGAACTGCTGAATCCCTCTATCACCTCCTCCAGCTCTTCACTGCCTAAACCTCCCCAGCTGAGATCATTGACTCACCAGCTACAAAAATCTTCTAAACTTCTGCTTACAAGCATCCAGGTTCTTCTTTGCCTGCTTGCCAGACCTGATGCTGTTCATACCCCTAAGCATACAGCTCCTCTCTCAGCTATAAATTACCCAGGAATGCTCTTACCTACTGGCAGGTCTTCAGTCTTTCTTTCGCCATGTACACAGAACCACTCTTTCCTCTTTGCTCTCTGCTTGACTACATGAATCGGACAGATGCCAGCCTTTTGTTTTCAGAGTGCTAAGCAGGTTTCTGTGTCCACCAGTTGTTTCTCTACTAATCTTGCCAATAGCTCTTATTTTAACTTTCTTCTTCCAGTGACCTCCAGAAGAAGCAGTTTATGCATGACAAGTGGACATTGGTTGGTGTTTTAAAAGAATCTCAGACAATATTGGCTCTTCCTTTTTCAGTCATTCTGCTTTCTTTTGTATGGTTGCTTTTGAGCTGAGGTGTGTGCAAGACAGTCTCTTTATTATTTGCTACAATATTTTATAAAGATTTTTTGTACGACTTGGAAAGTGGTGACAGTAAATTGTTTCACCAAGGCCACTACAAGGAATGCTCTGCTTGTTGTTAGGCAGAAACTTGGGCTGAACTCAACACGGCATTTGGCTAAAATTGCTCACTACTGACACATCTGCTTTATCAATCTATTGTGGAGGGAAGGAGGGGCAAAAGAAGCTGTGAGGGAGACAAATTATAAAAAGTCGCAACACATCAAATTATTATTTTACATTATTTGTGTTGATATGAATGTAGAAGAAGATTAGCTGACTTTCTAGAATCACAGCACCAAATTACAGTGATGTAGGACATGAAAAATGTTTTCTGATATGCAGAGACTCTCTATTCCTTTTTCTGCTGCAGTGCTGTGTGCAACAGAGAAACACCCAAGATTTGGTTTATGAAACTGAGCCAGAAAGTACTGTATTTTTATTCTTTCACTGCTCTGTTCATGGGCAGGCAGTGGAATACTTTCTCCAACCTGGAGCCCATTTAAAAACAGACAGAGCTACTTTTTGACTTGCATGTCAATTCACATGTCTAAAAAAATCTCTTCCAAATGTAGTACTTTTAAACATAAAGAACTTCACTTGAAAAAAAAAAAAAAGTAGTTTTAAATCCACAAGATTAAAAAAACACAAAAAACACTAGAATGGCAGTGCTAGAAACTGAAACATTTTTCTGACTTGAATACAAAATACACCTTAAAGGCAAACTAGAGTAAACTATTCTGACTTACGTAAGAACAAGGAAATTATAAGTATTTGTCATGTGCCATCTTACACCTGAGAGTATTCACTGCTTGTGTTCAATCCACATTTTATAAGAGGCTATCTGTATTTTGCTGATGCCAAGGATGTTGATTTGTTCTCCTGAGAGCTCATGTGATGGGAAATATGTAGTGTATAGTGAAGTAGACAAGGATGTCAATGGGAGCTCTTCAAATCTGTAATATTTTATATTCCATTTCACACACAAAAACATTTTGGCAGCCAGGAAATCTGATGAAAGCTGTTGCTGATCAAATCTCCTAGTATCTTTCCCTCAAGAGTCTCACCTGCAAGACAGGCTTTATAAGGCAATGTCTTGGGAAGCTCATGAGAACTTGCTCTGAAGCCTGTTGAAGACAGGTGGATTTCCACAGGCTTTGGATCAGCCTGTTCCCTGAATAGAAAGGGTCCTTTCATACATGTATGTTTTTATGGTTGATCGGGATCTTGACCTGACTACTTAATCTCGTGGTGCTGGATGACATGCCCATGTTGGTTCTTCTGGACACCTCCAGCTCTGGTGACAGCTCATGTTTTCCTATTTTGCCCACCAGTGAACAAGGAGAAGGAAATTAATGACTTATATAAATCCTTAGGCAATTTTGCATTCAAAGTTAATTTGGGAAAGAACCTCTTTTTGTCACTGATGGCTGTTTAAGTAGCTCAGAACATGATTTTTAAAATTTATTGTATGCATTGCTGTTGCATTTTTGAATCTGAATCAAGCACTCAAATGTATCAATTTATGATAGTAGCTTCAAGGCTGTGTAATTGATGTAATAATTTCTAACTTATTTGCTTGCCATTCCTTGCAGAAGGGACCATTTAGAGGAAGAAAAAATGTTTGTCAAATGGCTGTTTGGCATATCACAGTATCACAGTATGTTTGGGATTGGAAGGGAACTCAAAAGATCATCTAGTCCAATCCCCCTGCTGGAGCAGGAACGCCTAGGTGAGGTCACACAGGAACATGTCCAGGCGGGTTTTGAATGTCTCCAGAGAAGGAGACTCCACAACCTCCCTGGGCAGCCTGTTCCAGTGTTCTGTCACCCTCACTGAGAAGAAGTTTTTTCTCAAATTTAAGCGGAACCTCTTGTGTTCCAGCTTGATCCCATTACCCCTTGTCCTATCATTGTTTGCCACCGAGAACAGCCTGGCTCCATCCTCATGGCACTCACCCTTTATATATTTATAAGCATTAATAAGGTTACCCCTCAGTCTCCTCTTCTCCAAACTAAAGAGACCCAGCTCCCTCAGCCTTTCTTCATAAGGGAGGTGCTCCACTCCCTTAATCATCTTTGTTGCCCTACACTGGACCCTCTCCAGCAGTTCCCTGTCCTTCTGGAACTGAGGGGCCCAGAACTGGAAACAGTATTCCAGATGTGGTCTCACCAGGGCAGAGTAGAGGGGAAGGAGGAACTCTCTTGATCTACTAACCACCCCCCTTCTAATACACCCCAGGATGCCATTGGCCTTCCCGGCCACAAGGGCACAGTGCTGGCTCATGGTCATCCTGTTGTCCACCAGGACCCCCAGGTCCCTTTCCCCTACACTGCTCTCTAATATGTAATTTCCCAACCTATACTGGAACCTGGGGTTGTTCCTGCCCAGATGCAGGACTCTACACTTGCCCTTGTTAAATTTCATTAGGTTATTCCCCACCCAACTCTCCAGCCTGTCCAGGTCCCACTGTATGGCAGCACAGCCTTCTGGCGTGTCAGCCACCCCTCCCAGCTTAGTGTCATCAGAAAACTTGCTGATAGTACACTCTATTCCCTCGTCTAAATCGTTAATGAATATATTGAGTAATATTGGCCCCAGTACTGACCCCTGAGGCACTCCACTAGATACTGGCCTCCAACTAGACTCCGCACCATTGACTACCACTCTCTGGCTTCTCTCCTTAAGCCAGTTTGCAGCCCACCTCATTACTCTATTGTCTAGACCACACCTCCTCAACTTAGCTGTGAGGATGCTGTGGGAGACTGTGTCAAAGGCTTTACTGAAGTCAAGGTAGACCGCATCCACCGCTCTGCCATCATCCATCCACCTTGTTACATTCTCATAAAAGGCTATGAGGTTGGTCAAGCATGACTTACCCTTGGTAAAGCCATGCTGACTGCCCCTAATAACCCTCTTATTCTTGATATGCCTTGAGATGGCACCAAGGATAAGCTGTTCTGTTACTTTCCCAGGGACAGAGGTGAGGCTGACCGGTCTATAATTACCCAGGTCCTCCTTCTTGCCCTTTTTGAAGACTGGAGTGACATTTGCTTTCCTCCAATCCTCGGGCACCTCCCCCATTTCCCAAGACTTGGCAAAGATGATGGAGAGCGGTCCAGCAATGACTTCAGCCAGCTTCCTCAGCACCCGCGGATGCATCCCATCTGGACCCATGGATTTATGGATGTCCAGACTATTTAATTGCTCCCTATAGATTAAACTCTTTAAACAAGATGGTTTTGAGTCAGAAATTCTCTGCAATAAAATAGAGTTCTACCATTTACAAGACTTGTAAATATAGATCTTGGCTTATTTCTCCCCATTAGATTCTATAAAACAGTTAACAATGCAGAGGCAGTGACATAAGCTGGGAGAACATGGGGCTTAACTTGAAGCTGCCATACTGTTTGTGATTGAACCTGTGAGAAGTAGCCTGTAATGATTACTTACAAAGAGATGGCAAGACAGCAATGAGAACTGTGCTGGACAGCATTAAAACTCCAGCCACATAAGCAGAAGCTACACTTGTTAGATCAAATTCAAGGAACTGGAAATCTGGAAAAGAAAAAAGGCTAACCTTAAGATTTGCATCAAGCTATAGATGTTTTACAAACATGATGATATGTGACCTGCTCTTCTAGGGGTGTGTGTGTATAGCATTTGACATTCTCTTTCTTTCATTTATCTGTGGGAGGAATTTATTATACAAGGAGTTGCATGATTTCAGAACAGATAGCTGGAGTTCACCTGGTATCTCTTCCTGTTAACACAGCTTTTTTATCTCTTTATATCTCTGCCTATCTCTTGCTAAATACAGATATGTATACATGTATCCATATATATGGATATAGATGCCCTTTATATATATTTGGAGAGAAAGAGATGGAGAGGCAGAACAGAGATTTCATTCAGGACCACTTTTTAATTACTGCATCTGTTTTCTGCATTCAAAATACTAAACAAATCAATTTCATAAAGAGTTTCCACGTAGGCCAGTTTCCTAACTAAAAATAGTATTATATGAAACAATGGCAGGAACATCAGGATTGTCCTTCTATTGAACCACTGAATAATTTAGTCTGCAGTAGTATTAAGCAGTAATTGACACAATGGTTTCCAAAGATTGTGGCTGTGACATGACCAGCTGCTTTGGAGTATGCAATCCTGAACACATCACAAATGATCATTTCCCATCAGATTTGAGACTCTGCGCATAAGTAAGGTCAGACTACCTTGGATTTCTAACACCAAATGCTCAAGAAATGTGGCACCAACACTTCAGAAGAAGAGATAGACATCTCGTAATGATAACTGTAAAATAAACCATGCACTGGAGAGATATAAGCACAAGCCTATGTGAATTTCAGGAAAGAAACAGGCATTTTTTTTGCACTTGTTCAGACCAGGGACCAGAAAGGAAATCAAACAGAAGAGAAATATTTCAAAAACAACATCGAAATCAAGTTCCTCTCATGGCACTTTTCTGTCATGTTTGTCTCTCCTGTGTGTCATGGTGATGAGAAAACAGTGAGTGGCATTCTGATGGCTGGTTGTCCTTGCAAGGATGGACCTCTCTCTTTCTGTGCAGGGAGATGGAGATACAACTGGCAAATACAGAGTCCCACCTTAGGCAGTCATCTTAGCCTGGATTCATCTCTGTCATCTTTAGCAGTTCTGTGTGCTGAGCTCTCTGATCAACAAGAATTTTGTGCAGGTGCTTATTCTGTGTTGTTTTTTGTTTGTTTGGGTTTTTTTTTTCCCACAAAAAAGGGACCCAAAGAGAGGATCATTCTACACACTATTCTCTGCTTTTCTGCCAGAAGAAAGTCCAAGCTGCAATGAGATTTATACGAGTGGAAGCTTCCACACATGGGAAGATGCAGGAGTTAGTTGGATGTGTGCCCCAGGAGAAGTTCAGGTGGATGGAATGGCTTTCTGGGATCTGGGATTTACTGTTTCAGAGACACGAAAGGAGTTGCATGCACATTCTATACTGGTTCAAATTTAGAAGCTATTTTTGAAAATAAGTCCCTTAATAATGTTAATTACTTATATATAATCCTTGAAGTTATATTAGTGGTTGGAATTTGAACACTACTCACACAACTTAATATAAATATAACATTAAGATTCCTTTTATACTGTTGAACTATCATTGCACTTTAAGAGAGATGGTAGGTTTTAAAAAGCCACTGGAAACATGGAAGTAAAACTAAGCATCAAGGTGTTTAACACTGAAGAAACAACATCTTGGGAGACTAAAAGAGATAACATTTCCTTCATATAATAATTTCATAACTGTATAATTTTTAACCTCTTATCACCATTTCCTTTTTCCTCTTGGGCTTAAAGGTGCTGTTGATCCTGAATGGATCAGAAGTATAAAGGAGAAACCAGGAGGTGGACAGGTGCAAATGGCAATCAACATAACCTTCATCAACGTCCTTTTTCATTAATTTGCAAAACCATTAGAAACATGTTGCAAAATTCTCATACTGAGCTGCCATGTTGGCACAGTTCACTGGCTAACACTTTTAAACCACAGCAGATCCAATAGGTTATTGCATCCTGATACTCTTCATTAGCGAAATCCATCAGTCTGATCCTGTCCAATGGATCTTCTAAAAATTGCTAAGCCACTTTTATGTCCAGCAAAGGGAACATGAGATGCTCATTAGATTCATGCACACAATGCTGCCAGTTCAGCTGATGGTTGTTACATGGTAATAAAAAAGCAGCTATGAAGCTGGATATTTAGAGACATTAAAAGTAATATTTTATCAGCTGCTTTGACCTTTTTGTATCAAATGGTTAATAGTATTTGGAGCAATAGAGAATGACAACATTACAGCCGTAACAATCATTACCTATTTCAGCTGAAAAAAAACAGCTCGTATGTCACCAGGCTTGTTTCTACCTATTCAAGCACTTACCCTTTGGAGACTATCTTCTTCTCGCTCCTTGAGCCTTTTCTTCAGGAAATGCTAATTAAATTGCGTTTACATAGACTTTCCTTTTAGCATATCACTGGGGAACTCTTCCTCCTGTTGCAATTACTGCCATTGAAATTATTTCCAGTCTCGGTTTGCACAGGTATGCATGGAATATATTACACCACCTCCAGTGAAACAGACTGTTCCCACAGCAGTGCAACCCCGTTTTCCCTGCTTGTCACACAAAGGCAAATGAGAGCACTCATTCTCTCTGCACCAGGGGCTAGCTCAATATATATATCTTGTACAATATAGAAACAAGAACATTAGTATATTATGATCTGGTGATGATCGTCATCATTGTTATTGCCTTTAATTATACATCCATTTTACCAAAATATATCCCCAGATAAGTTGTGTATATTACTGGGCCATTTTAAGACCATACAGGTGGCTATGAGTTCCATGGGGTTTTTTTTTGTTTGTTTGTTTTCCCTCTACATTTTAATATCTCACTAGTTGTTAGAACAGACATATTTCCCTATACTGTCCTTTGTCGTGCAAGCATTGTTTTGGAAAGGCTCATATGTCTCCAGACTGGCCAGTCTATTCCTGACCCATAAACAGGTGTTTTGACAACCTCCAAACACTTACAGTTCCTCATTAAAGCACTGTGAATGGCACATGTGAACAATCATGCAGCCTTTGCCAGTTTTTGTGCAGTTCTGCTACAAGAAAAAATTTATAAGCTCTCATTCCTTTGAATGATTTCATCAGTGAAGATTTCATTTTTAAGATTCACCTCCAATGAGGGTCATATATCAACATACTGGATAGTTTACAAAAGAAAAAAAAAAAAGAGCTATGATCATATCTGTGGTTATAAGGCCTGACCAAAATTATTAGGAACTAAGATAATTTTTCCTGACTTTGAATTGCTTTTACTAGGCAATGACGACTATAGTATATCTATGAGTATACTATGATTTTTTATGGCTTCTTTGAGAATAACTTTGCAGATTTATCACCAATTTTAATATATATAGGCTTTAAAAATGTGTGTCCTCTAAATCTAGGAAAGGGATTTGGGAAGGCATCTGGAAGAACCACTATGGCTTCTTCTAAACTGCAAAATCCTTGGTGAACTGAGAAACTGAACTTGTTTCTGCAAACACTCAGTTCCTTTCATGACAAGGCAACAGCAGGATCAAATCAGACAGTGGTATTTTTTTAAAAATCCCCTATATCATCTTATCTACCTGAGAGGACTTCTATATAAAGGTGTTGCAGAACCCAAAACTTAACAGATTTCACATTATTTAATAATTAATAATAATAATAATAATATTTCAAATTGAGTCTTGATTGACTCAATTTGTAGTCACAGGTTTAGTTTATTTTAGTTTATTTTAGTTTAGTTTAGATTAGTTTAGTTTAGTTTAGTTTTGTTTTGTTTTGTTTTGAGTGAGGGCATGTTTAACATTACAGGCTGTGGTTGACCAGCAGTGTATTTACATTTTCCTAGGTTTAAGGCCATGAGCAGTGATGTCAATTTTTAAATGACCCAAGCTTAAAAAAAACAATTACTTCATCTATGAAACTATCCTACTGTCTTTGTTTGAAATCTATTGAATTGGGAGGATCAGGAATGTGTTGTGTGAAAGCCCAGTCCTGTAGATCTCACTGACTTCAATGTTATTTGGGTTTTTATCTACTGCTTTCTAAGAATAGTCTGTCTTATTATGTAGGTGATATACATTTACATGGATCTATACAACACAATGAGTCCTCATACCAGCTTCTTCCTTTTAAGTCATTTAAGGCTACTATAAACCTACAGTCCAGTCTTAAAACTGAGGAGGAGGTGTATAAATTTGAAAGCTTAAAGTTGGTGCGGCTATATTACTTTATGTATTTCCACCAAATCTTTTCTTCTTTACATTGAGTGCAGAGATGTGATCTGTACAAAAAACCCCAAACAAACAGTGAGCTTGTTTGGTTGAATTTATTTCACCCTGGTCATGTTAAAATGATATACATAGATTACGTTAGTTTAGCTCAGTAAAAAGATTTAATAGGATCAGAGATTTGTTGATAAAAGGGAGATTCAGGTTACTTTGCTCACCTTAAAATATATATATATTGGAACAGTTGTTAAAAAAACAATCACCGTGTGTTAAAAATTACAGATAGAAACAGAGGTTTTTCCCCTTAGTGTTGAGGTCCCATACTGCATCAGTTGAGAAGCAGATGCTGATGATATAGCATTGTTCCATAGGTTTTTGCAGGACAGTACCATATTAATACAAAACAAAACCAGAAACTCTTAAATAAAATAGTTGCTGGGAAAAAGAGTAGAAGAATGACCCATCTACTTGTTCTCCTCTCTGCTTTAATGCTGTGTTTCGTAACTACTGAATGAAAGCGACTGGAAGGTACATTACCAGACACACAGCTGTAAGCCCCACAGAGCTTTAAAACAGGCTGCATCAGAGCAACTTAACTTTATTTTGGGAGGTTATGGGATAAGTCAGAACCTGATCTCTGTTACAGCTAGATTCCAGAGATACGATCTATTTCAGCAGGGCTCAGAGTGGCCATGTTACTGGAAGTGGGTGAAAATCCACCTGGATTTGACTCTTCAGACATGCCTAATTAGAATTCTTTAAAAGCTGTAATGATTTTTTAGAGGACTACAGATAGACACTAATAGTGTAATGGTTCTGTAACATGTCTGTTCCTGGAAACAGCATATGAATACTCACAAGATTACTGTATCATTTACATGTTCCATACGCCTCTCAATTTCAGAAATAAAATTAAGAAAATCTGGAGAAAAACAGGAAAGACTGAGTTAAATCACCGAATTTCTGCTTTGGAAAATGATAAACAAGTACCTATAGATATTCACAGTGGAGGATCATTGTTAGCAAATGTCTGTCTTGCCAGACAGGAATTTGGAAAACATGGATCATGGTTCTGTTTCTGCCCTGGACATTCTTTGCAATGGACTTCATTAATGACCCAGTTCCATCTCACCTAACTTTACCATCTGGAAGGGGAATTTTTGCTCTGAGCTTGTTGCTTAGGCTCTGTCCTTCATCATGCTACAGCAAGAAGACATTTCACTCCCCTTTCTAGATTCTGCATGGAGTATATCTCCTCTAGCTGTATGTCTCTGATAAGCTGTTCTGCATGGGTGCTAATTTTCTCTCAGTTTCCTTCCAAGACAAACCTTGAGCATGAACAAAGACAGAGCTTTGCCTCAAGGTCCACTCCATGCAAGAGGTATGGGCCACACCAGTAACATGTGCTATTTTGTGGAGACATCATTACAGAAGAGTCTAGATCCCTGTCTTAGGCTACTACTAAATGCTTAACTTTGAAATAGCTATTAGATGTGATTGATATTAAGACTGGGTCTCTACATGCTTCTCACATTGTAAAATTAGAATCACAATAAGCTTTTGTCTGTCTCGAATTCTTAGCATTCACTGACCTTTAAGTGCTTCTGTGTTAGAAATGTGCAGTTCAGTGTGACCACATTAATACCAATTAAATAAAAGTTTACATATTTTTAATCTGAATCACAGAACTGTAGAATAGTTGAGGTTGGAAGGTACTTCTGGAGGTCATCTGGTCCAACTCCCCTGCACAAGCAGGGCCACCTGCAGCTGGTTGCCATGCACTGTGTGCGGATGGGCTTTGAATATCTGAGATCTACTGCTATTGATTTTCCTATTACTGGTTAAACACAGTTGTTCACTTAATATTTATTTAAGTTACCCAGACTTTTCTCCTTTTTTTTAAAAAAAAAGGGTACAAAAACTTCAGTTGAGAACATTTTTTTTGGGGGGGGCGGAGGATTTGCTAAATATAGCAAGCAGATAGTAGATCTGGATACAGATAACAGATTTGAAGTCCATGATGACATTGCTTTGCCAGCTCTTTCATTAGTCCTTAAAAACTCGTTTTATCGCTCACAATTTTCTTCATATGAGCAGCCTTTTGTTGTTGCACTGCAAGGGATTAACCTTTTCTCTAACAGTTTTTTGAGGGTATCTTCAAAATGACTCAGAGAGGAAAAAAGGTCTAGGAGATTTGAGCCAAATTTCTGCTGTAGTTGGTACCCTTCTGAGTGTGCTCTCAGCATGCTGGCTTCTGGCTTGATTAAACGCAGTACAAACCGTTCTCCACAGCTTATTGCAGCACTGGGGCACGTGTCCAAGTTGCTATGTTAATTAAATGCCACTGATATCTGTGGAAAGTTTTGTGCCTCTGGTTACTGAAATGACAAACACAAAGGAACTTATAGAAATCATCACACATTTCATGAAATGACCAGGAACCTCATTAGGAAAACAGCAATTTCCCCTGTTTTCCCATGAGAGGTGGTGGGTGAGAGATGCATCGAACAACTGGCAGTTTTATTTTGGAAAGATGGAAATTGTAGTTTTCTCTGTGTGGTTCAGCATCTAACTGACAGTCGCAAATTTTTATTCCCCTGAAATCTTCCAAATCTGGGAATCTGGAGTTACTCATGTGGCTCTTTCAAGCAGCTCATGCCTGCAAACACAAAATGAATGTAATGTTTCTTGCAGGGTGGGAAGTAAAAAAAAAAGGATAACCAAGAAGGAGTCAGGGAAAAATAAAAGGAAAGCAGAGTGCCCACATCACCGCCACTTTGCTCCTCTCCCAAGATTCAGATTCCAGTTTGGCCGGAGATGAAATTGATAGCTCTGCAGGAGGAATGTGGGAATAATGGGCTACGGACACTATGAATGAATTATGCACTGCAGGCACGGGGCTCCTCAGCGCATCGCTGTCCGAAATTTTATTTTTATGTGGCAGATATTTAGAAAATTGAGGAGCGCCTTGGAAAGCTGGGACAGCTGGTGGGGGCATGCGGGGCGCTGGGGAATGCAGGGCTCCAAGACGCCGGCCGGCCCACCGCCCTAGCAGCAGCCCCCCACTGCCGCCGCCGGGGCCGGACAGATGCTATGAAAGGGTTGGCATTAAGTGCCTTTTGCAGGATATTAACCCAGCATCCTAACTGGTAAAAAAAATGAATTGTCACTGACATTATGTCGGCCCACTTGGAGCCTTCTCTGCTACTTTCCGCAGTCTGGTAACTATTATGCACAAGAGATCAATATTCTCCTCAGCGCTGGAATTTAAGTAATGATTTCCAATAAAACCTATTTCAGACTGTTCTGGCTAGAGGACAGAGACAAGCCACAAAATATAATGCACTTAAAGCCTTTCTTTTCTCCTCTTTTCTTTCTTTTTTTTTTTTTCCCTTCCCTTTTTTTTTTTTTTTTTTTTTAAGACTTGAATAATGGAAGTGAGATCTAGTGATAAGACACATGCACGCACACAAAAAGGAGGCATTTTGGTCCAGGCCAATCTGCTTAGCTAATGGCTGTAAGCTGACACCCGTAATGAAATAAAAATGTCTCGATGCAAGTGCATGGCTGTGCAATTGCTACCAACACCCACCCTGGCAGCCCCAGTGATGGGTGCTGGGGAACACGCCCTTCCACATCACTTTTATTCACTTCTGTCTGTTTTTCAGCAAACAAAAGCTACTTTTCCAAAATGGAATTAAGTAAATACTTCACAATTTAATGCTGCAGAAAGTCTGATGTCTTTAGACATGGTGAATAGCTCCAGTTCCCAGTAACTGTAATTGACACTCCAGGTGCTCAGCACTTCTGAAAATCAGGTTTCTAGTACTGTTCCAGTTCTTTTTTTTCCCTACTTGAAAGCTTTTTTTTTGCTTTCCTTCTTTTTTTCTGGTCTTTGTGAAAGAATGTGTAGGGTGTAAGAAGATGACTGGTACTTGAGGAATGAAATTTCTGATCTATTATCTGTTAGTGAAGGAAATAATTTACAGAGGTGAGATAGATAGAGACGTATACATATATCTTCCCAGTTGTCACAGTTTAATATTTTGCTTTTGGCCTCACTGTACTGCCTAGTTTCTTTGTGTCCCACAGTGCAGACTTCAGACAGAAGAAAGACCCTTTCCAAGTGTGCTAAGGCTGGACTACTGTGGTTAAAATGGTTTCCCCTGGATCTCTCTCACAGCTTGCAGTTGTCTGATTTCAATCAGTGGCAGTTCTCTCCACATGTCTAGCCATCAATCTTCTCCTGCTCCTGGATGAGTGTGTCACAGCATGGTGTATGTTCCAGTCAAAAAATAGACTGCACCACAGCTCTCCCTCCTCGGTCATTGATAAGTATCCCTTTGATATTTTTATTAAAAAAGAAAGAAAACACTTATGATATATGTTTCTGGGGAAAAAAAAAAAAAAAAAAGACAAAAAAAAGAGAAAAAAAAAAAGAGGAGCCTGAAGCACACTGAAGCTCTGGAGGCTGTAGGAACAGCAGGAAGCAGGGAGGGAGTTTGGGGTAATGTGGTTATGATGAAGCTATTGCTTGGTAAGTTACAGTTTGTGTAAGAGTTGAGGATTTCAATCTTTATTGCTTTCCACCCTGCACTCCTCCAGCAATAAAAGTTTTCTGGATGTTGTGTGAGTCTCCAGTATTCATCTACTTCATACCACTTCCTCCCCTCATGGTGAATAATTATTGCTATTTGAAAACAGAGCTGCTTAGAGATGGAGGAGGTTTTGTACAAAAACTAAGCCGAGCGTGTCATAGTCCCTCGCTCTCACCTTTGGACTCTCTGGAAAAGGAAACAAATGGCTGTTTCTTTGTTTTCATTCTTCTTTTAGATTACAGACTGATCCGTCAGTCTCCTAGACCAGCTTTCCTCTGCATGGCTGAGGTACATGCCCAGGAGCATGCAGAAGTTTCCTGATAAAAGAGGACGGATTGACCTGTCTCCAAATAGGTGTCCTTATCCAAAGTAAACCCACCTTCTGAAAAGACTGAAGCTGCAGAGGGTCTGCATAATAACTCCGCTTCTGACAAAGCACTTTTCCATGACAGAGCTCAAAACACTTTCTAAAAGAAGGTAAGATTGTTATTCTTGTTTTATAAATTGAAAACTCAGGCACAAGGAAAAGCAAATTGTGCAAGGAGGCAAGTGACTTGGGGACTATAAAACTCCTTTTTCTCAAGTGTCAGGGTTGTATTTAGGTGGTGCTCTACTTAATGTCTCATCCAGTAATGAGCTTTTACTCTTCATACATCGAAGCCGATGAGATTCAGCAGTTAAAGGAAGATTGCATAAATAGGCTTGAGTCAGTCAGACTTGAGCCTGTTTTTCACATATGATGTAAAAGTCCATTTCATTTCTCTTGCATATAATTCTAATTTAGAAAGAAAATAAAAGGCGAAAACAGCCAGCTGGGAAATAATCGCAGTTAAGGAAGTCTATTAAAAACCTAACCACTTGTGATATAATTATTCAGCTAAAGTTAATCTCTCACTGTTACATTGTCTATTTTCAATTGGTGATCTGAAGTGAAATCAGTTGATTCTCAAATCTCCACACGTTTTTAAAAGCCTTTCTGCATTATATTAACTAAAGCCCCTAAATCTAGAAAACTCACAATCACAGAATTCACTTTCTTATGGAAAATTATGTGATGAAAGCCATAGGAAACAGTTACTGGTAAAGCAGTTCACATTAGTAACTAACTTCAGGATAAAAAATTTACCACCAACACTATTAATTAATAAGAAAAAGATTTTATGGTCTGTTTTACTTTTCATTGTGTAATTTCTTTTACACTGGGGACTAGTGAATTTTATTTCTATGCAAAAAAGCATACCATCCGTTATTCTCTCTTCCATCTGGTTGGCCATACATCTCAGAAAAGTGAATATAGATAATAAGCAATTATTAAATAGGCACATTTCTAGCATAATTTGTTGCTGAATAGGATTCAGTCCTTTAAAAGAGTATGTAAGACAAAAAAAAATCATGGCAAATGACACCAAAATTGGTAGCTATGAGTAATGATGACGATGTACCAGTACTGAACAGAAGAAATCTGGGCTGATTTGTAAGTTGGTCTCACCTGTATCACTGTTAAATGCCACATGAGATGTTTCATTAAGACCTTTCATTAAAAATAAAAAAACACAGATTAGTTTTACAGAATTGGTGATGGTCTTTAGGCACAAAGGGACTTGGGAAAGGGTTTAGTGGCTTTGCTGTGCAAACAGACAAGCAAGAGCTACCAGGGCAACACAGAAGCTGAGCCAGCAAATGCTGTCCTAGATGTATGTATGGGAGAGGACTACCAAATAGAAACCAAGAGTTTTACTACTGCAGATTACTGACAACTAGTACGATCATTACTGTGATGTCTCTGTCCACTTCTGATGTGCACATGTAAGTAGGTTGTTGTCAATTTGGAAAATGTTCAGAAAAGAGCTACGAATGCAACTTCAGTAACAGAAGTGAGAGGAATAAATTTAGTCACTAAAAATGCAGATTAACATGTGATTGAATGATGGACTGAGGATACTTTTGTAAAAGAAAAGTGGAGAATCTGACTTTTTAACTTAACAGACAAGGTCAGTATGGATGGAAGCTGAATCTCAGCTAATTCAGATTAGCATTCAAGCTCACAGTTCCTTTCAACAAATGATCTTAACTGCTAAAAAACCAGTATTATCTAGGAATACAATGGATTCTCTCTCCTGTGAAGTCTCAATCAAAGTCTTTCTGAAAGCGCGGTTACAGTTTAGGCAGCAGCAGTTGATTTCATGCTGGGAACACTTTGCAAAATTCTTTGTTCTTACATTATGGAGATCAGACTACATGACTATTATCATTCTTCCTGGCCTTACGTGTTATCAATCTGTGAAACATGGATTTAACTTTAAGTCTCACTCTAAATCATTTCACATTCATTGACTTCAGTGGAGTCATTTAACACGGTTACAGTTAAGCATGTGTTCAAGTGCTTTGCTGAGGGGGACGTGCCCTCTGATAACTGATAACCATGTGCCAAACTGCTTTGTTGAAATGGTGCCGCAAGTCTTTGTAAGTTATCAAAGTGCAAATGAGAAAATCCCTCACGTTTGTTGATTTTTACTTTTTTCGTAGTTTTAAATTCAGAAGCTACTCTTTTGCTTACATTTTTTTTTCCCCATATACATGGTTGTGTACTGTGTATCAGAGCTGCCAAGTGGCACTGCCTCTTTCTGGCTCATTTTCCTGCTCTATGATTTAAGGACAAGACTGAATCTTATACGAAACAGCAGAAGTCATCCAGGTACATTAGGGTTATATGGACAGGTCATTTCCATGAAGGGGGAAAGAGACCTTCTGGGAAGCAACGCACTGCTTTAGGAGATGTGATTAGCTCTGCCTATCAACTTGAACAAAATATTGACAAAGCTATAGCTTTTATTAGTGTAAACTGTAAGAGACTGAATCAAACCAAATCAGTGCTATATTCCATGACTGTAGTGGACTTTTCCACCAGCAATGGTAGTCAACATTTGAAGTACTAAAATCATAATATTATAATATCATCATTCACACAGTTTGGTTCTTCACTGTAGCAGTTCAACAGGAATTCAGATGATGCAAAATGATATTTAATGTAAGGATTTCCTGATAAAAAAAAAAAAAGGAAACAAACAAAAAACAAAAAGTGGGCCTCCTTTTCAGTATGTGCTGTGGTTTTTGGTTGGTTTTGTTTGTTTGTTTGTTTGTTTTGTTTGTTTTTTGTGTGTTTTTTGTTGTTGTTGTTGTTGCTTTTGTTTATTTCTACTTTAGTAGCCATATTTTTATGCAGCATATTTTTAATTTCAGTCTAGTAAAAAAACTCTCACCCCACACCTTCAGTTTTAAAAGGTGGCAAAATTCACAACTTCTATGATAAATCTTGCTGTGATTCTTTAGAGAATAGCTCTCCTTTTTAAAAAATGTGGTGAGGTGTATTAGTCAAGTCCTGAATTTCATGTTATAAAGGAATAAATTGAATAAATCAACAGTGAAAAATAATCAAGTATTTGGTACTGAAAGGACTTACTATGGCACAAAGATGAAATACAGACTGTGAAATACAGCAGGAAGTGCTTATAAAGTTCATTATCACTTTTCATATTTTCAGCAATTTCAAAAGCCAACTAGAATGAATATACTTATACTTTATCTCAGTCTTTCACTTTGCTTTACAGTTCCTGCCAGGTAACTTGATCTGCAAGGCTGAACTGTAGGGGCATTCCTATTAATTTAGATATTCATCTCAGCTACAGTATGCAGTGTTGATTCCTTGTTAGGCTGAATGGTTAGAGTGAGTATTTGCAACTTTGATTTACATCTTGAAAATCATATTTATAGCAGTTTTGCCCTAAAATGACTAGTTAGCAGAGTTCAGCAAAAGTTAAAGTGACTTAAGCCTAATGTTAGATCATGCATTCTGTACAGCACAGACTTTCACTTTTGGAGATCTTGGTTCCATATTTACAACACAGACCACAAAGAAGTGCAATCCAGAATTCAACTCCAGTTAAAGTAACCCACAAACATCTCATTAAATCATTCAACGCATGATATCAAAAGCTGAAAATATGATTAGACGCTTACATTTTCCATCTTCCTGTACAATTTTAGCTCTGAAATGGCTTTCCACCAGAGGAAGTGATGGCACATTGTGTCTTTGAAATCCAGGTCAAACAGATCCCAAAAAAATGTAAGAGCAGGGGCTGACTACAGTCAAGTACTGCTAAGTTAACATTAAAATTGAGGGCTTCTTTTAAACTAATATCACCTCACTGATCCAACTTTAAAGCACAGCCCCATGAACAACTGAAAGAGGACAAAGGGAAGCTGGGAACTGGAAAATGGTAGACACTCAAGAAGGGAAAAAGTCTTATGCCAGCTTCACTGTTAAAGGCAACCTAATCAGCTCTAATCATACAAGGATTTTCATTCAGCCCCAGGATGACATCTCATTCCTGTGACAGTCTTGCTCTGAGCTTTACTCACTCACTCTGGGCTGAGTGATAGTCTCCTCAGCGCTCTCCCATCCTGAAAGGAAGGAAATGAAGAAAGAAAAGAATACCTTCTATGCTGAACCACCTGCCTGAAGACACAAAGTAAGATTTTTGTTGTCTTGGATAACTGGATATGATTATGTTTTTTTCACAATGTTTCATTTCAGACTTGGCTGTGGGATAAAGTGTCATATTGCATTGCTGCTTTACTTCAATTAATAATAATAAAATAAGATTTGGAAATGTCTCCTCATTCTGGATTTACAAAGTCATTATGAAACCAGGCTGAATTGTATGAGGCAAAGAGGGGACTCTGTCCTTAAAATTATACATGCAAAGAAAGGAAGACTAAATCACTATACACAGTACTTGCCATCGACTTGTTAGATCTAAATTACTTTCCTAACCTGATCAATGTATAATTTCTTACAGGTCTAGTGAGACTGATTACATGGTGAAATAGAGCTCTCTCTTGCAGGATATCCTGTAGGTCAGGTGGAAAAGACATGTCTAGGCATAGGGGATTCCTATGGGAAGGTGGCAAAATGCATTTAAGTAAACTTTTCTCCTGCCACTAGCTCTCTAACAGCTGATTACATTTTTGCATCTTAGTCTTTTAAAGCATATAATATAATTCAGCCCTTTTTCTTAGCAGATACATTGCCTATGTCACCCAGCCTTTTTACTGTAACCTGTAGATCTATCTCAGAACAGAAGGCCACAAAAACTGTCTTTTGGGGTATCAGACACTTTATCCATGGACACTCACCTGACTTTTTTATTCCTTGGTCTTTGCATAGTGCAAGAGTGTAGGAGTGCACAATGCCCTTTTTCTGAAGGGAATGGTGCATCTTTGCCATATTTTGCACCTTACCAAGCTACTGGGTGTACATTCCAAGTAAGTTCGAATGTCAGAGCTACTACATCTAAAGGGCCACATTAAAGAGCTCCAAAATCAGCCCAGTCTTTTTATATAAAGAGCAGTAAAAGCTCTCCAACTTAACCTAATAAATTACTGTTATAAAAACAGTTTTATGTAATGTGCAGAAGTCTAAGAAAAACTGTTTTAATGGTTATATAAAAGAGAGATTTGCAAATCTGTGAATATGAGTTAACATTATGCATTTTTCAAGTAAAAGCAAAAAAAAAGAGGGTCTAGAAATTGCCAAAGTAAAATGCAGAATAATGGAGTCTCAGTTTCACTTTCATCCAATTAACTACCTCGAAAATGAAAAGGCTGTTCTGCAGAGTTCCTTTTAATACTTGGATTAATTTAACTTTGGAAGTCAAGTAATGGGAATCAAGTGCTGTGCCTGCACTTTCCATGACCAGCTGAAGGAACAGAGAACAGACACAATGATGGAGCAGAACTCCCACGAGTAGTTCGCCGTATACACAAAATTTTTACTCTGTTGCAGTCAATGGGGTTTTTGGCTATTGGCTATAATAAGGTCAGTATTTCATGTTTATCTTAAAAAACTCAAGTCAAATCTGTGAGAAAAGAAATCTAAGTAATTGTCAGAAAACAAACAAACAAACAAAAATACCAAGTTTTGGAGGGCTGAGTTTATTTGCAAATCAAGGTTTAACTCTATGAACAGTTGTGACTGGAAAACAGGGTTTTGCCAAAAAAAAAAAAATGTTGAATTTGCTTACTCATCTGAAGATGAGATGTTTCACTTTGGTTTGTGAAGACTTTGTGTTTACAAATGATCAATTTTTTCATTTCCCCATTTGTCGTTTTCCCCAAAAATTTCTGTTTCAGTTTGACAAAAATTGTCAACTGCCTATTCTTTTTGATGGGAAGACTGAGAAGCCCATTTTTTACAGAGCTTCATATAACTTCATAATCACATATTTGCACTTGGAAATACATTTTTTCAACTTACTGCTCAAAGTTCCAAAAACTGACTCCTGAAGTCAGACATTTGAATAAGACAGAACAACAAATATTCAATAATAAAACTATGAAATAACAATAAAAATGAGGTCCAAAGTTAATAGGTATGTGGCTTAAGCCTGAATATGCACAATAAGTCACAGTAAAGAGGTGAGTTTTTATAGCATGTGCCCTCATAAATATAACATCATACCTAAACCCCCAGAGTTAGCTTACCTACGCCTTTTGAAAAGTGTCACCTTTTCAAAATATCCGCAACCCAGACTGCACCTTGTGCTCCAAAGATTCATCTAAGCACCTTTTTTCTTTTCTGTATTGTAATATTTTGCAGCCACCGTTTAATAAAATGTAGTGTACAGCTTATAGCAGACATGTTCTGTAATTCTGAATGCAGGGCTCAGCATACTGGTGTTCTTATAGGGGACTGGCACCTTGACCAGGGTGCAATGCAAATACTAAACAATATTAGATGGCTGGGTTACCCATTCCTGTGGTTGTCTTGTGATCTAGACACCTTCTCACTGTCCAAACATTTAAAATGTTTCCATTCTTTTTGGTGTTAAGTATATTTTAAACAATTGCCGTGCCTATTCTCTTCTATCAGAAATTTTATTTGTAGGTGTCAACCAAGCCTGTGCAGGCCACCAGTTATAAAAATACTGCACAATGTTATCTTGTTTTTCCTTCTCGGGTGGAAAACAGCTTTAGTCTCTCAAATGTTTCCCAAGCATTGTCCCATCTCCAGAGCAATGGTATACTTTCTGTTAGGAGACCCAAAGTGTCCAGTTTTGCAGAGGAAATGGAGCTAGCACCTCATAGAGTCTCCAAACACTGGAACTAATTTGGATTTCTCTCCTCATTCATACACTCAGTCTTCTCCCCCCACTCTGCTCCACCTGTTTTCCTTTTCCACTGAAGTCATACAATGAACTGATGACTGAAGATTTTCCTATCCACAATCCTTGCAATTTCTTTCCAAGTCAGGGCACAGCATGATAACTGCACATAACTGTATTTTGATTTTTGAGCCAAATTCAGCATAGTACCACCCTGTACAATCTACTGAAGTCAGTGAGATTACACAAAGAGGAATACAGTCCACTATTACAAAGGCTTTAGCTTGTTTTCCCAGCTCACTATGAGCACTGATTGTCTAGAAAACTTTCATTGTATTTGTAGTATCTGGCAACTTTAACTCTCTTTTTGCTTATTTTGCCTGTTTGGTGTTTCTGCTCGCTGTGCAGAGCTGCTTCACTTCAGAATCATCTTTAGTGTCATTCAACACCTGCAACCTGTTGGACACCCACAGCTTCATTCCCTTCCCTTCCCTTCCCTTCCCTTCCCTTCCCTTCCCTTCCCTTCCCTTCCCTTCCCTTCCCTTCCCTTCCCTTCCCTTCCCTTCCCTTCCCTTCCCTTCCCTTCCCTTCCCTTCCCTTCCCTTCCCTTCCCTTCCCTTCCCTTCCCTTCCCTTCCCTTCCCTTCCCCAAACATAATCTAGTTACCTCCAGGCAGCATCTCCACACCGGGCATCTCACTGCATTCACAAAACTTGGAATCCTCCTCTTTGTTGTTCCTATGCCCAGGTGAAAACTACTGAGGTGTCCTTAAAGTGCCTCTCCAAGTCATGCATCACTCTCAAAGCCCAAGATGTCACCTGTATCCTAAGAAGTGATTTCTCAAAATACAATGCTCTCTTCTCATCAGCTCAAATGACCAACACCATTTCTGCATTGTGCATTGCAAGCACTTAACCTTCTTAGGATGAGAATCCCAGCAGTGCCAGGAAGGCTCAGTGCGCCTGGAGTTTCACATGGAGAGAAAATCTGATGGGGAACTTTGCAAGAGAGAGTGCTTTGCCCCAAAGGACAGACAGTACTGTCTCTAAATGGGGGTGGGGAAAAAGAAAAAAAAAAAGTCAAATTCCAACAACAAAAACAAGACAATGAGAAGGAAGATCAAAATACAGGGAGGTGACAAATCCCAGAGGGTAATGAGAGAGACAACCTTCCTGGGGTCAAGGTCCTCAATTCTCCACGTGAACTGCAAATATCAATAAAAAAGATTAACTTGCATGTGGCCAGAGAACAATCAAGCCAAAAAAACTCACAAGCCCAGTACTTTACAGCCGAATTTTGTGTTTGGGTGGCAGTGAGCTGGGGCAGTGCCCCACGCATTTCTCAGCAGTAAGGTAAGTGCTGAGGATGGGCTGGACGTAGCACATGCCACATCTGTTTTGTGCCAAGGGGAGGCTGCTGCATCTGTGGTTTTGCCACCAGCTCCTCGGAGCAAACACATTCGCTATAACATTCCCTTGAGCAGCAGCTGCGAGAGGATCACTTAAAATTGCATAAAGCATTAATCTGAACTCTGAGACAAGTTTGGTACCGCACAATTGGATATAAGCCAAAGTGTCCCATATAGTAAAGGGGAAGGGGGGAGGGAAGAAGAGAAAAAAGAAAAGACAGTCCTGTCAGTGGTTTTAAGCTGCCACTTTTTTTTTTTTTAAATGGAAAAATTGTTACAAATGGATTCTTCAACATATGTTATTAATTTCATTGTATGGCTTCTTGCCAGTTAAGCATCAGTCCTGGTTTCTTTGCTTTCAGTTTTAACTAGCAAAACTTATGAGGTCATTAACGAAAATGGACACTTTTTTTTTTTTCTTGCACATAACTGTTATGGAGCAACTGACTCTTCTGAAGGCTTTTATTTAATAAAATTTCAGCTTTTTTTTTTTTTTTTTAATAGGGAGATGTGTGTCTTAGGAAAACCTGGTGCTTCTACTATAAACAAAGCAACATGTGAAGGACTTCAAACACATTGCATGGCAAGAGTAACAAAATCAGAAACTTTAAAAAACACTCATAAATGTAAGTAACATTTCATAAAGCTACACTGCTATTTACTTTACTGAATATGTATACGTGCGAGAGACCAAAGCAGTACTGAAAAATAACAATGAAAGAGAATGTGGTTTGATAAAAAGATCTACATATGGAAATGTTGATTGAACATTATTAATGTTTGATTTGGCTTGAAGAGAACTGCAAAATCCACTTGAAAAAAGAACCCTGTTTCATGGATTTCTGTACAAAGCAGCATCTCCCACATTGCAAGAGCCACGCTGAGCCCTTAATCCAGCGTGCACACTTGCTGTAGGTGTGGGCAGGGAACACAAGCCTATTTGAAGGAAGAGCTGGTTTATTTTACACAAGGAAACTGGTGTCATTCACCGCGGGGAGTGGGAGCAGATTTTGATCTGCCATGGAAACAGTGGTCATTAAAGATGCTAGTGCCACTCTGCTGTTGCACCCCAAATACCTGCAGTCTCCACTTCCTGTCCATTTCTTTGACAGCACATGATGGCAAAGCCCATCACAAAGTCCTCTGCAACCACTGCTCCCAGTACCCACCTCCAGGACTAAACTGAAGGCTGTGCTTTGTAACCTAGTGAGCAAGAGGAGAAAAAGGCTCTCCTCAAGGCTTGGTCCAGCTCTGCGTCCTGCTTCCCATCTGCCATGTGCATGTATCAGATGTTGGATGGTGGGTGCTGGATGGGACCTGGCAGAGGAAGCCAGCACAAAAGTCCTGCAAACCTTACGTATCTACTTCCTTATATCTGCAAATAAACTGTCCTTTAGGGAAGGAGAAAATACATTTCACAACAGCCAGCAAAGCCTCAATGGGTTATTAACATAAGCGACAAAGTAAGTACTAAATAAATAAATAAATAACTACGTCTTCATGTTCATCAGAGCTACCAATACGCACAAGTAACAGGGCTGGAGAAATGCATGCACTAATTACTTTTATCCTTGTCCTTAATTCCCCCTCTTCTCTCCTGTTGTTTAGTACACACTCCTATTACATCATGTCTAAAATTAGATTGCAGGATCAGGCTTTCTTGTGAAATATTTAGCACCGCTTTCTGTAGACAAGACCAGGAATTCTACAGGAAAGGCCTTTTTTCCCTACTTTTTATGTCTTAGCTTGGTCCTGATGCTGCCAAATTAAATAATTTTTCTTGGCTTCAAAGAATAAAGGTCTGTGCCATGCAGCCAGAGACCACAACACGACATACTTCTTAGATAAAGGAAAATGTATATGTGTGTATAAATAGCTGATCTGCTTGCTAGACAAGATGAAATCATGCTCAGATATTTCTTTTCTAATTAAAGAAAATAGGATTCAAATGGAACCAAAGTCCTTCTTCTATGCCTGAGTAGCCCTGCAAATTATACTAGAAAGAGATACAAGAATACATCTTCCTACTCTAAAGATGCAGAGACCATAGCAGATAGATAAGGATATACAGATGTAATCTAATATCCAGGGCTATGTTACACACAGCAATGCATGCGTACACGCAAATGTATGCACAGTTTCCAAGAAAGCCTCTGGTAGCAAAGGCTTAGAAAATACAGTTTGCCTAGATAAAGGCTACAGATCAGTACCTTAACTGTATATCTCATCCAACAAACTATTTTCACAGCTCCACTGTAATTACATTAGATGTTTTATTTGGTGGAGAAGGATGAATGAGAAACTGCTACTTAAGGCTTTATGTAACTTCATCTCAAATCTGTGTTTGGCTCAAAGAGTCCTCTGTGCCTTAAATTAAGAGCCTGTGTGCTATACATATTTGTGAAATGTAAATTTTCCCTCTCCCCTCAAATGGTTTATGAAAACAGGTACTTCGAAGCATAATGGGGCATTTTTAATATATACCTATCTTTGCATGGTCTGTTCAGTTACTGGTTGCTTTTATTTCACTCTCAGAAAATTATATTGCTGGTCCTGAAGGCTCACCCAAATGTATCTGGCTTTTGGATCCCCTCAGCTGATCGTGGCAAGAACAGGCCACAGTAACAGGTGAAATTAAAGCTGAAAAAGGTGATGCTCTTTCGCTTTAGTTTTGATTGCCTCAAAATGCATCTATGAGAGGACAGTGTTTAGGGAATGTTCAAACTTGCATTCATTGGTCAGGATTTACCTCATGACTTTAGACGTGTGGAAGCTGGTTGGCTAAGGCTGTGCCTACACCAGCATTTTGGTGATGGGCAGCAGCATGGTTTTGAAGTGAATCCTCTGATCATCATCCCTTAGTGCACACTGGTTTTGTTTCCAGAGCAGTTTCAGTGGGCTGAAGCTGGATTCCTTCAGAGGGAAATGAGACCAGAAGCTCTCCTTCCAAGACCAAGTGCTTTCCAGCCCCTCCTGGGGACATAAAAGTGCTAATCCTGGACTGTCCTTTGGACACCTCTGAACCACAAGTAGGAGCTCAAGCAAGCCCCCTGAACTGCATGCAGTGCCAGTGTTGGGCCCTGACCACCAAAGTTGCTTTGGTCTCCTGTTCTGTTCCTGTTGCATCGAGACACTTGCAAATGCTGATACAGCCCAGCTCTTGGCTGACCACCTCAAATGCTCCTTTATGGGCAGTGGTAGTAAGGAAGTGAAGATAAATCATCTTCCTTAGTTGAGATAGCTATCCCAGGAAAAGATAAATGGAAAGGGAAACTAGCTTAGATGTACACAACGAAATATGGTATCCTGAGTGAAGACAGTCAATCTCCATCCCACATGCACAGTTCTAGATGTACTCAGCAATAACTGAGCAACCAGCTGCAGACTCGTTGCATGAAGGAACAATGAAGAAGGAACAATGCTGCAGCCTTATGTGGCAGGAGGGGACATGACCCTCAGGGGAACCTGTGCTCAGGGTCTCATCTTGGGACCCCACACACAACTGTGTCACAAGCTTTAGGCAGGACTTGTAGAACAGAATGTACCTGGGAACAAGAAAGGACTTCCCAGTTTCTAGCATGGTAAAGGATCTGCCCATTAGTGATGCCTCCTGCAAATTCAACCCCTGGAAGCCTCAGAGGGAGTGCTGCACTTCTCTCTCCAAGTTCCCTACAGCTCTCTACATTCTACTCAAAAAAAAACAAACAAAAAAATCCCTCGAAGAAACAAAGTTTTTTATCTAATTAAGAACATATAGTACCTAACTGCTTCAATATAACTTATTTTATAGAAACTAAATAGAAATTATTCTATATGAATATCATAATAACAGACAGAATAAAATTTGTCTTTTCTCTTCCCTTTAAAGTTTACTGCTGTGTTTCAAGTTGAGTGAAGTAGTTTTATAGTTTTATTTCTCCTATGACTAGTTGTATTCTGTTTGAGAACTTTTACATTATCCATTTTCTATAGCTCCAAGAACTCACTGTAGCAGTTGCCAAATATGTAAATGTTGCAGCAATTACACTTTCACTGCCCATGAAAAATGGCCTCGTAAGGTTTTGAATGGATGCAGTTCTTTCGTGCTGAAAGTATTTTTAAAAATCCGGGAAAATAATTGTTGTTATCCCTTACTATAGTAGTGGTTAATATACACTCTAAATATTAAAGTTTAATATTAAAAAGATATTAGATATTTGATTGATTATTTTATAAAAAACATTCATTTTCTGTTCTCAGAGGAAGACTGAAGCCAACCAGAAATACATCAATGATTTCGTCATCTATCAAAGATTTATTAGATACTGTATTTCACAAAGAAAACCTTTTTGTCACATATGCTTGACTAATCTATTAAACAGGCATGACTTCAAAGGATACGTAGGTGCAATAACCCGTTCACACAGAACAAGTGGCAGGACTGGGACATAACACTTGCAAATGTAAAGAAAGTGGCATAAACATATGCTACAGAAAGGAGAAATATACATGCATGGCAAAACGCAAAGTCAACCGAATTTGTGTTCTGGCTATGCGTAGCTGCATACCAGTTCTGGCTATAAATTTTTTAATAGATATACTGCTCTGTCAAGATCAAAAGTTTCTGAGGAATGTGCTGATTTTAAAAACATTTTGTTTCCAAAGTGAATGACAAGATACATGCACTTTTGAGTTTTGCCACAAAAAATTATATTGGATTTGACACTTTATATATTGGAATATAAAGATTAATATCTGAAATAAAAGGAACTGAAATCTACAGTTTCCCTGACCTAAAGCCATTTTTAACAGGTTGGTTTACAGAACATACTTTTGTTCTCATTCTGACTTCAGTCAAAATTAATTTCATTATATTCAAATGTTGCAGAAGATTTTAATATTGACAGGTTTAGTCACACAGGCATTGAAGCATTTCTATTTTAATAATGTCTTTTCATCATCCCCAGGTGATGTGTGGTGAGCAAGCAAAATAAGGAAGCATTGGCCTAGGTGATAGCATTTTGTTTCCAACTGCAATACGCAGCATACATGACGATTATACTTTCTTCTCTGTCATGGGAGTTTATGTGCTATAAAATACAATTTTAAAGTGTACATGGTACTATTCTAACTCACAAACATAATATCAGATATGACAGAGTGGCCTAATCATTAAATCGTGCATTGTTCTAGGGAAAATATTTACATGCTTGAAAATTAAATTCTTCCTGTTCACATTGTTGCTTGGTCTCCTGCATTTTTTAATACTTTGCTGTTAAAATACTTTCTATCATTTCTTGAACTCCATTTAATCTAGGGTCCTGAGCACTGAGAATTGCATGATCCTTTCACCTTTGCACTCAGGGTGAAAAGCAGAAAAGTGAATTACTCTTGCAGTAACATGAAGCGTGTTGGTGTGGCCAACACAATGTGTTGTTTGCCCATGCAAAAGGAGGATCATGGTGAGGACAGTGAGATTTAGTAGCTTCGGCTAACAGCACAGCTTTCATGAACCTTGACATTACCCTTTCTGGCCTGAGGCGAAACAATTTCAAAATAGATGAAATTAATTAAAACACTAGGGCTCCAAAATCCATATTGATTTCCTGTTCAATAACATAGTCTGCATAAGTGATCAATATTTGCACTTCTTCATTTTTGAAAGTGTTTCTTTTTAGATACTGTTATCTATGAGTATATTTACAGTATTTGTCTTTGACAAATATCTCCCTGATTATTGACTGCACAGATAAATAAATATTGTTACTGTCAGAAAAAAAGGGAAGATCCCGAGAAGCTATATGCATATAGTGTGTTTTAATGCCATGATTTGAACTCATCTTCATTTCCACTGAGCGGAGCTGCTGGTGACTGAGAATATCTGTAGCCAAAGCAGCACCAGCCTCTGAGGGAGGGAGTTTGGTCAGGCCATGAAGAGATCTTTCAGGACATGGCATCAGCAGCAGGGAGATTGCACTAGCAAAGGACTAGATTTAGAGTGTGGGCATATCCCTATTGTGTTCCTGTGGCAAGAACCATCTTACAGATTGCCTCCTGGAGATCATAAGGCCTTCAATGGAAGCTGCTGAAATACACGGTCAGATCTGACCTGGGTGGTTTAGGAGCCAGATAGCACTGACTTAAGAATTCCAGCTCTCCTTTACCCTTTTGGAAATGCAAACTTGACTCTTCAGCTCCTAACACAGAGTCCAGCTTCTGCAAAGCTCAGCACACAAGGCTGGAAAACAAGCTGAATTTAGAAAATATTTGTGAAATCAGAAGGAGAAACTGTGGCTTCCATCAGAGAGGGACTGCCCTGCAACTCTTAGCTTATGTTTTGCTTTTCACGCTCTTCTAGAGATCCATGCTTTCCCTATGTTCAAAAGAGATAGATATGTAAATTAATCAAAGGAAGTAATTAATCAAAGCCAAGTAATAACTTTTAATTTCCATTAATGGCAGTGAATGGGTGAAGAGAGAGCTAACGAATTTCAAACTTCCCTGCTGCTCAGAGTAGCTAGAAGTCTTCATATGCCTCCTGCTCCTGCAGAAATCCCTGGTTTTTAGGTCTCTTGGAAAATGACATGCTATAAGTGGCAGGTTCATTTCAATGCTGGAGGCCTGATGCCTGTCCCTAGGAAAAAAACCCTGACTTATCTTGGCCAGGATGTGAACAGTTTTCAGACAGGAGCTTGAGCAGATTAAAGCATTGATCTACCTAACTGCTCCAGCTACTGTGCTTGAAACCTTAGGGCATCAGCTTATTTTACTAGGCACAGCATCTCTATGTACTTTTACTTCACTGCTGTTTTATAGGAGGGTATTGTCTTGTACATTTCTCCTTATCTACACTTTTAATGGGTGTTTATAGTTTGTGGCAAGCAAATAAATAAAACACCCTTTTAGAATTAGGAAACTGAAATGTAATACATATAAACCAATCAAGGCAACTCTGCAATCTGACAATGATTAACCACAGCAGCAGCAAAGTGAATCTGTTTGTATGTATTGGAATTTTAAAATTTAAAAAAAAAAAAGGAAAATGAAAAGGAAAGGGAAAAGGGAAAAGGGAGAGGAGAAGGAAAAGGAAAAGGAAAGGGAAAAGGAAAAGGAGAAGGAGAAGGAGAAGGAGAAGGAGAAGGAAAAGGAAAAGGAAAAGGAAAAGGAAAAGGAAAAGGAAAAGGAAAAGGAAAAGGAAAAGGAAAAGGAAAAGGAAAAGGAAAAGGAAAAGGAAAAAATAAAAAGAAAGATAAAAGAAAACCTTCCAATGATCTTTTTCATAGGTTAGTAACCAAAACTACTAAATATACCATGAGTTTGATTGAGCTGATAGTCAGCAATCAAACAGATTTCATTGGCATGAACTCTGAAGTGGTTTTATGTTGACTGTGCAGCGTATGTGTGCACTCCTGAGGCCCTTTGGCAGGAATATATGGTGTCTTGCCTGGGTGCGCTGCTTGTGTGCTCACTCGGCTTTGCCTGGAATGCTGTGGTTTTGCAGTCCAGATGTATATGGTGCTAGTGGTTTGGGGATTTTTTCTTTTCTTTCCTTTTTTTTTTTTTTTTTTAAATGAATGGGGAGCAGGGAAAGCAAAATAAATATTCTGAATCTGTGTGTAAAAGCACAACTGGGAGATTCTTGAGTAAGATCATTAAAATAAGAACAACTTCTCTACCTCCAGTTCTTTTAATTGACTGCTTGAATATTTTCTATCTGGAAACGATTTATCAACAATGTGATCCCTCACAAAAATGTGCCAACTACCATGAAAACTTGTTGAGAAAATAGCTGGATCAGTTTGCTAATTTTAGTGTTAAAATGACTCATCAACAGAATTGTTCACAAGTTACTATGATTCAGCATAAAATAAAACAAAAATTAGGATGGAACACACTATCCAAACTTTTATTTTAAAGTTAATATCTCATACAGTAGAATAGAAGCAGACAAATAATAAATTGGCAGCCAGGTAAATGTTTTTACTTCAGAGCATTTCAGCCTTCAAGACTTTTCCACTTGTCCTGACTTTAGTCAGATCAGTAATTCTGCCTTAGCTACATCCTTGGCTATGTGCAAACCCTTAGATGTGTTATGGAAGGCTGTAAAAGTATTTTCTGCTCCTACAGCTGTTAACACTGCTCTGCTTTCTGGTTGTGGTGGGCCCTGCCTTTGCAGATCAGGGATTTCCAAAGAATATTAGTCACGACATTTCCGGGCCTCGCCAGAAGCAGAAAGTTCTGGAAAACTCAAAATGTATTATTAAGCTCTTTCCAGCTCTGCTTAACACATACCAGGGGTGTGGATAGCCACTACACTTTGCACTGAGCTTCAGAATATCCTAGGGTTTGTCTGGCATGGCTATGGGCAGCACAGACACCAGTGAGGGGGAGAGCAGCACCCCTGGGAACAGTGCAGCGACTCCACAGTGGATCACAGTGTGGAAAGATGTGTTATCTGGTGTGCAGAGCACTTCTGTTTGGCACCTTGAAAATCTCATAATTTCTTCTTAGTACCTTCCTTGATTTTCAAAGTCTTTTCAAACCAAATTTATATCAAATAAAATAAAATCAAATGCAGCACTCTTGTGTTCTCAAGTACATTCCCCAAAGTATATATTCTCCTGCCCTTGTGCCCCTCAAGTCGCCACTAACACCATGGGGTGTCTCCTACATGTGCCCTTTCCCCATACACTGTTTTTTATCTTGCCAAAATCTGCCTCTGCTCTCTTTGCTCATTTTCTCCCACTAGGCAAAACTAAGAGCAGCAGAAGGTCAGACTGGCTTGGGGAATCACAAAGTCGGGACCCACCAGCAGCTTGATGCTACTGGGGGTCTCTCATCTCCAAGTCCATGAGTGGTGCAGAGGGGACATATCCTGGGGCACAGAAAGGCTGAAGAAATGGCAGTGACACACATGTCCTTGTCAGATATGGGCTGTCACTCTCTCCTGGAGAAAAAAAAAAGAGATGGAAAAGGAGGAAAAAAGCTTGAGCTGTTTGGTTTGTGTTTTTGGTTTTTTTTTTTGTTTGTTTGTTTGTTTGTTTGTTTGTTTGTTTGTTTTTGGTTTTGTTTTTTTTGTGTTTTTTTGGGGGGGGGGTGTGTTTTTTTGTTGCTTTTTTTTGGTGGGATTTTCCATATGTTTGATGTCGGGGGTGCCACCTCTGCTAGGTATAATATACTTTTGATAAAGCAGTTTAGGCAAGGCAGCATAAATTTACTTGGGTGACCTAATTAGTCTTTATTCAGTATTTGGTTTCAATGCATTTAACTTCTGAGCCATTTAAATTGCAGAATGAGTGAGACTGTCCAGGCTGCCAGCTGTATGTGTCATTAAGTACCTCAGGTCATTGTTCAAAGGGCCTTTAAGTGGAAAATCATATTTCTCATATTTGTGTGTAGAACAATAGCTAAGGTAAATTGCTTACTTTTTTTGAGTTTAAATGGCTAGAATATTTACCCAATGTGGGTATGTTCAAACAAAAAATGACAAATAGACAGTCTTTAATAGGAAGCTTCATCCTAAAGAACATCTATTGGTTTCATAAAGTTTTGGATGTATAACAAAGTAATAAATCTACATTGATATAGATATAGATATAGATATAGATATAGATATAGATATAGATATAGATATAGATATAGATATAGATATAGATATAGATATAGATAGATAGATAGATAGATATAGATAGACAGATAGATAGATAGATAGATAGATAAATAGATAGATAGATAGATAGATAGATAGATAGATAGATAGATAGATAGATGGATATATATGTATCACCATATAAGTTCGTACATAGGGAATATATAGAATTGTAATTCAGCCTGAGGAGAACAAGGAAAGTCTGGTGGCTTTTTTTTTTTAATGGCAAATGGTTTTCACCTCATCCTACTCTTGCTGATGTTTTGCAGCTCTTTAGGCACAGGACTTACTCAGTTTTTATTTAATGCTGACATCACTAGGCTCCCATTCAGGAGAATGTCTGCCTTGAGTATCTTTACTACTGAGTGTCAAGGATGTTAACTAATCAGTTTTGTTGCAATATGAACATGCAGAGAATCAGATATAGTCAGGAAGTTTAGTACCAGTTTTTAAAAAACACAATTCCCATCAGCATGACATTAAGTTATTCCCTAAATGGGCAGCCCCTCCACTTTCTGACAGTGCTCACAAAGAGCTTTTACAGTTGGGTTCTGAAGGTTGGAGCAGTGACTACAAACAAGCTTCTCCTTTTGGGGGTTCATTGCTCTCATGCAGCTGTTGTTTTAGCCTTTGGTAGAAATAGACTAAAAAAATAGGCACTTCCTTACATATAACTCATGGCATCTGGAATGATAGGGTGGGCACATTACAGTAAATGGTGTTTAGAAAGAAATTGTGTGAAAACAAAGAAAGCCACATAGGAAAACACTGACAAAACCATACAAATATGTGGCTTATCTATTTTGACTATTTGCGTTCTTTATGTTTTGGAGGTTTTCACAGAACGCATGTGGTCCTCACTTCCAGGCACACGGTATGTAGTTTCAGGATTGTCCAAATGGAGGGACTAGTCTGAAAAACTGTGAATATAATTAGATATGGAATAGTTTTAACAGCTGGAGGGATTTCACACTTATAGCATAATTTACAAAACTTTGGGCTTGGCACTGTTTCAGCACTAGCGCTGGAAGTAATAATTTCCCTGGCACTTTTTTGGCTCCTGTAATTATTTATGTCTGTAGATATATAATTTTAAAATCACACACACACAAAAATAATACTTCTACCTGGTTAGTGATAAATGAGCAACTTTAGAAGCACGGTCAGAAAGAAGTCAGAAAAAAAGTGATCCCACATAAGGCCCATGCTTAAAAATTACAACTAATTTATCTCCCTGTTTATAAAAGGTCTTATGGAAGTTTCCTGTGTTACTGAAAATGTTTTAGACTTGTTTTTTTTATTTTTATACTATAATGGAGTCAAATTGTGAGAGATTTACAAGCAAAAAACATTAGAAAGTATCCAGCATATCAAATATGGTAGCTACCAAAGCAGATATATCATGGCAGGTGAACCAGATACCATTGATAAGATGACATCTAGAAGAAATGAGAACAATAACAGCACAAGGAACAGATGATTATGCATATAATATTCTTGTCTTTTCTTGTCTATGTTTTAAGAGCAGAATAAAAAAACTATATAGACTCTGAATTCTCTTGTAAACTGTAATCCCAGCCATTCTTTTTCTTACAGCTTCTGTACATGATTTCCTTTCACTTTGGGGGCTCTAGTAGTTATAAAAGTCACCTTAGTAGAGTATGTTAAATAGCAATGTTCCTCTCAAAGGGAGAGGGTTCTAGCTCTCAAAAAAGCAACATCTTACGGTATTGGGGTGTAGCATTCCAAGACCATTGAGTCTGTATTTAAAGAAAAATACATGTTGAGTTCTTTGGTAGTCCATAGATTACTAATACTGATACAGAAAAATCAGGGTATACCAATGAGTTTGATTGTGATGATGCCCAAAACAGTGCTTTTCAAATCATTTTCCATTCCTGGAAAAGCATACCATGTGAAGTCCTGACAGTGGTGTCTACTTACATTTTGCATTACCTAGCAAAATAGTTCCAAAAGAGCTTTTACACAATGAAACAACTGTATGCTCTATTTACAGCCAAAGAAGAGAGAAAATATTCACGATCTTCTAGGGTTTGCAGAACAGATTAATGGCTGCAGACACTAGGTCACAGAACTAGTCTCCTCTTGAACCAAGGCTGTGGAACAGGCACTTGAAAAGAGGGACTTACTGTGCTATACAAGCTCCTGCAGGTATATCACAGTATCACAGAATGTTAGGGATTGGAAGGGATCTCAAAAGATCATCTAGTCCAATCCCCCTGCCGGAGCAGGAACACCTAGGTGAGGTTACACAGGAAGGCATCCAGGTGGGTTTTGAAATTCTCCAGAGAAGGAGACTCCACAACCCCCCTGGGCAGCCTGTTCCAGTGTTCCGTCACCCTCACTGAGAAGAAGTTTCCTCTCAATTTTAAGTGGAACCTCTTGTGTTCCAGTTTGAACCCATTACCCCTTGTCCTATCACTGATTGTCACCGAGAAGAGCCTGGCTCCATCTTCGTGACACTCACCCTTTACTTATTTATAAACATTAATGAGGTCACCCCTTCGTCTCCTCTTCTCCAAGCTAAAGAGACCCAGCTCGCTCAGCCTTTCCTCATGTAGAATCTGCTCCACTCCCTTAATCATCTTTGTGGCTCTGTGCTGGACTCTCTCCAGCAGTTCCCTGTTCTTCTTGAACTGAGGGGCCCAGAACTGGACACAATATTCCAAGTGCAGTCTCACCAGGGCAGAGTAGAGGAGAATGAGAACCTCTCTTCACCTACTAACCACTCCCCTTCTCATACACCCCAGGATGCCATTGGCCTTCTTGGCCACAAGGGCACAGTTCTGGCTCACGGTCATCCCACTGTCCACCAGGACCCCCAGGTCCCTTTCCCCTACACTGCTCTCTGATACGTTATTCCTCAACTTATACTGGAACCTGGGGTTGTTCCTACCCAGATGCAGGACTCTACACTTTCCCTTGTTATATTTCATTAAATTTTTCCCTGCCCAACTCTCCAGCCTGTCCAGGTCTCACTGGATGGCAGCACAGCCTTCTGGTGTGTCAGCCACTCCTCCCAGCTTGGTGTCATCAGTAAACTTGCTGACAGTGCACTCTATTCCCTCATCCAAGTACTTGATGAATATATTGGATAATACTGGTCCCAGTACTGACCCCTGAGGCACTCCACTAAATACAGGCCTCCAGTTAGACTCTACCCCATTGACCATGACTCTCTGGCTTCTTTCCTTCAGCCAGTTCACAGTCCGCCTAACTACCCAATCATCCAGACCACACTCCCTCAGTTTAGCAGCAAGGATGCTGTGGGAGACTGTGTCAAATGCTTTACCGAAGTCCAGGTAGACCACGTCCACCGCTTTGCCATCATCTAGCTGCATCGTTATGTCCTCATAAAAGGCTATGAGGTTGGTCAAGCATGACTTCCCCTTGGTGAAGCCATGTTGACTGCCCCTAATGACCATCTTATCCTTGATATGCCTTGAGATGGTACCAAGGATAAGTTGTTCCCTATGGTTGTGCACTTAGGATAAGTTTCATAGAAGTAAGGGGCTCACTGAATGCAGTGATTCTTTTTTACTTTGTTTCCTACCTTCATCACACCTCTGGTAACTCAGGCATTGCCTGTTATTTGGAAGATGAGGGGCTCACTTGCTCCGTCCATTAGGGTCTAGCCTAAGGCCCCTAAGGCCTTTACCAAACATGCCAATAACACACATGGACTTGGTGACTCAGACAGCTACTGCAAGGAACCAGCATTGTTGAAAGTCCTTTAATGCCACACACCAAGTAACCATCCCATAATGAAACATCTGGCTTCACCAAGCCCAGGTGGGCTTTGCATTGATGACCAGGTGGTAAGAGGACTGAGGTGCCTTCAGTAGTGTGCAACAATGCACAGTACCTGGGTGTTGTTTATCCTTCCAGAGAATGCTTACCTCTCCTCAGACCTTCAGCCACGATGGAGTTTCATTAAGCTATTCCATTATGACTAAAATTAGTTTTTCCTCTAAAGGCACAAAGCGTACTTCTGTTCCTTACCCCATTCCATCCCTCTGGAAATAACTTTTAAATTTTGCCAAACTGAATGCCATAATGAAAAAAAAAAAAAAAACAACACTCTAATATTCCAATACATTCCTTTTGCACTGCCAAAACATCTACCTCTACCATTAATCACCGTGAGGACTTACTTGAAATTCCAGTTAATTACCCCAACTAACGTGGGCTGTAAGCATTCATCAATACCTCAAGTAGACAGGAAAGAAGACATAAGGACAAATTCCTCACTGTTCCATATGTTTAATATATAGCACGTATGTTAAGGATTATATCTTACACTATGGTATGTTTCAAAAATAAAAACCAATTTGGGCAGTCTGAAAGAGTTGTGTCTGAATACATATTGACAGCAGGACAGTTTTATTGCTGGAGAAAAGACACTACAAAAAGATCCATGAAGGGTAATTTGGGTAAAATAGATACAGGCGTGAGAATTTAATTTGCTCGTACCCAGTTCTGCAAAAATAAAAAAAAATAATGAAGACATATATTTATAAGTCCATGCTTGTCACTTGTCACATTTCTATTATTGAAACATTCATGCCTCTGATTCAAAGTCCTCTAAAACCAGTCTCTCCCCAGCCTCTGGATCATGTGTGTAAAATTAAAGACACAGATAAATCTTTACCAGATTGGGTTGTAAATAACTACGTTTCCTGCTCCACCCTGTATCTAATAGCTTTAATCTCTTTCCATGGGCCTTTGCATACTTTAAAAGACACTTCTGTGAACTGCAACAAGAGGTTGAAAAGAAGCCTCCAAGGGCTGTAATCCTGGTATGGCAGCTTGATGTTAGGGGTCCTCTCACCTGCCTCCCCACTAGTATCTGCCAGCTCCAGGTACCCACCCCAACTGTGCCCCTGTGATGAGTTTTCCCACTGCCTAGCACGCACACCTTTTTAAGCCCTCCTTCTCCATTTTTGTTTTTATTTTAGCACCTGTGAAGGGGGAGGTGAAATAGAAGATATTCATGTGTCAAACAAAGGACAGATCAGGTGTCAGCCAACAATTGTGTCTGCTAAGGAGGCAAAGTCAGGAGCTGGCAGGATCAAACACTGTGAGGAAGTATGGTTGTAAAATTAATAAACACCTGTCTGGTATTACTGTACCTATTGGACTTCTCCCAGCAAGATAATTAATCACCTAAACCTGGCAAAACAATCTCTTAAGCCCCATCACTGTATGCATTACAAGGTCAGTCTGAACTTGCTCCAAAACTCATGCTGGAGTCCTTACAAACTCCAGACATGGGTTTTTGGGTCATGGAGAGCTGGCAGTTCCCATCTCTTCCCAAGAGCTGGATCAAGAGGGAAGCTCACTGCAAGGCAAGAGGTTTTGGGACCACAGCTGCCCTAATCCTCTCCACAGCATTGGGGAGGCAGGGGCATGGGGCCAGGGAGATTCCTGGCACCTGGTGCTGGAAGGACTCGTCCCTTTGTTTGTGTGCATCACGGTCTGAGCTGTTTGGAGTGTTAAAACTCACTGGAAATACCATGGACACCCTCCAGTTCCTTGGGGAAACTCTATGGAATACTTTAAAAACTTTATTGTGCAGGATGTGGGTCTGACTTGACCATTCAGTCCCCTTGGTATAAAGAAGTCACACTTTTGACCTGGCTGCAGCTCCCATGCTAACCTAGTGCTCCCAAAACATGCTGTCCTCCCACTTTTATCTCACCGTGCAGACAAATCCTGATTTGGTTACATAAATAATACTGGCCCATTGGAAGCCATCCAGCCGTTAAACCTCCTGATTCAGAATTTAAGCCTGAGATCAGGATGAGGCCTAATGCGTGTGGAGTGGAGATTATCCCACATCTGCCAACCGTGGTACGCCGGCATCTGCCGAGCACCTGGTGGGGGTCACGATCAGATCCACCCTACAGATCCTGTACAGCAATTCCTATATTCCCTTCTCTTACTCAAGTGGCAGGACGTCATCAAATATGTATTTCTAAGACAGATTGGCCCCTAATTGAATAGCATGCACGGCAGCCCAGGCTGAAGACAGTATGTGAGCAAGAGCGCCCGTGCCCAGCACCCGCAGCCACATGCATGGCTGCTGCTGCCTGAGGCACAAAGCCTCAGACGAGCTGTGCACCCCAACTACACCTGCAAGGAGCGTAAACAGACTTTTGCATTTGCCAGATGTGCCATCATTATCTCTGGAGAAACAGAATGAAAAGGGATCTGCAGGAATTGGAACTAGCAAAGGACATCAGTTAAGAGCCAAGGGGAAAATTCCCACTGTTTCACCAGACCCCACACTTTATCCATTAACTCCATACTGCCTATCTCACATAAATGAGTGCTCTGTTAGCCCTTCCTCCTTCAGCTGCACACAGGAGTAATACAGTAGCCCCACAGCTGTCTATTCATTAACACAGAACCAGTGTCTTTGTCACCCTGTGCCCACTAAGCACTTTTGTTTCACTTGAACATGCAGACTTCCAGGCTTCTTTCTGCAGATTCAAGCTCACAATAATGAACTCCACTTCGTCTGCAGTATAGTAGGCTGCAGCTATTGTAATAAAATAGCTGTGATCTTCAGCAACTGCAATAGAGCATTGTCTTGAGATCAATTTCCTTTTACAATAAAGTCTTGGCTTTGCCTCAGCATTTATGAAGTGGTGGGAGGCCGTTATCCATTGAAATTATCTCTTTCATATACTATGCCATAAAAATATGGCCCTCTATGTGTAGTGTTATAAAGGTATTGAGCTGGCTGACTGACTTTAACCACCCAAGAAGAGTAATAAGTTCAGTAATCCTCTGGAAATGCACAGTCTGGAGCGTGTTACTGCAGCTAGTACACAGTGCACTCTACAAAAGCAAATCACAAAAACAATTAGATTTATGCATTTACAATCCTTGACTGATACAGCCTTGACATAAATCATAGAGTTTGAAAAATATACTGCTGGATTAGCAAACCACATTGTAATAGTCTGGCTTGCAATGTTATTTTGCTGAGATATTTACGATACCAACAAAATCAATAATGTTCTTAAGCAAGTTGCTGTTGTTACAGGGTGCTATGAATAGACTGTGCATCTAAATTTTTATTGTACACAGAACAAATGCAACCAGGTTATAACTTGGAAAGGGATCTCAGGGCAGATTCTTGTCGGAGGACAGCCAACCCAGTGCACTCTAAAACTGCACTTGAAGAAAAAGCTTTAATCAATGAGCCATAAGTGTATTCTGGTGCCAGTAAAGGACAAAGGAGATGTTTGGTTTGTTGTTGTTGTTTGATTTTGTTTTGATTTGTTTTTATGTTTGTGTTTTATTTTTGTTGTTGGAGTTTGATTTTTGTTTTTAAATAGTATCTGTGAGGGGCTAATTTGTTTGTTGTGAAGTAGCCGTGTTGTGTTCACTGGTCTTCCTTGTCCAGTGCCTGAAGGGACAACGAAAATTATCTTCTCAAATGTGTAGTTTTGCAGAGATGATGGGAGGTGCAGAGCCTGGTGGAAGTCCTAGGAGACTTCGCAGTACATAATCAGATTTTTTTGAAGTTTGACCATGGTACTCATCACTATATGATCAAATTGAAAACTGGAACATTACTAATCAGGAAAGCGTTTCTGCTGAGCATCACTGTTAGTTCTCCTTCACACTGCAGCTCTCATTCTCCACAGCACAGTGTCTTCATTGTATCTCTGCATCTCTACAGAAGTGAGTGATCAGCGGGAGGGCAGGCTGAAGGCTTTTCTGAAGCGACAGTTAAATACAGTGAGGGCAATCCAGAGGGGATAAAGTCTCCTTGAGGCCATCATACCTAGAGAGCAAACATTAACAAAAGTACTACTGGAAGGAGTAGATATCATCCAAAATAAGTCCTTATTTTATTGTAGTTTATGTCAACCCGAACAGAGGTGTTTCACATTAGCAGTCTTAAGGATGTGAGAAGACAGGAGGAAGTGAGGGGAGCAGAAGCATTGTATGCTGATTTCAGAGTGCTTTGTAATTACATGAGAGCATTTTAAGACTCAAGTTGATAAAAAAAGTCAGAGCTTATCTTGACCAAGTCACAAATTATCCAGTAGTCAGAAGCTAGTGTATCAGAGGCTTGCTACTTTCAGTGTCAACTGTGTGAATGAAAGTTTTACAGGGAGAGACAAAACCATTGCTGAAAGAAAGGATCGGAAGAAATAGCACAAGTGGATATTTGGAAGTTGGTAATTACCTGGCTGAAATTCGTGACCACATCGTCTAGTTTATATGTAGCCTTTAAAACTGTACAGATCATTTACAATTCCCAAAAATCTACTGTGTTTAAGATCAGTCACAGCTTTTGACTCCTGGTTTTGAGAGGAAATAAATGGTTGTCTGTATTGAGGACAAGTTAGACACGGACTATGTGAGATAACAGATAGGCTCTGTTTCCACTGTTGTGGACTTCAGCCAAAGAAGGGAGGATTATCACTACTAATACAGCATGGGACTTTGAGATGCTATATCAGCTGAAGCAGAAGAAAATGTAATCCAAACTCAAAATGCTAAAGGGAGGTAACGAGCATGGCCTGACTTTGACAGTGTCTGAGGAGGAGTTCTGCTGGAGATAACTTTTTCAAGCCTATACTAAGCTATTCTTTCTCCACAATTTATGCTTCAGCAGCAGGAAATGAACATTTGACATCTGGCCTACAGTTTGAGGTAAACAGTGCACTTTCCTAATTTTAATTTTTTTTTATCTGCCAGAGTACAGAATCTGAGGAAGGGGAACGACTTTACCAGTAATATTTATTACTGTGTCAAATATCTTCATATTTGTACACTTTGAGGCCAGCCTCACAACCAGCATAAATCGACGTAGTTCCCTCAGAGTTGCGTTGCTTTGCTCTGCTGATGATCCAGTCCACAGAGAGCCCTGATTATCAGGAACAGAGGAAAGTTACAATAAAAAAGCCTGGGAAACAGAAAGTGTTGCTTATGGAGTTTCTGTGTTTTCTTAGTACATTCTTGTTATAGTAGAAGCCTTTCAGGTCAGGTTTGAGTAGCCAAGAATCTGCAGCATGGGATCAATTAATCTAATACTGTGTTTTGGAGAGTAGTTTTTCAATGGGTTTCTTTACAAAACATCCTGACAACTACTTTATATTCCACCTATTCCACGGAATCTGCGTAGAATAGAAATCCTGCAGCAATCTCTCATTCCATCCCCTGGCTTCACTGCCCTAGTTAGGAACCTGATGACTGTAATGTGTCAGTGTAATTCAAAGTAAGTACTCAGTTCTTACTGAAGCAGATATTCTTAATATGATTTTATAGTCTCATCATCATTGTTTCTGGATAATTTTATTATGAGAAAATGGTCTTATAATAGGTGTGGTCTGCTGAATTACTCATGGAGTGGATGCTCTGTGTGGTGTTTTAAGAGACCAGTTCAGTTAAGGATGGAATACAGCCATTTCCTGTAATGTAACATGATCAGAAAGATGCCCCCAAGCAGTTTTTGTTTATCTCCCTTTTTTATAGAGACTTGACTTGGCTGCTTTACCCAGGTTCTATTTGCTGAGTTTCTTATCTTTATGACAGTCCCCAGAGTAACTTCAGCTGTCTCAGCAGCATTGCCTTGGGAATTGTGAAAGGAGCTTCCAAATTTTGTGGAGAATTAGGCCATGAGTCCCTCAGAAACACAGGCTCTGGCAGTTTTCCAAAGAGCTATAAACATAACACATCTCCAGCTGCACAATCAGTGATTTTCAGCGCTCAGATAGACTGTGTACAGAGGATGGCATCTCATGATCAATGGCATGATTGCAGCAGTGTCTTGGCTGGGGCATTTAGCACCCCAGACACCCAAAGTGGGTGGGAACATCCTAAAGAAGTTGTGTAAAGCTAAGCAGGAGTTTTTATGTAGGTTGTAATCATTGTGATAGTTTTCAGAGCCATCGTCCAAGAACTGTGCTAGAAACATACCTGTTTCTAGAAACAAAAACACTGTTACAAAGTTCTACTTTGTCCACTGCTACTGAACATCTGAAACATCTTCACTTGACCTTTGATGGGAGATATTTCCAATTTTGCACATCATCTTTGAGTTGACTTGAGAGCTATGGTCAAATATGCCTTAGAACATATTGGTAAGTTTACCTGAAGAGATACTATTACTGTATACTAACAACACGCATCTACAAATGCCTCACTAAGTCTGTAAATTTATGACTTCCCATTTAACCATTCATGTAAATGAAAAAGCTTGGATAACAACATATTGAAACCAGGTTTCAGGATTTGACTACCAAGTGATGATACTTGCTAAAAAACATAAGTAAATAAATGAAACAATTGATCCTGAGGACATAAACTTCCATTGAGGGGCAATACATTGGCCAGATGTAGGCACTTCACTGCTAGAGGAAGAATAAATTTTAGATGGGTTTTTATTACACATGAGGCAAACCGCTTTACTTTCTCTTTTTAACACAAATATGCAAAGCCTGCCTTTGTACCACAATGCTACCACTCTCTTGGCAGCAATATTAAAGAGGTCCCCTTGTTTTGTTGGATATTAATACCAGGCTGTACTCTGAAATGTGATTTTAAAAATAAAAAGAAAGTTAATTGTTGCTGGGAAATTTTAACTGAAGCTGATTAAAGGAAGCAACAAAATATATTGACTACTAAACCTCACTTCTCTTTTTACGTGTGACCTGTAATGGACTCCCCCAAATCATTACGTGGTCTCTCTAAGCATTCCAGGTTTGTCATTTGAAATTCATTAAATGTTTGTGTGTCTGATTTTTGGGGGGCTTTCTGAAAAGTTTTATAGTCACAGCTGCACTAGTTATGGATAGGTTTATAGTGCCTTGCCCATCAACTGGCCCACATGTCCAGTCCAGTCTGTTTGATACCCTACCTTTCACAAGTGTTCAGCAGTTCTGGAGGTGTTCTTATAAACCTACCAGTAAATGTACCAGCTGGACTCGTTTATGTACATGAGCAGCCTCATTCCGGCTGACTTACAAAAAGCCAGTGGCAGTAAATCTGTGGTCAGTCCATATATGTACTTTAAAGTATTTTTTTACACTTCTGAAAAGAAAATAATAAAATATTGCTAAGCTTTTTAGTAAGTTATATGTGGTCTTCAGAAGAACTTGAATACTCTGTGGTGAACAAACAACCTTCTGAGAGTCCCTTTTTCTTTGCAGTAAATTCTTTATGCTGTACAATTAAAGCTGTTAGAAAGTCTGTTCTCTTAGAAGCACACTGATGGACTGCATATTTGTAGAAAATCATGTGAACAAATTGCTCATTACTTTCTTTTGTGACTATTGCAGGTGCAACACAAATAAAGGACTTCTTGAAGGCTGCAAACAACTTCTTCACATTGTCCAGGAAGGTTTGTCAGTAAACAAGGCTGGTTTAAAATGCTCAGATGAGCAGCAGAATGAGAAGGTACAGACAAGCCACCATGAATAATACATGCAACAGTAAACCCAACAAAAATTAGCACAGGTGAAAGGACTTCCAAGGGAAGGAAGGGGAAAAAAAAAAAGAACTAATAAGAAGAAAAGTTTTTTCCAGCATCTCCAGATTTACTCTGAGAGTGATCCTCAGTGTAATAAGAGAGCATATCAAGAAAGGGAACCACTTCTTCCTGACCATACTGTCAGCATCACACTACTCAGAAGACACCCTTTCCTCTCTTTTCCCATCCTTTTTCTGGATCTGCTCACAGTTCTCCCGTGCTTTGTGTGAATTTCTCAGTGCTGACATCAGTTAGTTCAAGGTTTTATTAATATTTACCAATAGAGGTTCCAGTCAAACCCATCTGAGAGTCTTCCTATTATGAGGGAACTTACCTGAGCACTTCTAGTAAGAGCAAAATCCCTGTGATTTCTGTTTCTTTAGAATAGTAGGAGCTTTCAGCTGACCACAGGTGTTAGCACTGTAACTCACTGGTGTTTTTTACCAGAGGTAGATTTCAAATTAATTCTTTGACAACATCTCTACTGAACACAAGTTATAGCTTCATGGCAACAGTGGACTTTCCTGCTTGTGTTTTACCACAGGAATACTTATGGCACATGTCGCTGTCTCTTCTGCTACCCTACAGAGCAGAACCTGTACACTTTCCTATGAGATAAGTAAATGGGTTCAAACTTCAGCAAGGACTATGGTGGGGATCTTACCAGGATAGCTATCATGGCTATCCTCTCCCAGCAGTTCTGTTGCAATAAAAAGATACTAATACACCTTATTGGTATCTGTGCTCCTATGCAATCCTAGGACACTCTTCCTTCTTGACAGTGCACATTGCCTTCTTCCTCCCTAGTCTAGAATGTGTTTTGATGGTTACCACCAACTAAAAATAAAATTATTACAGACTCCATATGGTACACTGCAAAATATAAGAAGCATTAAGAAATGAAACTCAGAATTTCCTAAAGCAACCTAATACTCACTTTGGTTTGGGGATATATTTTTGACTTAGTTAAAATGTATTTGCTGCAAGCAGCTGTCCTGTGTTCTGGGAGTCCTTTCAATTGCTTCAAATTTCATGGTAATTAACATTTGCAGGCAACAGACAAAATACAGTGCTGTTGACCCATACGATCATAAGTCTTTCTTAAACCCACAGCTTGTAAGTCATGGAAATTCATGCTCTAGGAAGGTTGGAGCCAAGCTGACCTGAGGGCATGGAGGCAACCAGCTATGCTGCCAGCAGAGTGACCTGAGTCAAGGGCTGTGGCTGAGCTGACAGACCCTCAAGCATTTGAGCTGATGTTCATGCTCCATGGTTAATCCAGTCATTGGTTTCCTTCTGCTCTTCACTTGCATGTCCAGGGACAAAGTCTTTTTTTCCCAGCTTTTCAAAGGAAGGAAAGAAATACTTCTCTCTGGTGAAGTAACAATTCTCATTTATTAAATAGTACCAGTAAATGTGTATTGGTTAAAATACTTGTTACCTGGTCCTTTCATGAAAAGTGTAGGAGAGGTGACAGAAGGTTGTTCTTTTGTGTCAACTTTTTGTTTCCTCCCAGCAAGAGAAATGACTTGGCAGTTGGTTTCATCAGGTGGAGAATACATCACCTACACATTGCATCCAGATTGTGCCCTAACTGTTCAAAAACATTTCCAACATTACTGCTCTTGCATGGTTATTTACTACAAAGAATATCAATAGGTTCTCATTCTCTCTTACTTTCTTAAACCAAGATTGTTGGTTTTAACATTAACATCCTTTTATTTATCTTTCTGACAAGTTGAAAATATTTGACCTGAGGTGTGGAGTTAAACGTTTCATATCTTCTTACTAGTGTAATGTTGTTTGGGGACTGGTTATATTATTGTAGAGAAATGCAATACAAACTTCATGTGTATGGTATTAAGAAGGCAGTGTCTAGACAGAGATTGGGTGGCTCTAGACTTGTGTCTACTACAGGGATTGATACAAAAATGAAATCTCTTAGTAAAGCCTTCCTAGAAAACCACATAAGCATTTGTGGCCTTATTTATGGCACTAATATTTTAAGCATAACATAATTTTGACTTCAGCTGTTTAGAATAGTAAATGAGTCAGGGCCTGATGCATTACTTCTACAAACAAATGCAACAGATTGTCTTCTTGGTGTTTGTTGGTTTGTTTGCATTTTATCTCTCTTTAAAAGGTTACCTCTTACTGTGCTTATGTCATTTACAAAAAGGTCATAAACTATCACACACAGAATCACACACAGAATGCTAGGGATTGGAAGTGACCTCAAAAGATCATCTAGTTCAATTCCCCCTGCTGGAGCAGGAACACTTAGATGAGGTTACACAGGAAGGTGTCCAGGTGGGTTTTTAATGTCTCCAGAGTAGGGGACTCCACAACCTCCCCGGGCAGCCTGTTCCAGTGCTCTGTCACCCTCACTGAGAAGAAGTTTTTTCTCATATTTAAGTGAAACATCCTGTGTTCCAGTTTGAACCCATTACCCCTTGTCCTATCATTGGTTGTCGCTGAGAAGAGCCTGGCTCCATCCTCGCGACACTCACTGTTTACATATTTATAAACATTAATGAGGTTACCTTTCGGTCTCCTCCAAGCTAAAGAGACCCAGCTCGCTCAGCCTTTCCTCATGAGGGATATGCTCCACTCCCTTAATCATCTTTGTGGCTCTGTGCTGGACTCTCTCCAGTAGTTCCCTGTTCTTCTTGAACTGAGGGGCCTGGAACTGGACACAATATTCCAGGTGCGGTCTCACCAGGGCAGAGTAGAGGGGAAGGAGGACCTCTCTCGACCTACTAACCACTCCCCTTCTCATACACCCCAGGATGCCATTAGCTTTCTTGGTCACAAGGGCACAGTGCTGGCTCATGGTCATCCCGCTGTCCACCAGGACCCCCAGGTCCCTTTCCCCTACGCTGCTCTCTAATAGGTCATTCCCCAACTTATACTGGAACCTGCAGTAACTATGGCTAGTACTGATATTTTATACCTAGTTTAACTGCAATTTTTTAAATGTGGTGTGCAAATTAGCTGCTGAAGAGCAGCCAGGAGTGGCAGGTGAACATGGCAGGGGATGTCAGAAGTGACTGAGTTTTGGAAATGGGATGGCTATCTTAAAATAGATCAACAACATGAGTCATAAAGAGATTCCAGGGAAACTCTAACTCCTACTGTTAGACAGTGAGGTAGAAAACTCCTACTGTTAGACAGTGAGGTAGGGTCCCAAGTCTGAATCCAGAAAATTGCAAGGTTATGAGTACTGGAAAAAGTCAGTGGAACTGGCTTTGCACTTTCTCCATGGTTGTGATTTATCAGAGTATATGAAAATATTTTGTGTATATGCAGTAAAAAACATTTATTTTTGTGCCTCATGTTTGACAGGACAAATTTTGAAGAGTCAGAGAAACTATGCTATATTTGAACAGTTTTGTTTTGTGTGAAAGTGTGGACACTGAAATAAATTGTAAGTTTGAGGAACCTGAAAAATGCCCTTAAACACATGTTTATATTTTGGAAATATTACAAGAACATAGCAGGGAGCTGCCTGTCCTGAGGCCAGGTCTTACAGAAAAAAGAAACAAAAAAGATTTACACAAGCCTAATACAAATAAGATGACTCCCCTAAAAGCCCAATATTAATAAGATACAAGGGGCAACTTGCTCTGAGGTCAGCAAGGCTTTAGCTTAAATGTCAGTGGAGTAAAATCTATGGCCAACATTTTCAGAAGAGACCATTGGTTTGGGGTATATTCAGAGTATTACCTTGGTACCCAAAGCTCAGCATTGCAGTAAGTGGCATCCCAAAGCAGCAGCTTAATTTGAATCTTGTTCTTATTATTATTTCAGAAAATGCATTGCAGTGTAGGGGCCATTAGAACATAGTTCTTTTCATCATTATTACTCACTTGTTAATGTTTCTCTCATGCAACTTCTACTGCAGTGGATCTAAGGCTTATTATGACATAACGTGGAAAACATTTTAGGATTTTTTTCCTTCCCTTGGCAAGAAAACACTCCCATTCTGGGATGAAAAGATAACACAAATGAAACCAGACAAGGATCATTACATTTGCTAATCTGAAGTGAGAGATTAATGTTGTACTCTGGACTAGTTCTAAAAAAAAATGCAAGGTTTTTCTCCATTTTCAGAAAAACACCTGCATTTGCTGAGGTGTAGAGAGAGGGAAAGGATCGACACCGATTTTCCAGTCTCTTTTATGGAATAAAGGTAGTGCTGTCATGTTTTCAGTTTAATGACTTAAGGATTTGCATGTCACTACGTCTTGTCCAGTGTCACTTTGTTAAAATCAGACTGCAAGAAAGCACAAGAGAGCTCATTAATTACTTCAACTTGGTAGTAAGACGTGCCTTTGATTTTAAATTTTATTTTACAATGTAAAGCAAAGTTACTAACTTTTCCTAGACTGTAAAAACAAAGGGCTCCTTCTCACTCTGGTGAGCAAGGGAACAGTGAAATATATTGAGCCAGCATTCTTTCTGTTACATTTCTCATTACTACTAGGGCTAACTGGTTGCTGAGCACAGTGGCTGGTAAACTGAGATGAATTCAAGGCCAGCCCATGGGTCCTTACTCATATGCTACTTTTCAGCTTTGTTGTCCAGAATAAACAGTGGGTCTTCCTGATGCAGATGGTTACAATGTAAAGGACCCAGCCTGCTCCACACTGCTCTGCTGTTTGTGAAAGATGTGTTGCCTTGTGCTCAGCATCGCAGATGACACTCTCAGCTGGAGCCTCACGTTGTTAGTGCCTAAATAAAGCTGTGTGATGGGAAGATTGTCACACAATTGCACATTGCATTAGGTCTTGGGTGTCCCTGAGCCTGGGAACGGGAACTGCAAGGACAGACCAGAAAAGGAATGTGATGCTTGTGGCTTGCCAGTCTCACCCTAAATGAGCTCTCACAGCACAAGCACTGAAGTGAATGACTTTATATATTGCAAGCCAAAAAAACTCTTAAACAGTTCTTTTGTTTAGAAACAGAGGTACAGAGGCAAGAGAGAGCAACATCTATTGCTGCTGAAACTTCAGATCAGATCCAGTGGGCACTTCCTGAAAATGCAATTTCTCAGTTGGCTGAAACTGACCAAAGTGTCTTTTGCTGTTGGAAAGGGTTCTACTGCCATGTTGACTGCCTCTGTCCATGTTTTTCCATGGCCTCCATGCAAGGGCTGTCTCCACATTCTCTCTGAGGTTGCATTGAGATTTAGCATTTCTAACTCCCACCCCATCTTCGAAGCTTCATAAATGAGGTGTTTAATCAGGATGACTAATTTTAATGTGCGTTCCCATGAATTATCTATTGTCTTCCATTTAACCTTCAGAAGGCTAATATATTGAAGGTACAACTCAGATAAGACATTAACTATTAAGACTAAACAAAACACACCAACTACAATCTAACATTCAACTCAGCTCAAGGTAAATTTTTTATTCACTGTGAAGAAAATGTTCTCCGTTGTCTGAATTCCAGCTTCAGTATGTAAATTACCATACACTGAAAATCATTGTCATGATTTAACCCTAGCTAGCAATACAACCATGAGAGCTTCTCACTTACCCTCCTCCGCACCTCCCAAATAGGGGAGAAAATCAAAAGGGAGGGGAGAAACTTGGGTTGAGATAAACACAGTTTAATAAAATTTAAAAATACTAGTACACTACTAGTAAATAAATATATGTAATAGAAATTGAATATAAAATAAAAGATACCCAATGCAATTCCTCAGGAACTCTGTCTGCACTGAGCAGCCAGTCCCAGGAAGCAGCACCTGGCCGCTGCTTGGGGACCAATCCCAGAGAGAGAAAAGAGGAAAAAGGCAGAAAAGCCCAGAGGCCTCTGCAAAATGGCAGCATGGCCGCGGGTTGAATTACTGAAAATCCTGAACAGAACTACCCTGGCTCCAACAAAGAGAGCAAAGAAAATGAAGAAGCAAGTAAGAGAGACCGGAAGATCCTCGTTCTCCTTAAATATGAAGCATGATGCTAATGGGATAGAATACTGTTATTGTTCAGTCTGGATGTCAGTCAAGCTCTGCCCCATCCATGCCACTCTGCCTTGATGCCTCACACCTGTGGGCACAGTGCTCAGAATGTCCTTGGCTCTCAGACCAGAGCAATTAAAAACACTAACTCTGTCCCAGGGTGTTGTCTTCTTGTACTTAAACTAAGTCCAAATAATGACTGTGCTAGCTATGAAAAAGAAAGGTTTCTAACTGCATGAAGAAAACTGGCTCATTTTCAGTCAAACCAGCACAATCATATATCCAAGTTGGAAGGGTCGTCTGTTCATCTTATCTAACCTCCTTCCAAAACCAGGGCTGTTGTAGAAGTTGGATTGCTCAGGGCTGCGTCCAGTTCTGTTCTGAATGTTTCCTAGAACAGAGAGTCCACAGGCTTTCTGGGCACCTGTCCCAGAGCCCGTCCACTGTCACGGTCATATTTATTATTCCTTTCATCTAAGTGGAATATTCCTTACTGCAGCTTCTGTCCATTAGCTTTTGACCTTGCAGAGGTCATCTTCTGAGAAGAGTCTGGGTCTGTCTTCTGTATGTCCCCTTGAGGTAGCTGCAGGCAGTACTTAGAGACCTGAGGGTTCTCCAGGATAGGCAGGTTCGGGTCCTCACATTTTCTTCACACATTGTGTGCCGCAGCCACCTAATCACACATGTAAGTGATCAGCTGCACTTGGCACAAACATGTGAAAAACATCAGGCGGTTCATTACTAGCTCTTGAATGAGACTTGACACAGAAGTAGGTAAAGAGCCTTGGATTCAGGCTGAACATTGCCAGACAGAGGGACATGTGACAGTACAAAGGTGGAGCGTGCTACCCAAGTTCTCTTGTCCCATGACATCATCAGACCTGGGCCCTCTACATTGTCACCCCTTCCTATAGCACCTCACAACTGTAGGAACAGATTTTTGCATGTGCTCATGCAAGAAACATTTTTTGAGTAATATATGGGACAGTACCACAGTTGCCAATGTGCACTTGGGCAGGATGAGGCAGAATAGACACAGGACTGCTGGCAGTCTCAAGTTTTGTTGTGAACAAACAGGAATCTCCTGTCTTTAACCTCATTTAACCTCACTGGAACATGAAGTATTAGAGAAGTGGAAAAATTCTGAACATCCCCGTAAGTGTTTCGCCGGTAACCTGTTGGTGGGTCTGATTTTATTCACTTTTAAATAAGAACAGGTTTGGCTTATATGAGGAGCTAATACGATAACTAAGCCCATTTTCAGCTCAAGGGTGCAAATATATTTTTCATTGTTCCTTCCAAGGCTTCCAGAAGAATCACACTGTGCAAGAGGCATTCAATGTCAGTGTTTTGGGGGTTCACTGTTAATGATCATGGCTGTGGATAAAAGACTGCTTGGCAAGTGATACTCTGTCACCCACTGTTGTGTCATATCCAATATCTTACATTAAGGAGGCTTTAGGGGAAATAATAATAATTTTCAGAGGAAAAAAAATTAATAGAAGTAGAGGTTTGGCAAAAATAAATGTTTTATCAGGAACAGCCCTTGCCAAGCATAACATTTTCTCAGGAGCCAATCTTGGCAAAATGAATGTTTTATCAGGAGCAGAAGTTTGGAAAAAGTAACATTTTATCAAAAGTGGAGACTTAACAGAAAACACCTTTTTATCAAGAGTGAGGACCGCGGCAATTTGAGGAGAAAGGCTTGCTGAAAGTGGAGTTTTATCAGAAGTTTTGCTTGAGGAAAATGGTGTTTCATGAAGGGCAGGAACTTTCCAAAAATAATGTGTTACTGGGGGTGAGGAGGAGGGTTAGAGATGGATGAAAATAACATTTTATCAAAAAGAAAGGAGGAGGGATGGATTTAGTCAAAGTACTGTGCTAACAGTTTCTACGTTCCAATATGGGAAGCCTTGCTCCTGGAAAAACATTATTTGCACACTGAGTGCTTGCCCTAGCTAAAATGCTGGTTTTGACAAGCTGTGCTGCTGACAAAATGTTATTTTTGGCAAGCCCATCTCTCAAAGAGATGTTTTTAGAAAGCTCTTTTCAGAGAGAAGATGTGCAAATTGACTATAATACCTGCAGCAGAGCCAGGTACCTCTGTGAGCCAGGTTTTTTGGCTTTTTTTTTTTTTTTTTTCTCTCCATGGCTTCCCTTCCACCTTTTGCTTTATGGTGATGATATTGATTCACTGCACTTTGGATCCTGAAACACTGTTCTGCTTCCAAATTTAGGCGTCCTTCATCATTTTGTTTCCCTCAGCTGCTCACTGACTCAGACTGGTTGACTCTTCTCCAAGTGTGTGTTATGCATCCTTTCCCACTGGGGCTCTCTCCCCACACCTGGAAGATTGCTTACCCCTTGTTTCTAACTCCTCCAGTCAAAGTCTGACACCCTTGGGCTTGAGAAGTCCTTGAATGCAGTGAAGGACCCAGCGGCCAAAGCCACATGGAAGGGTCCTCATTGCATCTTTTTCTGGTGGTAAGAGACTGATCACAAGAACCTGCATCTCTTGCAAAGTACACTCTCACAAAAAGGGGCAGGAGAGAGGAAGGAAATGACAGGTTAAGTCACTTAATACATTTCCATATGTCATCACATCACAAAGTCATGCTGTACAATACATTTACCTGCTCCTCAGTGGAGTTCTGGGCAAGTACCCGTGTCAGGAGTTTCCCATATGTGTTATCTGTAGGCATCACCACTATGAAGGAACTAGGGTCACACACAAATGTAGGACTACAGACTCTTAACAGTTTGTCGCTTGAATGTAGAAATTGACATGGCATGTAATAAACTGAAAGAGGAGAGCATCAATCATTTCCACTGGATGGATAGGATTCTCCATGGACATTGCAGGAATTTGCAGTACATCACCAGAATCAGTTTCTGTTTATTTACAATGTCACTGGGCACCAGTGGGAAACCATGAGAAAGCTTGACTCAATAGCTATTTTTAAGAAAGGTGACAGGTGTGAGCTGGTTAACACTGACCACTCTGTTGTCCTCCCAGGTACTATGGGGCACTTGCACCAGCAATGAAATAGCTGGCTATTTTGAGAAGGGGGATCTGAAGCTGATTTTAACTTGAGTTCTTTTTCTAAGACTGTAAGAGAAAGCATCCTTTAGGGAAGCAGTGAATAAAAACAGACAAGCATAACTGGTGCAGTGTATTAATTGCTTCAGGAGAAAACAGGATATGGGACATGCAAAGCATATGCAAAATCCCATAGATCTGACCAAGGGGAATTTCTTATCATCATAATGAAGGAAGAATGTCCTCCAGCATTTCAAAATTTTCCCAGTGTGCATTGGCCTTTTATCCAGATCCCACTGAAGCATTTCCACATAAAAATAATGTCATTGTATTGGAGTGATTGTGCTTCATTATAGCTGAAGTCACTGTGCTATTAGTGGTTGACTTTTTACTTGTACTGTGTTAATCTGTATATCATTGAATTACTGAGGAGTTGTCACTGTATCCCCGAATAAAATGTTTTGCTGTTTTATACTTTGCATGTTAGAGAGGAGGGATTACCTTTTAGTAACAAGACACTCAGGTAAAATTCAGTTTTTCCATGGGTAAATGAATCTAGCTAGTGAAGGCTTTTAGAAGACATGCTAGATATTTGAATCCATCTTTTGTGACCATCAAGAGCAACTGGCAGAGAAATTACACACAGAGTAGGGTAGGGTGGGTAATGTCATCTCTTGGTACTAATTAGTAGAACAAACTGGGGGATTGAGGGGATGGGGGTTGATGAGGGAGTGTTCAAATAAACTACACATGGGTCTCCAACTACTGCATTTCACTTCAGGTTCAAATGAATCTCATACTCTGAATAAATTATTACATTAACACATTGACTACATTTTGTTTTCAACTTGTAACTCTAGGAAACTGCTTTCACGGAAATCTATTTGTATACAGTTTCCACTAGAAGCAGTAATATTTTCCAGTTCATTGGAAATTTTGCCCAGGTGATGTTAACCCAAATTTACAGCTGTGAAATTTCTGCATGTTCGACCCTCTTGGAAAGCTAGGCTTAGCCCTTGTGGACCTCCCATTCGTGCCCTGTGACTCGCACTGAAGTAGAGCCTGGCTTGCAGAGCTGAGCTAGTGTTACATGGGTGTAAGTTGCCCCTGAAGTAAATTGCCCTGAGAGCTGTAGTATCCCTAGAGAGCCCTCTGCACCCCCTCCGTGACTTTGCTAGCAGCAGCGCTTACTCTGAGCTTCCCTTAAACAGGCAAGAGAACAACAGGTGCAGCAGCAAGAAAGCATCTGTCCTGCTTTTTTTTTTCTTCTGTTTTTTGGGGTTATTATAAAGTACTTATTAATAATATAGGACTGGTCTTGATTTTTACATTTGATTTCCAAAAGGTGATTTGTAATACAGTGAGGGTCATCTAGTTCTCTGCATATACTAAGAGAGGCTGAAACTACTCGTTTTAGGGTACATGAACACTCAGATTGAGCAGAACCAAAGCATCATTTTGGCTTGTCTGCTTAACCAAAAGAAAAACAAAAATCTATTCTACTCATAAGCCTAATCCAAATACCAAGTATTTTGTGTGGGAAATTCTTTGCAGTGCTCCTTCCTTTTGTAGGATCTTTCTGTGCATCCCCAGCTGCAGTCCTTTCATAGCCTTCCAGGAAACACCGTGACAGAAGGACCTTAGACCTCCACACCAGAAATGACTCTCAGCCTGATGCATGTGTTTATTATAGTAAGCTATGTCATTGACCTCAGGGGGACAAGGGCTTGGCTCCTGGCTATTGAAATTACCACTGATCTGTGTTTAAATAGCTGCTGCATTTACAGCTAAGCAGAAGATTTTAACAGCCATGGAACAACTGAAGAGAGAGTTCGTAGCAACATTTAAAGAAAAATAATACTTTCTTTTCACAAGAACAGTAAGAGCCTTTACTTACTTTTATCATAATGGTATCTGAGTTGTTTTCAGACTTTTTCAAGTAATAGTACTTCCTGCCCGTCAAACCTTGTATTTCTCAAACTCTTAGTATTGTAATACTCTGCAATGCAAACATTATATTCAGTTTCCTTCCCCTCTCTCATTCAGGCCTGTTTGTCTTCCCTAAGAAAACCACAACACATGTAACATTTGGGCTTTTTTTTTTGCTACCTATATTTCTATCTCTGAAGGAAATTATATGATACATATATGATACAGCTGATAGATATCTTAAGGCCTGGCCTGTAGTTTAGAAAATCTTTCTCCTCCCACTTTGGTAAATACTACTCGTTTTGGTGGGTTTTTTTTCTTTTTTTTTTTTTAAGGAGATTTAACCGCCAGGAAGTTCCTTCAAGAGGGAGCCTTCTAAGAAAATTAAAGCAGTTTTCAGACTTAGGATCTACTGTCCCTGACTGTTGCACAGTATTTCTAAATTACTTATTTAGCAGAAAATACAGAACTGAGCAATACATATGTATAAGTATGTTTTCTGCCTTGGCAATCTCAGCGCGTGGGCTGGATGGTGCTCTCCCTTGAGCTGACTGCAGGCAACAGCGCTTGGTGCTCCTGCTGAGCAGTCCCACATCTCCTTCCTGGGCAGCAGCCCCACATCACACTGCAGTGGTTACAGAAAGGATGGCATTTTTTCCTCTTGCTCTGAATTTGCCCAGCTTTGGGGGTTTAAGTGAGGCCATTAGTTTTATTTAACTTAGCATTTGGTGGTTTATATATGATAAAGGGGTTATTACACAGTGATCTCTGTATGTTTAGGTCAGCTGTGGCAATCAATCAATGGACACTTTGCCTTTGACAGCACATGCTTCCATAAAAAAAATTCTCTGGCAGAGCCCTGTTAGCTAGTAATGACAGAGTAACCTCTGTCAAGTAATATACTTGATAAATTTTGCATGTGCTGTTGACTGACAGAAGCTCCGGCTTCCTGTCTGACCAGCAATACACGGTCTTCAAAGAACACAGAAACCCCTTTCTTCTCCCCAAAAGAAGTGCCTGAAATCCATGCGGGTAGAGTGAGACCTGCCTCTGAGGAGGGAATAAAACAATGCCGCACAGGGGAGAACCACTTTTATGCCTTTACAATGCTGAACTTGCTCTTTCCCCTTTCTTTGTCTTTCTCTGTCACTAACAATTACCCAAAACTCACTGGCTTCACATGCCTAGCCGTGCAGAACACCCGCCTGGGCAAGGGATCTGGGCTGAAGGGGGTCAGTCTCCCTCCCAGTTCTGTTGGCCAGGGCTGCCTATCCCTGGGATCATGGAGCTGTGGCAGCCTCCCCTTGTTTAGTCTGGATACAGGCAGTAATTGTCTGCAGCTGCAACTTGTGCTTCCTCACTTACCTTGGGTAGCTCAAAGGTACAGCTGCAGCATAGTGGATCCACAGAGGCATCCCAGGCTTTTTCTGGCATCCTGGTGCTCACTGGTGTTTCAGTATGGTCTGGCAGCAAGCCTGGGCAGCTGGGGCCATCCTGGCAAGCCCAGCTTGCTGCTGCTGGCAACACAGGTATCTTAGGTCAGCCTTGGCCAGCGCAAAGGCATCTTCACCATGCAGACCTACATCAATACCATGATATTGTCAGGTAACAGGTCTGATAGGTTCTTTCCTTGCAATGCCGTGACCACAGGCAGAGAGAAGCACAAGGCCATTTCTAGCCAACCGTGTTCCTGGTGTCTTCTCACCATCGTGTCCAGGCCAGGGAGCACAGCAGGCATTAACCCTTCCTCTGTTGGCTGCTCCTTCAACACCAGTTTGCATTTCACCATAGATACTGACAGCTCTCTCTAGCAGGACATGAAAAATTAAATTTCCATGTGGCCAAGCAGAGCTCACATGAAGGAGGCTTAAACCCACTTGCTCCCTCATTAACCATGTGTATCTGTTTGTTTTGGAAAGAAAGGCATTTCATAATTTGCTTCCACAGGGGCACAATCTGATTATGAGGACTTAAACCTGAAAACCACCCTAATCCCAAATGCAGCAATACATAAACACTGTCAAGTGAGAGCGTGATCTCAGCTCCCACACTTGGCTGTGTGGGACAGACCTGTGCGGGTGGAGCTTGCAGCAATACCCTACTGTCAATTACCAAATGAGCTAATTGGAGTGTAATTTAAAGGAATTACAAAGCCAACTTGTCAACAAGTGTTCTTCAGGGTATACTGCTCAAAACAATCCTGTTTATAGAAAATGTTATTTAAAACCAGCATGTAGGCTGCAGTAATAAAGTGAGACAGTTTCTCAGAAGTTGCAGCATCACTCAGTGAAAGCTGGCCACAATGAGAAAATATAAACCTGGACCAAATCACATCTATGCAAATGTGTTCAAACTGTTGCATTTAGAAGAGACAGCAATTTTTGCCTCTGAAATGCTCCTGTAATTTTCATACAGGTATCTGCTAATAGCCACAGGAGTTCCATTGGGCCTACCAAAGCCAAATACGTACCAAAACAGAGTCTCAAAGACTAGGTAATTGTGAATTTTCTTTGTCTGTATTTTTTATTTGTTATGAGCATACTTTAAGCTTTCAAGCAGAACGCAAAATGATGACACAGGTGGTTAAATAATACTCATCATCCAGCTGTCATTCATTTGGTAAAGGACCACTACAAAAATTATGATAAAAATACCTTCCTCCTTTCTTTCTCTCCAACTTAAACTTAGAAATCACATCAAAGAAGCTGCATGTGGAGATTTTAATTATGAACTGAAAAAAATATCTCCACAATGAATAACCATAACGAAGACTGCTAAACTTTGGAAATGTAAACGGTATAACAATTCAAACCAGCTTTAAAACTTCTGAGATACAGAAGACTTGAAGATAAATATTCCTTCTGGTGGGATATAGAAATCTTTATGAGATCATTTTATATGGTGAAGTATGTGGTTGCACAAAAATAGTGCTTCATTTATTCACAGTGGGAAACATCATTTCATTCAGGAAATTTAGAAATTATCATTTCAAAAAATATCCACTTGAGGAATACATTCATAGTAATTTCTGATGGATATAGGTCTTCTGAAAAGGCCAATTTCCATCATTTTCCCTGCTACAGAAAATGTTGAATGTGTACATATGATGATTAATTAGGCACATTCCATCTGACTATTCATTTTGTGTAGCCTGAAACAGTGGGGAAGGATTGTTGTAGGTGAACTTAAACTTTCCCATAAAATACAGCCTTGGGGATAAAATTCTGGTTTTCCTAAAAAAAGGTAACAGTAGCATGAATATTTCACCCCCTGTAATTAAAAGTTTTTTGTTGGGTACATGCCTGTTCTCTCTCTTGCTGGATTTAGCATCTTATAGAAGAAATTCAGTTCACTACCAAGGTATTCTTTGCTCTAAACAGTCTTAAGCAACATTTTGAGAGAGTTATAAATTGTTCTTCATCATGTTCAGTCTGCAAATAAGGTTGGAGTACAGTTTTAAGCAGGATGAAGGATTAAACGAACAAAAAATAATGAAAAGTCAAAATATGCACACTGTGCAGAAGTATGGTCGAATACATTTTGCCTTGTGTAAACTTCAGCCAGTCTATGTGGGTTTTAACATATTTCCATGACTTTAAATAAGAAAACATCTTAAAGCACAGCCCATGGGAAACCCAAGCTTGATTAGTTTTACCTTTTACTACAGCCTGCAGAGTGTAAAACACAGCACATCAGAATTGAATTTGTCATCTCCAGACCTCACAGGAATTTTAGGAACTAAATAGTTAGGAAGCATCCTGGTACTTCTCTTTGCTTTAATCATAGTAGAAGTTTCAATTTAAACATTCAGGAAATCTCCCTTATTTAAAGCAATCAACTCATTGCTGACAGGGTCTGGCTTTACTGTGTTTAATTTTTTGGCATCATGCAAAACTTGATTGGTTACAGCCAGTGCATGAACAGGTCCTTTCCCTCCCCCTCTTCCCCAGAAAATGTAAAAAAAAACCCTAGATCTTTGCTCTGTCATTCTCAGCTCTACACATCCTAGTGTGTGTGCAAACCAATGGGTTATTATTGTGAAGCCTCAAATGGAAAATGTACACAATGACTAATATAGCCAAGGAAAACCTTATTGCCAAATAGCTCTTCTACATCTTTCAGCCGTAAAAGCTTAGAATTCAGTTTTTGGCCCAGTTATTTAACTTTTTGATCCTTATTTTGAGTGGGCCTCTTCACTGCATAGATTCACAATACATTTCTAAGATTGCAGTCTACTCTGGATGAATGAAGAAAGTACTCACCTTCCCTGCGTCTTTGAACAGTCTTGTTGGTATTCCCATAAATTAAGTTGCACTCTCAGATAAGGAACCTCTGGTGAGCCCTGAGGTTGGCTGTCAGGTCTAACATTTTAGGATAAGCACTGACGATTGACCACAAAGTAAGATGTAACTCCTGATTAAAGATAGTTGGTAGGTTGGGCCATAAATAGTTTATAATATGCCACTTCCATGCTTACTTCAGCTGATAAAGTATCTACAGTGAGATCTCACATGGAAACCATATTATTTTAGGAAACCAGAAAGATGATGTCTTGGACCAGTCTCCTCTGACTCTGAATTGCACTTACAAGACCCAAGTCTGTGAACATGAGTCCATCACAGTGTGGAAGAGCTCATGCTCAGGGTCAGGGAAGGATGCCCTAAAGCAGATAGGTTTGAAGAACATCAAACAGTAAACCAAGTTTGAGTGATCTTCCTGGTATATTTGCCCACAGAAAAGGGCAAAAGGTAATGATACAAACCCCAGCTTTTCCTAAAGCTGCAGAGATCAGTGCAGTCTATACAGAACCTCTGCTCACAGATCAAACAGCTTTCAGCAGCTCCTTTCCCACGCTCTGCTTCTCTGCCCACTTTCCCTCACTGTCAGCCTACTGATCCACCAGTTCACCAAGGACAGTCAAACAAGGTTTTGTCCTGCTTTTCGTCTCCCTCATGCCTGTACCTGCACCTCCATTCACATGGCAGCACATGGTCAAATGTTGCCCACGAACCTTTGTGTGCAACTGTTTGGAAGGTCAAGCTCAATGCCTTGGACAGGAAACCACTGAGCTGTGGGCCACCAAGCTATGGCAATTCTATTTTTCCTCTTTCTTTCATGATGTTTTTAATTTTAACAAGAAAAAAAAAAATATATACATATATTTTTTTTTTTTCTTTTCAGCCAACAACCATCCTGTGTCTTTTTTCCAGCATAAGGTGTTGAGTTCCATGGAGAGCAAAAGAGCTGTAAGTACACAGTGATTATACGATGCTTCTATGACACTTCTTTGCTGAGCTTTACTCAGGTGGCAACAAGGTTCAGCTGGGATGGCAACTCTTTCTTTCTTTGGGTAGGGAGGGATAATTAAGGAGTTTTATTTTGTGTCAAAATGGATACTTTTGAGACTAAATTTATTCCAGCAAGCTGTTGCAGTTCCCACAAGTACTTCTGAAATATAGATTTAAAATATATATATATATATATATTTATATATATATATTCTTTTACTTTTCCTCAACTTCATCCAGAGATCTGGATTCAAATGCAAAACCTATGACCAGGAACATGGAAGGTATTTGGCCAGCTCTTTGAAAGGCTTAAACTTATATCTGTCTCTGAAAACACCGGAAACTTTCTGCTTCTACAGCCGGGAAATTCTCACCTTTCAGTTGTACTGGGATTGCTGCAAGTGCTATAATTTATAAATGCATCAACATAATTACAGGTATCAAAGTCGACATGATAAAACATCAGTAAAATGCATACATATTGGTAACTTATGCAAATGATAGGACTGTAGACCCTAAATCAGGAAAAGTTTTCAGGATGTTGACTGCTTAGGCTTATTTCTTTGGTATCGCTTTCCCAGTTTCAAGTTGGACTGTCCCTGACACTGCCTTGAACAGGGGACCTGTGTTTGTCAGATCCCCACTGAGAAGGTAGTGTGAACTAAGCAGAACAGCCCTTAGGCTTTTACTGAGGAGCTAACATTTCCTAATGTGCTGTGTTTCTCACCTTGCAATAGTTCTGTAAGTCTTGCTTACAGCTGCAGTGGATTATTTCTTGAGGCCAAAGTCCACGTAGTTCACAGGCTAACATTTCAGGTCAGCCTGGCTCCACTTACAGACTTTAACTTCTGTGAATAAGCATCTCTCTTCTTCATTTTTTCCTCTATTTTTTCCCATGGTCATATTCACAGATTCTCACCTTTTGCATTGTTTCTGTGCAAGCTCTTCAGCTTCTGTTTGTACCACCTCAAATGCAAGTTAGCATAGTTCTCTGTTACCTGTACTGTCCCCATCTTTCCATTTGGTGACAGTCTATTAAATAGAACATTATAGAAAAAACACCAGATCATCCTAGTCTCCTGCTACCTGATGGACTGGGCATGCCTCGGCACCAGTAGAAGGTAAGAGTAGTATAAGTCTTAGACTGTGCTTCCTCTTCTGCTACTTGAGACGAGGCTGTGAACTCACACATGACTCGTTCAAGTACGTCTACTGTCTTGTGTGACTCCTCCCCATGGGAGCTAGTTGAATTCAGCATTGGTTTACTGAACTGGAATTAAACATTGTTTTGCTTAACTACTTTTCCCAGCTGTTGGTGAAAAAGAAACCAGAGTTCCTCATTCAAGGGCAAGGTTCATGCTTCAGGCTGGCATGCAGACCTCAAAAAACAAGGGAAAGCAGCAATTCGCAGTGTGTACCTCAGCAAACTGGGCCAGAGCAAAGAGCAAGACCAGTCTTCTGGGGAAGTGTGAAGACTTGCCTGTCTTGCTGGCACATATTCCAGTACCTACTGGAAGTACTTCACAAAGCAAAATCAACCTGCAGACACTATATTTCAGAGAAGACAAAAGAAAAGGAAAATGATTAATGCAACAGATGTGTGTCATGATCTTCAGCAGAGGAAATAGCAGTTAATGATGTTAGGCTGATATATGTGAATTAAGTCTAAATCTGACCAATTGTATCTTGGCTGTGGTATACCCAGGTAAGACATTTAACATGTCATGTCTGCCAGTTTCCCTCATGTGTTTAGCACATGCCACTAAAGCTGAAAACTGGGCATCCTGAGCAACTACAACTACATTACTGGCTAGATGTATTCTTTTAATAGTCATGAACAGGGAATGGGAAGCAGAGACTAATAGTATATGGCTATATTTCCTGAGTAAATGTGGCTGGAGCTACTCAGTGCTTCTAGCCCAAGCTTGCGTAGCTTGCTAAAGATCATTTAATTTCCCCATTAAGTCTTGATCCAAGGCTGCATGGAGTCAATAGAAATATTTTTAATTAACTTCAGAGCATACTAATGAGACTATTATGATATATGTCTTGGTAAGCACAAAGAAGGAGCCCATCCACATTAGACAGCCATCATGGAGCAATTGATGGAGAAAGCCTGTGTAATGTCAGGCTAATGTTTGTCCCTGAAGATGAACTATGTACTAAACATCTTGGCAGAACGTACATCAAAATTTTGTACAGAGATAGATTCATATCTATCAAAAAGGAATTTGTATTGCGTATCTTAAGTCCTCTCACACTTTGGAGTGGAGATGAACCTCCTGCTTTAGGACTCTGCTGACCAGTGTTGCAAAAATCATACACAAGATTAATTTAGGTTCCTGTTTCCAACAATCTTAGCCTCAATTTCTTTTTCCAATGACTTGGTAGATTGCTATTCTTCATTCTGGATCAGCAGTCTTTAGCTCTCTATTCTATATAGTTAACCATGTCAAATTAAAAGGTGTAAATGTGATAGAATAAAACAAATTTAAGCAGAGATTATAGACAGAAAATGCATAATGCTAGCAATTAAGCTTCTATGGAATGCAGATATACGGTATAGTATTTCTATGAAGAAATATATCCATATTAAATAACCTGAGCTTTAGAAAAAGAAAGCTGGAGTCTTAATAAAAACTTTTAAAAACCCCTCATATTGTAAAAATGGAAATCCCTCAACATGAAGGCTTGTGGGACCTAATTCCAATGCTCTCAATAATTATTATATAAATTTATATTGAATTTCATGAAATCAATGGATTTGCTTTATTAGTACAACCGGGAAAAAAAAATTGTCCCACTCGATAACTGATGTTCATGCACATATATCCAGGCATTTCAAGATAAAAGTCTGAGACAATAGATGCAATCTTTTATACTGATTAATATGTGAGAATACTGATAGGTCCAGGCTTCCAGCTCAGGTATTACATTTGGATTCCAGAACAATATTGAGAAAGTCATTGCAAATACTCAAGCTTTAAGAGAATATTGCCCTTAAAGACGTATAGAGAATAGTAAATAATATTTTTAATTATTTTGTCATATTCTTTGCCACACAGAAAAAGGTGTTTTACACATGACATAGGCAACATCAAGACACCATCTAGAACAATTGCAGTCTACAATAATCCAGAAGGAAATGATGAAGTACAGAGAAACCTGAAAAGGCGGTAACACAAGAAAGAGGTATATTAAAAAGATCACAGCATAACTGAATGGTGTTATGTCATTGCAAAGCCTATTGTAATAGTTTTAGATATTTATTGACTTTTTTACGTTACCTTAAAAGAAAAATTTGTATGAATAAACTGATCTTTGTGAGTTATGCAGTAAATATAATTAAAATAAAAACACAAAAATCCATTTTAAATACAAAATAGACTAAAATACTTTAAGCAATCATTTTTGTATTTTTCATTTAAACCTTCAGAATATCAGCAGTTTTTGTTTCTGTACATGGCTGAACATGCATTTGCTTGCTGAGAGCAGAGAGAAATTAGAAATTCTTCTTGAATAACAGACTTGACTACCTGTGGAATTTACTTTCCACAGTACATACTATCTTTTTCTCAGCTGTGTTTTTATACATTTTCAGCCTCTTGTGGGACAGTTAAAGACAATTTTCACGGGTCTTGTTCAAGTGAGTTGACCCTGTGGAATTTCCCACTGACTTCAGATTGTAGCATTCAACAACTCCAAAATGGTGTTTGGATCTTGTCTGAATTAAGTCATCTTCAACAGTCAGGCACACAAGCTCCCTGTCTAAAAATGGAGACTTTAAAATGGATTAAGTTAATTAGAAGAATCATCATCAGTGACAGATTTCTCAGTTCCCTTCAGTGCCAGCAGCAGTAGAAGAGGTCTTGAAATCACAGGATACCAGAGAGTGAAGGATTTCTGTAAGGAGCTACAAAGCTGCTTGCTGAGATCCCCATTGGAAACAAAGAAAACAGCAGGTGGACAGAGAGGTTTGTGTGAACAAGGCTGGGGTAGGCACCACATTGGTCTAGGGGACAAACCCCAAAAGGGCTGTACCCAGTGCCTCTCAGGAAAGCAGTACCTCAAAGTTTAAACCTCCTCAAAGGCGTCTTTCCTGACACAGCTTTGGCCATGGGATCTGATCTGTACAGTTTGGCTTCCATGGTGAACTAAGAGAACAAAGACCCCAAACAATGGGGACACCTGAAAAAAGTGGTTTGTATTCCTCTGAGCACCAACCTTTGCCCAAGAGGTCCACATACTAATAATTCACTTTGCAGTAAGACAATCCTTATTAAGGTCAAAATAACACTGGAACAAAAAAAACAAATCATTCTTAAACTGAAGAACAATGTCAGGTGGGGGAATAAATATAAATTGACACATAAATTACAACCACAATATATGTATAAAATCAGCAACATAATGTAATTGATGAGAGTATAGCCTATGATCCCATAATTCAAGATGCCAGTATGTCCAACATGTATAATTATAATAAAGCCAGGTTTTCCAGAGTGACCTATTTGGAAAACATATTGTTATTATTAGGTTGCTAGTGCATTCACTGGATGTAAATCAATCTCTTCACTGTAGGTGTTGACAGTGGCCGTTCTAGACATGACAAAACTTTATGATACCAGAGCATCAACAGTCCCACCTGCAGGATTAATTCATTATTTATATGTCTGGGTTTTTTGACCAAGACAACTCCTGAAGATGGTAGCTTTTTGCTGTCTTAGTGTGGCCTTTCCCTTGTTATACAGCCTTTTCCTTTACCCTTTACTCAGTATTAATTACCTGCTGCTTTTCATGTCATTAACTTGGCTTCTTCTCTGAGGCAAAGTTGCAGTTAGGTTCAAAATACATTTAGTCCTTTTTTTATTGCTGGCTGGAGAGGTTACAGAGTTGTTAGCTGACTTCAAGGCAATGAAACATGTAGCCCTGCTATTTTGTTACAGTGAGACCTTATGTTAGTGTTTGACCATGGCTTCAAGGAAGGCCTGTGCCAACAGTTATCTAAGGCAATGATGCAATTTATTGCTAGAAGGCTTCCTTTCACCAGGGCGTGGACACTCAGCAAGGACTGCCATTTAGCCAGTTTTGACAACCCAGCTCACTGATGATGAGCATCTTTGGCTTGCCAATATTGTGAAGCAGCAGGTTGTGCAAAGATGGGGGCTATGCAGACATTTCTTTGTGGCTCATTTTTATAGGTGAGGTTTGCAGCAGGGATGATCAACCCAAATACATGTCAGTTGGACGGATAAGACTGATATTCAATTTAGCCATCATTGGTCTGAATCTCATATGTGCTAAAGCGTTTTTTAGTTGTTCTGAATGTTTTCCCATTGCTGACACTCAAAACTTTGTGTACACGGCCCAGAGGATCAGTCATGCCACCAGTGTCACACAGACGGCAAAGGAGACAAGAGAGTCTGCTGCAATCATCCAGGGAGGATGTCTTAATTATCACCCCCTCTAACCTGAGAAGGTGGCAGTAGATACTCTCCCCCCTTGGCTTTCCAGACTCCTTCAGGTAGTTCAGAGGTAATTTGGCACGATGAGAGGGAAAGACATACACGCTGTGAAGCTGGCTTTCCCTCCCCTACTTATATGCCCCAAAATGCATCCACTTGTCTGTGGTGTCTCTTTGCTCCTTTGAAAAGGAGGGAGCTCTTGTGCTTGTGCTGGTGATTCCCAATGAGTTTAATGATTTAAATTGGGAAAGAAAAAAAATCAGAAAGGCATTATTGCTTTCTCATTCTCTTAAGTCACTGGCGTTGTGTTATTATCTTCATGTGCTATGGTGAATGGAACGAGTAAATAACTTATGCCATGCCTGAATTAGTACTTCCAAAGTGGGCAAATTTAATTAAACTACAAGACAAAGACATAAAGAGCACCTCATCCTCCTCTAATTCAGAACACTTACAAATTTCGTTAGTAAATTCTAGAATGGCTTACTATTCTGTGCTTTATTTTGAAGTTCTGGACACTGTCCAAGGTAAAAAATAAGTAATTTTTTCATCCCAGTATACCCTCAACTCAGCTTCCAATTGCACAACAAAAGATTCCATACTTTTCAAAAACACTAAGATCTTAGGTGCAGATAGCATCCCTCCCCTTCCCTGGCTCCCCATAACCCTCTCGCTGCCTGATCTGTGGCTGGTTTCACTGCCCTCCCATTACTGAGGTCAGCTAAGCAGAACAGGGCAAGACACAGGAGCTTGTTTTTGAGGGGTTGATAAGTGACCTGTAGGCTTCATCTGCATTGTGTGTCCCTTTAATTTTGTTAGGGGCTGGAATGGAAAAGCCAAGAAAAGAGAATAAAATAAAAGAAACCTTGGCTTTCAGTGATGTCTTCCCCAAACACCTTATTCAGGATCAGTCTGTTAAATCCTTCCAATGTATTGTAAAGGTCAGGTTAGGCTCCAGATTTATGATGAAAATACATTATTTTAACTCAACAGCACACAGTACTTGGTCCAGTGTCTAGTGTAGTCAATTGTGTTTCATTTAGTGCAACTCTCCTTTCACTTCAGGCAAGACTCTTGTTCTTGATGTAATAACCTATTTATTTCTATAGTTCTCTTTTTTATAGCTATTATTTTGGAAAAAAGTCAAAAAGGAGTTACTTTTTTTTTTTTCCCCTGCAAATTTTCACCAGTGAAATGCATGAAAACAGAGTGAATGAAGCTGTAGATAAAGCACAGTAAGAAAGACAACCTTTACAAGGCCTCAGAGAAACTTCATTTTCTCCCACCTCCCTCTTTTTCTTCTTTCATCAAATAAAATAAGTTACTTATTTCTTCTTTGTGCTTACTTTAGAGTGCTTTTAATTTTTTTTTAACGGACAGCTGTTTGTCATGCTCTGAAGGTTAAAGTTGGACTTAAGCAGATTACACTGTAGAATGAAACGTAAAGTGAGGATTTTTTCAGCACATAGACAGGTATTTTATGTACTGCTATTCTGGTGGAAGGTTACTTTTTTTAAACAGTTCATAAAGTGACTGTGTTTTGACCGGAAATTGTTTCTAGAAGTCAACTACTAGCTACTTTCTCCCTCCTGCTCTCATTTATACTTTATAAGTTATACTTTATAAATACTTTTGAAAAAGAAAAACAACATCTTTTTGGCTTCACTAATAGGAACATAAGAACAAATTCACTAAAGGGTAGTGATGTTTCACTGTGTTACCTGTGCCCTTGCTAATCTTTCTAGTCTTTGTGGTTTTTAAATGTTATCACGGTTATTTTCTCTCCCTTATCTTTTAAAATTTTCTTCCAGAAACACAAGCTGAAGGCAAAGGTAAAAATCATTGAATTCCCTGTGAAAAAAGTCATCTTGCTTCCATCTTCCATTTCCTTCCTAATGATGATGATTTCACTCCTCTTCCATAGTTCAAAACCATATTTGTGGCTACCAATCAGTCACAGGCTTTCAGCCAAGCGTCACTCATGTCTTCAGCCTTCTGTGCCACTAATGATCCCTAAAACCCCTTTGGGGTTACAATATTTACACCTTCACAACTAGATAGCTGAGGAAAAATAAAGTAGGCAGAGCCTGCTGAATTATTTTGGCATTTAAACTACCTTCCTGCACTGAAACTGCAGGCACATCAGTTCCACTTAGAAGAAAGTTAGTCAGTAATGAAGTCATCAGTGTCTCGTGTCAGTGCAGTGCACTGAGCTGTCAGAAGTTGTCTCGTGGCTCTTGTTCCTCTCTGTTTTCCTTTGTCACTGTTATTTTGTGTCTTCCAACTTCCCTTCCACTCCAACAGTCAGGGCAACTCAAGGCAAAGGCTTCTTCAAAGACTGCAGATGTGCTACTGAGATGTTTAACATCTTCCATCATCCTAGACATTGAAGTAGATGAACAAAACCATGGTCATACAGCAGAGAAAACTAAAAGAAAATCTCAGTTACATAGAGTCCATTTGTTCAAAACCCTGTCTAGAGCAGGTGTAGCCTCCTATGACATTTTGTATGCATGAAGACACATCTGAAACTATATTTTTTTTTACTTAGAGCAAAGTAAGGCAACACATTTGTACATGACTTCACATAATCCTCTGTGCAAACATTCTACAAACCTAATTAACAGTAACAGGAAATTTTGAGAAATAGCCAACAGAAAATGAAATGAATGAATGAAATTTAAAAAATAAAGATGATGAAGAGGACTATCTAGAGGAATTTGTTATCACTTTGGAGACATTTAAGAGCAGCAAAACAATTCTGTTCAGTAATTTTCAGACTTGGAGAGTTAATGTGTTTTGGGAGATAGGAAGTAAAGGAGATGACAAAATCAGGTACTTTAAATGATGTAAAAATAAATGAGCCAGTGTTGAAATGTGAAAGACTCACTTTCTACCTGCCACATCCATTGTGACACTCTAGATATTCTCTTCTGATTTGGAATAAAAGTCCACATGGTAGTTTACTGCCATGAAAAAAAAAATTACACAGATACTTTGCTGTTTCCACTATATCATTAAATCAATTTAGAGCTGCTGCAACATGCTTTGCACAAGAAAGGATGTATTTCTCTGCAAGTCTTGTTTCCTAGCTTTATTAAACTGTGTAGACAAGAATCATGCATGACCTGCAAAGGGTATAAGGTCAGCTGGGTAACATCACTGTTGGTATGTGAACCAGCTGTCAAAAATGCAATAGCAATATACTCTGGGAGATTACGGAGCTGGACAACTCTAACGTATGCAAAACACAGTGAGTGTTTTTTAAAAGAGGTGTGCGCTGTCATCAACATTGCAGAGCAGAGCAACTAAATGCCTTCAGTGGATTTTCGAAACATACCTTGTAGCATTAAGAGACATACAACCTTCTTAAATTCAGCCTATTGATTCAAAAATACAATTTTTTTAGGAAGTTATTGGCAGTTTCAGCTTTGTAAGTAACCAAGTCCTGGTACACAAATTCTTGGTGCTTTTCATGTCACATTGAGCACGATCTCCATGCTATTCAGAAGTCTGTACTGCTTCTGCAACCCTAATACTGTGAAAGACAACATCTTGCCGCTAGTTCACCCAAAATGTGTGACAATTTGTGATGCATTTGCAAACTCTTTTGATCAGTCTTACAAAGATCATGTAACTAAATTCAGAAAATTCCTCCATACTACTAAATAATTCACTGTAGTAATAATAATTCTACCACAGTGGAGAGTTCAGTGAAAATTAGAAGCAAAACCAGATAGTAGATATAGTAACTAGGCCAGAACTGGAAAGGCTTTTGTGATCTTGTGTTTAACATTGTCATTGGCCCATCATACAACCCCAGTCACTAGCTTCCACCCAGGGAAGTGCTCGAAGGGGATGCTGGAATTTCAAGATGTCTTTTCAGAGCTCTGTGCAGGCCTCCACACTGATTTGGCTACATACTAACCGTTGCTTCAGAATACGTGGTGTTACTTATGCCCTTAATCACTGTCTTGAAACAGGACTTTAATTTCTTAATTGTTCATGGACTCCAAATTCAACTTTCTTAGAGAAGGTTGTAATTTTCATTTAGTTTGCAATCTGCTTCATCAAGCTGCCATCTTCTGTGTTTCTCTTTGCAAGTACAGTAAAAGTAGACAACGTACAGTTTACCTTAAAGTGTTACCCAACATCTACTGAAATCCTGATCCTTTAAGGCAGTGTATTTCCTCTACACACATGTATCTCACTAGCAGCTGTTCCCAAACATATGAAGTCTCTTATTTTCAGGTTTTTCCCACTGCTTTCCCATGCTTTTCTTTTTTTCCTACTGACAACCATGTCACATAAAAACGTTGTCAGATTAGCTTCTAATGGTTTCGAAATGTATCATAGGAGTGGGAAAAAGCATTTAAAGGGTCTGACTTGTTGCTTATGCTAGTATGGTACTTCTTGGCAAACAAGTTATGAAAAAAATGAAACCAACCGTGAATATTTGAATTTTCGTGGTATGACTGACACAAATACAAACCTCTACAAGTAGTACATACATTTTAAAAATATTTCTGCTACAAAATGAAGGTAGAAGACTGTGTGTGCATGAAGAACTAAAACTTTTAATAAGAAAAATGTACAAGTTTATCAGACTATTCAGTTTAGAAACAACATAAAGTGATAAATGAATATTGTTGCCACATTAAAGATTTTTAGCTACAAAAGTTACAGTAGGAAAATAAATGCCAAGTATTTTACCTACATCAACTTGCTAGAAATTTCAGGTCGTCCATTTGAGCAGCAATGAATGACAATAAAATGCAAGGTATTAGTCATACTGAATAGTATGTAAATACCATGTAGAATCAATTGCTGGAAATTCTTTGGTAGATATTATAAACAAGTGATGTATTTGTAGAAATTAGGCTGACTTACTGGCAGAAAGACGTGTTACATTTTCAGGTATTCTTTGCAATGAATCATTCAACCAGCTGTACCATGTTCTTATTCAATATTAATGTATATTGCTAATGTTTACATATAGCAATGAAATGTACTCTGTGGGAAAATGAAGATTTATAACACATTTGTCATTCAGTTTTCTTTGTCAAATCACTAAATGTGATTCACCCATTTTAAGTTTCAGCTCTTCCAGTAGAAACGTGTGGGTTTATGCAGTCTGTTTCCCTACAGCAGTGATCTTCAGACCAGGATTTGGTAGACTGCAAAAGAGCCTAAGAAAATGAAATCTAATGACAGAAGAATTAACATCACTGTGCAGAAGTTCTGTATTAAAAGTTTTTGAGATCATAGTACCAGAAAACAGTAAGGTTACTATTTCTGTATCAGTAAGACAGAAAATTTTCCAGATCATTGTGCTGTTTATAATGAAAATACAAGATTAATTTTAGAAACTCAAGATGGATAGTTTTACCACAGAATTCTGCAGACTTTTCTCCCAAGTGATATACCTCAAAGGTATTTTCATTACCAACTGAATTATGCTATCCCTTTCTAAGTCTTATTCTTCCTGGTTGTCCCCTCTTGCATCATCATGGTATCCACATATTCTTTAGTGTTATCACTTTTCCAGCATTTGCAATGTATCATTGTGTCCCTTCATTAATGGTCACCTACACATGCTACACACTGATAGCTGTTTTAGAAGAGTCCAAAATTTTTCACCGTAGGAATATTCCCAGCTTCTTTCACCAATAAAAATGCTCCAGGTGTTAACTCCAGACTTGGCTTCCAAAAACAACTGCCTTGTCCCAACTTTTAGTAGTGCAAATATCTATCATAAATACCACCATCATTATTCATAATTATAAAATTTGAAGTCTTCAGATGGAGATTTTCAGACTGGCCTCCATACTATATGACTCAGAGAATATTTTTCAGCAGACAATAAATTCTGTGAATGTCAGATTTTTTGTATGGTGAGGAGAAGATTAGTATTGAATTGTGAGACTGCTTTTGGCCAAAATGTTGGGAAAAATAGAATATGTTAAAGTACAGAAAAATTTTTTTCTGCACAGTATTTTTGTTTTTAGAATTGTCCAAATATTTGAAAGGAACTGCAAGGAAGAAGAAAAAATATTAAATTATCCTGAAAATGATACCAAATGGAGGCCTAATCTAGGTTATACTTGTATATCTCTAATACCTGAGTGCCTCAGCAGCAGGAATGTGTCGATCCTCAAACGTCCTTTGGCAAGTGGAGTATTACTGCCCCATTTTACAGATGGGATGGTGGGTCAGAGGGGGACAGTGGTTCATTGCTCACAAACACTGCCACTGACATAAACACATCAGTCCTTCCTTCATCTCATCCCACCCCAGCATTACCCTTCTCTGTGTGCCACTAGAAGCATTTGTACCACCACCAATCAAATCCTAAGATAGATACCTTCTTGTGTTAAAAATGAAATTATTTCATTGTTTGAGAGGGAGATGGCTGGGGCATCTCCAGCACGTGTGTCCTGCCTTGGGTCCCCGTGTGGCACATCTGCTGACTGTACTGCTTCTCTTGGTGGCAGGTCTGGACCTCCTTAGCATGGAAAAACCTGTGCTAAAGCCTGTGTGAGACTGAAGCCCATGTGCTTGATGTGGAAATATGTCTCTGGTAAAGCAAGGAAACAACTGCAGCTGCACCTCCTAAACTTGAGGCAGTAACTAATCAACCTTCCTCTCAGTTCTGAGCTGGGAACCTTCCTAACTCAAAGTACAAGTTTCTAGAGCTGCAGAGCATGCAGCAGTAGTCAACAAAAATTTATTAAGTGCACAGGTAATATTGGTAATCTTATTAATATCCTTCCGGGACTAACTCTAGTATCACTAAATTTACTGTATGCCAATAATATTTAAACTAAGATCCTTAGCTGATCTTTCTTTTATTCTGTTAGTGAAAGTCAAAAACAAAGGACAAAGGGAAAAAAGGAGCCCATTACAGGAAGTGTAACTGGAACTGTTTAAAAATATTTGAATGTGTAGCTCTGGGTATAGTTTACGATGTTAAGTAACAGCAGTTATAACATTACTCCTCTGTAGAGTAGAAAGAAGGGTCAGCAGGAAAGAAGTATGATATATATCTGCTGACATTTTGTTGCCACATACACAGGCAGAAATATCACTTCTATTTTATGCTGAAATTGTGGGCATTTTGGGACAGTGACCTGACCATATAGCAGCCCCCTGTAACAGTACGTCTTCAAAGCAAAGTTGTTTTTCAACTTTTCTTTCAGCTCTGCGTTTTACTCTGTTCATCAGGTCCACAGACAAACTCTGATGCTGTCAGTCTCTGTGGGATAATGGGGTTGAAAAGAGAGGTTAGAGGCAGATTTTCACCTTCTTTCAACTTTCTCGTTTTCCCAGTTTACAGGTGAAGACACGGCTCACACGCACAGAGGCTTTTCGGAAGCAGCTTGAAGGCATCACACTTGTTCCTAGGCCATTGGTTAGTGACCTTAAGCCAGATGACCCCTCTCCAAGGCCATGCCATGGACATCATTATCCACTATTTGTAGCAACAAAGTCCCCCAAAGAATTAGGTTTGGAACAACTCTACTTACTGCAATGAGAAAAGATTAGGGGAGATGCCCTGTGAAGGCCAGTAGAAATATCTAGGGGAGCAGGGAGCACTCAAGCAATGAGGATTCATTAGCCCAGTGTAGCTTGGCAGCCTGGCTCCTCACACTTTGCCTCAGCTGAAGGTGGTGCTCAAAGCCAAGGGCCAATGTACTGGCTGGCTCTGCAGTGAAGACGTGCTTAATGGGGCTATTACATTTTCCACATAAGGGAAATCCACCACTATTTATATCCAGTTTAGTACTTCAGATTCAGGCAGAATACTTCTGAAACTGCAGCCATCCAATATTAATAGCATCTGTCTTGCAGATTAACTATCACATTGTGTTTTTATTTAAACATCATCACTGAGCAATCACTCACTAAATTATTTAAAGGAAACAAAAAAAAAATTGTTTTGAGGTCACAAGAAGGATGTCAGTGGGCCAGTATTACTAAGCATTTTAAAACCTGGAAGATTTAATTTTAAGGAATTGTAATAATGCCTTTCTTTGGCATATGTAATTTTATATTTTATATTTATGAAGATGGACATTTCTGAAGTGTTTAATGAGCAGCAATATAGTTGCTTGGTTAAAATGCAGAGCCTTATACTATTTTTAATATTATCCAGTAAGTAACCCAGTGCCATATGCTTCTGTAGTTTGATTGCCAAAGAATGCAGCAAGTTGCTTTGGAGGCTGCCTCCAAACTCCTCACCCCAGCCAAAACCACGTCTGTGGTACAGAGCTATTGATGTCCTACCAGCATGGAACATAAAAATGGACCCACAGAGAAGTTACACAGAGGCTCTGCTAACTCCATTGAACGGGATGTGGCTTGGAGCAATGTATGGAATCAGGGCAAAGCTTAAATACTAGACATGCTACACTGGAAAAAAACAGTACAATCTTGCAAACAGTGAGGTGCTTATTTCTCTTGGTTGCCGGATCCCCAAAGCATAAGCCACATACTAAACTTTAATGCACCATCTTAGGGTACATTAAATGTTTTGGACGGGGAAATGGAAAGAGAGCCATTTCACTTTTAATTTCTGCCACCTACCTCTCAATAGGTATAGGTGACTGAGCTAGAAATGTGTGCGTGAAGGGTAGAGGATGTGAAAATAAAAATGAAATTATCATCAGCAATAAAGTGTGAACATGAACAGAAGCTGAAGAGATCTGTTAGCTGTACACCTACATTTATTTTGTCGTCTTGCTTTGCATGATATGGCTTATTTAGTACAATGTTTATCTGTTAGGAATAGTATTTAAACCTTTACTTTTTATTTGTTTATCATACTGGGTCAAGATTAAGATCTCATTTTGCAATGACGGAATTGCTTCCATATACTGTAACAACTAAGCACTTCTCTTCCCATCTCATTTTTTTGACACCTTGCAAAATAGTACTGTTGCTTGGTAATCGTGAGGAGCCATAACAACCCCCTAGTGTTTTCATTCAGCATCTGGGTACTCATTGATGAGCCCTGCACTAATGGGAGCCCTGCTATAGTCTAAAAACCAGACCCAAAGATGTGTACTAGGACAACAGTGCAGTCTCTGCGGCACTGTCATCCTGTGAAGACTGCAGTAATCAAGAGACTTATTATGATAACAAATTGCTTCATTTCTAAATCAGTTCGTTTTGCTGTAGTAGTGTTGATTTGATTCTAGAAGTGTGATGTGATGAGGACTCTAAGCTCAAAACCTAGTTGTGTTTTTCTGGCTGCAATAGCTGGTCTATAAAAGACAAACCCTCTACAGGCTTTGCTTTGTTAAATGAAGACAGATAAAAATATTCTCTCTCCTGTCAACAAAGCAGCTGGACCTCCAGTGCCTAATATGATAGAAAACAACAATTAAAATAAAATTTACCTTATGCATACGCCAGTCTTAGACTATCTGGACATTTTCTATATAATTTAATATTTTTGGCCTAAAAACAATAATGCTTGAGGAGGGACATAAATGGAAACAAAGGAGCAACAAATCTGAAACAGATGTTAGGAAGCACTCCCAGCACAGGATAGCTGATGTGCTGAAAAGCTACCTGGGGGCAGGACATTAAAAGACGTCTCTCAAGAAAGCCTGTGAGGAACAGCAGAACAACGGAGGAGAGCTTGATCCAGATACCTCCTCGTCCTCCACACCTCTCACTTCACCACCTTGGGGGATTCTGCTTTTCTTACACAACACGATTCTCTGGCCCATTCAAGCCCACTTTAGAACAGAAGTAAAAATGTGAGGGAGAAATTTTGAGTGAATTTCAGATGAAAGGAGTAAAAAGGACTAAAAGCACTGTTGTATTCTTTCCCGTCTAACGGAAGTAGGCAAGTTTGACCCAGGATAAGTCTTTGATGGGACTAAAACTCACGATTCAGTATCCATCCATGCCATTAGTATTTTGTTCATTAATCAGGTAATTTTCACCGTTGGAAAATGAATCTTTAACCACTGCTAATGACCATGTTGATAGCTACACAATTCATAGTGCAGTTTTTAGGATTGTCTCTAAAATACCAAAATTACCACCTGTTGAATAAGGCACCTACTATGGTTAACCCCGCGCAGCTCATTCAGCTATCCTTACTGATTAACATTTAAGACATCCTGTAAAGTAATTTTCAATCATTCAAAACCAGGGGAAGAACAGGCCTAGCAAAGGAGAAAATGAGTCAGAAAGCAACATGGATTCCTTTGTCAGGGACCTCAGGACTCAGTCCTTGATTCTCACTCCCAGTCTGCTATGATTACCTTGTCAAAGAAAGCATTTGAGTGTTTCTGGGTGTTTTTAAATGTGGATGGAAACACACAGGGAAATTCGTTTGTTCAGGAAATCAGAGGGTTTGTAATGAGTGGTTCAGGGGATGATTTTAAATTCTCTGCACACCTAAATCCTCCAGACGCTCTTCAGACCCTATTTATTATTGCCCATGGGGCATATGCCAAGGGACCAGAAGATAAGCTCTGCATTGCTGAGCCCAGAGACAGTCTAAGTAATGAAGCCTGAATTACAGGATAGCACTTGTGACTTATGAGTAACTAAAAGACAAAGCTTTAGCAGCAATGTTCTTGATCATCAGCTCCAGAAGGGAAAACTCCATCAACTCCAGTTAACTGGTGTTTCAAGAGTGACAGGTTCTAGTCCATCCTCACAGGTAGCAGCAGGAAAGAGTGGTGCTTTTTTGGAATGGAGCTTTAACCAGCTCCTGTCCAGAGTCTGTTCAGGATCATTTCATATGTTCATGGGACGGGGGCAAAATACAGAACCCCTCATTACCTTCTCTTTTGTGAAGACTTGTTAAGCATACCAGGAAATACACCAATACCAAATGTGGATTGAGTGCTTTAGCATTTTCTCCCCTCTGCCAAGAGCATGGGCTAATGCTGTGGGTGCTTTGACAACATGTGATGGATCGCGGTCACATAGTCTCTTCCCTTCATGCTAGGGCTGCATTCTCTCCTGATTACTCTTACAATTGTTTCGTTGTTTATGGTCTAACTTGTTTCTTATTTCATGTTTTCAATTGCTCTGGATGCATTCATTCTCACTAAGAGATCAGGCAGCAAAGAAATGATAAGAGAATAAAACACAAGAGTTTCTAAGAAGTAGCTCATTATTGGCCCAAAGTCTCCAGCGTGTAACAGTTTCACATGCACAAAACTTCAGTTTTGCAGAGGCTCTGAGTATAAGATGTGATACTATGTTGATACTTAGTCATTAGTATGGTGTCTGTGTCTTTACAGTGATTACTAATATAGATATTATCTACATTTTTCTGAAGCTATATGTACTTTTATCTAAGTAGAAATATTTGTTTATTCTCTATAGGTAGAATTTCGATTACAAACACACAAAGTCTGCTTTCTTCCTGATCCAGAAATACTCTTGTTTAAAACTACAGAATTCTGTGCTACAGAAGAGATGCAGCATCAGAATTCAAAGCAAAAAATTTCCATGTCCACTGGGAAAACCAGTTATTTTCTTGTTGAGGTCAGCCCACTAAGCAAAACATTTGCATTACTCAGAATCAGCAAGCAGTCAACATGCTTCAAAATGAATGTAGTTGTGTTAAAACCTGATGCATATCCTTTGCGACGGTCACTGCAATGAAAATCCTTTACAGCTGTCACATGTGTAGACGACACAAATGATGCCTGGAGGGGATATGCTTTACTTATGATATGTTAATTTTTCGTGATAACGCACATGTAGCCAGTCAAGTAACAAGGGTGTGTCAAACCAGGCTTTGCATATACATTATATAATCCCATTTCAGTAAACAAATTCTGGATAACAAAATGAGAAGGCTCCTAGTTTCTAAAAATAAAATCTCTTCTTATGAGGACAATTATTTGCAGACATAGTGTGTGTGTGCTGTGGTGCTTTAGCTGTGCATGTTCTGCCTGCCTTCTTCTTATCTCCTTCATACTCTTTCTTCTGGTAGCTCATGCTCCTCCTTTGAAATCTCATGTAGGTTCCTGCATCTTGAGTGTTATCACACTTCACTGTTGTTCTGTCTTTTGAGCCAGCATATGCTGACTTATGGGACAGTAAGAGGTTATTAGGCCATAATTCTTTAAAGGGACATGTTTTTACTGCTGTCCCGGAGTGGCCTATGATGCTCAGGATCATAACACATTCAGCATTTCTGGCCCAATCTCGTCTGCTCTTTGCACTGTTTACTTTGCTTGGGGTTTGCTTCGTGTTTGCTGCTGCCTTAATCTGTTGGATGCTTTTGTGAGAAGCCTTCGGTTTCCTAATCCCAAGTCTTACTTGTGTATTTTCCAAATAGTTTAGCTTCCAGGCACTGAAGTGGTAAGTGGCTATAAACATGCAGTGCTTCCCCCTGCAAGTGAACCATGAGGCTCTGTGCAGAGCACAGCAACCGTTCTGGGCAAGGGACATGGAGAGAAGGATTTACCTCAAGATGAAATGATGTGCTTTATGCCGATACATATGAGTTAGGGCTATCACTCTAACATGATTTACAAAAAGGTGTTAAAGAGACAGATGGAGAGCTGGGTTTCACTGGCATAAAATGTATGCATGCAAGTCAGGTTGCAGACTAGTTCTTTACTGAAGCTAGCTGTGGAAAAGACACAATGGCTGTGATAGAATAAGGGACCCCAGAGCTCCGTTCCTTGTCTGCACAAGCTACCTAAATCACCATATGAATCACTAGGAACCCTGGCAGACTTTTTCTCCTCCTTCTAGCGGAGACAAAGGCAGAGATTCACAACAACAGAGTGGGAACTGATCTGCTGCTCATGCTTATGGGTGTTCAACCTCCCCTGTAGCTTCAGGAAGCCCTGGAGTCACTTGGTCCTTTGGGTTTTTCCTTTATGTAGGAAAGCTGTGTGCTGCCCTTTACCACAATAGAATCAAGGCTGTAGTCTAACCATAAATTAATAAGTATTTTCAATATGCCCCAAACTCTGTAAAGTTGCCCAAAAACATAGTGAAGGTGTGGTCAAGGACACAGGAGGGAATGGAACAAGACCCAAATAAACAAGCTAATAAGCAATCCAAGAAGCCTACCAAAGGAAAACCAAGTTAACGCACAATGCCCTAAACCTGCTCTCTAGAGCAATCAGTGGTCTCCAGTTTTTCATGTTCAGTGCCACATGGCGTATGTGAGCCATGACAAGACTCTGAGGAATCAGGGAAGCTGGAGTCTGGCTGGCATATGAAATCATTCCTGAAGTGCCACTGCCTGTGACACAAGGGATCGTTCCAACATCTTTGCTTGCCTACAGGACTTTTTTCTAACAGGTGCAACAGATGAACTTCTCTTACAGCCTTCCTTGTGGGTAACCAGTGCCAGTCTGGGATGCCAGATGACGGAGGAAGGTGGCTTCGCTCATGCTAGCAGGACTCACAGCATTTTTGTGAATGAGCAGCAGGAACCTGCTCTTCTGCGGAAGGAGATACTGAATGCTCTGATTTACTCTTGCCACGAGACTGTGAGCATGAAAGGCTGGGGCTTTCCAGCAGCTCTCTCCTGGCACATGAGCTCCACGGCATTCTCCAGGCTGAGAACCGCCCTGAATTGCAAAGGAAAATGTTACAGCTGGGGCTGGAAATCTGCTGCAGCTCCTGAGTGTTTTTTTGTGCCCCAAATTCTGCAGTGGCCTGATTGATTAAAACAGTGGCGGATGATTAGCTCCAGCTTAAATCCCATCTGCCATGAGAGGATACTGAGACAGGTTGGTCAGGGTGGTGGGAGACATGTTGCAGGGTCTGGTCTCAGCTGATAGGGAGCCTGTGCCATCCTGCAGGACTGTTACTCCTCACCTTCTTCCCAGTTCCTGACCCTCATCCCAGAGAGGAGCAGATGTCCTCCTGGCCTTTGAAAGCAGATAAGGCAAGTCAGACTGTGGAGAGCAGACTTAGGTAATGCAACATGGAAATGATCCATAGCTCAGCTGTTTAGAAAGTTAAAGGGACAAGGATGTGACTCTTCAAAGGATAGATAACAACACTTCCCAATAGGTCCTGTGGTTGGTTTAATAAATGGTTTATCTGGTCTTCAGTTTCTGTTAGTTGTTGGAGTTATGTGACCTTAAAAAATATAACAACATATTGACAACTTTTGTAACTTGCTTTTTGACAAAGACCTAAAAATCAGGGGTTTGTTTGGAAAAAGGTGATGATGGTGAAGGTTTTTTCATTTAGGTTTCCCCTTAAAAAGCATTTGGACCAGAAGCATAAGAGGAATTAAAACTCCCAGCATTTCCTAGCTATGAATAATATCCATAACTACAGAAGAAATCCAGAAACGAGAGTTCAGGCCTCAGCAGACTAAAAACCATTTACCAGTCTTTCATCACAACCTCAGCACATCTTAGACGTGAGAAGCAACACTCATTAGTTGAATGTCGTGCAGCATTTTGCAGACTTATTTTCCCCTGTCCTCCATGAGAGCCTTCTGAGTCAAAATAATGGCTTATTATTTGGACAGAAAAGCATTCCTGAAAAGTGTTTTCTTTGTTTTTGTTCACGAATTAATGATGGAAATGAACAGGTGGCAAATTAAGTCACCCTGGTACTCAGGGGAAAACAAAACAAAACAAAACAAAACAAAACAAAAAAAAACACAAAAAACCCCATACAATAACAGCAACAACAAAAACAAACAAGGAAAAAAAAAAACAACCAAACAAAAAAAAGCCACAAACAAGCAAACCCAAACCTTCAAGTTTAATCTGTTCACATTTCTTTAGAAAAAGAGTGGCTTTTCTCTCTACTGTTCTATACAGGCCTTGGTTCAGTCTTCATCAACCACATTTATTCTTTGGGACTCATCTGCATTGAAAAAAAAAGAATGACAGAAAAGCCAACAATATTGGATGATCTAGTTATGATATATCTTTGGTTTAATGATTATTTAAACATAGCTCTTGCACTGTACTGTAGAGGAGACCTAACCTGTTTGTAGCTTTGAGGCTGTGGTTGAAAGCCTCTGTTACAGTAAAATACTGAAGTTTTATTTGTACTATAGATATAACAGCCACATTAACACATACAGGTGTCCTTGTTTAAAGACCAAGCAGGTTTGATTCCTGTGCCATATGTTGTGAAGTTCTTTGGTGACAGAAGCCTACAGCATGGATATCCCTTTTGTCTCTGACAATATTTGATGCTGGTTGAATATTTTTGCTGCTGTTTTCAGTAGGAGTGAGGTTTTGATGACCACAAAGGAGAAACAGTAAAACACCGAACTCACAGCCCGGACGTAAAGCTTAAACTGTAACACCTTTTTCAAAACTCCTTTTTCTTTTCCTCAGTACTGCTGAAATTCAATAAATGACTCCTCATTAGCTGATATAAAGAACTGTTACAAAGCATACAAATATCTGATAATACTGACAAATATCTTGTTGAACCATCAAATAACACTGAAGTAGGTCTCATTCATATTAGAGTGCAGATCTGAGGCAAGCTGTGTTGTGACAAAGGATTTAACTCTTTGAAGTGTCTCACCTTCCCCTAGACAAAAATGAGCATGGAATCTGAATGAACCCAAATTCACTGCTGTTAGTGACAGATCAGATTTGGAAAAATTCTGAAAATTGTTTTTTTTTGTTTTTTGACCCTTGCTCTTATCACAAGTTTCTATTTCCCATAGTGAGATTTTAGTCCTTCTGCTATAAAATAAGACATCATGGTAAAGAAAGAGGAAAAGGAAGAAAGAAAGGGAAAAAAAAAAGGTTTCCTGAACTCCTTGTAGTATTCCCAGAGGACATCTTGGCATCAACTGGAAAGTTTCACAAGCTGTCCGTGAACATCAGAGAGTAAAGACTCATTTGGGCTGTGGCTTTGGTGAGTCAATCTGCTCACACTTCATCAGGAGTGTCAGGGGATCCTGATAAAATGATAGCGATGCTGTGCACTGGGTAGAAGAGAACATAAATAAGCAACCTAATTCCATTTCTTTTTGCATTTCTTTACATCCATATGCTGGAATCATATCACACCAGCCCAGCCTTTGTACTCAGAGAGTTGCTCTGAATTGGATTAGGTAATATATTGAAAGCCATATTTCTTGTAGTGCCTTTGGGTTTTGTGCATGTGTGTGCATTATTTCCTTATAACCGTGGGTTTGTATATGCATAAAACAACTAAAAGCTGCTTCTCCTAGTCATTTTGCTAGAAATCAAGGTCATTCCCTGGGATTCTTTTGCTACAAAGCTTGTGATGAATACATGAACTAGTGTGTAAAAATCCGAAAGTATTATGGAAGAGTTAAGGAACCCTTTCATTTTAATGCAACAGAGAGCACCAAGTGAGAAGTTGGCAAGCAGGGCACTACTTTCTCTGCTGAGAGCTCCACATTAAATCAAAGCTTTGGGATATCTCTCCTTTACCACTGGAAAGTTTGCTAGTGATATCTGCCAGTCCCCACGCTACTCCGAGCAGCTGAGTAGAGGGCAGCACAGTGTACTTCCAAGCACAGAGGAGACCACTGATTCATCTTGCTTCAGTTTCAGATAAAGACACCCTATTCACAGAATCACAGAATCACAAAATCACAGAATGTTGGCTTTTTCAGATCATGAACATCAAAGGGAAAAAAACATAGCTAACCTCCAGAACACCAACCCAGGGAAAGAGTGGGTCCTTCAGCACCATGAGCTGTGTTCCTCTTACCATGTATAGGACAGCAGATATATTGCCCATACTCATTGCATCAACTGTGTAAGTTCTTCTTGGAAGGCTTGTTTGTCTGAGATATTTGTAGAGTATCTCATGTTGTTTCAGTATGTGCTGGTGAACTAATAATAGTAATATTTTCATTCCTTCTCTTTACTGCTGGCCATCAAAATGCTTGCACACAGACAGGTATGATACTGTGTACCCAGGTGGCTTATGTACTAGACAAGCACTTGCAGATCCAGTACCCTAGATGTAGTTTACTGCTCTCATTTACTTAGCAGAAGTTTTTACATGTATTAATTCATAAGTCTATATTACACAACTGTCTGCTCCTTAGCTCTGGCCTGTGCCCTTGCTACACCCTGGTGAGCAGCTCTCTCCTTCCATGCAGTGCATGCCCAAGCAGGGCAGTCAATGAGAGAAAGCCAGAGTCAGGCATATTGCCCTTGTTTCACATACTTGGAACTGGCACTGAGTGTGAAAAAACAGAGGGAAGGAAAAAATAGGAAGGTTTTTTTTTTTTTTTTGTCATCCCCATGAGCTGTTCAGTTGTACAGTTGCTAGATCTGATTTAAAGGCAGAGTTCAGAGAACACAGTTGGGGATCCCAGAGAAAATGGGGCCATTCCTTTTGGGTAGCAGCCCACAGCTAGATCAAATTATGCTGACCATGAAACTGTATCCTTAGACAGGAACCCACAGCTGCAATTGCACAGAGAGTCCTGGAGCATGCGTGGAGCAACTGGAATATTCTGGAAATACAACTGGGAAAATTCAAGGGTTCACAGCTGAGCATGTGCAGAGTGCAGCAAGTGAAAGGTCTGCAAGTTGGCATCACTCGGGGAGATTTTCATAAGGATGCCAAAAGTCAGCACACTGCTTGGACAAAGAACCTTACCTTTACCAAGTTTCAAACTCTGGCAATATATTGGTCAAGGAGAAGGCCATATATGTGGGTGTATATTCTGCCTGAAGAATAGCTGAAGGAAAGCTTAATTGTTTTTACTGCAGCTTCCCAGGAACACCCATCCTGACAACAGCTCTTACATGGAAAATTTCATCTGGAACAATTCCGTTTACTCAACAGAAAGTTGTATGACTGGATAAAGAAGCAGTGTTCATCTGCCTGCTTTCAGGTTTCAGATACCATTCACTCCATTTGCTGTGTTTTCTGGTTACCCCTGGTTCCATGCCTTCCTGTTTGTGCTGCTGTTGACCATTAGCCACCATATGTGGTCACTTCCACTGTGTCCTGGAGACCAAGAACCTCAACAGTGACATCACGTAACCCTGAAAAGTCATCTCCTCCTCCTTAAGGTGATTAACTAAGTCTCACAGCCAGTCAGCTTTAATTGGGCTTTACATTTGTGGCAATTACATTTTCCCTCATCCCTCTCCTCAGTTCATCATGCCATGCTTGTCCATTTGTTATCCTCTCAAGCACCGGTCTAATATAATCCCAAACATGTAGATCAGTAGCGATGGAACTAAGTATTGCGTGTTAATACAGTTACAGATCTTAATTCAAGGGAATGAAAAGCCCCACAGAGATTGATACAGCTGGAAAGATTTACTAATTTTCACTGAAACAGTGATATGGAGCCTGCTGCCTTCCTCTCCCTTGCTGGATGTGATAAGTTTTCCATTGAGCCTCTAACTCTATCTCATTAATGCATTGCATTTAATGGAGCAACAGCTACAGCTGTTCATTTTATACTCCAGGTATCCATCCTATAGGCTAAGACAGACAAAATAATTACAGAGGCCTGCCCTTCAGTATGACCATACTGATGCCCTGCTTGGTGGGGACAAAGAGTGGACTTTTTCACTTTTCCAGGAGAAGTTCAATAGATGTTGGCCATAGCTGAACAAGGAAGTATGGTAGGACCAGGGCAGGAAGAGAAATCCTGTTCCCCAAATCCTCTCTCCCTCCCTACTATTGTCCTTGCCTCTACACACACTCCTAGATCTGTGTGACTCAAAAATTTTTGTGTCCTAATAGCAAAAAGACAATCATTCTGCTTTGTAGGGCTTTCCTCTTCCAGTCTGAACTGAGCAATACAAAAGGGAACTCGGGAAAAGAAATCCAGAAACAAGGTGATGAAACATCACAAAATGCCTGACTGTCTTGCTCTCATGGTAGGATCCCTTTACACCACCCTGAATCTAGAGAGAACACACTTGTGCAAAGAAAAGGTCTCATGAGAACAGAGCAGGTGATTGCTCCTTGTATTCTCACTTAAAGCATTGTTAAATTACATTTTAATCCGTATTTTTATATTGCTCTTCAGGTAAGTACTCTGGAACTAATATAAATGACTAGGAATTTACTCTCTCATCTCTTAACTGGTTCAAGGAAAACAAAAGGTACACTTTCCACAAGCCATTTCTCACTGTATCAAAGGGTGCTGTGGCTGGATTGTCACAGAAGTCTGGGGCAACAGGCTGCCTGATACAAATCTAGATGAAGAAATACATGGTCAGTAGGATAGAGGGATTAAATGCATTGCAGAAACAGTGTGGATGGATGCTATTTCTACATCAAATATGGCAGGTGTATTTGTCTTAATTAATGATAAAGTAGAAATGGAGAGTGACCCAAAACCAGCAGTCGCGAAGTTGCAAACATACAACAAAATATCTTTGGAACAAAAAAAACACTTAAAATTTAGTGCTTATTCTGCTGTTGAAATGATGAAAAAAATGTTAAATATTAGTACACAGACTTTAGGGTGTCTGTAGATACTGTTGTGGTTTGAACACCCTGATGCTGAGTATATCAAAATCCCCATGGCTGTCTATAATGGTCCTTCCACATATTGCATGTCTAGTATCTGTAGTACTGGGCAAATTTAGCACTGGTATATCCCTAGCATGCAGGCTGAGGTTTCAAATTACTGATGAGGCCTTCTGCTTCTTTAAACGTGGTATTAAGAGTACCTTAGAGTTCTGAGCAATATCACCCTTTTTTAGATCTGTCCATTCATCATAATATTGTGCCAGGGTTTGTTAGGTAAACTTGATTGACAGGCACCCATCTTTATTCCCTGCATAGTTGTAGGTCAGCACTGGTAGAAGGTAATGCTTTTTTAATTAGCTGCTAGGGTATTATATTTCTTTTGTGTAGATTGAATGTTGCATTCCTGTGAGTCACTATCTGGGGAGTCTGCCTTTATATTCACTATTCAGTATAACACAGACGAGTGGAGAAGAGTCATAAAAGATTTATATCAAAGATGTTTATGAAAAGTCTAGGATCTGGACAACCTCCAGGTTTTTCAGCAGTGACTGTAAGACAAAAAAAAACCAACAGCTTTAAAATTATGATAGAAACCAATTCAAAGACATGCTTTATACTTTGCACCAGCAATCATGAAGCCAAACCACTGGCTGTAAATTGTGGGCATAATCTGAAGTCCTCTATAGATACTGATTTCTCAGCTAGAATCTAAAGGATCAAAAAACTTGTGTGCAGAGAGGGACAACAAATCAAGTGTTTGAGATGACAATAATATGCAGAATGCTATTGGAACTAAATTTTCTTCTACCTAAAATCACACAGTGCTTGAATAGGCTGTGGCAAGCACTCTAAAAATTTCCAACAGTCCTCCAACAAGGTAGGATTATTTGTTTGAGGAAAACACAGTACACTGGAAAATTTATACAAGACTGTTTCTAATAAGCTTACAGTAAAGATGAAGGGAAATTGCAGAAAAATAGAATGACAGGGCATCCATGCAAATTCAACTTAGGTTTTCCACACCCTTAAAACTTCTGTAGAGTTATTTACTGTTGTGCAAAGTAAAAATATGTAAAGCAATGCTACCTGGACTAAACTAGCTCTATGATAATAATTCATGTGAGACTCCAAAACTCAAGGACTTCCTTAGCAGTACTCAGTCAACTGTGGCTTAAGAAGCAAGATCACTAGTGGCAGGTAGCACTGAATATACTCTTCAAAATAGGGTTTACTAGAACCACACTCTGCACTTAATATATGAGTGCAACAGTGAATTTTTGGAAAAATGGCCCCTTTGTTTTCTGTTTGGAAGTTCCACCTATAAAATGTTAACATAACTAAGTACTTACTCCTGCAACTGATTCAATAAAGATATAACTCAGGCAGGGACTCATTTACACTTAGATTATCCCTGCAATTCAGAAAAAGTTGAACAAAATGAGGCCATACATTCTGTGTGTATAAACAGTGAGATCTGGCCTCAGTCCAGGTGGTGTTATATCCCATAGCATGTCTATAAGTATGTGCGTATGTTATGTGTAAACATTCATAAATATACTTCAGCTTTCCCTTCAATAAGCTGACTCCATAAGTGTTTTTCACTTGAACTTGGGAATTGCTACTTAAAAAAACACTTCCTAAGATAATGTCCTGGGGAGAAAGAGAGGCTTAGGCTCATGATAAATCTTGCTTGCACACAAATCAGTCCATATGTAAGGGAAAGGGCTCTGCAGACAGGACTGGAAACACTGATCTCCAGCTAGCTCCAGGTGGTCTTTGCCAACTTATTAGCTACAGTAAAGAAAATGAAACAAAAATGCCTATTAATGTCCAGGATAATCAAATAACATTGCAAATAGGTTATTTTTGAATCAAACCTACAGGCTGTTCAGGGAAGTATGTAAATGATTCTGTTTCCCTAAGCATTTTCTGCATTAATAATGTCGGGTGTTATCTGTCATGTGTGAATAACTTCTGTAAAATATTCCAGAGATTTATCTGAAGTTGAAAGCATTGCCTCACTTTTTCTCTCTTTTCACACATGCACACACCAAGACATAATGCTTATTACCAGAACCTGGTGCAAACTTCTAAGTAAGCTTAATGAGTTACTTTTGTTTGTATCTGCATATGATGACAGGAGAGGAAGATGTAGAGGGGTAAATAATATTTATCATTCAATTTTTAAAATATACAGAGACCATAGTTTTCAAAACAAGAATTAGTTGTTTATGAAAAAGGAAAAAAATGAACAGAACTATTACATCTAAGCTTGTCTATTGTTTTTATCGGACATTTTAGAATTTTGCATTTCTTTGTGATGGATTCAGAAGTCAATTTAATTGATTTTTCTACTACTGGCTTTTCCTAACTTGTCTGCTTTTGTATAGCGTGATAGCAAGTAATATCAGTCATACCAGTGTGCAATGATTTCTGGATCCTTGGGTATTGGTATTCTCAGAACATGTTTACAGTGTACAAAATGTGGTGTCTGCATTTCAAATATGTAACACACTTTTTGTTTAGAGATGAGCATAGTCTCCAAGATTTAAGGCAGTATGTCAGTGATAGGGCAGGATATTCACTGGATGCTTTTACCTGTTCTTTCTGTAGTGATTCTAATTCAAGAGAAAAGAAAAATAAAAGTTGTCTTTACTTTTCCATCACATTTAATTGGCCTGTGGAAAATGCAGGAGTCTCACTCAAGTTTTATAAACAGACACACCATTATGTTCTTCATTAGTTTGAAGAATACCTGTATAGGTGGTAGCTGTCAGATACAATAAGTACCCCCCTCCTTTTTTGCTTATATAATAATACCAGCATTCAAAAGACTGATCACTGCACACTGATCTACAAAGCATCTTGTTTCCTCATCAAATTTCCCTCCCTGCTGGACTTAGCCATGCTTGTCAACTTCCCAGATCCCCCTTTCAATAACTGGTTTATTCTTAGCATCTTGCCAAAACACATTCCTAGGAGTAAACCACAGAAGAATGAAATTCTAATTTCTTTATCTCACTCAAGAAGAGTTTTCTACCTGTGCTCCTGGGAAAGGTCACAGGTGATTTTGGCTGTGGGTTCCCTTGAAAGCAGCAGGCATGTACAGCACATTGGGGCCCTTTGTCTATAAATATAGATGACCACCAAAGATGACAGAGAAAAAAAGATCGGGGAAAAAGATGAAAATGGAAAAAGAAAGAGAAAGAAAGAGAAAAAGAGATAGAAAAAAGAAAGAGAAAAAGAGAAAGAAAAAAGAGAAACAAAAAAGAAAGAAAATGAAAAAGAAAAAGAAAAATAAAAAGAAAAAGAAAAAAGAAAAAGGAAAAAGAAAAAGAAAAAAGAAAAAGGAAAAAAGAAAGAGAAAAAAGAAAAAGGAAAAAAGAAAAGGAAAAAGGAAAAAAAAGAAAAGGAAAAAGGAAAAAAATAAGCAAGAGCAGGGGAAGAGGAAGCAAATAACTTGATCAAGAAACAACATGGTATTCTATGTCAGTATTAAGGTCAACTACAGCTCCTAGGTAGAGCCAGACTGAAGTTCAGAAACAGAAACTGTCCTGCCCTCCAGCCTTCAGCTGTGCTCTCTTGGTTAAAGCTGAATGTCTTCTGTCTTTGTCTGGAACAAAGACAACACTGATGTGTCCAGCTCACACCCAACACCCTGCAGAAGGCCAGGCAAACCACACATAAATGGTCAGGGTTTACCTATTCTTAGGATAAATGTGGCCTGCAGGTTCTAGGGCAGCAATGAAGCCGTTTCGTGGCTCTGCTCTTCTGCAGGTTTAAACAAATCTACATTAAGTTGAAAGAGTATGTCACTATGGAGCAAGAGTTAAAAATGAGCATTTACTGGCTTTCTAAGCATTGACTAAGTGGATTAGGGATGGATTATTAGATTCATTTAATGAGAGTCCTACTTGTCCTTTCTTGTAAAGACTAATTTATCAATTTCACAGTCTTGCCTATTCTTTTCTGATGTTTTATTTATTACTAAAATACTCATTTACTTTATTCACATATATGAAGTGTCACTGAAACCAGAACAGCAAACAGAAGGAAAAGTTATAGCTTTTAAATATTATTTCACCTCCTACTTGGTGTTTGTTGTGGGCTTCACACAATAAGTTCTGCATCCATTGAACGACCTGAAGTACAGCCCTTAGCAAGGTAAGTGTCAGGTGCCTTCTTTCCCCATAAATACATCTGTGTTAGTGTCTGACCCCACACTTTCCAGGCACATTTTAAGCACAATACTTGTGTTCCCAATTCCTAGATGAAAAATAACATTTTCTCCAGATGACAGTAAATGAACGATAAAAGATGTGCTTGCTGCTGTCTTTTTTTTTTTTTTTTTGCTTTCTAATTTTGTCTTCTTTGTTCATCCTACATTCCTAGAGGGGACTCTATATTTCTCTATACTTTATATATCTCTACTATATCAGAAACTGAAGGAATATTTTTCTCCACCTGCAATAAAATAACCATTATCTGTAGCTCTGCTTTAAATCTATGAGAGGAAAGGGAACTCTTCATCAAGCCAAATAATCCTTTGGATCAGAACTTCTCTGTTTTACTCAGCATGAGCCAATATTATATTCACTATACAACCAGTGACTTGCTTAAAAAGTTAAGATGACAGGTTTTTTATGACCAGGGATTTGTGGTCTCCATTGTAAAAATTAATCTCGAATCTCTACATTTTCTTCTTCAGTAGGATGAGGCTATGAGCCTAGCTCTACGGAGAGCAAGGCCTAAAAAATTTTTAAAAAATTTAAAAAAAATAATTCATGGTGTTTAAACTATGTATGTGTGGACAATGCTTCTGGCTGCTAATCCATTTTAAAAGGAAGAGACAAGATACAAAGGCTGCTTGGCTGCTTCACTGCTGTTGAAGCTGGACAAAAGAGTGGTGCAGAGACAGAACATCTCCTTCACAGCTAACGAGCATTCTCAATTCTCCCTCTCTCTTGTTCTTATCTCCCTCTCAGGTTACTGCATTTTCTGCTCCCCTCATGCCATTGCAGTAGCGCTGAGGACAAGTGAGATAATGCTTGGCCCAAATCCAGGCAATCATTTTGGAGTAATTAGTTTAGGCACTGCACACCCAACCCATATTCTTTTTTCGGGTAGGTATCAAGTGGCTCACGTTACCTGATCACCTGCCTGTGTTTGGATGGCCAGCCCCAAGGTTCAATTAAATCTTATCCCCAGGTAGCAAGTAAGAACTGAATGTTTCGGTTTGTTCTGGGAAATGGGGGTCTGCTGCAATGAGTTATTTCTCCTCCTGCTGCTGTGTGTGATCTCCTTTTTGCTGTTCTACTTCTTTGTCACTTCTAGCCCAATAACAAGTCTAATCTGTGATGATCTTGGAGCTGCTGTTAGTCCTGATATTGCTTCTTTTTCATTTATTTGGAGAGCTGCGGAAGATCAATGTGTATTGTGAGGGACAAGCAATTGTGCACCATGAGAAACCAAGGGCACAAGTAACTATGTGTGCACTTTTCCAGTGGATGCTAGGACTTGCAAAAGTGCACACAGGGAGCATCCCCTGCCTTCCCACCAGTTTTCACAGAAATTAGCCAATTGTGCACCAGAAACGTGCTCCTCTTGCACACAATTCTCACATGAGAAATGCTGTATAGGGACAGAAGATGACTGCTGTTGATGTGCACTGTATGCAGACAGCTTTCTTACTAAGGTGACATTTTTGCACTACTTATTCTGCCCTGCCCCATCCAATGCTTTCTGACCAATTCTCTACCACCCTTTACCACACACCCCTCCAGCCCAGGGTCTCTCTGAGCCAAACTCCTCTCCTCGATGCACATTAACCAGTAATGGTGTCTTCCTCACACCCCTTCACTTACACGCCTTGTCCCTGACCACTGGGGACTCTTCTAAGGCCAGGAAGGTGCTTCGTCTCCACCTCATCCTCACCTCACCTTTCTGCTGTGACCATGAGTAAGGCCGCAGCTTCATGCCAGCTGTGAAGGTGGCCTTGTGCTGTGGATGTATACCCACCAGGAGTGGGGCTGAGGCCACTAGCAGCTTCACAAAGGCAAGAGAAGAGCTGTTGGATGCTAAAGGCTTCCAGACAGTACTGTCCTGGATCAGATACAGATTGGCAGCCTCAAGGTGCATGGCTTCAATTTCCCTTTACCAAATGCCCCAAGCTGCTCAGTCTCCCATGGTGAGAGTTCTAATTTAGGAGAAATCCCATAGAGCTCTGTCGTACTTGTCCTCCCTGCCTTCTTTCTGATTTTTAAAAGTGAGTCCATGAAGTCTTGCAGCCAGATGCCTGCTGGCTCTCAGGTGAGTGTAAGCAAGCATCCTGAGAATAACTCAGCTCAAGAATTAAAGCTGTGGTTGCTATTTCTATTCCTGGAAATCAGAGCAAATAGCAGTATTTCAGTCCCATTTCATTTAGCTGATTAGCTTTGCAATCAGTGCATGAAAGAATTTGGGTTCATCAGCTACTCAGAACCCTGAATAGCATAATCCAAGCAAGGGAAATAAGGCAAAAAGAAAAAATATATATATATTTGTGGTTTGTGGTTAGAATTTGATTCAAATTTGAGGGTAAGAGGTGCAAGGTATTCTTGCAAGAAACAGTAATTGTGTTAAGGCAATGTTGTTCAAGAGGGACATTGGTGATTTCAGTGTTACTTGATTTCTTTAGAAGGCAGCCAGATACTGGACTGGCATGAACAGATTATTTTCTTCAAAGCTGGCAGAACTGTGATGACTGCAACAGCTGAAAGTCTTGTTCTGCACTGCATCAGCACTATTATTATTACAGTTTTCATCCAGTAAAACTAAGTAGATCAACATAGCCACAACTGCCTCCAAGTTTTTCAGCAGCGTAGGAGAAATTGGATGTCACTCTCCAGTGGACAAGGGTCCAGGGACAAGCTCCTTCTGCCAACGGAAAGGCAGTAGGAGGAGAAAGGCATGTTTAAGACGGAGAAATGTGGGCAGCTGGGCTTCCTGCTGCCCCTGCAGCAGTCAAGGAAATAGAGAGGAATAGGCAGAGCTGTTTCGGAAGTGACTTTCCTGTCCCCACAGCCGGTGCTGGCTGCTCCCACACCCTCATCCCGTGCCAGCCCCAGACAGGCAGGTCCCAGGGCAGGGTTGTGTGAGCCCAGGCAGATCCCCCAAACTGTCACCCCCACTGCTTTTGGCCCAGCACCAGCCAGAATAGCACACCAAAAATGTTAACGTCATGTCTATGTGTGATTTTACCTCACTGCACACCGGGTGTGATGAGAACCTGCCCGCTGTTTGTGAAGCACCAGCATCCTTCCCTGACAAAAGACCTCCACATCTTGCCCAGGCAACTCTGCCTTCCTGGCCCCACCATCTCCCCAAACACCCTCCAGCAGCTCAGCAGCGTGTCCACCTCACCACAGTCTTTGTGCGGAAGGCGATTACTGACATTGTGTCCCAAAAACTTAGTGTCATGAAGTGAAAACAGCACAGTGTGAAACAGAAATGGGGAACATATGGTCACAAACTGGATTACATGGCTTGAAAGCACCTCTTATTTCATTCAGTAGCAACCTTTATATTAGAGATGGACAAAAACCCAGAGTCCACATCTGTTAGAGGAGATGGAAGGTACTAAGTTTAAAATTTAAAAGTTCAGCTTGATACATGCTGTTATTTTTCTGGGCTTTCTTTAGAACTGAGGCACAATGTAGAAAAAGGCTCCCAATACTACAAGCGAGGTCTTAACTTCATGACGTTTTTCTAGCAAAATGCATGCTGATGATTTCTTTGCTCCTTTGTGTTTTTTTCTGAGCTCTTTCAATTATTTTAAGAAATATGAACTCCTAGTATCTGGTTTTGATGCATGTGGTTTCTGGCAGAATGGTAAAAAGATAAATAATGTAATTACTCATTTCTCATAGAATGGTGCTATATCTGAAGCATGACCAAGTAACATTAAGAAGAGATTACAAGAGCTGATGGAAAAAATCTGGAAAAGTCCAAGGAGATGTGGAACAGTGGATCAAACACCTTGCCATCTGACCTACTACATGGCAGGATGGCGAGTTAAATCAGCTAGAAAGAACAGATCGGGATTTGTAGCTTAAACAAACAGGATTAGCAGTAGATAATCAAAATTTTGCCAGTGATATTAAGAAAATCATCAACAAGAATATCATTCTTTCTCATCAAAGACAGTGTCAGCCTGTGGGGAAGATATACTTCTTGACAAATAATCTGAGTGTGACAAAAACATAATCTACTCATTATTTTGGACACATAAGACATTAAAATTAATGGTATTTTTCCATACTTTTAAAGGGTACAATCTCATAATTTAATTAGGATTTACAGCAAGTTTGACAGTCCATAATGGCACATAATATGTATTTTACTTTTTGCTAACCTATTATTCAATGAAAAGATTAGAAATGTTTGTAAAAATCATCAGGCAGAAGGTCTGACAAACCATTCATCTCAACACCCTGTAAAGATAATTCTCAGCCAGCTAAGATGGATATTGAAGAGGTTCTGGCAGATAAACAGACTGGCAATAAAAATCTCTAGAGAAACATTGATTTCCCATCATTTCTAAAGAAAGAATGGATTGCAGAAAAAAAATCACTATGCAGGTGTGCCATCTTCAGTACACTATTTCAATCTCTCTGTTGCCCCTGAAAAGAAAGGATTCTGTTATTCCATAGTATGGGAAATCATAGGCCAGGGTAGGTTTGCTCAGGAAAGAGCTAAATAAAGACAAATTTTTGTATTTTAAAACCAGACATAAGAATCCATTAGCAATTTTCCTGTTGGCTGGAAATATTCAAAATACATTTGAAAAAGGAAAGAACTGTGAATATAGAGACTTACTGTGAGAAATCTCTGAGGCACTATTAATCATTGATATCTTCATTTAATAGTAATGATAAGTTTGACTGCAGCTGCACCATGAACCCAGAGAGGGGATATATTGAACAGCATTGGGAGCTGTATGGATTGGAAATTGCCATCTTGAGAGCTATGGTTCCTTTTGTGCCCTGGAAAAAGGACCTCACAGTTACTTTCTCCTGGTCCATATTTTGAAGATGGGATGGAGAATGAAGCTCTGTCATCTCCTGCCCATTTGCTGTGTTGGAAAGCAGCAGCTTCATAATGCACTATCTACTACACTCCTCTCTTTAATCACTCATCTGGACCCACCTCCCATATAGCTCATGCAGGGACTATGAAGGGGCTTTCTTTAAGCACAACTTTTAGCATAGAATCTACCCTATTTCTAAATAAAAAAGAAAACAAATCACACTTTTTTATCTGTGTGTATGCAGTAGGGAGTTTTTGGTCAGTTTTCAGCCTCAGTTTAGATTTTAAAAGTTTGGAATTATTCTGCAAACCTGGAAAAAAATTAGGATGCTGTGGAGTTAAGTCAGTCATCACTTTGACAACCAAGCAGTCCGTGCTCTGACAGCTTCCAGTTTCTCCTGAATATTTTGTCTACTGCCTTTTCCTCAAACAAGTCATCTCATTTCATCAGCCCAATATAAACATGACTCCTCCTCACTGGGTCAGAGGGAAGTATTTAACATGCTGGAACTCACCAGCACCAGTTACTTGTGTCTTGATGACTGAAATCTTGACAGAAGAGAAAAAAGGAGGAATCCCATGAATGTTTGGAGCCATTAAACATACACCTGAGCACCCTGATAGCTACTATTACCAATTAACAAAACCCTGGCAAAGTACTGAGAGAACCTGTGATCTGAATCTGTAAATAGCCACGTGAGAAGGGCTGCGCAGCTGACTGGCCTCAGTGAGTTTACTACCAATGCCCATGTGCATAAAGTTCCCTACTTATTTAAGCATTTGCAGGAATCCTAATCTTTGCCTGTGCTGTTTGTGTTTGATACGAAGAACAGTTCTGAGACTTTTCATCACTTGTCATATTTTTGTAAATTATCCTCTGCATTTTAAAGTTTTCATTATTCCAGTAGTTACCATGTTTACACATAGACACACCAAATAGGTCATGGTATTTGACTCTGAACTTCTTTTTTAATTAGTTTTGCTGACCAGGGACCCACTGTTGTTGAAACAGATGTTGCAGCCCAATAATAGCTCTCAGCTGCCAACAGCAAACTGCGGAACTCAGCCCTTGCTGTGCAGAACAAATGAGTGTAATAAGGGGCCAGTGAGCTCAAGACAACAGGGACACTCCACAGCATGTGCCTTTACCAGCTCTATCTTAAGGCACATAACATTTTAGATGCACTTTTTTTTCTCATCTAAAATACAACAACTGAATAACTGTTTCTCAAAAATGCACGTAATGACATAGAATAAACGCGTTCTTTTTAATTCCTTTACCCTGAATACTTGTTTTATTTTTGCTATGAGTCACATGCAGCAGGGATCAGACAGGCTCTTCCAGACTGGAAAAGAAGACCTACTGAAGCTCAACCTGAGGACTCAAGTGGAGCCTCCAACAACTCATGTCCTGTTCAGACAGGAACAGAAGGGAACTGTAGCACTCACTCTCTAAGGCAAGAATGAATTGACTTCCCTGTGAACAGTTGTCGGGTCTTCTTTTGAAGGCCTGAGATTCTGAGCCAAGTGTTGATCCTCCTAAATAGTTATCCTCTCCTGTATGATAAATCCTTTATTACAAGGATTGAAAGACATATATCCAATTTTTCTAGCTGGGTATCACACTTTTTCACCTCCATCCATGTCATTAAATATCTGAGATGCAGATTATCTAAAACCAGACTTCATTTTTTTCTCTCTTGTGTATTAAATTATTAATGTCTAGTGGTTTTTTATAACCTTCCTACTTCATTTAGCCTATTTCTTTCACCTTAGAGAGAATACCACAAAAATGCCAACAAGTTGCAAAGTATTCAGAAAACAAACAGTTAAGAGAAAGCCAGAAGGGCAGCTGAGGAATGGAGGAGTGTTGGGTTGAGCCAGCACCAGTGGTGTGGGAGTGGCTGCATGATGGAGGCAAACAGAGCACCCATCCGAAATATGGGAGGCAGGATGACACTCTGAAAATAATTTGATTTGGATAAGCTATATTTTCTATCCCATCAAGGGCTTCTCCAATGGCATCAGTGAGATTTCAAAATTCATTCTGTCACTTCAGAGTGCATCTCACTTCGAATGCCACTGTGATTCATCACAAAAACCCTCCGGGATCTCAACATTATTATTTACAATTCTCAGAAGTGTTTAAAGCAGAAATAGATAAACATCAGGGTGAAGAAGGCTCACCCAACACAGATTGGGCTGCTGGAAAAAGGAATAAATCCATCAGCCCATCCCACCTCAGCTGTTGTGCCCACACAACCACACCATGAATGGCTGCCTATAAATGGTTCAGGCAGACATGGGGTCTACTCTGGCTCACCTGAAGACCACCCAGTCTCTAGAGACAGCATGAGGGGAGCACTGAGCACAAGCAGCCAAAGGAACTGGGCATGGGGACACCTTTCCCTGCCAGTGTGTCCCAAGTGCTGAACAGTGACAGGAACCAGCTCACGGGAACTCACCTGAATGAGGAGTCTGCTGTTTCCTCACATAGTCTGTAGTTGTAACAAAATGGGTATCCACTAGATCTATGAGATCCTGATTTTAATGGGCATTTGTGTGCACTGTAAAAACAAAAAAAAAAAAAAACAGAAGGATTTAGAACAAATACTGGCTGGGCAACCTTTCCCAAACACATATACACTATAGAAATCTGTCTAGTAAAGTGAGTACTGCATAGATTAAAAGCCTTGTTCAGTCCTGGTCTGGATGAAGCACGTAGACCACGGAAGCCACAGCTTTTCCTCTCTTCCTGACAAACACAGTTTTCCCTGCTCATGGTGATTGAGAATGCCACTCCAAATATCATTTCCCAACCTCACTGTTTTGATCATTTTGCTCTTTGCCTCACCTCTGCCATGTCAAACATAAGCTAGAAGGCTTCATTTCACAGCCCACTCTTGACTCAGAGTCAGCACCAAGAGCTCAACTCTCCCCTAATCCATCTGTGTTGAATTTTTATATTTGTAAGCAACCACATCTGTATGATTCCTCACATTAGGAAGAGTTTGCTGTAAACATCCACAAAGTCAGCTGTTTTTCAGGCCTTTTATTAAAACACCTTTGCCGTTATGCTCAGGAAAGAAACCAGTAAGACTTCCGATGGGCTGAGACCTCTCTTTGTCTGGCTGACAGACACTGCCTCTGCTGGTTCTCCCTCTGCATTGGCTTTCTCCTGTAGTCCATCACTCTATTCTTGAGGCCAAAGTCTTGCTTTGGTCACAAACACAACCAAGGGTGTTCCTGCTTCTCCCCAGGCTTAAGCAGAAATGAGGTCAAGATTACTCAAATGATTTACTGTATCCAGCTTGTAGTAACTTCCCAGGCAGTAGGTGCCTACAACTCCCTACAAGATAGATCTCTTTCAGGTAGTGCTATTTGTAGTTACCCAAACATAAGTCATTCCCTTGGAAGTACAATGGCATTTAAAACACATTTTGAGACACCAACGTGGAAACAATCCACACTCAAAACTGTAGAATGAAGCACTTTTTCACTCATGCAACAACTTTCCCCATCCTTCTATGAAAAAGAGAAAACTCCTTTCGTTTGGGAAGGACCCCATATACACACACACCAAGAGAAAAAAAAAAAAAAAGTGAGAGGAGGAAAGAAAAAAGGAAGGAAGAATGAGAGAAGGAAAAAAAAAAAACAAAACAAACAAAGAAAAACAGAAATTGAGGTATTTTGCATATATCTGAACACCAGGAAAGCATCTGGCTCATGTTTTTAATGGAAAGAATAAGGATCACATTCCCAGAGACACATAAACGTCACTCCTAAGACACAAAGTATGATTCATTTTGCTGTCCTAAAATGAAAGGTATCATTTGGCCTGTCTGCCAGCAAAGCAGACAAAATGTATTGCAGACGTGTATGTAGCAAAAGAGTTTTCTCCTGTGCTTTTATTTCACTGCTGGTGGCCAGTGCTGGCTCCTGAAGCAGCCTGGCAGGCTGGTTGCAGCCCCCAGCACAGGTGAGCACAGATACATCAGCATCACATGCCAAGGACCAGAGTTGGGCCATCATGTGGAGGAGGAATTGTGAGCACGTTTAAAGCTGTAATCTTAGTCCACTGGTAATTGTCCTGCTGCTGGGGAAGTCTTGACACAGATACCGGGTTCTGCAGAGGCACGTCTGCAGGTTAAAAACTGGATATCAAATGGAACATAATGGAACAATGTGGGAATGGGAGTCAGTGTAAAATATGAGGGCAATGCACACTTATTTCAGCTTTTCTCTGCTTAACAGAGCTGTTGCAGCTTTTAAAGATACGTAATTTGTTTCTGCATATGTGTTCTTTTACATGCAATAGGTCCTCTTTAAATACACGCAGAAGCAGTTAACTTACAGAATTAATGCATCCTAGTGCGTCTTACTTATTAAAAGTGGTTTGGAAATGAACTAAGCTTTCCTGTTTTCAGTGTAAGACAGTGACCAACTGAAGGCAATTATGAAGAATTCTACTTTATTGGTGAACTATTCCCTTAATGTCTTCCTTGAGTTTTATGCTTTTCAGAGAGATTTTTCTGTCTTCTCCTGGAGCATCTGGAGGAGGTCAGCCCTGGAGCCAGATTTCAGTCTGGAGAGAAGCACAAGCCTGTTCCAGGAAAGCAGTTCCTCTGTCCCTCAGAGAATTGTCCAGACTTTACGGTTTTGTCTACATTCTTCTCTGCTACAGCTAGGTGTGCAGTCAGGCATTTTTATCATGTTCCCTGGCACAGTGCTACAGCACTTTTGCATTTTTATGTTTTGAAATCCATCCCGTTTTGCTGGTGCTGTTCCATTTCCAGTTGCTGGCATCCATGAGCACATGTGATACAACCCAGGAGATATTTTCAAGGACACTTAGTTTTTTTCCCCAAACTGTAGTCTCCCAATTGTAAAACCTTCCTTTTCCCTCCTGGCTCTGCAGTGCTTTCATAATAGAGGGAAAACAGTGATATAAAAGCATCTTTTTATTCCAGCCTTTTCTCTGCACTGTGTGCTATGGCAGGCCAGCTCAGAAGCCCAAACATTGAGTTTTTCCAGCAGAAGCAAGCTCTGTGATCACTCTAAACTGCAGCAAAAGTGACTGAGCAGGAGCCAATGAATCATTTTAACTGGAACTGAAATCACTGCATTAGTTTAGAGGGGCATTTTCTCAAGGATTTTTTGGGAATGTTATCTTGTAGGAACAGTAACTAGGAAGTGAAATGGATTATCAAGAAAATTCTTTGGGCTTTTTTTTTTTTTTTCCCCAGTGCCCATCGAGGAAATGTTTCCCTTATAAATCAACTCACTTTTTCTTATTAAAAGTGATTTGATCTATAGAACATGCAGGCCTGCAGCAATACAGAGTTATGTGAAAGCTGATATTAGAAAGTGAGGGAAAAGACAGAATTAAAAGCAAGATGAGCGTAGTACATAGGACACTAGCTGCTTATGTAGTCTGCCCAGTGGTAGCCAATAGGTCCTTCAACATGCATTTAAACTACTTTTATGGGATTTTAGAATTAAATTAAACAAGTCATGTTCTGTTTTGGGGGATGCACACTGAACTCATCATCTCCATCTTCTTCTTATAATGCCAGCAAAACTAATAATAATTAAACTCTAAACGAAAGAGATGGTCTTACATTAATTCTTGAAGAAATGACTTGCAGTTTTCTCTTCTGAAAATAAAAGTGTGGTGCCCACGTCCATAGGTTGTTCCTGTTGTGCAGAAACAACTCAGCAAAGGTGCTTCCTTTGGCTCTCCCACAGATCTCCCACAACAGCCTGCCCAGCAGCTCTACAGTCATGACCTTGCTTTGTGACATGCCATTATGTCTATGCAGAGAGCCACGCTTGGGTACCATCTTTCAGAAGCACACCATGTGGAGAATCATAGAATGGTTTGGTTTGACCGGAACCTTCAAAGGTCATCTAATCCAACATCCCTGCAATGGGCAGGGACATCTTCAATTAGATCAGGTGGCTCAGAGCCCCGTCCAGACTGACCTTGGGAGAGTGCTTAGAATAAAACATGACAAAAGGGTGCAAACTTCACCCCAGAGGAGGTTTCGGTGCTGGTGGCACATGGCTGCTCCGGTGCGGGGCTGCCGGCGGCCCGGGGCTGCCCTCTGAAGGCCGAACTGAAATCCGCAGCGCTGGATGAAAAAGCGTTTCTCAGCCTCCCGAGCAAATCATTTGGAGGGAACTCCGAAGTTTTGCTGCGGGGAAACACTGGGAAAGCAAAATACAGAGAGCTGCATTTGCAAAAGTTATCAAGCAAAAAAAAAAAAAAAAGAGCCTGAAGGGGGATGTGTGCAGGGCAACTGCTCCCTGCCCTCACATTAACAATATTAACAAAAACCTCGCAGTCCCAAAGACAACTGAAATATTGGAAATTGTTTGAAGTATGCTTTAAAAAAGTATGATTGCAGGAATTGGGAAAGTAAGGACTACTTTAAAGTAAATGTTGGCACTGACTGTGTTAATAAGTTGTGCCGCTTTACTTTTTGTCTTCCTGAGTCTAAGAACAAGTTGGCACTTTATACAAGAAATATGACCTGTATTGCCCTGACACTGTCTTATGTATGACTGCATTAAGAGAACCACGAACTGTCCATCCTACAGCAGATACAGGCCTCTTTGTCCTTATCTATCTGAACGTATCTATAGCAAGACTTTGTATAGACATATCATGTTCATTCTTTCTGTTCATTCACATTTTTCCTCATTCACGTTTCTCCTTATTCATGTTTGTAAAAATAAAGCATTTCAGAAATAGACAGTTTGTCCACTGAGGTGAGGGAAAACAAAAGCATGTACATTTCAGTAAGGTACCACACAGATTTATTCCCAGCCCATATTGCTAGCTAGCTATTCTACACTATTAGAAATGTGATTGAAACCATTAGCTCGATTTTAATGAACTCCATGTGCCATTTCAGTTTCTTCTCTCGGAAAAAAATGTCTGTCATACAATTCTAAACACACATAATTGAGATAAATCCAAATTTGGGCCATTTCTCAAATGTTTGGTTTAAGAGAATCAATTTTAAAAAGACGTTTGTGAAAAATAAACACAGCTACATATACTTGATTGGTTCTGCTTATTGCTTCCGCTAGGCATTAGGAAATGTGTGTGCATGTGTGTTCATTTACACAATGATGCTCACAGCTACAGTGAATTATGGCATGTTATAGCTGTGAGCACACTGTGAACCCAACTGCTTTCTCAGCCTGATTTCCTAAGGAAATGAGTCTTATACCAACATGAGATACTCCAGTAACTTCTGAACCCTTTGGCCCGTTTCAGCTAAATTTGACAACGGTGGTACAGATCTCAACAACAGCAAAGCTCCCACTGGTGTGGGAAAACAGGTGGCAGGCTAAAAGGAAATCCCATTAATGCCCACACCCTGGGCAAGCTTCATCATAACTTTGCTCCTTACTAGACTTCAGAGAATCCATGAGGGAGATTGAGGCCAAGTTAGGCACCCAGCCCTATTAGAAAACTTGAATTGAGATTTGTGAACTACCTGCTTTTATTTAAACATAAACGGTCAAACACCTCCTTCACTGATATGCTCTGTAACAAAGTAATTTCTTCCTCCATTAATCTATCTGTCAAAATAAGATTTCTACAGTTTATTTGTACCTCTTTTGTACAGTATGTAGGATTAAACTAGTGCTCCTGTTTCTGCACTATGAAGATGAAACTGAGGCACAGAAAGGTTAAATGAGGCCCCCTGAAGCTTCTAGTGGTTTACACAAAAACTGGATCACAAGGCAGCAATATCTTTATTCTGCTCAGTACAAGGATTTCAGCATAAATGTTGTTTTGTGGACCTTCTGGGGAAAAAAAAAAAAAAAAAAAAGGAAAAAAGGAGCTTTAGAAAAGCCTCCAGGTTTCTGGTTTACAAAAATCTCCTATGAGTGTTTGCCCTTGTGGATGCCATTATTTTACTTACTCTTCAGTCCCACCAACTCTATTAGCAACCCACAAAACAGAACTGTTTGAAATAGGTTTTATCTCTACTTTCAGATGCAGGGTCTAGTTGCTTACTAGCCTATACTACTGGTGAGTTAAAACCTCTTGTTTTCTCCCTAAAAAACACCAGCAGATTTGGACAAGAGCCTATGATGCTCTCTGGGGCTGACAAGTCCTTCTCCACTTGGATCCCAATATTGCAGGAACAATATTGCAGTTGACAGATAGGAAACACAAAATAGGATTCTGCATGTTCTGTGCCCACCATTATTTTGTGCACTGGTATGGGGGGCACTAACATTCCTATCCCCAAAATTGTGTTGTAAATAACAGAATTTAACTCAGTTACAAAGCACAGACTCTATAAGATTACATGAAGCCTAGTAGAAATTAAAGGCAAGATTCTTTTTGATGGAGTATAGATCTTGATCTGAATGCCTAAACGCAGCAAGCTTGAAATTCTCTTAGTTTTCAGTAGGATATTATTTTTCCCATCCTCCATTACAGATAAGAAAAACTATTTGCAAAACAAAATTATCTATAGATAGCAGAGTCTTTACTAACAGCAGAATGGGGATAAATACCTCTATCTCTCCCAGTGGTCTACAGGTATCATCTGTAGCATGTGAGAGTCAAGATGAGTTTAGCTCAGCATATACAGCTTCTCCTTTAGTTGAGGTACATCATTAAGAAAGCAACACCCTCTGACTAAAACTATGCACTTGTCAGCTGAGCATCTTGAATTTAAAGGATTTTTAAAAATATTTAACCAGCAGAAGAGGTTCTGACAGAAAACTTATAATTCAGTATTTAACCTATTTTTGTAATTACTAGGGCATGAATTACAGTAATTCCAACTGAGATGGGGCCCATATGCCAGGCACTATACAAACATCTAAGAAGAAATGGCCGCTGCTCTGCGTAACTTACATCCTGATCCTGCAAATGTTTAGGAATGTGTTTAACTTTACTACTGTCAGTATTAATGGAGCTGCTCAGAGATCTAAAGGTAAAGAGATGAGACCAATGAGAACCAGAGATTTCAAGACTGAAGTGTTTAGGTGTCTAATTCCCACCGGTCTCAAGATGTTAACTTGGATCTGGCCTTATATGACTTACTGACATTCACACAGCAAATCTTAAACAGATCCAAAGCAAGTGCACACATTCACATCATTTGCTCTACGTGGCAGTGCAAGGCTATTTCCAAATGCCCTTTTTTAATGTCTCCAAATTAAGTTATGTGGGCATTTTTTTTTTTAACTGAACTGCACAAACTGTCTTAATATTTGAGTGCTGTGCTTTTCAGCTTCTCAGGGCAGGGTGCAGTAATGTCCCCAGCGCCACTTGCTCAGCCCTCTGTGCCCTGAGAGCAGCAATGAGGCAGCCAGGCATGGGGAGAGGCTCTCCCTTACTACAACCACTGCCTATATACCCTAAATAGCAGTATTTTTTAGATTCCTGTGGATTAACAAAGTGAAGAAGTTTCTTTCTCTTCTCCTCTTCCCATTGCCCCCTTTCCCTTCTGGCGAGATGGCGGGCTAAAGTCTCCCTCCCCACCATCTTCTCCTCCTGTTTGCTCCCTTCCTTCTCTCACTTTTTTAAAAAATACAGTTTTCTTTCAAGATGTCTACAGTTACAGTGTTTCGTCCATCAAAGTCCCCTCCCAGCCATTTTCATTTACCTTGTGACTCTGACCCTTTGTAAGGCTGAGCATTTTCAGAGTAAACCGATCCTCGAGGTCCCCAAGGATGTTATTCTCATTTATTCACTCAGCCCTTTGAATGGAGCAGCCTGGGGTTGGCAGCGGTTCAGCAGCCTCACATACAGAGAGCATACAATCCTTTTTCTTTCAGAGGCCTTTCAAAATAAGGCCCAAGGCTTGCCGAGGAGCTTGAAAGGCTGTCAGTCACACAGCAAGTTACGTTTCACTCCCGGCTGCCACTGAAAGCAATGAGCAGAGTAGGGATGGGAGCAAGCAGCAGGCAGTAATTGCAAAGGACGATCTCCTGGGGCTGTGCGTTCTTCACCAGTATGCCACACTCTGGGAACACCCATGTCCATAGCCACCCATACCTCCCAAGCCTGGTAAGGACCCTGAGCCCCAGGAAGAAGGGCAGAGTGTGGCTCCTGTAATGGACACCCCCTTTCTTCAGGTGTGTGGTGGGCTGAGGGAGCAGCTCTAGTGCCATGTGCGTGTCTACCAGCAGTCATTACCTCCAACAGCTGGTCTTCCTTTGTGGGAGGGAAAAGGCCCCTCCCTTGCATTTTCATTGCAAAATGTTTGGCAATGATCCCCTGGGACTGATAAGACAGAGGCACGTCTGTGAGTGTCCCAGAGGGTGGGAAGGCTGTAGGAAAAGGCTGATGGTTACGTACCATGGTACCTGCCAACTTGTGTATCACAAAAGGCTAAAATTACCAGCCAGTCAATTATCTGATTAAAGAGAGCCTTTCATTTCAGATTAAAAAAGAAAAAAAAAAAAAAAAAAAAGAAAGAAAAAAAAGTCCTGTCTGAAAGCAATTCCTCTACTAGGTTACCCAACCTGCTAATCATTGTATTCACTTTTTACTTTTGGCAGTGATAAACAGCAAGGTTAAAAAAATCAAGAAACATAGGGAGAATAAGCGTTTTGCATCAAACATTTTCCTGCATTTCTTTCCTCTATCTCAACATGATCTCATTTATCTCCCTTTTCACAAAAGGGCCATATTTTTAAAATACAGAACAACTGCCCATTTTACATATTTCCATTTTTGTTCAACTGATTAAATTAGGAACCTTCTCCAGGAAAGCTATTCAGGTTTCATTAGTTTACAGTTGCCTTGGAATCCCTTTGAATTACAGCGAGCATAAATTATCATTCTGTCAGCCAACATCAGAAATACCTCTTTAAGGCTCCTGGACTCAACAACGGCTGCTAAGGTTTGGGAATAAATGTACGATGTGCCGGGGCTTCACCAGCTGGTTAATGACCTGTCGCAGTAGTTATAGGGCCCAAGACGAAGCTGAGGAAGATTAACTAATCTGGGCAGTCACTGGTGTGCTGGCTCCAAGCACCGAGCAGCGTGGAGTGCGTGATTGTAAACTTTATTGTCTGACCTCTGCTGAATTAAGAGCTGGGGTTTTGGGGGGTTTTAATGTTTTATTAATAACGTTTCCAGTGTTTATCCTTTCCTGTTTGAGTAACCAAAAAGGTAATTTCCAAACACAGGAGTCAGCAAAGCTACATTTCTTTCAAAGAAATGCCATGTTTGCTACACACAAGTCAAACAAAAGTGGTTCAAACTGCAAATTATTCCTGCGTTACAACAGACAAATCCAGGGCCAAATGTAGTTCTTCTTCATTCACGTCCATTCACATGGTCCATCCTTCAACTGCTAATCACCCAGCTACAGGTGAAATCCTCCACAGTGATACCTCTGCAAGCCACCAGCTACAAAACCCCTCAAAATTCAATAAAATATGAAACTTTTCTGGTCTCACCCATTTCCATTGTGTTTGATTTCCTATTCAGGCAACGTGAGAGAGTAACAGGAAGGGAGAGTGTTCATACAAGATTGGCATGGCTAAGGAAGAAAAAAAGGTATGTTATTGTAGTTATAGTGTGGCTAAAATGAACCTCCTTTTAACACATCTTAAATCTTTTCACTTTTATGCAACTGTTTACTCTGGTACCCAACCAGGGACATACAGACATTATCTCTTAAGTATGAAATATTTTTATAATGAAACACTCATCTTCTGGATTTCTTCATGTGCAGGGAAAAAGTATGTCTGATGTTAAACATATTTTCCTAGTTGGTTTCTACTTCGGACAGAGGAAGAGAATTGTCAGAAAATATGTCACCTTTTTGGTTGTTTTTCAAATTGCTACAAAGCAATTCAGCCAGAGTGCATGAGATCAGGAAATCCTATTTCTTGTCTCTCTTGTGGTACTGATCAGTACCAGCGTGGATGGGCATCTGTGGGGTGGCCCAACTAGTGGAGAAATTTCCTCCAGTTCCTGGAGTTTGACTGCATAGATGAAAGTACAAAGTATTTATAAACCTTGCAAAGCTCTTTCATTGAAATTTTCTATTTTAACTGCATGTTCCAAATAACTCTAGAAATTTCGTTTATTTTTTTGGATCCTTCTTAACTACTTATGTTAAAGAATTTTACAATGTCCATGAAATACTGCATTCACGGTGGAGTGCCTCTCAGTCACGTTCAGATGCCTCCTCATGTTGGAAAGATGAGGCTCAAATTTTAAACTCTTTGGTGCCTGCGCTGCCACTGGCAGACACATGCTCTGCCCTTCCTCCCTAGGGCCCTATTTCATCTTAATGTTCTCTGCAGACCAAGAGGCTTATACAATGGCTTATGCAAACTGTGAGGAGATGCACCCACTGGCATGTGTGTCACGGCCAATGACTGGACCTCTCTTCAGACACATGGAGGACCTGGATCCAAATCCATTCTCCAGAATCCAAGATTCTATTTGCTTTCACCATTATGTTCTCTTGTGAAAGGGTTGCCCATCTGCTGTATCTCCATACTTCTGTGAGGAAGGAGGTGTTCTGGCATTAATTACACAAGAACGTTCCTTGCCATGCAAACTGAGTGTAGAAATGCATTTAGTTCCCAATAGTCTCTGCTTGATATTTCCTGCTTGTTAGCCAAAGTGGTTTTCCACTCGAAATGCAAATCTTGCTGAGGTTTATTCTTTACTGTCTTATCTTGCTTCTGTGCTAGTCGCTGAGCTGAGCCTTGAAGTGGACTTTGTTAGACTGGCTATTGCCTAGGTGCTTGAATGCTGCTGTGAAGGACAAAAATGGGAACTTGCCAGAAAACTGTTCTGCAGCCTGGTAAGTCTGAAAATGACTCTACTACTATCAGCAGTAGAAGGTATTCTAATATCACTAGCTAGAGAAAACTTAAGAAATTATAGGATTTTTTTTCCTTATCTCATCTAGGATTAGTAATCAGGGTCAGAAGTGCTCATTTGGATGCAAGCAGTGCATCTTGTCTCTTCTAACCTGGAAATGGGTGAACCATCCATCTCATTTTCACACCTCTCTCTGTGTTAAGAAATTACTGTCAGAGAGATGTCATTCCATATTAGTTTGCCTCCAAGCATAAGGCTGTCTTGTTGTTGCATAGACAGACATGTTCTTCGAGTCCCTAAACCAGAGTTTAGGAGGAATTATCCTGTGACATTTGCCTGCAAAGCACAGGCCTTTCAAGGCATATGGCTTGTGAAACCGCTTGTAAGTTCATGCGGAGACTTACGTGAATGAAATGCAGTGCATTTTGTACAACTTCACAAAATCAATACCTTAACAATTGCTGTCCACTTGTTCTCAGCCCTGTGTATGCTTGGATGAGTAAAAATACACAGGCAAGGTGAGGTTTGTACTTAAAAATATTTATTTTCTTAGTTGGAAATGGCTGACAAACCATTGGTCTGAAATAGAAGTAGCAAGCTTTAAAATTAAATACAAGTTGAGAACAATTATCCTGAGCGCAGCAGGAGTTCAAAAGTCCTGATACATGTGGGCAGGACACTTTTCCATATGATTTTCTTTCACATATGGGAAAAATACGGAGCAAAGTATAATTTTGTTACTATAGCCCTCCCCAGTAGCCTGCAAAGCCAGAGGCCAGGAAAGCCTCTGCCTTCAGCACAGCCCTACAGCCAGCTGTGCAGCTGGGAGTTGTCATAATGTCAAACAAAACATAACCACATGCCTTTCAAATGCATTCCAGGGGGACCCTCAGCTCTCAGTGGCACAGCCACATCCAAACAGGGCGGTTTGCCGGGAAATAGCTGACGGGCTTCGACTAGGGCACAATGCTGCAGAGCTGATATGCCACACTGCTACAGGCATCTATCATGTAACATACTAGTATAGGATTAGAGTTAATATGTTCCTTCACTCTGTGTTTATTCTAGAGCAGCCTCAGGACTGCAACCAAAGCAGAGGAGATGACAGAAGAGGGGAGGACTTGGAGGGCTCAATAGGCAGAAGGGTGTAGGGCTCACTGTGGGAAAAGTCAGACTTTCAATGCTGCCTTAGAAAATCCTGCCCACAAAAGCCAGTGTTGCAAAATCATCTGCCTGTAAGGATTTTGACACACGCAAAAATGCCCATGGAACTCAGTTATTTTCAGTCATAAATATGTTTAAGATTGGATGCCACAGTAATCAGTACCATGGGAAAGAGATTGAGCTTAATGATTAATCTTATGTATTGTTTTTAAAGTGTTTTCATAAAACAAGGTAAAATAAATACCAATAATCAAACAGTCACACCAAGAACATTTAAACAGCACTTTTTTTGGTCGATATTCAGTAGGAAAAGTTAAAGACACCATTAGCATCTCTGCTTTCCCAGTGAAATCAGAACTGAGGAGCTTTAATTCTCTGAGATTTGTATTTGTTAGGGGGTTTTATTTATATTTTACCAACCTCCCCCAGCTGCCACAATTCATTACATGCTTAGCAGAAATTCAAGTGTAACTGAAGACCCAGCCAAATTTCTGTCTGCTGGTCTCACTGTCAGTATGTCATGTTTCACTTAATTTTTATCTGATGCAACTGGTGGAATAGACAAAGGAAATCTCTAGCACAGCAGTTCTCTGCTGGGAAGTATCAAACTGGGTTTTGTTGTTGGTTTGGTTTTTTTTTTTTCAGAAGACACTAACACAAACTGTAGATAAACAAAAAAAGAAATATTGTCATGTTAATTTATCCGTAACAGAATCCAACTAATTTTCTGCCTGGATGGATGTTTTGGGGTTTTTTTTTGCATGCAGCAGACCAAGGATTTGTCTACACCAAAACCTGACTTCTGAAATTATACTAACCTGCTATGCCTGAATCTGTAGAGAGGGCTTATTGTCCAAGATACCTGTATTGCTGTGGCACAAAACACAGATGAAAATGGCAACCGATCCTCTGTGAGCTCTTACACAGCAGAGATAAAGTGATTCCACAAACCATGGAACAATTTCAGACAACAACAAGCAACTCTGTCCTTTGTTTTTCTTCATTGTTTTACACTCTTTTAATCCCGCTCACAGAAAAAAAAAAAAAAAAAAAAAAAAAAATCTAAACTCCAGTATGGCTCCACAAAAGTTTCATTAGCAGACCAAGGTGGGACTGATCTTCTGAGGTCTATCATAACCTCTGATGATAGACTCCAAATGATGATCTTCAAACTTAGCTTTCCTGCCAGAGAAGCTGTCTGCAAACTTTCCACCTTGTTAACGTTTGTCTTCTGTGCATCAATACTAGAAAGAGGACTGGAATCTAAGCTTCCCTTTCCTTGGCTCTTAGGGAAACTAAGGTCTGAACTTAGAATTTGTTCCCTTGACCGTAGGAAAGCTACTGAACAACACCCGCATGAGTAGTTTGGATATCGTTCAAGACTTTGTGTCTGAGGCTCCTTCCCCCCAAGAATGGAGTGCTAAGTGATTTTGCACAAATCTCCTTTTTCTCTAATCCATTCCAGCAAAACACACTTTAACAGTAAAAATTAGTGTTTTATAATTACATGTTGATCAAAGAGTCATTTCTATAAATAAATCAATGAATATAATCAACATTATTTTAGTTTTCAAGGGATGTGTGCATTCTCATACCATTGGGTGAATCCATTATTCTCCTAAAAAATAAGAATATAGTTCTTTAATTCTAGCTGTATGTCTTATAATTACCAGGTGCTAGAGAGGTGCCAATCAGTCTGGGCTCTACTGAACAGTGCCTTAATCCCTGATCAATGTTTAGCTTCTAAAGTCAGTAAGAATAGCTGATTCCAGCCATGACACTAAACCAGGTGTGATTATGACTTGCTAAAATGTATGATATGCAAAGTTTTAGCACAGTGGCTTTTAACAGAAGAAGGAAGGTAGAAGCCAGGAACATGCCATAAAGAACACGATAAATAAGTGAATCACACTCAAGCAGGAGGAGGGAAATAAATAGCCCAGTCCCCTGCAAATAAACTCGTCAGCAAAAAAGGCTGTTTCATTCCTCTTCATGTAGAGAGGGGGTATAAAAGCAGATGCTTCAGGTTGTTCCACATTTAATAACAATAGGAGGAAAGATGTGACTAAAATATTCCCAAATCCATAAGCTGACTGAAAAAATTGACTGACTAAAGGGGATCATCACTGTCAAACACAACCCCAGTCAAGCACCAACACAGCTGGCATTACCTCTTCAGGCACACACACGCGTGCATGCACACACACTTGCACACTTGCACATGCATGCATGCTCTCCCGTCATCTCCCTTGGGAAGGAAGAAGCCAGTCTCCCAGTTGTGGATGCTAAACAGTGGCTGGTGCTCAGGGCTGCCAGGAGCCTGGGGGAGCCTGTGCCAAACCTAATAAAGAAATTGCCAGGCTGTGGCAAGGTGCTTCTCCTGGTGAGCAGTAGCCAAAGTCCATCTGACGAGTGGCATCCAGTGCAAAGAGTACCTGAGATGCAGGGTTTGCTGCAAGCTCCTGCTATTGTACATAATGGAGGTGATTATTGATACAAGCTTCCAACAGAAGGGGCAGTGCATACAGTGGAATCAAAATCTGAATTAAGTAGTCTCTTAGATCTGTCATTCGCCCATGGTTACAAGTCAAAACAAGGTAGAATAACACATGAAACTGAATGTTTGACCCCATGAGGTGTTGAACTCGTTAGGTGTTTTCAGTCCATTCCCTCCTGCAGCCTCTGGGTACAATCCTTGTCTTTCCTCCTAAACTGCTGTGCTGGTCTTGGTTCTCAGGGGTCTGCCAGGCTCCACTTCAGAGCCAGCTTGAGCTCTGTAGTGATGCACTGATTTTTAGTGTAACTAAATATCAGTAATTTACTTTGGAAAGGAAAAATCCTTGGAATAAAATATGCACTAAACATGAAATACTGGTAATAGAGTGACACTTACCTTAGATAACCAGCCAAAGGACTGACAGAAAGCTGTGCCACTTGGTAGAAGAGGTCTCCTGGTATTCAACAGAGCTGAGTGACTAACTGAAGTTTTGTTTGTCTGAAGTCCTAAATAAAACACTGCTGAAAATGGGAGGAGAGTGAGAAAGGGCAATATTTTGCTCCAAATGAAATAAATTTTGGGGAGGTTCTTGCTAGACTAAAAATATTTCCATTCCATTTAAGGGCTCTTGAACAGAAACAGAGCAAATGAAATAAAGGGCAATATTTTGGCACCCTTACATAAGTGTGTTATTTTTTTTCACTCAATAGCATAGAGATCAAGGCAGCAGCTTCCAAACTAGAGTGTATTAGGAAAGCTTACAGGTGAGATTGGAAGCCCTTTGAAATAGGGTGCCAAGGGAAACGGTGTGAGCTCTTGTCTCCAGGGCACTCACTGTGGCATTCTCAGGCTTGATTCTGGCCCTTCCCTGAGGAAACATGAACCAACATCTCCCACCCCACCTGCTCATGTGTATAGGCAGAGGGTGCTGGAGCTCCCCATAGCTAAGGGAAACTGCCTTAAAAATCACCGCCTCTCCAACTGTTGGTACCATGAAGCTGGATACCAAAAGACTTCTTTAAATAAAACTGTTTAGCAAACTCAGACCAATAGTGACAGAGTGACTGAAACACCTTTTTCTGGTAAAGAATTTATTGCTACTAAAAGCAGTCCCTGCCCAGGATGGCAGCAGCTCTAAAGTTCTTGTAAGATGGTTTCTTCAGGAAGGTACCACCAAATACAAAGTAGAAATGTGACACAGCAAAATGGATTAAAAAGCCAATATCAAGGGGGAAAACTTCTTTTGGTGGTTGTTTTCAGGCATAAGCTATCAAGACTATGTACATTTTAATTAGAAACTGATATAGCAGTAAAGACATTTAAAGTTGTCTTTTGGTTTGGTCTCTCTGGGAGAGTTATTAAGAGCACGAGCCAGAGGGATTGTTGCTTTTGCTGTGTAGAGATCAGTCAACTAGGCAGTAAATATAGGCAAAGAGCTCATTTTATGTTGGCAGCAAATGAAATGGTGGCTCCATTTTGATTGTATGAATGTAAAAAATCTTTAGTATGGCACATTTGATTTGTAAATGTAGTGAATGAAAAAAAATAACCTCAATATTAAAATTAAACAAGTTATTTTATCTGGACAGGAGCTAAATACAGAGTGGAAATACTTCACATAATATAGCAAAATACAAAACAAGCTTTTTACAGCAACATACCTTTTATATGTATGCACACGTACGCATACCCCCAAATACACATGAAGATATATATGTCTATATATATGTGTGACAGAATAAATATATAAAAATGCAGCCAACATTGAATTCTTACTGAGCCCTAAAATGCAGTTCAGTACAAATATAATTGCATCTACACTGGACAGCTTAGAACACAATATCAACTTTGTAACATGGATCTCTCTTCTTGCCAATTAAAATGAGAAATCTTCTTTTGAAGAGTATCCATTTACATCCTGAGTTGTTAAGCTACAGAACAGAAGGGTACTGTTATGCACATCTTGTTTTCAGAGACCACATCTCTGCATTTAAGGACACCAGCACTCATTGGTTTAGTTGTTGCACTTGAGAGCAAGTCTTTCACCACAGCCTTTTAAGTTCAGGCCCAGCAGTGGGAATTTTGGTATTAAAAAAAAAAAAAAAAAAAAAAAAAAAAAAATTATCCACAATCTATAATGTATATTGACTATTACATCATTTTGTCCTTGCAAAATGTAAAGGTAGAAAACTGTAAGTGTCTTTTGCCATGTGTTTTTTTCCTACACAGACTTGCAAAATGTTCTTTCATACTGGTCGTACTTCTTTCATCTCCCCAGAGTACTTCTGCAGTAGTTCCCTCCTACAGAACGGTTGACCCAGTGGACTGCAACCATCCTGCGAGCTCTTCCAAGGGGGACCAGAAACACACACCTACCCTACCAGCACCTCTACTGGCCAGCCCCATAGGAGGAAAACATGAGATACCCATGGTTTTAACAGTAATGCATGAATATCCCTCAGCTACAGCAACCCTCCCACACCCCAAATGGTTATGCGACCAGCCCCATAGCTTTTAGTGTGCATGTTATTCAGAGCTACAACAATCCATATGGCTCTTCCAGGTTTCACGCATAACCCGCTGGAGATATTTCTACCTAGATGAGGACTAGCAGATCTTGTTTTAACTCAGTAGCACTGACTCCATTCAGAAGCTGTAACAACATAGTAGTGTGTGATTCCCCTCATCTTTGCTGCTTGCAAGAAGGCAAGAGGATAATTGCTAGACTAGACCTAACTTATACATCAGCTCAGAAAGAAGCAAAGTCAGCTTGGCCCTCTACAATACAGTAATAGATTGTGTATACCAGAGCCATGGTCACTGGTCATGTAACAGCTGCTTGAGCTGTGGTCCATGCGCCACTGATGGCTGCAGAATATCTGCAAGGGTGATGGTCACAGCATTGTGTCTCAAGGTGCTGCATTAAACTGTGTGTTTCCAGCTGCTTAACAGCACAAAAAACCTGCTAAATACATAAGAGATTTCTTTGTGCCACATTTTCACTTGCTTTACTTTCTGTAGAAGCAGTAGGTGATGAAAAGGACAGGATGAAAAGTGATGTGTACGGCAGTGAAAGAGAGAGAAAAATACAGCTGGGCATCTCTAACGATATGCAGTGCAGCTTACGAAAAAAAATGGCTGGGCTGAGTGCCCTAGTGCAGCACAGGCCCAGATTCTTTGCAAACAGGAACTAATTGCTAAAAGATCTCCAGAGGATTCTTTTTTTTTTATTCCTTCCAGTTAGCATTGGCAAAGAGTTAGAAATTTCATCAAGAGGAATGATCTCTTATAAGTCTTTCTTTCTTAAATCTTTTTTCCCTTTTTACTGATGTGAGGATTGGCACCAATTTAAGCAACTCCTTTCATCTCTAAACATGGACATTCTTAAATTGGTTTAACAATTTAATCCATTTAGCTGAAGTCCAATCCAGTCAAATCCATTCAAGAATTGCATGGAACAGACCCTCAGTGTTTTACCCAAACCACTGCTCCATTAGCAAGAAGAGTAAGAATGGCAGCTTCAGTCAACAAATTCGTGTTGCTCCTTCTTCTGGAAACCCACCCTGACACCTTTGTCTGACACCTGCAATACTTTGGGAACCTTGTTAATGGGCTTCCAGTGAGAGAGAAATCAGTGCCTCTGAGGCTGACTGTGGCTCTACTGGTGTGTTGGCTTCATTTACACCTACATGAAAGCTGTTAAAAAAGGCAATCATATACAGCCTCTACAAGTTCTCTATAGCTTATACTCTAAACTAGCGCAGCAATACCTACATCCCAAAAACTCCTTCAGAGCTGTCCTTAAATATCATCAGTATTGCACGCAGTGATCTGCCAGGTGTTTTTTTCCCCCAAGGGATTTTCCAAGCAGCAGCAAAGATGACTGTCAACCTAATATTTTGCCACAGGCTAAACATGGACTCAATGAGCTTAAAGGTCTTTCCCAACCAAAATGATTCTTTGATTCTGTATGCTCTGAGCTGAAGTAAAGGGTGGTAAGTCCTCCAGCCCCTCCTGCCACAATCCAACGGTTAAGTGCTGGAAGCGTTAATTATTTTTGTATGCCTCTGTCCTAAACAAGCTCATGACCGAGAAGCAAATTTACAGATCTTCTGACGTTTCTGCCAGTTGGCCGGTGGCACTCAGAGAGCTTTGCTGGGTGCTGAGGTACGTGGGAAAGCCCCTTGTCACTGGCACGGTGTGGGACTGAGCTCACCCGCCCGCTCTTCCCGTCTGCCCATTCCAGTCTGCAGCCTGCAAATTACAACTGCACTCCTGCTGTAAAACACACACACTCCCGTCCCCCAAGTTCCTTATGTTATTTTTATATTCATGAAAACATTAAAGTCAGGGTAAAAGGGACAAATAGTCCAGATTTGAAGATTTTCCAGCTAGACCAAAAAATGCTGCATGGCATGTGTGTTTAGCATTAGGAGGAAAATAAATGTGCTGTTTTCAAATTTTTGCTTCAGGGTCAGCCAACATCAGTCTACCATGTAACAGCTTTGAGGGGGGAAAAAAAGCTTCACTTAAGGGTATATCTGCCAGAGTAAACAGTGCCTCAAACCAGGAAAATTTAAAGCACATGCCTTATTGTCAAGTTTGGTTTAACTTGTTTTACAAATCAAAACAGCAGCTCAGTTTTTTAAACCTATTTTTAAGTCCACTAGTGTTTTATCAAGGAGGTTAAAGACCTACATTAGTATTTCAGTCAGTGCATTTTAAATCAAGTATGATATACCAATTTCTCTTCAGCGAATTAATGTCTTATTCTTGCATGCAGCTCTTCCTATCTGTCCATTGTTTCTCACAAAACAGAGGGTAGGACTCTGCATTTTAACTGTCCTGATATACCCTGCAGTCTGTGCACAGTCTTTATGTAGCCACTGGGGCTTCTTATGAAATATGCTAGTGCTCCTTGCCAGATGAGAGCAACTGGTCCCCAATACATGTTGGAAGCACACAAGATTTTCTTCTCATCTGTGTGAACAGGAGGAAGCCTGTGCTCAGAATTTACTTCTCCATAGGAAACAAAGTACACACCAAAAAAGAAACCTCCTGCACTTAGGATGTGTGCAGACAATTCTTCTGATTTATGTGGGAGATTTTGCATGCATATCTGAAGGAAGAATTTGGCTCTTCACTGTTTAAATAAAACACTGAAGAGTATTTAAGGAGAAAAACCAACTCTGGAATGTTTTGAAGACATTTCCAAGAAACTCTAAGAAAGGAAAAAGTCTTTGCCAAACACAGACAAACCTCATCAGACCCTACAGCTCCCTTTCAACTTTTATTGTTTCTATTTCCCCAAAACCCAAGCCTCAGCAGGTAATTCTGCTTGCTTGACTGTGGCTGAAGTTCCATGATTATGTTATTCCAGAAGTCTGAGCTGTGTTGAAAAGGGGTGGGCTGGGTGGGCCTTTTCCCCTTCCTCATCTACCCAAAGCTACTTGTGCCTTTGTGGCTGTATGTAATTTGTTAAGTTCTGTAGGGAGCCAGATGAGGGAGTGGATCCAGCTGAAAAACAGCTTTCTCTCCACTTCATTGTACCTTGCTCCTGCAGCACTGCGTGGCTGGAAGACCTGCCATGTCAGCACAAGGAAAGGATGGGGATATGTAAGTGCATGAACAACAGAGGGGAGGAACTGGTGTTTTCATCTCAGCCCTCACAAAACGGTGACTGCAGCAAACATACAACTTGACCTGAATCTAAGGGTGGTGTGCTGGTATCAGTCTTACTCAAGAACTGTTCAAAGACGAGTGGTGATTAAACACTCTACATGTCTTCATTGAACATGAAGATGATCCTTTTTTTTTTAAGACTTTAAAAATGGATTCTAAGTTTAAGCATTCTATTTCTCAAACAACAAACTTTTCCATCAGAAGGAAAGATCCGTTTCTCTGAGACTGTATATAGCATGCAAAACTGTTTCAATACGTGGCATATAACCATGTACACTGATGCATGATAAGTAAGGGGAAACCTAAGTGGAAAGACATTCCTGGTTTTTGCTGTCTGTGTTGTTGCTTCAGCTATGTGCCACATTGCGTAGCGTATCTGTTTGGAAAGACTAGTTTGGTGACATCAGATAAGATTTTCTCATCTTTAGTGTCAATTTTTGCATTTGTTGGTTTTATGTGAGTAAAATAGCCATAGTTATCAGAGAGTCTACTTCCCTATCGCTCTGGCTTTTGGGGTCCTGATGGGGCACTGAGCAAGCTTTGGATGCCACCATAGTAATAATAATTCAGTTTTAACAAAATCTCTGGATACCAAGTACTTACTACAAAATGTGATCTAGATCAAGCAAATATAGGCGATGTGCCATTTTATATGGAAATCTATTAAAACCAAAGCTATGTCTCTAGAATATCCAAAACATTATTGGATATATGATCAAAAGGTAAAGAGGTTAAAGAGATGCTTCATGGTCAAATGATGAAGCTCATTCAAATCTATGAGTCATTACTTACTTCTATAGGACTGGTTATGTTTAACTGCTCATCAGTATCAATGTGTGTACAATATATGCCATATCTTTCAATAAAGCTGCAGTAGATGCAGTCACTCAGGTGTGACGCTGGAGTGAGATCAGGATTTGGCTTCAGCTAGTGTGTTAGTGAGAGCTGTAGCAGAAGTATTGACTGTAGCATGCAGTTGGATTCAATGAAAAAACAAATAAAGCACATATGATTCCTGCCCAATATTTTCCAGATTGCTCTGAGATGGGCTGAAATTTAATTTTTTAGAAGGATCAGTGTTTGAAGTGTTTTCTCCCTCTTGGGAAGCAAGAAGGACTGATTCAGCTTCCAGGCATTCCTGTGAAAATTGCTTAAATGGCACTTGCCGAGGCCTCCCATGCAGAAACTCGGGAAGCTACAGAACTCTCCAGGAGCTTGGGAATGAGCAATGCCTTGCCAGGCCAGCACAGAGATTTAAACAAATGGATTTATACAGACCTGATTTTACAGCAGAGAACTGGAGGGTGGATGGAGAAGGAGCCACCATAAAATAGTATCTTGGAAGGGGTGAATGCTCAGCAGTAGGGGAGACCACCACCTCCTGGGCAGCTCTCAGCTCAACACCCCTGTGGCTGGCTGATGTGGTCACCATCACAGGCTTTTCCTGACTCAACTGACGTCCAGACCAAAGGAGGGCTTAGGCGGCCACAGCTGGGGAGCGAAACCCCACTTGGGCCAGCACTTGGCAGCCTGTGCCAAAGATGGGGCTGTGTCCTGCTCAAACCCCTCTGAGGTGGCCCAGCCATCACTCTTTATCTCCGCTGCTCAGCATTTGAGTTTGTTTGGATGCCCAGCATGCTGCCCATGTCTGAGAGCTGCCCTGACAGCACTTTGGCTCCCTGCAGGGGAATGGGTGATCCTCAGTGCTCTCAGGGGACCCTCGCTCTCCAAAAGCAAGCTCATGCCTCATTGGTTCCTTTTTCCTTCCTTTCTCCATTTGTTCTATGCCTTCCAGTTTGGATCCTGTACTTCAGTCACACAAGCTGCATCCTGTCTAGAGTCATCATGCACTCCATGCATAGGTGACACAGATGGTAATTTTGGCTCATTATTTAGCAGCTGGAAGAGGAAAAATTACCTCAGACAGTTGCCTGCCTTCAAATGGCCCCAGTCCACCCATGCAGTTCCTTCTATTTATGGAAGATATTGGCAAAGAGCTGCTTCACCAGCAAGTCTCCATCCATTTGGAGGCCTGGGCTGCCTTACACCTGGTGTCAACAGCAAGCACCTCAGTCTTCCAAGGTTTCAGGCCATGAGGACCACAAAGAAGTAGAAACTACTTTCAGGGGACGCTCAGTTGTATCTGTCCAAGAACAACACAAATCAGGTGCAGATCAGATCAGCCACACACATCCCTGTTGTGGTGTTGGCATATGTAAAGAGCTTATCCAAATCTACTTATTGGCTGCAGTCTTCTTCTGTCATGTTTGTGGAGGAGGCCATGGAGGACTTGGACAAAGGTCTCGCAGCAGTGCCTTATGGAAAAGGATAGCTGAGAAACCAACACCATGCAGAAAGCCTTTTTTGCCAGGAGCCAACATCTTTAATTTTGCTTCAGACTCAATCTTTTTACAGCAGCTGGCCATTTCAATTATAGAAAGAATATAAACAAGAAATTTCTAATATTAGATACATTTCTCACAGTCCTTGTTACTGAAAATAATGTCTTAGGGCCATATCCAAGGCCCACTGAATCAGTGGAAAGCATCCCACTGACCTCATTGTGATTGGATCAGGGCCTCAGTTTCTTAAAATAAAATTTTACAAGGTGCAGGTTAATCCTTTTCCACATATTCTTAGTAAAATGGCTGAAAGGTTTTTTTACCCTGTTAAGATCCATAAGAAACCAAGACACAGCCACAATAATCTCTTGGCACCAAATATTATATAAGAAATTCAAATATGTATGGGGGAAGGCGAGTGGAGTTTGAGAATGTTTTACACCTGGTCTTCAAAATGGCTGGCTCAGGGAGCAGGTCCCAGGACCAAGAGCAAGGGCCCATTGCGACCAGCAGCGTTGGCTCTGTGTCACCCCCAGAGCAAGGGGTGCTCAGCCTTTCCCCCAAAAACAAGCTGCCAGCCAAGTGCAAACTGCAGGCAGCAACAGCTGCTCCAGAGCACTTACTGAATTCTTCTAATATTTCATTTATTTAATTTTTCATATGTAGCCAGGCTCTAGACAGCTGTAAGGAGCTAGAGCTACCAAAACACTGCGTGACAAGCTGTGCCTGCGGTATGTCCAGACACACCAAGCCCAGAAAGCAGTAAAGTACTCCCAGGAACGTCTGATTTTGTGATTTTTCCAACCTATCTTCCAGCTCATAAAGTTTCAGATAAGCCTTAGATAAGCAAATGGCGGGGGTTATCCAAATGTAAATGCCAACCTGCTCCCTTTAGTATACCCCCAGCTGCCAGTGGAAATTGAAAAGGAAACATCTTGAAAGGAGCAGGGAGGCCAGGAGCAAGCGGAGTTGCGTGCAAGCAGAAGTTGCCTCTCCTGCAGCCAGAGGAAATCCCTGCCCTTGGCACTGCAGGAGCACCCAGGTCGGCAATCAGGCATTTCCCCTGCACTAATATCTACATCATGACAAAAGGTGTCAGTTTGAGAAGATGCAAAAAATATAGAGAAAAGAGGATAGAAGGCAAACAGCACACACGCACACACACACACACACACACAAAGTATAAAAGCATAAAAATTTAAGTGGGGCAAACAGGAAAGTAACATTCTCAACAGACCCACTCTTTGGCAACTATTGCTGCAATGTTTCTGGGGTTGCTTTGGTTGCTTTTACTTTTTCCCTCCACGAGCTGCATGTTACCACTTGTGAATTTTAAGGACCTTGTTCCTAGCCATATGAAAAGCCCGTACTGCCTTCCTGGCCTGGTCTAGTGACCCCTTGGCACACCAGAGCAACATAAAAGCTGCGGCGCAAACAGTACTGCCTAATTCGTGACGTCTGCAGGGGGCCTGATGCAACACTCACTGAAATGTGTGAATTTTAATGGGGAGTTCAGCTAAAATGCAGCGTGGGTTGCAATTAAAGTGCACTCACAATTTGACACGTTCAAAGAGCATTTTGACACGTCGGCGTGCAGATATGAATGCCATGGGTCAGACAAAAGAGAAGGGGCTAGGAAAACGCCAGGAAGACAAAATGAAACCATGACAGTACCATCCAATTTCGCCATCAGGAATAATGTACTTATTTTATGCCTGAGCCAAGGTTTAAATTGCCAACAGCTTTGTCATCATACCCTTTCACCCCTGGCTCGCTTTTGCATACAGCATATCACAAGACACAACAATTCATTTTCTCCCGTCTCGCTTCCTGTCAAACGCTCCTGCATGTTGCAGAAGGATTTCTTGCTCCATGACTGGGGATTAAATAGCCAAGTGATCCATCACTGCAGCCTAATGCACACTTCGTTTGACATTTCCAGCTTGCATTAGCCCAGTCTTGCCCCTCCCGCCCTTGGTTCTCTGAACCCATTTTCATATTTTAAAAATAATTTTAAATTAAAGAAGCATTTTCCCTAAGCTAAAGAAGACCTGAATGGCTGATCCTAAGCTGAGGGACTCTTCAAAAAGGAAGTAAGTCTGCTCAAGGAGCCCTCCAAGAACAGGATGCTCATGAGCTTTCTCCTCTGAAATATCCACAAGGCTGCCCAGACCCAGCAGAGCTGAAACAAATTTAATCAGATTTATTCTTAGCACATATTCAAAGGCTTATTCAAACATCATGAATTTGTTGTTTCAGTAGAGCAACTGGTCACTCAAGTTCCACTTGCGTTGCCCCAGTTCTCAACCTAGATGACTTAACCATTCTTAACTTCTTTTTCCATATATTTGAATATATTCTATTTAGTTGACAAATACATGTTGTTATACAAAAGAAAGGTCTGCCACTCTGCTAAAAATGGCCATCCAAAAGATTTGTACAACTACAACCTCTATTTACAGAAAAGTCCACAGTAAGCAGAAGAAGATTCTTGGAAACACAGCCATGGGAAAAGGTTTCTAGATGTCATTGAAATGTCTATAAATAAGTTTCCTCACTACTTAAACCCTAGTGGTTTAGCAATCCAGACTGTGGGTAACATTTTATATCAGCGTGAACTACACCATTTCCATTTGCTTCACAGCGGACGTGACACTGAACCCGAAGCTAAATTTTGCATTTTTGTGTTTGGAATTTGTAGACGGGGAACAGACAGCTATTTGTAGTTGTACTCCAGTCATTTTTAACAACAATGTGCAAAAAAGTTCAGCCATCCTGATTCATCAGCAAGAGGAAACGCCTCGTAAACTCAAAACACTATACTAAGGACTCTTTCAATTTTACTTCTCTCTTTATTTCCTTAAAGACTGCTTTGTTTCCACTGCTGTCTTATTCCCATTCAACTCTGAGAAATACAATCTGCATGCTTTACCAGTCTGCCCACCCCCAAATACACTTACAGCCCAATATTGTTTCCTCTTCACCTTTTAAAACAAACATCCGCTCGCTGTTCCTCACTTTGCTGCTCAGAAGACCCTACAGAAGCAGTCAGGATACTTTGCAAATATTTGACAGCCAGCACAGCAGCAGCATGTTTTTTTCAGAGGAGAAACTGCAGAAGGCTGAAGTGTGCTTGATGCTGGGGCACCGGGCAGGATAGGGTCCCCCCACCAGTCCTAAGAGCCATCCTGGAAGCAGAGTCTTCTGGGGCCAGAGACCCCAGGGGCTCTTCTGAGCCCACTCCTGACCAGCCACGAGGGGAGCAAAAGGCAGCAGGGAAGGACCATGCTTCCTATGGCACTTTGATGGTGCAGCCAATAGCGGTTTCTGTGAGCAAGCGGTGAGGTGACAGGGCTGGTGTTCCCTTGCACCAGCTTGGTTTTTATGCTTCTTGAGGTATTCAGGTTTGCATGCAGCAATCACCAACCATATTTGTCATAACAAGATGCCATTTTTCAGCCCAAGACCTGAGTTGCTCACGTGTGGCAATTTAATCATCAGCTTTAGAAGTGTTTTAAAATGTAAAGACTGAATATAGAAGCAGTAAACATTCAAATCAACCTATGGGTGACCTCTCCATGAGAGGTGAGCAAACCCTACTGGTCTCTCTAGGTTCAGCTCCTGAGCTACCCATCTGCAGTGCCCAACAAGGGGTACATTTCCAGCAGCACAACTTACACCCAAAGGGTACCCAAAAGTCAGTTTTTAGCCAGCATAGGCTACCAGAGATCCTATAGGCCATACTTTTATTCAAAAGATGGTATTTCTGCTTTGTGAGGTCTTGCAGCAAAATGTTCATAGTGACTTCATTCTCTGAAGTCCCCTCTTTAGCAACACCTAAAAATTTGACTCTGAAGATATGCAAGTGCCAAAGCTGCATGAATACTGGAATTTAAAAAGCAACACTACTAGTCTTGATCATATGATGCTTTTGATGCAGTCTTGAGCTCCCAAGACTCTGTTCTTGAGAAGGCTATCCAAAAACTTATTTGTCTTAAAGTTAATGACTAAAATACATTTTTGTATCAGGGCTGCAGAGAGAGTTTGATGGGTGGGTTCTCCTTGTCCCGGACACCTAAATCATTCAGTTGAATTGCATCATTGATGTAAGTGTTAAGCTGCTATTTTCTAATTTACCTTCAAGGTCTCCATTACTACCACTCCAGATGACAGGAGGAACAAGAACAAGAATGACAAGCACCTGACACTGTTGGAAATCCTCATACATATCAGATCTCGCGGGGCACATACCATTGTAAATACAAACATTACCCAGGGTCATGCAGCTTTAGAGAAGTAACCAAGTATAAGTATCACACAGTATCACAGTATGTGGTAGCTAGCAGTAAATGCTCCCTTGTAAATGATGTCTGTTATATGTAAAACTGGGCAATATGGACAGCATTTTTTCTTCCTTGCAAACTAAGCAAAAAGCTTTTTCCCCATTTAAATAGTTGCTGAAACACTGCTAATAACTGATGCTCTCTCTGATCTACTTCCAAAGAGAACAGAGTGACTCAAAAATGCCTTAAGGATAGGAATAGTTTCAGGTAAATACCTTATTGAGATTCAGCAGCATGTTTTCAAAAAGTGCCTACTGTTATTTACAAAATGCATACCTATAAGGAAAATTTAGTCATAAGTACTCAAAATTTGCAACAGCAATCAAATACATGTATTTGGTAAATAAATAGCACTTCTTCAGTAAATTTGTTTTCTTGTTGTTGGAGAAGATCCCATTGGATAGGGCATTTTGGATGAACTTACGAAATGTAACAGCAGTTAAATACTTTCATATCCCACTCTCTCAGACGCTAAGTTTCTTTAGGCACAGGTATGATGCTATGGATAATGAGTATGGGAGACATTTTCTTGATTTTCCCAGACAACACTGTCTGTGTAGGAACAAGATACAGATAGGGGAAGATGTTTCCTTTACTTAGGTTTCTCTGTCACTGATGATATCCAAAAAAAAGGACTTTAATATTTTCTGAATTTTCTAAAGTTAAGATTTTTTTGGGACTTGTTTTATAAGTTGACAGGATAAGGTATGCACACCACTGACTAGTAAAGGCTGTATCTACAGTGACTTCTTTGCTGGCCCCCTATGATACGAGGGAGCACTGTCCAGACTGGCCACCAGCATATTATGTACCTGCAGGAGTGATCTCCAGATCTGTCTAACCTTTGCTGGGGAAACTAGTGCACAGCCTGATACACGTTATATCTCCTGTAGGGACACAACAGAGCACTCACACCCAGTCTCAGAGCAAGGAAGTTTAGATACCAGCAAAAATCCTTCCACAGAAACATTCCTACCAGTGCAGCCTCCGGCGTCCAGGTATGGGCTCCCCAGTGCAAGAAAGATATTGTCATACTGGAGCAAGGCCCTGGGGTGAGAAGAGAGGCAGGGAGATGGGCTTCAGCCTGGAGATAGCCGTGGGGCATTTTCTGCTGGCTTCAGATACCTAATGGGAGGGTGGCAGAGAACACAGAACCAGGCTCTCCTTGGAGGTGCACAGCAGTAAGGCAGGGGACAAACAGCACTTGTTATAACATGAAAAAAATTCTGTTAGATGATATTAAGAAAATATTTTTACCGTGAGGGTGGTTGAACACTGAACCAGGAGCCCAGAAAGGGTGTGGGATTTCTGATCCTGAAGACATCAAAACCCGACTGGACCAAGTCTCAAGCAACATGATCTAAACTGGTCCTGCTATGAGCTGAGGTCTGGACCAGGTGATCTTCAGAGGTCCCTTCCAGCCTAAATTATTCAGTGATTCAATGTGAACGAGTCTAAGCTCGACCAGCAGAGCTGTGCCTCCTCTATTAATTGTCAGCAATTTTAACTGTTACATGAGAGTTTGGAATTATCTGGATATATAATCAGCACAGGAAATTAGATTTTCTCCTTTAAATTAAACCGTCATGGTAGGAAGGAACATAAGCTGGGATTGATAGTGCTGTGCAGTATGTTGTGTAACATCGACTGCTTTTGTTGCTTTTTCATTTGTGTAGGAATTTACCTTCCCAAGTACAACAACAACAAAACAAAATAAACAAACAAAACACAAAAAAGGTCAAAAACAAACAAAAAGAGGGGATTTTAAAGCAATATAGAAGACACTCATTTTTTCTTTGCTTTTATGCTTCATAGTTCTGCTTTCTTCTATACATTATTTTTGTTTGTATCACATAGGCCTAAGACCTGTTGTCATTGCTCCATTCCCTGAAGCCACTTTATCTTCTCTTTGTCTTTTCCTTCACCACCCGTATTCCTGGCCCTCCATTTTCCACTCCTCTGCAAATGTTAATAGCTGCCTTCAGCTGTACCTGATCTACAGATAACAGAAGAGCCAGAAGCTAATCTGACTTCCTTCATGTCCAAGGAATTAAAGTCATTTTCTATATGAGTAGCTGGAAATAATAGCAGTCACTGTTTGAGACAAGATCACCCTAGCCTGCCCAAAACCAAAGCCACGCCACAGGAGAGGTCTCGGACTTGGACTCAAACTTGGGCTCAGACTTGGAATCAAGTCATAATTCAGGAACCAGGAGACTACTTTTTGGCAAACCATCTGAGAGAGGCAGAAAAGCATTTGTGACAGGCATATGTATGGGACCCAGTGGAAAGACAGTCCTACAAACTGTTTGCAAGGAAACTGTTGTCATTTGTTTTCTTCATACTCCTCAAAACAGGGTTTGCATGCACTTCTTATTAATATGCTGAAGTGCTGCATCAGTTTACCCTCCTGGTGGAAATAGCCTGACAAGCCCATGGGTGACAGCTAAAACCTCGCATCAGCATGGCGACAGCACAACTAACCAACACAGAAAGCATGTGTGACCTCTGAGAGAAACCTCTCTTGCAGCCAAAGATAAAAATAGCATAACATCAGTGTTTAATATTTAGTAGGCATAAATGGGGTAAATCTGAACCTCAGTGTGATAAGTCTATCCTGACAGACTTATCTAGACTGTGTTAAGACGAATGTAAAATTGAAAGTACATAGGCATACACTGGGATAAAAAGTTTCATTTTTTATGAAACCAGTAAATACAGCATCACATTTAGAGTCAAAAGTGATCCTGACTTTTTAAGGTATGGAAATCATCAAACAATAGAATTGAGACATGAAAGCTCTTCTGAGAGGAATGGTTGGGTTACCTCTGGTGTCATAGTGAAATCACTTATCAACAACTCGAGCTACCAACCTAACCCTAATTCTAACTATGACAAGGTCATTAATAACATCTTAGATAAAATCAGTTTCATGTGAGATTCACCTGTGTGTGATTTTACATTCAAATATGGGCACATACCTAATAAATCTGTGCAGCTTCATTTTTTAAATTATCCTTGTTCAAGCGATCCCAAGATAAATTTTGCATTTCTTAAGGGACTCACTCATTAAGTTTAATCAATGAACTAATCTGAGATTTACTTTTAAAATCTCGAAACATCAAATAATGCATACAAGCAAAAAGTTTCTGAGCACTGAAAGGATATGATTTGTGTACAATGTGTTTGAAGGAAAAATTCAAATCAGTTTTCACTGCTGAAGGCCTATATAATCTGATGTGCAAATAGTTCTAGAAGTTGGTCTTTATTTGTATTAGATTAGGGTAGTGAATTACCATCTGGCTTTTAGGTGGTGAAGAACTGAAGAATAAATCCAATGCTGCAAAATGTGAATTCCCTAACACAGAGCTGTTGGTGACAAAATGCCATCCTCATGTAGCATATCCAATTTATATGGCATCTGTAAGTGTTACAATGGTAATCCTGACCTCAGAAATGCAAAATACCAATGCAGCTTTCAGGAAACATCAGTGCTTGGGTGGTGTTTCTCAGTCAGTCTTGTGATCCAAGGTGATAAACAGCAGTTGGTGAAGAAGCTGTGGTGAGAGCACAAGCTTACTAACACAGTTCATTGCTCTGGGAGTGGTGTGGGACAGAGAACAAGAGTCTCCAGCAAAACCAGCTGCTTGTGAAGCAGGTTCTTAGCAGGTACAAAGAAAGTTGTCCTCAGCCCCAACACCGTACCCTAATTGAGTGCTGCCAACATGTATCTTATACTTACCATTACAATCAGCACTAACTTCAGGGGTGGCAGAGGACAGTGTTGCCACTGCTTCTTTGACCTTTACAGCATGTTCTCTAGACTGCAGTTCAGCAGCTTTTCCTGTAAGCATCATATGCCAAAGACAAAATCATCCAAAAATCATTTGCAACTCTAGAAGATCTACAGAGGAAACTTCCATTTGCTTTACAAGTAGGTTTTTTTGGCCATTTTGCTACAAATTCTTCCTCTTAAGAGTTCAATGACAGATTATTTCTAGGTTTAAAGAGGTGAGATAGCTGCATTTACACAGGCAATTCTCATTTGGTGGTATGTATAGGAATAAGGGATTTTTTTTAAGCGGGATTTCTGCAAATTCATATTAAAAAAAAAAAAAAAAAAGGGTTCAGTAGAATTAGGAAAAAAATTGTCCTTGGCCATTGCAAAAAAATGGGGTTAATATGGGCTACGAATCTATGGCTCCCTACCTGAGATTCCACTGTTAACATGTGCAGCCCTCCAGCTATTGCAGTGGAAATTAAACAGGTTCACTGGAGCTGCCAGTGCTGGGCAGGCTGATAGGAATGCTCCCTCTTCTTAGAGTTGCAAGGGAGAAGAAACAGTTGTAGGAACAGCAGCACCTCAGCTAGATATGGGACCTTCCTAAAATGCACTGTCTCATGGAGTTGAATGAGTATCGCTTAAATTTGGAAAGCTTTCAAAGAAAGCTCAGAGTGACAAATAAATCTGAAGCAAAACTAAATCTCCAGAACAGAAAATTAATCTCAGGAAAAATCACTAAGCAAAAGATCCCTGCTTTTACAAAACTCACTCTGTGTGCATGTGTGCATGCATGCGTGCACGTGTGTGGTTCCTGTGGTTATGGTATAGCAGGCCATTGAACTATCAAACCAGTAATTTTGCCATTAGTTTTTAAGTTTGCTTCTTGCATGCATATTCTGTGGTCAAATCCATTAGTAAGTTATAGTGATAAACACCTGGAGTCTATCAAAAACAAAGAGAGTCTTATTCTGTAGGTACAACCAGTCTGGTGAACATAGCAAGCAGAGACTAACTGCATAATACAGAACTCAAACAGGAATATGTTTTTTATGATGTGCCAGCATAAGGGAGATCAAAGACTAAAGCCAAATAAATAGCAACTGGGTACCAGCAAAGGAAACATATTTAGACCCTAAAGTAATCAGAAACAAACCGAGTGTATGCCAACACCCTCTGAATTCCAAAGTAACATTTTCCTGCTTTTCATAAAACGTTCAAGAGCTGGCAGATTTTGGTTTAGTTTTAAGTCTACTGTTTTTGTGACTGGGAGGGAATTTTCATTTCTCACAGACAATGGAACATGAAGTGCAAGAATCATCCCCTCACCCCATCATCCACTTCTTTCTGGTGGTTTTAGGGAGTTGACCTCTGATTGAATTTTCTTTGGCTGCTTTATGGAATTTGCCAGGTTACATTAACTGTTTATTGATCTTGACTCCTTATCCAGAACATTGCCTGGCAAACCAAAACACTCTGTCTGACACCTGGGGACCAGCACAGCAAACCTTTCCAGGTGGTACAAGCAGATACCCAGAATTACATGCCAGCACTATTTTGTGAGATAGTGTGATCAAAACAAAACAAACCAACCAAACAAACAAATTACTAATGCTCAGTGTCATGTTTAATACCTGCAATGTATCCACATGCACAGTTTTAAACAACTAGTAGTACTAAAAAACCCTTGCAAGGTAGGGAGGATGGCAGAAGGGGTTGCAGGGGGGAGTAAGGGGAAGATACAAGGGTGGCAGTGAATTGACAGGCTGAGCCTGGGGGCAAACAGTTACATCTGTGCTTGATTTGTCAGGGATTTACATTAGTGAAACTTTAACTCTGCAGATGATAAGTAAGATTACAGTACAGTACAAGTTTATGCAAATAAAGCTTAGTCTAGGAGAGTATGAGTCCAGACACAGTGGATTTGCCAGGTTTCACTGAGTCTGGTAGCTGGGTTTAATAAATTCATTTACATAAAGGATTAGGACATCTGGAAAAGTAGCATGGCAGTTTACTGAGATATAAATAACACTAATTGAGAGGTCACAGGTATGCAAAACACCCTATACATGCAAAAGAAAATCATGGAAAATGAAGGGGCAGAGACTTGCATTTTACTCTTAGTTACATCAAGCTAACTTGTAGATACTAGCTAACCCATGCCTTTCCAAATGCCACTGCTGATTTTAGTTCCTCTTACAGAACCCTACTTCATGACAAAAATTCACATAAACAGTTCATTTTTCTAAAAATAATAATAATAAAAAATCAGTGGTTCATATCAACTAGCATAGCATCAGGACAGACCGAACTCAAAGAATCTGTAGGAAATTACTTTAAAACTGTGATTTAAATAAGCAGTGGGGTACATAATTCAGTTTTATCCAAAAGTCTGATAACTTGCTCCTATGGCAACAACATCTCCTTTCAGCAACACAAGTAACACTGTAAGGTATGTTTACAATTAATTCCAACTTGGTTTACAAGTTCTGTGATATGTATTATACTTAGTAGACTTTTGGCTATGCAAACTAACACCATAGTGAACTGGTAACCATGAAATACCAACAAGCTGTACATGATCAAGGATTTTGTAAGAACTATACTGCACCCCAGGACAAATTTATAGCTTGGTAGCAATCCTAATTACTTTCCCTTATTTTTAAGAGTATAAAATGACAGTTTCTCAGCATAAACCAACAGTTTAGCAGAGCACAAGCAAACCTTTTGCAAAGGACTGGCATGTACAGTGGAAAAACAATGGTAAACTCATCTGAAGTAATATACTGCTCTCTGACCTTGTTATGCAAAAGCCCTGTGTGAAACAAAACTTACCTGAGATAAAGCAACTTGTTAGAACTGCTGCAAAATACACTGAAGAAATATATATGTACAAAGCAAAATATTTTTACCACCTGGCCTTAAAACGGTCTGTTTTTCTCTTGTGTAATTCATTTATATCACTGCTATATTCAGACAGAATGGGAACCTGGTGGAATTATGGGGCAGGAGCAGCTGGGCTTATGTAGTCAGTGGGAATGTTGTGGCTGTACATATTGACCTTATCCAAGCAATTCAATATGTAAAACTAAAAGCCAAGACATATAAGCATGAGGTATGAACATATCAGCAGCCATGTTCAAAAGGGATTAACTTTTGGAAAGGCCAGTTCAGCTGTGTGCTGCTGCTGGCATCTGTTAAGAGCAGAGGAAAACACTCTTCATGTCTTGGTCCATGAGCCAGATATATCACTTCATTCATCCTTGTGGTGGGATGTTGATAACATCTGAAAGCAAACAAAGGTGATGATTTGGAGGGCTGCTAGTAGGCACTCGCAGTTCTCTTTCTACTTATCATGCTCTGCTTTGGTTGGATCGTTTCCCCGACAGACAAGATTATAACTTGCCCCAGAAAAGTGACCGTGTTCACTAACGATTACAAGTTATGATTCCAGTTCAAATGTAGATGAGGCTACAGTACCCCAAGATATACAGCCTGGGTATATTAATGGGGGTTGCACAATCTTGATTCTGTTTGTGAACTTCTAACCTATGGAAATACATGCCTAAGTAATTTCTTTTCCTCCAGCATTTATAGTAGAAAAATTCCAGCATCCTTCAGCTATTCGGTTCTCCCTGTGGCTGGACTAGATAATTCCATAGAACTGTAGAATGTCTTGAGCTGGAAGGGACCCACAAGGATCATCAAGTCCAGCTCCTGTCCCTGCATATGACAGCCCCACAGTTCACACCATGTGTCTGAGGGTGTTGTCCAGTCTCTTTTTGTTCCAGCCCATCATTGGCACAGGCTGAGGAGACCTTCTAGCTTCTACTGCTCTTCTTTGGCATTCAAGCTCCTAAGCCAGGTACCTTTGTAAAGCCAAGAGTTCAAATTCATGTTCCTTGAGAAACATTACAAAAATTATCTTCAATTTACTGTATGTCTCTACATCAAATTACAGTTATTGTCAATCTATTTTAGTCCTTACTGCAGAATATTCTTGCTAAAAGAATTCTTTAAATAAACTGCATACTAACTACCCAGTAGGTTACAGATAAAATAACCCCAGATCTGAGATAGAGAAGTATTGTTGCAGAGGGCAGATTATCTCACATCACCATGGGTCATTCTGATTAGTGCTGCCCACTGTACAAACCTTTTCCACATCTCATGCAGTTTGTTCCTGAGAGCACTTAACAAAAACAGTGCTATTTCCCTTGAGGTGAAGATACAGCATTTTCCTAACACAGAATAAGATGTACAGAAAAGCAGCTTATTATTCCCTGTCCCTGACTAAATTAATTGTGTATTGGAATTATAATCATATTAAATAACGTCTGTCAAATCCTATTAGCTCCCTTGCTCTCTTTCAGAGTATCTGCTGAATGATAAAAAGCTTGTAGAAGAGTTAACCATTATATATCTTACGAGTGCAGCCAAAGCATTTTGTCGAGGTAAAAGACACCTTCAGCTTTTCCATCATCCACACCACAGGTCGAGCTCACTGTTCTCCCATGTCACCCTCAGCATTAACCAAAAACAGCAAACTGGAGATACTAACCTCTGCTGCAATCGTAATTTTCACAGTTGTTCATGACCTGGGCTGAGAAATTAAATGCAAAAATACATCGAAATCCAAAGCTATAGTTCCCACAGCAGCTATAACCCAGTCATTGGTATTTGGACATACATTGTGGGGTATAGACACAGTAATGCAAAATGTTAAAGCCACCCCTGGTTATGGTTGGCTGGGGGAACCATAACTCTGAGTTTCCTGACTTTTGTGTTAAGATCTTAACCATAAATATTGCTTTAATGTAGCTTTGTGCAGTGGGTTTACATTGGCATTGGGAGGTGCTCATACAGAAACAGTAGAGAATTAGTGTGGTATGCTTATTAAATGAGTAATGCTTTTAGAATAATTCCTGGGGTGAAATCATGGCCCCGGTGAAGTCAACAGAGCCAGTGTTTCAAGTCAGAAACATCTTATTTATTCAGGGAAAAAAGCAGCAAATGTCCTAGTGGTTTTGATCTTTATTATAGAGGAAAGAATTCCAGATCAGCTCCCTCCTTCCAAATTTGGGCTCTAAAGGAGTAATCAATTTACCCTAAAGGACTGATCAACACCTCCAACCAGCAAATGCTTGGGAGGTGGGAGGGGCAGGTTGCCTCCACAGAAAAGCTTAGAGGTTATTTGTTTTGTTTTTCTTTGTTGTTTTCCACATTAAATACCCCACAGTGTCTTTTTTTCACAGAAAGTTATTTGCCAACTAAAAAAATTTCTTACATACTCATAACTTTTCCCTGTACTGATAGTACGTGACAGTAGAGTTAACGACCTTGTAGAGTATCAAGCAACTGAAAAAGGATCCCCATTGAAAAACTTTCAGCAGAACAGGTTCAGCCAATCTTGGTATTAATTTCAGTTGCTAATTTCTGCATGCTTATTTTGAAGGAGGAAGTGACATACCAGTATTTTGCCTGGTAGGATGTTACAGAAAATTCCACCTGGAGAACTGTTTTTTAGCTTATCATGATTTAGCTTGCACAAAACAGCCTACTTCGTCATGCAAATAAAAAATATATAAATCAGAGGTGAGCTGGTCACAAGAGGAGAAAAATTTTGTATCTTGCAGTCTATGATCAGCCAGCAGAATGCCCCATTTGTGCCAATCGGCCTTGTGTTTTCATCTGGGAAAGACACTGTGCAAACTGATAGCAGATGGTAGAGCCAAAAATAGGTGCTTTACATGTTTGATTGAGAGCCAGCATTTTGTCATTTAGTTGTCTCACGTCATTGCACTGCGTTATGTTGTGCAACCACGTGTGACATACCAAAATCAGCCTTACCAACGCAGTATATTCTGAAACAGGATTCTGGACCTGATGTAGTAGACAAGAATTTTGTGTGTTTACTGTTTACTGTTCTTGGAAAGGCTTCATCTGTTGGAAGCCATCCTCTGAGGAAAGTTTCTGCCAGCTTATCCTGATGAGAAGGGCTGGTGGTGGCACTCTGTTCAAAGACTCTCAAGGGAAGAAATCCAGAGCCCTTGGCAAAGGCTGATACAGGGAGGGGGTCTGTGAAGAAAGAGAGGGTGGTCCCTGCAGAGCTGTCGTGAGCCACGCGAATCCAGTGCCACCAGCTTGCCTTGCAAAATGAAAATGTTCCAGCTCTCTGCCAAAAAATGTCATGTGACAGCACACTGACATCCCCCTATTTTTAGCTGCAAAGGCAGCTAGGAGTTCAGTTCTTTCTTTCTTAACTGAAGCAAGGCTCTTAGATTGCTCTGCCATGAGAATGAAAGGGTGTGTGTTGATGAAGGCTGAAGTCAGATTATTCAGGGGCTAAATCTCTGCCTTAGTGCATGGTAACCCTAATTTAAGATGCTGAATTTTGTTGTTTTTGTTGTGGTTTTTTTTGTTTGGTTGGTTTTTTTTGTTTGTTTGTTTGTTTGTTTTTTTCATGAGTCTCAAATCTACCCATTTCTGTGCTGGTCAGGCAAGAAAAAAAAAGAGGGAAAATGAAAAAAGACAAAGATCTGTGCATGTAATAATGTATGACAATCTCCTTCCATGGGACTGTTTCCATCATACTGAATTTGTCTCTTTCTAGGCTTTTTAGAATGTTCTTCATAGAGCAAAAAACCTAATCAAGCTAAAAACAGGGAAACAAGCCTCCAAAACCTCCAGTTAGAAGCTAATGAATGCAGGTGATTAGCTTAATGATACTTTCTAGGTTAGAATTGCTGAGCTTGTCTTGCCTGGGAGTCTCTTCCCTCAATCATGTTTTACTGAGGTGTGATCTCTCCTTGTTCTGCTTTTCAAACTTCCAGCACCCAGTGGATGCCATTCTCATAGTTTCAACATTTACTGGCATTCCCAAACCACATTAGATGTTTTTCCCCTTTTATTGTTGAAAGCTGTGTTAGAAATCAAGAAGTATGAAGTTGAGATTGTAACACAAGTCAGGATCAGGATAGAATCCCTGACCACAGTGGTTCCGATGTCTTCCATGAGTTTCTTTTCCATAGACTTGTTTTCTCTAAGGTAGAAGCCAGAGGAAAAATATCCCTCAGGTCCAATAGTGTCAGGTGTTGGGACAACACAACACGAAAAAGTAAATAAACTCTTCTATTCGGTCCATCAAACCTGGTAATCGGTGCCACTACTAACTCAGCCTCACTTTCTTCCTCCTCACTGCTTAATAAATCTAAAAGTACTCAGCCCCTTGGCTGTCACCCTTCTAGAAATAAATGTAAGATTTTTGTTTTGACTAAGCATTTTCAGTGAAATAATTTCATTGCTTTTGACAAAAATATCTCTAGGAATTATGGCAACTAAAAGCAGCTGAGGCTATTCCTCCCAAAATGGTGAGTAGGAGCCCATATGCACAGACACACATGCTTAAGAGGATGAAGAAAGCATATTTGGTGGACTTTGCTTTGAAGAACAAAAATATTCATGACCATTTTACTTCCAAAATAGGTGAGGCTATGCCTGTTGCACTGCAGCTGGAAAATAGTATTCTCTAGAAACAAGGACTTGCTCTATTTTCTTAACCATATATGAAAACAACAGGAACTGTAAGCAGCAAGGTATGGTGAATTAAATTTCCCAATTGAAAGCTGTTGCATGCATATCTTTGGTAGATGTTTTGGCTAATTAAAGAAATCAAATCAAATTAACCTTAAAATAAACCCTTAAGAATATTCCTGTTGAAAAAGTTGTCAGGAAAAGCTCCTTGTTTAAAATACTGCAGTCTTCCATGGCACAGGTATTTTTAGAGGGATTTTTATTTTGCATTCGACGTGGCTTTATGTTTACAATTTGTTCCGCAGTTTTATTTCTTTTTTTGTAGCACTTATAGTAAGGGTATGTTTTTTGTTTAATTTTTAAACTACAGCTAATTTATTCTGATAGAACCTGGAAACAAACAAACAAACAAAAAAAAAGCAGGGAAGTTATAAAGACTTGTTTAAAATGTTTGTCAGACTTTTAGGTTAGAAAATTAAAAATATATGGCACAAGTGTTAAAGATAACATATAAATTACCTATATAGTTCTATATAGTTTCAAACAGATTGATTTATTTTTTTTTCCTTTCAACTGGATTTTCCTCAAGGTTTGCATCCAAAGAGCCCATCAGCTTCAGTGAGTGTTTGGAGTGATACCTTACGGTACGATCACTCCTTCCTGCAGGCAACTTCTGTAGAACATGCCCTCATCAGAGAAGCAGGGCCAGCTCAGTCCCTCGTGGCCTGGAATGAAGCTCAGAGTCCCCCCAAGAGATGGGCCCTTCTGACATGCTGCTTCTCAAAGCTTCTCATGTGTAGTCTGTTGGGGTCCAAAGCAAGTGCCAAGAAACACAAAATTATTTAATAAGTTAAAAGCTAGGCTTTCGACTGAGACATGCATGCAGACCTTCCTCACAGTGTAAATTTTCTTGCAGTCACCAGTTCCTCTTCAATGGGAGCACATTTAGCCATTTGCTGTTTATACATTTTCTAACCTTTTGCATTGGTAGTACCAATAACTTGTCCAATACCTGTAACTCACATCAGACAAAAAATGGTACAGTTCTATGGAAACTAATGAAGTCAGTAGAGCTACTTCAGATGTGGATAAGTTTTTATGGAAAAGAAATCTTGCCCATACTTCAAACAAGGAATCTTTGTTTCTGAAATCTGTGCCATAATTGTGGGTTTGTTTGGGTTTTTTTCAGCTTTCTTACTGGCAATTGCACCGTCCTGACCTTTATTTTTCTTTCTTTTGGAGGCTTTTTGCATAATAGAAAGGTATTTTACAGAGGTCTGCTTGCTTTTTTTTTCTTTTTATTTTTCTGAAGAACAATTGTATTTCCCCAGGGTAAATTTGGATACCGAAGCAAATGTAATTCCAGAAATATACTTTTTGTTTGTTTGTTTAAGGATATTCACAAGTTTGATCAAAGATGATAGATTTTTATCTAAGAGGATAATTCTTTTAAAGCTGAGCTGAAATGTCAAATGCATTATTTACTAGGAGCTAACCCATTCTGTACAGAAAAGTGAGTTTCTCTATAAAACTGTAGCATAGTAAACCGAGCTGTTTAAACCAAAACAAAACTAATATCATACATCTCACAAAGAAAAAAAGTGGAGCTTGCATGTTGCCACAGTAGTATTTTTATCTCAGTACAGAGCTAGTGGTATTCATAGACCTGCCTCTTCTCCTGATTGCTTCAACAGTAACAAATGGGAGATTCCAAATAGCATCTCAAAGGTCAGCCACAGTTTGAAGGCCAAGCCACTGCTGAAAACAAATTTGAACTATACCATTGTCTTGGTGATGTGGTGTTTGAGCTACAATTGGTGATACTGCTCAGCTGCACTGTGCTTGGAAAAAAACCTTTCAAAGAAACTACTTGTATTTCTCTGCCACACACACAGTCTGTAAACTCACAAAGTAGAGTCTGACAAAGAGGTGAGATTCAGACTGCTTCCTATGGTGTGCAAAGTAAGAATGAAAGGCTTTAATCCATCCAAAATCCAAGGGAATGATTCAACCAGCTCCAAGAGCCCTCCAGGACTGGTGGCATCTACACTCAGTAGATGTAGCTTTTGGTCACAGAGTTCCTGGTGGCTGTGTTTAAGCTCCCAGCTGTGTGCAGAAGCACTTTTCTATGGACCACATAGAAAGCTTAGCTCCTGCATAAGCAAAGTCACTCTTTCAATCTACGCAGGATGGGGCCTCAGCTCTGCCTTATCCTGGTTATTTGGTAGGTGACATTGGGCAGAGGTCAGGCACTTGAACAGCACAAAGCACAGTACAAAGCAAAGCAGCCATTGCTGCCTTTGCTCAAAACCACAAAAGAAAAATGCTGATGGTGTTAATCCATGCCTAGAATTTTGAAATACTGTAGAAATTGTCATTTCAAAGCACCTTTAGGCTCCAATCGGTACCCAGCATCAGTGGGGGGCATCAGGCCAAAATAAAAGCTGTCAAAAAAAGGATCTCAAAACCAGGACACTCAGAGAGCAGACCCAGATTTGTACTTTTTCTCTTGGCTCCAGAAGAGACTCACAGTGAAAAGGATCCAAGACAGAACCACAGACAAGGTCAGGGGCTGTCCCATCTGCCCCATCAGGTTTATAGGGGATATATAGTCACATCCCACTCCCTTCCCTGGAAAGATGGATGTGACCCTCAGCAGACACCTCCAACAGTCACGATGATAACAAGTATGAAGGTGTGACATACAAATTGCTAATGGTTATTTTCTATTTATTTGAGATATATCTTCAAATAAACTTCCATACCCTTTCGTGTGAAATTCTAAAATGAAATTCTGGCAGAGAAATTTTAAATACAGGAGAGAGGAGGGGGTGAGCATTCACCAATTCAGTCCAAAGTGCATATTAATGAAATAATTCTACAAGCAACAGATACTCAAAGAACATTTTCACTGCTTTAAGGAGACTGCAGGGGAGTCTGAACAAGCTGACTCAAAAACACATCCCACAACTGCTGAACTTCACCTATTGTTGTTAATACAATAATATTGAGTATAGGGAAAAAAAAAAAGTCTTCAAACTGATTGGGTATTGCAACTTCTTTTCACCCTGTTATCTTCTTCTGTTCTATGTGCTTTCCCAACTCTTATCATATTTACATTTGTATCTTCACTTGCCTATTTCACAGAGTACACACCAAGCAATTCTTCACATTTTAGTGAAGAAGATGAGAATGCAAAGGCATTGATACAGATTCATATCTACCTTTTGACTCACGTACAAAATGAGGAAACCAACCATCAGGTTTTCCTGGTGCTCCCTTTCATATCACATCATCGTAACACAATGGCTAAGTCTGGAAATGGTATATAACCAAATATTCATAATTTAACTGTTTCCTCCACAGTAAGACAAAAAACTGGTGAAGGAGTGAAATACAGCTATGATGGGGTCTGGTTTGCAACATTCAAACTGGTGTTCATGAACCCTGGGAAAGAAGGAAAACAATGTTCCTGACATCTTGGGAAAGTGGCAATCTTAAATCAGCTCCACTAGTTTTGTCTGAAAGTTGGCATGGATTTATTCGGATAACTTCATCCGAGTTCTGTCAGTTGGCCAAGGAGATATTAAAGTTAAAAATCAGATAATCTAGTAAAACAAAATGAAAGACCTAATTAGTGATGGTAGCTCTGGCCTCATAAGAAAATAATGTGGTGGATTTGGAACACAGATGAGAGCACTAGCTCCACAGAAGTGTTATTCCAGCCACAGAAGGTCTTAAATACACCTTTTAAAATGTATAATATAATGCCAGATGGTTGAGCCACATCTGAGTTTTTCAGGGCATTCAGTATGCAATCAAAGTTAGGTAATCACTGAAAGAGAGTTGCTAGGGACTTGGCATTATAGTTGATGTGACCATTGATGAATTGATTCTTGATCTTTTTTTCAGAAAAACTCTTGGTGGGTGGCATTTCTGTGAAATAGGTGTTAACTGGAATAGCCCAGTTTCAGGTCATGTTTTTCAGCTGAAAATGTAGTTCTTTCTAGTACTTTAATAAAATAAAATTAATATAGAGCAATAGTTTGTCTAACTAAAAGCCAAACTTCTGAATTTTCTCATTATAGCCAGGATAACATACATCTCTGGATCAAAATCTGTGTAGTTTCATCACTTTTGAACGCAACCAACTCCTGGCTGGACAGTCTGGCTGCATCAACACTCTCTTTTTAAATCCTTATGTGGGTGGTGGCTAAACTGCTCAAGTTCTCTGATCTAGTACCAATCAAAATTGCTGTCTTCAATCAACCTGTCATCCACAGGACAAGATTCAACTTTGCATTAAGATACATAATTTCAGATATGTGCACATAGGTGTTGAAACTGGCATTGTAGCTAATGGAGCTCTACTTGATGCCATCAAGTGTGTTTGAATGGTGATTTATCTCAATCCAAACTAGACACTTAGGGCATGGTTGATTGCATTTAAATATCCCATGATATTTGAGATGCTCTAGGGTATCTGAAACACATCCACAGGGGAGGTAAAGGTGGCACATGCCTCACAGGAGACCCATGATTTCCTAGACTGGCAGCTAGGAGGTCAGGCATATCTTAAATGATATCATGAAATGACACCTGTGCCTGGACAGATGAATTCAGTGACTGCTCAGTCAAATCTCTCTTTAGACTCCATAGACTGTACTGATAAATTCTCCATTGATCAGATTGTGATTCAGACACCTAGCCCACATTCAGGCAGACAGCTAAATGGAGAAGACTTAATCCTGCAGAAGCCTTAGTCCTACCCAAGTTGTTAGTCTCTAGCGTGTAAAGACACATCCAGGTCTGGCTGCCTAATAGTTCATGGTCCTTTACATAGGCTACATGGGTCCTCTATAGATACGGTCCCTGTTGTATTATACCGCATATTTGTTCCCTAACACACAAATGCTACATAATTGATAAACACAGAGGTGCCAGAGCCAGGTGACAAACAGCTGTCCATCCAAAAGTAAGCATCTGCTCAGGCCTGCACTAGGGAATGTGAGTTGAGATCCCAGATTCTTCCCCTTCCCATAGGCCTTGAAGATTCTCCATTTGGACTCAAGAACAATCCCACTCTCGTTTCCCAAGATTATTTACTCCTCTAACCCAAAAGGCACTGGTTACACACAGCACTGTGGAGTGGAAAGAAAACTCATGAAAAGCAGACAGGACTGCCATGGTATGAGGGTGACCATGAAGCATGTTCTTGTTCACCATGTCAGTAGTATAAAGGAGAAAGACAGAGGAGTTGTCTGGAAAAAAAAAAATCACTTAGAGCAGGGATATCATGAAAACTTTGCCAAGTGGTTTTATGTTGTCCAAGTTAAATTGCCAAAACAGTTATGCTGGCATAAGACTCAGGTAAACAACAGGAAATAGCACCTACATTTTGCAAGCACCAGTGAAAGGTAATGGTTATATTAACTAATAGGAACACAAGTATGAATGTACTTTTCATTACAATGATAGACTTTCCCAAGTCACCCATTAAAAAAAATGCAAAAGAATGAACTATTTTATCTTCAGGTCTTTGTCCTTCCTTGATCATGGGTCAGGAAGGAACTAATGAGAAACCATTATTGGACAAGGAAATAGCTTGACAGTATGTTATTTATTTAGTGCCCCTGCTCCCCTGCTGTTTAGCTTGTAAACAATTGCAAACACAGGCTGATCAGCAGAGCAGCCACTGAATGTCGACCCTACTGCCCAGAGGCAGGGTATAAATATGTTTAAGAGATGTTCAGCTAGCTCCTCAGCAGGTGTCCTTCTCAGTAGCTCCATTAAGGGCCTTGTTAATGCCTAATTAAGCGTCTGTTTATGCCTAAACCTGATGCTGAGGACTGATTGAAGATTTTTCTGGGTTTATCCCATAAAGTCATGACTTCTTGCAGTTCTTTCATACAGCCCTAACATTTTGGTGGTTCATTAGTAGTAAACACAATTGTTACAAAGTTATAGAAGTCACAGTTTAGGGCATGAAAAGCAATTTGGGAGGATCATCTGTTCATTTTTCACTCTATTTTTAATGAGATATCTATACAAGCCCTTAATAGTAATTTTTCCCATGACTTCCACTTTTTAGTCATTCAAATGTGTCAAATATGTAACTTTTTCTTTATTTCCTTGACAGAAAACTTAATTTTTAAATAAACAGTAATGTAGAGTGTTCTTAGACTCTCTTTCTTCCTCTAAAAGGCATTTCAACTTTTCAACAGAAAATAAATAAATATTTATAAATCATGCTTTTAAGATTTGAAAATATCTTTACATTTTTAGTGAGAAGGGGGGTGGGGGGGATGAGGATTCTCTCCCACTCTAGAAATACAACTAAGTTGTTTTATTATTAAAGGCTTGAGGTGGCTATGTCTCCCGCCCCCAGTAAGATGTCTTAGGTGTCTAGGTGAGTTGCTCTAGATGTACCTAGAATGCATTGGCCTCAGCAATGCTGAGCAGCTTGGCACCTGTGTCAGTGTTATCAAGTCCACTGTCAATAGCAGCTGGCACGATTTGACCAACTAGATGGTCTCAGAGCACACCTAGATTGGTCCCTGCACAGCACAAAGAGCCTGGCACAGCTGCTACATCACCTCTTACCACTTCTGGTCAAAAACCCACTTACTTGCCATATGGAAAAGTTGTTCCAGCTCTGTTTCTTCCAGGCTCTACAGTATCCAGGGTTACGGTCCTCCCTGTCTACCATCCTCCTCAATCTATTAGTCTTTTCATTGACTAAGTAATCAACTGGCAACTGAAGAAGGGATCAGCAAAGCCCTAGCTTCAAGTGACAAACACTTGGGAGAGGGGAGACCTATAATGACTTGACCTGATGCTCAGCTCTACTGTGTATCACCACTATTAGTTTCCCTAGTTATTGCATGGGAAGAATTAAAAGACATCCCCATCAGAATGCCATTGGGGTGTGGCACTCAGTTTGTCAAGGTGGAGGGAAATTTGGCTATACATGCACTCTTGTGCCGATGGAAGGCCAAGATGAGCAGGACTTTCTTCCCCTTTGCTGTCATTACCTCCCAGTGGTCAGTGGGAGCTCATACCCTCAGCCAGAACCAGAGACAGACATATGCTCCACACACAGCAGAGAGAACCAAGCCCTTGAGATGGGAAGTCTCTTCAGAAAGTCTGCCTTTCACCATGCTCTCTCCTGGTGGAGCCTTAACCCCAGTCACTGTGTGGTCAGGTTGCTCTCACCACACAACACTACAGTTTTCTGGATCCAGAAGGTCCCTGGGTATCTTCAAAATGTGTGAGGCTACTGCTAAACCCTTCTCCTGTTTTTCCACATTCTTCTGCAAGCAGGAGAGCAAACTAATGCCCTGCTGCAGCTGCTTCAAACACACTCCCGTCAGCTCTGTGCCTCAGTTTGTGACACTATGTGCTACATTCTCTGCCCCTCTGGACAGACCATTCTACAGTTTGGTGGCACAAGTATGCCAGTCATCCTGTACCTATCTGATTTGCAGATATCCCTCAACATTTTTCTTCCACAGAGTTTTGCAGCATGACTGCAAACTTGCCAGCTCCCTGAGCCTCCCTAATCAAGCACCTGTGATATGACAAGCTTCTTAACGATATTATTTACTTTTCCTGAGACATAGCAAGGGAAGCTTACATTTCTTTCCCTACAGAATGCAGTAGCATGATGGATGAAACTTCAGGAAATATTACACTGGCTGGTTCTTTAAGTTTTAATGTAAAACATACTTTTGTCTGGGCTGGACCTGAGTTTTTCAGCAACCTGAATTCCTGTAGGGATATTTTAATTTCCTTCCTTTGATGCAATTACATTTTTAAATCTTTCAACTCTTTTGTTTTGCTAAGAAAGAAAAATAATTTTAATTCACACTGCTCCTTTTGATATTGCACTAAAACATAAGAGGGAAGCCTCCTCTTCCACTAGTGGCTTTACCTCCAATAGAAGGAAAAAGCCCCAAACCAATTCAACTAGTTTGTCCGCCACATAAAATCAGCAGGCACATGATAACCAAAGGGGAAACAGGAGAGGGCAGGTACTGAGGAGGAAAGGAGCACCTTCAGGGGTGCCACCCTCTGCAGTGTGTTCCTGTGAGGAAAGCAGAAATCCCCTCCTCTCCCACCATTCCCTCTTCTACCTCCAGCCAGAGCATAGTATAAGCCTGGGATGCTGGGACCTACCTTGATGGCACTTCCCTCAGCAGCTTAAATTGATAACAAAGTGATGATTTCTTCAAGTTGAGAGAAATGGTGCCCTTCCCTGCAGCATCCACTTTCCTTAAGACCTGTTCAGTGAAATGAAAACCTACAGCATTTGGAGATTTCCTAGAATGGAGCAAATCAATCCTCAACATCCAGTCCCTGAAATGACAATAAACGCAGCTAGGGCATCTGAACCACAACTCCCCAGTAAAGCCTCTGGGAGTAACATAGAGCTGTTTCTTGCATACCAAATTGAGTGGCTCCACCAACGCCAAGGAAGACAGCAACACTCTGCCCGTCACCTCCATTACAGACTTGCCAGGACTTAAGTGTCTCTTAAGTGTCTCTTAAGTGTCTCTTAAGTGTCTGGGCACCATCTTTACCATGTTACTAAGCTGCTGTCATGACTAACAGCTTTTCCCAGTAGTATTTTAAACTTAACCAAAATAGTAGATATAAACAAAACAAAACAAAACAAAAAAGTTTACCACGTTTCTCAAACCTCAAAAAAAAGAACTTCAGATGATGAACCTCTGAACTTCTTTTTACACCTGTGGACCATCCTTAAAATCAGGAGGTACTGGGAGATTGCTTTTCCTACATTATTCTGGGGTTGAATAAATATATCCCAAGCAAATTTAGATTAGATAGATAAATAAATAGATAAATAGTTAGACAGACAGACAGGAATTGCAGGGAACCTAACACTCTTCAGTACACTCTAAAGAACCACCAGCCAAACCAATTTAGTTATGCAACAATACTTGGTTTCTCTGCTCTGCATCACCTCATGCCAAGGAAGGATTATAGGGACAGCAATTTGTTTCAGATTTACTCGGTCAGATCAGCTGCTGATAGCTTCAGACCACCCTAATCTGGGAGAGAAAATGAAGCTATCCGTTGACAGAAGAGCCATTTGTAATTTTTCTGAGGCACTTCATTGTTTATCCAAAATCATTAAGAAAGCTGGGGGTGATACGAGTTCAAACTCCTTTTTAAAAAGATAACCAAAGAAACTTCAGATTTACAATTCTGTCTCAGTTCTCGTCATGAGATATTGCAATCTTCTTGACTCAGATGAAATGAAAGTCTAAACACCAGTTGTGACCACAGTGCCTGCTACTACAAAATATTTGGTTTCTTCTCATAGAACACTAAACAGTGGCTTACCTTTGGGAGCTGTAAATAAATAAACTGCATTTTGAAACAAACCCCAGAGTTTACATCATCTTAACTATAAACTCTAAATTAGGTGCAATGGAAGTGACATTAGATCTTTATATGCTGCTTAGAGGTAAGGCTTTCAAAGATGTCTAAGGAATTTCAATATACAATTCCTATTAGTTTTAATGGAAACCTATGCAGAGCTCCCTCAGGTAGTTTCAAAAGCTTCATCTAAACAAACCCTGAACCTACTAAATCCTTGGAGAGATTCCTCCTGAATTTAAGAGAAATAGATTAGGCTCTCATCCCCTTTCTAGGCCAGGGATCTCCTCCTTGGGCATCAGGGTCTGCAGCACAGTGACACGGCCCCTAATTGCAATCCCCTAAACTGTCATTGCAATTATTTTTTGCCTAGAAACAGCTTGGAAAGGGCCACTGTAGTGCACAAACAAACTTAGAAAGATCACATCCAACTCCTGCACCCACCCAAAGAGTATGTAAATTTGCAGATTTTCTTGCTTGAGGAATCTGGCAGCTGCTGTAGCCTCTTCATGTACCTGGAGAGAAGAAACCAGGCAATCTTCTCAGATAACTTCAATGCTGGGAGGGAAACCTGGAGAAGGGTATTACATTATTTTATACCAAGGTTGATAAGACTGTCAAGCACCTCACGTCAACTGCAAAACACCCATTACCTGCTGTGGCAGCAGATTTCCCCCTGGCCTGAACGCTTGAGCATTGGGGGAATTGCAAACCCCTGGGCATCACCCTCATGGCTCTATTAATCTCTGCACCTTCTTACCATAAATTCTGACCAATATGGGGAGGGCACATCTTCAGGCCCAAGCAGTGCTGACACAATGTAGGTGTGTCATCTCAGGACTAAGCCCGGGCTGAGCAGTGTGTGTCCATTACCTACAGCATCGTTGGAGAGAACCAGTTAATTCTCCATCTTTGCAAGCCTGGGCTCTTTTTCCACAGGACTCATTGGAAGCATAAATTAAACTGAAGTTTCTTTCATACACGGGATTTAAGTTTGCTTTTTCATCATAGGAACAATGCTGTTTGAGAGTCCAGATGACATAATGCTGTGTATTGTAAAAGTGAGAAAATAACCACAGGTAATTTTAAACCAAACACAAAATTATATTAGTTGCACTTGAATTTAAAGCCAAATTTTGGATTAGGGCTCCATTTATTGGCAATTCTGGGAAAAGGTTTCAGTATAATCCCCAGTTAATGAAACCTTTGCTAGTGAATTTCCTTTGTCAACACTGTGTTTAATGTGAGAAGTGCTTATACCTGCTAGATCATCAAAACCTGCAAAGCTAATAGACTCAACTGGAATGTAAAAAACAGGGAGGATTTTCATAAAACTTTACTAAAAGGTTTTGGCCTAGCATGGTGTAGGGTGATTCCTTTAAAAACAACTCTACTATTACTATTCTCCAGCTTCCAAATACTTTTTTTCCATGAAAATTGACAGACAGCTATGCTTAATATATATATATACACATATATAGTAAAGTATTTCTTGGAAACGTTGCACAAATAAAAGAAAAAATTCAATTGTAAAATCCCTAGAAACCTAGCCAAGCTGAGTCTGAGCTTTAGACCCTTTTGGTCTTGAGTGGTCCTTACAGAGTCAGACAAGACTCTGTCAAGACCCAAATAAACCAGAGAGGAAAGCAATCTTGACCACTGCTAGCAAGCGGCAAGAGCAGAGGCTAGTTTTGTTCAGTGAAATGCTGGGGCTCCCCTGCTGTAGTGCCAGGTTTCCCTCAGTGTCACAACACACAGTGACTGATGAGAGCATGACAGAGAGAAGATCTAATCTGATCTCCATCCAGTACCTCCATCCCACCCCATAACAAGAGTAACCACAGGGGCAGTCTGGGTTTAGCCCCATAGGGGTATCTGCATCGAAGGCATTTCAGCAAAGTCACCTTTAATGAAAGGGCTGTGGGGTGGTGTTTTCCTGCGTATTTTTGTGAGACTACCAGGCCAAAGGTGAAGTTGTCAATTCTTTTTGTATGTCACTCAAAAATGCTCAGGGGCTCTCTCTTGCTGGTAGCAATACTTATGGTATAGGAAAAGTGTTTCCTCTCCCACAAATTCAAAGTAAAAATGCTTTTGAACACCACTACATGACTTTTGTAGTCAGCCCTGACACTAATTTGTTTCCCTTCGTCCTATGAAAAACCTCTTGCACTATCATGTAATTCCCATAACTGGTTATCCACCTGACCTTTAGGTACACCCTTCCTCCTTCTCCTATATGAAACCATCTGCCACAAGGTCTTGGGATCCAGCAGTGAGAGAGACTTTTAAAGAATCCTTCCCATTGCATGTAGCATGTGCTGAGACAGGACTTTGGAAATTCAGTTAATGCTTCCATGAACACAAGTAATGTGTGAACGTGCCTGTAGCTGTGTACTTCCCTATGAAACCTTAGAACGAGGATTAAAGTGACTTTCAGGTCAAGCTGGATGATTGCACTAAAAAAGAAACTCCCTATTTTTCCTTTAAAATTTTAAACTCTTCATTTCAACCATGTTGATTTTGTGTTCACAAAAACAGGAATGCTCATGGAAAGAGTATTAAAAATATTTTTAAATACTCAAGAAAAGCAAATTTTGAACTCCTACAAAAAATATTTGCAGTGGAAATCTCATTCCCCTCATTCAGTTGGGAAACAGAAATACACCATATACACTGTACAGCCGTTACAGCTGTTTGAAGTGGGCCAAGAACTACTCATAAATTAACTACAGAAATAGAATTTTGTAAATAAGCTTGATTAATAACTAATCAAAGTCTTCTCAATGGCAATTCAGATGAAAAAAGTGGAAACATTTGTTGGAAAATAAGGTATTACAGACTGCATCTCTAGCTTGACAGCCCAGTTATCTTAACAACTGTGTTACTTTCTGCCAAACATATCCTGGCTGACTGGTAAGAAAAACTCTTGCTTTATTTTTCTTCCTTTTTGCTTGCCTTCTTGCTAGTTGAGTTTCTCACGACAGTGCTGTGAGAGTGGGATCTATGGGACTGTGCAGTGAAAATCCTAGGAAAAAAGGGCTATTGTCCTTCTCTGAAGACATATCGCCAAGTAAAATCCTACACATACACCTCATCCTGATTTCTTGCAAAATTGCCTTCTCACATTTATGCTTAAAGTCTCCATTTTGATAAACACCTATATGCATGCTTAATTTTCTCTCTCTTTGAAATGTTGTCTCAATGTGGTGCAGACCTGTGACTGATTTTGAGAACGCTGTAAGCTTTCTTTTCTATAGTAATGCTTTCCTGATTTTGAGCTTAAGCACACAGTTACGGGACAGAAAAAGTTTCATAACCTTTTCTGCTTCTAGTTTATTACAGTTATAATCATCACAGTGCTGTACTTTCTAATACTGTACAACAAATCATAACTTTAAAAAAAACATGTCACAGAATCACAGAATCACAGAATGTTAGGGATTGGAAGGGACGTCAAAAGATGATCTAGTCCAATGCCCCTGCCGGAGCAGGAACACCTAGATGAGGTTACACAGGAATGTGTCCAGGCGGGTTTTGAATGTCTCCAGAGAAAGAGACTCCACAACCTCCCTGGGCAGCCTGCTCCAGTGTTCTGTCACCCTCACCGTGAAGAAGTTTTTCTCATATTTATGTGGAACCTCCTGTGTTCCAGTTTGCACCCACTGCCCCTTGTCCTATCATTGATTGTCACCGAGAAGAGCCTGGCTCCATCCTTGTGACACCCTTTATATATTTGTAAACATTAATAAGGTCACCTTTTTGTCTCCTCTTCTCCAAACTAAAGAGACCCAGCTCCCTCAGCCTTTCCTCATAAAGGAGATGTTCCACTCCCTTAATCATCTTTGTTGCCCTACGCTGGACCCTCTCCAGCAGTTCCCTGTCCTTCTTGAACTGAGGGGCTCAGAACTGGACACAATATTCCAGATGTGGTCTCACCAGGGCAGAACAGAGGGGAAGGAGAACCTCTCTCGACCTACCAACCACCCCCCTTCTCATACACTCCAGGATGCCATTGGCCTTCCTGGCCACAAGAGCACAGTGCCAGCTCATGGTCATCCTGCTGTCCACCAGGACCCCCAGGTCCCATTCCCCTACGCTGCATTCCAATGTCATCAGTTTAATATCAAATATTAGGTGAGAGAAATGCCAAAGGCAGGATATCTGCAATTGGGATTGCACTTGAGTATAAGAACACCTTTGTCTTTATTTTCCTAGCTATGAGTAGAAGAAACACAAGAACAACAGATTTCAATGACAGATGGACAATGTACACATCAAACTTCATATATCCTCTTTGAAATATGGGCTCATCCAAACTCTACTGCAACCAGTTTGATGTCAACGAATAAGGGAGCTGAATTCCTGTCCAGAAGCATCACTCTTCTAGTTGGTGAGGTGAAATTAGCACTACACCTGCCAGAATCCAGTGCTACCTAAGCACACAAGGTTAAAAGAAAACTATGTATCCCATAATGAGAAAAAGGACCAAGAACACTACTTCACAAACAAGGATGACAACTTGGGCTACGAATGCATTTTGACTCAGTGGCAAAGAGGGGGAGAGGGGGAAGGAAAAACAAACAAACAAAAAAACAAACAAATTCAACAACAGCAACAACAACACAAAACCAAACCAAAACCAACCAAACAAAACACACACACACACACACACACACACACACACAAATGGTGTAAATATGGGAGTGCAGCATAACAGGGTGAATAAAAAGGTAAAAGACAGTGTGAAGCTGCCAAAGGAGGAGGCACAAAGGGGGCAAAGGGGATGGGGAGTAGGAAGAGGGAATCCCAATCTGTCTCCAAAGGTGACCATGCCCCCCAGGACACCGAGCTGAGATGGTGACCTACATCTCCTATTTCTTGCTGAGGACAGGGACCTCATGGGGGGACAGAAGACAATGGGGCCACCGAGTCCTCTGCTAGGTGCTGAACCAATTTGCAACAAAGACAGGTTGCCTCTCCCATAAAGGTCATGATCCAGATACTGTTGTGATATTTCCTTTAAATACTTACCAGCCTGTCATTTTACTGCATTACTGCATCTAGAGCCCACAAATCCATTTGTACCTCAAGTGGGATGCCTGTGCACCCCAGCCCTAGGGGGCTCACAGGTTTTCTCTGCTCCCCATGAAGGAGAGTTCTTTGGTCCAGTGCCTTTTTGTCTGAGGGGACAGACCCCTTTGATTTACTTTCCGAACACCAGGATTTATTGTGATTTGCAATGATTCAGCCCTCAGCACTTGAAATGTTTATGCCATTTTAAAATATTAAGAAATATAATAGTCACAAGTATAACATAAATAAATTTAAATATAATAAATTCCTCTTGCTTCCAGCCAATGCAAACTATGAAATGAGAAACTTAGGGACTGTCTGCCTAAGGAAAAAGAGACTAAATACACTTATACACACATGGAAGCCTAGGGTTTTCTCCAGCCTGGGAAATGTCTTGAGACTTAACCCCATATGCCCAGAGAAGTTTTTTGCTGTTGGTTTAAAGCAATCTTCCTTAGGGTGCTTTTTCAGAAGCCCACTACAAATGACCCAACTGAAGGAAATTGCACCCTCCAACACACCAGTAAACTGCTGCTCAAGACTTGGCCAAGGAGGGGGCTTTCCTGAACCCTGGATTTTAAGCATTGAGACCTGACCAGCATTTCGCCTGCTTGCCTGTCATTCCCCACATTGGTGTCTGTCTCCCCATTTTATGTTCAGTCAGCAAACTCCCCACAGCAGCTGGGTTGATGTTGGCATCCCACTTGGTGCCGTGGGATCGTGACCTGTGGCCATGCTCTCCAGACACTATTTAAGACCAGAAAGAAAAGTCTGGAGGTGTAGTTCTGCTACTACCACGTGCAAGCGAGAAACATAAAGAGCAAAATGACTATAACTTAGATAATGGTATTTCAGAGACAAATGTAACTTAGAAATATTTAAAATATCAGCTATGTCTTTGATATAAATTATTGATAAAAATACACAACATATTATCAGTGGATAAGAAAGGGGAACACTAGAGTTAAAATCAGAGAAAATATACTTCTCAGAGGCTACAATATTACTGTATGAAATAATTTTCTAGGACAGTAATATCAACTTCAGCTTTTAGGCTGTTTAATACTGTATTGGACCAAACCATTTATAGATATGCAACAAAGAATAATCTAGTACTGCCAAAAAACAGAAGAGATGATAGTGAATATTCTTCCTCTGGAGTTAATAAATGTAAACAGCTATCTCCTTTTTCCTTACACATATAATATGATAAGAGTCTCATTCTCTTGTGAATGTAGTAATTCTTCAGAAATATTGTCCAAATAGACCAGAATTAATTTCAGCATAAAAGTTGCCTGTTGATGGTTCACATTGACTAATCTATGTTCAAAAATAACAAGAAATTTCTTTGGCTCTGCTTTTATTTGAGGAAAACATTTTACACTTAGAAAAATAACAAATAAGAAATAACATTTTTGGTTAGCTAACACTCCACCAGATTTTTCACGCTTATATCTATGAAACTTGCAGGAATCACTGACATTTATGTACATATTTTAAGGCACAGTTTGGCTCAAGGAAAGAAGCACAAGAATTTTGTGAATGACAACATTCAAATTTAAATTTACTTAAATTCTAATTTTTATTTTCTGTAATCATGGGTTTTTTTTAATCACAGAAAAGTTAAAAAGAAACATCTCAATAACTGCAGTTGCATTAGCAGGATGTAGGAAAACAGTATTAAACCATATATTTTCTGATCTGAATATCAACATTTGGCTCTGGATTAAATTCGCATAGTACACACTTAATTACAGTCAAATCATTATTAAGCTCTTTTCAAAAAATCTAGTTTCAATTTTTGATGAGAACAATTCCACCATTAGACTAGGTAGTGTTAAGCTTGTTCGTGAGCACAGGACTAGCATAGAGCCTAAATCCTTTGCTGTCCTCTGAAATACTCTGAAAGAGCTGGACTTCTGCACTGCAACCTGTGTGTCACAGAATTGCATTTTTATATTTGTTGGCTTTAAAAAACAAAACAAAACAAAACAAACACTACTCTTTATTGCTTTGAAAAATAAAAATACTGCCTTGCAGTGCTCAAGCTCTTGAGATCAAGTTCAACAACCTGAACTAACACTCAAGGCTAAGAGTGTTCTTGCAAACACCCAAAGAAGTGGTTTGTGCCTCTGGTTGAAAGGTCTGTTTAGCACAGTGACACCTAAGGCAAATTTACTTTCTTCTCCAGGGAGGAGAAATAAAAATTAAACCTTGCATCCCTTTCTCCCACTGCATAATAGTCTGTAAATAAGTTCTCGTCACATTATTTTTCAGAAATACAAATAATTCATCGCAGGCAAGTTTCCCATTTATTTTCACAATTGTATAGCAGCCCCACTCTACTTCATGCAGCTGTTAGAATATTGAATCAAATCATTGTCCACTATTTATGATTTCAGAAGGAGCATGAAGTATTTCCCAGTTATTCTAAGTCAGTCTATTTGGCAGAACTGGCTTAAAATAAAGTAAAAAAGAAATACAAACAAACCCTGGAAAATATCTTTGTGAAACTTGCAGAATTTCAAGGAGAGCTCAGAATAAAATTATTTTATTTTTCCTATTGTAGAAATTTTTCAATCAAAAAGGAAGAGAACTTCTAATCTAGAAACACATTCTCAGCAAAGATGACCTCACTTTGTGAAGATGGGATCTTCAAAAGAAAACATCTTGCATATGAAGTATTTTTACCTCACTAAAATAGAAGGTAAAAGTGAAGGCATGTTGTGTTACAGCTGCTACACTTATTAAGGCCCAGCCTCTCTGCCACTTTGGTCCCATCAGGTAGTACCCAAATTCCTTAAGTAATCCCACTGAAACCAATGGGAAAGCTCACAGAGTAAGGTACAACTATTGTGATTAACAGTGGCAGAATCTGACCTTAAGGTCATTTTAATAAGCATTCTGGTGACTTGCTATTTCCTAAGGACCCCTTTTCATAATACATTCCATAAAAATAAGCTCTAGAAAGATATGGTTTCTCTGCTGCAATATTCCAGACATTTGGAAATCTTGATGAGAACACAATGCAGCCTGCTTGTCACAGTGATGGAACATCTGTATGGCGAGGGCAACGTAAATGACAATATTAAACTCTACCCTGCAGCTGCCCTGGCTTTTCACCACTGACAAATCAAGACCACAGGTCTGATGTTGTCCTCCCGGTCTGCACATCACAGAATTCCCTACCTGGACGATAGCTACATGCTTTAGAGAAAACCAAATTATAAAAACTAAAGGTGAGGAAGTTTTATCAGATAATTTTGTTCACCACCATCCCAGGGCAAGATTATTCTCCACAGGATATTCTTCAGTACTTTGTCTAGTCTGGCTGTAAGCCTCTACGGCTGAGGGAATATAGGCCAGGACTGAGCAAGCCTGGCAAAACTGCATGGGGAAACTTACATTATCCCAGCTGCAAGCCAAAGTGTATTAGTCCATCATTTTTAAGAGCACAAAAGCTACTGACATTTTAAGCACTAGGTTCACTTCAGCTAACATCAGCAGGGCCACGAATACCACACATAACTTCAGGATCAGAGCTGGGCTGGGGAGCAGCCACACAGCCGGTAGTCAGATTTGCTTTTGTGTGTACGTGGACATGAAAGAGTCAGGTAAAGCCTTTACAAAAGCACAGAAGAGGTGTTTAATCTTCAATGTCAGGAAGTAAGGAGGAGGTTAACATACACACCCTACTGGGTGGAAAATATGCTGATGACTCTGTTGGCTTTGCTGGGGCAAAAATTTCCCAAGTCCCTAACTTAGGGACTGTTGCAGGGAAAGAACCACACTATCCCTGAGTAACTCCTGCCCTTGCAGTTTCCCACCACTGATGGATGGCTCCTGCAGCCAGCAGGCTCTGCTGGATCGGGTATCCCAAAAATAAATGTTCCCCTCCAGTATCTTTATTGACATGTCTAAGCCTAAATGTGGAAGTTTTAACTTGGTCCTGGTTATCAAGTTACTTTTTTTCCTAATTTAATTAATAAGTTTACACTCTGAGATAAGGGTAACACACACAAGTGTCAAACTATTCCTTAATTATTATTTTAAAGTTCTAGCATATCAACAAAAAGTAACTTTAAAAGTGTAGAAGTATCTTATATAAGCAGAACTTGTCGACAGTGTGTCAACAGTAAAAAATACACATGTGGTCTATTCTCTCTCTGCATTATCCTCTAGCTGTTTTCTCTGTGCAATAAGAAAATAGAACACGGTTTACATACTGACTTGTCTAGCATAGAAGAAATGGAAAAGGTAGAAACCAACTGGTGCTGCTGCTGAAAAAATACTTCATGTCTTGAGTACAAACTGTAATATCCTTCAGAGATTAATATAACCATGCTAGGTTTATGGTTATTTGTTATTAAGCTTCTGGGAAAATAGAACAATATATCCTGATGGTTTTAAGTACACATTAGATCCTCTGAGTCACTGCTGATTATTTAGCCCATATTTCTGTCACCATATTTCAAAATTACCTGAGAGCATTCTGAATTTGTAAAGTTACAAGAAAAAATGGCAAAAATAACTTTACCCTTAAAAAGGACATTTAAATGCTGACTGTAGCAGACTCTCATGAAGAAATCAGCCAGAAAATGGAAGGCAAGAGCAGGAGACAGCTCACAATAACTTTGAACTGACCCTCAAACATCAGCTACCAAACGATGCTCTCAGGACCGCACAGATTGTATTTCCCATAATGGGAAATAAAAGCCCATCATGTTCTGCTCAAGTGAACAACTTGCTTTGGTCACAGGACTAAGAAGCTAAATATTTCTAGCAAACATAAGTATTTACAAAGTCTTGTTTTGAAGTCTGCTCTTGTGTTGGCCTTGGGAGGGCAAGAGTAATCTGGCCTGCCCATTTTAAAGTGTAAACAGATCTCTCTGTAGGTAGAGAGGAAAGGGTAAATTAATTAGCCAGCATTTCTTTTGTCTTACAAAGCTGTTTGTTGAAGTGGGGAGGAGAGAAGAAGGGGGCTGGAAAAAAAAAAAAAAAACAGCCTTTGCCCAAGGGCCTTTAGCAATACACCTGAGTAAAAAAAGATGCCAGCCAAATTCAGAGAAATAGCCTGGACACAAACCTGAAGCAGAATTACAGCGCAATTTATGTTAACTGAGATAATTTTTTATGCGTATCAGAGGAGCAAGTTATGGCCTGGCTTAGATCAGGCACTTTCCTGGTAGGTACAGAAAACACTGCTGAGGAATTCACCATTTCAGTAGGCAAGATAGAGCAAGAGTGATGGGAAATGTGTGTAGCAGATGAATTTTGCAATGAAAAAAAAATAATAGTAATTAGGTAGATAACGGATGGGTGGTTCAGAGGAAGATAAGGAGACCCACACTAGCACAGGTGACCTCCCAGCTCAGTCTCCTCTCACGCTGTTTGGGTGCAATAGGTTCAGCTGGAGTACCCAAGAGTTAATCCCTTTTCCAGATCCTGGTGTAGTTACTGGTGCAACTCTTTGGGCACATATACATTTCTGAAAGGCTGATCCTGTGAAGCCCACAGATGTGGCTGTGGAGAAGGGTGAGGTACAGCCTGGTAACAGCAGCAGTGAAAAGGTAAAAATTTCATCATCTATTGCTTTCATCTTGAACTCACCCCATCTAACCTATCTTCCCTGCTTCTTGAGGAAGATTTATTTGTGATTGCTGAGGAGTTGATGACTATTTTGTTTACCACACACAGCATCTCTTGCTGCAAGTATACAACCAGCATCCCTCAGTTTCAGTTCTCTGGGGATTTGTGCTGCTTTTATAGCCCTGAACCTCACTTCTCCTGAGAAGTACTGCATGTTTTATACACAATGCTGAGGTTGCTAAAATAATCAGTCCACCATAGATTTCCTCCTTAACGTATACAGTTCATTAAACACCACAGATTTAGGTTTATATTTCAGCAATTCTACTTTAAAAAAATACAAAACAAAACAATCATATTTAGTAGAGGGCCACACTCTGAACTCAGCTGGTGGAACACATCCAGTTTTATATAGCTCTATCCAGGATCAGAATTTGACTCCAGGATTACCTTGAGCTTTAACAAAGCCCTGAGGTGGGACCTGCCAGTAACAATGAGGGCTGAGGAGCAGACCTTGCTGGCTGGAAGTCCCGCTACAGCATGTCTGGCATCCTTGGTAGCTCCCACAGGCATGTTCAGATCTTCATCAACAAACACTCTTCTAAGTGGATATTTTGTGGGACCTTTAGACAACTGTTGATGTTAGACAACTGTTCTTCTCAAAGAGAAGAAGAAGACAAACAAGACCAAGAGGAAGAAGTGGAAGAGGTGGAAGAGGGAGAAGATGGAGAAGAGGGAGAAGATGGAGAAGAGGGAGAAGGGGAAAAACCCTGGGCTTAAAGTTTCTCAGAACTTCAGCCTGGAAATTGCACACAGGCTAAGGAGTCAGCCCAGGCCCCCCCTCCATCCTCTGCCAGATCTGCATCCAGCATTCCTCTCTATGTTTACAGCTGGGGAGAAATTGAATTACCTACATAGTATTATTTTAGCATAAACGAACAGGAAGACTGCTCCAAAATTGATGACCCAGCGAGTGTTGCCCCTCCCTGACTGTACTGTATATGCAGAGCTTTCTAGACTCCAATTTATTGGTTTGTCAGAAACTTCAGTTATTTTCATCAAGTTGAGTTTTACATTAAACATTCCTCCACTTAATTGGAACCATGCGGATACATTTGGGCAGCATCCATATTCCTGCTCAAATAAAAGGGGTACTTTGTTACAAATTCAGCATACTTTGCTGTTAAATTATATTTTGCTAGCAATTACAATTAAATATGAAGTTCACACTTAATAGCAGACCTTGTAATCATGTGGGAGTAGTTCTCCTTCCGTGAACATCATGCGTGGGTGGGAGAAGGGAGAGCCCTGCAGCCTCATTTTAATAATGAAATAAACAGTTCTGCTGGTGAGTAATTCAGGGATCTTAAAACAAGGGCAGTGGCGGGATGGAAATTGCTTAAGCAGCTTATTTAACCTTCTCACCTGCTACTTCTAGGTCTCTCAAGAATTACCCACCCAACTGCAGGCAGACAGGAGGAGCACCAAGGGATTTGGGAAGGGATCAGGGAGCGGGGCAGGGGTTTGTGTCATGCCTGATTTCGTTCTTGACTTTAGTCCCCTTGTGAAAATTGTTGAGGATAGCAAAGTCAAACATGCAGAAAGCTTTTAAAGTTCTCTTTTTCTCTCCCTCGAATTCTGAATTATAATCACAACAATTCTCTAAAAATGCTCTGCTTTTCTGGCATTTGTCTTGGAGAACAGGTAATGCTGGTCTGCAAACTGAGATTTCATTACAAATTCCATTTATGGTTTTATATTCTTATGCTTGTTCCTGTTAGCCATAAGTGTGCCTGTTATGGAATGGTATCAAGTGTTTTCATTAGAAGATGCAGAGGAGACATTTTGCTGTGGAAAGGAGGATTTGATACTTCAGCCAGCACTAACCAGGCTCTTTCAATTTTAAAAATGGAATGTGAAATATTGCAACTATTACATATTATGGCAGTATTTCTACTATCCTGAAACATGTTTCTACTGGCATGGCATGGGATTATAAAATACCAATTACAATGAAAAATACAAAATATAAACCTTATAGGAAATCTTTCATACCCTAAGTCCAATTTTGATTTTTTTTTCTGAAAATAAATCTTTAGATTTGTATTTGTACATGTGGAAAACTTAAGAAAGAATCTAAATGACTAGTTCTGAGGAGAAAGTGGGACAAAATCTGTTTTATTAAAACAAAGAAAATCCAAGATTAACTTGATGGAAATATTTCTGCCCAGCTCACACTCATTTTCTTTGTCTTTGCCCATAAAATTTCTTGCTGACTTGCAAACGAACATAATTTCCACGCTACCCATTTAGAAGCAATTGGAGCTTGTCCTCCACATACAGTCGATACTGTCCAGCTATCGTGACCCATCATTCAATCCAAAGCATGCCCTGCTTTCCCTCTGCTATGTCAGGTTTGGAATGTTTGAAACGCAGCTCCATGCATGTCCAACTCGGAAGAAAAGCAGATGACAAGACTTGTGCTGTGTTAGCAATTCAAAGGAACTGCTCTTTCTGATGCTCGTGTTTGTGGCCACACGTTAGTGGCAAACTGGAGATGCCCCTGTACCACACAAGCTGCAAGGACAGGATTTATGTCCCCAGGCACACAACTTCCACATTAAGACTTGCAGCAAATACCACAGAAATCTGAACTGAGCACCTCCTCACTGGAGCATGGAATTTAAAGAAATGTTTTCCTTCTTTAGCCTGCACTCATGTCCCATTCTTTTCACCGCTGTTGTTCCTATATAATGTGCACATGGAGACACCAGCTCCACACAGGCATAAGCCTTTCAGTTCTCTAGGATGGGGGAATTGAGTAGCTATGAGAGCTACAGAAAGCACCATCCTACTGACATCATACCATCATACTATCACCTTCCTTCTGACATCACATCGGGGAATTAAAGCCAGAAGAGCACACTGTTCTATAGAGCCTGTCTTCCTGTTTCCCTGGCACCAACTGCTGAACTCTTCTGGTCATTCCAAAAGCTGATGTTTCTCTTGGGGGTCGGTCATCCACAGAGCTCACATGTCTCCTAGGGATCCTGAGGGATGGTGAACCACTTCCCAGGTTCAGCCTCTTCTGCCTCTACCTCTCATCTCTGCCTCTGCAGTCATTACACCTGTAAATATTGGAAAGTCCATATATTTCCAATTACAGATGGATGAACCCTGCAGTGTTCGAAGCACTGAAGATCCCTGGAAATACTTTGGGGGTTCCAAAACCAGTTCCAACTCAGAAAACACTTTTACTTGCTACGAGTTAGCTCCATGTTTCTCTAACCGCACTGTTTTCTAGATGCAATTTCATTTTAATCTGGGAAAAATATTTTCTTTACACTACCTTTTCTAAGAATATGACAAACATGACTGCACAGACAGCACATCAGACTTTGGGATCTGTGCTGTTTGATTTGTTTTGAAATGTTAGAAAATAGTGATCCCTAAAAACATCCTAGAAGTGCTCCCACTCTTAAAAAGTCCTGATGGTGCCCAAAGGACTTCTCTGCCCAGCACCATGTGATTTATTTCACAAGGATTCTAAGTGCCGTGCTCCAGCCCACGCTTCAGAGGTGGCCAGATTTCCCCACAGGCAGTCAGCATAAGAAAATTGCAGCTGAAGAGACAACACCAGAAATATTCCACTGAGCATGCAGAGCTTGAATTCATGTCCCCATCATCCTGCAAACATGCCTGAAAAGGTATCTCTCTGAAAATTACTCTGCTTTGCACTGATAAATGCCTTCTGCGCTTTAAACAAGTCCCCTTCAACAACACATATTCTCATCTGTCCATTTTTAATAGAAGCATAATTTTTTTCATGTGTTATAATGAACAGCATACAACTAAACAGAGCGTGTAAGACTGTAATTCCATCTGGGAGTTTGCTGACATTGATAAACCACTTGGGTTTTGCTTTGGTGGTTCATGCCATAACAGCAGCTCAACAGGATTACAATCCTGTGAGGTATAGCTGGTTATAGGCATTATACCATAAGATAATGTCAGCATGTTTTATTAAAGAAATGCTTTGAATTTAAACATGTAATTGAAAATTCTCATCAATGGTCTGATAATAAGGTGTTAAAAATCATCTTTATGTTAATACCTGAGTAGCTTGTTTATTGTATTTAAGATTCTTTATCTCAAGCACTGAAAATACTCTAGTTGGCTTTAATTATATCTATTCCAAGGGACTGAAGCATTTCCCTTGTAATTTTGTGGCATCGCTACTTTTATAGGATATGAAAACCAGAACATTGCACTGCCCATAAAGGAAAGTGAACCAGACAAGCCTAGTAATTTCACAGTCTAAACCCAGTTAAACAGATACACTCAAAAGCAGATAAACAGTGAAAACTGTGGGTGTACCTTTTTTTCTTTAATTTCCAGACACTAACAGTGATAGCAGTGGCACTGCTAGGTATTGTTTAAAATATATAACAACATTTTCCTTTAATTTGATTATAATTAATAGCTCGGCCAATCCACGTGTGCATTTCCCTCAAAATGAAACTTATGTTAAGACACATTTCCGTCTTTTCTGCAACTAAAGCTATGAAACCCATGTGAACAGGGCCTTTCCTTCTTCTGCGCTTTAGTCCCAAGCTGTTTGGATCACCCTGGGTTTTAAAACTTTCAGTAGTGCATCCTGTTTCTAAAGTAGCCTCACTCTGCTAATTGCCATTTAGTTCATAGTGAGATAACTGCACTAATGACTTCAGCAAAGTCCAGATGTTCTGGGCCAGAGAGAAGGGAAGTATTTCTGATCTGAATTTTTCTACTTATACAAACTGCTGGAAGCAGCCACTACTGCCTGACAGAAGACTGAGGGCACTAAGTCTGATGTCCCACTGTTTGTCTCTGCCATGTGCTCTGTGGACAACCACGTACTGGATTTCCAGATTTCACCTTTTCCACCAAGTAAACATTTAGCAGCACTGGCTGGAAAAACACCTGGACAGGTCATGGCAGCCCATGGGCACAGGGCACAGAGTGCAGCTATGCTTCTTCCCCTTCCCACCAGTGGCTTTATGGAGCTGCTGCTTACCCAGTATCAGCACATGGGCCTTGGATGACTCACCACTGCTCCCAGATGTTTGCTCTGTTCAGCCACAGGCACTATCACATACTGGGAGAGAGCAGAGGTACTCACACCATCTCCAGTCAGCAAAATTAGGGGGAAAAACTAGAGGGCAAGACTGCACAAAAAGTTAGTGGAAGCTCTTCTGCTGGAGTCTACATGCTCCAGATCACCATCTGGAGGATCTGCAGACAGAGACAACATTTGCAAATCACTTGATCTAACCGCCACGCTACCATTTAGAGTGTTAGGGGACACTGGGGTACATTTGCCCAGTTATCCTAATTGCACACAGTTTCACACTCCACTCTAGACCAGAAAAACTGAACCTTAAATTTCAATGTAATTGTTCTTCCACTCTGTGGTTAGGGTCTTCTCTGTAGTACAAGATCTTTGCAGACATAGCTTTCACAACAAACTCTCCGAGTGGAGATATCATGTATACTGGCAAGAGATTTTTGCTAACAGTGTTTATTCCAGCTACCCAAATGACATAAGTCATACCTCTCAACAGAGCCTTTTGCCAGTATAAGAACATTTACCAGAACTGACGATTTAATTAGTGGCATGTTTCTTTTCTTCTCTTCCCATACTCTTAGCTGACAAAGCTGTATACGCAAAATGTTTGAATGCAGACAGACCTTTTACTTCTGGGGAAGCTGTGCAACAGCCAGCAAACGATGCCAGCATTGATGAGGGAGTGGAGGGGGCTGAAGCAATACAGCCATGACGTGCAATGAAGCAGCCTTCTGATGGATCCTGGGCAACGTCCAACAGTAACACACAAAAATCTGAGGTGGGATTTAGGGCTGCATGTTGCTCTTACAGAAGTTCTCTGGAGCCAAGATGGAAGGAAACAGAAGAAAACCACCAATGAAATGAGATTCTCTGTGATTTAAGATGCCTAAATCCTCTCACTCAGCGTGTATACTAAATTCTCATTAGCCTTAAAACATTACAATGATCAGAAAACCTTCAATATGGCACCTTCCCACCAGGATGTCTTTGTCATCCAGTTATACCCCCTCACTCAGCTAACCAACACAGATTTTTCCTCTGTTAACATCCTGCAATTACAATGACTCATGGGAGGGCGAGATGGGAAAGGAGAAAGGATTGGGGGGCCAGACTCTATTCTTTCTCGAACGTTATTAATAGCATTGTCAGCTAAGTAATTAAATCATCCTCATTAGAAATGCAGCACAGAAAGAATGCAACCTGATTCCAGGTGGGATCTGCAACACTGTCAATTTTTAAAAATATTTCTTACAGTAGGAAAATTTGATCTGAAGCCATTAAAAGAATAAATTTGGAATAATTTTTTTATAGAATCCCTTTTGTAAATGTAATGAAACTTTAATGGAAGTTACACTATATACACACACAAAAGAAAATGTGTGTATGTCAGTTATGATGTTTTGTGCCAAGTACCAAAAAATTACTGGAAAAACACTCAATAACTATGTGATGTTTTATAATACTGTCAGCTGAATGATTTCCTGCTCCAAAGGGAGACACGGCCCTGCAGTTTTACCAGGTTGCACTCAGGGACTGTTCCTATGCATACAAGTGCTCTTAGTAGTTACCTTGTTGGTGATGACATAAAAGGGGGTACAGAACACACCCTCTGCCAAAACCCAGAGACATGAGCCACAGCTGAATCGGGAATGCTACAAGCTTTATTGACAGCATCAGTACTGTAATAGAGCTAATAATAATTTGTTTACCCAGGATTGACGAATTAAATAATTCAGAAGAAATTAATCAGGAAGTATAAAATTAAGACTGGGGAACTCAGACCCTAGGGCAGATATGTAGCACAGATACACCTACCAGAATTGTTGGGCAATTTGCAGTTGGCATTGCTGAACACAACTAGAAGGTGGTGTCACCTGGAAGAGGTACAGCCATGCAGCAAGTGCCCTTTAGCTCTTTGTTCCTTCTTCCCTTCATAGGGATCACCGCTGGATCAGAGCTGCATCTTCCCTATACCACGGTGATCTCGGCATCTATCTAGAGTGAAAAGTGTTTAGACCCTACCTGTCGGGCACTTCTTAGGGTTGCTCTGTTTCCTATGTTCAGTGAAAGCAAAATTGTGCATCTTTCCTAGGGTTAGATACGTGTAGTTTTGCCCATATTATATATTACTACAGCCAGATACAACTCCAAGCTGGTTTGTGCAAAAGGTGGGCACACAGTTCTAATTCCTTATTACAAAGGGAGGAGAAACCAAGCATCTTCTATGTCTTTAAAGTTTTCCAGGGGAGGAAATGCCCTAAGCATGACTTTTTAAAACATACCATACTGAATTAACATGCTGTGGAAGAGGTGGCAAGGTTCTTCTGTTCTATCAGGTGTTTTCACTCCAAATAATTTTATTTCTAGGACTAAATAATCTCCAAATTGGATTTAAGAGTTTCCATATCACCTTCCACCAAAACCAGTGCAGATGAAGGGCCTGACTGTGAAAAGCTGCTTGTCAGTTCTTCCTTTAAAAGTAGGTGTAGTTACAGCATGCTCGTATTTACTGGGATTTGTTTAGCTGACTTTCAGCATACCTGACTGGCCATGTGGGTTTGCAGTCTCATGGACTGCAATTTGAGCTTTGGGTTATATTCAGCTTGCATGCTGAGAGCAAAACTGCAACTTTGAACAGTTCTTAGGTGGTTGTGGTCAGGGAAAAGCAGCCATTTGGTGCTGTGTACAGACTATTTTTAAGCACTGACCCCACCTTTGATCCTCTTCCAATGTCTTCGCCCACATACAGCTCACTAACAGAGCACAACACACTTCTTTCTCTGTGGGAATTCCTGTATTTTTAATGTTTTAAGGAGAGAGAATCTCCCCATTTTTATCAAATTTGAAGAATTTACAGATATTAGTGGCTACTATTAAGAGTGGAGCAGAAAAAACCTGGAAAAATAAAACTAAAGGTCATTCAACTCAGGCTTTTTCTGTAACATATTAAGTCAGGGCTACTTAAGTAGGGGACTCTGACCCTGACCTGGCCTGAGGTAGCACCATAAGGGTCCCTGCACCAGATGTATGCAGACATCTAGGTCAGTCATCAGAGGTTCCATCTGCAATGGTTCATTTCACTGACCATTTTAAATACCTACTTTAACAGGAAATTAAGTGACCTACATTTTTTTTTGTTTGTTTCCATTGGCAATAAGGAGAGTCAGAGTGATAACTGTAGCTTGTTGATACATAGGTTTGATAAACCAGTCTTGAAGTCATAAACAGAGACAACAAGGGAGAGATCAGGATGCTTCCCACAGAGAAGTCAATAGCATTCCTGGCATTTTGTCCTATGGACTGCTTCTGCATTTTTTTTTTAAGAGAGTCATTGACGAAAAAAAGCCCCAAAACAAAGTCCCAAGAAATTACCTGGACTTCAGGGATGAAACTTCTCTCTCCCCATTTCCCAGTTCAGACCTGTATACACTAAGCAACAGATCAGGATCTCTCCTGCCTCCTCTCCTTCTTGCGCCAAGACTTTAGCATTCCTGGGTGCACAGGTCTACCTTCAGCTGGGATGGGGGGACACTACTAACAGAGAGATTGAGAGGGCTGGACTAGTTCAGAAGAGAAAATCACTACTAAAGAAATTTCCTAACACAAAAACCAGTTAATAAAATGGACATTCGTTTGCTAGAATAAAAACATGCCCAATTAAAGTACTGCACATTTAAAAATCCTTAAGAAATTCAGGTTTTTAAGAACAAATCAGTGTGAAACTCTGACATTATTATTAAAGTTAAAAAATAAATGAGCACAGATAACATGATCATCTGCAAGTACATTACCTCCTTCAGGGAGGGAAACCCACGTGTGTGGACATTTGCACCTACAACACATTCAGTGGGGGAGTCAGGAAAGGAAACAATTTTATTTTTCTAGACTACTCAGGAAAAACACATTCAGATTATGGGGAGTTTTTCCTTAAATAAACAAACTAAAAGTTGCATAGAAAAGTGCAGAAATTTCTCCTTCGCATCAGCACAGATTTCTGAAGTATTAGAATATAATACATTTAATAATATAATGAATTTGTAAATGTTTTCAAGAGTAAAGCAAATAATATTATCTTAATCTAATGGAACTTTTTTTTTAAAGTATAGCTAAAAGAAAACATTAACTGCTTAATGGAAATGGTAGCTGCTGTCTTGACTTTATGCATACAATCAGTTAGCTCATGTTTAAAGCTGTACAGATTTGTTTGGAGTTCTCATAGTCTTTCTGTTTGCTTTAATGTTATCCTACCATACTGTCTAAATAAGGCAAGCTTACTTGGAAACATTTGTTTTTTTCAGTTGACCACAATTCCTTGAGATAGTTGTTTTAACATTGCCTTTATGGCTAGGCTGTTTGAAGTCTATGTAGCATAGAAAAGTTATCTTGTGAAAACCTGCTGAATTTCTTTATGACTTTTCTCCTAGGATCCAAAACTCTTAAAATGCTATTCTCTTCTTCCCTGAGGTCTTTTTCTGATGATAAGAGCTACTAGGCTTCTAAGCTCTCTATTCAAAGCATCTTTAAGGCATTTCCTTCCACTCCGTTCTCTGTTTTGTGAAATTTCTCACGGCTACCCAAGTAATTTTCACCAAGGTTCAGCACAAAGTTTCCCTAATGACTGCTTAACAACTATCAATGAGCAGACTCCAGATTTTTCAGGCCATTCAGATGCTGCAAACTGCCTTCAGGGCTGGGAACCACTGCAACCAGAAACAGTCAGTCCCTTGGAGATGGAGAACATGAGGGACCATCGCGACTCCCTGCTGGAACCAGAGAGGCATCATGTGGGTGGGACTTGGGTAGGTCTGAACAAAATTAATTCATGAGCCAATTACAAATCAGCTCACCATGTACAAAAACCTATTTTAGGAAAATAGAGTTGGTACACACTGATGCTCTCCCAAGCCAAAACATTACAGTAGTCACACCACGACCATGTATCTCTAGTCAGCACATCATATGACTATCAAAGTACAAGATGATGGCAAGTCATTTGTATGTTGGGGGACTCTTTACCAAAGATTCTGTAGATTAAACTTCCGTTCCATTATTACCTGGGATTTTGTGTACAGGGCTGTCCAGGACTGTGATCCATGATGCATACATCTAACACAACAGAGTCTACATCCTAAAGAGTTTCCAAACTAAGTAGATGAAACACACAGCAGAAATAAAAAAACATGCTACACTCTTTGTAGTTGGTGAGCTGAGGGGCAGATTAGCTCCAGGTTTCACAGTCATCACTGGCAAAGCTGGGAAACTGTCCAAGACCCATGTCCTAACCATAAAATCATGCTTGCCCTCCTGGCATAGAAAGGAACAGCAACATGCCAGAGATGCAAAACAAATGCCAAACTGTAGAATGGGCCCTAAAGTATTTTGTTCCCTTGAGAGAGATTAAAGTCTTGCAGTACATATAAACACCTGCCTAATGATGACAGAATTGAATTTATTGCTTCATGCAGCAAAAATGCCCCAGAAATAAGATACTAGACCTACTATTGAGATCATCCAAAACATACCACGTGTTGTAGTTATCATAAGCTTCAGGTGATCAGCCTAAAACATCTGTAGCATATGTACTATCTGGTGAACACCAAGGCACAGCTCGTAGAAACTCTGCCTTGGACCCTCCAGAGATCGTAAAGTAGCTGAGACATGATAGACTCGAAAGAACACCTCACTTCATGAACCCTGACCACAACCCCAGCACAGCAGCTCCAGTGGAACCACTGCCAGATGTCTAATTGTGCACCCTCTCCTCCAGCTTATCACACTCTTAGGTTAGTGAAAACACATTTCTGAGGCTGGGATAATAGGTCTGAACAGAGACCTTAACACAAAACTGCTGCACCTTTTCCTTTGGGAATCAACTATCTTCAATAAGCACTTAAGCCACTAAGTGTTTCTAAAAGAAGAAAATTGGTTTTCAAAAATGTTAATCAAATGCCACATTTTAAACAAATCTTTCTAATCCCTCTTGATACATCCACACGGTCAGAAAACAAAGCTGTATCATAACCAGCACCTGTTGGAACAAGTAGTATTATGCCCATAGAAAAAACCTTTCCAGCTCTACTTGGTTTAAAGTTGGTAAGAGTAAGGTAATTTCCATTAAACTGTCTATACTAAATCTGACCATGATGTTAAAGGTGGGGTACTGTAATTTATATAGTGGGTGTAATATGGTTAAAATCATGGTGCAAATGGCAAAACAATCTACACTGCAGTCATCTGATATTGTTGGACTTCTTTTCTCCTATGAAAAAAAGGTTTCGTGGCTTTTTATTGATAGAAGATGTAATCAAGATGGTCACTCTTGACTGAAGAGAGTTAATTATGCAGGTTGAGGAGGAACCATATTTGCACATCGTAAATTAGGTGAAAAAGATCCATGTTTGTTTATTTTCGTTTCTTCTCCTCTGGATAAAAATCCCTATTTTATTATCTGGAGCAACTGGCAAATATTTTAAAATACAGTCCTTACAAATTACAAATTTAGCTTCACTCCTCACATCTCAAGCCAACAACAGCTAAGAAAGAAAAAACAAATAAATCCTTACCCCTATTCACCCTTTCACCACCTTCATAATTCTGTTCCTCTCAGAAAACACTTAAGAGAACCGGTGAACTTTGCAGTGTGCCAGAGAAACCAGTGCACATGGGCTATTTTAGACGAAAGGGAGAAATGCTTTCTGAAGTACCAAGTGCTGTCTCACTATTACACCAAAAAAGCACCAGCTCACCTTTTCTTCTGGATGAAATACAATGGAGAGAGAAAAGCTGATGTCTAACCTGTCTCTAGGGAGCAGGAAAACAAACAAACAAAACCCAAAACAACAACAATTAAACAAACAAAATCAAAACACACACACAAAACCCCTTTCAACCCATGGAAATACCCCATCCTGTTGTACAAAATACTTGCAGGGCAATAACTGTTGTGTGTCAAATTCAGCCCTGGACTGACTTCAGTTTGAGCTGGCTCAATAAGTAGTTCTGAGTGAAGTGCACCACAGCAATGTAATTCCCAAGATAACAAAGACACAGAATCACAGAATCACAGAATGTTTGGGATTGGAAGGGACCTCAAAAGATCATCTAGTCCAATGCCCCTGCCAGAGCAGGAACACCTAGATGAGGTTACATAGGAAGGCGTCCACGCAGGTTTTGAAAGTCTCCAGAGTAGGAGACTCCACAACACCCCTGGGCAGCCTGTTCCAGTGTCCTGTTACCCTCACTGTGCAGAAGTTTAAATTTAAATTTAAAGTGGAAATTTAAGTGGAACCTTAAATTTAAGTGGAACCTCTTGTGTTCCAGTTTGAGCCCATTACCCCTTGTCCTACCGTTGGCTGTCACCGAGAAGAGCCTGGCTCCATTTTCATGACAATCACCCTTTGTATATTTGTAAAAATTAGTAAGGTCACCCCTCAGTCTCCTCCAAACTAAAGAGACCCAGCTCCCTCATAAGGGAGATGCTTCACTGCAAGACCAAAGCAAGCTCAGATGGAAAAAACAAACAAACAAACAAAAACTTTTTAATAAGATTACCCACAAGTATGTAGAATGTTAGCTGGATTAGGTATGTTCACAGTTCTAATATTCTCAACTTAAATGACAGCAACAAGTCTTATTGCTTCTTTCACCTAACCTGTCATCCAGACCCACCTTCAGCCTCTGCTAGCGTTCAGTTTTGAGCCAGCTGCTAATCAGGCAGATTCCTGAAAAAGTCTAGCTCCTTGATTTCCAAGGACTGAAGTAGCCACCTCCTTCTTTCTTGCTTTATCTGCAAGTGCTAATGATTCCTTTTGTACCTTTTTATGACTGTGACCATGAAATCTGAGGTCGTAGGCATCCATTTGGTCTTTTTTAGCACTCTTGGGAGCATGTCCATCATATCTTTTCCTAGCAGGAATGCCCCATGGAGTGAGACCACTGTCCATCACCCAGTTTTCTGTCTCCCATGGTGGCTGTTGCAGAAGTTGCTTAGGGAGAGCATGTGAAACAAGCCACTATCTGAGGTCCAATCCTCATGTTCTTCCTGCATTCTGCTATTAGATTTCAGACGTCAGAGGGAACATTGCTGCCTATCCACAATAGTATCTGGTTTGCACCTTTTATCTATTAATTTGCCTAATCCATTTTGAACCTCTTGATGTGTTCTGACTCCACACTTCCTTGCAACAGCAAGCTGTAGAAATTTACCACATGCTTTGAAGAAAGGCACTTTCAAAAACCTGTTTTAAATTACAACCTATCAGTTTCAATGCATGTTCCCTGATCTGCTGTTGTAGAATTTGGTAAACAAGTTTAGCACTCCTCTTTTGCATTGCCTTCTTGATTTTGTAAATCAGCTTCATCCCAGCTCAGCTTTCTCTCCAAACTGAACTGAGACAACAAGCCTGCTATCACTTCCCCTTAATAGTTTTAGAAGTCCTTCCCCAAACCTTTTTTCTTTTTTCTTTTTTTTCCTTTTTTTTTTTTTTTAAGAAAAATCTACAGTCTTCTTGAGATGCAGAGACCACTTGTATGCACTATTCAGGATATGGAGGCAAGAATATTTTCTGCAGTGGCAAAATGTCACCTTTGGTCATGTTCTCCGTACCCTTCCTGATATGGGCAATCTTGGCTGCAGCTCAACACTGAGCCAATGATGACAAAGAAGTGCTAACTCAGCATGGCTTCGATTACTCTACAGCACCACAGAGTTGTTTTGGAGATGCCCAAATTAACTCCAGACAAGAGACTAGATCACACAACAACACAGGATAATGCCATACAGAGATACTTGTTTAAGCCTTGGAAGACTGACAGCTACATCAATGCAGTGCACAGACTCCTTCCAAAATTTGGTAGTACCTTGCCCAGTAAGGGTGCCTACAATCACAGAGCAGTGGACAAAATGGGCAGTTCAAAAGGTCCTCCTGTGCGTTTGAAATGTCTTCAGAACAATACCTCTCTTTTGGAGATCCCTCTCCTCTCCCACAAAGGCATCTGGAGCTCTGTATCCAACATGAAGTCCATGTACTACAGAGTTAATAACTACAATCACCAAGAAAAATCAGTGACTAACAAATTCCTCCCAACTTAAAACTTGTTTTCAGTCACCGAGGAAATTTACCAGTACCCCATCTGAAGGCCAAGGCATAGCTGTTATGTCACAGAGGAGGATGAAAAGTATGGACTACTTCCTTTTTACCCAGTCCTGCACATCTTCTCCCTCCCCATGTACACCACTGATGCACCTCAAAAAATATTTATGAGTTCTCATTCAAATACTTCAGCTGATAAATTTAATATCACATTCCCTGGGGTAGGCAAAAAATAAAATATTGCATTGGCCTTCGCACATGTGGAGATTATATTACTTTACAATGAAACCCAGCAAGCTGCACATTACAGTTTTTACCACAATCTCCTTGGTAGGAATGTTTCAAATACATTGCATATGTGTGAATACAATATAAGCATAGTGAAATGCTTTGAACAGCGTAATACATCAGACGCTGGAGGCAGTGGGGAGATGAAAAAAAAAAAGAGAAAAAGAAAAAAAATACTTCACCTATCTTGGCTCTTAAGCCTATATTGCCCTTTGAGTGTTTAATTTGACACTGGTATTCTCTAGTCTCATAGACAGTGCTACTTACAATGTATAAAGTGAACTTCCAAACAATTGACGACTTAAACATATCCCCAAAGCTCTGTAAGTCTGTACCTTGTTCATGGAATATCTCAGTGAAAGAAAGCAGACAAGAGTGTGTGCTCTGTGCGGTACAACTCCGAGAAAAACAGATTAAAGGAGTCGCAGCTGTACAACAAAGTCCTTTGGTTTATGCAAACACATTTCTACATGCTGTAAAAGCCTAAACATCTGACCGACTTGGGTTTTACAAGGCTACAATACTGGAAAACACGCATAGAAATCGACAGCATTCAAAGGCATTAAAGAGTTTCATTTCACATTTGTTTCCTATGTCGGCAGCTTGCTGGGATCACCGCAGCACCTGCCCCTGTAACTCCGGCCCGGGGAGCCCGGCGCCTGCCGGGCCTGCTCCCGTCTCTTGCCCGTGGCCCCGTACCCGTAGCACGGGTGCCACCTCCTGCCGCGCCGGGGAAGCGCTGCCGGGAGCGGAGGGCAGGACGCGGCGGGGAGGCTCCGGAGCTGCCCGCCGAGGGGCGAGTGCCGGGGCCCGAGAGGGACACCCTCGCAGGCCTGGCCGCGGCTGTCTGTACAGCCCCGGCGTAATGTGCTGCATACAGCCCGCGGCTGGCACACCAGCCTAACCCCAATATGGATTTGCCTTCATCGTCACAAAGAGGATTATTTCCCCATTCCATGCTTTGGGAAACAATAATTCACAAGCTAGCTAGCCAATCTGAGACTCGTTTAAACTTTATTTAAAAATAAACAAACAAACCCACAACATTCTTTGCAGCTTTCTGTGCTTAAAGCAAAATTGCAATAGCTGTGTATGTTCAGCATTTCTACAGAACAAGGCATAGGCAAGTTCTTGCACCCAGGAAATAAAAAAAAATAAAACACCATAAATCACCCATTGTGAAAGTTTCTAAGTGACTTGGCAACCTCCACATAGGAACTCACTTGGTTTGTTCAGCCTGGAGGAGACTAAGAGGAAACCTCATCATGGTCTACAGCTTCCTCATAAGGGAAGGAGGAAGAGCAGGTGCCAAACTCTTTAGTGATCAATAACAGAAGCCAAGGGAGTGGCCGGAGGAAATGCCAGCAGAGGTTCAGGTTGGACATTAGGAAAAGATTCTTCACCCAGAGGGCGGTGGAGCACTGGAACAGGCTCCCCAGGGAGGTGTCACAGGCCCAAGCCTGACAGTGTTCAAGAAGAGAATGGACAATGCCCTCAGACACTTGGCATGAACTGTGGGGTTGTCTTGTGCTGGGATAGGATTTGGACTCAATGATCCTTGTGGTTCCTTTCCAACTCAGGACATTTTGTGATTCTATAATTTTTAACCACAATCCCAGGGTTTTTTTCCATACACAACAGCCTTCTTCACAGTAAAGCCCTGGACAATCTTTAGGGTCTGCTGGTTTGCTTTGTCTTCAAATTATGTAAGACAACTGCAGAAACAATATCATATGGGGTTTAGACTGGGTATCAGGAAAAATTTATGCACAGAAAGGCTTATCAAACGCTGGTACAGGCTGCCCAGGAAAGTGGCTGAGTCAAACATACTTCACCACTCCCTTCATGGATAATTATTGGCAAGAAACCCGTGCTAAGACAGTACCAGATTCTGTGTCTCATTGACTTGGCCTCTTGCTATTCCTGCTCTGTCTCCACCTACTATTAATTATGTTGACCAGTCTGCCTAACTACCGATCGCTTTTTCTTTCCTACACATCCAGTCCTCCCCCTTGACCATCTGCAAGTTCTCCTCCTCCCCCCACCCTTTCCTATTATATCTGAAGTCCATGAATGGAAACACTTGAACTTCCCAATGCAAATATTTTAATAAATTAATTGGGGATAAAAAACAAAACAAACAAACAACAACCCTTTGCCAAACAACTTATACTAAACAAGTCTCAGAAACAGTTACATTGCTTTAAGTTGAAAAAAAAAAAAAATCAAAATATCTGAGATGGATCATCCACTAGGAATAATTTCAGGCCATGGAAAATAAGCAATAAAACAATGTAACTAGGATCCCATGGGAAGGACTAGCTAATATTATCTATATTCACAATCATACTAGCTCAGTCAGTAACAACATGATGGATTTTATCATAAGTTAACAGAGGAACTGCAATTCTGTCCCTGTTTCTTGGCTGTAAGCCAATACAGCCAAAAGTTTTTCTTCTCTTCTGAATATATGTAACAATAACTCATAGCTCATGCCCAAACAGCATTCTTAGGTACATTTTTGCATAATTTCAAGTAGAAGAGGCACATATAGCCCAACTTGCTTTCCTTTGAAGAGGACACGTAAATAGGCCTGAGGGTCAGAGAGAATTATATTGCTATTCACAATACTCAGAAAAGGATCAAGACATGCTGGTCTTAAAAGGCAATTCTAAAAGCCATCTTGCCAAGTTTAACACAGGCAGCCATGAGGGAAGAGTCAGAACTAGCTGAGATTTTGATTTGGATATAAAACATATTCATGGAAGGAAGGGTAAAAGGCAGCCTCTGCAGAAATTCATATATAATTTATATGTTTTTAAAAGTACAGTAGCTTGCTAAATTCCATGCACATAAAGACATTTATTGTACATGTGCTGACAAACATTGTATTTTGCTGCCCTGAAAAAAGCGAAGCTGAAGGGTGTTACTTGAATATTGTCCATTCAAATAAATAGATGAAAAAGAGAATATATACCATAGCTTGTATTGACATACAAACACTTCTATATATATGGATATCTGAGGGTGTTTCATTTTTTTGTGGAGGGGTTCTAGAAAACATGACCTCCATTCCCTTAAATGCATACTCTTAAAACTAGAAATATTTCATTTTTTTTTCACCCTATTTGCCTTCCTAAACCTGTCCTAAGCATCTGTATTATGTTAACCAACACACTGACTGCTAACAATACAATCAATATAAAAGTTTATTTAGGGGCCATGGCTTTTTTCTGTCCTCAAAATGTAAAGCTTATTTTAACAGGGATTTGAACTCTCTCACTGTGGAAAACGTCTTAGAACCATTAAAAAAAAAAAAAAAAGGAAAAAATGAAGCATACTGGAATTACAATTTTTTTTAGTATGAAAACAGGAAATTTGCTTTAATAAACATTTTTCTGCATGTCAGCATAAAATACATTTTTCCAGTTTCATAACTTGATTGTAAAATTTTACAGGGCAGGAACTTGGCATGCCAGGCACTGACCTAAATGCCTATTATTTCATTGCTTTTAGAAAAGAATACCTGACCGCTTACGCATTGGTGGTTTTGAAGAGTATTGACATACAAACTCTATGGCTGTGCTTTAAACAGTAAAACTTATCCGACAGACACTAACCTGAGTCAGGCTGCAGCAAAGATGAACAGATTCCTGACATTTACTGAGCTGGGGGACTACTTAGAGATAATAAACTTCCGATCAGATAAGCGAAACAGCTAGGTTGATTTGTACATGAATATTTTTCCCCTTGTGGATTTATATTTCTATGTAACTGCTTTGTGCCTAATAATCCTTCAGCAATATAGAATATTATGTGACCATTAAACATTGGGTTTAAAAAAAAAACCAAAACACTCTTACCAGTCCGTAAATTTTTGAAAAGTGTAGTTATTACTTTACTCATAGAAAGCATTCCCATTTTATGCAACACCATATTACTCGCACAGGCCTCAGTGAAAATATTTTAAATACTTTTGTTTAAGTACTATGAAATTCTCCCCAATTGTTACTGAATTAGAAGAGGAGAAAAACTTCTGCAAGTCAGTGATTTCCAAATTTGTTTTCACTCTCTCATATAATATTACATGATCCAGACTTTTTTGGAACTGGAGGAAGCAGAGCTACCAGTGGCTGAAAGTTCAGCTACTTGTATAGTGTTTTATTGCCATAAAAGATGGTATCATAATTTACAACTGGTCACCTACATGAAGCAGTTAATGTGGATTTAGGATTTTTGTGAGTGAGCCTTTAATGCCAAGGCATGATAAAATTAAGAACGTGTGTAGGATCATTATATACAACAGCACACATCATCTGCTCAATTTGTTAAGAAGACTCTCAAACTTGCTGACCAATGCCTGAAAAAAATATCTTGTATATTCACTTAACTGTCTAATATTAATTATCTGAACCTATTGAGAAAATTGCCATTTCCTCTATTTTCCTTCAGGCTACATAAATCAAGCCACAACCCTGCTCATCCAACACCCAGTATCTGGTTCAATGGCATAACAAATTAAAACTCCTACTGAGGCTTCACATCACAAACACATCACCTCTAAAGATGACTGATAAATGCATGTATTCTTCAGAGTTCCTTTACTTCACTGGATGAGACCTTCATGAAGCCCCCAGAAAAGGCAGCATATCTTAGGGACCATATTTGCACCAGTTTCAGCCACATGGATACAGAAGGGGCACTGGCTTGCAGCTGGGTTCTCCAGCTTCTGTAGCACGAACAATGAACAGAATCGAAGAGGTAGAGTAAATTCTAAATCAGGAACATTAGTCAGAAAATACTGGGGATTACGTTTATTTGTAAGAGAAAGTGTAATGAATACCATGTGTTTTAATACTAAATATATTTTTCTTCATGTGGGATTAGTGCTCACCCTCCATAAAATACTTTTTGTATTAAATAAGACTGGAATATATACTTTTCTCCTGGCAAAGTAGGCAGACTAAACAATGTTCTCCAAAGCAACAGTTGGAGCCTGCAGAAGCGCTTGTGCAGCATGGGGATTTGTTACTGACAAGCCCTGATCCCCTGACATTTGTGATACTGCAAAAGGTGTATGGAGGGCAGGTATAACCAACTCCCCTACAGGAGCCACAGTTGGGGCCACAACTCCATCAAAACAGGAGCTGCGCAAGTATGTGCTGCTACTGCTGGCAGCATCCAGATGCTCAGGTTTATTATCTAAGGTAAAATGTACAAGAGACAGAAAAGCAGTTCCAGACAGCGTGATGCAGGTGGTTCCAAAACAAAACGAGCTTAACTGTTCAAGATATTTTATTTTGAATCTCACATAGGATGTTCTTCCAATACTGTCCAGAAGTCTGTACTTAGCACCTTCACAATGACTTACTAGCATTTCTTCAAAGCGCTTGGTTAGCTTTCTACTTCACATAGAAGCATAGAAATTTAGGCTTGGAAAGGGCTACCAATCCATGCAAAACCACTAAACTGGTGTTTTAGTCCAGAAAAAAGAAATCCATTCTGCTGCTTCTGCCAAGCAAAAGCCACAAAACATGCACCATCAAGCAAACCGTCCTGCATTATCCCTGTATCACAACAAGGAAAACCTGCAAGTGACATTAAATATGATCAGCGGAGGAAACATCAAGGTCAGCCCTGGAACCCCTAACTCCCAAGCCTTTAACTCCCAGTCCCATGTTTAACACTGTCCAACCACCTCTGTTAAGAGGATGGGTAACAGGTATTATTAGGGTGATGGCTATGTAAACAGTAACCCAAAGTCTACTCTGAAATCATCTGAAATCCTGCATAACTCATCAATAAATCTTTTACAGCAAAACAAAAATACCATCTATCAAGAAAGTGTGAATAAACCAGGTCTTTTTAGTCTACAAAGCAGATGTCAGAGAAGCATATGCCAAGTCTTCCAGTATGAAGGACTAGCAATCACTTCTCAGCCAACCTGAATAAAAAACAAAATAACCTTCAGAAAATATTAAGGTGAACCAGAAACTTTAGAATGGAATTTAGTTCTCAGGAATTTTTGAAAATAAAGACTATCAATAATCTTTAAAAAGAATAAGGTAGGGTAAGTATACAGTAAACTGAGTCAGTCAGTTCCCCAACGCTGACCCCTGTAGAGGTTCTAAGGTCACTTCTAAGAAATTAAACATTACATGAAAAGCCCTAACTTGATACCTAAGCATTTTGATCAGAAAATTAAGATCTCAACCCACTTCCTTCTGGTGAAAATATTTAGGCAAAGTTGGTTCTGTCCCAGGGAAAAAACCCTGGGCTTGAAGAGTTGCCAGTCCCTACTATTAGTGTTCATTGCCATGTAAAATGATCAGGTGACTTATTTAAAGAAATAATATCCCTGAACTTATATTGAGGTATCTTTCCATTGTTGCAAAATAAATACTGCCTAACAAACTTGTTCCTGGACTCCAGTTCTCCTTGTTTGAACCCCCTTTTCCTAAGGAAACTGATAGCAATTAAGAGGAAATGCATAACGAAGATACATTCCCCATCCCCTACACCACCCTCTGCAAATAAGTTAAAATGCATTAAATATAATACTCTGTGAAGTTGAACAGTTAAGTGTGCTGGACTCTTATTTTCCAGATTATCTGCAGGTTTCAAATATGTAAAATTCAAATTCAAAGACAATAACTTGGCTAAACGTATCAATTCATAATGTGGTCACAATTCTTAAGTCTCACACAACTACAGATTCAGTGTTCATCTCCCCATATATGTATTAATAGCTTATAAAAAAAGCCCACAAAACACAAACCTTGCTATAAGGAATTTCCCTGCTTCTGTCAAAAATAAAAAGCATACTAACTTCCAATCCATGAAAAGGTAACTTGCCTACATTTAGCGTGAATCTGAAACTGGTGCTCTTGTACTATTCTAGCCTAACTAAACAAATGTTAACTTACTGCAAACATCTCCTAAGTTGTGAATGCTCACAGAACATTTTTCTTTGCCCAACATATCCTATTTCTCACACATCTTCCTCTGAAACACTGTAAGTAAATATGAGCTGAACTAGAAAATTACCTCCTCACATTGCTGTAGATTGTCTTAGCCTTATGGACAGATGCTCTTCCACTTGTAGGCCATAACTTCACAACTATGACGTTGTTCCTAAAACACAATCCCACTGAGGCAAGAGATACTCTACCATTGATAGCTGGACAGGAAATCCAGTGATACTGGAATGCAGCTTATTACTTTGAATTAGCTTTCTCCATAAAATAATATTGAGGGAAGTGCAAAGGGGAACAAATTCAGATATTCAACACACAAGGTAAACAGACTTCCACATCCTTAGAGTATGGAGCTAAAGTAAAAGCCAGACAATATCTACAGAATTTTATTAAAGCAACAGCTTATCACCTTTATTTTTACTCTTTTCAGCAATAATCCTTTTCCTTTAACTTCAGGATCATAATCTCAGAATTACACTTCACCTGGACATAAACATTTCCTCTTTCACTGATTCCATTCCTATTTCTCCTTCCCATCCCCCACCCCACCCCCAATAGCAAACCAGGAAAGAGTCCCCTCTGAAACTTCGGTATGTTAGTGTTGGCACTTCACATCACAAAATAGACAGCGTAGTGTGATACCATGCTCTACTCCATTCTCCCGGGTCATTGTGATAGAAAAAAAAAAAAGTCAAATCTGTATTTTAACCCAAAACCCAATCATCTGGAAAAGCTCAGTTTGCTTGCAGAGGCTTAGAAAAGACTTCCTCAAATTTGACAATGCAAGTCTATGGATTTCATCTTTTTAAAAAGAAACCTTCACCCACTACCATAGAAGAGCTTACCTGATCACGTGTTTCTTACCCTGCATTCACACATGTAAGGAATTAAGATGGCTTTACTACTAGGAGGTAAAAAAATGCTATGGTACAGAAGCATGTTCAGTGAAGAAATAATTTTCATCCTCAGCAACACACAGATCATGGAACCCAGGTACTGAGCTCCAGTTTTGGATCCCAATTCTCTTTGTGAATATAACTGATAAAACGGCCAGCCAAGGAAAAACAAATCATAAATCCTATTAGACTGCAAACACTACCACCATTTCAGGCAATCCTTTCTCTAAAATGTAGCTGAAAACGATATAAAAATACAAACCACAAATACCATAGTTTATTTTATCCAAAATTCTTGGAAGATGAAGCTTCTTCGGACAAAAGATGAAGTGTCCTTTGGTGTGCTTCCATATGCAAGAGAGTAAACTACTCAACATTACTAGCTAAACTCAACTGAGAATTAGTTTTTCAACAGTCAAAGTCTTTCAACTCCATTTAAAAAAGAATATTCTTACAAGGATACATTTCTTGGTTTTAACCAGAGTTTGAACAGGTGACTCCTTCATTAAGTACACCTGAAAAGATTACTTCAGGAGCTTCTGAAAAAATCCAGGTCACCCAGATCCAGCTACTAGAAAGCTAACAGGGCCAAAACCAAGAGACACTTCAAGAGGTTTCATGAGAGTTGTAAGGCAAGTGCATCTGAGCCCAGCATCTGGAGAAGATACCTGCCTCTACACTACATGAATGACTGCAGATAAAAAAAAAAAGGGGGGTAACAAACCATAATGAATATTCAAGCTCAAGAGCCCAAGAACGAAACTGATAATACATTCCCATCTCCTCAATCTACAGGTGCCCAATCCTATATACTCACATTTACATCCTACTTATAAACATAATTGAGCAATTCCTTATGACTCTTTAGAGCTGCTCCACAGAAAATGTAAGACATATATAACAACTTGCAGAAGGTAAACTTGAATTCCAGTCTCAATCCCACCTTATTGTCAAAAAGTAAAAAAAAAAAACTTGTCAAAAACACAAGTATCACACCTCATTCAACTGCTAGGCAAACCAAGACACTGGGCAAGTCACAGTTCAACATTGCCTCGTCTGAGTGGTGAGAACTCTACTGGCTACTTTGACTACTTAGAACTCCTACAGAATTAGAAGTACAAAATGACACTTAAAATAAGCTAAATTCTACCCACAGTTTGCTTCAGAACTGAGTAAGGGGAGGGAAAAACCCCAACAAAACACCTTGTGTCAAGTTCTCTGAATAAATGGCATTTTAGAAATTCCTGCAACATCTCAGAAGAATTGGGTAACGGTTAAGGCCATTCTCCTCATTTGCTTCAGTAGAGGGAGCCAAATTTTCATCACAGATGCAGCAGTAATTCAGATTTTCCCTAATAAGTTACTCAGAATCTCTGCAGAAGTACAGGCCTAAGCACTGTCAAACCAACCACCAGCACTGGCAACTGAGAGGCTGTGCTAAATTCCACAAGTTGGTAACCTCTGGGGCAGGAACATGCAATAAAAGCACCCTACAATACAAATGGCAAGGATTGCTGTTATCTTTTTAGCCAGCTGACAGAGATAACATACTAGCAAACTACACCAAGATCTGCATAGTTCTTTTGTCTTCTGACATTATCCATTGCAGTTCAAATAACTATTCTGCAGATACCCACTCATTAATCACACACACACTAGTCAAGTTCAAAATTTATTTTTCATTCATTTCTTGCACTTGAAGTACTCCTCGATGACATCTTTGGCCTGAGATTCCTTGCCGTAGTCCTGTAACATAAGATAACCCCATTAGGAACATACAGACTCTTCCACAATTTTACAACCTATTTTTAAAAGGACAACTGAAATCCTGACACCTTTTCTCAAGCCATTCCTAAATACTCCCAAAATTCCATACAGGTAGCCTCAAGCAATCTGCCAGTTGCTTTCATTTTCTAATAAAAGACTCTTCTGTTCAAGTTTAACACCTATTGGTATGGATTCAAACCAATTCTTCATTTTTGCTTGGATCCAAGCAAAGTATATGAAACAGCAGCAGAAGTATGAACACACAGGCAGAAGGCATTAGGCTTTACTCTAAAGATGTAGCCATCTCTTGGGACCTCAAAGACAACAATGTCTTCAAGGCTCGTACGGTGGCTTTACTTTACCAGTGTCATTTCAAAATGTGCTCTGCAAAACATTTTCAAATTGAGCAGATACATTGAACTGGCATTTTTTTTCTGAGGCAAAACTTCATCTCTTCTTGTCAAAATATCTTTCTTTAAATGCTTACTGGCAAGTGGGCATAGATCCTTTAAGGACACAACCATTAACTTACAAATTAATATCAGTATTTTAAATAAACATGGAAGGAAATACATAACAGAGAAGCAGTTAGGTTTTCACAACAATGGAAAGCAACTGTTCAAAAAAAAAAGCTAAGAGCTCTATTTAGTAGTCCCTCATCTAAAGCAACCTTATCTTTATTGCTTATTTTCAAAAGTCAAGAAAAAAGCTACAATATGATTAGCATCATCTTACTTTGACAACCACACAGCTGCAGCCCACCACTTTGCGAGGCTTTCCTTCCCTGTCGATCTTGCAGAGACCTACCCATTCGCCCAGTTTCTTGTTGTCATCAACCTGTGTAAAACATTGCATCACATTAGAACTAGCCATTTCTGACATAACTGGGTTCAGCAAAAAAGCTGCTGTACTCTCAGAAGCATTGGGTAACGGATGGCTGCTTTCCTCACAGGTATCAGTAGAGGGAGCCAAAGTATCATCATTGTACAGCTTGTAAGTACTTTATCTTGAAAGAAAAGCGACATTAAGACCCCTTTTATGCTCTTCATCGCGGCATACAACCACTTGCAGCATTAGTTCTATTTCTTGTTATACACGACATAAAAATTCATTTGAACTCTCTTAAAGACCTGATACACATCCATTTACATCCACAGTTTTTGTACTGCTTTTATGACAACCACATAGAACTAAAACAATTTCTGCTGCTAAGCAAAATTTTGCTTAGAAGAGCCATATGCAGAATGACAGCACAGATTTTCAAAGCTTCAGCTCTCTATATGCTGAAAGAAGCAGCTTATATTGTAAGTGGGACAACTGTTTCAAACCTGTGTCTGAAGTTCTGACACTCACCTTTATTAAGTTGATCTGATGTTCTGCACAAAGTGCTTCAACTAACTTTACATACGTGGGTTCATCACAATTTGAAGCCAGAACACAAAGATGGGCTTGGCGTCTAAAAAAAATGACAACTGACAAATGTAACTTCAGGTGCTGTTCAAACTTTAATAACCAAAACCACAAAGAACAAAACTAAGTACATGCGTTTCTAGACAGCCACTTCCCAAGTTTAACTTTTGGGTTTGAGACAACACATGGTTTTGAAATACTAAATATACTTTTTAGGTTATCTACTACTTTTTATGTTTTTCCTATATGTAACAAGACTACTCATACATTGCTAGCTTTATTAACAGATTCCATTCCAGTTTTTAAAGCTTTTAAAAATCCCACTAAAAAATTCCCAGTCTTTGGAAAAAGGTGTAATGACTAGATCAACAACAGGTCCCATAAAGAACTAGTGTCATTGTTAGAAAGCAAACAAAGTTACAAGTTACTTTTTCTTGCTTACCTCAGCATACAGTAATTTAACATTAGAATATTTTAATAATTAAAAGTTTCAATTTCCAAGTCAAGTTGTTGTAAGCTCTTCAGAACAATCTTTTCTACTTACGTTCAAAGAAGCTGTTATGACAGGGCCCCAATTCTAATTAGGCTCTTTGTATACTGTGGTACAATGTTAAGAATACCAAAGGGATACCTGACAACAAAGAGAGCTGTATAGGTCTTCTATGCTTAGCCTAATGTAATTTAACCACTGCAAACAAAGTCAGCTTTATCTGTGGGCTTCTTCATCATGAGTTTCACCAGAATGTTTCAGAAACATTTCCAAGCAAAAGCCATCACACACAAAGGTATATAAACCTTGTACATATATCATCCTCGTAACACACAGCATATGAAAGTGTAGCTCAACTCAAAATAACTCTTACAAACTACTTGTCAGTCACCTCAGTTGTATTCCTTTTCCATTATTTGGTACCTTGTCTTAGGAGTTTTTTTGCGTACAGGTTTGTCAGACTGCTATTCTCACTCATAAGAAGAGTGAAGGGGTATCCGACAAATTGCTGAGTCATCACTCAAACACTGCAGCATTACACTTCAGCGCAGTCTTAGAGGCATGTGCATAAAAACAGACATACACAGGTGTGTATTTATGTGTATATATACACATATATATAGCACTTCAGCCTGGAAAGAAGCCTATAACTAATTACTATGGTTGGCACATATGACACACTTAAAATGGTTTAGATATTGTACCAAAGCAACTATTTACAGCTGCAACACAAACCCAAGAAGCTAGCAAAAAACTGAAGGCAAGCTATGAATTTCAGTTTTTCTTCATAAAACTTGAACCAACTCTTCCAGGTTAAGTCTGACACACAAACTAACCCCCCCCCAATTAAAAACTCAGAAAGTTTTGAGGAGAGTTTATCACTTCCTAAAACACAAGGATTTTGAGCCCTATACTTCCACATACCAAAAGCACCATTCAATTTTCTTCACAAAACTACCCTTCATGAAAATTCAATAGCACTGGGGCCACAAAAAGACAGAACCTAATACAGTAGATGTTGTTATTCCTGAGTCACTGAATTTAGCATCTGTATTTTAAGATCATAGTTAAAGACTCCAAAACAGACAGCAAAACACAAAACTCATTAGCAGAAAAACATGTTCTTGCAAAATCTTTCTAATAAACCTCTGGACAAAGTTAGCACTGTGTGTGCTCAACATAGCTCACCCAGTTTTGCAATTCACCATAGACAAAAAGGGAAAACACTTACTTGTCCAGGGCTTTGGCTGCTTCACGAATACCACGAGCTAAGCCATCATGGATAAGTGCAGTCTTCAGCACTTCTTGCAGGGCAGTGTTAACATCCATTACACCTCCAGCAGTAATGCTAAAGAGAACACAGAAATTGCTCTTACAACTATTAGCATGAGCTTCACCTACAAGCATGCACTCATTAAAAGATCCATTAGAAAAGGAAGCTGAAGAACAAAGTGAAAGGAAAAAGCGTAAAGAGACGAACTTGAAGGAAACTACGAGATTAGGTCCTCCAGGCAAGCCGGCCAGCTGTGCTCCCTCCGCGCTGCCCCCCCGAGAGGGGAAGCTCTGCACACAGCCACCCCACAGCCATGCCCCACGCCGAGCACGGAGCCTCTCCCCAGCAGGAAGAAGGCGGCAGCCCCATGGCAGGGCCCGCGCGGCAGTAACTGCAAGGCCCGACACGGAGCAGCGCGGCCCTCCGAGACGCGGCCCCTCCGCCCGCCACCCCCAGCGGCCCCGGCCCCGCTCACCCTTCCTCGGCCATGGCGCTCTCGGTGGGTGATGTCCCCGCCCGGGTTCCTGCTGCAAATACAGACACAGGCCGCCCCGGTGAGTGGCGCCGGCCGCACCGGGACCCCGGCCCGACCCCCTCCCGCCGCGATGCCCCGCCGACGGCGGGGATTCAGCACGATAGGCCCCAGCGCTACACCCATACTCACCCCGGCTGCACCGCCGGCCGCACGCGAAAGAGAGGGCGGGCCTTCCGCCTCAGGCTTTTATAGGATACGAGGACCCCAGCCCGCGTGAGCGCGGGGCTGTCCGCCGCGCTGCCTGATCCCTCTCCTCGACCGCCGAGCGTCAGGCCCTGCGTAGCTATGGAGACGGCGGCGGGGCCGCGGGGTCTCCTCAACCCGCAGCGAGCGCGGCCTCCTTGGGAGGAAATCCGACTTCACCAGCCGGCCAAGGGGGCCCAGGGACCACCTGGGGTGGGTCTCATCGTCTTCCCCACGGCAGCAAGTGCACCTGTTGCTGCTAAAGCGGCGTTAGATGGCACCGTTGCTCAATGCCTTGCAACCTAGAGGGAGCAAACATTGCTGAAATCCCTTGCCGTCAGTCAGGGGGCGTTACAGCACTTGACTGCAACTGAGAAATCTAAAAAGTGCAACCTCACATTCCCATCCCCGTCAGGTGCTCCCGTAGGCTATGTGTGTGTGGGCACTGACAGGTGGCTCAGCTGTTGTGTGCATGTGCGGCACGGCCGCCACACGGAATGTCAGGGATTGGAAGGGACGCCAAGAGATCATCTAGTCCAATCCCCCTGCCGGGGCAGGAACACCTAGATGAGGTTACACAGGAAGGTATCCAGGTGGGTTTTGAATGTCTGAAGAGAAGGAGACACCACAACCCCCCTGGGCAGCCTGTTCCAGTGTCTGCCACCCTTACTGAGAAGAAGTTTCTTTTCATATTTAAGTGGAACCTCCCGTGTTCCAGTTTCCACCCATTGCCCCTTGTCTTATCGTTGGTTGTCACTGAGAAGAGCCTGGCTCCATCATCATGACACTCACCCTTTACATATTTACAAACATTAATGAGGGCTGCAGCACAGCCACATTTCAAATGTGTTACCTGCTCACGTGCTGGCAGTCTGACATGGGCTTTTGTCCATCCCATCTGTTTCAGACTTGACAATTTGACTGTTTGGTGGTCCACATATTGATATCTTTGCAAAAAAGAACATAGTGAGAAAACATAACAAAAATAAGTAGCAGATATTGATAGCCATGGTGTGTGGCTAATGCAACGGAACACATTTGGCACCAACGTTGTCAGACACCTTTTCTACAGTGTCCTCCTTTGATCTACCTGGTATGGTCAAGGGGCAGGCTGCAGGCTTAATTCAGGTGGTGAGGAGGCACTGACCACACAGTGACCCACCATGGCTGAGGAAGGCAGGAGAAGGCAGAGAGGGAAAGTGGAAACCACTCCTTTTGCTCAGAACTGCCCCACAGCCAGCACAACCTTTCTGAGCCAGGGAAAGGCTGAGCCTGGTCGGGGAAATGGCTGGCGGGCTGCGGCTGCAGCGCTCCCAGGCTCCAGCTGTCTCTCTCCTTGCTGATGCAGTTCTGAGGCAGTCAAGTACATAGCTTTTACATTACAGATATCTAGAGGGAGCTAACCACAGCCCTCTGAAAAAGTCACAGAGACAGAAGTGTTGTGTGGGGGCACTCCTCTGCCTGCACTCTGATCTACCAAGGGCAAAGCCAGTAGGGACAGCACTGCCTGTTACTCATGCCGACAGCTCCAAGGTGAATACGGTCACCTCCAGCTATTGCATGAAACCATGAACTTGTCCACTGCAACCCTGAGACAGAGACTCTCGAATAGCAGCACCTGTGGGACATTTGCTCCTGATTTCTCCCATCCTTCTGCCAGAATTGGATTCAGAATCTGAAAATATAATTTCCTTCATGTTGCTCAGATTCCATAAAGCATGCAAACACAAATAAATTATAATGCCCACTTTCTTTCCCTCCCCCCAGGGAGAATGTTCTTCCTTATAATGTAAGCCAACACAGACATGTCACAAAAATAGCCAGAGGCCACGAATGCAATTGCAAAGAGCAAATTTATTTTAGTTACTTCACTAGCAAGGGGGTCTCCAAAGAAGCACCTAAGCTCCCAGGCAGAGGTGACACAAGCAGGGATGCAGGCACTGCAGAATTCAGCTCTGGTAGAAGATCACTGGGCCTGCTGTATTCGCCTGTATTTCAAGGCTTCAAGCAGGTGCAGGCTTGCAGTCTTTCTCACAAAGAAGCAGGAATCTCAAACATAATGATAAGGTGCCTTAGAGTTTCTCCCAGGCCTATGTTATCTAACATAGAGGTTCTACTTGCCGAGCACACAAGATCAGTAAAACAATTTGTGTGATGTATGTGTTTTTTCTACACCTCAGGTGTGGTCACTTCAGTGTATTTACAATGATCCTCCTCCCCATTCTTCTGCTATATTCCCATATGCTTATATCCATATATCACTTAATCTTTTCATACCCCTTAAAAAGCCCCAAAGATGCCCAGTCTATAGAGGAGTTCTTGTACTGGATGGAACAATAAACCATTATCAGGGCCATCAAAGGATAACAAGAAGTACTTAGCCAGACATAATACATACCAATATCACTGAATAAGTGCAATATATATTGTGTTCAGGAGGTGGAAATATGCACATCTGAAAGATTTGTATTACAGCAAAATTGATAATCGCAGTTAAATTATAATCTAACATTCTAGAAGTAGAATATGCAAGAATAGTTTTCCTAGCACAGTTACAAGAAAACAACCCTGTGCTAAGATAAAAGTTATTTATATGTAGAGGATAGGTTTGCATTAGCACTGAACTCTGTGTTGAAATGTTGATATAGCAGAGTAGGTATATGTATTTGTGTGTAATAATTAATGGAAGTGTGTGATCCTGTTTGAAAAGTCACTCCACTGCACAGTGTGTTAATGTGAGCTCAGCGTTCATGTGGGTGCTCTGCACACTGTTGCTACTACTCCACCTACGACACCTTTCTGTCTAGGTTTCTACAAAGAGTAGTGAGTTTCTTAACCTCTGTATTTTCTGTTAGAGTTATGATGACCATTTAGCATCCTGCAATTTAAATGCTGGTATACAGTCATGGGGTATGATATGTTTAAGCCAAGGACTGCAGTCTGGTGCTAAGACAGCACTTCTGGTCCACTCGAGAGTGGGTGATTGGTGTAACAAGCGGAGTGCTAGAAAACGAGCTGGAGTCTGCCTGGGCTGCCTGAGGGCTGACATGGTGTCAGTGTAAATGGCGGCCTGGTGTTTCGCTGAGCAGCCAGCCCCACCAAAGGAACTCTGTCCTCTCAGGATTTGCTGATACTATAAACAACATCACATGCTGTCTATAAACTTGGATTTGAGGAGAGAAAGAGTAACCATAAGCTGCTGTCTCATGATGATCAAGAATTTGGATTCTCACCAGCCAGCTGTTCTGGGCAATCCATTCAGACTCATCATCTTAGAAACGTAGAATCATAGAATCGTTTTGCTTGGAAAAGGCCTTTAAGATCATCAAGTCCAACTGTTCATCTAACACTGGCAAGTCCACCTCTAAACCGTGTCTCTAAGAACCTCACCTACACATCTTTTAAACACCTTCAGGGACGGTGACTCAACAACTTCCCTGGGCGGCCTGTTCAGTGCCCAGTTGTTCAGTGCCTGAAAACCTCGCTGCATATATTTAAAAATCCTTTGGTTATAGCTACCACCCTCTGTGCTCTCCATTCAGTTCCTTGACTCCCATTTCTAGCATGGCAGCCTTCCTCTTTTTTCTCCTCTATGATCAAAGTGGCAACTGAACTTGGGGGCTTTTTCAGAAGAGCAGTAGTACTGCAGTGAAGGTACGATGGTTCACTCTGTCACAGTCATCCTCTTCCTGCTCCTTTTTGCTTTCTCTATTTCTGTCCTCATCTCTTGCTGTGGTACCCTTTATCTTCATCCTGTACTCACCCTGGCAACCATGATCTATCTTTTCTTCAAAATGCCAGACTCAATGACAGCTTAAGCGCTCTGTTGTAAACTTTGGAGACTCAGGAACTGGATAACGAGTAGTTCAGAGAGTGACACAGTACGGTGAGGCAGCCAGGTAGGCAGGTGAAAGTGTCAGTGTCAGTATTACAAACTGCCAAGAAAGGTCCATGACACTAACAAACTCCGAACGATCCGTTCTGAATTTCAGTTCTGAACAATCCTTGCAAAACTTATTTCCCTCTGGCATCTGTTTCTAGAAATACAAAGCTCAGGCATGTGCTATGATTAGATTGCTAATGTCACAAGATAGAATTATCTCATTTTCATTCCAAAACAGACATGATTTCTCAGCCCTGTGGAACACGGAGTTGGAAGCCTTCTTGCAAATAACACCAACGCACATTTCACCCTACTCTTCCTAAACAATTATCTTATTAATTTCCTGGTCACACAGTCCGGACAACGTGTTCTGTATCATAAATATTTTTTGTGGAGGGCATGCTATTTTTACCCTGGAGGAAGTATGGTGAGACCATTCTGGGGTCTCAGAGAAAGGCCAGGCTATAGCATTTTGGTACAAATTTGGAAAGAAGAAAGACCTTGATGTCATGATAACTGAACAAAAATTTGCTGGCTTCATTGCCTTCTACAGATTCTGCACTAGACTCTCAAAGGATGTGGTTATCATGTGGTTACATTAGAGTAATTTTAAACTCTTTTCATATACCTGTGTGCAGCCACTGTGACTTCTGGCAAAAGAAATAGTAATATGATGCAAATAAGCACTGGCTAAGTAATTTCTGGATTGTAATGCAAAAGCACTTCTAAGACCTCTACAAATATACAGAACAATAACAAGGACTACATATTCCCACATATGCTGAGCATTTCAGTATGTCCTGAAGGAAGCTGTTCATAAGAAGTAAGCCGGCCCAAGAAGTAATTACAAATTTTTCTCTTCGTGTTCTGTCTTTTATCACATTTTGGTGAAGTTTCCAGCTCCTTCCAGCTCCTTCATCATTTTCTTCCCTTCATGACAGGAACTTGTGCCAAAGGCACAAGTGATATCACCTCTTCCTCATAGCCAGCTTGTATTTACTCCTGGACAGTTTGTAGCTATTAATTCTTGTGACAACTTTGTCATTCAGCTCTTCTGTTACTGTTTTATGGCTCCTGTAACTTGCTGGAGGCTGTGAGGATCATCAGTGATCTTGTTTGTCCTACCAGTCCTAAGAAGCTATCCTAAATCTCTGTTTGGTATGGAAGAAAGAGGTGTTAAAGTTCTTTTTAAAATAAATGGATGCTTATGCTTACAAGGCAAATCAGCAATCCTACAGTAACTCCCAGCAATGCCTGAAGAATCTTAGTCAAGTTGGTCCAAAGTGGTTAAGTTTTCAGGAAATGTAATTGGGTTAGTCAGCTGTAGCAATACAGAGTCCCTGGAGCTGATGACTCCTTTACCACACAAACTTTGTGGGATGTACCCCTTGGGTCCCTGATGCCAGCTCTCAACAGTCCCTAGCAGTCACAGTAACATTCATAAACTGAGCTAGTGTTTTAATACACTTGGGATTTACACTTCAATCATGAGGCTTTTCTATAACACGTACAGTTCCACTTGTCGGAAACGTCTTTCTTATGTCGAGGTGAGGTACAGTTGTATTCAGCAAATAGCACTTGTTCTTGTGACAGCTTTGTCCTCTTACCTGCTTGGATTTCTTCACCTGTAACTCGTTGCAGCCGCTGTACCAAGATGTGCCAGGTGTGCAGCGTACCCTGAGAGCCACCACGTTATCATCAGACTGCCCAAAGCCCGGCGCCTGCTGTCACCCTGGGTGCTCTCCCCGCCCGGGCTGGCAATCCCCGCTGGGCACGGCACCCCCAGCCGCTCTCCCGCTGCCTCCTGGCGGGGCCCAAAGCAGACGCGGCCGGCGAGGCGCCGAGCGCTGCGACCGCCCCCGCAGGCCGAGCATGCTCAGTGGGGGCGGCCGGGGGTGGCGCGGTCCCGGTGCGCTGTCAGCCCGGACGGCGGAACGTGTCGCACCGCGCCGTCCGTTGCGGGCGCGACGCTCCTTCCCCCATGGGCAGCCGGGCGGCGGAGGGTGCGAGGAGCCGGCGTCCCTCAGGTGGGAGGCGGGGAACGCTCTGTGTTTCTGTGGCGGAGGTCGGGGTACAGCTGCCGCGCCGCGGGCTCTGCCTACTGCGTCTGGGCCGGCGCTGAAGGGCGGCTCCGCAGCGCCGGAGCCTGCGCTGGGCAAAGGAGCGGGCGTGCGGGCGGGTTTCTCCCCGAGGCTGGCTCCTGCGGTGCCGTACCGGGCTGTCCCCGGCAGGTGTGCGGTCGCACGGCCGCTGTGCGCCCCGGGGGACGCGCCTGGTGCCGGGCTGGAAGCGCGGCGGGGCCGCTCTTGGAAAAGCCCGTGCGCTGTCGGGGTGGCCGCGGGCAGGTAAGGTGCCGCCTTTACGGCAAAGTCTGCCCTCCTGTACGAGGAGGAAAAGCTGTGTGGCTTGATTGAGTTCCTCAGAGCTGGGAGGGTAAAAGTTTTATGGGGTGTTAATTTTCAAACCTGATTTGAAAATTCTAATTCTGTCAGTTTGTAACTTTTGGTTTTTTTCTTTTGCATTTTAAGATGATAGTATGCCAGAAGCACCTGGTACAGAATCAAGAAGGCTTACGAGAGAACAGCTATTTACAATGGCTGCAACAGCTTCTATAAACTTCAGTTCAATGATATGCTATTCAATCCTGGGACCCTTTTTCCCTTCAGAGGTAAACCAACAATTTAGCCAGCTGCCCTTTAGATTGTTTTTTGCATGTTGAAACTTTTAAAAGGATCTTGAACACTGTGGCACATGTATGGCTATCTGTAAGCTCTGCGGGAGTCTTCTCAGTTGTGGGAATTCATAGTGATAGCCTGATGTTGGCTAAAATAGGCTAGAGTGTATGTAACGGTGACCTGGATCCTGTCCATGTACTAATTAATCTTCCCTGTGGCTGCAGAGAAGACAGCAAGCCAATGGTATGAGATAGAAGTTGAAACAAATGCTTGGAGAAGTGAAATAGTTTTGGAGAATAGTGTTGCATAGCAGTTTGGTAGTAGAGCCGAGATTAAAGCTGCCTGTGTCCTGGCTTGTATTTCAGTGCCTTAGCCACTAAATGACTTTTTATTTATAGCTATCTCTCTGTTAACTCATGCTGGGCCTTCATTCACTGCATTAAACTTCCTGACCCATCAACTGAGGGGAGAATGAAATATCTCTGCTTACGTTGGGTGAATACAGTGTTTTAATACAGGATGAAAAAAAAAAAAAGGTCATGGTGCTTTTGCAGCAGAAATCCATTTCTCTAATGACTAAGTTGTTCCGAAGTATTAACAAAGAAATGTTAAAATTATTTTTGCTCTAAATATTCTTATGTACTGCTTGTACCTAAGTGTGTTTTGCCAGTTGGATAAGTCAAAAATTTGCTTGGTGCTTTTTATGGGAAAGCATGATACAGTGAAGATAAGAGGTATCTCGGCTCACTGCCCTCTCAGCATGCAAGGGATCAAAGCTCTGTAGGTAGCTCTTTTGCATGCCAGCTGAAGCCACCTGTATAAAGTCTGGTGACCTGTTCAATAGTTCAGCAAACAGCACCGTGTTTCTGTTCCTTGAGGAATGACTATTGCTTTTCCTTTGATTATGTATAGCTTAAACAGAAGTGCAACATGTCTTAAAATTGCTATGTTGTTACCTTATGAGCCCTTACTGCCTTTGAGAAAGGAAAATATTTTGTAACTGCACTGATGGAGAATTTAAAAAAATTGAAATGTACAAGGCATGCACGTTACCTCAAGAATTTGCCTCCGTCTTTACACAGTTGTGATCTTCTTTGCAGGCAGAAAAAAAGGGTGCCAGTAACAGTGTTGTTGGCCTGATTTTTGGATGTTTTGCTTTGGTCAATTTCTTGTCATCTTTAGTCTTGGGAAATTATGTAAGTATGATTGAAGCTGTAACTTATTTCTGTGATGATATGGGTTTGTATATGAAGACAGTTCTCTGAGGCTGAGAAAAGCAATGTCTCTCTTCAGTGGCACTGCTGCAGGCTTGTGTCTGCAGTAACTGGAACCTGGCCATTCAGTTGAAATCTGGTCTATGTCTCGTCAGTACAACTTAAAAGTTACTCTTCTACAGCACTTGAGGGTGGCATAGGGTGGTGGACATCCAGCTGTTTTGTTTTATCTCGTTAACTGTTCTGTTTGCTTCAGAGTAATCTGCTGAACAATTCTCCTTTCTTTTACCTCCTTTCTCCCTACCCCCCCATTTTAGTTACTGCACTTATTTATATATTTTGTTTGCCTTCTTAAGGTGTATGGGTTTGGTTTTTTGTTTGTTTGTTTGTTTTTCTGTTTTTGTTTTTGTTTGTTTGTGTTTTGTTTTTTTTTTTCTTTAGTTAGCTGCACCCCTTCTTTTCTGGTATGTTGTCTTTTGCTTAACATTTCCTCCTGTAATGACTCTTGGCTGCTTAACTTGGTTTCCACTTCATTACATAGCAATATTAGATAAGTGTCTCCAGTTCTTGCAACTTCAGTTTTCCCACTGATTCAGGACTTTTCTCATGCTGGAGAAATTACTAATAAATTATATAGCAGTTTGTTTATATGCTGGAGCACTGCTGTACATGCATTTTTGGCTAGGGCTACTGAAGATCATACCCTAAGTTGGGGTTGCTGCAGTGTCTTTGCTGACCCCGTGGTGGATGATTTTCTCTGGTGGTGAGGTGGCTCATCAAGGTGTCACACAAGTGCCTTTAGTAAGTCCAGTTATGATGCCTGTGATTATGGCATGAGCCTCACCAAAGTATTGTGCCAGGGGAGAGAGGATGAGCACACCATCCTCACTGCAGCTGGGTGAAGTGAGCACCAATAGCAGTGGACAGTCCAGCAATCAGAAATCCTGATGGTTTCAGTGAAACTCTGCAAAATATGGGCTTTGGTAATGATGGTTGAAACACAGGAACTTTGTCCAGACCTGAATAAGAAAAGAGACCGAAATACCTGCTTCTCTTAGGGGAAGTTACAGAACAGAATTAGAAGCTCAGAGTTAATTTGTTACAGGATTGAGTTAGCTTTATGGAGTGGTTCTTGTTGTCCTTCACCCTGGTGATTGAGTCTTAAATGAAGGAAGGTGGGGGTCCTTTGCCTCATAATGAATGGAGAAGCCTGAAGCTACCATGCTTCCTATGCCAAAGCTTTGTGCTATTAAGGGTTGTGATAAGTTTGCTTTAAAATCGGGTTCTACTGACGCTCCTGAGCCAGATATTGCTGACTTGGCATCAGTGGCACTGCTGGAGGGGGTATGCATTACTTTCTGTTTGTTTATAGCGAGGAACGCTGCTGTAAACTGCTGCTCTGCAGAAGCTGCAGCATGGCACTGTGAAATGGTTAACTGCAGCATTGTCTTACCGTTCTGAAAACTGGGTTAAGTCACTTAACCGTTTAGAATATTTTTAGGTTCAGTATTGCATGAAGGCAAACCAGCAGGAGCAGTATCTCCAGATCTTTTAGTCACATATGCCCATGATGTTTTGATTTCTTAACAGTAAATTACTTTGAAAGACTTTTGATTTAGGCTTGAACTAATAATATGTAAAATGGTATTTAATTTACAGCTTACACATATTGGAGCAAAATTCATGTTTGTGGCAGGGATGTTTGTTTCAGGATGTGTGACCATTCTGTTTGGGTGAGTAAATTTTTTTGATTGGTTTTGTTGTATTTGTCGTGTAATCATTGTCATCCGCATGAAAAGATGGACACAAAATAAAAGTGGAAACTCTTGGGCATGTTTTGGGTGTTGGTTAGGTCACGTAACTTTTTGCGTCTTTATTTTTCAACTGTCCCATGTAAAGCAGAATGAACGCTTGTCCCTATCAGTAGTTTTCAAAGCTTATTTAGTACTTTGAAAGCAAAGGAGGAAGATTCTACATATTGAAATAACTACCATAGTTGATGAACAGCAGTAAGTCTGTCAAAGTGCAGCAATAACAGAATTATTTATGCATAATGTTTTAATTATTCTTTTCTTAAAAATATGGAGTGCAAACGAGAAGCTTTACCTGGCAGGCAGAGAAGCTAAGCCACTCATTTTAGCAAAATAAAAGTTTTATTAACAAGGAAGGAAGCTCTTACTAGGTAGTTGTAACTCATTGCATTGAAGTCCTTGCACAGTTCTTGGAAAAGCTGTGAAATACAACAGAAGATGGCTTTGGAGTTTTTCACAGGTTAGATTTTTTTGTGCTCTTTCTACCACCAATGAAAGGGAAAAAGGGGAAAGCTGCCAGAAATAGTTTGGTAGAGTTTGTGTGACTTCACTGATGCTTTTCAGAAAGATGTGGCAACTGAAAGCATTGAGTGTCTCATAGCTCGGTCTTTTAATAAGTAAGAAATTATGCTTCAGGGCCTTCTGTAGATGACTTGCTGCATCCTCAGAGTTCTCCATTTAAGTGGTGGTTTGTTTGCTTTGTTTTCAGAATGTTGGACAAGGTGCCAAGTGGGCCAATGTTCATTGGTTTGTGCTTTTTAGTAAGAGCAATGGATGCAGTAGGTTTTGCAGCAGCAATGACAGCATCATCTTCAATCCTTGCAAAGGCATTTCCCAATAATATAGCTACTGTCCTGGTAAGTGCAAAAAACAACATTACAGCTAGGTACCTGCAATATGATAAATTGTCAGTAGGCAGCCTAAAACTAGGTGGAAAAAATCTGCTGTGTCATATGCAGGGCATATTTGAAATAAACACAATGTTTGTAATCTGGAATCACAGTCCTGGAACAAGTTTAGACCTTAGCACAACTCCGATTAGATATAAATTAAGCAGTATGTGTCAGTTGCTTATGTTGTGAAAACAGCTGAGGATTGATGGCAATAGTTATCTCTTCAGTTGAAATCAGACTATTAAAATACTAATACAACTTTTAGTGACTACTACTACATGGATACTAAGAATCCTTGTGGGTTGATTCAGTAAATTTGATTAATTCATTCAAATACTGTTGATTTAAATGAATGAAAGATGCAAAACTGGAAACTATTTTATTTTTCTAATCTATTGATGCAAGCGATGCATGAGGAGAGCTAGAACGTCTTGAAATCTGGCCATCAACGACTCATTTCAATTAGAGATATTACCCTTATTTGTTTGTGTTTTATGGTGTTAGGAAAAAAAAGAAGTTTTGTATATAATAACATACTGCTTTTTTTTTTTTTTCCCAAGAAATTCTGTTTTTAAGTCAAATATAGCCTGACAGAAATAACTGGGTTAAACTTTAATGAGTGAACAAATGTTAAGAAAATCCTTCAGAACATTTAATAATATTGAAATAGTGCTTTTATTAATATTGTTGCTAAGCTGCATAATTACTTCTATAAATAAATGTCTCTAAAAAGATGACCTCCGAAGTAGCAAAAAATGACTAAATTGCATCTACAGTGAGCAGCTGGCAGTTTCTTTGGAAAGCAGGTTATACATTGTAGTTGTTTTGGATATATTCAGTCAGTAAGGCTAAAGTTTGCTGTTTGCATGATTTAAAATGTAACTTAATAGGTAAGTAGAGTAACCTTGACTTAAAGGGACTTAGTTATCTGTCATATAAGATGACTTTAAAATAAATTAAATTCTGTGGTGGCAGCACAATAAACCTGAGCAGAGCTGAAAATGGTATGTGGGGATGAAGGTCACCTCAAGACCAGGATCAAAACCACTACACAGCTGTGGTGTGGTAGCTACCTTTGTTTAAAATCTAGAAAGGGTGCTGTCAGAAGACAGATCACTTTTAAAAATTGGTCTGCCATATTATATACTCTGATATCTTGTTCTGCATGAGAATAAATGCTTTTCAGATTCATTCATGTAGAGCTACTGTCCTTAAACAGACAGGATGGAGAGTTCTTGTTCCTGTGAGCTCTGCTCATGACAGAGGCAGGGGGCAGAAGGAAGAGTCGATTACTTAAAGCAAGGTGCCTCCTATGGTAAAATCATAAAGCCTGAAGGAATGGATGAGGGATTTTTAACATTGTTTTCCATTGCCCTTCTTGGTAGTGCTGGATACTGAGAAATACTTTTTCTCTCCTTACCCTTTTGGTACCAGTTTTCAGCCCACCTTTTACCCTTTGGGTACCCTAGAGCATGATTGGGGAAGTTATTAAATGTAGACATATCAGCCTTGCTGAAGTGAAAAGTTCAGCATCTGTCAACATGATCGCTCTATTGGAGGAGGTATGAGCTTCAGAACAAAAGCAATATCAGTTTTTTTACAATATCAGGTTTACCTTATTCTCCCCTGATCTACAGTAATGCAAAGCCTCAGCTTCTCTCCCTCCCCAATAATTAATAATTCATTAACTTAGAGGGGCTAAATGATGTACAGCCTAACTTGAAGTCCCACCAGTCATAAATATTTGTTATGGTTGGTAAGAAACACAAGTAAAAGCATTATTTGGATGCAGTTATGTTGACTCATGAGCCTTCTATGTGTTGGAGTTTACCAAAATGTCTCAAATCTATCTAGAACAGTTTTTAAGGACTTGCTAGTCCTATGCTGTTGCTAATTATTCCTTTTCCTAGGAAAGGAAAAGGCTGGGACCCTAGACTGACCTATGGTGAAGAACTTGCATATTGCTGACTGTGCCCACTCTTGGGCCACTCTGACTTGTATCAGTAAAATTACAGATGAGGATGAATCCCTATACCAAAAAGTTAGCAAAACTTTAACTGTAAGCAGTGATTACCACCAGCTACTACTTGTTAAAAGGGGGTGGTCTAAACACTGATTAGTCAAGTATTGAGGCCAATGTTGACAGTGGTAACTATGATTAAACACAACATTTAAGTGTAACTGTATTATTGTACTTTTGAAAATTATTATCTTATAAAAGGTGGCAGATTATGAAATTATAGCTAATATAATCTGAGTTATCCCCACTGTGGTTTCACTGTTGTCTCCTACCCCTAGTCAGTAAATTCGAGTGGTCAGTTATGGACAGAAAGCTTTAACATGTACCTCATCCCATGGCATAATGACCCATCCGAGTTGGTTGATTTTTATTTATTTATTTATTTTTTTTCTTGCTTTATTTTTCCACCTTTAGGGCAGCCTTGAAATTTTTACAGGACTTGGACTGGTGCTGGGCCCACCTTTAGGTGGCTTTTTGTATCAATCATTTGGTTATGAGATCCCTTTCATTACACTGGGATGCATAGTGTTGACCTTGGTGCCTGTGAATATGTGCATATTACCAAAATACGGTAAGCACCCTTCTTCCTGCTTCCTTCACTCACCTTTATTTCTCACATATATAACTGTGTTGTAGGAAAATATCAGTTTCTGGAGTCTTATCCCACTCAGAAGGGAAGGCTTCAGCTGAATCAACTTGTGATCTTGATCAGGCTCTTGTTTTAATGTGAAATTAATGCGTGCAGATGGCCTGGAATGAATCCAACATCTCATGCCCATCTCTGCAAACACTAAGAACCCTGTGTGAAAGTGAACCAAGATAGATTTTTGTTTTGTCTCTTTAGTTTCAGGGCTTGTAAAGTATCAGTTGTATCATCTTAGTGTCAGTTTGTTATTGCAGCTAGTTGAAGAAAAGCTGGAGATAGATATCTATTTTTTTTTCCACCTTGAACAAAGTAACTTGACAGGTTTGTGAGGTTAATAGTGGGGGGGAAAAGCAGAATCATAGGGTGAACAGAACGGGTTTATTTGTACTGAATGGTTCAAGATCTGATTAATGTGAAGTAATGTTAAAATTAATAAATGGGATGTTTAACTAAAGTGCTGGAGGTCATAAATTTTATTACATTTTAGGTAGACCTGTTTGGACATAAAGTTAACTTAAAGATAAATCTTCACACAAGATCATAATTGCAAGGTTACAGTTCTGATAGTCTTTTCTATTTAAAAAGCGACTTTTAAACACAGTGGGTATTTGTTTTCTTTTTTCCTATTAAATATGAAAACCTTGGAGAATAACCTCATGTATGCTGTCTTGTGGAAGAAACTTAGTCGTTAACCATGTGCTGCTACTACTGGCCTCCCCACCACCTCCACAAGCTTGGAAATTCTATGGACTCATGACATTACTCGCCAATTTGAAACTACAATAAATAAATGTTAGCTCTGAGCTGGTGGATGCTAATGAATGAAAGTTAGTTCCATGTATACTTTGAGACCATATTTGACTAGTAGAGTACCATCAGCATTGGAGGAAAGCATGACTTAGAAATGACACGTAACCATGACATCTGAAAGAACTGAACAAACAAACAAATTGAACACATAGGAGATCCACATGACTGGTTGCTTAAAAATTTGGACAAATCTGAACTGATGAATAGCAGTCTTTTTATTTTACTCTCAAAGCATGTTTCTTTCAATATGAATTGTTGATTGTGTTTGTTTTAAGTTGAGATTTTCATTGTGTAAGGGCTAGTGGAGAAGTAGCTGTACTTTCATGTAATTGGGAGTAGTACATACTTTTGTTCTTTTTTAAGCTGGGGATTTGCAGTATTGGAATCTAACCTGTCTACTCTTCTTTTATTCACCTCTCAAATTTGAGGTTTTGATATAAAAAATAGTGTAGTACATAATGGTCTACTATTGACTTTCATTTGTTAGATAACAAGAGTAAAAGGACTAGAAAAAGGGAGATACTGATTTATTTTCTGAAGCAAGAAGATCAACCATGAGCTTATGCTGCTGAAAGTAATACAATTTGCCTCCTTTTTTTCTTGAAACAGATTCAGTCCCTAGCAAAGACTCCTTTTGGAAGCTAGTTCTTCTGCCGAAAGTCTTACTTCTCTGTCTTACTATATTTTCTCTAAGTGCATGCTTGGGCTTTTTGGATCCCACAATGTCTCTATTTATCCTAAAGCAGGTAAGTCCTGTTAACATGCAGGGGAAACCTGACTTGCTAAGTAGTAATTAACTGGGTATAAATGTGGTTTAAATATCCCAAACAAAATGAAGCCTTATCAAAATACACTGCTCTGATTAGCTGTTAATAATTTGATTTCCAGATAACTTGATTTCCATGGTATTGACAAATCACAGCTTCTGTTTACACCATCTGTTGTGGCTGGGTCTCTGTAACTTTGAGAATGAGGAAATATAGGGCCTTTAAAACACATGTTTTTTCCACTTAATTGGCTTTCACCTGCAGAGTGCCTTCTCTGAACAGGGCATGATGGCTGGTTTTGTAGACTAGGGACTTTTTCCTCCTTTCTGAAAGCAAATTCTGTAAAATTGCACCAGTCATTTACAGCTTGTATCTCTTGATGTGGATATTTAGTGGATAAACTGATTTCAACTATGTAGCCTGCCAGGTGACTCCTTCACTCACTCATTAAAAAAACAAATGCTGTTTTATTTATTTATTTTTAATTTAATTTAGTATTTATTAATTTGTTTCCTACTTAATTGCTTTTATTTATTTTCCCCATGGTGTTTATGGTAATGAATTTGAAGTAAACAGTTTATGATGCTGTTCCTGTGTGAAATTAAGCAATGCTTTTTGAGTGGTTTATTTATTAATTGTTTTTCCAGGGAATAGCATTTCAAATGTTGTGGTGCTCCTACTTTCCCTCTGTCTAGTCCAGCATGTAGAGCACTCCTCCAGGGTGGAGGTAACTTGCGGCTAACCTCTGCCATTAAAGGAGATGTGAATGTATGTGTTCCACCACCCAGGAGGGTTTTGTGATTATCCCACTGTAGAATATTCTACACTGGTGTGGCTCTTCTGCTTTCCCTTTGCTCTGTGCTAAGAGCTACTTGCCATGAAAGGGTTTTAACCTAATTGGCTAGGTGTTCTAATCACTAAGTTAGAGTTACTATCATGTGCCTGCAATATGGCAAGGAAATAGTGAATATTTACATAGCTCATGGCACATGAAATATCTTGGAATTCCTTCTAACTGGTAGTTAAAGCACTCACTTGGAAAGTAGTATGCTTTTGGTTCCTTACACATTTTGTTTCAATACAGAAATGTGATTGCATTAGGAGAATATAGACCTCAGGGTTTTTCAAAAGGCCTCTTACTCATAAAAATCCTCCTTTGGTTGAAAAGCCAGAGTTGTGTTTTATAGCACTACTTAGATTAAGATGCACTGATTAACAGTGGCTGACTACTGTATTTATGCTTTTCTAAGTGGAAATATAATTGGATGGGATAAGTAAAGACTAAATCCATCTATATTCCAGTGTTTGAAGTGTGTTTCAAATGTGCCAGTATTCATGTTAGAATCCAGTGTGCTGGCATAGGGGCATAGAATAATCTTTCCTCCTGAGATAATTCAGGCTTTTCTGAGTACATTTATGTCAAGTGTTTTCATTCCATGCCTAGAAATATAAGTGAAGGAAACCGAAGCTCTGCTGTTGACATCAAATACTTGAAAAGCCTCTGTATGGTATCAGTAAGATACTTAAAATCATGCATTTCAGTATTTTGACCTAAAATGTAATTCTTGGATTGTCCTGTAATTAATGTGGCGTATATGGTTTGGTTTTGTGTTTTGTCTTCCAATAGTTCAAACTCCCAGCTGGTTATGTGGGCTTGGTATTCCTTGGTTTGGCGCTCTCGTACTCCCTGGCTTCTCCCCTCCTTGGATTCCTAAGTGACAAACTGCCAGTGAGTACTACTCTGCTGTTTCTGCAGGGTTGTCAAGCACTCTGTGCATTTAGTTAAAACTGGAAGACTTCTCATATTGAAGCAATGGAGGTAGGCCTGGGCTTTGTCTTTCATGACCTTGCATGTGCACTGAATACTGCCCGCTTGAAGGTCTCTTTTGCAAGGTCCAGGTAATGTCCAAAATAGTAAAGGATGTCAGACAAGTATCCTGCAGTTGGAATGTATTGAGCTTTTCCGGTGGACTCAGCACAATCTAGTTCCAGCCAATATGGAATGGAGTGTAGGAAAACATGTCCCAATTATTCATGTTTTTATTCACATCTAATTCTATCAGCTTTTGAGAAGAGGAGTAAAATTGTTCAGGTTAGCTGTATTGAGTTTGTCTCTTAAAAAGGGTAATATCCAAATTACATCATCACACCGACTGACTATTGTTCTCTAGCTCTTAACTACACCATAGAAAGACTTTGACAGTGATATACCCAAAACTGACTGGTTTACAACCACTGCTAATTGATCAAAGAAACTTACACTTTGAATACTTTGAATGAAGGACAATACCGGTTTTCTGACACGTTTTTTTTTTTCCCCCAACACAAACTAATAGTGGCCTTTGTACATGAGAATTACATGCAATGCTACATTATATTTCTTATACTAAAGAAGAGTAAGATATAAAATACTTTGCTAACAGAAAAGCACCCTTACTCAGTGTCCTGAAGAATTTCTGTATTAAGCAGCAGCTGCCAGGGATTGCATTGGTGGCAAGGAAACATGAATTCAGCATTTCTTCATGGTGTTCAGAACTGACAGAGGAATTGTAAATTCCTAGTTTGTGTGTAGTGATGTTCTTTACAGGACACATACTTTTCAGAAGGCGAAGATTTAGAAGAGAGGTATTAAGAAAGACAAAAAAGTTACATTGCAAATTCACATCTTTAAATTATGCACTTCTTCCTTTTCTTTCACAGTACCTCAGGAAGTGGTTGCTGGTAATTGGAAGCTTAATGACAGCAGTGTCCTTTTTCATGTTAGGACCTGCTCCCGTGCTGCACATTGAAAGGTACAGAACTGCCTCTTCTTGAACCTGTCCCTTTATGCGATGTTTTTGTGATATGTATCATGACCACAGCTATATATGTCCACAAGTCTATAATTAGCACCTCTGAGCATGAAACAGGGGTTTGTTGGTTTGTGTTTTTTTTTGTCGTTTTGTTGTTTTTTTGTTTGTTTGTGTGTGTTTGTTTTTCTCTTTCTTTTAAACATGAGGCTTTGAATATAAATCAGTGGAAGCATCTGAAAATTGAGATATTACAGCTTTGTAAAATAGATCCATTTACTTTTTACTGTTAGTGTGTTTGCTCATGTTAATGTGTGTGGTGGGAAGAATGCTGCTTTTTATTTTTCTTTCCTTCAAATTCTGTGTCATTTTGATTGCAGCAAAACAAAGCTCTCTTTCTGTTTTATTTTCCAGTGTTCTCTGTTTCATCAGTGTTTCTTAATTATGGGCTTCATTTGCATGGCTGTACAGCAGTATTGATTTTTCTTCTCTCCATATATAGATTACTGAGGAGAATGCCAGGTTATAGCTTTATTTTCAGCTAGCTAAGTAAGACAATGCATGTTGCACCTGAACCCTGTGTTGGCATATCTCTCAAGTTAAATCACAGCAAAACACTCAGCTACATTTACAGAACAGCTGTACAGTCCTTTTGTCCTGTGTTATATACTCTGTTAGAGATGATTATAGGCTTCCTGATGTGCAGAATTAGTAAACTCTTCCTTGACTTCTAATTTTTAAAGAAGATTTTTAAAGATTTGAAACTGGCGATATAGTACATTTGAGTTGGTGAGAAAAATAAATCAGAAAAATATTCAACATTCTTTAACTAAGTCTATTTGGTTATTAGGCTACAGAATTTTAGTTACAAATCCTTCACTTGCGCAACAAACCATGTCTGGAGCTTGGACATAGGTATTGCTGAGTTATGCTCACCTGTCTACCTCTTTTCTATGTGTTCCTATTAAAATGAGCTATATTTGATGAGGAAATATTTAATTTGAACACAGGATTTTCAGATTCTTGTACAAAGATTGTTGTGGGTGGGTTGCTTTTTTTTCTTTGTTTTTCTTTAAGCATAGAACTGTATTTTCAAGTCTTAGAGTTCAGTCAGAGTTCTTTTTGGCTTCAAGTAATCTTATTTTCTGGTCAGTCACAGAGAGCTGATATAACAGCCTTCACTCAAATGGGCTCTTTATTTGAAAAGAGTCTTCAGCAGCTAACTTCTTTTAAATGCCTCTTTTTCAGTCAGCTGTGGATGTTTGTGCTAATGCTGGTTTTGCTTGGGTTTTCCATTGGCATGAGTGCTATCCCAGTGTTTCCAGAGATACTGCACTGTGCATAGTAAGTAACTCAGTCCAACACATATTTCATGTTACTGACAGTAGGAAACTGCAACTGATTTTCAGCGGTGAATATGAAATGGGGTTTTGGTGTGGCTTTTGGCCTCTTCTTTGAGACAAAGGCAACAAGTAACACTAAAATGTTTCTGTTACTTTTGTTGTCTTAGTTTTTTCTGACTGAGCAGCCCAGTCATTATACTCCAAATATAATTTTGTAAATGTTGTTTATCTCAGTACTATGGATACATTGAAGTCCACCAGACTGTGGGACCCATAGCATGGGGTGACCTGTGTGTGATTTCATATACATGGGATTTATTTCAGCTTCTGAAGGCAATTCATAGCAAGCATCTTTCACTGAATTTTCAGGCTGCATTTGCTTTAACAGCTGCATCTACAGGAGTCGTACTTGCTCAAAGTACAAGGTCTGTAATGTGGCTTGGCAGCAATGACCTCAAAGGGTCTTGATTTACTCTTATTAGTGTGTTCTTCTTGGAACAAGGTCTTCTTAAAAGCCACCTGTCACATCAGAGGTGACGAGCAAAACTGCAGTCCTTCAGAGAGGCAGTGAAGAACAAAGTCCTGACTAAACAGACATGATTCCACTGTACTCTTTTGCTTGTTAACTGTTTATGTTGGTAGTAAATTGAAAGGAGGGTAAAAAACTCTCTATAGGGAAGGCTATAGGCTGAAACACAATATTTTATTATACTACCCTAACTGGTCTGTCTTTTTGCAGTGAGAATGGATTTGAAGAAGGTCTGAGTCTGCTGGGGCTGGTGTCTGGGCTCTTCAATGCCACGTGGTCCCTTGGGTAGGTACATGGCCACGTATTTGTAAGCTAGGAGTGTCTGGTTGTTTTGCGCTATTGCCACATGAAATCTTGCTGCGTTATGACCAGAAGTCTTGCATTGCAGCCCTTGTGTTGACCTTGATTCAAGAGGTTCTTGCTAAACAGGTGCTTCATGGACATATTTTAGCAAAGCTTTTTACCCAACAAAGGAACGGACTCTGAACTTGTCTTCCTTGAAATATAACCTGATGAAATTTAACAAGGGAAAGTGTAGAGTCCTGCATCTGGGCAGGAACAACCCCAGGTTCCAGTATAGGTTGGGAAATTACATATTAGCAGTGTAGGGGAAAGGGACCTGGGGGTCCTGGTGGACAACAGGATGACCATGAGCCAGCACTGTGCCCTTGTGGCCAGGAAGGCCAATGGCATCCTGGGGTGTATTAGAAGGGGAGTGGCTAGTAGATCGAGAGAGGTCCTCCTTCCCCTCTACTCCGCCCTGGTGAGACCACATCTGGAATATTGTGTCCAGTTCTGGGCCCCTCAGTTCAAGAAGGACAGGGAACTGCTGGAGGGGGTCCAGCGTAGGGCAACCAAGATGATTAAGGGAGTGGAGCACCTCCCTTATGAAGAAAGGCTGAGGGAGCTGGGTCTCTTTAGTTTGGAGAAGAGGAGACTAAGGGGGGACCTCATTAATGTTTATAAATATATAAAGGGTGAGTGCCATGAGGATGGAGCCAGGCTCTTCTCGGTGGCCAACAATGATAGGACAAGGGGTAATGGGATCAAGCTGGAACACAAGAGGTTCCACTTAAATTTGAGAAAAAACTTCTTCTCAGTGAGGGTGACAGAGCACTGGAACAGGCTGCCCAGGGAGGTTGTGGAGTCTCCTTCTCTGGAGACGTTCAAAACCCGCCTGGACATGTTCCTGTGCGACCTCACCTAGGTGTTCCTGCTCCAGCAGGGGGATTGGATTAGATGATCTTTTGAGGTCCCTTCCAATCCCAAACATACTGTGATACTGTGATATAGCCCTGCATATCAAAAGCTGCAGTGATTAAGTGGATGTTAGCATGCACTTCTGTGTGATTATTTTTGTTGAGACTGAAATATTAAAAGCTTAATATAGAGAGAGGTGGACCCTAATATATTTATTAAGCTAAGTCTACCCACATGGTATCTGCTCCTGACTAATTCTCTTTTCCCTTTTTCATTTTTCACATTTCCTCCTTTTGTCTGGGACAGCTTAAGGTAGAATCTTCTCTTTCAGCCACAGCCATTATTTAGAGTTTGTGTTTGCATAGCTTAGCAGAGTGTATTTGTGTTTATTATCCAGTGGTCATCACAGAAATAAGTGAAAGGTACTACTAGCTGAGTGAAGCTTCAGAGTTGTCACTCAGTGTGAAGTTACAGAGTTCCCCTATTGACATTCATTTCCAGGATTTTTTTATCTGTCTCTGGAGTCCTCTGTGCCTTCAGGGGGGTTTCAGTGGTGTGAATTTGCACCATTTTTCCAAGCTAATTGATGTTCTAGCTGTCCTGTTTATTTGGTGTAGAGTTCAGTACAGATATAGGTTTTATGAAGTTACCAAACCACAGTTTTATGCTGTTATCAAACATGGTTTTATTATGTGACTTGCTTCCAGGAAATCTCTCTGGTTTTATGCAGTTTTGTCCCTTTCTGTAGTGAGGTAGCTTATAATGTAAAATGTTTTATAAAGTGACAGCAGTTACATAACCTTTCATGGCCTTCTTAGGCAGGCATGAAGGTGCAGGGCAGTTACATACAGCTCAACCTCGCAGTGACCACGTCTGTCACAGTGTGCCTTCCCATCTGTCTATATCCATCAGTATTTTGCCTTGACATTTGGAAGGTTTACATTTTGAGGGATGAGAGTCTGTTTCTTTTATGGTAGAATTGATTGGTGTAGATGTCCTGTTAGAACATGGTCCTAAATGGGACCTCTAAGCCATTCCAGATACAGAAAAAAGTGCATTCAGCTTTCTGATATGGATCCTGTTTGTGGCTGAAGAGGTAACTAGACAGGTTTACTGGGGCCATGACAAACAAAGAATTACTGGGGCCATGACAAACAAAGAATTAGTACTTATTGTGGATTATAGGAAAGTTAGGTCTGTAGAAGACAATCTCTTTGACAGATGAGAGAGAATCAGAGGAAGGAGGCAACAAAACACAATAAAAAAGTTGTCTGAGAATATGATATGTTATCTTTTTTGTTTGGGATGCCAATACCTCATTTTGATTTTTTGCAGGGCATTTACAGGTCCAACTCTGGGAGGATTTCTAACTGAAAAGCTGGGTTTTGAATGGGCCTCAGCCATCCAAGGAGGATGGGCACTGTTAACTGTAAGTAATTACACATTTTTTGCTTTTTATATCTATTGCAATTATGAGCTTTTGCATAACCTTATTATAACAATTGTAACTGACTGTTTCTTCAAAGGGTCTTGTTACTGCAGTATTCTATATCACTGAGGCAACAAGGAGAAGGTATGCTGAGATATTTTTTATTTATTTTACTTGCAGCCATATAAAGCCAAACCTTTGAAAGCTGTGCTTCCATTTTTTCCTCACTATCAACCTGATAATGAATGACAAGATAAGCAGTAAAACTACAGCTTAAATACTTTGTCTGTATGCTTTCCTAAAGCCCTGCTGGCCTAAACAGAGACCTAAACCAGGCAGTGCCTGTTTTGTACAAGCAAGAGGGCTGTGGCATTAATGAGCAAGCCTTACTGATGATTCCTCCAGGAGGGTGTCTGTGAGCTGGAATTGGCTGGGTGGTTGCATCCAGAAGGTAGTGGTCAATGTCTCGATGTCCAGATGGAGATCAGTAACAAGCAGTATCCCTCAGGGTTCTGTATTGGGACCAGTGTTGTTTGATATCTTCACCAGTGACATAGACAGTGGGATGAGTGCACCCTCAGCAAGTTTGCAGATGACATGAAGCTGAGTGGTGTGGTTGACACACCTGAGGGACGGGATGCCATCCAGAGGGACCTGGACAAGCTTGAAAAGTGGGCCCATGCAAACCTCATGAGGTTCAACAAGGCCAAGTGCAAGGTCCTGCGCCTGAGTCAGGGCAACCCACAGTATCAATACAGGCTGGGGCATGAAGGGATTGAGAGTAACCCTGTGGAGAAGGACTTTGGGGTACTGGTGGATAAAAGATTGGACATGAGCTGGCAATGGGCACTTGCAGCCCAGAAGGCAAATCTTATCTTGGGCTGCATCTAAAGGATTGTAGCCAGCAGGTCAAGGGAGGTGATTCTGTCCCTCTGCTCTGCTCTGCTCTGATGAGACCCCACCTGCATCCATCTCTGGAGCTGTCAGTAGGGGAAAGACATGGACCTGTTGGAGAGGCTCCAGAGGAAGGCCACAAAAATGATCAGAAGCCTGGAAAACCTCTCCTGTAAGGTCAGGCTGAGAGAGTTGGGGTTGTTCAGCCTGGAGAAGTCTGCAGGGAGATTTTATTGTGGCCTTTCAGTACTTAAAGGGGGCTTATAAGAAAGATAAGGACAGACTTCTAGCAGGGCCTGTTGTGATGGAACAAGGAGTAATGGTTTTAAACTAAAAGAAGGGAGATTCAGACTAGACATAAGGATGAAAATTTTTACAATGAGGGTGGGGAAACACTGGAACAGGATCCCTGGAAACATTGAAGGTCAGGTTTGACAGGACTTTGAGCAACTTGATCTAGTTGAAGATCTGGTTGAATGACCATCCCTGGAGGTGTTTAAAAGACTCATAGATAAGCTGCTTAGGGACATGGTTGAGTTACAGTGGTAGGTTAACAGCTGGACATGCTGATCTTTTGGTTTTGCAACCAAAATTATTCTATGATACTATGATTCTAAGATGTCTATGCTTACTGCAAGGGATTGGACAAGATGACCTTTAAATGTCGCTTCCAAACCAAAATTTTCTGTGAAATGATAGGTATGGAAGCAATACTACGTGGTTCTGTGCAACAGTGGGGTACCAAATCCAGTGGTCCACACAGTTCTTTCCACATAATGTGTGGCTTTACGTGCTATAATGTCGGTATTGCATAGAAGTATCTAGAGAATATTAAACTGGTTTCTTCCTTCCTGTTCCTTTCTTTGTGCAAACAGTTCCAGTTCCAGCCTGCGAAATCCTCCTGGTAATAATGAAGAAAGAAGTCATCTGATGGGCAATGAAACATAGCCAGGAATACTTTCAATTCTCTTTTTACTATTGTGGTTTAACCTAGTGCTGAGATGAGTGGACTTCAGTCATCATCCCTGGAGGTGTTTAAAAGACATGTAGATGAGGTTCTTAGGAGCATGGTTTAGAGATGGACTTGGCAGTATTAGGTTAACAGTTGGACTTGATGATCTTAAAGGTCTTTTCCAACCAGAACAATTCTATGGTTCTGTTCCATGATTATTAACAGAGCTGGAATATGTGATCCTGTAGTGAATAGCCAGCTGTGGTTTAATTGTAGCTGTGTGTTTTGAAACACTAAACACTGACTGCCTTTCTTTTGGGGAGACCTCATGTGGATTGGCTGAAGTGATGAGTAACTCTCAGATGTCAGCCCGTTTAATTGTGTTCCATGTACAGTGCACCACTGTATGTGAAGAGGTATGTTTTCAAACGTCTGGTTTCTATATGTGAACCTGCTGTGCATTATTCTTGGGTAGAGCTACTATTTTGCTACTATAATTTTCCATGTTTTTAAAAGAAAGTACCTTATCTTGTAATACTTCAATGACATAAAATGTTCAAAACAGAATTTGAAATGACAGCATTAAGCACAAAATTGTTTTCAGTAAAGAAACTTTTTTTTCCTAAGTTCTGTGAATTTTCTTAGACAACAAGAGTCTAAAGATCTTTGTGTTTACCAGCACTTGTATTATCTTGAAAGTGCCTGAAAACAAGAGGCCAAGTTAATGAAGAGAAGACTTCGTCAGCCCTGGAGGAGACTTGGCGTTGTGTGTGTATGTGTGTATACATACATGCACAGACATATGTATGTTTGTATTGTATATTAGGACTCAGCTTTGTGTGTGTGTGAGATCTGTTTTACTAATAAATGCCAGCTGGAATGTTTGTACTAATTGCCATTGCAACAGTAGATTTATCAAAAGTCTAGGGCTACTATTTTCCAACAATGGGAAATAAAAAATAATCTCCTCACCTTCTCCAGATGCTCAGCAAACAAATCCCTCAAGGAGAACTGAGACAAAGGCATGCCTGGCAAACTCATGCTCACTTCTTGACCTCGGTTTTGTTGAAAGTCTTTCAATTTAGCCCAGAACAAGGTCCTAGGAGGGATTCTCTGTGGAACCCATTTTTCCCTAAGAAAAATGGTCTAGCCCTAACAATTTCCAAACTATTTCTTTTGTGAGTAGCTACTGGAATTTACATGAGAAATACTTCTTTCTCTGCCAGAGCTCTTTTTGGGGAACTAGCAAGAACTGCTCTTGTAGCCAGCGAAACTGTGAAGCATCAGGGTACCAAAGGGCAGGCTTCCCCTGGGAATGTCCTGGCAATAGCTCTCTTTCCTTTTGTATCTGGTGTTAGACTTTCCTGAAACTGGGAATGTACAGCTCAACCTATTACAAAATGCCAGTGCCAATGCTGAGCCAGGTGAGAAGGAGCTAAAAGGTCTGGAGGTAGATACAAGGTGCACAAGATGCAGATCTGTGGATGTGAGACTTAATTAGCTCTTTGTGGAATGACTTGTTCACTTACTTTACTTTTGCTGTTGGGACTTGAAGGGGCTGGGATTACCAGCACAAATGTCATTGCAATTAATGAGCTGTCCTCCAATGCATGAACTTCACCAGACCTCCAGCAGAAAGTAGATAGGCTTAACTAACCACTCTAGCTTTCTGGCAACACATCTTTCCTCTTCATTCTTTTTCATACCCAATGGAGGTGAAAGAATCCTGAAGAGGAATCTTTGCTTCCAGGTTTGTTGTTCAAATCAATTTGCATGTTCTCCAGCCTTGATTATCCATGTTTTCTGGAACCAGGATTAAAACAGAGCAGTGGGATCTCCTATGGGAAACTTAACAACCTCCTGTCTAGTGCTGTACTTGTCTCGTGTGGTGCCAGGTCTAAATCCCCATCTACTGTTACCAACACAGTTGTACAGTGAAGCTGTGGTGAGCAGGGACTGTAGCAGGTACAGCCAAACTACACTTGGTTAGATTGAAGCAGCCCTGAGCTGGGGTGGCACAGGCAGTGCCCAGGACACAGCAGAAAAACAAGCCAGCTTTGTGTTACTACAGCAATGCCATGCCTGAATCGTTTGCAGATCTGCCAGGTGAAGTGTTTCTTCGGCAGCTGCAGCGCAGTGGTGACTTCTGAGTCAGTGGTGTAAGGCAGAATTACTCAATGCTGGCAGCTCTCTTGCCTTTGATGTTTCAAGACTTTCTGGGCAGGGTGATTACATCTTCTGGTGTCAGCTTTTGGATACTTTGGGGAATTCCCGGGTTTTATGCAAGACTGTTCCTTTTAAAGGCCCCTGTCTTTGCTTGCCCCCATCTTCCTCTTGGGTGACATCCGGACACCAGACATGGGGCTTCTGAAAGCTTGTGCCTCTGCTGCGCTTTAGGTGCTGTCTGCTCTGGAGGCCTGTGCCTTGGACAGCTATGTTGCAGCCATCTATGAGCACAACATGGTCTTGTCCGAGGACACTGAAGTGCCAGTTTCTCCTGAGGATGCCTTGGTGTTGATGGAAAAAATATGGCCATTTTGGAAGTGGTTATCAAAGAGGCAGCCAGACAGGTATTAATGACAGAATTAGAGATGTTAATTTTGCAAAGTTATTCAAAGTTATTTTGCAAGTTATTCATTTTCTTGATGATGTGTTTTGGTTTTGTATGTTGATACCAGGGTGCTCATATAATTGTAACTCCTGAAGATGGCATTTACGGCTGGGTCCTCACAAGGGAAACAATATATCCTTATCTTGAGGATATCCCAGACTCACAGGTGGACTGGATTCCATGTGTAGATCCTGGAAGGTAGCATTCCTGCTGTGCAGGGGGTAAGAGTCTGATGGGAAAGACGAGAACCTTTAGGAGTGGTTTTTGATAGTTTTAAATGTCTTGGAACAACTGCGGTGAAGTGAAGGCAGGTTAAAAATCATGTAGTTGTCATAAATAGCTTCAGACAATTTCCTTCATCATTTTCCTCTGTCATTTTTTTCTCACTGTTACTGCTTTGATTTTAGTTAGTGTACTTATAAAGGTTGAGATTTGTTTAAAAGAAAAACAAAAACTTTAAAAAATCTACATTTCAGTAATGTATTCCATGCATGTTGTAAAGAATGTTTAAGATACAGGAGAATTAGGAATATTTGTGAAAAAAATAACAGCTATTACTGAAAGGCAATACTGCACAATTTCAAATATGAGTTTTTAAATCATGACTGGTAGCTTTTTTTATTCTGTCAAGAGCTGAAGCAGAAAGCTGAGATTAGCCCATATGTCAGTGTTACATCAGTGCTGTGCCACATGCTGACAGCAGAAGGAATACCTGAAGGTGCAAAGGTTCACTTTGACTGCAAGGAAACCCCTGTGTTCCTTTCTCAGTTAGTGTGAGGTGTAGCCATAGTTTCAGCACATTAATCTTTGGAGCACAAAACTACTGCCGTTTGTTGAATAACAGAAAAGGATAGTCTTGTATCAGATATGACTAACTTAAACCTATGATTCTTGTAATCTGTATTCTTAGTGCCGGCATTTCTATGGATTGACTGGTTTTGATGTTTCCTTTCCTTTCTTCCTTCCTTCCTTCCCTGTTGTTTAGGTTTGGTCCCTCACCTCTGCTGGAAAGACTGAGCTGTCTGGCAAGGAATAACTCCATCTATGTGGTTGCAAATATGGGAGACATGAAGCCCTGTAATTCCAGTGATCCAAGGTGCCCAAGTGATGGCCGCTATCAGTACAATACCAATGTGGTCTTTGACTCAAAAGGGAAACTGGTGGCTCGTTATCACAAGGTAAGAGGATTTTATAGTGTTCAGGAAGTGCATGATGCTCAGATGATTAAAGATATGAAACAGAAGCTGCTTCCCAGGCTTACATGTATTTGGCCATAGAGTCATTATACAGTAGGTGTCAGAGGGCAGGTAAAAGCCACTGCCTTAAGATATCTCAATTCCTGCTATTCTGAATTTAATAGCCAGTAATTTAAGGAAATTAATTAAAACTCAATAAACCCTCTGTTTTTACTGCTTCTCAATAGGAAGTAACATTCATGTCCTAAACTCTTGCTAACTAAAACCAAATCCTCCTTACTGGTATAAATCAGAACCATGGATATTTGTGCTTGACTTCACTTGGGGTTTAATTACCCCAAGGATCCAGAATTTGTGACTTTCAGTACATCCTTTGGCTACTTTGGCATTTTCACTTGTGCAGGCATACTCTATCATGACCCAGCTGTAATCTTGGCAAGCACATTTCAGGTTGACACCATTCTGTTCCCAACTGCTTGAGTTAACACCCTTCCACTGTTGTCGGCAGTCCAGTTTTACTCAGCATGGGCCATGGGAATGGGTGTCAACTTTCTTTCAGCAAATACATGCAACTCCACTTTAGATATGACAGGTAATGTGATATTGCTCTAATTGGTCTTCTTCATGTGGGCAACACGTATAGCTATGTAGTGCAGTTGACCTGAGCAGAAATTCCTGTCAGCTTTAGGCATGCATACAGAAGTCAACAGGGTTAGGACAAGAGAACTTTTACAGATAAAAAGGAAATCAAAATGTGATATACAAGAATTCAGAAATGCTTAAGTTGACTATACCACCTCTACTTGTTAAATGATCAGTCCTGAGAGTTTATGGATGTGATTCTTCATCTTCTGACCCTAGTGTTTATCAATGTTTTGGTCATGTGAAGGCGCAAACTTTTTTTTCCCCACTAGGTGGAAACCTAACTCTGATAAATGGTCTTGTGAGTCCTGCAAGCATTGCTTCTGGCTTGGAGACCTTGTGGCAACTTTTCTTTGCACTCTATATTTTTACTGTATAGTTTTCCTGAGCAGTCAAGCACAGGTTTTGTGGATATTTGCTTGCAGAAGTGAGAGGAACTTACTGGTGTTGCTAAAATGTGGTCCTAAACTTTGCCTTCCAAATAAAAGCAAATATGGGCTGTTCCTTTAGTTCTTAGTCATTGGTGACCCTGTGTTACACAATTCATATTCTTTAAGGTTAGGTTTTACTCTGGGATTTAAAGGCTTATGTATTTATTTAGAGGGCTTGTATAAAGATGTGACTTTTGGTAATATATTTTCCTTACAGATTTTTTTGACTTGACAGTGTTACCATTCATTTTAATCAGAAATACTGATTTCTGATGCAACTAAACCCAATGAGGAATCTATAGCTTCAGGCACTTAAATAATATATAAATACATATAATTAGCATGCTAATCTCGTCACTTAGAATACATGAAACATCAGAGTTTGATCTACTTTACATTGAATGCAAAAAGCATTAGGTTAGGATTATAGTCCATGAAGATTTAATTTAGGTTCAAAACAAGCCGGTAAACATTAGAATAAAATTTGGCACGTGTTTAATTAGTTAAGACTGCTTACTTATATGATGCACTTGCTTTCAGATTAAAAGCTTTCTGGTGTTATGTGTTTGCAGGGAGCGGTATTTATGCCCCAGGTGGTCCAAGAGCATATTATTATAATACAAAAACAGAAAATGGTCATCTTTTGTTGACAGAACTGAGTTCACACCCATGACTATCCTGCTGCTGTTAATTGGAAATTGTATGCCAGCAGGATCCAACAACTTCCATCAAATGGCCACAATTTCAGTGGGGTCATTTACCATGATCTCTTCTCCTTCACGGAGCTCGCTGAACCTGAGGGAAATTGTACCATTTGCCAGCAGGACCTCTGTTGCCATCTGAGTTACAAGATGGCAGAGGTGCAGAAAGACGACATTTATGTTTTGGTTGCCTTTGATGGGCTACATGTCGTTGAAGGAGAGTATTATTTGCAGGTAAAGTTTTTCTCTTCTTATCTGGACAGTGGGAAGGCTGCAAGACTCTCTTTGCAGCCCATTTGCATTTGTCTCATTTTTGACTGAAGGGGTTTAAAAGGAGGCGTTTTTTTAGGTCCCTCTGAAAAGATTTGTTTTCTTCATTATGTATTTTAACTTCATTACGAGTGTTGGTTGTGCTTCTCTGTCTATGTTATAAATGCTGAAAGTCAAGATCCTGAGTTGATTCTGTGCTATGACACTTCAAGGAGGTTTCCATATATGTCTACAAAAGGGAGAGAGGATCAGAGTTCTCCCTGTCTTCATAGGGATGCTCTTGTCACAACAGAGAACTGTTTCCTACTCAGTGGATTGTGTCGTTGTGCTGATGTGATTCTCCTACATGTGCTTATCTAACAAAATGAAGAAACTAAATACAGATACAACCCTTGTATTTGCATGGCTGGACAGTGTATTAGTTCTCTTAAATTTCACTGTTAGGCTTTTTTTGGTGTGCCATATCTTTATATCTTTTCTCTGTATATTTAGAGTATTCCCACTAGAGTAGGCAAATAAGCATGGCTTCAGTTTTTTAGGAAACTCAGCCAGAGCTGAAGTAACTTACACAGGTCTCAAACTATTCCACATCTGTGACCAAATGTATACATATTATGCATGAATGTACAAGTAACTTGTAAACACGTGTACAAACAGATACAGTGCTTTGCTGTGATGCTGTCAAAGAACTCTATTTTTACAAAGTTTCGAGTGCCACCTATAAATTCTCTTGGCACAAATAAATGAGTAGATATACTGGATAATTTCTTCATGATGACAGCTTTTCTTACCATCAAATCCAGCTCTTGATTGTTGAAAGCTTAGCAGTATTCTGCCTTTCAGTGTCTTCCTCTCCACAGATCTGCACACTGCTCAAGTGCAAGGGCAGCCGGTGGAGACCGCGCAGACCAAGTTTGAGATTATTTCCTTCAGTGGCATGTTTGGCACCAACTATCTCTTTCCGGAAGTCTTGTACAGCAGAGTGCAGCTGGCCCTGGGGGAGTTTGAGGTAATGGGACACACTTGTGAGTTGTCAGACTCGTAAGACAAGTGTCGAGAAACCACTGCAAGACACAGGAGCAAGTTGGGAGTTCTCAGTGTCCTGTATTTCAGTAGCTGGTATGAGTTCAGGGTAGCTTTATTTCTACCTGATTTTCCTGGTTGCATTCATGCAGCAGGTACAGTTTGCTGATTCCCTTCTTCCCTGTCCCTTCAAATTCCCTAGAACAATATCTTGCTTAAGACAGAAATGTAGTTTTTCTCAGACTTTGTGGTAGCTCCAAGTGAGCTGCTACATCTACCAGTGAGGTCAGCATTAATGATTATGTAACTTTGTGTTTGTCATACAACAGTACTGCTTTGCTGATGTTTCTATTTATTTTATTTTTCTATAACTAGGTGCTAACTGATGCACGTCTGATAAGTTGGAGTAATACCTCAAAGCCAGTTTTAAGTGTAACGCTCTTTGGGAGATGGTATGAAAAGGACCCTCCACACACACAGCAAGCTTCACCATGAGTTCACTGCAGATCCTTTAAGATCTCATGTGCTTGTTTCTACAGCACTAATCATAATTAGTCATAATGTTAATTCATGTTAATTAATGTTAAACCCATAATTATAATGACATTCTTTTTCTCAAGGTGCTTTATCTAACAATATAGTCATTGTATCGATTTGTTGACTTGATTTTGCAGCAAAAATAAATTATTCTGCTAGGCAATTCTGTATGTGTTTTTATAGCATAGCTTTTGATTGTCATAGGCTTGACCTTGATTTCCCTCGGGACAACTGAAAATAAATTCCTCTGACTTTTGTGCTGTAGGATTCAGGCATGTTGCAGTGGGATATGGCCAGCCAATTTTTAATATTTCTGGTACAGTATTAGAACACTCTTCTACCCCGTCTTAGAATACACCCTTTTCTAAACCAGAGATTAACAGAACCTTTGAAGGCTGATGGTTGAATTTTAAGTTCTTTATTAAGTTCTTTATTTTGAAAAAGAAAGCATGCCTCAAAACACTGTTACTTCAAGAACAGTTACTCAACTCATCATGCAGTGTAATGTGTTGTCATGCCATCCCCTAACTTATAGTTGAGGGAGACTATTTGAATCTTTCTGTCCACAGTTTCAGGGTGCAGAAAATTTCCTTTTCACAAAACTATTGAGGAAATTGTGCCACCTTTTTCAAGCAGTCAGGTGGATCCATAAAAAAAAATCTCAAAATGAGCAATTTTTCCGGAGCGTATCTGTCTCCCCGTGAAATGGTTACTCATGCTGATGCAAAGGAGAGTCTGGACTGTACAGGTAAGTGTTGGGAAAGGCTGGCGAACAGCTTGAGATTGAATGCCCTTACATGTGTGCAGGTACAGGCACTGCAGACTGTACTTTCTAAGCAAGTGGACTGCATTACTTTGGGTGGTGCTGCTAAGATTTTTACGTACCGTTAATTCTGTTGCTTGTTCTGCATGTTTGTTTAGAAATAAAAGCACTGTTCACATCTAATCTGACCGATACAATAAAAGAATAGACTTGTGGAATGCAAAATATGTTGGTTTTAAACAAAATCAACGTTGTAAACACAAAATTTTAGTCTGTAAATGTATTAAATTGTAATGCTCTACTATTCGTATGATAGAAGAAATGGGAAATACTTCACTTGTTTGTGGAGAAAAAGTACTGTATCTCTACAATTATACCTGTGCCCTAGGACATGGTGTCGTGTTACAGCTAAACAACATAAGTATGTGCTGTTGCTAAAAATGACTGGCTTCTGATTTCCTCACCCCTGACTGCCTGTCCTCACTGCTTTGCATGGTTGCAGGTGTGACTCTTCACACAGGCTTCTCCGTGCAAGATTAGCCCTTTGAATAAGTAGTTTTCCATGCGGCCCCTCGTAGCACAAGGAAAGGAGCAGGACCACAATCTGGAGACGGACTTACCTCTACAGCGAAGCTGATTTAGCATCAAATTGCATCCTGTTTCACAAAAGTAAGTCCTCAGATAACCCCTGTCCTCTGCCAGGGAGAGTGCAGGAGGAGAGTGGGGACAGTGGACTGGGAGGATGGAGCTGTGAAAAGCAGAGAGAGCTCTAGGATAAGCTTCCTCTTCCATTTCCCACAGCCATGAATATCCCAGACCGCTGTAGTTTCACTAAGTTTTATCCAGCACGCTGGTTCGTTTAACTGGAGTTAGTTTCTTGTTCCTGGGTGAATGCCCAGCTCTGCACGCAGTTGTGCCAGCTGGAAAAGAGGCAGACAGGGATCCCTCTATCCCATCATAGTACAGGAGACCCCCTGTCCTGACAGCATGACTTGAACTTTGTGGGGCAGTGCTCAGCCCCTGCGCTTGTAATATTTTTGGTCAGCCCTGCCATTGTAGTCCTATTTCTGGGCCATTTTTCTAGTTGTTGCTAAATGGAAGCATTTACTGCTTCCTCCCTCCCCTAACCTCAGTTAAGGTGACTCAAGCCGTATTTCATTTGATAAGAAAAACAGGGCAGGGGAAAAGGCTTCTAAGCTACTTTACTTCAGTTATCACTGAAATCTCTATTGCAGCCTCCTAAAGGTTTATATTTAAGGCTCCTAAATGAGCATGGTGTACCTAGAGAAGTAGAGATGTATGTATGTAGAGAAGTACTTACAGAGGTGAACGTTACCAGATGTAAATCAATCTTCCTAATGGTTGAAATGCTTGGTCAGCACTACTCTTGCAGGGAGCTCTCTGGTGCTTGTATCCACCCACAACATTTCTGTTGAGATATTGTAGAGTAAGCTCTGCAGTGACAGTCTGTTGTAGGCTGAGGGTAGGCAGCCTGTTCTGCTTCCCACTATTCAGAAAATCTTTTCCAAATGAGAATACTGCAAATATCAGGATGTCAAAAGCAGAAAGATGCATTCAAACTGAACTAAAATATTAAAAATGAAGGCTTCTCAAAACACAGCATGTTCCCCGGAACAGGAAGGGTGAGCAGAGGAGCAGGGATGTTGCTGCACTTGGTGACCTTGCCTGCCCTTTGCTTAAGGCAAGTGGCAGCTGCGCAATGAGGTACTCAGCTAATGGCTCCGCTGTTGGCTTACCTGCCTGATTTCAGAGGAAGTTATTTCCTCCAAATATATATTTTCTGGTGGAAGGCTATTGGAATGTGATGTACAGCTAAACAGAAGTGACAGGGAGAACCCCTGGTATAAATGCAAGGATCTGTTATGTTGCTGGTGTGTTAAGTGTATTAAATCTGAGTGCAGTGAGATGCTAATGTAATGATTTTGGTCTTAAAAAACTCTGGCAAGGAAGATGCACATAATGGCAGATAGCATAGGAACTGGTGAATATGAAGACACCAGAATAAAGCAAACGGTTTTTAAGACCCTCAGTTTTGCCACTCATACTTCAGTGATTAGTTCAAGGGGTTACACATCCACCTGTCACTTTAAGTATCAGAGCTGAGCCAAAATATTAATAGCAAAAATCTATTGCAATCAGTCAATAGAAAAGTAAAATAACAAAAAATTGGGCCATTCTTTCTAGCCATTTGTTTATTTTTCCACTGGCACAATTACTCTTGGCATCTCTCAGCTTTTTAGTCTCACTGAGTTGCGACATCTCTACTGTGTACTGTTAAACTTTCCTTTATGTCACCAGCAACTCCTGATTCCGAAGTAATGTTTTAACAGATCAACACTTCCTTCTTACTTCAAAGTTAAACTTTGACCCACTTTTCTATGCATGATCCTTTTGCACCATTTGTCCCTGACTCAGAGCACTGCAGGAGCTGCAAGGCACCAGCCATGCTCCCCTCCCAGCCTCTCCTGCACGGTGCCGTGCTGGCACTTGCTGCCCTTCAGACCCTGGCCTCCGACACCTTCATTGCAGCGGTCTATGAGCACGCCGTCATCCTACCAGATGCCACTTACAAGCCTGTTTCTCCTGACAATGCTTTGGCCCTCATGAACAAAAACATGGATGTCTTGGAAGGAGCCATCAAGGAAGCTGCCCAGCAGGTACCAGGTGTATTGTGAGCATTGTTACTGAGTGTTTTCTGCTTCTGATGACCCTCCTGGGTATCTGTTGATGCATGAATTCTTAATGCAGCCTGTTTTGTCAGGGTGCCCACATCATTGTGACTCCTGAAGATGGCATTTATGGCTGGCGTTTCACAAGAGAATCCATCTACCCCTACCTGGAGGATATCCCTGATCCATCAGTGAACTGGATTCCCTGCACTGACCCCACAAGGTGATTCCTTCTGCAGTGATTTAGGTGGTTTCAGTCTCATGTCTTAAGGAGTCATGAGTTGCTCCTAATAAATGTTTAAGAACTACTAATGCTTTTGACATGAGGGTAAGTTTCAATTAAAGTTGCAGATCAAGGCAAGTTGTGTAATAAAATATATAGCATGTCCATGACTGATTGACAAGGGAGTCCACCTTGTTAATTATTTTTTTTTAATTAAGGAGAAATTCAACCAATATACAGAATTTGTGTTACTGAATGTAGAGGAGACATCTTTTTATGCACTTGGAAAAGCTTTGGTGTCAGAATATGCTGCTTCTCATGCTTTCAGTTTTTTCACACAATTTTGAATAGAACTGATTGCAAACTCTTAACACTAGTTTTTATTTGTTTGTTTTGTTTTGTTTTTACAAGTGCTGTGTTCAAACAAAAGCACACATACCATTTTTGTGGACAGTCAAGAACTGGTTTCTGAGAAGCTAGTAACAGAATTGATGAGGTCAGTAGTCAAAGTCCAAACTTTTAATCTTAATTTTTCACAGTTAAGATAAAGTCTGAATTGCTGTAGTCTCTGTGCTGTAGAACATGATCTGTCATTCAAGCATCATGTTCCAGCAGGGACAAGCTAACCTAAAGTGCTGGACTTTAGGTCCATGCAGCATGCAGTAAGTGCTCAGCCACAGAACTACAGCTGTGGTCTGCCTTTTTCACCACGGCTCCATCTCCTCAATCATGAGGTTCTTAAAGTGTGTTATTGTATCAGTGAGGATGTAATTCCTCAATGGTCTTGAAGATTCAGAATGCGGAGAAGTGCAGAATGTGTGACATTTTACTGAGTCCTGAGTAGCTACAATACAGAGACTTTCAGTGTATGTGGGCTGGCAGCATGTCTAAGCAGGTCTTTATTCCAGTTCTTCACACAGTTTCTGTGAAGGTGTTCTGTGTGTGTCTCTCCACTGCTCTAGATCAGGGTTCTCATTAGTAGCTAGTGGGAATATAACGCCTGCCATCACAAGCTGGCATGCTCTGTTTCTTGGCACTGCATATGTATCCTGCATGATGGTCCTCCTGTGTGGCCCCTGCACACCTTGCAAAGCCATATGCACCACCACCTCACGCAGGGAATATCTGCTCTCTTTTTGGCCTGATATGGGTACAGTTTCTCTCCTGCCATTTCCCAGGATTATCTGTTTGCTGCAGAGCACATTCTGGGAGGCAAGGGTTGCTGGCAGGCAGCCCAGGGGCAGTGTGTCCCTCCAAAGGCTGATGGGAAGGCTCCAGGACCTGCCCCAGTGTGTGGGAAGTGGCCACAGTGTGTCCTGCAGCCACCTTGTGTACCTGCTTGCCCTGCCATGACTGCAGGATGGCACTCCAGTGATCAACACCACTGACAGCGCAGCTTTGTTAGTATTTTTCTTTTTTCTTTTCTCTAAAATACATTAGATTTGCCCCAGCACCAGTGCAGGAACGGCTCAGCTGCATGGCCAGGAATAACTCCATCTATGTCGTTGCAAACATCGGGGACAAGAAGCCATGTAACTCCAGTGATCCCCGTTGCCCCAGAGACGGTCGCTATCAGTACAACACCGATGTCGTCTTTGACCCAGAGGGGAAACTGGTGGCTCGTTACCACAAGGTGAAGTGACCTTGGAAAGTCAGGAGCTTTTTTTCCACTACTTCCAAAATGTCTCCATTTGGCAAGAGAATTAAATGCCAGTCATTGTCCCACGGCAGATTTTTGCTTCTATTTAAAATTTTAAAGAATATCTATGTTGCTGTGAAGTGTTGACCCCAAATTTGCATTTTAGTTCTCAAAATAGACTGGAATAAAAAAATGATTCCACAGGTCCAATTTAGCAGCTTATGTTTTTGGTTGACTTCCTCATTTCATTGTTCAATAGCTCCCTATTACTGGAAACTCTGCTGCTTTAGCAGCTCTAGTTTTCAACTCCAGCTTTTCACCAGACTAAACCTTCATATTCCAGGATTTTAAAATATTCGTCTGTATCTTGTCTTTCATGAATAGTCTGGTTTAAGGAAGATAAGCTCCTCCCCCCCCCTTTTTTTTTTCTGATCATATTTCAGCACAGTTTTTGCATAATGGGAATTACCTGGATAAACCCATGCTGGGTATAAAATGAGGGCATTGAAACATTTGTACCCAATTAAAGTATATTCTTTCAATTTTATGTACCTACCAGCAAGGTTCATCAAAGTTGTTTGCAGGTCATGTGCTGGATAGTATGTCGATGTGGCTAGAATTAAGTCAGTTGTTTATTTAATGCACATTGTCCCCAGTATTTCACCTAGTTCTTCAGAGATTATGCTGAGACTTTTATTTGTGAGCAAACTGGGTGAGGTGGACACTGATACCGGGCAGGCTGGTCCCCTGTGCATCAACTTGGCATGGCCCAGGCACCGAGTTACAAGTTCAGCAAACTTGAACCTACTTTTTGGCTCAGTGACATGTGTTTATTGTCCAGGCCACCTGGAGATTAAAGGACTCTTAGTAAAGGTGAATGTGAAGGGAGAATGAAAATGTTGTAAAGCTGAGAATGTTGCAAACTTCTTGCAAACTTCTGTTGGCCAAGATCATCTGCCTTTTCCCATCAGCACTGCCTTTGTTTTCTTCTCTGCTCTGTGGTCACCCTCTACTGTCTCGTGCTTCCTGCTGGTGCTGTGGGCTTACACTCCTGTGCATCTCCACACCAAGGTCACCAGTCTTTTCTCTTGGCACCAGACCCTCCATGCTCCTCTTCATTATTCTCTTCTGTGTGTCTTTCGGGTCACCAGAATTATAAACTGGGTGGAGAGACTGGAAATTATTGTTGTGGGAGTTGCAGGTGGATGACACCAACAGACCTGTGGATTGTAGGCAGGAAAGCAGCCAACTTGCTAGAAGCATAGAATCATTTCAGTTGGAAGAGACCCTCAGGTTCATTGAGTCCAACCATAACCTAACCTAACTCTAGCACTAAACCATGTCCCTAAGAACCTAGGGCAGTATGTGTCTCCCCATATCCACCTTTTGAGCACTATGGTGATGATATAATTTTAGCCTGACTTCCTAAATGTGAAGGCTTTGAACACAGCTTAAAAATATCTCTTGTCATTCTGAAAAATTTTAGGGAATTACTCCAGGATATTGTGGTACGTGCCTTTAACTGGTTTCTCTTTTCTTCCTCCTGCTACAGTATAATCTATTCATGTCAGAAACTCAGTTTAATTACCCAAAAGAGCCAGAAGCCATCACCTTTGAAACCCCTTTTGGGAGGTTTGGCATTTTCACTTGCTTCGATGTCCTTTTCCACGAGCCTGCTGTGGTCCTGGTGAGTGAGTTGCAGGTGGACACCGTTCTTTTCCCGACGGCTTGGATGAACGTCCTGCCCTTTCTGACTGCGGTTGAGTTTCACTCTGCCTGGGCTATGGGCATGGGTGTCAACTTCCTAGCTGCCAATACACACCGCACCAGCAAGTCTATGACAGGTAATTAATTCCTGCTCTGTCTGAAAAGTCTGTATAACCATGAATCTTCACTCCTTGTTCTGCAGGGTGATTTTGCAGAGGAATATAATGTGTTTATCTGGAAGGTGAAGAGTCTAGTCACCAAATTTTAAACCTGACAAACTTAGCGGTACCACAGAAGGCACAGCAAAACTTGTGGTGTTTTCTTCTCTTCTCCCTATCTTCTTAGAATTTTCCTTTCTTTCTTTTAATGCCTCTAAATGAGTAGTAAGTTACTGTTGCTTCTACCTGTGTGGAAACTTCTGAAACTTAGGCTCTTTTCCTCTCCACCTCTAAGCCTGTGATCGAATGCCAAACTGTAACTGTACTTGTAAACCATGTACATGGCTCCATTTTTTCTGGCCAAATGAAAGGCTTATTTACAGCTTTATTTAATACAGTTGTGGAAACATGGTAAAAGCATGTTGCAGTAACATTGCTAAGAAGTCTACATTTTCTTTTAAGAGTGTAGCACTAATTTTCTAGATGAAAGCACAGCATTGGCTTGGGGTTTTTCATTTGAAATGGCTGACAGGCTACTGTTTTATGTGTGTTTTATATGGCTCATTGGCAGTGATGAGTATGACAGATCTTTGATTCCCCTCTGTTGCTTGCCACTGGTCAGGTGTGAATTCCCCATATGGGAAGGAATCAGTGTAAACAGGGCTGGACAGTTGCCATCTCCTTCTGTGTTCACCAGGACGGGCCTGTGATACTTGCTTGTGTTGTGGTTTGGATGATCTTAATTGGTGGATGGTCCTTTTACAACAATTAGCTGAGAATAAAGGAATTCTCAAGGAACTCCATTGGATACAGGAGAAAAGAGAACTGGGGAGGCCATAAACACAACCGTAACATAATATACTCTGCTTTTGGCTACACTGAGCAGACCTCACCTGGGAAAATAAATGCTATTTTTTTGCTGAAGCATGAGCTATATGTACTGAGCTGCTAATGGTCACATTTCATGAGACTAAAATTTCTGTAATATTTATAAAATTGTGGATAATCTAGCAGTAGAGACCACTAAAAGGACAATATGAATGGATTGGATTTAGTAATTTTGGACTGACCATTGTTGTTTCTTCAGGGAGCGGTATTTATGCACCAGACAGAGCCAGAAAATACTACTACAATATGAAAACTGAGGATGGTCATCTCCTCATTGCTGAACTTGATTCACACCCTCATCTTTCTCCTGCCTCCCCACCTGCTGTCAACTGGAGCTTATACGCTTCAAGTGTCAAAAGATTCTCACCAGATGACCATGATTTCGAAGGACTCATCTTCCACGATCGGTTCACTTTCACTGAGCTCACTAAGCATGAAGGGAGTCTCACTGTTTGCCAGAAAGACCTCTGCTGTCACTTGAGCTATGAGATGGCAGGGAAACAAGAAGATGAAGTTTATGTGCTGGGTGCTTTTGACGGGCTTCATGTTGTTGAAGGACAATACTATCTTCAGGTAATGGTTCTTTGGAGGTGGGTACTTGTTTTGGGAAGCTTCTTTTCACAGAGGAACCTTCAGTCCTGTGGGGAAAAAAGGCAATGACTTTCTTATATTCTGGAGTCCTGGTGTCCTATTTGTCAGCAATGCAAATTACTTGCTAAAGCATCCAAGCTTGCTTACCTGTAAATCCAACAAATGCAGTGGAGAGGTCTTGTGTGCCCACTATTTTTTTAAGGTGTGCAACATTTGCTAAATTTAGGTCCTCTTTTGTGACCATCTCTGGTAAGGGTTCTGAATCTCCTCTGTAGTCTTCATCAAACATGTGCTGTTAAAAAATCAGTTGATCATGTCTATCTTTATGAGACGCTCTGGTAATTGAGAGTCACAGAGATGTTATTTTTTTGTCGTTACTGAAATCATAGCAATGAAGTGTACTGAAATGGCATGTGACTTTGACAGGAAATGTCCACTCTTCCTCTCTTTTAATCAAATATTTGGGAAGACAGTGTGTTACATCTTGGTTGAATTTTCTTAAAGCCATATTAGAAAACCTTCTTTGCCTTCATAATTAAGTTACTGCACCAGCAGACTATTCTTTTTTTAGTTACTTATTTCTGTCTGTCAACAGAGCCTTTGCATATCAAGTGGTACAGACTCCAGGACATGGGGGGAGGTCTTAACCAGCAAACAGCTCATCTAATACATTTAAGAAGGCAGACTGAACAAATTCACTTCTTGGTGAACTGACTCAGAAAATTTGAGTTATTGTGTCAGCTGCCAGATGGTCTCTACAAATACCGAATTTTCTAGAGAAGACAAGAATTTCTACTCTTCCTTTTTTCCTCAGTATTTTTTTCATTGCCTCAGAACATACTGACATAAATTTATTCTTTATATCTCTGCTTATTTGCATTTCAACACAATAGCATATTTGCTGATTAATAATACTTCTGATGTTTGCAAATGTAATTCTTCTCTTCTCCAATATCTGATACAAATAAAAAGACTCCTCCATCACCTGTTAGCAAAAACAGCCAACATCCTTTGAATCTGCAGAGGAGTGCTAGTCCTATTTTGTATTTCTTCATGATGTCCGTAAACATTTAGCAGCTGGACACTTAATTCTAAGGACAAAAGGAAAATATTGTCATTCCTCTTTTCCTCTATGTGCTGCAACTACTAACACAAAACTGTAACAGGGGACGCTAACTTCATCACCTTGACATATATTCACCAGGAGTTGGATGGAGAAAATCAAGTTCAGATTTCCCGTGGGCTACCAATCCATCTAATGAATATTCCTTAGCAACATGTACAAATACCAGTAAGAGGACCTATGTGTGCAGTTGCACAACATACCCATGAGGAGGACTTTGCTTCATTTGCCTAAAATTTCCATTCACAAACTCATCTTACAGAGACCCGTGGGAAAGCAACCCTTCAAACAAAAGAACTGGCAATTGGAAGAATTAGTGGAAGTGACAGGACTGGGCTTCAGGGATGAAATAAGGTACTCTGGCAGCACTTACGCCAGAAACAGTTGATTTCTAACTACTAAGGCAATGCAGGTCTGGAACACCCCCAGTCAGATCAAGGGGTGAAAAAATAAGCTACAACTAACAAGGAGTTACTTAAAGATTGTGGAAGAGATCTAGTGGCTGTCACCTACTCTGACATACACTAACTTTGATGACACAAGGCTTTCCTACAGGCATGTTTCTGTCTTCCTACATATGTTGTTGTCTTCTCTTCCCTGCAGATCTGCACGCTGCTCAAGTGCAAGAGCACAGACCTGAACACATGCGGGCAGCCGGTGGAGACTGCGCAGACTGAGTTTGAGATGATCTCCCTCAGCGGCACGTTTGGCACCAACTATGTCTTTCCAGAAGTCTTGTACAGCGAGGTGCAGCTGGCTCCTGGGGAGTTTGAGGTATTGGGACATCCTGGAGATGTGTCATGCTAGGTTCTCTGTGGGATAGTAACAGAATAAACTGTCTCAAAACAGCTAAAGTGAACTTGCTCATAATGAATAATCTGGTCTATTAATTACCTTTTAATGAAGTCATTAGTTTCAGTAACGGATAGGATCTGACGTAGCTTCTTCCTGTTTTGTCACATCTTTCTGAGCTCTCATCATGTTCATATGGGTACTCCTCTAATCATCTAATCATGTCCTTCTCTTACCTTTTTCGATCAGGTATTGAATGATGGGCGCTTCGTAAGTAAGACGAGACCAACAAAACCAGTCGTCACTGTGACGCTTTTTGGACGGTGGTACGCAAAGGACCCACAGCAACCACCCTTCCCATGATTTTACCATAACTGAAGCTGTACACTGTTAATCTTATGTCAAAATGAGATACAGCATCTTCTACTGAAACAATCCTAATTATGTTTCTTATTTCCAGTTGCACAAGCTTCTTCTCAATGTGCTTTGTTTAGTAATAATGCAGCAGTATTATGTGATTGCTACCATTTATTGAGAAGTATCTGCTTCTGTATCAAAAGATTACTAATCTTTTATTAGTAGAAAACAGCAGTTGTGTTTCTCTCTCTGTTTTCTGGATTTTTATTTTTCTAGCTCTCAGAAAATCTGTATTGTAGACCAGAGGATACATTCTTATTAAAATAGAGCATTGCATATTTTATAATTGCAGATTATTATGAGTAAATAAAATAGTGAAAGATGTGATTTGTGGATGCTCTGTATGAAAAATCTTGGTAATGCTTTGTCTCTGAAATACATCTACTTATGCTGGCCTATGCAAGTCAGCTCTTTTACCCCACTTACACTTTTTTTTTTCCTATGTGTGTTGCTTTGGTTTTATTGCCTTTATGCCATTGGTGCATGTTGTGTGGCACATAGCAGCACAGAATAGTGTGTCATGGAGGCTGAGCAAGGACTCCAATCAAAGAGCCAACCCGAAACAAAACCCGCTACCGCTTCTTGGTCAGAACTCAACATGAACATTTATTTGAAATCTCAATTGAGCCAAAACTTGGAATTGAAGCCCCAAAGTATTCTGCTTGCCAGTTCCTTCCTTCCATCTTCTTTATTTCCTTCTGGTCATATAACACCAACATATGTGAAATAAGCCTTGTCCTTTTCTCCTTTATGATAATGCCAGATAGTGCTGCCCTGCAGCACTAGGGGTTAGGGAGTTTAGACTTCTACTTAAGACCAGCTGCTCCTGGTGAGAAGGCACTGCTCATATCTTTGATTCCTCTTATCCCCCAGTGACCTGTGCTTTGTTGCTGCTGGTGCTGGACCCCAGTGACCTTTCTTCAGCATATGAGTGTATAAATATGTGCATCTTCTGTGGCTGTGTCTTTAAGAATTGTCAGAGACCCCTATTAGTCTAATTTCTACTTCCTTTCCCTCACACTGGCACCATTCCTGGTTTTAGCATAGTGCTCTCAAGGTCCTCAGTCCTGTGTACTTCTGTTACGGAGCTGCTGAGACTTTGAGAGTACAAATACTATCCAAACTCCAGTACTGATTGTCAGTTCTGTGCACCATATGACATTTTCTGTTTTCAAATGTAAATAGGTACTAATAGGTACTCATATGTGACATAACATAGTATCATGTCTAACATAATGACATGTTTATCAAAAGCCACAGCCTGACTCTGACTCACAGAAGCTCAACATCACTGCTGCTAGAGGCATCTTCTCTTAAAAGCTTGTTCACTGTTGGAGTCACTATCTGACAACAGACTGACGTCATTCCAGTCAGCGATCATGTGGTGCGATCCTCCTCCCATGGCTACAAACTCAGCACAGACACTGTACTTGTCCCCTGGGAACCTGGTGGGTGATACCACAACTCTCTCCCACGGAAAGGATCTGGATTTAAGGGAGGCTATGGCACACAAGAAGGTCTCATCTTGCAACGCAGAAGTGATTCAGGGGGAGCGTGTGGCCAGTCTCAGAGCTGAGAGGTGTCTCCTTCAGGTTTGTTCACTGCTGATACCAGTCGCTGGCTGAGGGAATGTGTGTGCAAGTAGCATATGATCCCAACCCTGGATATGGTATTTTGAATTCAGGATTTGGTTCAAGGCCGTTGAGGTTTGGTTTAGGTATATTTGTACATTGTGTGTTTTCCTACAGAAGACCGGCATAAGCCATTATGGCACTGAATTATTTTTGCTATAAGATTGCATAACATGTATTGTTGTGAAATGCGTTGTTGTGTGAAGTGAGTCAAGCATACAGAAAGTTATCCAGTGCAAGTCTACCCATTATCTACATACCAACTCAGTCTGTATGAAGACAAGGCTGCGTGTAACCACTGATAACAATAAATACTTCTGCAAGGGAAGTGCAGCAAAAAAGTGTTTCATTACCTGACAGCTGAGTCAGAGCTGAAGAAGGTAGGCAACTTTGACAACCAGGTACAAGTGATTTTTGTGCATGTGCAGCCTTAGCTTCAAGATTTCCACTGGAGTGATCTGTAGCAGTAAGAAATCAGGTTGCAATAAGCAAAATTTAGAAATCATGGCTCCCAATCAGGATGCTCTTCCAAAAAAGACCTTGGAAGACCAGAGATATTCAGAGCTCAGTTACTGAGCTGTGTGCTGGCAGGTCTTCTCAGACAAACAGCTTGCCTGGCAGCCCCCTGTGATGTGGGAAGCCCCCTGTGATGCGGACCAGCCCCCAAAAGCTTCATAACTCTTAAGTCAGAGCAGCCCTGAGCTGGGGTGGCACAGGTAGTGCCCATGCAGCAACACTGAGCTCAGGGCTGTCCTCCACCCCACACTCTTGAGTTTGGCCAGGAGTGTGTCCATGCTGGTCTTTCCCGAGATTTCCCAAACTCTGACTTGTTTTCCTGCTGTGACCCAGGCTTGCCTTGAACTGTGTTACTATAGCAATGCCACACCTGAATCGTTTGTAAATCTGGCAAGCGAGATGTTTCTTCAGCTGCAGCACAGTGGTGACTTCTCAGTCAGCGGTGTAAGGCAGAATTGCTCAATGCTGGCAGCTTTCTTGCTTTTTTTGTTTTGAGACTTTCCAGGCAGGATGATTACATCTCCCGGTGTCGGCTTTCTGATACTCTGGGGAATTCCCAGGTTTTGTGCAAGACTGTCCATTTTAAAGGCCCTTGTCTTTGCTTGCCCCCATCTTCCTCTTGGATGACTTCCAGACACCAGACATGGGGCTTCTGAAAGCTTGTGCCTCTGCTGTGCTTTAGGTGCTGTCTGCTCTGGAGGCCTGTGCCTTGGACAGCTATGTTGCAGCCATCTATGAGCACAACATGGTCTTGTCAGACAATACTGAAGTGCCGTTTTCTCCTGAGGAGGCCTTGGTATTGACGGACAAAAATAAGACTTCACAGTTTAAAGGAAGATTGTCGGGATGAAGAATATTTTCCTTCGTTTCTTGCTGAGTGGTAAATGATTAGCCAAGTTGTGTTCCTTTACCCTCACAGACATACTATAATTTCTAACAAAGGTTTTTTTTAATTAAGCACCTGAAACTACAGTAGTAATATTCTATTTCCAAAATATTATACAAAAATTGCTTTGCATGAGAAAAAAACTGCCTTGTATGATTAATTTTAAATGTCTTATGGTGCAAAAAACGCCTTTTGTAACAAAAATAGTAAACAAAAAATCATCTGTCTTATTTAATTCTTTCTCATAGAACAAGCAAGTATATTAGCTCTAGGCAGAGAGATCAGTGCAGTTCAAGGGTTGGTTTGTGTTGCAGTGTGAGCCTGGGAGGAAAGATATTCCCGGGGCGCCTGTTACAACTGTAATAAGTCATTGGCCAAAGACAAGAGGCGTCACAGGACCACATGTCTCATCAGTGTACATGAGCCAGCTACACTCAGAAGCATGTGGGCTGTACCTCACACGGGTGCTCTACCTTCAGCACTGGCTGAATTTTTAACCAATGGCAGCCACATGCAGTAAGGTTATATGGAGTAGTGTGCCCTAACCAGGGGAGTCTGGACCTGCCCTGGGATGGGTTTGTAAGCTTGGAGAGGGATGTAAAAACAGAGTGTGCAAATGCTCCTTAGACAGAGCGCCTCGTAGATCAGCATGCCTTCAGATGTGCCCTCTTAGCCTTTTGTTCACCTTTTTTTTACAGCATTTCAAACTGGAAAAGAGATTAACTTCCCAGGAATGTTTCTTTTTCTTCTTACTGTAACTAAATGTCCTGATTGTTGGCAGGACTATATTGTACCTTCTCAGATTACTCAACAGAAGGTTATTTCCAAAGCAAACTTGTTAGTCTTTGCTCCTCCTCTTTCTATCTGGTTTATATTTCCCCTGCCTGATTCAGGAGCTGCAAGGCACCAGCCATGCTCCCTTCCCAGCCTCTTCTGCACACCGTGGTGCTGGCACTTGGTGTCCTGCAGACCCTGGCCTCTGACACCTTCATCGCAGCGGTCTATGAGCACACCGTCATCCTACCAGATGCCACGGATGAGCCTGTTTCTCCTGATAATGCTTTGGCCCTCATGAACAAAAACATGGATGTCTTGGAAGGGGCCATCAAGGAAGCTGCCCAGCAGGTACCAGGTGTATTGTGAGCATTGTTACTGAGTGTTTTCTGCTCCTGATGACCCTCCTGGGTATCTGTTGATGCATGAATTCTTAATGGAGCCTGTTTTGTCAGGGTGCCCACATCATTGTGACTCCTGAAGATGGCATTTATGGCTGGCGTTTCACAAGAGAATCCATCTACCCCTACCTGGAGGATATCCCTGATCCATCAGTGAACTGGATTCCCTGCACTGACCCCACAAGGTGATTCCTTCTGCAGTGATTTAGGTGGTTTCAGTCTAGTGTCTCATGAGCTGCTAGTAATAAATGTCTAAGAACTGCAGATTTTTTATTCATCTTTTAAAAATCCTAAGTAGCACAGAAATGAAATGCATCAAAAAGAACTCTTAATTAGATGGTAATGGGAATACGCAAGGTAAAAAGCATTGAGATAGTCTCACTTTTCCAAACTGCAAAAGGAGGAAAACGAGGAAATTCTAGGCAAAATAATTATTTTTAAAACACGTAAAACTTTATCACTTCAAATCAATTGTGAAAATCTTCTATAACTCTATTATCATGTCAGATGCATAGATTAGATAAAGTGATTCAGTCCTCAGTTCATGTGGCTGGGTGTTTTCTAAATGAAATTGCACAAAATATTTCTCTAGATCTGAAAGAAGTACCTTTTAGAAATCCAGCCACTTGCACAGTCTGCTGCATTACAGAGGGTTGCTCTGACTGTGTGTCGGAAGGGGATACCAAGAGGACCAAGTTCTTCTTTAACATAAACTTTCATATTCTTCTCTTTTGAAGACTTATGAATATAGATTTCAGGAGTTCTCAGCTCTGAAAATGCTGTGGCCACTTTTTACTAAAGGCTTATGAGCAGGTTCCTTAAACAGGGTGAAGAGTCTTAAAAAGGCTAAAGAGGTCTTTTGAAACCAAGGCTTAGATGTACCTGAAAATGTTTTGGTTTTTTTTTAAGTTATTCCAAGTTTATGTCTGTGTACTGATTTATTGACTCCCTTGTTTTCTGAAACCGTCCATGTGTTTGTATGTGTGTTAGCTGGGAATTATACCCACACAGAAAATAAAATTTTTAAGTGTACAAGAAAGAAGAATGCAGGGAAACCATTTTTAAAGCTAAAAGAGATTAGCAGTTTAAAATGATTCTATGAACAGAGAAGAAAATGAACAGAAACTATGATTTGATCTATCAATCCCTTTTCCTGTACCTAGGGATATGCAGTTAGTGGAATAGTAATTTTGGTTGTGTTTTGTCCACATCGGAACTTAAACTCATAATTTTTTTCCCTTTTTTTTTTAATTTCACCAAAAATGCTTTAGATTTGCCCCAGCACCAGTGCAGGAACGACTCAGCTGCATGGCCAAGAATAACTCCATCTATGTTGTTGCAAATATTGGGGACAAGAAGCCCTGTAATTCCAGTGATCCCGGCTGCCCCAGTGATGGTCACTATCAGTACAACACCGATGTCGTCTTTGACCCAGAGGGGAAACTGGTGGCTCGTTACCACAAGGTAAGGAGGCACTTCAACATCACCCTGTCATTAATTATCAGTATACTTTTCATCTTACTGGCAGCAATTCAGTTAGTTTATACAATAATTTTACAATATTGTAAAGTGACAGCCAATCTAGGATGATCTGATGCAAGGATCTGATGGCCAGAAGGAAAAGCAGGCAAGTGCTTGATCGATTAGGCATTATTCTCTGGAGCACCACAGCTGCAGAGACCATGTCGGATACCAAACACCCAAGGGCTACATTTACAGCAGTAAACGGCAAAGAAGCAGCAACAGAGTTTTCCATACTCAGTATATGTTAGCTGGTCCTTGGCACAGTTTTAGCTAAGCCGGATAACGCTTTTGCAGGTGACATCTTGACAGGTTTTAGCAGTTACTACTGGTTGTGCGTTGCTGCCAGGAGGCAGCTGGGGCACAGCCACCCCATTTTGCATGGGAAGAGGGTTGGCAGGATGCATGCAAACTTGCTGTGCCAGCCAGCTTGGGTATCTCAGTCCCCAGCTTTGCCTTAAAGCCTACCTCAGACACAAAAAGTAGCTGTTCATAATTTTGCCTTATTATTAGTTTCTAATATGCCATTTTCTTAATCTGCAGTACAACCTCTTTAGAGGAGAAACTCAGTTTAATTACCCGAAAGAGCCAGAAGCCATCACCTTTGAAACCCCTTTTGGGAAGTTTGGCATTTTCACGTGCTTTGACATCCTTTTCCACGAGCCTGCCGTGGTCCTGGTGAGTGAGTTGCAGGTAGACACAGTGCTTTTCCCGACGGCTTGGATGAACGTCCTGCCCTTTCTGACTGCGGTTGAGTTTCACTCTGCCTGGGCTATGGGCATGGGTGTCAATTTGCTTTCAGCAAATACTCACAATATCAACATGTCAATGACAGGTGAGTTGCAGTTGGGAAAATACATATTGTCTTCAGAGTACTGGATTCAGAAGCAGGCAGAAATGTTTTGCAAATAGTGAAGTTTCTGTAAAACAGTGCTTCAATTAGGCTAAAAATCTTCTTGATGTAAATATAGTTATATAGTAAACAGCTTCAGGCAAGGAAGTATTGAAAGTTCTGGAAGAGGTAAAATCTAGAAGTCCATGACATTAAATTTTGATCATTTAAAACTGAAATTTTATTTCAAAAATAGCACAAAGTTTCACTTAAATTTCCAACCTCTCATTTAGAAGCAGCATTTTTTGTTTAAAATTCAATCAGCAGTTAGATGGAGAAAAAATATTTTAAACAGAACATAATAACCTAAAACCAAAAGGAAGGTTTCACTTGTATATTGAATAACATGTTTTCAAATTTCTGTGGCTGCTGAAGAATTAGAGATTTTTTTAAAATCTGAATAGATATTTCCTGTCTGTGGTGTGGGGATTGTTTGGTTGTTTCGCTTTGTTTTGTTCGTCTGAGAAAACATTTATGTAGCTGCATCTATAGCTCTTCGCTAAAGCTGATGGGAAAGCCACAAAGGAACATTTTTGCCTGCCCTAAATAAACTGAGCTGAACTTAGGCCACAGGCCCTGGATTTCCTTCTGTGAAATGTAATTACCCTCGTAGTTTCCTCCTTTGGCAAATATGCCACTCTTAGAGCTCTGATTTACATTTAAATGAACCTAAGTTCTTAAATAAAAAGCAATAGTTAAGTGTCAAATTGCCATTTTAGGCTCAGAAGTTTAGGTCATGTTTTTACACTGTGATGGGTATTTTAGTGGTTCTGCACTTCAAAATTCTCCCAAAATTCTCCATAACGTGTTGACTGAAAATAGCCGTCTGACAGGTGTCTGGGGGTGTCCTCCGCAGGCAGTGGGCTGTTCACACCGGAGGGACCTGCTGCCTACCATTACGACAGTGGGACGGAGGAGGGACGTCTCCTGATGGCAAAGCTGAGCGCACGCCCCCGTCTTTCCCCAACTTACCCCCCCGCTGTCAACTGGAGCTCGTATGCCACAAGCATCAAGAAATTTCCAGGAGAAAACGAGACGTTTTCAGGAGCTGTCCGGCGGGACATATTCACTTTCAATGAACTCAGACACAAAGCTGGAAATTATACAGTTTGTCAAGGAGATCTCTGCTGTCATTTGATCTATCGGATGTCAAACAAGAGCAAAGATGAAGTTTATGTCCTGGGTGCATTTGATGGGCTTCATGGTTCTCTCATAAAATACCACTGGCAGGTAATTGGTTTTGTAGGTTTGAGTGTGGGTTATATGATCCTACATCCCAGCCATCCCAAAACACTTGTCCATTCCTGCATCGTGAAAACTCTTTTTTGCTATCAAATCCAGCTCTTGATTGTTGAAAGCTTAGCAGTATTTTGCCTTTCTGTGTCCTCTTCCCCATAGATCTGCACACTGCTCAAGTGCAAGAGCACAGACCTGAACACATGTGGGCAACCAGTGGAGATTGCGCAGACAAAGTTTGAGATGTTCTCCCTCAGCGGCACGTTTGGCACCAGCTATGTCTTTCCAGAAGTCTTGTACAGCGAGGTGCAGCTGGCTCCTGGGGAGTTTGAGGTAATGGGACACCCTGGAGCTGTTTGACACAAGGTTTTCCAGGAGGTGGCAGTGGAAATCGATATGGTAGCAAAGTCCCATCCAAGAAACACTTTATTTGGTTCTGCAGACAGTAACTCAAGAGGACATTTAAATTGATTAATTAATTTAATCATTACTGATAAGAATGTACAAATGCTAAGGCCAAGAGTCTCTTCAGTGTTTTCTTTAGCAAATAAGCCTTTGTACTTCAGGTCCCAAACATATAAATGGCAGCTTTCAAGGAGATATTTTCTACATGTTTCTACTGATGGGCATTTTAGGAAACAAAGAAATCAAATACTCTGATAAATTGTCCAAGTAAGAAAAAATATTAATGAGTATCATGCATAATAGCAGAGATCCTGTGCTGTTAAGCATGTTGAAAGGGATCTTTTTAGGGGTTTGTGGGGTTTTGTTGTTTGTTTGTTTGTTTGTTTTTGTTTGTTTGTTTGTTTTGGTTTTATATATATATATTTTTAATCACATATTTTTGCCAGAACATGTTTTCATTCGTAAGCCTAAGATTACATCTATGTAAGAGGCTAGATGAAAACTTAATTGGTTTGGAAGAGGTATTTATTAGCTTATAAGAGATGATGAAGGCAGTGAAAAAGACTTGAAAAGTTTTAAGGGAAACAAGGGAAATTTATTTGTAAGGTAGAGAATGGAAAAGAATTGCTCATCCTGCATATTTGTTTTGAATGGGCCTTCTGTGAAAACATACACATCAAAGGATTTATTGGTATGCTACAATATGATCATGGCCTAATTAAAAAGAAAATATATTTTCTTAACAAATACATCTTTATTGTTTCTAACAGAGGCACTTAAAAAGTTGCAGATGTTCACAGTCTATGAACAACAGTGATTTCAAATTGATCTGTAAAAAGTAACTAAGAAAAGCAAAATATGGCCAATAACTTGAAATTCTCAACTTCAATCTGGAGATTGTTTTAGGGTCTAAGAATCAAAAAAGATTTCAAATTAATGTCCTAGATACATATATAACTTTTGCCACCATGTATGAGTACCTAATGAAAAAGTAACAAATCAGTTATTCTTGCTCTCACCTTCTTATGAGGTGAAGAAAGTGATCTTTTTTTTCCTGAAGATGGAGTTGAAGGAAGTTCTAAAGACTTCCAGGTCCATGGAAATGTGGGAAGGCTATGGCAGAGCTAGAGAGAATTCTGTTTTGTTTTGTTTTCATTCTCATGATTGTATTTTTAAAGTGCTGCATCAAAATATTCAACATCCAAGGCCTATCCTTTCTGTACCATGCAACATTGCTACTCTGTTAGTGGACTATGAGTATCATTCTTTCTCTTTTCAACTAGGTGCTACGTGATGGACGTTTGAAAAGTAAACATGCCACATCGAAACCGCTTGTAACAGCAACGCTTTTTGGAAGGCTTTATGAAAAGGACCCACCGCATCCCCTGCGAACCTCCCCATAACTCACTCCTCAGCTGTTACACAGTTACCACAGACAGGAGGGGAATTTCCCATAGTGATCCATCTCTTTGAGAGCTGTGGCAGTTATCCTGTATCATTCCTGTTCTGCAATCTTGCTCAGCAGCAGCAGTAGTTGAGTTTATTTAGAAGAAAGCAATGTGATCGCTATTGTGTACCTAGATATAGGTATATTTTTTTAATAGTGCTTGAGCCAGTGCAACTATTTTTTTTAGTTTGAATACTCTGTCACATGAAATCTTTAATTAGAAATTATTGTTTCCCCAAAGATATCAAGTAGATCGCCAGGATGACAGTAGAAAAAAGTCCAATACTGAAATGTGTGAAACGTGAAGTTTGCTAATGTACTGCAGAACAAATCTTTGCCAAGGAAGCTTTTTTGGTCCCTTTTGCCCCTTCCTGGTTTTTAGACTGCATAAGCACTAAGTATCCGTGTCTCTCAGCCTTACACACCAACCAATAAGGCCTTTCTAATGCTCAGTGGGCTTTAGTCTCATTCTGACCAAGGGACTTAAAAGGAAAAACAGATTTGAAATGGTTTTAGGTGCAACCTTAGAGAGAAAAAATAATCCTCTACAGTCCACCCAGGTGCTGAGTCTGGCTGAGCTCCGTACAGCATGTTCAGTTCTGCAGTCTCTCTTAGTTCACACCACTTTGTACATGGCAGATATGTACTGCGTCCAATGCATTTCAGATCAGACTTACTGTGTAAACGTAGTATGCCAGCACCTTCTCCTGGGCATTTGGAAAATTTCTTAAAGACTGTGAAAACATAGGAAATAGGCAATGTTTTAGTACCTGAAACATATTTTACTATGTAGTGTGAGAAGTGGGCATTATCTGGGACTTCTAGCCATGGTATGAAAAACTTGGCAGTCATGGGCCTGATTTCTTTCTGTCGTGTTCTGCAGCAAACAGACCTAATTTGCACCACATATGCCTTGGATTGGTCCTTGGCCCAATGCTTATCTCATGGTCTTTTATATCTACTGCCTTTCACATCACTGACTTGCAGCCTGCACCATGCGTAGCACTGAGCTGCCCAAAATGTGGCCCATAAGAAATGTGCTGTAGCTTCCCACACCATGCACACCAACAGATGTTATCCAGAAATCGCTGAAATCACATGATTTCTGTTTTCCCATGTGCTCTGCTTCTCAGCACACAACTTTGGATGTTCCTTCCAGGACTTGTTTCATCCTGTAAATAAAACAGGTGAGCTTGTACTCAGGGGAGGGACTGTACTGCTTGGGAATAGTTATTCGAGACAGATAGGGCCTCAAGGTCATGCTTGCTGGTGGCTTGTTCAGCCCCTCACCCTTTTTGCACCTGGCTTGTGGTTGGAACCCAGACTAGCCTTTCATTTTGGTCAAGAGAGATTATGACTAACCCATGTCAGTACTAATCCCATGTGACTGCTGGGTGTGTATTGGGCATGGGGTCCAGAATTTCAGATGGCCATGCTGAAGGGTGAGAGATGATCCCCACTCCCCAAGCCAGTCTGGTGTACTCCAGGAGCTCCTTGTCACACACGTGAGGAGCAACAGTTTGGGAAAGGCAAATGAGAATGGCAAATGAGACTGGGAAAGGCAAACGATGGGTGTGACAGTCTGCCATGTTATCCCATTGACCAGTCAGGTCTGTTGGTTTGCTCTGGGGTTGGCACAGTCAGACACGCACAGTGGAAAGTGTCTCTGCAGCAGAGCAGGCAGGAGGAGCTTAGCCCTGGGGATGGTCCCCGTGGTGGTGCTTCCCCATCCATCCTCAGTGCTGCTCGCTCAGCTGTCTGCCCTAGGAGATATCAAGGAAACACTCCAAGAAAGGCAAGAGCGACCCTGACATGTAAGTTCCATGAGAAAGATCCTAAAAAGGCTTTTAGCTTGAAAACACGATTATCCCTGCTACTGCTGAATCCTGCCTTTTCCCTGTCTGCCTCAGAGGTACCTCTGATACCTGTCTGTTCCAGTCATGGTCACTCCTTGAGCTAGCTTAGGCCATGGTTCCAGCAGGGGTAGGGCTGGAAGAGGGAGCACTAGTGTGGGGGATGGCCACTGCCTCCTGCAGCCCTCTGACCACACAGGAGTTGCAAGATCTGCGAACTCGGGCATGGAGCCAGCATTGCACCTCCTCCTGGCATGCCCTGTGGCTCACCTCTGTCTCCACTTGGCTACACTGCAGGTGAAATGTGCTTTTATTACCTGGCTTAGAACTGCTCGTGTGGAAAAAAAATAGCAGTAGCGTGTGAACACAGTTTGTCTTCTGTTTTTGCAGTCAAATCACTTGATTAAAATCTTCCTTGACTGGTTGGCATCAATAACTTTACATGCTAATCTGCAAAAATGAAGATTCTGAGGATATTTTAGGGAGAAATGCTTCACAGATGCATCAGTGCCGCTTGAAACAAACAAATACTTTGCAAGTTGCTGGTAGCCCAAGTATTTAATGGTTTCCAAATGGATGTGGAATTTACAAAAAATCTTTCTGAAGCTGAAGGGGAATGCAATCAGGAGACATAGACTGGACAGAATTGTAGACATTCAGTATATTATTACCAGATTTATCTTTATTTATCAGGTTAAACTTTCCTAAAGTATCTCTACCAAAAGAGTCAGAGTTTAGTCAAGCTCCTGAGTTAGCGTTGAGATAGGGCTTCTGGGGTGACACCTAGATTTTAAAATAAATATTTTCTCTTTATTCAAGTGTCGAGTTTATGCCACATTTTGCTCCCTTGTTACTATTCAGGCTGTAATGATCAAACATAAAAATCTCTCACATATCGCTTGCTGGAATTTCTGAAGTATGGAGAACTTCCCCGATCCATGCAGAGCTGACCGTCTTAGGCTGTCAGAGTTGGAAATGGGTAGGATACAATTGATATTACTAGTTAAGTAGCTTTTAGGATATCAGGAAAGGACTCTCAAACCTCATCCATTAGGATGCAGAAGTGCAAGATTCTTTGAAAATGACACTAAAACTTAATTTGAAGAATGGTTGACCTGTATTTTTCAAGTTTTGCTGCCCAGCTTTCCTCTCCCTGAGAGGGTATTGAGGGTGCCATACGATGGACCACTTATTAATCCTTTTCTCATTTCTGATAATAAAGCAAGAATTTAACCAAGTAGAGGATGAATTTACACAGATTGTTGCAGCAGTCTTTGAATAACTCCGTCATTTTAATGCACAAGAACAATGAACTCTGATTTTGGGAGGAATGCAAAAACCAACCACATCTTCAGCTGAGGAAGTTGGTGGTCACAGTGACTAGATGAAATTTAGTTTTAGGAAATGTGAATATTTGTAATAAAGGCCAATTTCAAATGATGCAAATTACAGAAACATTCAGAATACAGAAGCAGAAAGATAATTAATAACCAATGCAACAAATTGCATTCACCTAGAACAGTTCCTGTTGAATGCATCAAGTAAGACTTAAGTAAGACCGGCAACAAATTTAGCGAACATTTAACTCTGAGTAGAATCTAATGTATGTTATTGTACATATTGATTTAAAGCAAGTAGACCTTGAGCAAAAAGAGAGTGAGAGAATCTTTTTTTAAAGAGAGTGGGACACTACAGCCATATCCTTGTATACCTATTTTAGTCATCATAACCTCAAGTTATCCATTATATAACGTGGAACAGCAAGGTGCAGCCAGAGATTGTGCAACTATTAGACCCAGTAATACAATACTAAATGTTTATGAACAACTCCTGTTATCATAGGAAAATTACTGGTGGTATGGAACACTGTTCATAGGTACACAGAATCAGTGCAGATATAGTGAATGATAGAGAGAATGATCATGACTTGATATGGCTTGAAGAATTCATACGTTTCTAATTAACCAAAAACCAAATTATAACCCCACCTCATCCAGACAGTGTTTGCAATGTCATTGTCTACCATCAGGGCAGGAAAGCTGAAAAAGAAAAATAACTTGCACAAGTCAATAAAGACAGCAGCAATTGTTATGAAGCTTACCAGAGCTAACACAGGAATGCTTCTCAAGGGCTTCTGATGGACTATGTGGACATGGAGCCCAACAGGGATATAATTCCAGTATATCTTCTAAAAATTAACCTGGTGACACTGTATACAAACAATACCTCCTACTGAAGCCACAGAGAAACGTAACAGCATTACCCAGTGTTGTCTACCTGTGGGTCAGACATGGCTAGAAATGATTGGTCTTGGTGAAACAGAAAATTACCATGTTGACAACAATATGTTAATTTCTCTTTCAGTTTCTAAAAGAACTAAGAACTAGCAGAAGCACTTGTAGCCTCCATCTGCAAAAGTATTGAAATGTTTCTGTTAGTTATTAATTACCATAAAGTTGTAAGTGAAATACTCCATTGTACGTTCAGACATTCTCATGGCAGCAGTGCATTTCTATGACAAATATGTACAATATAAGAAGTGCATTGTAACTACATGATTTTAACTTTGCCTATCCATCTTCATTTGCTGCTTCTAATGTTAACTTTTATGAACTCGTAGTCTGGTAGCTGTGATTTTGTCATGATGCAAGAGCAGTGAGGAGTGTAGGAAGCAGTAATATCTTTTAATGTCAGAAAAAAAAAAAAAGTCAATCTTCAGGAAAGCCTTTTGCAGGAAAGAAAAAAAGGACAATAAATCTTTGCAGACAATTGGTTGTCCAGCTCACATACTGCAAAACATAATAACATAAATGAAAAAAAACAGACTACCTTAGAGATAATCCTCAAGATCAAGTTATGACTTTTTAAACATACATTTTTGAACATTTACTTCTAAATGAGTGTTAGGAGTATGAGACATACTTGAATTTATCAGAGTTGAGTACATGAAAACATTAAGGTGAGGTTTTGATAGGATGATTATTTTTCTATTCTACAGCTCACCTTACTGTGTTTTCCAGCCATTTCAGATTGCTTTTTTGTATGCTCAAAAAAGACTATTCAGTTATAGTTTTAGGGTTCTTTAAGGAAAAGATGTTGTTTTTTTCAGGTAAACCTTCTTAGCAATTCTTGTCAAATTTATGAAAGGTTCTGGAAAATCTAAACCTATTGTGCAACATTTGTGAAAATCTTGGGCAAAATATAATAATGATAAGCAATTTCAAAGCTTTAGCATCAACTCCATTAAGTTGAGCAAAGAGAATACAGTGAACATTAGGCCTATACCATTGCCAAGTTATAATACTTGCAGACTCTGTAGCATACAGTTCCCCATACTTGTTAGAGACCTTTCTGAGATTTCCATATAGCATTTATTACTGTGCTGGCTAAGCTCTGCTATCTAATACCTAAAGCTCTCTCTTTTCTTTTTTCATTTTGTCTCCACTAAGCCAGAAATCTTGACTTAATGCTTTTTTCATTGAAGTCCAATAAAGTCAAAGGAGGACAGTGAGTTTGCTATACTACTACTGAAATCAATGGTAGTACATCAGTTTACATCTGCTGATTGTGCATCTGCAGAGACAGAGGTGTTCTGCATTTAGTTGTGGATTCAAACAGTCATATTCTGTGTTTTGTTTTGTTTCTTTTCTGTATGCCCTGCATGGAGGCTTTTGCACCACTTGACTGGGTTTTGTTGGGGCTGGAAGTCATCAGCTCTTCCCGGGAGAGTTCATAGAAATGGTGATACATATCGCTCCTACCTCAGCAGAAGTCAGGTGCACTGGCCCTGTAAAATCCCCAGTATCTGGGTTTGTCAGCCAGCTGACAAACTGTGCAAAAATGGATCAAAAATGTACAAGCATTCGTTTTCTTTTCATCTCCTACTTCGTTAGTAGTTGTTTTTTCCAATTTTCTCAGAGATGTTCTTTGAATTGGCTGCAATAGCTAGCCTAACCAAATTGCAAAAGTGCATTATAATTCATTCATGGAAACCTATTGTTCAAAAGGAGAATTATACTTTCCTAGGTAGAAATCTAGCATATTTGACACTGAGATATAAAAGGGAAGAGCAAGCTGTAAAAACATGGCCATTAATGGACAGTCATGCACTTCCTGTCACCTAGGTTGAAAGACAGAAAGCTTTGGCAGGTGTGGGTAAAAATACATGTGTGGTGTCTTTCATAACAGATATACCTCAAGAGTATCAGATGGCTGTATGTATAAGGACCAGAGCTATTCAAAACAAACAAACAAACAAACAACAAAAAACAAGCTTAAGTTGGATCAATCAACATTACCCAGCAACAGGCTTAAACATTCACTTTGTTGAAGACTTTCTGAGCCTATCTTCAATGTCCCACTAGGCATTTTAGATTGTTTATTCTTGCTAACATAACTTCTGTTTGCAGTGAATCTTCCAAGGTCAATCTTAGACTAAACAAAAAGCAGGCACAAAACCTCTCACCTTTGAGGGTTGTGCAACACTTACTGTAACCATTTCTGTGTTTTGCCAAGGGAGTCTTACAAGGCCAGTTGTTTCCCGCTGAGGCTTTTCTTACAAATAATTCCTCTTGTCTCATTAGGGATGCAACCTGTATCTGTCTTTGATTTGCCAAGGCTAATCCTTAGAAAATATCTTGATATCTTACGAACATTTGCAATCAGAGCACTTCCGTGGAGCTATCCTATAATGTAGATGAGGAGATGAAGTGCAAAAAACCTGATGTTTACCATAAACACTAATTTAGGTGGCTAAATTGAGATGCCAAAATAATTCATATTACAAAAATATTGCATACAGTCAAAATATGATTGTCACTGGCTTCAGCTGCAAGTGCTGACTACCTGTAAAAATGAAGTCCTGTCATGCACCCAGAAAATGAGGAGCATGTGTTCAGTGAAAGCTTCAAAACTTGTGGTATGAAATGACCCACCTAACATCTTCTGCTAGCAGATGCCTATACAGCATGTTTGAAAGGAGGGAAAGGAAGAAAGGGACCTGTATAAGGGGGGCATTTAGGGTATTAGTCCATGTGGGCAGCTGGGGCAACAAGGCTTGCAAGGCGCAGAAGGAAGGAGCAGCAACAATTGCAGATAAGAACAAAATGGACTTTCTTTTCACCAGCCCTCACCTGCATGAAAAAGAAGTTATGCAGGTTGATAGAGGCACATTTACACAGCTAAACCTCCTGTTACTGCCATCTGTTCCCTCTCAGTCTCAGAGGTATTGGGCAGGAGACAGCTAGCAAGCAGGAACTTGATAACAAACAGTAAATAAAATTCAAATTTACTCCAGTGCACCCTTATCTCCCTTCTGGTGATGGAAAAGCATATTCAAATGACATACAACAGCTGTTGAGAAATTTATTTATTTTTTGCTGAAAAATCAGGCTGCCCATGCATGTCTTCCTAAGACTAGGCAGCAGAGGGTGGGCATGAAAAGGCACAGACTCTGACCCTGGTAGTTTCTGCACTGGTTGAGTTGCTGTTCCTGCAGTGTCATGGTGCCAGCAATGCTCACACACAGCAGTGCTGCTTTCTCCAGCAGCAAACAGCTATGAAAGCAAAGGATAACACCGGCAGGTCCCTCTCCTTAAAAACTGCCCCAATTGCAGCAGCACCAGCATCTGCAGTCTGTTGCAAATGGGCAATTACAAACAGTCAAGCTTGTTCAATATTTCTAGGAAGATAGCATGTGGTCAAATCCAGTGTTTGAAAAAGTCAACAGAGAGCAATGTGTGAGAGCAGAGGCTCCATCAGTTTGCTTACTGACATACAAGCCTTTATTGGCAATTCTAGGCTCAATGGCTTCCAGCAGAGTGGTAGCACTTCCAGATCAGAATGTGACATTTCAAAACATCAATTTCACCAAGAATTCTCCCTCTTGTTCAGCCTCACAACACCTGTGCCACCTTGCCAGGGCCATACTTGCCGATCTCCCAAGCACACCCCAACCCCAAATCCCCAGGGAGAAGCTGCAGCCTGAGCCATGCAGGTCCAGACCTCAGTGAAACCTCAGGGGAGCAGGAGCTGGAAGGCATGGCTCTCTACCAACGCTGTGCACTAACTGGTGCACACAAACTGACCCAAAGTGGGTAGGTTCTCCTTCCTGGGATTACTTCTTTCTGGAATGACTCTCCTCCTTGGGTTCCACAGCAATACTACAACTCTTACTGTTTGAAGATGTGGATGCTGGTCAATGAGTGGTGCTTTAAAAAGCAACAAGTTGTAGTTCGGCCGCTTGCTGATTTGTAATTTGGTCAAGTTTAGGTATAGTTCTTCTGGTATGGTAAAAGATATTCAAATAGGCAATCAACAACTCTTAAATCTCTGCTACAAAGCATATAAATACCAGAACATTGCAAATAAAAAACAAACAGCCTTTCTTAATTTAGAGGAAATAATTTCTTTTTAATTGGTCTTGTTCTCAGATCCTGTGGAAATATTGTGGGTGGACTTCTTTTGAAAATATCCAGTCTGGATTAGACAAGTCAAATCTTCGAAGATGATAACTGAAATTGCTAAAGTTTGGCAACATTACACAAAATGGAAAGAAGGGCAAGAAACATCAAACTATCTTAGTGCTGCTAGCTCCATCTGTACTTTGGCCATAATAAACATTTGTGTTTATTTTGTATGCTTCTTTCCATGAGCCTGGATTTAACTTAGTTCAAATACAGTCATCTTTGCATATTCTAGTAGCTTGTGACAGGATAGATTTATTATCTGCTTATATTTGCTGAATATTTAATGTTTACATCATCCTGTTGACAAGATTTTTCCAGCAGGCTGTAAACCAGAGTCAGACCAAGTGAGCAGCTGCTCAGCTGTGGGAATCATGTGGGATGAGCCACTATCATGCTGTATCCACAGGCTGAACCGCTTCAGGATGAGAAAACAACTCCTGAGCAGGTAACGTCTCTGTGTCACACAGTTTGAAATACAGTAAGCTGCTAATTTGCTAGTCTGGGATATTGTTTTGTTTCAGAGACAAATCTTCTATGGTCAGCAGTAAAGATAATAGTAATTGTTCTGCACAGATCGCTGTGTTTTTTCTGTAATGAACCGCAATGGTACCAACAGCAATGAGGTTTAGGTGGTGGCTGACAGGATGATTTTAGAAGACCTTAATTCCCAAGAGAAAGAGAAGCCTAGCTGGGAGCAAAACTCTTTTCAGGCACAGCTATAAACTCAGAGTGAGGGTCTTTACTTTCTGTGAGGTTATTCCAGGGCCATGAGGATGCAGAATGACAAAGCTGGGATTGTACTTGCTCGCTACTCACTGCCTCCTGCTGTCCTGCTTTCTTTTTTTTTTTTTTTTCCTTTTCATGATAACAGTTCTCATTCCTCAGCCCCATTCTGTTCCTTCCCATTTCCAGTGTCCCTTGCACAGTCTCATCTGAGAAGGACAGAATCATTTTTAACACATTGCTCAAATTGGTTAATGGGTTTAGTGTCTGGCAAAAGTGCTATTTTCATTCTCCTCTGTCAGGTTTTCCATTTAAATTATTTCACGTTTTAAAAACAAATGAACAAAAAGTGAAGATGACCCAAGGTGTGCTAGACAGTGTGACATCTCTTTTTCTTGGTTTTCCAAAAATCTGAAGATTAATTATTGCAGAAATATAAATTTTGCAGAAAAGAAAGCCACAGCAGCAGTTTTATAAACAATTCAAACATACTTTGAATTTTGATGTATAACTGCTTCACTATATTACAGACTCAAAAGACTGTTGAATACTATTTATATGTGCTCTGAGGCCTCTCAAGAATAGAGCTTGATGTATTTATATTTGATACTATGAATAGCAAGTTCGAGCTGTTTTCATGATCCACATCAGCATTAAGCATCAAGAAAATGCCTGTTTGAAGCATCTGCACCAAGAACATGAAAGCTTCTTACCAGAATGTTCCATTTTCATATAAATCAGTTACTAATTTCGCCTGCTTAGTTACTTAATTATCATGATATCTTACGTACTGCTACTTTACATTCATTGCAGTAAACATATCATTAAATAACATCATCCCCATGCTCACAGCTTCCTCTAGGTCTGTCGTTCCTTCCTTTCTGATGTGTGTGGGTCCTGCAGTACAAGCTGGTGTATTCAGAGATAGCGAAGGCTAAGTGCTGTGCCCATAGGTTGGTGTTTAGTAGAAGAGTGAAGGGCATCTCCAACAACAGTCTATACAGAGACATCCTGCTGTGTAGCTCTGGCCTTGGGCAGCCTCCTGCTGCTGTGGGGCAGCTGAAGGCACCTGCTGGTCCCCACACCTGTCCCATCCCTGCCACGGGCAGTCACGCTCACCAACCAGCCCCAGTCACTCTCTGCCCTACACTTTGCAAACTACATGGTTGGTGTTTTGCAGCCCTTGGCCCTGAGAGGATTTTGGTAGGAGCAGGAAGGCCAACCAGCCCCATAGATGAGCCTTTTCTTCTTCAGAAGTGAAGTCAAGGTGAGAGTCCAGCCACACTGATATCACAGACAAAATAGTGTCACCAGGTCCCTTTCTCTGAAAAAAAAAAACCAACCCAGAAGTCACAGCTGGGTGCTGCCTGCTCACCTGCAACAGAGCAGAGCTGCTGAGGGTGGGGGGATGGCTCCACAGCCTCAGCAGGTCCCCCACAGTATTGGCCAGCTGCTGCCAGGTATCTGCTTCTGAAACAAACACTCCAAAAACAGCTGCCTTTCCAGATCATCCCCTTGAGTTTTGGGTACTGTGTCACTTGAAGAGGGGACGTGACAGGAGAGCAGTGTGTGTGCACGCATGGATGTGCTTTGACTAAGTTCCCACAATGAGCTGGCTACCAGACTTCTTTGTAACTATGAGTTTTGTACATAGTGAGGGAACAAGGATTTGATCCCTAAACTTTACCTTCTTGTAATATGTATGTGTCAGGATAGTAACTACCAAGGCCTAAACCTTCACTCCTCACAGAGAATACCTGACTCTGAGGAAGATCCACAACTATGAATCTCAAATGGGTGAAGAACTCTCTCAGAGACCAGTATTTGAGTGTCTAACATCACTTTGATATTTCCTCAGCTCTGACCTGACTCTTCTCCTCAAAATATCCTCTTGACTACCTCCAGTGGTTTCTCACTCAGCCTGATAGTTGTTTCTGCAATTTTTTCGTTAGCAAATTTTCTCCCCAGAGCAAGGAGAACCTTGTACTCAACACCCCAGTCCATTTATGAGTACAACCTAAAAAAAAGAAAATAACTGAGTTGTTTGCATTCATTTAGATTTTTATACACATAATATAATGAAGTAGTTAACCCAGGTCATGCAGCAGAGTTTGCAAGAAGTAATATCTTAACCCACATTTTCACAAATGTCCCTGAGGCACCCAGCATAACTGGGCTTTAGCCAATGGTCACCATGTTAACAGTCCTTTATGTTCAGCCATGCCACTTGAAGAGGAGACGTGACAGGAGAGCAGTGTGTGTGCATGCATGGATGTGCTTTGACTAAGTTCCCACAATGAGCTGGCTGCCAGACTTCTTTGTAACTATGAGTTACACTGTTTTAAAAGGCTGTGTGGTCCTTTGTTGATCAGAATACTGATGCTCTTCATCTACGACTCCAGTATATCCAGTAATAGCTGTATACTTTAAACACCTTTGTAGTAACCATATCTTGCAAATAGCTTTTAACTGCTCAGGCTGTTAGATTAAACCTGTTGTTCAGTGGAGGAATCAGAGCTAGGCTGGTAAACACATACCATGTCACTCTGCACACAATATACCTTTTCAAGGAGATCTTGCACGCTGCTGTAAACTACCTATACTTATGTGTTTTGCTATATCTCAGAAGTTTACAGAAGGGCAAGAACATGATGGGTTTTGTTCTGGACCTAGATAATCTCAGGCTGCTGACAATGTGACCATAACATCTAATCAAACAAGTAAATGTACTTCAAATTAGTTAAATTTACCTATAAATAAGGCTTGTTAAGCAAATACGAGTGATACAGTCATGATTTTGTTCTTAAGTGGGTGACAAAATAAACAGTTTGAGCTACTATTCACATTAACAGCTGTTCCTCAGGTGAGGGGCCAAGAGCTCAATTCATTGCACCCAACATCCTCCAGCAATATGCTGGGGCTTCTGGAGGCTTCTCCAGCTGTGGATTAAGTACACATCCACTCAAAATTTGTGTTATCCGGAGCTGTTATGATGGTGAAGAGGCTCAGCTGTCTTTTGAGACGGTCTTTAAAAGGACAGGGTGCCACTCAATCAGTACAAAACAAATGAACATCAAGAGCAGACTTCTACCCAGCATAAGGGGAGAAAGGTAAGAGGACAGGCTTTTAAAAGGACATTTCTTCATATTTCCATTGTATCGAATTTTAAACTTCATAATTAATTATGGAAGAGAAATGTTCTTCTTTCTTACTGAAAACTTCTTCAGTGTTCAGCTCATTTGGACAGTTTGCCATGAGTTTTGATTTATTTTGTTTCCATTTCATGCAAAGCCACACAACTGATCTCAGTTTACTCAATATTTTGCTTGGCAGTTGGAGCTTCTTTCTGTTTAACAAAAAAACAAAATCCCCTGAAAATAAGTTTCAAAGGGAGATAATATTTCTTTAGCCTAAACCATTTCTCTACCAGAGAATAATAGGGGAGTTATTCCACTTCAAAGTAGAAAACTAGAGATAGCACCTTAATTCATTTTGGTTGTCTTTTAGCTTGTTTTACTATATTTATTTCAATTATTTACATATAAAGCAAATGAAGATCAAAATCTATGTGACACATTTATCACTTGGATGTGCTTAAAACTTTTATCATTATGTCCAGTATATACAGTTAAATTGCTGTTTAATTATTTCTGCTGTGAAAATTGAAAATTTGCGCTAATAAAGATCCAGTTGGCTGTGCTTTCTATCTTGTGTGTAAATGTGCCAAAAGAAAGAATAATAGTCAGGAAAAGAAATATGAAGAGGTGGACAAAAAGTGAAAAAAAAAAAAATGAAGTGAGAGTTAAAGTGAGGTGGAAAAGAGCAGAGATGGTGTTAAACATTAGTAGGCAGAAAAAAAGAGGTACCAAGAGGCACTCCAAACAGTAAATAAACATACTCATGTTCCATGTGTCCTGTTTTCCTGAAAGTGCCTCTGGATGCACCGTGTCCCTGGCACTCAGGTGCTACTGCCTGGCATTACTTGGAAATCCCTCTGTATAATGCAGGCTGTTAGTGGCAGCTGCCAGGGTTTCACAAGCTATAGTTTATCATCTATATTAAGCTTCCTTCCATTTAGCTTCTAATGATACGGTGCGCTTGTGATAACATTTGTTCTGATATCAGAAAAAAAAATATTCTATGTGTTCTATTGAGAATAACCAGAGGCAGCAGAGTCCTGAAGCAAATGGGTTAAATTAATACTGGTTAAATTGCTGTGTCAGTATTTTTCTGACTTTAACAACCATATTATACCATAATGATAATGCTAGTGAATAGCATACGTTAATATTGTTTATTTTTCACAATAGTACTATTTTTCTGTTAATTAAAAGAAAAACAGATCTCTCAACAATGAATATTGCTTGCCAAGTGCTTAAGTACTTTCATTAGATTCTTTTGTAAAAAGGGAGACTTGCAGAAGGGACACATTATTGCATACAAAAGAGAAGAACAGCAATATTTGTGTCCTCAGATGCAGACTAAACCAATGTTCGGGAAATGTTTCTCTTGATGTTTGTGTCTTGGCTAAAAACAGTATTAAAATAACTAATAAACATAGCAAGGCTAAACTCATAGCACTGAAATAAACTAGAGCCCAACAGAAAAGATATTTGCTTATACAGCAGCTAATGCTTCAGAGTAGTCAGGCTCTTCCACTATATTTTGGCAGCAAAAGGGCAGAAAACTTTACTCTCCTCTGAGATATTTTTCTTACATCTCTGTTTACATCTAGAGCCTACAAGAATTTTGTAGTAAGACTCGACTTGATGAGGTAGTGCCATCTGCCGAAAAACTGAGGGCTCATGGAAACTTTTTAGTTTTGACCAGCTGCACAGTTATTGCTATGAGGACACAGCTGGAGGAGAGGCTGAGCTTGGGCTCCTCAGATTTAGCCTTCTGGTTTAGACCCGTGGATCATAGATTTATGTAACAGAACACAAGTTGAGGGAGCTTCAGAATCTAAAATTACTGATTTTCAAGAGCTAAGTGAGAGATAGAGGACTCCAACAAAACTTGATGAAGAAAACCAGGACTGTTTAAACAGAAAATAAAGAAAAAGACTTCACATCTGCTCACTAGAACAAGACAGGGCCCAGTGCTGACCCCTGAGAGCCAATGCTGTTCTGGTGTGAGGACAGGCCATTATGCAGTTTACATCCTCATTTCAAGGAAAGTCCAATTATAAAAGTGTCTTTCTGTTAGAAGTTTAATTACAAAATTATTTCATCCTTCATAAATAATGAAATGTGAATTTCCTACACATCTAGATAAATGAAGATATTTACAATTGTTTCATTTTTTTTTTTTTTTTTTTTTTTTACACTTCTTGCAGATCTCTTCATATAGAAAAGAAAAAACAGCTGTAAATGTATCTCAGCATTAGGAAAATCAGTACCTGTGCTGCATACCTATGTGGACTTGAGACCTTAGTAAGGATGCAACTGTGCTGTGAATCCATAAATGGCTCTGTGTAAGGAACAGCTGGTCAGAAAGTATCCGTGTTTCCATGTATATCTTCATGGTTTGCATTATTCTGGCCACACTGGTTGGAAATTTGACAGTTATCATCTCAATATCACATTTCAATCACCTCCATACACCCACCAATTTCCTGCTGCTTTCTATGGCTACAGTAGACTTTCTGCTGGGATTCCTCATCATGACTTGTAGCATGGTGCGCTCTGTTGAGCACTGCTGGTATTTTGGGGAGCTCTTCTGCAAGATCCATATGAGCATGGACATTATGCTGAGCACAGCTTCCATCTTCCATCTTTCCTTCATATCCATTGACTGTTACTATGCTGTGTGTGACCCTCTAAGACACAAATTAAAAATAAATACTTTTATTATCTTGGTCATGATATTGGTAAATTGGATGATCCCTGCTGGTTTTGCTTTTGGAATGATCTTTCTAGACCTAAATTTGCGAGGGGCAGAAGAGATTTATAATCATGCCCGTTGTGCAGGAGAATGCTTTGTCTTTTTTAGTGAAACTTCAGGTGTTGAGTCCTCCATTGTGTCTTTTTACATTCCTGGATTTGTCATGCTGTATATTCACAGGAAAATATACTCTACAGCCAAGAGGCAAGCAAGATCCATTGACACAATTAGTCAAAAAAAGATGCATTTTGAAACGAAGAATGACATTTCATTTGGCAGAGAAAGGAAAGCTGCAAAGACATTAGGCATAATAATGGAAGTGTTCCTCATCTGCTGGAGTCCATTCTTCTTCTTTACAGCAACCAATCCATTTATGAATTACGTGATACCTCCTATTCTCATTGATGCATTGGTTTGGTTTGGTTATTTAAATTCTACATTTAACCCAATTTTTTATGCATTTTTTTACACGTGGTTTTGCAGGGCATTGAAGATGATTCTCTTTGGAAAAGTTTTTCAACAGGACTCTTCCAGGACTAATCTGTTTTTAGAGTAACATTCTTTAAAAGCTTGGATTCATGGCTTTGAATATTTGTCTGGCATCTGAACTCCCAGATGCACTCATTTACCAAATCCAGTTCAAGGAAATAAACAGTGATCATGCTTTACATCTTCTTTCATTCCAGACTGGTTTTTTAGTTATAGCTATTTATATGCAATGCACAGGAAACCAATACTTCAGTTTAAAAAACTTACAGCAGTTTATATCCCTGCTCTTAATTATTCTGATACAACTGATTAATTTTTTGAACAAGGGGTGTTTATATTTGCGTTTATTTATTGTCCTCTAGAAAGAGGAGAAAAACCTTTCTTATTCAATTTCTAGACATCTTTGAGTATTAACCCAAAGCTTTTAAGTTTTGTCCCTCCCCTACAATGTGTGTGTAGAGGTAAAAAAAGGCCCATAACCAGCACACTCTGTGAAGACGGGACAGAGGAAAGTCATGCTACTCCTTCTGTTTCCATTTCAGCTAGTGCTTGTCATTTTATGAGTATGTCACTTAAAGGCTTTGCTGCTTAATGACATCAAAAGCATGTTTAACTAGATCAAAGGCAAGGGAAAATATGATGTACATAATAAAAACAAAAGGGAAAAGCAATGTCAAACCTGACAATGTCAGAAAATGATGCTTATCTAATTATAGAATCGTTAAGGTTGGAAAAGACCTTTAAGATCATGAAGTCCAACTGTTAACTTACCACCGGCAAGTCCAGCTGCCATAAAGGTAGACTCCTTTAAACGTTCTTACTTTTCTCTTAATTAACTTTAAAACCTGTGTTCATTTTCTGCTCTGTTCTTATGACATGCTGTATATTGTATCAAAAATCCAGTTGCTGTTGAATAGCGGTCATTTACCCTTGGACTTGTAATGCACCTTCAATACATCTGCATCAGTATCAGCATTAAGTCTGAACATCCACCTTTGACCTCAGAGAATTCCATTTATTCACATTAATAGTGAACTAATTTTGTCTTTTCTTGTAAGAAAATCAATACTACCTTTCCTATTTGTATACCTTTATAAATAATAGATTATCCAATAACAATGATAAATTGACCTAAATTAATACTTCTTTTTATCTGTTCTGTAATGTATAGGGAAGATTTTCTGTAGAAATTTCTGTGAAAACTACATATACAGCCAGCATGACAAAAAGTATTATTTCAGCCCATTAAATTACAAGATCGTAATCTTCTTCAAGATTATTAAATATTTAATTTCTAAGTTTCATTATAAATTATAATTATTAAAAATAGGATAGATAGAATATACTGGCCACTAAAATAGGTTTACAAAACAACACCTGTTCTTCACCTTTACTTTTAGCCTCTCCTTTCAAACACTCTTTTTGATATGACATGTATCTACCTTAAGTCACTGCAATAGCTCACCCATACATGAGGACAAATGAACTAACAGAAACAAAAATAATAGCCTTGGGCATACAGACATCTGGCTTTGTTTATCTCCTATTGATGTAAACCCTTAAGTTATATATATATATACACACATATAACTCAAAATCTCCTGGGACTTAAATGTAATCTCATAAAAGAAATATAAATTCCCACCTTTCATTAGTGTGAGCCAAGTCACAGAGGGTGCCTTTTACAGGCATTGCAGTTTTGCAGAACAACAAAACAGGAAAACATCTACTTAAAGAATCTATTGGTGGTATTACTAAAACAGATGCAGGTAGAGTTCGCCTATAAAACTGACTTCCAAACATTCTTTTTGAACTTTGGATGCTCTGTTTCTGTATTTTCTTAATTTCAGTTTGATACCTATTGGAAAAAAATCAATGGACCAAGCTGTTTTCCAAGTTCTCTATAAGTGGGTTAAATTACTGTGGAGAAGAGTATTTTTTCTTCTATTTCTAAATATGCTATCAGTCTCAAACAAGTTCTCAGGAAAAGTGGTGGTAGAAATGGGTCTGTTTCTTCCCAGATAAATGGAGTTTTCTGACCCTTGAAAATATTCACAGGTGTTTAAATTTATAACTACTGCAGCTGGACCACAGTCTATTACAGGAGACAAGACTTGGCTTATCTCCATTCCCTTTCAGTCAGTGGAATTATAATGATAGAAAACAAGTGTGTTAGTAGGGAAAGAAAAGAATATTCCTAATCGTACCAATTTTACAACTGATTTCCTTCAGATGTGTTCATTGCTAGTACTTCATAATGCACAGCAGATGAGTTCAGAATCATAAATAATTTGGAAAAGGGGATTTTGGCAGCTGATATGTGACTCTTAAGATAAATGTTTAGGTGAGCAGTTCATTAACTGAAGTCTCCAAGAAAGCTGAGGTATGTGAGCTCACATAACCTTTCTGTTATAGAAAAAAGGTCAACATTCTAAGATTGAAGAGATTAATAAATCTTATACAATATTTACAGATGGAAATGAACTTGAGGGTTTTCTTTGTCTATGCATCTTTTTCTTCCACCACTTTAGAATTACTAATATTATGATGTATATGAAGTACAAGAACCATATTTTACAAAATGATCCAGATACAACAGAATGCACTAAATAAAATTGATGGTATAATATAATTCAGTTAATTTAAGAGGCAATTAAGTTAACTTTCAACTGCTTTGTTTTAAATACTATTTGCAATTAATTTTATAATAGCTTCCAGTTATCAGATTTAATGTACAATTTCAGAAAAACAATAGGTTGCGGTTGGTCCCTATTTAAGTCGAGAGTTTGCCTCTGAATTACTGCATTTCACACAGTAACTTAATTAATGTTCTTGACTTACTTAATTTATATTCTTGAAGTTTATATTTTCCCCTGAAAAGAACAGAATGGGGTTTGCAGCCCTTATCCTTCCTGGACCTTGTACCCAGGAATGAGAGAACTGCTCACACTCCAGGATGTGCTTGTCCTTTCTCAGTTTAGACATCAGGCTCCAGGTGTTATATTCTTACTGACAGCCAACCCCATATTCACCCCACCACACTTCATCAGTGAACTGTGGCCTTTACTTGAGGTCCTTGCCATGCTGATGGTTCCCTCTGATGTCAGTAAGAGTCACTGCCAGAGCCCACATTAACTACATAATAAGGTGTGGCTGAGCTGTTGTTACTGAACACAGCTACTGCAGGCTTTTTATTGTTAATTGTACATGTGACTTACCTTTTGTGGTATGCCTAAGTGTATACCCTTACAAAAGTCTGACTACTAAAAAGCCACCCACATGTTTATTCGCTTCTTGGCTTATCATGATCTTAATTCCAACAATTGCTGTATTTTGATTCTTAAATGGTTTGCAGCTCAGCAACTCACAGGTATTAGCTGCAAAGCCTGCTTGTGATCAGAATATTTAAATTCACTTTTTTTTTTTTTTTTAATCTTATCTGTCACAGCCTAATCTGTGAAAAAGGATTTCCTACCCCCTTGTGGAGTCCACAGGCAAAGGCAGCTTTAAAGAAAAAAGTCAACAACATCTATTACTAAGATAAGGGCAAAAAAAAAAAAAAAAGAAAAGAGGTGAAAATTTTTGAGAAAAAGGTTGATTTATTTGTGCAAGCTTGGTGCTGATTTTTATTTCATACCTTAATACTGCAGAGCACTCAACAAATATTTAGTGTGAAGTCACCAATATAACCATGGTTCTAAAGGCAAGCATGTTCTGGAGGTGAAGCAAGCGAGCAATAACACAGAACATCCAAATGACAATTCTTTGGAGACACTGCAGCAGTATTGCCAAAATAAATTTGTCAGGATTTAAATTAAAGGGTTTGGTTTATGGGCATTAATTTTTCTATTAAAAATGAAAATATATCTAAGTTGTCAGATAAGTTCAGGTGAAGTAATGCTCAATAGTCCATGTCCGATTTTCAGCTATGATGTTTTTTGACAAAAAACAATCAAACAAACACAAACCAAAACCAAACCCACAACACTTGAATCAGCTTTAGTGAAAAATAAATAAGTGAAAGTAACTGTTCCAAGAAATGCGTGACAAAAGTGCATATACAGCTGTAACTATAATATATTAAAATTATTTATTTATTCTTCTGTTTATATAACCTAATCAAATCATCTTCCCACTGGGTCAGCTCTGTGTCAGTCGTCAGGTCTGCAGCAGCAACAAGGCATCCATGAATTGTTACAGAGAAAACTGACATAGGAAAGGATGTGCAGTTTCTCAAGAGACAGCCATGAGTCTTTTTAGCTATATATAAACCAAGAACATTCTAGTTTTCTTGTAAGGAAGGAGGAGTATTTTCAGCTGTATTTTTAATTGCACATTTCCACCAAAATGCAGGATGGAGAAAATCTGAAGCAGCTTTGTATTTTAATGAGAGAATTAATATTTAAACACAATACCCCAATCTGGTAGTGCTCTGGGTTGTATACAGGAGATAGAGAGACAAGGGAAGGGAGCCCTCTGAGGCACGAGGGGAGAGGCAAACAGGCAGATATTTGTTTGGCTCTGATGGGGAGCAGGGAGCCGTCTTCCCTCGCTCCGTGCCTGCAAACAGAGGCTGTAGCTGCAGCATGTTGCAGGTGAGGCCAGCTGGGATGGGGGACAGCTGGCCTGTGCCACCAGCCCCCATCAACATTTCCATACTGGACAGACATGGACATCTGAGCTTCATCCTGGGCTTGGCATCCTGCCCTCAGACACCTCCATGTCAGAGTCCACGGCTGATGGTGGTGACACTGCACATGCTTGACATCAGTGGAGCTAAGGGACAGATTTTTGTCCCCTCATCCTTCAGCTCAGATGCCGAATGACAGAAATTACTATCACAGCACCTGATTTAAGCTGCCACAGGTAACTTACAGAGGTACTGCTTCTAAAACTGCTCATGTAGGTGTGTCCTATATGAGCATGTGAACAGACAGAACACTGTAACCAATGGCAGAAAAACAAAAGCAAAAGTTACATAAAAATGGGATGCAGCAGGTGGAACAACTTCTTGTGAGTGGCATGGACAAGTTTTCCATCACTGCAAAACTCAAGGCCAAATGCTGCTATTTGCTTAAGGAAAACGAACTCCAGGGAGACCTCCTGTCTGCACAGAGATGGGGTGCCCTACACCTAGCACAATTTTCAGCTGGACTCTGTGAGTGTGTACTCAACAAACATTTTCACCACTCTGCACTAATGATACACCACTCACATATGATACACTGACTTCTTCAGAGATGATCACTGCTCACTACCAGGAGGTAGAGCAAAAGGTTGCACTGTAGACCCTAAGGCTGTGAGACATATGACAGAAGACTGGAAGTTTAGGTTCACTTGCTCAATGTAGGCCATCAAGTAAGCCCATCACCTTCTCCTACTATTCTATTCTATTTAGGGATCCCAGACTGACTCTTTTGGAAGGTGTAAGGAAAAGTTTCACAGCAAAGGGGCACTGATGATGGCCCTGTTAGAAATTCCATAATTCTTTGAAACTGCCTTGTTCTATTTTAAGGAACTCAGACTGAGGTTACTTAGAAAAACTTACCTCTTAGAGGTTGTGTGAAACAATTTCAATGAAAAAGATATCAGCTATACACATCTTCACTGCAGATCAAAGCATATCAGATAGTGCATTTTTCCTTATATTTTTTGTGTGTTTTCCTGCTGGCAGTGCATTCAAAAATTTCATTTCGAGACTACATCCAGCAATTTTGTCTGGAGAAAGAAGGGTGAAGAGAAGGAACACCTCGAGTATGATGGGCATTTTTAATTTTATGATAGCATTCATACTTTCAAAGTTAATACAGATTGAAAAGCTCTTATTTCTCCAAAGTATAAAGACCTACATTGTCATTATCTGAGGCTTCCCTTAATTGTGAACTCATCTTTTCCATTGATCAGATGAGAAGAGGGGAAGATATGCAAAGTGATTCCAACAAGTAACATGTGCAGTAAGGGCGAGCTGAGATTTTTTTTGTTACATGTTGTTCCCTTTAGGGGTTGTCATAATCACTTCAGACGCATCACAATAGTTAGCTAGCTAGACAGAGTAAGTATTTTGACAAGGACATGATTTTACTTGGAATATGAATGACAAAGTACTTGGATAAGAATGATACTTAATTGCATATAAAATACAGGAAGAACGAAAACTAATGAAAATGTCAGAGTACCAAGGACAAAAGCCTTTAAGCTATCTAAAAGCCTCTGACAATCTTAATAAAAATGATCAATTATTAAAATGTGGAAATAGGAAAAGGAGAAACAAATGTCTCTGAATTTTTAAGGCAAGTGTCCAGCTAAGCACAATGTTTCAGAGAACTCTACCAAATTTATACTTTTTTGCACTGGGATTTTTAATATTGTGGAAATGTCAGCTTAAATTGTTGTTGAAGCAAAACTGAAAACCAAAACCAAAACAAAAAATATCTTGCTCTTGTAGCTCTTGTCTAAACAATTGCCTCAGCCTTACTCTAACAGCCTCTCTGCTGGGTGTCAGCAGCCTTTGGCACCCGGTGCCTCAAAGTCATCAAGAGGGAGGGGAGCTAGGCAGCAGGCAACTTCTTAAACAAAGAAACTCAAAGTAGGGAAGACGAGGAATGGCAGTGATACTGGAGAGCCTGTAAGAAACTAATTTCAGAGCAGAGAAGAAGACGAGCTCTGAGAGATGTACCATTGGAGTCCCTTAAGGTGGTGGTATGAGCTTGCTCTCACTGAGCAGGAGACAAGACTGGAGGATCTGAGCAGCAGGATTACTTTCATGGAAAAGTGAGAAGCTTGTTATAAAACCCTGTATCCTGTCTAATATGAAAAATCCAGGATTTTCCTTGGTGATATTTGTCTCTGTAATGTCCTTGTTAAAACTGACCATTCCATTGTGTCAAAGAAATATCACAAAATTATCCAGGAGTGAAGGCTGCTGCACCCACCTCTTCTGCCAGCTTATACTGTGGGATAGAAATGGGTTCCACTATGCAGGAAGGAAGGAAACTCCAGAGGTACCTGATGTACCTCCTTCCAGAGTGAAAGGTGTGGTTTTGGGGAGACTGAGGCTCAGGAGCAGGCAAGGGAGGCCTCCATGGGGAGAGGGTCACTGGTGCCCCAGGATGAGCTGGCATTAGCTGCAACTTCTTGTGGGAATACCCAAAGAAAGAAAATTCACAGCAAACTCTGATACAAATCTTCAGAGATTCAACTGCAGCTGAGCACAAGTACATTTTAACAACTCCTTAGTAAATGGCAATTTTTGCCCAATACACAAGAGTGTCTCTATGCCCTTATGGTGTATTAGACACCTACAGGGACTCCCCATCTGGTTTATATAACATTTCATGCTTTCCACTCAGACAGTAGATATATACTTAGAAAAGGATTTCAGTGCTCTGCAGTACAGGTCCCATTCTAAAAAAGGAGATATTTTACTACAAGTGTTCCTAATTTAAAAGTTTATGGAAATACAATTAAGAGAGATTTGCTATTGTGTTTTGTTGCTACTGGAAAGGATGGGAAAGGTGGGAATAATTTCTTGCTATTATACCAGTCATTTCAAGAACAAAAATACATATAGAAAAATGCCATGTATCTAACTGTAGTTGTCGTAGTGTTAAAAATCACACCATTCAGTAATCTGTTTTACTAAAAAGACTACTGGAATAATCCATTATAATCCATTAATATCAAGTATTTCTTATGGTTAAAATTACAAATTAAATAACTTAAAAATTAAATAGCCATTCCATAAGTAAAACCAGGTAGCAATCTTTAGGGCATATAACAATATTTCTGTTTCCCTTGCTGAATAGTTATGTCATCAGTACAATGGATATCCATATATACCCCCATAGCCAGAACACTGTAAAATTAACAACTTGCCCTGAGGGGTTTTGCTTGGCAATCAGATATTACTTGTTTTAGAATTATCACTTCACAGCTTCTACTTAATAAAAACAATCATAACTAAATTGGAGCTTAATTTCCAGGGAAATTCACAAGAACCAGTGCACCATTATACTAGAGTCAGATTTCAAATCCATTAAGGAGCTTTGGCTTCCAATGCCTGTTACTCAGCACTGGTTTTCCTTCTGTGGCAGATCTTCTCTTTATTCATTGCTTGCCCACACACCTCTGGATTTTCTGCATCTCCTGCACTACTCGTGATACTGGCTGAAAGAAAACTATAATATAAAAATGATGCCACAATAGTTGAATACACTGACCTGGAGCTTCTTTATTTCAGTAGAGATATAAAACAGATAAATCAGGCTTTTTTTTTTTTTTTTTCACCTGAAATACAGAAACTACCTGATGGCTTTAATGAAAGTATTTTATTAAAAGACATCTCTCCTTCTAGCCTTCATTCTCATTACGTTTTTGTCGCATTAGTCATCTGGCACCTCTGCTGGAAGGTGAATCCTTCTCCAGGCTTGTGGCAGAACTGGGGGAGGCAGCAGGACCTGGGAAGACTGAGACAAGCTCAGCCCAGGGCCCCAGTGCTGAGAAGGGAATGCTCATCATCTTGTGCTATGAGGTGAATGGCTCCTGCTATGGAACCCACCACATCTTTGGGATCCACCTGGCCTTTTATCTGGCCTGTGCCTTGGGCACACTGATCACAGTGCTGAGGAATCTGCCTGTCATAGCTGTCATTTTGCAATTCAAAGCTCCACCAACCAACCACCAACACACCTCCACCAGCCTCCAGCACCTCTCTCTCACCCTTGCTCCCCTCCTCCTGGGGCTGACCATGCTGCTCTTCAGCACCAATCAGTCCGTAAAGAGCTGCTGGTATTTCAGAGATGACTTCTGTAGGCTGCACACCTTTCTGGGCACACTCTTTAGGTTGACATATGCATTTCATCTGTATTTAATTTCCATTGATTAGTACTGTGCCATCTATGACCCTTTGCTCTACCCCACCGAGTTCACCATAAGAGTGGCGTGTGTTTACACTGGGGTGAGGTGGGCAGTGCCTATAGTTTACATGTCTCCCTTCCTCTGCACTAAAGTGATTGCAGAAGAACTGGGCCATTTTTTGCAAGACATGCCCTGTGTTGGCAGCTGTCAGCTGCTGTTCAACAAGCTCTGAGAGTGGCTGAACTTCCCAGTATTCTTCTTTCCTTGCCTCACAATTATGGTTTTGTATGTAAAACTATTTACTGTGGCTAACAAGAAAGCCAGGTTGATGAACAACATGAGTAGGAGTCTAGGGTCTCAGTTACATGTGGGAGCATTCAAGAGTGCTAAATGGTAAAACTATTTTCCCTCTTTTTTATCTTATTATGGTTTTTGCATGGCAAGAAGAGTTTCCTCTACTAGTACGAATGAGCTACAACTTTGGGATGTTGTAATCTGTTCTGACATATGTTTATCTCAAACCCTTTTTGGTTTCGTCCATAATCTTAAGATCCCAGTCAGAAAAAATATCAGTATTCAAAATACTTAAAGCTAAAGAATGTGTCTGAAGGAAGGAGAGGAGAAAGAGGGCTTATGTGTTATTTTCAGGGATGTCCTGAATAGCGAGTGACCATACAATGCTGGTGTTTTTAAACTGAGACATTTATGAAGCCTTATGCCTGGAATTGGAGTGTCATTCAATCTCACTTCATTCTCCTAGTGTCTGATATGCCCTCAGTTCCCTATATTAATCTTCACTGTTTCTTAAGACAGAAGCAAAGGCCTCCTACTGTTCCCCTGTCTACTCATGCTGTAGAAGAAGGTAAAAACCTGAACCTTACTGCATACAGCTTTAGATTTTCTATAATAAGGGTATCAAACCCAGGGGCCAGGCTAAACACTGAAAGGCATAATCAGATTCTTAGAACAATTCAGGTGTCAATTTACCACAGAAATATATAGGAAAGCTGTGGTACATCTTGAAAGACCTAGACTGTGGGATGAGTTTCAAGCTTAAGACTCAAATTTAATGTGTATAGATAGGTGTTTATAGTTGTGATAAATGTCTAAGCACTGATTATAGCTACAGCCAGAATGGCTGTTTAAGCTCAGGCTGTAGTCAGTGGATATTTAGGATATGAATCATTTGCCCAGTGCTACCTAAGGTGCCTTATGGAACCTGAGATGTCTACGTGGGCCTAGCATCCAGCATCAATGAAGCACCAGCTGAGAGCTAGCTGGGACACATCTGGGCATATAAAATGGCACTAGATACCCACCTGTGAGGCATCAAGCTTAAGAAAAGCATATAATAGAAGTTTGGACATTTAGCTATGTAGAAATCTGCAATTCTCACACTGAATCATGTCCCAGGGGCATATTAACAACATCTTTCATTGATACCTTTTGCTCTGAACTTGCTGCAGCCAAAGCAATAGAGAAAGGGAACTTCCACTGAGTTTCTAGCTGTTTTTTGAAGTATCTTCTACCAGTACTCAACAGATTACAGAGGATACATACCGTGAATGTATTCAACTATCCACTTCTTTTCCGAGTCACATTGCATAGTCTGTCTTTATAGTTTTCTTCTGTGAGCCTTATTCCCTCAAAGGGTTACCACTGCCTATGCCACAATATAAGGACTATGTCATGGCACTGGGTGATAGTTGCCACCTCCTTTTTGGCTAAACAGCAGGCTGGAATGGATAGAAAAGCAGAACCCAGACTACTGATATGTACAGTTTACATAGCCAATTTCTGTCAGGTTCCCTTTGTGTGGGGTTTTTTTGTTTGTTGTTTTTTGTTTGTTTGTTTGTTTTTCTCTCCATGGTTTAAAAAAGTAATGAAGGTAATTATGAATTATAAAATGATGATGATGTGATGATACGTTGTAAAATGATGAAGATTGATTGCTCAGCAATGACCTCATTTTCAAAATTACAGGCTATTGAATTCTGCCAGAGCTGGCTGCTGACCTCAAATTCCACAATTTTTTTTTTTTTTTAATACATTTCCTTCTGTAAAATTATATTTCTTTAGCTGGACAAAATATTGCTATTTTATGGCCCTTATGAATCTTCATCATCTTAAAACAGTTTGGTTGAAATTAGAAATATGTATTTGCAGGTACTTCTTAATTAAAGATGGGGCTTTGAAACAGTAACATCAGCTCATTGCACCAATGCAAATGAAATCATATTATGGTCTTTGAAAATTAAACAGAAAGGCAAAGAAAGATTTGAAAATAAGTAAACTTCATTTTCTTTGTTTTGGGGGGGTGGGGTGGGGAGAAGACAGGATCATTATTAATGTTGGGAACATAATTTTTCTCTATTTAAAATGTATGCTATCCCATTAATTACTACAGCTTGAGAGCAAGTAACAGTCAATACAATTTTTTTTTTAAACAAATAGGTTTTACAGGTTATTCTGTAATATAATTAATCCATAAGCTTGTTTAGGCTGGAAATCATCATCCATCATAATTTTGTACAGCATCGAGTGTAATAGGAACCTAATCTCATTTCAGGTTCTGGAGTAGATATTTTAATTAAATTAGCAAACAGAGATGATGACAACAATAACAGGAATTCTTCCAGATGGTCAGATGCATCAGTAACAACAGTATGGGAAGCTCTGCCAGCCAATTTGCCATTGGTAACAAATACTGTCGGCGTTGCTCTTCCTATCTAAAGTTAGAGGTGAGCAAGCGAAATGCAACAGCAGAGAATGAAATTTGCCCATTAGATAAATTACACAGCACTTAGGCATCGCTCACGCCTTGGAAAGAGGACACTCATCAGGAATATGAGGCCAGGGCTGGGCTGCTTCCTCTTTATTCAATTGTGCATCATACAGACCTGGGGAGTTGCACGGAAATGAGTGCCACATTCCTGTGTCACCAGTGGCCCCGATGCTTGTGCCACCCACACTACTGGGCCCATGTGCCTGACAGTTCAATGCCAGAGGGGAGCTGGAGGTGAGAGGCGGAAGCAGAGGGCCCGGGAGGTGGGGCAGCTTTGGATACCGGGCCAGGAGGAAGGCTTGCCCTTTTGAAATCTCACTATACTATAATAGTTTTGATTTCATTTCCAATTCTTCCAAGCTCTGGATGTCATACTGAGTACAGATCCTCAAACAACATGTGTTTGAAGTGACATCCCTATTATCTCAGTTTTACATACATCAACAGGAATATAAATGGTGTGTACTCTGATCTTCAGTTAGTGAATACACAAAGCATCCTCCATGGTATGCTGTACCTGTGAATAGCAGGGTCTCAACATTTCCCCCTTTGTTTCCCCAGAGATTTTCTTATTTCATTTAATCAACTGAAATCTGATCATGTTCCAAAAGCAACAGGAAAGGTCCATAAGCAGGTGAATATATGATTCCAAACTCAGTCCCTGGGTGACACTGGTGTGGGAGGTCTCAAAAAAGGCCACTTAAATTAGAGACAGAATTGTGTAGCAGCACTCCATTTCAGCATCTCTGATGAGAACACTTAGAGACAGCTTCTTTACAACTCCTGTCCATGCATCATTGAAAACAATCATATTTGCTAACAGAGGAAAGCACACAGGAACTGAAGGAACCCTGCTGTTTTGTCTAAGAAGGTGAAACTTTCTCCCAGCCAACCTGTTTTCTATAGGAATTAACAGAAAACCTTCAAGGGCATACTATGCTCTTAGCAATATCTGATCAATAAATAGGACTGTATGGCCAGTCTATTAGATGTATCTTCATCAATATTTTATGTTATTGTATTAAAGAGGCTATTTAAATATTTTCATAGTATGGATAACATTTTAGTGGAAAGTTTGGTTTATAATATAGTTTTTCCTCCCAGGCCGTAATGTATTTGCTGCAGCCAGTTACTTTAAAGAATAACATCACAAGCATTTTTAGGTATTGACCAATAAAAGGTGGATGCTGATGATAAATGAACTAACAGCAGGTGAGCACCAGCATTTTGTCCATAAAACATTGTGCATCTCTAGGAAAGTGTTTGCATACCTCTTTTCCACAGCATGAGAATGAACATCAATCAGTGATGACTGTGTATTCACCCCCAAGTGACAAAAAGAAGTACCCAAGCAGTGATCTGCAGACGAAGTATTCTCACTGACAATGGGTCACTTCTTTCAATTGGAAGCACATATCTGAAATCAGACAGCAAAAGATGTATTCTTTTCTGGAGAAATACTGACAGTGAGCTCAGCTGAGGCTTTATAAAGCAAGAGTGACTGCGCTCAATCAACAAAGATTATATGACAAACACTTGGAGATAAAAATCAAGGTGAGGCCTTAATTCAGAAGGGATGTGCATTGTACTCTAATTAGTGCACTGTCTAGTGGGATCATCTTGGATCAGTTTCAGTACAACAACAGCATGAGGGGCAAACACTTGCACATGCAGCAGCACTAAAATCATTGCTAATCAAAATAGCCTATTAAAACTAGAATGAAGATGTATACAGCAATCCTGCAGCAGGTGAAAGGACAGGTATATCAAAACGGGGTTTTCTTAATAACTTATGAAAGTGAGAAAAGGACATTTCTGAGCATCAGTTAACATAAGAACTATATGTAGACACACCAGCCTCAGAGGTTATGTTGTCTCTCCTTTCAGCATACTGTGAGAAACATCAAGAACCACCAATATAAAGGGTATTCTTTCTGTTTCAGGCCCTTAACTTCACTCTAATGATCTAGCATTTTATAGGACTACCCTGTTAGTGTTATTTGGTAAGGATGTTCTGAAGGTTTCCACTGCTCTGGTTATTTCTAAATCCTAGCAATGACCAAGATCTATGACATAGCAGAAATAAACTCGCACTTCCCAACTTCTACAGCTCTTCCCCAGCCAAGGCTGGGCTTTGCAGAGGAGACGGGTTCCCAGCAATCAGGTGTGACATGTTCTGTGGTATTTAATGTACATGGGGGCATCCTGCAGATGAAGCAGCTCAGCTCCAGGACCCTGGGGAGCATCTGGTCCTATAATTTTCCTTTTGAAGATCTGGGGAGGATGCAGAAGCGTCCCAGCCGCCATGCAGGCTCACCTGTCTCTTCTTGTCAGGGAGCTGGGTCAGGAGGAGACCAGATTTCCCCTGGTCTCTGCTCCCGCGGCTCCTGGGTACTGCAGCTGCTGCCCTCGCCCACTCCTCCAGCACCCTGAAACGCATGCCAGCAGCCCTGCAAATGCACCCCTCATTTTCCATTGTTCCTGGCATCACTTGCGCCCCCTCTCTCAGTTGCATATTATAAATCTCTTCGCTTCAAGACACCTTTAAATTTCTGTATCATTTCTCAGTCACTTTCTTCTAAGTGTCCATTCCCATCTAGAGACAAAGTGACCAAAACCGAAGGCAGTGCTTCTAGGCAGGATATTAACATAGTAACATCGTATTTTTCGCTGTAATATTGTTTCCTTACTCATGTTTCCCCCTTAATTCCTGATACAACAGTATCTTTTCCTTAAATTACACTCTCCCACGCATTTTTTCCACCCACGGAGGGCCGAGCGGCCGGCGAGGGGCCGGGGCTGCCCCGTCTCCCTTGGGAGCGGTCGGGGCGCGCCGTTGCGCACCGGCCGCCGCCGCCGCCCGCCAGAGGTCGGGGCACTGCCCGGCACCGCCCCGCACCGCCCCGCACCGCCCCGCCCCGCCCCACACCGCCCCACACCGCCCCACACCGCCCCCCGCCCCCTCGCTCCACCCGCCAGGCGGGACAGCGCCGCGGCACCGCCTCCTCACGCCTTTGCCGTCACGGCGGGACGGGGAGGGGACGGGGCTCGTCTGCCCCTCCCCGCCCTGCCGCTGTCGCCAGCCGCGCCCAGGGGGAGCAGGTTCGCCGGGGCCGGGTAAGGGCAGGGGGAGCTCCGCTGGGGTGTTTGCTGCCCGGGGTCGCCGTCCGCCCGGAGGAAGGGTCGGGCAGGGGGGTCTCCGGCCAGCCGGGACGGGGCTGCCAGGCACGGAGAACCTGTCAGCACCGCTGGGAGGGGCAGCAGCGCCCCGCGGGCCCTCGCTGGGGTCGGGGCCGCCCCCCGGCTCGGAGCTGCCACCCGGCCTGGGGTGAGCGGGGCGGCTGGGTGGCGGGGGGGGTGGGGTGTAACCGGCCCGTGGGGCGGGAAGGGTCGGGTAGGGACGGCGAGGCCGGCGCGGTTTTGGAGCGCGGTCGGTTGTGTCACCACCACCCTCTTTTCCGCGCACCCCTTCCCGTGACATCCCCGTGATATCACGGCTCCGGGCTTGATGCTGACCGTGGTGCTCAAGGGAGAGACTCGGGGCCTACAGCTGGTGTTTTGCAGCAGCTTGTGTCGAATTGTAGGGTAGGATGGTCCCTTTGCTGCATTGAAACGCTCTCCCCGCTGTTCCACATCGGAGGTGAGCAAAGCATGTCAGCAGGAGAAAGGGGGTTTATAAAAATCACCTACGTAAATAGCGAGCCGGGGCCTGGCGCGCCAGGCTCCCGGCCAGACCTTATCGCTGCTTTCTTGGTGAGCCGCTCGCTGCTGCAGCAGCAATGGGCACTTCTTGAAACTGTAGAAGGAAGTGGAAGGTTTCACTCCTCTTTGCATGAAATGCAAGGCACGGCATCTTAATTGAAGCTCAGTGATAAAATCCCGGGACGTTTATTGCCAGGAGTGATGTGCTCATGCGCTGCAACCCTCTCCACTGATGAACAAGGTGTGGAAAGGCAGAGCGCCGTGCCAGCAGGGTGAGCAGAGCCCTCCTGACTGGTTGTTGTCCAGGTCTGTGCTTTGCCGGCAGTGCAGCCCTTCTGCTTGGAGCTTGGGGTTTTGTGCAAGTGCTGTTAATAGAAAATAAGAAAAAGAGTCTTCTTCATGAAGACAACTTATGTAGTCTTAGATCAGAATATTAAGTAACACTCATTTGGTGGCTTACAGTGAAGTTAAACTCTTTTTGGAGGGGAGGAGGAGGCCATGAGCTGCATGTAGTCCTTAGCATCCTGGAAGACCTCAGAGAGACTCAGCATCCAGAGCAGGAAGATTTAGTGTAAAGATAACTTCTCCTTTGGTGTAATTGATCTGAGCATTTGGTTCAAAGTAAACAAGCTCCAGTGGAAGAGAACATGTAACATGCTAGACATCATGTGGTTCTGGTTGATCTTCATTTTCCCATAAGATGTTGTTTGTCTGCCAGCAGCACAAGAAACTTGGCACTTCAAAATGATCATCCCAGGTCCGTTTTTAGCCCTCCTATTTCCTCCCCTCCGCAATAGTTTCAGTACCCAGTGTTCATTTTTCCTATTCCTGCTACATTGCCAGGCCTGTAAATGCTTTGTGTGCTCCTAGGAAACAAAATTCCCTTTCTTAAGGCATTTTCCTGTGAACTACCATGTTGTGTTCAGCTTGTGAAAGCTATGTGCTTCCTTCATCTATTTCATTAGAAATATCGGTGTGGATGAACTGGGCAGCGATAAGCATATTGTTTTTTTAGCCATATATGCTGAGAGTTGGTGATGCGTTAGGCCTAATAGTATTTCATGCTTCCATAATTGAATTTTCCTTACTGTGCAGTTCTAAATGGCACCGCTTTAAATTACATCTTTGTTGAACAGAACTGTTTCTAGGGAAAATGACTAAAAAATGACTAAAACACTGACGAGTGGCACAAGGTATTTTTTTTTTCTTTCTAAAAAAAAAAAATACTGCTTGCCGGTACACCCTGTGAACTTGGTTATGGTGTGTTTCCACATGACTAATGTGGCAAAGCTGAGGGAATTGGGCAGAGTAGAATAGGAAATTACCTTTTGACAACTTTCATGTTAGTGTTGCTGCATTGGAGCAAAGAAAGTTTTAAATAAGCTTTGCTTTTCCCTACCCTATATGGAATTAAGTTTGAATTCTACTTGAAACCAGATGATAAAAGAAAATCTGGAAACTCTTTTTCTTTCAAGAAGGTAGGAAGGAATTAATTTTACTGCTATTTTGTTTGCATGTTTTTTATGCTTCATAGTTGGTTTTGTACAATGGGAGCGCCCAGCCTGTCTTTGCAGATGAGGATTCCAGCACATTAGGAGCTGCAAATGCACGAAGTGAAAAATATGATCTCTGTCTCTAAATATTTTAGCCTAAGGAGCAAAAATAGATAAAACTGGAAAAAACTTAACCTTCCTCACCCCCCCTAGAGGAAACAGTGACAGCTTTAATGCTCACCTGTATATTACTAAGTCAGTTGTTATGAGTCTGATATGAGAATCCCTCAGGTGCTATAGCAGGTTGTACTTATTTTACAGTGTGCAGTCTGCCCTTTATTCCAAGAGCTTTTATTTTTTTTTTTATTTTATTTTTTTATAAGATTAATTTTGCCCACTGCCAGTCTACTGCTGAAGTCAGCAGCAGATGCTGTCTGAAGATGGTAACGTGTTTTCAGTTGCCTTAGGCAGTTGCCAGAGTCACTCTGTAGATGCACCTTATCTTAGTATTTGGGTGGTAAAACCTACTGAGGTGAAATATATTCAGCAATGTCATATTGCTGAAATCTTAGTAATCATGGCTGTGTACCATGATACAAATTTTCTGCAGCTAAGATTGTGACTGGCTATATTTTTTTTTCTTGCCAAACTCTTTCAGCAGTTCATAATTTTTGCCTATGTTTTCACCCTTCTTGAAGGATTTTGCACCTTTTTTTTTGGCAGTAGTTTACAAAGGAAGTCACATTTAGGAGTTGTTTGGGAGAAGCTTTGTTTCTCTGATCTTAATTTAGAAAAAAAAAATGACATACATGAAAGCTCCATGACTTGTCTCTGGATATTTAAAGGCATAAAAATCCTAATTCAAATCAGATTTAAATTTTCAAGCATTTCTATGGAATGCAGCATGTACATTTTGCTTTCTGAAAGTTAAGGATCCATGTAAACATTTCTAGGTCCTGATGCTCAAACAGTAAAATTATCAGTTAAGGGTTCTCACCCTAATGTATATGGGCTAGATTTATAGTAGAAGGAAAACTCTTACAACATCTAAATGAGAAAGTACAAAATAGATTAGGTGCTTATTAACTGTAGCTGACTGGAACCTGCAAGATACTTAGGTGACCGCTGCTGGGGTCTAACATGTGCTGTGCTTGTTATGTCTCATTGTTTTGTACTCATGGAGCTTTCAAGAATGGCACTGAGGAGCTGCTCAGTTGTGGAGTTCCCACTTCTTATTTCTGCATTCAGCAGTGATCAGACTGGTAAAAGCCAAGGGAAAACTAGTTTTTTTCCATGCCTGACAAACACCTTTCTAGAAAACAAGCTGATACTAAAGTTCATGTTTTGCTTGGGTATGAAGGGACAGCGTGATGCAGGAGACAGTTAATGCAAAAACTAGGAAAAATATGTAGCAATTGTTTGAATTCTTTAAACTTCACGTGTGTACAGAGAGATCTTGCTTCAGCAAGCACTGATGGAGTGTTCTGATTCTTTATTTCGTTTGTGCCAGTAGGCTTGCTTTTCTGGACTTTTTTCAGTAGCTTGACAAGCTGAGTTGCCACTAAGTGTACGGCCATTCAGAGACAGAGACGCTGAGGGGAAGATAAAGGTACAATCAAAAAGCCCACACCCGACTGAACCTTTTAGAGGAACTGGAGACAACCACAGATGCAGCTCTGTTCCAGTTTGAATGCAAAGTGTACTTCTCTCAACTGCAGCTGATTATTAACTTTCCCATTTTGAAACTTCTGCGGGCAGTAATACCAAAATACATAATGACAGAGTCTTTAAATGCTGTGGCAGTGAAAAGGGGGAATTTTCTATGGAAATTCAGTCTTGATGGGTGCTCCTATCACCTTGATAAGAACAGAAATGCTTGGTGCACATATCTGTTTCTTTTTCTTGGTGGTTGAAACCCTGACCTTGTCAAAGCCATTAGCGAAACTCCTGTTGGCTTCCCAAGGGCTCAGCTATCCGTGTTTCCAGAGGAGTTTGAGTAACTCAGTGCTAACAAATGAAAGGTGTGTGAATGGAAGTGGGGTGTTGGTTTGGTTCAGACATTCGTGTTGCTGTGAGAACTAGAATGAGGAAGAAGTTTATGCTTCCCCTTGAAAAGTAGTAGTAAACAAAAACAAAATTTTCCTTCTCTTTGGGCTGTTCAGTTTGTTTTTTCTTGACTTGCGGAGTTTGTGGTGAAGATTAGGAAGGGATGAGAGCTGATGGCAAACTCCTTACCTCTCTGTGTTAGCCAGACCAGTAACTTACCCTGTCACCAACCTGTTTTATCAACATGCTCAGGAACAGCATTGCTGGTGGAAGAATTTGTATAGACTAAAACTGCTGTGAATTTACACTGCTATTCTACAAATTTGTGGTAAATCTCAATTTATTTATATATGTCAATACAAAGAATTGTATCAACAAATAGAGATGTACATGTGCAGATGAAAAGCTAAACTCTATCCTGTGAGTTTTGCAATCCATGATCTGAACATCCTTTCATAATGTGTTGTGTTTGGCTGCCCAACTCTGTAGCTAGAAAGTTGAAAACTCAAGGTCTTATGCATTGTACAATATGTACATTTCTCAGTATAGAGCAGTGTAACTTGTTCAAAGGTATGGTTAGCTGTAGAAATTTTCAAGACAAAAAAAGGAAATCAATCTCTGCTTTTGTCAAAACTCGGATGAAATATTCTGTGTCTGTCTCTTGATTGTAATGCTGTTGCTGAGAACAGAGTTACGGGCAGCTGTCTGGTGAATACAAATATGAACAGAGAACAATCATGAAGGACAATTTCTCTTAGTTCTGTAGCCTTCTTATACAAGGTAATTTGGTCTCTTGCTGTCTCTTCTCCCAAGTAGCTGCATTTTAATGTTTAACTTTCAATGGTAAATATAATATGTAACTAAAAAGTATTTTTAGCTAGTGCTAGTGTTGTAGTTAGCATGCTAGTAAGGTGTCTAGAAATAGTCTTAACCTTTAAAAGTTACAAACAATATTAACAGTACTGAGAAATCTTATTTTTCAAAGTAACTTCTTTTAGGTGGTTTCTTTGGATTTTATGCCTATGTTTATATTTTCCACTGTATTGATAGAACTTCCTTACTTAGCCCATACACCAAGGTGTAGAGACGTTTATTCACTATGGAGTCGTCATGAGTTTGGTCTTACAATACAAATTCAATGCAATATTGCCTAGGGTTTCCAAAAAGATGAAGGGTTGTTATGCCAGCCTTGGACCAGATAAGTGGGACTTAGGCTGTCTGGCTGACTGACTTCAAACTTCAGTCTGTCACCCAAAATAACTTGAATCTGCATGTGGTACAGACGACAGGAAACAACACTGCAGAGAGCCAGCACGGCTCATGGTGATGGTGCTGCAGGTAGGTAGAAGAGTGCAAATAGACTCCCTGCCACCTCATCTGCAGTCAGGTAGTTCATTACTAGGGGACACTTCAGAACCTGAAGACTCCAAGCAGGGTTTGAGATGCTGGTGCCTCAGCCATTTCAAAATCTTCCTTGTAGCAGCAGCTTGCTCATCTGGCACAGGTAAGGTAACCCCACTGAAGGTCTACTTGGATGTGTCTGACCAGTGCAATGGCTTGGCAGCTCCACTAGAGATCATTTCATATCACAGAGATAAGAAAACAATCACGTTTTAAAACAACCAGGGTGTAACTGCACTGTATTAATACAGGCATTTCTGAAGGTGAAAGAAAAGAACATTTGGCAACAAGGACTGTTAATTTTTTTTTTTTTTTTATGTTCATAAGGGCTTGAATTTGCAAACTGTAGCACAGCTGGTGTCACACTTGACAAATCAGTTGGCCTTTTTCATTTCCTCCTTTCCTCTTTAAACATTTAAATGTGCTTTCTTTCTCTCCCTGAAATTGAGTTTTAACAGTGTCTGTTAACCAGAAGCTGACAGGCCAAGAGAACAGGACATTGCTTGAAAGGCACGTGGCTGGGGTTGAACAGTGGAAGTGCAGGGAACTGGTGAGGTGAAAGTGTTGAACCCATGAAGGTGATGTACAGGAGAGCAGGAAGGATACAGTTAAGACTAAGCACAGCTTTGGTGAAACTGTGGGATTGCGTTGAATGCATGGGTGCTTGATTAGTCTGCATTCTCACTGCAGAACAGATAAATTGCCAGTTCGATTTGCACATGTGTCCTAAGCTGTGTCCTGTTAATTTACCTGTAGAGCAGGAGTGTTCAAACTCATTTTCACCAGGGGCCACATCAGACTCATGGTTGCCTTCAAAGGGCCGAATGTAATTTTAGGACTGTATAAACATGACTACTCCTACATTTATGAAGTCCTAAAATTACATATGGCCCCTGGTGAAAATGAGTTTGACATCCCTGATTCAGAGTATCCTTGAGTTAGTGCTGAAATTTGGTCTTTATGGATGGAAAGCAGGCTATGACATCTCTAGTAGTTACATGCTGCATGATCATGTATGTGTGCTTTTAGGGCAAGCTTATCTGTGAGTATTTGCGTTGTCAGATTTTGACCTTTTTAGATAACATATGACAGTTCTGGGTGAAAAAAACACCCCTAAAAATGCACTTGTTTACCCAAGTTGTTGAAAAATTAGTTCAGATTGAAAAACTCAGCAACTGAAACAGGATAAAGTGGCAATTCATAGAACTGGATTACTACTAAAACTGAAGTTGATACAAATGATTGGTGTTCAGAGAGAATTAGGCGCTTTCTTCATTCCGATATCTTGTGCAATATCTGCTGGGATTTTTTCCAGGGGTTTATGTATGCTAGGTTGTGTCTGTGGGATGGGTGATACGTGGTATGGAAATAACCATAATTGGTTTGGGACATAAATCATCAGATGATTTGACATTGACAGATTAAACATATCGTATTTTTCTGGAATGGCAACAAATGAAAATGCATACTTTTTCTTTGCTTACAGTGGGGAAAATGTGTAAGAATTTTGACAAAGGATGTAGTTTGTGATGTAGCTGCTGTTAAACAATTGCAGCTATTAAGCCATGTGTATTACCAAGAATCTTAATAGTAAGAGTTATTGTAGGAAATTTAAAAAGGATTTCATAATCTATTCAACACTTCTTTAAGAAAGCATTCCATTAAATGCCGTCTTTGAGGTACTGTTTTTTTTTTGAGAGGGTAAACATTAGCTTATGGAGTTTTCTTTAATCTTTTCCTGTGTTTTCTTCTATAAGACGATGAAGATCATTGTAAATCAATGACCAAGACATAACTCTGTTTTCTGGGGGTGGGTTTAGTTGTCTTTACTAGGTGGAGACTGTCTGACTTGTTCCTGTCGTGGATGATCTTGACAACAAATCTGCTCAGCCATGTCGTACGGTGCAGGTTTTGGAGATCCTAATCAACTAGCCCAACGCATAACTTCTAACATCCAGAAGATTACACAATGCTGTAAGTTGCATTTATGCATGTTTTATATAAAACTTTAATAATTGTAGGGCCCCCTGTTTGAGGTGGGGTTTTCAGAGTCGTTCATGGGAATTCACTCTTTGACTTCACCTGCTCATTTGACAGGTTTGTGGCACCTCACACAGCAGGTCCAGTCCTTTGTATGTATGGCGGTGATCTATCCTGGGAAAGTATAGTTTCACTCTGTACTCACCAAATGAATAAATTATTAGTAAGGTGTCTGCTGGTAATAAGCCATTTTTGTCCTGGCTCTTTATGTGGCACCTTAAGATGATAGGCCGAGATGTTTGCTAAGCAAGGATTGCATTAAATATTTGCTGGAGCTAGAATTATTTAGCAGGGATGAAGTTTTGGCCTTGCAACTTGCCCTTGGAAGTACATATTTGATATGTAAATAAGATTGTGCAAGTTTCAATATACCTATGCTTAGATTCATGCCAATTGACTGGGATGTTCAAGTTAAAGGTAAGTTAGGCTGCTAGAGTTTTCAGTCCTTTTCCCTTTTTCCCCATTTTCCATTATGTTTTTAATATGTGTGTGTATATAGAGCAAATACAACTTGATCGCACAAATTACACAAAGTATAGTGTTCATCAGAAGGGAGATAGCTGTGGACAGCATATGGCTGGATTTTGGCATGCATGTTTTTAGTGTTGTGTAGCACATACTGTGCATGTAGAAATTGGTATTTTATTAGTATTAAAACTTCAAATTAATTCTGATCAGTTAAGTATTTGAGTTTTTATTAAAACTCTTATCTCTGTTTTGCCAGACAAGTTTTAGACATTTGTATTTGTAGCACAGATGAATGACACTGATTGGGCTTTTGCCTAGTTTTTCAGCTACATTTTGCATTTTCTTCCCCAAATAATTTATTTATATCTCAACAGACAGGAAGAAAAAAATCTTAATTTTACATTATTGGGAAGTTTCTGTACAGCAGGGTAGTATTTCCTCAACCTAAAATTAACAAACTGGCTCTGTAAAAGCCCTTTTGCTCAGTGAATTTAGTCAGTCTTTTGACTTCCAACTCTGCCTTCCAGAGACACCTGTCAACCTGTGACAGACACTGAGACTCCAACATGCACAAAAGAAGTCTTGGTTACCAGGTGAAAATGTAAAGTGAAATCAACGGTTGCAAGTGGAGCACTTTGGTTACTGAACATAATTAACCATCTTGTGCTAGACTCAGCAAGTCCTTAGTCTCAGCCTGCCTCTTCCATCTACTCTCTTGCTTCTGCTCTATGTCCCTTCCTCTCGTGACAAATGAGGCGTACTAAAAGCAAACTGCCCAGGCTTAGATAGGAGACATGGCACATCTGCTCTCCTTCCCATTTTGAAATTTACAGGGCTGAAGTCTGAGCAACAAGTGGGTGCTTCTGCCATTCCAAAACCCAAGTCTCAATCTTTCTTAGCCCTACTACTGCATGGCTTCAGAAACAGGAGCTTTGCCCTCAAAAGCTCCAGCCAGGCACTTCTCTAGGACTGGTAGGTGCACAGCTGGATTCTATCCCTCGCTTTTCTGTAGGTCTGACTGAACTGTGACCACTCAGTTACTATTGTAGTCCATTCTCCTCTGGCAGATGTTATGAGGATCTGGATCCTATGGGCATGCTGAACATGTTTCCTGCACTGAGCTCTCTAAGGGCTTATGTACACTTCTCCAACTGTTTTGTTACCAGGTGTAGTACCTGTCCAGCTGTCTAGCTTTCTGTGTGAAGGTGTGAGCTGCAGGAACTTCCACACCAAATGGGCAGAAACCTGCAAACCTAAGGATCTAGAGCTAGTCAGCTGCTGAGCAGGTCTCTCTGAGACTGCAACTTGTGATCTTGGTTAGGGAGGAAGGGGGAGAGAAACAGGAGTCTTGACCCCAAATCCATGTTTTTCCTTCTAAACAGTTGGCTTGATTTTGCACTTCTGTCCAGAAATGCTTTGCATTTGTGAGATGTGTCAACACATTGGAAATCTTTTTGATTAACTTGGAGTTGTATAGATACTCTGGTTTTCTGAGTGAGATTAATAGAGTAAGACAGTTTTGTTTCCAATTATGAAAGTCTATCTTCTCTGGAATCTGGTCCAGAGTAACTGTGATTCTCTTTCCACGCCTTTCTTATACCTACTTATAAAATCTAGATGACACACTTTCTATTGGACTTTTGAAATGCGAATTTAAAGATGGTTGAGATTTGTCCTTGACTTGCTGAATATGAAGAACAGGTTTATAGAGAACATAGTATAAGGAACCATGCAGGTTGTAGAGCTCAAACCTTTCTGGGTTTTGCAGATGGAGAACCTACTATCAAGGTGTTCTTATCAGTGTTTACTAAAGGAGCAGTAGTTCCAGAACTGGGTTTCATAGGTTGCACTCTCACTTCTGTGGCAGCTTAATGGCAGCTGCTATTGACTTGAGAGAAATTCTTTCAATATTACCTTGAAGTATTTCCTGTTGGTCACTCATTTACAGCAACTGGATAGACAAGGAATGAGTGTGATGCACAGAAACAAGATGAGCTAGCAAAAAATATTTATTTGTGACAAAACAAGTCCTGCCTGCTTACAAATCTGTATTCCTACTGGGCATGTTGATTCACAATACTAGGGATATGTCTAGCATGATGAGAGCACTGAGTCCATGTTGTATTTTTTTCCTTTATTTTTCCTCCTCCTCTTCTAGAAAAACAGATAGCAAATTGTACAAGAGGAAATCTGATCTTTCAAGAAATGGAAAGGTGAAAGTAGAATCAGTAAAAGAAACAAGCAGCCGGATTTAAAAGCTTTAAAATATGTTAATTTCAGACTTCTTACAACTGTGAAGATGAGGGGGAGCAGTCCTTTGAAATCTGACAGTTTTCTGCATTTTAAATAACTGATTATCTGTGTGTAGCAAAAAGAGGAAAAGCATTTTGTTTAAAGATGTTCCCAAGAGAGAGCAAAATGGGAATTGAATTCATCTACAGGGACAACTCCAGTTACAGGAGTAGGAAGGGTATGGTTAGAGGAGTGGTGGCCTCTTCTACTCAACTGGAAAGATTTGACTTGTGTCTCTGACAGGAACTGTGCAAGAAGAAGTAACCAGCTGTGTTTTTTCTTCCCTCCACGTACTTCTTCTCAAGTCTCTCTCCCATGTGTGGGTCATTGAGGAAGCAGATTTGTATGCCTTTGTTTTCCTTTGCTCCTAATGTTTCCTTTGTAGCTACCAAATATATCATGCAGTGCAATCCGAGAAGAGAAGCAGGGATGATACAAGTAAGATAAAAACTATCGTGTCACCACTGGCATCTTAAACCAGGCTTCAGGAGCTGCCTTGTGCTTGGGAACACACAACAAAGCCTGGCATTGGTAAAATAAAATATCTTTGAGTTTTAGAGAATTTCAGGTTTGCAGACTGTAATCAAACAGTTACAGAACCTACACTAACTGAAGTGGGGCATTCATATTCCCTCCCTACTTCTCCTTTCCCAGCTTCCTCAGGTTAGAAAGGTCATGGCAGAATTTTGTGCAGTGGTAGTTGCAAAGTCAGTAAGAATGGCATAATCTACCCTTGCTCAGTACTGGCAAGGTCAGTGATATTTTGACTTGTTCATGCACACTGAAAATCAGTGCAGCTGGAGAAACACATGCTCTGCATGCTGCAAGATAATAAAATTAAAATAAAATTCAGTAGCTGCAATACACATATGGCTAGAGGGAGTCTGCCTGACTTTGAGAGATTCTTTCTCATAAGGGCTCTTGCTTTCTTTTCTGTTCATTTGGGTAGCACAAGCATCAATTCATAGAGAGCACATTCCCAGAAGGTCAGCTTCAGCCAGCAGAGTTCCCTCTGTCGTGTGATACCTCTCTTGTGACAGCAAGTTTATCCAGTTTCTGTTGCATCCCAAGTTTTCTGTAAACCAGTATTTTCCTTGAATATTGTTCAAGTGGGAGTTGAATTACATCAATCATATGACTTTCCCTTTCACTTTATGTAGCTGCAGAAAATCATCAACACAGATTAAACCCTGAAGAATATTAGAGTTCTAATATATGCCTTTTTGTTGTGGTTGAAGCCTGCTAAGTAGCTAAAATGTTCAGCTAAAAGTGGCTCAAACATCCATGAAAATGTATGTCTGCCAATATGTTTGTAGAACCAACAGATTTGCATCATTATTCTTTGGCTGAAGAAGGATGCAGATGAACGAGTTAAAAGTAAATGAAATCACTGAGCTGTTGAAATCAGAGCCTGTAAGAGAACAAGATTATATTCTGTCTATATTTAAAGCGTGGTTTTATACAGGTGTGATTTTAAAGCAAATAAGCTTACAGTAGAGTTTGTTGAGTCTTTCAGTGATGATATTGTCAGAAATTTCCAGTTAAGCTACAATTGAGCAGAATTTAAGTTTGTGGGAACATCCTAGTTGGAACAATTTATTATTGTTGTTGTTGTTGTCAGGAAGGTTTCTTGGATATAGGATGAAGTTTCAGTGAAATCTGGGAAAGGCTGGTGTTTTAGGGGTTTTAAGCACCACTATCATCTTCCACATTCTATTTAGTGGACTTTTCCAAGGCTGAGGAATTGAATGTGAATATATCCAATTTATAACCTGAATATGAAGGATAATAGGAGGAGGAATTCAAATATTTGGGTTTTTTCTAAATGCCTGTCTTTCTGTAAGGAGGAGAAGTCATAAAGCCCATGGTTCTTTTAGAAATAAACTATTTTTGAAAACTTCAAGCCTGAATTATTTGCATGCTGTAACTAAAGACTTTTTTCCCGTGTAAAATAACATACATATTTAAGGTACCATGCATTGCAGATTTTTTTCTGAATTTGAAGAGTTCTGTGAATGTTTTTTTGTGTTTTGTCTTGTTGTTAAAAATGTTTTAGTTCCATGGAAAATGACATATGAAACAGTGTCTTATGTAGATGACATTGCACGAGAGGGGCAGGGATTTATTTATGTTAGCAGCAGAACAGAGTGAAAAATGGGTCTCCCATGTACACCCCAGCCAGCTATTTGTGCTAGTATGTGCAGAAAAGGCAGAATTTGTCCTTGTCCTACACTGTTTTGCATTACCTTAGTTAACTAGTCTGGGTAATGTGGGGTGGAAAGAGCTCTGTAAATGAAGGCATCTTAGTTTAAGAGCGGTTTAAACAATAATTGTAAAAGTACTGTGCAATTTGCAAATAGCAAAGTGACCAGTGAAGACATCCACAATTTTGTCTGCAACTGTTGCTGATGGAGCAAGTATGAATGGACTCAGGTAGACAAGAGAACTTTTGCAAAACAGCATACCTTTGTAGCAGAGAGGGGCACGGATGTGGCCTGGGGCCTCATGTTCCTTCCTATCTCTAGATAGTTACATTTCAGAGCTTCTGTAAGGTACTTTATTACCTATTCCAGGTCAATTCTGTTGGATTTTCCTCCTTGCCGGCAGGAGGGGATTGCATGGCTGTTTGATTAGCCAGAGAGCCCCCTCTGAAATCTCCTGTAGAACTGCTGTGTTGGAGGCTGCCACTCCAGTTAGGGCTCAGAATAAACCTGGGTCAGTGATTGACGGCAAGTGACCCACAGAGTAACAGCTACTTGCACTTAATGATGTGTATTTAGTGTGTTCTACACCTGCATCAGAAGGAGCAGGCGCTACTTCAGTCCCACTTCCAGTGTCCTTGGAAGACCACTGTAAATCGTAGTACAATAGCATGAAATAATTACAGCTGCACTGAAAAAAATGAAGGTGGGTCCTGGACTCCAAATATTATTACTAGTGTTCCTGATCATCTGGGGGCATGATTCAATTTAGAAATGCTGGAAGCTATAATAAAATTCAACAGGAAAACTTACAAGACGTGGTGTTTTCACACTTGTATGTATTTACTGACTCTTTAGTCCTTAGAGGTGTGAGAACAATTTTCATCCTAATTTTATTTTCTTCTTCCCATACATACTTCAGTTACTGTTTGTGTCAATGTATCGTCCTGTTTTAGATTAATCAGTATTATACATTGATTTAAGACAGAATAAAGCAAATCACTTAAAGCCAAATCACTGACATGTTTAGATACTTAATTCCAATTAGGTGAGCTGTTACATGTGGGGTTGCTTTTTACTAAGTTGGAGTCTTTTGACTGGTGTCCTGGATTTGATTCCACTACTGAACTGTCACACTTGGTTGAAGTAAGAATAGTAAGGTGTACAGCTCAGCAGCGCTGTGATTTATTTAAAATCTCCAGTGAGTATGAACTATACTAGTAGCTTTAAAGAGGTACTTAAACTCACACAGTAAATTCCAATGTGCTGGATTTATTGCAACTACATTAGGTTGCTGTATGTCACAGCTTTTACGAAAGATTGATCCGGGAATGTTTTCTGCAGTGTCTGTCCATCTTTAGTCAAGTATTTTCAATCGAAGTGCAGAAGGAAAACACATTGAATTGAATTTGAATAAATTGAGGAAGCCTGTCATCTCCAGGCAAAAGCAGTTTGAATTCGTATAAATTTTACAAATAATTATTCTGTTCCAGTAACCTGCTCTGAAGTGACTCTGACATTTATTAGATTCCACACAACTTAATCTGTAACTGGATATGCTGTTTGGTGACTCACTTGCTCGGCTGGAAAAAAGGAGGAGATTTCTTCATAGTTATCCAACTGGTGGCAGCATATTTAAGGTCTTTGATGAAGCATTTCTGAATGGTGACTGTTCTGGTGTTGTATACACTGCTTATTTGTCATACGAAGCCATAGCTCAGCCTGAGTCTCACGTGGAGCAGACTTTGTGTTTGGTGCACACCAAGGAACGCTTTGCTGATTCTGTTTATTCTACTTGGACTCAGGAGCTAGGAAAAAGTCTGAAAATCAATGGCTTTTAAATCCCCGTTGTTAGTTTTAGTCCTGTCAACCTTAGGCAGTGACTAAAACTCTTGTGCCCCTTTTTAAGTAAAAGATGGTGACATGGAGCAGGGGGACTCTCACCATCACAGTTAATATTCAGTGCTCTGCACCTTAGTCCTGTGACAGGTCCCAAGCTTTGCTGTTCTGTAAGGCAGGTTTCGTCGTACTCACCCTGCCTGCTTAGCTGGTTCTTGTTCTCTGCAGTACAATGTCCTCGTGCTTGGTGTTCCTGTTGCTGCCGGTGTTTTCCCAAGCACACCCAGTGGGTGCCGCGTTTCCTGTGGGAGCATCAACCCCGAGCTTTTAAGAAACCAGGCAATGTGGGGGATCTGAAGGAAACTGCTGCTGCATGGCTATAGCGCAATCTTGTGTGATCTGAGTAAGGTTCCAGGCTGCAAAGAGGTAATAAGCAGCACTCATTAAATGTATTTTTTCCTCTCAATTTCATGCTTCTGTGTTGTGACCTTCTTTTTAGAACTCTGTGGATTACATGTGGATTCACCTCACTTTCCAGCTGTAGAGCTGCAACAAGCTAGGCCATGGCCATTTGGGGGTTTAAAGTTTGGTTTTCCAAATCTTAAATAGAACGGAGGTTGAGGTAGGGAGACAGCTAATTGCAGGTAACCTGGGAAAGCGTCTCTCCTGTAGCTGAAGTTACTGGTAAGTGTTCCAAAGACCATCCTCAGTTTCTCTTGTCTCACGCTGGGGATGAATGTGGTGCTTCGATACTTCTCAGCCCTGCCAGAGGAGGTGGGTGACCTACAGCCCAGTCTTCATATCTCTCCTTTTAATTAATTCTCTGCCTTTCAAATATAAAGATTTTACTGAAGGGTTTGGGACTTTTTTCACATTTTCTCCTGTAGTAAGACTATGGTGTTAGAGCCTATATGGTGTTTACTGATTCTCTACTGGAGACAGCATTGTTTGCTCCTGTATTCTTAGGGGCAAGAAGTTGTTTATGTTTTGATCCTCATTGTATTAATTTAAGCATTTGTATCTTTATTTTAAGTTTGAAACTTCCTGTGTGATCTTAAACATTTTCATGTTCAAGGAGCAGAACAAGCAGTTATGTCAACATAGATTTACTTCTGGTAACGGAACAGCTTTGCAGACTTGGCTGAAAAACAAGAGAATATGAGAAGAAAGGAATTGAAACTTCTTTCTTTCCCAGCCAGCTAACAGCAAACTGTTAAGCAAGGCTAATATATGATCCAATATGTGAAATATGTATCTATGGAAAAGATAGTACATATTGCAGATCTGGCCAGAAGATGTTTCTCAAATATTTCTACCTGTTAAAAAATGTAAACATTTCCACTGTAAATCTCAACACTTCTGTAACTCATGTAGAGAAAAGGAGGCCTTTTGTGTGAGACAGTATTACTCTTTTTTTTTTCTGTGTCCCTGTTATTTTTTTTTGTTGTTCTGTTTAAGTAGCAAGAGAGTTTCCACTGACTAGAAAAGAAACCACTGCTTGACTAAGTAAAAGTAAACATGAGCTGACTGTTAAATAATTTTCTCTGTAGGAATACAGGTTAGGTCTTAATTGTTTTTCTGGCTCATCATTAACCATGTCTGACCTGTTCCTGAGCATGTGACTGGTCTGAGAGTAGCCGAGTAGCTTTCATCAGCTGATAGTTATGTATTATGAGAGAGAGAGATAAGGAATGCTGCAAAGAAGTGAAAAGTCTTCTTACTAATAGAGTGTTGCTTCTTTCTAATACAAAACTCATTTTCAGGAGGAATAAGTGAGATTCTTTTGCACATGAGACAGTGATTGCTTGGAGAAAATGCATTTTGCTTGCATGATATCACACACCCAGCTTCCCACTGGGGGACTGCACTGCCTGGTTCCCGACGGGGACTGGCCTCCTGTGGTGGCTCACTGACAGACCACAGCTGGCCAGGTGCTGCTCTGGCAGGGTTGCAGTATGAGCCATGAAAGAGGTGTTGATTTTCATTATATGCAACACCTACCCTGATCTTCACTGTAGAAGTGAGAGTCCAGCACAGAACCACAAAGATGATTAAGGGAGTGGAGTATCTCCGTTATGAGAAAGGGCTGAGGGGGCTGGGTCTCTTTAGCTTGGTGAAGAGGAGACTGAGGGGTGACCTCATTAATGTTCATAAATGTGTAAAGGGTGAGTGTCACGAGGATGGAGCCAGGCTCTTCTCGGTGACAACCAATGGTAGGACAAGGGGCAATGGGTACAAAATGGAACACAGGATGTTCCACTTAAATTTGAGAAGAAACTTCTGCACAGTGAGGGTACCAGAACACTGGAACAGGCTGCCCAGGGGGATTGTGGAGTCTCCTTCTCTGGAGACATTCAAAACCCACCTGGACACCTTCCTGTGTAACCTCATCTAGGTGTTCCTGCTCCGGCAGGGGGATTGGACTAGATGATCTTTTGAGGTCCCTTCCAATCCCTAACATTCTGTGATTCTGTGAAGTGGCTGCAGGAGCTGGCGCGCCTCTGGTTGAGGCTGTTGCTGTATCCCGGTGACTCTGGTGAAGAATGCCGGTGTGCACTCTGTATGTGCCCTTCTGCAGCTCCTGAGCAAAGTCCAGCTGCTAGCTGTATGTACTCGAGGAAGCTGAGCTAAAGTGTGAGACTTTGCACTGAAATAGATTAAAATTGTACACAAGATCCAGTCAGGCTCTTTTGCAGAATTGGTGATGCCCAGAAGAACAGGAGAGACTTCTGGTAGTTGTGTTAACTCTGATCTTTCAGAGCTCCTTGGGAAGCTGGAAGAACTGGGAAGTGGGGAAGGAAAAATGATAAAGGGTGAGGTAACCTAGGAACCCATCAAAACTGTGCTCTGATCTTTGGTCCCTGACTGTTAGCAGTATGTTGGCATTGCAGAGCTAGGACTTCGTGAGCTGGGCCTATGCCTTTGGCTCTCTGGGACATTTGAGTGTTACTGATGGATTGAGAGGCACCAAAGCATGTGCCAGGTACCTGTATGTGCCAACCTGAACGCCCCGCACAGAGGTGAAAGGCTGGTTAAATGAGGGAGGCAGTGCCCTTCTAAATACCACCATCAGCAGTGAAGCCAGGAATTTAGGGACCTCTGTTTTATGAAAAGTAATCCCAGGTTTCCAGTGGCTTTGCTCTCCCTCTTCAGTGCCAAGATCCTCTCCCTGCTTGTTTCCCAAATGTGGCAGTGGAGGGAGCCAGCAGAAATGTTTCTACAGTCTTGCCTTCAGGAGGAGAGGCTAAGGCTACCCTACTTTTCCTTAGAGCAAAGGAAAGGATATTGACTTCTGTCTAAGAAGTTTCAAAGCCAGTTCTTGCTTTGAATCAAATTCTGTAATGTCTCTATGTGTAAATGTGAGGCAACAAGGCGCTTCACCTCTGTGATCCAAGTGATAATGTCTTAAAGCCTATTTTAAATTTTGTTTTTGTCAATAAAGCTGTATGAGTTTGTGAGTCTGGACAAATGCCTGTGTTTTAGGTGGTTTTGTTATTATTTGTATATTATCATATAAAATGTTTGAACAAGTAGTAGCTACAGTAAGAAATCCAAAAAATGAACAAAACAATGAAAAAAAACCCACAAAACAAAACAAAATGTCAAATGAATTACTAGGATGTATAAGAAATATTCTTTTTAGCTGGTATGCACTCTATCTTGTTTATATTAATATGAAGGAGCACAAAGGATGGATTTCTTTTAACTCATCAACTGGTTATATGTACTGTAAATCAAGATTTCAGGAATGTCAGTTTCTCTGCTTCCTGTGTTATACTGGTCCTACCAACTTGATTTTGGTTGGTTGGTTGTTTTTTTATGAAGACAGCTTCAGGGGTGCTGCTGAAGGCCACTGGCAAAAATTTACATTTACTGGTCTGCCTTTTTTCTGTTTGCTGACTTGAATAAGCAATGCATGAACAAAAACAAACAAACAAAAAAAAAACTGAAAAGAGAAAGGCTATTTCTTTCTACATAATATCCTTATTGTGAAAGCTTAAGGTGCAATGTGCTAAATTACAGGAAACCCAGAAAAAAATGTGACAGTTCAGTTCTCAGTTCTTGTTTGTTTGTTTCTTTTTTTTTTCCCCTTGAGGTTTGAAAACCCCTTAGCACTTGGCAATTTTGATGCATACTTACAGACTTCTTGGTAAAAGTTGTTTTAATTTCGTGCTAAATTATTGAATCACAAGAGTTAAACTGGGATGAACTTCCTTTTGCCTGGATTTGAGTAGCTGACCAGCTACTCTGTTCTGGCTTTTAATTTCCCCTTATTAACTTAGAATGCAAATATTTTAAGTATAGGCTTTGTTTTAGAGAGTTTTTCATGTGAGAGCCTTTATTTAAAACACAAACCTTATTTTCTTAATTTGCAGTTAAACAATGTATCTCTAGGTGGCGGTAGGACACACTGGTCCTTTTTCTGTCTTCAAACCCGCTGTTAACAAGAGTGCCTGTAGTTGGTTTCGTTCTGTTTTTCTCCCTGTAAAAACAAAAGCAGAATAACTGAGAATCTTGTCTCTGAATCAGAGGGGAGCCTGTCTTTGAACAAACAAAACTTCGGGTTAATTTGTATTTGGTTTTACAGATACTAAACCTTCACACTGTTGAATTCCAAAGGTAACACCAGACAGTTGCCTTTTTGTTTGTTTTAAAACAATGCATTATACCAAACATAAAAAGAAGGCTTAATGACCCAGAGTGGGTATTTATCGGGATGTGTTGGGGCTCCTGGCCCCAGCAGGTGGGAGAATCCCCGCAGGCAGGGATGGGCTGGTGCTCGGCAGCAGCTGGTGACCGTAGGTAAAATTCAAACATTTTCACCCATGTTTTGCTGATTTTCAGCAAAATTAAAATAGAAGTTGTGTGAAACCCATCTTATACTGCTGTTCACCTCAATAATTCTTACAGTAGCTTACGTACGCTCAGTCCCTCCAAAGATTTCTGCTTTAAAGGGTTTGATTACTACCTCATGCGAAACTTAGGTACTAAGTTTTTGATATCTTCATTACCTCTGTGTACACAGCAGGAATTTGCTATAGCAGTTGTTGACATGGGGACATTATGTAAAGCAGTGCAAAATATCCAATATAATCTAATTCACTGGGGACTTGCTATGAAACAAAGATTCAAATTACTATCGTTACTAAAAGTGTTCTCAGGAATTCCAGCTTTATCTAACTGCTTAACAAAAGTCACATGTAACTTTCTCCTTGTAACTGAAGTTCTGTCTGTTGCAGATCTCTTCCATGGTAAATATGGAAAAATAACTTTTTTTTTTTTTTAATGTGTTTATTCACTACTTAGAGATGCCATTTGCTGCAATTTTAAATATATTTAGGAAAAAAAAAAAAAAGAAAAAGGTGTGCTACTAAAGCGAGTATCCTACATACTATCACACAGTCATATTTTCTGCTGACTGTGTGGTACACCAGTTTGCCTGGAGAGGGCCACAGAATACAGGGACAAGTCTACTTCTAGCTGAGGTCAAGCAAAAATAAGTTATTTTGCATATGTATGCTTTCATTTTAGGAGATGTGAGGGTGTTAAGCTGAGATAAAGCACATTTAGGATATTAGTTTTGCAGTGTCTGTCCATTTTTCTCCTTGCTTTCTCATGTGACAGTAAAACATATTAAGCTGAAAATAAGGCTCAGATGATGTGTCACATTTTGCAGTTCAAAACTAGTAGATTTTATTAAACACACTTAAAAAAACACTGGTGGTTTATATTCCACATTTAAAAATGTGAAGATCTCAAAATTACAATTAAAATCTGGACATCTGACTTTTTTTTTTTAATGTACTGTAAGCTCACGAATGCTTTGTTGCTGTCTTTTCACTGATGCACTGGTTCTCAAATATTTGTGTATGACTATGTCATGGCAGTTTTTTGTATGGCTTTCCAAAATGACGTGTAAAATATGATTAAACCAGAGTTGTGCTGCTTATTTTAAAAATATTAAAAGGCCTGATTTATACTTACTACAGTGAAACTATTAACTGATCTTTAAATTGCCCATTTCTACCTAGGCACGTTAATACATTACCTTACTTAATAAGAAATCGTGAGTTTTGTCTTCAACTTGGCAAAAACCATTCACTAAATGTTCTAGGACTTCTTCAGCGGAATCTTTGTAGTAGGTTGAAAAAGTTTTGAGTATCAGTTTCTGTCAACTTTTATGGCTTTAGAATTGTCAAGTAAAAGTGCATAAAATTAAGTGAGAGTTGTCTGTGTCCCATTAAAAGTTCTCTTCCTCTTCACAAACAGCTGCCGAAATACAAAGAATACTACATCAGCTTGGAACACCGCAAGACACGCCTGAGTTGAGGCAACAGCTGTGAGTACTTCACATGAAAACGTTTAATTTCATTGCATTGTAAACAATCTCCTGGGAAGTGATGTGGTGTTTTTTTGTTAGGCAGAGTTCTTGATCTCACCAAGAAAAGAAAGGATAGAGAAACACAGTCTGTAAACTATAGTTGGCTGATTTTCCTGTCTACATTGCCTGCAGTATCAGTACATCTATAAAACTTATGCTGTATGTCAGCAAATGGAAAGTGGCAGGACCAAAAAGTAATATCACAAACATTTGCACGCCTCCACTCCAGTCAACAATTCAAATCTGTCGATGTGATTTTCACAAGGTAATGAATATACTGGGGAGAGGTTTGTGAGTTGCGATACTGGGTGAGAGAGGGGACTGCCTTTTTGGTGATGAAAGCTACGGTAAGGGATAACATTACAGAATAAATATATACCAGAAATACTAAAATAGCCAAAGTGAAATAAGGCTCCAAGGCAGATGCTGTGTGGCAGTTCAGTCACATGAAGGTGAATTTTCATTAATATGGCACTAGCAGAGACAGTCAGCAGCTCTCCACTTTTCTGCACTGTCCGAGGAGCCAGTATGTTTTGTTATGTTTTTTTTTTTTTTTTCTTTCCATTAAACTCCTTTAGTGAATTAATCTTAAGATCCTAAATGCACATAAGCAGAGTGTTGTGCCAGCCCTGTGGCTAAGAGAGTTGGCATCCTCAGTGTGGTTAATGCTGCACTGTGACCATTGAATAGGAGGTGCAGGCATGTGTTGGACCAAAGGCGTCACCTTCCTTTCGTGTGAAAAGCCAAATTGCTTTATAATAGCTTGAGTTCAGGGCCCATAACATTAGCCAAGTACAATCCACAGTGGATGTCCTACTGGTGACTCTGAATAGGGGAAGAACAGCATATACAGTTTATGCAATAACCAGACAGGATCTTGGCATAAATTCACAGAACCTGTTGTGAAGGACACATTCCAGTCCCTTTCTGGAGGCAGTATATATAGTAAGCTTCCTTGAGTTTTCATTGTCCATTTTTCACTTGTCTGAATGTTTGGCCCTTCCTTTTATGTTGGTGTTTGTCTGAAGAGTCATTTGATTATTTTAAATATTGGTGTTGATTGTTTTCTAATAGCTTTCCAGGTAAAATCTTTTCATATGCTTTGGGGAGGAGGATGCAAAAGCAGGTAAAGAGTTTGAGTTGCTTCAGAAAAAAAATATGAAAATATGAGTGTGTGATAATATCAGAATCAAAGAGACAAAAAAAAAAAAAAAAGAAATTAAAAAAAGCCAAAAAAAGTGCAACGCTGTTGAAGATGAGGCTCTTTTTTGAGCACTGTTAAAGTAATTAGTAAATAGTGAAGCTTTCAGCCAAGTTTGCAGCTATTGTATCGTGGGAGAATATAGATCTCTTTGGATAAGCTTCCCAGTAACTACCAGGAATTGACCTTTCATGCACTATGGTATCGGAATTATATTTAAGCCATGGCGTGTTCTTCCGCACAGAAAAAAACTTGGTCTTTTCTACACTTTTTCTGAACTCAGAAGTGACCAGATGTTTCCAACTATTGTTAACCTCAAAATGATTATGAAAAGCATGTTTAGATATTTGTAATAACTAGAAACATATTGCTGTGCATTAGGAAAATAGAAGAAACCTTGGTGGCAGGGGAAGAAAGAAAGGTGAATAATGAGATGCTGTCACACTGAGGAACACATGTTCTTCAGCATCTGTCCCACCTGAAATCAATGGTGTCATGCCTTTTGTCATGTCTTCACAGTGAAGAACAGAATAAAGATGACTTCATGGACTTCAGAGAGGCATTTTGTACTGCTGCTTTCCTGAGAATCAGCAGAATTTGCACAAAGTAACCCAATGGTCTCTAATGAAACTTTGCATTTGGTTGTAGGCAGCAGAAGCAGCAATACACCAACCAGCTTGCCAAAGAGACTGACAAATACATTAAGGAGTTTGGATCTTTGCCGGCAACAAGTGAACAGGTATAAAACCAAGGAGCGTGGTTTGTTTGATGATCGTGTTGGCTCATGTAGAGTGTTTGAGTGACTTCAGTTCTGCACGCCTATTTTTGTGCTCCTCACGAGGCTTTCAAAGCGCTGTTTAGTTAGTCAACACATTGACTCAACAGGGACACTTACAATGTAAGAATATTTCGTTGCAGTCCAGACTTGTTCCGAAGCCGGGTTTTTTTGTTTATCAGGAATTAAGGTAGTTTGATTGACATGGTAGGAATCAAGGCAGCGTGCTGTGCCTGTGATTTCAGGTCTCTGTGCACTTTGTAATCTGTGTCAGTGATGCTAAGTCTGACTTCACAGATGCTCTGACTGTGTCCAGGGTCAAGGAGCTGTGTGCCAGAACTGCTTGCAGGGCAGGTGGTCAGACATGTTCACCCACTGTCTGAATAATTTGATTACACACATTAGGTCTGTTCTGTGTCACTCAGATCAGAATTTGTGCTGTGCTTTTCCTTTCTTAAGGGGAGTGCACAGGACCTGTTACTGAAACAACTTGTGCAGTCTTTAAAATGCTTATTTCCCAGGTCTGTGTAAAATCTTGTCAGGAGGTAACACGAAGTGGCTGTTGTTGTTAGCGCACTCCTGCCTGCCATCCTGGGGTTTCTTATCCTAGTGAAATTTGTCATTTAAGTAAGGGAAGAGCAACAGGAGCTCAGGAAACATGAATTCAGGTTATCATCACTCAAACAACGTGGCTGCTCTGTGGCTGGTTACCACAGAGCCTTTAGAAAAACAAATTATCCTGAAACACTGAATTCAAATGGCAAGCCATTATTTATGTGTGCTCATCCTGTTGAGTTGTAAACTTCTAATAGGGGTGTTAAAACTTGGTCTTGGTGTATAACCTCTAGTTCAGGCAAAGTATGTTTTTTATTTTAATGGTTTCTCTATTTCTTTATCTTGGAGCAGAAAAGTTGGCAGTGAGGTGTTTTATTGTTTAATTTTACCCCTTTTATCATGAGCATCTTCTTCAAAGGTACCTCCCAATGAGATGCATAAGTGACAGATTGATGAATAGTAAATTATAGCCTCTCAGAAATTTGGAAGGAAGGATTGATACGATTAGCGAAATATGGCAGAGGCTCTCCTGCGTGCCCACTATTCCTCTTCCCTTCCCTACATCTAAAAAAAAAAAAAAAAGGCTTGAAGGTTAGGACAGGTGTATTTGTACCAGCTCTTAAACACTTAAGGGAGAATGTGAACCTACTTCTGGATGGAGCTCGATATGTATTTCCAGAATTTATGTAAAATACATGTGAAGTGCCGTGTTATTTCTTTTCTGCACCCTTCCCCCCATTCAGTCACCTTTGCTTAAACAGTAGATTTTATAATCAACAGATAATAAGGAAGGTAGAAGCTTTCTTATTCCTGCCCATTTCTCACTTCCAGCTGTTAAATGAAAATAAATACATTGATTTCCTCTTTAACTGCCTAAAACTGTGCAGAGTTATGTGATCCTAGAGGGAAGGAAAGTTTGTCCATGCAGTTGCAAATGGTTTTGTAGACAGCCTTCCCTTACACCTACTTAGAAAAAAATTATTATATGCCTTAGCATTGAGCAGCCTGGAAATGTCAGAGCCTTGAAAAGCTGGAGCTCATTTGACTTGGTAAAACTTTTTCCCCTATAGCGTCAAAGAAAAATACAGAAAGACCGTCTTGTGGGGGAGTTCACCACAGCACTAACAAATTTCCAAAGACTCCAAAGGCAAGCTGCTGAGAAAGAAAAAGACTTTGTAGCCAGAGTAAGAGCCAGCTCAAGGGTATCTGTAAGTATCAGAAAATGTGCCATTATACTTTGTTTACAATGGTGTTGGTGGTGTTCAGTGTCAAATTTGCCTCCCTGGTGCTACTTACAAGAGCTCATATCTGACTCCAGATACTGCAGAATATGTGCTATATGGTTATAAGTATATAATTATAAGCGTTCTTTGCTCACTTTTAGGCCTAGCTGAATTGCACAGCTCATTATAGTAAAGGCTGAATTACATTGTAATAACGCCAACCAAGAACTTTTACTTTGTCCTTGCCTTTCTCACACAAAGGCATGAACTGCCCCTGGGTTCATGCTGTAATCTGGCAAAAGCAATTTTTAGGAGATTTTTGAATTGCTTTTGCTGGGCCTTTGGATATCAACAGATTTTTCCTATAGGAAAGAATCACTTGCCAGATTTCTATGCAATATTAAAGTGGAGAAGTGCTCAGGAGCCTGAGATGTCGAGCTTTTCCTTGTTAGCATATCAATTTTGCTTTTCACTCTACCAAATACACATTGCTGTACTTGTACATTTTAGCAAGCAGTTACCAAGCTGAATGTTTTTGCTTGTGTTTCAGCTATATGCATAAAGGAAAATCAGGATGAGAACAAGTTAAATCATGTTTCAGTTTGAAGTTTGCTTACTATGAACCTTGCAATATTGACTCATTATAGAAATGCTGACAGTGCTTCTTTTGGGACCATAATGGTTAATTTGTATTTTTAAATACTGATCATGTAGGGTGGTGCTCCTGAAGATAGCTACAAGGAAGGAACACTTGTCTCTTGGGACAGGTAGGCTGAATTTGTTAATAAGTCTTAACGTAGCTAAGAATAATAAATGGCCTGCAGGGAAGCCAGCTGCTGATTTTATTTATTTTTTTTTTTTTTCACCTCTGACCAATTGCCTTTTTCTGGAGGGAGCTGGGATACGTTGTTCAGTTCAGCTTTCTTCCATAGGATGAATGTAGAAAAGAGGCTTTGATGGGATAGGTGGAAAGAAAAAGGAGCAGTTCGTATCATTTCCCTCTTTCTTCCACATGCTTCAGCTTTAATCATGTCCTTGAGCTGCCCTAAGTCTATATTTGGGCTTTCTGAGGCTCAAACTTAGGTAAGCAGAGTCCAACCTGTGAACAGAGTAAAAATGTTGTGATAAGGGTCCAATGTTTACTGGGATCTCCCATTGCTTTCATACTCTCCAAGAACAGCTTCTCAGTCTCAGATTCTGTTTTCTTGGCTAGCTCACTTTTGCCTCAGATGGATATAAACTCTGCAGTTTATAATTCAGGAGAATGTTTGCTCTTGTATTCATACTTGGAATATCCAATCGGTTAGCTCAATTCGATGTGCAACGTTGCTACAGCAGCAGCCTCCTATACTGAAAGTGTGACTTTTGGACCTTCCCTGTTAGCTAGATGGGTAAAAATGTATATTTCATTAACTGCTAATGTGAAGTATGTGTTACCTACGTAACTGTCATTTTATTCTTCTGAGTTACTTCTCATCACACCTGTTAAATTCTGGGTGTTGGTTTTTTTGTTGTTTGATAGTCAACCGCAAGCACAAGTGCAAGATGAAGAAATTACAGAAGATGACCTCCGTCTTATTGAGGAGAGAGAATCTTCCATTAGGCAGCTTGAGGTAAGTGCAAGCTGTTTTAAAGCAGAATGTGCTTTTCATGTTTCCAGAGAAAAAAACATTTTATAGTGGCCTGAACATTGATTGCAGATGTTAATCTTGAGGAGTTAGGATTTGTTTGGGGTTGTGTTTGTGTTTTTTTTTTTTTTTTCTTCAAAACTACAAATTTTACCTTTAGGTGTGAAATGTGCATTAGAAATATACTGTATGAAAGCCATGCTTTGGTACTGTGTTCAACTTCAGTTGTTCGGCTATGGAATAAGAAAGTACTCATGTGACTACAAGAAAAAATACAAATCATTTTTTTCCAATGTAGTGGTCATGTTATATAACCTTTTTTAACAGGGACTGTAAATGAAACAAAATTATACCTTTCCTCCCAGGTATTCACAATGTATTGTTTAACATCTTAATTTTGTAAGCAGCTTATTTGAAGGCATCTGCAAATACAGATACTTTGTTTCATGCAAACTTTTGTAATTGAAGGTTTGTCAAAAAGTTAAAAACATTTAAAAACAAGATGTAAACTACACAAAAAATTGACATTGAGAGAGTTCTGTAAAGACAAAATGATTTTTTCCAGCCAGTCTGGAATCCACATCTCTACATCCATCAGCAAGAAAGGTGCGGAACTGGAGTTTGTCAGGAAGGCTTGCTGATTCACGTGGCAAAATCCATTCTATGTATAATTTTTTCACTAATCTCTCCCTTTCCACCCATACTTCAGTGTGCAGTAGATTGAACTAAATATGTATCACTCATTAGTTACAAAGAGATCATATGCACAGTGGAAAGGTGGCATCTACAGTGTCCTGTAGTAATAGGACAGTGTAATACAGGTGCAATAGCTTGGCCATATTATAGAGATAATTTCTGTAAAACATGACGCTTATGAAATTTGTGTGTGTTTAATTTCATAGATGTACTAAAACTAATGCAGAATACTTTCTGCACATGCTTTTGTTAATTTGGCTTAAATGCATACCTTGTAAGCAACATTGGCATAAGCCTTTCCTTTCAGTTAAACTAATACAAGTATGTGTGCCAACAAGCCCTCAGCAATGAGAGATCTTGTTTGTGATGTGGTGGTAAGTGTACTTCACATAGTCCTCTTCAGTTAGTTTGATTAGAAAAAACTTGGTCTCATAGTGTCAAAAAAGCCTTCCAAATAAACATAGCAAGTTGGGTTTTTTTATCCTGTAGTGTAGCATCATGGATGCTTACTTGGGGGAGAGAAGGAGCATTATTTGTATCTAAATGCAGAGAGATGCTGGAATATGTTATGTCAATTACTGCAATGCTTGTTTCCTTGTAGGCAGATATTATGGACATCAATGAAATTTTTAAAGATCTAGGAATGATGATTCATGAACAGGGTGATGTGATAGGTAAGTCAAATGAAAATCTTTTATTCTGTTTCTCTGGAGAGCAGTGATGTAGAACTTCCTTTTGCTGGAAAAATTCCTCTAATGCAAATATCAATGCTAGAGCAAATCATCTGCAACTTAATAATGGGTACACTGGCTGATATAACTGTGAATACATAACAAATTGTGTTTAAAATGTAGTTGAAAACATTATGTAGTCTTTAATGTGTATAAAATGTCTTTAAAAGTAGTTTTTTGAACTATTTGTCTATACAATTGGAGTTCATGTTGACAGTTTTACTATATTGACTAGTGATGTAAGTGTGCAGATTCAGCAAAGGTTCCTGCCTGGCCCTCCATGCAAGCATGTGTTTTTTTTTAAATGAAATGTGATTGGAAAATACATGTTCTGACTCTGATGCTAAGTCACGCTGTTGTATATGTCCAACATATATTTGCAGGACCTTTTCTAACACCTTAGCCCATAATCCATTCATATTTTTTCAGGTAAAAAAGATAATTCTGCGTCAGTATGATAAAATACCAAACCAGACACGTGCCTCTTGGGGTGTTTTGTGTGTCTGTTTCTCCTGATTTCACAGGTCTTAGGACCTTTTAAATCTGAGCAGAGGACAGACAGTAGCAAGTTGCAGGACAAGTAAAAGCAAGCAAACAAACAAACACAACACCACACACACACAAAAAAAAAAAAAAAAAAAAAGAAAAAAAAGGTCTCTACCCTCTCTACCCTCGTTGATATCTAAGGTTCAGTCTTGCTTCTAGGGCAGAGGAGCTGTTACTGACACGAATTCAGCTGCTCATTGCTTGGCTGGTTCAGAAATGAACTCAGGCGTAAGTATAGGATGGGTTAGACTTCCATGAGAAAGGTATTGATGGGTATTGATGAAGACACCAGCAGTTTGGAGGCAGTTATTACATGTGTTCTCAAGTGTATTTCAGCATTCCAAACCTTTGGCTGGGGTATGACTAATCAAAATTTGAAATCTTTTATTTTAAAATAAAGACAGCATAGAAGCCAATGTGGAAAATGCAGAAGTACATGTGCAGCAAGCAAACCAGCAGCTGTCAAGAGCAGCAAACTACCAGGTAATGTTAATGCCAACTGCCAGCTGTGTGTAACTCTCCTGTCTCAGTAGTCCTGACTTCTACTTTCTTATGCAGTTCCAATTTTGCTTATCCATTTCCTCAAGGCTTGGAGACGTAGTTAGAGGTTTATGTTAGACCATGATGGTATTTCTAGGTGACGATGAAACAAAAGCCAGTGACCTCTGCAAGCTTTGGGTTTCTTGTAAAATTAGCCAGGCTCTTCCAGAGCACTGGGAGTGTTATGCCTTTATAAAAAAAAAACAAACAAAAAACCCAACAAACAACAAAACCCCTCCTTTTACAACTCTGGAAGTCAAAGTTTCTTGTCTATTGAGAGCAAACTGCTAAACATCACTGAAAGAGTAGGGAAGATAGGCAGGGAAGTCTTCTGAAGGTGCTGCCAGTTAGCAACAATTTTTGCTGTCTAAAATCTTCTCCCAGCTCTATATATCCGGCTTCTGTTAATTGCTACCCTGATGCTAAAAACATATTTCAAACTCTCAAACTTTTTGAAAAGCCTTTTAAATACCTTTAAATGCTGCCTCTTTATAACATTTTTGGAACTTGTTAGAAATAATCTTATTAGTAATAAATCTTCCCTCTTAAGTCAGAGTCAGTCCTTAGGCTTTTTTATTTTATTAATCCTCTTATGTGTGTTAGTAGTAGCCAGGAAAGTAAATCAATGACAAAATGTCTGAAGGACTGCCTGATGATTTCAGAAGTGAGAGAATGAAAGGGGTGGAAGCATCTTTGAACTGTATTCTAGGTGGCACTAACTGGCACACCAAATGTGGTTGATGTGTCCTATTTTGATAGTGAGAAAGTTCAGGGAAAAAAATAGTAACAGACAAAGTTTTCTGTGAAAGGTTTCTGGTTGAAATTTAAAATTTAAAACTTTGCATTTTATCTTGAGGAGGAAAGGATGAATGTCTTCTGATCTCAGAGGAAGGTTTTGATACTTGACAAGCTTTTGTTTGGTGGGTCTTGCAGCAGAGACCAAACACTCGTCAGAGCTGGACTATGTTTGAAAGGATTGTGTAGTTTGCTTTGAATTTGAACTTTCCACTGCTTGAAAATTCATCTGTGTTCTAAGATGTTGAAAAATTGTTTCCACTTCCAGCAGACTTTTAATTTCAGCAGCTATTACATCTGCATGCCCTGGCTCCCTCAAGGAAATGTTAGAGGCCCAGATGTGGTGGCAGGAATGAGGCTGTGCATGGTTGGCACCCTCACAGCTCCTGTTTGTGGTGAGACCACGTGTGTGAGACAATCTGCCATGGGTGCAGAGCTGTTTGGGCAAAGATAGGCTCCTCTCCTTTCTTTCCACCTTTACCACTGCCACTTTAGCACTTGCAGAAATGATGATCAAATGTAGGAGGAAATAGGATCTCCATGTCTTTAGTCTACTACCTTGCTTTAGCAGTGTTACAGGGGAAATGTTTGGCTTCACTGCAGTCTTGGCAAGAGTTGGTCTCCAGGATGAAAATGCACATGGCCACAGATTTAAAAAAAGGAAGGTGCTCCAGCAAATGGATTGAGTGTGAGCAAGTAAAATGATGAAATGAAGAAATCTTAGGCTGACCATGGGAAAAGTAGCAGCAAGATAGTAAAACTAGAAGAAAAGAGTTAAGAAACTTGATAGTCTGGGTGGTACTGGGCAGAGAACTGGCAGCTCCACCGAAGAACTGACACAGATGTAGTTCTTCAGGGCAGGGGGAAAACCAAAATCACCCAGGCAGAAGAACCTCTGCCAAGAGAGCAAAGCCTGGCTTTGCTTCTGGAGCTGTGGCCTAGAATCCCAAGATCTGAGTGTTACTATGACTTGGCTATCAGCAAAAGCCTGTGAAACCCACTGGTAATTTCTTTTCCTGTTGTGAAGGACATTCTCATGACTTACACTTTATTGTAGTGACATCTATATAACTGTCTACTCAGGTCTCTTCTCAGGTCTCTTATTTTTATCTCCTTCTCTTTTTTTTCCTCTTTTTTTTTTTTTTTTTTCCCCTAGGAGAAAGATGTACCTAAGAAACTTCACAAAAACAACTTGACAATAACTCTGTGAATAAATGCAAAATCAATCTTCCAGAAGTCTAAAATTGCAGTCCTCTGTCCCCTTCTGTATATACATTAATAGTCTTTAAATATTTTTTCTTTTCTAGCAGACTATTTCTGCCTCCTCTACTATGCAGGTTGTTTGTCCATTTTCTGTTGTATGTGGTCACCTGCTCTCTCACATTTTCTTTCCCTCAGTGTTCTAATTATATCCATTCATTAAGTTACTGCATTTTCTTTCATTATTTTATTATGTGTACCAGAAAATACCACTGAAATAATTCTGTTGAATGATATATCCATGCAAGTAAGTCATGGATACACTAGCTCTCTGATTTTTTTTCCTTTTTTGTTTTGAACAACCTTATATGACTTGTTAGCAAGGACACAATTTAGTTAGATTACATGATCAGTAGGACCGTAAAAGCATTTGAATAGTCTTCTGATGTGGTGGTGGAGTTTTTGATCAACTTGGTTATTTCTCTATTGGCAGCAAAGGTCCCGAAAGAAGATGTGCATCCTCATGATTATACTTGCTGTTGGAGTATTGCTTCTTGGACTCATCATATGGTTGTCTATAAGATAAGTCTCTGGAGAAAGCATTGTAACTGGTATTTAAATTATGGAAGGAAATTCCTAGTTATGGTTTGCTCATTGTGATGCTGAGTAAAATAATGATTCTGTACTTCATCACATTTTTTTTTTATAAGACTTTCTGTTTTAACCTGAGAAGTAACATTCTCAGTACTGCTGTCACTATGACTGCCTGCCCTCTTGGATGTGAGTGTTCTTACCAGAAAAAGAGTCAACATCATAAACTGTTCCGTTAACTTACACATATAAACCCCTTAAGATTTAGGGGCGCTGATCAAAATCCTGATAATTTGATTTGAAGGGGTGGGTGGTTATCTTTTGGGATGTTGCTTGAGGCAACAAATTCATATATCAGAATCTATTTTTAAGTTAGAAATGTCTTTCTGTCTCTTACCCTTCCATCCCACTCACCTGCCCATTTGATATGGGTGGTTCAAAAATAAAATGTAGGTTGCTGAAGTTGATGTGATCTCTCTTTTATAACTGAAGCCTTTTGAATTAAGCCTTCAGTTTGCCTGAAAACTTTTAGATGCTTCATATATCTCTCTATATGGTGTTGAACATGGTTATGCCTGGAAACCTCCTGCAAAGATTGGTAGGGTGGATGGTGTAATTATGTGGATTTTTTTGTTTCAATTCTTGCATTAAGAAATACTGTGTTTTATGTGCACATGTCCAGTATCTTTGCATCTGAAGTGTGCGTTGATGAGCTTGGGTACACGAAAATAAGCTCTAGTCTGTGAATTCTTAGATTTACTGGGAAGAATAGAAATTCCCAACTTCCTAACTGCACTTGAATGTCACTGTTCTGAAACTGCTGTGATTCAGTTTCCATGAACAAATCCAAAGTTATATGTGAGGTCTTTCAAACAGCTGAAGAAAAGAAGATTACAAGTTCAATTGCAAGTTCAACAGTAGTATTTGAAATTAAGTTGCAATCGGTTGAACTGATTCAAACTTTTTAAGACGTTTGCTTTATAGCCTTTAAAATGACTTTTTTCCTTTTGTGCCATTTTGTACTAATATATTAAAAATGTAACAACACTTCTTTTTTTGCCAATTAATCTAGTTGCCTTTTTAATTGATGAACTAATCAGAAAAGTGTACAGATTAAAAGGTCACTTAATCTTTATTTTATAAAGTTGTTGTACACTAGACTGATAGAGAATGCACTGTTTACATGGTGAGCTGTGAAACATTATTTGGGAACAACCTAACTGTAAGCATCTATGGACTCCAGAATTGTAACCATGCAACCAAAATAAAGGTCTTTTAAAGAGTATATTTTCTTCTAGCAGTTCCTTTTTTCCAAGGATCGGTCTTTACAAGTACAGCTGTTGTCTTCGCCTTTATGTGAATGATTTAAGCTTCTTTGAATTTCTGAGCATCTGTTCCTGTGCTGTGCTTCACGTTTTTAATGAAACTGCCCCTGGGTTTTGCATTCCCACCTGTGTGAGCCCAGTCTCGGGAGGACAGGCGGCTTTGCTTGGTGTTGCTGCTGATGGCGGGTGCTGAGTCGGGGCTGGTACTGGCTCTCCTTCAGCATATCATGAAACTTTTAAGGGATGGGAATCCATGATGCAGGAAGGAGGCTTGTGCTGCTGCATTTGGATTCTCAAAAGCAATGGAGGAAAAATAAGTCTGGTGGAGCTGCATGATTATATTCCATGTAATGTGGAAGACATCTCTGAGATTAAAAGAAGAGTTTACTTTTCATGTAAGTTGCAGTGTGAACTCTTGTGTGTTGAGATCCTAGTGATAGTGTTCCTGTGGCTACCTTTGTGCTGTGAGTGAGGCTGGGACTCCTTACATGTTAAATAACTATCAATCAAGTATGCCCTGGGCTACCACCAGCCATGGTAAGGCTGGCACTAGTAATGCTAATGCCTTTTTTGTTGTTTCCAGGCTACACTAGTCTGAACGAGAAGAGCAGTCCGCATTTTGGCTGAGTAGCTTTCTCACCAGTGAACTGTCTAAAACTGACTTTAGAATTTTCCTGGCCTTAATGTTTAACAAACTCTTACACCATTGCACACAGGCACAGAAGAATGGCCTGATCCTACTTGCCCAGGAGATCCTTTTCTCTGTTGCAATATCTCATACCTGCTTCTGTCAGTGACTGACTGATTCCATTGACATGCTTGGGAAGGAAAAGCAGCATTTCAGCAGCAGGTCTTCACCTCTGACTCCTAACAGATCAGAAATTCTATTTGTGCTTCATACTTGACACATTTTGTATGCATTGCAATTTACCTGTTTGTTTTTCTACTATGAAAGGGTTTAAGCTGAAGAATATTGCTCATTTTGGGATTAAATGGTACATTTTATGATTGCTTATTTACCCATTAAAGGGATCAGTACCTTCCTTATTGAGTTTCTCCAGCAGTGACTGCAAAGCAGCATAGCCAGTACATACAGCTTCAACCATCAGGAGCTTCTGAGAATCAGGCTGGGGCAGCAATTTCAAGTGACTTAGGAATTCTGCGAGTTGCATAGCACTGCATTTCCCAAAGCCCTGCTGCAACTCGCTGCCTCTCTTCTTGTTCTTCTGTGTCTGATTTGTCTGCATGTCTTTATTTCCCACATGTGATCAGCTCTTTCTTTTTAGACACTCATGTGCACTATCCATTCAGCTGCTCGTGGTGGTGGTTTGGGCACTGTCAGGGAGAAGAACGCTGCTGAGAGCCACGGTGTCGGCATTGCTTGTGTTCTCATTCATGATCTCCTACTCATAAACACTGCTTACGGGGTGGGGGTGCCTCCCCTCAAACAAAAGATTTCTTCCTTTCTGGAATCCCAGTGGAAGGAGGATGTTGGAGCCCTTTACCTCTGGAAGAGTTGAAGGGCCAGCTGGAAGAAGTCATGGGGATGTCCCCACCTGGGCAACCAGATGGGGTTGGCTGGTTCCAGCAGCCCAGGCGGCCGGCTGTGGGGCAGGGGGTGGCAGGGCAATCAGGGCTGGAGTGTTTACACACAAGCTCCTGGACCTGTTGGAGAGAGCAGCCTGCAAGGTCCTAATTGCTCATTAAGAATCTTGGTGCTATTAATTTTCAAACTTGATTAGGCAGAAACAAACTGTTGAACTTTTTTATATTTAGAGTGTCCACAAAGAGGGGCATAAATGCTCCTTTTTAAGCTGCTCTTAATGGAGCTCCTCTCTATCTTTCCCTCCTCTGCATGCGTGCTTAAACATATAAAATACAGTTTCCAAGTATTTAAAGAAAGCTTTGATATCTATTAGAAACCCAGTAGAACATCTGGATGTAACATGTTTTAGAACAAAGATTTTGGCTGTTCCAAGTTATCCATCAACATCTGTCAGATTAGCAAGGCCAAAAATGCAGTCAAAGCACCCTTCATTTTACTGAAGGAACCTGCTAAGAATAGTTCTTTTGTAGTTATCTTAACCACACACCAGGGGTGCTTTATCTGTTCTTTCTTGCTTTTTCAAAGAACTGCAAATCACAGGGGCAGGCAGCTTTGTAAAGGCCTTTTTTTTTTCCCCTGCACCTCCCCCTTCGGAAATTGTTCTTGGTAATCAGCAGGATATACAATATCCCCAAACCAACTTCATACCTGAGGGCCTTCTTAAATCACACACACTGTGTACGTATAGTCAGCAAATACGTTTGAAGTCAGAGGTATGGGCTAGATTTGGGGCATCAAAAGTAGTTCAAAACCATGAAAAAAAAAAAAAATCTTGGGAAGTAAGGGGTCAAAAGGTGGGGAGGAAGGGAGGTAATGACATAATCTGTTAATAAAGTTGGAAAGATCAAACACCCTTGTAGCTGATCATCAGTTTGGGATGTTTCGAAGACTGTTGGAAGAGATGACTCACTTTGCTTTTGTTTATTTCTGGTTGAACCTATTTGATGCTTTCAGGAGAAGCAGGTTAGTGAGAGAGGATCATAGAATGTTCTGAGCTGGAAGGGACCCACATTGTCAGGCTCGGGCCATGACACCTCCCTGGGGAGCCTGTTCCAGTGCTCCACCACCCTCTGGGAGAAGAATCTTTTCCTAATGTCCAACCTAAACCTCCGCTGGCACATCTTCCTGCTGTTCCCTCAGGTTCTGTCATTGCTCACTAAGGAGGAGGGTTCGGCACTTGTCCTTCCTCCTATCTTTGTGAGGAAGCCGTAGACCATTATGAGATCTCAGATTAGTCTCCTTCAGGCTGAACAAACCAAGTGACTCAGGCTGCTCCTCATACAGCTTCCCCTCCAAACCCTTCACCAACTTCCTAGCCCTCTTCTGGACTCTCTCTAGTAGCTTAATATCTTTTGTATCCTGTGGCGCCCAGAACTGCACACAGAGCTCCAGGTGAGGCTGCACCAGTGCAGAGCAGAGCGGGACAATCACCCCCCTCGCCCGGCTGGCAATGCTGTGCTTGATGCACCCCAGGACATGGTTGGCCCTCTTGGCTGCCAGGGCACACTGTTGGAAAGGAAAAAGCAGAGATCTCCTTGCTGTTGGATATCAACATTTTATGACTTTCTGTTTCTTATGATACCTATGGTGCAAAGTGGTGCTTAAGTGCATAGCACACAGTTTTCCTTTTCAGCTTGCAATTAAGTCCAAATCTCTCACCTGAAGCTGTTGGGAAGTGAGGAATGATTGTTCTCTGATGAGGTGCCCACCTGCAGAGCCATCCTAGATGCTACATCAACACAGAGTTGCAAGAATATATATCTGAAAGCGATCAGCTTTCAGGCTTTTTTGCCTTTGTACATGTCTCTGATGGTTCTTCTGAAGCTGCAGAAGTTTCTGTACCTTAAGAATGCAGGTAACAGGGTGTTTGTTTTGTTCTTTATCTGTCCTGAACATATTCACTGGTAAAGGAAACCAAGTGCTTGCACAGCAGCAAGGAACACTACAAACCCAGAAATAACCAGAAAAAGTATCAAAATGTTCATTTTTGAAAGGTGTGCATACTCAAGGTAAGGGAATGCATCACACTTTTTGATATTTGCAAGAACATTCTGAAGAAATACTATAAGCATCTGCTCAATAATTATGTCGTGCCTCAGTCCACAAAACAGCATGTTTCTGCTACTGCTGATAAAATAGATTTTTCTGACTCAATAAAAGAAAATAACCTAGATTACAAGGATTGTTAGCATAATAATATTAAAATATAACATATCAAAATGTCTTGCAAAAAGTGGGGAAAAAAGTAAAAGAAATTGGAGGTCACTAGGGTGATTGTGCACACCCACTCCCCCATCCAAGTTCTTTAAGATTTATCATGGTCTGAGTTATGATCATGTTTTTCCTTCATTTAATGTTTGAGCAGAAAATGTTTGTCCTTTGGCAGTGCAGACTGAAGTCTGAAGAGGTAATAAGTATGGGAAGGAGCAGGCAAACTGCATAATCCAGGTTTTATAAATGATAATATACCTTTCTACCTCTACTCAGAAAAGGAAAAAGCTGCTAGAGCTATTGCTGTAGCTGCGGGGCTGGTGGTTTAGGAGGGAGGACTTGACTATGCTCCAGACCTGCTGCGAGTTCCTCAGCTTCAGCTTCTCTCAAGCCCTGCCCACAGGATGGACCTTCATCTCAAGGAGTTGAGGAGGGACAAGGAGTGGATCTTCTCTGCTCTAAGGGAGAATATCAGCCAGCAACTCGCAGAGAGGATAGATAAATATATTCCCTGCCATCTGTGCCATGTTTGCTCCTTCCCACCCACGCTTGCATACGCCTGGATGTTCTCTCTGCAGAGGGAACTGAAAAACCAAAACTGGGTTCCCAGAGCCTAGCACACCTTCATATCTGGTGCTCTTCAAGAACTTCTCTGCCACAAAGCGTCACTGAAATAGTGAGAAGCCTCATTGCCTGATACGCTGTTCCCTGACCACTCTTCTTCCACGGGATAAAGAATAAATATAATCTTGGAGACTAGGCACTGTGTTGGCAGGGAGAATTAGGCTGAAGAGGCTTGGAGGATTAGAAATCTGTATTTAAAAAGTAGATTTAAGCTGTCTTTGTCAGATGACAGAAACAAGTTGAGGCTTTCTTATCCTGTGTCAGCCTTGGTTTTGACATCTACAGCAAATCATTATTTAAAATAATGAAAAGAGAACTTTAAATGGAGAAGGAAACTAGAGCATTTGTCCCTGATCTACATTGTTTCTAGTAGTTTATAAACTGGTTTGTGAATTCCCAAGCAGGGAATCTCAAACCTTGATGCTCTAGTGGGACAAGAGCTGTCTCAGCAACAACGAGCCACCATCATCCTTCCATGGCAGATCCACAGTGGTGTCCCTGGAAAAAGGCAGTCTGGCACCTGAGTGACCAGACAAAAGCACAGGGCATCATCAGTTTTCAGGTCTTGAGGCAAATAGCAGGTTTTCCATGTAATGTATTAAATACTCCTAAATGCTAGCTTTTGCAAGAAGAACAGGTGCATGCCTCTCTGATGCCTGAGCTTTAGAGTCAGAGAAATGGCTCTTCTGCAGCCTGGTCAGCCAAGACATACTGGGATGGGATGCGGTAGTTATATAAGCTTGCCTGCTTGCAAACAGGAATATAGTCAGGTATTTGAACACCTGAAGTGTCTGAAATTACAGTGAGAAAATGTGGCTGGATTACCGGCAAGAGCCACTTGAGAATCTCTTAGCAGTTGCTCTGCAGATGAGTGTTGGACTGGCTCTTGTTAAAGTCTGAGGTGCCTTGAGATAAGTATAGAATTTGTTGTTCCTTTTGTGAAAGTTTCTTTTATAGTTTTGGTATCTGAATGTGCTAATGAAGGGTAGAAATCACCTTTTAATCTCTTTTGAGGAGTACTGATTTTTTGTTAAAAATATTTGGAGTATAAAATACATTTTGGAATACACAGATTTGCTTTCAGTGCCGTTTAAACTGAGAGTAGTGGATTATACAATATTCTAGATTTATTCAGGAAAAATACCCAGTACAGTTCTGTAAGATGTGAGAGATATTCTATTGGTTGCTCATTGTACTAAACTAAACAAACAGCTACCTGGAAAGATGGGCTGATTCAAAAGGGATTTTCACATACCTTAGTTTAGGACAGATTGTGACTGTCTGCATGGACTGAGACCCTGTCAGCTGCTGCTGGGCTGTTCTGCTTAACCATGTACTGTTCCTGTCCCTTTGAAACTGTCTCCATGAAGCATCACTTCCAATTTATCCTTGCAAAAACTTAACAGGAGAAGCAAAAAGGGTTTTGCAAGAAATTTTTCATCAATTTCACAAATGGAGTGCAGGATGTGCACAAACCAGCACAGAGAAGGCAACGAACTCTACAATCCACGTCCTGGGCTTTGCCACCCTTGGAGTGGTGCCCTCAGAACCCAAGGACTCAGGCTTGCCTCCTCTGACATCTTCCCTGTGCTCCCCACACCAACTTGCTCTTACAGGAGACAGGTTTTTTTTTTAAAAAAAGCAACTCTTTGCACACTTTATCCTGGTCTTGTTTTTCCTACTGGCAGCTTTTCCCCTGCTCCAGCCTTCGTCTGGCAGCCTGTACAGGCAGAACCAGCTCTGCTTTAAGGTTCTGCCTCCCCCATTGTGCCGACTTTCATTCGGCAAACAAGGTCATTTAGGTTGGCTACATGATTGCTATGCAAGTCAGTAGTTCTAGGCTGGGAACAAGCATTTTATTCACTCCGTGTCAAAGGCATTCAGTGATGGAGCAATTTGACATCATCAATTCAGTAACTTCCATGAACTCAACCACTTGTAGCCTCGATCTCAGTGTAGCTCTTCCCAGTGGAGATGAAAATTCAGTTTCTTTCTTTTGGCAGACACTAGAAGGAGAGGTTTTTTCTTTTTCAATCCTTATAGTTCTAATTTTACAATGGAACTGCACCTGAAAACAGGCAAGTGTCCAGCAAACCAAGAATTTCCTTGCAAGTCACAACCCTGTTGTCATCTCCTCTGCTCCCTGCCCCCCTAGATTTACTCCTGAACACTGCCAGGACAGTGGAAGTTCTCTCTAGTTAAACTGCAACTCCTCTGGATTTTCAGTAGAAATTACTTCTCAAAAAAAGTATGAGGTTGTGATTCATCCATTTGCAAACATGGCTCTGCATAAAAAGGCTGAAGGGATATTTTGTAAACCATGCACATAGAGTAGAAGAGCTCTGAAAACCCAGAAATATTACATAAAGACCACAAGACTAAATGAAAGTAAGAAAAATATTTGAGGGGAGAGGATGAGGTAGGGGAGACAGAAAAGGATCTTTCTATAGCTTGTGCTATAGACCAGAGCAGAAACAAATTTAACAACTGTAGGTCTGAGAAACTGGATGCAACTGCGAAGGGTTGTACTGAGTAACACTATGCAACATTGTTCTGGGCAATAAATGGTGACTGACTCTCATCCAGTGCAGATGACTCAAATTTTGGAAATTGCTCTTCTATGAATAGCCTTCTAAAGCTGGCCCTCTCTACAACCAGAAAAACCATCTTTGCTGTGGTTGTTTTACAGTTTGGGGAGGGAAAAAAATAGGAGCTTTTCTGCATGTTGCGTTTTGTTTGTGTCTTGAGGATTCAGTAGTATGGTGGAGTCATTTTTATTACAAGTCTAGGGAAGTGCTCAGATCCCTGAACTTTTCTTGAATTCCTAGTTATCTTCTTGTTTTCTGGGAGGGGTGTGTTTGGAATGAAAATGTGAGGACTTGACCAGAAGAGGAATGTGTTAGGAAAGCTTGTAAAAGAATTAGAAATACCAAAATAATGACATCATGCTAATATCAAAAAATTGAGATAGACAGGCATAATTTAATCTGGCTATGGATGGGTTATTATAAGACAAAATATATACCAGTCTCAAAACTTAGAAACTTAGTGGGTCAGATATTAAATCATATTGAAAATTTCAGGAAAGCATAAATTTATATTTGGCTTGACAGCATATATAAGGTTGCAAAGGGTCCAGGAGTGTTGCTATATTAATTACTTTTGATTCTTAATCGCTTTTGTGCCTCCTCATCTCTGCTGTTCTATCGGGAGAGTGCTGGTGAAGTAAATGGCCTGTTCCAAATGCATGTTTGTTCATTTGTACTTTTCACCATGATTACCTTGCACCAAAATCATATCTGCATTGCTCCTGTGCTATTTGGTTGGGATGTTTCTAGCAAGAGCGCTACCCCAAACTGTGTTCTCTGCTAAAATTCAGCAACTCTAACCCCAAAGGAATACAAGGACAAAACTGATTTTCTGAAAGGTGTGTTCAAAATGCCACTGCTGGTACTGAAGATGTAGTAAAATCTCAAGTTTGTCTGATGTGCTGACACCTTGAATTAATACTTACATTTGGCAACTAATCTCTTTTTTTTTGAGTCCCAGTTCTGGGCTGACCTTTAGTAGTCATTCCTAAAGGGAGAAGGGAGGAGTTTCCTCTGCTTGATCTTCAACCTTTCGTGGTTCGGCTTTGCCATGAAAAAACACAGAGGATCTTTTCATGAGGTCCTTAACAAATTCAGCCCAGAAGCATTTAAGGCAGACAAAAAGCAGCACATTATAGAATCACAGAATCACTCAGGTTGGAAAAGACCTTTAAGATCATTGAGTCCAACCTTTAACCTAACACTGCCAATTCCACCACTAAATCATGTCCCTAAGCACCACATCTACACATGTTTTAAACACCTCCAGGGGTGGTAACTCAACCACTTCCCTGGTAGCCTGTTCCAATGCTTTATTTGGAACCATTTATCTGATCAAAAAGTCCTGAGCACTAAAGAAAAAAAAATGTTTTAAGTTTGTAAATTAAAATGAGAAAGAAGAATGCAAATTTAACAAGGTTTAACTCAGCTTCTAACGGCTCTTTTTAGCTGTTTATGGTTTGGGGCTTTTTTCTACTTATTCAGGGTTATAAATTTTTCCACAGATATGCATTACAGAATACTTCCCACTGTGCTGAGTAGTACTTAATGACTATTAGTCATTACAATGCTAATAGTACTGATTTGCTTTTAATGGGTGCCAAAGTACCTTGAGTGTTTACTTTTTTAAAGCTGCTGTGGGTAGAGGGATGATGTAGATTTCACAGGATGGCACAAAACTGGGGCTACTCTGGGCTGGTGCATGAGTGTAATCTCAGATGAGAGCAAAGAGGTGACAACTGAACCTGAGAACTATGCTGCTTCTGAGGTAATGATGGGGAAATCATTTATTAAAACACAACAAACCCACACCAACCTAAATGTCTGCATTGAAACTCAGGCAACAGCCCAGTGGTAAGGTCTGAAGCCTGAGATGCCATGCCATTCCTACCCAGGCTGCTTTTCCCTCAGAGAGGGTCAGAACAACCTGGACAACCTTCACACCAGTCACCCTATTGATTACATATTTCCACCAGCTCTAAGAGCACAGTTTGGTGATAGACAGGGGAAAAAAAGGACAAAGATCAGTAGCCCAAGATCTGCAGATGCTGTCTAGAAAATCCTTAAGGACATTTTTAGGTCATTAGTCCAGTTGAAGATTTGCTAGAAGAACACACAGGTGACTGTGGATGTTTATTGAACTAATGGTGATGTACTTGACAGAGAAATCTCTGACAAGAAGCTGAAAGCGTGTAAACTAGCAATTTGGAGGGAAGTTTGGGTTTGGACTGTAACCTCTTATCCTACCAAGGATAACAAGATTATGGTGTTAAAATAATACAGAAGCTCCTGAAAGATGCTGAGGAAGTAAACTCTGATCTATACTTAGTATTGTGAAATTACAGTACAGCTCCAACAAACCACAGTTAATTATTTGTAGATCATATATTTAATGGAAAACTGAGTTTGGCTGTTGCAATGTCAGGTTTGTAGGAACAGAGGGAGATGAATGAAACTAAACAAAAAAAGACATGATTTAAAGTCCATGAAATGCCAGGAGTTACTGAAAATGATACATTGTGCAGCATTGATATCACATGAGTCTTCTGAGGTTGTGACCACAGATGGATGACTGCCTTCTCCAGCTTCTACAAAGGGTTTAGGGGAGAGCACTGAATTCACTGCTCCCTCAAGGAGCTCCGCTTCAAAAGCAGAACCATTGTGGGTCCAGATATGGGAGCTGCAGACCACCATACTGCCAGAACAAATCATTGTCTGCTGCCAATAGTAGTACTGGTATTTTAAAGCAGATCTGTAAAACACTGACAGGGTAAGGCGCCATCAGAAAGCAAACAGTATTGGTAAATTTTGCTTACAATTGCTGGTAGTGTGTTGGGGGGGCAAGGAAGATGTGGAATTTGGAACTGGTGTCTTTAAAGGGCTCAGCTTCAGAGAGGGGAAGTCCACGAAGTGGTGTGGTGGTGGTGTGAGGTCCTTGGGCAGAGTCACTGGGACTGGGCCCTGAAGAAGAAGAGCTTCTTTGTGCCCAGAGAAATTCCCCAACACTGACAACTTGGTGGTCTGTTTCACTTCATGGTATATCCCTTCCCAAAGGAGAAATGGAAATCCTCTCTCATGGAATTGCCCCTTGCAGCAGGGACTGTCATTTCCTGTAGTTTTCCCTGCTGAGCAATTTCTGTATCTGGTTGATCTCAGTAGGGCTATTTTTCTCTTATTGGAGGAAGGAAAGTGAGACAAAAAACTCCACAAAAACAAAACAGCTTCTTTTCCTGCTCTGAGCTAGAGTAGTATTTGAAAACACCACTTGCCTCCAATATCTGGCATCATAAAGAAATCATGGACTGTGGAAGATTTTTCTGTTTGCAAGGTGCTTCACAGGCCACATCATCATGCAGCATCACCCAAATCAGCTACTTGAAATCCCATCAGAGTGGGACATTTAAGGCAAAAAACAATCCTTTGAAAAAATGCAGTTTGGGGATATCTCTGACTTTCACTCCACTGGGAGGGAGTTGTTGTACAGGTTGTTTTGTACACATGTATTCCCACTGCTCTCACATTTCCACTATTATTAGTTCCCTTGTGTAATTGCTGCAGAAGTCTTCCTTGCCCAGCCCCTGGAGCACCCCCAGAGCCAGTGGCTTTCTGAAAGGAGCACTCCTGTTGATTCACAGCCTGTACACTGGCCAGCTCTAACCCTCAAGCCTGCAGAACTTGGGATCAGAGCTTTTTTCTACCTTTATGCCTTTTTCTCATAGAAATATTTTCTCTTGGAGAATGGGGAAAAGACAGTCCCTGTTTTGGTGCTTTTGTAGGAGAATAAGAGTGGATGAGGTGTTGCTCCCTGTCTTCCTGTGCAATCTCTTTCCTGCTTTCCTCCTACCCCAGCCATGAGGTGACCACACAACCTTCCCTGAAGTAAATTTAGGAATAGATCCTCCTATTCAAAAATAAATGTTTTCCTAAAATTAAATATGTAAAATTTCATTCTTGGAGTTTTGTTTGGTTGGTTGGTTTTTGGGGTTTTGTTTGTTTGTTAAGTGGGGGGTTTGTTTGATTTTGGTTATTTTACTTGTCAGCTTTTCATGTAAAGAACTTCAGCTCCTGGAAGTTCAAAGCAAGCTTGGTTATGGCAAGAGGTATTTTTTTTCCCCACAGCCTAGCAATGTTTTGTCGAAATGGGATTATCTATTTTTGTTAATATCATGACTTGTGATTAATACAAAAGGAATTAAAACCTTGGCTAAAACAAAAGCCAACAAATAGGCAGTCATTTCTGCATGATCTTTGTTCTCCCCTCACACCCACACAACTTAGCACGCTTGGAGTCATCTGATGGATTATAAAACAAATAAGGACCCAAATTCACGTCACGAGCAGAAAGTGCTAAATGCAACTCCACCCAGGAGTCCTCACAAATAGTCTTTGGATATTGAGCTCAGTTGGCACAGCCACTGGTTGTTTATGTAAGTCTGAGTTTTGGGCTTGAGACTTGTGGGTATATTAACAAACCTGTTGTTGCCAAAAATCAAAATAATATGTATTCATGCTTTGGATTGGTATAGTGTGCTCCAAGCAATGATTTGCTTAGATTTATTTGGAAGGCTTCAGCTTTGTTAAAGTGAGCCCTAATTTGACAATGATTGTGCCTATGAATGTTAGCTGGAAATCTCTGCAGTAGTGTTCATATCGGAACATCTCATAGTTGTTTTTCTCCTGATGTTTAGAAGAAATGTCTGTGATCTGCTGTGGTCTGGACTTAAACTTTCTCAAAAAGTCTACAAATCTCTCCATCATACTTATTGTTTCTTCTGCAACTCTTGCATAATGTCTTTGAAAAAACGTCAGTAATTCATAATGTACCAATGCCACTGTATTCTCAACATTAGCTGTATTATAAAAGAATAAGAACACAAAAGTATAAATAAATCAAGTAGAGTAACTCTTAAATGACCAAACTGAGCATGGGAGAATGTTTTACTAGATATGACATTCTCACATGGTCATAAACGATCCATGCAGACCTCTCTCTACACAGCCAGCTACTGAAAAGGTGAATGGTGGTGCTGCAAACCCTTCCTCATACAAATACGGGACAGGGCCATGTAACAAACCTGAAAGAAAAACAACGCCTTTATTGACAAAACTCTGAGGAGATAGGCTAGTTTAAAAGATTTAAAATCACAATTTTGAGTCCACTGATTTGGAAAGCACTGGTTTAGGGAGAGGCTAGGGCACTACACTGAGGAACAGAAACAGTGTAGAGGGGGAAGTGAGAGATGGGGGAAAAGTGGTAACTCCCTACTAGAAAAGTGATGGAGAATGTTTGGGATTTGTCTGGAAGGGCAGTCTTTTTACCCAGCTGAGACGCAGTAAGAACAGGGCATGTCTGGCTGCCTGAACATTCTCCAGATTGTATTAAGGATCATTAAGGATCAGAATTTAGCTGTTCCATGAAGAGTTTTTATTTGAAATCTATGTCCTGCTATCTCCTGCTGATGCAAATCCCAGAACAGCTATTATGACTCTGACATCTGATCACCATGGAACATCGCCCAGAAATTTCTGCACCTGAATCACAGCTCTGGGTTGAACTGGCACAGACCTGCATACAGGACCACACATCATACTGTGGAGCCTGCAGGGTCTGAGTACCCACTGCATCCTTTGGGAAGCTGGTTACCACTTAACTTTTCCATGCAGCTGTCTTTCTTGTTTTATATTTGAATGGCTTTTGCTTTCAGTGATGCAGTTGGGTAATATCTTTATTTACAGATTGTATTTTTTACTGTAATTTTATCCATAGGTATTTACACGTCATGATCAATTCATCTCCTATCTTAGAGAAAGACTCTAAGAAATTGAAAGAGATTTTTGAGGCTTTTAGTGAGGCTTTCAGTAATTTTCTTTGTATTTTCAGTTGCTTAACTGTCTTTTCAGCGTATGGACTCTGGCACAGGGGACAGAGCAAAGCAACTCTTGCCTTCTTCTGTGGTGGCACAATGAGTTTTTCTCTCTCTTGACATTTCATCCTGGGGGTTCCCACTCAATAGATTATTTAGCAAGATGCCTCGGTGTCTTTTGGCATCACCGCTTCCAGGTACTTTTTCTATCACATAACCATGACTTTATTTTTTCCTGTGTTTGCTGCTATGGTCTTGAATATCTGTAATCTTTCTTCAAGCCTGCTTTGTGTCTCCTGAAGTTACTGATCCATTGCTGACACCATTAATGACAAGAGGTGATATCATTTGTTAATTTTAAAGAAATTTAATTTCATTGCTTTTTGTCACATTCCTTTCACTTCCATAGTAACAGTGCTCATCATTCTAGGTTTGAAATCTGACAAAAGTATCTATGGCCATGAGAAGCAAATAAACAAATCCAGGAGAAAAATCCAGACATTCACTGATGCCCATATTGAACATCATCTTTTGGAACTCTTACAGTAACCTTACCTTCAAATCAGAAGGCAAGAATCTCATTCCTCAACCTGTGTACATTTTATATACACACACTTTATTTATAAACTCCATATTTCAACAAAGCTTTCCTCTTTGCTTAAATACAAGCTACCTTGCATGTAGGTGTTTGGGCTGTATATTACATATACAGAAGCAAAATGTATTGCATCAGTTCTAAGTAAAAAAAAATCAGAGCAGCAGAGTGCTTGAAAGTTTTAGAGATGAGTATTTTTTTTCCACCAAAGAACATTTTAATCTCAAAAGCAGGGTCACTTCTCCTGTTTGCACTGGGAATTTACCACTGACTTCAGTGAAAACAGGATTGGGTTCAGTAGTTTTCTGTGTTGAAAAATACTGGAAAATTTTATGTGATGAAGTAACTGTGAGCTAATCTTCGTAATTTGCTGGGGGGATACATGGTACCTTTGTTGTCCAAAGGATACAGTACATTGGGCACTCTCTTTCTGCTACATTTTTGTTTCTTGTGTGTATTCACAGCTTTGACTGGCTAGGCAGGCTGTTTGAACAAAGGGTAGGGCACGGGGATGCTCTCCACTAATGCAGAGCAAAACATTCCCTCCAAGGCACCGAGTCCCACCTCCTGCTCTCCTTCTGTTTCATGTTTGTTCTTCGAATTTTGCCATTATAAATAACAGAGGGAAATTAAACCCAGAGGTAAGTTGTGTTCCCTGAATCCATCTGTCCAGTTAGGAAAAAAATAGAGATGATTATTCATTTAGAAAACTGGATGCCTATCGAGCTTTGTGAAGGCTGCACAGGAGAGATAGTCTTCAGCTTCTTACAAAAGTCAAGTCAGCTTGAAAACCTCTGTTTACCTCTTGGTTTCTGAACTATACCAAGACAGAGAACAAGGCAGTGAGGGGTAGGGATTAAGAAACACCTTCCTTTCCCCTCAAGAGCAGCTGTGCTGGCTTCCACACAGTCAAATATATACATCAGCAGTTTTGGTCTTCAATTGCTGCTTTCAAGATTAGACACCTAAATGAGCTTAATAAAGGGAAGAATGGTGATGGATCTATTCTGTCCAAAGGAAGAAGGACAGAGGAGAAGGAAAATATTCCATGCTTATGGACATTGTAAAGGGGAGGCTAGGCAAACATCTCTCAGGACTGACATATGTAAAAGGGGATCCTGCCTTGGAGTTAGGGTTTTGGTTAGGTGCTCTCAGGAAGTCAATTCTCACCTGGTAAGTCCATTACTCTGGTAAAGACTTTCATTTTTATTTTAGCCAGTGTGTCTTAAGAAAAAACAACAGAAAACCCCAAACCAAAAGAAACCCAAAAAACAAACGAAACCAAAAAAAACACCAAACCCCAAAACACCAGGTCTATTCTCAATCTGACAAGTATTTGACAACCTGCATTTTTTATTTTGTTTAACAAAAGAGATGTTAATATTAAATCATTATTAATCCGTTAGCATATACTGTCTCTCAGGAATTTAGTATTATGTGGAGATAACAACAATGTTTAATTAACCAGTAAAATCCATTAGAACCCCTCTACAATCTTGTTACAACCAGTAAAAAAATATTAGTTGAAAACCGTAGTTTTTCAGATTCTCTTCATGTTTGAAATTGCAAAGAAACAGCAGAGAGAAGCAGTTTGGCTTCATTTATTTTTTAGATACTTTTTAGATGGAGAAATATTATTTTATGGCATTTAATCCAGCAAGACATTTTGTATAATCACCAAAATCTTTGCACTGGAATTTTTAATTGGACTATGCGAAACCAATTTAGAGATGTACTATAAATCACCAAAACCCAGAAGCCTCAGATGCATCCTTTGTTTTGAAAAAAATTATGTCTGCAACACCTTTTTTTTAAAAATAACACACTTCTTCAGCTACGGTTTGTGTGCATTTAGAGAGATTTCTCTCCAAATTATATGCTGTTTACTCATTATATATAACGATTTTCTCATTCATTCAGGCTTACACATTAAAACCGTTACTAAATGTGGCAGGTTTTAGTGCTGTGTGGAATGCCCAGGTTTAGCAAATGGTAGCAAGTTCTGGGAAGCAAGAAACAAGAGATGTACTGTGCCTCCTGCTGCTACCACATTGATGATGCTCTTAGTTGTTGACAGGAGCTGGAGAGTGAAGGGTAAAGAGATGATGCCTCTCTATTGTTCCTTAATGAGTCAATTAATAAAGAAGGTTTAGCCTGATCATGGGTAGTGACCTCACATCTAATTTGCCTGCTGGTGTGTTTTGGCATAGTAGCATTCTTGCTAGAGAGTGTCCCAGCAAGAACTGGCTGTTCTGTCTGTTTGCAGGCAATGGGATATCCAAGAGACATAAAAAGGTTTGGTTTCAGCATATTTCTAATGCATCCTGTGTTCTGTGGCGTACTTTGGGTTAGATGCCCGCTGGCTGTTGTCTTATGCAATTTAGCTTACATGCAGGAATTTCAAGAATATTGAACATTGATTGTACATTACTAGTTAATGCAAAGCCTTTTATAAACATTTTGTAAACTACCTAGCCAACAGCAACAACATTTTGCTAACAGAGGACAACCAGAAGTCTGTTCTCACCTGTGAAAATGAAATGAAGCACCTTTTATTCAGTCATTTAATTTAGAGATTTATATCCCCCATGGGGATGTCTACATAAACCCAGATTTTGACATCAACATGATGCAAGAGGGTTAGAGAAGTAGCTTGCAGATCCAGTTGGGAGCTTGTTACAGTAGGAGAGTACTTATGCAGAATAAACCTATCAATGTAGATGGGGGACTGACAACAGCAAGGTTTGTGGGTTGAACTTATGTTGTCTCTGGAATGCTGAGCCAGCAGGATGGGCTCCTAGGGAACATTACTCCCAGCAAAAGTAAGAGGAGATGGAAAACTCTTCTGTCTTGATCCAAGGCCAAGATTGCTTCAAGAAAAGAAAGGTGGAAATGTTCCACCTGTGCCTTCGCCAGCACCAAACATTTCCTTAGGCACACATGATGATCTGGCTGCTCTTAAACATTTCTTTGAAGTAGTTAACATAGAGAAAAAAACAAACCAAAACACTCCAAAAACCCCTTCAAGTTGGGAACAACTGCTTTGTGTTAACCTACTTGATTAAGGTGGGAGAACAGAGCATCATGCTTATTTTATTGATGTTTATTGAAACTGCACTTTGGAGAACAACAACATGGTCATATAAATACACCAGAAGTTCTGTATTTACCGTTCCTATGCACTCCTGTGTTTTTCTCAAAAGATATCAAAGGCATTGGCTAGCTCTGAGAGGGGAAGTATATGATTCCATTGTATCTTCTGAGCATGGAAACCCTTTTAAAGCAAGATATCAAACTGGGGATATAAGCTCTCCCACATTTCAGGATATAATTATTTCTGGAATTTGCTCTATTATTTCATATTCTGGTCTTTAAAAGATTTCTTTTTCCCCTTGTCCTTTTTCCACCTCGTTTCCCAAATACTTGAAAATTATTTTTACATTGTAAAGTGGAAAATGCCTACAATTTAATTGATTGCTGTAAACAGAGTAACCACATGAAGGCTTTTTATTATGTAAGTCTTTTTAATTCTCTTTCTATGCATTTTCTGTACTTGGTTTTCATTTTTCTTCTATTTTGCTGAGGCTAGGAGAGAAGGAGACACAGTTGTTTTTGCTTGCAGGTCGGCACGCCAAGGAGATACAAATTCTTCTTGTGAAGTAATATACATTAATCAGTGGAGCTGGAAGCGGTGTTTGGCACCAGTGAGTACAGAGGTGGACTATTTCTACCTTTTCGTTCTTGAAGCAGCCTGACCTTGGCTCAACTTAGAATAGTTTTGGAGCAATCCTGTGCTACCTACAACCTACATTTTTAAATGCTCTGTTAATCTCAAACTGGTGTAAATAAAGACCAGTGTGCTTTCAGCTATTCTTACGATGAGTTTGGACTCAGGTTGGTTGATGTTTTAAATGACTTGTCTGAGGATAGAATAATAAAATCAGTGTTAGAAAAAAAAAATGTTTTCCCAATCCTGTGCTTGGGGAACCAGCAGAATGATTTAGCTTTCATTTCCACACTGGCAGGCTGTTTTCTGCAGATGTTGCCAGATTTCCAAATACCTTGACTCAAGTTCATACAAACTTCTTACTTCTCTTGGGAAAGAAAATTGGAGGGCAAGAGTTTTATGAGACCAGTTGGAAAAGCCGGCAGGCTTTACAGCAAAGATTCTGTCATTTCTGTTGGTTGTGGTTGTTGTCTCTCCCCTTTTTTCACAAGTACCTCTGTGAAAGGAGGCACTTAACTGCAGTCAGCCATGCAGTGTAATACTCGGAGCCACTCACAGCAAGTGCTACAAGGGGATACCTCAGCAATGGCATTTCTACACAGTCATAATTCCTCAGGTGTGGGGAAGAAGCCTTTCCCTTTCATTTGAATTTAACCCAGTCTAATTTTCCTTACTTTTCACTGGTCATATTTGTTCTGGTGCTGATGTTTCCCGAAGTGGAATACCTTTTGAAATACATATCTTTCAGTGCAAGTACCATTTTTAAATGGTTATTTATGCTTCATATATACATTTACTAAGTTAATCCACATGTAATTACAATTCAACTTGCCTGACCATCTATCTGTCATATAGGGTATGCAGTTTAAATGCTTTTTGCACAGGTTTAATAGCAGAATTTTTTTACACCAATTGCTATGTTCTGTTCTTCACAGCATTACCCACAGGTACTTGGTGACACACTCGTATGTAATGCATTTCCATGCATTTCCTGCAGGACCCAAGAAGGTCCTTATGCAGACGGTTTCAAATGTTTCTATAATAATTAGATGAGGGGTGTGTGGCACAGGAGGAGTTTTTAGGTAAGCAGTGTGGCCGAGGTAGGCATTCATATTATTGCTCTGGATGAAACCCAATTTCACTGTCAGCTACAAGTGATTTTTAAGATTTTTCTTGGACAGCTTAATTAGCTCACTGGCTGAGGGCCAGCTTTCTCCTGGGTAGTCACAGGTTGTTGTTTCAGCTGTGTCATGTTCTTTCTTTCCTTACAGTTGTGGGAATTGATGGGTGGAGGGTCTCCTACAGCATAGTGCACTGTTTTGTATCAAAAGATGTTTACATTTTTAGAGTTTTTAATGCTTTATCAATCTTGTACCTTTTTTTTTTTTTTTCTCAAATGTTTGTGATATGAACAAGAAGGTGTCATTTTTACACAATATTCTAGTATAGGAACCATGCCATGTAATGGTGTGGGGGAGCAATGGCCGTGATTGTGTTCAGTAACAGTAGCAAGACATTTTAAAGAGAAAAACATTTGCTGCATCTTTCTTCATTTTGCTAGGTAACTGCCTTCCTCTACAATAGGAGTGGTGGGACTGAGTTCAACCAGGAGAAGATGGTAACCCAGTGTCATCCTGTGCTCCTGCCAGCAGTGTTGCTTCTAGGCCAAGGTTCAGATTTAGACTGTGTTTTCCTCGTAGGAGTTTGGTGTTTTAATGATGCAAAACAACTTCAGTGAAGTCACCAAAGTCTCTTAATGTGAGTTTTGGGAATATTACTACTCTGCCCACAAAGTGCCTCTTCTAAGTCTACTAGGAAAGTTTTATTGCATGAGTATTGTTCTTAGGATTATAAATAACAGCAAGTTGGAAAAGGTTTTGTCACAGTATTTGTAGATCAAGTGTTCAGCTCTGTAAAACCATTTGGATGGTTTGTTTTAATGCAAAAATGTCTACCGGAGATTGGAAAGCAATAGTGTTGCTATTCCTGCACTTCTACTAATCTAAACATGGCCAGTGTAAAAGGGCAAGCAGGGGTGCTGCACAAAGTCCCATTGCTGGAAGACAGGTTACCAGCACCCCCAGGTTTTGGTAAAGGGTCACAAGGGCTTTAGGAATAAAGGCTTCAGAGCTCCTGAGCAGCAGCAGACTGATGCTCGAGCTGTGCAGAGAGAAGATCATTCAGTCCCAGGGGGTATTTCAAGAACCTGAGTATTGTTTCTGTTTCAGCTTTCAGCCTCCAAAATGTCATTTTTCTCCACAAAAGAAAATAAAGCCCGGGAGCAATCTGGGGTTAGCTCCACAGCCATGGAACAGGAGCATCCTGGCCACAGGCTCTGCCAGCAGAGGACACTTGCATGCCAGGATGTGTGGGGGCTCTTCACCCTCCAAGACCCCTGTAGCCCACCAGAAACACCAAGCTGTTTCCATGAGTGTTGCTACTTTTGCCAGACCCACTGTAACAAACCTCTGGATTTTCTGAGATGCTGCAGTTTGTCCAAGTCACTCGATGATCCTACTGTCTTGGCTTTTGGCTGAATTACTGGAATGATGTCAGCTGACCGCAAGTTTGAGTTCATTGGAGCCTGTTTTTCAGTTTTCTGTCAGTGCCTGTTTGCTGTAATAGCAGCAGGGTCGGAGGTCCAAGTGGTGGAGGCAGGGCTTTCCGTATGTGAAGGTGCACAGCTCTTACTGACAACAACCTAACCTCTACACTGTACTCCTATCTCCTTCATCCAGGCTGGCTGGGGAACCCCATTTCTGTTTGCTGTGCTATACAGCATAGTCTGCTGTATGGGATATTCCATCGCCCTTCCCTGTATAACAATATCCCATGTTGTGTCATCAGTATCATCCTTACCATGATGGAGTACTTTCCATTATTTTACACAAACACTTATAGAGTGCATGCACAATGGAAGCACTAGTTAGACTTCAGTGACCACTGTTATGGTTTGAAGGCAGCAATTCTCCTACCAGATGTGTAGTTCAATCTTTCTTTCTGAGAGTGAAGTTGCTACATGACCTTGTCACATCCACATGATTTAAACTTTACCTCAGGGTTTGTTATGTGAGAACATAATATACAGTCTTACAAGAAAATGAAGAAAAAAGCTAATTTTAGGAAACACCCATCATTCCTTCTTTGTCCCTGTCCCCAGAAAATATAAACTTTTTTTTCTTTTGGTAACTCTCCTAAGGATCTCTTCTTTAACACATACTTTTACAGAGGTTTCATCTCCCCAACTGAGTGTTGAGATCACACCTTTGGCCTTGAGAGGTATCGTTTCACACTTGCAATTTCTCTCTAAATGAATCCACCTCCACTGGTAGCTGTTAGCAATTTTTAGAAGAGAATCCAAACACTCAGCAAGTCCCCATTTTCTATTTCATCAGTCACCTGAGTTTGTACCTTTGATGTTACTGTTATAATTGGAACTGAAGGAAAGGTCTCACTAACCTGCTACCTTTAAAGATTATTTTCATTTCACCAGTGTCTAATTATTGTTGTTCTCTCTTATGCTACCTTAAGTGAAAGTAATTTTTGGTGCTTATCATTTTTTAAATGCTTTCCTTTATAGAAGTCGTTTTGTAGTTCGATGTATTCCTCACATCACAGTAGGTGGTGATATTCCAAGAGCCCCACTGATATTTGTGAAATATTTTCACGCAAAAGCCAAAAAAGAAGCATGGCTAATTTCCATCATGTACTAGTTTGATTGGTTTTCATAGAATTAATATTTAATTTCCATTGAGTGCCAAACTTGTTCTCTTTCATTTAAACATGAATAAAACACAATTCAAACAGCATAACTTCATTTTCAAACCGATTTTGTATTGTTTGGAGCTTTTAACAGCCGATACAACTTTTTGACCATGACTTTCCCGTTTTGGGTGCTATGCTATTTTTTATTTTCTTCCAGATTTGCAGGGGGCTGAGGAACATTCCTCCAAAAATATCTTTTTGATCTTTACTTTCCTACCTAAATGGCGGTGGAGTTGCCAGTCAGCGGAGAGGAAGTGGATGCAGCTTCTGTTACGGGTGTACCGGGGACCTCACGGCCAGGGGGCCACCGGGGACGGGTGCGGGGGTGTCAAAGGAAGTGGGTGGGATTTGAGCTGTGCTTTTGGAACCGTGTGGGTGCAAATCCCTCTGGAAGTTCCCGCTTTCCACTTACGGAGCAAAAATAACTCTCTGGACGGGGGATCTACTTGCTCAGGCATCCTCGGCACCGTGCTCTCACACAAGAAGCGGCTGAGAGCTGGAAAGTGCTCATTTGCCTCCGGGCTTCCTCCCGCGGACTCCTTCGACTGGAGTGAAAGCTCCCGTGGGGTCGGAGGCGTCCCCAGCAAGTAGGAGGGGACCTCCGCCCGCCGCCTCCTCTCCGCTTGCCCCGTCAGGAGGAGGATTTTCACTCGTTAACGCGAACTCCGAGCGCATCTCCGGAAAGCACCCGCGGGAGCCCAGCAGCCGCGGCGAGCGCACGGCAGGTGCTGCCAGGGCGGCAGGGGCTCGGCCCAGCCCCGACGGGCGGCGTGGTAGAAGAGAAGGCGGTCGCCAGCGCCGGGCCAGGGCGGGGAACGAACAAAGCGGCTGCCGAGGGCGCGCTGCCCCGACGGGGCCGGCCGGCACGGTGCCGCCCGCAGCGTGGGCGGGGTGACCGGGGCACCCGGCCCCCCTTCTCCGAGCACACACACACACACACACGCACGCCCGGGCAAGGACAGAGGCGCCCGCCGGTGAGCGGCGGGAGGATGCGGCGGCTGCGCCCCTGGGCGCTGGTGCTGGGCGGGCTGCTGTTTGCCGCCGTTGCCGCCGGGCCGCCGCGGAGCTACCCGCACAGTGCGGTGCTGGACGGCGCGGCCGCCTACCGCCTGCACTGGGGCCGTCGCGGCAGCGCCCTCGCCTTTCGCCTGGAGGTGCGCACCCGCGGCTACGTGGGCTTCGGGCTCTCGGCCAGCGGCGGCATGGCCTCGGCCGACATCGTGGTTGGGGGCGTGGAGAGGGGCCAGCCCTACCTGCAGGTAAGGCCCCGCTCCTTCCCCTCGCCCGCAAGCCGCCGGCGCCTGCTGGGGGAGAGCGCTGCCTGGACCCCGCTCCCCGCCGCGCGTCTCGGGTCCTCTTTGTCCACCCACCTTCCCCCTGCTGCTTCTTTCTCGGGACGTTCCTCTTTCTCTGCCCCTCTTTCTTTCGCAGCCTCCTCGGCCCTGATCTCCCTACCTCTTTGCTTCTTTCTTGCAGCTTTTTGGTTATTCCTATTGATATGCGTTCCTTCCTTTTCGGTCCACTCCCTGCCAACCTTCCTGCTAAACTTCTGCGTGGGTTTCGTCAAATCTGTCAGGTTTCCTTCCTCTTTAACCAGAAAATGCAAGAGCCTTTCTCTCTCTCCTTGAGCACCCTCTCCGTGCTGGCCCTCTGAGCACAGACCCGGTGAGGAGAGGGGAGGAATGGCAGAGACTCTCCCAGCGAGGTGCATCACTTTTCCCCTCACTTTACCAACAAGTGATGGAGCTTGGCCGTCCTGGTGCCTCCTAAACTTTCTCATTTGTAGTCCCATCGGCATAAGGGTACGATCCCACCAGCTTCCCAGCCTGCTGATGTCCTCATCTGCTGGGGCACAGCCGGTGTTGCTCTTGTTCTTGGTGTTTCTCCTCTCCTCACCTGGAGGTGTTTTGACCCAAGTGTTGAAAAGGACTTAAAAGAGTAACCACTGGAGCTCCAGGTACTTGTCCTTGGTCTGGTAAAGCAACCTCTGAGGAGCCCAACTGTACTGATATTGCCAGGGCTATGGCTGGGAACAGGAGTTTGGGACTTCCAGCAAAGCATCCCTTCCAAGAGGCACCCACACCTTTGGTCTCACCTCAGCAACCTGAGATCCAGACTGGAGGAGCTGCTCTGGGGCTGGGGTGCTGGGACAGCTTGTCCCACGGATGAGTGAAATGGGGAAAAGGACTGGCATGTCAACTTGCTGCCCCCGATTGCCTGAATAACAACTTTTAGAAAGGCAATTTAAGAGCAGTGTAACACCTAGTTGTCAGAGTACAGTCTAGGAGAAGTTGTCTGTCTTTTTTTCTTTGTGTTAAAGCTACTTGATCTTTGAAGCTGCTGCTTAAATGTTATGATATTTTGCTTTAAGAATATGGACTTTTACTAACATTTTGTTATAAGAAAACTAAATGCTTAATGTATCCCTCCTACTATTTGTCAAGATTTTATAAAATCAAATATTTTCCAGAAAAAGGGAAGTTTCAGCATATTTTTTCCCTATTAGTTTACTATGTGAAGTTCAGGTAAATATTTGTTTTATCTAATTTCACAATGATGTTTTTAAGAATTTCGTTTCTCCGTATTTCAAAATTAATTTTTTTTTTCCCCAAAACTGAAGTCTAAATAAGTCAGTAACAATAACAATAACAATAACAATAATAATAATAACCCCCTATGTTGGTTGTCAAGCAATGAGTTTTTACCTCACAGAATGTAAGCCTTGCTGGAGCCTTACATTTTGGAATATATATCTATTAACCATTAAAAGAAACACAAACTTTGTGCTTGGTTAGTTCATAGATCTTGTTTGGGCAAAGCAAACCTTTTAGAAAGGCATCCAAACCTTGTGTAAAGACATGCAGTGACAGAGAATCCATCACATTCCTTGTTAGTTTGTGGCAATGGTGAGTCTTTGCTATTCCTGATTTCTAGTATTACTTTGTCTGGGTTCAGATTCCAGCTATGTATTTCCTCTACTGTATTAAAAAGTCTACTCCCACCCCACTCTGCCTCCATAAAGTTATTTATATGCTCTAATCAAGCCACTGCTAAATTTTCTTTTGCATAAAACAGGTAGAGCTCTTTAACCATCCCACTGCAAGACATTTTCCTCAGCACTTAAATGACTTTTTTCAGCTCTTTCCAGGACCTCTCACAGGTTTTCAGCTTCCTTTAAAAACTACTGTATAGTAATTCCATTCTTCCAAAGATTTTATTCACTGGCATCCCATGACAAATACAACTGAGACAGAAAAGGAAAGGACTGTAGCAAGTGCCTCCTGTTACAGAACACCTTGTATTTTTCCTCCAGTGCTAATTTAGCACATAAAGATCTGCTATGCTAAGTGCCATGACTTATTTTGTTGTGCTTTTGAGTAAGTAAGGCACAGAAGAAACACTTCTGTCTGTAAAGCTTGCTTGCAACCTGAGGTTTTCTCCATCCCCATTTCTTCAGTTCTAGGCAGCAAAGTTTCTTTTTAAACTGGAATGAAGTCTTTTAAAAGGCTGCTCAGTTAAAATATTTCCATACTTGCATCAACAAGGAAAGTCCAGAAACAAAGATGATGAAGAAACAGAATTTGTCCAAAGGCTTTTTCTGGCCTGTCAGCAGGGATTGCTATAAAATGAATAACTTGTTCTAGAATGCTATTTCAATAATATCTAATTCTTCCCTTTACTGGACACACAAATACAGTTAATGTATGTCACCGTCATTTACATTATTTACTACTAAAAAAGATTTTTTCATAGATAGTACCCTTGAAAGTATGTGGTTTTATGCCTAGCTGCACTCGATAAAATATGTACACCCTATAATGAAAGAACTTACTTTTCTTTTTGGTTTTAGAAATATGCTTTTATTCCATGATCATCAGTCGGAAAATGTGCATCGTGGTCTAAACTCTTAGAACGGTCATTTTTTGGTTTATTTGAAAGTTTTGAGATGCTTGTTAGTGGCCTGATTTTCAGAAGATGTTCTGAAACACCTTTATAGCCTTTCAAGTGGGCGTTGAAATTGCTAGTCTCTTAGGAGAATTTAGCCTCTTTTTCCCCTCTTAAATTCTCTCTCCTTTAAAAATAGAAAGTGTTCTCGGAGGGAAGAGTCCTCTTCTGGGAGGAAATATGTAAATGTAGTTAGACTACAGTTGTCAGTAAAGGTAAAAGCAGATATGCCTTAGTCTGTAGAAGACCAGCGTATTGAGGTACACTTCCGGATAGTTTTCAGAGAGAGAGAAAATATTTCCTCTGGCATTTAATTTTCATCCTTTCAGAGCAAGTACAAGCTATGCTCACCGTCAGCAGGCAGTGTTTTCCTTGAAAAAAATCTGGTGACTCCAAGTTCTGGATATCTGAGATTGGGGTTTACTTTCTCAGTTTTCAGGTGTATCCTGAATGAGGCTAAGGAGCTATTTGTTTTGGTTTACTTTTCCATGTTTGAGCTGTATTTAAGCTAAAAGGGTGTCTGGCATAGTAAGTAAAGGCTAAAATGATTTGAAAGTCTGAGGTTTAGTTTTCTCTAAATATATCAAGGCGAAAAAGTGTTTCAATGTCATGAGAGAAGAACAAACCCTCATGGTGGACCAGAGTAGTTTTTTGAAGAGCATTGAACAATCAGAATATTATACATTTACTATCCTAACATTTCAGAAGTTTAGTATTTGGAATGGGAACCTAGATGTTTTTTGGGAGGATGCAGAGGACACAGCATGAATATATATATATATACATACATGCATAGCTTTACTGTATTGGCATGAGGACACACTTCTATCAAGCAGAGGGGAAAAAAGAGAGGGAGATTAGTGAACAAATGATTCTCGCATGTTACTGAGAGCCCCGTGGTGACAGCACCGCAGATTATGTGGAGTCTGGATGAGCATGTTTTGAGAACAAGTGGAAGATACCAAGGGAGGCTCGTGTTGGAAAGCTGGGAGCTGCCTTTGTCTCTATAGGGAGAGGGTGGACTTAGAAGGAGAATTCATGCTTAGCAAAATGTTACCTTGAAATACTACCATGGTCACTTGCAGCATGTGTTACTCATCGTAAAAGTTCTAGGGGCAGCCTTAGCTTTTGCATCTAGTTTTTCTCCTTTTTTTTTTTTTTTTTTTTTTTTAATGCATCTCTTTTATGCTTATGAATTGACACAGCATGCATTTTCATGCTAGACCCATGCCTTTTCCTTGGTCTCCACCCCTGTCTGGAATTGTGCATCCCCACCCACAGCACGTAGCTGCTGAGAGCCCCATTTTGGGGAGAGTAATCCTCCTTGATGAATGCCTATTTTGTGCAAGTTATACAAGAGGGTTGCATTGTTAGAATCTTCTGTTGAACTTGCACAAAAATAGTCCCTACTCAGGGTGAATAGGGACTGTGTGTCACTAAAAAGTACTTTATTATTCATTACAGCCCTGCTTGTTAACTGTCACCCAAACTAGAGAATATCTGTTATCAAATGTATCCCATAGAGTTAGCTTAATTACTCACAGGGAAGTACTTGGAAGAGATTTTAAAGGACGGAAAACAGTGAGCATTTTCTGTACTTAAAGATATGCTGCTTTTAAGTGCACTCATGCCAACAGCAACAAAAGAAGTGTTTAGAAAACAACTTGAAAGGCACCAAGAGGGAGATGCAAAGTGAGTGCCACACTGACATATCTCAGTTGGTGCTTTGTTGGTTGGAGGTATTTCATGCCCTTGGGCACTGGGGCAAAATCTCCAGATGACTAATGAGTCCCTCTTGGCTTCGATGTGGGACATAAAGAGACACTCCAGTGTACATCTACACTGGCTGGGTGCTTTGTGGTTCTCTTTCAGGGGTAAAATAGTTAGGACAAGGAAGCAACAGTTAGTGAACAAAAGATGAGAAGAATTCTGTAGCTCTTTTAATTGTCAGCCTTTGGGGGGCTGTTTTACAAGGGTTGTTTTTCTTTTATTATTTTTTTTTTTTTTTTGGTCTTCATGGTATTTTTTACTTGTCCTTTGGACTTTGAAAACACCAAGAAGATGGGATTTTCTTACAGCTGCTTAAAAGTAAGTACTTTGGGCAGGATGGAAAAGTAGCCACCATGAGTGATTCAAAGGCTTAAAATAATGGGGTAACAGTTATTTCTCAATATTAACAACTATTGTAGAAGAAGAAGAGGGAAGAGGGGAGATTTTCTAAGGCACATACAGAAATTCTGAGAACAAGTATCACTAATATTTGTGCTTGAAAATCCCTCAAGTGTTTTTGAAACTTCCTTATAACTAAAGTAATTAAAGTAATTAACTTGTAAAGAAGACTTATACTAGTTAAATGTGGCTCCTGTATAAGGCACATTCCTTGTGATAAAAGTGCAGTTGTAAGATTAGATCGCGCAGAATTTCTTTCCCTTAAAACACTTTGCTACATGTTTTGTCTGGTCTATTTCTGTTAGGATAGCCTTTAATCTATCTTTATAGTTTCTGATATAACTGGAATATAACCTCTTAAATCAACATTTATTCTTGATGCAAAGACTCAGGTCTTTGGGACTCTGCTGCTAAGTCAAAGTATCCATGCCAATAAACGGTGTTACATTTCAACTTCTAACCACTCATGCTTCTTACACCTTTGTGTGGTAGGTTAGAAAGCAATCCACATTTCAATGTTTTTCATTTGTGTGTGGAGAAAGTGATATTTTTATATCTCCCAGGAATGCCACAGAAACCAAGGGATGTCACTGCTAGCTGTAGGCTACCAGGAAGCCGCCCCAGGCAGCATTTAACTAGGTATAAGAAATACACTGAAGTGTATTCAAATGACACAGTTTGAATGAGGAAAGATGGGTCTCTAAGTAAATAACTGTGTTTCATGTGTAAAAAGTACACAACCTCTTTTGCAAAGAAAATATATGTACCTGTATACACAAATACATGCATTATCTGCTTCTGTAAATACACAAGTGGAAAATGTGTGTCTTTGTGTATATGTGTATGTCTGCATTTGAAATGGACATACCCGCCATTATTTATTACAGATAAAAATCTTCTGTCCTTGTTAAAGTTATAATAGTAGTACACCTAGAGTAATTAATTCACATCTAATGCAGTGTTATTCAGCTGGTTTAATTAGAATTGTACCAGGAATTGTGTGTAGCTTCTCGGACCTGCCTGCATGAGTGAGATCCAGGCTTTCTAGCAAGGACTGAATCATTTCATGCTAATCCGCTATGTAGGTAAACAAACAAACAAACAAACAAACAAACAAACAAAAAATCACTAGATTAATTGCAAACACAATGCTCAGACTGCTCATAGGGTAGCAGCTGAACTTACTGATCCCACTTTCTTTAGGAACTTCTTACAACTGCTTGATTGCTGTCATTGTACCATTTCTGCAGATATTTTTTTGTTTCGGGTCAAAGCCAAGATTGGATCAGTCAACTGGAATGCTCTCAAGGTGTTCTTATATAGAGCAGTGATGCTTTCAGACTCCTGCTTCATGTTAGTTTTCTGTGGGTGGGCTCTGCTTTTCCCTAACAGAGCATAGTAAGAACTTTGCCTGAAACTCAAGCTGAAATTTATTTGAGGTTACAAAGAAGTTTGATTTGTTTATTTGTAAACTCATGCTCTGTTTGCTTCTTGCCAAATACAATGTACAACCAGCTTCTTTTTGGTAGTAACATCCAGTGTGTGCTGGAACCATGAGCAGCAGGATTCCACTTAAATTAAATGCAACAATAAAAAAGAGAAATGTTAACCACAGTTATTTTCTTGGAAACCCAGAAAGGCATAGCTTGGTGCTTATTTCAAATAAATGTTCTGGTCAGTTCTTTTGCATACTGTAGCAATTTATGCATCCTATTTATACTAAGATAGATCTTCTATGCCAATTTTCATCTCGGTTACAGCTTCCCAATTCCTTTTGCCAAACTACTTATCTTCAGCCTTGGCCTTAGACATTACTTTGGTAGTCTGGGGATGTTTGAAACTCCATGGGTTGGCTACAGACCATTGGTGAGGACTAGTTGCAACACAACTTGTTTTTCTGTCGTTACCCATTCCCGTCTTGTCCCTCTACTCATTTGTAAGTGTTAAATCACTGCTGAAATAGCAGCGATCTCCCAGTTCAAGTGTGTGGAAATCCCAGTGGCAGGGCTGCTCGCAAGCTGAGCCTGCAAGGCAATTGATGGATGAGGCCACAGTTTGAGAGTTATTTTATGCTCTTGGAGGTTGAAAGGTGCTGTATATAATTTAGGATGGGAAATGGATATCATAAACAAAACAATCTTGTACATTGTAAAGATCTGGGGATGGAGTCCCATAAACACCTGTTTAAGACTGCGGTGACAGCTGGTGGTGCTTTCAGGGTCAGGCTCCCCCCTGCAGCTGTGCCCACATTCTCAGAGGAGAAACCAGCCACTTTTCACATCCTTAAGAAATTACCCTTCTTGACTGTTCGTAGAGCAGCAATCAGAAGCCATATATACCACAAACCAATTTTTTAAGGAAGAGAGAGGTTAATGGGATCTTAAAAACAGTATAACATGATTGGCTTCACGTCTGGAAAAGAACATAAAATAACTTGTACGGTCAGGAGGATTTTTCATTTTCCATTTGTTGTTTCAACTTCTAGTTAATGTGAGTAAGGAGATCCCTTATTGACTGATTGCACAACTTAGTCTAGACTTTAAAATGCCAGTTTATGCAATATAATCAAAGGGAGTGCAGAAACTTCAAATGTTTCAAATGTAAACAATTTACATAAGCAAATTTTGAAACAAAAATAACAACTTTGTTATTATGTAGTATGACCAATAACACTTCCAAAAATTTGTTTTAAACAGTTACTATTTAAATAACCAAAATAAGGTGTTCTTACTAGAAAAATAAAGTCATTTCACTCTTATCTTCTCTTTCTGTAACTGCTTACACTTCTGTAATGTTGATGTGAAACTTGGCAACTTTACCTTCATTTAACACAGGATATATACTATTGTCTGTATAAGAAACCGAAGAATCCTGATGCAAGTGCTGCATCAGTACATAAATCCATGTTTCCAGGTTTCTGCTGTGAGGAAGGAAGGATACTTGTAAAGGTACAGACATATATCAATATAGATATATCTACAAGAGCTTTTTTCTTACCTTTCCAAGGTGCTACTGAAAAGGTTGTGGCATCACAGTTTGTGAGTGTGTCTTCATTTTTGATAACCTGCTTTCATTCATTACAATGTATAAACAAAAACTTGTCTTGAAGGCTTTTAGGCTCTGATGAGTAAATTGAGCCAGGTCTGTGTAGATTGACTTAAAATCTTCTCTGTGAACAGAAAGAGATCAGAGGGTTTACTTGGCATTATGGCCTTATTTTGTTTTAATATTGTTAAAAAAAGTGTTTTCATGTGAGACACCAAGCAATTAAATACTGAGCTGTTCAGGACTTCTTTTGTTACATTATTTTTGTGATGAACATCTGGATTATTTTCAATAAAGGAAATAAAAATAGTAATAGAGATGGTTTGCTAACTCCTAAATCACTCCTTGCAATTGTACTCGCACTGGATTCCTCTGGGGCAGTCCCACTGCACTCAGTGGAGCTGTAGGATTTCTGGAATAAATGGACGTTTTGGTCTTCTTGGGCATGACGTAAATTTGCCTCCCAGGTATTCTCAGAACCCTGATATTCAAGGACTGTTTCAATGTGGCATGTATCAAGCAGAGAAATAAGCAGAGACAAGGAATTCATTACTTCACAAAAATTTTCACATGGGACAGATTGATGTTAGTTGATCAGATTAGCATCTACCCACAACATAATTTATGGTGAGTCACTGAGCGAGATGTTGCTCAGTGTTGACAGCAGGGTGGACAGCGAGCACTGGGGTGGGCAGTGCTGCCAGCCCCTGCTAAGCTCTCCCAGTGCAGCTCACCCAGTGCAGCTCTCCCAGTGCAGCTTAGTGCAGCTCTCCTCCTGCCGGGAGCAGTGTGGTCCCCTTCTGAGGCCTGGATTTTGGGACCATCTTTCCCGAAGCATTTGCTGGCAGCCACAAAATGAGCCCCCTGCAGTGAGCCAGAGCTGTGACCTGTCTTTGACTGTCACCCAAATGAGTGAAATAATCACACTGACAATCATGTTATCAAGGCATATCTAAGCTAACACCTTAATTACACAACTCCTTCAAGTTATTTTTATATTCTCCCTGCTGCGTCATGGAACTCAGGGCTATATTACAAGACGTATTTTTGGTTATGGCTGTATCCTCTAGATTTGTTAAGAACTGGTGAAGTTTACTGACAAGCTTGAGTGTGCACACGTAACTTTACTTCACATTTCTGAGTGTTTCTTCACAGTGGTTTCAGGCGAAGACTTTCAACCTGTTCACATGAGGAAAAGCTATTCTTGCATTTGAATTCTTCAATAATTCAATATGTGTGTGCTTATTCTAATAAAACTGTGCCTTCCTCCAATTTAATGTAATATTTCAGCAAAGGTAGTACAACTTAATAAAAGCTGATGTTCACAAGGTTACATTTCTCATCCAGATAAACCCTTACTATTTTTAAGACGAAAGCGGAGATTCTGTAGAGAGTTTTCAGAGCAGGGATGGTATTGCGTATGGAAGTACACTGCCTCTTTTCAAACTCTGATACAAGATTGAAGCAGAGGATTCTGATCCCATAAAATATCCATCTTCAATACCATCCCAGAACAGGCCCATTATTTCCCTTTGGAAAAGCAAATCCAAAATTATTTCTCTAAGCAAACATAACTCATAAGTTCCCTTTCTTATAGCATACACCTTCAGGTCCCAGACCCCTCTTTTACTCTTTTTGGTGATTAGTTTTACATGTATGTATTCTTTCACATGTGTACGCATTCATTTGTAGTTGTAAGAAGTGCTGACAGGAAAAATTTTTGAAATGTAGAAAAAATCTGAACTCTTTCAGTAGTTTTGGTAAGAGAGAATTAAATCAGAATATTTTCATACTGATAAAAAATGGTCGGCTTTTTACCCTTTTCTTCCTTGAAACTGAATAATGACTGAGATAATTTTAAACAATTTTTAATACTAATTAATTTACCTTAATGAAATGTTTGGGCATTAAGTTATTTGTACAACTATGAAAGGCAGAGTTTGTAAACTCTGACAGGTGTGCATGTGGTCTCTTGCATACATGCGTATTTCTAGGGTGCAGTTAAGCTTTAGGTTACAGCTCCTAAATGATCCTTTAGTGAATTAACAAGGTATCATCGGATAATTTCACCGGTATCAAAATACATAACATCAAAATACATAACATGGACATAACATTTTACAATTTTTCAGCTTGGTTGCCTTCACTTTAACAAAATGGGAAAGCTAGAAATTTCTCAAAAAATGAATAGAGGTCCAAATAGCTACATAAGTAAATGGATCCCAGGAGCAGCCGGTGCTGCATTATTCTGCAATGATGCCACACAGTTAAGTCTCTGCCTGTAGCCTGTTTGGCATGAGAAAAATATCTACTAGTTAAAAGCCCGCTTCCCCATCCCCAATCGAGCAGAAACGTCCTAAATCTCAAAGGAGGGTGACCGAAGGAGGTGCATCTGAGGTGGTGGTGAGCCTGTTCCAGGTGGCTGGGGGGAGGAGGAGGGAGGGATGGGTCCCAGCTGTGCGGGGGCTGCAGGAATTTGGGGTGAGGAGGTTAATGACCCGGCACCACTGCAGCCGCTCCTCCATTGTACCCCTGCTGAACCCCGGCCAGGGAGCCTCTTTCTTAAAAACAGCTCCCCCCCCGCCACTCCAAAACCCCAACCTAACCCCAACCCCAGCCCAGCACCTTTTGTATGAACTGAGCTAGTTAAGCCATGGAGTCTTTGGTTCTGGTACATTCAAGAGGTTTGCTTTTTGTTGGAAAGAAAAAAGAAAGAAAAAGTTGTTTTGATGTGAATATGAAGTGAAATTCGTTCTCTCTGTAATTACCCCTGAAGTTCACGACACCCCAGTTGCAATAAATTAGGCTTCCTGGTTGTTGAGTGCAGCCAATATTTCTGCGGTTATGTACAGGCAGCATTTTGTTAAAGTTTCTCAAGATATTCTTCAAGCAGCTTATCAAGGAGACTTGCTTTCCTGAAGATTTTAATCAAAAAAGTCTTCAGTGTTAACTCAGACTTATAATTTGATACAAAACTGCGATATTTCAATATTTTTCATAAAGGCGTGTTTTAAGAGGCTTCAGTAATGGACATAACGTTTTATTTTTAATTTAATACTAGTTTATATTAATGGTCCACTCTTTATTTTGACTAGTTTATATTAATGGTCCACTCTTTATTTTGACAGGATTATTTTACAGATGAAAACAGAGTACTTAAAAAGGGACCCTCACAGGATTACCATCTGGAATATGCCATGGAAAACAGCACCCATACAGTATTGGCTTTAGCAGAGAACTACACACTTGTGATACAAATGACAAAAGCATAACGGTAAGAGGGCTCTTTTAGAGCGTTGTTACTTGTTTGTTTTTGTTTGCCTGTGTGTAGATGATGAACTAATTAATACAAACCAAATGTATACGTGGTTATGAAGCTGGTTATTAAAATCTTGTACTAGTAAAAAGACGGAATATAGAAATTCACTTTCCAAAACATTTGTTTGGTCAACTTAAATTAACCGTGAAAAATACTTGTGCTAGTTTTATTAAGCTCTTATATTTTAATTTCAGCTTTCTTTGCCTTTCTACTTTTATGCATTATGTTCTCTAATTTCTAACACATCAAGTGAACACAGGATTGAAACAGGTATCTCTGGACCATCAGGTCCCATACTCCACAGTTACAATCATTCAAGAGATGCCAACTTGAGAAACACTTTTTAGATCTTATACTAACTTGTAATTGATCTTAAAGACAGACTTTTAGAAAACTTTGGACTGTATGTATTTATAGTATATATTTTTTTTGTTTTATTTCTTTATTCAAAATGAGGAAGTTGAAGAGTTTTATGATAAAACTCTTCCCATGGTAAAATACTTTTCATGACAAATTCTCTTATTGCCCTAGGGACTGCTGTGCTGTTTCCTAAGTATAATTTTAAATTATATGAACTTGATGACTTTTGTATTGGAAATGACAGGTTAGAGAGATTTGCAAGGCATTCTGTGCTTTGGCTTGTTTACTGCTCATTTTGGAAGGATCGCTGTACTTCAACACTATTTTCATTATCTGTGTTTTCACAATATATGCAGTAATAGCAACATGAAGAGCTGAAAGTTGCAGGAAGCAAATCCACAGCTGTATAAACTGACAGATTTCCAGGCAATCAATGGACCTATGGTTTTTGCACCTGCTCCAAATTGTCTCAGTGTAATTTAACTTTCTGGGGCCCTTCAGGATTTATTAGAGTATTTTGTCTCAAGGGTGATTATTGCAATCTGAGAATGATTTACAGAGAATTGATCTGCGCTGTGACTGTAGACTGATTTTACGGATGTAAATTTGTTCTGTAATTGAATGTCTATCTTGCCTAGTATGTAAAGACAGTAATTCACAGAAAATATCCACATCTTTACAGGGTAGAGCCTGGGAACTGTTTTGGGAGGAAATCTTCTGATTGCTGGCCAAATGAATGGCATCTCTAGAGAAAATTGTTTGATATGTTTAGTTGGTTACCTTTTTATGAATCTGTTCTTCTATTTGCAGATGCAATTTAAATTTGTGACATTAATGAAGGGATCTGTCAGAGACAGATTAAAATTATGCAGATCTGCAATGAACTCTATGAGTATAAAACATTATTAATTTTGAAGGCAAAACTGAATCAGTAGATGACTGCTCCTCCCTCTGGTACACATTGTCATTGTTCAGATACAGCAAGACCTACATCATACAGATCTTAGGAATTATGTGAACTATATGAGGAAGATCTTGTTCCCATTCCTTATGGGTTCTTTGGTTATTTTGTTTTTTCAGGAGAGCACAGTGAGGGTAATATGGGCCTACCACCACAAAGACATGGGAGAAGCAGGTCAAAATTACCATGGGGCTAATCGTGGTACAAAGAGTCTGCGTTTACTGAACCCTGAGAAAGAGGAAGTCTTATCTGCCTCTTTGCCATACTTTGACTTGACAAACAAAGACGTAAGTTACTCTGGGTTTTGGGTTTATGTGGAGATGGGATAAGGTGGCAGTGAAAGATTTGGGCTTACACTACGGGGTAATGAGACTTTTATAATATTGTGTTCTTGCCCTTTTTATTAAGACAGGTGCCTGTACCAGACAAGGATACAACATATTGGTGCCAAATGTTTAAGATTCCCGTACAACATGAAAAACATCATGTGACAAAGGTGAGTGATTGTGACTCAGATAACCATTACTCCTCAAATAAATTATTGCATTTTCAAAATTAGTTTCACTACTTACTGGAGTGAAAATAAGATCTTGTGTCTGTCTTCACAAACATGGGTCAAATGATTCTGGTGTGCACTGATGATAATCATGGACAGCGACAGAACCCCTTTTTCCTCTTCCTCTTCCTCTTCCTCTTCCTCTTCCCCTTCCCTTTCCCTTTCCCCTTCCCCTTCCCCTTCCCTTTCCCTTTCCCTTTCCCTTTCCCTTTCCCTTTCCCTTTCCCTTTCCCTTTCCCTTCTCTTTCTCTTTCCATCTGTCTTTCTCTTCTCTTCTCTTCTCTTCTCTTCTCTTCTCTTCTCTTCTCTTCTCTTCTCTTCTCTTCTCTTCTCTTCTCTTCTCTTCTCTTCTCTTCTCTTCTCTTCTCTTCTCTTCTCTTCTCTTCTCTTCTCTTCTCTTCTCTTCTCTTCTCTTCTCTTCTCTTCTCTTCTCTTCTCTTCTCTTCTCTTCTCTTCTCTTCTCTTCTCTTCTCTTCTCTTCTCTTCTCTTCTCTTCTCTTCTCTTCTCTTCTCTTCTCTTCTCTTCTCTTCTCTTCTCTTCTCTTCTCTTCTCTTCTCTTCTCTTCTCTTCTCTTCTCTTCTCTTCTCTTCTCTTCTCTTCTCTTCTCTTCTCTTCTCTTCTCTTCTCTTCTCTTCTCTTTCTCTTTCTCTTTCTCTTTCTCTTTCTCTTTCTCTTTCTCTTTCTCTTTCTCTTTCTCTTTCTCTTTCTCTTTCTCTTTCTCTTTCTCTTTCTCTTTCTCTTTCTCTTTCTCTTTCTCTTTCTCTTTCTCTTTCTCTTTCTCTTTCTCTTTCTCTTTCTCTTTTTCTCTCCTCTCTCTCTCTCTTAGGAAAACAAGGTTGAAAATTATTTCTGTCCATAAACATTTTTGGGAAATACTAATTCCATCAAGTTTCTACTTTTATACAGGAACTTAATTAATTTCTTTTAACAGAGAATAATTTTATATTAAAAATAATTAAAAGGGTAAGTTTGTCAAAATAAAGGACAAAGTTCTTATTTGATTAAAATCATCTCTCTTACGATGACCACAGTGGAGTTACTCCATGTTACATCACGTGAGTATAGACTCCATTATCTTCATCTGTGTAAAAGCCAAATATTATGAAAGAAGAGATGTTTACATCTACACAAGAGTAGTTTACACCTACACAAGGTTCAGCAGGATCCAAGGCGATTTCAAAACCCACATGCATAAACATGCTTTCCTATAAAACATTTTCTAACTTTCAGTTTGGAACTGAACGATTAAGAGTGCTGACGGAAAGATGGTTCTCGCATTTCTTCCCAGAAGGAATATAACAAAGACCTCTGAAAAGAACAGCATTTTATCATTCTAGACTGCTCAAAATAGCACTGTGGGATAGATTTGGCCCTTGTTCTTATCTTTCTTTGAACCCATTAATGCTTTTAAGTGCACAATTCTATTCCATTATTTGGACTATTGTCAGTTATATTTCTCCAATGCATTCAGCAAGACTGAAATTTTAAATTAACTCAGAGAACTTAACATATGATCTTCAGTGCATCTGAGAAATACATTCTGTTATTTTGAAACATTGTGGGTTTCTGTACTTTATCAAAATGAAGAATTGCAAGGTCCAAATTTCTACCTTCAGATACTTCGTCTTTAATCCCATTTGAAATTTGCAACAGCTGCTTTCACAGATCTCTATGAAAAGCAGAATTTGCTAGTAATATATGTCAGGATTCCCAGCTTTCTGCCTTCTAGAGAGAACACTTCAAAATGGTAGTGTCAGGATCATGCTTTCCTTGTTAAGTTTGATGGAAGTTGTAGATGCAGGCTGGTCTGCTAAAAAGTTTCCTGGAGCTATTTATTATTTATATTTCCTGAATTTATTATTTAAATGTTTTGCCTGGCTGCACGTATGGTTAGTGTTCTTTAAAAAAATTGTGATTGGTGTAAGCTAAAACATGATTTTAGCTCGGAAGTACATTGACTACTTTTTCAGAATAGTTTCTTATTATTTGCTTTTATGATGATACATAAATAATATTATAATTTTAGAAATCACTTTATGAAATCAGCAATTTATTTGTGTTTTATAAAGGTAGATATTAGAGTAGAATCCTCAGAGATTTTCCACCTTCAGAAAAGAAAACAAATTTCATCTTGCCACTTCAAAAATGTTTTGAGAGAGAAAAATAATTATAGAAAGAGAGAAGAATTATGTAAGAACAGTCCCTTAGCATTTACTTTCAGGGGCACAACTTACACATTCGTGTGTGACTTTTGTAGATGACACATAAGGTTGTTGTGGAATAGTATCTCTGCAGTCTTGCAAACTGAACATTCCCAAAAGCCTACTGATACACAAGGGATAAGGCTTATGGCTACTTAGGAGGATATTAGCTGTGCAAACGAAGATTGAATTTCACAAAGGAGAGGATAGACGAATTATTTGTCCTGATCAAACAGTCTGTAGATGTTGGTTCTGGATTCCTTCTGTAGCAGCATTTTCACACAAACTTACACATATCATTTTTAAAGACAGAAAAAAAAAAGTTTTAAAACAGTACAAATTCATCTCTGGTATAATTCCGTCTACTCAAGTAATGTACCTGTGAGCTGAATTTGGCCATTTCTCTCCTCCTGTATGATTTTGTCAAGCACTGAAGTGCAGTTCAGCTCTTGATGGATGATGTGTGCCATCACCACCACAAAAGTGTGTGCTTAGCTGTGTGCATGTGTAAATCTGCCGGTGATCTGGAGTCTCTGTTAGGTGCAACAGCCACAATATTTTTTTTCATACTGTTCAGCTGTTCTTTGTCATTCCTTTCTTCTTGAAAACTGCTCTGAGCCTTTTATAATAACGTATGTTCTAAAATGTCACAAAGAATCACAGAATGGTCGGGATTGAAAAGGACCTTTGGAGATCATCTAGTCCAACCCACTTGCTAAAGCAGGTTCACCCAGAGCAGATCACACAGGAATGTGTCCAGGTGGGTTTTGAATGTCTCCAGAGAAGGAGACTCCACAACCTCTCTGGGCAGCCTGTTCCAGCGCTCTGTCACCCTCAAAGTAAAGATGTTCCTCCACAAAATATCAGTTTTATAAGGAAAGCACAATATTTTAATGAAGAAAACTGTCTGAGAAAAAAAATCAGACTTATCATTAAAGGTAGAGGCCAAAAGTTTTAATCATCTCTGGTTAACAAATGCCAGATTCGGAATACAGATTCTAAATTTAAATAGGATTTTTAAACTTCCATTGACCATGCATTATTTCAAAGAGTAACTATAAGCTCTCAGGCAGAAAAAAATATATTTTGTGAATACAGTCTAGGGTGCAACAGCTGGATAAGTAATAATACTTGCTCCTAGGGTGCATCTACAATAGTGTTTTAGTTTGGATGAGAAGCACAGTTCTAAAGTGAAACTTCAAGGTTTTCTTGCTTATGTTGGTGTGGCTACTGCCATGGAGCAGCTGTGGGACTCGAGAACTGAATCCCTTTTGGTGAAACTCAACAGGAGGGTGCAGGCCAGGGGCACAGCCGAAGTCCCTGGTTGGAAGTGGGCTGTTGGTCCATGAGACAAGACCGGCGCTTGAACTAATAAAACATTTGTGATGAATAGTGAGGATGTCCAGAACACACCCTTTTCCTCTTTTGTGCTTTCCCAAAACTGAATGACCCTCTGGGCAATGCAAAGCTTTATTTTTCAGATGTCCCACTATGCTGCCTTTGTCTTGCAGGTAGCTCAGGCACGGTCTTCCTCCTGATTCTTTGCATAAGTAAGCTTTTAATTTGAAGTGAATCAAAGGGCTTGTTTGGGTAGCAACTGCAAGAGCTGGGTTCTTCTGTTAGCACAAGATAAAGAAATAACTAGCATAAGAAATCTCAAAATCAGTCAAAGCTAAATTATGTAAGAACTTAGGTCTTTTATTTCTCTTTACATAATATTCATGCTGCTTTCCAAGAACCTCAGGTAATGAGAAATGGTATATTTTCATTGACTGTTCTTGCTCAAGCTGCACTACATGATATGTAAATTCCGCAAGAGATAAGATTGTAATCTTGTGTTCATTTCATAGGCAGAATAAGGACATGAATAAGTAATCCCTTCTTATGCTGCATTTACCAGTGGAGAACAGAGCTTCACTGCTATAACAGGGCACATAGTGAGTGTTAGGACTTGTCTGTTTAATCTTCCTTTGTTTCATACCTCTTGCAGCTTCTTCCCTAGGGAAGAGATTTTGTCTTCCTACGTGTCCGTACAATGCCTTCTGTTACAAGATCTCTGATGCCTCTGGGAAGCCCTGGAGATGTAACTCATAAGAATATTATGCCTGCTAAGAAATAAAATGATACCTCAATATCTGGGCACAATAGTGATAAGGGTTATCCAGATTACAACTAATACCAGGCACCAAGCTGGTTTTGTGACTCTGATGGAATTCATCACTCCTCAGCTTCAAGCAGCCTACCTGGTTGAGCAGTTGCTGCTTGAAAATTTGTTAAACTTCTATGGGTTTTCCTCCCATTTGTTTTTTGTTAGCAGAACCAATTATCAGGGTAATAGATCCATTTTGAAAATAGCAATATGCAGAACAGATGAAAGGGATTGCTTGGAGGTAATAGAAGGCAACTGTCTTTCTTCAAGTCAGCTGTTTGCAGGATTGCCGCAGCGATCCTGGAGCGGTGGACCCCGGCTGCACATCGCCGCTTGTCTGCAAAAAACTCCTGCAGCTACATGTGCACTGGCTTGTTTTGCTGCTTTGAGCTGCAGGCTGTGGTATGTGCCTCAGGCTTACTACCCTACAGGGAATTTTACTTTTCTCACATATGGAAGTTAGCCGGGAGCTTTCTCAGAAGTAGCTTTCTTAGAAAAAAAAGCATTCCACTTATTAGCCCAGACTTTCCGGAGATGGGTTTAAGGTTATTTCTTGCTAGGATTTTTGCAGTGCTCTGTAAATATCGTTATTTTGACTGGTTCTGAATGTGCGTCTTGCTCACATCCCTAAAGAAACTTCTCTGGTTTCAGTAACTGCACCTGGGGAAGGACCTTTGCTCTGGCAAGACCTCTCAGAGGGAGGGAGGGACCCTCTGGTAGAACAGACACACACGCATGTCCATACACTGACCTCTGCATGAAAAGGTTTCTGTCTCCCTGCTGAAGTGGTGCTGGGGGCAGCCCCTCAGCTGTGGGGAGCCCTTGCAGGCAAAGCCACAGCCAGAGCCGGGCTGGGAGTGAGGGCTCATAGAACCCGAGGTGCTTACTTAGAGAATTACCCACTGAAAAGGGGAATCTGTGCAGCACTCTCCCTCTTGTAAATAGCCTGTTTTAACAGTTTTTTATCGATCTTTCAGTTTAACAAACAAACAAAACCAAACAAAACAACAACAACAACAACAAAATCCAAACAAAAAACCCCACACTCATAAAAAAACAACAAAAAAACCCAAACAAACAAAAAACCCAAAACAAACACCAAAACTTATTCAGTGGAAGCACACTGGTACTTCTGAGACCCTTTAATTCTTGTACCATTGATATTTCTGATTTTCATGATTTTCAGTGTGCATGGATATGTGTGTGCTCACTTGTCATTCTCTAATTTGACAGTTTGTAAGACCATTTGTTTCTGACTGTTTTTTTCTACAAATTTGCTGAATTTATTTTTCGCTTAGTGTGAGTTGGCATCATGCAGATGTTTAACAGTGGCACAACAGTGAAAATTTGTTTCCCGATTGTGAGAAATACTTCCCTGTATTTCAGTAAATACAGCTTTGTTGTATTTTCAAAGCTTGTTTTTACTGCTCTTTCTACTCGTGGTTCTACAGGTACAACATTTTTATTATGGTCTTCAGCTTAGCTTTCAATACTCCATGTCATCTGTTCCTTTAATTTCATTGTATTTCTTATTAATACAACTGCATCTGCTAAAGATTCATTATTCTGGCTTCACATTAACCACAGGTCTCCCATGTGCTCCACTGTTTTTTTCTGCCACAATTAGAAAACCTTAAAATACAGTATTTCTTCTACTGTCTCTAGATTTTCTGTGAATTTCCTATGCCTGTGGTCTCCCACTAGATCTGACAAATTGCTTAATGCTGTGTGTAAACTTCTGAAAATTTACAGTATTTACTGGTGAATGAATGATATGTATATTCTATATGCAAGATGAGCCAGAATCTATTTGCATGAAGATTTTCAGCTTCAGTGTATAACATGTCCCTGCTAGTTTCAACACCATAATTCTTCCCTCTTTATTTTCTTAATTTCTTTCTTCCTCGGGGAAGGTAGTTTCTCTGGGCTTCAGTAGTAATAAACCCATAGACAAAACGATGTCAGATGCTGAATTTCACTATTAAGAGCAGGAAAATCAGTTTATGTAAAATAACACATACAATTGAGTAGTAAGGTCATTTAGCTGTATCTATGTATCTTTTCTCTAAGAATTACTCATTTTGCTATAGTTCCAAACTTTCTGGGGTTTTTTTTGAAGCGAGCATAGTCAGAGAAATACTGACAGCAGACTGCAATGTGTCTGTGCTCAAGAGCGTAAAATACTTTGGGTTCTGTAAGAAAACTTTTGTAATGGGATGCCCAGTTTTAGAGAGCATTTGGCATTGGAAAAGAGGGTAGTAGGTTGCATTTTGTAAGCTCTTAAACTTCTGGATGCCTGTAGGCAGCACGCCTTCCATGTTCATTACTTGAACTTGTTTAGGAGAATGAAGTGAGAAGGTTCAGTGCGGTGAAATGGGGAAGAAGCCCCATGCTGGGGATTAGACTATGGGTTCAAAATTCAGTATCTCTTAAGTACACCTCATGCATACTAAATTAAACTCAGGCAACATGTTAAAGACGGTAAATTTCCAACCATGAAGATAGTCTTTCTCTCATCTAACTTGACCTATCCATTGGTCGGAGGTACGGTTCAGGCTCTCTCTCTCTCTTTTGACTCAAGAAAGAACCCAGATAACCAGCCTGTACTAGATATGTAGCTCTCAGATGGATGAATCAGGGGACACGTGTCCTGCCAAAATGGTCAGGTGACAGAAGAGATTGTGATAGGAGCAAAAATTGCAAAATAAAAATTTTTATTTAAAATTTACCTTTGGGAAAAAAAAATTATTTTTGTCAATCATAACCCTTTGTAATTTTTTGGCAGTGAACTTAAGATGTGACTTGTGAAAACAGGCCAAGCATGTCACCAGAAAAACTTAATTATTTAACATTAACTGAGAAGCATTACATTGGACATATTTTTATATAAGCACCAAAGTTTTCCATTCTTGATCTCCTTAGAAAAGGGAGCCTCTTTTCAGCAGAAAGGCCTGTATTAGAGCACACCAGCAGCTGCCAGTTAATCTTCATGTTCAGTTTGAGAGCAATCCCTGATAAGGAAGTAAAAACTCCAGAAAAACTTGTTGCTAAGGGTAACTCTGTTTTTTGACAGTGGAATGCTTTAGTAATACCAAAGACCCCAGTGTGAAAATACAAAGGGACTCCAGTTTAAGAGACTGATTGATTGAAAGCCAGAAGGGCAGCCTGTAGCCTTCAGTACCTAAATGAGGGCACTGATTTTTAACTTGAGTGATACCAGACAGTAACTGCTTGTTGTTCTCTGGCTTGAACTTTTATGTTTTGCTAAATGTGATAACTAGCAAATTGCATCATGCAGCCTGACACAAACAAATGTTCTGTATTTTCCTGTAAGTTCCCCTGCAAAGCAATTTCAGCCTCGCTAAGTTAGATTGGCAACCAAACACTCATCTTGCGCTGCAGAGTTTGCAAGCTATCTGCCCTTTGATCTGCAGGGCTGTCTCTTCAGTGCAAGCCTAAATTGGCCCATTAGGCTTTGCAGTGTTAAAGAATAATCTAAGTGAACTGGGTGGGAATTAAAAGTTTCCCAAGCATCTGCCTCAGAAAATAACAGAAATACTGTCTTCTCCCATATTATGCTAAATTATTTAATATATAAAATAATTTAATATGTTATTTCATTCTGTGATCAAAGATAAAACTACAAATAACCGCAGATTTTACTGTCACACCAAACTTTGTATTTCTCAGTGGAACATATTTTGAGGTAGTATTCTTTCGTTTCCCAGGTATATCTTTACAATAAGAATGCTTAAACTATGTGCAGCTATTGCTGCATTAGTTATTCCATACTTGGTATGCAAAAATAATCCACTTCATTTCTGTCATCAGCGAACTTGAATATCTGGTTAATTTAACCCAATTTCTTTGATATTTATTTATTTATTCATTTATTTATTTAAAATTCAAACAACATCCATCCATTACGGCAATGTATTGACTATGCCAACATGTGGTTGGAAAATATGCATTTTAAGTGATTTTCTGGTTAAATGAAAGTCAGAATTTGTATAGTTACACAGAAGTGTTAGATGAAAGGAGCTTTAACTTAAAAGATGACCAACAGCGAGCATGGAGTAGGGCACAATTTTTGTGAAGTTCTCTGAGTTTCACCTTCTGAGGTCTTTGTAGGGTGATCTTCAGCAGAGGATTGCTATTTATTGACCCCATTTTATGTTGTGTCATGTCTTCATTTCTTCTTCCTCATCCTTGGCTTTGTGTATGACTTCAGAGTAAACGTGACTACGTAATGCACTAAAAAAATAAGAAAATTGTGTCTAGGAATTGTCTGCAGTTAACTGATCCACACTTCTTATCATAGCAAGCAATAAAATATTTTAGAGCTGAATTGGGCCTTAGATGAGAAATTACAAACAGTCTTTTGTGCAAATACCCAAACAGCAGGTTCATAGCTATTAAAATCCGACCTGATGGGACTCGCACAGTGTGAAGTGAGTGTCTAGATGGATCACAGAGCAGATCTACCTCAATCCCACTGACTTCTTAGCATTGCTTCGTAAGATCAACTTTCTAATTCAGACAAGTCACATACTAACATCTTAAACAAATTTTGTATAGGGCCACATTTAATTACCCCAACGTCATTTATATTGACAAGAAATTTCATTTCCAGTCTAACTGTTTAAAGTGTTTCCCTTCAGTTCCCTCTTCTCACTCCACAACCCCCAGGATAAGTTTTCAGAGGTTAACGTTACAATATCCTCTCCATTTCTGTTTCCGTTTGCAATGTACAGTAATTACAGCTATGTCCAGAGCATAGACTCATTGACTCCCAGGGGTGAAATAGAAATAAAGAACATTAATAGCAGTGGAAAAACAGGCAATTGTCAGACAATACCATTCCACCATGTCCACACATAGCACACATGACATCCAAATCCACACTGACGACAGCTGAACCAAAATTTGATTGAGAATAATTTCTCTTTGCACCAAGACTGAAGTTTTACCTAGTATCAAAATAATTTAAATATTGAATCTGACTAAAATACATTAAAAAAAACCCCAAACAAACAACAAGAAAAAAAAACAACTACAAAACCCCAAAATGCTCTAACCCGAGAAAATATAAATATTTAAGCAAATTATTATAAACTGCAAAATAATGCCCTTCATTCTCCTTTCTCCATCCCCTCATTTCAGTGACCTTTCCATTACTATCTCTTAAGTTGCTTGGACTGGAACTGTGTATTTCTGTTCCATGAAGTGCCAATTAAAATTTTTGTTTCTAGAGAATTAATATAGTATAATTTTAATACAATATTCTCAAGTAACTTCAAAAGAACCATGTCATCTGAAAATTGTCCTTTCTGTGTGACTTCATGGGTGCCATTGAGGGATGTTGGAGTCCTACACAAGGGTACCAGGATCTGGCTCAGAATGAGAAAATGTGGATATCATGTTATTAATGTAGGCATTACCTCACCGCACTTATTTTGTAAGCCATTTAATGTTTGTATGTAGACCCTGTAAATATAAATTTTTAGAGGGTTATGAGCAATAGTTCCCAAGATTTTTTTCTGCTGACTCACTAGGCTGTGTCATGTCAAAATCATGAGCCTTTTGCTTATTTTATCTCATACTTTCTCTTCAGCAAACTTTAGGTGCCAGAGCATCCAGATTGCTGAGTCCTGTAGAAGCTCAGTATCCAAATGCTCGAAGTCTTTTCTCATCTGTGTTCCCTTTTGGTAGCCCTTCACAGAAGTCAGTATTTCCTTGTCAGAAAAAAACATTTCCTAACAGTACACTCCAGTATGTGTAAAACAAGAAGTGCACACACTGTAAATTTTCACACACTCTGTCTTCGAGCAAAGCTGCACATTCACTCTCAAGCAGGAGGAGAAAAAGTGAGTACAGTGTTTTTAAGCTACACGATCGAAGGGAACATTTTACATTTGTACAGTAGAATGAAAACCTCTTCCATTGCCATCTCAAAGAAATAGATAGACATCACTGTGGATAAATGGTGATTTAATGAACACTGACTTTATTGTTTATACTAGTCAAATTATACTATTACATTATATAATACATATTCAAATTATATATTATTATGGTCCTTTTGAATAAATATAAACTCTTTATAGACTACCCACTTTGGCTTTAGATCTGGAACATATTTGCTACATATTACTTTATTATGATATGGTTTTCACAAGAAAGTAATGATGTTGCTGATTAATTACCGATTAATTCTGCTTGATGTGTGTCAGCTGTGCTGATTGACAATGACTGTACCAAAGCCTGTAACCACTCTGGTGGTGTTTCTACTGTTTCGGAGTGGAACGAGTGTATAGCCAGGAACTGTAACCAAACGCAACTTGTGTTTTCTTGACCTGAGCTTTTTATCAGGTTGCTTCTCAGGGTTGTATATTTTAACTGTTACTAAATGCATTATCTTAGATCTTCAGACATACCTCAGACAGAAACAATGTTTTATGAATGTTTCTTTGAGGTATGCTTCTTTTGGATTTAGTCTGAATTACTGCATGCCTTTAAAGTCTGAAACTCTTCAGGTGGTGGAGTGCCAGGCAATTAATTAGGAAGAAGAACATAGGAATGGGCTTGATGGCAGAGAGAACAAGAAGCCCTAAACTAGTCTTTACTTCTCATTCTAAATAATTCAGTTTTATTGGTTAAAGTACTTAAGTCGTTCTGCATACTGGCCTGTAGAAATTCTGGATGTACAGTGTAATCATTAACATTTCTTTAATTATAATACTAGGATTTGTGTGAATTTAGATACATAGCCTTCTCTCCAAGCTAACAGTGCAGCAACAGTAATTTTTACCTGAAAGTGCATATTATTTCCCAATAAAAATTCTGCATCTTTAAATGGAAGTATGGTAATTACTTCTTAATGTGGTATACTAATAAAATGTAAATAAGAGCCTTCATTGAAATATGCAGTCACTGAGTAAATAGATCCTTTCTTCTTTACACCAAGAACAGGAAATATCTGTGCTTTGAATAAAGTTTTCTATTCATGTGGTAAGGACTTTTTATCCACAGTGATGTTAGAATTTTTGTTACATATTTTAAAGTACACTCAAAACTGGTTAAACCTAAATGCCAACAATATAGTTTAAATAAATAAATAAACAAGTCAGCACTGTTATTTTAACTTGGAATTATGTCCTGTATTTGAATATTGCTTGGGAAAAAAACACTTCCATGCATATTAAGGACAAATCATGCAAATTTAAATGCCTTAAATTGTATGGAACCTCTATTTTTCATTGAGAAAATTTCCATCGTCCAAGGAAACCTTACCTAATCACATTATGAGGTTGGGGGTGGGGATTGTTGCTGTTGCCTGGGCCTTTTTCCCATCTCCATCTCCTTTGCATTAAAAAACAAGTAGCAAGATTTGTCACTAACTACACAGGTTTTATTTTCCTCCAGGTTGAAGATGTGAGAAATATGTATGAAAATAATTTGGATGAACATTTTTATGTTTGAAGGACACTTCAGGTTAAGCAGTTATACCCCCTGTTATATGTAGATGACTATCAGTGAACCAGAAACAGTCGTTTTGCTCTACCTCCTGCAATTCACTCATCAAAATATACACTTTTAAAAGTAAGAAGTAAAGTATACATTCAGAAGCACTTGGGACAGAGAATGATTTAAAGGTGTTTGTTAGTAGTGAAGTCTGAATTTAGGATTGTACCTTGAGAAAACCAGAAATGGACACTTAGCTGTGTACATGCAACCGATGTGGCTGATCTCAGAAAAGATTATGGCAGCCTGTCCATGCTAGACTGCAGCCAGTTGAGCACTGGAGGTATCTCTTTCAACCCTAACTATTTTGTGGCATTAATCTAATGCTTTCTGACAGATGGGGTGGGGGTGCTGGGAGGGTGGTCCTTGCCTGACCCTGGGATGCCTGAACTCAGGGCTTGGAAGTCTGCAGCAGATTAGTGTCCCAGACATGACCCGGACCTAGGCAGGCTTTACTCATGGCATAGGATAGCTGTCAGGTTGTTAGGGTTAAAATCCTGGTCTGCCCTGGAGCCATGGACTTAAACATCTACCCCAGCTCAGAGGCATACGTCTGACTCGGGTTTTTGCTCAGCACACCTCTGGGTTATGTGCACAAAGCAATGCTGGGCATCAAATGCCTATTGTTTTTCTTTCTGAATATTTAGATGAAAATAAATTGATATTACTATTCAGGATTTTTCTGCAATACTTGGAGTTTTTTTTTTCTGAAAAAGACTCAACTGTATTAAGCTGAGTATACTAAGTATTTGCTTTTCTGGAAAAATCTAAAACCTTAAAAGAGATGTTTTCGGTAAACGTTTGTTCATTTCACAACTACACTTTTGAAAAGAAAAAATCAGAAAAAATCTTGATGATTTCCAATAAGAAGACATCATGTCTACCTTTGAAGAACTAAGGAAAATATATCAATATTTGCACATGTTGCACATTTGTTAAAGAAATGCAAAGACCACAGTAATAGTTCTTCCCAATGATGAGTACAGAAAGTAAAGACCATGTAACTTGGTCTTCTGCTACAAAGATTCTCTCAGGTAAACTCAGTCAGTATCAATTTCACAACTATCACTTTTTGTTCTGAGTTAAAAAGGGACATGGAAAGCTCATATAAATAAAATAACCAACCACAGGCTAGAAACCATCTTAGATGCAGCAGTGCCAGGACAAAATCTTGTGTCAAATTTTTTCTGTCACTTTTGAGGTTATAAAATAAAGTTTTTTCCCCCGTGACACCACTAGCTACAAACACAAGGTGTTGTGTAAGGCTGTGGCCATATTCAAAGTCATTTATATGGCAATGTACCATCCCTTAGTGTCTTTAAAATGTAAGAATAAGTTGAAGCTAGTTTTTAAGCTAGAAAAAATGAAATCATATTTTTCACTGACATTTCCATGTAGATGCATCACTGCAACAAGATCAAAAACCTGTTGCCATTTTTGTATATAAATTAAATTCATCATTTTTTTCTGAAGTTCAGCGAGCCATATTTTCAAACTGGTATACTATGGGGAGACTATAGATAGAGTTTACTAACTTTCATAATTCACACAAGCAAGCATGAATCAAAACCCACAGCTGTTAACATCAAAGAAAGCAAAGCGAATAAGAGGAGAAAAACAGGAATAAGGGAGAAAGACTTCCAGTTTTCTGCAGATATTTTTCCCTTTAAGGGAATCTAACTTCTTGGACCATTTGAGCTTGTTTGCATTTTCATCTCATGTAGTACATTGTCCAGCAGCATCTTGACCTTGCTTCTGTTAAATTAACAGGTGGAAAGCACATCTTATCTGTATCAACTAACTTGATAATACATTGAAAATTTGTTTGTTCTATTATTTGAAAGTCAGTATTTTGAGAAGTGCTGAGAGATACAGTATGATGAAAGGAGGTCTGTAAAACCTCTCAACCTGTCTGACAAGTACAGGTCATGCTAATCAAACACCATAATCGTAACCCATCCTTTTGGCTGCAGAAAGCAGAGTCTTCGCTTTGCATTCGAATGCAGTGTAGATGTGGTGGTGGAGTATAGTACATGTGTTATTTTTTATCTCTGTTAATGAGAGTCAGGTAGGTTTGTACATGTCGGCATACTCTGTTAGAAAGATCTTTCACCCAAGCTTTCAAGAAAGGTAGAGATGATGCAAAAAGTAAATCATCATGAATAATAAAACACCAGCTTTTTTCTTCAGGTTTCATGAAAAGCAGGGGAGATTGTGTCCTGTTGCATGCACTTATTTTTTCCAGTCCCAAACGCTTTTGGCATTTTGATGTAGGGTGGATACAGGGCTTTTGTTCTCCAAGCCTCTGGCAGTTAGGAAATGTCAAGCAGAAAATGCACTTTGCCTACAGGGGAAAAAGTCACCGAGGTGCCTCAGTGGTGCAGTATCTCTGCAGGCTTATTCACAACATGGCAAAGAGATGAACCCTGACAGCTGGGTCTTCCTTGCATTTCAGCAACAATGAAAATGCCACAGATGAGCCTCAAAGAATGAGGTCAAATGGGGAAAATAATATTCTAGGTAGATATATGAATATTCCCTTTCAGATTCCTTTCAGCCTCTTTCTTCACTCCCTTGGCTAACAAGAGGTTAGTAGGAATTAGCAAGGAAAGGGAAAGGAACTACATTTTGAAGTCACAGGTTTCCTCATAATTATTGGAAGTGAAATGCAGATTCTCACTTTCACTACAGCTCATCTAAATTACTCAGTTATTGGTGTAATTTGAAAGTGTCATTTGAGAGTCCTCTTATGCTACAAGAACAGAGTAATCAAACCTAGGTATAAATAAGGATCCAAATAAAAATTAATTTTTCACTTAAATTTGCAATTTGTTGACTATTATGTACTATGCGTACTTTTTCACATTTTTTCTGTATTTTGTTACTTTGCCCAAATTATTATCTGTATTGTCTTTGCATAAATATTCTGAAAGTTGCATTATTTCCTAAGACAAATTAACAAGACAGTCATGGAGACTTTACAGGATTGGTCCACTATTACTGTAACTGGAGACCTGCAAAAGTAGATCTTAGTTTAGCTTAGCTTTCAGTTACGTGATTTTGTGATTGAAGACTATCAAAGAATGAAAAACTTTATGCTTTAAACATTCAAATAACTGGAAACTTTCCATGTGTGCATTAAATAGCCCTTGTTTTAAAAATGAATGCCTATAGTTAAGGATCAAGGCTGATAAAGAGGTGTCAAAATAACAATAACCTTGTAAGAGACAAGCCCTTTCAAATTGTGTTATCATTCGTTGTGGCTGCAAGTACTCTGGAAATCAGGCCACCCTGATCTAGATATTTATTTGCAGATACCTGTTTTGGCAACTAATTTTAAACCTGAGACAACTTATGTGTACATTTAAATGCATTAGTGATTTGCTGAATTTGGCCCCATATTTGAGGAGCTTTGTCATTGCTCATCATTGCTTGCAATGCTGCCCAGAAAACAAGAATTTTATTTATTTGGAAAAGAGGCGTTTTGGAATTTCTGTTCAGCTTGGAGCAAACTAAGCTGTACAGATGCTCTTTGTGGAAACTGAGAGAGGAAGAGAGAGGCAGCCTAAACAACCGACTTATTCCATAAGTTAAAACAACAAATGGCTGAGTAACTAGGGCAGCACTCACCTGGGATGTAGAATGGCATGTTTACGTCCCTGCTCCAGTTAATCACTGCAGTAGAGAATCAAATCATATTTCCTAATTTTATTTTCTGACAAGGTTATTCTCATAAGTAGAGACAGTTAGCTACTCATTGGAATAGGGAAAGGGAACCCAGTATGTCTAGGCAGTCTGCTCCTCTTCCTTCTCTGTTTTCAATCAGAAATGATGCTGTGATCCTTAGGGACCTGGCCTTTAAAATTTTTCCGTATATTTCTAGGAAATGAACAATTTGTGATTAATGAGATTTTTATAGGAGTTTGTTAACAGGTTTCTGACCACTCCTAATGGTAGCTTTTTTTTCCTCTTTTTGTTTAAGAGGGGAGAGAGAAAGGTGGCACCTCTTTAACCAGGTTGTAATAAAAATATGTAAAAAGTGTAACTTCACTGCTGCTTTTCATTATTTATTTGTGCATCTGGAGTGTATAATTTGCCCTACAAGATGCAACAGAAAGATGCTTAAGGGTTTGTTCTATTTTTTTTCCTTTTCTTCAGTAAAGATAGCTGAACAAACCTACTTTTTGAAGTGTTGTTATTGTTTAGGTAACTGGCACTAAGAAAGCGACAACAGGATGTGAGTTTCTAATTTTGGTGATGTCCCATTGTTTTGAGTGGAAGCCGGTTTTGAAGTAATGATTGTAAGCACAGCAGGCGCTGGGATCTTGTAGCAGCAGGCAGAATTATTGCGTATTGGGACAAAACCACTGCTTTTTCTTGGTAGATACAGGAATAAAATTCCCTGACTAACCTGTATGTTGTGTGAAGCTTCTGAATTCTTGAGATATATACTACTATTTAATGTATAAGCTGCCATGATACGAGTGTAGTTTAGTTCTTCAGTATTTGGATAAATATGCAGGTATATGAAAGAGCAGAGGGAAGAAGCAACATCAAACTGAAATGGGTTTCTGAATCTTTGTCAGCCAGTGTATTTGAGAATAAATTCTTATCTAACAGGCAAACTGATTCTTATCTCATTCAAAAGTACCTTTTACTTCTGTAGTACAGTTATTCATGATGATGGTAATGCTAAATGAAATAGGGATTGCTGAGAACAGTACAGAAGATCTTTGTGAAGTATTTTCAGTCTTGGCACCTTTCCATTGACTTCTAAGCAGAGTGAAGTGGGTGGTTTCGGGTTGTGAACTTCTTGGACAGACATGCAGGTACTCAGCAGCAGCTGGACTCCCTGAGAGCCCAACTTCAATGGTATTTTGCAAATTCATATTAACAAGGGTGGTCTTGATGTGCACAGACTCTAGTTGTTTCTTCCTGCCCTTCCTCTTTTGCAATCCGTTCAGTGGATTGAACAAAGTGCAGAAAGATACATTTCTGGTAACAGTATTGTGCTGGCAATATTTTAATAAGGTAATAAACTATCCTTGCTTACCCTATTCTGGTCCTCTGGTAGCCGGTGTTCATGTACTTGCAAAACAAATGGATGCAAAGTTAGGATGTACATACATTTTCTGCCTGTTTAAAATACCTTTTCTTTCCTAATATTAGAAGGCAATACTGCATGGCACCACCCTACATTTTAAGAGTTGCATTGCCAAAGCTTTACTTTTCTTGTGAAAACATTAATGTCTGTCTTATTCAACTTGAAGGTAGATATGATAGAATGAGATGCAATCTTGGAAAGGAAAAAGAAGGGAAATACTCCTTTCATTTTAATACTGTTTCCTAAATGCTGATATTTTGTGGAATATGGTCTTTCTGAAATGCAAAATAATTTTTTTCAGAAGTATTCATGTTTGCCCCAGGGATGTCATCTCTGACAGAGATGATTTAACATCACCCATCCAAATAGAGAGTGAACATTGTCATATAGGAATGAAATCATTTCAGCCTACTCTGAAGTTCGGTGGTCACATTATACTAGGGGCACCCAGGCACCCCGGAGAGCCCTCTGGCTCATCACTGCCATAAACAGTCTGGAGCACCCGACCTCTCAAGAATGACTTCATGTTAATAAAGTCTTTACAACTGAATGGATTGTAAAATAATTCTAATTTCTTGTAGATGTCAAAAAAATTTGAAAGGCCGTCTTCAGCTGCTGAGGAATGTGGGGTATACCTCCAGGCTCACACTATAGGTACAGAATCTATGGGCAGCTCTAGTTTGAAATAGTACAAAAGAGGCAGAAACAGGGATGAAAAGTACTGAGTAGTTCAGATACCAAGCTGGTTTAGCTGAACAGACTTTTAGCTGGTTTATAATCTCGTCATGGTGGTGTGTGGCTAAACAAGATTGTACAGGGAGACAAGTGACAGTGCAAGACTGGAGTGGGAGAAGAGAGAGCAAGAGGTTTCATCGAGACACAGAATTTTCTTCCTGTCCTGTGTAGATTCACTTGAGCAATGAAGTTTTTAATGCTTGGGGTTGCAGAGTGCTGAAGTAACATCTCAACCTAACTACAAACTAATGTCAAATGTCCTCTTTTATTTTAAATGCACCATATAATTTTTAGTCCTGTCCGCATACCTGCATTGAAATAGTCACACTTGGAGTGTGTTTACTTTCTTTTTCTTTTTCATTTTAACATTGACAGGTTGAGCCATTGATCCAGAAAGGCCATGAGAATCTGGTACACCATATCCTGCTCTACCAGTGCAGCAGCAATTTGAATGACAGTGTGCTGGACTACGGGCACGAGTGCTACCACCCCAACATGCCAGACTCTTTTCTTACGTGTGAGACGGTCATTTTCGCTTGGGCCATTGGAGGAGAGGTAGGATGAATGGCTGTCTAGCGTGGTTCGTCAATGGGGCTTTAGGAAGGTGTACATCGTAATGAAGTTTCTTCCTAGTATATTCGTGATTATTTATCTGTCTGTTTTTAAGGGTATACAGTCACAATTCCTAAATGCCTCACCAGTAAGTCCTCAACTTCCTGTTTGCCTCTGAAGTATGAAACACAATGAACACCTTGAGTGACAAGCTCGAAGTAATGAAAATAGTATAGAAGAGTTGATGCCTCAGGGAAAGAAAGATGACTTGTGAGCATGGAAGTCTGTCACCATATCAGCTTGTCCTGTCTAATATGGAAATACAGCAATGACCAGTATCTGTTACCTGTGGAGAATGACAGAAAAAAACCCAAGTCTCTGTAGGTGACTGCATAATAGACATGGAGGCAAGATTTTCCAAATGAAGTTAGACATAGACTTAATTCATTTTCTGCCTCACCAGAGTATGGTTACAGTGTTGCCCCATTCAGGCATATGGTTCTGAAGTTTCCTACCCAGCCCAAAGAGACATAATTTCAATGCAGGAGTGATCCTGTGACACCACAGAGCCAGCACATGGATCACTTTGCTCACAGCAATACAGCATATCTGCAGAAAACATGGTTTCTGATGCTGTGTTGGCCCCAGGCTGTGTTTTCAGCTTATTTCACATGTTAATTTAGGCTCCAGTTGATGCTTTCAGCTGACATAAGGCAGCATTACTGCCAAAAGAATCCCACCCCTTCTTTACCCCCTCGATTCACTGAGTGCCTACATAAACCACGGTGCAAGCACAGAGAGGGACTGGGATGATGATAATTTCCAGAGCCTTAGTTTGCCAGGCTGCAGCTCAAAACCTTCTTCAAGTGTTGCAGTGTGAGGATGCCAGAGCTGCTACATGGACCCATCAAAATAAGTTTAATCCCCTGTGAGCATTATCCCTGATGTATGCTTTGTGCATTTTTGCCCTCAGCTATGCTCTGACCTAGTATTTATACTTTCAACTGTCTTAATCTAAGTGAAATAAAAAACTCATATAAATAGGTTATCATGTGTCAAGCAGCATGGAGGCTTTTGCAAAGATGATCCTGTTGTTAAAGATCTGTAGAGAGGAATCTGGCAGATCTGAGTTACATTCAGGTTTACTGGAGTTCTCACTTCACTTACTTCAGTTTACCTTTTTGTAGAATGGGGTGATACTTATTACTATGTATTATGATTAATTCATTAATGTCCATCAAGCATCAGAAAGTCTGGATCTCAAATTGCACATTTCAGAATTTTTAATCTCAAATTGCATGTTAAAATATTAGCTATATGCTATAAAATGACGCAAATTAACTCCTGGTAAATGAGTTCACTCAGTAGATACTGGAATTTTTGTTTGAATCAGGAGTGAGCTTTTGAAGTAAATCTTCAGGTTATCCCCACTTACCAAGCTCTGTTTATCATCACAAGTGGTTTGAGAACTTGCACAGCCCCCTTTGGGATGAAGTGAAACTGAATGTGAAGGGGTGAACTCAGCACCTCTCAGCCATAAATGGGGTTCAAGTGCATGGGTCTGACCATGGCTTGAGTAAAGGAACATCGTTTGGGGACAGTGGGTCCAGCACATGCTGTTGCCCTGTGTAGAGCTATTTATTTCACACTACATGGCTTGCTCACGTAAATGTAGCCAGGAAGATAATTTTTATAGTTCAAGTAATTTTGGTTAGGGTGCAGTGATTTGTGCAGGAAAATCAATCAATTAGATTAGCAATTAGCATTCAACCTCAGTGTTCCCTGGAAATTACTGCTTTTAGAAAAAGGGAAGGTATAAAATGTAGATTCACTTTTTCATAAGGGCTTTATTGTCAGGCTAACTGCTTGTTGATGCAATGTTTATACATTTAAGATGGAATTTTCCTCTTCTGCTCAAGCAATAAATACAGTATAAGTAATCATAAGATCACAGGACAGCGCAGGTTGGAAGAGACCTCCGGAAGTCTCTAGTTAGCCTCCTGCTGAAGGCAGGGTCTGTGGTGAGGCCAGGCCAGTTTGCCCAGGGCTTTATCCTCTAGCAAGCATAGGATCTGCTATTTTATGTTGACATAGTTATTTAGTGCATTCAGAATATAACAAATACATTATGCCACAATGCCATGTTCATAAAGTTTTAAAAGAAGTTATCTTTGTAGATTTTACTATTAATATGATTGTATAATTGAAAAAAAACAAAAGTGTATTTATAAAAAGAAATTAACTCAACCATGGCAAAGAAACCTTAATTCTGTATGCATGTGCTGTTTTGCAGGGCTTCACATACCCTCCTCACGTCGGGTTATCCATTGGCACAGCAGCTGACCCTCAGTTCGTTCTTATGGAGGTTCATTATGACAATCCATCATACACAGAAGGTTTGTTTCCTCACACTCTTTAAACCATGCAAGATTGGAAATGTACTAGAGACAAGTGTTTCTCATTGCATTGCACGGCAAACAGAGCAAATACAAAGCTGAGGCTTATTTTTCACTGCTCAATAGTTCCTGATTCCCAATGTTTTTCTCACTGCACTCAAAAGCTTAACTTGAAGTCAGTGCAAGATTCACACAGTATCACAGTATGTTTGGGATTGGAAGGGACCTCAAAAGATCATCTAGTCCAATCCCCCTGCTGGAGCAAGAACGCCTAAGTGAGGTCGCACAGGAACATGTCCAGGTGGGTTTTGAATGTCTCCAGAGAAGGAGACTCCACAACCCCCCTGGGCAGCCTGTTCCAGTGCTTTGTCACCCTCTCTGAGAAGAAGTTTTTTCTCAAAATTAAGTGGAACCTCTTGTGTTCCAGCTTAATCCCATCACCCCTTGTCCTATCATTGTTTGCCACCGAGAAGAGCCTGGCTCCATCCTCATGGCGCTCACCCTTTATATATTTATAAACATTAATAAGGTCCCCCCTTAGTCTCCTCCAAACTAAAGAGACCCAGCTCCCTCAGCCTTTCTTCATAAGGGAGGTGCTCCACTCCCTTAATCATCTTCATTGCCCTACGCTGGACCCTCTCCAGCAGTTCCCTGTCCTTCTTGAACTGAGGGGCCCAGAACTGGACACAATATTCTAGATGGGGTCTCACCAGGGCGGAGTAGAGGGGAAGGAGGACCTCTCTCGATCTACTAACCACCCCCCTTCTAATACACCCCAGGATGCCATTGGCCTTCCTGGCCACAAGGGCACAGTGCTGGCTCATGGTCATCCTCTTGTCCACCAGGACACCCAGGTCCCTTTCCCCTACACTGCTCTCTAACATGTAATTTCCCAACCTATACTGGAACCTGGGGTTGTATTGATTCAGATATACAAAGAATTGTGCAACAGGTGAATACATCTCCTTTTACCACTACATTCTTCACATTATCCTTTCCTGTTGCTGGGAAATCCAGTCAGACTGAGAGCAAGCAGCACAGCACTCAGATTATGAGCCAACAACACAGGGAAAGGACCTTTTATTAATTTTTATTATTTTTTTTTTAGTATTTTTTGAGATAACTACCTGAACTGTGGGCAGTTACTAAAGGAGAAATATAGACTCAGATTGCTAGGCCTTCCACCGGGTAAAAGCAGTTTATCTTAAAAGACTAGCTTTTATTTTATAAAGGTGTCTTTTAATCTTCTTTCTAAAATTCATTTATGTTTACAAGAAGGAAAAGGAAGAAACCAGGGAGCCCCAGAAAATCTAAGGAACTTTGAAGTTGATTTTTGGAAAGATATTCTGTTTTTCTGAAAGAAAAGTTTAGTGAGCTACTATATTATTCTGGTGATTGCTATAAGTGAATGAAGTAAAATCCAGTGCAGCACAGTGTACTGACCTTTTTTTACACTCCCATGTATTTAAATAAAATCTTGTGAGTTATGGTGTTCTGTCTTACTGTTATTCCCCCTCTTTGTGTTGTTGTAGATGAACTGTCCCAAAATTGTTCTGTTTAATGACAGATTCTTGCCCTTCAGCATGCACATGTGCATGGGATACAGTAAACTTCACTTGCATCCTTGGTGTTATGTGCTTTTGCATCAAATGTTACCTGAAAGCCCAAGAAGTCGCATGCAGAAAAAACATTTCTGAATTGGTTGTGTCCCTAAACTAACTATTTTAATAGACTGTGCTGCATAATACTGTTGTTTTAGTTCAAGTGGCAGATACAAAAGCTGGGAGTCAATAGTATTTTGTTTTCTTATTAAGTAATGGGGAAAATTTTGCCTTTTTTGGGACAGTCCCAAGTGAATGCAGGGTCTTACAAAAGACTTGGGAAAATTCAGACAGCACAGGCGAAGTGAGGTGTCTCTAATCCAGGTCATGTTTCTCTCCTCCCTGACAAAATACATGGCGTACAATGTAGCATAGTTGATCGTCACTCTTAATTGGTTATGCATAGTTCATAGCTCTTGATCCTTAATAATTATATACTACTCTGGCTTAGGTATTTTAGTGACTGGGTAATTTAGTCCCTGCTCTGCCCCTTTGTCATTTGCCTATCTCAAAATAGCCTGCTGATTTCATGTTGATGTAAAATTTGGTTTCAAGCATTGCTACGTCTGTTATGTTTTTAGAAGACCAATATTGGTCACTAGGGAGCCTCTTACCTTCTCTGAGATACTTAGTAGGTTTTTTGCATTTTTCATTTTCAAAGCTGAAATTTGAAAAGTGACAACAAAGAAGAAATGAGGTAACAATGTAGAGCTTGTGCAACACATATTAATCTTTGTTTTTAGCTTGAATCTTTCCTAACAAAATGGCTAATGCAAGAGAAATAATTATAAGGAGTTAGATGATAGAAGCAACATAAATTATGAGTAGATACACAAACAAATGTATATGACTAAATATTTGAATGGATTAAATAGATTAATATAATTTTGGCTCTTGAAAATCTCAGTGTTTTTATATCAGGATTTGGTTCCTGAAACTACATTTAAAATGAAAGAAGTCCTTGAGTGAGTGCAGCATTAAAATTGTGTGTAGTTCTCTTGTCTACTTTACTCAAAGTGCTGGCATTATCTTTGACTTTGGGATTTAGGAAGCAAATTTTCACATTTAGTTGATGCTGTCTTAATTGGAGAGATTGCAAAAGGGGTGATTTGGTCACCTAAGGTATCCTGTAATGTGACAGGCAATCCAAAACTAAGAAAAAATGTAATTAGTGCTAGGGCTCAACTTGAAGAAATAGATAAATTCACAAGTAGAAGACAATACACAGCTTGAAAATTTTAAAGAAAAAAAAAACAAAAACCTCACAACAACTTTAAACTCCCCTTTAAATATTTTATTTGAAAATCATACATGGCACCTTTTGAGGACTTATTATGTCCTTGTATTATTTGCTCTGCCTTCTTTTCTCTCAGGTCCCTGCTGGGTAACTTAGCGGAAGGGACACAGGTGCTACAAGCAGCACGTATTTTTCATTCATATCTCAACACTGCATATATCAAAACATCACATTTAACAACCCTCCTGTGGGCTGCCTCTGTTTATTGCTTCCTGAATATGGTTTGACTGATTTCCGGTTTATTGAGGTTGATTTCCTCAATAAGAAACTTAGGACAAGCCTTGAAAAATGTGAAACAATTGGATGTTGTTTTTTTTTTTTCTTTTAAAGTACTGACTCACAGTCATGACTGACTGTGTTCTTTTGTTGCAGGTTTGATAGATAACTCTGGTCTGAGGCTAATTTATACTCCGGTTTTAAGGAAATATGATGCTGGGGTTATTGAAGCCGGTCTTTGGGTCAGCCTTTTCCACAATATCCCACCAGGCATGCCTGAATTTGTGTCAGAGGGTCACTGCACACTGGAATGTCTGGAAGAGGTATGTCTCCTGCCTGAATCCATTGGTTTTCAATCTTCAAAATAGTTTTGGACAACCTCTTTAACTTCTTGAGGAGATTGATATTTACTGGTTAAAGATGTGAGAAAAGGCATCTGCTACATGCTGCCCTCCAGAATGCTTGCAGTCTTTTTGAGTCTTTTTGATCTGGGTATTTGGGGTGCGCAGGATTCAGGCTGTTTTACTGATATGAGTAATACTGGCTGACAGAATGCTTGTAATGATTTAATTATGTGTTCAATTTATAAGCATACATTGTTTTCCATGGAAAAACTATTGGTAGTATGGAATAGCTAGCCCAGAAAAAATGTTGAGAGAGACTAATTAAGATCTGTGCACATGCAAAAGTCTCCTAATAGTGAAGTGAAAGGCTGAAAAGTATTCTTAGACCAATCGCAGAAACTAAAGTCCTGAACAGGTTTTGTTGTACGGCTCAAAGTACAAAACTAGGTATTCCTTAAACCCTTGGTTTCATTACAATAATTTAAATATCTCTACAGGTAATGCTTGCATTGTCTAAAATCTGTGATTAAGATATTATGGGAGATTCTCATGTGCTTTGTCACTTTTAAAGAAAGGTTGAATCAATGTCTGTTTTTTATGATGTGGTTTGGAGTAAACGGTAAATTAGATATGGAATTTAAGTTTGGTGGTGGTGGTGTTCAATGCTGCATACTGTCATATTTCAGCCTAAAAACACTTGAGTATTCTATTATAATGAGGTTTTGACCTTAAGGCTGTACTTGAAAGGTATTGCGATAGCAGTTTATTTCTAGTTTGGGCTCCGAACAAGAATCAAAGTTTAGCATACCACAAGTTCAGAAGTTCAGATCTGTAGATCTCAGCTGGAATGAGAGTGATGTCAGATTTGTGTCAATTTGGAAAATTTCATTCTAAAATGCTTTTGACCTGGAAAAAAGCTTCAGACGTAGACCTACAGTATTTCACTACCAGTTGACTTGAAGATGGGAAATAGAGCATATTGTAATTACAACCTCTTAATTTAAAGTGCTTCATTTGGCACTATATTAATCGTAATGTCATTCATAACTCACAGAATTCTTTTTCACAATGAACATCCACATTCAGCAGTGTTGGCCAATAGCAGTAAAATAACTTGGAGGTTTTAGTATAATAACCTTCAAAGTCTTAATCTATTGAGAATTACTGGCTGTCCAGCTGTTCTTTTAAAAACTGTGTGCATTAAAAGTCAAACCACATTTTTACTTTGAAAAAAAACCACAGCACAGAAAAAGCCCTAGCTTTTTTTGGTATATAAAACCTTAATTACACATATAGATTTGTTTTTGCTCCAGACCACATTTTTGCTGTAAACTGAGGGGATGCAAAATGCATTTGTTGATGTATTTTCACTCTGTTTGCACATTGCATTACATTACATTGCATTACATTAAGTTATATTACTTGTGAGCACACTGATGGTGTTGCTTTCCCCTGGCCAGGCTCTAGGTGCTGAGAGACCTGCTGGGATTCATGTGTTTGCGGTCCTTCTTCATGCTCATCTTGCTGGCAGAGCTATCAGGATGCGTCACTTCCACAATGGCGAGGAGCAGAAACTTCTTGCTTATGACGATGAGTTTGACTTCAACTTCCAGGAGTTTCAGTATCTGAAAGAAGAAAGAACCATCTTGCCAGTATGACACTCTTAATTCTTTCCCTTAAAGCATTTAAGACATTGTGTGCCTAACATTTACTCACATTTAGGATTAATTTTACTACAGAATTTCTTAAATCTTTTGTTCATTTTTCTACTTAACTCAGAGTAGCTAATGCATTAAAGTCGCAGTGTCTCAGGAGTGTCCACCCGGTTCACTACAGAACTAGCCTGGCCAATTAATTCAAGCTATCCTTTAGGCATGTTTGATGCCTGCAATTGCTTGATTTGAACTTTACTGTTATAAATGTTTGAACAAAGCAGATCATAAAATCACACATGTGACTGGTTGTGCCATCTTTGTTCATCCAGCCAGCTGAAGAATAGAAACAGAATGGTGTGGCTTTATGAATCTGTTGGAACCAAGTAGCACATCATGAGTATTTGCACAGAGCAAGTATCCAGCCTTGCAAACACATCTATAAATCAGCCAAGCCTTCTGATTGTTTCTGATTTTTATTCGTTGTTGGGAGGAAAACTCCATGCTCATGTTTCACATGAGGTTTCACCAAGTAAACAAAATCCTTCAGAAGAAGAAATGCAATTTTATGTCTATCTGCTATGCTTGTGAGAATAATGTGATATATCATCTTTTATAAAAATCCCAACTGCAATTATATTATAAAACTATAGCTATCCATAGGTATTGCATGAACAGAGTCTGTATTTTTTTTGGATGAGTGACTCATTTAAAAATTATTCACTCAAGCTTTGTTAGTTCCAGCCAACATCTATTTTTGAAGCTTTGGCCTGAGGACAGAAAGTTTAATGCCACAGCTGGAGATGTGCTTGTCCTGATGCATATGAACAAGCCAGTTACTTAATGGAACTGATCAGATGCAAAGTATCAAACAACTGGATTTTGTTTATGATTACAGCCAGTAAGGAAAAGGGAGCTGAAAAGATCAGTGTAATGACTGAACTTCAAGTATCATCAGGAGCCCGATGTTTTAAACTTCCAGGCTTCTCTTCAAGTCCCTTCCTTTCTTATGTCTCTTCGCCCAGGCCAGGATACTTTCATATTTGTCCTTTAGAGACAAGAAGTGAAAATGCTAGATTTCTAATTTAATTTCTAAAGCAAAACATGGACTTTCAGGTATAGCATTTACTCTTTGAAGTCCAACTCCTTGTACTCCACAGGGACTTCAAAGACAAACTGGTGTTACCTCCTCCAGGAAAGAAGTGTTGAAGGGTTTAGGAAGAGGGCTGGCAGAAGATGACAGGTTGGCAGAGAAAGCCTGTAATATTTTTAGGAAAATCCATGCAGATTATAGAGAAAGGCCTCTTAAAATTCAAGAACAAAAGGGAGTAGACAGGAGAAAATCTAAAAGACGTATTTGATAGTATCAGCAACTTAAAAAAAAGACAGCTCAGGTAGAAGCTGGAATTCTTTCTCTAAAGTGAGCCTTTTTCTTGTGTTTTGTTGGTTTAATCTTAAACAAAACAGTACAACTTTACATACATCATTCTGGTGCAATTCAGACTACATTCTAATCAGTTACGTAATAGGATTAAAAATTTTTATAGAAGTTCTTGTTATTGTTTCCTTCTGCCAGCTCTTCCAAGGGTGAATCCTTCTTTCGGTTCGTGCAGTCCAGGTTGTTTGTTTTCTTCATGTACTAGAACTCTCTTCTGAATTTGGAAGCAAAAGATGTAATCTCGCAGAAGGAATGTTTTTAGTGAATGTTATCCAGTCTGTAAACCAGAGACCTCTCTGGTAGGAACCAGCATATTCCTGCTGGGAACAGCGAAGCTGTGCCAGTACTCCCTGCTTCAGAAGGCTCTGTCTCCACTTGGCCGACATGAGGCTGACGCACCTTCTTCCAGCAGCCCAGAGCATAATTAGCACTAGCACTGATCTGGCAATGAGACAGCCTGCAGGGAAGGAGAAATTCTCCATGTTTGAAGGGTGATCTGTTTTTTTTTCAGGGAAGATTAATACAGTGGGTGATAAGGGAAGAGGACGATATAAAAAAAATGAACCTCTGTCATCCTTGTGATATGAAGTTGCCCAATAATACCAGAATTTTGATGTCTGGCTATACTCTTAAATATTTTAAACTTCCACTTGATTATCATGGTGATTTTGAGATTTGTATTTGATCAGGTACTGGGAATAAAGTTACTACCAAACTGTAGATCAGTTTGTCAAGACAGCAAAATGTTACTTGTATGTACTTGAGAATGTAAGTATTTAGCCTTTCCCATACATATCTGTCAATGTAGTTAAGTCTTTGCCTGCCACTCCTCTACTCCCAGGCTTGGCAGATAAATAGTTGTTATTGTGATGTGGAAAACCTCCTTTTCCTCATTTGGCAAGTAGTTCTGTTGAAGTTGGCAAGATAAAATAGCCTGAAGAAAGCTATCCAAAGTAGCACTGGATGAGTTTTGGAGCTACTATCATGTGTATGCAGCACCTACATATATAATTTTCCTGAAGACAGGATTATAACTGGGCACCTCCACTGCTATCTTAAACAAACAGACCAGACTCTTACTAAGACCCCTTTTAAATCCATGGGGCATTCCTGAAGATCTGGGATAACATGAATGATAAGAGCCAAGGCTTTAGCCTACACCAATTACCTAATACTTTGCTCTTTCAAAAAGTTGTATTCACTGCTCTGGTCTTTATTTCTCAAGTGCTTGCTGTCAGCTGTGCTTACCTGAAGCTGGTGTTGATAAACTTTATACTTGTCAACTTCCTAAATCTTGTGTTTCAGGGGGATAATTTAATCACAGAATGTCACTACAGTACTGTGGACCGAGTTCGCATGACATGGGTAAGAAAAGTCTTAATGGGTCAAAATACGTACATAGATAATATTGAGGACTAAAACCTTTTTCATAAATGCTATGCTTACTTGCTAATGCTTGTGTGCATGTAATTATGTCTTATCTTTCCCTTCATAGATTCTAAAGTTTTAAAGTAATCAGGACTATTATTATCATAATCTGATCTCTTACATAAGGCACTCAAATTACCACTTTATAGAAATAAGCCAACTCATAAAAGATCTTAGAAGATCAGACTTTGCTAGTGTAAGGCATGCTTTCTTCATAACATGTATTAACATTCAAATTCTGCATATTCTAATGAATTGTTTTTATGAACTTGTTAGGCATTTTCCCCCAAAGTTCCTGTTGCTGGTTCTTACATATCGATTTTTGCTTATGTCATGACCAGGATGGGACTGCTTACTTATGTGCCTTAATGTAGAATGCAGGCAGAATGCAGGTCATTTGGGCTGGGAGGAGGAGGCTGGGCACAGTCAGCCTCTGTGAGTTACCTTTCTCTTGTGATGGGTTTCCCAGCAGCAGGGACCCTCCTGGACAGTTGCTGCCCCCAGGGCAGGAGAAGCCTGTTCAGTACCCTCATGCCCTTGCAGCTGAGGCACAAGGAGCAACTGTGCCGCAGCCCCATGGCCAGGGGGTGAGCATCTCCTTCAGGCTCAAGGGGTCTGGCTAAGGTTTAGCATGTGGCAGTGCACAGTCTCCCAGATGCAGCTTTTTAGGGTGGCAGAGACCAGGTACAGGCCATTGTGATGTGGCCACTTGGTTTTGGAGGTGAAGCAAATTTGGTTGTTGGGACATGAGCTGGACTGTGCCAGCTGGCTGCAAAACCAGAGAGTGAGGACAGACTCACCATGTTTACGGGAGGGAGGTAGCTGCCAGCACCAGGCCTTCACCAGGTTCCTCAGAAGGTGCTGAATCCAGACCTATCATAGAATATCCCAAGTTTGAAGGGACCCACAAGGATCATCGAGTTCAACTCCTGCCCCTGCGTATGACAACCCCACACTTCACACCATGTGTCTGAGGGTGTTGTCCAGTCTCTTCTTTAACATTGTCAGGCTTCGGTCTGTGACACCTCCCTGGGGAGCCTGTTCCAGTGCTCTACCACCCTCTACCACCCTTTTTCCTAATGTCCAACATAAACCTCCCCTGGCACATCTTCCTGACATTCCCTCAGGTTCTGTCACTGGTCGCTAAAGAGAAGAGTTAGGCACCTGCCCTACTTCCTTCCCTTGTGAGGAAGCTGTAGACCACGATGAGGTCTCATCTTAGTCTCCTCTTCTCCAGACCTGTGGGAGGTGGGACTGGAGGGGTTTCTGTTCAGCAAGGAAGACCTAGTCCTAGCATCCAAAGAACACAGGGATACCTCTCCCTGAATCATGGCTTGCATGTAAGCATATAAACAAAAGCAAAAGAGTGAGAATGAAGGCTTTTGAGTTTTTGTCATATTTTCCATTGTGGTGACCACACTAGCCCTTGGCTGTTGGTTTCTGTATTTTGTCTTCTCCGTTCTTGTTCCTGTGGTTCTGTGAGTTTTGTGGAACTGTTCCCACACAGGATTTAGGAACATGCAGCTCATAATCTTGTCCATATTTATCAACATTAATTTTAAATTAGTCCTTTGCCCATGGCTCTCAATAGAAGACTGTTCAAGAGTCTGTTTCCACAGGTAGCTAAAAATCTTACTCTAATTATTTTATAGTTAGTGCTCATTTGTTCTTGAGTAAGCATTATCTGTTAACTTAAATCACTGTTTTCTTTCTTACTCTATATCTGCATATACACATACAAGGAGAGTTCATATAGATACATATTCCGTTCCAGCCTCCATTTTACTAGACAATGCTCATTTAATGTCTTATTACACAGACTAATTATCCTACCAGACTTTTCTGTATCTGGTCCATTTTGAAGCCCTTTTTTTCTGAAACACAGTAGATATAAGTACTTTGGAAACAGCTGAAAATAAACCTGAACTTCTCAGATAGTACTCTTCAACATAATAGGAGACTTATTTTATTGATAGTTGTTCTTTTTGACATCTTTTAAGCTTGGGAGCTACTTGGGAGTATTTTGTAATGAATTATATAAAAACTGCTTACTACTTGATAATCTAATGTGCAAAATAAACCTGTTTAATTGGGCCTCCTCATACACGTTTCATTAGCATATAAATGCTAATCAGTGTTTTCGTCTGTGGGATTCCAATGCTATCTTGATTAAAAGAAAAATTCCATTTTCAGGGTGGTCTGAGCACCAGGAATGAAATGTGCTTGTCATATCTGCTCTATTACCCGAGAATCAACCTCACTCGATGTGCAAGTATTCCAGATATAATGGAACAGCTCCAATTCATTGGTGTTAAGGAAATCTATAGACCAGTCAGGCAAGTAATATGTTTATGGATATGTGTAGTAGCTTTGTTTCTGTCTGTGGGATTCCAGAGTCATTTTTATATGACCATTATTTCTTTCTAATAGTATAACACATTGCAGGGTCACCCATGCTGCTTCTTTTTTCATCAATATACTGTGCTGCTACTTATTTCTCCTGCCAAATTACTTTGCCTTTTTTTAAGAAAAAACAAAACAAAACAGAAACGAAAACCCAAACAAACAAACAAACAAAACAACAAAACCAAACCAAACCAGTTTCTTCTGTTAAAGAAATAATATTACTCACAGAAGGTTTTTTTTCCACCACAACCATCTGTAAAAAGACTATATATCAATGTCATATCAATATTTCAAATCTGTCAATTTATGAAAACATATAAGTTTTTCACATATATAGAGATGATGCTGAAAAAGGAGTTTGGGAGCATGGGTATCAAATTACCCTGGGTAAATTTGTTGTGAGTAATTCAGCTGAAGTCAATAGGTGCAACCAGACGGTAGAACCGTTGCTCATACATAGAACTTAACACTGTCTTGGTGACACTGACAAAAATGCACAGAAGAGGAAGAATTTGTAAGCTAGAAAGGAAATTGAGAGAACATTAAATTGTTCATAGTAAAAGATAAATGGTAGATAATTACTATGACAGAGAGAAATGAAAGGATGGAGGCTTTGGAAGAATAACAAGTCAGAGGATGGTATGCAAGGTAAGTTGAGAGAAAAACACAGAACCAGTGGTAGGAATCCAGCCAAGAGGAAGAAAAGAGCTATTTAGGTGAACTACTGGCTGCAGGGGCTTGCAATTCTGTGCAAAGACACTGTCTCCTGAGTCTTAGACTCCTGCTGTTCAGGGAAGCAGGACACTGCACATTTTTCAGATATAAATCCATGTCAGAAAGAAAAAATCCTAGTTCATTCATTATTTTTTCTTCCTAATAAAAATAACCCACAAGAATCTGAATATTGACCAGCTGATCAGCTCAAAAGGGGTAATATCATTTTGTTGTAAGATCTGTCTGCTTCAGTGCTCCACAAATATTAAATATCCTCTCTGTGAATCATGGGGGGCTGGGGCTGTTACCATTTAGGCAACTCACGATCTATAATAACCACCATGAAGGTCCATGCAATTCACTTGGCATCTGGCCACTCGGGTAAACCAGAGGCTGGTGAATTTTAAACAAGGTGTTACAATTTCTTCAGTAAGTCAGTGGAAGTCTTGCTGTCTTTCATCATGAGAGTACTCAGCAAGAACAAAATGTTTCCCAATGTGTTGTTGGATCTGGCTTTTCTGCCCTTTAATGTCAGTGGGATGACCTGCACAAGGATATTGCTCAATAAGAGCAATTTCCAGAATCTCATATAAAATTTAAATTTTGGTAGAAGTTCAGAGGAAGCCAGATGAGACAGGATAATGTGTGTGAATATATAAAACCCAATAAATAGCATATTTCAGGTTTTAAGTGTTCCCTCCAGTGCTTAAAATTAAAGCATCTCAACAGCAGATCAGCAGTGGAAGTGACTGTAAACAGAGTGAGAATTGTCTAAAGAGGAATGTTCCCACAATGAATACAATGCAGAAAAAAAATCAAACAATAGAAAGTGGAATGCACTATTAGTGGTGAAAGGTGAATTGCATTTGCGTTGTTAGTTGAACTAAACAAAGTAATAGTGAGTTTTTAAAATAAAATTGGTAGACTAATAGTGTGTAGTGACATACACTTTTAAAAAGTTTTCTTTCCTTATATATTTTATCTTAAAAAAAAATATAAAACTTTTGTTTCAAAGTCATTTGGTGTACAGGCTTACTGGTATTAAGTTCTGAAATTTATATCCAACACAGAAGAGTTCAAAGAAAGTCACAATACAATCAGGCTACTTCATTTTCCACACTATGTCTATTTACAATCTCTTTTAATACAGGGAGAACACAGTTTCTAAACTAGTCCTAGCTAAAAAAGTCTTTCTGAGCTTAGAAAGAAAATATTCTAACAAATGTATGCTCTCTTGAGTGTTCATTCATGATAACTGTACTTAAGGAAAAAATGCGCATGTGGCCTGGGGAAATAAAGATGTTTTGAATAGAATAAGTATGCAGACTGTCTGCTGCAAATGGAATAGTAATTAGAAGAAGAGATTATTAATGCCTCTAGTATTTATGACCTAATCCGCAATTCTTGTTTCATTAAACTCTGTCAGCCTAAGGATATGTGACCTGATATCCATCTCTCTTGTGTCAGTCTCACACTGGAATTGCTTCACTGACTTCTCTATGGTCTCTCTTGACTTACACATGAAGGCAAACTGGCAGCAGGATCAATGCACCATGGCGCACTTTAAAACTGTTTTTCCCTCAGTCTGGTGGCACAGACAGTGGTATAAATCATGAGGACCTGAGATGAAAGTGATTGGGCCACAACAGTGTAAAATAGGCGCTTGATTAAAATTATGTTCCCTGTGCCTAGATGTTGAGTAGAGCAGAACCTGGGCATAGGCAGAACTTTACCCAAAGCAAGTGGGAGACAGCCTCCTGCAAGATAACACAGATCTGTCTAAAGTGCTTTGAAAAGATAATTCATGCTGCCACCAAAGTATTAATTAGTTTACTTAGTTGAAGTTTTACCTACTTTCTTTCTTCCACTAGCTGTATTAGACTTTCTGTTTTTAAAAACTTGAGCCATTCACCATTTTGTTTCCATTCATCCCAATAGAGTCAAGCAAGAAGAAAGCAAGAAAAATGGAAAAGGTTTCCTTCAGCTTTCTTTTTTTTTCTTTTATTTTTCCTTTGTTATTATTTTTGAGTTTTCCTTCCTAAATAAAGACAAGAAATCTCATTTCTTTGCTTTCCACATCTTTGGCTGGTGGAAAATGGGATTTGCCCCAGTTTTTCATGGGGAGGATTCCCACACGTGGGCAAATAGTCAGATCTCTCACAGCAGCACAACAGGTCTCTATCCTACCCCTGGCCAAAATTCCCCTTGCAGCCTGCATGTAGGGATGTGCCAAAAGACAATGTCCACAATACCAGTTATTGTCCTTTGATCTTTTGGCACTGCTGCCAACCAACACATGTTAGAACAACTTCTCTGCTGGGCTGAGTTTTTACCTGTTATCTGAGTTAAGACCAGAGCTTGGCAAAGCCATCTGGAAGCAGCTTTCTAATGGCAAACGTTTCTTTGCAACACTGTCTGCCAAGCCTGGTAGACGGGATGGCTTTTGATTTGTTTTGGGCTTTTCTGAGAAGTTACAACAGAGGATCTGTTTTATATTGCCTGTGTATTCACTTTGTAGATTGGAGCACAACAATGCAATTCTTTTTCTTTAAGTTAAATTCCTTCATTTCTAAAAGCATCTGGCAGCAAGTATTAAACTGCTCACAAAATTTTGTAAGTTTGTTAAAATCAATAAAACTGCATCAGTTCTGTGTAGCAGGGAACGTAGCTGACAATGTGAGTTAGGCACAATACACGTATTAATAGTACATTTGTTTTTCTGAGTTTTCCTCATCACTTCCAACCTGATGGTATTTATTTACTTTTAAAAATCTGTTTATTTGTTTTTCTTTAGGACTTGGCCTTTCATTATCAAGAGTCCTAAGCAATATAAAAACCTGTCTTTTATGGATGCAATGAACAAATTCAAATGGTCCATATCGGAGGGTCTCTCATATAATGAACTTGTGCTTAAACTACCAGTGAACGTGAGATGTTCAAAAACAGATAATGCAGAGTGGTCGGTAAGTCTAAGTGTTGAAAAGGAGGCAACAACACCATGAAACAAATGTGGTTTGCTGTGCTTCATTGTGCATGACGCAATGTAGTACCTGGTTATATCTTCAGACTGTTTAGGTGGCTATATTGCATTTACATACAGCAACAAAGGATGAGAATATTTTATCAGTGCTTTCACCTAACTTGAGTTCTAGAAGTATTTAAAAAGAATAGCACACTTGAAACTTTGGTTAGCAGCTGAGATCAGTAATAGGAGTATGGAGTCTTTCAGTGTGCCTGGGACTGGTCAGAGAGTAACCATGGGTCCAGATTAGGTGACTAAGTTAGAAAGCTGTTTTCACTTGGCTGCCTCTGTTAGAGACTTATGTCAGGGTCTTGCAATAGGTGATTCAAAATCCCTAAATAGGTTTCTTCTCCGAGTCACTCTGTAAGGGGAAGCTTATTGACTGCATAAGGAAGCCTCAAGCATTTAACTTCTTAACTCAGGCATCTAGACCAGTAATGTCAAGCTCATTTTCAGCGGGGGCCACATCAGCCTCGCGGTTGCCTTCAAAGGGCTAAATATGATTTTAAGACTTTTGCCCTTTGAAGGCAACCACGAGGCTGATGTGGCCCCCGGTGAAAATGAGCTTAACACTCCTGGTCTAGACTACCTAAAATTATAGGAGTAGTCTTCCAATATCTCTTACTTTTTTTGTTGGTCTTGTGTCTTAGAGATGCCTATAGTATCGGGCCAAAAAAAGTATATTTAAATTGTTCGTTTCCTTTGTGCACCTTTGGAAGATTTTATCTTCTATAGCTTTCCTTCCCCAATTCTCTTGATGAAAATAACTGTAAGATAAAAAATAATTCCCCAATAAGTTATTATTTATTGCAAATGTCTACTGCTATTTTAACAGGACTGCTGGGAAATGCTGTCATCTTTAGTTTTGACATATGTTTATAAATAACTACTAGTGCATATAGTATCATCCCTAAGGATGTGCTGAAAAATATGTGTTGTTCCTTGAACTCCTTTACAGAGTCCAAAGTCAAGATTCCATTTTACTTTTTTGAGCTTTTCTGTTCAGAAGGGGAGATTGGCTCATTGTATTGGCTTTTCTCCTACTGTGACTTTAGGCCAGCCTAATAGAGCTGATACGAGATACTACTGGTGAAATTGTCCCTCATTGTCCTCAACCTGCAAAACAGCCCTGACTGCCTCGCAGCAGGTCACACAGTGCTTTCAGGTGGTGGCAAAAACGCCCTTTCTGCTGTGATGTTCTTGGGTCTTCCCAACATCGATCAGACTGTTCTGCCCATAGAATGTCAATGAAATACTGTGTGCTATAAGCAATCAAAAGGTTCTGTTTTTTCTAATATTTGTCCCACTGCAGACCTTCTGTGAAAAGTAGTTATTGACAGCACATACAGCTATTCACCAGTTTTGGTTCACCTTCTTGTTGTTTGCAACTGCTGGCCAGTAGCAGCTGCGCAGCCACTCTTTCACTGATTATTTGTCAGAGGACAAGTTAAGATGATGAAAAGCACAGAGAAATTCTACCAAGAAAGGATACGCTTCTTATTTTATTTTGTTTTATTTTATTTTATTTTATTTTATTTTATTTTATTTTATTTTATTTTATTTTATTTATTTTTAGTGGTATGATTTCTGGAAAATGCTGTTCACCTTGATTTTACAGGATGAAGGAACAATACTTTGTCAAAGGGTGAGGTCACTGGAACTGGGAATGCTTAATTCTTTTTAATCATGGTTTCCTATTTTAAATGACTAGGGCATATTCATCAAAACTAAAATTAGGACTCTTTCCTTCCCTTCTCTTATTAGTGATGTTATGTTAAATTGGCCATCCTCATCAAAATCAAGAACAGATTTAGCCTGAATGGTCAAACAATCAGTGAGTTATTACAAGAAAAAAAAAACAACAAAAAACTGAAACAAATGAAGTGAGATGAAAATATCTTCATCCTTCTGTAGCAATGGGGCTTTGGTCAGTTCTAGCTTTGTGTTGTGTTTGCCAATATTAATTCAATATTTAGATTTTTTCTGCAGTGCAGGATAACTGCAACATGGAAAAAACCCAAAGCAAGCATATGCTGTGCAGGTCGTCATTCAAACTTTCAAAGATACTCATGCCCAGGAGCTTGCCTTTTGCAGAGATTATTTTCTTTAATACGTAGAGAATACATTCAGGAAAAGCATAGCCAACCAGTGTACCCAAAGCTCTCTAATCTCATGTCAAAACCATGACAGGCAGGTAGATATGTCCAACACCATAACAATTGCACTAAGTTCTAAGGGAAAAGTGAAAATGCTCAACATGTATTAATATTACAATCCTGTAGGTGACCTTGCTTGAGCAGGGACATTGGAGCAGACCACAGAATCACAGAATGGTTGGGGTTGGAAGGGACCTCTGTAGATATCTAGTCCAACACACCTGCTAAAGGAGGTTCATCTAGAGCAGATCGCACAGGAATGTGTGCAGCTGGGTTTTGAATGTGTCCACAGCCTCTCTGGGCAGCCTGTTCCAGCGCTCTGTCACCCTCAAAGTAAAGAAGTTTCTCATACTCAGATGGAACCTCCTATCTGTGCCCGTTGTTCCTTATCCTACCGTTGGGCATCACTGAAAGGGGTCTGATCCCCTCTTAGCCTTCCCTTCTCCAGGCTGAACAGACCCAGCGCTTTCAGTCTCGATGCCCTCCAGAGATCCCTTCCAACCGCAAGCATCCTGTGATTCCACGAAATAATGTATGCACAATTAGCTGCCTTGTACAGGCAACTGTAAGCTTTTTATGTACAAATAAATATGTTCAAACAGCATCTAACACCTCTATGGAATCATAACCCTGTAACCCTCTATTTTTATCTGCCAGAAGAATGGGGAAAAAAAAAAAAGGAAAAAACACACACACAAAACAAGCAAACAAACAAACAATAAACCAACCAGACAATCCCACAAAGCAAAATAAGGTGGTACAAATCAACCAACAAAAGCCTAACCTTGCTTTCCTGGAGAGGATGACAATGTGTCCAGCTGTTCCAAGCTGAGAACAACGGATGTTCATGCTGGCTGATCATATGTTGTGCAATATATTAATATTTTTACTGAGCTTGATTTCTCCACAGTAAAAGTCACAATCCCAGTAAAAACTAACAATAGATTCTCATGCAAGCTGTGAACTAGTTAGAGAGCAAAATAGAAATTTCTAATCTTATGTGACAAAACTCTGATAATTTTTTATTATCTTAATTGCAGATCCAAGGCATGACAGCTTTACCCCCTGAAATAGAGAGACCGTACAAGACAGAACCAGTAATATGTAGCTCATCTTCTTGTTTATGTTGCAGTTTATTCTTCACCCTGTTGTTTGTTGTACATGTCGCAGCCAATACCCTAGGAAACATTGGGCCCTTTGTATAATAATTTTTATTCATTTGTGTTCTGTATGCCATGCAAGTTTCTGATGTGTTTGCACTGTTGCTGTTGTAGATTTATTTTTTTACATATTAATAAACTAAATTTGCCAGTTCAAAATAAAACATGAACTTCCTCTGAAAACTGTGGGTTTTTGGTTTTCAATGTAAAGTATGTATAAAACACAGTAGGTACACTGGCACATTGCATATTGAAATGTTTTCCAGTACCATTTTGTTATACTTTGTCATGACTCTTTCACGTGGTGTTTCCAAAACCAACTATGTATATGGGCAAAATTAATAAACTAAAAGCAACTTGTTAACCACATTTAATCTGGTGTGTGCTGTATTATTTTGTCTTGGTTCTTGACATCTGCAGCTTATGAAGTTATTGCTGTATGGGCAAGTCTTGAGAACATGTGTTTGGCTATGTCTGACTGACATGTATCATAAAGCTACAGGTAGGATTAATTGAGGGAGATTTCTGGAAGCAACACACTGTAGACCGTCTCAGCTCCTGAGAGCAGCAGGTGCTATGGGGGTCAGAGGGATGAACCCCAGTTCTCCGCATAGCAAGTCCTGTACCAGTCCTTTGTCTTGGTAGGGTTTTATTTTCCCCAGTCCCTGGAAATGCAGTGCATTTCTTTTGTCTTAAGGTATTCGTACAGTGAGTAAAGCTTTGGCAAGGGGTGGGCACACCTTGACTAGATTTGATCTGGATAGCAGTAGCAATAAAGATCTATCTCACACCAGGCTCTGTTCTCACAGAGAACCAGAGTACCAGTCTACCAGAAACCATTGTTAGCACATGCCGAGCATCACTGTAGGCCAGACTGTCAATTAAGAGGTTATTCTTGTGTTTTGTGTACAAGTTGTTATTTATTTGTTGATTTATTTGGAAATCTGCAAGTTGGTTTTGTTTGTTTTTTGTTTTTTAACTGAGATGGTGTTGGGCAGGAGAGATTCCCAAAAGATATCTAATTTGTTGCTCCCCAAAGAAATTATGTAACACGGTAGAAAAGGATTTCAAACATCCAAAACCCCCGTTATTTTTATAGCCACACTGCAGCTACAGTAAACTATAATTTTTCCACAGTGCTGCATAAACTTTACTGGAGTGTGGCTATAAAAATAAGTTGTTTCTTCCCTGACCGCTGAAACACCTGCACTACAACTAATCTTTGTAGACTCAGCTACATTTGGACTTTGTTACATACATGTTATGTCATTGAGCATTCATGTGCAATGTTCTGAGTCCAGAGCAGATCAAGAACCTGATTGAGCAGAGATAGACTGTTTTTTAAACATTTTTGTTCATTGTCTGTTAACAATTTATACCTGTCTGTGCAGTTGAACCTCTTAAGGAGAGCAGGCTGTTCTGATGCAAATACATATCACATAAGAAGGAAAAAAAGGAGAAGATTTGGGAACTGTCTTTGCTATATTTGAGAACTGAGAAGGCAAGCATCACAAAGCTGCTAAGGCTCCTTTGTGAGTAGCCAAAATGACAATGTATGTGATAATTGACACAGAAGAGAGGGACTGAAGCAGCTAATTCCTCAAGTAGAGATGAAAGAATTAATCAAGTATAGATTAATTTTCTAGGATTTATAACAATCTCATTAAAAAATTTATGCATAAAGGGAATTTAAAATGAGCCATGAAGACAAGGGTTCACAGGGCCTAGTGCGGCAGTCTGCACATGGGTTAAGAGTAACTTCCACCAAATCCTGAGAAATTTCTTTGATGTTGTTGGGCAGCTGCTTGCCCTAAATATACCTGGGTGATGTGAACAGATCTGTTCTGAGCATGAAAAGCTGGGGCAACGTCCAGCTAAGATGTCATAGAGACCAGAATGCCTCTTATTGTAAAAGCAGACAGAGGGAGCCTTGGCCTTTCTTACTCTTAAATCTGTCTCTAAAATGAGTATGTTTGAACAGTTTTTCATCAGGGAGTGAATGGAAAAATAATAGCAAATGAAATGAGAAAAGAGCATTTGTGTAGGACAGACGAGCCCTTTCACATAAAATGCTGTCTCTCATTTGGTAATAGACATGGGCTACTGACACCAGTCCTATGTTGACTTGGTTTGCAGCGAAGATAAAGCAGATCTAAGGTTATTTTCCATTCACTTGGCTGCTCTCTGATTTGACGCAGTTTCTTATCTACAGGGATTTCCTTTCCATGAACACCTGACCCAAGAACATGTGAAGAAATGAGTGTTTGTTGTTGCCATCCAGTGTGCCACAGGTTGATGTAAAGCAAAGCCTGCTCAGAAAGGATGTCTATGAGACATAACTGTCAGTATATCAGGAAGACCTGTTGTAGGCACTAGAAGTTTATTTTTGATTAAACTGCAACTGTTTTATGACTTCTGGAAGAAGGGAAAGGAAAATAGTGCTTTACAGGTAAATAAAAAGAGAGACTGGTAACAGAGTTCTGACATACTTCCAACTAAAAGGATCCAAAATACATTACATTATTAAAGAAACTTAAAATAAGATTAAAAAAAAAAAAAAAAGTAAAAGTCTGAAATTGTCAAAAATTCAAAGCAGGGATGAAGGGAATAAAAGGAAGAAAAGGAAAACAGAGATGGGATGTGTTTCCCGCAGCCTCTCAGAGCTATTCCCTCCACCTCCAGCTCTGAGCGGGACAATTCCCAGCTTCTCCCAGGTGTTTATTGCTGAGGACGGGATCCAGCCGGTGCTCTGGAACCCCGCAGTGCTTGGAGATCCAGAACAGCTCAGAGGCCAAATTCAGGGAGTCCAAGGGCAGAACCTGAGGGCGGTGGGGCGTGGTCCCAGAGCAGGGGGCGGAGCTTCAGGGCAGTGGGGCGTGGTCAGGGGCCAGGAGTGGAGCTTTAGGGTGATGGGTCGTGGTCACAGGGCAAGGGGTGGAGCCTCAGTAACGGCTGGGCAGGGGCTGGTGGGGACTCGGTGGGCTGCTGGGGTGGGTGTCCTCTGAGACCCCTCATTGAGGTTGGACATGAGGAAAAAGTTCTTGACCTGGAGAGTGGTGGAGCACTGGAACAGGTTCCCACGGCCCCAAGCCTGTCACTGTTCAAGAAGAGGCAGTGCAATGGCACTGCTTCCCTCTTCCCATGGGCTAACTCTGTGCCACTGAATTAAAAACACTTTGTCACACTACACATGAATAAGCTCCCAGACACATGTTTGTGTGCTTTTCTTTCAATCTTGTGCTATGTTAAGCATACAGTCTTCCGTTATATTTCTTCACAAAGCTTTCATAATAGTAATTGTTAAAAGTATATACAAGAAATCAGTCAAACCATGGTAGAAGAGATGTTGAATATATACTGGAAAATCAAGGAGTTAGGGACTATGAGCCCAAAATGATTAAACATAACACCTCATTTTAACAACTTTGCCATTTAAAGTTTTCTGTATGGAAAAATGTTTTAAGAGTTTCTAGTGAGAAGCTAAATCTATAAATATTTTAGTGGGATAAGGAGTTGCATTCTGGAACAGCAATTGAAAATCCAATTCTCCTTAAATCAGACTACCCACAAAATCATTCAACTGCCTGTAGACGATCCATAGATACACTATTAATACTGTTTAATCCCTTTTGGTTTTGTTATTTATTTGTTTATTATGGAGTTTCCATTTAATGAACATATGGCTCTCCTCAAATATTCATGTTAACTGGATCAACAGCCATTTGGGATTTTGCCCATGTGTCATTAAACTGGGATGCAGGAAGACTGAGAAGGGAGCATTGAAGTTTACGTAGCTCTTCAATTTGTTCCTATAGAGGAGGGTGTCATTCTCTATTCGCATATCCCATCCATGTGGTCCGTCATATGTCCCTGTGTCAGCCCATCTGTCTCTGCATTGTGGTAACATCTGGACCGGGTGCAATTGTGGAGGGACACAAGGATGAAGAGGAAAGCTGCAGCCGATGGTAGTTGAACTGTGCTGGGCTTAAGCCCTTCTACTGGAGACAGGTCTGGCTTGGTAACCAGACTGGCTGGTTAAAAAGAGGGACTGTATGGCCATATTATGCCAGAGGCAGAAAAGACACAAATTTAATAAATAAAACCAGCAGAAACACTGGCTTCATTCTCCTCTTTCTTCCCTTCATGCAGAAAGTGACTATTTTTAGGCCCATTATTACTTCTGGAATGTTTAAGAATTTCTGCTCCTTCGGCTCTCTGCCTCTTGTTTCTGAGTTTTTGGTACATCCCTGTCTTGCCTGAGAGCGGGAGACTGCAAACTTGTCCTGAACCCTTAAGCAGAGGAGAAAGCTGGGAGAAGAAAATGACAGCTGTGACACAGAGCTCTTCTGGGCTGCTTCCCCATCACCACAGAGGTTTCCCTGGGCCACAGGTACCCTCAGGACCATCAGACCCCCAGAGACCAGCATCTTATGGGTGCACCGAACTTGGCACAGGCTGACCAAAGGAGTGAGAGCAGCCATCCAGTTTCCCTTCTTCAGCCCCTGCAAAGTGTTTGCGGTGCTGCTGCCCACCCCCAGCTACCAAAACCTAAAACCTGGAGCTTAGTGGACTCACCTAGGATAAAGGTATGAACGTTATTTATGTTTGTACACCAAAACTAGCAAAGTAAAATACTTTCCCAGGCTGAGTTTTTAGTTTTGTGGTTACTCTAGTTTGCAGGAAAACTGTAAGTTATCAGGCAAACATAAGATGACCTAAGCTATCTATAAACATGACTTACAGTCTGCTTCTGAGAGCTGGCCATTTTAGGATGAGTTATTGGATCCTGCTCAGAAGAAGACATGCTAAAATTCACTACAAGCCCTTTCAAACCACTGAACAAGAATCACACATATCACTATTCGAATGATCCCACATAATCAGATGTGGCTCTTCCTACTACCCATTTGGTTTGCATTGTATACATAGACGTCAGTGTCGAAAAACATTTTGAACAGGCACAATTACACTGATGAGAAGTAGTTGAAATATGTTTCCTTGCTTTAAAATACACTTACAAAATTGGGTAAAACTGTATTTTAATGTGTGATGGGAACTCTGAACTGGAGGAACCACATAGTTGTTTTGTATATATACTGCATGGATTTTAAATATGCATGGTTGCTGAAAAGTTATAAAGAAAGGGCAACTTTCTAACAGTGTAAAGGAGGATAGTTGCTTATATATACAGGGAAAATGTTCAGTACCCCGTGAATACCTGCCTTAGAAGCAAAGTCTTTATTACAACATATAACCATAATGCACGGTTAGAAAGGTTGATGAATAGTGTAGAGGTGGCTGACTAAATACTTCTTGAAGTGTCCTTTTAAAATTACTGAAGTTTAAACTGGATTTTTGAGATTTTTAAGAAAGTCTTATGAATTAAATATCCACCTTTTTAGTTAAATGCAAACAAACCCTTCAAGTGTAAATAAATTACTTCAGAAAGAGGAAGGGTCGTATGCTGGGAGTGTGTAAGTGTGGATACTACAGGCTCAGGTAGTAGCAACTGCCTTATCACCACTTGGTCAGAACAGAATCATTGTGCTATTCTTCACTTGTTCCCTTGACTGGAAGAATCAAGAATCAACAGAGCATGGCTCGTACTAGCTAGGACAGGCAAAAGCTTTTGTCTCACAGATTGACAAGGATTAAACTATTTCTACTTAATTTTATTTGAGTTAAACTCTTTCTGTTATGTTTTTAATTACTAAAGTCATGTCCAGATCAAACTGCAGGAATCAACTTTTATTACGTCACAGGCAGCATACAGAAAACTAATTAAATATTGCAGCAGTTCTTAGCTTGCAGAGCATGATTCCTAGGAAAGGGTTAACTGTCTATCTTGAAATATTACAACCTTTTAATCAATGAAAAGATACAGAATATGCAGTGGGACCTATTTTTCATTCAATTTATACCTTTTCCTTGTATTTTAAGCCTCTGATGCTATAAGCATATAAAGTGTGTGTGAGTTGTGGTTTTGTGTGGTGTTTTGTTTTTTTTTGTTTGTGTGTGTATTTGTTTTGTTTTGTTTTGTTTCATTTTGTTTTACTTACTGTACAAAAGGCAGCTCTCTTTCCCTAGCTGCCATGCATCCCTACATACTATTGATTTTACCTGGAATATGTTAGTGCTCCTTAAATGACAGCAAGTGTTATTCACTCTACCTAACTTCAAGCCAGCTGAGGCTTCCAGTTGATCTTTGTAGCAGAAGAGGATGGTGCGGAACATGGCTCCTCCTAGAGGGACAACTCTCCCCAATAGCATTTGATGCGAAGGAACACTTTGCACCACATGATATTAACAAAATATTTACTTTAAGCAAATGTCTTTTTACACTTGCTACTCTGTATGCCACATAATCATGTAACAGTGAATCTGGGGCATCAAATCTGATCTAGGACAACATATTGCAATTTCACTACCAATGATAACTAACACCGTGGTGTTGATGTGAGCTCTGAGAGACAGAAAACTCTTATTGTAAAACACAACAGATTGTATTAATACTCCTGGAGACTCAGAGGTACGGGCAAGCTAAATCGCCTTTTATGAGGCTGTTCTCTCCTTTCCTACGTACACCTCCCACGGATTACATATACATCACCTTGTAAATGCTTCCCGTTTCTTCCACCCTAGTAAGCAAGAAACCAGCTGGGAGCTGAATGTGGTTCTTTCACTAATTAACCGCCAGGCAGCCTCATTACAGGTGGTTTACAACTCCTGCACAAAATAGCAGCAAAGGAAAAAAATTACTCTGTCTTCTAATTTTACAGCTGGAGCAACCATTTCCTCAGCACATTTACATTATTTAATCATGATTGAACTTCCCTGACTGCAGTGATTTTTAAGAAAGATAACTGTATTTTTTCACTGGAAATTTCTAATCTTTTGAAAGGAAACCTGACAAAATCCAAGATGCTGACTTTTTCCCCTGCCCTAAGCCAGGGACCAAAAATAAAAGGTTCTTACAGCTTGACGTAATACTGTGAAGAGTCTTGCTTTATGAAGGAGCAAAAGCAGTGTGACAATCTCAAATGCCTTTCAGGTTTATTTAAGCACAGATTACCAGTAGAAGAGAAAATATATTAAAAATACCTACTTCATAAGGATAAAGAGCATTTCTGTGGGTGTCCTGTTGGTTTTACTGAGAATTTCTATTCTCAGGTCTAAAGGAAGACGCTGTGCAGTATATTTTTCTTTTTCGCTGGTTGTCTTAAGATCGTATGACTGGCTTGTCATCAGAAGATGCCTTAAGATATTTAAGGGGATAGGGCTTGAAAACTTCTTTATAACCTGTGCAAAACTTTGCAAAGCATTTCTGGGGAATACAGCAAACTTCTATAAATATCTACAACTTTTAGACATCAAGTTACAAGTCTGCAATATGCTATGAAAGCCATAAAAGCTGCTCAAGTGTTGCCCATTATTTGTAGCATCATACAATAAATCTGGGAGAAGCTATTCTCAGATTGTGCCTCTCTGGAGAGACTGTAATTGAAATACCGAACCTGGATGCACTTTTAGACTTGACAGGTTGGATTCACTGCTAATGTAAGGTGACACAAATCCATTATAGAGATATGTGAGTCTACCTCATCTTTCAACAGCAGAGGAATTGGCCCTCAAGTCTGGCAAGATGTAGAAAAGCAGGTCAGAAAGTTGAGAAAGGCACCACAGGAAAAAGACACCAGGAAAAAAAGTAATGATACATATGTCCAGCTGAACATACCTCCAGAGGTTAGTGCCTTTTAGCTAGGGTTGGGGAAGAACCAAGTTGCACAGGAAAGAGACCCCTATGTATGAAATCTGGGTGTATTTCTGAAAGACATGATGGCTTCATACCAGCTTCATACCGAATGCACTGAACTAAGCCTTGGAGTCCCAGGTTTGGTAGCCTACCCATGTCATTGCCAGAAACGTGTGCAGTTAAACTAAGATACACTCTAAACCACTTCAAACAGGGTGTTGGTGGATAAATCTGAAAATGTGCGTGTGAGAACTGTATACCACAGAGATAAGAAGATTGCCAGAAACATACAGGGAGTGTATTGGTACAGAAGAGAAGGAATTATTAAAGATAAATTGAACAACTAGGTGAATTAAAATTATGGAAGGCTGGAATAGACTATTAGCCAAGCCTTCCCGATTATGAAATCAGTCCAGTTTCTTCTTTTCCTGTGTACAGTCCTGGGGCTTCCTTGTCTGGGAAAGGTAGTCTTAACTTCGAAAAAATTGCTTTATAGAACAATCCTGTAATGACAGGGGACAGTCTGCTAACCAAATAAGAACCTTCCCTTGTAAACAGAAAAATGAAACATGCCTTTAGCAAGCACCTCTTTCTTTTTTTTCTTTTTTTCCCATAGGTACGTGTTTCCATGCATCATGTTCATAAGCAAAACTGTGTTAAAGGACTATCATCTGTTTGCCATAATTGAAACTCAGAAATGGTTATTTTCTGTTTGTTTTCAATATGGGTTTGCAGAGTGTGTCTTTATATATTCATTTTTAAAGAGTGGCTTTATTCACATTTGAACAGGTTAGAAAATTTTGAAATTTCAAGCTGGGCAAAAGGTTTCATATTAAAAAAATACACTTATTAAATTCACCAGTCAACCTCACCCCGGTACAGACAGTAAAATAGATGTCACTATACAACGTCCTCTCCAAAGTTTAATTTCCATTGGAAAAACTCAGTTTTCAAATTCTGCACTAAAAGGAAAAGTAGGGCTCTTCCCTTTCAATCACTACTTGCTGGACTAGAGTTTTTCTTCAGTTATTGGGTTTTAGTTTCCAGTTCTTTTACTACTATAACTGCCTTTCTCTGGCTTCACTCCTTTTATTCCTGTTCCACAGACCTTGCTAGAATTTTCCAATTCCTTATCTTTCTCATCACGTGTAACAAAAGGTCCTTGCTGATCTTCCTTTTACTACTAAAATTCTTATTTTATTTTGTCTCCTAAGAAGGAAAGACATTTACTTTACTTCAGCTGACATAAAGAAGTAGTTATTTCGCTTGGTTAGCCCTGATGGCTACCAGGATGAGGGTGCTGCAGAGCCAGGTAACAGCAGAGGAGGAATTTTAAAGGTTTGAATTCTGGACTTGGTAGCAGGCAATGGCAGGATCCGCCCCCCTGTGCCTACCTGCTAGTCTTTAATCAATGTGTGGCTGAGATACCCAGGCAGCAGAAAAGGGCATGCCAAGCATACAGTGACATGTAAGGCTTCTGCAACATGAGCTGTTCACATCTGTTTTTTTGATCCCATACCGATTGGTATTTAGTACATCACTTAATTTGCAGAGGACAGAGGGCCCTTTCCTATGAGCAGAAGGAGTCAAGTACTTTCTTTTTTTCCCCTTTCATGTTTTCCTCTTCAATTTTGCACTAAAACTAAAAAAAAAAAAAAGAAAAAAAACAGACAGAAAAAAAATATCTACTTATGGAACAGCACTCTCTGCTGCCTCCTGAGAGATTTGCATGTGGTATCTGCTCTAAGCATTTCAAGGCTAAAAGGCACGCTTTCTAGGGTGGGAGAAGTGCCCTCTTCTGACAAGGACTGAGAGGGGATGGTGTTAAACAGTCTTTGATGCCAGTCCAAAAGCCTGCTGTTTGTCCTTCTGGGCAAGGGGGAGAGCTCAGATGAAGGAGAGACAGGTAGGGAGACTCAGTATTCACACATGCATTAAAACCCACCCTCAGTCCTCACCTGGGTGATTTCCGATGGTGTGGCATCTTCTGCAGGTATAGGAGCGGAGCAGAACCAAGCCCCAAACATCTGCCTTCTTCAAATAAAAGTAATTTTACTGGATTATTGTCAAAGGACAAAAGCTGAGGCATTTTATGTGTAAACTATTACATCTGTGGTTTTATACCAGTATAAAAATATTTGCAGTGGCTGTCCTGCTCCAAGAATGAAAAGGAAATAAATAGTACCAAAAAAGAAACTAAAAGGTGCACTTATACCAAGTTATACTGGTAAAGCAGTGTTATTTTTTAAAATGTCTAACCCACTCCAGAGCTAAAGCAAAATTGTTATGCAGACAAAGCTGCATCACTACAAAAGCACCATTTAAGCTCCTTGCTTAGGCTTAATAATGTAAATAACATAGCTTAGTAACATAAATAAAGTAGCTGAGAGTGTTGGACAGCCCCAAAATGACAGGAAATTGAAAACAAACCAGAACAGAATAAATAAATTAGAAATATGAATCAGAGATTTAAAATTAAGGCCATGCCATCTTGTGGTAAAAGGGGAGAATTAACTCCAGCCCTGTAGCAGTCGCTGGTGCAGGGTGATTTTTCAGCTCTGGCTCTTGAGCAGAGCAGGGCTGGGACGCCAGGTCCCCGTGTCACCTCGCCTGCCGGCACAGCCCAGGACGCTCGCCTGGGGCGCTGGTCCTGCTCCAGCAGAGTCCCCCTCAGCCCTGACCATTGTGTTTGGACCTACCAACAACTGGTGTTTAAAGAAATGACAGGCCATGGGAGAGGCAGGGATTTAAAGACTGCAGAATTTCAGTGCTCACTTAATGAGAACTATTAAAAGACTTTAATCAGTTTTATCTGCCTATTTTGTTTGTCCTTTTCATCTCCACTTTTCCATCAGCACAGGGGGTGCTCGCTCTAGATTTAGAAATACCATCTTTATTTGGGTTTGCTGAATCAGGCATCCCAAGAGAGGTGAGGCTGCCCCCACTGCATGTCCCCCAGTCTAGTCAGTAGCAAGGCTGAGTGTGTATCCCCTGTAGTCACAAACATGATGTAAACATAAATGCAAATATACATATACAAGTGGCTGGCCCCACAGAGCAACATCAACAGTGACAGTTACACATTCATGGACAGCACAAGCAGCCTAATCCTGTTCCCTTCTTCGCCCGTTCTAAACAAAGGTCCATTGGTTGGAAATTCAAACGTATATATAATGTGAATCCCTCCAGTGGCTGGCCCCTGAACTTAGGATCCCCCATGGCCCAAAGCCCTGCTCCATTCACTGGTGCTCAGATACATACACACACAGAGACACACTTCTCTCAACACCCAAACCACTTGTGCTGCTCACCAGCCAGTCCAGTGAGGTGTTGACTGATGGTCACACACTCAGACCCCCTCATCCAGTCCAGGTGCTGGCACCTGGACACATGGCCCTGTGACCCACAGTCCTGCTTCAGTTGCTGGCATTAAGACCCCATATGTACACATGCAGGGGAAAATAGTTAGAAATTGAGTGAGAAACCAGGACAGGCTGTGCTGATGTGACACAGGGCACAGTCAGACAAACACATTGACCATCAACCTGCTTATGTGTGACTGGCCCCTTCGGTCCTCTAATCCTTGTGTTTTCCTGCCCTTGTTTTTGTCCAACTGTCTTGATTACTCTGACAACCTGCCTTTGGTCCTTCCACTAAACATCCTATAATAAATCCCCAAATGCTCCTCTGCATCCAATAATGAGTCCCATACCCCTGGTTACATCCCTTCTCTGCCTGTGGCGTGCTCCAGAGACCCTCTCCCCTTAATTCTTGTGGTGGCTGTCACCCCCAGTCACTCCCCACAGGGCTGATTGCTCCCTTTGTGATGCATTGGGAGGGTCCAAGCAGTACCCCTTTTTTCTGATTGATTATTGGGGTTCTCCCACAGGCATTGTGCCTCCGTGCTCCCCTTGTGTATGGAGATGAGCCACATTACAATGTACCTTTTCCTAGGCTGAATAAGCAACTGCTGTATAACTTAAAACCTGCCAGCCAGTTCTTAACACTATTCACTATTTCCCACCTTTTATCCTCTACAATTGATGAAGCAGAGATCTTGTAGAAACCACAGCACACAATAAAAAGACACACATGAAGGAAAGCAAATGTCTCTCTTCCATTGGAACATGAAAGATGTTTTTTTTTTTTTAAAAAAAAAAACAAACACATTTTTTTTTCTCCTGCAATTTTATCTTTAAAAATAACAAGAAAAGAGAGCCAGAGTCATGCCACTAGGTGCTACCCATGGAAATGCTGACTGCTTTTCCCAAATATTGATAATTCATCAGCCTACAATTCAGTTCCTCCTGGGCAAGAAGAGAGCAGCGCTTGCAAATTTTGGCCACAATGGTTTGCACCAGATGAGGAGTGGTCCGGGCAGAGAGCCCGAAGCTCCCTGGTCCCTGCAGATCACCGCAGCCAGAGGCTGGAGCAGCAGGTTGGACATGACACATGGCTCCCCACAGTGGGTGCAATTGTGGATTTGGGCTGTACTCACATGCTCTGAATTGCATTTCCAAAACAAGAGCTTGAGAAAGACCAAGTAACTCATTGTGGCTGGGGGCTGACAGCTTCCACAGGGATTTGCACAGAAGCGGCAGAGAGGGACAAGGGGAAAAAGATGCATCACCCAAAACCAGGTTTGATGGACATCTCTTGGCAGCAGCCCAGTGAGGAGGCACTGTTGGACTTGCTGGTTTACTACATGTACATCAGAGTGTGCTCAAAGTCCACTCGTACTGCCTCTCCTCTCAGCCTTCAAGCCAAGCCCAATTTCTACGCCATGTTTCGAATGAGAGGGGTGCTTCAGTGCCTCCAGGGAAAAGCAACCAGAACATTTTTACCGCGTGAAAAACAATGTATTTTTAACTAACCTCTTACTTGGAAACCAGTGAATCATTTTGGCTGGATTTTTCCACAAATAAAGCAGCCTAAAGCAGACACTAGACATGGAAAATTTTGTCCAAATGAAGAGTTCATAAAAATTATGTATAACTGAGAATATGACCTCAAAAAGGGAAATGATGTGGAAACCTTAGTAGTAACTGATGCTGTTAAGCAGTTTTACAATAATACTTCTGGAAAGCTGAATAATTCAACAAAAGTATTTTTTATTCTTTTTCACCTTTTCTCTTCACTGCTGATTTTTACTTCCCTTCTAACTCATCTCCTATGGAAATATGTAGCAGTACCTGAGGCAGATTAGTGCACTTTTACATCTCCCTTCATAAGCTAATATAAAATATTACCACTTACTATGATCATACTTTGCTTCAACATTTTTATCACACGTGGAAGAATTAGAAAGATTTTTCTGAAATTGTGATTATTAAGTGTGAGAATAACTAAGAATTTTAGATTCATTCTTTTCCTTGGGTATCTTACAGATCTAGCCAGACTTTACCACACGAGTTAATTCTTAACTCTGTTGTAAGATTTATGGTCAAAAAGTCCCATGCTAGTTTTGTGTTATGAAAAATAAGACTCTGAAATATAAATGACCTGGAAAAGGATGTATCACTAGCAGTTATAATTTCCCTTCTTTTCTTTTCTGCTATATTCTCAAGTAATTTTACAGTAGAATGAGGTAAATGCCAATAATAGATTAACAATCGCTTTTGTAAGATAGTAGGTAAAGGAAAAGTTACTTGGAAAATACTGCATATTGTTTCTGCTTTATCATCCCTTCCTTGGAAAAGGTCCCTGCTTGCCCAAATAATGTCAAAGTAGTAGAAAATGAAGACTTTGAGTCTAAATCAGCTTTTCCACCACCTGTCCTGGAGAGAGTATCCCCCAGCCCCTGCCAGCACGGGGTGAGGGCAGCTGCCTGCCGGCCTTCACCCACAAAACAGAGGCTGGATCACAGAAACAAAGCCAGCTTGTTATTGCGTCCAGAGCTGAGACAGCAGGACCAAAGGTAAAAGGGATTACTTTATCCAGTTCTGTAACTTTATTCAGCTCATTCAGTCTGGGATTTGGACTGCTTTCTATTCATCTTCCTTTTCTGCTCTCGGTCCCATGCTCTGGTGGGTGGGTGACTGGACACACAGGCTCTCTCGTCTCCCCGTGCCTGTTGCCATGCCGCAGGCAGGCAGCCAGGGAAGAAGTACGAGTGGGCATTGCATCAAGGGTAAAATCGAGCTCATGACATCAGAGGTATGACCATAGGAACAAAACCCTTATTCAGGGTGAAAACCAGGGTCCATGTATAGCTGTGACTTCCACACAGAGCCCAGCTGAGAACTATTTAAATCAACTACAATAAAACTAATAAAAGTTTATGCTACAGCTGTCAGTAGTGAAAAGACTCCATTTTCCTTCCTCCCACAGCAGATCTCTGGTAGTATCTGGAATTTACAGACCAGCGCCCATCAAACTAACTCTCCTCTTCAGGGCTTGTTTAGCAGAGCCTTAATACTCCCACACAGAATCTGGGAAAGCATCTAGCCAGTTGTATTGTTTAAAACAAAAATGTAAACCAGAAAATACAAGACAGAGTACTTCAGTGCAGTGACAGACAGTGAAACAGCAGACAGACGAGGTGACAGCAGGTAATGATTTTGCTCACTCTTTTGAATCTCTGATTCTCAATATTTTCTTTTGATAAATGTGAGCTTAATATACCTCTGCCCACCCCAGAGCTATTGCAGATGAGAAGCATCACTACAGCAGCAAGGGGCTGCCAGGGTGTTCTTTTCCCTACACCAGCTCTGCCAAATACCTGTAGCAGTCGCTAGCACTCATCCATTCTGTGACTGCAGCCTTGATGCAAGATATCCTTGCATCTTTAAGCTGAAAGCAGAACTGACAAGTTATGTTCAAGGAAATTTGTTATGAACTGGTCTTAGGTGCTTACTAAATATTTATACATCAGCTTTCAGGGCATGTAATTCTCAGGCAGTTAATCACCCTCTCTGAAGATAATTATGCCCTTTGGGCAGTAATATTTTCCCCGCTTTCAACTCATACACTTTCCTTTCTTTGGGTAGCCCAAGAAATGTCATTTTCCATTGAAACCAGTGAATTAATTAAGCTCATGTCTGTTAATTCACGCTTTCTTCAATCCACCTGGAGAAGGTTGTTCCCTAGGAGTTGTGGAGGCTCACAGGGCTTGTTTTGGAGCCTTGTGTTTGTGCACTTCTTTCTTACACCATGTCCTTCTCCATGGCGCTGTGGAGACAGTCACTCTCTGTGACTGTCCGTAACACAGTCGCGTCCCACAGCTATGGAGTTTGTCAGGAAGAATATCTGATTAAGGTACACTGGCTGCTGCTGATCAGCTGTGTTTTTCTAGACTAAGTTAATAAACATGACCGAGTCAAGATGGTGAGTCTACTGTCTGTGGCAGCTGGCCAGGAGCTCCTGGGCAAAGAGAGAAGCTGAGTGACACAGGAAGGCAGAAGGTGAATGTTTGCTGTTAGTACACAACAGCTATAACAACTTACGCAGATCACAGTGGGCTGAACAATCAGCAATGTTGATTTGATGACCTAGGAAAAGGCTGGCATCCTGATATGACATCTGGAAAACAGCAGGATTTTTCTTCCTGTTTTCTTCAAGCTGCAGTTTGGAAAAAAACTGCAAAAGCAGGCTGATGGGGAAAATATCTTCTTTGTACAGGGGCTGTCATAATAGTGAATATTAATCAATAGCAAATTCTATCTTTCCTCTTCGTCTCTCTTTCTCTTTTCCCCTCTCTTCATAACACCCACACTATTTTTCTCTATGTGCACACACACACAGGTTGTTGAGGAGTTGATAATCTTGTTTATTTGCAGGATGCTGTTTCTTTCACTGCACATCACAATGCAGCACCTGGCTTTCCGTAAGCAGGACAGCAGCACACAGGCAGTGTTGCCAGCTCAGTCCCTGGGCTGGAAACTACAGTTTTGCTGAGAGATGGAGAAAAATGAGAACTGGATATCTGACAGCTTCTGACTAGCAGTCAGCTTGAATCACTCATTGCTTCCTTGAAGTTTCTTGGACTTTTCTTGTGCACCTGGATGCAGACTGAGTCAAGATGTTCTGTCTGTGTCGGAGCTTACCCAGACAGTCTGTGATCTTTAAATTGGTATAAAGCAATTTTAAATCAGAGTTTTAGACACCCTCATCTCTTTGTCTATGTGAGTTTCTCTTTTAATAGCAAGTGTTGCCAAACAATTTATTTTAAAGCATGTGAAAAGGCACTCCATTTAACCTCAATGAAATGAATTTATGACCACATCTGTAGTAAGGCATAGAAATTTTGCAAAGAACCATCTTAATACAAGAAACATTTATAGTATCTTCTACTATGTCTCAGGAGTGTATTGAAAAAATAAATTGTGATCCTCTTCAAGATGAATAATCTGAGGCATCAACAATTAACAACAGCAACAAAAGCAATAATTAAAAACAGCAACAAAAACATCTCAAGATTTTGGCTTCCTGAATTTTCACATGGCAATTTCAAGTGATCTTCCCAGTGATGGTCTAATGAAATGAATAATTGGTCACTTATTCCTTCCATTTCATTGAAGGGAATTTTCATGCCTTGGACTTCTGACAGTCATGTGTTTCTGGCCACAAACTGTGTGCTCAAAAGTACTGGGAAGGAGAACTGGCAATAATTTTTTTATAAATTTCTCATGCCTTCATATATATTCAGAAACAACAGTTCTGATTCACTCTTGTGAGGACTACTGACATATACAACCTTTAAAAAACAGTCTACAGCATCTAAATATAATTTGTTATTCATATTTATTGCACCATTCGTGGCTACAAATCTCTGTCTTTCTCTCTCTCCACCTATGTAGCCTGTCTACTCACTTCTTATTTGAAAGCCCTTGAGTATCTCTGATCACTTATAACAGCTTGATGAGGCCCAGTTCTTAGGAGAAGTCTCATGTATTTTGAAGCATGTCCTCTCTTGCCATTGTATCACGTTAGTGCAGGAGTTTAGTAGGTCCATGCTCTACCGTAATTCTTTCCAGTTCATGGCAACAGGATGTCTTAGGCTGTATCTCCTTGGCTTGCTCATGAAAACTTTTAAAATTTCTGGTTTTAAAGATTCAGAGTAGCTTATTTTAAAACCTTCTTTGCATTCTTCTGGTTGTAAGGCTTTCTAAAATGATAACTCTTACACTCTAGACAATAATTCAACAAGTCCACAGTTGAATTTCCTTTGACTAATATTGTTTGGCGCTCACCTTGTAGTGAAGGGAGTAATAATATTTCTGAAACATAAAAACTGAGCAAATGTTACTCTGGACCTGAAGCAGGACATACAGTTTTAGATATTATCGGTGATTATTTCATGGCATAGTGGTATAACTGCTTCTATGAGCCACAGCTGTGTACTTAGCTTCAACATCAAAAAAGCTCAAAAAATATTATAATACCCAGGGAGGTGTGCCAACTTTTCTTAACAGAAGATGTCGTTAAAGGAGTTCTGCAAGCATTCGTATTTGGCCCTGTGCTTGGCACATCCAGAAATGCTCTGGATAGGGACTTGGAAGTAAAGTGCTAAAATTTGCTCTAATACAAAATTATTTAATGTGCTAAAGATGTATGTGGACAGTAAAGAGCTGCAGAAGTCTATCACATTTCCTCTGGAGTCAATCAGAAGAGGGTATCCAAAAGGTTACTCAGATCTCAGGTATGCTGAATGGTCTTCTGAACTTACTAGCTCCCTTTATCACTGGTCGACTAAGGAGCCAGCTCCTGACTCATCCTTATATTCATGGGCATTAATCCATGTTTTAGCAGTGGTGTCTCATAGAAGATCTCACCTCATTGTGCCATTCCTCTCATCGAGGAACAGCATTGGGTTCTTTTTATTCTGTCACTCCACAGGGCCTCAGGGGTATAAGCAATAGACAGGAGTTTGATGAATTCCTTCTCTGGGCTTTCAGCACCACCAAGGAACCCAGGTCTGGTCCTCAGGCAAGGGCTCTCAGCATGCCTGCATAAACACCAACAGTCTTCAGTTTCCCCCAAATATTCCCTCTGGAGATTCCCCACACGCATTATAAAGTGAGCACAAATGTTCTTTTAGCACATTACTCTACCTCTCCTGAGATTCAAGACATGCAGATGAAAAAGGGTGGTTTGTTCCTCACCAATTCTAAGTAATAGAATAGTTTAGTATCATGTATGGGAGACTGCAGGTAAAGAACAGCTCATAAATTTACCCTGATTCGTGCTGTGGGTGAGCTACAGCAGGCCGTGAAATACTGCAAAGTTTGTGCATGGCTGGTTCAGAAGAGGTGAGGGAAACTCGACCTGTGGAAAACAAAATCATAAACAGTTCCTCTGTTATGTTGTATCATAACATGAAGAGTGATTCTTAGCTATTCCTGTGCAATAATTTAAGAACAAACATTGTAATTTTTTTTTCTAGTCAGTTTATGCAATTCATACCATACATTTTTAAAGACTCCACTGCACACTTGGATTTAAAGTGGGTTGAATAACATGAATAACATTTTTCTAAGACCAATGAGTATTTTGTTTTAACTCATAAACTAGATGCTTCTTGTGGTCACAGAGTGAATGCTTTTCACGTACCCGATACTGCAATAGGATGGTTCAAAGTGTTGTGCTGTCGATGACGAAGCATTGCCTCTAATTGTCAGAAAAAAAGAGTAAATTAATTAGGGCTAGTATGGCATTAGATATGTTGCACTCCTGTGCATCTAGAATTTCTTTAAAGATCACACTTGATGCTCTTCACCAATGTGGAGTACCCCTGAAGACATGCGAGACTGCAAATCTCTCATGCCTTTCAACTGAGACTTTCAGGTGGCATCTCAAATACCAGACTTTTCAGTGGAGAAACAAGGGTGGTCCCTGCCAAGATTTCTGTTGTTTCTTCCCTGAAAGACATGTGGCAATAGCTCTTCCTCTGCTGACAGCTTACCACTGACCAGGAGTTACCTCCTTCCAGCAGCAGAAACCTGTCCAGTTCTCCTCCCATTCATGAGTATCCACTCTAGTCCTTCCTGTCCCAGCTGTGGAAAAACACCCGCTGCTTGGCCAAGAACACCCAGCTCTCTTGGACCATCCAGACAGAGCCGACTTCCAGGGCTGGCCGTGAATGTGAGGAATGGACCATAAACAGTACAAAGCTGATGGGACTGGCCGATGGTCAAGGTACTCAGAGCTCTCTAGCAGGCTGCTGGGGGATACACCTATACTTACATCTGGATTATCGTTGAAGTACAAAGCTGTATTCTTCCCTGCCTACCCTGGGTCTCAGTACAGAGTGCACCCTAGGTGATTGATTTCTGAGAATTGTAACATTGGACCTGTGATAATGAGCTGCAGGCAACATACAAAATATTTATGTTCCACCACAGGGTCCAAATTTGTGAAATAAATATTTGCTCTCTTGTATGTCTGTGGGAACCTGCCGTAGAGAACACTATGTGCTATAACGTGTTTCAGAGCTGCTCATGGCAGGATTTGGACAGACCATTCACTGCTTGTTTAGCGTGGCATGTTTTTTAGACTCTCTTCCTATTTTCTCTGCCCTTTTGGAAAAATACTTTGCAATGTATTTCTGTTAATGTATCATGTATTATATAAACTATAAATTGTATATTGAATAAGGTATAGTGTATTTCTTTTAGAGGTTGGAATCCTATTGAGCTGAAATGTACTCAGACACATCAGACAGGATGTCAGTCCAGAGCCAATAAAATTCAAGCAATTTTTAGGAACTAAAGTGATGGAGAAAACAGAGATTGGAGTACAGATAGGAAGATACTGCACTGACCAACCACACATGAATTTAGAAAGTTTTACATTGTCAAGAAAATATATCATTAGTATTGTTTGGTTAAATATGTCATCCCTACTGTTTGTCATTAAAAGATAATAAAGCAGTACATGTCCTCAGATTATATCATGTCATATGATCAACCTGTGTTCACTAATAGCATTTTAAAAGTTAGAGACTGAATGTTCTTAACAAATATCATTGTGTTCTTGTTTAATGATCACCACATATTTTACTTTTATGAAATTTAGGATGCTGAGTGTGAAAATTTACTAGGAGAAGTTATTGAGAAGCAGCTCAGCCCATGGGAAATGTATGGGGGAAGGAGGGGAAGACAATAGCATTAGGAAATACTTGTTGCAGTCTGAATTTTTTTGTGTACTTTTACTCACTTGACAATGTCATTTTCCTGTTGGGCCTTCAGGCAGCTCTACCTTTTCTTTCTAAAATGTATGAAATCACCCACTTTACCAAAAGTTTTCTGCTTAGGGTGCTTTCTCACACAATTCCTCAGACAGCTGAGATAAAACTCAAGTTTAATATTATTATTTGGTTAAAATTTACCATTTACCATTAGTAATGATAAGTAATACTGGTAAAAATAATATTTTATTAAGGGCGAATATTAAATGAGGGTTTGCTGCTCAATTACTATTTCAACCTTTCAATCTTTTTTTTCTAATTATTTAAAAAACAATTAATATACTGGCTTGTTCCTGAATTCAGTCTATGTATTCGTATCTGTAAAATAATGCAGTTTTGTTATATTGAAGGCTTTTGAACAGTATTAGTCTACAGTGAAAGTCTAGGAGATAGATCTTCATACCAGAAGAATTTTAAATAAGTCATCCTATAGATTTGGATTATTTTATTTTCTAGGACTTTGACTTAACAAAGAAAGAGGCAAGCTGAAATGGGACAGTCAAGAACATCAACAGACCAAAGACATGAAAAGAGATAATAAGAAAAGCAACATCTAGTTTACTACATGCTTAGTGTTCAGCCCAAAGCAACATACCTGCAAGAAGTTCAAGTTCAAAATATTCAGGTATTTCATAGATGATGGCTCTTTGCTAGTGTCAGCTGAACTGGCTCTTCAGTCTCATTGACAGTGACTAAGACCAAGATGTAATTCTCAGAGGTGCTTGTGAAAATTTCTTTTGTCAAATTAGATTTTGTGAATACATTATTCCTCAAATTTTATTCCATGTCTTATGTTATGCATACTTACACATATGCCAAACATGCCACTGTAATCCCTGAAATAAGTTGCAAACTTTGTTAGTCTAGTCTTTGAATCTATCTGCAAAAACTTGAACACTTAAAATTACTATTATTTTTTTTTTTTGCAAGTATTTCGCCATTTGAAATGTGTTATTGGAGGTTTACTATTTACTAGATTACCATGTTACTGCCTAAGCTGCAGCAAGACATGAGAAGAATAGGGTATCAGTAGCAAGAGCAAAATTTATATCTAGAAATCAAGATGCTTTAGAATCCAATAGCATGGCTTTTATTACCTCATGCAGGATATGTCCCAGTGCCACATGTTGAATTGTCACAACCAGTAACTCTGCACGCTGAACTGTTTCACAGCTATGCTGTCAAACCTCTGTTACAGCATCTCTTGAGTAAACTATGATGGCTTTACTATTTGTGAAAATTCTGCAAAATGCCCATCTTCCTTGGCATGAGTTTCTGACTAAGCCGGTACAAGCAATGAAAATAACCTTTTGCATACTTTCCAAATGAAATTCAGATCAGAAAAGCTTGGAAATTCTTGCAACTGCTACCGGGAAACAGTGAAACCACAGAAAGACCTGACCTTGACTTGTGCGATCTGTGTTCTCAGCTGAACTATATTCATATTTTCCACATTTTCAGTAAAAGATACATGCCCTGAGTGAAAGTTTCTGCCCTGTCCCAGCCCCTCTTCACACCCTGAAAGGTCCCAGGGCTGCTATGTGAGTACTTGTCCCTGGGGACACAGCTGGGAGAGGTGACTCTCCATGCCTTCTGACCATCCATGGGGCCCAGCTGCCAGCTGTCTTCATCCAGATGTGGGGAGGAGAGAGACATCCAGACGCTCATGTCAGCATAGAAGAAACATGATGAGATCTTTTCAGGCTAGATATTTTGTTATATTAATAGGTGCAAAGACACCAGATTATGCGATGTCTCAGCTCAGTGCTTGACAGGCCACGTGTAGGTGCTGCCTCCAGCCAGCCCCTACCCCCAACTCAGGAAGGACATGGAGAGCTTAGCCAGGTCCCCAAGGTGGCCAGACCAGAGCACTCCTGCCATGTTGGGTGGCTGAGGATTGGGCCTGGTTCAGCCCGGGGAAGAGACCACACTGGGGGGCTAACAGTACCCCCCCAAAGCCCAGGGAAGGTAATCAAGAAGACGTAGACGGGGTCTTCACTGTGCTGCACAGTGGGAGGCTGAGGGACAGCAGGTTTGGGTTGAAATGAGGGGTTCGGGCTGGGTGGAAGACAAAGCTTTTTCATGCTTGAGGACATTCAGGCAGTGGAGCGGGTTCCTCAGGGGTTTTCTGCACCTGATGGGGGACAGCCCTGAGCAGCCTGGCCAGACCACGCTGCTGGCCCTGCTGTGGGCAGGAGGTTGGACTAGAGATCTCCTGAGCTCCCGCTCAGCCTGAATGACACTCTGGCTCAGTCCTGTGATTGTAATATAGTTAAATACACACTTGATAAATGATAATTCTTCTTTAGAAGTAACTGCGGGTTCTAATGAGAATTTGACATACAAAATTTTCAATCTCTCTCTCTACTCATCAGATTGGAAAAACATCCATAAATTGTGGGTACTATAATGTCTTCTAATATCTTTTTCTTTCTGCAAAAGAAATTACCAAAGTTTACCATTGGAGGGAGATAGTGATGAAGCATTTGCTCTTAGGCAAAATATAACAGTTCATGCAGAGATGAAAAAAATGCCTCTAGGCCAGGTGGCAAAGTTCTTATTTAAATTGATAGTAAGTTGCTGAATGCCATTGTATTCACTAGTGCTGTAAACTATAGGAATAGGTATTGCTCTGCAGCCTGATGAAATAGCTTGTCCCTGCCCTGAAGAGACTGTGACCTAAGACTGCAGGGTTAAACTTTTAAAAAGCACCTAGACTCATCTGGATTGATGGGAATTAGATTCCAAGAAGACTGGTGCTCAGGATGGAAGTTTAGGTGTTTCACTGCAGCTTTACTCTTGATGAACTTCACTGCCTGAAAGGTGAGCATCCTACTCTCCTTGAACAATACGCAGAGAGATCTAAATCCTTATTGTCTGGATCCACAGAAGCCAGTGTGGTTACAAATAAACTAGAGGAAATATTATCTGAAATTTCATTTCTTCCCAGTCTCCAAACTGCAGGCAGATAGTGATTTTTTATGAGAATTCACCACCCTGAGCTCTCTTCCATCTCCAGCTGTCCATGCTGTGATAAATTCACACAGAATACAGCCATGGTGACCTTTCCACCACAATATGGAGACTAGCAGAAACAGGACAAGAGAAGAGAAAAATACAATATTCAACTCCTTTCCTTTGCCTGTAAGAAATGGAAGCAGTATTTCTTACTTCCTGGAAAACCACTAAACAACATGAGTAGTAGATATTCTGAGACAGACTATGGCAAAAAGCAACATTTTACAGTGCAGAGCCTGGAAGACCTGGAAGAGTCAAGGGAGAGGGGTTCCTCACCCAGAGATAAACCATCCATATGACATAGTCAAGCACTGAAGAACTACGGCAGGTGAGGTACTTCCTCAGCCGTGGGAACACCTGACTCAAGAGTCTGTAAAATCCTTCATATTCTCTCTCTCGCTCACCTAACAAACGTGGTTATTCACTGCACTTTATTCTTCAAATCATCAAAGGGGGTCTCAGAAAACTCTGTTGCCTGGAATTTATGGTGTTCACCTCTAACTGCATGGGACATGCAAAGGCCTGTCAGAAGAAGATGGAATTGAAACTGATGCTTTCACTGTGCAGTTTAGAGCTTTTCTTGCAGTTTAGTGGGAAGAGAAGGATGGAGCTGAATGTGATCTGAGGCAAGAAGGTGGAAGCACGTCTACTGTGGTGACATTTCATTAGTAGAAGTGCTCTCAAAACCACCTACCAGATCAGATGGCAAAAGCAGACCAGTACTATTAATAGGTCAAGATGTGCTAAGGTTGAGAAATCTGACATAGAAAAGGGAAGTGCTTGCAGGGCCTGAAAGCAGCTGACCAAAGGCCAAGAAGAGTCACATTTGGAAATTAGGCTCTTTTAAAGCCATTGTACTGGAGTTATATGCTTAAATCCACCTGTGAATCCAGCCTAAATGCTCACATAGTAAGAAACTGAATTATAATTTTTTCAGAAGATGCGAATAGTTGTTACGATATGGTCACTAGACAGATGTGTATGCCTAGTGCATTGCAAATACTAAGCAAAATTAGATGTTTTGTTTCATGCTCCAGACAGCATCTTTTTGGTACATTAGGTTGAGACACCAATGGCCAATGATTGTGTCTCAGCTGAGGAGGAGATCACTTACTGAATCAAGGTCTCAGACTTCAGCCTGTCAAGTACTGAAGTATGTGTTCAACTTAATTCATGCTAACACCACTGGTTGCTTGAATCAGGCAACTTCCAGTTCAAACATGTACACAAACATTTGCAGCATAGAGTTAAGCCATGATATATTTTGGTTTAAATCTATCTGTAACTGACTTTCCATTCAAGACCTTAATTGACTGATTCGCTGGTGCTGAATTTATTTGAGCTAGTTTGTTCTGAAAAAGAAAACAGTTAAAAGTGGGAAGGCTTTCCATTCCAGCTGCTCACTCCCTCCATCTGAACTTCATGGATCCCACACAGCCTGGGTGTTTCCTTTTCAAATGCATACATTGGCAGGTGGGAAGTCAGGCCACTGTCCTCCTATTCAGGTAACAACACCTGCTTTTTTAGCAAGGGGGAACACTACCAAATACATGGTCAGGTTCCTCAGCTAGGAATAGGTCTTTCCATGCTGGTCCAAAAGTGCCCAGTTTAAGCACGTTCTGCATAGACCTGTGCAGTATCCCAGCACAACGATGGTGTGTTGAAACAGGGGATAACAACGGTGGGTCAAGGTATGAGGAAGAGATGAGGGGGAAGGGTGAAAAGGACATAATATTTTGCCAGATGCAAGTAGTCCCTGAGATGACAGGTCCCTGATAATAGACATCACTTTAGTTGATCTGTAATGCCTGTAACTTATTTTTGCATTTATATTTGTGTGCATGCAGATGAGTGTCTGTACATACAAATATACACACAATGCAAGTATACATGCATATGTACACATACAAAAAAATTGGTGGATGGAGATCCAATGAAATGCGAATTTCAAACAAATGGTTAGGTTAAATTTTGGATTGAATAAAAGTATACTGCTTTGAACAGACTTTCAGATGGTATTTGACTGCCCGATGATGTCATATGGCAAGTAGATATAAAAGAACACATTTGGGCACAGGGGACGGGAGGCCTGGTTGGTGTTAGGGCACTATTTGTCTGGGCAAGGCACACATCATCTTCATTCTTTCCAGATTTCAACCAGCACAGCTTTCCTCATGAGGCCTCTGCAGGCAGCATTAAAGAGGAAAGACAGGTTACTGCTCCCTCATCTCTCCAGACGCTTTGAGACACTGGCTGATCTGGGTTTGGGGAAGTGATAAAAACTCTTCAGAGTGGCCTTTTCTGCCTGCTACACTCAGGTGTTTGATGTACGTGTACAGGGCATCTGTTTCTTTAGCGCTGACTTCCCTAACATATGGAAAGATATTAGCAAAGAAGGGCTGGAAAGTTAGATACTGTAATATCTACAACTTTGCCTGTAAAAATGAGTATGCTATGATATGTTGTACATAGCTTGAATGTAATGGAAAGTACTAAGTATGTGTAGGTACATGCAGAAAGATTCCTTTTTTATTTTTTTTAGCATCTTCTAATATTCAGAGCTTCACCCTTTCCATTCACTGTCTCTTTTCCTCTATGTTTCTTGCAAGGTCAAGAGCCTCCACTACTCTGAAGCATGTACTGATTGCATCGTATTCACTGCACTGTGCTCCACAACACTTTACATATGCCATAGCAATTGCACACTGAACTTGGAAAAGGTGACTGATATGGTTAAACACAGTTGGGTCAGCATTACCAAGCACATTCAAATGTAGAAATGACCAAGTTATGAGAGTTCTACCTCAATCTCTTGAAACCTTGGAACAGAAAGCACAAAACCACCATGAACTTTCCATCCCTGACAGTGGGGCCGTTCCGCCTCTAAATACACTGTGAAAGATATGGTAAAATCAATACAGAGGCAAAATATTATTGCATTATTCAGAGACTGCTGTTGCATACTTTAACTAGTTTCTTAATTAAACCTAAAGGCTGAAAGATCTTCTTACATGTATCTGAAAGATAACAGCTGCTGCAGTCATTGGCGCAGCTTTTAGATTTAGAATTTAGAGACTGATTTGCATTTGACTGGAATAACAAGTTTCTGTTCTGAAGAAAAAAGGGTATGTACCTAGAAGAAATTTAACCATTACTAGATTAGGCCAAGATCTTGCCACAGTCATCCAAAACACTATAATAGTGCTACTGCAAAATCTCTGTTTGAGTATTTTTTACAGTTTTTGTAGTTTTTTAAAATGAGGCAATATTTGCGTTTGCCTTTCCAAACGAACTTTATTTCCTTGCATTCAGTTGCACAGACTGAAAGATTAACTCAAATGTACTTAAAAGTAGGTTTCTCGGCCCTCATGTAAGGATAGAAATGGCTTTATTTTCCCAAAATTTGGGTATCTTACAGTTGCCTTTGGAATGACTAAGTCAACAGGAGATGCTTGGATTCCCAGTGCTTATGAAATTCAATCTATTTCTTTAGGTGCATAAGTAAGAATTTAGGGCTCAGACACATGATCTAACTATGTGGCTTAGCAAGTTGACACACATCTTATGATGTGTGATAAACTGTCCTTTCATTTAATGCAGTTCGAGTTGGCCTGAGAACTCAGAATTATTTCTGTCACAGATGTAAATGGCAAAGGTCCCACTCTCAAGCGGAATAAGTTCACTAGAAGACCAAGATATTTTGCTTCGATCTGCCTGAACATTGACATGCCTCTATGGCATTTACTCTGGGTTTCTCATCTCCTGTCTTGCAGCTGGTGTTTTTGCAAGCCTATGGACGCATGCTCTTTCCCAGCTGCAGCTGTGCCAACAAAAAGGTGAGTGCCCCAGCCTCCTCCCAGCTGTTCCTTCCAGCTCTGCTGCTGGAAGTTATCATCCCCTCTGATCTGCTGGCCAGGCTTCTCATGTGACTTCCCATAACTTGTTTCAGTCAAAATAAGCTGCTGCAACAGTGGCCCCTTCTTTAAATTCTTAAAATTGATGCATCTCTTTTCGAGGGGTGTTGGTCAGGGGCCACAGAGAGAAGGTGGTGAGCACATGGGGATGAGGTGCTGCTTCAGTAACCTCTTCAGCTGGTGCAGCTACAGCCCAAGAGGGTGCATGTCCACAGCCCAAGTGTAACAGTTAGTTAAGTTCTCTGTTGCCAATAAGTTCTATATTATGGGAACAAGCTGACTGAAACAGAACAGCTTATATTGCCCAAGGAATTCCTGCAGGCAAAATGAATGATCAGACTGATGAATGTGCCTAATACTGGTCCATTTTGGATTTATAAAAATTAAGTAAGAGAAATGTATTAAATAAATCACTTTAAATTAAATAAAATGAAATAAAAGAAAGCCAGGATGATATTTTGGATGGTGATTCAGAAGAGAACAGGAACAGGAAAAGAAAGGTTTGCTGTAGAGTGAGAGGTAGCTACTGTACAAACAGATGTGTTTATCTTTGAGGTATTTTTTAATTTTTGTGTTGTTTCATTTATACTTACATGAAGTCAACATCAGACATATTTGTCTTGGTTTACAGTGGCTATTATTTTAAACTAACTGTGTACATTGTTGGAACATACAAAGAGGACCTAGTACAGACAGCTTTACCAGGCTGATGACTAATTTTACTTCTGGTGCCTTTCTGGATGACTTTTGTGGCTACTTTCAATGAAAATTCAGTTTATACCTACAGTAGGTCAAGAAAATATTTTTCATTTCACGGGCTGTTTCTTCCTTCACTTCCCATTTGCCTGTGAGACAGACTTCTTGGAATTATAAACTTGGTGAAACTCATTGTATCAATAAAACCCAGCACTAGTAAGCAGCCTGTGCTAATCTTGGATTCATAGCAAAGCAGGAAGCAGAAAGTCAACAGGCTACTTTGCACACTGCAACTCAGTGAAAATAAGATTGAAGTAAATACAGAAAGCATCCTTCCACATGAAAAATCTTTCCTAGGAAGGGAAGCCCAAAACACCTGGTTCCACAGGGGGAGAAGGTGGAGATTTGATCTCTCTTAGGACCAACAGATAAGACAGTGCCCCATCAGTAAAACTGTTTTCTGTCTCACTTCTCTACCTAATAGTAATCATCAATGGGTGAGAGTCTACAAAAGTACAGGGTGGGTACAGGGTGGAAAAGAGACCACTGCCATGGATCAGTGTTACACATTATTACTTAATGGGTGCAAATTATTATTATATATATGTTATAGAACTGGCACATATTTTTATACATGTATCCTTTCCACTTGCAGCCAGGGATTGTCTGAAGCTAGAAACAGGGCTCTAGGTAATAAATTATGCTACTTAGAGGTCAGCTAAGACACAGACACCCAAAAGATAGTGCAGAAGCAGGGGAATGCCAATGCATTTGGCAGTTCTGGTGGAAGAATTGTGCAAAGAAAGCTTAAAATGTGGCAGTCTGTTGTTGCCCTGGATTATCAAGACCAGTTAACATTACACAATGGAGCTGACAAATCAAAACACTGACACAGTTTTTGTTGTTTTTCAGACTGAGTCATAATTATGTATGGCACACTTTCCAGTAAGAGGTTATCTTTCCTTTTCGCAGACAGATTACACATGAATTGCCATTCAGCAAGGAATTTGATGTTATTGTGAACAAAGATAAACAGAAAGGCGGTATACCAAAGTAATTTGCAGCATAGGCTTAGTGGGGGAAACAATGAGTGACTGCTGAAGCAGTTAGCCTTGATAAATTCAAAGAAACGGATCAAAATGAATATTGGAAGGAATTTCCGAGTCAAAGGCTATAATCTCATTCCTGAAAATGATATTAAAAATATGATCCACTTGCAAGACTAGCAGTGATGTTTCCCAGCAGTCAAAAGTACACAGAACCTGGCTCAAGATACTGGCCATTTTTGCAAGCTGAGCCATTTTCTCGAATCCTTTTACCCCAGGGGGATAAAGATGTAGCTAAGCCACTGTGGCTGAACTCTGCCTTTATGTCAGCAGATGGCTGACATGGTGGGAGAAAAATTTGACATTAATTGTTTCAGGTTTTGAACATTTATTTCCCTCTGAGAATGGCTCAAAGGGTTGGTGGTTTTGTGGGGTTTTTTTTGTTTGTTTGGGTTTTTTTTTTTGTTTTGTTGTTGTTGTTGTTGTTTCTACTATACGACTTTTTTACTTATGTCATGGGCTCATTAAGTTAAATTTTCTTTACCTGGGGAGAGGTTTAAGATGAAGCTAACTTCAACCTAAATGAGCCAGGCTCCTTGAGCTTGCTAGAGAGCCACTTGGGGGGAGACAGGATTTTCCCTGAGCTGCTATGTAGAAGGCATCCTAGGGAGATTAGCTTTTCCAGATTAACATTAATAATTGTGTAAAGTTATCTATTGGATTGGGGATACCAGGGGAAACATCTCTTCCTATTTCCAATGGTGTCTTTTTTGGACTTATTTTGCTTTATTTTCTCTATTCCTGGTTTGAACCTGGAGGCTTGCTCTGGCTCCTCATCATGTCTCCTGTGGCAGCATGTTTCAGAAGTGTACTCCCTGCTTTGTAAAGTGACTTTTACTTGTTTTAAACTGTTCTGCTACTGGAGAATCTGGGGCAACACCTTCCCCCTCCTCTTCTGCACTGCCTTCCTGTTTGTACACACCTTGGTCATACCGTTTCTCAGCTCCCAGCTCAGCTACCCCAGCCTTCTGCATCTCATAGATACTTCATCCCTTAAAATAACCTGCAAATATCCTCGGCTGATCCATTAGGGTTTTGATGAACAAAGGACAAAACCCTTATGCAGCGTAAAGCACAGTTTTTGGATAAAATGTGTCTGCCACAGTAATAGCCTGGAGACCAATAGGTACCTAAAGCTACTGTGCCTGGGTTTGTAATACTGAGCTGGCTGAATATCACCATGCAAAGCCAATCCACAGCCTGCCACAGTAGTGCATAAATACACACCTTGTTGCCCGCTGGATGTCTTGAGGTATTTTGTTTTGGAAGAATTTACGTCTGGTGGTGAAATCAGGCAGCTCAGGTCTGTGATCCTCCATGACATTATTATGTTTCCCCTTTTTCAGGAAAAAACGGGTGCTCTAAACAGTCAGCTGAAAACAGCCTCCCCCACACAGCTAAGTAAACCATCATTGTCAGGAATGTGGGCACACTCCATCTTACGCCAGGCTGTCTGTGTGTGCGCTCCCTGCTGAAGCATTTCCTTTAGCAAAACAAATAAGCACCAAAACGACAAATACTACAACAGTCAGTCAATTGATGGACTGAAACGCTCCTTTGCCGTCATGCAGTGAATCTCCACATGAAAAACACTGGGCCTCGAGAACTGTTTTTCCTGCATCTTATATCAGCACTATATGTCTTCTGTGATCCAGACCTGAAATGGTTTGCTTCTTGAAACTCAGAAAACAGAGAGATTATTATGGTAACTCAGTATAATATTGTGTTTAAATCTGCTCTCACCACCTTTTGCACAACATGAATCAAACATACTATCGGTTTATCCTGGTAGAATTATGGTCCTGTCTGAAGAAGGTAGCAGGATATGTGTTCTGATGGTCATTCTAACACTTAACAGAATAGAAGCATCTCAAATGGAGCTGGCTGTCTTGGAATAAAACAGAAATTTCAGGCCATGAGCCATTATGACACAGTTCCTATCATTCACTTTGAATTCATGCTGGAAGTGTCACAAAGCACATGGATATTTTAGCACTCTTGATAATAACACATGTAGTAATGTAATAGTATTTTCCATAAATTAATGCATGAATGCAAGCAAAAGTGTATTTTTCCCCTCTAAACTAGCAGCAGTGTCTGTGTGGTCATTTGGTCTTCTGTTTAAAAAATACAGTACATTCCTTACTCCCAGCCACCTTGACCACTAGCTGTTGTGTTTCCTACGTCAGAGGAAATGAGATCATTAATATCACCAGTAATGATGTCTGCAGAAGCTCCTCTTTTTGACAGCTTATAAGACTAGTCTGGATAACTATGAAAAGGATCTATGATCCATCTAAACTCCTCACTGTTTAAATTGGCTATTAGAGATATGCCTTCACTGTCATTCTTTGGCTTCTCCCTGATAAAAGATGACTCTAGAGAACTATCTTGGTCGAAAAAAAGTGCATGAAAGCAGAATTTTTCAAAAAATTATTGAAGAGGAAGGCAAGGAGGGAACTTGCAGTAGAGCACAAAGAAAAAGAGGAAAAATAAAAGAGATGTGAGGGAAGAGGAACAAAATGGTAGATCTGCAAACAAAAGGCCAGTAGGACAGTTTTTTAGTCAAGTTATATCTCATCAAATCATCATCATCTTCAACAGAGGAGTGGCCATGTCCAAATATGAAATAAAAGGAAATTATAAGACCATTATGAGATTTAAGTGTTTGAAACTGTTTTTGCCATAACAGTATGTATGAATATATCAGGTTTGTTCTTATTTTACTGACCTTTATCCATAGGAAATAAAGAAACCAGAGAACACAGACAAAACCACCATTTTATAGATAGCACAAGAAACACATAGCTCATTCTACTGTGCATTGCAGGAGTTGTTTACTTTAAAATGAGTAATGACATGGTTGTCTTTGAAAAGCAGTATTCAAGGCTGATATTTAACTCTTCTCCCTGTGAGGATCTGAAAGAGGCAATTCAGACTATGGAACAAGACAACGGGCTGAATCCCAAGAAAATGGCTCCTGGCCCTCTTCTTGGAGGTGCTGTACTGGAGTTTGGGGGCATGATGCTACAGATGACCCATGGTCTCCTGAAAAGAGCTGCTGCATCCTTGCAAGGTAAAACATGATATAGGAGACAAAGGATGAATTATTCTTTCACTTGCTGACGCCAGAGAGCAATGTCACAGCCAGCAAGCTTCTACAAACTAGAGTGTGTAATAGGAGACCCTGACCTCAGTCCTCCAGGTCAAAGAAGGATGAGTGAATTTAGGAATAACTGACAAAACTTTTGCTGCTGAGGGTGTCTGTGAGGAGGCTGCCTGACAGAGTGAGGTCCTGTTGCTGCCTGCAGGCAACAGGCCTGAAGAGGGTCTGCAAACATTGCAGAACTAAGCATGATGAGAAGTCATCTGAAGCAGACTGTTAAATGGATTGGTTTCTATTGTTGTTTTCATTAATATGTTTTTTCTTCATTTGCTGCTCAGTCAACATACAAGCTGTGACATCCCAGAGGAAATACAGTGATGCTCTGGGAGTGGATACAGGCACTATAGATATAGTTCCTGCTGTGTTGGCACAATGGTCCAGTAGGACACACAGGAAAAAGTAGACAACAAAATGGTGTTTTCTGAACTCAGCCTTACCACTTTCTGCATTCACCAGCACTCAATAGACTGGTGAAGGCTACCTGTAACCTAGCCAGGAATGAAGTGCTCCAACAGATTAGTTGCAAGACATCACTTTCTATCCAAACACACGGGTTGTCTGAAACTTTCTTTCCCTTACGCACTTTCTATAAAATAAAGCCTACAGCAGCAATAGTTACTTGGGTATTCTTACAACCTTTTCATAGAGATGAAATTATTTTTTTGTTGATTATGCAAAGCATTAGCTTCTGATACTAATGTGATTTATTTTGAAGGAACTTAACACGTATCACCCACATCTCAGAAGTGCTGAGTGTTTTAAGATCCCATTGGCTGAAGTCTCCCAAGTTCTGCTTATCTGAATGTACAGCTTTTTTTCTGTGAATGTGGCCAGCTGTCATTAGTTCAAGGTCCAAAAATACCACTCAAAATCTCATTCATAATGAATAATTTGTTTTGTTTATAGCTAGATGTTTTTAAATGATACTTATCAGCTAAACTCCTGTCTGTTGTACAGTTTTTAAAACATCCAACTGCATAAAAAATACAACTTCTTCACTCTTTTTTTGTCAATAGTATCTGACTGGGGAGCCTATGGAAAAAGCACAAGTGATAATGGAGTTATATTGGTAACAACAAACAATACTAATACAAAAAACCTCAAACCTCTCAGGTGTCACCCAACGTACAACTACTAATCTGACATCTGGGCACTGAGTCCTCTGTTGACCGCTTTGTCATTTTCCAGTATGGACACAGTGCTTCAGAGAGAGTTATATACCACTAAATTAGTCATGTGCTCCTACAATTAGTTTCAACACTACAGGAATGCAGGCAAAACTTTTTCTGAAAAAAAAAATTAATAAAAGCTGAAATATACCAAACCAAGGATGTTTCTAGGATATTTACGCCAGTTATTGCTTTTTGAGTTGCAAAGACTTTCTTTTTTTTTTTTTTTTTTGAGATACTTATAAAAGTGAAAGAGCTTGCTTACTTCACATAAAACTGTAAATCCCAACCAAATGAAAGTGTTTCACAGTCTGCCACTGGGTTGATGGTGATAAACAGGACTATATTTAATGGTAGAAGTTTGTTACTGCCCAAAGCTCAGTCAAAACCATTTTTTGACAGAAAATTGTTCTTCATACAAAGGGAAACTGTATTTGATGTCACCAGCACAGAAGTACATGGTCCTCTTTCTGGTAACTTCAAATGCTTTGGTTTCTTAACTTGGTTACAAACAGCTGCCGTTGCTGATTTGGAGGATTTTTAAAAAACATTTTTTAATGTTTTTTAATGTTTTTTTAATGTTAAAAACAGCATTTTTAAAAAACATTTTGTTGCCTTCAAAAGACAACTGAACTGACCTGAAGCTCAATTCCAATGGGACTTAATAATGCAGGCAGGCTCCAGGTATATGAGATTATCCATGTGCTGGAGGAGTATCTTAGAAAGATGGGATTTCACTTCTGTGGAACCAGCTGCATGAGACTGATGGTGTGGTGAGAAGTGTGCTGAAACCTGCAGGAATATGCCTGGCAATGTCCTGGTAATTTGGGAGATGTCTCTCAACATCTCCACTGAGGATATTAAACCAAAATGCAGTGACACCGTGACTCAATTTTAGTGTGAGTCTTCCCATTTGCAATGAGTTTTTGAAGCTGTTTGATGGAGGACTACAGATGGATTTTACAGTTTACCACCAAAACACAGTGGAACTTCTTCAAATGCTAGGAAATCCCACTGAAATCTTATTTAAAATGTTAAGGTGTCAATATTTATATCTACATCATCAGAAAATAACAAAGTTTATCTCAGCCTTCCAATCCTGGGGACAGGTTGCAAGGGTATTCTGGGGAGGCTTTGATGTAAAGGTTGGATTGGGGCGCACAAACTGCTATGGGAGAGCACCAGCACAAGTTGATGCTGTTTTTATCAATAGCTGAGAAGGAGAGAAATAGAGCTAGCTGCTTCTTTGATAAAGATTAGATGCAAGTTTACAATTCTGCAGTGTGCTCTGACTATATTGACAACCACAGATATTAACCTCTGAGTTGCTTGTCTGTATTTGCATGAACAGTGTACTAATACCTTTGAAATTCCTTCTGGCTTCTCAATAGGCTATTACCTAAGCTGGAAGATGTGTATCCTAATGTCAAGTCATTTTATTAAATCCTGTGTCGTTTGGGTCCCAAGAAACGTCAGAACTCATCATTCTCATTACATGCCACCCTATTTTCTGAACCACTTTTGCTAGCCGTGTTCAGTTTTAAGTTCTGGAAGGAGGGGTTAGGTTATTTCCAGCAGCAACATTTCAATTTGGTCATTTGTTTCATCATTTAAATCAAGGTTGTCAAACTCATTTTCGCTGGAGACCACATCAACCTCACTGATGCCTTCAGAGGGCCATATGTCATTTTAGGACTGCATAAATGTGACTACTCCTACTCTGTTGACTGGAAAAGTATGCTGAAAGAGCTTCACAACTCCAGAAACGGTTCTTGGGCATGGTTGGTTGTCACACAGCAGGGTGATTTTTGTACTGAGAAATGCAAACCTTTGTTGATTTGACTTCTACTACTTTTGGTGTATGTAGGTCTGTGCATTGATTGTAGATGGTCCCCAGAAACTACAGAAGTCATATTGTATGATAATCCATGACAGAAAAAGTTTAAGGACAGGTATGAGCTAAACTGGTGTCACTGATGGATTTTTTTAAGGGGTAGGTGATATTATTGTTCATCTGCTTTAAAAAATCCAGTTTCAATTGTGTTAGCAGTGATAACTGCTTGGTAATATCTATGACTTTCAATAAGAATTATCTGAATTAAACTAACTCTTCTCCTTGGAGTGTTTTGTCCTTACTACACTTTTCTGAAGCATGTTGATAGAGGATATATATAAATGTAATTCAGCAGAGAAGGGTTCTGAGACACTACATGCAGCTGTATCAATTGCCTGATGAATACATCCACCTTCCCAATAATGAGTAGATTTTGAAATTACTGGTAGACAAAGATAGTTTTGTTTACAAGGCATTGGATTATTAAGTAAGAATAAAATTTAGGTTTGAATAAATGTGCTTTCAGATTCTAATAGGAATTGTACACGTTTATATTATGGTCTGGTTTGTTTCCACTCCTGGCTTTGTCTTGGACTTCCTCTGTGACACTCAGATAAGTTATTTTACATATACATGCCCTGGTTTCCACACTGTAAACTGAGGAATGTACAGGAAACTAGCCTACAAAGAGTTCAGATCCCAACTTAATTAAAGGTTGCAGAGGCAATTTGGTTCCTTGGAGAAGAGACTGGTTATTATTACAAACTATTATTGTGGTGATTATAATTTACGGTAGCAACTAGAGTCCATTTCCCCCCTGCCCCTAATTTTATGCCAGAGTAAATCACATAACACCCATTAAGCTTTCCTTAATTCAAAGCAAGGCTGTTGGGTACATTTTAGCTGCTAAATGTCCTGGAGAAACTGTCGCTCAGGCACCTCTCAGCTTTTGAGAGGTATTGTGAGTCTCCAGTATTAGTTTTACTTCTGCTCAGTTTGCACAAGCTCCTTGTGTCCATTTAGAGAGACCTGCAAGTAGGCTTGATAGAAATCGAGAGGAACAGCAAAAAATATGGTCCTCTTGACAAGCACTTACAGGAAACACTAGACTCTTAACTGGGAAATGTGAGATATTTCACTGCACGGGAATGCAAGTAATGGAGGAGAAAGAGCTTCTGTTTTACCATCCTCCTGGGGCTAAACAGCATGTTCCCCCAGCAAAGGATATCAAAGGCAGCTGAAGGATATCTTATTAGAGCTCTGTTGCCAAGGAAGGTGGGCAGGAGTGACCAGAGAAAGCTGTGGGTTTGGATTCCTGCAGAATAACAAACTCCCGACTTCCTGTGCTGCTGTTTCTCTTGGGGATGTTTTGGTAACCTGCCAGCCCCAGCCTGGTGGCAGCTGAAAGGAGGGTGGCCAAGTATATAGCCCTGGTGATATGAATAATGATTAAAAGGTTAAAGAAAGACATGTGACTAGCTGGAATCACAGGAGCCTAAGTAGATGTAGTACCCTAATAAACAAACAGCAGCACATTTACTTCAGTAAGTGGATATATACACTGTGTATAGGCATTTACCCTATTTACTGCTTCAGCGTGCTGATCCCTAGCTGCTGAGACATTCTTTCATCAACATAAGTAAAAATGTTATTTGCTTGAACTGGGTGAAATAAAATAAAACCTGATCCCAGACGAGGAAGTTTTTCTCCAGATTCTTTCCACCTTCCTTGGCACTTTCGATGTGTGACCCTTGCCACCCACTGCCCTCCCTCCCAGCTGGCCCTCCTTGGAATAGCCTCCGAATGAAACGATGGTCCCCAGGACCAAAGAAGAGGTTTGTGGTTACCACAGATGACTTCCCGCTGCAGGCACTGCTTACTTGTGGTGTTTATTTCAGTCCCTCCTAGCTACGGGGCCTGGACTTGGAAGAGTCAATCTGCAGTTTGAATTGGCATATTTTTAAGGTCTTTTCTATTATGAAATATTTATGAGAGGAAACAAGGTTGGACATTCCTGCAGCCAGTCCAGTGTAGGAACGCTGTGTGCCTTCCTCCCCCAAACATGTAAATGCAGTCATTTAATGGAAGACTCACATACCTTGTTCCTTTACATTTCGAGTGAGCTGTCAGAGGAATGTAAACATTTATTTGGAGCAAGCCCTCAGGTAAAGGATTACCATATGCGGCAGAAGGAAATTCCAGCATGCCCACCAAAATTTATGCTGTGGAGAGAGCTATGAATAGTAAGTTTGTACACTGCTATGAATATGGATAAAATACATCACTCATGGCTGGGCTATGGCACGCAAAATTGAAAAACACATATTTTGGATCACTCAATATTTTCAAAAATATATTTAAAAGAAAATAAACACGGGATCTTGTGTGTTCGTTTACTGTTTGAAGTACCTTCGGGGAAGAGAGACATCAACAATTTTTCTTCCAGACCACTCACTTCTCTTGATAACAGGGGGTTCTTTGGGAGAAAGGCAGCAGTCTCATTCCTGGGATCTCTTTGTTTCCTTAGCCAGTGCCCATTTATTGGGAGTTTATGTTGTGTTCAGAGCTAGCAAAAGCAAACGCATTCAGAGGGCTGTGCTCAGTCTTAAAGGTCAGAATTCCTCATTCTCGGCCACCTCACAAGGTGACCTTTTCATGAGTGTTACATGACCCTTGTTCACTTTGCAAATGAGAGTAATTAACACTTTTATTATTATTATTATTCTACGGCCAGCCAGTCATCACTGTTGTTTTGGTGTGGTCAGCATCAGTTTCTTTTGAAGTGAAAGGGCTTCTGCTAAATGTGTTAAAAAGAGAGGTTAAAACTTGAGTCTGCGAGAAGGACAGCCCCACCATGCAAACCAAGGACCTCCGGACATCTCAGCAACTCTGAGGTGCACAGTCCAATGGTTGTGTTTATGCTCCAGAGCTTGCTACTATGACCTGAGGCCACACAGAGCTTCTGCACTGCAAACCCCTACACACATCAGCCCCCTCTAGCTGTAATTACAGTGGTTCTACACAAGCTTCTTTTGGTGGAAGGGACAAGTTCCCTACACCCAGCTGCTGATGTTCTCCAGCCTCCCATCCAGAACAGTGCCCAGTACTGATTGCAGGGGTATGGTACAGCATTCTTCACATAGGAGGCACTGAGTACAAAGTAGCGCCTAAAATTGTTGTCAGCGAGACACAAACAGGAAGTGTGTTTAGCGATGAAACAACAAGGTAAGGCTGAAGAGTTATAACTGCTTTCCCTGCACGCTAAGGAAAAAAAATGGCAGCTTATCTAGTTAAGTAAGAATCATTTGCATTTGCAAACTCTGGTAATTAGAGGAACAAGCATTGAGTTAGAGCTTTACTGCAATGTAGGTGAGTTTCCAGGTGGGGCTGAAGGGAACAATCAATCTCAATCTTTTTGCCTTCAATCATGTCTTTTAGAACAGGGGTAAGAATATAAATTCTGAAATTGTGGTGATGGAAAGATTATTAAGAGTAAATGTTTGGAAGCTGGAGAGTGAAGACAAAGCCTTTGTGATTTTTGCATTAATAGATTGTTTCCTTTGAGTATTAAATGCTTTAGTTGTTAATTCTTAATCTGATGTAGCAACTGTGCAATTCCTGACCTTACAATAAAGGAAAAAAAAAAAACAACAAAACACTCACTTCAGGTTACTAATACTGAGATTAAAAAATCCTGATGTTTGGGTGAAGATTGGTTTTTAAGGTGGCAAAGGGTGACATTGGAATGAAATATAACATCATAACAAGAAAATGGCTTTGGACTAGTCCATGTCATGATACTGCGCGTGTTGTGTTTGATACAGCAAATGATCAAGGTGTTATCACCATTTTCTAGCTAAGGAAACACAAACAAGAATATTTCAATGGTCAGGGCATAGAAAGAATTTGAACTGTAGTGTGCTAGTTTGCAGGCATCTTCATGAGATGCAGATCATTTGAAACCACTTTGAACTTTCAACACTCCATGAATCTTTAAACATGAGGCCCTACACGGAATATCTCAGTCTGGTAAACAGGCTACCCAGTTTGATCCTAAAGTGCATCAATCACATCATTGTAGGTGCTGAAAAGTGCCATCAGATTCCAGCACCCACATTTGAAAGCTGAGTGTGGGAGCAGGGGAGGGCAGGGAACAAAGAGACTTTCTATCCTTGTGCCCGCTTGCACAAACATCGCAGCGGGTCTGAGCTTCCACACTCTTACTGTGTTCCTCTATGGGTGTAAATCACATCAAATAGATTCTTGGAAACATCATATAGAGGAAGGCTGCAACGTGCCCACAGTTCCTGGGTGGTGGGTCCCTGGGCAAGACACATCCCTTCTAATTATGTCCTGTTAGGATCCTCAGGGTGGACCCAAAGTTAAATACCACAGTTTGCATGAAAAACACACTAAGATATAACTGAACCTACGCACTTGCTCTGTGGACTAAGGGCTGTGATTTGATAGGAGACTTGGTTCATGGTGTGACAACCCACAAACACCCATGTTCCGCTGCAGGCAACCTGCTCAGCAAGGGAGAAACACAACCATCTGTCCCAAAGAGCTCCTGACCTACTGACCGAATGATGACCAGCAGGCCTTTCAGACCAAGCCTGGCCAGAATTTGGATGAGGTTTTTGTGAAAATTGTTTCTAGAAGGAACACGTGTCATACAGTAATTTACTGGCAAGCCTGAATCCCCCAGACCATGGTTATTTCACCTGCAGCAATGTTTGTTGGGCATAATCTGAATTTGGTGCCCACTGCTGAGCTTTTCAAAAAAGTTCTGGTGTACATGGACTTGACTAAGAATAAAAAGTACCTGTAAGTTTGCCCATGATAATCTATCTCACAGTCAACTGCTGTGTTTGTATATGGGGTCAACTTCCCAACACAGAAATACTGCCACTAAGATAGGCAGCACTGTGGAACAACCATGGTTTTAAGGGCAACTAAGGTCCAGATCATATAGTTTGCTGTGGGATGCTTGCAGATACGATGCACAGGCATTCTGTTGATTGATTTTTGATTGTACATCTACATAAACATTTTACCTTGAAAACTAAAGCCTCAGGAGGGATTTTCCATCAATGCTGTCCAACTTGTGGTCTGAAATCAACCTGAGCTCTTTCGAGGTCCATCAAAACAACTTCTGTAACAAGAAAACTTGTGTTTTATTAGCAACAAATAACTAGCAGTTCTGATATGTAAGGTGAGGGCCGGAAGCTGACCTACTTCCCTGAGGAGCAGCCAAAGGTAAGTGGCTGAGAAAGGAGTATGCTGGGGGAGGTCACAGGCTCTGACAGAAAAGTTTTACAGAGGGTGGAGGTGTCAGGAGGGGCCTGGAATAAGCTCCCTAGATCATCACAGATTGTTTTCTACTTGAAGTACTGAGCACAAAATATTGTCAGCCAGCAGATGCCCCTGGGGAGAGTTTGTTTCTTCTCCTATAGTCGTTGAGGAGATGCCAGCTTTGAGGAGAAGATCTGAAAAGTATTCCTGATTTCTGTAGATTTTCCATACTTGTTCAACAGCTCAGTATATTGTTCATTAGCAAGGAAATTCTGACAAAGGTAAAGCTTACTGTTTTTTTCCAGATATATTTCCACCTCCCCTTTTAGTTCAGAATTGGTTATCTGGAAATATAGAAGGAAATGCTTAAATTTAGCTTCATAGGTCTGCATCATCTCAAATAAATGAACCAGGGACTGAACTATGTGTGCTCCTCTACCATAAAGAGGCTGTGACATTGTTTACCTCCTAAAAAAACCTCTGTGTAAGAGTGAACAATGCACTTAAGCCAAAATGACATTCTGTAGGGAATCTAGTATGATCTTATTCCTAGACTAAGAAATTGGATAATCTTTTCACAGGTTGTGGGGTGTGATTTTTTTTGTTGTTGCTACTGCTGGCTATTAGGCTAATGTAATCATCACTGATGTCACTCGTCCCTGAAGCACAGCAAAACTTCTAGTATGTGGAAGTGTCTCATAGGCCAGTGAACCATGCCTAATTAAAAAAAATGCCTTTATAAAAAGCAGATTGAATTTTACACAGATTTGTACAACTAATAGCTTTCTCTGTCACACAGAAAAATATACTGTTGTCTAGATGAGAACTTGTCTTTAACACTGAGATTGCATAAAGCTCTGTGTTTCAAAAGATATTTTTCTATTAAAAGGTGCCATCAACTCAAGAAGGTGAATTATAGAAGAAGAAGGCAAATATGAACTTTTCCAGCTTTTCTTTTAGTTTTTATGAAAGCACATTTTAAGCAGAGACCTGGGTCATCCCACAGGTTCTTGCCACCTGCCTGTGAGGATTGTGCAGGAATGTGGTTACCTTGCATTGAATGAACACAGATGGGCTTATCCAGAACATGGCTCCTGGGTGGCCTGAGTCACTTTCTAGAGCCACATCCTTTCATGGACTGTACATGTAAAGTGTGGCAACCATGCTCCTAGACAAGGAGTCCCAGCTAGATGCTGGAACCCAGAGGGATGAAACTGAGCACAGGCCTGGCTGGTTGGCTGGCTGGCTGGACAGATGGATGTTTACAGTGACCCCACAAAATGATCAGATTAAGCTGGAAAACATTTGCACAGAGAAATGAGGTACTGCAAAACAAAGTATTTGCGAGTCCTGTACAGGTGGGGTTCCCCCTACAGCACTATAATATTCTTTATAGCAGCAGATACTGTTGTGAAGTAAGTGTCACGTTCTTAAAGTGAAAAAGAACAGCTGTGACTCTCTTGCAGGTAGCTCTAAGGGAGGCATGAAGGACCACAGAGTCCAGAACTGAAACTGAGTCTGCCTTCAACATTTTAGGTATCCTGCTTACCTTGATTATCTGCCCCTGCACAACTACTTTTTCATGTCCCAGGGAGATAATATTTTGTTCCTTAGATACCTCAAACAGAGACAATGAAAAAGACAAATGGATATAAGGTAGAAAGTCTCAGCATCTGTTCATACCCAAATATCACCAGAAGGTCTATGCTGAGGGAAATCATAATTCAGTCTTCTGCTCATCCTGTATGCAGCTTCCAGAGACAGATATGACAAACTTTTGTAATTTGGACTATATTTACATAAATTTGCTCTCACTTTGCATATTAGCACTGGAATGACATACTCCTTTTTTGGTCAAATTCCATGGTTCTCCTTCCTCTAGGAAACATTCTTCAGATCTGTGTGAAATTTCTCCTTGGTGGATTCATTTTTACAATGATCAGACTAGAAGGGTACTAGCAAAGCAAATGTGTGCAGCAGATAGAGATAAGCAGAGTGAAAAGGATTTTTGATATAGCTACAGACTTTCTGCTGTGGTTATGTTTCGAACTCTGTGAGTCTTTTGCTCCAAAATTCTTAAACTATCATTCACTGAAGCATTGTTGGACCCCAAAATTGTGGGTTTTTTAAAATAATGCATTAGCTTAAGTCTTCTGTAGGACTGGAATTTGTTCCGTTCAGTCTAAGCTAAATTATAACCTTGCCTATATGTTCTATGCATTTGCAAAGCATGTTTGCATGTACATTCCTATTGCTTTATAAATAATTATGTTCCATGTGTGATAGAAAATTTCCAGGGAAAGCACCAGGATTATTACCGAAAAAAAATCTTGGAAAGTAATAAGAAGAAATTAATTTGAGTCTGATTTACAAATATTTACTTGTATTTTTATAAGCCATGTGGAGGCATAGGGAGTATGCTAGGTATGTCTAGTACTGCAAATACAGAGTGCTTTCACTGTATTATTTTTGCCACTTAGTGGTGAAAAGTGACATTAAAATGATTTAGTAAAACTTAGAAGCTTGCAGGATCTCAGTTAATGAGATCTCTGTTCATTATTCTTGGCCCCAGCTCAGTTTACTATATGATGTGCCTTGTATCATGAGACTATGATCTAATTATTGAAGTCACCAGGCATCAGTTTCAATTTGGCTTGATCTCTTGTTTTTTCAGGAAGATGGACTCTGAATTAATAGGTCTTTGCTTCATCAGTTTGCTATCCTAAGCTCCACACCTGCAGCAGAAGACTGGTGCTGTACCTAACCTAATATTCTAGTGAGTGTTTCCTCTGCAATAGACCCCAGTCCTTTTTTATGTTTTTGTACTTGCAAGTGTAAATATTAATTAATCTTAATAGTGGCTGATTTTATTAACAGATCCTGCAATAAGCCCTACAAAAGCCCTACTAGCCTTTTTTTTTTTCCCCCTTGAAGTTGTTCCACAACTTCAAAGAAAGAAGAAAAGAGGATTTTATGCAGTTGGAATAGGCAATAACACAGCATTGGATTCAGCACAGAGACTAGTGCAGATATCTGAAAAATACAGAGCAGCTTTTTTCTATGAATATGCATTAGATCATTGATCTTGTAGCCATGCATTTTTAATTTTACCAACAGTATTACCCCTATACTTTCTATTTCTCCTCTTCTTTTAAATGATTCATCCATTAGGTTTCTGCTGCAAGACATGTGCAAGGATGAAAACAGTCAACTGGGTATTAACCATGATGCTCTACTTCAACAAACATCAAGATGGTGCTGTAAATTGCGAAACTTGTAGGTCCAGCTGCTTTATGAAAAAGCAGATCCTCCTAAATATTATTAATTTTGTAATATTTTCACAACACGCTTTAATTTATTGGTAAAGGAAGGAATGTGATATTTTACTAGCATTTACTTGAAGCAGCACGATTTTTTATGACAACAGCTGGAATATAGTAAGTAACAGCCTTCTATCATGCTTTTCAACAACCCAGGGCTGGCTTTGCATGAAAGAGAGTTTTGAAAGTACACTGTGTGTGTCATACTTACGTGTCTAGATTTGGCTCTTCCTGCTATGTTGTGGTGCACAGGTTCAAGAGGAGGTGGGATATGAAGGCTGACACTGAGATCAAATGAAGGTGAGCCAGATCTGATGTATAAAATATATCAATGTCTGTGGTTAATTTATAGACTGTTTCTAAGAGGCACAATGTTTGTCTCAACTTCACCCAAACTCAGGGATACTTTTGGGCACAATGCCTGTCCTGGGTTGTGGAAGGAGCTATGGTATGTTATGGTACGGTACCATACCGTAGGGTAGGGTAGGGTAGGGTATGGTATGGTATGGTATGGTATGGTATGGTATGGTATGGTATGGTATGGTATGGTATGGTATGGTATGGTGTGGTGTGGTGTGGTGTGGTGTGGTATGGTATGGTACACTATGGTTCCCCTCTTGCCATCATCTAAAGTTTAAATCCACTAGAGTAAATCTTCTACAAGTTAAATCTTGCTTTCTGGATGCTTATGTCAAATATAGCCGGAACTGAGTATTGAAGATAAATGAATAACGTCAATATGCTTCAGTGAAAATCTGCTCAACTGAGCATAATATAAAGAGTAGTTTTACTTTAAAACAACTTCAATAATCTGTGGTGGTTACACTGAGCAGATAAAAAGTCTCTAATGAGGCAGCTAAATGATGCTGCAGGTACATCCTCCAACACCTAATGAACACATGTAAGATAGTAATGTGATTTTTTCCCCTCTTACTTGCACTAGGGAATTAGAAAATGATGCAGGAATTCTTAAAATAGGAGATCACTAACCACTTTACCAAAGGATGAGAAATGGGCTCCTCTGAATTTTTGTTTTGTTATGGTTTGGGTTTTTTTTTAATGCTTCCCATGAGAGGAAGGTAGTGCTGCACCTCACAAATTACCAAGCCAGTTGTCTACATCATGACAAATCAGTACCATACGGATCTGTATTGCACTGAGTTGCACGTGTCACCATGTTTGTACATGGCTCTAGAGCTCTTCTGAGAAAGCAGTAGTCAGTCAGATAAAATAATCTAAACATCACATGTTTTTTCAAGTCATTCTCCAGAGAGAGAATATTTTCAAAACTTGGATTTGCTCTTCTTGCTCTTCAAAATCACGAGCTGTTTCCAGCAATGATAAATATATACCCATGTAGCTGACAGGAACTCAAAACAGGTCCCTTTCTGAAAACAAAAACAAAAACAAAAACAAAAACCAGGTAAACAATATCAGTGATACAAGAAAACACACCAAGAGCTCATGAATATCTTGTGAACACCAGAAAAACCACACCAAGCCTGTGTACATAGCATGAGAGATGTCAGACAAGGGGCAGGGATTTTTGAGACACAGTTGTAGGGTGTCAATGTAGACATCCAGAGCTCAGTAGTGAAATAGAGAAGTTTAGTCATGCTAGTTCCTTTAAGGCAATCTTTTAAAACTCCCCTCGGCATATTTATTTATCTTAGTATTTCAAAAAGCTTTTATTGACTACTGATAAGAAAAGTATGGATTTCTGAGGAAAACACAACAGAAATAGTGATTAATTTCTAAACACATTTACTATTCAGAGATAATTCAGGAAAGAACTTCAATGGATTATCCACATGCATGCATGTTATCTGTAAGATAATGTTATCCATGCGTCAGCTGCTAGAGGGATGTCACAGTAAGTTAACACCATAAAACCTAATAAACACTCGAGACTAGAGTCTGAAGCTCTTTAACAGAGAAAAGAGGAGTATTGATGCAGCATTAGGTATGATTCCCACTTTAGGGAACTATGCCTAACAACAGTGCCTTCTCTGCTTGTAACAGGAATACCATTACCCATCCCTGCCCTATGAGAACCTAATAGGGTGCCTGCAGTCCTAATACGTGCTATCCAGAAGGATTTTTCTTGAGTTTTCTGCCATGATAACCAGGGAAAAGCAAAACAACAGTTGGTGTGTTGAAACCTCTGCTTCAAATGTTGCCTTTTTGTTTCTTTGTGTGCTATTGTTGGTACATTTTCTTAGAATATAAACATAGGCAGGAACACTCTTTTCATTTTCTGTTTGCATTGTGCTTACCACAGGGACACAACACTCTGGGCAGGTAAAACTTCTTACTATTTTTATTCTTTTTTATCTTTCCTGTTACTTATAAAAACAACTATTATAAAGTAGGAATGGCTGCATTTTGAGTCATTCCTATGCAGAAAAGACTAGAAGGCAAAACTTCCATCTGTTCCATTGACAGAGCCCATATGTAGCTGTCATGATAGTCCATCATCAATTAGAGAAATGCCACCTCTTCTTGTTAAAATACTAAAAGACTCCTCTAATGCAGGACTTCTCAGTTTGCTTAGTGACCTAGCAACTTCCTTAATTTTTCCATTAAATTGCTTATTCATCGCCTTAAGATTGGCTGGAAAGTTCTTGCTACATATGTGTGACTACATTTGCTAGCCTCCTCCTCCCATTTAACAAAAATAGAAGCATTATAAATGTCATATAAAATATAACCAGTGTTCTACTTCATGAGGAGTTGACCATTAATGTGGGGAAACATAATAATGCAACAGAGTGGGCTTGTTAGGCTTAAACATGAGTTGAGGCCCCAGAAAACTGCTATGCCTGAGTTTGCAAGGTGAAGAACCCTGGAGGCTCTATGCTTGACAAGATAAGACACTGTAGGAATGGTATAAGGCTATTTCTGTGCTCCTCAGCAAATGGACAACATTGTTCTGACATGGTACTACAGGATCATATGGGCGTTTCGTCAGTGCTGGGCAGGAAAAACAGGAAGGTGAGAGGGCAACTGAAGAGCAGGTCATCTACTTTGTGGTGGGCAAGTGAAGATGAAAACCGGAGCAAGGGCAGCTGGAACAGGAAGGGAAGGTGTGGGTGAGGGAAAGCATTGTTCTTTCTCGCTGGGCTTAAAATTCCAGCTTGGTTTAGCAACGACAGGGATTTACTACCCTTTCAGTTGATGGGATGAAGCCCAGTTGGTGTCCTCTGGTGACCCACTTTTGGGTCATGCCCCAATGCTTGTTAAGCTGTTGGTCTGACAGATCTCAGCAATAGGAAGTTTATTCTGATGTGGTTCTTGAATGGTTTAAGAGATGTTTTGGAGGGAGGTTTGATGTAGGTCATGGAGCACTGATGTGGTCTGTCTGTGTTTTTCCATCTGTTTTTGTTCAGGGAGGGACCTAGTTTGAGTTCCCTTCACCACATAGCAAGTTCCTCGTTGCACAGATTTTTGTATGATCCCCCTGCATTTTAGGAATGTCTAAAAGCCAGACTTGACAAAGTGTAGGAAGTGTCTGATCCTGAAGAGCTGCTGGAAAAATCTCACCCAGGATTGCACACCACTACCACCAGCACTGGCACACCAGTGGCTAGATTTCAGAAGGTGTTGTGTAACTGAACTTTGCATTGGGTTTTCAAAAATACTCAAGCATTTGACCTGTTTAAGTATGTTTGAAATTTCTATTTGTGCACTGAATCTAGGACCCCGCTCCATTATCATGGAGCAGGTATAGCTGGGCAGCTGGATGCTGGATGGGCAGCTGTACCATTTTCTTCTGGAAGAGGTAGACAGTCTCTGGAAGCACACAGGCTTGCTGAGCAGGGGACAGGAAGCAGCACTGAAAGGAGGCTGTGTGGGTCCTCTAAATCCCTGCAAATGCATCTGTCTCTTTCCAATGAATGAATAAAGAGGATGAGCATCTCAACTCAGTTTCCCCAGACCCTTTTGAAAATCTGATTTTAGTTCACTAAGGGACAATTGAACTTTCTATTTATTTACTTCAGTCTAAAATACATTGACCTCTGCAGAAGAAACCTTTTTAAATGGTTGTTTTTAAATTTTTCTCCTAGATTACCCTCTTCTGCGGTCCTGAATGAAAAGACATAGTGCATCTTAACTTAAAAAAAATTCACATTAATGCGAAATACAGCACAAAAGCAACTTCTGGCATACTGACAGGAAACCCATTTGTCACTTCCACTTTAGAGATGAAGTCTAAAAAATGTTGTGTCCCATAATAAAAAACAGGAGCCAAAAATAAAGTTACAAAGTGCAGACAGCCTCAACTTTTTGGACAGCAGCTGCTGTCCTCAAAGTGGGACCGTGAAACTGGGGAGGAGGTTGATAGGGTAGTGTGTGGTAGCAGAAGAAAGGGATGAAGTAACTAAGATAATTATGATATCCCATTTCCTTGGTGGATGACTCAAGAGCTCATGATTCATGCTTTCCATGATGAACTAAACATCATGTACTGACTTTTCCGAAAGTTATGTGTAGGCACACACAACAAAATCACGGGAATCTTGTGATTATTTTTTATTTCCCCTTGTCCATATGTACACAATTACATTGCCAACTGTTCCATAGACCACATAATTGACCTATGGCTAACCGTGGCTGTGGTAGATCTCCCATAGATTGGCTGGTAACAGAGTAACAAACTGGAGAAAGAAAAATAAAAGATCTAATGATAGTTTGCTAACCAGGTCTATAGTTCAAATGGCAATTCAGCCTCTTTCTTGTAGTACATCTGTGATGTTTCAGTGGCAAATAAAAATGACTGTACCAAGAAGAAATATTAGCATATAGGCAGGGACTTTTTTTCCGAGGTCTGGAGATCTTAAAACTCTGTTGGATTTTTTTTTTTTACAGCTTAGTGCATTACCATTTCCCTACGAGAAATGACTAGGTTCATGCAACATAAAAAATAAATAAATCCTTAAATAGCAAAATAATCCAAGAAAATCTTGGGCATTCTGGCATGTTTGAGCAGAAGGCTTTTGTCTCATCTGCAGTGACTTGCAACAGATAAGGAAAAGACTTAACATAAGAACCTTGATGTTTTGCAGGTAACTGCTGTTGTAAACCACCAAAGGGACAACAGTTGCTTGCTGATCCAGAACGAATCGTGGTCAGCTATACCCACATGGATGTTATTGCTATATACCAGCACAGTAACAGTAGTTAGAAAGCAGTGCTCAGAAGCCTTCTACCTGGCTGCAGAATCAGTACAATATGTGACAGGAAAGAATGTTTTGCCAGCCAGACTTGAACATGTAAGATGATGTTTAAAATAGAGTCTAAAAAAAAAAAAAAAGCGTGTTCACAACAACAAGCCGACAAAATGTGTTCTCAGTTTTGTTAACCACTGCTTAGAATGGCCCTTGTCATTACACACAACGTATCTGTTACTATGGGTAGAAGTACTGAGGTCTTCATTTCACAAACTACTTTTGAGAAAAGCAGAGAACTGGATTTAACAGAAATTTTCCCTTCCTATCTCAGATGTGTTGTGTGTTAGTCTGGGAGAAAAACTCATCAAGGGTGATATATATTCAAAGACAGTATTTTTGATTCAAGAGGTGCCTGACCAAACTGTCATGGTGAGACAGATTTTTCTGGAACAATACCTCTATTTTCTTCCTGTGCTTTTGTACTTTTCTCTATTTATCTGCATTGACCACTGTTGGAGAACAACAGTGGCTATACGGACCTTTGGTTTGACTCATATATGTGTCCTGGTTCTGATACAGGAAGGGCAGTTGTAAGAGGCATGATGCAAGACATTGCTGCTCTAGCTGTCACAAACTGAAATACTGATAGTAATTATATATTTTTAAGCATATAGAAAAACTGACCTTTCCTAACCTCAGAGAAATACAAAATGGAAATGTTATGGAAAGCAGAGTCAAATTGCTGTTGACAGGCTGGAAGAAATGGTCAAGTGATGCCTCCTTAACAATGTTCATATCTGACCACAGTGGTGAGTCTTTCCTTTTGTAAAGCTGATCAAAATGAGAGGCTGCTATTAGTTAATCAGTCAGTAATCCTGTGAAGCAGGTGGTATTTCTTACCAGCATCTGACTATGGAGGGCACATGCATAGTGTCTCTGTTGTTGAGATTTGGGCTAAAATGTGGGAAAGCAGCATGCGTAAATGAAGTTTAGCATTCTGTACTATGACAGCTTAATCTTTGTTATCGTATAATCTTCACTTGGTTAATGAGCATTTTCAACCTATGAAAAAAAAGGTTTGGTAGCGAACTTTCCTCCTTAAAGGGAACCCGGTTACTGTTATGTTTCCTTAGGTGGCTAGTAAGTTCACACACACTTGGTCAAGGTACTTTTTTGAGGCTGCATGTTGTCTTGTCACAATTCATAATCTATTTCTGGTCCAGCAAGATGCAGAGGTGTCAGTCATGTGCACTGGTCTAAAGTCCCCTCATGGCTGAGAATCACAAATATTGAAACTGCTCTTCCCTGAAAAACTGTGGCCATTTTTAGTGGGGTTCTCTTGAACAGAAGGAAGTAGAAGTGCTAGTTTAAGACCAGGTACAACAATTGTGTATGGTGAGCACTGGTATGATCATGAATTTAGGCTGTGTTAAAGGGTGTAAACCTTGAATGTTGAAAAGTGTGCATGTGCAGTGATTGCAACTTCCCTGCCTACACTACCTTCTCCAAAAGTTTTCTGCCAATTTTATTTCCTTCTTAAATAAAAATAGCTACCTTTTTTTTTTTTTTCCTCTCTCTATTATTTCACAGTTTCTGGGAAAGTGGCATTGATAGAACATTGCAGAAAAGGTAGAAATGGCGAAAGAAGTTTTGTGAACTGATGTGAGGAGAGTAAGTAATATCTGAGGACTTCAGCAAAAATATTTCCTAGCCACAGTGGGAGGTCTCAGAGATGGCCAAGATCCTTGCATGTTTGATGGAGGTTGCAGGAAAGACATATTTTCATTCCAAAAAGAGATGTTAAATCCTGTAGGTTGAAACAACTCTGAACTGCACATGCTAGCAGACTACCTAAATCTCAGGGCAGTGAAAAAGCCAAAAGAAACATTGGGAGTCTGTATCTTTATAGGGAAAAACCTGTGTGTGCTCCATTGCTAGGTACTTCCATTCGTTTGCTGCTGAAGGCAAACATACAATATCTTGAACAAGTTTCTGCATCTACCATCAGCAGGTAATGGGTAAATAAAATTTAGGCTAATAGGAATACAATTAACAACATCTGAGGTACTACTCCAGTTCGGATTTTATTGTGACTGATTATGTTGCACACGTCAAGATCACTGCTAATCTTTGGCATGAGGAACTGATTAAAAGGGATTTTTTTTTTTTGCATCAGTTGTATTTTTCTTTAAAAACTTCCCACAAACAACCTGTTGGCATCACCAAATGTTTTCTAATCATTGATGGAGGTTGGGCTGAAGCAAATATTTGAGTTAAAAGATGCCAGAAGTTTTCCTAAAATGACATAATTCGTATAATTATATGCAATCTTCTTTTCCAGTTTGTAAGAAGGATAGGTAATGCTCTGTCAAAACACCCATGCATTTGATCTTTGCACTTTTCTGGAAAGGTTATTATACTCATACTTGCTCTCAGTCCCAAAGATGCTGAATTTATTTCAGAGGCAAAAAAAAATCAAGAAGAAAATTGGCAACTCCTCTGCTGCAACTTGTTTTCCAAGCAGATTGTCATAAGGCAGATCCAGCTCTGTTACAAGTCAACCTTGTTTTTCCCTGTCCCTTGGTCACCTTTGAAGCTGTGATTTTACTTCTCACAGATGGAGCCTGGCCCAAGAGTCAGGGATAGTTTTGCAAACCACCATGCCACTCATCTTATGGAGGTTTAATAACGGTAGTTGGAAGCTCTCAGGTTTCAGTGACAGGCTTTTGTACTACTTTTGTGTAACAGAGAAGAGAGCATCTATGGTCTGAACCTCATGGTGAGAAAGGGAATGAACAGGAGAGGTGACATCTTGTTGTGGCTGTAGGAAGAGAAAGATGTCCTGAGGGCTCAGGGCTGTAGGAAAAAAAGAGATGCCCTGACGGCTCAGACACAGCTCCAGGAACTATGCTGAAGAGAAAAATCTAAATGAAATTTGTTGGCTTAGCTCACATCTCTGAGGATTTCGACCACCTTTGTAGGCTTCCTCCCTCCTCTTTGTCTAAGCCACCTGCAATAATCTGAATAAATTGTTGACAAGTCTGTGTGGCAGACTTGCTTGGGAGTATCCCTGCCACAGCATGTGGTGACTCCACTGTTTCCTTTATGGCAAGTGTTTTTTTCATTGAATCAAATGATCATCACTGAGCTACAGGGTTCACCTGAATATGAGTGTGAACATATTGTCATACATATCCATGTTAATTTCTGATCTCATTTGTTTTAGGGACATCCATTTTACGAGTTTCTCCAGCTCCAATATGATAGAATGGATTGAACTTTTGTTCTGTGAAAAATATGCCGTTTTAATGCCACAGCTCAGTTCGCAGTTACTTTTCTTTTGCCAGTTAGTTCTTGTTGGGAAAGGAAAAACAGGTTTCCTAAATATATATATATATATATATAAAAGTTTCTTAAAAAAATTAATTTCACCAAGAAACTAAACAAATTCTTAAAACTACTCAAATGCCTAAATATGGAGTATTTTTTTCTTTACAAAACATTTGAAATATTGTATTTGACTTCCCATTAACTTTATTTACCCTTATTTGTCAAATGTTTGACATTGATATTTTTTTATCTTGGTTTACTAAAAAAAAAAAAATTGTTTATATTTAATTCCAAGGGGCCAACAAATCCATTATGCAGATGTATTGGAAATAATAAATCAGACAATCTGTTTAGTGCCTTCACTGCTAAAATAAACACAGCTAATTAGATACAGAGGTTAACAGCAACTCTTCAAAAGCTAAATATGAATCCATTGAAAGGGATGGTTTTGTGATACCATCAGCTGGTCAGGGCTTGGGAAACCTGAGTTTGATTTCCAGTTTTGCTAGGCACATCAGCTAATATAAATTATTTCATCCCATTTGAGCTCATCACCACAGCACAAACAGACACCTCCGAAGCTGAGTCATGTTTCTTGTGTCAGATGCCTGTCTAGGACAAGACCCTAGGGGATGGCTATTTCTCTGTACTGACTAAAAAACTGCTGACATTAATCCCTCTTTTTCTCTCTCAGGCAACTTCTTTATACTTGAAAGAAGGGAGTTTTTGGACAAAGATCTATTTTTCTTCATCACCTTCCAAAGTTGGGTAAAGTAGTCCATTCCTTGTCAGAAAGAATAGGCAAAGGCCGGTCGTTTGGGATAGTACCAAAGGGTATCAGTGTCATTATGATGGAATGGCCTATCCATCTAAAGAATGAAGATACAAAAAATTTGTCTAGCAAAGATAGAAAACATTATTCTTAATATGTTCCTTGCTATTCCCCTTCTATGCTCAAAGTAATGCCTGGCCTACTATGTTTTTGGCTCTGCCTGCCTAGATTGTAGGACTCAACTTCCTTGTCCATTTTTTCAGATGCCTTTGTTAAATCCTTGCATGGCCCAGGCAGTTAGCATGAGCAATTGTAATCAATAGGAAGATCTGCACTTAGGGTATAGAAGAAGACATGCATCTTTGGAAGCTATACACAGTGACAATGAAATTGGACCAAAAAAACATGTATGCAGTTAACTACAGTGCCAATGGTGGGGCTCCCAGCACTGATAAGCACTTAATATTTTCATAAAATTCGACCCATGGGGATATTGTGCAAGTGACTGAAGACCTGAGATCTCTCATGAGAAAGAGGTGGGCAACGTCTCATGGGACTGGAAGAGATCACAGCCTCATTTTGCTAGATACAGTCTACCTGTTTACCAGCTCACCTCTTCAGCCCATGCCAGGGCCAAGGGCCAAATATCAACAAGAAATAAGTCTGTACTTCTGGATTATAGCTGTCAGGGCCACAGCATGTAAGAGCAGTTGTTCTTCCATCAACCAAAGCCAAAGTATTTAACACAGACAGAAATAAAACTGCAGTCTATGCACAGGTTCTGGAATGAATACTCAGCAGCCTCTCCTGAGAAATGGAAAAGGAGAGTTTGTCTCTCCTAATGTTAGTCAGGATACTTAGAAGATAAGTATTCTGTTCAACCTAGTTGTCTAGGTGCTACTGAGTGAACAATAATTGACACCTATAATGTGTCACATCCTAAAATAGGTGTCACCAAGAAGTCTTTCATATAGGCTAAACATAGACTTGTCTCTCTTAGTTGATGACAGATGAAACATAAATGACCAGTTTAGACTAAATATGTTATTTGAAGGTGGCTGAAGTTAGGTGAGATGCATACTACTTCCAACAGTATCAACCCACAGATAAAGTCTCCACTTTATTACAAAATGCAGCTTCAAGATGTTCTCCTAAAATGTCCTCCCTCAAAAATGCTTTTGGTTTCAACATTTCAAGCTGTTGCTGCCCAGGGCTCATTAGTCTGGGAAAATCAATCCTAGCAGTTCTCATAAATCTGGGCAGAATTCCCGCAGATCATTGTTCTTTCCAGTCATTATTTCATAAGCTGCTCTTGAGTCAGTCTGCCTTCATATATCACACATAAGCTCATTCAGAGTCTCATGCCTGCATTATAGGGCAGAAGAGTTACCATAAAAATAGTAAAAGCTATATGCGACATACCGAAGTACTAAATAGATTACTGATTTGTGGCATCATCGCTGATTAAGACAAGTTTGGATTTGGGGAGAGGTTTGTAATTTGGCATTCCTCTATTTAAGTCCTAAAATCCTAGGTAACCCATGGAGGTAATATGGGACCCTTGCTACACAAGCAATTGGAACCTCATTTTATTCAAAATGGCAGCTGCCTGAAGGTGGTCTACATAAAGTGACACAATATTGAATTAGTACACTGAAAGTAGCTGCAATTGAAGGAATATACATTGTTAGATTCCAAATACCCAAACTGCTCAAAACTGACTGCTGCTATTGCTACCATTTTTGCTGTTAGCACTGTTCACATCCACAACCACCTCAGGCATCTCTTCCTCTAGAACAACTTTCTTGGCAACTTCAGGAAAGAAGCTGAGAGTTGAATTGCTACAGAAACTGTCTTATAGCTAAGGAGGTTTAGATAAGAACAGACTCAAGGTATGCTGGTAATATGAGAAAGCATTGCTACTGCAAGTGCTTTTACTATTCGGGGAATTTATAAAGGACTTATTGCCTACCATGTCAGTCCTATTCCTGAGCACAACATTCACTTTAAATTATGCGTATACCACAAGTATGTATTTGCCTACTCAACAGAACTATTGTTATTGCTTAGAAAGGGGTAATGTAGTTCAATAAAAATAAGGATTACTCCAGAGCTCAAACATTTTGAAATTTGGAAAATGTATATAAACACACAACTAATACCAGTAGTACTAGTAGTGATGATAATGTTGATAATAATAAAATACATCATATGTTGCATCCATCTGTCTGTTGTCAACCAGTTACGTGAATACTGTAACACTCCAGTGACTCTCTTTATACCATTTCTGAGCTGGCTAAGGCAGAAGATCCCTGGAATACATTGAGGAAAAACAGATCTGATGAAAATGTCTGCCTATTTCCAAACCAAGGTGGCTTGTAAATGCATCCAAGCCTTCACCAAAACTGAACTTCTTTTGCAGTATACCTCTTAATGATTGGTGCTGTGCGAAACTGTCATTGTGCAATTCAGAAGTACAAAAAATTCATCTGGTTTTAGTGTAAAGTTTAAACTTGGCCCTTGTACATTGAAAAACTTATGTTCACATTCTTGTTTACTCATAACACCCAGGGGAAATTATACCTCCTGACATACATAAAACCAGTTAAGGGACTTCCTCATCAATGTGAAAGTGTTCCAGCAAAGTCTGTTTCAAAATCTAAATATGAAGTCTTTTTTTTAATTTTTTTTCAGATGAATGTCAAGGTAGACAGATGGAAGCAGTGGAATATAAAAATAAGATATACACGAAATGCCAAATACTGAATATTGCTATTCTAGCGCCTCTCTTCTTTTTACAGACAGCTTTAACTTATTTTCACTTACTGACATTTTCAACATCAGCAGTGTTTGCAGTATTTGCATGCGTCAGATCATGGGTGGTCTTTGTCTCCTCAACTGGAGATCAGCAAGAACTCAGTGGTAGAGCTTATAACTGAGAAGAGTTCTCAGAATAAAGGAGAAGCTGGCGAGCATTAGACAAGAGAGTGTGAACAAAAGAGAGCAAGTTCTCAAATGAAACAAGAAGTGTGAAATAGTGTTGTTTCCTGAAGTCTCACACTGGTGCTGCTTCTAAGCTGGAGTTGTAGTTCATTGCACTCCCACACCTCTTCCAGGCACATCCTGTGCACCACTTCCCCATACTCTTCACTTCAGAAACTCCCTGAGGTCTGGCAGGTTCCCTTGGATCAGCCAATCTTTTGGTCTTAAATTCCTGCTGGGGTCCTCTCTGCTCCTTTCTTCTTTGGTCCCCACCACGAGAGGCAAGCCTAGGTCCATCACACTTTCACACCCCTCAGCATGCTCTGTGTGTCAATAGGTTAACATGTTTTGGGAAGACAGTCAGCTGTGAGATGGGAAAATTGAAATGTATGAACATGGTAACAGCTGCTGTGAATCTGTTTTGTCTAGAGACAATACAAAGCCATTGGAAGCTGGTCCCAGTACTGACTGCATGCTGGAGCTCCATGACTTCCTTGCTTGCCTCTCTTGCTTTTCACCAAAATAATTTGGGTTCACCCCACTGACATTCAGCTTATTCTCTGAGATTTTGGAATTTGTTCCACTTACTGAAACATAGAAGTGTTAAGAAAGGGAGGTTAGGGCTTAATTCCCTTTAGTCAACCATTATTTCAGTGTTTACAGGACAAACAAGACCTCATGAAGACTAAGACCATGTTTCCCACAAAGGCTCTTAATACTCTCTGCTATAAATTGAGCTTGCAGGATATTTCTTCTACCTCTTATTTTAAAACTTAGAACTTATGCTTACGTCCATTCTGAGTTTCCAGGATGCTGTCTCTGTGGCTTACAGCTCAGTTTAGTCTCAGCAGTACCTCATCAGTAGTGGCTGCAGGCTGAGTCCTTTTCCAGCTAGGCAGCCTGAAGGTCCCTCTAGGGCCTTAAAAGTGTTTTGAAGGGACTCATTCTCTTCCCAAAAGTGTCTGTGTGGCCTACCACCCCCTTCAAGTTCTACTAGTTATCCTGCATTTTGTACCACAGATTTTTCTTTTAAGTGATAAAGCAAGGTGCACAGCAAAAAGCTGGGCCACTGGAATGGAGGGTTATCTTGGTGGCAGTCTGTACCTGGTTTCACTTCAAATGCCCTCAAATCACCCAGAAGGTTTTGAGGAAAATATGGTTTCACAACTCACAGAGGGTGTGACATTTTTCTTCTTCACAGTCACGTTGAGAGGCAAGTTGAGTAACTCTTATCCAGTACTTTGGGAGTTACAGTGGAAAGTATTCCTATAAATGTTTCCATGCTACTTTTCCTTAATTAAATATTTCATTTCTCATACTAAGTAATTCCCTTGGCAACAAAAAATAGAAAGGGCTTGAATGTAACTTTGGTCATGGGCAGAAGAATATTGTAAAATAGACAAGCTTTTCTAAAATTTATTGTCACTTCCCACTCTTTTAGCACAAGATGAAGGTGGGAGTGCTGAATTCCCTTGCAGCTCATCAGCAGGTTTATATGTCATCTGCTGCCTCCGGTGGGTGAGAAGGTGACGTTTTAGTGAGCAAGTGTTTCCCCTGTTTTCCTTTCTTGGTTTGTAATTTCCTTGGTGGGCAGGTGAGTACAACTGTAGATGGATGAACACTAGGTGGAGACAGATGCTCCTGTCATTGGGTGTAGGAGATTTCCTGTAGCAAGCTGACATTACCTATCAAACAAGGAGCTAAGGCTAATGAGGTGCTGACTGTTCTGAAGCAGCAGGAGGATTTAAGCATTAGAGAGGTTTTACTCCCCCCACGTCATCTTAGACCTCAGCAAGCAGCTTTTTCAGGGCTAAATTTGAGCTTTGCTGTCATGTGAATGTTGTATTAGTTCATTGCAGAGATGCAGAGTATCTGGGACATTGCATAAATCATGTGGCTGCAAAGAGGTGAATCCAAGAAAAGTGTAACTTCCATTAATCTCTTTCTATTTCATCTATGCCTACTATCAGAGGTCTTTACTAAAACCACAATTGTATTTGTCATTTGTGACCTACCTTCTCTTTTTTGTAATATATCCTGAAGATACATACCCATTGCAGCACTGGAAACAAACCATATGAAAAAGCACACGGGTTAAAGTTTTGGAGTCTGGATGAAAAAAAAAAAAAAAACAAACATGTAAGTTTAGAGCTTTGTCAGGGCATATCCAGCTATCCACCTACTTGAAGTTTTCAGCAGTTTTGTGATAAAACTTCCATATGTAAGCTAGGAACGATAAGTGGAGACATGGTAATTCTGGGTTAGTGTCCCTGTCATCAAGTTGAGCATTCATGAACTTTTTGTTTTGAAATTCAGATCTGGATTTGAAGACAATGGTTTGTACTTGACAAAAAAAACCCAACCAACCAACCAAACAAAAAAACTCACCCAAAACAACCAACCAACCAGCCAAAACAAAACAAAAACAAACAAACAAAACCCCACAACTAGTTGCTACTAGAACCTAACAAGCAAGTACTTATAATCTCAAGGGGATGTCCAGTTTCCAGAAGAGTCTCAAAGACAATGTTTTTTTGTTTGTTTGCTTACTTTTAAAAACTCATATCTGATTTTGATCATTGACAAAAAACTGTGAAAGAAAAAATGGTCTTGTCTGGAATTGCACAAGAGCTGCCCCACGGGAGGCAGCAGAGCCTGGTAAGGAAAAGCAGAGATTCTGCAAGACATGAGCCTCTGGCTGAGTGTGAGTCACTCACCACCACATCAACACCCCTGGCCCCAGTCTTTCACCCTGAGGTCATTGGGAGGTAGCCGACACCTAGATGATAAAAGGGACATGCATTGCCAGGCAAGAATATGAAGTGAATAGGAATCATCTACCTTAAAATTGCTCACCCAACAAGGTGTCTGTATGCCCATAACTGAGACTCAGTTCTGAGTTCTGCTTTGTCCCTGACCAACAATGTGACTTTGAGGAAATATTTTCATCAAGGTGGGCCTTCACTTCCTCAGAAGCACAAAAAATAGTTTAAAAAATTTCTTCTGCCTGAATCAAAGTGAAATAAAAACAGCATGGGGATTTGTCTTGAGGTAGATGAAAACTCCTGAAATGTGGTAGACCATGATGACGTACCTCATGATGACTGACAAGAAAAGGGCATACAACAGAAGAGAAGAATTCACGAAGTTGAATCTTTTTTTTAAATAAACCATCTGTTTTTCCAGACATGTTATTTGTTTTGTTTTGTTTTGTTTTGTTTTGTTTTGTTTTGTTTTGTTTTGTTTTTTCCCCAGGATGAAGGTAATGGCATGAGCATTCATGTAAGCATACACGAACCACAGGATTTTGGAAGTACCTCTTTATATCACAAACAACCATAGACACAATAATCACCATCTAAGAAGAAAATGATGCAATGGGGAACAGCTGATATTAGAATTGATCACATGATTTAAACCACTACATTTCATGGAAACAAAACCAATGAAGCAAACCAGCCCAGTGGTAAATACATTAGCCAGAGGTGTTTGTGTTAAAGTTCATTCTCTGCCAGACTTGAAAGCATTCGGGATGAAAAACTGAACTGAGGTCTGATTCAAACAAAATCAAAGACTGAAACAACTCAGTTTTCTCAGAAATAGGGGGAAGATTTTTTTATCTGTCCACTGCAGAAATAAAAGCAGTTTCTGCTATATAATTAGACTTGATATCTTCTGGACAACTCTGCATGTTTATGACTCACCTACCGCTTACCTCCCCCGTTCCCTAGCTTTACAAGCAAAGAAAGCATTGGGAAGTTGTCAAGAAAACACATTTATTCTTTGGAAGGAGCACTCCAGTCCACACAAACAGCTGCAGCTCAGCTCTGAATTTAATTCATGCATGCAGTAAATGGCTTGCTAACACTTTTGTAGTGAGGTAGTTTGCTCTGACAAAGAAGCAAAATAAAGGAACTGCACTGAGCATAGAAGTAAACATGGAATCAGAAGTATGTCTGCCTCCGTTCGGCTTTTTAGGCACTGAGAAAGATGTGATTTCTCCTGAGAAAAGGCTCCAAGAGAAAGTAGAAGGAAACCATTATTTTTGAGTGTGTTATATAGTTTTAGATAAGGTGCAGTGAGAGTAGGGACCTGCACTTCTCATTTGAGAAAGGACAGGTTCATATATTGTCAGTCACCTGCTAATCTAATACATAACCCCATTGAATATAATGTTTGTTATGACCATATCTTCAAAAGCAGGGACTCATTCTATTAAATAAGACATCCCATCATTTTTTTTTCTTAAAAATGTATTGATAAATTGATAATGTATTGATAGTAGTGGTTCTCTTTCTTCGAAAATTGCACAAACCCAGCTGCACTGGCTTTAGCTCAAGGGATTAATTAGCTCCAATAAAAGCAGTTGAAAATTTCCAAGGTCTGTCTTAGATAAGTATTCAAAAGACTGATGCCTATTCAAAAATTGTCTAAGCTATGTGAACCTGTTTGGCACAGAAATACTGAAAGATTTAAAAAGAGAGCCTTTCACTACATCCTGGAGTGACTACCCTTTCTTGTAGTAAGAGATACCTGTTTGCTGCAAACACAGAGTTGTGTAATATCTGTTCACATTCCAGCATTAAATTTGTCTGTAATTCTCTCCCTTGACCAGATTCACACAGAGAATCTTTGTTCGTTTGTTTGTTTGTTTGTTTGGGGTTTTTGTTTGTTTGTTTTTTGTTTGGTTGGTTTGTGTGTGTGTGTGTGTTACAGTCTAAGAGGTGCCAGTACTTTGCTTGTATTTGTAAACGAGAAAGAATGCTTAAGCCCAAATAATTGATTTGCTTAGAAATTTTCAGCAGTCCGGTCAGAGACTAAAATGTAGGGAGCAGATCCTGAACAATGAATGCGGAACAGCCAAAACCAGTATTCATGAAAATCCAAATAATACAAGCAAGGCTACCAGCACTTGGATTATTATTGCTAAATACATATGCAGAAACTGAGATTGCTGCAACAGATTTTTGACAAAAAATTTTAAAGATTACAGATAATTTTTCTTAATGTTTTTGGCATTTTTGTTAATTCAGACCTTCTTTAGCTCCCCTCTGAATCCGAGAGTATGAAAGGCTGTCATCGATGGAGGCTTTCAGATTGACTGTCACTAAACTATAATTCACCTAGCCTCTTCATCATGTTGCAGAGCCTTATTCTTTGCTGTTACACTTTGCTTTGGGTTTGCAAAGTAAATTCATATGTCTAAAATTGATTATCTCTGCCAGTTTTGCTGTGTCAGGAAGGGCCTTCTCTGATGTTACCATACCAAAAGCCTTAGAGAAACACCAGGAAAAAGCATTGGGCCACAGCTGGTCAGCTGTAGTTGTACCAGCATAGAAAAACAGGGATCACATGTAAAGTTTCTTTACATCATCTTAAAAGCAAATAAGCCAGAGACTGTGGTGAAAATACTCAAATCTCCATGAATTCAACTGATATCAGAAATTGGACCACTTAATGGATCAGTTGTCGGAGCCTTGGGGAAACCTTGTATGATGTTGTTGCTGTTTGGGAAACAAGGTATTGTTAGGGAAATATCAGCTCTAAAAAAGACCAGCCCCTCCACTGGTCAGGTGTACTCTGTTGCCATAGTGCTTAAGGATGGTGCCATCACAACATTCTGTTTGTTCATAGAAGGACTAAGGAAACCACAAAACCACTGTCTCCCTGAATCCCAGTGCCTTTTAGGATGAGTCCCAGGGTGAATATGCACAATCCTTCGCCCTGGATAGTGGCTAAACACATAAAGTGCAAGACAGACAAAAGACAAATACATGGCCTGTGTAAGCTACAAAGAGCACTTATTCATATGTAAGTTTGTTTTTTCTTATAGATCACCCTCTATTTAAGGTGCAATTAGTTATTTGGCAGAGAAGAGAGGGCACATAATTTGTAAATCAGAGAATCTGCTTCCTCTTTTAAGCCATACGTAATTTCCTTGGGGGACTGTTACCATAACCAAGCTCAGAGGAGTCAGTCCTACTGTCTGGCCACAAAAGCTTTTTAATACAAACACTGCTTACTGCTGCTCCCGAGCACAGCAGATGTCTGCCATCAGCTAGTGACTGACTACCGTGTTTGTCTCATGGGCTGGCCAGTACTTCTGGTTGACAGCAAATATCTAGGCTATGAAGTAATGCTGCTAAGAAGCAGCATATAGACATGGAGACTGGCACTCTCTCACAGGAGTTTACTAATCCTTTTGTAGCACAGTCAGAGACAGCAGACATAAAATCAGCAGTAGGGGCAAGCTCTGGAAGATTTGGTTATAATTAATCTTCCATGGGAATGAGTATCTTCCAGTAGCTCCTTTGCTTCTGTGTAGTTTTGATAAAATATTCATAGGCATGGTACAGAGTTCCCCAACAACCTGATAGGCTATTTCCAGCTCTAATAGCTTTAAGTAAAATACCAGGCACCTTATCCAGTTTCCACTCAAGCTTCCTTTGGAGCCAAAAGAAGTTTGTCTGAATGAGAACAAAGAATCTGAGTATCTTGCTCTACTTATCTGGGGGCTGTCACCACCAGCACCTGTGAGTGACCACAATGTCACTGATGGCAGACAGCTTAAGTTCAAAACCCCTGTTCCCTTCCCACTCAACTGTTTTTCCCCTTAGCTTCTGCTCCCACTAACATACTGAGCTTTGTATTGCAAGGACATTGTTCAAACAGTGGCAGAGCAAACACAGGTTGCTCTGGTGGCAGGTGCAGGATTTTTGCAGCACCTAATTTACATCAGCAGCCCTCAGGCAGACATCACTTTGTGCTTGTTCAGCATCTCTCATTAATACCAAGGCAGATTTCTCTGTGTTCTCTGTGTTGTACATGTATTTTCATAGCTCCTGAAGGTCCCAGCTGGGGTCCAGGTCCTGCTGTATTGCAGCAAGGCACACAGCCCCAGTTTTTATACTGCAGAGATTAGTTCATGGTTACTATTCATGTTCCCACTCACCATATTTTTCTCAGTGACTGTGTGAGTAACTTAGTGCTTTTGCTTTGTGTTGGTGTAGTTCAGGTGATAAAACCTTTGGCTGATGGAAACTATCACCACCACACAAAAGATATGCTTCTGTAACTTTTTATAGGGACTGAAAGCCTTGTAACTAAGGTACAGCTATATTTCCATGCAAAGGCTTGTGTTCCATCTTTTGAATAAATGAAAGCTGACTTTTTGCTTCTCTAAGTAACTTACTGACTGTGGCAACTGCAGTAATATCACAGGATTTAGCTAACCAAGAGGGGAATTATGCACAGCAAATACTGAAAATAATGTATTTCCGGGGAATACATTGTGTAACCTATGAGTTCGTCTTGTGGTTTAAATGATGGGCTTGCTGATGAAATAAAAGCGTGCCTTAGGCAACTTGTGAGCAGACAATAGTTTTAGATCAAATAGATCAATAATTTGCCCAGCCACTGCAGAAAATTATTAGAGACACAGAAAAGGGACAATATTATGTTTTCAGTTGGTTATATTTGTCTAACTTAGTCATTATACAATTATACTACTATGCCACTATTATAATTCAACAAGACCAGAGTGTTTGCTTCTGGCTCCAACTGCGCACTACCCACTGGGGCAATCATAATCCTGAGTCTTTTGTGCAACCAGCTGGCCACAAAGAAGCAGAGACAGCACAGACCTCCTTGCTCTGAATAAAGGCTGTCCCTTTAAAAGGTTTACTGGTGCAAATTCACAGGTCACAGCCAACTACAATATATAGAGCCCATGAGTATGTACCCCACAAAAACAGTGAAAGTTTCAAGAGTAAGCTTCAAGGTTATTGATACAACTGCATCTATGAGGACCTTGTAGCTCTACATTATGGTACAGCTTGTTCTTAAAAAATGATGAAATAAGGAATTATTAATTAGAATGACTAATGCTAATATTAAGAATAAAAAGCAGAGGATACTTGTTTGAGCCACCTTTTCCCAATTACTGTTTTGCTCCCTTTAAGTCAATCTCACCTCCCAAAAATCTACTCCTTTGTATGTTTTAGTCATCATTTTTTTATTAGTGTAGAAGTGCACAGCTATCACCACAGTGCTGTACAGGCATCTCATTTGATATATTGAATACACATGACCAGGAAGCCTCCTCCTGCCAAAAGGGCCAGAGAAAAAATGAAATAAGTGAATAGCCTCACAGGTTAAGCACTGCAACATATATCCAGCAGCTCCTTCTGAGTCTTGCCACTTGCAGAGAGTGTCATGCAGGAAATGGTAAGGAGGAGGAAGAAAACAAGAAAGGTGATCAAATGTATGTAGAGTGAAGTATCAAAATTAGAGGTAGCATTAAGAAGGAGGAAAATTGAGAAGAGAGGGAGAAGAAAATAGTGTATTTGGAGGCAAAATGCTTTTGGGAAAGAAGCTTTTGAACAGTCAGCAAATGCAGTTTTATCCCGCTTTGCCCATCTCCTTAATCAAATTTTCCTTCTGCTAGGATTCATCCGCATGTTAGGAGGAACTTCAGAGTTAAGCTAACTTTTCAAGTCAGGAGCAGTAACAGTATGTTCTCAGCATGCTACATCCTTTTCTGCCTTTTGCCTCATTAGCAACCAAATGTGTCAGAGAACAGCACTTAGGAGACCTTTTAACTTCTTAATGTATCCATTGCCTTTCACACAGATATTTTCCATGCTGAAATCATGCCAGTGAGATTTCTGAGAAATCTCCATCTGTTGTATGACATGCTGAATGCCACAAGGTAGCTAAATCCCTTATCCATTCTGACTTGCCAGTGAGATGACTCTGCAGACAAGACGTGAAATTGCGCAGGCTGGATTTCTCCTGCAGGCACATTTCCACTGAAAGTCAGTTGCTTTTAGATGAACACGGCTTTATGGGTTGGCAGAGAGTCTGTTCCTCCTTGAATCCTTGTCTTTGCACTGTCAGTGACCTGGCTTCATGCTGGGCAATCTGGTAACAGATGGCTTTTTCCCCTCTGGGAGAAGTTTTACAAGATGAAGTGGAAGAGTTAAAAGTCATGAGTCAGATTTTTGTGGGTAGGAACAACAATTATTTTTCTTCAGGAGAAAACTGCCTCCGTATTTGCTTGCCCATCAGCTGGTAAAAGAGGACCTTGAGCCACATAAGAACTTCAGGGTGCTACTGCTGGTAATGAGTAGTCACATAATCTCCCAATAATGAAAACAGTGAGGTGTAGCTCTCCTGTATCTTTGAAAGGTGCTACCAAGCAGATGTTAATGGGGTTCTCTCAGGTTATTTACTTTCTGAGAAAACCAGAGCACTGAGAAAATTTAAACCAGATTTTTGCTTGCCTAACTACATGCAGACAAGTTGAAAATGTTGGCTTGGATACTGTCAAGTTCTGCATTTTAAAGACTATATGAGATACAAAAGCCACTCAAGATATGCTGCTATCATGCAGATGATTTCCAGAAGACCTAAGTAAAAATATAGTATCGTATCACACATTTTAATTTGACTTATTCTTTGCTTCTGCAGCTGGGAGGCTGTCTCACACAAATGTCAAGAAATTAAATGCAGTACATACTGTACCTGTAGTTTATACATCTATTATTTGTGCAGATTTTTTCCAGGAGTACATCATTTTGTGCAATAATTGGTTGCCAGCTAGGAAAGGAGAGAAGGAAAAACAAAATAATGTTCCTTAGGGTGGCTGGTACTAGTTAGCAGAACTTTATTAATCTGTGCAGGCAGCAGAATACAGGTTTGGTGGCGTCACTGATATCTTCACTGTGCATGCTCTAGAGGAGAGCTGTTATGGGAGCCAAAAGTCCAACATGCAGTTAGGGTTAGGTAAAGGGATTAAGTAATCCTGTAATGGTTGCTGTTGTATAACTTGTAAGACCTGCCCAGGGAACAGAGGTGTGACTTAATACTACAGCAGCAGTTCTTAACACCGTGACTGCCAAGGGTCAATTGCTATTCCCATTGAAAATCTGGTTTTGCAGCTAATTAAGAAGCCAGACACTTTAATTCACAACAGGCTAAAGCTTGGCATACATACTACTTTTTCTTTCCACTTTGAAAGCTTAAATTAATTAGAAAACAATAAAAATAGAATATAACTAGTGTTATCATTAACTTAGACCCAGACCATTCAAAACAGTGAAAGGAGTTTGATGGTTTTAGGCTTGTCTTTTCTTCACTTAACACAGGTTCAATTTATATTTCAAAGTATGCATTAAGTCCATCACTGTACTGGAAGGCCTCTCCTTTCCAGTCTGTCTGTTGTGTTTAATATACATTTAATTTACATGCCATTAATTTATCTTTAATCTGATACATTAGTTCTGGTCCTCAATACCAAATAATGGAACACTTGAAAGAAGCATTAAATTATTTTGCTTTGTATTACTAATTTTTTTCTTTCTTGTTCTACACAGTGTTTTCCATCCAGCTTATTTTGTTAGCAGTGTTAAACATTACTTTGTAGCAGGATTTTTCATTTTTTATTTGTCATCTACCTAGAGATTTTTGCTATGGTGATACTCAATCATAAAAATTCTAAGTACATGGGAAGACTTAATTTGAGCCTTGACTGAATTTCTGTTTATAATGCACTCCTGTTATAAATTACTTTACTACTTTATCATTTACCTCTTTATCATTTACCTCATTTACCTCTCATTTAACATTACCTTTATCATTTACAGTAAAATAGGAACTTTCCTGCACTTGGCAATCTTGTGTAAAGCAAAATGCCCCAACACACAACAGAATGTTTGATTAAAAAGACAGAGATGGATACATTAGATAATTGCTTAATTCAGATAGATTACACTCAGCCTATGGTCCTGAGAAAAGCTGCACGGTTGCAGGGGAGGTCTATGGGGTCATGTGCTACACAGCTTTTCCCCAAAGGAAGGCTGTAATATTCTGTGGACACACAACATGTACCTCATAATAACAGATCTACCACAGCATAACACTGTGGGAACTGGAAGTCAAAGTTTTACTCTATCTACCCCCATTGCACCATTTGGAAAGATCAGCTGGAGTCAAAACACAGGTTTAGAGATACTTTGTGCTGCTCTTCTCAAAATAGCCATGAGCCCGGCCACAGAAAATAAAGACCAAGGACATTGCTCATTAATCCTATTTTTTTGCTAATCTCTGTAACTGCATGGAAATCACGTGAAAAACATGGAAATGCAAAAATTCATCTGCCTACCCCAAAGAAGTTAGACTTTTCTCGCCTTTCTCAGATAGCCTCATTAGTTTAGGCTGTACTTTCTTTTCAGAAGACATGTGGAGTAGGATCACAGTCTCTACAGCAACAGTTCCAAGATGAGGTTGAAAGTTAGAGATCATAATTGTACAGATAATGTTTCAACTGAGTTGGGATAGGTAATTTCAGTCTCAGTTTTAACTCTTGTAATTGAGAACTATTGAAAACAAAATGAGCACTGTAAACATGACTACTGAATATCACAGTATGCAGGGGGAGATTGTGTGATGCTGGAGGGTTATCCCAAATCTGATTACGGAAGTTTCGTGTTTATGGGAGTTGCATAAATTTATAACCATTATCTTCACAAAAAACATGTAAAGGATTATTTATAGGGTCCTTTTGCTTTCAAACATACTTCTGTAAGAGTGTTTTATTATAACCCTCCATGAGCTTGCAAAATGTTTTATTAATCAGATCTTTCTTACTGTAATTATTTAACTGCTGTTTGTGTCTACACCTAGTATTCTCTGAATATTAAGAGAAAAAGGAAAACCAGGCATTCATAATATAAGAAACAAGCTTTGAGTGCTAGGTGGTAAATAGTAAGGGGAGAAGTAAATTAATAAAGTTAGTGAAAAGCTGTTGTAATCATTTGGCCCCAGGAGACATTTAATTTGTTTTTCTGTTCTTATTCCAATGTGTTATAACATTATTGGAGTTGACTTCATAGGTCAAGTGTCACTAAGAAATTGCATATTTTACTTAGCATTATGGGTTTCAAACATGCTAGACAGTCAATATTTTTCAGGGACACTCCATTTGATACTTTTGCTTTCTAGATAGCCTAATCCACCCTTTAAAATTGAGAACTTAGTGGTCCCCTAGTCTACCTATATCTGTAACAGCGTGTACTGTTTCAAACTGCTGGCTGCCAAAAGCAAGGCAGAGCTAGAGTCTGCTATTATTAAATGTCAGAGTTTTGCAGTTATTGGACTATTCATGACTGAATTCAAGCTTGGTGGTGGTTTTGGTGCTATTTTGGGACTTTCAGTCTAGGAAATTAAGAATTTCCATGTGTTTACTAATACATGTTATTAATTTAAAAAAATGAAGCTATTCCATCTGTTTTGTGACTTTAATCAGGTGCATTCTATCACTTTGCTCGGTCACAGAAATAGCAATGGTACTTTAAAATCTACCACAATTTTGAAATTATTTATTTCCTAGGGTTAGCAAAACCTTTTCAGAAAGAACAAGAATTTTAGCTCAGCCATATTCTGATTTGCTTTCATCTTGGTTTTCATTAGCTGTTCCATTTCTTGGTTTTAGTTTGCACTAAAAATGCCAGAAAAGGCCGAGGTAGAACTTAGTCCTGAGATTTTCAAGTGACCAGATGGAAGCACTAGGAATCTCACCAAAATGCCTGTCCATTGTGCAACCAATTTTGCAGATTAGCTCTTCCCAATACTTAGCCAAACCCAGCTGAAATTCTATCTGAAGTCTTTGAAGTTCTTCTGAAAAAGCAATTAAAAAGAGAGACTCGTTAATCACATATTAACTACAAGTAACTACTTTAAACCTTATATGGTAACTTGGTTGAACTGTTAATAGGGCTGTTTTCATTTTCCTTGATGTTAGTGTTTTGACATTTCAGATTCTCAGAAGCACAACATCAAGTTCTAAATATAAATGACTATATTTTTTGCTCTCCTGGTGAAAGTCATGTATTTTTTCCATAATTGATTTCACGATGTTCAGACTCAAAACATGTGGAGTTCAGCAATTGCATGTGAAATCTATCTTTGATTGTGCAATAGCAGAGCAGTAAGGGCTTTCAGCATACAGCACAGAAGCAGGGGAAGCAAACCCAATATGGAGTTGCACAGATCCAACCCTTTTGTTTATGCCTTCTTTAGTGATGATCTGCCCAAAGAAGAGAGAGAGACAGTGTAATAAAGAGATGGAAGTTTCAATAGCCTTTTTTTTGGGGGCTTTGTTTTTAATATATGTTATATGATACCACTCAAATATAAGGGGCAGGGCACGACAAGAGGGCACAGGAATGATTCATCAGGCAAACAGGCCAACCTTCCTGCTCATCAGAAGAATTCCTCTGAGGTCAGCCACAGAAACCCTCCATCTGTATCAACAGCCCAAGAGAGAGTGACAAAAAGCACATGGAAAGGGCACAGGAAGGACCTGCAAATTGAAAATGGTTCCTTTTGAGATCTGCCAATACCTACTCACACAACATACCATGTCAGTTCTGGGTAAGACAGAAACATAGCCTTCAACTTGTAACAGCAGTTGTTATAGGCGCCATCTTTCATAGGAAACAGAGAGCAGAAATGCTGTACGGATGTGATGGTGGTTTTCAAACTATAGGAAGTTACAGAAAAAGCATCTTAGTTCTTATAGTTAGCCTTTTTCATAATTCAGGAAGCTTGATGTGCTGATGAAATCGAAAGGCAGCAGATGTGAAACAAATGGAAATATTCCTGGAGTTCCTGATTGACTTGAGGAACTCACTGACACTGGACACAACTGAAGTCAACAGCTTAAACCTAGGCAAATTAGAAAAAAAAGTGAAAACCCTTGTAGCTACACTCATGTCTGGCTCCAGGGACTCCCCATTCTGCAGAGCACATCTGGTCCACTTAGTGTTCAAACAACAAACCGGTTTAAGATGATCCTCATGAGACAAGTAAACAAGGTCATGCTTGCAGAACAGGATCACAGAATCACAGAATCACAGAATGTTAGGGATTAGAAGGGACATCAAGAGATCATCTAGTCCAATCCCCCTGCCGGAGCCAGAACACCTACATGAGGTTATACAGGAATGTGTCCAGGCAGGTTTTGAATGTCTCCAGAGGAGGAGACTCCACAACCCCCCTGAGCAGCCTATTCCAGTGATCTGTTACCCTCACTGAGAAGAAGTTTCTTCTCAAATTTAAGTGGAACCTCTTGTGTTCTAGTTTGAACCTGTTACCCCTTGTCCTACCATTGGTTGTCACCGAGAAGAGCCTGGCTCCATCCTCATGACACTCACCCTTTATTTATTTGTAAACATTAATAAGGTCACCCCTCAGTCTCCTCTTCTCCAAACTACAGAGACCCAGGTCCCTCAGCCTTTCCTCATAAGGGAGATGCTCCACTCCCTTCATCATCTTTGTTGCCCTGCGCTGGACTCTCTCCAGCAGTTCCCTGTCCTTCTTGAACTGAGGGCCCCAGAAATGGACACAATATTCCAGGTGTGGTCTCACCAGGGCAGAGTAGAGGGGAAGGAGAACCTCTCTTGACCTACTAACTACCCCTCTTCTAATACACCCCAGGATGCCATTGGCTTTCTTGTCCACAAGGGCACAGTGGTGGCTCATGGTCATCCTGCTGTCCAGAATCTTCAAGTAGGATTTAAAACTCATTTTAAAAACTGTTTCAAAAATGACAAAATTATCTGTGATGACTGTTTTCAGCACTTTGCTATCAAACATTCAGTGGAGATTGCTGTTGGAAACTATGCTGATTTCCTAAGGCAACCGTTGTCTTCCTATGCTGTTGGCTTTCAGGTAGAGGAGTCCTTCTGTTGCCTCTTGCATGAGTCTAGATTAACAGGCTGGCTAACTGCACAGACATTTACTAAAATGTTAAGAAAAACAAAAGTTGAAATCTATGTTTAATGCTCCAGCTGTCTGCAGATTGAAGAATAAAGCATAAATTTAAATGAGCTCACCAAAAATAATGAAGTCTGGCTGAAAACCATCTGGGCAAGAAGCAACTTTAAAATCTGGAGTTAGTCTGAGTACTGAATCTGATTCCAGTAAAGCTTTAGTATGATTCCAGCAAAAATCCAATTTCCCTGCTGTTGTTTTCTCTGGGAACTAATTTTTAAAACCAGTTGTAGTCATGCCATCGCTTCCAGAAAACAGTTTGAAGTGGATATAAATAAGGATAAGGTTTTGACCATCATTTTCCCTTTCTGAACTTAAGAAACACTTGATGCCCCCCCACAAAGTTTTTTATTTATCCAAAACCTCATATACGCGGAAATGGAAATGAGTACTAGTGTCTAAAAGCTAATCTAAGTAACACTAGCTGCAAAATGGAACCAGGGGCTGTGTTTCAGTTGTATATGGGCATCCAGATCACAGTGAGTAGGCACCTATGCCTAAGACTAGGCATAGGTTTCTTTGAGATGCTGTTTACTGCTGAAGCTTCCTATTGGAAGCTCTTGTTCAATCAGAAGGACCTTTATTAGTTTGTTGCAAAAGCTGCTGATAGCAGAGATCGATCTGAAGCAGGTAACACTGAATGATGCTAGAACCAAAGTGGGAACACTGGTGTTGACTTAACTGAAGTGTTTGGCATCGTTCTGAAATGAAGGATATATATGAACAAACAGGTGAATTCTGTGCAGTTTACCTGGATTTATGTTGCGGAATACCTTCACTAAGACAAAGCTGAATGTCAAATCCACAGTGTACTCAAAATATTCAGGTACATCAGAGGTACCCAAAAATATGCTGCATATGAAAACCCAGATGGAGAGATGCAGAAGAGAATGTTCTTTGTAAAGCCAGTTGATACAGCAGGTACTTCCATGAAGTGGATCATGTAGCAAAGACTGAGCAACAGATTAGTCTCAAGAAAGTTCCATTAACATGATAAAGAATTATTTTTTTTATGTCTAGAGGACATGAAGCCGCAAGAAAATACCTTCCCTTCCTGCCACCTCAGTAACTGCAAATCAGTATATTATTCAGTAGAGATTACAGAGTGATATGAAGTGTTCCAATAAATTCCAAAAGTGCTAGCAGGCATGAAAGCTCATTAAACAGAAAAGCAAGAAAAGAGAGGAAAAGTCTTCTTTTTAATGTTATAATCTCATTGCCAAAGCAGCGGTGTAATAAAACTTGCAGTAATAACAATCAATGAAACATTTGTGAAAAAACATTTGACATGTTGTAGGTCGAATGACAAAGCCAACTCAGAGTGCAGGAAAATAAATGCCTGACCTGTGACAACAGAAGAATGTTGTTACAGTTTGTAAAGCAAGAACAAATAAGGGGTGGAATAAATTAGGCACACTGGAAGGGAAGATAACCCTATAAAGTGAATGGATTTGAAATACGGAATTATTGTGACTGTCACCAAGTCAAAAAAAGCGTGACATGGAGTAGTTGCATAGCCAGTGCAACGTTGGGAGTTGCCCTTCTGAAAGCACACTGAGAGAAGAGCAGACTAGAGGGTTCATTTTATGCTAAACTAAATGAATGCCTAGTACAACAGAAAAGACTACGAAAATGAAGACCTTTTGATAAATCACCAGTATATGTTGTTGGTAGATTAAACCATATGTTCACACAAGGGAAAAACATTGCCCAAAACTATTTAAATTGCTACCATTACACCACCCCCAAGTTATAAAAATAGCAGAAAACTTTTTACAGATAAAGTCATTCTTAATCACCAGAAGGAAATGGATTGCACTAAAACACTATTATAACAGAAAACAGGCTTTTATTTCCACCCCCCAAGGTCTTGGGATATTAGCAGGGGCTTAGTGAATGCAATCACAGAACAAAAATGCAAGCAATGTATCTGCCAGGAAACATCCCATTGACATTGCTACCAAATTTGGAGATCACCTTGGAGCAAGAGCCGGGAAATTTAAAATAAATAAATAAAATTGAAACATCATTATTAAAAAGAAAATGTATAAAAATATGCACCTATTTAAAGCCACTGAAAAACTCAGAACATCACAAAATGGACATGAACCATGAGAAAGTGAAGGCTAGTTTTGGCACATACTTTTCAACACTTTAGAGAAAGAGGTGCTGTTCTAGAGAAAGAAGCAGTGATGGGATGATGCTACATTTGAATACAATAGAGAGAGATTTTTCAACTTGATTTTGGCACATTTTCTACAGAGGAGAGAAACTCTCAGCTCCTTTAAAATGAAGATCTACAAAGATTCTGTTATTGTCTTTGGGAAAAATGGGAAAGATTAGAAGAATTTACAGGTTTCTGAGATATACTGATGAACATTATGGGCTGTGGGTTTCACAATTTGGAATGTAAACAGTCTAGTAGTGGGACATTTTCCAAACAAATGGTTTTCACATTCATTTTGCACTTCTTTTTTCATAAAATAGCCAATGACATTTTAAAATTTATTTAGATTCTTTCTTTAAACATTGTAATTAATTTTAGGACATTAAATTATTTATTGAAAGGGTAACTTTCGTCTTGGAAAAATAATCTTTGGCTAGATAATATGTAAAATAATTTTGGAGATGATTTCAGGAGCTATGTAGACAACCGTTTCACACAATGCTACAGGGAAGTAAAATGAGTCATTTAAGCAGTAAGAGATTGAGAACAACCGTAAAAATGTTATTTTCTGTGAAATATTCAAAGAGCTCTAGCAGACAAATGAGGGGTATCTTCTGCTCCCAAGATACTACTCTGTTCCCAGGGTTTCAATGTGTCAAATCATCACTCTGATTACTTCTTCTCCCACCTCTTGTCTGCATTCTCAATATGATCTTGTGCTCTGAGGCAGGATCTGATCCTTATGAATTTATATGATGTGTCACAGAGAGCCCCCAATGTTAAGTGCAACCTGAAAACACCAGAGCAATGAAAAGAGTGATAAAACTACCTTGTCATGTGTACTTTTTTCCTACGCTAAATGCCAGTTGTTCAATGACAAACATTAAAGTAATATATTTCCATTGACTAGTATTGTACTACAGTTGTCCTCATGACAAATTTCTGAAATCCCTGTAGAATATGTAGAAAATTGTCAATGCCTTAGTAAATAACTCAGTGTAAACACTTTCATTTGTGTAAAGCAGATGTGTTTCTCACAACTGGCATTGCAGAAGAACATCAGGCATCTAGCCATGAAGTGTAGTCTCTTCAGGATTTATCAAGGCGACTGGAAAGAAGTAGCTTCTAGAGCAGGATCTCAGAGTGGGCAGCAAGATGCGGTCATGGGAGAAAACAGACATTTCACTGCATCTTTTGCAGGGCAAGTGTGCAGAAAGCAATTTGAGGAGGATGGACTTCAGGATAGCAAGAGACAAGAGGCTGGGTACTGTTTTCTCTGTTTCCAGTGAGAGAACAGAAAATAGTCAAAAGAAATTAAAAATACTCATGTTAATATACTGTAAACTTTGAGAGTTTTTGTAGCCTAGTGTTTATCTAAATAATAATCCCATTTGCTTTGTCATTTTGGCTTCTCTACCAAGTTCAGCTGAAACCAGTCCAGAAAAGACAGGGAAGCTCATATCTAGTACTTCTGTCTGTCTCTCCTGAGGCCAGAGAGTAAAGAAATGTAAAGTTCTGTCATCAAGAAAGACTTTTATATTTATAGACATGTTTGTTTGTTCCACAGGTGTTATTCAGTCTAACCATGTCTTATCATCAGAAAAAAAAAAAACAAAAACAAAAACAAAAACAAAACAAAACAAAAAAAAAAAAAAACAAAACAAAAAAAAAAAAACAAAAAAAAAAAAAAAAAACAAGAGAAAGAAAAAAAGAAGGACTTTTACTGAAGGAAAATAATATTTTGTCCCTCTCAGCAGGCAATTTTCTCTGAGGTCAGCCAGGTATGTGGGACTTTTTGTTTTGCCCACAGTATTGTGATTTGCTTCCTGTTGACAGGAAATGTTAATTTCTGTAGTAGGAATATCACTTGCTTTGGATTGTGATATAACTAATGCCCTGAATCATATTTGGTTTGAATTGGTGTAAATCTGGAAAAAAAACAGAAATAAAAGGCTGAAAAAAAATACTGAGAAAAATATATTTGCTACCATTTGGAAGTCTCACCTCATCATTTGTTAATTATGTGTGGTAGTTATGACTTGTGCAGTAACCTGAGATATATGTGAGGAACTCAGTTTAGTAATTCTGACAGTCTAAAATATTCACCATCTCCATAAACTACATTAATATTTAAAATACAGCTTCTACAAATATCAGTAAGCAATCATGTTTAAATAAAGGCAACAAAATACTAGCACTAGATTTATCAGGATTTAATAAAGAATTTGTAGCATAGAAAACCAATGGTTCTCCAGAACCAGCCAGCTACTGTGCATCCTTGATGTCCATCTAACCAGCACCATTTATAAGGAACGCTGCAGTTTCATCTTAAAGCCTTTTAGTGGAAATGTAACAAGAAAATTTCTCAGGTGTTCCAGGCACATAATGCTCTGAAAAGTTCTTTCTTGGCATTCTAGAAACACAAGCAGGAAGGTATTTATGAGAGAATGGGATAGCTGCTGGTTTGTTTCTTTTTACTTTCTCTTTACCACACATGTCCAGTTTCCAGTGTGTGAAGCCAGCAGCAGACAATAGAGGAGATACTGTACTCTACAGAAACACAAAGAAAAGATCTCAGGTACCAAAAAGGATGTAATAGAAACCAGAAACATTCACATTCCCAGATCTGGACCTTTCTCTAGCAGAGATGACATCTCCAGCAAGGTAAACAGACCAACTGTAGAAACCAAGGACTCTTTATGTTGCTGCACCTGGGGGTCATATATTTTCTTCCACACACTATGTTGGTCATCACTTTGATTCTACACAGTCATTATATCCATTACGCACTGTGTTTTATTTCCAGGGAAGCTAGACAAGGTGTTATTTGGGACACATTCTCATACACTTTAGACTAATGAATGCTTGACATTTTTCGTTAGTCATCGGAAGAGATTAGTAAAGATCAGCAATTTGGAAGGCATGATTTTACTGCGAAAATAAAAGAAGATCCCTCATGCATGGGAAAAGTGTGTTCAAAACTATGCCTTGGCTTCTCTGCACTACGTTGAAGCCCTCTCTCTCAGATGCTTGTACCTCTCCTTGAGCCTTTTTGGAGGCCTCTCTTCTGCCTTTAAGCAAGGTAGCTTTTCTCTGCAAGTTCCCAGCAGCTGACCTATTTTTTTGGCACGATTCCTGCCACTGATTTCACTTGACAGCTATTCTGCCTGGTTGTAGACACAATGGGCATGCCTCAAGTGAATTCAAACTTGTAATGGTTTCTGAAGCACCTGCAGTTTAATCAGTTCCCTATTTGAAGCCCACAAGAGGACAAAGCACATTAATTAATAACTTCAAGATGTCCATTGCACTGATCCTCAGCCTCAGGCTGGGCAAATCCTGTGTATGAAGCTCTCCTGAAACAGAAAGACAGTTTTCTGTGCAAGGCAAGCCTATACAAAGCCCCAGGAGTATATCAGCACAGTCATTGATTTCTTCAGGATATAAGAAAAACTTTTCTTGTGTTTCTGCACAGTTTGCAAAATCCAGGTGGCTTTATGAGATTTTTTTTCTTTTTTTCTTTTTTTTTTTTGTGGGAGACAGTGGTCTACAGAAATAATTTAATAGAATGCTTTCAGATTTTTACTAATGAAAACAAAATGAAACAGTCCTCCTTTCCCCACTTAAAGATTTTTTTATACCTAAATGTCAAGTTCTGTGTCTCTGAGATCAGGTTATTTTGTTGTTGTTGTCATCAGCTGACTGTCACTTCATTTTGTCTGTAACCCATATCCAATGTGCTTCTGTCCTAACCGTGCTCACCAGTCAGACACTTGCTGTTAGAGAAGTCCTCTCAGCCAACACAAGCAGATGTGTGCACGGTCATGTTTAATGTGATTGTCCTCATCTGCTTCTCCTTACACAGGAAAAGGACAACTGCTCTGTGATGCATCTCAACAGGAACTGGTTACGTATTTCTGCTTCAGCTCACGATCTTACTTTCACCATGTTAAATATATTGTGCTAATATTTGTTTGCTGAGGACTTGTTAAGTTGTCCTCCAAAGTTTCAAACTACAGTTGTATTCAATTGTTCAAAGTCATACAAAGTCTGTATTTCCAGATATAACTTTTTCACATATGTATTTAGTGTAATTAGGATGAAGAAAAAGAATGAAAATCACACCCTGGAGACTTCAGAGCAGTTATACTAGAGATGAATTTGGCTCAAATTTCTCCAGGGAAAACTGGTGATCAGTAAAGAGTGTGCTTCATGTACAAGTTCTTTGATGTTTCACTGTATGCTCTGGCTATATGGTCATGAATGCAATTCCTATTTAAAGACTAACACCAAATACAAAAAAAAGGTGAGATTTTTTTTTGCAAACATTCCTGAAATCTAGAGACATTGGTGGAAAACATGAGCAATTTAAGCATTTGTGTAGCAGTCATGCATATGCAACATGTATACACAAAATACCATGCATATATTCTGAGACGAATTGTGCTTTCTGCTTTAAAATTATCTCTGACACATTTGACATGCCACTGTTTTTAAAAGTGTTCCTGTTTTCTGATGAGCAAAAGAAAATTGTGAACTGATGCAACACCCTCTCCTGTTGATCCCATTTATTTTGTGCACAAGGTAGAAAGAAACCTGTTTACAGAAAATTATAACAGCTTTGGAATCAAGGTCAGCTGCTAGTCATGCTTACAGGCTGAAAAGAGTTTTCAGTCCATTTGGTATAACAATAATAGTCAAAGTTAGGGAACCATTTTTCTCCCTCCTAAATATGTCCTAGTACCAGCATGATTTTAACAAGACAGCTGTTCGTTTTTATTTCTTTCACTCATTCCTTGGGTTTGTTGCCAAGAGCAACACAAAGAATGCACCAGGGTGTCATAATAATCCTCCATTAAATCTCTAGTATTTAAATTTTAATGCTATAATTCAACAGCTGACAAAAGCCCATTGAGCAGGTCTAAGGAAAGGAAAAGAGCTGGTCCCATTTTCTCAGGGGGTGATGCTATAGCAACATGGAATGAATTTGGGGTCAGAGAACAAGCTGTCTCCAAGCTTTGTTTGCATTTCCTGGCTAAAAGTAGAATCTGGTGTTATAAATTTTACCAAAATAAGTGGTTATTTGGAGCTGCATGAAGATCATTCACTCTGTAAAAACTTTTACATTGCAAAAAAAAATGGAGTGGAGACAACAAAAACAGCAGCCAGAAAGACAACAAACTAACAGACCATTTTAGAAAGTGCCAGCCTAAGAATTATTTCACAGTCCCTCTTCTTTCACCGGTTTCCCTACCTTCCAGTACAAACCCTGCACCAGGACGTGAAATGATGCAACACACTAAGTCCGTTTTAAAGGAATAACACAAAGACAGCAAAGTCAATAACGGTAGAACAGAGACCTCTTATAATCATCAAAGACCTCGGGAAAGTCTGGTATGTCATTTGTTATGCTTAGCTGTCCCCACACTGAAGGCTTTTGTGCTCTGGGGAATGTTGTTCGGTGGAGACAAATGAATACACCTGGAAGACAATTGTCCATTGTGGGAAATGCTGCTCATCTGGTGCAGTGTAATGCGGTGTGGCCCACCGCCCACTGCTCCCCCCTCCCAAAATCCTCTACTTTGCTCAGGACAAGCTGTTTTCAAAGTTGGTTTTAGTGGGGATTAGAGCTCAGGGTGTCTATATGTAATAGAGTATATTGGCAATTTCTGTGTCTTTCACTATACTGTGAGGTATATTTTAAAAAAGAAGGCGGATGCATTCTTCTTCTCATTTAAAATAATCAGAGATTCATTAGATAATGGTGATATAATGAAATATAGAAGACTAGAAATAACTCTCTGTGTGGCAATATTTTGTCACTGAAGGAAACTATCAATGTTGTATTGCATTTGAGACCTTTTCACTTTTTTCTTTATCTTTCCACTTTGAAATCCGTTGCTGATCACCTGTAGCCAGCCAGGTCCCTGGGTGCTTTGCCACTGGAACCTGCTGCAAGGACCTCTTAGGTCTGGCACTTCTTGTTCAGACTGTAAGATAAGGGACATGTCAGCACAAGGAGTGTTAACAGCATCATGTAAGGTGGGTGGAGTGTGCTGGGTAGGTGAAGTGATGCAGCCAGGATAGATGAAGGGGGAAACTACTGTGACAGTAGGGTGGAGAATTGAGATAGATGATTTGGAGGCCTGTGAGAGGCATGTATATAAGAAAGAGCAGGATGAGTAGGAACCGGAACAGCGACAGCCCTTCTTCTTGCGTATATCTAATAGCTGCTTGGTCCTGCAGGTGCTGGTTGTGGGCTACAACAAACCTGGAACAGGGGAAAGGTTGCCTTGAACTGCAATGCCTGCACATCTTACTGATGGGGTGACGTCCTCTGTCTTTCATGCAGATCCTTCTTGACAAGGGTTTTGTGCAGTGAGAGGCTTAGGAAACCTTCCTCCCTCCACCCTACTCCTCCAGAGCTAAGTAGCAAAGGTTTTCTAAAGGAAAGCAGAGATACATTTTATCTTCCTCTGTAGTTCCCAACCTTTCCTCCTGAATGCTTCCAGATTGTTGAAGCCACTGAGGAGTCAGTGAAACACTCTTCAGTGTACCTCTGTGACAAAATATTATCTCTCTTATTTCGTTCGTCAACAAATTCATTACAACAAATCATTATCTTTCCAAATCTGCATTTCAAACTTACACAGGCCAAACTTGCATTACAGGTGCTACATGTAATGCATGTGACTGTTGTCAGGCTGTCTGCATGCTGCTTTTTGGAGGTGGTACATCCATTTCTGATCTTTAAGCATCCATTTTCTGTCTGCTATTATAAGAACATTATTAAGCTGCTTATTCACAGTCCTTTAAAAACAGAGCACCTTGTGCTTGCATTTTCTTTCCCATGTCTGTGAATTGCTTTCTAGTCAGTTTTGCTGTATCTAGGATGAACAGATTTTATGAAAATTCCATTCTTTCACACTATAAAGAACTGTTTTTCAATAGAAAAGCTGTGAACACTGGAGCCCCACTCCAAAGGAGTTCAGCTCACTTGACTTCAGGGTCTTTAGAACAGGAATGATTCCTGTCAGCCTGCTAGATCTAAAAGGGAAGCAGTTCATGTGCAAACAGCTTTCCATCATTATCCTGGGAAGAATCCCACTGGGAGAATAAAGAGTAGCCATAGGAGAAAATTTTTGCAGTAATGGCATGTCATTCCCTTGACCCTCTGCTGAAGTATTAATTTCTGTTACAGCTCAGGCAAGAAATATGACATTTTATTGTCTGAGATTTCCAGGCAAGCATTCCTGAATGGGGTGCAGTTCTCATTGGGTAATAATCCAGGGGACCATCCAAGAGAAAACAAGAAACTTCACTGTCATGACTTTAAAGCATGGCAAGCTATAAACTGTTAAGATGCTTTGTTAGATTTTTTTTTTTTTACTTAATGTCCTATATGAGCCTCAACTGATTTGCATACAGAGCTTATTTAATTTATATATTAGCCTCACTGATTCTGATTATTCCAAACAATGAAGAACAGAGGCAGAGTTTTGGAAGGCTTGCCAAGGCTTTGGAGCATCTTTTCCATTCTGGAATTTTGGATTCTGTGGCTAAAATGAAAGTCTCACAGCTTGAATTAGGGAGCTCCTGATCTTTTGCATCTATGACCAGTTGCTCTAAAATTACCCTATCATTGTATAAATGCTGCCACAATATGACTGAACTGATGGCCTCCTCTGGTAGCAAGATTTATACCCCGTTTCCCCCAAAATAAGATAGGGTCTTATATTAATTTTTGATCCAAAACTTCCTACATTTTTACATGTATAGCTGCCTGGACACTATCTAAATTGACTTTTTTAATTAACTGTAACTAGGGCTTACTTTTGGAGTAGGGCTTATATTTTGAGCATCCTCAAAAATCCTGAAAAATCACACCACAGCTTATTTTCAGGGTAAGTCTTATTTTCAGGGAAACAGGGTAAGTATGCATGAATGGCACTATCTGGGATTCACTCCAAGTTAATTCTTCATTGAACAGCATTTCACCATTTAGGTGCAGGTGCTGGTCTGCTAGTCCTGGTGAACATTGAGGTGCTCAGAAGAGCAGTGTGCTCAGGCCTCCAGTAAGCCAATCACACATATGCAAATGTACCAGAAATGACAGCAAGCAACCCTTAGAAATATGCTGCTTGAAAACTTTCTTGTTTTACAGCACTGCTGTTGGCAACAGGTCTTTAAGTCAGCAAAATGGCTTAGGATTAAACCAGATATACACGTGTTGGATAAGGAGATGTGAAGCTGAAATAGAATGGGCCTAGATTAATCAACACTGAAAAGAGGACTCACTGCATTTATGACACTGGGCATTGGGCATGTCTATGCTGGTTTTACACACTCTGTTGAGGATTTGTTATGGCTAGACTTACACCAGCCTCAGTCTAAAGGCATCTAATTTTGTCAGTACAATATTAGACTGATGCTGAGCCGTAGCTGCAAAGCTGAGCTCTGAAACTGTGGCGGGGTTGTACCTCCACTTTCAGTGTGTACAGGGAACAAATATCCTTTCATGCTAAAGATAAGTCTGCTTCTCACCATCTGTGGAAGTCCCTTTCCCATCCCCTGTTAGACTGGTGTAAATCCTGTGTATTCATTTTAGTTCTGCTTAATTGTGTTTGACTGTCTATTAGATTCTTTTATATTTTTTGAAAGGTATCAAGTGATGATTGAGACAGATTTGGCTAGGGAAATGAAGTGGCTACAGTCATCAAAAGCCCAGGAAATTATATCAAGTAATTCACAGTGAGAAATAAAAAGACTTGTTTGAACTAATAAAAAATACTTTGGAGCACCTCTTCCTCAATATCATTAATAATTTCAGTGTAATAGAACAATGAGCTCAGTTTCACTGAACAGTATCTCTTGTGCAGGTAGATAAGTATTAATAAGAACCTACTAAAAATGGAGAAGTAGAAGACATAAGACAGACCCTGACCTAATGCTCTGTCATGCAGAATATGGACATTAGGACTCCGGGTTAGTGTGTCTGTGACACTGCTGATTTCTGCAAATGACAATGTCCAAGTGCTAAAAAGTCTGGAACTGATGCACTAGAACACAAAGGAAAAATTTTGTCTTATTCTTTGAACATTTTCTTCAGCACTTGCATATAGCTTCAGCAAAAAATTATGCATTTCTGAAGTGTTTCCAAAACTCCTGTCATAGATCCATGATAGTGACTAGGTCTTTGACTGCCCCTATGATGTGTTAGATCTGGGTCAAACTCTTCCCAAAGGTGTTCTCATCAAAATGACCAATTTCTTTTTTGGAAAGGCCCCGTCTCTGTAAGATAAAACAAGTATAGACAAGACAATGAATGGTATACCTATACAGAATCTGATGCTAAGAATGAGATCAGCATTGGTGTTCACAGTCAAGTGCTCTCAGGTATCAGAGAAAGGAATTATTTTGCTAACAAGTGCCAACAGGACTCAAAATTGTGATCACAAGTATATTCTCGTGCTTTCTCCTCTTTATTTCCCATTTTCATGATAAGTTGACTTATTCTTTGGGCAGATAAGTGTGAAAATCTAGCTGGGAAGCAGAGAGGGACCTCCTTCACACTGAAGGTGCTGCTGAATAATATGTTTGCTCCTAAAGAAAGACTATTCTCTTTATAAATTCATAAGAGAGAGGCCCTATGCCCTGCTGCTTCATAGATTTCCATGAAGAAATCTGACCTAGTCTAACTAATGGAGGTTAGAAGGTATCAATAATAACTTTCTGGATTAATGAAAGTAAAGAGGCTTGTGAAATTAGAGGCAGAACACTGAGCTGGTGGCATATAATCAATACGCCAGTGGTGCTACCTTGCTCAGGCAGTCTGACCTACTCTTTAACATGTGGACCGGCTGAGAAAAGTCCATAGTGAGTAATTCAGGGTCTTTCTAAATGTCAAACATGAAAAGGATGGAAATTCATAGTTATTTAGCTCACGGAACTGAAGATAAAATCTTCAAACAAATCACAAGTTACTGCAGAGAGGAAGGACATATTCAGTTCTCCATGTCTTTGCTAGGTTGAAAAAACTCCTGTGACTTCAAATGCAGCAAGGGAGCCCATATTGGAGATACATTGAATAATGTTACAGTAAGGGTAATGAGGGACTGAGATTATCTGGGAAGTTGTAGGAATCTCCATTAGTGGAGGTCTTAGAGAACATAACAAACATTTGCCAGGTGGGACACAGGCATACTTGGTCCTCTTTTGAGGTGTGGGCTGGACCAGATGATTTATCTTCCTGTGCTTCTGTAGTGTTGTGGAATTTTTAAACTTCAACACTGAATGGGTGTTTATATGGTCTGCATTGTTTAATGGCAGGCATATAGCTTAGACTACTTTATGCCTTTATTGAAACAGCAGAGCCTTTCTCTAATAATTTTCTCACCAGAGCTGCTCTTCCATCTTAACTCAGTTCCTACTGGTTAAGGCTGGAAACAATGTTACTGAACTTTCAGCCTCTTGGTGGTTACATAATTTTTTGCATTTCAGGAATGAATTTGGAACCTCTTTGTAGCCTGTGGATGTGAAACACATAATTCCAATCCACTTCCTTAGCCATCAGAGACATTTCTTCAGGAGAATTATGTACATATTTTTCCCAAATAGACATAAATGATGACAAAAGAGAGTATAAGGTATCTCAAAGAGAACACGAAACATATTACCTCCTTTTTTCAGTTTGTTTGAAATATCTTGATGGTAACTGTGGCCAGTCAAACAGCAATCTCCTGATGTTACTTATCTGTCAAATGAAAGGAAAGCTATTACCCATGATGAAATCAACAGATGTGCATTGCACCTTGGAAACTGAACCTCAGGTCAAACAAGTACTTCTGAAGAGTGAACAGTACAAAAATTAAATCAAGAACAACTCATATTACATTAATGGTTTAACAAAGCTGTGATTTTTTTACCCTTTTCTCAGAGTGAATGCATTTGTTAGTTGACAGTGAGTTTCTGTGAGAAAGATATAAAATTTTTGTAGTATTAGAATTGCACAACATTTTGTTATGTGTTTGGATAAGCACATGTAACCATGTTAGTGAAAGCTGATTTGATACCCTATCTGTGTACTGAGAAGGGCAAACGTGAACTTAAGTCACTCTTAACAATGCCTACTGTAGTGCGGCTACAGAAAATGCTCTCATGTTTCCATCTGGGAAATTCTGGACTGGAATATATGAATGCACTCACTATACAGACGGCTAACACATACAGTCAGAAACATTTTGGGTGCATCAAACTAGATGCAAAGATTGACTCCTGCAAGTATGTGCAGTGAGCCGTGGGTATCTGTGGAGTCAGGACACACCAGTGCTCTCACCACTGGTCCAAGACCTCTGGACACACAGTAACTCATCAAGAGCTACTGTTGTTGTCTGATCTGGCAGCAGGACACCACCTAGACCCTTTGGACAAATGACCACGTCCCTTTTTCCCAAATGAGTTACATTTTGGACTGGGTTAAAGGAAGGGACATGTCAGAAAAAGCAGGATAACTAGTTGCCCCAGTCAAAGGAAAACAAAGTCTGAATTCCTGCTTAGCTGTATGTGTTTTAGCCTACACAATAATTAACCATCACATGATTCGGGGCAAAAAAAAAAAAGTTCCTATGTTCACATCATTGTATAAATGTCCAGATAAATCATGTATTCCTTGGTTTTCTTAAGAATAACATTTTAGAGATCAGTTAACTGTTTTTAAAGAGAACTGATCAGAATAAATGTTCCTACCTTAAATGATGAGCATGCCTTCATAACTACAGACCTTAAACTGGCAAGTAATAACACAGTATTGTCAGCTGAAAATGGCAGTCTTTAACTTCTTAATTTGTGCCTCTTGTCTGGAGGCACAAAAACAACTGGGATCTTGGCCTTCATGTAACTCATCTCCATTCATAGGAGTACTGTAGGAACATAATAAACATCCTACTTAAGTTCAGTAGTAAAAGTAGTTTTCTTTGAGAAAGTCATTGTGGTGATAAGAACAAGTAATTCAACCTGCCAGAAATGTAGGAGAGTCTGTTGCTACAATCTTGCAGTCTTTAAAGCCAAGTGATACATTTTCCTTCAGTTTGGTCAGTCCAAATATCAGATTTTAGGCAACCTTCAGATTTTAGTTTTTCAGCTGCTGTCCAAGCTTTGCATGTTTATCATTATATAGAGACAGTTGGACCAATCATCTTCTGAAATGAAATTTTGAAAGAAATGGTCATGCCAAGTCAAATTCCAAGGTTTAAGGTTTCTGGTTTGGTTGTGGGTTTTTGTTTGTTTGTTTTGTTTTGTTTTAAATATAAATTATTTTCACACACAAGAAAATATGAGCTACACACAAGAGCTGTACTCTGCAGCTGGATCTGCTTCCAAGTCTGAATCCAAAGGTGGGATATGAACTCTAGATATTTTTAGCCACAAAATATGTGAACCTCAAAAGTATGTAAACTACACACATATATTTGCCTGTTCTTTTCAAAGGAATTCTCTTCATTGCAGTAAAAAAAATATTGCCCACAGAAAGTTGGCAGAGTAGTAGCCCGTGTCCCAGCAGATGCCTATGGAATGTTCCTGACTGTTTTGCATGCTAAAATGTGCAGCTTTATAAATAGTGTTAAAATATTAAACTCTAGTTAAAAAAAAAAAAAAAAAAAAAAAAAACAAACCCAAACAGCACATGTAGTGTGGACAATAACAAATGTGCTAACAATGTGCTAATAAAACAGTTGTTCCCTAAATTCTTTTCCTATCTACTGGTTTAAAAATGCAACCAGAGTTGATCTAATTAGGTCAAACAGGATGATTTGTTAATTAAAGTAATACTTGGGGAGAGTGTGGTTGATGTAATATGGTGCTTATTCATCACTGACTTCATATCTAATTATGAGCTTAGGTCTAGATGCAGCAAAGCACTTAGACGAACACATAAGTCAGTTTAACAAGTGTATAAATACATGCCGTATTTTAGCTAAATATTTGTGCCTGTTTTTTTCCTGTTAAGTAATTCTAATTACTTCTTTGCTTAACATGCAGTTTAAGCACTTTGAATGATCCTTTAGGGCATGTTTAGTTCTCTTAGACATGGAGACTTAAGGAAAATTCAGGCTGTTTGAGTATAGCCCAGAATGATCAACTTTAAGCAGATACTCGAATAAAATGAAATTTTAAGGTATGCTTAAAGTTAATCACATTCTTACGTATCTTTCTGAAAAGATGATTGTTTAATTAAAATAATTACACGTCCAACTAATAGAGTTATTGTTTAGTATCTTTCATCTGATAATAAAAACTTATGCTCTAAAGATGTGTGAATTAAGCTATTAAATATTCATCTGAAATGAATAACTATTAACCCTGAATTCTTACTGCTCTTAAAAAGGAGTACATTAAATTCCCTTTCTCTTTGAGAAACAGTAGCAATTGAATCTGCATTTTCTCGAATTAGTCATTTGAAAGTATTTTACATTTGCTCTGAACTGGGTTAATCTTCATCACACCACTTGATAGTCTAGGTCCTAAATTCAACTACTTAAATTAAAGGGTTTGTTGCAGTCATATGGTATTTCTTTACCTCAATGGAATGCCTGCCCACCATATGCAATTGTCAGCTGTGAATGCTCACCCTCTTTCCAAGGATCTTGATACTCAACTCTTCTACCCCTCCTGTTCACAAATTTTGTGTCACTATTTGTACAGATTTATTTATTAACTCTGAGCCGACAAGTCTGCTTCAGAAAATGTATCTTTTTCCTTCCCCAGCTTCCTTCAGTTTGGCTTCTTCTTTTTGTTTTCTTTGGGTTTTTTTTCCAGACTCTGCATTCTGCACGGCTCAAGGTCAGCTCAGGCATAGTCTAACTAAAACCAATCCTTTTTATCTTACCTTCAAAACCCTTCCCACTCCCATTTTCTATGGTTGCCAAGAACACCGTTCTCCTTGTCATCCAAACACACAATCTTTGGTTCTTCTTTTGACTTCTTTCCTCAGTGTCTGACTATAAATAAACAGTCAGCCACACATAAATTATTTTGTCCATTTTTGCACAGGGTACAAACACCTTTTATTGAAATTGAAAATTTTATGTATCTCTGTCCAACTTACATTTTGAAAGCATCTCCTTAAGCCTAGTGTTTGATTTAAGAATTCACTTTTAAGTAAAGCTCCTCATAAAATGAACTTTTTGTGTCACCTTTAAGAAGAGTTTACTAAAACAGAGATTGACATAATGATACCAATAGTAATGGTGTATATATATATATATATATATATATACAGCAATTTCAAACCCATCTTCAAAATTCCTTTTATTCATCTCACTTTTCAATTTCTTATTATTATCTTTCTCATAACACGTATTTGTAAATAAAGATTGTTGAAGGTTTAGGTCAAGTACATTGTCTGTCTTTTCATTCAGCAAAGTTCTGGTAACATATGCATATGAAAATACAAATATATGAAACTCTTTGGCAACTAGGTTTCAGTGGTTAGTCTCTTTGGAGCCAACTCCATGCCAAGGGAATCTGTCCTTGATGTGGAAACAGTTTTGTTCACTTCATAATGCTGCTTTGTTTTGGAGGGAAAAAGCCTTTGAACTGGTTTTAAAAAATGCATTGCAAAGATTCATGAAAAAAATAGTTTGTTTTTTTTTTTTTATTGTTGGATTGAACAGGTCAAAGGTGAAACTGCAACAATTTCAGGCTTTGGTTGATAGACTTTGCTGTAGAATATCTGCCTGCATGATTCCCTAGGGATGCTCAGCTGAGAAAGCGTTGTGTGATCAAACCTGTTCTCAGTGTCAGGGGTAACAACAAGAGATGTCAGGGGATAGATGGTAGCTTACTGCATTTTTATTTGTAATAAGTTATTTGCTTTGGTTTGTTTTTTTTCTTAAATCCCCATTTCCTGAGAGGAAAAAGCCACAACTGTTGGACCTAATCTTTCTTGAAATTAAATGCAAACTAAGTTTAATGATACGTTTCGAATATAACTTTTCAATCCAAGGATATCAAAACAAAGTCAAGTAGGAGACGTTGCTGCTTCTCCTATAATGGAAGTCATTCTAGACTGAATATGCAATTCACATTATTAAGCCTCCATCATCCGCTCTTCTGCGGTCCTAGTCCCACACAGAAAAGAAACCTTGACTGAGAAGTGAGGTTTCTGACACTAAATAAGGTACAAACCTTACTAATGATTTTGCCAGAAGCAGGGCTTTCAGCAGATCTCCGTTTTGTGTGGCTTATCTGGTGTTCAGCTCATCGCAGCCTCCCCCTGGTAAGCACTCATCTCACTTTTGCCTGTATATCATATCTCTTTTCAGGTCTGCTGAGCTTGGTTGAAATTGGCTGATAGGTTCAAATGTAATTGGACTGAAATGTCTGCTAGACAGAGATACACACAACACAATCTCCAAATCCTTAGTGCCTCAGGCAAGTAACCAGACTAAAAGGTTGTGAAATAAAATATCCATCCCACCCTGCACCAAAAGTGAAGGCATAAAATTAACAATCTTCTGCAATAAGCTTTTCCTCTGAAAAATAAAAAAGCCCTGTCGAGTCCCAGACACCCAATATGGGTTCTAACACTGCTCGTGTTTTGATGTGAATGTCTCTCCTATTCGGCTGTGATTTCTACCAGTACACAGGAAGACAAAATGTGGTCTTCAACAAATTATTCAAGATAATCACCAAATAAAGTTATAGATCATGATGGTCCCATGTATATTTGCTCCACTACCTGCTCTTGATGTCAAATATCAACATAAATCAACACAGAGTTCTACAAATATTAGTATCACTGTTTAGACAGCATTAGCTGTTATCAAACTTCTAATTCATACCTTAAGAACCAGTTAAGGGGACTTCATTTACTATTTAGGAAAGCTCAACCTGTTTAAATTCTGAGCAAATACTTAAACACTGAAAAATCATTAAGTGCTGAAAGCTCTTATCTTTGACCTCTTGCTCTTCCTCCACGCTCATCCTCATTAGGCTTTTAGCTGTGGTCCAGATATGAAAAAGTGCTATGCAGTTTAACCATAACACTATTGAAAAACAAGGCTGTAGGGCATGAAGTTTATTTCCCTCTGAAAGGTTCCTCTATTTTTCCGCATTACATAAATACTAAAGAAGAAAATGAGACTTAAAACACAGGCCCTGTCATAAAAGTTTAACCAACCAGGTGAAAACTTGTTCCAAAAGCAGATCCCCTCAAAGAGGTTTCTGATTTAATTTGTCCAGGTTGTATAAACTATAGAAAAATAAAGCTACTTTCCCATAGTTTACTGGATTGTAAGCATACTTTCATGCTGTAATTTAGCAATTAAATATGTAAATTAACAAGGTCAAAGTTGAACATAAAGCTTTGGCCATTTGATGGCTCAATTTACTGGCGTGTCACCAGTTCTGCTTTAGCACCACCATTTCCCTGATCTGTGAGCTGGCACTAACTGCTTATTGCAAAAATAGCAACTATATTTGCTTCATTTGTTGCCAGTGTTTTATGAGCTGCTCACTGATTCTTGAATTTCACCATCCCGAAAGGCAGAAGAATAAAAAAGCATGCCAGATCCTCAGCTCATTCCACTTGATACTCTCTAAGCTGCATTTTGACATTGCTTTTCTTTGTATTCCACCATGCAGATTACTTGATTGTATGGGGGTTGCAATCCATGTATATATCTGCCTTGAAATGTATTACAGAGGAGAATCTATAGAGATAACCAATTGATGCTGAGGACCCAACATCCAAAACTATAAACATTTGAGTTTTTCAGCCTTCAGACTAACCCTTTCCTGGGGCGATGAACTAAAGATCTGATTTCAGCTGGTGGGTGTCAACTGTTGTCCCACTGTCCAGCTACAGGAGTAATCAAGTTCATTAATCTTAAGCCAGCTCTATGATGCAAACCAAAACACAGGAAGCAAGAAGGACTGTCATATTTACCTCAGTTCAGTCAGACCCTAAAGCAGATACATATGTTGTCTGAGAACAAAGACCTTCCAAGATCAGTGTCCTCTCCAGTAGAAGGCAGTAGTTTAGGGGAAGGATGCAAGGAGCAGGACAAGTACACGGTGATCTTTCTCTTTGCTCCCAAAAGCCAGGTTTTAATGACCCTCTGATTAGAACTGGATGCAATTGCTCGTGAACATTAATGTGCTATATAGGATTGTCATGTTAATCTTCTAACTGACATGATGAAGAGCAACACTACACTCCATGAAGAGTTTATGTGGATATGTATAGTCAGGAAGAGGAACAAACACAAGCCCATCTGCTGTTGGTTAAATGCAGCTTATGTTTTTGTATGAAGGGCTGATCTATCTCTTTCAGTGGTTCTTACCTTCCCCTCTGCTAAGTACTCCTATTGAAAAGGTTAAATATGTTGCTTTCCTATGATAAAACATGTAATCATTGCCACCATAGCTTGATTCTGAACTTGCACAGGATGAAATATTTGTAAAGACGATGTGTATGATGTGATACAAACCAGAAAAGAATGATGCAGTAAGTGTGGAAACTGATTACACTTATTCCAAAATAGGCATTAGTTCTGTGCAGAACTAAACCTCAGACTAGTTTCTCTGTTAGATGTCCCCTTCTAACATTGTATCAAAACACTTCAAAAAAGCAGATTTTCCCTTGGCCCCTTCAAGGACTTGTATGTGATCCCCTTCCTATTTTTTCCACTTTGGCTTTGCCTAAGGAGCAGTTAGCAGCTCATGTGAGTAGGCAGCTGTGAGAAGGAGAGCTCTGGTCTGCAAAGGGAAAACAGCTATAGACATCTAAGAAAGCAGTAAATATATGAGGGGAAAAAAACATCACACTGAAATTGGCAAGTCAGTGTAGCAATGAGGGTGGTGTCCATCACTAGGACTTGAGTCAATGCAATAAAACTCCTGTACAAATGTTACAATTTTCCATGCCATTTCTCTCACTCTATTCAAGAATAGCATTTGTCGATGTACATGGCTCTTAAGCACAAATCAATCTAAAAATAGAGACGTGGCATTTCAGTGGGATCTTAGAATTTCCACTGAAATGAGGTTTACATTGCACTCTTATGTGCATAGTAAGGATATCTGTCTTCAGGAGCATGGGGATAAGGTGCACAAAATCTGGGCACTATACCCACTCTGCATGTGTGGGAAATGGAAGCATAGGGCTAAGTACAGAGGATTGTCCAAGGTGACAAAAGTTTGAAAAGTAGAGCAGCCTAATGCAGATATGGATGTTAGATCTTAGGACAGCACAGCATAGTTACAACTTGTTCTTGCAGAATACTAATGTCCATAGAAGACACAGGTTCACTGAAGTGGTAGATCGTGAGTCGAAATTATAGAAAGGCCTCATTGTGAGGGTTCATGGGTATCAAGAGTGACTTTCCACAGTTATTATTATTAATATAATTATTAACACTTATTAAACTCAGCCTAACGGCAGCTCTGATGATACATAAACACCTCCACATTTGTGGAGTTTTAGAGCTTGAGCTTTCACTTTTTTCTCTCACATCAGTGGCTTCAAATATTTTCACACAATGATGTGGGTAATGTGTCTTGCATAGGATCTCTAGAAGGAAGCAGACCCAGGACATACTACTTTCAGTGTCATGTAGCTGCTCTGTGCTAATGGACCAACATTTACACCAGAATGTGCTGGAGTGATAAATGTGGCCTGCAAGCCAGGCATGCTTCATCTTTTCCAAACAACATTCTTGTACAGATTAGAGGATAATCTGACAGGCAGGCCCGGCCAATTAAAACAGTAATTGAAATAGCTGAGAGTGTTTTATTTGGCAGAAACTGAGCATTCTGCTTTGTTTCTTAATGAACAAACAAGCGGGGTCAATCATAATAGTTTGATTAATTTAAGAAATCATTTTTCTGCTAAGATAATTTCCTATCTTGTGTTTCTAAAAACAAAAACACAAGAGACAAACAGAAAGAAAAGATTCCTTTCGACCTTTGGTGGGACACTTTAAACATCAGTCAATGAAAAAAATCCTGAAATGATGGTGAAACCACAAAAGTGAAACAGTTCTCCTTTTGACTAGAGGCAGGCAAAGGTATTTCAGATGCAGGGAAGGGGGAAACCTCAGGAAGCCCACACTCATTAAAGGATTGAGGTTCACTTTTCTGAGCCTCAGAAACATTTAGGAAAACAACATTAAAGAAAAAACAAACTAAGTCTTCTCCTGCAACTTCTATAACCTTATTGAGGCCCTTTCAAAAACCCAGGACTTGCTTTTGTTCCAACCACGTCTGACCAACCCTCTACTACAAAGAAAAAACAAGAAAGAAGAACCTAGTCTAAAAGCAAAATTTCTGTTAGGAATGTAAATGTAAGGCATGTTACAAACAATCAGTACTCATCACTAATTGACAGTTGCTTAGTGATTTACAGGAGACAGCTTGTTAGCTTTGGTACAGCACCAAGTGTTACCCACATCACTGAAAGCATCTCAGCTGGTGTTTGGGCATGGATATCTCAGACTCTCCTTCCTACTGTCCTCAGTTTAGGAAAGCATTGCTATTAATCCAAGCACATAGGCCATATGCTTAATTTTAAGCATGCTCTTTCCACAAAAGGCATGTATTTAAACACATGCTAGGGATTTAAACATGTGTTAGAGTTATTTATAGAATTGCTCCTTCCAGGAATGGCATACATCTGAAGGCAATATGGGAAGTATTGACTGCCAAGATGAAGACTGTGTCTTTTCTGTGGGTGAGTTGCAGATTTCGGTCCTCAGACCAGCTAATTTGGCACCTTACAGAAGGAATTTAAAGTTGTCAGCTCTTTCCTGAAGATAACATGTGTGAGTAACAAGACATTGTGTTCAGTCAAAGAATTATGTATTCGGTAATTTTGACATAAAACACAAATAGTGATCCATGTGATTTAGTCTGAAGTGAGGGTGGCTGTGGGAACAACAGTGTATGTCGGATTCAGCAGTTAAGTACCTTCAAACATTTTCATTCTTGTTAAGCATGTATTAGGTTTGCCAGTATAATGTGAAGGCAGAAGGATGTTGGGATAGTCAGGAACGTCACTCCTGAATAGTGGAAACGCCATCCTGTACCTTACATTATGTTGCAAATACACATTAAAGTCTATCTTCTGGGATATTATCTTCCTGTATTATGAAAAGCCATGCAGACTTTTTCATTGCGCCTGTCTGTGATTTCTGCATAGCAAGAATGAAGAATGTATTGAAGTGCAAGTAGCAAAATTTATTATTTCCTTCATAATCCTGTTGTTACATAGGAATTTTTGCAACTTAGCTGCAAGAAAAAATAATCACACTAGTATTGAAAATATTCTCAGGCACCATTTTCTGATTTTGTCAGTGACCTGGAGTAGCTAGCTGCTCTGGGCCATGTTACATGCAATGAAATAAGGCCACATGTGTGACCAACTATGAACCCTCACCCTCTTCTTCCTCGCTAGTCATAGAGTAGAGCATTCCCTTACGAGGATTTTGGGCCATAGTCCACCTGCATCAGCTGCCTACTCCATAGGGAAACAGTATTCAACGTGGATGGCTTCACCCAGTTAAGGATTTTGTTCAAATAAGGTCCAGGATTCTGGTGTGCTTCACCATAGAATAATTTAAGGAGATACACTGTCAATCTGTTGTTTCTTCCTTCTGCTTTTAAAGTCCGAGAAGGACAGACTTTGCAGAAGAGTTTTCATATAAGGTGCTGCTCACGAGATCAAAAAACTGCAACTTTATTAATTGCCCTAGATACATGTGTGTAGCCATCCTCCTCAGTTGTCCTCATATAAGGACCATATATGTCACCTTCTGCTTCCCTGAACAACAGCAGCCTGTCCCATACAGCACATCTATAGGGTCTAATAGGAAACAAAATTTACCACAATGCTTCATGACTTCCCTGGACCTTAGAATAAATCTACCTATAGTCTATCTGTCTATCTGTCTACATATAGTCTGTCTATCTGTCTGTCTATCTATCTATCTGTCTACATATAGTCTATCTGCCTATCTGTCTGTCTGTCTATCTATCTATCTATCTATCTATCTATCTATCTATCTATCCATCTACCTATCTCATTTGCCTTCCCTCACAGCAGGCAGGGTGGTCAGGTTGTTGAGCCCTGGGCACACATGTTGGTCTCAGCAAAATCAGAAAATGTTTCATGGTGGCATTTTCCAAACTCCACATTAAAGGTTGCAGAGTGGCAACTCATCTGCACTACTTAGGGCAGTGATGTGGTGCTCTGAGCTGTCTACACTTACTGTGAAGTCTGTGTGGGACTCAACTATTTTTAGTTCTTCCTTTTAACTGAACTGGCTGATTCATTATAATACAAAGCCCAATATCCAATATGCCCAATATGCACTTTGAATACAAATTTCAGCATCTGAAGCTCCCACCGCTGGCTCCAATAAAGTCAATTCTTGCTGCAGCCTGATTTTATCAAACTTTTGGCCATTTAGACTTAAAACAACACATGAGTTGAAAACTTTTGAGAAGAGACAGTACTAAAGCTCTTGGAAAAGTTAGCATGTTATTTATTATGTAGACAACAAAACCATGATGTAGGTCACTGGCATTTGAGCAAATACACCTTGTTTCTAAGCTTTTTTGCTTGCGGAAGCTGACATCGCTGCCATTTCTGCATCACTTGCTGAGTCAAGAGTTCTCACAGCTGGAATACTGCAAAGCCATGTAGCCATCTGCTATGGGATTTTCCCTCTGTACCTGTCTTCTTCTGTCCCTTTGCATCAGCTTATTTCAAAGCCTTTTGCTATCTTTTTAAGGTGACCAAAGGTCAAAAGTTCAAACACTGACAAATTATAGTATATTGCAGAAAGGCTGTAAGTAGGAGTGTAAGCAACTGTCTTGGCACTTTCATTTCCATCTGGTTTCCATGTGTAATAAATGCAACCAAATTTATTAATATTCTAATCACTACTCAAAGGCCACAATTCCATGCTCAGACTGAATTAATGTCGAGGTTTTGGATCTGACAACCATATTCTATTTATCTAAATAGCAAGGCTATAATACGCAATCAATTTGCTGATATCTTATTAGGATACTTTGACTCTTTTCCCATGCTCAGGATGGCTTAATAGGATTATCTCACTGTGAAAGAATCATTTATCCGCAAGTTCAAGAGGTGTATATTAGAGACTCATGTACTACATCATAGAATGACCTTTACCTCAGGATGTGTTTGCCCTGTGTCAGATATAATTTGCTTTGAGAACATAACCAGATTTGCCTCCACTTGATAAAACTGGCTTTTCTGAAGACACCGAAACAGAAGCTTTCTCAGCTTACCATGCTTGTTAGCTTACACTTGAGAGAGTTCTGTCATGTTTGAAGTTTTTGTAGTAATACAATAAATACATCTTATGATAAAGTAGAAGTAATTTTATTTTTTTTACACTAAAATTATTGCATACCGTACAATTTGAATCTGGCAGGTGGAAAAGAAACCACATCAATAAAATGTAGTATGAAAGAATACTTTGTGGTTTTGTAATGCCTTTTAACTGAGTATCCAAACATACTTTATAAACTTACATTACCTTTCATAGCATGTTTGTGGGTATCTGAAGCTTTTTTAATTCACATTAAAAAAATGAAACATAGATAGGTTAATAAGCCTGGCCAAGGACATATATATTTTACAATCTGTGAATATGAGAAAAATTCAAAGATGTGTGATCCCTATTTGCCTGCTATAAACATAATTTTAGGTATTATTTTCCTTACTGAATGATCACAAGCAACATGGGAAAAGAGACTGATTGAATTTAGATTATGTCTGAAAAGAAAAAAAAAGTTTTGTATTTTACCACCATGATCATGTGCTCTTGTGATATTTTAAAACTATGCAGACAACTTAATTTTTAACAATAGTCACTATCATGTGGGAGCGTAATTCTGTGTCAAAAATTTTTTAACCAACACTTTGTCACAGGTTTTCAGTCTTTGAAGCAAAAACTGCATGCATAGAGAGATTTTCTACTGGTCCAGAAATACTTACTGTGGAGTTTAACAATTGAGCAAACATTAAAAAAATGGGCCTGGGAGCTCAAATTCTTCAAGCTACTTCTGCTGTCTATAAATTATTCCTGTATATAAAATGATGCTGCTACTAAATATTTTCCCCAATGGTTGTTTGGGGTGTTTTTTCTTTATTTTCCTCAGATAATAATCAGAGAGACAGCAAACCAATTAAGAAGTCTTTTCAGCCTTCTATGTTCCCTGTTGCCCAATACTCTTCTTAAGGCTAGTTAATTAATCATAACCTGATGCTGCAGTATTTGGCTCATTGGTAACATCTGATAAGAACTGAATAGCCTTCCCAGCAACTTAAACTTTTGCTGACAGGACAGTGAGGGAGAGCTAAAACCTCCAAACATCATTATATGTTAAAGTTATACAAACACAGAAGGACACTTCATTAGGCTTGATAAAAAATTCATGAAAACCAGTCACATATTATTTAGAACAACACCAGTCGATTTGGCTGTTCTGCAAGTTATGACTGTCCTAGTGACTAGTGAATACTACAGAATTAGAAAAAATGTCCAACTACTTCCAATTACACTGCTCATCACTTTAACTAGGGAGCTAGCCATGTCTCTTCAATGCTGTGTATATTTGAATTTGTAATACATATTTGCAGAAGCGTGACACTGTGTCTAATAGAAGACAGGCTATGTACACCCCTGCTGAATAACCACATACTCTTCTTTAGCAGACTACACACCAGAGATACCTGAGATTCCTACATGGTATTACAGACAATTACGATGCTCAATTATGAACACAGCTTCAATTTCACAGCTACATGCAATGATGAAGTTCAGATAGAAAGGCCCACCTTTAGGAAGCCAAAGCATCAGATCAAGGTTTGTAACAAGTTCTACGGCTTTTCCCAAATTTACTTAATGGAAGTTTGCAAAGAGCATGATTCACAGTTAGACTGTATCCTCCAGAGTGCTGCCTGCACAGCTTGCCCTCACAGGAAGGCTGTCTTCCTTGTAATTACAGTCCACAGGAGAAATGTCAGCCTTGGATTCACTTGCTTAATGCATGTGTGTGGTATTGCCCATCTTCTTAAGTCATCATGCCCCATCATGAAGAGACCATCTGTGTTTAGTTAAACAGCGTATTTCATAGGAGCTATTTCTGTCATCCCGCACATGGAATATGCCGTGGCTTTGTCCATCTGTCTCTCCCAGGAGCAAAGAGTAACTTCATTAGTTACTCACATTTTAAAAAACAGGTGCAGACTTGTAAAGGAAACAAACTGAAGGAAGGGAAAAAAAAAAATGAAGGAAAAATTAAGAAAAGCAGTCCTGTATTTCTCCAGGGAGTGGGAGCCAGAGGTGAGGAGACAGCAGGGAAGGCACAGAGGTTCTCTTTGTCTGATAAAAGTCGGAAAGGTCAGTCCATTCCAGTTTCTGTGCCCACTGCTGCCGAACTGTGGAATAAATGTATAAAGTTTTCAAAACTTCCTCATTCAAGTAAACAAGTACCAGATGAGAGAATCTCTTGTATTTGTTTTTCAGGAACTGCCTGTTGTCCCCAAATTATCTTAACTATCTGGAGACTATCTACACTCTTCAAGCAGACCCCCAGACTCATGTGTTACCTTCATACACAGGTACAACGTCAGTCAGACGGAAGTTTTGACCTGAGTGGGTTACTGTTAAGAACGTCACTGCAAATGTTTTTTGACTACAGAGCAGTCATCATTCAATGATTCAACCTATTCTACAGTGACTTAGAAAGTCCATACGTGGGTGCATCATTTGATGGTGAGCTCTGCTTATGTCTATGTGCACTACAGATAAAATTGAGTAAGGCATATATATAACTGGACTAATGGGAAGGTTTATTCTGCAGTTCCTCACCATCTTGCTACCCCGTCAACTGGATTTGGGGCCTGGCCTGTGACTCTAATCTGGACTGTGAGCCTCACTGTCTTCCTTATTAGGGGGCATGGGGTTTATGGTGGGGGACAATATGCTTCCCATCCTCATTCTAGCATGGGAACAGGAATAGAGCACTCACTTGAGCACAGATCCTGGTCTTGTTTGCAGGACACACAGTTTCTGATAGAGTCTCAGAAAATGTATGTGGGGTAAGGCCTTTGAAGAGTTGTGCCTTGATAATGTTTGTAAACATTAATCAGTTTGACGGATGCAGTCCTGTAGGTTGCTTCACTGTGGAATCCACAAATTGCTGCTAAAGAAACCCCATACATCACATTCACTAATATTTTAAGAAACATTGTCCTGAGTTCTTATTGATCCTTAGATATAGAGGGCGATCACTGAACTCTGCTCATCAATCTGTCATTCTATTTCCTCTACAGCACTCTTCATACTATAATATCTCATGTGTATTGCAAATTTGATTATTTGTTTCAACTTGTGCCTGCTGCCTCTCACTGTGTCCGTATAAAGAGAGTCTGGCTTCATCTTCTCTCCAGCTACCCTTGAAGTAGTTGCAGACATTGAAGTAGTTGTTAGATACTCCTGAGCCCTTTCTCCTCTGGACTGAGCAAATGCATCTCCCTCAGCTTCTCTTTGCACATCATGTAATCCAGGCCCCTGGTAAAGTTGGTGAACTTACACTGAACTCTTTCCAGTATGATCATGTCTTTCTTGTACTGGAGAGCCCAAAGCTGGACACAGCACTCCAGCTGTAGCCTTAAAAACTCCTATGTAGATGAGAATAATAACTTCTTCCAAATTGCTGTTATAAACTTAAACTACCACCAAAAGACCAGGTCCTGCCTGTCCCTCACCCTTTCATTTTACATGACCTCCTCTTGTGCTGGTGTTAGTTTGGGCATATATGTGGGACAGATAACATCCTATGCACACTGAAGTTCATTTTCTGTACAGGTGTCTTTCACCCCTGTAAATGCTGACTGTTCCCCCTGCCTTCAGTTGGCCTGAAAAACACAGTACAAATTGTGAAAGGGCCTGGGATGTAAAGAGTAAGAAAACAGAAGTATAACATGACAATTCATAGAGCAACAAAATGAGAGGCATTAACATTTATCCCCATCAAACTGGATCCCTTTTATAAAAGTATCGTTGTTTGGGGAATATTCAGCTGTGAAGGAGAATCAAGGCTAATTCAGACTTGTTACCTCAGAAAGAAAGGACAATTTTTTCTCTCTCTTCAACAGTAGTAAGTCCACAGATCCTTTGCCAAAGCATACAGTGAATAGGGAGGAGGATGTATCACAGCCACCACTGTGTAATGCATCGCTGCCATTAGCATCCCCTAGTGTAATAGTCACTGATAGCCTCCTGCATGGATTAAAAAGTCCTTTTGCAACTTCAGTCCAGAAAAAGGAGAAAATACTATATTGTATTTGCTTGACTTGTAAGGTAAAATGAGTAAGGGTAATAAACAAGGTAGGATTTAACCTAACCATAAATTGGCAGGTTTTTGGAACAACCTAAGAGTTTCAGCTGCTCCCCAAGCTCTGGAATCTGTGTTGGAGGAAGGAATTTGCAGAGGCAGAAAGAAGAGGCAATGCCACATTGCCTGTCCCCAGCAAGGAGAACTGAATGGGGTCTGCAAAATGTTTTTTATATCAGGGAATAATTATTTTGTAGGGAGACAGAAATTATCTCATTTAAGTAACATTTTTGCTACAGTACTTTCTCAGAGCCTAAGGGCTGCTCTTCCAAAAAATGAATTTTTTGGCAGCTCTGGAGCTTTTCTCGTATTTCTGTCTGTCCTACTCATACTATAAACAGTATTCTTACAAAATAATTTCTAGACTACAGTTTCTTCACAAGCCCATTGGAGAAAGAAGGAAGGAAAGAAAAAAAAGATCTGTGTTTTATGTAACTTAGCAGCTGCAGACAGTTACACGGCTGTGCATTTGTTAGCCAAACAATCCAACTCTGTGGCCAGGATTATATGGGAGGTTAGACTAGATGTTTGAATAGTCATTTTTGGCACTAAAAGCTATGAAAACAACTATTATTTCAGTATCATAAACAACGTTATTAAATACAAATTCAAAGTGTCTGTACGCTAACCACCCCTTAAAGTTTTTATGTTGTGTTGGAGTCACTCATCAGACTGAATGTAGTTTATGGTCTGGGGACAAATTCAAGCTTCCTAGAGGGTGGAAAGGACTGTGGATGATAACCAACACATACTAATAAGAATCTGTAAGCAACAAAACTAAATTTGAGGAAACTGTGGGAAAAAATCCTTGCAATTCTGCATTCAACTTCAAAAGCAAATGTCAGTTTCTGTTCACTACTGTATTCAATTTGCACTTCACATGCCATCAATCTAGTCTTGAAAAAAAAGAAAGGACAGTTCTATTTGAATATCCACTGATAGACCGTTTCAGGGTGTTAAATCCAATTTAGAACAAGAAATTAAAGTTGATTACTTTTGTGAAACATATGAGGACCAACTGAATTGTGATAGGGAATACAGAAAAAATATTGGTTAGATTGAGAATATTGCCTTTGCCTTTATTCCTGTACATCTGTGAGTAGCTGAAGTACAATCCTGGTCCTGCTAAATCTAGTCAGGGATTTTGGTTGAATTTGGGAGTTGTTTTGGCAATAGATAAACAATGGTTTTCTTGATTAATTTACAGTTTGTGAACATTTTTCACCTCCGTAGATCTTCAGGGTTATCTTGTCTGTGTGCTGAATGGGGGGAATATAAATTGCCCCTCCTTCTGGCCAGGAATGGTGACTGTTGATTTAGCAGTGCTGTGATGCTCTAAAACACTTTGGGGAGAAGTACGTCCCCAGGAAACCTCAAAACCAAAGGCAGTCACTTCACCTCCTGCCCTGAGCATAGCTCTGGCAGAACCATGAATCAGAGATGGTCACTTAAATCCCTAAACTCCATAGCATGCCCTCAGTCAATTCTTGCTAAAACAAAATAGAAAGGGATCTACCAAGTTTTTTTGACTTTCTAGAGGGGAAAAAAACAAACATGCAAGCAATTAGATGGAGCAATTAGGGGAGCTGTGAATGTCTCCACCAGACAGATGGTAATATGAACAGACTTTTTCCCCATAGATATTTTAAGGGATATTTTTGAATTTTATGTGTTCTATAAACAATTTTAAATGGAGTGGAGTTACTGGGAATGAAGGGAAATGTGAGAAATGCACAGGATAGGAGTGCAGGAGGAGGGAGGATATGAAAGACGAACCATCTGAAATATGAAGATCTTAAGTACTGGCATGTCTGGTTATTTCAGTGTCCCTAGCAGTCAAATAATGAGCCTTCTTCATGTTTTGCCTTTCTGGACTTGGCTTACTTAGACAAATTTGTAGGCATTAGGGTCTGTCTGGAGTTAGTTCCAAGATTTTTTTTCCCTTAACATTTTGCAGCTGAGGCAGCCTTGTGAAAAAGGCACTTTGAAGAGAAACATTACCAAATATGTCTTTTCTCCTGCCCGTATCTTCTGTTTCCTCAGGAAAGGGACGCAGGCACAGGCAGACCAATGGAAACACAGGAGCAGCCACCGTCACGGGAGGAAGAAGAGAAGCCCTGCCTGCAGCCCCGCTCACACGGAGGTAAATGTCTTCACCAGTAAAGGGGACACTGTCACCTTGATATTTCTGCCAGTTTTGCAGAGATTTTACTTGGCGCTTCCTCCCCTTCCAGCCACCCTTGGCCACTTCTCACTGACCACCTCCAAAGATTGTTTTGCTTCCCTCAGTTGCTCTTTGAGAACTGCAGACAGCAGAGTCTGTCTATTTTTGTCAGGGGACACCACTCATACAAGCAGAATAACTGAGCCCTGTGCCATTAATGCTTCCTGCCAGGACCTCAGCTGCAAACACAGCTCCATAACCTACTCCCTCCTCTGTGTTTCCAAAGATTTTAGGTAATCACAGAATGAGAGTGGAGCAAGAGCTTCCTTTCTACTGTTATTATTTTTCTGATACAAGAAGTTGTTCCTAATAACAGCTGCATGTAAAAGCCCTGAGTAAAGAAGGTCTACATTGCATTAGGATGCGTAAAATAAAAAACAGTTCTTACCCCAAAAGGTTTGCAGTTCTCTTCTTTCCTGCCCACTGCTACAATTTTTTCATGATTTTTTTTCCCCTCAAGAAGTCCTAGCCTCTGGAGTTGTAATTATTTAGGAGTCCTGATCTACATGTACTGAAACTCCTCTCTATTTTCCAAAAAAATATTAATGTGAGCTTTAACACAAATTAAGCCAAACTTCCTAAGTAATGATCTTTATCCCTTCGCCACTCTTCCCTACTACTCTTCACTCCCCTTTTTATGTATCCTATGATAGCCATACCAGACTGGAGACAGTATTGACTATGGTTCATACAGAAACGCATAAATGATGTTTTTTTATCTGGTCCCTCTCCTGACTGAATGGACAGCTGCTGTCAGACTAAACCTCCTAAGACTTAGCTCTAACTCCCTCTCCTTCTGGAGGGAGTTTATGTGCCTTCCTTATTTCTAAACACTTTTCACAGAACTTGAAAATTTAAACTTTGTGACAAGTCAGGTTGAAATTCATGAGTGTATTCAGAAGATACCGGAGGTGATCAAATAGTCCAGGTCAATAATATGATAAGCCATTTTCCTCAGAAAAACAGACAAAAATAATTCTCAACCTTTCTTGTAGATGGGGAGAAAATATTGAAATTTTGGCTATACCATTTCAGAATAGGAACAAATCTGGATTATTAGGATAGCAAGGTTCTCCTGAGTGCTCCTTCTGCCAGTTCCATCTTGAATAGAGATTTTTGTTCTGCTTTCTGTACTGCATTTTTGTGCCATTGTATTGAAATATAATTCAAATCAAATGAGACTTGCGAAATCTTATGCTCCACAAAGAGCTGGAGGGACATTACATTTTGACAGCCCGAGAAGTTGTTTTGAGACAGAGTTTGGACTCGGCTAGTAGGCAACTTTTCGTTGGAGTTAACAGATGAAGCTGCAGACAGGATTGGGACCAATAAAGACCATAAAGTTAGGAATGGTTATGTCTAACAATAACCTGGGGCTGGGGTTCAGAGACAGGTAGTCTTAATCCAACTCACAAGTGCCTGCCTACATTAAGAGCTACTAGAAGGTACTGCCCTGTTTAAGTCAGTCCCAGATGCCATCTGAAGCGCAGTACCAGCCCAGTATGTTCTTAAGGTCTTAATAGGTAAGTTTCACCCCAGACAGCTTGATCAATATAATTAAAATAAAGGTAGATGCTATATTTCTCCACTGAACACCTTCAATTATTTTATTAAATTTCTGTGGCTCCACATTATTCTTCACTATAATAGAAAAAAGCACAGGAACTCATAATCTTTCACCAGCCCATGCAAGGTGCAGAGCTGCTTTGCAGAGATTTTCAAGCACTGCCCTGAGGAGAGAGAGGTCACATCTGTACCTCAGGATGCTGAGATTGCTGCATTGCTTCTCCTGAGCAACACCTCATGAAATGTCACAAGCCTCTGCATACATCTGTGATGGTTTCACTTAGACTAATGAATGAAACTACTAAAATAACAGAAAATAAAATGGATAGTGGGTAATGAAAAGACATATTCCTTTCTAACAACAACAACAACAAACATAAAGACAGCAAAAATTGAAGCCTTTGCATTTTCAGGTATCATATTCCCTCTGGCCCTTCAGCTGGAGCATATGGAAGAAATGACACATTGACTTTCTACTAACTGCAATGAGCAAATAATTGTTGATCACCTCTAACCGATATTCTTTCCCTTTGGAATAACCATCAAATAATGCATGATATTCCATGTTTACTTCCTGAGGAGATGTATAACAACTGCCTCCTGTTAAGACTGTGCACAGATCCAACCCCTCCCGCAAGTCCCCTGTGTCACTCATCCCGCTCTTCCCACAAAGCCCTTGTGCCTACACGGATAATTACAACCATTCTGAACTTTTGATCTTTTGGATTTTTGGTTTTTTTGCTTCTTTCCTGCTCCCATTCCTCTCTCCAGCCTTATAATACTCTGCAGACTCTGAACAATGGATTAGCTGTTCCCTCCAGTCAAGGTTTCCAGAAATAGTCTTTAGAGTTTTGCCATATGTTTATCTTTCTTAATACTCCAGTGAGCAGCCTCCTCATGACTCATGAGCAAACAAAGGTCTTGAATGGTTTGTTTATTCTTCTGAGCTAGATGGCACTGCCTGGGGCTCGCCATGCGGGCAGCAGAGGAGCTCCAAGGAGGTGCATACTGTTGCACATATTTAATTACAAACAACATCGTACTTACCCTGACCCAAGCTGCTATGAACCAGAATCAAGGTCGGAAAATCCAGTCACCCTCAGGTAGCCCCACTCTCTGACTTTGTTTCTGGAAAGGATTGGTCCCACCTGCCAGTGTGTTCCTATGTGTGCGCCCGTTCCCATGTGGAGCTGCTGCTGGGAGAAGCAGAGGAGGAGTAGGGAAGAAGTCACCCCAAATAACTCTGCTTCAGGCCTTCTCCACTACCGAAGGACCCTTTGCCATCAGCAATAATGTGTGTTTTAGCTCACAAAGAAGAAAGAAACCAGCCTAAGAATTCAGCATTAAATAAATAAACAACTTTACCATGGGTGACTAAAACCCCAACAGCCAGTGAAGGAATGAAATGCCCAGCAAAAATAAAGGTGCTCAGAATACCTAAGCTGTGGGGCTAAGCGATGTGTTTCAGAGTACTGAAACTGACTAGGTCTCATGGCCAGCAATGGGTGTGCAAAGCCACGCAAACTATTCAGATATAAAACCTTAAATCACCTCAGGGACTGGAAAAGAAAAGATGCAGGTTACTCAGTTATCCATCATGTCAAGGAAAGTGGTATCAAGATGAAAGAAATTACATGTAAGCCAAGCAGGCACCTAAGCAACTGGTTCTCATGCACTCTGTGGGGGACTGTGCTGGGCTGGCAGCTCTGACCAGAAATATCTGGGAGCCCTTGCTTTTCCAGAGAAGGTGCTGGAGGCTGGACGCAGGATGCTGTTTAGTGGTCTTCTTTGAGGGCTCAGAAACCACTGCTGAGACCTAGCCATTTAGTGACACAAATATAGTCAGGGGTACACAATGGCATTGATTAAAGCCATTGGTAAAGACAGAAAAGTGACAGGTGTTGTGTGATATTTTGACGATATCCTCATGATTTCTAGGAAGGTATGCTGGGTGAGATAGAGTTGCTGTTTTACATACAAACATGCAGAACAAAACAGTTAAAAGGACAATATCTAAAGTCTAGACCTATGTAACAGAGTTCTTGAAAGCATTCAAGGCCCTTATTTAGGGAAGGCTGGACAGGTAAACTTGGAACTCAGCACAAGAGTGAGCAAATGGCTTCAGATCTCAGGAACATGTTCCAGAATAAAAAACAAACAAACAAACAAACGAACAAACACCAGCCAGACAAAACCAAAATAAGTCTTGAAAGATCACCAAAGAAGAATTTAAAAAAATGCATGCTTAAGAGAAAAAATGAAAAGATTGGGACCAGGTATCTGGCCATCAGTGTCTAAAATGGCAGGAGGACACCCAGGCATCCTACCAGGTAGCCAGCTCTTGTTTCAGAATATCATAAGCCTCTCACAGATATGACCAGTGTTATGTCCCAGGTATCACAAGACACCTAAAATGGGACGGGCAACATGTTCAGGCATGTGCATGGGTCCCAAACTGCCTGTCACCAGTGTGAGAGCTTGAAAGTCCAACTAGATAAATCAAGATGTCTGATCTTTCTGGAACACAGTCAAATGATGAAAACGCAGTACATACAGTATGATTACATCTACTTACCTCCTAGCCAAAGTTGCAAGCATCCTCCAAACACCTGCTCACTGAGGTGGGCTACCCCTGGAAGATCAGCATGTTAAAGATTTGGAGGTCCAGTAAACTGGTGAACTCCAGCAGGCTGCTGTAATGAGCACCCCTCCCTTACAGACAGTGACTTTCTGTTCAAAAGGCTCTGCTGATCACAGCTGTGCAAATAGGGTGAGAAGGAAAGTTTTTTTCTGGAGGGAGGATTTATGTCTTTCATAGATCAAGCTCCATTTGAAATCCAGGAGAAGATCAGGACAGGTAGTGAGGCATGAATATAACATATAAACTTCAAGATAGTATTTAATATATGAGATCTTTGTTAAAGATTAAGAAGGGACTGATGATATCTTGAGTATTCAGCATACCTTTGAAATATTGCCAGATATTCAGGTTTTCAACATCAAAGGTAAATGAAAGTTGAACTGCTTAAGAGTAGAAAAGGGAGGTGAAGGAATAAAGGTATAATGTTGGCAAATATTTTGTTGCTTTCTCCGAGCCACTCTAATCAACACAAGTCAAAATATTTTGCAACAGGAAGGAAAGGATAACTTGTACACTGAGGTCTTTTATAAGAAAGGAAGTTCAGTCAAAGTGTGTATTTCCTAAACGCCAGAGAAACAAATACTTTCAGCATCAAACAACAGAAAGCTAGAGCAAATTTTCCAGGCACAGCTCACCTCTTCTTACAAGGCAGGTAGAAGACCCACAGGAAGAGGATGAGACACAAGCTGAGATGCTGGAGAGCTAACATAGATTCGTTCTGTACTGAATCGTGTTAAATTCCATCAATACTCTGAAACAAAGGCATGAGGCCTGAGGCTTTCTGTTATCAAACTTTCAGGCATATATTTCTTTCCTTTTATTTATGTATTTATATTCTACAATATACTACCATCCTACTCTGCATTGTTTAATCTTATATGAATTGGCATTGGCTGTACTATCTTGGGAGCACACTAACTGGTGCACTGAAAAAGAACTGGTCACTGCCTATGTGTTTGTAGAGCACTGCAATAGTTGCAGTTAGCTGCTGAAGCAATGGATTTGCGAAGAAAAAAGCATATTTTTTCCTGCTCTGGACATGTACAGATAATTTTTTTTTTTTTTTTGCACACATGCATGTTACAGAATTCCAAGTCTGCAAAGTCAAGTGCTCTGTTTGAGGCTCTTATAATATGTGTATTATACACTGTAATTTGGAGAAATGCTGCTGCATTGTGATGCTTTTGGTTTTGGTTTGTTTGTTTTTTTTTCAGCACTGCGACATAAAAGGGAGTAAAAATATAATTTTATAGACACCATGTTGTATAGTATTTGAGAAGTCTATAAAATTTTATCCATATCACCACAAATCAAGGTGCATGAGATGCTTTTTGCTTTATCAGGTCTTGGGCCATTTGTGTATGACTTAAGGATCAGAGAGGATCATGTGCTGTGGTTAGTACGGAACTGCCAGAACTGCTAATTTTTTTCTGGGTCTGTACTTGTAAACCTCATCATTTTATGTGATATTTTAAGTATACATCACCAAAAGAGTCAATGGTTTCAGCTGCATAACAGAAAGCATAGAATAACTCAGGCTTATGTTCACATATTTTCTGTTTTTCAGGCAGGGTGGTTCAAGAGAAAAAAAAAAAGAAGCCTACACAGGTATTGTTAGATGGGATAAAAGTGCCTACCTACAAAGGGAAGGAACAAACCATAATAATATATTTGCACTCTTTTTTTTTTTTCTGTAAGAATAGTGTTTTCCTTGACCTCCTTCAGATAGAAATAAATGTTTTCTGAGGGTAATGTGGAGGTTTGTCCATGCTGCTGCGCTGTGTTTCTTGCCATTTCACTACTGGCTGTGAAAAACTTACTCCACTCTTTAACCGTCTAGAAAGTTCACTTGGTTTTGCTGATGAAAGTGCTTTAACTTCAGAAGTTAATTGTTTGCAAACTATAAAGGATTTGTTATTCTTTCAGTGCCTAGTTCTGTTTCTGTTTTAGTAACTCTGACCAGTTTCCATCAGCTTCTTTACCCTTTATGTAGATAGGTTTAGTTTCCTTTATATGAGACAAATTGATAACTGCAGGGCAAATAAATAATCAGAATAGTTCTCCCTCATGTGCATCATAAATGCTAAGAGGCATTGCATGGGATAAATGTAATTTCATCTCCTTACATGCCCTATTCTTGTCATCTTTACTGAATGTGAATTTTGACTTGCTGTCTTGCTTCCATTTCTGCATATTTAGGCACTTTGAATCACTTGAGAGGACCAGCCTGCTCCTCTGCACAGCTGTCAGTTGCACAATTGCCCTTCAGATCACATCTGTCATGATATCAGAACAGCATCATGATCACCTGAATTCACTTCTTAACATCAGGTAACAAAGTGTCACAGAGACATTTTTCCATCAGGCTTCTAACCTCTTATCAAAAGGCTGAGATTCTCCAATATTGCCTTTCTAAAAAGAGAACTTGCCTTACTCAAACGGTGCTGCAGTGCTCGCCACCACATTATACATACACAATGTATATTAATAATATTATATTAATACTGCCTTATGCTACAGCAATATATTTTATAGTATTATAATATATTATATGATATACATGAAATATGTATATTTTGCTTGGTACAAATTCATTATATATTAATATCTTAATACTGCTATGTTAATGTAATTATCGATATATTAATTAGATATATTAGCATATTATTATAGATAGTATTTATGCATTTTTATATATATATACACCTTGCCGTATGTGTATACATATGTATATATACACCTGTGTATACACACACACACAAAGTTGCTGTAGAAGCAATTAATTTTCTACTGTAAAAAATACACATTTTTCTGGCTGGAATTTATCCAGTCTTAGTTACAATCACTGATTTATATATATATTTTTTTTTCCTGATAGATTTAAGTGTGAAGTATTAACATGATTCTTTCCTCTGGATAGACAGTTGCAGCCTAGAATGAAATCACCAGTAAAATGTCCTAAGGGATACATATACTGAACTTCTTAAGTGTTTTTAAAAGCTAATATAATAGCATTCATTGCAGCCACCATTATTAATTTCTTTTAAACAGTATTTGTTAGGTATGTTAGTTACCATGCAACAAGTGACAGTCTATTATTGGTTTGAGTTATTCCCCGGGGCACCAGTCCAAGGTGTGACACATCTTAGAGTCTCCTCAAGCTTAAAGCTCACTACAGCAGTAACTGCTGACTGGATCACCAGTGAAGGCAAAGGGCCACCAGCAGCCCCAGAGGGTGGCTGAAGCGGGGGGTGATGGTGAAGCAGGAGAGGAAAGGAGGCTGCTGAGTGTGCTGGCACCTTCCCCTCATGTCAGGCTTGACCATTATCATGTACCAGCATCTGGGAGTCCATAGTGCAACCCTGGTATAATATTTTGAGGGGCAGACTGCCCACCCACCCCAGGGCTCTGGGGTCAGTGCATCACCTCCCCATCCCTGTGGGTCAAAGCCCTTTGTAAAGTCTTGGCATCCTCTTACTTTCTCTGGGACTTTGGCCTAACTCAAAACTCTGGGGCATCCCATTCTGGTATTTTTATTTCTGCATATTTTCTAGCACAGGTGGAGATGTGACATGGTTTCAGTCAGCAAGGCTGCACTCATATCATGATGGCAGCAGACTGAAGTCATATGTGGATTTGGCCTCACATGCCAACTAAATGTCTTCTGCTTGCTGTCTCTCAAGCTGTCTCTTGAAGGTTAGAGGTGGACTAGCATCTGAACTCCATCATTGAGACCTTTTTCTTATCACCATGGGACCTGTGTCTTCCTTTCTTAGTCTTCCATCCTACAAGAAGATAAATTTTGAATTGTCTCTTCCCTTGAATATTCATCTGACATATACCTACTCTGCAGTAACGATTCTTAGGATCCCAAATATTGGAGATATACTTAACTGCAGTGTGAACAGAAAAATTGTTTAGAAGCCATGGCAAGTTCCTCAATCAATGAAGATTTTTATACTGTGGAAAGCCCTCTGTCTCTTGCTTTCTTACATACCCCTCTACATAAATTGTGAAGAAAAGAGATAGCTAGGATAGTGAAGGACATTGTTATTTTTCACAGGAAAAAGACTCTCTAAATACTTTTTGTTGTGTTTCTTAATAAATACAAGCAGTCAGGTGTCTATTATACAATGAATTAGGCCTCCAGTAATATTTTTAAGGCAGCTGTATGACTTCACAGAATCATAAAAGTCATGGACAGATTAAATGATCTAAGATGATATACTCATTTTTCCATTCCTCTCCTGGTAAACGATTGTGCTCTGAGCGATGTTTTTCCAGTGTTTTTTTTCTCAGTTCTTTTTAGAGGAATCAGACAATAGGGGCTCCCATTGTTTTCTCAGGAGGTTATTCCAGAGCCAAAAATTTCTCCCTAGATGTAATCAGTATTTTTTTCATAATATTATTGTATTTTCTTGTAGCTCATGTTATTAATTTCACTAATAGTCAGATTGTATCTTTGTGGTGTTGATGCTCTCAAAACCCTCACAGGTAGTTGCTGTGATACATATATGTATCTTCTCTCAGTCACGTGTTGGTCTTAAATGAGAGCTGTACCAGTGGGTTCCTGTGCCTGTCTACTGTTACCTTGGATTTAATAAATTCGTTCCAAAATAGCGATCTTCTAATAAAGATGCCTCAAAAGTCTGTTTTTCCTTGCTTTATTTTTTTAACTGGTCTTCTTTGCTGTGTTGTCTAGTTTTGTTTTTCTGCATAGTCTATAAATTGAATGTGATATTGCAGGTTTAAATATGGGGGTTTTTGTTTGAGAACAGATGTTAATGTGCCAGTTCCTCCCAGTGAGGTGGAGGTTCTTAGGTACTTTGAGCTAAGAATACACACAATGAAACTTCCTTATCTCACAGATAAGCACTATCCTTTTTAAAGTGTTCTAGTCATTCACATCTTTAACTTGTACAAAGTCACAGGCAAAATATAGAAAACTTGTTCATACTCATGCCAAAACTAGGACAAGTTCTGCCTTTCATCAGCAGGTGTATTGTTTAGTATGACCAACATCTACAAAAGCATTGCAGCTGATATGATTTGGTTTGCAATACAAAACAAATGCCTTTCTACTTGTTTAATTTGACTGTGAGAAAGAAATCCTGTGAAAGCATATTCTTACAGACCTAAAAGTTGGCTATAAAAAGTATTCCTCTCTTCTTAAATCTAAGTTAGAGCCTCAGTAGTATTTCATTCCCCTGAGAATGTCATGAATGTCTAAAAGATACCAAGTTAATTTCTGCTGAAACTTCATTGAGTCAAAAAGTACTATAGATAATTTCAGAGCACTGTGCAAAAGAGTTGTCAGACTACAGCACTTAGAAGTGCTGGATGTTACAAGTACCTAATGAGTATGGTATGCTAAAAGCACCTCCGTTCCATTACACTTGAGATAGTACTCGAAGTAATTTCCATCTGGCTGGCTCTCAAGTATTTGCTGTTGTTCCTTTCTGAACTACAGTTAAAAAAGAAGAAAGGCTCTTTTCCACACTGCATTCCACATTTCTCGGCTCAGATTTTCTCTTTCAAGATCCTTATAATTCATTAGGCTGGAAGGTAAAATGAAAGTTTAAAATAAATAGAGGTAGATAGATAGATAGATAGATAGATAAAAGAAGCCTTTCAAAATGACGTAACGTGGATTGCAAGTAGATCAGTACAGGAGTCCTAGCCAGTGTGCAGAGGAAATTTGGTTGCTCCCTTGTGTAAATGCAGGGAGGAAGAAGCAAGGGACCTTTATAGGACAGGTATCTCCTACATAGGCACTATCTAGGGGGATCAGATCATAAAAGCAATGGTATCATGAATTATTCCCTTTGCACAAGTGAGGAGAAGATCCTATAGATCAAAAAGGCATGGCCAGAGGAGAGCTAGTGCAGTGAGATTTCAGCTTTGTGGCACATCTTGCTTGCTAGCTGAGTCCATAGTTGGAAAACTAACTTCTCCCTTTCTCAGTAACACAATTCCTCAGGTACCTTGAGGTTGAGCTAAGAAAAATTATTGTTTACTGTGATTGTCCTATAAAAGGAATTGATGGAAAGAAGCTTTTGTTGAACAATGGGATCCGGTCAGCAGCTTAAAAATTTGAAGTTTCCTTCATGAGCATATCTGAAGTTTCTTTCATAAGTTTGTTCATTGACATGTCACAAAAAAACTACGGTGTTTTTCCATTCACAGAACTGAAAAAATTAAGAAAACAGTTGTACAAATTTAAGTGGATAAACCCAGATACCCCTCATAGCAATTGGAAATAAATCAACTCTTGCAGAATATAATTCGTCTCATCCTCTCTACAACCATCTAACAGGAAATGACTTGACCTTTGAAGAGGTATCTATGCCTTTCTATTTGTGTTTAAGGGTGAGGTATTTGCACAGTCTTTGTTCCTGCATTTGTCAACACAGATTCTTAGACCAACAGAAGGGGAGATGGGACAGAGTTAATATGAGTAGGTAGTGGACAGTCAAAACATCCGCATTCTCCTGTTCCTTTCCCCACTGAAGAAATCATAGAGTCATTTTGGTTGGAAAAGACCTTCAAGATCATCAAGTCCAAGCATCAACCCAACACTGTCACTAAACCATGTCCCTAAGAACCTCATCTATGTCCTGTGAAGGATTTACACAGTGCTTCCTACACGTTTACATGTGGAGGAGTCCCTGTGTGCCAATGTTGTGTCTCGGCTTGTCTTCAGTCCTGCCTGGTTCTAACCCAGAAGATGGGAATCCTGTGTATTTTCATTCAAGTTTTCTTGAATGCTTCTCTGAGCAAATTATTTCTGAGATTTCAGCTCTCTAGCCATGTTAAGCTAAATAAAGTCATACTTGTAAACTTCTATTGCACATATGGCAACCAGGCTCCCATATTCCTATCTGTTTTTTGGCAAACTGCTTGACTAAGCAGTAGAGTTTATTAAAAGTACAGTTGCCTGAAATTGTTGTTTTAGAAGTTTCTAAATGCCCGTTTAAAAGACTCTTGTGCCTTTCTAAGCAAGTACAGCTGCTAGTATATGAACTCAGTCTCAGTCTCCAAAAGAAAATATTGCATGATCCACTGTGTCATGCAGACGATGAGGGGTTTCTCTTTGTTAGTTTGAGGGGGCAAGTAGTTTTGAATATCACAAAAGGCTGATATTTTTATTTGGGCTGTGCAACGGGAACACAGACATGTTGCGAATGATGTTTATGTGAGTGTTATAAACTCTTTAAGATTTTGTAAACTCTCTCATCTGCCGATCAGTTATTGCATGCATAGGTGTAAATTTCATTTACTCCTCCACAGAAACAAAATGCTTCCATTTGCTGGAAGGGGTTACCACCATGCTGTCACTCGGGAGAAAAGCATGAAGAGCATGCAGAGATGAAGTATGTCTCCCATGAGGCTTCCTGGAGAGTTTCCTTCATGGGAGCTCTGTGAGGAGAATGGGGAGAATATAAAACTTGAGAATCTGACACTAGACGCACCTTCAGTACGCTCCCCACTTACAAGAATGCAACATTAGCTGATTTTGTGTGTGTGTGTGTGTGTGTAAGGCCAGTTATTATATCAGAAACTCATGTTTTACAAATACTTAGACATTTTTTCTATCTAAATCTATATATTCTAACAACATTGGTATTGAAAGGTATCTATCAGGTACACAGTGATAATGTTGTTTCACACAGGAATGACATTTAGGACTTAGTTGTTTTCTACAAAGAATTGGGATAGAGGAACCACTTCCCCCAAAAGGCTCTAATCCAGTAATCATGAAGTCAGTAGTCATTTATCCCTAGATAAGATTCTAGCATCCAAACTGTGAGGCTACCAAAAAACCCCAGAGATTTTCAAATGCCAGATGAATCACATGCCTCCACTTATCATTAAGGAACGGAAAGAGCCAGTGATGACTGCATTCAAGCAGTAAATCCAAAACAACTGCTCCAAGCTTCTTCAGCGTGAGCAGTGCCAATGAGGCCAGACAGCATATTTGGCCTTCAGAGTCTGGGCATATGTGTATATGTGTGCAGCCACCTTCTTCTGTTTAAAGAAACAGGTTTATACTATTGTCTTGCACACAAATCCACAGCTAAGTGAGCTGAGGGGAACTGTAGACCAAGTTATTTCCACAGTACCCAGAGTCTGCTTACTAAAGTGTAATGGTTTTAAAATCCTCTAGTACACTGTGTTCTCACTCTCTAAATGTGCTGGAAAGCAGACTGCATATGTTGTCTTACCAGGTTTTGGTGATGTAAGCTCCATGCCATCCTGCTGCAGGTGAATAAGACTATTTTAGTACAGTCCAGGCATGCAGTAGTTATCACAGACTTGAAATCCTGGAGCAGGCAGGGGTGCAGAGTAGCGAGCATTACTGGGAAGCTGTACTAATGAGGCAAAAACCTGGTATACTCTCATTACCTAAGCATTTATAGAGAGATTTACTCCAGAAATGTCACCTGATTCATTGATGTTATCCATCCCATTACATTTGATTGATAAGGGAAATACTTAAAAATGCTGTAATACTCCATGCAAAATTATGTCATTCAACATTGCTCCTATCTCTAGATCTTCATAGGATATACAAAGAGGGAAAATGAGAAGAGAGCCTAATCTGCTCTGGCATCCACAAAAAGGAATGGGAATTTTGCCATTAAGTGAGGCAAAGATGTCTTATTTGTATCTTATTTGAATGTGAGATCTTTCTAATCACAATTATTTGTTTTTGGTTTTGTTTTTGGTTTTGGTGGGTTTTTTTGCATCTCCTTTAACTGGTAAGTTAAGGAGCCTATGATCAAAATACATTGTGTTCTGTTACTGAACCTCAGTGGTAATATTTTGCAATTATCTATTTTAACATGCTAGGGGATTGGCAAAAGCTTTTATTTTGGAAGCTTCATTTTACAATCAAATTGCATATGAAGGCCTGACTTAGCAGAGTTTACTTATATATTTTTCAAAAGGATCAAACTCACAAATAACCCTGGTGGTACTGGGAGCTGCAGAACGATTGCCAAGAGTGGTCCTTTTTAAAAAGTAATCCTCTTAATTTCCTGTACATAGTAATCGCCCAAAATAATAAAAAAAAATTAAAAGGGATTGTCTACAAAAACATCAGGAAGTAGAATGAGGTCAGAGGAAAAGTTGTGATGAAAATGAGCTCAGCAGGGATATTATTAACCAATCCACACATACTGGTGATACAGTGTGAATACTGTCTTCAAGTAAGAAATCCTTCTTCGAATGTCTTTGGTACACACCTGAGCTCATTTCAAACTTTCCTGAGGGTCCAAGAGAATTGCCATAGGCTTTTTCCTATTTGTCTGCCTCTGCCCTCCTGAGTTTTAGCCTGAATTGAGTCACCTGATCTTAGAAGTCAGAGTAGAAATTGCAGAACATCAGAATGACACCATTGTTGTTGCAGGGTACTACCTTAATTTCTGTACCTCTGAGGGTACAACAGCAACTTTACCTAGTCTGACCCTTTAAACAGGATCAGTTCTGATCCTAATGCACATATTCCCAAGAAGTCAAGCAAACTGGCATTAAGAGCGAAGCAAGGCAGAGATCAGAGGCTTTATGTTGCTGCTGGGCTAAGGCAGAGGCTCTGTGTGGCCTTGAGGCTGCTTGCAGCTGACGTTGGTAGGAGGAGGTGTTTGTGCCAAGGGAAGAGCAGCTTAAGATGCAGGCTGGAAAAATAACCCACAGGAGAAAACCTGTGAGCAAGGTGAAGTTCGGGGACAAGTGATCATAGAGGAACTAGCTTCAGCCCACTTTCAGACTGCAAAGGTTTTAGCTTCTCCTGAGCTTCTGCTGCAGTGCTTAAGGAGTGAAGAGGCTGACAGCTCATTTCCCCTGTAGGGGAGAGTCACAAGCTGCATTCATTTCTGGTGCTCCCCTGTCATTTGTGACTAACTGGGTGCCCTAGAGCCAAGTATTTGAGATCACCTGGAAGAGTCTTAGTCTCTCGTCATGGCATCGGTTCACAGTATCACAGTATCACAGTATGTTTGGTATTGGAAGGGACCTCAAAAGATCATCTAGTCCAATCCCCCTGCTGGAGCAGGAACACCTAGGTGAGGTCGCACAGGAACATGTCCAGGCAGGTTTTGAATGTCGCCAGAGAAGGAGACTCCACAACCTCCCTGGGCAGCCTGTTCCAGTGCTCTGTCACCCTTACTTAGAAGAAGTTTTTTCTCAAATTTAAGCGGAACCTCTTGTGTTCCAGCTTGATTTCATTACCCCTTGTCCTATCATTTTTTGCCACCGAGAAAAACCTGGCTCCATCCTCATGGCACTCACCCTTTATATATTTATAAACATTAGTGAGGTCCCCCCTTAGTCTCCTCTTCGCCAAACTAAAGAGACCCAGCTTCCTCAGCCTTTCTTCATAAGGGAGGTGCTCCACTCCCTTAATCATCTTCGTTGCCCTACGCTGGACCCTCTCCAGCAGTTCCCTGTCCTTCTTGAACTGAGTGGCCCAGAACTGGACACAATATTCCAGATGTGGTCTCACCAGGGCAGAGTAGAGGGGAAGGAGGACCTCTCTCGATCTACTAGCCACCCCCCTTCTAATACACCCCAGGATGCCATTGGCCTTCCTAGCCACAAGGGCACAGTGCTGGCTCATGGTCATCCTGTTGTCCACCAGGACCCCCAGGTCCGTTTCCCCTACACTGTTCTCTAATATGTAATTTCCCAACCTATACTGGAACCTGGGGTTGTTCCTGCCCAGATGCAGGACTCTACACTTTCCCTTGTTAAATTTCATTAGGTTATTCCCCGCCCAACTCTCCAGCCTGTCCAGGTCCCGCTGGATGGCAGCACAGCCTTCTGGCTTGTCAGCCACCCCTCCCAGCTTAGTGTCATCACCAAACTTGCTGATAGTACACTCTATTCCCTCGTCTAAATCGTTAATGAATATATTGAATAATATTGGCCCCAGTTCGCTCTCCTGGGTTTGTTCCTGATTCTGATAAGCCCTTTCCATAAGAATAATCTGTGGTTAGGCACCCCACTCAGCCTCGAGGAACAGCTGGAGAGCCCCTCATATTCTGTGTTATTTCACACAGGTTTAGACAGTCTCAGGTTTGAAAGTTTCACTGGACCCAACAGCTGCCCTGGCACAGAGCACGCTAGAAGTAACACCCGTGTCTATACATGCAACATCACAGAGGCATTTTCCAAGACTCTGAAGTCATTGCAACCCTCTAATTCACATCCCACAGGGATTTCAGTAAGTTCATATGTTTGGTCTTCAACCCATGTGCTGTAGAGAGGCCTAAGGAAAATGGGATTTACAAGGAGTCCTCAGCACTCCCCTAGACCTGCTTCTGTTCAAAAGTGGCAGTAACACTCAAGAAACTACAGGACATTTTCAAAAGTCCTTCTTCGATGCCACTTTTGTGATGATGGGACAAGGTATTTTTCTTTCTAAAACTTGAACTTTCCCACACTGTTTTTTGAATTGTGAACAATATCAAGAGGGTTTCTTAGCTCAATGTTTTAGGATGGTTTTAAGATAGTTATTTAAAATAAGCTAGCTATATGCTCTTTTTTTCTCACTGAGGGGGAGGGGGGAAACAAAACAAAACAAAACAAAACAAAACAAAACAAAACAAAACAAACTAAGAAATGCACCTGATACCCTAAAAAAACTGTAGACAATGAAAAGTCCAGGCTTATATGAAATTCTAAACAAGCGTCACTTCAATATATTTTTATTCCTCTAATGAGCTCATTTTTCAGTGACTTTTCTTATCTGATATTCCTGGAGGGCCCTTGGCATTCTTTGTATTTTTTCCCTTTTGCTTTCAGCTGCTTCATAGTTCCCTTTCTACTTCAATCTTTCATTGAGATGCTAAGCTGAGTGTCAGACTTTAATTAGGTGACATTTGTGGCTAAGGAGACATGCTTTTTTAAACTAAATAAGAGAAGGTACTCTAAAATTCAAATGCACTATAAATGGCAGCTTTATGTGTGGGAGGAGGCAATACTTTTATCGGAGTGGTCATTAGCATATTTCTCATGTGTTACGTTGGAAAGAAACTTACAATAACATTCATTTTTTGCTGCCCAACATAGTTCCAATCTTGCTAGTCTGTCTTGCTAATTAAATCTTTTTCACAATTATGCAGTTAAAATTGGCAATGCCTGGCAAGCACTTTGATTTAAATCCTCTTGGAGTCAATGTTGCATTGTTATAAGAAGACCTATGCTTTTAGCGTACTTATTTTGGCATTTTGCAGTCCTAATTCTAGTAATGATAATAACTAAAAAATGTTGCTAGATTTACTTTGAAAAAAAAAAACAAATGGTTCATTTACAGAGTACCCAGCCTGGTTAGGTCTTGCCTGAATTCCCCCTCTGGTAAAAGAAGTAGACGGAGGTCATACAGTATTAAATATGGGAACATGCATGTAAGATTTGGTCACTGCATTAAGATTAAGCTATCGTGGTAGGTTTCACATATCAACATTAGCATCCATGGGGATATTCATGTGTTTCAATTTGAGTCATTAAAAAAGTTATTGAATTAAAAAAAAAAAAAAGTAAATAGCAAGGCCAAAGGTAGGGGGCAAAGATGGATATAACAGATATTAAAACAAGTAAACAAAATAATGTAGTCAATCTATATGTAGCTGCACAGCTATAGAGATCTTCTGCAGAGATTAATGGATTATATATCAAATTCAAGAGAGTTCTGAACCATCCCACAGCTTTTTTTCCTGAAGTGGAATCTTAAGCATTTCAGAATAGTGCCTCTGATACAATCTTGGTTCAATTTCTGTAGGTGAAAGTCCTATTAATCCTTGAAGAACTTTCCAGAAGAACAAGAAGGTTAAAAAGTGTTGTTTTGAAGTGAGTGAAAATGAAATAAAATTTTTTCTTAGATAAGAGAAAAATAAATTGCTATCTCAATTAAGCATTATCAGGAAAGGAAATAAACTTCTGTTTTGTTGTAGTAGTAGCGATAAGGGAGATCATTACAGTCATCGTGTACTGCAATTGTTTGTCTTTGACCTTGCTTTTTTCCTGGACAGCATGTTTTGTCCATTCTGGACAAAAATTGAGTGCAATGAGACAGGAGGGACAACAGATCTTTCCAGTCTGAGTTACAAAGGATCTAAAGAGCTATTAGTGTCTTTGAACTAATCCAGCAAAGCATTTTGGGTTAGATGCACATTTAGGATAGTAAAATTTACATGACACATTAAAAAATTCTTCCTTGTTACCACGATAACTACACGTTTAACCATCGCTCGATTATTTAGTGCAAAATATACAAAATGCCAGCTCAGAAACTCCCTTGCACATCTTGATGGCAGTCAGGATACACTTAAAAATAAACAAATTCTTAAGTGCTTTGCTGATCTAGGTAAGAGTCCCATCTCAGATATGTTTTTCTACCTGACTTCAGTGTGAATAAATACATCTATGAGGATTACTTGTCAGCAGAAGGAGTCTGAAGATCAGACATTTAACCTTTAAAATATCTTAAGTTTCTTTCATAGAATCAGCCCTTATATGTCTAAAATAACACTCATATTTTGTAGTCTTCTTAAGGCTGGTGTTTGATGTTTTGGGGTCTTTTTTCAAAGTCATGGGGATGAAGACTTACACATCCTCCCTTGGCCAACTTAGTCCTTAATTATTTGTCATGTGATCAGCCACAGACTTGATCCTACACCAGTGAAAGCTGCAGGCTGTAGACATCAGGTCCATCATCTTACCCATTGAGATGAAGCCTACTAGACAAACACAGTTCTAGGAGAATATGTTTCCTGCACAAGTGCAGATTTGTCCTGTGCAGGTGGACAGCCAGGAGACTCCCAGAGGTTTTGGTCTGAGTATGCCAAAAAATGGCAGCCAACATAAAGCAGGGGTGGCAAACACTTTATATTTTTGTTTGGGTGTGGGCTGGTAGGTTTGTTGCCACCTTTCCAGTTCTCAGGGCTGCTGCATGGATGTTCTGCTTTGGCAGCACTGGGGTGAGGCACGGCCAGGGCAAGTAGCTTGCTTTAGCAGCTGGAGCACAGAGCTCGTAATTGGGCCTACTCTTGTCACCACTGGTGCCCATTACTGCATTTTTCCAGCAAGCCAATATATTGCCCATGAGAAAAATTGAATGCCCCTTCATTTCGCTAAGCTCACAACAGCCATTTAGTATCAAGATTTTTAATCCTGAAATCTAGGAAACAGGAGTGGAGATTTCTCCAAGAAGATGGAGGAAATGAACTTGGTTTCTCACATTCTGACAAGTGCCTGAGGGAAATGCTCACTAAGAAAAAGACAGAGTAAAGAGTGCATCTACTCTTACCACAAATTATATTAAATGTTTGTAGTAAATTTGAAATGTCGTTGAGCTCTGGTAAAAAGAGCACAGACAGAGGAAAACCATTTACCTGCATAATGTTGAACCCAAGGCAGCTCTAGGAAGAAAGCATCTGAATAATATAGTTATCTAGGTCTGCAGATTCTTCTCAGACATTGCACTGTGTACTTTTTATTTGAAAAAGCTTGCAAAAATTGTTACAGTGTTAACCCAAATCCAATGTAAATGAAGTCAATTAAATTGGGTAAGCCAATAATAAAGAACAAATTACAGGACTCAAAACAAACAAACAAATAATTATTAATTTAACTTTTCAATTTTTGAAACAAACAAAAAAAACCACCTAGTGTTTGCACAGCATCGAAGAAATGAGTTCTGATTGATAGTCAATGCTTCAAATATATCAGTAAAGCATCTAAACACACTTAGATGCTTTCCTGAATCAGAGCTCTTGTCCAGCATATCTTAGTGCTGTTCCCTTCACTATGCTTTCTAATGGTTTATTAGAGCCATGCTAAATGTGCTTGACTTTTTCCAAGATTATGAAAGACAGGTAAAATGAAACTACTGCCACTCCCATGGCTTCTCTCACTTCTAGTTTTGTTTCTCTAACAAAGAAGATTTCAGCAGAAATTTCAAGACGCATTTTCTCTTGCAGTTTATTTCTTCTTAAACCTTTAAAATTGAAAAGAATATACGGGGAGTTTCAATCTACCTAGCTGTATATACCTATACATATTTATCTTACTATTTCTCTTCATATACACAATCATATCTCAAAAATATGGGGGGAAAATACCCAAAGTTTATTTATCTTATTTAATTTAATGACACAGTAACATGCCTGTCCATGACTTCAGTCTAATTGGATTTAAAGCAAGCATAGAAAAATATTCGACTTTGAATAAAAGTCAGAGTTTAACCCCACCCTTCCTCCCACATCCAAACCCACCAGCCCAGAGAGAACCTAAAATAATAACACAGAAATTCTGCAATATGGCCTCAAGGTCAGAGATTCATGTTCTGCTACATCAAATACAAATCTGATCTTAAAAGCACCTGATTGAAACAGTACTCCTCTGTTTAAAATTCAGAGTTGTGCATTCAAGTGCCAAAGCAGATCTTAGTGTTGTGTTTACAGGTAAGAAGGGAAATTTCATACAGCCGTTGTTGCGGTTTAACCCAGTAGGCAGCTAAAAACCACACATCACCATTCATTTACTCCCCCACTGCTGTGGGATGGGGGACAAAATCAGAAAACAGGTAAACCTTGTGGCTTAAGATAAAGTCATTTTAATAAGACAGGAAAGGAAAATATTAATGCTAGTGCTAATAATAACAAAATTAGAATATATTAAACAAGCGATGCGCTATGTGATTCCTCACCACCCATCAGCCTATACCCAGTCAGTTCCCAAGCAGTGGTCACCATCCCCCAGCCAACTCCCCAAGCTTATATACTGAGAATTACATCATATGGTATGGAATATTCCTTTGGTCAGTTTGGGTCAGCTGTCCTGGCCATGTCCCCTCCCAGCTTCTTGTGCACTGGCAGCCTCCTCACTGAAAAGTCCTTGACTTGTTATAAATATTGCTTAGCAACAACCAAAACATCAGTGTATTATCAACATTCTTCTTATACTAAATCCAAAACACAGCACTATAACAGCCACTAGGAAGAAAATTAATTCCAACCCAGTCAAAACCAGGACACCACTGTTACTCTGGTTTTCTTAGTGGGAAATACAGGTTTGTACAGAGTCATTATTCTGCGCTACCAGATTTGCTAACTGTTGACTTCATTTAGATGATTTCTTATGTACTCTGGCACTGGGAAAGTCAGTGCTGAATTCAGGGAGTCACAGAGATGGAGATTTGGTCAAGTTGTTTTCCAGCACCACAATAAAAGTTAGCATTTATTGTACAGGTGTGTCTCAGCTAGATATCTGTGCCTGGAGTACACCACACAAAATATTTGCTCTAGGGCTGCTACTCCTCCTTTCCCTTTCTTTACACACAACTATGTAAAGGTGAATCTACCAAACATATTTGGGGAAAGTAATTTGCAACTGCTACTTATATTTTCCTGTGTTATTCACTCCTCTTCCAACAGCATTGGTGTAGGGCATGGCTATAGTACTATTTATTCCTGTAGAGGCTTTTCTTTTAAATTTACTTTCAACTGCTAACACCAAGACCAAAAGCTTTTGAAGGTCCAACTATCAGTGGAATTTAGCTGCTGAATTAGACTTTAAGCACACTTGACGATGGAAATGAGTATGGGTATGCCTAAAAAATTTTGCTTGGGTGTCGGAATGGGCAGGACTCCCCTGAAGAGAGCAGCTGAGAGTAGACCACAGCTAGATTGCTCCCAGGCCTGTCACTGACTCCCTTCATGCGAGTGCCAATATCTCTTCTTGAATGCAGTGCAGAAAAGCCATATAAATATACAGGTCATCTTTCAGTTCTTCCCTCAGACCCAGGGGAAGCCTGGAGATTTATTTATCTGCAACGCCGACATTCCTTTTTCTTTCTTATGATGAGGTCAGGACAGAATTGCCACCCACTCTGAATCATAACATGGTAAACCTCAAAGCTGTGACGCAGAAATGAACAGCGGGTCTTGTGTTCCCATAGAGAAAGAGAAGGATGTGTAGTCAGAGAAAGCGTTGTGACTGTGACTCTTCTTTTGATATGACTGGATTAAAATAGTGTTCACAGTTCATCCTTACTTTCCTTAAAAAATAGTCACTGATGGTATTAATGATACTTTGCTGCAAAAAGGCATTAACCGCTCATAATGGCATGGCTCTGCTTCGCTACAGTTCTGTTAGAGTTCCTAAAGGCAGTTTGTTTAATGTAAGTTCTGATTCCTCATCCTTGCGAGCGCATTTACAGTACATCACAGAATCACCGAATCACAAAATGTTAGGGATTGGAAGGGACCTCAAAAGATCATCTAGTCCAATCCCCCTGCTGGAGCAGGAATACTTAGATGAGGCTACACAGGAATATGTCCAGGCAGGTTTTGAATGTCTCCAGAGAAAGAGACTCCACAACCCCCCTGGGCAGCCTGTTCTGGTGTTCTGTTACCCTCACTGTGAAGAAGTTTCTTCTCAAATTTAAGTGGAACCTCCTGTGTTCCAGTTTGAACCCATTACTCCTTGTCCTATCATTTGTTGTCACCAAGAAGAGCCTGGCTCCATCCTCATGACACTCACCCTTTACATATTTATAAACATATTTACAAACATGTCTCAGTCTCCTCTTCTCCAAACTAAAGAGACCCAGCTTCCTCAGCCTTTCCTCATAAGGGCGATGCTCCACTCCCTTCATCATCTTCGTTGCCCTACGCTGGACTCTCTCCAGCAGTTCCCTGTCCTTCTTGAACTGAGTGGCCCAGAACTGGACACAATATTCCAGGTGTGGTCTCACCAGGGCAGAGTATAGGGGAAGGAGAACCTCTCTCAACCTACTAAGCACCCCCCTTCTAATACACCCCAGGATGCCATTGGCCTCCCTGGCCACAAGGGCACAGTGCTGGCTCATGGTCATCCTGCTGTCCACCAGGACCCCCATGTTCCTTTCCCCTACACTGCTGTCTAATAGGTCATTCCCCAACTTATACTGGAACCTGGGGTTGTTCCTACCCAGATGCAATACTCCACACTTTCCCTTGTTATATTTCATGAAATTTTTCCCGACCCAACTCTCCAGCCTGTTCGGGTCTCGCTGGATGGCAGCACAGCCTTCTGGCATGTCAACCACTCCTCCCAGCTTGGTGTCATCAGCAGACTTGCTGATAGTACACTCTATTCCCTCTTCCAAATCATTGATAAATATATTGAACAATACCAGCCTCAATACTGACCCTTGAGAGACTCCACTAGATACAGGCCTCCAACTAGACTCCACCCCATTGACCACGACTCTCTAGCTTCTTCTCTTCAGCCAGTTCTCAGTCCACCTCACTACCCGATCGTCCAGACTGCACTTCCTCAGTTTAGCTGTAAGGGTGCTGTGGGAGACTGTGTCAAAGGCTTTACTGAAGTCAAGGTAGACCACATCCACTGCTCTGCCATCATCTATCCACCTCATTATGTCTGTATTTGTAGTCCAAGTGTTTGTGTGTGTTTGCTCACGCATAGACACCCACATTTAAGAAAACAGCATCATACAAAGCAAGAACAGTATAGGTTATACATCATTAATTAATACCAACAAGATGCTAATATTTGGGGTTTTTTACATAGCAGAACAGAAAATATGACTATTGCATGTTAGAGCACCTTGTGTCTTTTCATGATCAGTCCTAGTTCCTATGTTCCCATGCCTGCAAACTTGAGGGTAAATAGCAAATATCCCACTGAGGGCTACCATCTAGCCATATGGCTGCACAAGAATGTCTGACACATTTACATTTTGGTAAGAAAGAAAAAAGTTTATATGGAAACTTTTTATAACATTTTACATGTCATAAGTTTGTACAAAGTTTGCAGTTCCTTCAGCTGTCATTGCATTTCCAGCATTGCACTCCAGCATTGTCTTCCAGCCTGCACTGCCCTATGATCCTACGAACTTGACACCTAACTCACACGTAGAGAGGAAAAGTATCCACAAAGCAGAACTTTCTTCTTCCTGGCCAAAGGGACATGCAAAGAACACACCTAATACAGTATTATATTGACAAAAAAGCAGAGAAAACAAACATTTTCTTTTGAAAAATTGCCACAGCACACAGCAGGTCCCCTCTGGCAACCTGCTGGCTGCTTACTGATGATGCTGACTAAACTACTCCCTGCATGGGATGCTGTTTGTCCTTGACCCTGGGTGACAACTGCCACAGGGAACCTGGATGTTTAAAAGCAAGACATTACAATGCTCACTGTTACGGTGTATAATTGTTTTTTAAATATATTTGTCATGTAGTTTGTTTGTTTTAAATGAAGGCTGAGATCCTGAAGACAAACTGGGGCCTGTTTTACGTCTTTTGAGAAGTGACTCTCTTAGGTGCAGGAAAACACTGTCCGATTGGAAATGCAAAGGAAACTCTGAATTTACTGCAAAATCTGATCATCAGATCCCTAAAGCAAAAGATACAACAGAGGAATGGAAGAGGTATAAATTTTGTAGTTAACTACCGCTCTCCAGACAGTACAACTCTTGTTTCCTCACCCTGTCCTTGAATTTTAAAAATGAATAAACATTAAAAACATCCAGTAAAATAATTAAGGCATGGAATACAAGCCTGATGGACAAAGGCAGCCAGATCTTGTTTCCACCCTTGTCAAAAACAATAGGAAATCCATTTCAGACATGAAAATAAACTTCTGCAGAAGAAGTCTGTTTCAAAGCCAGAATGAAATATGGTCTCTTCACACAGGTTTGTGTTTGCTGAGTTGCTATTCAAGCAAGGTCTTCTAAGCAGCAAAAAAAAGGAACTAAAAGTGCTGAAATACAGAATAATTCATCCAGAATAGGAAAATATTTGTCTCCATACTAATACCTGAAAATGGAGTAGAGTTGCATTACCTTTGCTTGTGTGACAGCCACTTTCTCTTTTTTTATCCTGTATTCCTGTGCCAAACCAAAGATCTAGTTTGATAATAATGACCTGAGTACTTCCTTCCACAGACAGAGTGACAACCATCAAGTTTTACACGTCAAAATGCTTTCATATACAAGGTAAATGTGAGGAAACGATCAGATGATCGACCCCTGTATTTCTTTTGTACAGCTCAGGATATCCTTAAAGAGCCTCTGCCACTTCTGGAAGACCCTCTGTTATTCCTATGTTGGGCTTTGCAAGGAAGCAGTACATATGGATAGAGGGACTGATCCTGGACACAAAAGGATAATCTGTCCATTTTCATCAAGAAAATAAGGACGGTGTTACAAAAGCCTCAGGAAAATAATAAAGATATGAAAACATGTCTATGTCAACTTCTCAGTGAGACACTGGCCCACAATTGAACATAAAGCCACAGACTAAACAGAGATTTCTTAACCATACTATTTCTTACCACACTATTTACTTTTCAGTAGTTTGATAACAGTACTACTGTTTTCTCACACTTGATTTCTGGCATTTTTCTTCATCATACTGGAATTTCTTCTATAGAGAAATGGGAAAGATATTACCAGAGGGAGAAATAAAAAGATTTTCTGTAGAAAAATTAAAATATGGTCAGAAAGGCTGGATTCTCTTTGACACTTAGCAAAAATTGTGATCATGATATACCATGAATTAAAAGATCCAGATGCATTAGATTTTTTTAAAAAGTATACTGTACTGCTGCCTATTCTGCTAGGTACTTAGAAAACTTTGTTAAAAGATTCCAAAATTAAGATTGAGTGGTTCCTTGGAGATTTGCTGCAATATGAAAACAAAACAAAACAAAACAAAACAAAAACAAAAACTATAAACAAAAACAAAAACACAAACAAAAAAATCCAATCAAACAAACAAAAACCAACCAACCAACCAAAACCCAACAACAACAACAACAAAAACAACAACAAAATCCACCAACCAACCAAAACAAAAACAAAAAAACATGGAATGTTTGCACCCTGCCAGTTAGTACAGCTGAATACTTTTGGAAATCAGATTTCACTGCACAGAGAAAGCATGGCTTTCTTTAGAAAGACCCCCCAAAAAAGAATTAGATGTTGTGCATTACCATAACTAATTTTCTTACTCAGCAAAGCTAAATGTCCATGGACTATCATCTCTTTGAGGTACATTTATCTTGTCATCACTTCCTATTCCATCTATAATGGCATGTTAGCTGGCTTCATTAATTCACAAGGTGACTGACTGTAAAATTAAATAGTTATTAAAAATATCTGTCTTCTCATTCAACCCTACATCAGGAAATTATAGCCTCAGTCATATGAATTACAGAAATTTAAGTAACCAGGAGGTGATGTGGAGGAAGAACAACAATTCTTTCCCACAGAGGACTTTGCCATTTCCAAATGTAAGTACAGTCTCATTAGAAATTATTTATGAAACAGAATTGTCAGCAGAAGAGCCACCAAAGCACAAGAAGCCAAGCAGGCAGGGGAGCAGGGAAGAGGCATGCAGGCAGCCTGCTTGGCTTCTGCCAGAAGGTTTTCCAAATGGCCAAAAACTTTTCCATTCTTACTGGTCACCAGGCACCAGAGAAACTGATGTTGCAATGGAGTATTTCTCTGTCCAGATCTAATCATGATGTGAATTAGTTTTTCTGGATTGAGAAAAATATTAGTCACTTTTAAAGGCGGGATGCTGGTCTGAGCAGTCACCTTGACTACCCTTTCAAAGAAATGGCTTTATTCAGATGAACATGTAACATGTGCCTATGTCCCGTTTCCATCAATGGTTAAGCACATATTTTAGATTAGGCACATGCTTGACATTTACTGAGTAGCAATAGATGTAAAAGCAGTCCTCATGTAAGGTCTCCCAGTCAATTCTGTCGCATCTCAACACTGAACGGAAACACTTTTAGAAAGCTGAAAAGGAAAATCTGAGCAAAAACTGCCTGTCACCAGTTTTGTCAGCCCCTGGAGCAGCAAAAACAAATGTTAAGAGAAAACTGTCAGGTTCCTCAGTTGATCCAAGGTCAGAATTTGAGCTGAACTTGCACATCCTCAGGTGTGACTCTATCCACTGACTCTCTGGATGGTTCTGCCCCTGAAGACCTGCATTAGTAATAAGGTTGTAACTGAAAAACCTAATGCTTATACAACCAAACACATTGTCTCAGGTCCTTCCATATTACTACTAGGATTTATTACAGGACAAGGCTGAGAAGAGGTGATATCCTGTCCATGCACACAAACTGTCATCATTGAGGAATTTCTAATTATTTCCTGCTGTGTTCATATTTGATGAAATTAGCGGTTTTGCTTGTTTTGCACAGAAAAACTCATAGTTGTCACCAAGGTTTTTTTAAACTGGAAGTACCAATTACTGGAGTTGACCTCAGGTCTTCACTAGAAAGAAGAAGTTTTGACACCTAAGTAGGGGTCCTCACCTGGACCATCAAAGCCATCTCAGGGGAAATTTACTCAGCATGCAACTCCACTGTGCATTGATTGCAACCTCTCCACATTTCTTTTTCCCTGAGGTCTACAATGTATTTAATCTTGCTCACAATGTATTTAATCTTGCTGGGGCTAGGACTGAGATGCACAGTATTTACTATTGCCCATACAAATACAAGCAGGCGTAAGGTGTGATTCAAGGATGTAATTGTGAGTATTTTGACTTACACTAGACATAGCATTTGTTTTTTCACATGCGCTTTGAAAGCTGAATAAAGCTCGACTTGAGAAGGGGCATTCAGTGATGTTCGCAGTTAGAGGGTGGCACTCTTACAGAGAGAACAGCATTGTCCCTACAGATGTTCTTTCAGAGATGGAGTGCCAGATGGTCGTAGGCTGTCCAGTTTCAAAATTTGTAAGAAGGCTGTATTATATTTTCATTTATGCATGTGCTTTCCAAGCTTTGGTGACATCAGTTATCTGTTACAGCCTGGCCCATTTCGTTAATGTAAGTGTAGAAAAGAAAATTCCACCCTGTATCCACTTATTTAGACAAGGAAAATGGGATTCTCTTGTGGGCCACCTCAGAGTATTTTTTAAAATCCCACCCATGGAGTGATTGTACAAACTGGTAGAAGTAAGTAGCCGCAGAGTTAAGGCCTTCCTTAAGTCATGGTTCAAAATATCTAAATTAATGGATTCAGCATGGAAAAAGGAAAATCAGAAGTGAGGGAGGATTGTGAGGTTTGTGTCTTCTAAACATTTTCGTTCTGGACAGTTTGTTTGCAATTTTAGCATCTCAAGACCAAATTGTCTGGTTTGATTCATTCATCTTGCATGATACAAAGTGCACATATGCCAGGCAGAGGGATTCACTGCTGGGGAATTCCCACAAACTGGGGCAGTCTCTGTCCACTTTAGATGCTGCAAGGAGAGCTCTGCCATCTCTCCCCCGTGCCCATGTCACCACCTGCTTCCCTGGACACTCGTCCCCTGCAGCAAGGGAAAACAGAGTACAAATGGATATTCTCCCTGTATTTTCCACCCAGAGAGATGCAGCAAAAGAAGCATGTTTCATTTAGGGGGATCAAATTGGAGGGGTGCTTCTTGCAGCTAAAGAAGGCCCCAATTTTTGGAGGCTTGGTTGTGTGGGGTGCTTGTCCCACAAGGCAGTTCCTTGGTGTTAAGCCTCTCTCACTTCTGCAGGGAAAGGATGTGAAAAGCTGCTCTACAATCAGACAGATGTGCTTCCCACACCTGCCACCTTATATATCCATTTCTTTTGTCTGCTTCTACTAATACAGAGCTACCCTTCTCCTCGCCATTCAGAAAGTTACTACAATGATCATTTTCCTAATCCATCTCTTTGACTATTGCCACCTTTCTCCTTGCAACTGTATTTCTTTACTCTTTCACATCAGAGAAAAACTTCAAGCTCCTCACTAGCTAGTTCCTCTCTTCCCTACTATTTCACCTATACTGATAGTAAACTTCCATCTTTTGCAGTCACATGACTTCACATAATTCAGTTTTCAAACACAGCATGAAAAGCAAAGCCATTTTACTGGTTTCTTTCAAATGCCTGTTGCAATCTCTCTTTTGGCGAGACGCCTGGGAAAATCTTGACAAAAGTCAGGCAGCTGGAGGACTGACACTGCCAAGAGCACCAAACATACCTGTAAACAGCCTTCTGCTGGTATCCAGTTCTGTCATTTTCTTCCAGAGAGATCATACATTTGTGGGAGAGTGACTCATTTTTAATCTTACCCACCAGGATTTCCCACATTGTCTATGACTGTGGCTCCTAGGCACAATGCAGACATTAGCTCAAAAATGCATTATTAGCAAAAGTACTAGGTAGGGTTTTTATAGCTCGTTTTCCATCACAATTAGTTTAGGCATTCAGGAGGTTTCTCTTTTGTTAGTCACATGCTTAAATTTCCAGAGAAGTATTATTCATAACTCAGCTTAGTTTTCAGAACAATAATAAACACATGTTCTAACTTAATTAATACATTAATTAAATAAATGTGGCAGTAGTTTCCTCACATTTTTCTAGATGAAATGTTTATATGTGCATGCAGAGACTGGTTTCCTAAATAAAGCCAAGGGTGCAAACTTCATACAGAAAAGAGTACAGTTTGACTATATTTGTAGGGAATTGTAAGATCATCTCACTAAACTCTTTAAAAAAGGGATCAGCCACTGATACAGCCAATACACTTTAAAGTGATTCTGGTAGATCTCTAACATCTTTAGAACGTTATTGCTTTTATTCAAATCACACTCTTCATATCTTTTACCATTATCAGCGTACCAGACGTCATGAAATGATATCCAAGAAGACAGCCTTGCTGGGTGAAGTGATGCCTTGCTTGTTTTTGTGCTCACTAGTGAAACAATATGGATACAGACTTCACGGAAAGAAAAATGTCCATGTTAACTCGAAATTCTGTAAATCTGTGCTATCTGTTCCTAATAGTCCTTTTCTAATATTCATCTTTTCTTGTCTACATTTCTTGTCAGGTCTCACACAGCTGCAGCTAAAAGGAAAGCTGTTCTTTATGGAAGCCACGTCTGAGCTGCTGAAGATTCATTTCTGGTGCAATATATATTTTGTGGGAGACATTTCAACTGAAAGTAAAAGAGTGGAGTCACAAAATCAGCAAGGCTGGAAAGCTGCCATCTTCATACCACTGTGGTGAGGACATTTGTGATGGATATACAAAACAGATCCAAGATCCCTCTTTCCCTCATCCAGCACAAAGCAATGAACCAAGGAGCAGCAAGCGATGACCAGAGTGATTCTCTGAAGTTGAATTCTCCCTTGTAGAGGTCTGGTTTACCTTCTACCACATTTTTAACTGTTTGGAGAGAGAAGATGAAAAGTAAATGATTCTTCTGTCTGGCAAGCAACTGATGTGTGGTGTCATTTTTGGAAAGTCACATCATATCCATTTCCTGTCCTATCTTTTAGTTGTCAGGGTCACTTTGATCACAGACTTTTAAGGGCAGAGCCTGTTTCTCACCATGTGTTTGCACACAACCTAGCAATGCAGGCTTCAGTTTGGATCAGGGCCTCTAATTACTACCATTGTATAAATAGCTGTTCTCAGAGAAACAAAAATCAAACACAAAAACTACGAGGAGATGAAAAGCACACATGGTTTCCTGGTGACTCATTTTGCACAATTCTGAACACGTTGTTTTATTTTGCTCTCAAAGGCCAAGTCACACGTGGTGCCCTTCAAAGAAGAGTAAGGATGCCAGTATGGAGGAGTAACCAACTGAAGAACTCAGGGCAAGTATTTAGGGACTGGGCTGCTTTTTTGCCTTTTTTTTCTTTGCTAAGTACTGCATCACTAAGCAAGTATCTCTCCCTGCCAGTTATAAATAGGCACTAGTGCCTTATCGTGTTCTCGTTCACTGGGAAAGAATGCGGATCAGCTGAAGAATGAGACACCCAGGAAAGCTGCTGAACGGCAACAACAATTTTTTTTTTAAACCCTCTCTCTTACAGTCAGAGGCACACATTCTTTGCAAGTGAGTTTCTTGACCTGGTAAATGACACTAGGCTTTATATACAAAAATATTAAAAGGAGATTATGTCACTGGTAAAATTGTGCTGAAATGAAGCCTTTCCCTTTTGCAAGCCTTTAAAGGAACTTTCCAAGCTTCCAAAACTGTGCAGTCATACTTCTGACAGGCTGCCAAGTTCACATAAGGACCAGTCCAAGGACATCTTCAAAGCCAGGGCATTGATGGACACCCATATAACATAGTGTATGTTAGACACAGCATTACCGACACTGGATTTCAGCAACCAGAGCCCAGAAATAATTACCTTCCCTCATTCTTGTATTACAAGGTGGATCTTAGAATAGCTGTAAATCAGGACTCCAGGAAACATGGAGATGATTAGAGAAAGAAGCTATTAAGACAAGGCACTGGAAGAGGATCAAAAAGACACAAGCCAAGATCCACTAGGTATTTAGGTTCCTATCCTCCCATCAATTTCACAATGAGCATTGATGCCTAAAAAGGATTTAAAGTCTTAAATTCTATTTTAGATGTTGGCCCTCTGTTTTATTCCCAGGTTTGTTCAGCTGACAAATCAACTCACCTCTCTGTGGAGAGTTCAGAGTTCATAACTTGTATAACATGTGCATAACACATCTGTGTTACATGTACATCTTCACAGACTTGATGCCATGACAAGAAGGAAGACAGAATATCCCCAGGCAAAAAAATTTTGGTCAAATAATTGAACATTCATTCAGCTTGTGTGTTAGGAGGTACTTAATATTTCAGCAGGTACTTCCAACAAAGCAAGGCATCAGATTTCTCTTGCCAATTCAACTGCAGCCATAAGCAATAGATGGGCCAAAGATATTTACTTTTAGAGCAGGAAAGGATAAATTAGTTTGAATATTGTCTATTTGTAGACACGTATCCTTTCATTTCTCCATACAGCAAGCGCCTAACTCAAATTGATCCTGCTTTATTCAGAGTTGCCAGGTAGGAGTTCTATGCATTTAATCTTTATCATCCTAGATCTTAGGACTATATCAAGATTAAAATAAGAAAACAAAACAAAACAAAACAAAACCCATTGTATATAAATAAAAATGTGGCCAGGATTTGACCTTCAAAGGAGTAAAGATTAATTAAAAAAAAAAAAAAGAAAAAGTTATCATCCTTTTCAGCTTTTCAGTTTGGTTCTGTGGGATAATTTTAAAAAAATATTCATTATTTTAAGCTTTAGGAATGTCTTACCTAAAACATGTATAGAGCCAAAAGACAGAGCTATTTTTAGAATTATATTTCTCAGATTGTTTTGACAAAGTAAATGCCAGAGTATTTGAAAGACTTACACCCCCCCAAGATTATGAATTTTGAGAATACACAGGTCAGCCCCTGTCTTCAGGGGAGCTTGGCAGACACCTACCTACAAAAGAAAGCTTTCCAGAAGGAAACATACTGCAATAACTTATTTGCTATGAGTGGAGTATTCAGGACAAAGTAATACTCACTATTGCCCCAGGTTCTACAAAACAGGCCCTTAGTATAGTATTTTCTAGATTACTCTGTGGTTTTCAGCGTTTCCCTGATCTTCTGCTATAATAATCCATCCCCTTGAGACATTAAAAAACAAAACAAAACAAAACAAAACAAAACAAAACAAAACAAAACAAAACAAAACAAAACAAAACAAAACAAAACAAAACAAAACAAAACAATGTTGGAGATCTATTTTCTTTCACTAATAGCCCAGAACTCTTTCTGCATCTCAACAGTAACTGCACAAGACAGCTCTGGTTTCAAATTCAGCACAATTTCAGAGGAAAGGGATACAAAATGACAAAGGATCCCTCTAATCACAGATAACTGTCCCACATACAAAGAAGACAGACAGCAACAAGAAATGTTCTTCAAGTTTTGTCTAGCAAATCTTTTACTTCTGGTAGGAGCCAAGGGATGGTGCAGTAGCCTCAACATGAAGTTTAGGAGCACCTATTGACATTTCATTCCCACCTGTTGCTGTAATCAGAAGTCACCTAGTAACTCCGAAAGCCACCCAGGCTTCTGCAGTGCTTTTCCTTTCACATGCTGCTTTGTGGTAGTAAGTAAAAAAATGGGTCCACTTAAGATTCACAGAGTAACAAGAGATGATGCAGCTTCCTGTTATTGTGGTAGCTAGCAGACCTTTGTTTTTCAGAGGCAGAATTCTCATCCTGATTTTACTAATAACTGTGCTAGGAAGAGAAATTTTCTGGTTTGATTTTATTAATACCATCAAAGCCATTTTCTAAAATAAACATAACTGCAGACAGAAATCTGGGCTAGGTAAGGTAGAATTACATGAGCAGACTCACTTGCATCAAGCTTAGAGAGCTGCTCCCAAAATACATACACACCCTTTCTGCTTGAAAGTGCTGGACTTTGATCTCCATTTCCATTTAAACCACAGCCAGGGTCTAATTTCCCTTTCTTCACATTTTTTAATTCTCAAAACCAACTCAGCGAGTTCTCATCCTCCCCTGCACCTGGGGAGAAAAAAAGGCCAAAAAGGCAGGAGAACCGGCCAAAAGGAACAGGGGTGTTTCTGGGTTGCTAGCTGACTTTACTCCAAGATGGGAAAAAAAGTTGACCCGCTCCTAGTAGGTGTTGTGACCCTGGTTCCCACTGACTTCCATATGTTTAGGATGTTAAGCAGATAATTAATCCTCTCTGACAGTACAAGATGTGGACATTGACTAACTATCTTGTTCTTTGTTCATAAGGATCTGACAGAATGCTCTTTTTAATATACCTGGATGTCTCCACTTACATCTATTCTTGGCCACATAGCAGAGCTATCCTCTGATCACCGATGCCTTTTCTGAGTTCTTCAGCTTGTTATGCATCTCAGAAAAAATTGTTTGGAACAGTATTAGAAGAAAGACGCACATCTCATCTAACTGTTTCTTTGTTGTTTGGTTTTGGTTTGGCTGTTTGTGTTTTGGATTTGTGCTTTTTGTTTTTTCTCTATTTTTTCTATCCAGAATTTTCATTTTTTTTTTAACATACTGCTTAACGAAACAAAGATTCTAGCCCTACCCATAAAATTCCTTTACTCTACAGCTTCCAGACCGAAGTTCAATGTAGGACACTTACTTTTCAGATTTGGGAGCCTGTGTTTTTACAAGCACAACTCAGAGTACATCCAAATTTCATCTATTTCTCCCTCTAGCACATAATAAGGAGACTTTTCTGAGAGGATCCTCCAATGCCTTGTCTGCACAATGTCAGTCCTGCAATGAGTCCACAAGGACAAACAAAGTCATGGTGGCAGCATATTGATACTGTCTATAGCTGTGTGTCTGAGCCTTCACAAAGAGTCTGTGTCCAAACATTCTTTGCACCGTGTTCTGAGGCTTTTCCACAGTCAGATGACAGCAGAATTTTACTTCCTCACAGCGCGAACATGCAACAGTTTATGCTCAAAGCATGGTAGAGACATACCCAGCAGCAAATATCTACAGAGATGGGTGCAGTCCTTTGTGTGTCTGCTTCATGGCTCTAAAACAGTCATAAGCCAGATGTAGTTTGGAAGTTGAGCAATTACAGAAATGCAGCACTTAAACCAACGTATCTGTTGCACAGCATAGTTAAATCAGCTTTGACTCAGCATCGCATTAATGTAGTCAAAGCTTAATGTAGGCTCGACATCTCATCTGGCTTTCCCTTACTCTGTACCAGAGCTCTCTTTAGAGCACTCAGTGTAAAGAGTCCTAGTGTGAGTTTACCTGTAGTTTTGAAAGATCTTAATGCATCTCCACATTATTGAAGCAGAAGGCCAAAGGCTCTCCATGTTGCAGTGAAATTAAAGTTTGACTATTGTACTTGCTAGCATCACAGGGAAAAACTGGGAAAATTTTACTTAATATAATGAATTACCTGTTAACAGAAATTTCTGGTCACTGATCCAGGCATTGAGAGAAAAAGAGAGAACATAAACCATTAAACACTTAATTAGACATCTTTTCTCCTCCTTCCTCAGGCTTACCTTAAATTAAAGACCTGTCCTCCTTACTTCTTAGTCTCAGTTACCCTCATTTTTGCTGCAGGATACACAGTCCATCCCACTTCCTAGGATGAAGCAGTGAGTGGCCAAGGAAGTTGGGTTGCCTATTACTCTGTGCCTGTTGGCTTTTTTCTCTTTCACTGTGCTTCTTGCTGGTTTTCCTCAGCTGCTCTGGGGCTTCTCACTGGTTTCCCAGGGTCACCTCCTCCAAGCTCAAGAATGGTCCATCCTGGCAAGAAGGACATCAAGCAAAAGTGACAGGAGACCTGCATTGAGCAACAAGGATCTCCTGATAAATCTAAAACATAAAAGGGATGCATACAAGAGGTAGATGCAGAGAGAGGCAACCTGGAAGGAATATAGAGACATTACTCAGTTGTGCAGAGATGGGGTTAGGAAAGCCAAAGCCCACCTGGAGTTGAATCTGGTGAGAGTCATGAGGGACAAGAAAAGTCTAGGGAACATGTGGGCTCACTGCTGAATAGGGCAGGTGTCCTTGTGGCAAAAGACATGGAAGAGGTCACAGTATTCAAGGTCTTCTTCACTTTGGTCTTTGGCAAAAGCAATCTTCAGGAATCCTAGGCTCCTGAGATCAGTGCAAAAGTTCTTTCCTAAATATAAGTGGGGGCACCAAGGGTTCTGCTGACCAGCCAGAGCTTTGGCGTGCAGTAGATAACACATGGAAAACAACATCAAGGAGTAAGACTGCTAAAGGAACTAATATATACAGAGCAAAGCAAAGAGATTATAAGGGACAGAGATGACAGCTAGAGACTTCAGACTATTCATATTTGTGGGAGAGCCACCTCTATTGATTTTACCAAAAAAAAAAAAAATAATCTGTTAGACTGGAGCCCCAGTGACGCGAATCCAGTCAAGACCTGAACTTCATTATAGCTGTGGATTGTTGGAATGTTAAGAGTGTTGCCTGCTCTCTGTTGCATAATTGTATTGCATGAACAACAGGACTACATTCCCTGTAAAGAATTTGAGCATGAATTGTCCATCCTTTCTCTGGAGTAAATTGCACAAAATAAGCTGTAGCATCTGTCACCATTTAATCCCTTTTGCAAACCTGATCAAGTTTCCATCTTAATCACAGTGAGAGAAGAGGGAACAAACATTTACTTCGAAAACTATGCAATTTTTTCCAGTAAAAATAACTTAATTGATCATGAAAAGATATACAGAATTAAAATTGTTAGGAACTGAGGAAAATCACATTTGTTTCACATAAATGAAATGAGCAAACGGGACAGGAAGACACTGCTTAACACTATAAGAATGCTATTATAACTGACTACCCACATTTAAAAGTTGTACACACCATAGAGATGAATTGCATATAATTATGAGTGATAATATGACATAGAGCAATGCAAAATGTTGGCTTTGTATCTGGAAAACAACCCTCTTTATTAGAGACAAATCTGCTATATAGCAGCAGACCTAACTCCATGTTAGTTTTCTGTAAGTGTTCCACTGTCAGGCTAGGGAGAGCTTGGGTGATGTACCATTACACAGGGTACACTACTGGCAGAAGGATAATCATATTCTTGTTCCTGAGAAACAGAAACATCACCTACTTAATGTTCATATCATTGTTTCCCAATTCCTGATATTGAACACATCTTCCTATATAATCTCATTCAGCAAGCTGTATATTAAAACCAGTTAGGTTCCTTGCCCCAGACTCATCATACCTCTGCTAAAATTTTGCAGTACTGCCAGTTCTTTCAGTTTCTAAACCAGAGTGATTCATAGTCAAATTAAAAAATAAAAAACACAGAAAAACCCACACATTTTTTTTCCTGTGCAATGCTGTATTTAAGCTCAGATAGTTTCCTTTCCCTGCTTTCCTTCACCTACCAATGGACTTAGGGAGTGCAATCCTGTTCTTTCTTTCAGCGTACTAACCTATATAAGACAGTCCTTCTCAGTCTCTACCTTTTAAGACAGGACTCTCATCCCTGTGCCTCTCTGCATGTGTTTTGTTTAAATTTCTCTTGCTGGAGAAATTGTACTAGGTGCCAGAGGTAAAATCCCCAGTGATGCTTCTGACTCATCTGTAGGCTATGTCAGAAACATCATATCTGATAAATCTTAATATGATGTGTGCCTTTTTCAGGACTGGTCTTGTCAGTGTTTCATAGTTATCTTGTGACTGATTGGTACCCCCAGCCACTATAGCATACACTCCATCCTGATTTCCAACAGGTGAACTTGCAGTTTCCAATGAAATATCTTGCTGTTTACCTCTAGGTTTGTAACTTCAGCACTTCAACAATTCAAACACAGAGCAGGATTCTAAATCACCTGAGAGTGCAGAACCTGTACAGCTGCTATGATTCTCTCTGTCTTGAGAATGGTTAGCTCTTTCCCTTTTTTAGAGAAAAAGAATGACCCAAATAGAAATACAATGCATTGCATGTTTGCATGACCTCACCCTAGTCTTGTCTCTTTGGAAAGTACCTTACACTTGACATGCATTCCAAGTATACAATGCTTTGTAAATGTTTTTTATTCCCTCTTCCCCAGGCTTATTTTAAGCCACTAGTTCCTAAACAAGGGTCACAACCTCACTTTATTGCACAAGCTTGGCAGTATAATTGGAAGTGGGGTCGTGACCCCACAAGTGGGTCTTGACAGACAGATGTTCTGAGATTCAAAACCCCTTCTGACCTCTTTTAACACTGTTAAACTCTTTAGCACACTGTGAATGCAACAGGAGAAGATGAAGCTCCACTTACCATCATTTGAGCGATTCGAATGAACTCTGCAGCTCTCAGTTTGCACAGCAGTCATGTTGCTGGTCTCAAGACGTAACTCGCATGTGTTTTCCCAATATGCAGTTAACAATACAATTGTCTTTGTGTCCATATGGGATATTTCTAAGCAAGAATAATGCAAATAATATAGCAAAGCTCTTAGTAATACACAGCACTTCATGAAGACTGTAGAGTTTATTTTAGGCCTCTCTGCTTAAGCTGTGAAATTATTCTGACATGCTGATAAAGTCTTTCCAGGCTTCCACAGGGATCATACACATAATTACTCTCAGATAAATTCCACTCAGTTATTCCTGTGAGCTGAATTAGTTTGGTTTAATTACAGAACCATTCATGCCCAGATAGTGCTCTGGGAGGAATTCAAGGGCAAACATAAGTATTTTCCATAGAAAAGGGACAGAAGCAAAATAGATGCAGACTAAGTCCTCTGGTTACAAACATTATTATTTAGGTCCATATTCTAGCACACTCATCAAATGAAGAAATGTCTGATCATATTAGGGTGGCTGTGAATCAATGATGAAATATGTGCCAGAGAGCTCTGGTCCCATAGTTGTCTGGATAGTCACCCCTCTCACTTGTCCATCTAAGTCTCCTTCCCAGAGCAGTCAAAGCATGCAATTGCCTTTCTCTCACTTCAAAACATGGTTGGGAGACAATGGGACATATACTCAGATCCTGGAGCTGAGAAGCTCTCTAGAGTCCACCGCTTTAGACAATGAGACTCTGTCTATGCTAGTAAGTTAAACAGTGCCCAGGACCAATCCCAAGCACTGGAATGCAATTGTCTATACAGTTCACTGTCAGAGGGCTCCTAGGAATGTTTTCAATCTCCGTCAGATAGCACCCCCAAACAATTCCTGGACCTGGTCTGAGGTCTGAACATTCCTGGGATCATTCTTAGCAGGGACTTTGTATGCAGGTCCTCTATTTTGCAGGCTGAAAGAGTTTATTAGAATAGACACAGACTATTCCACCCAGTAAGCCAGTTTATATTATGTATGTATAATAGAGTGTTAAAGGTTCCATTACGTTCATTAAAGTTGTTTGTGATGTAATGTGTTATTGTGTTTAAGGTGTTGGGATCCTCGCCATAGGAAGACAGTAAAGAGGCTTTCTGAAATACTCTGAGCAAGGAGCAAGACCGTGGACAGTTTTTAATGGACCTGAAAGAGGCAGAAGTATTCACTTTGTTCTTTTGTTGTTGTGCATCTGCTCATAATATCAGTCCCATCTTCCCCAGAGCATGGAGACAGAGCTGGCAGTGGTGCTTGGAGAAGGATATGCCAGCTGAAAGAATAAACTTGCCATGGTGGATTGTCTGTGACTAACAGCACCAACAGTACAGCTTAGCCTTTTTTGCTACTCTAACTGGCAAAAGCAGAAACTACAAACGTCCTCTGGTCGCAGCCAGAGTCTAGCAGCCTAGTGATTCAACACCATATATCCTAATAAGAAAGTCTCCCCCACCTCGACTAAAGGAGTCTTCACTTTATGTGTTATTACTTCCCTTAATTCTATAGTTTATTTTATTTCTTTCCTGAAGAAGAATAGCTGACACCCAACTGATTTTTTTTCTGTCATCATCACACTAACTGCTTTCCTTTTTGATGGGGACATTTTTTCTCCTTGTGAACTACCAACAGCTTTTCTTTCTTCTGATGCTGAATTCTCCACTTTTAATTTAGGCCTGTGTTTTTTGTCAGTGGTCCCCCTGAATTTTAAGTAGTTTTGCCAAAGTTCCTAATTATTATCCAAATTTGCCAAAGGAAATTAACATGCCTCTACAGGGCTAGTACTTACCCTCTTGAAATAATTGTGCAAATGTTTATGTCCAGAGCTTGACAAAAATAAATCATCCTCTGCTCTGATACCATCAGTTCACAGTCTGTGGCTCTGAGCCCAAGCGCTTTGCTTACACCTGAACCCCACAAGCCGGCTGTCAGGACTATGCATCAGCAGCCAGGCAGTCTTGGTCTGCTCTATTTAAACAGCTCTAGACACCTGGCACTTTTGTCATAATTTTTTCCATTGTGCTTTAGCACATATGTTCAGCTATAAAGCAGCTCTTGAATGTTCAGAGTTCACTTGTATGTGTATCTAAATTTAACAAACTACGGTTTAAAGTGTGAAGCGTGTGCTGTCCATGTTTTTTCTGGTCAGAATGAGTGAAAAAGCCCTTCTCAGATACCATATTTTCACTATAATTTGTATCTGCTCAAGATAAAACAAAAAAGTCTGTCAATGAATATTCATACCCACTTGAGTACACAAGTCTGGTAACTATGGTTACACGTGTATCAATATGTAGAGCTCAAACAGTGGGTGACAAAGACAGCACAAACCTTCAAGAAGGACTGAATCATTGTGTAGTGGATATAGTCATCAAGACATACATGACAACTGCTCTCACCAGTGCATCCTTCTGTCCTGTTTGCTGATCAGTTTGCTTTTTTTCTGAGGAACGTGGTTGGAATTTAGGCTACATATTGCAGAAATTCTTATAAATTCCTATTGCTCCCTGTTTGTTGCGTTAGTATTTATGTTGTGATTAAGCTCCTTAAAAGCCTCTGGGTAAGCCTCCAAATATTTCCATCTCAGTGGCAACTTGAAGCAAATATGATCTCAGTGTGTTTATATATTCCCAACATATTTCCCTGAACTCACCCAGTCTCTGTTTGAACTTAGGTCAGCTTGGACTGCTACAACAAAGCTAACAACTTTTTTTTTTTTTTCCCCCAAATCTGGCTCTTACTAGCATCATTTCATGCCCTGTAGATTTACTGTTGGAAGATATATTTAAATCACACGCATCACTACTTATTCTTTCTGTACAACTCATGAGTTCATAGACCTCTACGACATCAGCCTGAGTCATCTCTTTCCCAGGCTGAAAAATCTTAGTTTACTTAATGTTTTGTCATGGAGAAGGTATTCTATACCTCCAGCCACCCCTGATCACTTCTCTGAAGTCTTTCCAGTTCTGATACACCCTTTTTCAGACGTCAGGATAAGAGTGGCATGCAGCATTCAAGGTGTGGGTATACAAGAATGTAATGCTGATCCCTGTTTATTCAAACTTCCTTACCTTCATACCTGCACTGCATCTCCAGCTCCCTAGGATGGCACTCATTGTTGCTTACTTCATCAGACAGCTAGAGATAGTGACTCGATGTTTTGGTTTTCTTTCTATTTAGGCCTGGAATTTTAGCCCGTACAAATTTGGTGTTACTCATCAAGGCAGTTAATTTGTTAATTTTTTAATTTGTTAATCTACCTTTATGTTAGGTTTTCATTAATCTCTAATACTACTGCAGTACCAGAAGAGCTTGCTATGTTTTCAGGTGTATTTTGTACTACCATGTACTGCAGTAACCTTTTTTTTGTCAAGGCCCCAGCATGCCCAGTGTCAGGATCTCCAGTTTTCTCCTCTTCTTTATTAGAGTCCTTACAACACTCTGGAAGCACGCAGCATGCATATCATTCATTGATTGCTGGCAGTCTAAATTATTTCCATTTGTTATGTGGCTATCAACCTTCTGATCTGCCTCCTTTTTGGATAATGAATCCAGAACAGAAGAATTGTCTCAAATCATGATTCTCTTCCATACCCACTAGCTTTCTTTAACACTTCTCAGTTTAAAAACTCATTCACAACCTTCTTCATTTGAAGTGCTAGAAGTCTGGTTTCTTTATTGTCTATACAAAGCTCACGTCAATATATGTCTCCTATATAAAAGAAGGATCTCCCATTCCTATCATCTTGAGTCCCTGCTCATCTACCATCTTTTCTGCTGGACATAGCAACTCTGCCTTTTGACTTTTCTCTCCAGCCCTGCACAGAGCACTCTAAACACTTCTGAGACCACTGCCATAGAAGCTCTGCTGTTTTTAAGGTGCCTAGACTTAGCCTCCAAAATCTTCGCCCTGCCCCTCCTTTTGCTCTTTGTGCTTGTGTGGATCAGAACTTGAGGATCCTGCCTTGTGCGTTTCACAAGCCAGCCCAAACTCCTGTTGAGATTTGCCACATTTGCAGCCCTCCCCACGCTGTTCCCAGCTGTGGGTCACACCTGTTTCCCAAAGGCAGAGTGGGACCTCAGCTCTGCTATAGCTTTGTGTGTGAACTTGCTCTCTAGCCTGGATCTTTGAGATCTAAAGCTTTGCACAAGGCTCCAAAATACTGGAGTCGCTGTGATGGCAATAGAACAAAAAATCTACTCTGCAAGAAGGGAAAAGCTCAGCCATCATTCTCCTTTCTCCCTCCCCATTGCCCACAGAGCACCCTGCATCACTAGCCCCCTTCCTTTCCAAAAGGGCACAGACCGTTGAGTCATGCCAGATGCAGGACACTGGGCCCTGTAAGAGCTGAAGCACAGGCAGGCCCAAGATGTCTTGCTTCCTTTTAATTACTTACAGTTATAAATCTGAGAGTATAAACTCTGCAAGTCTAAATAATATCTTCTCCCATGACTTATTAAAGTTGAATGGCACACAGGCTTGTTCTTTTGCCATGCTGTTTCACAGAGCTCTGTCTCAGACCAGATGGCGAAAACTCACTTTAAGTTGAAAAGCTTTTGGAAAGAGAACAGCTCATTCTGAGTACAAAACAAGTACTCTGAGGCAAGAAAGGCTTTCTCTTATTTTTGAAGTTAAGCTCATTAGGGATTGGGCTCATGTTTTGTAAGTTATGTTGCAATGGCAACAAAGCTGGTGCCTTAATCGCTCTAGGTGGAACAGACTCACCTTCTCACATCTCTCTCCTGCATATTTCTCTCCCTGCCTGGATACTCAGGTTCCTCTCACCTTTAAATCCACCAACAAATCTGCAGGCTGTACATTCACTCTCATTCTGCCCAGAAGTGCTGTGTCTGACTGGCTGATGGTCACAGACCACTTTTAATCTTTCCCACTGAGTGTATGGTGGTCTTCTGCTGAAACACTGGAGCAGCTAAAACACACCCTAGAAGCTGTTTGCAGCTGTGTTCCATATATATGCAGCTGTGCTTATCATAATCTCTGCTTCCAGTGATTTCCACTGATTTCCAGGACTTCAGCATTCTGATTCACGAAAAGCAAAAGGACTAGCAAAAAGTTTTGATTATATTCTTTTCTTTCTCTACTGGATTCCATTCTTTTCCTGCATGAGGGCAACAATTCTTCTCCTTTTCCTTTTCTCCTCATTTAAAACTCTGTCCCTCCTAACTTTTTCTTCTTGTATCACAAAGCACAGTTACAGTCTCTTCCTGCTTCAGGTCAATCACTCTCCATTCCCCAAAACACTTCTTTTAATCCATAGTCCTCATCTCCTTCAGACTTCTTCTCAAGTTTGCCATTTGCATCAAACCCTGGGGAAGAACAAGGAGATCATAATATTTTAAAATTCAAAAAATTTCTCAAAGATGTGCAAAGCAGAATTAAATAATTCTTGGCTCCCTTCAGATAAATGTGTACAAGAGACCATCACATGAAACATGCTGTCTCTCCTTGCTTTCCTGCCTCATTGCTTGTTTGCTGCTTCTCCTCAAAGCTGCACAGCTTTGAGAGCTTATGTGCTCCAGCCTGTCTAGGTAGACCCCAACATGCAGCAATAGTCTGTGTTCAAGGAGAAAGGATAATCCCAAGAGGAATGAAAGCTGGAAGCTTTTCTCTGGTAGTAGTACTTTTCTGTGAACTATTTTGCCTTGTTCTGCTCTTTCCATGTGGAATGGCAAAGGTAACATTGTTATGGACTGCATTATATTTTTCCTATTTGTTTACTTTTTCTATATTTTCCACTAGGCAGGAGACAGTTTTTTTCCCCCTTGAACTTGTAAATAGAAAAAGAAATTATAGATTATTTTCTCCACTTTGCTACATTTCTCTCAGATAGAGGACTAGCTTTTATTTTGCACAAACTCAAATAGTTTTGGGGATTAAACTCACCAAGTGACTGAGAAGACAATTACTTTTCTAGACTCAAGTGTTTGAGATGTAGCATTTCAAAACTCCTTCTTGGCTGAAACATCACACCTTTTACAAGGGTGTGAAAAACAATAACAATAAATATGGGGTATCTAGGGAAGAATACTGACTGTGGGGTCAAAAAGGACATCGACTGTGACGTCATGAGAAAAATATACTTAAACATTTTGTTCCAGGCAGAAAAAAACAAACGTTGGCTTGAACTCGTGGTGAAAGTTGCCCTGCTGAAGTGATTTGCTTTTGTCCATGCTACTGTTAAGTACGTATATATGTGTACAGAAATATTCCCATGAGAGAAAAAAATTGGTAATGACAAAGTGGCAGCATCATATTCTGTGCTGGATTAAAATATTTTACATTAGCCAGATCAAAGTAAAAAATTCAATAGCTGAAAAATTATTTCCTCCAGCTGGGCAGAAGAGAATGAAAAAGAAAACAAAAAAGGAAAAAGAAAAAGCCACAGAAACAATTAAAAGTAGAAGAGGAGCAGAAGCCAGCCAAAACATGGCACAGATTCTATCAGATGGGCATACAGAAAAGGTGGCTGGCATGACAGTGCATAAGGAGATGGAGAGCAAAAGCTTGATGCTATGAACACTCTGCTTTGCTTTGATGTGGTTGCTAGCATCCTACCTCAGAAAAGACACTATGTGCAAGTGCCACATCATTTTACAAGCACTTGACACTAAGCATCAATCATTTTTCCTCACTAGAAACAGCTTGCCAAGTATTGTTCTCTGTTCTGGGGGTGAATTCAATGAGAACTGCACCTACCTAATAGAGACTGAAAGCTGGCCCAGGGTTTCACTTGGAAGGCATTTTGCTGGAGCTTTCCTGTCATAATGAATTCATTTCTATAGGATTTGAAATCTTTAGCTCCTTAAAGGGCTACATGGGGACACAGATATGTGGGGGTCACTCCATACAGTTCAGCATCCTGCCTCCAACAGCCTCCATTTACCGTCACACTGGGAAAGATGGAAACCACTCAAACAACTGCATAAAGCTCTTGTGGGGAGAAATGCCTTCCTGGTTCCTGCAGAGAACAGCGTGTCCCCTGAAGCATGAGATTCGATTACTTTACTCCAGAACATTACATTTCTAACACTATTAGAAAGTCTTCAGGCTATTAGGCATTTTCTTGAAATACAGCTACCATGTCGAGCTTGATGACCCCCTATAGAACAGGCCATGTGCCTGGTATTTCCTTGTACTAATCACCCATCATTAATGTCATCACATGAGCCCTGTTCATAACCAAATGTCCATTTGCGAAAAGCCAAGGGCCACCCAGTCTTAGCTTCCAACCAGAAAAGAAAAGGTCAGTCTTGGATTTGGGACTAATAGGACAATTTGCTTGCAAAGAAGGCCTATTTCTCCACTTCCTATGAGCAGCTGTACACATGCAACACTCCAGGAACCCAAATCTTCTCTGTAGCAGGGATGTCCTCAGAGGAAGCAGGTACCTGCCAGCTGTGCAAAGTGGGTCAGCAGGCTGACCATTAGCATTTTGCCCAGAAGCTAATTCTCAACCTTACAGTGCACCTACTGTTTCACCCTGGGGCCTTGGATAGAAAAAAAACCTGTGAAGTAACTGTGGTTTGGAGAACCTCAGGTCTGAGCAATTCCGAGAGAAAAAGAAAGAGAGAGAGAGAAAGTGAAAGTGAGAAAGGGAGAAAGAGAGAAAGGGAGAAAGAAAGAGAGAAAAAAAGATGGGAAGGGAAGGGAAGGGAAGGGAAGGGAAGGGAAGGGAAGGGAAGGGAAGGGAAGGGAAGGGAAGGGAAGGGAAGGGAAGGGAAGGGAAGGGAAGGGAAGGGAAGGGAAGGGAAGGGAGGGGTTTCACTTGGGGAAGGGAGGGGAAGGGAAGGGAAGGGAAGGGAAGGGAAGGGAAGGGAAGGGAAGGGAAGGGAAGGGAAGGGAAGGGAAGGGAAGGGAAGGGAAGGGAAGGGAAGGGAAGGGAAGGGAAGGGAAGGGAAGGGAAGGGAAGGGAAGGGAAGGGAAGGGAAGGGAAGGGAAGGGAAGGGAAGGGAAGGGAAGGGAAGGGAAGGGAAGGGAAGTTTACTGTTCGCTAAGCCTGCGATCTCTTGTAGTAAATCTGAGAGGCAAACTGCATACCTATATGCAAACAATGTTATGTCATTTGCTTGATCTGCACCATAACCAAAGAAAACTCAAAATAGTCAAGGGAAAAGATGAATCTTTTCCTAGTCGCACATCCTGCAGATCATTCAGCTGTGAAGGCTTCATACCATCCCCCAGAAGAGATAAAATGCTTTTCTTCAGAAGCTTTGATAGCCAGAGATTTACTAGAAGTGAGGGCCCCTGCACCTTAGCTGATCAGATCTCACCTGGTAGCATCACTGGCAAAATCCTTGCTGTCCTAAACGAAACCAGGATTTCATTCCCTGTCACCACAAAAGCTTTAGGTTCTGCAGTTTCTCTACAGTAAGAATCTGTGAATCTCAGAAAACTTTGCTCTACAGTAACACTTTGCGCATTCTCCTACTGTATGCTAACAGGTTTTACAGGCAGTATAGTCATTTGGATTATATGGAACAGTGCTGGGCCAATTCACATGGCAGCTCTGAAGGCAGCCTCCTGTCCTCCTCCACTCAGGTATTTAGCAGAACAAACAGCAAGCAGCAGGATGCAATGTTCTCCTCCTACAGGGATGAGGGGACATATATACAAAGATGTGTATATTTAATGTTACCAGAAGATGTGAAAATAACTAATTCTGTATTGAATAATTGCATAGATGGCACTGAAGAGCTGAGAGAAGACAAGCAATTATACCTGACACACCATATAGCAAAGATCTCTCTGCTTAGCTATATGGTTGAGTAGAGAAGGGATTTAAAGCCTTACACTTACCAGAAAAGCAACCACATGCTTCATTTTTCAAGTTTTGGTGGAAGGTGTCAACATATAAATGTATTTTAGATAAAAAATACATAGACTAATAGAGAGCTCAACAGAAATATTTCATAATTTCAGAAAAAGTATAAAGAATTGAGACAAAAAAAAGAAAGCACTGCATGCACGTTTTGTTGATATCAGAATGAGAGGAAAAACTCTATATGCTCCAACTCACAAAAAGACTGGAATTAGAATGAGGAAAGGTTTGCTGTTCCACTTAGTGTCTGTGTCTGTTTGGTTCTTTATGTTATCAAATCTTAATTTGATTTGAATTTTTTGTTGAAATGAAGTCAAGTACCCAAAATTAAATTAAGCTACAATAGCAAGTTTTTCCCAATTTTAAGATGGCATTGCCTGTTTTTACAGGTTTTCTACTGGAAAACACTTTTCACCCATGCCTTAGATACTGGAGATTAACTGCGCTACAAAATTGAGACCTGGATTTTTAACCTTTTGTCTTCAAAGATTAAGAGATTTCAGAGCAAGGCTTTTTGTTTTGACGCAATTTAAATGGCTGCAGATGTTTGTGAATCTTTGAATGAATCTGCATATCAAATTTTCTCTATAACAGGACACTAGACAAATTTTAGTCTGTCTCCAGTCTTTGGAGAGACCATTATAAACCCTTTAGGCCTGAATCAATTGCCACTAGGCTCAGGGCAGAACTATGTCTTTCAGAAAATACAGATTGATTCACATTGAATAGTTCTTCATATGAACTAAAGAGGTGCACTTTTTCTTTTTGACAGACTATTTTTCTGTCAACTTCTTATTTATGTATTTTAAGTATTAAACTGGGGCAATCTATCTGAAATTAACTTCTCTTAAGAGGAGATCTGGCAAAAGCCAAATGAGAAAAGTGTCTTGTGTCTATGCAATAATCGGGTTTCCATTTGATTAGAGAAGACAGTACAGGATAAATAGGGAAATTATAGTAGTACTTTAAGCATCTTATGGACATTCTGTGACTTTAATTCCCTGCTATACATATAAAGTGAACCAACTGATTGTTAAAAGCATGTTTATTGAGGATTAACATTCATGTAAAGGATGCATGCTTCCTAAGCCTTTGCAAATCTGTTTTTAATGATCAACTGGCATGAAATTAGCCAAGAATAATGAACCTTTAAAACCTACATTAAAAGTGCATTGGAGACATTTGTTTCAAGCTGTCACAGAAATATTCCTTAGTTAATGGCATCAACATTTTTATTCGGAAATATAGAAATAATCACAGGCTATTATTTTTATTGCCTCTCACTGAAGAAGGCCTGACTGGAGTAATTAAGTATGTTACTTTAGATTAATCTCTTCTGTTTCTTGGAAGATGAAAATGGGTTCCTCCCCACATTTGCATTCATTAAAACCCATCAGCATTGTCTCCTCCTCATGCCAGCATTATAATGACTTCTTAAAGTTAACAACATTAAGGTTTCAGAAGAAAAGCAGTAATTAAAATAACTCTGTTTTCCTAAGTTTTCTTACCGTTGCAGCTCACTAAAAACTTTGCAGGTGACTTTGGCGGGTAAGAAACAGCTGTCACTCTGAAGTTGTCACTGCTGCACAAGGGTTTATGGTTGCATTGCACTAGCAAAACTGAGCATTATTTTTTTTATGACAAGAAACTGAAGAATAACTTGTCCAGTTGAAATATTACCTCTGCTGCCAGTAGGTGTTGCTGAGTTTGAATCAAGCTGTGGGAAACTTTGGGCGGGTTCTGTCCTGCTATTCACACTACGTTGGCTGCTCCAGCACTTACCTTCAGACCCTGGACTACAGGGACTACTCTCCCTCAGCAGCAGTACACTTACAGTAGATAACTGCAAACTGAACCTCATGCTGGTTCACTCAAAAAAGCCCTGTGACCACAGTGCCTGAGTATGTTTATCATTTCCAAAAGCCCATTGTCTTAACTCTGACTGGGGCTAATCATTTCCTTCTCTACCAGTGTGGGCCTGGGATCAGGACTTATGAGTTTGCTGACAGCTTTGGATAGGTACTTGAGAAGAAGAAAACAAAAGAATTATTGAAATGAAATTAACTGTTTCCTATCTTCCTGTATTTCTAAGTTATAACTCATGTCAATGGACTCCAAATCCCACAAAACAAACAAAACAAGGCAGAAAATTATCATTGTGGCATTATTTGGAGCCATGAATACGCTAGAGACATGTCAAGAAATGGATACTAATTGTTAACAGTTACTGTGCTAGTCTGTGCTAACTAGTGTTTCGTTTTGTTTGTTGTTTTTCTTTTTTTTTTTTTTCATCTTAACAGGCCACAGCTCTCTGGTTCCTGAGAAACAACCAAACCTTGGATTACTCAAAAGGAAAGCCTAATTTTTCAGGAGAGTTTATTATTTCAATCATTCTTATACACTTATTCTTCTGGAATACCTAAGGAGAGAGGAGCAGTTTGTCTTAACAAGGTTGCAAGGATCTGTTCATCTGTTCCTGATGAAGAACTCTTCTTCTGCAGTTCCACAGCACTTATTCCTGTGTTCAAACCGAGCTTCCTCATGATGAGAACAAACAAATAAGTAAAAGCAATTCCTCTTGCCATGTATCTTAATGATCCCTTTCAGAAGCCTTAGTTTAAACAGCAGCATTGTCCCCATTAAAGCAAATAGCTAGGAACTTGGCAATTTGTATTTACATGAACTCATGCGATACAAACCTACGCTTCACATTTGACAGACCTAAAACTGAAGCACAGAAATCGAGGTGTATGCAGCCTGTTGTGGCCTTATGGCTCAGTGATTTGTGCAAGATAACACAGGAAGTCTGTGACAGATTTTAATTCAGGTTTCTTAAATTTGCAGCTATCATTCTGATCATCCTCCTGCCTTTTTCCTCTCATTGGTAATATCACCAGAGTGATCATTACCAAGCATCAAATACGTATTTGGAGAGGAAGTGGGAGGTAGTTGCTAAGGCAAAAAAGAAAGTCTATGTTTTAGAAAGAAAATAAGCCCAGTACGCTCCAGCTGGCACCCACAGTTAGAAAATAAGCTTTGCTCTCTATTCAGGGTGCAATTAAAAATGCTATTTGTTGTGGACATATAAAAAATATCCTTAGAGGAGAACTTTCACGAGCTAGGGAATAAAATAACCAAGCAGCCAACACCACTAAGCCTTGAATAGCTTGAAAACTGCTTTCTCTAGAAAAAGGACTGAAAAAGTGTGACGACTTTTCCACTCCTGCCAGTTCCCTCCTCTTACTGTGTGCAGAAAGGAGCCTTGCCCTTGCCACGCTCTTGGTCTGGTGACCTAACTGACAGGGAATTCCTTCTGGCCTGAGTGGCACCGTGGCTGGCCCTCATAAAGCAAAGCTTTCTGCGTAAAACATCCACATTCATTTCATAACGCAACATTGCTGTGGAGAGACATGCTGAGATTGAAAATTGTGCTTAGGAAGTAGCCCTGCATTCCTGTGCATTGCTGGCATGCTATAATCCTGCCCAGTTTGCTGCCTCCAGCAAAACAAGGCATTTTTATAGAAAAGGCCCCTAGCCATGACTGCAGCTGAGGGTCTGTTGTTTTCAAGTGACCTTACACATAGGCCACATCCATTCACAGGGCAAAGGAGAGTAAGTCACCTTTATTATCCCCTTCAGAGAGAAGCAAAGAATGTAAGAAGGCAAACTGTACAGTTATCACCAACAAATGCAGAGTAAACAGCCAAGACTGCTGCAAAATTCTGCATTTCTTTTCAGCAGTGGAATTAAACTGTGAGACAAGGCTGAGAAAACTAATCTTCTGAAATTTCTCAGGAAGTGATTGTTGGGGTTTTTTTGTCACACGCAGGAGACATTGCCAGCACAGTGAGAATCCAAGAGAACTTAGTGTCCCTGTTTGGGCTGAAAATGGCCATGATAAACAACTGGAGGGAGCTGATAGCATAATGCCCTACATGCATTCTCCACAATATCCTTGCATTGCTCATTTTAAAAGAAGAAAAACATTTCCTGCCTGGATACATAACAGGGGAGGGCAAATGTTCTGGAATGACCTGAGACAAAGGCAGAGTTCTTGTTTTGTTTTCTTTTGTTTTAATGAGACTCGGAGAATAATATTGGTTCAGGATACCAGCAAATTGCCCAGTTGGGCTTTTGGCCTAGTTCTCAGAAGAAAGAAAAACAACCTCCCTGGGCTCCTGACATTTTTCCCTATATCTATCTTACATCTCAACCAGGAAAGCCTGCTAATAGTGGGAGTGTAGTATTACTTGTGCTAGACCTTTCATAAAAAGGTCTTCAAGTCTTCAGGTTTCTTCTGTATGTTAAGATTGATAAGTTTCCTTTTCTCAAGATTTTTTCTCTCTGTTGCATAGCTGTCGTTGTAGTAGCAATGATAATGACTGTAGTAGCCAGGCATAGAGCTGACCTATTCATCAGCACTGAAACAAACATAAAAACAAACAAACAAAACAAAACAAAAACATAAAAAACACCCAAACAAACAAAAAACACCCAAACAAACAAATAAAATCCCGCACCCCTACTCTCAAAAGGTTTTATTGTAGTACTTTTAAATTATTTTACATACAAAGCTAGTTGGTGCTTGAAAATAGACTATTTATTCAGTTTAAGTATTTTTAAATATATTGAATAACATGAATTCTTCAAAGTCAGAACAAGAGAAAGACAAGATTTGGAGAATCTGCTGGATTTTCCCATCAGAAGTGAGAGGCCTGGCTTTGAACTGTCACTAGTGTTTCATTATTTTTGCTCAGCTAGCTTGCAGAGAACTCTTAACACCACTGTTAAGTGCAACAGGATCCAGGGTCAATGTTTTGATTGCATTCAAAAATAATTTCTTGTGTAACAGGAGAATATACACAAAGATATTAAAGTCCTGCTTCTCAGCCCAGTCTTCTGTAGGGTATAATATCAACAGTCCCAAGAAGTTTCCACTTTCCTCAGCTCTTAGTTCCAAGGAGAAGTAAAAGCAAGGGTACATGTTGGATGATTCTGCTTTCACATAATTGAAAATCAGGACTAGTTCCAGAAAGATCAAGTGAGCTGTACTAGCATAACGTTAGCATAAGTGAGAACACAAGTGATATGTAATACTGCTGTAATTGTTGGCAGTAAGAGTTCTGCCCTCTTGTGTATTTGTTCTTCTAATTTTGACTGTCTGCCTAGTATCTTTTCACATGCTGAATTTCATAGTTATATTAGCCCCTGTTTATTTCTTTTTGTCTGGTGACACCCACTCTCAGATATTTTCTTTCAGGTTCTCCTGATAAGGTTAGGAAATCTTGGTAGATCATGAACTTTGAATAGTGTTTTGACATTCAAAGAACACTAACATTTTCTCATTCTTTAGGTCAAAACTGAAGTCTTTGCTATAACTTTCTAGATGATTTTAAAGTATTGATAAAGAAATTTGAACCACTCATAATAACTCTTGTATTTCTCTTCACAATTCTCCACTCAAATTTTCAGGACTCTCTTTGCTCCCCACCTTTTTTAGTACAGAGAGCACTTTGTTGCTAATTTATTGTGCAGAACCAGCAGCTTTAAGTATGTTCCCTCTTTCTTATAAATTCAACTAGCGACATGCAGTACTATCTCTTCCTTCAAACCTTTCTGCACCATCTCATCTCTAATGCTCAAGTATTACTCAGATTTGGAGTAGGACTCATCTCACATAACCATCCCAAAGTTATGGCATCTAGTCAAGTCAATTCCTCTGGTTTCTTCTGTAGTCTAAAAAGATAAAACATTATGTCAAGATATAAGACTTCTCCCCAAGATCAGTGAGCTGAATTGCCATACATCAATTAGAGCCTTAAACTAGCATGGACTAGATGTCAGCTTTCAAATGGCAATGGCTAAATGAGATTAATGTGTATTCTGGTGAAAAGGGTTGGGGTCCCCAAGCACACAGTGAATGGAAAATGATAACACTAGGAATAGTGGTTTCAAGCAGATAGATAAATTTCACCAGAAATTCTTATCATACCATTTGAAAATATTTCCAGGGCAAGGCTAAGGGCAGCAGAAATATCATCAAAGCCTCTTTTTGCATTGTGCACAGATAGGAGTCTATCTGGTTTATTGCGAAGAGGTACAGCCATTTATATAGGTATAGTCACCTATATTCAAGTGAAGATGAAGTACAAGAAGACTTCAAAATGTCAGGAGTGCTAAAAAATTTACAAAGACGGTAAGATGATGGTTTGTTTTATTTGGCAAGACAATACACAGGGAGTATTTTCCTTTTTTTTTTTTTTTTTTGAGAAAGAAGCTTTTAATTGAATAGCAGCACTGACAGAAGACTAGATGGGAATAAAAGGACCATAGATAGAGCTAGGATGGTTGTCAGAACAGCGCTGTAGGAGCCACGCAGCAGCATGGCTTTGTAAATGTGAGATTAACTCTCAGCTTTATGTCTGATCCCAGAAGAGAAGTCAGAGCTCTCTGTTCAACAGAAAATAGTTTGAAATACAGGATGCTAGGTCTCTTGAAAGAGGTGCTGCAGACACATCTATTTACATAATACTCAAGTCCCTTTTTGGTACCAACACAACACATATTGCTGCTAAAAACAGATTTCTTACAAATGTTGAAGGGATGAAAAAATAACACTGCTCACCATTTCATTCAGTCTATGCTTCCTTCTTTTTAGAATAAGTGAAGATTTTGCTAATTCCTATTACATGTAGTTTTAATATGTGAATTAATTTCTCAGAAAAGTATCCAGCAAACATTAAGGGTTACTTTAGTTTGCAACTTAAATCCAATGCCACTCTTTCAAGACAGGAAAAAAACACTTCCAAGACAACCTTCTGCTCCAGCTACTGGTAGGGAGGTCATAACCCCTTGAAAAAGAGGGCAAAACTGGAAATACTGGCAACCATTTCAGAGGAAGAGCCCAACTCTACACTGCTATAAGAAGGATATGGAAAGAATGATCCTTATGATATCAGTTATCACTTTCTTCAAGGGCTTAAAATTTTTTCCATAAAGTGTTTTTATCATCTTACCAACACTTTAAAAAATCTTGTTGCCTCCCTAAATGTAAGCCAGATCAGGCAGCCAAAAAGGAATTAAAACACCATTACTTTAAACAGAACTTACTAGCACACATAAGCACTTTTTGGATGTAGTGATTGAAGTATAATCTGGCCCTATATTAATAGATGCTAGTGGTATGCTCTCCATTTATAACTTTATGCTCAATTTAGAATAAACAGTACTAATGAGATGTGGTTTGAAGTACATGAACACTATGTAGAAGTGTTTAAGGAGAAGAGAAATTAAAGGTAATTACAGATTATTTGTTATACCTATGATATGTGTTATTTTTGTTCGAAAAGGAAAATGTGCTTTGATACAGAGCTCAACCTAGCCAAAAATACTTGCTTGGTCATAGGTCAAAATAAAAATAATTGTTTAAGGAAGCAGGAGCAGCAAAGCTGGGGATAAGAGGAACAGAGCCGGAGCACACTAAGGCACAGGGCACATACGGTGTGTGTGGATTGGATTGGACATTAGATCCAAAAGCAGAACTAAGTTCTCAAAGTTGCAACATTTAATTTTCCTGGCTGTGCCCAAAAGCTTTGATCTCTAGTTTCCTTTGTACTACACCTCTGAAGAGCTGGGCACCTGGGACTTGAACACTAAGCCACCTGTACTCCATCACTTGCAGCTGCCTAGAGCCAGTCAGATGGTACAGACTGAGCCTTGGTACCTGCTTTCCTCAAGTTTTCAGTTGATGCCCAAAGAAGAGTGAGTCACTTCATGCAAACCTCGCATAAAACACAGAAACTGCCCTGCAACCTGCTAACCCTTAAGTGTCATGCTCCTATTCCCTCTCCTCCTGGCACAGTGAGTGCTGGATTCCTCATTGCATAAGGTTTCCTCTTCAACAGAAGTTGTGGAAAACAAGTGTTCCAAATGCCGGACAATTAAGAAATACTTCAAGGACATCTGAAAGTATAATAGAGCCCACAGACTGGGCAACTGTAATTAAGTAATTTGAGGACTAATGCAGGATAAATTCTACCCTAAGTGCCCATCAAGTATAAGATGTTCCTTAAATCAGAACTGGACACTGCACCCCTGATGCAGAACTAGCTGGTATCCAGACTCCCAAAGCTCAGACATGACTAGACTTGAAATGTTTTTAATTAGTTCTTTGTTTATTTGTTTGTTTTTATAAACAGTGATCTCTACTAAGAGGTCCACAAAAGTAACAGCACTTTGAGCCCATTCACACCCATTCACCACAGGAACAGATCAATATTTAGTTCTTTTTATAACACACTTTTTATGTCATGTCCTTTTGCATCTGGGGCCCAGTCAGAGAGTTACTATTTCAGGCCATCGAGTACATATTCCCTTTCAGTAGCTTGCATATCCTCAGAAAGGCCAAAAGCAAGCAAGGAACAAGAAGAGGGGCCAGCTCCTCACTACCAGTCCACCACATGGACTTACTCATACTCATACATGGACATACTCAGCAGTGAGGACTGTTACTGACAAAGTATGAGAGCTTTCTGCTATATATACCCAGTATTTTAGAAGCTTTCTACAGGCTATCAGTGGACCTTGGGTGTCCTTTCCCCAGGCAGAATAGCCTCACCACCTCAGGAAGCCGTCCTCACAGCAACAAGAAGGGGGCTGAGCACCATGTGTAAAAGGGCTGACCCTTCTCCATCAGGTGCACCCTCGGTGCAGCCTTGGACAGTGTTACCAGCCCAAACTTGTTTCTTACAAAACCTATCATGTATATGATGGTTCCAAAGACAAATGTGTGCTTAGGAACTTGTGTGCCCTCATAAGCCTCAGAAAGCTAAATCCCTTAGGGCTCAATCCAGCTGCATTTCGGTCAAACAGAAGATTCCCATCAGCCATATTCAGGACTAAACCACCACCGATGTTTGCTGCCAAGAGCAGCGTTGCCTTTCACAGCTGCTGGGTAACCTGGAAGCTTTCAATCATGGGAAACAACTGGAAGATGTAAGGCTGTGTGCCAAAAGTATCCCCAGGAATTTGGTTAGGAAAAGGACACTGAGGATATAAAAAAATTCCTTTGTTTTAATCTTCAAGTATCATAACAGTTTAAGTATCTCTTGCAATATTTAATCTCACTTTTCCCGTCAAAGTGTTTTTGTGTGGCTTGTTTGTATATAATCTACCTGTTAGCTTCTGCACTTTATCCCTCACTAAGCACCTATCCCTGCTATTAAAACAAATAAAAAATATTCCCTGTTCTGAGCTGTTGTCCCATCTCAAGGTAGGGCACTTCTGTGACTTGGAAAGTATTACATCCCACTGGTTTTGTGGTGGTATCCAGCTCTCATGAAGATGTGGTTCCTACCCACCCCTCTTGCTTTGGACTGCTGTGTGAATGCTGAAGGTCATTGTTAACATCAAAATTGATAAAACCTGGTCACACCACAGCTTGGAGCTTAAAGAACCCCGTGAAGAGTCACAGCCTAACACATTTTCTGTGTCTCACACTGTCTCACACACAGTTTCTGAGATGATCCAACCCTCTATGGATCACACTTTTCCATGAACTACCTCTATCCTGCACTAAACAAATAGATAAAACACCTAGAGGTGCCTTGAGAACTGACATGGAAGGTAGCAAAGACCTTCCATAGAAAATTTGGTAACAAATTAACAAAAAATATTAAAATATTAGAATATTTCAGCCCTCACCGGAAACAAAAATGGTATCATAATACCTTAAACATGTTATAGCTGGAGGGCTTTATGCTCCTATTTGCCTCTTCAGGCATAGCTCTCTGCTTAAGCCACATTTTCCAGGGCACACCACAACCACTTAGAGAGGAGATCTGGCTCATTACAGGAGCCAGAGGCCAACACAGGCGTGTGCTTTTCCATCAGAAAATTTGATTACAAAGATTCAACTATACTGCTGTGCCCAAAACCAGTTTGTTTTGACTCCTGGCATTCTACTTTCTCACAGCTAGCAATCTACATAGACAGATACAGGTAAGCAGACAGGCAGGTAAACAGACACAGATTTTCTACTAAAAATAAACATTTTCTCCTGTATTGTTTTTTAAGAGACAGTTTTCAAGCATTTGTAAAAATACTTATTATCAGAGAATAAGCAAAATTTGAAATCAATATCAATTAGAAGTCAAATTCCAATGAGCACATTCAGAACCCACCTACAGCTTTGTTGTTCCGGCCACATCTGTTCATGCTGAAATCAGAAAATGGGCTGAAAGGAAGCTGAATGCTGTTTGCAATAGGAGCAGCAGACTTGCCTGAGTTCATAGTCTGCAAGGTGCATTCGATGTCTTCCTAAGGAAATATTTTTCGGGCCCATAGCCAACAATAAAACTAACGGTGTATCACATGCCATTCTCCTTGGTCAGCTATACTGATAACGGGGTCTTCTTGTGACCTTTTCACAGGACATGTTTGAACACCATACTACATTGTTATTATGTCTGTACAGATTTCAGATCAGAACTGGCTGGGCAACTTGAAGGACAGAAACAATTATTCAAGTCTAACCTGCATCCATTTAGAAAAAGATGCCCTCATAAGATTCACCATAACTTTCCAGGACATTTTGTGCAGGCAACACCTGAAGTTACATAGAATCAATTATGTGAAAAGGGAATTTCATTTCAGAGCTCATACTCTCAACTGGTGGGAATTAGTTCTTCTTCTCATGTCTCTTTAATTCTTTTTTTTTTTGAAAATGTAATTATTGTCTGGAAAATCTGACTCCAGTTAGCTACCTGCCAAGAACTGACTCACATCTGTGTACAAGATGTTCCCAGCTCTTGTGCGTGAATTTGTATCTATTTGCAGAATGTATTGGATCAGCTGCTTTCTACATTCACAGAAAGAAAGGGGAAAGGACCCCCAGCGTAACCAAATGGTCAGGTTCTGGGGTTTCTTTCCCTCCTACTTGCTCCTGCTTGAATCTTTAAACTTCTAATGCCCCTTGATGGAATTTCTCCTTGTGGCTCAGAAGCGTTGTCAGGGACTTCCAGGTACCACCAAGTCATATGGCAAATCTCCAAGCCTTGTTTTTATACGGGATGCTGAATAATTAGTCTGGTATGAATATACGGTGTCTTGATAACAAGCTGGCTAAAATGGCTTGGTTCCCACCCTAAATTACCAGGTTAGAGCATTTCTGTAGTAATGGTAACATGCAAATGTAATAATTTTCATGGTATCAGCTTTGCATTGATGCCACTTTCCAGCATGCTCAGCAACATCTGGACATTCCTGAAATTAATTTGAGCTCTTTTCTGTGTTTGTGTGTGTGCACGTGTGTGTGTCTATATACTGACAGAGAGCAAGGGAGAGAGTTGCTGTTTTACACTTAGTATGGTTCCTGAAAAGGCTTGACTGCTAATAAACACTAAACATCACTCATAATCAATCACTTAGACTGGCCTTACACTTGCGTTTGGTTCCGTCTCCCATCGCAGTACTTAGTACTCCTGAGGGATGCTCTGAGGGAAAGAGGAGGACTGCAAAGTATCTCTGCTTGGTGGAGACAGAGCAAGATAGTCATTGCACCTGGATCCCTAGCATCTGCCACTGGATAACAACCAAGCAAACTCTCTTAAATGTTAGACTAACCCATCAGTAATTTATGCAGACTAGAAAAGAAATTCCTGCTGGCATTTGCAATTTGTTTCCTTTTAGTCCATTGCTGGGCTACCTGTTGGTTGTTGTTGTAGTATAGCACTCAAGAAACCTGAAGTTACACTGTCAGGACTTGCATCCTTTTGTCTGGTGAGATAGAAAAGACCCTGGAAGCCGGTAGTAGCTGGAAATCCTGTTTTAAATCTTCTTCTGAGAGCAATTAAGACTCCATCTTGTCTTCAGAACAGTGTTTCATCTGAGGAGCTTGCTTTCACCAGTAAGAAAGCCTATTGCACCAATATCTTTAATTTTCATTCTACAGAAATAACACATTTTAACGAAAAGAAAACAACAACAAAGAAAGAAAAACAACAAAAAACCTCACTTGGGCTGCTTTATATAGCATTCTGCCAAATAATAAAATTCTTCCAGAACAAAGAACTTCTGCTTACTGCACTGAAAGAAAGCACAAACTCCTTTGTGCTAAGTAAAAAGCTATCTACAGTGTTTTACCATATTTTAAATGTTTGTGTCATGGCAGATAGTACCTGCAAATTATGTATATGATCAAGCTGGCTACGTGTTCATAAATAAGATGTACATGATGTCTTAACAGTTTGTTCACGCTCAGATATTTAACTTCCAGAAGCAAAGATGCAACAGGTTGGACTCCTATAGCCTTGTACAAATAACACTTCCAGTGCGTGAACAGAAGCACTGCCAAACAGTGTTAGCAGAGTATCTCATCTTCTTTTTATCCACCTTGCTGCAAAGAGGAATGCTCAGAGTTGCACTGCACTACTGAAAAACAATATCTTCATTATTTTTTGTGGAAACCTGTATTATGACAGTACAGCACAGCACCCCAGATCTCCCTGCAGTGCACTGGTACCCATCAGTTTGTTCAGCAGAAATGTGATGAGTCAATGTGGTTGTAACTGTGTTGAAAAACAAATTACTATGTAGATAGGACTGTCTAAATCACTTAATGAATCCAGTCTTTTGTCCTGAATATGCCTGAAATGAAACTTCATCAAAATGATCCAGACCAAGGGGATGAGCACAAGTGTCATTGGAAAAAGAGTCCCTTCTGCTAAACTCTCAGATGCAGAAGTCTCATACATTTGGTGTTTACATATCACAGAGAGAAACTGGAGCTGGAGACCAATGTTTGTGAATTTATTTTACTAGCACCTAGATCATCAGTCCCCCATAGTGTGGAAACTGAGGTGACTATGGGGTGGCCCAAAGAAAATTGCTTCAGAATAATGCAGTATGGTAGCAGAGAAGTGGTGGACTCTGGTTAGTAGGTTCGCTCGTAAGGAGAGGTAGATGTATGCATCTCCCTAGCATTCTCTTGACATGCGGCTGACTGTGGCTGGGGAAAAGCACAAGGAAAAGACAGGCACAGAGTGATGCACCCATCTGGAAGAAGCGGCTGCAGTTTTCTAGCTATAGATCTTCATAGCCTGGCTTTTTCTGAGAGTATTTGGTTTTGAAATTTGGACTTCATAAATGATTCAAAGGATGGAACATTGAAAGCAGAGAAGAATGGAAAAGTTAGAGAAAACAAAGTCTGGTGTCTCTTGAAGAGCAACATGAGCCTCTGGCTGTTACTTCATTCACCGATGCCATTTGGCAGAAGTTAATCATATAATGACTCCACAGCACACGCAACTGCTTCAGAGCACCTTCAGATTGCTTTCATGGTGCGCTCCTACTGAGTGCAGAGAGTATTCTTTGTTTTGCTTTATCGTGATCACCTTCAGCCCTAGCTATTTCTTTATCAGAGATTATATGAAAAGCCAGTTTTTCCTGCCAAGGAATAAACCCTATTCCCTTTATGTAAAGAGTAGATGTACGGACTTCACTTCCACAAAACAATGTTTTGCTTAAGCAGATGTCTCTGAAAGTGTTGTGTGCTAGAAGCAAGAAAATAAAAACAGTGAAATGTTATATTCCCCATATTAAAAAATGTCACAGGTACAAAGCTCCAATGAGGAAGAATTCTGGAATCATTGCGAGACTGAAAAAGACAGTCTCAAGAAAAAGCTTATCAACTGAGATAATTATGCCTGCAACTAGGTATCATTATAATGACAGCTGTAGTGTTATTTGTTGTGTTTTCTTCTAGATTCCTGAATGTGACCAACATGGCCTCAAGGAAGTACTCCAGGATGTCAATGATTGTCTCATTACCTGCTGGGACAGCTTGCACTTACCATGTAAGTCTTGCAGTACCACTGACCAGCAATCCCACACTTACCGCCTTGGCTGCCCAGCTCTCCCCAGCAGCTGCAGTGGCGACAGGGCTGCAGCTGCCGCTGTATGCCTTGGAGGTAAAAAAAGCACACCCTATCTGACTCACTGAGTTAATATCTATCAGCTCTGCCAACACTGTGTTCAGTGTCTGGGAAGCTGATATAGTAAATTTCTGCCCATATTGGTAATGGCAATGATTCACTGAAGCAGTTGGAAAGATGTTAGGATCATGTAACAGGATTAGGATTTCTCTACCTGGCAAAAGAAATAGGGATTTAAACTACCATAAATTATCCCTGAAATCTTTCTTTTGCATTGTCTTTCTTTTCCATATTTAGTTGGATTTCTGTTCTCAACCATATTTTTTTGTGTTCTTCCTTTCTTCCTTTCTTTCTTTTTCTCCTTCCTTCCTTCCTTCCTGTCTTTTTTCTTTTTTCCTTTTTCCTTCCTTCTCTCTCTTTCTTATGCTCTTGTTTTTATCAGCCTTTATTTCTGTCTGTCTTCAAAAGTGGGAGGTGGGAGGGGACCGAGGAGTAACTGTTATGACTAACTCATAAAATTCACGTGTATCTCCATAGTATTTTGCAGATCTTTACTTTCTCTTGTCCCAAGTGAAAGGCTGTGTTTCAAAAGTCAATTTTAGAAGGATAGACTGAGGTACAAGAAGCATATTGTTTACACCAGAGTGTATGCTTTTGTTTTTTAACCTGTTGATACTGATTACTGCTGGGAGCCTGTAGTTTTGCTAGTATGACTCTGCAGAACGTTTGGACCCTGTAGTTTCCATGGGACATGCCTAAACCTACTCCCCTTCCTTAGGATTCATGTCAGTTTGCTAATGACTGATTCAACACACCAGAAAAATAACTGGTATGTAGAAATATGGTACGAGATGTAAGGGAGCCAGACCAGAAACTCGAAAGGATTAATAGTGAAAGTCAGGAGAAAGGAAGTTGCAAGGTTCAGACACAGCAAACAAAGATGATGCTTCTATTTTGGAAGGGCCTGCAGGAAGTAAGGAGTCTGAAGAGCAGAAGAAAACATGAACATGGAGTTGAAGTGAAATTGAATTTAAGTGTGCCAGGGAGGCGGCAGAAAAGCTTCACCAAGCAGCTGCCACAGAATCACGACAAACTGAGCTCCTACGACTCTCAGTGGGAAAGCTAGACTTTCAAAGAGGGACAGATCAAGGAAACCCATCATTTATTGATTGTTTCCCCTCTTGAACTCCACCAATAGCTCTGGATATCAAATATGATATGATATATGATATGATATGATATGATATGATATGATATGATATGATATTGAAGTATGTGGAGGTCCAGGGATAAGTCAACAGTGGAGTCTATGTAGCATTCATTATGTCCCATTATCTTTATTGTTAGCTCTATCGTCTTCAGCAGTACTTTTGAAAACTAGTACTATAGTTGGCTGGGCCAAAAGAAAATCATTGCTTAGACTGAGGCAAATCAGTGAAGACTGAATTTTACTGACTTAGGTGAGACTGGAGATCCAGATGTCTTCCTAGGATGCAGTGTCTGCAAGCAAAAACCCAAAAATATATGTATATAAGGGTCTGCTAAAGTTTTTTTTATAAAAAATTAAGGAGAAAGAGCCAAACCAAAATATGCAGCTTGGTTCATTCAAGGTGGCATAACAGCAAGAGACAAGACCAATGTCTCACAAAAACATACCATCTTGGACTGTATTCAGTACATAGTATTCTTCAAATATTGAAACAGAACAGTGTTTAGAACCAGAGTTTGCTCAAAAACACTAGAATGAAAAAATATTAAAATAAAATAGTTGGTTACCACTTATATGGCTTCTATTTGTTTGGAGTTGGGATCAAAAAATGTTACTAGAAGCCATAATTGGTGAGACTTCTGAAAAGGGACTGAAAGGGACAAATTGAGGTGCAGGTTAATTAGATGTAACTATTGGCCACTAGCTGTAAAAAGGGGAAAAAAAAAAGGCACCAAGTACTTCTGTGATTTTTTTTTTGCAAAACGTACCCTGTGGCTTCAGTGAGGAGCTGGAAAACATCCTCACCTTGACTCATCCGTGGCAAATAGTGCTCCAAGCTTTGTTCCCATGTGTGTTATTTTCACTTTTGGCCATGTAATCAAAACTTGTAAACCTAAAAAAAAAAAACCTCTAAAGATCTATCTGCAAAGAACACACAGTACCAAATAACATTTGAGGCCGATGTGGTAGAAGAAGAAAATGGATCAACAATTTGTGAATTATAGGTTTGACACCAATGGGGGAAAATGCTGTAACACAGTTCACACCCTCAAATATTCACTGTTTCCCTGTCTTTGCATGGGGCAAAGTTCTTGAGCTCTTGTATACATCTACTCATTACAGCTCAACAGCCTCAAATGTCAGTGCAGAATGACATTTCTCAGTTCCTTTTTAAGTGTCTTTGCTGGGAAATGTGAATGTTTGCAGATTAAAAAAATCTCAGCAAAAGAGAAAACTTTGGTCACATTTTGGCTTTTTTTTTTTTTTTTCTTTGGTGGGGGGCTGGATGAGGGGACATTAAAAACATTTGATTTGGCCTGAAGTAAAAGTGCATACCTCACACATATTTCTAACCTACCCCCAAAAACAGTCTCTGGCTTTGAACGTGTTGAACAGGAAGCCATTTAGTGTTGGAATGCTTGCTTTGCTGGTCCAAGAAATACACATTCTTATTACTCCTGGGCTATCTAAAAAGGCTCAGGGTGAAAAAGTTTAATTTATATGTAGAACCTTGTTTCCTGTTTTGTTTTTTCCCCTTGTGTGCCAAGTCTGTTTTTTAAACTCTGTGATAGGAAACACATTTCCTTTTTTCTCCCTTTCGTCTCACTTTATTTACCCAGCTGTATATTTCACTTCAATTTATAGCTCATACTCTTACCTGGCTTAAAGTCCAAAGACATGGTGAGAGAGCGGGAAAGATGGATGTTGTGATTTCATGGTCACTGAGGAAAAGGAAGAATCTAGGTGGAGGTGAAGCTGTCTTCAATATCAAGGGAATGGTGGATGAAAACTTCTCTTTCAGGTTGTGCCACAGTATATGTTCAAGGGAGGTGAGGAAGAGGGCACAAGGAAAGCAGTAGCAGTAGCAGTGCAGAACATCCCCTGATCATTGAATGGACTTATGCACGTTTTAACTCTACTTACTCTCTCCAAATGAGATACCCATCTCAGCAATTTTGCTGTTTGGAACTACTTGCATGTAGAAGTATAAGCAAAAGAAGGATGAGTAAAAATTAAAACAAAGTGAAGTGAAAAAAACAAAACAAAACAAATCAAAAACTAAACTGAAATGATATGAAATTAAATAAATAAGAAATAAAAAAATAAAAAATCAAATCAATAATAAAATATAAAGTAAGACCAGTTCACAGATCTTTTATATGCCTAATAGATGTATGTACTTATGAAAGCACTCTGTAAGGGAGTTAGCTCCCCAAAGAAGAAGAAAAGCCTTCCTGAAAGAGGACTGTAGGATCTTAAAATAAAACTGTGCACATAAATTAAGATATCTACAACTAAAACCAAACCAGGGAGTGCCTGTAGAACTGGGTTTATTATCATTAGTTCAGGATCATTATTTAGAACAGATTTGAGTAAATGGATGATTATTTTTTTTTGCTTTGGAGGTAACGCGATTGCTAGTGACAGCCAGTGTGCACATAACTATATATGTCTATCACAGCTAAAGGGAACTACCAAGCACACTACATTATCTAGTCTAGTACTCAGTTTTTTAAGACTACAACAGCTTTTGGAATAGTTTGAGGCTTTTCTTTTTTTGCTGTCCCAGCATTTTGATATTGCCCAACATTAAAAAAAAAATACAATTTATTAAGTGGAGGGAATGATGTACCAAGAAGGAGCCTGAGGTTGTGGAGCCTGAGGTTCCTGGGGGTGAAGTGATATAAAAATACCACTCTTCTGTTTCTTACTGCTCTCCCTCTAGAGGTCAAAGTGTCTATGTTAATAGCCTCAGATTGAAAGTTTAGAACAAATGCATATGATTTCTCCTGTATGTGCAACAGATCCTTCATTTCCTTATACTGCTAAGAAAGCCCAAGAGGTCACCAAAATAGTCAGTGCACCCGCCAAATCTGTACAAGCTGACTTCAGGACTTTGACAGACCAGCTGCCCAGCACTTGAACCTCCAGGGGAAATCACTGCTTCAGGCCTCCACACCGCTTCACTTCCACACGGGATGCCAGAAGGCCAAGCACAGGACTGAAGAGATTTGACATGGCCCTTGCCCATGTTTCCACCAATATTCCCAGCCAGCCTGCCTGGCACACACCAGCTGGTGCTGAGGCAGGATTGTCAAACCTCTCTGGAAAGCAGAAATTCTTGACAAAGACTGTTGTATTTGTAGCATATTTTCCATTTTCCCGTAAGGCTGCAAGTGTTGCTTGGTGGCATATCCCAGATCGTGGTGTGCAGAGAAAACTCTGCTGTGTGCTGGCCACAGGAGGTCTAGAGTCTGAGACCTTTCATTTTCCCAGGTTCTTGTCTTTTTCTGAAGAAAAGGTTCAAGAACAGAAAGAAAAATTGTTCCTTGTTTCCTGCCAGAACGGCACAATTGTTGCTAGAGCTTCTTTGGAGCAAAGGCTCGTGAAGGTTTGAGGAGCCATTCTGCCTCTTTCTCCAGGGATCTGGGATACAGAGAAGGAAGGAAGGGTGAGTCTTCAGTGCATATCACCCTGCTCAAGGAGAAAAGCTACTGCATTTAACTCTTTTGGATGCCAAATATTCTGCAAGGGAATCACCTGACTTCTGGAGAGCACAATAAAAAGATCCTTCCTCAGTCTGTCAGAATACTTGCAAAACAAAGCTAAATTATTACTTTTTCTGGCCAAATAATAAAAAACTGATACACTTAGTGCACCATTTCAAATCTGGATTCTAACCACCAGCAATAAATATATTTCACTGGTAAATGAACACAGGAATTATGGTAGAGCAAATCACTATTTGGGGCCTGGCTGAGCATATTACATGGAAGTACTGGCAGAAGTAGAATGAACTTCTACTATCTAACTAGTGGGTTTTTCATCCATCACCTCTTTTATTGTCTGAGTAGATTGCAAATATTTTTTTTTTTCCTTAAAACTTCCTCATTCTTCTGGGAATCCTTAAAAATACCTCTATTTCTTCCCTGTTTTAGGAACTCTCCATTTTATCTCTACAGCTCCAACTGCAACCACATTACTACAGGCTTCCCCCCAGGGAGTGATCCTACACCAGGTAGCACAGAGTGACTCAAATCCATACTGCTTAGGGCTATACTGTGCAGCAGTTCACATGCTGTCTTCTCAGGAGCCCATAAGAAGCCTCCACGGCCCTAAGACACAATTATTTTATGTTGTAACCTTTCAGAACATTTCAGTCTGCTGCAGAGGTGTGTTTATAGCATGATGTTAAAAATGAACACCATGGGCCACAGTATGAGTCTGCATGAGGATATAGGAAAGCACGAATTTGCTAGAATAACACAAAACTGCATGGAGCAGAACAAGCTACTGTTTTCTGGGAGTAAATTATCCCCAGAATAATTTGTGGATTTAATCTCAGGGAAGACTGTATTTATTTCAAAGGGCAGCCTAGGACTCCATTATCCATGGAAGAACATGAATAGGGGGCCAGAGCCTGAGAATAGGCTGGGCACCTGAGATACAGTGTGGATATATCCACATCCTCTGGCATTTCTGACCAACCCCTCACTCTCTGCACTCTTCTTCATAACAAGCCATAAGTGGTTGTGCAAATGACAGCTGAGCTCATCGCTATCTGCTGAGAGGCTCTTCAAGATTCCTGAAAGTTTCCAAAACATTTATCGTTCAGAAGAGAGCAGCTGCCTGTGCTCCATTCCTTCTTACTAGCACAAAAATGAAAAGTCGTGGGCTTTTAAGAAAACTTTTTTCCATATCCTAAAAAAGAAGGTCATTAGATCTTGGTGTGACAAAGACCTCCTCCCATTAGTTTTGTTTTATCCCAGGAGGGCCATTCCGATCTTAGTCACTACCGTGCAAGCAAGTTGGAGAACTAGCTTTCATAGATGTCTGCTCTGGTGAGAGGGGATTGAGACCCTGGGAACAGTGTTCTGACTCTCACTGTCTCAGCCACATTGGGTTTGGCCTGACACTTCCAAAAACTTCAGGGGATTGACTTTATTCCCAGCAAAGTCAGCCCCATTGATTTCCACATTTACATTTCTCACATTTCCATGAGAGAGACATTGTAGAAAAAGAAAAAAATAAATAAATGAATTTGGAGAAGCAGTGCCCAGAAGGAGGTTTCTGGAGGGCACTTAAATCACCCTTGTACAGGGTCCATAAAAACTGAAGGTAAGTCTCTCCTGACTGCAATGCAAGTGGAAGTAGGCAGTCACACAGGGCTTTTGGAACTCACTTATCACCAGCTAAGGTGTAAAGCCTAAACACTTGTCCAGGAGTAGGTGTTTGCTGATAAGGCCTAGAAAAATAAAATCCTTATTTAATGATTAAGAGTTTTCCTTGTTGATATTAGAAAACTTACTTGATAAGGTTTCCGAAAACCTGGCAAGCACTTTGTAAGCTACCTAGGCCCAATGGTTAGACAGCTTGTCATCATCTTTGGTATTTTGCTGTTGGTATTAGTCTCATAAAATGTGCTTTTATACCAGTTCTTATGAAAGTCTGCAAATGTAGCAACTCTGTTGTATGCACAAACTTAACTCCTGCCTAATCTGTGAATCCTGGTGTACAGCCTGCCATCTCCAGGATCTATGTCTCTTATCTAACCAACCCAAGCATTAGTGGTCCACTGAAAAACAAAACTCACCTTTCAAATATTTCCCAGCGTGCCTTCCTTAAAGTTGACCATATAATACCAGTAGGAAGCATGAAAGAATATTCTCATTCTGGTCTCAGTGACTGGAAGTCATATTCAACCTTATATACACTGTATAGAAAAAAATACAGTTTGTATTTCCATTTCTGAGTTAAACTGCAGGCACTTAATGAGAACTCCCATGTACACAGATGCTAGAACAATTTTAATGCAAGAAACATTTTACAAGGGGAGGAGTCCTAGCTGTTTTCTGTTCCATGACAAAATCCAGATGAGTAGCAAAGAGAAGGTAAAGAAGTATAACACAAAGCTTTTATTGCTGTAGATTTAAGATTTTAAACCAAAAAAAACTAGTGTATATTCTGTTTCTTTCTGGCTTTTGAACTTCCAGATAAAAAGAGGTTAAACTGCAAACTCTTCTCTGTAATAGATGCACTGTCAAAAAAATTGGTAAGTTCTTAACCTGAGTACGTCTAGTTACTTAATTTAATAAGCTCAATTATTTAAGTATGCATACATTTACAAAGATGAAGCAGGAAGAAAAGATCAGTGTAATAATCACAACACAACCTGAAGTATCTTAAAAATCTAGTCCATAACTTACTTTGCTGTCACTGTTTCTCAAGCTACTAGGTAGTAAATGCTGTGCTAAAGTCTTCCTAAGCTGTAGAAAAAGTAGTTCTTTTGAAACACCTAGAAGGGAGCTCCCAATCTGTCTTCCAGCAGCAAAGCAGGACTAAGCACACACGGGCTGACAGATGTTTGTCTATGACTGCTCTTAGAAATCCTTTCTTGAAGGGTGTGCCACAGCTTCATTAGTATCGTGAATACTGCGTTCAGTTTTGGGCCCCTCATTACAGGAAAGACATTGAGGTGCTGGAGCGAGTTCAGAGAAGGGCAACGAAGCTGGTGAGGGGTCTGCAGCACAAGTTTCATGAAAAGAGGCTGAGGGAAGAGCGCCTGTTTAGCCTGGAAAAAAAGGAGATAGAGTCTACAAATACCTGAAAGGAGGGTGTAGTGTGGAGAGTGTCAGCCTTTTTTCCCGGGTAACAAATGATAGGACAAGAGGAAATGGCCTCAAATTGCGTCAGGGGAGGTTGAGATTGGATATCAGGAAAAATTAGGAAAGCTGAAAGAGTTCTCAGGCATTGGAACAGGCTGCCCAGGGAAGTGGTAGAGTCACCATCCCTGGATGTGTTTAAAAGACATGTAGATGAGGTTCTTAGGGACATGGTTTAGAGGTGGACTTGACAGTGCTAGGTTAATGGTTGAACTCCATGATCCTAAAGGTCTTTTCCAATGAAAACAATTCTATGATTCTATAAGAAGACAGTGGGAGAAGGTCAGCAGCCACAGCCCTTAACTAACATGTAGGTGAATAAAGCCATACTTAGCCAAATACCAGTGACTGTGCCTTCTGTTTAAAATGGGGGGAAATTACTCAGTGCAGCTCACAGATTCTCTGTGGTGGAAAACTGGGGGAGTGGGATTGTGTGTGCAACTTTTGAAATGTATTTTTTGTCTTCTCTGCCAACATTGTGGGAAGTACGAGTAACTTTTAAGGATTCCAGGTCACTAACTTCAGCTTCCTCAAATCCCAGAGCAGACTTTTTTATTTCTAGTAAAATTATCTTCATTTTTCAAACGTTGCTATATCTGTATGGATGGTAATTCCCTCAGTGGTGTATTTCACCAAAAATAAGGTTATTTTTATACCATTAGTGTAAAGATATTAGTATGTCTACAAGAAAAATAGACTTTCATTAATACTGTGTTTATGGAAATGAGGCTAATTAAGCTTATTGCATTACATCTCCATCAGCTGTAATTTACTTTGAAGATTAGAAATCGAAATGTTGCCTTTTTATAGGTAGTAGATTCCTAGGAAAAGAAAGTGACTTTTACTTTGAACCCAAAGGACCTAGAGGCATTTCCATTAATTTTAGATGAACTGTCGAAATATATCCTAAAGAAGTTTAAGAACCATAGCATATAATTCTCTCTGCCCCCTCAAACATTTGAGGTTGATATTTTTCCAACCCAATGTATCAAGAGTTATCTTTCTCTTATATGTGATAATGAGGTCACTTTTTTAGAGAAGATTTTATGTTTGGATGAGTGAGCAAACACATAGACAAGGATTAGGACAATTTCACGCACCTAGTGTCAGGCTGTGTTTCTGTCCGCATTAGGCTGTATTTTAGGATTAATTTTGCTTCCAGAAAATGTTATCTGAGTGTCCTAAGTGTCTTTCTAGGATCTAACTCACGGCCTTTAAAAAAGGTGAATTACAAATCCAAGAATCCAGTTTCTTTCTATTAAACCTTTGACTGCTTCCCATAAGCAGTATTTTGGGAAATGGGCCTTGATAAACATTTTCATTTTCTCTGAGTTTTGCATGTTTATATATATATCTGCAGATATGTGTATATCAATGACTTCATTGTTTAACACAGAAAAAAAATCAACCAGTCTGTGCATTAATGATCTTGTTTATTCCTACTCCTTTTTGACTTGTGATCCTGATGGGACTTGGGTTTCTTTACTGTTTTATTTATAGATTATGTAAACATTATGATTTTCATTGTATTTGCACCAACTCCTGCAGAAGTCCCGTAAGCCTCAAAATAAATAGTTCTCTGTGTGTTGTCAAAACATTGTTTAAAGCCAGGTTGGCATCTAAGAGTGGTTCACGTTTACTGTCTTTCAGTAACTTCCCATGACTTCTTTTCAGTTTAAAAGCAAAAGGATGCTGGTGGTTTTAGCTGCCAGGTCAATGAGCTGTTTCTTGGTTTGAAAATAAGGTAGGGTTCTTCCCGGCTCATGTATCATCACGTCTAAATTAGTCCCAGTTGCAGTAAGACATTACTGTAGAAAATGAGGGAGATCTTGAGAAGTCCAAATGCCAGGAAAGCACCATAAGGTGCAAATCATTTATAACAACAAGACATGTTATTTGTGGTGGGGTAAGTGGCAGTGCACAGGGGTAAGATTACTAGCTTCTACTTATCAAACATACACATGACCAATGGGATCGAAAGAAAAACAATCTTTTACCTGTAAATGGATTATTTTTTTTTAAGCCAGAAGGTGACAAAAAACATGACCTTTACTGGCATTTTTAGAGAAACACTTTAGAAGTTAGACTTCAGTCTAGCCATAAATACATCAGTCTGAGACAAGAACTTCTCTCTCCCTTCATGAGTTATCTTCCACTATCTAGCAAATACAATGAATTCATGTGTGATAATACAGTTCACAGTTATTTTCCTTTTGCTAATACATGTATCATTAGGCATCACTTCATTTGTCTGTGTTCATGTAAGCCATCTGTATTTTAGTATCCTAAGGTTTCCTGGCAAATGCTGAGGTGAAGATGGGCAAAATAAAAGATCTTAGAATCAGTACTGCCCAAAGCTTGCCTTGCTTCCTGAAATGCTAGGTTGGCCTTTTTTACAACTGCTTTTACTTTTGTGCTTCTAGATCTGGGATAGACATGGAAATAAATATCAACATTACAAAAGAAAAGCCGAAACTGTGGCAGTGCCAACTGGGACCAGAAATACTGGAAATCTGCCGAGAAAGTATTATATTCAAATAATTTCCTCCACAATTTTGCAGTATCAAGACTCATCTAGATAAGGTTTGGATAAGAATCTGGGCTTTCCAATGTGTGTCCGAACTGAAAACACAAACTAAAGTGAAGTTGCCAATGTTTTGGGACAAAAATATTTGAGCACTGGGTACATTTAAAAGTTATACGAAGAATATCCTAAAAGCTACAACATTCATCTGCTTTATAAAACACTGATTGTTTGAAACTCAATCATCAGTCAACTTTTTGCTTTATGGTTAAATAAAACCTGAATGTGAAAAAAAAAATCTCATTAATGCAGTCCTTGTATCTACTCTGGAAGCAGCAACTGAAACTTAGGGAATACATTCTGAGGAAAAGTCCTGCTCAGAGCTCCAGGGGGATAGACTGATGCATAGCTGTGAGCTTTTCTAGTGACCTTGTTGAATTTTGGATCAGCCCCTCAGATGTCAGTTTAGGTGTGCACTGGAACATAAATTGTATATAAGTGCATGTGTACATTGTACCTTAGGATCTGCAAAACTACAGATCAAAAAATAGAGATCAATAGAAATAGAGAGAAAAACAAATATGATGGTGATTAAGTCAGATGAAACTAATACATTCTCCAGCCACAGTTAAGAGCTGTTATGCAAATGGCAGTTACATAGTTTCATCTTTTTAACATGGGAATGCAAGTATTTTATAGCTGTTGAAAGACAGGCTTTATAAACCACATTGTCAGAGTATGAGCAATCAGTTTGTACTTTAATTTTCCCAAGGTTCTGTCTTTCCACAGTAACAGCATAATGGTTCTTTGGGGGGAAAAAAATAATTAAAAAAAAAAAAAAGTTCAGACTATTCAGCTAATAAGGTAGTTTAGACATCAAATAATATTTTATAATTATATATACAGAGTAGAGTTCTCATATTAATCTATTTTGTGGAGTCAACAAAAATATCAACACTGAGTGCAGGGAAGATAACTGAAGCAAGCATTTTAAAAAGCTAGGTTTCTATAACTCAGTCCCTAGTTCTTATTATTTGCTAGTTCCTGGACAAATCTAGTATTGCTCCCTATTACCACTGTTCTCTGAAACATCACATCTCACAAACTTATTTTCTGTTAGCTAAAAGTTTATTAAATTGAACTTCTGCATATTTTACACCTTCCTCAAGATGAACAGTTCTGAAATGTTTCAGTCAAATCCATAGTGATGTTCCTGAGAATGTGCAAGAACTTCGAGACTCAGTGCTTTTGTTTTCCTGACCAGACTCATTTCACAACTTGGTCATGTTTCAACTGGAGGTGGCCGTGACTGCCGAGCTCAGCCTTGTGGCTATGTGCAAGGCACGCTAAGCCATTGCTTGCAACATCCAGTCCCATTGGACTTCGACATGGGGCTGCTGAGCTTACAAAACAGCAGAAAGAGACTATTCTCTTCAGACAAGTCAGTGAAACCCCCAGAACTGAGGCATCACAGGGATGTTTTGTCTTGGCTGCTCAGGTGGCTGCAGACCTTTCCCCAGAAAACAGACCATTTCTCACAAATTGCTCTGACAGCTACGTGTCTTCATCCTACCTGAAATTAAACTGAAGTCCAGTTATGCATCTGAGATGTGAATAAAGAGTAAGATGTGCAAGGAACAAATACCAAATTGTTTCTTATATAGTGAGCCCCAGACAACCTGTGTCTCAAATGGAACATGACTTCTCTTGCATAACAGTATGTGAACATGTGCTGTATCAAAATATGGGCATGACAAGGTGCTGAACTTAGGAGTAGTATCACATTGTGGGTGTTTCTGGAATGGATGACATAACTAATTAATTTCCTTGTTTAATGTTCTTTGTGTTATTATGCTTCTAACCATTAAAAAGCCCACAGTTATTCCATAATTACTTTAGTATGTACAACATGAAGTGAAAGTAAGTGGAAAAGAAAATTGTTGGTGATGTACATCCTTTCTTTGAATGCAATCAGGGTAATATCCTTTCTGTCAGACTGAAAGAAGGCAAATTATTATCTCCCCAGCACTGTTACAAGTCTGTTCAATAAGAAGAGGTTTGTTTCTGAAGACTCACTGAAACGTGAGGCATGTGCTGCACACCTGAAGATACAGAAAGCTCTGCTTACAGTTTGCCTCTATTCTGAGTGAAAATGTTCTAATGTCAGATTCGAGCCTGTTCAACATGTTGCAAAAAGGTTCCAGGAGGCATCTCCCCTTTGTAACAACTCCAGGAACTGCAGGAACTCCACCCGATATAAAAGACATATTACAACCAGCAGGTCCTGTATTACTCGGTTACACTCCATGAATTGTCACTTCGTCAGGCAATTGTAATAGTTTGAGTCATCTAGGAAAAAAAAAAAAAAATCCTTCTTTTGCTTTTCTGCACATCCAGAAAATGTATCATTTGATGTTAGAGTCATATGAATGTCCTGCAGATGACAACATAGACAAATTGTCCTCTGCATGCAATGGGTCCCTGGTGCATCAGCATTACCAGAAAGGTGATCTGGCTGTTGCATTTTACTTTTTGTTAAAATTCAGTTTCAAAAACAACCCTCTGCTGTTTGCTTCTTCTCCTAATTAAGATCTTGAACTGGGAAAATGTGATGACTCAGCTACTTCTCCCCTTTGCTACAGTAATATAAAAGAGATTGGCAAGTGTCTGCAGAGCAAGATGGAATTGAGAAGAGAAGCCCACTCTCCCATCACAAACAGAATATAGCAAGTGGTCTCTCTTCAGACCTTTTCTTCAGGTGACTCAATCTGCCACATTGACTGTGATCCTGGAAAAAGGGCTCATGCCAAATAACCATCCAGATAATGCTCCAAATTCCAAGCTAATCAGGGAAATTGCCTATTCACTTGAACAACAGTCACAGGCCTGGGAGACGCCAGCCTCCAACTGCAGTCCTGCCTTAGCTCATTAGTCCTATGTGCCCCTGAAACTAAACTGTCAAAGGGGTGTTGAGTGCACAAAGCATTGGGCAGCATCTGAATTAAATTCCTGTGCGGAACCAAAAATAGAACACTTTGAGCCCCTTTTCTGTTGTGAAGAAAAAATGCCTGGACAAAAAAATGCTTTTCTTGGTATTATTTAATGTGTTTTTCTGTCTAAAAAGCTAAAGATTTTTGGCCTCAAGGGGTGCTAGCCTGTTACCTTAGAGACTGTTTCTTTTAGAGGCAGTGGAGTGGCAGAGGGCATGCCTTTGCTGCTTACCTTGGCAACCATGAATTGCTAAATGCTGTTCCCATGAATGCAAGCCTTTCACTGCCATTAGCGCTTGCCCACAGGTATAAACATTCCTTCATGAAAAGGTCCAGGGGAATGTACACTACCTCGATAAAAATCAAGACGACAAACAAAAGCATATTATATAACGGAGCAGTTATATAAAATTAGATTTTAAAACAAGACCTGTCTTTAATGACATTGATCCTGGACGCGGTCAAATTTCCTGTTCCATTTATATTCCCTACAGTCATACCAAGCGGTGGCAGCGGGGAAGGGAGGAAAGCGAAAAAGCTCAACAGGATATCCTTGTTTCTGTAATTGCAAAATGGAAGACCACTGTGTCTGTACTCAGAATAAACGTGCTGGATGGCTTCACAGAAATAGTACGACTCCAGCAGCCTCCCTCCCTGGCATGGGGGCAGATGGAGGCAGGAGGACAGCAGAGCTCGGCAGGGCTGCGCAATGGCTCTCGCTACCCCTGCTCACAGGAATTCTTTATGGTCTAGCTGGGCAAACACTACAGGCAACATTCTTAACATGTTTACCTGTATAAAGCCCTTGTACTGCAAAAACAAGAGATTTGTTGTATTCTTCCTGTAAATGAGGCTGTTGAGCATGGAGGAATTAAGTCCTAAACTTAATTCTCCCCTCCCTCCCCACCCCTAGTCTCCATCTTGTAAAATGATCTTTTTAAAAAGAAAAAAAAAAATCATTCTATTATCAAGTCAATTCTCTTTATCACGTCTCATCTGATAGTCAGTAATTCTAATAAAACCTTGGCTCATCTGGCTTTTAGATTGCAGTGAAGTATATTTTTAAAAGGAGAATAATTTATTGGAAAAACAGCAGCACTACAAGACGTCTCTAAATGTCTGTGAAAGGAGAGATGGAAAGCAACTAATGGCACAGACCTCAGAAAAGCACAAGGAGGCTAAGGTCTTGATCTGCCTATACAAGAGCAACTTTGTGCAACTAAATTGAGGTATTGTCCTACAGCAGGCTTGTTGGGCCAGGAGAAGGCTCCTTGAGAAAAACCCATATAGCAATGGTGCTTAACACCTCCTGTGTAAGCCTCCCTGCAAGCAGAATGGCCTGGCTTTGCATCTCCCATGTACCGTGATACCTGGTAGTTAAATGAGCTCTTGAAAGCCGAGCCTAATGCAAGAGCAGCATTTCAGAGCTCCAGGGTCACCACTGAGCCAATGGCCATATAGCTGCACCCAGGTAGCCACGTGTGTGTGCAGACAGACCACTGCTTCTGAAACACTTGTGTTCACCCAGATGTCAGTGGAACAGCGGCTCTTGGGATACGAGGTAATCGAGCATGTCCAGGCCAAACCCCTACAGAGGCCCATTGATGCCTGAAGAATAACCAAGCTATCGATGTTGCATAAAGTTCCCTGTCTGTTCAAAGAGCTGAATTACATTAAGAATCAGATCACTATTTGGTTTAGATTTAAATTGTATCTAGATTCTCCTTTATAATGCAGGAGAAAAAAAAAAGAAATGCCTTATGGTATGGGATTTTCTTTCTTCTCTCTTTTTGGAAGACCACAGAGAATTTTTCTTTTCTGGTATTAGCCAAACTCATCACATGAATCCACTTTCTCCTCCCTCCTCTGCAGGGAGGGAGGTCGGCATGGCAAGGGAACCTCTCAGTCACCTACAGGACCTTTATTTATTAGATGAAATAATTACTTTTCTTTTTCCAAAATTTCAAGTTAATCTTTCCCTTCGTTGTAAAAAGGGGAAATGTCCATTGTTGCCAAGCAAAGGGCAGCTGGGTGAGCACATCGAGGGAGGTGATTCTGCCCCCCTACTCCACGCTGATGAGACCCCCTACCTGGAGTACTGCAACCAGCTCTGGGATCCTCAGTACAGGAACGACATGGGCCTGTTGGAGAGGGGCCAGAGGAGGCCACCAAGATGGTCAGAGGTCTGGAACACCTCTCTTATGAGAACAGCCTGAGAGAGTTGGGATTGTTCAATCTGGAGGAGGGTCTGAGGAGACCTTCTTGTGGCTTTCAGTACTTACAATGAGCCTATAAGAAAGGTGGGGACAGACTTTTTATCAGGGCATGTTGTGATAGGACAAGGGGTACATGTTTTAAACTAAAAAATGGTAGATTCAGACTAGATACAAGGAAGAACTTTTTTACAATGAGGTTGGTGAAACACTGGCACAGGTTGCCCAGAGAGGTGGTAGATGCCCCATCCCTGGTGACATTCCAGGCCAGGCTGGACGGGGCTCTGACCAACTTAATCTAGTTCAAGATGTCCCTGCTCATTGCAGGGGAGTTGGACTAGATGACCTTTGAAGGTCACTTCCAACCCAAACTATCCTATGATCCTACAAAAACACACAGAGCACTTCAGCAAGCTTAAGTAACAGCCACACACCAGGCAAGCACAAAGAAGGCAAGCCATCACAGAATGCACTCTTAGAGGGTGAAGCATGGAGTAGAGGCTCTTCTCCCAGTGGAACTGTACAGCCACCTCTGGAGGTCCAGCCTCAACGTCTCACATAACTCTCCGACTTCCTCAAGTCCCCTCACCAGGTCTGGTGTCAAGGCTGACAGCCACAACAAAGGCAGGGATGTTCCCAACACCCTGTGAGTGATGGCCAACAACCCAGTATCCTCTCCCAATGCAATGACACAACCTTCATGTCTGCTGGCCAAGTAGTGCTATAATTTTGTCACTGGGGCAACAGCCTTATGCTTCTTTCTGCTAATCACACTGGTGATCACAACACCACTGTCTCCTTGTAGGAATGGGGTCTTCATAGATTTACATCATGTATTTCTGTTAAACCACTGTTCATTCTACTGCTTCATACACACATTTATTGACATTTCCGCTCCTGATGAAATGTCAAGAGAATGAGGAACCTCCTGGTCTGCTGCCTGTGTGCTCCACAGCCCTGGGGACTTTCAGGGGGTGATGAGAGGCTGAAGACCTTGTTTTATGAGATTTCTTCTGGAAAGGAAAGCAAAAAACCTGCAAAGTACAGGACTTACTCCTTCTTGAATTCAAATCTGATGAGAGATTGCCAGCTTCCATCTGTATGCATATAAACATTCAACTGAACCAAAATAGGCTGAGCCTACCAGGAAAAAATAAGCAGTAAAAAGGGCGACACAATACTTACACTTTTGGTCCCCAAAAAAGTGAATGTTCTTCTCAGCAGCACTCAAAGCAAAAAACAAGAAGTGAGAGCTGTTCCTTGGCTTCTTGATTGAAATAACCTTCTTTCACAAAACAAATAGTACCACTTTCCAGGCATTTGTCAAGCAAGAAACAATGGTAGTTAGAGGACATGTCTATAATCCACAACTCCCAGCTAAGAGAAACTGAAAAGACATTTGATTTACGAGACATGAAGCAATTGTGAAGCAACACACTTGTGAAATCCACTAGTGCAAACATTGTTCAAGGAATACTAAAAAACTGGAGACATATAGATGAAGCTTAGCAACTTTACAAACTCAGTATGTTTGCTGTGTGAGACTTATGGTGCAACTCCAGAAAACATAAAAAAAAATTCTTTCTGATATTTTTTCCTTGTTTTTTCCTGCATTCCCTAAGTACATGAAAATGTTCCAGGTAGCAGAACATCTGTTCTGCTCACTTCAAAGTAGCAGAATAGATAATATTTGTAAATCAAAAAGACTAAGAAAAAGAGTCATAAATATTTCTGAATTGAATACGCACTTAAGAAAAATATTCTGTCTCACAGTTCAAAAACTGTTGCTCAGATTGGTTTCTGAAGCCATTAGTGTATAGAGATTGTCAATATGAGCTCTGGTATCTCCTTCAGGAAAAAAGAAGCAGCAGCAAGGAAAACAATCAGGAGGGCTGTAGTATCTGTAAGTATACACCACCTGGCAGCTGAGCTGCTAGCCGGCAGACTTTAATATTTCGAGGCAATGAAATTTTTTTAGTCAAAACCCATCAAAATTCTGTATCCTTTTAAAAGTTTGGATGGTTCAGACTTGGGGTCCTTTTCTTTACCCCAAAGGAACCCTCAGCTTCCTCCGTCACCCAGCTCCATTATGGAAGTGCTCGCCAATGACTGCCACTCTTTCTTTCCTGGTATGGGCATATAACAGCATCATGTATCAAACAAAATAAGCCAGCTATTAAACAAACCCAAAGACTGGTAGGGGAATAAAGACAAAAACAAATGTTACAGTTATCTCTTCAATGTGAGCTTTTCCACTGCTTCCCAGTCATGCCATTGCTGCTCAACCAAGAGAAAACAGCCCACTGCATTTCAGAGATACCAAAGAAATTTCCACTACAGAAAACACACAGAATAAGGTCAGATAATTCATAATTATAGTTTTCCAGCATCTGTGTCAGGTCACTTGTTTAACTGAATTTCCTGCATCTGGGCTGTAAATTCTTTGCATATTCGGCAGTTTGTCCATTAACTACAGATCTTAGATAAAATGTTCTTGCCTTTCCTTGCTTTTTTCTCTTCCCACAAAAACTCTTCTCCTTCTCCAAGTGAGGAACTTGGTGTGGTTTAGTCACTAAGTTATCACAGTTCAGGTTTTGGAGGGTGGCTTTCCCCAGATCTGCACTGACCTCAGCTCCCCTGTAGCCAGACAGCAGGTGGTCCTGGAAGGCAGCACAGCAGTAGTCTTGACCCAAGAGCATCTACATGATCACCAGCTCTGGCATTCCCCCCTGTGACACAAAGAGCTAGCTTCTAGGGTGTTATGATCTAGGTGGGTGAAATCAAAGAAACTGGCATAATTTTTGCTGAAGCAAGAAGCAGTCATATTGGTTTGTTACACTGAATGCATTAAAGACTGAGAGTTTCCAAGAAAAGGACCATGCAAATTAAGGGATTCTTTTTTTTCTGTAATATGGTGAAATTGAAGAAAAGCCAAAATTAGCATTCTAACACTAGTTTCACAGGTCCCAGTTCTGCCATTACTGAATGAATGTGCCGAAATGTGGGGTATAAAAGACACTTACTTCTGGCAGGGAGCTGTTAAATGCTCTGATTATCAGAGTAGTAGAAAAGTTCCCTGGAATTAGCTATTATAGCTGTCATGTACTGGGCTGTTTCAACCACTGTGAACAGCTCATACCTACTGTGAACACACCAAAATAACAGCTCTTATCTCCCCTCTCCAGATTTTTGCTGTGAGCTGGATGGTCCTGATCATTTTCTTCCTCTGCTCACAGGAGACACACTCTAATTCGCCCACGAACATAACTTGTCAGCTTCCATTGTAAGACAGTGGTCACAGTTTGAAGGTATCAGTACAGATGACCCACAGTAATCCTCTTAAATTGCTGCATTCTTCACCAGGAGGGTGCTGAGGCCCTGGAACAGGCTGCCCAGAGAAGTTGTGGATGACCCATCCCTGGACATGTTCAAGGCCAAGTTGGACAGGGCTCTGAGCCCATGGCAAGGGGGTTGGAACTAGATGAGCTTTAAGGTCCTTTCCAGCCCAAACTACTCTATGATTCTATGATTCTATATACCAAAGTCACCATCAAACATTCCTCATTTAAAAGCAACTGTAGCTAATTGTGTTGCTGACTTATGTCACAAGTATTGTACTACTTAGTCACGGTTAAAAACACATCTTACTCTGAAAGTTTTGGACTGACAAGTATTTTTGATGGTAAACACCACAAAATATGCTACCAATTTTTCCAGTGGCTCTATATTGAAGTCACTGCTGGGATGGTGAACAAGAAATATTTAATAGTACTTGATAATGCAAGCAAAAATGCAGGGCACAAACTGAGGAAGAACACCATATGCAATTGAGGTGGCAGAGGAATGCAGTAGACAGAATGTAATTACGTATATGAGAATTTGCCTAGAAAACTGAAGCTAACACCCCCGCTCCTTTGAAAAATGTACTTCCTAGTGTATAGTAATTCATCTAAGTTTCTTAGCTAGGTGCATATTGCATTGTTAGAGTGTTGGCAAGCAAGTTAGAGTGAAAAAAAAAAAAAGAAAAACAACAGAATGAATGTTTCTTGAATGTCTATTAAATTCAAGCTGATACAAGAAAAAAATGCCATGACTGTCTAAGGAGAGCAAAATGGAAATCAGGGGAAAATAATATTTGCTTTGAGTTTCACACATTTCTGAACTTCTGGAAGCTAGGGCCACAGGCAGAAAGAATCTGGGATACTTCTGACCCAGGAAATGCTAAACTCCATACAAATGCCTTTTTTTCCATAGGATTTAAGACCTGGGGCTAGACTTACATTTGGGAACCGTTGAGAATGGTTTGGCAATTTGTCATGGTTTTGATGAGAGCACTCAAATGCTTAAAAAATAGCCTGGGATCTTTTGGATACCCTTAAGTCCTGGAAGGAAGGTCTTTTGTCTATACTCATTAGTAGGAGCAAAAGTTTACATCCAGAAAGTGACTCAGATTGGGCACTGCAGGGATGCCTGGTGTTTCAGAAGCCAGTCCCCAGCCCTGCAATGCTGGGCTTCTTCTACCAGGCTCTGCACAGGGGGTGGCTATGGGGAATTGCATCCTGCCTGTGAGCTGCTGAGACAGACACCGAGTAGAGAGCCTCTCCAGTCAGCAAACAGGGCAACCTTGAGGACAGGCACAGCTTTTAACTCTGTCCTCAATGGCCCACATGTTGTACTCAGAGTTACTGGAAGGCACCTTTGCCTCTTCACACCAAAGCCCCAGTATCTAGGAAAACAGTTTAAATTGCAACACAGAGCAGAGGTGTCCAGCCATGTTTGCAAAAATGACACTAGGACAGTGGTCTGGTCGACAGTCAGAGTTTCATGGGAAGTGGTTGACTGCTGCTCACCTTTGTCCTTCAAAATTAGGAGAAATGGGCACTGCCCTTCCTTATTTCTTTGGAAAGTTCCCAAACCAGCCACTAACAGGAATGGGCCCTCTCACCTGCTCAGACACCCTGTGCAACAGAAGGACAGACTCTTTCAGACAAAGGGAGAGGAAGTGACAATTTATACACCGCGTGTAGTGTATGGAGTACCCCCCTGTTAATCTTAATCCCTTGGGCCCCGGAAGCAGCATAGCAAAAAAAAAAAAAAGCTAATTACCTGAAGCATAGCACCATGCAGAGGCAGCAATATTGCCTTTATCCGGAAGTTAACTTGGGTGTGCAGTGTCTATATATGTGCTGTAGCCAAAGGGGATAGGGATACTTGGCTTCAGTCTCTGGTTATTGGTTTGTTACCCTGGCTGATTTTCCACAGGTGACAAATACAGCGTGCTCTGGTATCTATGTGGGCTGAAGACAAACATTAGCCACAGAAAGGAAAGGAAAGAGAAGGAAAGAAGGAAAACAGAAGAGACTGGGGAGAGGAGCTTTAAATATAAAATTCACTTCAATGACATATCGTATTTTAGGTCAGCCTCCCTTCACAGTGTTCCCCAAAATCAATCTTAATGGAGACATTTACAAGCACACAGTATAGATCTGGAGGAAGCAAAGACCCCTTTTATTCCTGGAAATTGAGAGAAACTTTTCATACACACATATGCACCCATGCACTCACAAAACCTCCTCGAGTATAACTTTAAGAGAAGCAGCAGGATTCCTCAGCTCAGCTCAGCCAGAACCACTTCATTTTGATGGAAGAGAGGAAAAACAACAACAGTAAAACTCAAACCACTGGGTTCAACAATTTGAGCCAAGTCCTAAAAATAGAACTGTTTTCTTATGGAAAGAAATACCAAAAAAAAAAAAAAAAAAAGCAACCCAAAACAACAACAAAAAAGCCCTCGAGAAGATCTGAACTGTTCTCAAAATTGTCTGAATTTGGTGCCAAGCACACAGGGCAGCCTAATACTTAGGAGGCTGCCTGTGCCAGCTCTGAATCCCTCCAGTAACTAGAGACTGCATATCCAAGCCTGGGAAGTGACTGCGGAAAAAACCTCTGTTTTCTATTGGGTAAGCTGTCAAGTCATTTTAACCCTTGCTTGAACATTTGCCTGGAGGCCACAAGATTCACAGCCTTCCCCTGACACTTTGCCTCTGGCTGCCAGCGCTTGCTGCCTGGCATAGCCTCTGGCGCCCACCTTCCAGCAGTGTGTGGGGCGAAGCAGCAGCTCCATTGCTTGCAAGGAAGAGGGCTTGGCTCCGCTGGAGAAGCCAACAGCTCCATCCTTTCCTACTACGTCTTTGGTGGCATCTTCTTGCAAAAAAGGTGGTGGTTTGGCCAAGGGAACCAACAGGAGAGTGCTTACAAGGACTCACCCCTGCCGTGCTTGCTGGGTGCTGAGCAACTTGTTGGCTTCCTCCCAGTGGGGACCAGGGCACCACTGCTGGAGAAGGGATCTGCTTTTGCACAACAAACCACTTTTAGGAACTCTTTGCTTGAAATTATTGTTACAAAGGCCTTGCTATTCTTGGTGCTGTGCAAACTCAAGTGTTGCCCAGAGAGGTGGTAGATACCTCATCCCTGGACACATTCCAGGCCAGGCTGGACAGGGCTCTGAGCAACTGGATCTAGTTGAAGATGTCCCTGATCATCGCAGGGGGTTTGGATTAGATGAGCTTTGAAGGTTCTTTCCAGCCCAAACTATACTATGATTCTATTAAGTGTTTCTGTGGGACTCTCAGTGACATGCAAAATAATTTAAGTTGAAAGGCAATTTTTTAGTTTCCCTGTCTGCACAGTTCAGAATGGGCAAAACACAAAAAATAATGTTAAGAAAATAAGTAACCAAGCAGCTTACATTTATCCCCTGTGAGACTCCCTATTATCTTACTAAGAACATGACAGAAATACAGCTCATCATGATTTTGCTTTCATGCTTTGCCCAATCTCAAAATATATGGTACTAAAAGCACGTACCCCCTTCAGAGATAGAATATAGGAACAAATGCTCTCTGCACATTATACTGGCAATTTGAAAGATGGGTCTTCATCATCTATGCAGGGAAATGAGACTCCAGATTTTCACAAGTCACCTGAGAGCTTCATGTTAAAACACCCGAAATGCCACTACTGACATCTGGCGAATGAGTTCCCAAGTGTTATCAAACCTGCATCTCCTTGTCTTTCTCTCTGTGCCTATGGCCTAGAAGATGTTTGCCCAAAACACCTGAAGGTGCTGCCTGCACAGACTCTGAGAGGGCAACTCCACCATCTCCCTCTCCTGTAATCCTTTCCATCACCTGCTGTCCTGGTGAGGCATTTCAACTGTGGCTGTCCAAGGCAGTCTCTGATTTTGTTAGTGGCCATTTGCCTTTGCTGGAAAAAGGTATTAAAAAGGCATTTAAAAAATTCTTAGTAGTACAATGTTAGTTAATCTTCCTCAGTTTTATTGCTGTTGAACAGGCTCCACTGTAGCTGCACCGGTTTCCATATAAAAGCCAGATTCAGTCCTAACTTCGGTTTCCTGAAAACCTTTGTTAAGGTGGCACAATAAACTATTTTCTTCCACTCCACATGTCTGAAATTTGCATCAGGAGCAAGAGAGACCAGGACATTTAAGGAAGAAAGATCACTTCTCTTTCCATGTAAAAAGGGTTTTTAAGAAGCCGGGATCCCAGCTGAATTTTTGTATGCCAAATACAAGAAATATAATATGAGAGAAACAGAAGTGCTATTTTGGGTCACATAAGTATCATGTTCTGAATAATCCTTTTATTAGCAGGCAGGCCTTTCCTGCTCCTTATTTCTCCAGCAGTTACAGAACTCAGGCTCACACATTTCCATTGCTGGTGTGAGGAGGGCATCTGCCAACTTCCTGTCCCTTAAAAAATACAAGTAAATCTGAACTTGAACCTAGCAAGAAGCACATCACAAAGCACAGAGCAGCAACTCTAATAGCTGTTTAAAAATGTGTTTTCAAGGAGAAGGTCAATATTTTTATGTGAGATTTATCTTCTTTCTAAATGCCTGACCCAAATAAGTAATCAAAGAGAACGAAAGCCTAAAGCAATCAGTTTGAATTTCATCATGTGATTCTGGCCTGATGTGTAAGAAAGCACTCCATTAACGTAACAAGCAAAGTGTGCATTGGAAATATTATTCTAAGCATTTAATGGAGTTGCATAACTCTGTGTTTGCTGGAGATAGTAAAAATAGTCAAGAGAATTTTTTTAAAAACAAAAAAAAGCCTTTTTATTAAAAAAAAAAAGCAACAAAAGTTGCTTATGCTTTTTACCAACATTTAGTATCAAAGTGCTTCTGATAAACATTATCAAGGCTCTTCAGGTAACACATTCAATAAAAATACTCATTAAAAACAGTCTCTTTTGAACATGATAAAATAGGAATGGAATTTTTTTTTTTTGCAAAGTTTTGCTTTCCAGACAGCTATCAAAAATAGTTTCACTGCAGAGTACAGAGTGGTTAATTTTTTTTATTCAATAGTCTGAATGATTAGGGTATTTTCTCTAACCCTGTCTTTTAAAGTTTAACCATATGTACAAGTTTGAAAGCTTTTGTATGATTTGGACCAATTATAGAAGCCCCTTAGAACCAAAGTTATGCCTGTACCAGGCACGGTTCCAGTGCCAAGGCCAACCAAGGCAGTACAGGAGCATTTTTAATTACAGCACTACCCTATGCATTTATGATTACTTAAGAGCACTTGACCTGACCAGTTGTCTAATCCTTCCTTTTAACTTCTCCACGGTCTATTAAACATCCCTATTTATGAGACTCTCTGCTGGAATCAAACACTTGGTGGTTGCAATGTCTGCCTTTCCTGCTTACAATGTTCTGACAGCCCTTAACATATTCCAGTCTGGATCTGACCTCTCAACAGTACGTGTCTAAATTGAGTCGATCTCACTAACAAAGATCAAACTGCTATTAAAGTGTCTCGTGGCTGGATTTCCTTCCCAGCAGACCCACAACTCCAAGGCAAAGCAGACATGAAAGGCTGCACACAGCTACAAGGGCTGTTAGACAGGAGAACAGGGCAAGCCTCACTTGATCTGAGCAGTGAGTGCTTCTGTGCCAGTGGTGCGGATAGAAAGTAGGGGAAACAGGCGAAAGAGTAAATCTGTGCCTAGAAAGCATGAGGGTGATACTCATCATCTGTGTATGATGGTGGTAGTCATCTACCACACTACTCATGCACAATGGTGATACAGTCAGCAATAGATAAATAGGTTCTCTGAACAGAAATAAAAGACTTTATGCTGTTTCCGTTCTTTGCGGTGTTGCTTGATTCATTTGTACTTATGGCTTAAAGCTTTTCACAAATACCATCTGGAAAAACAACTTCACCACCAATCCAAGAGAACCAGAACTACAACAAGCACTATAGGTGTCTACATGGAAAAAAGATCTGCTGTGCTCGAGTACATAGAGTAATTAATGAATGCTGTCCTGAAGCTTACTGCCAGCTGACATTAAAATAGAATAGAGAATACGATTCCTACACTTTTCCACTGAGAAGTCACAAACAATGTAGATAAAACAACTGCTTTTGTGGGGAGATGAAGAGGCTAAGCAAAGTGTAGTGGTATCTAGGATTTTATCTGTGTTTTCATTATTTACTTACAAACCTGCATTTCATTTTCCTTTGAAGTTATATCCTCTTCCTTGGGACAAGTATTCTAGCAGGGAGAGAGGAGAAAGCTCTTGATTTCATTTAGTTGAAAAGGCTATTTTGCCATGAATATGCTGGAAAACAGCCAATAATCATCTTCCTGCAGGGCCTACAGAAACAGAACTAGTACAGAAAAAAACCTTTTTGAACTAATTCTTGCAATACCAATGTAAAAGAAAATCATGTGCTTGCCAGTCAAGTTCTTTATGTCTAGTACAGTTAGAATGTGTACTTTGAAAAAGAAAATCTATTTCCCAGATAATAATGTTCTTCGGAAACCATTCCATGATCCTAGAAATTAATCTGTGAAGTTTATTTTCTGGCTTCATGGATGGGGGAACACAGATCCAGGAAATACACTCATCCTTCTCAGTGGATTAGAAAAGTTAATTCCTGCCTCATACAACTCTTTTAAACCTTCTTGTTCTTTTTATTTTCCTAGCCATCATTTTTCCATTCAGTCCTACAGGGACTCTGATCTCACTGAATGTAAACTTGCCACTCCTGAATTTCTTTATTTATATCCCATTCTTGAAAAAATGCATGCATCTGTTATTCAAAACTTTCTTCTAGTGAGTCCAAGCATTAAGGAAAACAAAACCAGAAGCTTGGTAAGATCTCACTGGGTGATTATGAGGGCTTGGGACAACCAAGGTTTTCTCAGATTAAAGCACTGAAAAAACGGTACCTCTTATTTTTCTGGAAATAGAAGGGAGAAAACAACTAAACTGTGGGTTTAAGAAAGCAACGCAAACCAAATACTTTAGATTTTGTTCTTATACAGCAAAAATGAAACCAATGAATAAGTAAAGTCCCAATGATCACAGCATAAATGGGTAAATAATCGTTCTGTGTTACATACTAGCAGTGAGAAAACCACCAGCTCATTTCAAGAAATACATACATAAGGCATATATAGCAACCACTGATACAATATATCTCCAAATAAATGTTTTCTTTTTCATGTATTATACCACGGACTGAAGAATTTTAATTATCCCCTCCCAGCTTTGTACTAGCTCTCCTCCCTGACAGGATGAAAACCCCTGTGGCATTTCAATTCCACTCCACAGCTAAGAATGTTCAGTACACACTGTACGTTTCTTGCCTTGAGGTAACAAAACCAATTTCTTTATTTGGTTGTTAATTCAGGGATTGTTACTTCACAGGTTTCTAAGGCTTCTGTGTAGTTCTACATCATTTAGCTATGTCTGGTTTTCTTCCAAACATACTGGGGAGCTTGGAATTTGAAGATGAGAAATTATTCTAGGATTTGTTTCTCCCGTTGAACAGTATTTGAACTGAGGTACCTGGCTAGTACTTGACAATTATTACTGAGAGAATAAAGTTTCTTGGTAAATTCTGTGTTGCACCTGGTGCAACGTCCCCAGCCACTGCACTGAAGAAAGTGAGGCTATTCCTGGGGATTGTACCTGAGATGTGTGAAGACTTGACATTTCGACACACACCATGTAACCTGTTTCTGTTGTTTCTGAACTCCATATTTGAACAATAGCATTGTCTTTCCTGCCATCTATAAAATGACACAGGGTGTCTGTATAAGGACAGTCATTATTTCCCATTCTGACACAGTAAAAGGTGATGTCATCTGTCTGTAAGCACACGCAAAAATCTGCTGGAATTGTATATTACGAAACATTTGAGGCAAGGTGTCTAATATCTCTAGTATAAGAATATTATGCTGTAGAAACAAAATGCAGGATAGGATTAACAGCATCTAAGACATTTAATAGCTTAGAATCTAGGCAAAGACTATTTAGCATATGGATTTCTTTGCACTCTGTATGACTAAGTCTTTGACTAATTTAAGCATTTTTAAAGCATTTCATGTGTGTCTCATAAACCCAGGAACACAGCGAGACTTTTGCTGCATTGCTGTTTGAATGTTTTAAGTGGTAAATCCTGTATTCCATGTAAGCATCCACTTCCATTATGGTTGTTTTTCTTCCCAAGAAACAAAACCCTCTGCTTTTAAGTTTCTTTTCAATTCTTTTAATAAAACTCATGGAATAGATTTCATTTGCATATAATTACCATAAGCATTTTTCTGTTACTTCTTCCTGGAAGCATTATTTTCGACTGTGTAAAAGCAAAATGTTTGTATTGTGCATTATTAAACCCAAAGTAAACTGTCAACATACCAGTCAATCTCTGACCTGAACTTCTGTCAAAACGTGTGACTCAACTACTCAGACTGTCTTCAGGGATTTCACTCATTCTTTGCTGGGCTCCTGCATAGGACAGAAATAATAAGTAACATGCGTTTAAAAAGCTGCTTTGATAGTGTTAGTCTTGGTTACATCATATTTTTCTGCCACTCTTCTCATTTTCTTTTAAGAGTCTTCTCCACACCAAGACAACAGAACTATTCACCTTTCCATGTCATGGACCCCAAGAAGCCTTTTCCTTCCAACATGCATCCCTTCTCCCTGTCCCTAAATCCCTTCTTCCTTCAGGGACAATATTCCCCTTTGAGCCTCCTGTTTATCTGCTCAGCACCGAGACTGGCACATAAAAGTTGCCTCCTGCTCACCTATCCAGTATCTCCTATTTCAGCACAAGTCCCCCTCAGCTCCAGTGCTACTTCTTCCCAAAAACTGTCTCAGTTTACTGGTTGGCAAGGGAAGGAAACTGTCAGATATATTAGCTTCAAGATGCAGTTTTAACACAACAGGGGAATCATCAGTCCTGCCTGAAGGATGAAACTTCAGTAATCACAATTTCACAGGAACCTTCTTGCATTGTATAAGTGCTCTTTATACATGTTCCCTATTTTTATTTCTGTCTAGTTCTCCAGTTTGGGATTTAGCTGAAATAAATAAGGTCAAACCAATGAACAATTTGCTGCTATGTGTCTCACAGTCATTCTCCAAAAAAAAAAAAAAAAAAAAGACCCAAAATTTTGTCAGTGTGTTTTCTGCAGACATAAAAAAATCATTTGTCCTAGGTGATTCATTGTTTATTCCTTTTCAGTTTTAGTGCTCACTGTGAAAAAATAAAGATCTTTCTTTTAAATGCCCTGCAAAACAACAGTAGCTTTTTTGACAGGCTAAGAATTTTACTCACAAAGAAGTATTGATATACAAACTGAACTGTCAAGACTCTCCTTAGTTTCTCATATCATGTGCACAAGCATGGTCAAAACAACTGCTTGAATATAGGACATTATTTAAAATGAAGCACATACAGGAAGGAGCTCAACAAGTGAGTGAGTCTGCAGAAGCACAGCTTTGAAGAAGAATCCTGCTTTAACAGATATTGTCTCTATCTTTCTTAATTATTGCTAAGGCATTAATCACTGCAGCTTGTAAGGGCACAGCAGAACATTAAGGCAAAGCATGATTTACAAATCTCAGATACCACCCTAACTTTCTTATTTCTAGTGCCACAGGACTATTGGGCTGCATCAAAAGGAGCTTGGACTACGTCAAAAGGAGTGTGGCCAGTGGGTCGAGGGAGGTGATTCTGCCCCTCTGCTCTGATCTGATGAGAACCCACCTGGAGTCCTGCATCCAGCTCTGGAGCCCTCAGTACAGGAACAACATGTACCTGTTGGAGAGTGTCCAAAGGAGGGCAACAAAAATAATCAGAAGGCTGGAGCACGTCTCCTATGAGGACAGGCTTAGACAGTTGGGGTTGTTCGGCCTGGAGAAGAGAAAGCTCCAGGGAGACCTTATCGCAGCCTTTCGGTACTTAAAAGGGGCCTATAAGAAAGATGGGGACAGACTTTTTAGAAGGGTGTGTTGCAACAGGGGTAATGGTTTTAAACTAATAGAAGGGAGATTCAGGCTAGACATGAGGAAAAAATTTTTTACAGTGAGGGTGGAGAAACACTGGCCCAGGTTGCCCAGAGAGGTGGTAGATGTCCCATCCCTGGGAACATTCCAGGCCAGTCTGGATAGGGCACTGAGCAACCTGATCTAGTTGAAGATGTTCCTGCTCATTGCAGGTGGGTTGGACTAGAGGAGCTTTGAAGGTCCCTTCCAAACCCAATTATTCTATGATTCTGTAATGCTTTTTCTTAATCCTGAATATATCACTAAATGACTTCATAAGTGGGCCTAACTGGAACAGCTTCTCACAGGGGACCTTGGCAGGAAGAATGCAAGAACAAAACCTCCAGAAGAGGTTTCACACTGCATGTCAGGTTGTTATGTGAGACTTCCTTCTAGGATGGGATACAGATCTAAAGCAGACTGGTTCATAATATCCAGGCTAAATCATCAAGAACAGTACAAACCACGGTATTTAAATTAAGAAGAGTAAACAGTAATTTTCAGTCACGTTGTTGCTCTATTCTATCATGCTGTACACTGTGGCTGAACCATCCAACATCTGGACTGTGAATACAATACTGCCAAAGCTGTACTCAGTGGCTGCCAAACTGCTGAGCCCACGTGTGGCTTCACAGCTTGATATCTAGAGAGCTCAGCTATGATTCAAATTCTGAAAAATCACCAGGTCTAGGGTTGCAATATGATTCAGCAGTTTGGAGGAGAGCCTTCTTAAGTCAAAAAAAAAAAAAAAACAAAAACACAAACTGACCATATATGGCATACAAATTTTGTCAAAGAAGTAAACTCCTTGAATATGTTCCTTTCACAGCAGAGCTCCATAACTTGACTGGTTGGTACAAAATATGGCTAGTCACAAGCATTAGGGGCTAAATTCTGCTTCCCTAACAATGGTGCAAACTCAGATTAACTCCTCTAATTTCAGTAGTATACAGCCTGTTTGAATGTGAATGAACAAAAGCTCCTTGACATGACTCTTGCTGGTGCTGTTCGAGGTAAGCTTGAAACCACTAACCAGGTAGAGAATAGCTTCCTTACCTAAGAAAGCCTCCTGTGGTGTTCCAGGAATGTATCTAGAGAGGTGGACTCAGGCCCTACCACACAAAGATACTTGATTTGTAAATTAAATAAGGCTTGTGAACTGACAATGAACAAAAGCCGGGGTTCTGCACACACAGAACACACTGGGAACCTCAGTCTTACACTAATTACTCTACGTGCTCTAGGGATGTTTACACACACATAAAAGGTAACCATAGTTTGCCAAAATGAGGTGCCTACTGGCCCAGTACATGGAAGAGTTCAGCTGCTAATTCACATTGCAAAGCCTATTCCTCAAACTTGGCTCCTAGCCTTTTTGAAGATAAAAATAGTTAAACTGTGATTTATTTTTTTTTTCATTTATTCATTTATTGATCATTCAGGTGGACCAAGCCATGAGAGAGCTCAGCCCCCACGCTGTGCTGCTCAGCCCTGCCTGGTCAGACAGGTCAGACATCATCCATCCATCTGTACTGTCCTCATTCTTCTAGTGATGATGCCTGTGCTTCCTTTGCCAAGCAGAGTGGCTTAATGAACATTCTCTAGACCTTGCAAAATACGTGCTCAGTCATTCGGGAAATAAAAAAAAAAAAAAAAAAAAAAAATAAAAATTGAATAAATGCCACTCCAGTTCAAGCTGAACAATTTGTTCAGCACTACAAAATGTTGCTTGAGGAAAGCTTCCTTTTAATATAGTACATGAGACAAATGAAGTCCTTTTTTCTCATTCCCTTCTCTTTACCAGTAATTGAATGAAGTGGAGATTGTGAGGTAAAATCAAGCACATCTGGGTCAATTAGCATGGAAAGTCAATTCTTTAAAACCTGATGGATGCCTCTGGGAATAGCGCACTTCACAGCACGAATCTCAGTGCAGTGCCGCACTCTCAGCAACTCAACTCAATTAAGCCATTACGTGGTTCTTTAAATCTGGGGATCCAGGGGAATTGGTTAATTGTCTGCTTGTCATGGTTCCTCCTCAGGGAGCATGTAAACGTCTTCTGTTTCTCCTATAGATGTGTGGTGCACATAACAATCCATTTTAGCTGACTTATTCAAAGCTTATTTCTCCCGTGGGAAAATTAATCTTCCTCCTCAAACACTGCCCAGAAGAACAAAGCTCTCCAGTGGAAACAAACCATGCCATCAATACGGAATAGGTTTTCAACTACTACAGTCAGGTTTATATTTCCTTTTCCTTGCAAGACTCAACTATTTCTCTCCACTTTCACTTGTCCATAACTTTCATAACCAAACTCCTTAGGCCTGTTATGGGGTTTCATTGCTCTCCACTGCTATAAGCAATTCTGCCACACTCTTGGACTTACCTAACACACCGTAAGTCACTCGCTCACTTCACAGTCAGCAGAGCCCAAGGAAGCTGTCTAAGCATTTGTGAAGCGCTTTACTGAATGGACAGAGATGAGTATCTCTGGAGGATAATACATCGCACCTCCAGATAGACGGGCAGGATGACACATTGGGGGTTGTTCATCTGTCCCCACTGAGAGCTGCTCCAGATCCACTGAACCAAGGCGACCACTGGAAAGATCTTGAACAACCAGCCTAAGGCAGACATCCCACTTATAGATGGTAAAATTAGCAAGATTAATCCCACCTACATCTCCCCACTGCTGTCACTGTGACAACCACCCAGGAAAGACAGACGGCTGTCCCTGACTCACCACACCACATCAGTGAGCTTCTCTTCATCTTCACACAAGCAGCTGCTTTCACTCTTGCTTCATGTTTCGGACTGCTGAAGACCCAAAATCTCTAGTTGGCCTTGGTGGCAGACAGTTACTGGGTGCTCAGGATCGTGGAAAACAAATCACCTCATTTAGTCCCTAAATATGGATTTAGAATACTAACTTTAGCTTCAGATTTTTTTTAAACTTAGCATGGTATTAAAATCCATCCACGGGGTGAGTTAATTCTTTACCATCAAAGAAAAGTAAAACGACTTTTCCAAGGTCATACAGCAAGGTGACTAGGATTAGAATGCCACAAATTTTGTGTGCTATAACCAGAAAATTATTCTGTTTCCTAAATGTAACATAATTGGGACATAGTCTGATAAATGGAAACTGAGTAAGCCACACTAAATCTACTGATGTGTTCTGCAATGTCTGGATGCATCCCTAACCCTTGCTATGAAAGGAAATGTAATTATGGTAATGCAAAAGTGCAGTCCACCCATCATTTGGGTTACCACACATATACGTAACCGATTTCAAATATAGAACTGCAGCAATGTCTCTTACACTCTTATCTCCCTTAGATCCCTTTTTCCTTAAGTTATAAGCTTTCCGTATTTTCTTCTGACAGGAGAAACAATATATTTTTGTGCATGCACACCAACTGTCACATCCTTTGGGACATGGGGAACAGCTGCTCGACATCCACCAGAAAGCTGCCATTGGAGGCAGACACCTTCACTTGCCCACATAGATCTAACCAGAGTGTTTGCTTGGGCGCAATGCTGGGCTTGAAGGAGGGAAGCTAAACCTGAGGAGGGGAGTTCAAGGAGGAGAGGAACATCAGGAAGCCAGAAAATTTTATAAGGCACCCTTGTGTTTTGGAACCTAAGCCAATTTAAAAAATGAGGCATATGTGTCTTAGTGCAGTTTCGGCCATGAATGCAGGGCAGTGTAGAGATTCACAAGCGTTATTTAAACAGCCTAGTTTGGCTCTCGACAAGCAGAACAGCACAGCATACAGCCCAGGCTAACTTTCACAGCTTCTGTGATGGCAGTTCAGACCAGCTGGCTTCTCAGGTGTAAAAAGGTAAATGTACATTGGTGTCCTCAGCATGTGTCACTCACTTGGTTTACATCATCTGGAGGACCTGTCTTCAGAAGTTGTGCAATACATATGTGTAGCTTACAAATTTCAGTTGCAGCTTCAGAGCACGTGTGAGGGATCCTGGTGACAAACTTTCTGGCTCTCCTGCCTTTCTGCAACGAGGAACACAATGCTAGACACTTTTCTTCCTTGTGCAGTGGACTGGCATGCACTTATTTTTGTGCATCTCAGCTTGCCTTGGTTGAAGAAAAGAGTAAAATATTTTATTAACTTTCACCTCATAAAACAGAGTGTGTTAGATAGCTAGATTTCCAGTTTCACCAAGCTTTTGCAGGCAAAGAAGTGGCTCATTGCCAGGTGTCTACAAGGCTTTCAGAGGTATCTAAAGTTCAGAAAGCGTTCTGACTCTAACTTGAAAATTTACTATCTTTAGGTTGTCATGCCTAGATGTTTACCATGAGTTACAGTATAATCAGAGGAAGCAGAGGCAGCAGTGAGAAGTGACCTGCACATCCCCACCCAAGGCTCACTTCTTGGAAGTGCCTTGTTCTTGCACTGAGCAACAGCATGTTGCAGCAAAGTAATCCCAGACATGGCAGGGCAGCCAGTCCCAGCACGTTGGTGGCTGTTCCTTCAGCGTTCATTGCTTCTGGACACAGTCACAAATCAGAGCTTCACGTCAAAGGGACTCTCTGGTGACTTTCCACTCACAACCAAAGCAACATGACAGCTCTGTTCTCAGTGAAAACAACACTGGTGCTCATGTATGTGCATCTGGACCAATCATTAACCTGTTGTAGACTCAAGATACTTCAATTTCCTTCTTAGAATATGTATTTTTTTTAAATCAGCAAACTATCTCTTCTGCCTTCATCTTTTCTTATTGTCTGTAATTCACCAAGATGTTTCCTGATCATCCATGGCTGGAAAAAGAAAAATAGGGAAGGACTAATCACAGTAAATTCAATCCAACCAAGTCAACAGAGGCTTGAAGGCTTTCGGGACGCTTTGCAATCCACATGCAAGGAGTTCCCCCAGTTCACTTTCTGCTAAAAATTTACCTGTATCCCAAAGTTAATGCAAATAGAGGCCATTAACAGCTGAATTGCTTCCTCAACATAAGGTCCTACAGTTGAATATACATTGTATACATGTTGAGGAAGGGACATACCATTACATGGCAACTGCATGTAGCATAGCCAGCTCCTGACTGCCATGTATATTCTGTACTGTGGTCTGCTATTCCAGCTCAGAGATTGCGTAAAATGCTGCTACCATGTTTATGCAAGGGACTGCATGAAATGTCACACAAACACACAATAAGCACAGGCCTTCTTCCAGAGCTGTCAGCAGCACCTTTGGAACGTTACATGTACACCTCAAACAAACAAACAAACAAACCAAAAAAACAAAAAACATTTGCAACAAATAGGAACTTGCATTTCTGACCTTTTTTTCAGAAACAGCAGCTCTATCATCCTCCAACACCCAGAGTAGAACAAAACCTGATATGTTCACCTTGGCATTACAAATACATACAGACACATGAACATACATACACATACCTACAAACCCTCTCCCTGGGAACGTGGTCCTCCCTTTTCGGGTACATACCAGCAGGAATGCATACACTGAAGAAAGAGAGGTGGAAAACAGTCATTTTTTTTCACACACTCGTTTTTATTCTGCTTGCAGCAGTTCCTTCCTTTTACAGCCACAGGCAAGGGTTGAATCCAAACGAGCCAAAGGCAGTCTAGGCAGGATGTAAATGAGACCACACCTTCCAAACACCCTCCAATCATAAGGAAAGAGCACGGATGTAAATAAAACCACACCTTTGCTGGACCAGCCTCCTCTTCTTACGTAAAACAGTTTCCATGTCAATAAGACCACTCCCTCAGATGGCCTGCCTATTTCCATTTGTGATGAGAGGCATGTAAGCAAGGCCAAGCCTTTTTACAAACACGCAAGCAAAACTGAGAGGAGTGTAAGGAACTCTTACCCTGCTCCTGCTCAGAGAGAAGTTAGTTCATTTTTTGGAAAGCACTTTCTTGCTGTGTGTGGGATACCATGAGCCAGTACAAATCTTCCCTCGGTATTCCTGTCAGGCATTTAAGACTGTTTTACAAACAAATTGTTTGCCTGTAGGACATGGATACACATTTTAAGGTGTCACTTTTACCTTGCACTGACAAGCCTTCTCTCAGCCTGACATGAGATGGATGCTTTCCTTTCAACTGAATAGAATTTTAAAAACACAACAATGGAAACAGTGAGATCCTTCTGCATTTTCTCTTATATCCATCTTTCCACATGTACATCCAAAGCTGATTTCAAGATTTCCAACCCAGATCAAATGCAAGAGGCTTGTCCCAAAAGGTAAAGAACAAAACTGCAGCCAGGGTTCAGTGTAACTTTTTTCCAGATGTCAGAGCTCACTGCAGTCATCTCTGAAATTGATTCTGGTTTGGGCCAACAAGCAGCATAAGTATCGGCAAAACATTACTGCCACTGGAGAGTCATTTAAATACTTGGAAACACTTACAATATCTAGGTTAGGAAGGCAAACAACTTGAAAGCATTCTGAGAGGAAAAACACAGTTCTCATCTACACTCCTCACAGTAATAAAGTCCTGGAGAAATGATACAGGCAGACCCCAACTTCCTAGAACAAGATATATGAGACATAATGAAAATGCTTGCAATGGCACACGCTTCAGCCAAAAAGGTGGTTTTTAATAAGATTGGAAAAGGGTGTACTGCATTCCCACATAAATGGTGGAAACACAGATGTTGTCCAAGTTTAGGAAAACAAAATTGTCCACATTTTTGATGTTTGCACCAAAGAAAAAGCTTTGAACATTTGATGGAAGACTACTAAAGGAAATCATTATTATTATCGTGGCTCCCACCAGTGATACAAGAAGCCAGGATCTGTCAACATTTTTCTTATAAATTCATCTTTCACTAGAGTCTAAATTGGCCTGAAATAACTAGTTGGGACCAAAATCTGGGTTGTGAGATCTCTGGAAGCAAAGCTGCATCTGGCTGTTTACAAAATTCTAGTCTAAAGAGACCGTGAGAGCGGAAGAGGAGCATTTTTAGTGGTTAAAGCTATCTATCTTGTTTGTGCTCTTTCACAGTGCTAATCAGTGATCAGCAACCAAAAAGGAAATTTGGAAACCTTGCTGATGAGCACCCAGAAGTTCACAGGCACATTCAGCCATCTCGAGCATTTTTTTCTGAAACATGCAGCTGCCGCATAACACAGACCATCTCATGATATATCTGGAGCTCGCATTTCCAAGGACATCCTGGAAAAAACCCAGCAAGAGCCACAGCAGGAAAAGAAAGGTTCCAAAACATGATTGACTTTCAGCAAAGAATCATTTCATGCCTAGGCTTAAAACTAGGCTATGTCTAAAGCATGATTTTTATATTAATTTAACGATTCAGTTCATTAGGCTTAAAGGGTAGCACTCCAAACAATGGATAGATGCAGTTTTCTTTTTTGAGCCAGTCTCCAAAAAGTACGCACCCCAAAGCTGTACATTTTAATGGAAGACAGAAAGGAGGTAAAATGAGAAATGCAGTCATCGGGCAAGTCTGATTTGGCAGATGTTTCATTTTATGGAATGAGAATACTGGTTTCCACCCACTGTTCCTGCACCATTGCACTGTTCAGTGGTCCAGGCTTCTCTCATGTACCTGCAGCACATCCCAGCTTTCTATTTGCTTCTACAGCTTCCTTCCACACTTCAACTTCCAAAGCCATAAAAATGAAAAGAGTCAATTGTGAAGCCCATTAATGTTTCCCTGTACCAAGGTAATTAGGCATTGGGCAGAACTGCAATGGGCCCTGGTATAAAACCTGTCACAGGCTACTCTTTCAGGCACACCTCCATGTGTTTTTCTGCTTTGCAGTTTGCTGATTTCCCCTTCAGCATTCTCGTTTCTCGCCATTTCTGCTCCCGTTTATGCCACACACCTCCTCTTCCTCAGTCTCTCCATAACACTCAGCCCCTTGCCAGTCTCCATGTTCTTTTGCCACTACGGTCTTGCACTTAACCTCCACTTTCTTTTCAACTGCAACACCCCTAAAGTCAAACCACCTTTCCTGTGCTCTCATGAAATAGCCATCCCAGTTTATTGGTTCTCCCCTATTTTACTAGATTTTACAAGCTCTTTCATACAAATGTGCTCTTAATCTGTGCAGCACAACTGGCAAAATCAGAACCCAAGTGTGGTCTTTTCAACACAGAGGCTGTGTTTTACTGCAACACTCTGCACAACTGGCATCTTTTGTACACTAGTTTACTATTAAAAATGTATTACGCCCCCAGTAATGTCTTAAATGTACTAGTTCAACAAATTATATAAGTCCCTTACATTTTAATTAGCTGATTAGCTAGATCTTTAGTAAGACTATTGCTTAAACTTCTAGGCTTACAACAGAATTATTTTGTGAACAAAATCTATATAACAGTATCTGAGAGAAACTTTGAAACAAAATATTACAAGAGAGAAACTGCAGTTGGTGAGAGACCAATAAACACACTGTAAATTCTGAGGGTTTGCACAAGAAACACTGAGTCGTGAATGACTATTCCAGAAATGGAAAAATAGAGTGTCTCTTGACATCCAAATAAGGTGAGCAGGCAGTGCTCCAACAAACAGATCAGAATTGGAAAGAGAGAAAAATGTCTTCTCAGATCCAAGTAGTTTCAAAAATGAAAACAGGGATTAAAAAAGAAGAAGTAAAACATGGGAAGCTGAAGCCTATTCCCATATTTTATTGCACCACTTGAAAGAAAGCTAAATGCAGGTTCTAGCCTGATGAGAAGCAGTATCCTTTGTTTTTTCTGCCAGCGATAAGACTCCCTGATGAAGATGGGATTTAAAATCGGACGGAGTTTAAATTGGTGCACTGAAAGAGAGGTCATGCTGCTTCCTCTTCTTTTTTTAAGGGCAAGGATAACTTTTCTAATCTGAGTATTTGGGAGGTGGTAGACCAGGTAGATCAGTTTCCCACATCAACTCTTCCCCAAGCCAAACTGCAAAGCAGTGAGCCTGAAAGAGCAGCTGCTGGTGACACCAAGAAGTGCTGAACGCCACTGCCCCTTGCTACAAAAGGCAGGAAAACCCCTGAAGGAATAACCCACATCAGCTCTTGGACCTGCAGGCACTGACAATACAGCCTACACTTGAGCCCTCTGAAAACATCCCTGGTACCTCACCCTTCTGGGAGATGCCTGAGGGGTTATGGCAGAAACTAAACTATGACTACTTTGGGAGCTGTTTGGTGTTAGGGCCACTTAGATGTCACACAATAAACACAAAATGGTCATGAAGCAGCTGTGAGAGGAGATAAGACCCCCGTGTGTGAGTGCCATCAGAGAACATCGGGTTAGCACCCTTGGGTCTCCAAAGGAGCTCTCACTATATTCAGTCCCTCTTGCTCTGTGTCTCAGGAGCTCCCCCTGCAACCCCAGCCACAAAAAACTGTGACACACAAATACCGTTTCTTTACAAGTACTTTACAAGTGACTTTAGTCAACTCTCCCAACTGAAGTAAAGAAGATACAGAATGAGGGCTGAAGTTCTCCAAAGATGCTATCAGTGATAGATCCATACTTGCTGGACTCGCTGGCCTGCTGTCCAACACTGAGCCTTTGAACTATCCAGTCCAAGGTCCCATACTGCAGACATTTACAACAATGGGATTTTAGGAACACAAAAAACACTAAAACTGTGTTATCAAATTTTCTTTTACACAGTAGGCTTCAGTGACTCAAAACAAATCAAGGAATATTTTAAGTGTTCCTTGATGTGATTCAGAAAATGGATTTTCTGCTTCTTGAAGAACACTGGAATTCCAAACTTCTCTTCAGCCCCACTTCCAGGAACAGACATTTGAAAAGTCCCTTAACTTAAAAATCTTTTTCAGGCCAATCAAGACCAGTAGGCTACTGACACAAAGTGAATTTCAAAATAAACTCCCCAAATGTTTTTTCCTTCCAAAATCAAACCAGAACACTGACATGTTAGGAAAAAAAAAAAAAATCTAAGTTTCATTTTGCTGAAAATTAATAAAAGTGATGCACAGGGCCTATTTCATTGGGATGCCTGTTTCTAATGAAAACAAACTTTGATTAAAGCTTCTGAGTTGCCCTAGAAATTTAAGAAGAAAAGACCACAAATATTCCTGGTGAGAAATGTTCAGCTGAGAAAATGATAGGCTGTATAAACTGCCTAAGACAGATGAATAGATAGTCAGGCAGCTGCCCCCAGCTTTAAACACACACCAAAAAAGAAGTCCCGGAGATCTGAAGGGGATTTTCATAGCCAGTCCATAGTTTTGACTGGTTCTGTAAGAGGAAAACAAATATCTGACTGCCTTATATACTCTTGGAAAAAAAATACTGTCATAATTTTTAAGCGTGTTGATCATAGTTTATTTTTAGATCTGAAAAACCACAGAAACATCTCCAAAAATATTCTAAAGAAACACAGTGACCTTTCCAGCTTGGAAAGCAGAGATGTTTTAACAACATCATCCAAGCTACTGTACAGGCTGAACAAATCTCTGAGACCCCTCGATGGTCTATCAAAAAACCTCCCACATTCATCTATATGCTGTCCCATGAAAACTCCTCCCCTAAACTTGCAAAAGTAGTCTTAACCATCAGCTTATATTCAGAAGCAGATCAAGAAGTCACCTGTCATAAGAGGGGAGCATTACTCTGAAGACAGAGAAGGAGGTTCATGGGAAGCCAAGCTGAAGGTGGTGAGGAGTGACAGCTTTACCTCCATGCTTCAGATGGGGTAGTTCAATTCAGACCCAAGTGAAATGGGAAAAGATGGTGGAAAGGAACAGCAACTTGAACTGCTGTAGGAATGGGAAAATAATGGTCAGGAAAAGCAGAAAGCTTCTAAAATGAACTAAGATTTGACACACAAATGATGCAAAAGTAGGTGAACACTTTGCAAGGTGCAAAGGGCAGAGGTTGGTAGGGAAGAAAGTTTAACCCCTTGCGCCCGGGTGACGACATGTCACAGTTGGTCAGGCAGAATGCCACCACTGCCCATCCTATCGTCAATCTGCTGAAGCTATTTATAGCTGGGAATTCTATTATGTCTGACAGTTATCTCAGCCCCTACATTTACTTACTGATCCGAAACTTCCTTCCAAGCAAGAAATGCCATTAGGTAAGAGGAGCACAGACCTTCGGTCCATTTTCACTGGCAGCATCGATACTGTGGCCCCACATCACACAAATTATGGGTGCTATACTGTCTTAACCTTTGGAGTTTATTTCTCTCCAAGTTCCCTGTTATTCCCATCTTAGTTCTCTCCCAAACTTCAATACATTGGTTCACTCAGTCTGGGAATATCAAATATTCTTCAAGTCCTGCCACTATGTTCCTGCTTGGCTTGCTTGGTAAATATTTGTGGGACAAAACTTCTTATTGCTTTGGCTTTTTTGTTGTTGCATATTAACTTTTTTAATATAAATAAGAGATGAGAATGTACTGCTCTGTGCTGGTCTGCAGGAAAAACAGGACAAATGAAGGAATTTTGAGCAAAAACATAACTTTGGCAGGATTTGTTCTGATGGCCTTCAAGATATAAAAATTCAACACCTCATCCATTCATCAACTAATTTAGCTTGAAGCACAGCATGTGTGGATTTCTTGCTGGAATTATATTGCAATAAAATAACCTTTTTCAAATGTCAGAAGTACATTATGAATCAGCTCTGAACATAATGTAAAATGGAGGCCACACAGGAACAAACCTGTGACCTCTAGTACCAGAAACGCACATCTATACCTTTTTAGCTAAAAGAAGGATTCAATTACGCTACAGTAACTATGCCATCCATTCATTCTATACACTGATGAAGAGTACAAATAGAACGGCTAACACATCTAGCCAAAGTGCTGGATGCCTTAAACCCTCAAATGGGATTGCTGTGATTTCCCTCAAATTCAGACTCTTTTTTTTTTTTTCCTGAAAACAATAAAGAATGAGAAAGGGAAAGCCATAGAAAATATTCTGAAAGGAAAAGCCATAGGAAATATTTTGAAAATACAAACCATGTAACGTTGGTTTTGCTCTTCCTTTTGTCTTTGTATGCATATTGATTCTTCAAATGTTACACAAAAACACACTATGTCCATAATTAATATCTTGACACTGTACTTTGCAGAAGCACTCTTACCAGGGTCTAGGTTTTTACATTGCTAGGTGCCTGCTTTTTCATTCTCTTATTTTATATGCTCACACGTCACTGCCAATTTCCTCAGCAAATGTTCTAAGAAGAAAAGCTTTGACAAACCAAGTTGAATGTGCTTTAGGAAAAGCAGGACAGAAGTGTAGGTATCTTTAAAAGTGAGTTAATGTGACACTGCTTCAGGTCAGTGTTCTCCAGGTTTTTATTACTGCAAGAGTCCAGATGGGTGAAATAAACCATGGTACAACCTTGAGTATGTTTCTGACTTTAAGTCTTTCTATAACTTGTGCATCACTGGAACCAAAGGAAAATTTCAAAGTTGCTCTGAATTTATTTATTTTTTTTTCTGTTTGCATTTTTATCTCTGGTTAACTCCCTGAACTTATAACAACCAACCCTAAGAAAAAACAAGAAACATGAGGTTTAGGCACAAGTTTGCCAAATGTATAAATGTTCTTGTTATCTTAGATGTTTATTGTTGAACAAAACCAGCTTTGCATTCCTTGAGACTTTCAATATACTTAACATAGTTCCATTCAAACCCAGATACATTACCTCCCAAAAGCATAAACAAATTCCTTATGTCTTATTTGGAAATGGGACCATTAATTCTCTTTTTTGTGTGTATGTTAGGCACGAGGTTGTGGAACGGGCATTGAATTTAGCCATATACTATAAACAAGGAATGTGGATTTCTCCCAGGTTCCTTTTGATGATAGTTCAACAGTCCAAGAATCACAGAACAAACAAAAAGCATAGAAAAAGTTTACTCCAAGAATTGTTTACTTTCCCATCCTACTTCCACCATTAAAATCAAGTAAGTAATAAACAGCATTGGTATTTCTCATGGTTGATAGGTTACAGAAACATAATTTTTGCATTTTGCCTTTATTTCCTCCTTTTTCCTTGCTTACTCTGTCTCGTTTCAGATCTGCACACTGAGATCCAGAGGATTTTATGAAAGAATATGTGCCTGATTCACTCCTTTCAGTTGCTTTCCTGATTATTAAGTAGTTCCTGAAAATTACTTAATTCTTCCCCCAAAATTGTTGCCTAGGCTGTTCAGTGATAGAACTCCTCAACCCAGACCCAAAAAGCAAGACACACATAGTCACTCCACCGTGCACGTCAGCACAGCATGTTCCTGAGCACAGAAGGACGAGGGAACACGGAGACTGGCACCCCAAGGTGCTCGGAACAGTAGCACCCAGGCTTCACTGCAAACATATCTCCTCTCTTCTTCTGGCAAATGAGTTTGCCTGTGGTGGAACAGACCTGGCCACTGTTTCTCAGTAGTAAAGCGCTGTGAAGGTGGCGGGAAGGAAGCTGCCAAGCACACTTCATCCTTGGCTGGTTCATTTACATCACTCTCCTTGCATTCTATTTCCTCCACTTCCTTCTGTGTCCTCCCCCAACCCTTCCCACACAAACACATACATGCACCTCTGTCCTCAGCCCTATTTGCCCTTTCCCACTCAGCACCACGGCTTGTTGTCTCTGGGTACAGGCTCAAATCCACCACGTGGGTGTGAAGCTGACAGGAGGGATAAACCCAATTCCACCCTCCTGTCATGCTGTGCTACTCCAAAATCCCAGCCCACTCCCTCTGCTCCCACACCTACATCCCTATCTCTGCCCACATCCCTCCTCCCCAAAACTGCCCCAGGGCCACTGGCAGGGCAGTACGGTGGCTGACGGATGCTGCTACCACAGACCACGCACTGCTGGAGCAGCTGTAGTCAGACACAGGATGAGAGAGTAACCCTGCAGCCAGGGCCAAGGCGTGAGGAACACATCTTCCCTCCTCATCCTCACTGCACAGGGCCTGCAGAGCATCCAGCTACTCAGGCATTAAGCAAGCAAAGCAGATTTCACCAGTGCGAGTAGTGCCGCAAGAACAACCCTTTCCTATCAAGTTAGCAAAACTTTCTTCACCCTGTCCTCTGCCTTGCAAAGACGCCTTGCCTCTGCCTAGCATTTTTTCTTCGTTAGCAAATAGCCATAACGTGGGAAAAGCCTTTCGTCAGACGACAGGGATTTTGCAAGTACTGTACAACTCCCACATGTCATCTTCCCTCCTGAGGCAAGAAAACAATTCAGTCACATTCCCCTTACATCTGGACAGAAAAGCTGGTTGGAATGAATAAGAAAAACAGTGTGGTTTTGCGATGCAGTGAACCATTCCGCCTGTCCCAGCTGCAGAAACCTTACAGCTCCTTCCTCCAACCAACCCTTTCATTCCTAGCACATCCACGCTTCTTTTGCACCCGTTCTTCTTCCCTTAAGGGACTGGCCAGGGTACGCACCTGGAATACACCACCCGCATCCGTGTCTTCTTGGGCAGCACAGTCCTTTGCAAACTTCTACTCCCCCCTGTGGCAGCCTGATGGCAAAAAAAAAAGAAAAACAAAGCATGCTCCCAAGTCATCTACAGTCACTCTTTGCAAGCCATTTATGAAGGAAAAAAAGAAAGTATATATAAGGGCCTAGATGCAGTCTCACTAAATGTAAGATGGTAAAATAAGAAAGCTGTTCCCAGTGAATTTGAAATTCAACCCTCTGTATATTGTGAGTGACATGAGGAGAAAGAAAAAGATGTGGCTATTTCATATATGCTTTTAAAACTCACCTGAAATTTTTGTATCACAAAGTTCCTAACTCACAGGGTGAACACTGGTTAGGACATTTTTAGAATTTTCAAATACCTTGCAAATCTTAGGTAGTGAAAAAAGGCAATTGATGAACTGTCTTTTCATCCCATGTCATAAAGTAACTTAACTAATCATTCAGATCTACCATGCTATTAAGGTTAAACTTTTCCACAAGATCCATCATGGATAACTTCCTCACAAGAAATGCTCTACAAATAACTCCATAGACTCCAATTTCATAAAGACTCCATTGTCCAAAATGGTCAAAACAAACACCTAGGTACAGTAAAAACCTAACCTTGATTTCTATTTAAAACCCTTTAATAAAAATGTTATAAATGGAGTAATATGCTCAGAAACACTTGCTGTTAGTGTAAATCTGACCACTTTAACAACTTCATGCTTATTACTTAAAAGCCACTCATCGCCAAGACATTTGTAGTGACATGGTTGTAAACTTGAGACCTGGGAACCACTGCTGTTTAAAACAACTAAGTTTCCTCAATTAGTTTCTTCAGGAAATCAAATTCTCTTAGAAATGCCCCCACTTCCCTGACAACGCACATTTCTTCAAGTATCTGCTTTTCTCAGCTCCGTGTGAAAAATGGTCTGACAGAGAATTTCCCACCAACACCAGAGAGATTCACATTATAAGATGGTTTTCAGACCTAGCCCAGTAGTTGTTAGATTTCACACACATCCGCAGGTCAATAAGGAAGCCACCTTGGCTGTTGTAGGTTACATCCTAGTTTCCCTGTCTGCGTCAATTGTACAGATGTATTTACACAGGTCACATACCACACATCACTTGCTGAAAAACAGCCAGCCAATCTGGCAGCTGAACCACAGGGAACCATTTTCCTGAAAATCAAGCAATCTCTGAAATCATACATTAATACGTTGAGGACATCACGTTCCCTTGTAGGTCAGCTGATGCAGTGTGCTTGTCAATTCCTCCATAGGCATTATAGACCTACATAATAACCCAACTCCTCTACTTTCTCAGGAAGGCCTGTGTAAACAGAGAAGCCCATGCTACACTATAACTAGGTCAGTGAATCAGATTGTATCAAAAAGGGGACACGTTTCACAGATAGTGATCTCTCTTTTTCCCCAAAGAAAATGCCCTATCCATCATCCCTGAATGTACAAAATTGATCCTACCTATCAGATAACAGGGACAAATGTATTCAACAGGATTCTCCACAGTCCTCAACCTCTCCACAGCAGCAACAACATCAATTAAGAGATCCCAGAGCTTACAGCAGAACAAACTTGTTAAGTGCACTCCCTAATCTGGTCAAGTCTTACTTAAACATCAATGTCTCTCAGCTTGGGGGGAAAAAACCTCAAAACCTCAAACTTTACGTTGACAGCTCCTGAGAGAAGCACCTTGAAAAACAGAAAATAAAATTGTATGCATTTCAGAATAAGCATATCTGATTCATTCTTGTGCACAGAAGCCATGACAAAATAGGAGAAAGTGTTCCTCCAGCTGTTTTCCACATGGTTCCTCTACGAGACGGACCTCAAAGGATTTCTGGTGGATGTTCTGAATCACATCCCTGACCATGTTTCCTCGCCAGCTAGTGACACTCATTTTTTATTAATTGTTAACCATTTACAGGGCAATTGTCAAAGGACTGGTTAGTGACTCACTGCAGCCCTACAGTAGTTGACTTACTTCTGCAAGAGTTTGCACACCCCAGTCAAATCTGAGAAATAAACCACTGAAAGTCTCCTTCCTCCTTACTGCCTTTGCAAGCTGTGCAAGGGCTCTGCACTTCCCCACAAAAACCCTGGACACAGCCAACCTCTGCGCAGGTGTAGTAAATGCTGCTCCTTATACTGTTGATAAGATCTATGGCAATTTTTTCAAAATAAAACCCAAATATACTGAACCTGAGGCTTGGTAGGTAAAGGACCTTTGACTTCATGCTGCTTATAATCTGTCTTTCATACAAATAGTTTTACATGTGCTTTGAATGCTCACTCAGATCATTCTACTTCCAGCAGTCACTTTGCTGCTTTAAGTCTACACACATTCATAAAAAATGCCAGTTACTTTTTAAAAATGAAGCCAAGAGCTTAAAGCAGCATTCTCAGTGACATGTTAGAACATCAGTTTGAATGATGACGATTACGGAAAACAACAGAACTCGGAACTGCTAATGGGAATCACATCTGATGGTTTTGCTTTGCTCATACTGCTGAGTAACTTCCACTCAATGGAATTGGACTCTTCAAGTCCAAGTATTTTGAGGGCCAACAGCGCATTCACTGAATCTGCCCAGCTAACTCTAGCAGACAATCTGACCCAGTATCTCAAGGAACTTGGACTAGGTCCACCAATTCAGCAGCGAGCATTTCCATAGGCCCTACGCCATCCACGGCACCGCCCATCTTTCTTGGTTCACTTCACTTTGGAGAAGAGCTAATGCCTCTCCTTGGTATGATGAGCTGACGTGAACTGTCACGGCTCCAAGGCGGAAGGCTTGCACCATGTGCTTCACTAATAAAGCAATACAAACGGCACAACATGCAGAACTTGCTTGACAGCTCCTGGGAAACGAAGTTTTCTATTTCACTTTGCCTTTGTTGATTCACGCGCTCACGTGTCCCTCCAGAAAGGCTGAGTAAAAGTCCGGCAAGTGGTGTACTACAGAGCACTTTCTATGCCTACAGATACATAGAAAAAGTTACCAGATGACTTCTTAGAAAGACGAATACCAGGCAACCACATTCACAATGGAATACATCTCTATTTTTGTTCTGTGTCAATTTCTGAGCAAGCAGAGTGTCTTGCTTGGAATCTGCACTTTAAGCAAAAGCCTCCTAACGTAACTTTAACTAGACCTCTCAGGACTTTGAGGTATATTTATTACCATTTTTAAGAAATATCCTGGTGAGCGTTTTAGGAAAGGAGCTAATTGGCATACTAAATCTGAGGCAAGCCAGAAATGTCTGAAGCCAGCTACAAGCCTACCATGATGATAAACAGCTCAGGGTCCAGATGTCCATATATGGCAAGACTTCCTATAAGACTGACAGTACTGTATGTGCATTGCGTATGGTTCTTGGATCAGATTCACATTCCTTGGATGTGTTTCTCTGGGAGCTTTTGATTTCCGCTTTGAGGGCTGGCTCAGACCTCCAATTGCTCTTACAAAAAAATATCTGTGACTGAAAGTTGAAAATGTGCAAGATTCTTTCTTTAAGTACACAAATACTCCACGTCTAGCCACTTTCCTGTAGTCTTGCCAGGTTTTCAGGATGTCTGATACCTGATCAAGTGACTTTTTGGGGGGAAGGAGGTAGAAAAAAGAAGGAAAAACACAAGAGAGGAATGTAGCATATCCACACCTGTACATTTTATAAGACTTCACCAAAGGACCTATACCAACCGAAGCTGATGTAGACACACACATACCATATATAGCTGTGTAAACAAGTCTGCAAGGCTGGTGTAGTGAATTCCTAGTTTCAGCAGAAAAAATATACTATCTTAAAAGCATGTGCTATATAAACACCTGCATGGAAGTCAAAATTAGTGCATTTTAACCATTTTACGCGTCAATGCCAAGATGTACTTCTCCAACCCATGACATATTGTCATCACAAAGGATAAGCTGAAGACCCATTGGACTCTGAAAGAACTGCCTTTGCTTCCAGATTCCCTTCACCCTTGTGCATACCTGCACATGCGCAAACGTGACACCTGAGGAGTCACATCTAACAGCACAGAAACCAAAAGGACAAAAAGGCAAACCTGATGGACCCTGATTCCTGCCCACCTTCATGGATTCATACAACTGGTGATTCAGTGGGCTAATGCCTGATTCACAGAGGTGCAAGACTAGAATTAGTTCTGAAGTCCAAACGTCTATTTAAGTATTTTTTTCTCTGGGCAGCAAGTGGATGGGACTTGCTGTACTTGGCCCGCAGTGTGAGGACATAGGACAGATTTATCCTTTAATTTTGGATTTCCTGGCTTTCTGGTGGTTTGTTACTTTTAAGCATACTTTTTCTGTCAGTGAGATTCTTAGGTTTTGTTTAATAAAATTGTTTATTTGAAAAAACCTCTTACATGGAAAGTTATAAAACATGTCTAGAGCTTCTCTCCCTCTGATGTTCTCCTGCCATATTTAGGCATTTAAAAAAGGCATTCTGTTTACCTGGTTACATTTGCATTTTGGTATGCATGTCATACATAGTTTGGTACACATATTATTTACCCAACACTGAGTCCATTGGAGTCCTTCAAGTAAATACAGATTTCAGAAGGCCTCATGGGTTTGGGAACATATATTATTTACCATAACTGTTCCTCTGGGACTTTTTTTTCTTTCAGAGCCAATCTGATTTCTTTTAATGGAGAATTTCAAGTAAAAGAAACAACATCCAAATAACTTAACCAGCCAAAGTACAGTGCTGGCAGAATATAAATAACAGCTTTACAGTACCATATATCCTACTGGGGCTTTACATGAAAATGTTTCTTTTTCCCTCAAGAATCCTGTGCGTATATATTGCTGTATCATAGCGTGGAAGTATGCCTACATATCGAGGGATGGAAAGAAGTGGGGGTATGGCAGTGGGAGAATGCCAACATGCAAAAGATGGTGTCTTTTAACAGATCCAGCAGATTTAATTTTGCCTAATGAGATGCATAAAGCCAGTCTCTCTCACTAAACACTAATATACTTCTACAGGTCAGAAGCCAATACACTGGCATTCCTTGCGTTAAAGCGGAGGTCAAACAACATGACATCACTGAATATTGAAATGATACACAGGGAGGTGGGGGAAAAACATCCTCCCGGTTTAAAAAAAAAAAAAGAAAAAAAAAAAAAAGAAAGAAAACCATAACAGTTATCTGGAATGATTTAATACAAGCCACAATGCTTAGGTCTCAGGTTCGGTTAAGTACAAACCACAATGTTAAGGTTTTGGCTGAGTGCAGTGGCATCCTAGTCTCTTCTTGTTGCAGCCCCAGGGCGGACCATCAGCCAGGTTGGGAAGCCGGGATGTGCAAGGAACGTGTCACTTAGAAATGACAGCTGCACACAGGCAGTGGGAAAATAATAGCCACTTCTTCCACACTTCAGACTCCATCCGCCGTGCCAAATATTTCTGAGTAAACAGGCACTCTCTCTATTCATAGAGAGCATCTATTAGGGAAGGAACACATTACAAATATCCAGTATGATTCAGTGGTACATAGAGTCAATTTATACCCGGTAGTGTAATTATACCTTTTTTTGGTGGTACCAAAGCCCCGGGACCGTTCGCCACCAGGCACCCCGAGGCCAGGGCCCCAGTGGCCGGCCCGGGGAAGCTCGGTGGGCTCGGGCAACCCCCAAAACCACCCGCCTGCCGTCCCCTCTGCCCGGGGGAGGGACAAGGGCAGAGAACAGAGAACGGGAAATAGCGGATTCCCCCGGCCGCCCCTGGCAACCGCCCCGCCGCCCCCCTCGCCCCTTCCTCCCGGACCCGCCGCCCGCCTCGAAATAAGGCGCTGCCGGGGGTTGAGGGGACGGCCGAGAGCCGCTGGTAGCGGCGGTGACTCACATTTAAAAAACATCAGGATGAAAAATAAAAAGACGTTGCGGGGGGAGGAGGGGAGGCGTGCGTTAGGGTGGGGGGGCGCACAGACGGAGGAATGCGCGAGTCAGGGGTCAGGGCCGCTCCGGGGCGGCGGCGGCGGCGCGGGGCGGGGCGGGCGGCGCGGCGCGGCGCGCAGGAATGCGCGGAATGTCGCTGTTTGTCCGCGGCCCCATTCAGCCCATTGGCGAGGCCGCGCCGCCGCCGCGTATAAAGGGGCGGCCGTCCCGGCACTCGGCAGACACACACAGCCACTCTCCTGCCGGACTCGGAAGGAGCGGAGGAGAGCGGAGGCGAGCAGCACAGAGCAACCCCGCCCGCCGGCCGACCCAGCGCACATCGCGACAGGCCCGTTCGTCCAGTGTCGCTGAGAAGAATCGCCCGGCGGGACACTCACTTCGGCTTACCTCGCCGCCCCTCCGCCGGACAACCCGACACCGCTGCCTGCTCGACGCCGCGCCGCCCACAAGCCGACGACCGCCTCGGGATGGCCCCTGCCAGCTTCGCCGTAGCCCTCCTCCTCGCCCTCCTCAACCCGGTAAGTGCCGCTGCCCGCGGCGCCGCCACCCCTGCCCCGTTCTGCGCGGTCCCGGTGGCGGCCCTGACGCTTCTTTCTCTTCTCCTCCCCGCCGCTCGCAGGAGGCGCAGGGCCAGGAGTGCAGCGGGCAGTGCCAGTGCCCTGCGGGACCCGGCCCCACCTGCCCCGCCGGCGTCTCCCTGGTGCTCGACGGCTGCGGCTGCTGCCGCGTCTGCGCTAAGCAGCTGGGCGAGCTCTGCACCGAGCGCGACCCTTGCGACCACCACAAGGGACTCTTCTGCGACTTCGGCTCCCCCGCCAACCGCAGGATCGGCGTCTGCACCGGTGAGTGGGGGCCGGGGCTGCCGTCTGCCGGGTAACAGGGACGGGGCGTCTTGCCGGGCTGGGGTTTGGGGAAGGGGCAAGGCGAGGCTGCGGCCCGGCTCCGCTGCACCTCCCACCCTCCTCATCCTCCACCTCCTGCCCCTTGCAGCTCGGGACGGCGCCCCATGCGTCTTCAGCGGCATGGTGTATCGGAGCGGAGAGTCCTTCCAGAGCAGCTGCAAGTACCAGTGCACCTGCCTGGATGGGGCGGTGGGCTGCGTGCCCCTCTGCAGCATGGACGTCCGCCTGCCCAGCCCTGACTGCCCCTACCCACGCCGGGTGAAGCTCCCCGGAAAGTGTTGCGAGGAGTGGGTCTGCGATGAGGCCAAAGAGCAGACTGCCGTGGGACCTGCTCTCGCTGGTGAGTGGTGATGGCAACCCTGGGGGAACGGGCACGCTGTATGGAGGTTGGCAGCAGTGGGATGAGTTGACACAGGACACGCTCACAGCTGGAGTGCAGCACTTAGTGGATTCACCCCACAGATAGCTCTGGCTGCTTGAATTTGTAAGGAAAGGGAAGAGAACTTCTAGCAGGGCATGAGATTAGACAGTGGTCTCATCCTGGTTGTCTGTTCCCCGCAGCATACAGACTGGAAGATACTTATGGTCCAGACCCAACAATGATGCGTGCCAACTGCCTGGTACAGACCACTGAATGGAGTGCTTGTTCCAAGACCTGTGGCATGGGCATCTCAACCAGGGTCACTAATGATAATGCCTTCTGCAGACTGGAGAAACAGAGTAGACTGTGCATGGTCAGACCTTGTGAAGCAGACCTGGAGGAGAACATCAAGGTAAATAGTCTCATCTTTATGTATGGTCTACTTAGGATGCTTCCACCCAGTAGCAAAACTTTGTGTCTTACCAAAAAAGTGCAGTTCTGACAAGTAGTCAGTTTCACGTGGTTTACCTTGAAATTTGACTTTTGCTGCAGTGGTGAACCATGTAAAATTGAATGCCCTTAATTTTCTGTCATGCTCTGTTATGGCACTATGTAAGACACTCTTGCTTAATTAAAATACAATAAGGATTAGCATGTTTGTTTGCCCTTAGCTTGCAAACTTCATGCTGTGTGAAAGCGCAGCTTCTAAACATTTCGTATTCCCTTATATCCTAACAGAAAGGCAAAAAGTGCATTCGCACCCCCAAAATCTCCAAGCCTGTCAAGTTTGAGCTGTCTGGCTGCACCAGCGTGAAGACCTACAGAGCTAAGTTCTGTGGCGTCTGCACCGATGGGCGTTGCTGCACACCCCACAGAACAGCCACCCTCCCCGTGGAGTTCAAGTGCCCCGATGGAGAGATCATGAAAAGGAAAATGATGTTCATCAAGACCTGCGCATGCCATTACAACTGCCCTGGCGACAATGACATCTTTGAGTCTCTGTACTACAGGAAGATGTATGGAGACATGGCATAAAGCCAGAAGGAGACGCTAACTAGATTCTCAACTTGAACTGATTTGCATCTCATTTTGTAAACATGATTCGATAGCACAAGGTATTTAAATCAGTTTTTTTTTCATTTTCAACAAACTGCTCCATGTGACTTAAGACAACTTTTCTACTGATCCCTAATGGTGGTTTGAAGAAGAAGGTAAAACGGACAGTGGGACCACAGCAAGACACAGCTTCAGAACATGCTGTTTGTGAGGTGGTGTGAAGGAGTTAAGGGAAATAGGCAGGAAAAGCAGAGTTGAGCAAACACTCGTTAATGTGGTACAGCGTGCTTCGTCTAGTAGTGCAATTGAGAAGGAGACCCCGTTAGCATCTTTGCTGGTGCTGGCTTAGTGACAGCAACAGCTGGAATGCAAACCCTCGCCCAGCAAAGTGCTAAATAGAAGGTGTTCTGTTAGTCAGGACAGTAGTGTTTCAGCTCTGACACTGATTCATATGACTTGGTCAACAAGAATCAGAATCATGTCTATTAGACTGGACAGCTTGTGGCAGTTAAGTTACCTGTAACAAGCTACTTTTTATTAATATTGTAAATACTGTATGTATATATATTTGTACAGTTATCTAAATTAATTTAAAGTTTTGTGCCTTTGTTTAATGCTTTGACATTTCAATGATAGCCTTCTTTTTTGGAACAAGATAGGTAGAATTTAAAGCTTGTCTGACAATGCATTCAAAGCATGAAATAAATACTCTAGTGGAATTTGTTCAGATAGGGCCAAATGGTGAGTTGATGGTGATCCAGATGGAGACTGTTGAGTTGAGGTGCCTGTATCCTTACAAAGCACTCATCTGGCAAAATACATTTACTTCCACTTAATTGAACAAGTGGCTTTAGCAAAAATGGCTCTTCTGTAGCTCATCAGTTTTTCCACTCGAGCATTTGTTTCTTTCTTTGACTATGACTTTTTTTGGACAGTTTATTTGTTGAGAAGTGTGACCAAAAGTTACATGTTTGCACCTTTTTAGTTGAAAATAAAGTATTTATATTTTTTATACAAATGGCTTGGTATTTCATTTACCTTTAGTCTTCGCTGTTTACATATTCCTGAAAAGGGCTTGCCTTTGCATTAAATGAAAATCAATAATGCATGGTGGAGATTTTTGTCCAGAGGAACATACACTCATGAATAAGCTGATGATTTATGGTTACTTATTCTGTTGCCAGTGAACCAGCTGTAGTTTGTTACTCTTCTGAATTTAGAATGGAGCACAGGGCCAGGCTTGCTTTGCTAAGCCCAGTATTGCATTAGGAAGTGCAACAGGTTCCTCCTGTGTCACGTGTGGTGGTTTTAAAATGAGCCAGCTGGTCACCATAGTATTCAACTCCTGCTGTAACACTCCATGCAGCATACTTAATTTCATTGACACGTTCCACGGGTTAAGATCTGTTTTCAGCTACAGCAAGGAAAATGGTTTTTAAAGTATCTGCATTGAAGTAGCTCCTGACTCTAAAGTCAAATCCAGAAGTACAAAATTTGGTTAAAAAAATCAGTGAAGAACTAATGAGTTGTATTGTAAAAATCAGAGCATAATACAGGCTGGAAGGGGCCTCTTAGATCTTCTGATTTAACCTTTATGCCAAGTAGGACTGATTTTGATGTGGTTTTACTTCAGTTAAGATTTAGTATGGTGTGGCAGACAGTACTGAACTCAGGTGCAAATACCTGGGTTATCTTCCTACTTGGTGACCAGGGGCAAAACATTTTATGTGACAGTTCTGTCTATAAACTGTCCATTGACTCAAACTCTTGCAGGCCCACAGATGAGAAGTCTTGTAAGAGCTACACATTTTCATAATGATCCAAATGTTCCTTTCAGATAAGCAAAAACAGGATAGAGACTGTATTGAGTCACTTTCCTCATCCTCCTAAAGCTAAAAGAAAAGCTTCAGTCCTGTGCTAGTTCCTACAATAATAACAGACTTTTTTTTGTCCCTTTATTAAGATGAGGGGATTCTCTGAATTTAAAAATAACCTTTGCACTAGAAGCATTAGTTCTTGTTTTTCAGAAAAAAAAACAAAACAAAACACGTACTCTCCAACAAGAATCCTTTTCAGGCAAACAAGTTCAATCTGGAATTTCCCGGTGGTGAAAGAGTGTTAGCTTACAAAAATGTCCATCCTTCCTGAGCACTTTCCAATCCCATTGATTTCAGCTAGCATTAGCAACAAATCAGCATAACACCAGCTTTGACTAATGACGGACAACGGAGCTCTAAACAAATGGGAAGTCAGTGGGATTTGTGCCAGTGGCCTCACCAGGATTTGCACAAGGCCATAGAAGCATTTCCCCTTCCTCTAAAAAATATGAGGAATTCTCCTGGCATGAGGAAGTGGCTTTCCATGTTCCATATGAAATAGTTTTGGGTAGCCTCTGGCTCTTACACTCCCCGAGACTCTCCGGCATTTTTTCTCCCTCTATTTTTTTTTCAGGTTATGAATATGATGCAGCCGTTCAGTTCACCCTGGAAACACTTCAAACACTCGTACAGCCACAAGGACTGGTTGTCCAACCGCTACTGTGGCTCCACTCCCAAATAACAAGAAAACTCATTTCTAGTTACAGCAAGAACAGGACGTACATGTACTTCATTCATAGCCTTCACTATAGAAGCTCTCAGGGTCAGAACAGAAGGAAGTACAATATACCTGGCAGGTTGGGACTAATGCCCTTGAGAGATGGGGTGTATATGATGCTGCTCAAGCCCGTTCATTAACAACTCTGTCCTGCGTTCTTTTACAAATCGATATCAGACATCATAATGAATGGCCATTCCTTATCACATCGAGCTCTTGAGCCTCATGACTGGCTCATGACATTCACTCAGGTTCTGCTCCAGACCCTCTGGGGTGTGGCCTTTATCTCAGACACCTCAGATGCACAGCGCTGTGGCCTCCCTGCTGCCGTCTCCCAGCTGTGCCAGGTGTACACGGCTACAGGGTCAGAGAGCAGCAGCAGTGCTCTGGTTTATGAAGGGCCACCTGTAATTAGACATCCACAATGTATCTCCCCAAAACAGCATGAGACCACAATCCTGTCCTCTGCCTCATAATGCAATGATGCAGGTGCTTCACCTGCCATCTGACAGATGATCACACTGCTTCACAGGTCAAGGGGAAGGACAAAAGAGAACTTCTGTCAGAATATTTCAATGGCAGTTTGCTGTTGCCACTGTGATTTAAAATAAGGAAGTACACTGCATATGCAAGTCGTTGCTCTCCCCTTGGTATATCAAGGATCATAAATCTCAGCTATCACTACATTATAATGATTTGCACTCTTTTTTTCCGGGAGCACAAGTAGTCTTCTGACAGAAGCATACATTCATAGGTGTTAAACCTTTGAAGGTTTTATCTCTGAAGGTAAAGAAATTTAAATACTTTGTCATTAGGTCTTCTAGAGTTGTAGGTAGGCATCATATTGTTTGTAAGACTTACTTTCAAAGATATTGCTGGAAAAAAAGAGCCTTTGTGTGGAACTTCTGGCATCTTATATGAAGGTTAAAATGTGGGCCTTTCAACTGTAAAGATGTTTCCTGATTTCATTCTTTGTGCCGAAGCTGCATAGATGTAGGAATAAAAACTTGAGTTCAGAAGTCCAAAGTCACTTACATGGGAGAGAACATTGGTTCATATTCCTTCCAAAATACCTTGTTTTGTAAGTTTGCTTTTGGATGTTTGAAGCTTCAGAAAAATGTATTGTTCAGGTTTACTGCTGTACTTTTAACATATTCATATATAAAAGTATATTCATTCAAATGACTACCTCCTTAAAATGGATCTCCAGCAATACTAGTAATCCAGTTGGTAACAGACCACTGTAAAGTCAATAGTCATTTAATAAATGATACTCAGTTAATCATTAAATAGGAATTCAAGGTGGCTGGAGACCAGAGTGTCAAATAATTTGTGAAATATCTCTAAGCCATCATATTTCAGATTTTTGTATCACAACACTTTTGCATGAATTTGCAGCTTAACTTTCTAACACAATACAGATGTGAACAACAGACACGGATTATAGCCCTTTCATATGAAATAAGCTTTACTCTCCAGATGGAAATTTGTCAGATTCCTCAGAGCTAAGAAACATCCAAAAGACTCTAGTTAAGAAAATCTTCAAGAATGAGCCTCTTTTAATGATCCATAACCACACAGGAACAAATAAGTCTTTGAACGGTATCCAGTTGTTTGTCTCACACAGACAGGGACTCAGCTGAGAAAACGGACTTTTGGACACCACCAGAAATAGCATACTCTAACTAGATCATTTGTATTTTCTTTCGTGCAGCATAGCTTTTTCAGACATCACACTTGAAGAAAGCACTTGTACCATTACACTGAAAAGGTCATTAGATGTAAGAAGAAACAGTAATATTCTTACCTAAACATCTAATAATTCAACCATTCTGACTTTTCACCCTACTAGCAAAAACTGAAGTTCTTTAAAAACAGTGCTTAAATGTGGCTTTAACTGATGTTATACTATGCCTACATATGGAAGTAGTTAGTAAGGACAAGTTGGGATGAAATACCACTGCAAGGCTTTGCCCAAAACCCAAGAAGAATCCGAGAGAGGAAGTAGCTCAGTTAACTTATTTTTCCTCTCATTTTCCACTTTTTTTCCTCCCTGCAGTTCCTTTGATTCATGCCCATAAATGGACATACCAAAAGCCACCACATTCTCACAGTGTTTTTCAGCCTGCCTGGAACCAGGAAATACCAGGAATTTCTTCAAGGAACCTGTTCCCAAACTTTACTGAAGCCTTCAACACATTTAGTGTTTGAACAGAGTTTAGGAGCATGACTAAGGTCCCATCTCCTCTGAGCGGCCCAGTGTTGCTCCTGCATGGGAGAACAGCTGTTTGCCGTTCGTGCTGCTGGCCACGGCCTTTCCAGCTCTTCTCTGTGCTAGTCCAAGCCCACAACCCCAGAGCAGCAAGTATGGGACCATTCTGAGAAGTCCCCCCCAGAAACCTCTGACTGTGTGTTGTGGCAGCATTCTTCAGCTCTTCTCTGTCATTGGGGCAGTGCCAAATGCAGGAGTATTTACATTTGCTAATGGTAAGTAAATCCAACCCTAATAGTAGTATAATAGTGTTTATGCTGTGAAGAACAAAGCATTTTACAGCTTCACGAGCAGGACCAAAAGGTTGCTAACGCGGTACTGCAGTGTAAACACAGTCCAGCAGTAACTCCATTCATTGCTTGGCCCCATTAATTGGGCCACTGCATGAAAGAAATGCACAATCCAAAGAAATGTTTGTTGTTTTAAATTACTCCTATTAAAAGCAGGTATTTAACAGCTTTCAGCAGCTGTTAAATAAGTTTTCCTGCTCCTGAGCTAAATGCTAAGAATCAGCTTTTCAGCCAGTTCTCAGGACTTAGGTCAGCCTAGCTAATTGACATATCTGCAGTCACGCTGGTTTAGACCACCTGTGGCCCAAAGTCTTGAGGCTGTACAAATTTAGGGGAATTGCACAGGGCTGTGTGCCTGGGAGGGCTCCCAAGAGGCCACAGGCTGGCTCCTGTGGCGTTTGCTGGGCAATAAGCACCTGGAGGAGCACAAATTGCACATGAAAGTATTCTGTAAGCAGCTAAAAGCACAACCTACTAGAAAAGTGATAAGCCCGTGTATCTGGTAAATTAATGTGATGGACTAGAATTGAAAATAGATCTGAAATACTGTCCATGGTTTAGACAGCATAACATCTGGGAAGGTATTAGATATAATCTTAATACACTGTGATATAGTATAGTGTCAACTATGCTTTCTTAATTACATATTTCTTGAATTATGCAATTAAAAAAAGAAGTCTTTATTCTTTACCAAAGAAGACATTTGTTGTTTTCTGATGAGAGATCATCTCAGCATGGACTTTCTGATTTGTCACACCACTATGCTCTGAAGAAACTTCCTCTTCCCTAACTCTCAGGCTTTAGTTACACTACACATGCCGAGCGATTCACTGATCCAAGAACAGGTGTGGCCCGGTTGCTCTGCTGTCACCAGCTCCAGCCCCAGGTGGAGAGCCTAGCAGGAGGAGAGGACTGCTAAAACAAGAGAAAACAGGTCAACTAAACAGATGAGCATCCCTCTGGGGTCCAGCTTCACAGCCAACAAGAGCAAGACAGAAAAATAATACTATGCAAAATTTGCACCTTCTTATCTGTGAATCAAGAGCAAGAGAGAAATGTGTATTCAATTAAAAGCATGAGAATAGTTGAGGACCACTGCATGCTGTAAAGCCAGGGAGGAAAAGTACACGGTCTTGCTGAGAAAATACTTATTTTCATATATTTCATATTTATGCCTCCCTGAGGAAAATCAGTGTTAGAGTTCATTGATCTCAGTGAAAAAGAGTATTTGTTTTGACTTGATTCTCAAGAACACCATGCATACAGGAGAGAAAACAGGCAAAGCAATGGAAATATGTAAAAAGTCACATTTGGCCTTTTCAGTGTATACATATTGTTCTAAACCTAGGCTTTTTCTGAGGTCAAAAAGTACAAGGTCAATAAATTGATCAAGCTTCTGAAATCTAACATGGTAGGGGTTAGTGAAGAAGGCCAGCTCATCTAATCTTGGGAACTACCACGATTGTCTATCAGTGTGTTTTCCCATCAGCATCGTAGCTGTAGTTGCCCATGTGGGGAAATCTGCTCAACTGAGGTTATTCTTCTGCGTGTGGCTGCAAAGATTTATATAAGATGGCATAGAAATGAAGTGGTTTTTTTCCTTCCATTGATCCTTCCAGCCACAGCTTCATAGCCGATAAGTAGCCACTTTGGAAAGCACTACACAGATCAGAACATGCCCCAGCCAGTTATCCCAAGCAGATCCCAGCATTGCTAATGCCTATGACAAGCCACCTGGGATCAGTATTGCAAGGGAAAGCAACATTTGGCTTTGCTTGCTGTGTTATAGGCTCAGCATTGCTGCTCATGCTTGTGTTCCATAGCAGTATTAACAGCCCTACAGAAGTGCCATTTTATTTTACAGTTATTTGACTAGATATACAACAAAATGCTGTTAGAGAAGAACTGGCAATGGTACTCACCTTGAGTAACAGCCAGAGTACCAGACTCTTAGAGGCAGTCAACACAGGATACATCTAGTGTAAGGATATCCTATAAGGCCTAACCTTATACACACACACATACACAGTAGCTTTCTGTATTATGGAGTTATTTTCATGAGGGTGCAGTTGTAATATAAATGTGTCATCTTACACAATATTCCACTCTACAAATGTGAGTATGCTCATTCTACCCATTGGAAAACTGTATACAACTGGTACTTTCAGTTCTGGCTTTTCTGACTTCTTAAAGTATATAATGAACAAAACAAAGATTGGAAATAGAGCCAGCCTTCAGAATCCAAGGAGTGTCTGGATAAAAATTCGTTTTCTGTATGAAGAAATAACAGACTATCTACAAGCAAGACTCTTCTGTCCTTAAGAGTGTTTTAATATCATACAGTTGAAAAGAGAATTAGAGACTATTTATGTAATGTTTTCTCTGGCTCCTGTATGGCATTCTCCACAGACCTTATCACAAAACAATTTAGAAACAATATGTATATTTGCTAGCAACCACACGCAGACATAGATGATGGTACCCTCTCATCAAAACTCAGAGCCAAACAAGTAACCATAATGCTGGCTGATCAAAATCTCGTTGTGCTGTACAGTGACTGCTGATAGTGAGAGGAAACAGGTTCTTTTTACAAATAGATAACAGTTTTGTCTAATAGGTGTTTAAAAGGCATTTAAACAAGGTTCTTACAGACATGGTTTAGTGCTAGAGTTAGGTTAGGTTATGGTTGGACTTGATGATCCTGAGGGTCTCTTTCAATCAAAATGATTCTATGATCTCTCTAAGATTATTTATCGGACTTTATTAAAACAGACCTTGAATTTTATTTTTGTTCTGTATATTCACATCAGGACAACTTGTAAGCTAGTAGGATTGCACAGAAACAGCCTGTCCTTTAGTCAGAAAATTTAAAAATTGTGCATTGGCACCTGTATTTTGCCTGGCTGCCTCTCCAAAACAAGGAGGAGAGGAAAGTTGGTCTGTCATTTTATTCCATGAGTGCATTTAGGTAAAAAATTGCTTTCTTAATGAGGCAAATTTAGAGCATACTATTTCTGTTATATGATGCTGCTAATAGATGCTGCAAGAAGTATGGAAATATCTTCTAATATTTAAGCCAGCTGGCACTTAATACAGCCCCTGAACGAGTGTCAGACAAACAACCACTGAAACAGCGAATACTTCCTCTGCCGGGTGCCAAACCGGCCCAGTGGGGTCCCTGTCGGCCCCGGGCTCTACTGCTGGGTCGGCCCCGCTGGGCTCAGAGACGGGCCCAGGGAGAGAGAGACCGGGCTCGTCCTCTGCATCAGCCTGACCCCGTGTGGCTGCTCTCAGCAGCAGCTGCTGCCTTCTGCTGTACGGAGTTTGCCTGCCTATAAATGAAGACAAACAAATTCATTATGCTCTTTTCAGTAGCAGGTATTTCATTAGTCACTTGAAATAACTTCTGTTATTTCGTTAAGAAGGGTGAGCTAAGTATAGACTTGTTTGAAATTTAGGGAATCTTATTTTCTCATAAATTATTGAAGTAATAGCTACACAGGTATGTCTGAGCACCAAGCATTACTCAGCCATACATTTACACACTCTGTTAATCACTGTTCTCTATATTAAAGATGCAGATAGTAAAACATCCCAGCAGTTAAGGCTCCTCCGGAATGAGCTGCAAGACACTGATGAGGTCTCACTGATCTCCCGTCTCTCTCTTGCTTCGGGCTGTTGCTGTGCTTTGAACTGGAAGCAGAACAGGTGTCCCTTGCAGACCCTTGCTGGGCATCCTCTGCTGGAAGAACAGATCACAATAATATGTCGCAATATATCACAGTAGTCGTCACCAACAGGTACCTGGAGAAATAATCTGAAAAAGAGGTCTATTTATTAAAGCAAATATCAAAGAAGAGTACATTTTAAATATCTTGCTTTTTATCTTGCATGCTTCTTAAAAACTGATCAACCCTCCAAGGTCTAAGTTTTCAAATTAGCGGAGCTGGCTTCTCCTCCTTAGGAGGGTACAGGTTCATACATAGGCTCTGGGGATCCGTCAAAAATCCATGGAATTATTTTATGTAACTGCATCTCTTTTTCCAGTTGATGAATTATGTTTCAATAAGCTTTTAAGTTAATTGTTGAAAAGAAAACTCATTTCCCTACTGACTTTTTCAACATGCATAGACAGTGAGTCGCATCCATTTTGTGTAGGTTTGGTCTGCTAAATAGGACTCTGAGTCTCATGCTCTGGATCCAACCCAGATTTGCAGTAAAGAATATGCTGATCTAGCTCCTTACTTGAGACCCATTCCTGTGAAATTGGTTTGGACATACAAATGGCCAAGAGGGTTGCTGTGCCTTGGCCTCTGGATCCTCTCTACTGCAGCTGCCCTCCCCAGCTGAAACACTGGTACTTGGACATCTACATTATTTAGACCCAAAAAAGTTGTAGGAAATGCTGGGTGTTCATTAGGTGCATATACTTTCTTCATAAACAAACACTTATGAAGATTTTTACAACTCGTTCGAATGATACCTTTATTCAATAGTAGCACTGATGGACTGGCCATTCTTAGCCATTCAGATCCAGACATTCACCTGAGAATTGCTTTAATTGCCTGCTCCTTAGCAGCACTGTGCACCTCATCTTCTGCATGCACAAAGAAAAGAGACTTTTTAGAGATAAGTTTCCCCAACATCAGTTTTCTCAGGTGAACAACTTTTAACAAGGGGTCTTCACAGAACTTCAGACCTTTGCCACTGACTTCTTAACTAACCTGGCTGGAAATGCTCAGTAAGCCTTGAGACTGGTGCAGGATGCAGAGGCCTTGAGAGATCAGTACTGGTGGGTCAGGCAGAGTTCAGAAAATGCTCTCCACTCTCCTCGTGCCAGCCACCTCCTTGGAAAGTCTTGTGAACAGCCCAGCTTTGTGCTCACCGTCAGCTCAGTCATAAATGACCAAATTCTTCAGCTTTTAATCTCTCTCAACAGTTACATCTCATAACTACCTGTGCACAAGTAGTGCTCTCAAGTTGTAGGTCTGAGAATCCAGATTAGGCAAAAATTTCCTTGTGTAGTTTGCTTGACACAGAAATACTTCTACCCCCTTGTTTTCATGTTAAAGGTGTCTCAGTCAAGCAGGTGTAAGAACGTATTCAGGTTAACTTCTCTCCCAAGCACTAAATTCCCCATGTAAGTATTTTGTGTTTTGATTCAGCCTTAGCACTGCTGTTCCAGTTGTTTTCAGAATGGCTTTGAAATTCTTGTCACCCACACACCTCAACAAAACCATCACCTACATAAGGTACCATATCTTATACCATCAACATCTGCTATGTATCACATGTCTGAGAAAACCATCTTCGAAACAGTGGGCTAAAATCAATGTATGTTCTGTTTTGAAAGATGGTGCTTTAGGAAGGTGTTTGCCAACTACCAAGTCCCCCAAATTTATCTTTTCATTAATAGTGGAAATTACTTCATTTTTACATATTTCTCCAAGTCTTTCAGACCAAAACAGTCTTCAGAATAATTGCTTTTTATTTTTAAAAAAAGTCATGTGATTGTTCTCAACCAATAGATCTTTTCCCTCCAATTCTCAAAGTACTGCCCCTCTTTTGGTGGCATTTTGGTAACGGGACAGTTGCAGCCCTGCTGAAATATCTACAGCTCCATGATTTTTGTGGACTCTGATATCAAGTTCCTCATGCCATTTTCTTGTAGGTGGGTCTTTTTCTTGTGATGCTTTGGATTCACCATTACGTCTTTGGTGTCAAAAATGTCCATCTTTCATAAGCTTTATTTTGGCATGGATGATGCTTTGGCAAATTGTCATTGAGAATAATTCATTCTGGAGGTAGCAGAAATCTCCACACTTTCTATACTCAAGGAGCTGGATGTCAAGAAGCTACTTGTGTTGAATGAAGCTTTCATCAGGTACTGAATCGGAATGGCCATCACCAACTTTATTCCCCAAGCTACAGCTATGTCCTCAGGTGACAAAACTGTGTAGTCTGCAAGCCATTTTAAAAGACACTCCTGCTAAGGACTGGGAGCCAGATAGTGGGTATGTCTAACAATTGGTGCCTTCTTCCTCAGGTTGCTTTCTGATCTTCCCAAGTTTGTTTGCTTTGCCCTTTGTATATACTGAGAAGTGTCCAGTAAGGCTAAAACTGTTATCCTCCATGTGAACAGCATATCAGTCCCAGTCCTGTCCTCTGGAACCTGAGATCTGCAACAAAATATGTTGACTTAATCAAAATACAGTCTTTACCACTCAATCCATTAGCTAACTTTCATCTGAAGTCATGAGTGTTTGTTGTCATAACACCACCCCACCTCTCCCATTTGAATCAGGCTGGTTTGGCTGCAACAAGTTCTGATCTTGCAGTATGTGGGGGCAAGTAGTCTGGGGTCACGCTTTGCTGGTTTTGTTTTTTCTTCATTTTTGCAGAAAGCTATGGACAACCTGTTTTATATTATGCAAGCTCCAAGATTATAGTCATTTCTGTGAGATATCCCAAGAACAGTTATTCCCTGCAGCGGTGAAGTAGATGACGTAGAGTCACATGGCATTTCTGTTCTATTGAAGGCAGCAGCGGGAGTTAGCAGTGAGCATTTTGTGTGATTTGAGATCACTTGTACAAGGAAATAAAAGTGTTAACCTCTGCAGTGTAATTAGTTTCCCTGGTATGCCTGATACACAGGATATACAGTAATTTATACAAATAAAACTTTCTTCAGTCATAGTCATAGTATAACTTTATTCTGCAAAAGATTTTTTATTCTTTATAACCCAGTAAATCAGTCTTCCAAGTGCTCTTGTCTCTGAAAATTGTACTAGCAGTGTTAGCTAATTACAAGAATGTGAAGTATTTCATAAAAGGCTTAGGAAAGTCCATTCTTTTCCAGGTTGTTTGCCTGGATTTCTACTATCCTGGGACCATATTTCCTTAGAAAATGTAGACTGAGTAAACCCAATCTTTTTAAAGTTATTTCATATCAGACCAGAAGAGGGCCAGATATCACCAGCAAATGCAGCTGCATTCACTATTTGTTCAAAGTAAATCATATTCATACATGATTATCAAACTTCACACCTCCCTAAATAATTTATTTTGAGCAGCAGAACCAAGTGTACATCATTCTTTCTCTTCTCCAGTGTAAAGGGACTAGGTACAGTATTCACTTAGCTACAGCACTGTGACAAAGAGTATAATTAAAATTTTGTAGTGGACTGTGTCATCTTACGCAGCCCACAGGAATAACATCTAAAAGCAAATTCATCATCCCCAAGCAGTGCCCTTTCTACCACCCAGAAATTCAAAGCTCTGATACAGTCACAGGACAGTAAAGGTAAAGTCTCCAGAACAGAGAGATAGGAAGAGACAGAAACAAATTATCTTTTAGGCCCCAAACAGAAGCTGGTGCTGAAGTGCAGTTTTTCCAGAGTGCCATGAATACCATCTAGACTGACTTCCAGCCACTCATGTGTACCTTATGGACACTACCCCAAAGGGTGCTTCCACTGCCTTCTGATCAGGGGGAGATCAGTCAGGAGCTTTGGAGTGACTCAAAATTTTTCCATCCCTCTGTATCAATTTTATTTCAGCAGAGAAACTAAAAACAGAAAGGACTAAACCTGCCATAAAGGGCAACGCAAATTTAACACATGTTGCGGTTGAGGAGGAATATGATAATTTGCAATGGCATTCTTTAAAATCTGTTGCCAGGCTTCCATAATTATTGCAGGTTTGTCCATGGTCTCCATAGCAGCCTTTCCTGAGGCCCGGGGCTGGTGTGGTGACTCACTGCGGTTCAGTGAGGGACTCGGACTCCTTTCCAAAGGCGTCTGAGTCACAGTATGACAAACCTGGACTGGTTTCCTGTAATATGGAGGTTCCTGAACTGTGGTAGATGTACTGCTCATGGTACACAAGCCACCTCAGTGTAGTGCTCCAACACCTCACAGACGTTGCCGCAGGGTGTACTAGGGTAAGCAGGAGTCACTACTGCTGCTGCCACTTGTGATGGTTGTACCCGAACAAAAATATTTGGAAACTTCTGTTCAGTAAGTTGCTGGGCTCACACTAACTCGGTCCCTGAACTCCTCAGAAGGGCAAAAACATTTTACCACAGTAGTAAGAGAGCTAAGTACGACCATGAGTCCTGGGATGGTTTCCAAACCTTGTTAGTAGTGCTACTGTGGGTACAGAGTGTCATAGCAGCTTCCCTGAGGCTCTGACATAGGACAAGTCCCTCACAGTGCTGTCACCCCTGAGCATCCACTCTTGAGTGGTACAATGGGCACCTGATCCTGGCACAGGTGCCTCCTCAGCAACAGGCTTGAGCTTCGTGGGACATCTTGGAAGAGGGAGGTCAGAAATGAGCTCTTGCCTCCCAGCTGAGTGCCCTGACCACAGAGCCACAGATTTAGGCTTTCTTTTATATTTCTTTTTGTCTTCTGGTCCTCATGAATGTCAGTTTCCTGGAAAAGTGGGTGCCCCCTCCCCCATGCAGTCGAGGGGTAGCTCCTTCCAGCTTGCTAAGCCTGGTTTATAACCTTGCATTTAAAGGGATAATTTTGTATTTTGGATCTGCTCAGACTAAGACAAGGCAGAAGCCCAGGCCACCCACTTGCCAGATGAGACAGGGCAGGTCCTGGTAGTGGACATCTGTGGTGCATGAGGCTGGACACGCTGGTTTAGTGCAGGCTGGATATGTCAACAACAGATTTGCCAGAGCAGGCCCGACTCAAATATAGGCACCTAGATATTGTTTCATTGGCTTTTTAAAATGTGGTATGTCCTGAGATAATTAAGAGCAGGAAACCTGTAACACATCAGTCAAGCAAATTACCTCACGGTTACTCCATGTACATTTTCAGCAGCAAAACCACCCTGAGATGTCCTCTGTTCCACTGCTTATTCCTACTCCACAAAGAGCCATCAGCTTCTCAGGTATGTTAACATTTGCCTGACCAAAACAATTTCACAACCCATTTCATTCCTTAAGTAACCAGCCCACACCATTGCTTAACTCATCCCACAGACAGATGGCCCATGCCTCAACCAGATGTCCCCTGCTGCACCTTCAGGCCCTTTTTCCTTTCTTCCTGAACGTAACAGTGACAAGGACTTGATTAGCTCTGTCCACCTGTGAACAATCTTTGACATCTGTAAAGGCTCCTACCTCCCCCTTCCTCAGTCATCCTTTCCTTACCCTAAACAAACACTATTGCCTAGGAGATGGAGACTTGTCAGCACTTTTCCCGTATCAGTGGGCACCAGCTGCAGCCTACAGCATCTCTTGGTGCCTTCCCTGAGAATGCCTGGTGACACAAGACACTGCCAGGCACATCCAGACCAATGACCTTCAGTCTGCCCCTTCATTTTTACCTGCAGGAAGGCCAGACTAAACAGAAGCTGATGTTAAGAAGCAGCTCCAGTGAGTCACGCTGACAGTCATGTTGCAACAGTATCGCTATGGCACCTTCCAGCTTCACCTACTAAGAACACTCAGTGGAGCTCTGACACCATTCATCAGCTGAAACAGAGAATATTTTACATCCAAATAGACAAAGCTGTAGGTTTTTTTCAGAATTATGAGTTTGATGGTGGCTGTAGCATGTTCCTTGGGGCACATCGGGCTTCAAAAACATAGCCCAGTATCTGCCCTCCTGTGGTTTTGCCAGCCATCGGACACCATGACTAGCACAAGCATTTATTCACAATGCTCTGATGCCACTGTTATACATGTATCTAAAAAGCAAAGATGAAGAAATAAAAGAAGCAGAAATATTTCCACCAAGATTAAACGAGAAGAGCTTTCTTTCCTGTCGAGTTGTCAATTTCTGGCAAAGCCATATCCCAAACCCCTTTCAACCACTACCCTCTCTTGATGGCCACAATAGCCTTCACAGCCACTCTCCCTTTCAAAACCCTCCCTAGGTCAAACCAGGAGTCATCTGCTCCCTGAAACCTACCCTGTTCCATCTTTACCCAGGAGCTGGGGTAGCCCTGCCTCTTAACTGAAACTGCCATTGCTTCACTTTCTGAAAATGTTAACATCTCTGTCATTTGTGTTCAGGAGAGAGTACCAGCTCTTGACCATCTTTCTTCCCACCTTCCTCTTCCAATAATGAATGTAACCTCAACATTCCAGTCGGAGAAGTTGTCTGCAACTCAAAGAGCAGGGATTGAAGCAGTTCCCACTCCACCCCTTCCCCTCACCCGCCCCGCCCCCTCCCAAAAAAAAAAAGGGAAGTACTGCTCTGTATCTGCACCCATGTTTAACCAGCCTGTAGTATTTGGTAAAGAAAGGGTCAGAACAGCATACTACTTCTGATGGTTTTATTGGTCACAAGCAATGTTACAAAGCAGTTACACTGAATAATGCTGTCACAGTTGTATCATAATGTGAGGTTGCTACAACACAATTAAATTTCACACAGTGAAACTACTTAAGGAAAAAAAAAAAAAATCATGCAATCATGCTTGCAACAGAAGATCAAGAAAATACATTTGGTTAAAAGAAAATATGGTCCCAGGATTTTAGCCCACTCAAACTGAAGTTAATGGGAAAGCTTCCACTGACCTCAGCAGGCTTTGAATCCAGCTTTCAACATTCCCTGACCAAGCTGTAAGGTAAAATGCTTTTGCTCAGTCACAGGCTCTTCATTCTTCTAACATTCTTGTGCGTGATGTATTTTCTTTTTAAATGAGAAGAACATAAATGTGTAACTGACTATGCCAAACTTCATATGTAACAGAGCCAATTCTGGCTCATCAGCTTCAGAGAGAGTGGGTGAATTACAAAGGTGATAGCATGTGTAATGGAAAAGGAGGGAGTTCCTACACTCCTGAGTGCCTGTAGCAGCTGTTTGTGTAGCCTGAAAGTTTCCAAGAAAGCTCATTACTTGCTTCTTCAGAATTTGCATCTGGCAGTGTCTGCATCCAGGATGGGTAACTCAGGTGAGCTGGAATTCAGATGATGTAGCACTAAGAGCTACTAATGCAGCAAGGATCTGGTCATTTGCTGCCAAGAGACAACTGAAGGGCCTGTGGGCATTTACTGTAGTGATGTGATGTGCCATTAGGGAAGATCATCTTATCTTTCTAACTAAGGTAACAATCTTAGTCTAAAATCACCTTTTCTTGACAGAAGTGGGATTACATAACCACACCTGACAAAATCATGCACCAAATTTCAAAAGACATCTTTGCTTTAAGAAAGAACAATCTTTTCATCAAATTTAAGTTTAATTTGAAGACAGATAATTATTCCTTGGAGCTCAGTGATGTTCCTGAATTAATTCCTTCTGATCTGCAGGTCACTTGATGCATCCTATTCCTGCTCATTCTGAGGATACATGTACAACATGCATCAAATTATGCCTCAAATCTTCCTTCAGTGTTGGAGACACCAGAGGGCAGCAACATCTCGAGGCATCTTTTCTGTGTTGGGGAAGTTTCAGTTACATTTCTTGCTAACCTCAGTATACCTTCTTGCACTGTAATGCTGCATTATTTTATGAGACCCAAATCTCAGAATGTAATTCATGTTTCAAGGAAAACTGGAGCGAGAGGTGCTGATATTTTTATTTCAATAGGCAACAAGAATGTACTTATTTCCCAAAATTGTATTTGCTAATTATCTGTATTTTTAAAGTAGAATATTGATCATAACCCATGCTTTTTAAACTTCTTCCTCTCCAGTGCATATAAAAGATAACATCTTTGTTCGTGTCTCAGAATATGATGATCAAATGCTGCTAACATTAAATAATGGACATGGCTCTACCACATTCAAGTGGGAATGACAGGAGCTGCCATCCTGTATTACATACATAGTCCATCAGGAGTCCCTGAGATACAAATATGGCACCCCCTCTCCTCCCTACTGGCATTTTGGTCAAGAGTACTTAATAACTGTTTCCAGCTTATTAAAAAAAAAAAAAAAAAAAAAAAAAAAAAAAAACACTTTTCATTAATTAAAAACAGTCTATTTACAAATGGGTTGTGAAATGGACAACAGCATTCCATAGGAAAAAATCAGACTGTTTCAAAAGTTGGTAAATATGTTTTTAACTGTAAAATCTCAGATACTGGCTGTTTTCTGTCTTGATAGAAGCTGAGTCCAGTAAGTAATTCTATATCTCTGATCCGAGCTGTATGAAACTTCATTCTCTCTTCAACCCACATGGACTCAGACTTGCCATCCTATTGGGGCAAATGAGAAAAAAAAAAAGAGGTTTATAAAACATCTTTTTCTTTCTGACATCAATTAGCAAAGGACATTTTGTTTTTTCACAAAGACAGAAAGCAGTAACAGTTGGCAAACATCTTCAAAAAAAGACAAAGAAAAAAAGAGTGCTGGATTACAAATAGCTATAAGGTGGCCTGAGTTTAGTACTTGCTGTTACTTCCTCAAGTATACAGAACTTGTAGCTGCATCAGTGGAAGTTGTTGATAACGGGAAATGGCAGGTGAGGTCCAGCATCTATCCCTCACCTCTATGGTAAAACTGCTTCTGAGACCTGTGCCTGACTTGGGCAGTGACTTGTCTAATTCCTCATTGCAGGACAGGTCTGCACACTTTCCACACTTTGTTCTGGTTTCTATGGAGTGTAGATATGTGCATTTCCTTCATGATGTCAGGGTACCCAAACTAGAAGCAACCAATGCTCTTCAGGAACACCTGGGTCTTCTCCTTTTGGGTATGCATTTGGCCTGGCCTTAACTTTTTTTTTGTGGATGACTCATCATCTAGAAGTTCTTCATCCTTCTCAGCTGTTGAGTGGATATTTGCACTACAGAAGTCTATGTTTATATATCACACTGATGGTCTCAATGTACTGTGACTTAATGTACCCTGCGAGCTATAAGTTTTGCTCTTTGAACAGATAACTTCCATTTTCACATTTGAGCATACAGACTTTAACATAATTCTGTTCACAACAACACTGTCTTCCATCCCAGGATGATCATGATAGACTGTACTGTTTTTACAGTCTTTAACTGGTTAATCACTGATAGACAAGCAAATCGAGCTCAAGCCTGACTTCAGATGTTTGTGGGGACTGAACAGACTACTTACTGCACAGCTTTCACTGTTGTCTTCTCTGTGAGGTACAACAAAAGACAAGGCATCTAGAGAGCCTTCACACTCCAGAGGAGTTTCAGAAGTATTTTTACAACTAGTCAGCACAATAAAGAAATGAGTTGGAACTGCAACTTCTGAATTACTGGGATGCCTGAAACACAAAAGATCTTTCTGTAAATTCACCAAATCATACTTGCATAAAGAACAAATGACAGCAATCAGCTATATTCTGGCATATAAATTTTAGCAATCCACCTGTTTAGACCAAAGAAAACTTAGGCCTGGAAGGAAATTCCAGATTACTATTTTGCTAACCAGGTTTGGCTTGTAGGGTGATCTAAGTAACAAGTTTGATGACATACAACAACAAACTGATTTATCATAAATGTGTAAGAATCCAGAGTAGATAGAGAATTCAACCTGAGCCCATAAAACCATCTGCCTGCTGGTTTGAACCAGTTTTGCTAAACAGCCTATTTGTACTCACCATTTGGTAGTGGAACACTGCCAGCCCAAGAAGTGTCAACCATGACACCAGGGATAAGCCCCTGCCCCATCGCCTCCCAGAGACATTGTCATAAGATTTCGGTCTAGCACCAGCCCTTCTTCCACAAGTACCAGCTTCTCTTACACTTCATCTTCAGGTTTTAGGGTGACACATTTTGAGGGTACATCTTCTATTTGTGCTTGTTGCTTATTTCTTAGCTTTACACTTGTGTATCTGCTTAGGGTCATCTGACCAGCCAAGAAAAGAATCATAGGATGAGAATGTGAAAGGTTCTCACCTTTTCACCTTTTCTGGGGTATCATAGAGCCCATCAGAGTCATAATCAAACACAGGTCCGCTGACTACATTGACACCGTTCCTGGCTGCAGCATATTCAGGTAGCAGATATTGATGGAAGTAGTTCCATAACACTGAAACACAGAAACGGAAGAGGGAAACAATCTCCAAGGTAGAATCTGTTAATAATAATCTGCAGTGTTTTCAGTGGAATATTAACAGATGTGATAAGCTAGGAAAATAATTAGTTATACAGGTATTTATAAAGGTTGCACCTAACTGAGCAGCAGCATACACTGCAGTATCTCTTGGCATTGAGGTTTCACAGTCACCCTAACCACAAACCTGGCTGAGGCACAGTGACACTGCTCCCTTGTGCTCTTGGGAAGGTGAGAGAAGACTGTGCCTGCCTGTGTCTTGCCCCACTATCAGGTCAGCCTGGCAAGCTTGTACACACACACACCTATGAGCCAGGAAGTATCTTACCAACATGATATTTTTAGTCACAGCTGAGAGTTGACCACTATTCCATTACAAAATGGGACATCTCTTTTGTCCAGACAAAGTGCCATAATTATCCTTCATTTTATCAGGAATATGTTCAGTCTCCCTCAGCCAACCACCTCACGTTCTTTCTCACCCAGGAAAGCCGAAGTCTTAATCATGTTTGTAGTAGAAAATATATGATCTTCCCATTTCCTTAGTGACTGTGACTTTAGATTCCTGTCTGGAAACTCATCTGTGTTTAGAAAACATTCCTAAACTGGAAATGAATTTAACTCAATTATATATGCTATCTGGGTTCTCCAGAACGTGTTCAGTATAAAACCCTGTTTAGGTAGGTAGGGAAATGAAAACAAAAATGTTGTGAGCATATTGTGCCTCCCATGTAATGAGGAAACACAAGCTCAATGGTGGGCCTTTTCCACAAGAGTGATAATCCTACTTCAAGGAACTTTTCATTGGAGCAAGAAGCCCACAGCTGGGAGAGGTCTTATTTTACAGAGGCAGGCAAACCAGGGATCACTTGCATGGTTTCAAAGCAAGTGAAAAATCAGCAGTCCTTCTTACATTCAGCTGTGCACATAAAATACACATACAAATAAAATACCTTTAAATGCAGGATACATTGGCACAATGTTGCTGGTAAGTAAGGCATCATAGTGAGGCTTCCTTCCATCTGTCATAAAATCTAAAACAAAAAAGCAATTCATTACTTGGGTTTGTTACTTTAAACTTGCGTTTTCACACTTTCAAAGATTGGTGTGATAACGTTAGGTGGAGCTGACGTAACTTCACGTTCCAAAGCTGATGTGAGTCTAAGTACTAACTTCAGTACATGATGGGTCTCATCCAAAATAAATCCTACAAGCAGCAGCAGCAATTGCACTTATCAAACATACAATGAACAAATTTTCACTAGATTAAAAAAAAATATCAGAACATACTTTTGAATTGTGGGGAATGGAATAAAACTCCTTTAATGAGAGTCAGCCCAAGTAGATATAAATAGAATCTAGACATAAAAATAGAAGCTCTACTGGAACTTTGCAAATTGCACTTGATGTGGATGTTTAAATAACCTACTATTCAGCACTTCATCCTGTACAGTGAGCATAAAATCCTTCCAAATCAGGTCAGCAACAGTTATAAACAATTTAACCACTTGTAAACAGCTGTTTTGTAATACATTTGAGAATCAGAGCTACATTTTTCTGACCAATGTTGAATTGCTTTACTGAAGACTACACATGGCACACAACAGTATATTTCAAGTAGAAAATAAACTTTAAAAACTGCGTTATTACTCAATGAAACTTCCCCAAATTTTACTTTGGATAGTTCCAACTAACACCTGTCATACAAAGTGAATTTGCAACTTACTAGCTTGCCAGACTTGAATCAAGGTTTACATGTTCCTTCCAGTTTCTTTTATGAGATGCCACTTCAGAAACCTGACAAGCTCCTAAGCTTCTAGGAAGCACTAAATGACCTTGGACAACCTGACTTCTGACGTACCTAAAATGTTTTTCTTATTCACATGTTGAAGTGAACTGCAACAATTCAGCAACTACTGTTTCATACTCTGATTAGTTATCAAGAACATCTATAAAAGACTACACCTACTACATTACAAATTATTTAAATCAGATATGCTCTAGGCAATGTACTTACTTGGAGGAGAAAGGAATCCGTAAGTTAGGTGAGGATGATTGTTGTAAAACAAACATGTCTGGTTATGATTAAAAGGAATACGAATGTCCTTGTGTAAACAGCTGGAGGTATCTTCTGTAGCAGAAACCCATTTGTCCTATTGAAGGAGAAAAAAGTATTACTGGTAAAATGGATAACCAACTTTCAATCATTCTCTCAGTGCAGGGTACTGCAGAATTCTAAATGTATAGCTGCAACTACCTTTAATGGTGTGAAGGGACTTCAAGATGCAAGAATCATTCTTCTTTCATCAGTGAAAAACAAGCCCTCCCATCCATTTCACATATTTTGAAAAGAAAGTGAACAGAACTGCAGCATTTTAGTTGAGCTGAAAATAACATCTTCCAAAAGAGAACCTGAAGGTGCCCATTAAAGATAGCCTGATCTACTCTAAAGGTACTTGTTCATTTAGGCTAGGAATTAGACGCAGTCAGATGTGTTGTTTGCCATCTCTCTCCACTGAGCCACTTGTTACAGTAACTGATTGCTTCATGCCACTAACCACAAAATATTTAGGATCAAACAAACTTTACCAGAGCTAAATTTAATTATAACAGTAATTATTTAAAAGCTATGATTCCCAGATCATTAAACTAAAAAGCATCCTCTATTGTCCTAATTCCTTTTAAGCATGATGTCGCTTATAAATTTTCTCTGAATGTGAAACATTCATTCACAAAATCAGTGCTCTGCATGAACATGTACATCCTAGCATGTGGTTCAGAACAGCAAAGACAAGATTTACCACCACTAACCTGTTTTGCCTCCCAGTCAGCATGATATTTTGGGAGAAGGATTGGATCAGGGCATGAACGGTTCAAGATAGTCCAGATTATTTTTTGAAAGGATTCTGCCACATTGCAAACACTGCTTCAGAGCACAGAACATATGTGGAGACCAAATTTTAAGGACAGCACTGACAGAGCACTATAGTGGTCCTGCACTGCCCAGCACCAAGCCAGTGCAGACCCATGGGGCTTCTATATCAATGGCAATGGGCTCCTCACTTGTTGGTGGATCTGCTTGCTCTATGAGCAAAACTTCAGCTCACACCAAGAAACAGGAAAGAGCCAAAGCCAATCCTTATTAATATAGGAAAGTGAAGAAAAGCTCATACAAAATTCCTCTTTTTTGTCTCATGTGGTTCTACACATTTCCCTGCGAGATAATACAAGCAGATTTAAGAAGCGTTCAGGAATAAGCGACATTCAGGCTTTTTATCTTTCAAGGTTGCTTCTAACCTTCCTTTGTGTACTTACATTTTTGTTAACAGTGTACGCACTCCACAGAGACATCCTGTAGTCCTTGCTGTATCCACTCACATAGCGGTCATGGTAAAGAAGGCAGTAATTATGTCTCTTCTGCAGAACCCTGGGCCGTCCATAGGGCAAAGTAAGCTGCTCTATCTTCTTAACTGCAGCAGAAAGAGTGCTTGTTACATTTCAGTCAGTACTGGTTGTTAAGCATCTTCCTCTTTTAAACACCTAAGGCTGCCCCAATTTCCAATTGCCAGAGAAGTCACAGTAATGGAACCAAAAAAATTTTCATTCTTATATCAAATGTATAGTTTCTACACTAAGGCAATAAATTAAATTACAAGGCCAGTATAAAGCAATTATTTAAACTTATACTGTACAAATCAAGTACCTATTTAAAACAAAACCGTTTGCCATTTAAAACAGAAGATAGATCTGAGTTGCAACGTTGAAGTCTTTGTTGACATTATGTTTCAATTTAAATGTGTAATGTGGGATCTGCTTCCATGTAACATTTAGATGGGACGGGAGCCAATTGTGGTGATTTGAAATCTGCTGGGGGGACTTAGAAGCAAGCTTCAAGTCATATGTAAAAGTGACATTTAAAGGACTCAGAAATATAGTCTAAATAAACAAATGTGACAGTCACAAACCCTTCCTTCTCCATCTCCCTCGCAGACTACACCTCTTGGAAAGTTTGTGTACAGAGAAAGAAATCTCCAAGTTTTTTATGTATGATACTGCACAGGGGCTTTGGCAGACCCTTGCTGAAGGCATTGCCTTTTTACCAGCCAACTACCATATCCAGCAGAAGAGTGAAGACTTTCCTTTAAAACTTTATCACAAAGAAGCTACATGGGAACAGCAGCAGCTAAGTTATTAGAGTTATTAGGCAGAAGTTGAAAAGTAAAGCAGAATTAGCAACAGAATTAGAGACAAAGCCATTTAAAGAAAACAAACAAACAAACTAACAAAGTAATAAGAAACACATGCTCTTGCAAACATCTGCTGCAGTGAGATGTCAGCAGAAAAGTTTCAGTTTTTAACCCCTAAGATAGACTTCAATCTCATCAAAACATTGAATACGTAAGTTTTTGCCAACTGGAAACAAACAAAACTAACATTTCAAATTTCAAATTCTCTGATGTAAAATCAAAACTGAGGAAAACCAGCACATCATGGAAATATTTTAAATATTTCACTTCGCTAGTGAAAATGCAAATATTTTCAATCATTACATTACTGGAATTATAAAGAAGGGATCAAAGTATATTTTGAATTAAATAGGTCACTACCATCCACAATTATGCAGATCTACAATTTCAAGGTAACTGTATTAAATGGGCAAAGAAATTGAGCAACGTAGGCTGTAGTTTTTTTCCACAGTAACTCCACAACACAAAAAAATGTCAAGATTATGACATTTATTTCTTCACCCGTGTGGGAAAAGGCAAACAATTAACATTTTTTTCATAAAACTAAAAATGCATTTTATATTCTGTTGTTCCTACAGGCTGTCAAGTTATGACAATCAAGGAGAGAATATGCAAACATCGGTAAGTAATAAACTCTAAATAGCCTCAAGGAGCATCTAGGCTGGTTACAAGAATTCTTTTCATCTGTGATAATGCTTTTTACATCTAATTAATGTGTGCTTAATTCATACAATTTATAAGGAAACTACTGCTATTAAGACCAGTGCTAAAGCAGGTTGCTCTGATAATCCAAACCAAAATCCTACTGTTTAAAAGAAATGCAGGATGAAAGCCTTCAATTCCTATCTCTACAAAACAGAACTGAAACAGGTTACGCACCTGGCCTTGCCATATTTCCCCAAAGCCAGGTTCAGCAAGGCACTCGGGTGTTCACCTACACATCAGCAGAGTGTTTCAGTGAAACCACTTACACGCTCAGGGGAAAGCACACCACATTGTACTAACTGAATTTCATTTTGTGGTTCTCACGACTGTTACAATACTGAAATAATTATTTGAAAAGGGTTCTGGGACACATGTTAAAAAGATGCCCCATCGCTAGTGGAAAACATTCAAGAAAGCTCTCTCTGCTCTTTGTGCCAGGACAAAATATGCAAACCAAAATATGCCTTAAATTAGCAGCAAGTACTCGATCCTGCCTGTAACGGGCATTTAAGTCCAGTTCTTAGCGGTGAGCTACAGGGAGATGTCATCAAATACAGAATTTACTTGTATTAGAAGAAGTTTCATGTAAACACAGGAGACAAGGTTTCTATCAACCTGTTTATTCTTCTGACAGCCTAAGCATTGTGATTTGATCTTTTAAGGTATCAGTACCAAGGACTGCATTCAATTTTTACTTAGTTTTCATGATTTACATATTGTCTTAATTGCTTCATGCTCAAAATAGTTTATTTTGTTTCACAAGTCATGAGCACATCTACAGCCTTGCAAACTGCATCTCAAACATGGCTTATGTATGTCCAAAGAATGGAAAGAGAGTATAAGTAAAACAAGCAACAGCTTAAGAGCATGTAACAACTTGACCACATAAAATACCCCTTATGTTTCATTAAAAGTATGCTGCCATCATGATAGCTGTATTTGCAGGGATTTCTTATCAGATACTTTCCCATACTCTGCTTTCTCTTCCCACTCTGGAATGCTCATTACTTCAGCGCTAGAAAATTCAAAAATATCACATAATACATGTGCCATAAAGACACATGTACAAGGATACACATTTATTTGAGAACAAATGATTCAGCAGGACTGTATTTGAAAGCCTCAGAACTATCATCCCAGCGAGTATTTAAAAGAATTTTTACCTGATGTACTTGAGATTTCCTCAGAAGTTTAGACAAATATCTTATATTTAGTAATTCTTACATTTTTGTTATAATTTTATATTACTATTTGAAGTTCTTACCTTCTGTTTCAGTGAGATTTAAACGCTGATGAAAATCCCTTATTGGCAAGCCCTGTAATCACAAAGCAAAACCAGTGAGATTCTATTAAGTGTTCTACAAAATATATTATGAGCCACTACTACACTTAAAGTACCGAACATAACATCTGCCTTACAAATTATCCCTGTACAGAAGTCACTGACATCTACTGGAAACAGGCTATAGAGAATTTATAGAAACAAATTGGTTTTGCCACAAGCAAATCTACAGCCGTGAAAACCACTGACCAAGCACACAACATTCACAGAAGGGAAGCTGCAATATGATTAAGTAAAGCAAGCAAGAAATGAATGCTTTCTGCATCAAAGCTTGCTTCTGTGGTGTTTTCCAGGCTCTTCATAGCTCAATATGACTTTATATAAGCAAACTTCAGAAATGAATATACATATACAGACTAGTATCCACTACCTGCAGGCAAGGTTTGATTTTGAAACCAGTCATAGGGGAATGCAAAACTAGGAGCTAAAGATAAACACTGGAGAATCCAGAGTGTGACTCTGAATACAACACAGGTGTCTGCAGTACTTACTCCTGTCCTGCAGGAGCAGCCAGGGCTCACTGAAAAGGCTCTTTGTCCCACCACAGAGCATTCAGAAGGATAGCTCACTTCTTTGGGATGGTGGGGGGTGTAAACCGGGTTCCTTAAAAGATGGTTTAGGCGTCCATGAGTTCCATTGTTTGGGGCTGGTTTCAAATTAAGTAAATCTATGAAAGAATTTAAGTGATATTAATAGGATGAGAAAGACAGTAATACATTGCTGTTTGTATTGCGATTACAAGTATGGGTGAGTCAATAAAGCTGCACTGCTTGGTGCTAATAACACCCAAAAAGGAAAGCAATGTAGCCCCTTTAAAAGGAAGCACAGATATACTTAGCTAGGGCTCAGGATGGTATTAGTCTGCTTGTAAAGAGAGACAGAACAAGCACAAAAACATGACAGAGGCTTACATTTGAGGGGATGTGAACTTGCAGCATCTAAAATTGCAGTTGAGGACAGAATGGGAATCTCAAACACAGACGCTAGTGACTACGCAACATTGAAGCTCTGGGGAGTGAGTTTGGGGGCTTTTTTTTTTTTAAATCATCTGGAAATCAGATACATAAGCTTTAGCTAATAAGCATCACTAAAGGGTAAAGCCATAAAAGAACCTAGACAGAACACAGGTTTCTGCTTGTCACATAAGTCTAAAATGTTAAGCTTCAAAATTCCAAAAGCAGTCTAACCACAAAAACATCCCTACTTTACAAACACCTAAATATCTGCCATTAAAGTAACTCAAACAACTAAAAGCTGCCTACCATCAATGCTCAGGGACACTTCAGTCACCTTCAAAACACTGAACAGATCAAGCCCCATTTCATGCTTAATCCTGGCTACCATTCATTGGTTTGTCATTCTTCCACTTAGCTCATAATGAGTCTATGAAATAAGATGTTTTCAAAACACAGCAGGTGATGAGACACACTTGTATCCAAAAGCTTGGTGTCCAGATCACTCACCTAGAAGACAATAGTTAGAGCTGAACTTCCTTTCCTACATGGAAGATAAAGCTGTTTTGCTTTGGAAAGAAGAATAAAACAACCTTTCTAAACCTAGCAGTTCCTGCTCCAATAAATATATCACAAAAGCAGTGAAAAAACAAATCAGAACCAGTCCCGGAACTCAGGTCCCCACTTCAACAGCTAAATTGCATGTTATGTTCCTATTATTTTAAGTGGAATATCCAGGAATTCAAAACACCCCAGAAATTCCCAAGCCTGGCAATTTGAATGCCTTGGAAAACATGAGATGAAATTCCCAAATTCAGACAGGAGAGTTAGTTGTACATATTTGGTGCCCATACTTTAAGTGCTGAGATGTTGGACAAATGGGAGACAGTATCTCTTCTCCAGCTGCACTTTGCAAGAAGGTGCAGTCGGACACCTCCATGACAAATGCTGGAGCCCAAAACAAATGAAAGATGCCTTTCTGCAGCCCAGAAGGCACCCAAGCCCTGGGAAAGGAAAAGGTTGAGTAATTCACCTCACTTCATTTTCTATCTGAAAGTTAATGTGTTGGCTTTTGCACAATCCCTTTCTTCTATATCTTCCCATGCAGAACAGAGGAAACCTAGACCTCAATGACTGCACTTAGAATGTCTGATCGGTCACTGAATTTGCTTCACTGAGATACCAGTAAGGACTCTACCCTTCCCATGCAGCATACACAGAACAGATCAGGGGAACAACAGGGTGATTCAAGATCAGCCATGACATAAGACAACAAAGCATACAAGCCTGCAAGAGACATGCTTCCTGACAACGGCCTGTTCTCCATACCAGCAAAGAATTTAAACACATGGTTTAAATGTGGTATACCTGAACATCGCCACTGATCTCAAACATGTGCAGTGCTCCTGTTAAGACTTTTCTGGATCAAACCCTTTGCCTCTCACAGATGCAGATGTTAGAGCAAGTATAGGTCCTGGCAAGGGAGAGAAGCAGGCAGGAAATAATGGAAAACAGGTGAAGAACTCAAGCAGAACAAATAACCAGAAAGAGGTAGAACTAGCAATAGATTTCTGGAGAAACCATTAAATACTGAATGAAGAAGGGATAAAGGAACAAGGAGTCACAGTAACATTGTGTTTGACAGAGAGAAAAAGGGCCACAAGGACTGCTCTAATGGAGTGTACTGTACAGTGTCAGAAAATAAACTGAAGAATATCTGTGTATGGAGCAGGCTGTGATTCTCAGATACAGAAGCAGACCATATGGAACTGAAAATAACTGAATTCTAGAGTCACACCACAGAGGGGTGAGAAACAGGAAACCTGACTATTGCAGAGACAACTCTAGAGTGAGACTCCAAAGCAATGGGAGTACAGACTAACAAAACAGTTACAGTTCGTTAAAAGACCAAAAACTCTTTTTTTGGTATTTCAGACATCTGTTGAGAATGGACAGGGAAACAGTCAAATCTAGTATTAAGAGACAATACATAAATTGAAAAAGTGACACATACAATGATAAAGTTGGGAGGAGGTTTATTATAAGAATCAAGTAAATAAACAAACAAATCTAAATTTTATCTGAATTACAAACATATTTATGTCAAGTAACTAAGATTAAAAATATGGTAAATGAAAACAACAACTAAGAAAACACACAACAAAATACAAGGGACTGTTCAAGTGCATGAAAAGCAGAGGTGGTAACTGACTCGACTTTCTGGAAATGAGGTGCCTGGCAGCTGCACCTATATCCATTACTATGCTTTTCTTTATTGTTCTGCCCAAATAAGGTCAACTGAGTGATTAATCTGATAAAGCCTCTAATCAGACACAAGAGAGAAATATCCCTTCTTCTTGACAGTAGAGAAGTTGTGGAGTAGTCAGTTTTAGTTGTGGTGAGTCAAAGCAGCAGGTCTGGAGCAGCCAGAAGAACACACAGAGTGACCAGTGGAAAGGAGAAATACAATGTGGACTGACCAGTAGATCCTAAACAGCTGTCAGTTTAGAAGTCAGACTTTTCTCAGGAAAAACAAAACAAAATAAAACACACACACACACAAAAAAAACCACACAAAGAAACAAAGAAACAAACAAACAAAACCACACACGCTTTTAATTTGTGAAAATCAGCAGCAAGTCTTACGGACAAATTTCTAAGGACACTTAAACTGCTATTAGAATATTTACAACACCTGAAAAATATTACATTTTGCTGCACAAAAATGACCCCCATCAGTTGTACTTACCACACATTAAATTATATACTTCGATGTTTTCAAATGGATCAACTCGAGTACGAAACTTGAATCCTGGTCCAAAGCCAATAAAGATAGCCTAAGATTTACAGAGAAAAGTAAAGTGGACCTCTATTTAAGACAAGTTGAAATGGAAAATATCTTTATACTCAGAGGGCATTTTCTTCCAAGAATTTAATCTTTACCAACATAGTATGGATCAAGTCAAAAGCACGTTTTTTCTTAAAAAAAAAAAAAAGAAAAAAAAAGTATATGTACAAGAATAATTTTAAAAGTAGTAAAAGAGTCTTAAGAAACCAAATCCTGTCTTATTATTGCCTTTAAAAATTTGTCTTTAGCCATTAATGAAGTCCCTTGCTCTTCTCTGCTTTTTAAGGAGTTAAATTCATTTTCTTAAGAGATTTAATGGCAATGTTGAGCCAAAATAACCATCACATTTCATGCCCTGAAAACAATTTGGAAGCTTTTGATTTAAGGCTATAAAAACAGCCATTGGTAGCAATGTTTTAAATGGCTGAAGCAATGGCACGATCATAGTCTTTTGTGCCTGGTTTGCAGCTGTTCTCCTTGTACCACTTCCTGAGCTCTACCTGCACAAGCCATTGTGTAACCATACTGTGAAACTGATCCAGCAATGCAGCAAGCTCAAAAAAACAAAAAACAACCCCCAAAAAACCCCAAACAAACAAAAAAAACCACACACACACACACACAAAAGAACCACAAACAAACAAAAAACAACAAAAACCAAACCAACAAACAAAACAAAACCCAACACACACAAAACAAGCCAAGCACCACCTTTTTTCCTGCTTGCTCTTTTCCTTCTGGTTCAGTTCCCTGACCTACTTAACACTGCAGCAACGCAAAGCTTACATTAACCTAGAATGGGGGTTGTTGCAGGAGTAAGAATAAGGAGTCAAGGGCAGCAAATGCTTAAACTTAACTGCTGCCAAGAAGATTGTTTTTAAACTTATGCTGAGATATTCAGCTTATTTTTAATGAAGTGAAACAGACTGCACCCATCCATAGTATCAAGATACTGAATGAGTGATGGATGCTTTGCACTCTGTAACATCTTCCTGGGTAAGATCTCAAAGCTCTTTGCAAACAACACAATTATCTCAGATTTCATAGCTGTGTGGCAAAAAATAGAGGCTAAAAAGTCAACTTTAATTTCTTTTTTTTGAGATTAAAGCATAACACAGGCTGTCATTCTGCAATTGTTGATACTAAAATCTGTAAACTAATTATGTACTCAACAAGCCTAATTTGAACCACATGAGGCAGGAACATGCTACCTTTCTTTTCTGTTGAACAAGGTAATTACAGAGCATTAAATTCATGCTGTTATAAAGTTAGCCACAAAAGGATAAATTATATCTGTTACAAAACCAATTAGGGATGCTACCGACAATTCCAAATCTGGCAAAAAGTTTGAACAGAGTCAACCTACTGAAAAAAAAATTTATAGAGTAAAACTGTAGCAGAAAGAGAATATCCTAAGTGGGCACTACATAATTCTACAAGACATTAAAAACAAGGTTTTTAAGAGAAATCTGTGCTTTACATGGACTATGTTGGTCTTTTCATAAAACGTGTTCTCAATAATTTTTTTAATTCATGGTTCTCTATAGGTGTGTTTACACATACTCACTGTAATAGTACCAAATACCTCACAACTGTTAGTGTATTTTATCCTGAAAAAAACCTTTTTGAAATGAAGAGTATTGCCTTTCATTTTATTGATAGCAGAAACCAAAGCAGACAATGGGTTAAGTAACTTTCCCAAATTAGATGGAGCTAAGGATCTGATTTCATGTTTCCCTATGATTCCTTCACATTTCTCATTAAAGGGAAGAATTTCAGGATTCTCCTCATTATAAATGTGACTGACATGCTCTCTCCTGAACAGGCTAGCTCAGAACATTACAGAGGTGGGGAATCATTTAGGCAACTTTTGCAAAATACAATCAAAAATAATTATGTTGCTTCTAAAAGATACCTGTCTGACCACAGTCATTAGGTATTTCCTGTGGTGGAAGCTCCACAGACTTCTAGGGCAAACTTTTGTATTCATTAAAGGTAAAAAAAAAGAAGAAGTTTTCTAATAGCCAAATAAACTCTTCTTTATTGCAGTTTAAGCCTGTTACTTCTGTTTGTAGGCAACCCAGAAAGCCAAGAATGAACTAGCCTTACAGACCATGGGCTGGCTGCCTAGGGAACAACGTTGCTTGCAAGGAGCTGGGTGACACAGTGGACAGCAAGCTGAACATGAGCCAGCAGCACACCCTGGCAGCAAAGGTGGCCAACAGTATCCCATGTGCATAAAGAGCAGCTCAGCCAGCAGGCCGAGAGAAGGGATTGTCCCTCTCTACTCAGCTTTTCTTTAGGCCACATTGGGATACTGCTCCTCCAACATAAGAACGGCACCAAGGAATAATCATTAATTCAGCAAAGGACCCCATGGAGGTTGGGGGCTGAAGTTCTTGCCCTGTGAGAAAGAACAGGGCTTGTTCAGCATGGAGAAGAGACTGTTTCAGGTGGGCCTAACAGCAGTCCCCCAGGACCTGCAATGAGGTCACCAAGGAGAAAGAGCTGTGCTCTTGAGTGTTACACAGCAGGAGGCAGAGAGACAACAGGCATAAACTGAAACAAGAAAGGTTCTGGCTGGCTATAAAAAAAGGCATTTACACCATGAGGACAGTCAGGCAGTGGAATGGGTTGGTTAGAAGTTATGGAGCCTCTGCCCTTGGCAGTTTTGAAGACACACTGCATAAAACCCTGAACAACCTGGTCTGATCTCACAGCTGACTCTGTTTCGAATTGGAAGTGGCACTAGAGAAATCTCAAGCTCCCTTACAAGCTGAATTCTCTTCAGATCCACAATTCCTGTATTTGAGGATTTGATGAGTTTTCTGTTTTCCTGCTTTTAATGTTACAGCAACAAAACTTGGCACAACTTTATACCCTTACCAGCACAGTGAAATCTCTGGGGTAAGTCCTGTTGGGTTTTTGCCCAACTCTTACAACAATGGAATCCCACCCTGTGTGGGTTACCCAGCATGTTACAATAGCAATCCTACAAATGCTTGATTTCTCTAATTGCAGATGGAATAGTGTCACAGATCTTAAACAAATCTCAACACCTAGCAAACACAATATTCAGAAACAGAAGGAGCTAAAAATAAGAGCTAACACAAGTCTCACCTGCATGCTGGGGAAGCGATTGTCTGAGCCATGGAATCCACCTATGCAGGTTTTAATCTCAAGTGGTTTCCTATTAGAAATTCACAGTTTATATAACTCACACTTTACAAATCATATCAGCATAAAATACATCAGACATTCTTAGAGGCTTGTCCATAGGTAATAGAAAGTCTTAAGCTCTGGAAGAGAATGCCTTTAAATCAGAATAATAGTTTTCTCCGCAAATGTTGTCCTTTTGCAATTCTCAAGTGTACAGAGTTAAAGTCAAATATCAGATGATGCATGAACAAAATGTACGTTCTCAGGTCAACAGATTCTCACTGCACTGTCATTTGAGTAATAGAACTTTACAGTACTCTGTGTAAGTAGGTTCTTGAGATGTGTTGTTTGGCTTTTTTTTAATAAAAACACAAATGAATTTAGAGCATTCAGCTGGGCATCTTACAGTCTAATAAAAACAAATATCCAACATATGCCAGGTCTATACGTATTATTTAAATGTGTACAGTTCTAGTAACCCAAACCCTATTCGCATGACTTGCATATGTTTATGGTGTTATACAACAGGACTTACTGAATACATGGACTGAAAAACGCTTTGATGATGAAAGCCCTGGAGTATCACAGAGCTGTTCAAAATCATATTATGAGAATAAATGCCATTATTCTGGGAGTTTTAAATTCACTGGTCAGAACATGTAAGGTAATTAACAATAGTGGGCCTAGTAATTTCAATATACACCAGAGGATTGTTCACAAGACTGAGTCAACTGAGTAGTTATGCGCATGCTTAGCTTTCATGACTCACTGGAAATTCCTGAAGCATGGCAAGATGTGCTCAAGTAGCTGACAAAGGGGACCTTAGTTTCTAACATTTGTGTCACAACACCTGCCACTACCTGCATACTCAGCAGGGAGAGTACCTAGAGCTGCCAGTTTAGAACTGAACCTCCTCAGGCCAGCAAAAACTGCAGAGAAAAGCACATTTTGTCTCTTTGTACTGTCCTTTTGCTATGACAAACAAGAATACCAGCCTTCAATAGCTACCACTAAACTCTAAGCAACTGGGAGAGAAAAGCTATGAGAAAATAAGTTATTTGCTGTTTAGCAAGTACTGAAAACTGAAACTTACCTAGCAAGCTGCCACTGGGACTCTAAATAAAAGTGCAACGGTTCAATCCGGTCGTTATAGGAATAATGGAAACGCTTGGGTAGGAGATGTTTCATGTAAGCTTTGAAAGGCTGATTCGGTTCTATGCACTGAAATGTTTACATTACAAGATAAAATGTACATTTCACCAAGATTTTGCATATGTCATGCACAGGTCTAAAAAGTACTTCAATTGCAAAGGGTCAGCAATAGCTTCCACTAAGAACAATGGGACTCCATCAGGCTTGGAGTCATCTGGTCTGGGACACAAATATTCATAACTATTTAAATAACAAATACTGACTGGCTTTGCATTCAGTAGTTATTCAAAGAATATTTATATTAGATTATGGACATAACTTACTCCTTTTTTTCCCCCCTTACAGCCTACAATTGTACAGACCCAAACAGCACTGCTTAAAATTAATAAAGAATTACACTGAAATATGAACATGGTGATACATGGTAGGAATGCAATAATTCTACAGGTCTGTAACAAAGAAAGTAACAGACATTCAAAGAGTTTTTAGAGTGGTCACTTGGGGAACAAATAGATTTTTCCCACCAACTAAGATCCATTAATGATTTAAAGAAAACAAACAAAACCAAACCAAACCAACAACAACAACAAAAAACCCTCTACTGTAATACTGTAATATTTGAATAGTGAAGTCACCTATACAAACAGCACAGTTCTGACTGACAGCGATGTCTGCACAACTGAGAGGCAAACAGACTGTGGTACAGGGATGAGAACAAAAGCCAGGTATAGAGCACAAAAGTGCATTCCTTAAGCTAGAAGTGACCAAAAAAGTAACCTTTCTCAAAGCTGTTCATCAAAAAGGTGTGAAAAATAAAATCTTATGCTTGTCCAGAAAACAGAGCTGAGCTTTACACTGACTTGGCCCTTAGCCAGCATGGTCCAGATAGACAAGCTCTCTAGTTTGAAGAGTAACATGATCCAGTACTAGGTAAGAGTCAGTGAAAAGAAATGAACACAAAACCTTAGTTAATGCACAACCACAGATATCCATATGACACCTTGCTCAGCTTTCACCTTCCCTTCCCCTGTGTGGAACTGCTTTTGTTGTTGTTGTTGACTGTATAGCATACAGAAGGTCAGTGATTCAAAGTCCAGATGCTATGTAAGTAGCCCAGCAAACATCTGATGCTATAAAATACCTATAAACGTCAGCAGAAATTAAACTAGAACAAGATATGAGACAGCACTTACTGTGAGGTTTCTGACAACGCCTTCATAATTAACTGGAAGAATCATATGTAAGAATTAGTCACCTAAGTTAAAAAAAGAAACAGATGTAAAACGAAAGCATTCCCATCATGTAATACAATTAGCTTAGTTTAAAAAAAAATTCTGGACAGAAGAAATTGCTTTTCCAGAATGAAAATTATAAGGAGCAAAACAATCATTAAACTGTAATGCTATTGCTTTTATGAAATTTTAGTTCACAGTCTCTCCTCCCCTTGCTTACTTATTTACAGCTTTAAAATTTTAAACTATATTACCACAGTTAGAAAAATAATCTGAGAAGTAAGTTTTTACAAAAGAGGCAACTAAACGCTATACTTATCAAGCTGGATTTTTTCCTGCTTGCTAATAAACTTACAAGGAAAAAGAAACAAACACAACTATCAGGACAGCCGTTTTATCTGGCAAGCATCCCTAGAAAGATTGCCAAGTGCAAGCTGGCTAAGATTTCAGATGCTTAGACTCAAGCCAAAAGGGACCATTACATCATCTAGTTTGACATTTTGTATAACACAGGCCCATTACATTCCACGCAGTTACTCTGCCCTGAGTCCAATACGCAAAGTTTGACTAAAGTACGTAAAGGATTACACTGGCAGGGGAACCACTAATAATTCCTGCACCTGTACATGCAGTGCTACAAAGAAAGGCGTGCTACTTCATGAAAACTGTGTACGTGTCAAAAGTAGGAGATACTCTGCTTTTCTTCTTCCTGAACTTGTTTCTCCAGGGAGAACCTGGAACTGCATTTGACTCTCATGTTCCCCAAGGAAACATTTAACACAGTTTAGAATAGAATCAAACAATGAAGTAAACAGGACTTAAAGTCACTGAGGTTGAGGCCTGCAAGTTTTAAAGGGCATGGAGAACAATAATCTATATAGGGGGGAAAAAAAAAAAAAAAAGAAAAAAAAAACACACACCGCAAACAGCTACTATGAAACATGAAGGAAACACCTGCATTCAACATCAGAAAGTACCAGAAACTGCAGGCATTAAATGTCCACCTAAAATGAGACTAGATAATAAATCAAAGTTTAAAATTTGTAAGTATTCATTGATTTTTGTACTCAGGTTTATTACCTTATTTGTTTGGTTTTTATTACTTTGTTTGCAGTTTACTCAACTGCTGTCAGGCCATTGGGCCATTCTTTAACAACTAGGAAATAAAATAATCATAAAATAGTATGCAAAAGATAGCAATAATCTAACATTCCTTCAAGAGAGAAATACACCAAATTTATATATACACTGGTAAATCCAGAAATTAGGTGAGAAATGGGTGAGGGATTTGAAGGCTTGAGCACCAAAGATCTGATTCAAAGGAATGCCATTCACAAGGCAAGAACATCTGCAGTTGGTCACTCTGAGGCAGCCCACAAAAGCAATCTGTAGGATTAAAATACACTTTCAGACCTGTGAAATCAAATATCTAAAAACACAGTTGCACTACTCAGTATTTCCTCTTCATTATTATCCAGGTTGAACCTAGTTGACCCTCACTCAAGTTTACCAATTTGGATCCTAAGTTTGTATTCATAAGTACAAAAGCATATAACTGAGTAACAAAAATTAGTTTGGCAATTACATACAAGAGAAATACTCATCTGGAACATTATTAGGTCTTAGGCGAGCTGCAGGACCAGGTACTAGTATGAACCCTTGAACATCGTCCAGATAACTGTTCAGATATGCTGTTTTTCTGCAGCTCCCTGCTTCCATCCCTGCAAAAGGAAAAAAAAAATATATACATATATGTTTAAAAATGGCAGTATTAATGTCGAGTAGCCTTGCTGAGGAGACATGTAACTTAAGTTGTAGAAGTCAGAAGTGTAATTTCTTGGGTCTTTTTATCAGTAACCCCAAGACATCTGATCCAAGAAGATCGCAACACTCACGTATGGAAGAAAACAAAAGATTATACAGAAACACACAGCCATTTCCTCAGCCAAGACACTCCAATTCCATAAGCAGACAAGTTTTCTTCTCTGAAGGGAATGAAATCTTATGAGCCTAAGAACAGCCGTAATGGTCAGACCAAATATTCATTTAGCCCAATATCCTACCTAATAATGTTCAGCAACATGTCTAGAGAAATACCAAACAAGCACAGCAACTATGAACTGATCTTCCTCCCAGAGTTCCTTATCAGTTTCCAGAAGTCAAAGGGATTTGAGTAGCATATGGCATTTGAACTCTTTCTTTTAATAATTCTTGACAGGTTTACCCTTCATTAATTTTATAATTATTTTTTAAACCTGTGTAGATATTCGGCTTGGATCATTTCTGGTGGCAATGAGTTCTGCAGCTCAATTTTGTGCTGCACAGAAGTGTTCTTATCTTTTGTTCACCAGGAAAAGAAGCAGAAAAAAAAATAGTGGTAAAATACAGAACTTTTTACAGAAGTAATTCCAGAAACATAGAAAAGCTATTACAGAAATAAATTAAGGATTCATATTCACAGCCTTCTAATAGTAGACAGGGAACTGATCACTGAAAGGAAGATTTGGTCTGTATTTTCACTTCTTCAGCAATTTGCTAAATATTGCTGTGTAGCATAGTTAAAAGACATAATAAAATTAAACCTATTTATTTACAATTCACATTTTTTATTCTATTTCTTTTTATCAGCTGGTAATGATCACAAGAGGAGTTAAGAATAAAATATGAAAAATATTTAATCCCTCCCTATGTTCTCCACTTCTTCCCTCCCATAAAATAGTCTGATTCTCACTTACACTGATTATCTCTTACATCATCTTGATAATATAAAACAATTTCTAACCACTAGCTGCTTCATTAACCTTGCCAGAAACATGCAATTATAAACTCAGGATATTACTTTATAAAAACAGCTCTTCAAAATACCAATATATTTTATAATAATTTAATTTACCATGATCTGATATAAAAATAATGTTCAGGCATTTATGCAAGTTCATTTGCTTGAGACCATCCATCAGCATCCCTACTATGTTGTCCACTCTCTGTAACGCCACAATGACCTGCAGGACAAGAACAGAAATGTAAAGTAAGTGCTAATCACTTAAATTAAAAACAGAATTTATTTCTAGGGAAAGTGAATAAATTTAAACTGTAACAGCATATGCTATTAAAGAATAAGGCGCTCTCCTTATAGACCACTCAATTCTAGACACAGTCCAGACATAAATGGAAGGACACAAGGGACCTAAAATTGTGTGGTAACCCTCAAACTCATGACAGGAAGCACATATAGCACACACTAACAGGAGGAATTGTGAGGACAGGAGACTTAAAGCATTCTCAATACCCCATTACACCTGCTTTTTGCCTTTTCCTACTTCTGTTGTACACCCTTAAGATGCATGGAATTTATATCTACTGAGAATGGACTCAACAGGTACACCTATACTGCTAAATAAAACCAGGAGCCTACAGACTGCCCAGCACCTGCGCTGCTGAGAGCTAACTCCCTCTGTAGAAGACTAGCTATATCTACACTATACAACTCCAGGTGCCACTTTTTTCTGGGTCCCACACTGTCCCAAGACACAGCTATACATTTTTATGTTATTTCAGTTGAAGACCTTAAAAAAAAAAAAAAAAAAAAAAAAAGACACACAGACCCAACACACCACCAGATTATAATCAGTGAGGCTACTTTTAAAGTATTAAATTAAGGATGTCTGCTGCATTACCAGAGGCACAACCAAGGACAACAGGGAATACCTAAGGGTGCAGATGCTGATGGGATAGTACCAGAGGTCTGAGGAAAACAGAGAAAACAAGGCCTGTAGAACTCTCCCTCAAAATATCTGTTGGGAGAGTCCCTGGAGCAAACTACCCTTGACATTGTGACTGGATATTAGTCTCAGAACAAACTAGCTGAAAGGGACTGAAAAAGCCAAAGAACAAGCTACCAGTCTAGCACTGTTTGTGGTCAGGGGTCTGGCGTTCAAGCTCACTTGTGCAGGTACAGCCATTGGGGGCTACTTTTGAATAGTTACTAAATAAACAAACAAACAAACAACAACAACAAAAGTAATTTAAAATTCATTCTGTTACCTCATTGAACTACTTGTATAAGCTACCTTATACATAAAATGAATGGTCCTGGAGAGGCTCTGTACAACCCTCACGGTCTTTCTCTCCAGAACATTCCTGACACACAGACCCACTTATAATCAATTTACAAACACTTCCTATACTGCAGTTCCAATTAGTTGTCTGCTACTTCCCTGAGCACTTACATTCATCTTATAGAGTTCCTTACAGGACTAGGAACAGCTCACACCTCAAGAGAAACTGGTAAAAGCTTTTTACTGCTGCACCACTGAGGTTAAACACGTAGTTATGATGCCCAGACTTCCTGATCATCTAAAACAGGAGAATTTTACAGGGTTCCTGAATTTCCAAGGGCTTTTTCCTTTGTATTTTTCACTTGGGTTTGTTAAAATGTAAAGCTATTTAACACTTTTGAAAACAGAAGCAGTCCTAAAGAGTTTTATTTATATATTAGGTACCTCACAGACTGTGATAGGGTGAACATGCCTTTTATGACTCTTTCCAAGAAGGCATAAAATCTAATTGCAGGGAGATAAGACCAATTGTCATCTCAAATTTGCACAGAGACTGGGGGAAAATGCATGACAATTATAACATGAATACTTCACCACCACTACAAAAACTTTGTTCTTGCTAAATTGAAATCACGCAAACTTTCTGACCTCCCTCACCCCAAATCAACATAAGGAATTAGCAGGAGCAGATAAAAATACATACAAGACATACCCAAACATGCTTCGGCAATTTAAAAGTTATTGAAATAAATAAAATAAAAATTGTGCTTAATAAATAGTCTGTTTGTTACATGCTTTGTAACAATGTTAATTATGGATGGGCTGTCTACTCTTTTTTTTTTTTTTTTTCTAATAAGCACACTGAACATGGTCTTGGTTAATATAACATGAATTATGGAAATTTATTATAGAGTCAGAGCAAAGCTTCATATTAAACAAAAAAAAACAATAAACTATGAAACTACTTACTCCGCTGCTTACTGGTCCAAATCTATGGCCTGAGGAATCTGGTTCTTCTAAATACAGAGTGTAAAAGTGTGGTCTATATCAAACAGTACCAAAAATGTAATATTTTACATACACGTTAAGACAGTTTGAAGATATTATATTTCAACAATGGATATCAAATATTAGAAACAACTCTGACATTCAAACGAAGGACACATTAAAGAGAAATAGAGAAATGTAACAACAAAAAGGGTTTCATTCATAGAAACAGGCTTCCATTAAATAATATTTTAATATTGCTAGAATAATGCACGAGATATTGTTTAAAACAGAAATCATATTTACAAAGGGATTAATTGTAATACCACTCAAACAGGAACTTATACTTGCAACTATATACCTACCTTTTATCTTCAGGTAACTGCAGCCAGCGAAGAACAGTCATCACCCTTTCTTCAAAGGGGATTGAGCTGTATCGGAACAACACAATATCAACCAGCCATGCATGTTCAAGAGCTAAAAAAATTCAGTCACCCATTACAAAAATCAACGCACTTTAGGAGAGAAAACAGAATTCAACTGGATGCCATTAATAGCTGTTTAGCAGGATGCAAGTTTATCCATGCTAATTGCCTCTGACTCCACAGGAGTTAATGGCATGATCTAAAGCTCCCTCGAATATTGTCCCCATTGATTGCAATGTGATTAGAATAAAGCTCCCAGTACTGCTTGTGTTTATTATACAAAGAGAATAATTGGCTTCAGGGTGCAAAATCACGTGCAGGTTTTCATTCCTGTATTATGTTTAGAAAAAGTAACAGTTTGGGGTTTTGGTTATTATTAATTTTTAAAATATTTGTTTAAACAGTTTGAATACAAGTTCTCATATTATGTCACAAAGTAAATGCTCTGTATCAATTACTGAAGTAGACCACCAACAAGCATGTTGACCTGTAACAACATGAGGTTTGTGCAAAGTTACTCATCCATTTACTCAACATAAGTTGAAGTAACAATATACAAGTTCCTAGGAAAAAAAAAAAAAATAGGTAGTAATTCAAGAATCAGGATGTTAATGCTATATGAAGGGTATAGGAAGAAAAAAATGATCCTAGGAAGATAGAAATGAAAAGCCTGATTTCTTGGGTGATATTTGAGATGGTGATAAACAGATTTATGTAGAATTTTCATTAGGCAGAAAATGTTTAACTGCAGCAAAGAGCAATCATAGACTAAACTATGACTACCTTAATGTGAAATAGTTCAAAACTTCATAGAATCTTAGAATGGTTTGGGTTGGAAGGGACTTTAAAGATCATCTAGCTCTACCACCCTGCCATGGGCAGGGACACCTTCCAACCTGACCAGGTTGCTCAGAGCCCCATCCAGCCTGGCCTTGAACACTCCCAGGAACGAGGCATCCACACTTCATTTGCAATGAAAATAATTTTACACTGGAACAATTTACCACAGTCAACAACAAAACACTTTAGTTCAAGACCCGATCCATTCACTGCATGAGAGGTTTGGATTGAGTAACTCTAAAAACACCCACAAAACATTTTTATAAATAGAAAAGCACAAAAGCTTCAAATCTAGGTGCTCTTAAATTTGCTTTTTATACATCTTTCCTGTAAAATGCTTCCTGAGGAATGACAACATGATTAGACCAAGAATCTATACTATACTGAAACATAGTCAATTGGATCCTATCTTTTTTTCATATTGTGTACAACTGTTTAGAAAAGCAGGAACAAAAATTATGCTTTCTCTGGCATCTGTTGCATTACAACAGTTAAAGTAAAATATTCACCCAAGACACAAGAGTTTACATACCTACTGTAATTTTCATACAGGTTTGGGAAGCTTCCATTAACTGCTACATCTGACCCAGGCCAAAAGAACGTACCCGCTTTTAGACCTTGGTACATAGCTGTTAGCCAAATCTGCAGAAGGAATATACAATTGCCGTAATTAGGGCAGGTCACCAAATTAGTTGAATAACTGCCAGATTCACTACTGTCTCCACCTTATTCACACCCTTCAGCAAGATCAAAAACTAAAAACATTAAGAGGAGCATTCTGGACAGTCAGTCTTGCAGTCATTGCTCTCTGCAGTCCAAATATACCTTGCAGCCCTATTCCTCATGGCAAATACTCGCATCCCTTCTGCTGCTACACCAGGAGGAACCAGGACCAGGAACCAATAGCTCCCACGGATGAAGCAGTAATGCAGTGGTAGAATCAGGGCTGAAATGTCTCAAAAACAGTGAAGCAAGAAGAGATGGGAATGTTCTGAGGACCTATGCCCCACACACTCTGAAATACGGGACCAATACTTTGGGTAATTCTTCCAATCTTACTGCTGATCTTGCAATTTGAGGATTTCTGTCTGCCTTCTGTGTGTTCTCCTGCCTGACTCGTACACCACTTTCTTCTCTGTGACCTGTGAAGTCTACACTTGTGTTTTCTTTCCTCACACACACATCACACACACAAAAAACCACAAACACCACCAGTCCACCCACATTACCAAACAGTTGCATCTGTTCCCCTGCTGTTCTTCAGGCTAGCCCTCACTCAAACTTTCTCGCATGTCTTCATTTTGATGGCAGTCTCAGCACATTTGCCATAGCTGTATGATTGAACTAAGACATTCTCTTTTAAAACCACATCCTTAGACCTAGCAGTAATTTGGGCAGAGTGCAATCATTTACCACTGATTATCACTAAAACTAACTGATTTGTCCATTTCCTCAGAGAGGTTAACTGCAACCCCAGTTCATATTAAAAAGAGAACAAAATCTGGAATCCCTAATAGTTATTTTAAGTTAATTTTATCTTTAGAGAAAATTCCATTTAAGTTCAACGAAGTCTGTTACATTTTGTTTCATTTGTCACTTTGCAGCTCTAGTGTTACAATTCCTAATCGTGATGAGTAATGCTTCGTCACAAATTTAGAAGTACCCTCTGTACTCTTTCAACATCAGTATGCACCCAAGTGATATTAAGTAACACAACAACAGGCTGATGTACATTCTCAGTAGTATATTAATACTTACAGGCTGTCCTTGGTACCACTGTGGATTAAACTTCTCTTCACTTCTAAGGGTGAAAGATGCATTTCTTTTGGGGTCATACATCTTGTTATCAATTATACCGTGAGATTCAGGATACAGCCCCTGTAATTGAGAATATACATGCTATAAAGAAAAAGAACCTTGTGACTACGCAAACAGATGTCTATTAGACAAATATGCCCAGTGAATAATCTATATGTGGCTTCTACTCCACTAACATCTCAAGACCCAAACTTAACAACATCACATACCATTGCTAACAAGCTCTACCTTTCTATTCTTAATTGTTTCTCAGTGAACCTAAAAAAAAAAAAAAAAAAAAAAAACCACAAAAAAAAAAAAAAAAAAAAAAAAACCAAAAAAACAAAACACAGGCAAGCAGCTTGTTCTAGGATCAAACTGAAAGACATCCTATCAGTTCATGCTTTTGTTGTACCTTTATTACCAATGACAAAGCAATTACCTATGCTGGACCTCCATCCCATGACCAAAAATGGGGGATTTCAAAGGAGAATTTCACATCAGGGGTGAAAGCTCAAGCTGAGGATAAGAAGTGCTCAGAGGCACCAGCCGTTAAGTAGTTTTAAGAGGCTGTGTGCTCTGCATTCAAGCAGACTAGTTCCTTTTTACATTAAAGGATATAACACCATCACCAATATGACCCCAATAAACACCACGCCTGCCGCTCTTCACAGAAATACACAGTATTAAGGGGTACTCTCAGATGGATGCAGGTCATGATTATCGCCTCTCAATTGCATGTTCATTCATGGATATTTGTGAGGATTACCTGGTTAAACATCTCATTCCTGAACCTGTGCTCCTCACTTAGCAAAAGTCCTAACAAACTGTGAAGATAAGAAAGAAGGTGCAGATCCTCAGGTATCTGATTGAATTTTAGTCGTGACATGATGAAGCTAAGAAGGATCTGCTGGATTCCAACCCTGCATTCAGTGTTGAAAATCTCCATTTTTGTTTTTCCTTCTATATGCAGGAGGTGATAAATTCACAAGATCAGCTTGGTGACATTCCTGTCCAGGTTTGGGTACAGTCCCTCACAGAGTCAACATCAATGCAATGTTCAAATCTTTCATTTAATACTCTTCTTTGCATCATGCCAAGCTACCTTAAAGAATTGGAACAGGGCTGGCAGTTTAAAGGAGTCAGGCTGCTCTCACTCTGAGAAAGTACTGCAATTCAGTGGAAATAATTATACAAATGAGGACTTGCAAAGTGATGTGACCTTCCACCTACATGGGAATTCTTGCAGCTAGTCTTGGAAGAACTAGATTCCTTAGATTAGATCTGACCACTTAGCTGCAGTGTTTTATAAAGACTGTTAATCTAAATTAGGTAAAGAGTATAATACATAAATTTTCATATTCTGAAGGAGAATCCTATTCTTTTAATAATCCATCAAAAATATATTATCCCCTTGAAGACAACTTAATAATGAACACTCTCTTTATTGAAAACATATAATATAGAGGAATTCTTACTGTGACAATGGAGTAATGATTGGGAAAGGTCTTTGAAGGATACACTGGTCTCATACTGGAAGTGTATGTTCCACATTTCCCTAGAGGGAGGAAGAAATGAAATCAGCAAAATTACAGTAATAAAAAACCTTGCAAGTTTAAGTTATGAAGCCATGTACCTATTTTAAAGAGAAAAAATAAAATTCCAGAAAGATTTCATTCTTCAAAATTCTGGAGCTAATACTTCATATTTCCTCTCACGTTCATTTACAAGCTAAAAGGCTACTAACACAAATTTTACATATTTCTAATGACTGAATTCAACAGTCACATGAACAAAACCTACAGTCCTTATGAAAAGCATGCATAGATAAGAATGAATAATCAAAGGAATCACTACCCTCTGAAGTTGCCTTGGTGCAAGGTAAGTGAAGTCTGCAGCTTGAGGCCAGCTAGCTACTTCACCCTGGGCGCTTCCAGAGGTGAAGCGGACACTGGCATCGTGGTGCCCTGGCTCTCTCAATCACCTGTCAAATCATTGTTTATTATGCTTTTATTTTTTTTTTAATAAAAGTAAGCTTTTATTCTAGGATGAATCTTAAAATTGTCTTCACCTTGATAAAAACAATCATAGGTTTTTAAGGAGATTAGCAAGCAATATTTGCTAGTACAAAGGGTCAACTAGGCCAAAGCACTTAAGCAAATCTTACTTAGGCTAGGTGCCTAAATTTCCAGAAAAACATAAAGGCCCTGATTTTCAGAAGAAAAATTTTAAAAGGCACTTAAAGAGCCCAAAGTAATGATCTTATAGAAAGACCACCTTTAGGCAGTCTTTGCTGACCCTCTGGGTCATTATTATATAATAAATAAAAGAGAAATGAAAGGTAGGATAACATTAGAAGTGTTGTGTTAAGGCATTTTGAACTCATTGGACTGGGGCTTTGGATTAGCTCAAACTGATTATTTCAACCGAGATCTAACTGAGATAAAAAGAAGCCAAGCCAGAAAGACAAATCCTTTCAAGTTACATAGACATCCTCTCTAACCATTTACATTCCATAGTAACAAATCACTTCTTGTGTCCTTTTTGCTCCTGCAACACACTTGACACATTTCAACCATTTCCAAATCTGTTGTTGAGGCTGTTTTTGCAAATGCTAGTTTTTAGTGGGAGGCAGGGACGGACACTGGGGTTTTTTGGTTTGTTTTTCAAGTAAGAGAAAAATACATTTAAACCTTGTTTTATCCAAAATCCTAGGGGGGGTTTCTGGGACTTTCCATAACAGTTATCTTTCTTCTTTTTGTCTTGTTGCCTTAGTTAAAGACAACTGAAGATGAAAAAAGGATTTATTTTAGAATTATGATATCACAGCATAGAAGTACTTGAAAATGTCTTCTCTGAACGCCATACGTACACATTATGGCTATGCCTGGGTTCACTGAGAACTCATTCAGCTCCAGGCTGAATGGTCCACCTTTCAGCACGTAGCAGAGTGCATGCATGTGTGGATGGATGGATGGATGGATGGATGACAAAACTTGCCAAAAGTGAAGTTCTGTCTTGCATGCATCTGCTTTAACAAACTTGTCTCCTTGGAGACATCAGAAATGCATTGTAGACATGGCTGAATTAAAAATATTCCTGTTATTTAACAGGATGTCATCAAGTGTTTTAGAGGAAAATCCATGGATTTGGCACTGTTCTAATTTAATAAAGAAGTAGGCTGCCAGGTAATTTATTTATTGTGAATAACTGTTCACTGCTTTGTAAATGCTACCAGTCATAAGTTTTGTCTTTAACTTTTACTACTCCTGTAAATAGATCACTATGACCTTCAAAAGGATTTGGTACAATTTTTCAGTGATAGTCAAGCAATTTATTCTTTGTTGTTGCTTATCTGTCACAGAGGACTAGACTTCATTACTGTGACACTATTTTACTGTGCAGGAAAGGGTATTTTCACACTCATAAAACTGTTTCTTCGTAATATCATTTCATCCACCGTTTTCAGTGCCTACAGACACATGGGACATGAAGCAGATGAAGATTTGAAGCTACAGGCCCTCAGAGTATCATGGGATGTGCACCCCAGTGACACCAATTTTCATTCATGAAACTATTTTTACCATTTTACTTGGGGGGAAGGAAGGGGGTCAACTAGAAAAAAAAGCAAGCATTTGTAGCAAGAGAAAGCTGAAGAGCCTGTAGTATATCACAAAAGTCCATCGGATTACAAAAAAATGTTGCAGAGGTATGTAGAGCTGTATACATAATGCAGAAAAAATATTTTTCCCCAGACTATTCCTTATTTTAGTGTGTCTAAAAAATGTATTCCTGTTTTAGAAAACTTCTTTTAAAAAATGTAAGTTCTGACCATCAAAAACTCTGTGGTTCTGAAGAAGTGAAGTGACTTTGATGAGGATAAAATATTTGTATTTCTTGGTGGTCGGAATTTATGATGGGTTCAGTGGAAACAAATATAAGTTTATTACAGAAGTCAAGGAAAGAAGCTGCACCGTAGCCTATCCAAGCCAAAGAATGAAACTTTACATGTGGAAGTGGATGTCACAGTGGGGAAGACCTACAGATGATTTGAGGCACTGTTACCTTGTATCTCAGCCAGAGCTATAATATAACTAGTTGTAATAGTCAGTCTCTCCTCTCAATGCCCAAGAAGTCTTCTTCAGTTGAAGTTTTTTTATAACTGCATCTAATGAAATTGTTTCAAACATCTAATTTTATTCCAACATTGAAAAACACACACAAAAAAGCTAAAACGTCAAATACATCTGTGATTTGGTGCCCTCTGGAACAGATCAAGTTGTAACAATCACTGTACAAAAAAGCAAGCATTTTTATTTTTAGTCAAAATGAAACCAGCCATCCCCGGTAGTAATTTATGAATGACAAGAAGATTGTCATACTTTTCAGACACAAAATACCATCGGTTCTTTACAGACCACAGCCAAAATAGAGAAAGGAAAAGTAACTAAAGTTATTTAGATTTACAAAGTTAAGTAAGAAACTAAAAAGCCTCTGGAAAAAACATATGTACTTATGAGGCCTTCATTTTTTCTGAAAATGCTTGTTAAATTACAGTTTTCTCAGACTCAGCACAACATTCTACCAGCCCTTCAGTAGTATCTGTTCCTAATCTCTTCCTCCTCTACCTTCTTTTCCAAATTAAATGAAATGCTTTCTACCTTGCTTTCCATTTTCTAAAGCCATTCCACTGAAATACAAGACAATATGGAATAGAGTAAAAAGTGCGTCTACTTCTGTTTTGAAGAAATAAAGTAAGCTCACAGCAAAAAGCATCAGCCTCCTAAATATAGCAAAGGCTACTCAGTTTTTTCACTGAAAATCTGAGGGACTCTTTCCTCATGCCCACTCTCTCTTTGCCCTTCTACCCTCCAACACCTCAAGCTCTCTATGCACAGTTGTCATTTAGGGCAATAATTTCTATTTCCATGGAAGAGTGAGGATTTTAAAGTGTAAGCATAGCTGCATTTATGGATTTTTCAGGTAAGACATCATGATATTGCTTAGACAAAGAAACTACTCACGTAATTTGCTAATAACAGGTAGGAGTCCACCCCAAGTCTGCAAATATTCTGCTCTGAAGCCATCCAATGAAAATAGTAACACTGGAGACTTGGTAAATCTGAACAAACAGAAATTGAAGTATTAAAAAGACAGACTCTGAGAAATAATTTCCGACCACTTATTTCAATAAAGTCTCCCCCAAATTGTGGGGATGTTTGTTATAGGAATACAAACCAGACCAAAGAAGTAAGTCCTCCACAGCAGGAGGTCCCCGGGCTGGTGTAGAGGTGAGCACAGCAGCCACCTGGTCCCTTTGCTCACAGGCTGGTGCAGCAGCCGGGCCCAGAGAGGCTGAGGATTGCAGTGGGGCACACACAGGGAAATCAGCACAAGGCCTGATTTCACAAATGCCCATAAAATCAAGGACAAGCCAAGATGCTCATGTCCTCAGTCTGGTGGGTTTGGTGGTACTAATCTCAAAATTGGACCCACTGGAGCAACACTCAGCCCCCTCCACCCCCGACCCTGAGATAAGGGCAGGGAGAGCAAAAAGGCACTGTGAAGCCATGGCTTTCCTTCATTCACTTTGCTGCTGAACAACTTGTAATTTAACTGAAAAAAATAATTTTTTCTTTTTACATAAACAGTGCACAAAACTGTAAGGAAGCCTAATGTACTGGATTAGTTACACCGGCAACTTGTAACACACATTTTTCATCTTATAAAAATCATTTAACCAAGGAGAATTTGGTTACTGTACCAGAAGTACTGCTAATTGCCAAACTGAAAAATGTGACTCCATGATAGGAATACTGCAATAGTATTTCTGCCTGGAACTTGACAAATACCTTCAGAAACTGATTTCACTAAAACTAGCAAAAATAAGTTCTCCTCTTTCAGTCTCCACAGGACCTATGTTTTCCAGCCTTGACTTGTTCCCAGCTTCAGCCTTGTTCAAACAATTTCTCTCCAACTGTAAGTACTTAAAACATTGCATCACAGATGGAATAGTCATCAGTAATTTCTTTCTTGAAGAAAAAATACCCTATGTTTGACCCATCAGAAATGAGGACATGTGAAACTGCAAAGCAAAAATTACCACAGTGCAGCAACAACCACTGAAAATACAGATTCACATGAAAGAATTGAATGTATTTTACATGCCAACTGCAAGGTGAGTTTTCCTTTTTATGTTTACAATTAGTAAAATGATTTTTTTTTTTTAAAAAAGCTTTGTTGCATTTTAATTTCACAAAACAAAACAGTAAGGACAGAAGACAAATATTATTTACAAAGTGTTGACAATTTCTCTAGTGAGGTACCCCACAAAAAAATGCAAACACTCATTTACAAGGGAAACATTTATTAGTCTTATTTCAGCCAAACAAACATGACTACATTAAAATAAAGACTAGCCAGAGAACCAAAAAATGTCTGTCATAAGAAAATTAATTAACAATTTGAACAACAGTTCAGCCAAAAGGACTTAATTAGTCAGAACCATTACAAAGCCTACTGTACATCCAAGAGAGAATAAAACATTAAAATGTATTTGTAAGATGTGCGGTTGAGGCGTGGTTTTTACTTATATGGTATATTTAATACCATCTTTTGAAAAATCCTAGTAGGGGCAGTTAGGAATAAGAAATGAATTATAGTCAGATCAAGACTAAGGCCCTTTGGCAGAAGAGAGTAGGAAAACTTAAATGTATGACCTTTGCCCATATCAAAGTATTTTTTTGCACTGCAGATTCTGATCTGTACAACATTTGCAAATATCTTCTACATCCCCCACTCCACAAATTGATTCCCTTCAATGAAGAGATCTAAAAATCTCCACTGTGAAGTTTCCTGCAATAACATATGATCTTTGAGACAAAGACTGTTCAATATTACTTACTGACAAGTCTAATTTAAATTTGTTTTTGTGGTAGTTTTTGGTTGTGGGTTTTTGGTCTTTTTTTAGTTTGTTTTTTGTTGTTGTTGGGTTTTGTTGTTGTTTTGGTTGGTTGGTTGGTTGTGGGTTTTTTTGGGGGGGTGTTTTTTAAAGAAAAAAGGGGGAAAAAAAAAAAAACAGCACACAACACCACACCTTAGAAAGGGACTACACATAACTGTTTCTGATTTGTCATTTAGAAGTAAACCAACTGTTAAGTATATGTTTTGGTTGTCTGGAAATCCAGGTACTGATGCCCCCATAAAATCAAAAATCTGCAAAGTAGAACACTGTCACAAGTGTGGAGACTGGCCATTTCACTACCCATACAGTCCACACATGCTGAAACTTGCATAGTTAATGATCTGCCCTGTGCTGAGGGAAGCAAAGCGTGACAGACCATGGTAAACTGCACTCTCTTTGGAACAGCTGCAATTGAACCCCCAAACTGACTTGAGCTCATTTCTGAAAGATATCAGTGATACTTTTTCCTGTCAGGTTACACTCGCTACGTCAAAAATGCACTATCATGAGCAAGCAAGCCTTGGGAGGCTGAAATTTTGTCCCTGCCAGTGATTCATGCTGGCTGTATCCAAACAGTCTGACAAGGGTGTTTCACAGTTCTTGGATAAATATGTATGCCACAGTCACATCCTGACTCCAAACTGAAGGAAATGCAGTGGTAATTATCCCCTCCTATAAACTGGTTTCTACGGAAACATAATGCAGGCAACACAAGCTTGCTGTGGTCTTGCAGGTTCACCAGTCTGGGTGATCAAGAGCCCAGAACCACAGACCACGCTGCCAAGCTGACCTGCTTCACCACAAGCAAGTTAGACCACAATTAAAGGAAAGAGGGAAAAAAAAAAAAAAAAAAAAAATCACACCACACACACAGAGAAGAAAATAAAATAAGAGAAAGGCCCTTGAGAAGCTAAACATCCTACATAGAAAACTTCCTATCCCACACACACATCACACACATGCTACTGCCCATATCCTGCCATAAAGCATAGGAGGTAAAACCTCCTTTTCTGCTAAATAAACATAAAGCCTCAACAAGAGGCATAATAGTAGTCTGCAAGTACACAGGAGAGATCTGCAAAGAAAAGGAATCAGCTGCTCTTCCAGTTCAGTGAAGACAGAACATATTGTAACAGGCTTAAAGTAGAGCAAAAGCTACTAAAACATCAGGAAAACTATCTAGCTAAGCAATAAGATAAACTACTTAAGTAGGTTTAGATTCTCAGAGTATTATTTCACTCCTTGAATAACAGGAAGCACTAGATCACTCTTGAAATCTTATTAAATAGTATTATAAGGTTAACAGGCTATAACATAAAACCTAGTCTTGGAAAGACTTAGGTGTGTACTTAATTTTAAGCCTTTGATCAGTCTCATTGAAATCTCTGGGATTTCCCAGATTAAGCACCTCACTGAACACTGCACTGCTTTTGTCTACCCTGTAGCACACAAACAAACTCGCCTAAAACCAAAAGAGTATAAAACCAGCAACTTGAACCCACAAAAATATGTCGTATTAATATGCACAGAATTAGAATTGATATCCCAAGGCCTCAAAACGAGCACTGGGCTGAAGTCGCCTGCATCCCAGCCTACACCACCATAGGAAGACGAGGACTGTTTACAGAGTTGCTCGTTTTGGGAGAGGCTTGTGTGCCAATAGCCTGAGATGAGCCTTCAGCCAACATTCTTTGATTCAACTTTGACCACACATCACCCTTTCCTGAGCTGGGTTTTATTGCAACATTTCTGCTTTTGCCAGGATTAAAACCATTTTAGTAGAATAACTACACATCCATTGCATGCATTGAACAAAAATAACCACCATAAAACCCTAAAAACAAGTTAACCAACAGGAGTTGCCATATGGCATTTATGCCATTAATTTTGACTGCGGATCTGCACATAGTTTGTTCTTGTTTATCCATCCCTTGGGGGTAACACTTCCTTATCCTTGGTCAGGCAAACCAGCATCCTGGAGTCAGTTCCCAGCACAGTCCTGAATGGCCCCTGACCTCAGAACAGGAGTTAATGACAAAAGCTTCCAGAACCACCTGGCTACCACCCTCCTACATGGGGGCTCATCAGGGACTTGGACTCCAAACTGGACAGAAGCTCCAGTTTCTGTCTTGATGAGGGTTCTGAAGTGTGAGCATTTGTTATTGCTCAGAATCAGAATGAAAAGTACCATCTGGTGTCAAAATATTCCAAAAAGAAATGTTTTTGTTTGTTTGGCAGCATTATAACTCAAATGAATAAATACAGCACAACTTAAATATCTTCACGTAAGACAAAAAAAAAAATGACATAAGAATAAAATGAAGTGGTTTTACTTTACTAGAAATATCCCCAACACACCACAGTTTCAAAATCAAAATGAAAATAGTTTTGACTTTTGGCACTTCAGACAAGAACTCAACTCACCCCCAAAACATATTTACAAACTATTTTCCAGTGGGACACTTTTCAATCAAGAATGTTTAAGTCACCTCTATTAATAAATTATACATGCAATCATAGTTTGCAGTCAACTTTAATTCGTAGATCCCACAGTCTTTTTCCTGGCTGGAACTTTGCTGTATTTTTGAGCCTGAGCGCTGACGCCATCAAATAGATGAGTCACTTCTCACACAGTTTATACATAACTTGCAGGAGTGGCAGGCCCAACGTGAAGCTGAGCCAGAAAACACAAGGATCCCAATGCATTTTACACCTTTTAAATAAAGTAGTTCAGACAGCTTGCAAATAATGCTGTCCCACTGCTGGTGAAATCAGGACAGTGAACTGCCCACATTTTGCAGCTCTGGGGCTGGAACAAGCAAGGAAGTGGAAAGGTCTTTAGAAGTTACTGGAGAGAAGCAGTCTTAGGAGTCTGAGATTGCTGGTGGGCCGCAAAATATTTGGGACAAGGGGTACTGGAGTGCCCGTAGGACAACAACAAGGCTGACACAAGGCAGAGCTGCCCAGAGCACACACATCTGTGAGACAGCAGGGTTCAGGAACAAAGCATATCTTGCAAGTCAAGCAAGTGCTGGAATACAGGAGTGCTGCTGGGATAGAGCAACCTGATCTATTAGTAAGCTCTACCAAATGCTTGCTGAACAAGTGCCCTTCTCTGTCTGGCAGCTGCTCTTACTACGCATAAGAAAGGCAAGCGGGTCCCAGGAAAGCACAGTAGGGAAAATAATCCCAAAAACGAAGTGTAAGCAAAGAGCAGAGCTATGCAAATATACAATATCCTCACCCTTTTGGACACTGAGGTTCAGTAATGTCCTCACACTCTTCTTCAACCCAGCTTGCCTCTCCTTAAAACAAATGAGTGCATTTTTAAGACAGTACATTCTTATTGATAAATGCAAGTTTTTCATTTTATTGGATGCTTTTAAAATTATATTATGCCCTTGCTCTTTTCATACAAATAAGGGTACATATAAGAGAGACTGTAGGAATTTGTTGAGGAAATTTACCTTTACAAACAGTATTATAATTGACACAGCAATCTTGATTTTCCACACAATCATCTGAACAGGAACAATGATATTCTGGTCGTCTCTTCTCTCCACACCTGAATTTGTTGCAGCTCCATATATGGGCTAAAAAACAGACAAGAGGGAAGGACAGAACAATGACTAATATCAGTGTAAGTGCAGAATTATTGAACTGAGTGTTAAGTTCTATCTCAAATGTGTACTCACTGACAAACAGTTCTGAGGTATCTCATGCATGCATAATATTACAAGCTTTGGCACTTTGGAAAACCATGGCTAAATAATCCAAGTGCACAACCATCTGAATACAATCATGCAGTGTATGGCTATAAATATCACAGATCAGAAGAGGTCAACAGAAACAATCCTTTTTACAGACCTCTTTAATTATGGTAAATTATGTGGGTTTAATCTGGTAGATGTATACTATAAAGAGGCACCCCAAACAACTCGCACAGAAAAACCCCAAACTTGAGTCTGAATTTGAAATGCCTAGAAAACACTGAGCAGCAGTAACCTGTTCTGACTTGCATTGAAGTCAAAGGATTTTAGCCATTGTCATCAAGCACTCCAGCTTCTTTCACACCTCTTAGGCATAGGCATAACTCTGCCACTATTTGAGACTACGCACATAAGCTCACAGGAAAACCTACTGACTTCAGTTGCACTGCTGTTTTCAGTAGACATTTGGGGTTTGTTTGTTTGTTTTCCTGAAGCAGATTGATATTTCTGAACAGAATCATCCAATACATTGTATCATATGAAGAAATCATATTGTTATCAGTTGTAAACACAAGTAGATCCTATGCAGTTAGTGAGGATTAACATGAATTTAACAACTGAGTGAATACTTAAGTGAAGGTCTTAACATAGACAAGAAAGCCAAATGTAAATGTTTGGGTATAGGACAGTCAATACATGATCTTCACGCATGCCTTCTTCGATTGTGGCTCTAGCTCTAGTTACATGATATTATCTGGAAATCAGAATTTGATTTTTCACTGATGCTAAAGCTAATAGATATAAAAAAAACAAAACAAACAACGACAAAAAAACAACAAAAAAAAACACACAACACACACAGAAAAAAAACACCAAGCAATGAATTGCCATTCTTAGTGCTAAGACAGACTCTCCAGTTTGTTTTTAAGGAATGCTTTAAACTGAGGTAGAGTGGTATAATGAAACAAAGTGGAGAGTAAATCCCATACAACTATTCTGTAAGCAAAATCCTTTACACAGTTTAGAGGACCTTTCAATAATAGTCAGTTGAAGCAGGGATCTGAGCTCAGTTTAATAGTTTGGTTTCAAAAGTCAACATTGAAATTTTTAACTTCAGGGTCAGACTACATTGATCAGTTTTACAAATACACATAAAGAGGAGTATGAAGAAAGATAGTTAACTGAAAAGAATGTTGCATGTGGAATACCAAGGCAAAACTAAATCAGAGAAAACAAGTCAAGTTCTGTCCTTAGTATTACTACCCAACACTAAAATCTTTCCCTGTAAAATTTCCCCATGGTGTTTTTCACACCTTTGCCTATCCGACCTTTGTGTTCTGGCAAATGATGAGAACCGCTTCTCACTTCGCGGTCACTCTCTGTTAGTGCAAACTGTTTTGTCATCCTGCCTTATCCCAAAGGCCAGCACATGACCCTTGCTTCACACTCAAGCTGCAGAGTAACAGGGCAGAGGGCCCAGGTAGGTGGGTAAGGAGCAAGAGCAGCTTTCACAGAGCTGCTCTGTCCTTTCCTTTATTTTTTTTTTTTTTTCCACACAGGCAATGACAGGAAGATGCAATATACAGAATGTACTTCTATTCCTGGCTTGCCTGAGAGCGTGGGAGCTGTCCCTGACACTATGGACAATGCGGGTCACTGTTCTTTCACCCCCGGACAGAGAACAAAAGGCTGGCTCAGATGTCGAGTTCCATTTGTGCCCCCTCTTAGCGAGGGGGAGGGGGTCCCTCACAGCCTCTCTCTGCACAGGAGCTATAGGAAAGCCAGCCTACTGGCTGTGTCAGCTCCTACATAGTCTGGGGCTGGGTGAAACACAAGCTTGCTTTGTGTCTCACAGCTGCACCAGAGCCCTGATGTTTCCTCAGGAGTCCCCAGTATTGCCATCACCACTGCAACTCCACCCGTGGTTGCAAGGAAAAGAGCACAAACAGGGGGACACCACCGGCATGAAAGCACCCTGCTGCTCAGCAGCCCACCGCTTGCACTCACAGCCCATCTGGCAGAAATCAGGGGTGATGGGCACCTGACCACAACAGTGCTCACATACACAAAGCTGTCCCATGTCACAGAACAGGACAGTTCACCCCCATAGCTTTTTTCCATCCTTACCTGGTTGTATACATGTTTCCTGGTAATCTAAGCAGCAGTTTCCAAGCTTCACACAATCTTTATCACAACGGCAGCTTCCAAAGGTCCTTTCAAAGCAACGACCTTTGCAGGTTTTCACTGTAATATTGGAATAATGTTAGATGTCAGTGGCTGAGCCCAAGTCAGTCAACAAGCAAAAGAAATTAATAAAGGTCAACATGTGGAACAACACAGCTAGTCATTCCACAACTTATGGGATGTCTGCAGGAACAGTGACAGCCAAAAGAAAAGAAAACTCTTCATACAAGTCAGTGTTTACTTTCTCTTATTGAACAAAATTTTTTTCATCATACTGAACACAGGGTTCTGTTCCTTTTTAGCAGGAACACAGCATTTCATTATTGGCAAAAACAAGTGAAACAGAAGACCACAACTCCAGTTGTCACTGTCTCTGCCTTTCTGTGTCACCAGAAGATAAAAGGATGGTCATTCAGAACATGGAAGACCTCTGTCGAAGGAAATCTGAACGTAGGCTTTCAGTAAGGGTGCCCTTAACAGTGAAATGCTCTTGCAGAGAACACTGATCTCCACCTTTGGGCCTGACAATTTCCACTTTCTACAAGTAAACATTAATTAGAATCTAGACTGCATTGGCTATGCTTGCAACTCTCCCATGCTCATGCTCTGGTTGAATGTCTTCATACAAATCAGAGGAACAAAAGAAGCCCCAGTTCCACATCCTGCTGTACCATGGTTAAGGTACTATCTCAAAACACAGAAGGGCTGTTTCAAACCAAACACAAGAGACATGAACTTGATTGTACTGCTCAATGGTGATGTGAAGCATTAATGCTTAAGTAGCTGGTCAGACTGTTTCATCCTGTGCAATCACCAGAAGGGAACGAGGCAAATTCTTCATTCATTTGGTGCCTCTTCGCAAAAATCTCAAGGTATGCAGTATTAGGAAAATGAGATAATAAGCCAGTATGGCAAAGCCATAATGAAATGGGAACTCTTGTGGAAAATTCATAATCTGCATTTTGGTTAAAAATCATTGTGGGACAGTTTGTTAAACAAATCGACTTTGAAATCATTCTAGATAGTTGTTACCAAAGCAAAGTTTGATTTCTTAAAATATCATCCATAATCTTCTACCTGAAGAAACTTCACCATTGAAAAAAAGATATTTTTCAGGACAGAAAACAGCCAGAGGAATTCCACCACATTTTCAGCCTACAATTTCAACCAGTAAAAAATAACTTCCCTTCCCCCCCCCCCCCCCCCCCCCATAATTGACTGGAAAAGATGAAAACCCGATGTTCCAGGACAACATGAAATAGAAATTGTTGGGGTTTTTTTATAGTGAACTGAGAAAAAAACAGCCATGTGACATCACCACAGTCATAGTTGGGATACAAGGAAGTTGCCAGACCAGACAATGAGTGCCAGGATCTGTTTACCTCCTATGTCAGCACACACAAGTACTGAGTACACCTGACGTTTATTTCCTGGTATTTTCATTCCCCTGTAACTGAAACTGATTCAAGCAATGCATCCAATTCCCTTGCTGCAGTAAGAATGGGTGGCATTCTGATAATATCAAAATTAATTGACAAAAATTAAAAAAAAAAGCTCAGAAATATTACTAAAAGACATATTTGTTACCATCTTTTGAACAGCTAGGCTTCAGGCCAAATATACATCCTAGGATTGTTGTTAACATGCAGACACAGAGTACCTGTGGGACAGGAAGGAAAAAAAATTAATATTCAATGACCACTGAATGGTTTTGTAAGCCCTCATTTTCTCTATAATGCTATATGATTGTACTGAAAACAATTAACATGCAGACTAGGAGGCTGATTTCACTGCTTTCACATGCAGTTTTCACTCACACAAGTAGTTATGTTATTTGCAATTAATTACTGTTGCATGAACATGAATATTCTAAAGATTGGGCCTATGTATTTCATGTCTTATCAAATTATTTCATGTATACCTGATGATATATTTCTTTCTCACAAATTTAAAAAAAAAAAAAAAAAAAAAATCAAGATATTTCCAGTTACTCATACATAAATTTTGTAGAAAGCTTTCTTTGTTCCATTTCTTCCTTCCTCCTAGGTTGTTCTAAGAAAGTGAAGTTTTGCCATTGACCACAGACTACAAACAGAAGGCATGGGCCTTAAGTGATACCTATAATTTTCTTGAGCAGGAAAACCTTTTCCCACTTCCTAGGATCTAGTTCATACTAGATGTTGGTCCACACCATGGTAAGCAACTGTGGGATGTCACGTAAGACTGACCAGTGTCTTACAGTGACCAGAAACTATGGCCATGTTTATTTTGGATTTTAAATGCATACAAGTTATCAAACGAAGCACCATATTGTCTTTGCCCAGCGTTTTAGGGCAAGATCTAATGCCTACTCAAATACAGGGAAAGGTTCTTTTTAACATCATTAAGTATTAGATGGGGTTCATATACTCTTCAGGAGAAGTATATATATTGTAATTGCAAATACAGTAATTCAAGAGTCCATGAAAGCCAAAAAGGCACTCATGATGGTTATTCTGTTCAAGAGTAGAATGTAATAAGGTAGTTTGCCAAAAGTCCCAAAAGAGAAGGCACTTCAATGCAGAATCTCTTATTCAGAAGTATTTGGGGAAGTATGGGTAGGAGGAAACAGTACATGTAATCTTTCCAGTCATTGTTTTCTGAGGAAAAATTGCTTTCAAGCAACACTTCAATAACTTCATGTACATGTCTATACAAAGTCTCTCCCTTTTTTCCTCCTAACAGCAAAAGCTGCCGAGTCAGTTTTTTTAGTATGATGCCTGAATCATGTTGTGATGTGCCAAAAAACTCATCCCATTTAAAAATACAACTAATTATTTCTCAAGGTTATGTATTTAAAGTCTGTACATTTAAGTAAAAAAAAAATACAAACAAAATAAAAATTATTTGTGCTGGTTTTAACAAATATACAGTTATACAGTTCACAACACAATTTTCTTCACTAAGCAGTTACTAGACAGTAAGAAAGCAATTTCTGGAATGTGTAGAATCGAAATTCAGATCTTATTCTGGATTTGTGAAGTGCAAATTATCATAAAACATGTTAATCAAGATCAAAAATACTACCTACGTAGCATTAACGAAAAAAAAGGAATAATATCTCAAGGGTGTATGTCAAGAGGATGGGACCAGACTCCTTTCAGTGGTGCCCAGCTATAGGATGAGGGGCAATAGGCACAGAATGAAGCACAGGAGGTTCCATCTAAACATGAGGAGAAACTTCTTTATTTTGAGGGTACCAGAGCACTAGAACAGGCTGCCCAGAGAGGCTGTGGAGTCTCATTCTCTGGAGACATTCAAGACCCACCTGGACACATTCTTGTGCAACCTGCTCTAGGCATACCTGCCTTAGCAGGTGGGTTGGACTAGAGGATCTCCAGAGGTCTCTACCAACCCCAACCATTCTATGATCCATTGATAGACTGGCCCTCATGAAGCTTTGGCTTATAATTCAATATCAGGCAAGTCTGGAATCAGATTATTCAACTCAAAGTCTGGCAGAGAAATAAGTACTTTTTGAGTTCAAATCCATCTCTGAATTGACAAGGAAAGAGAGAAAATAACAAAAAGAATGAGGAAAACAAGAAGTCAGGCATTACCAGTGCACTCAGAAACACTACAACGAATAATGAAGCGCAAGTCTCCATTAACCCAGCTGTCAGGAATGACCATAACAGCAGAGTCTTGCACTTGCCTTTTTTTTTTTTTAATCATAATAACATGTGCCATATCAAAGACATTTTCTGCTAAGTCAGTATCAAAAGTATTATCTTCCACGTAAATTATTCTGACCTTTGAAGTCTTCCATATGAAATATCACCTAGATAAGAGCACATGCACAGCTAGGTAGGTAGCACATCAGAAGCAGGATATCAAAGCCCAGCAAAATCAGTGGAGAGCACAAAACCTGTTATAGTCTTTTTAACTTATATATTATTTGGAAATTACAAATTGGTTCACTTGTTTTTAAAAAGCCAACTTGAGAACATTTTATTATTTCACGGCAATGATACATTGCTTGTCTACTCCCACCAGGTCCTGCTTCTAAGATCAAAGATTAGAACATCCCCTGACATGTAACCACAAACACGCTTTCAAACAAACAACACCCACACGTACTCTAAGAGCTCTATTCCAATATCAGCAAACAGCTACATCATCTATAGGACTTATGCCACCTAAGACATCCTTGTAATGAAAGGACATCACAGTGCCAGTTACATGGACTATTAATACTCCCTTATGGGGCTTCAGTGTAGGTAACGCATGTTTAAACCAGGAATCCAATTGTGACACCAAATTAAAATAAACATCTAAATAAAACCTATTTCAAAGTGGTAGCATTAAAATACTTCCCAACTAAAACAGATAAATCCTCACTAGAGTTCTCACAAATAATTCCTGAGATTTTGGCACCAAATGTTACAAGAAAAAAAATTCTAAATAAATAAATAAATCACAGTTTTGTATTGTATTCCAGATTTTCAGTTTTATACTTCCATGAACATAATTAATTCCAACAAGCAAAAACATGAAAGGATTATGTTCACTGAGGCATATGAATGTTCTTTTGGGTAGGAAATACTACAAAATGGTAATGCCATTTGATGCAATAGTGGAACTTGCGTTTCCTGCAAGCAATACTCCAAAAACCTCAGAGTCACAAATCACGGCATACTACAAATTTTCTTCATGTCTCTACTATAAATCAGTTCTTCTCTCAAATTTCCTACCTATACACATGGGAAAATACTGTCCAGGTTCTTACCATGTCCATCTACAATAAACGAACATGTGGGAACTTCTATTGACTCATTACATTCAAGCCTTTGCTTTCTTAACATTAGTCCCACTAACTTAAATTTTAGTCTTGAAAATATTTTACTGCAAAATACTAAAGCTTCCCAAACACACACTGTTTTCTTTACCTTCTTCTTTCTTCAGTGCTCTAAAGAGAAGCTTCACAAAAATGAGGTAAAGCATTTGACAGTGTTCTGGGGCAGTCAACTTAAGGTAGTGGGCTATACCATGTAATTGCAGCTTAGTGTTTAAGGCTTGGAATCAAAGCTTTATCTCAAGTCTGAATTACTTCAGTCACGTGGATATATCCACACAAATGTTCAGCTGGAACAACATGGAGCAACTATTTCTGGCCAAAAGCAGCAGCAGTCCTGACTAGACACAGCAAGAGGTGTTACACTAGTAGGTGACCTATTGTCAGTGCAAAAACTCTAAGACTATCAGCTCTGCAGATGACGAGGAATGTTCAAGCTAGCTTTAAATGTCACCCAGGTACAGAAAGCCATCTCACTGCTGCAGCCCAAATGTGGACTAATTCACTTTGCTTCTTGCAAACTGCGGCAGGCAGGTTACTAATATTACCTGAATCATCTTACATGCATGTAGCTCAGATTTGCGATGCTTCAGTCTGCTGTGTAAAAAATACATATTTTTTTAATCTATCTGAAGACAAGTAGCTGTATATGTAGTTTAAGATTTACTATTAGGAAACTCATTAGAACCCTGCAGCATTCTACTGCAAGCACCAAACTCTAATCTCTAGCTACTACTACACTGTCAACATAACTCCTGCCTTCAAGGTTTAATCTGCCTTCTTAAGCAAAAGGAGAAACTCTTACCTGTTTTCTGTCTCCTATATTCTTCCCCTCAAAAGAGAAAGCAACAGCTCAGAAAAAGGTGCAATTACAAAAGAATATAGGAATCCAACATTTAGTAGGAAGGCAAATAAAATTAAAGAACCTGGCCTTGTTGTACACAAAAGCAACACATGAACTTTCTGTGGTCTGTAACTTGAGAGATTGCTAGGACAAAATGTCAGATTTGGTTTTAATATAATATCTGAGAAATGTTTTTAAACCAACACGGTAACAACTGCAGGGAAGAAAGTGTCCCTTTTCATTTTAAAAATATTTTTTAGAAAGTTTGTTTTGGAATCAAGAAACATTGTCATCTAGGGATGAATCTCTGTCCCATCACTGCTTCCTTTATGTGGGAGGAAGCAATAAAAGCTTTGTTTTGTAAACATTATAGTGGCTGGGAATAGGTGGTTCAGTGTCTGGAAAACTGCAATTCTGAAAACATTTCAAAAGCCTGTTGAGCTGGGCAGATGGAAATATGATAACATGGTTAGAGAGCAGATCATTTCCATCACCCATCTCTAAAACTGCAGCTGAAGATAATTTCTCTGCAGTGGTTCTGGGGAGCTGGTGGAGGGGCCACAGAGCCTGCAGGCACACAGGCTGCAGACACCAGATCCCAAGAAGAGTGGTCAACTGTACAGGTCTTAGGGACATACAAAGAAATGTCTTACCAGCCTTAGGTATCATATTTTACTCTTCCTTTACACCACCAGTGCTACCAGCCCTTCCTTTTCACTCTTCCCTAGCTCTGTCTGCCTCTCCTACTCCCTCTCTTCTATTCTGCATTTTCTTTGCCAAAGAATGCATTGATATTTCCTCTAAGTAATAATCACTCTGAATCAAGTTTCTTTCTGCATTGGTCTTCCTCACTCTTTACCTACCATGCACTCAGTTGTTTTCCATCTGCCTTTCTTCATTCCTAGTGCTCCATGGCCAACAAAACTTGGCACTCCAAGGTTTCAGGCACATCCATTAACAACAACACAATTAACAAAGCAGCAACACAAAGCAACGTTTTTCCACTCTAATCTCCATGATTGACTCTCACAGTTGTGTCACATCTATCCATGAAGGGAGAACGTCTCAACTGGGTCTGTAATGCCAGTATTACAAAAACCCATGGAATTTTCCAAAACCACTGGAATCTGTGAAGGCCATACTATGTTTTCACTGTTTCGTGCATGTAGAATAGATGACTAATGACCTGGACCTTAACACTGAAATACCTTTGAGAAAGAATCTCATCTGCAGAAGTGTAAAGAACATAGTAACAAATAATGAATTTCAAGTAAGAACAGAGTCACTTTCTGTCTTTAAAAAGGTATTGTTAAAAAAGCAGAAAGCACACTATACAGAGAAGAAGCCTTATCCACACTTGCCAGAGGCAGCATAATGCTTGTACAAGTTATTTTTAAACAAGGATAACCCTGCTCCCCCACCCCCCAACAGCTCAGTTTTACTCAAAAGCAGGTGATACTTAAAGACTACTGAAAGGAGGTGAATACTTCACTCACACCAGCACAGCTACATAGCTAAATAAATAATATTAAAAACAACAACAATACACAAACAACAACAAAAAAAACCACTTATCAGCACTAAAACAAGTACACCACTTCCTTCTTGTACCACTCATTTCTTCCTTCCACATTTGTAAATATTTTTAATGCTCTTCAAAGCCTTACTTCTGTTGATCCACATTCCACACTTAGGACAACGAGGACCTGAGAGCCTCAGCAGTTCTCCTCCTCCTTCTGGGCTCTAAGACACTGAAGGTGACTGAATTATGCTCAAGTTAGTGGATGGAAAAGCTGGAACTTAGACCCAAAACATTTTCAGAGCTGAAAAGACTCACTCTAAAAACATATATGGATTATTGGTTTTCTTCTTAAAACAGCACGCAGAATGTCTACTCTCTCTGCTTCTATTTAATGTTCAAGACTATTATTACATACTATTGCAACCTAACATGATTCAAAGGACAAGAATGTTCTAAAGGTAGCTTAAGCTGCTGAAAGGTATTATAAAAAGCCTTCACAGAGCTTACCAAAGAGTGATAACTGTTCATTCAGCAGAAAATTATGAGAAGACGTTGTACTATAGCTCTCTGAATACTTGCCAAAACTATTCAACATCTGTTTTTTAACAAGAAAGAGACAAAAAGATAGAGAGGTAGCATCTGGCAACTAAAATCTAAAATATTTTTCTTATTTGTTGCTTGTCCAACTGTATAGGTATATATTCTCCTGGAAGACAATAACACATGAGATGTCAAAGCACACACATTTTACCCCTTCTGTTTTGTTTTTCAGTGTATTTTATGTCATAGGAGAATTTAGAGATAAACTGAAGTGCAACTATATGCTAGCCACAGAGAACATGAAACAAAACTGCTTAAATTCCCAGAAAGCAGATAGCAGTTGATTCTGCTATTTAATCAGCAGGTAGGTTTCTTGTCAAAACCTAGAGACAGACAGGATGGAAAACTGATGCTGATTTATGAGAGAAGTATATAATGTACTTTCAAACACAATTCTTTATTCAGCACAGCAGACTATGAACACAGAACAAAGACCACCACATGCCACCTGCTTTAGTGGCATGCACACAGGAATGCACAGTTACATAGAGAGAGAGAAGAAACTGACAGTGTTATGCCAACTCAAAACTGTTGTCCAAACAAGCTGCACTTGACCCATGAATAAAAATCAAAACTGGAGAAGAAAATATGGCCTTGAGCCATTTTCATGCTCTTCCTATTCCAAAAATCAGTTTTCAAGAATAAAGCTAAAGCTGTTCCAACTAGCACTGTCATGAGAGTTGTAGTAATAACAGCATAAATGGGGACTGCTTCTACTGCATGCTGATAATATCACCAAATATACCAAGTAAACCTATATTCACCTCCATTTTTTGATGACAGATGCTGTTGCTACTGCCACCATGACAGCAACATCAGGCTGAGCATGCAGACACAACAAAGTTAAAGAGCAAGTGAAGAAATCCTGTAAAACACTAAGAATGTCAAAATGTCAAAAAAAATCACAGAACTACAAAGCAGTATGGGAAGAAGATTAAACAAATCAAGTTTCAAAGCCATTCACTATGGGTCTTTACTAAGCACATTGGTATCAATCACAGGCACATCTTTAGCCCTAAACCATTTGCCCATTTTCCCAAAACAAAAGCCAAAGCTGACAGAGACCATTATTTACCTCTGCACCCTTTGAATACAGTCCCTGAAAAAACAAAAGGCAGACTACCAAATTCTGACACTTCACAACATGGAAACAAATTTCAGCCAGAAAAGGACTCAAATACTGGCGCACTGGACCACACCAGGGATAAAAAGCACAATGAAAGATAACTGGCTGGGCTTGATTATTGACTTTTGTACAAGCAGCTATAACAACATTATACTCTGTTATTCTATGAACAACAAATAACCTTTAACACAAACTTGTACCCCAATACTACCACATATTAGAAATCACTATACAGGTCAATTTGCAGAACTGGGACAAGGTTCAAACTCACTTGAGTTTCTTCAGAAGTGCAAATATTTCATCTTTTCCTATTACTTCCCTTTTCTCCTTAGCTAAATTATTCACTATTCAACAGTTAAACAATAGCCTAATTGCCAAAAGTCCTTCCTTACACTACTTTCCTTTGCCCTCCACCACATCCCATTCACAACAAAATCCACTGCTGTCATATAAGGATCCTTAAAGGAAACTTTATACAGCTGATCTTTGCAGCACTTGTGCATGAAAATATTTTTAGCTTCTCAGTGCAGAAAATATGTGATTTTTTTACATTGTTTTGATATCTTTCCTGACCTGTTTTCAAATTACCATTCCAATATTGATCATTATAAAATATCTTCTCTGAAAGTCATATATTCTACTATTTCATTCAAATGGGACACTATTGAAATGCAACACATTGCCAAATTCTGTCAGACAAAACGTTCTTTAAAACAAGTATATATCCACCATGCATAGCATACAGCTACCATGATGTTTGCCAATATATTAATTTCATTAATATATTAATTTCCAACATTGGCTCCAATGTAAGAAGCTTTTCACAGCTTTCATGTTTTCAAAGCCTTGAATTTGCTTCTCCTTTCAGTTGAAAGCAACAGAAGCGTAGCTCCCATGGTAGCTCAAATCAGAACAATTCACTCCTTGTGTAAGACTAGTGATATTAGTGAAAGAATGCCAAAGGAAAAATTTTAAGAGCAGGGGTTGGAAGGAAGCCTTGCATAATTTTTATACTGTTGGCTTTGCCTGATATCTAACAGTTTTAGCACAGTAACTAAGTCGTTCTGAATTCAAGTTAAATAATTGTCTCTACAGAAAGACTATACATTTAAACTATTAATATGTTCCTTATTATTTTAGAATCAGAAAGCCATACATGGTGGTGGTGTTCTGACCAAGAGCACACAGACCCCCTCCCAGGAGTTTGGCTGCCTGTGCTTGGGGCCAGCTCTCCAACACTGTTTCAGCTGTTGACAGCACTATTTGAGAAACCTCAACCAGCCTTGAAGACAGCTCTTCAAGAACAAGCTAGCAGAAGCTTCAGCAGTCACCCCTCACCTTGTTTTAGCCAGGTCTTGCCTCTGTCCCTGCCTGAGCTGTGACAGAGCCACGCTGCAGTAAAGTCCATCCTGGCCAAGTACTCAACCCTGACCCTAACTCACAGACTTTACTTCCTTCCTTGACCTTGGACCTGTCTCATCACTATATACTCATCTGGCAATCTAGACTATTGGTTGAACCTGGTTAGCATCCCCAAACCTGCTTTGCTCACCTTGCTTAGGTATGGTGAGGCTGTCACTTTTCAATGAGGCCACTGCCTGTGTCTGCCTTGTCCCTCCTGGACACAGTTTTACTTTCTCTTTCAGCACTACCTGCCATCATCTGGTGCCTGACATGTAGACTGTTACTGCAAAACTGAAGAAATGTAATGAAAGATCTAAGGCATGGATTGAGTCAGAGCTCTAAATGCTTGAACAGGAAGTCTGAGCACACATGACACTAATCATGGCCCCAGTCACTCCTTTGTCTTACCCAGATGGACCAACTGGCTGATCCTAGCATACTACAGCCCAATCCATCAGCAGACAGTCTATACTCAAATTCCTGGGCTCAACGTGGATGTCTTCAGACAGGTAATGAGCCAGCAGTGTTGACAGAGGCACACAAGTCACACAGCCTGATGTACTTCAGCCTGTAACAAGCTTTGCACTCCAGCTGGAGTCCAGGAAGCCAGGAGCACTCACACACTGCACTGAGGGATGACCAAAACCTTCCGGGTGGCTTAAATCCTCCAGCTCAGCTACATAAGAGAGAGCATCCTGCAGCCTGTCTGGAACTCCACACTGTTTTGTCTATGCTGAATACATAAACTACCCAGATTAAAGCAAGCTGAAGTGTGCTTAGCAAAGTCACAATCACACCTTTGACCATGACACAGCCACACCCAAGGTCAACCTAGCTTGTCAATAAAATTTAAAATTAATTCCAAGTAAAGTTATAAACAAAGGCAGTCCCTAATCTCCCTTGAAGATTTTTATACAAGGTTTGGGGACAAACACTTTCCTGCCATTGTCTTTACTCACATGAGTTACGTTTATTCCCAAGCCTGTCTGATGAGCATAAAGGGAAAAATCCACAAGTTTGGAACCAGCTTTCTGTGCAGCACTTCCCCAGGTAGTCAAGACTGCACTGCAGCAACAGCAGAAGACAGATGAGTTCACCCAGTGACCACACCACTCTCAAGAGCCCAAACCTGAGAGCAGAACAAGCTGTTGAAGGGCCTGGGCCAACACACAAAACAAAACAAAACAAAACAAAAACAAAAAAAAAAAAAAAAAAAAAAAAAACACACACAAACAAATATACAGCTGTCTCCAAAATCCTGACATGGCACACCCATCTTTCCCTGTATGAGCAGAGAGGAGCTATGGGTTATTTCAGAAAGAAATGATGAAAAATTTTCAGCACTCACATAAAATACCTTGACAGCCAACAGATATCTCTTCTATAGTTAGACTCTCTCCTGACTGCAGTAATAGCAGATATTGATTGAGAAGAGATACTCTCCCTTGGACAGAGGCTGTCTCACTTATGTGTGATTTATGGTAGTTTATGATTCAGACCTCACACACTAAAATTAATATAGAGACTAATTGACAATTAGAAACAGATTTATAGAATAAGGCTAGAAGGGATCTCAACAGGGTTTTAGTCCAATCTCCTGCCCAAAGTTGGGTCAAAACCAAATTCAGACCTGGCTACTCATGGCTTTGTGCTGTTAAGTCCTGAAAACTTCAAGGGTGGAGACAACACAACCTCTCCGTGCAACCTTTTCCAATACTTCATTATCCTCATAGTGATTTCACCCCCTATATCCAGTAAGAACCTCAGTTGTTTCAATTTATTGCCATTGTCTCATTTTCCCCACTATGCACACCAGTACAGAACCTGGTTCCATCTTCTTGATGACATCTGAGGTATGGGAAGGCTGCTGTTAGGTGTTCCTCACCCAAGCCACCTGTTCCCCAAGCTGAACAAGCCCAGGCCGCTCAAACACTCATCACAGGAGAAGAACTCCAGCCCCGGGCCACCTTGATGGCATTCTGCTGAACTCACTCTTGTTGCATTGATATTTCCTGTACTGGAGGGCCCCAGCCTGGACACAGGATTCCAGGTGGGACCTAACAAGTGCTAAGTATAAGGAAAGAAAAGACCTCTCTTGTTTCACTAGTCCCAGGGTACAGCCCAGCACACTTAACTTTCACTGTTAGATAAAAAGACAACCAAGATCAGTGGAGAGGCTCCCGAGGATACCATCTTTATTGTGGTAACCTTCAGCGGCTTCAGTTCACAGATGATTACAAGGCCTTGTCCCACCTACTGCCTCAGTCTGATCCTCAGGCCCATAGAGAGTTCACTAACCATCTAAAAGAAAAAGCAATCAAACCTACAGGAGGGCAACCACATATCCTGGATGACTTCTCACTGCATCCACAAAACAGAGCAGCTTTCTGGGAGTATGAACCAAGAGTTACACTGTCTTAATTTGTTGAGTAAAACTATTTCAATTCACAGATATCATACAAGTACTAGCTAACCTCTCAGTGAATTGCAGAAGGCAACTGAATAAAATAAAGTTTCAGAAGACTTCTTAGTGTTTGGCACACGCATAAAACACTAGTCTTAAAAAAAGGACTGGACTGCCTTAATGAAAAAAAGTACAAGGAAAAAATAATCCCAGTCTTACAGAATATTTCCAAGTGTTTTACCACTACATTTTTTAAAAATTCACAATTATCATCTTTATGCTCTCTGAAATGCTTGAGTTATTCTCTTTAGAGGAGACTAACACACTTTCAATGTCTCAGCCTGGACCTTACCTGGATTTTTTTTATAATTCTTTTTCTCATCAGGAATTCTCCAGTTGCAAAAACTCCTTACAAATTTTTCTAACAAAAGCGTCAGTTTAAATGAGTTTTCCAGTTCTGACAAAGAAAGCCTGAAGCTGTCAGAAAGAAACACTGCCTATTTTTGTTACTTTTTCCTCAATGTTTTGGCTGTTATAAACGCATGGAAAATGTTGTTTTAATGGAACGAGTGAATCAGACCAAATGCAAAGCCTGACAGTCATTGTCAGGTCGGAATAGAAAACCTCAAACCTAAGCAAGAGTTACACTGCTCTTAAACAGCAGGATACTACTCAGTCACAAAACAGCAACGGGTGAGCCTGGAGAGACCACAAACAGGCAGACAGCTCCTTGGGCTTCAAGGGATAAAGGCATGAGCTTGGAAAACTGGCAAGACACTAAATGAAAAGGTGTGCACAGACATTAGATAAATGGATGAAAGGAGCACCATGTCCCATGATTGCTCAAAGATGGATGTTTTAATTCTGTTGCCTCAGGGAAGCACCATGGGTTACTGAAGCCCTGTTGGTCTATCCCACCATTTCCAAAATCCTCCCTGCGCAGCAGAGACAGAAAAGCAACCCGTATGGTATGAAAACCTAGGGCAGAACTTAAAGTTATGCCTGCCACAACACACGCTGTTAGAAGTGGAGGTGACTCTATAGCACTTACCTGCCTACATCCTCCCTCAATCAACACACATTCAGCTAACAACCAAGTACTGCCACATAACACAGAGGCTTCTGGAGCAACCAACAGAACCCATGGGTAGACTCTACAGGATACAACCTTTTGTGCATGGGAATTCTACAGTTTGTCTCTAATTGAGTACGGTCATCTCATGGACGGAAGCTGGGAACATCTAGGTTGTGTTCATGAATTGTGCAAACATCTATGGGTGGCAACCACATGGATAGGGAAGAGGGGAATGCAAACCAGTCTATGCTTTCCAGGAAAGTGAAAAAAGTAATTCAAGTATTCTCTGATCACCAGAAATGCACTCGTCAGTTTATACAAAAAATTCAACATAGAAGAAAAACTGGTTTGGGGTAAATTTATCTACCCAAAGAAAGAAAGCAACAGTGCATACAACTAAGGTAAATGCAGGCAAAGGGAGTTTACTTATGGCTAGTCACTTATAGTTTCACATTGCCCAACCCAAAACACTAAGCACGGAGACAATATCATCAATGCATTATAAATGCACTGGCTTATGAGAAACAACAAACTTACATTTCTGTCTCTGGTTTTCCACTTTCTAACATATTCTTGTTTTACTCAATCCAATATCACCTGCAGTATTTACAAAGTTTTTCAAGTTCTCACTGAATGTTATAAATTATCTCAGTGTCTGCAACAGCCAAAAACAGTATTGCATGGTTGTTTATATTTAGAAGTTTAAAACTATTTCTGTATAGTTGACATATATTTCACTCTGACACTTCAGACAGCACAGGATGAAGGTTTTGCCAATTCTCAAGGAAGAGCAATGGTTTGGAAAATAAGGACTTAATTCAGAGGGGTAAGTACCTGTAAACCTCTTAACTCATGCTGAACTCCAGTCTCTAAGTGGCTATGCATCTCTAATAATTTTGTGGCATTAGAGCCTAAAAAGCTCCAAGCAACAATAGGTTTTGAATAGCATGTAATTATTTTCCACTATTACTACCTATTTCTAAGCCTGAAAAAAAAGCTGAGCTGTTTTCACCATCCAACTGTGATGATTTTTATGGCACAACCTCTACTCCAGATAACAAAGATAACAAAGTAATGACACAAGCTACAAACCACTATCTTTATTTAAGAGGATTTTTCATCAAAATATTTGCAAATAGTCTCCTACATGACAACTACCATAGACCCTCATGAATTTTGGTATTTTTCTGATAATGTTCTGACAAACTCTGACATACAACTTAACACACATCTTAACACACATCCTGCGAGAAAGTACATCCAACATGTAGTCACTATGATACAGTAGATGGCTCGTTTGAAACAGTAACCAGATGGCAAAGCTATAGGTAAATTTGGAAAGGCATCTTGATTATATATATATAAAGTCTGCTGCAGCTCCACTGAAGCTTCCTTCCAAGAATGCTGCCGTTCTTTTACCTTAATAATGATTTTAGACTCACAATGATCACTCTAGGCAGTCTAGAAGTTCTTATTTTCACATCTCTACAGGAAGGATAATTATAATACAGCAGAATGGCTAAAACTGGAAAGTGACCTACCTGCTAACAATGGCTTTGGCCACCAAGGCCTTCAAACCAGGACTGAAAGGGGCTCCAAGTAGCACTTGGAGACAAACTTTGAATCCACAGCGCTTCAAATTCAGTGATGTGCATGTTTTTACACTTCTTACATCCTTTCTGCTCTTGAGCTCTTTTTAGCTTTTCCAGATATAGTTTCCTGTTTTAACCCGGTTTTGTCTTCCCCAGTGTGCCCCCATGCCAAACAGTTAAAACCACATGACAGAAAATGGGACAATCATTAACACTACAAAATAATTGAGACAATTCAATCCTGAGTGCTGCCAAAAGAGTAAAACAAACTGAAACATTACAACCCCCGTTTGAGGCAGGTCGCTGTCTATGAGCAATAACGTAAGCGAAAGCACCACACTTCTGTCCAAAGCCAACTCTCGTGGCAGGATGGACAGGAGGCGTCCCCAGCACCACTGCCCTTGGCTTCCCGAGGAGCCGCTGGTGCCGAGGGCGGCTTCTCCCTCCCAACGCCGCTCCAGACCGGCGGGACAGACTCCCCAGGAGGTTCTGGAGGCTCCGCCATGAGCTACTCTCTTGTCCCCAAGAGGCCGGGGAGACACTTGTCCTCAGCCCTGGGGGGCGAAACACCTGCCCACAGCCGCACCGCTCCCTCCCATACTCGCCGGCGAGGGGAGCCCTGGGGAAAGCTGCCAGCCCTTACCAGGGAGAGTACTTTGTAGGTGTTGGGGTCCTTGCTCTTGCTTCCCGGAGCTTTCTCCGGCTCCTCAGCCACCTCCATGGCCGGCAGCATGGGCACGGCCGCAGCCTGGGGCCCGCCGTCGGCCGCCCCTATCCCATCGACACAGTCCTCATGGCCCTTCCCTGCCGCTTGCTGCCCGTTGCCCTGCATGGTCCCCACAGCTCTGCTCTCCGACCGCCGCCGCGGCTATTAATAGCGTGGCAGCCTGACCCCGCCCCTCCCGGGAGTGCGGCCGCCGGCGGCCCCCGCTCCCCCCGCTGGCACCCCCGCTGGCCGCGGCCAAGCAGAGGGAGCGGGCTGTTTCTCCACACACTCCCTCCCTCCCTCCTTCCCTGCCTGCCCGTTCGTTTGCCTCCCACCTCCCGCCCCCTTCCTGCAGGTGAGGGCGGGCCGCGGCCGCCCCTCCCTGCGGGCCAGAGACGCGGGGCCCGGGGCCAGCGGAGGTGCGGCGGCAGCTCGCCGTGACATCACGCCGCTCCAAAATAGCGGCCGGGGGAGGGCGCCGGGCCGTGTTTACCAGGGAGCGCGGAGAAACTTTCCGCTGCCCGACCCCCGCCGCGGGAAGCGGGCGGAGGCGGCGGCGCGGCCTTCCCCGAAGGCGCCCGGCGGCCCCGGCGGCGGCACAGGTGTTCGCGGAGGAGGGAGGTGCCGCTGCCGCCGGCCGCACGCTGCCAGACCCCGGTGCGTGTCTGCAACCCCAGCTCTGCTCACCGCAGCTGGGCTTGCCGGCTGCCGGGCTCCTCCGCAGGCTGAAGGTGCTTCTCTCCACGCCTGCCAGGCTTCACCCCTCACGCCCACGGAAACCCGCACACGGGGCATCGGGCCAGCCCGGTACCCGCACAAGCGGAGCAGGAGCTCAGCCGGAGGCTTCAGTGCGCTTCTAGGGGACATTTCTCGTCGTTTGGGGTGACTTTGGGCTCACTGCCTCCAGACCGTGCTCAGGGGGTGTAGTGGCACAAGGATGAAATTCGTAGTTGGGTACCCTTCTGGGTCTTGTATTTAGACAGACACCATGTTGTTCCACGTTATCGCCTTGCGCTTGTTCTCACTAAATTCAGCCCCACTCTTTGGCAAGGATGAGGAGCGCTGTTGGCATTTTTACCGACTGTCTGCTCGTGGGGAAAGCCAGTTGGGTCAGTGTGTGTGGTACAGATGTTACTCTGGGGCCTGAGTGTACCTTACACCTGCTAGCTCCAGGGAATGTGTTACTCACCGTTTCTGAGAGATGTAAGAGTGTTCAGTAGCATCAAGACTTACAAAGTATGCTTAAACTTCCTAAAAGAATCTAATTTTCCATTATCTCTTAAATTATTATAAGATGTATATTGACATTAGACTTTTAGTTCTAAGGTGACAATGATTTTTATTTCCTCGGGTTTGAGGAGTCTATGGCAGATTTATTTTAGCTGTCAATGTACTCAGAAAAGAGTGGCACTTCCATAGTTTCTGGCAAAATCTGTATTTTCTGTAATATAGCTACAGTGAAATTAAAATTTCCTTTGGAAGTGATTTTGATCCCTGTCAAAATGTGGTTGCTCTGTTTTCTGTTTCAGCTGAGTTGCACAGTCAAGCTGCCACTGCAATTTTCCTTTAAAAATAATTGTAAACATACAGCATTTCTATAACTGCTGGTCTGTAGTGCTGCTGCAGCTCACAGCATGTTGGAGGTTACTGCAGAGCTGCCTGCATATCCCTGCTGTCATCTGATGAAGTTCCATAGATGCAGTCTTGAGAAGTTCTACACTAATATTTCACGTGAGTACAAAGAAAATAAAAAGGCAAGAGACTGTGAGAACTAAGCTCTTAAGCCTACAGTAAGAGTCTCCTTTATTCCATTAATGCGGCATTTCAAACAACCGTCCAGCTGAGCAGCCAACTTATTATATGTTCAAGGATTTTGACCTTTGAACTATTACAAAACTGTAGATTGAACACTGATTGCCTGATAATTTTAGAACACTCATAAAAACTGACATAGCCAAATTGTTTTTGATGATGTTTTGGTTTTGGGGTTTTTTGCTTTGTTTGGTTGGTTTTAGTTAATGTGGTTTTAATAACCAACACAACGAGGGGTGGTAACAGCCTCACTTTTTTTTCCCCAAAAATGAAAAGGCAGTGCAATCACATGGTTTTAGGTTAAAATATTACCTGTCTTTCTGTTTTCAGTCACACTGGCAGAAAAGAAAATGCCTTCTGCCCCCCAGAAGAAAAAAATCAGAGAAAATTAAAAGCTTTCAGGTGTTTGATTTGGTTTGGTTTGGTTTTACAAATAATGAAAACTTATTTTTTCATTTTCATGTTTTCATATGTAGAAAGATGTTTTCTGATTTCTACTTGATTTATTCTTAAAATTAATTACCTTCCTTGTGTAAGTCATCCACTCAAAAGTTTGAATAGTACATGCTGTGTACTGATGATTCAATGGAAATTATTAATAACTACATTGCAGACAAAAATGTATCTCTTTTTCCGTAGAAAGAAAGGATATTCTGCAGCTGGAACTAACTTCTGAGTTGTTCGTTCAGTAACTATTCACTAACGGTTACTTTCCTATGTGCAAGTAGTCATGAAACACCTTCAATTTTATCATTTCTTTCTGTGTCAATACAAACAGTTAAGGTGCTTCAGGCTAAGTGTGGATAATAATTAACCAGTGTGGAAAATAATAAGGCTACCAGTGAAAAGTACACTCATTTCAGCTGACTGACAGGGTGTCAAGCTACTCTAGACAAGAGGAGAATGGAAGACCAGAAAGAACTAAGATTTTATGCTGAAGAAATCAAATTAAAAGTCTTTTCTGTCAAATACTGCAAGAAGAGATGAAACATTTCCAATGTTAAACCTTCAGAAATCTACAGTTGCTTGATCTCTTTGGGAGGAAATTGTTAAATAGCAGTCAATACCATTTTAACAAATCCGTGACAAAAGTAATCATTTTGCAGTTAATTGAGTGCATGGGTTACTGAGTTTGCAAATCCAAATTCCGAAGGGTTGGCTGTGGCTATTTCAACAGAGATCAGGAAGCCTCTGAGGAAGCCAGGGCTGCTGCCAGCTCCAGCTGTGACTGAAACAAGCTGCCTCACCAACTGTCAAGAGACAACAGCATGAACACCAGCTGTGTTTCCAGACCTTATCTGTAAAGAGAGTCATTAGAGATTATAAATTTTAATTTCTTGTTCAGCTGATAGTGAATTCAGGGAAGACAAATGAACATAAATTATATAGTAGGAGAGAAAGGTAAACATACGGAGTTTTCCACACTGCTGCATCTCAGAGCTTGTGGCACTTGTGACTTACATTTTTTTATCTCAATAAAATCTCCACCAAATGTCTGTTTCTTAGAAAGACCAGAGCAAACACCAAGTACGCGCATAACCCTCATCTGACCCCAGTTTGTCAGGTGGCTATGGCACCAATAGGAACTATGGGCTAGCGACAGAGGGTGTCAACTGCACCTTTTTGCATGAGTGGACTGTCCACTCACTCCAGCCAGCACAGAGCCCCTTGCTGCTCTCACAGCAGGGAGACAGGCTGAGTTTGCAGGCAGAGGAGCACCATCCTGCGAGGCTGCCTGTGACAATCCGCTCCAGGCTGGCTGGGTCTTGACCCTTCAATTGCAGCATAAATCTTCTCTCAGTGGTTGGTGGTTGTGGCAACTATTTCATGTTGCATCGTCTCTAATGCTCAGCAAAATTTCTGTTGCCATAAAAAAAGGCCAGAAGCTCCAGATTAAAAACCTGAAGCTGCTGGTTAAGGAACATTGCTGCTTAGCGTAACTGTACTCTTCACCTCAAGGGAGCTAATGAAGCTCTGTCTCTTGGCTCCTCCTGTGAGGACTTCTCTGGAATTGTTGCATGAGTGCTGCATTGTAAACTCTTCTAAAAATCAACAAAAAATTAGCAATTACCTTAGTTTTTGAGATATCCGTATAAGGAGTTTTGTTTAGCAAAATATGTCTAAAAGTTTACAAAAATGGAAGAAGTCCTTAGTAAAATGGACAAGTGATACTGGAGGTATGTCTGAAACTGTTTTATTGTGTCTGACAGGAATGCCTAAAATGAAGTCAGAAATCCCGGGGCATTTATGGGCACATAAAACCATGTAGAGTGAACTGTGTTTTTTAGATTTATATCTGTAAAACCAGCATCAAGGGATAGTACATAGCTGAGCAAAGATCCAAGACACAAGAGCAAGGTAAAGTTTCAAGACACACATTGCAACGCTTGGGTTCTGAACTTTCCATCAAGATGTCTCTTTGTCAGGAAAAAACTTAGAGTGTCTTAGTTAGTCCTTTATAACAGCTCATTCTAGAATCTGTTAATTTTGCTCCAGTTGTTCTGGTTTCAGCTATAATAGCGCTAATTTTCTTCCTAGTAACTGGTGTGGTGCTGTGTTTTGGATTTGTAATGAGAATAATGTTGATAATTCACTGATATTTTTGCTGTTGCCAAGGAGACCAAGACATTTTTCAACTTTCAGCTGCCAATGCACATAGAATATGGGAGGGAGCATAACAGGACAGCACCTAGATTGACATCCAGGCTGGCCAAAGGTGTATTCCCTACCATTAGTGTCATGCTCAGTATAAAAGCTGGAGAAGAAGAAGGAAGCAGAGGACATTTGGAGTTACAGTGTTTGTCTTCCCCAGTAACCATTACAGTTGGTGGAGCCTGGCTGTCCTGGAGATGGCTGAACACCTGCCTGCCCATGGGCAGTAGTGAATTATTTATTTGTTTTTCTTTGTTTCTGTGCACAGCTTTTGCTTTTTCTATCAAATGGTCTTTATCTCAACCCACAAGTTTTCTCATTTTACTCTTCTGACTCCTCCCCCCATCCCACCAAGGGAAAGTAAGTGAGTGGCTTCGTGGGGCTTAGTTGCCAGCTAGGGTTAAACCACAACACTAATCCAGTGAGATTAAAAGCAGCGCTTACCAATCTGAAAGGAGTCCAGAATAAAGTAATAATGTAGGCAATGTAACATCCACTGCAGCTAGCTGGTGATTTAAAGAAGATAAAACATTCTTTGACAGGTTAAATACTGTGTTACAATTCAACCTAGATAAATAAACAGAAGGCATACTTGTGTTCTCATCCGTGTTGGTCTCTGCACAACATAGACATGCTACAACCAACTCCTCTGTCACTTCCTGCCTTAAAACCAATTTCTTCTAAGACATATGTAAAAAGTTTGTGATCCAGAAGGTGACCTATATAGAAAGACCTCTGTGAAATTACATCAACTAACTCTCCTCTGAATCTGTTAGATATATTCCTAGGGCCCAGCCTCACCACCCTAGATCACAATGAGAAATCCCCTTACAACTCATTGGTTTTTGACAACTCAGAGTGAACAAGTTTCAATGCAAACAGTGATGGAGGAGGGGGAAGTCTTTCAAAATAAATGGTCAACTGGGGGCAGATATTTGAAAAAATGCCTAAAGAATTTAGGAATACACATCCTGCATCTCCAGACAGTTTTGTATTCCTAAATTATGTAAATTATGTAAATAGTTTTGAAATCCACCTTTATTTCATGCCTAAGAGTACAACATCTGGTGTATTAGATCATGTTAAACAGCAGTCAGAGATCTGCAGCTGAGAAGATTTTTGAGCCAGAGGGGAGGTGTTTTGCTAAATACTGTTTGAAATAACTTTTCATCATATTTAATCACTTTTTGAACACATATACACTTTTAGCATCTACCCCAGTGTACAGTAGGAAGTTTTGTGGTTTAAATCTTGGTGCCCGAAGAAATACCTCTTTGAATTTTAGTATTTATTGTCATAATGTAAAATATGTAGGTCAATGTAATTTGAGAAAATGCCCTGTATAGTGGCATTACCATTCAGATGCTGCATGTCTCCTTTTTAACAGCTACAGGCATTGACATTCGGTACCTGCATGGAATGCCAAGTTTGTATTTCACTCCTGCAACAACATCTATTTCATATGAACATACTCAAATATCATCAAAACAAGATCCTGGAAAATATCTTTACTTTTGAAAAGTACCCACAATGATGCTTTAAGACTGGCTGCACTGAATTATCTTGGAAAAAAAAAATTGTTGCGGTTTTCACAATGCAAGTTGTTTTGTTTCTTCCAGTGTTTTAACAGACCACAAATGATCCAGGAACTTGTTGCACATTTAAGGAAACATCTGGTATTGTAAAATATGATATTACTCAATAAAATCCACAAAAAATAAAATACTATGTGCACAAATAATGAGAGAAGTACCCTTTGCTATTCCTTTAGAAAAAAAAAATATGAAGGTATAAAACAGGAGTTTAAACATTTAACATCACTAACATTAACATTATACTTCACAAATATAACATTAAGATCAACTGGAAAACTCAACAGATAAAACTCAAAGATCTCCAGAAGGGAGGGAGAGGAGCACCTGTGGGGAAAGAACGGGGAAATTGTATCTTTGGGGTTTAATGCTGCAGATGCTGTTTCTCATTCATCTGAATTTCAGTGCTGTGTATGCAAGTATTTTAAGTTTAGGAGATAATCAGATTCCATAGAGCAAAACACCTATTAAAAATGCTTTGCTGTTTGGATCAAATTTCCCCTCCATAAAAGGATGTCCATAAAGCCTCCAGGTAATTTGAATAGCTGTAGCACTTCTGTGTTTGAGAGTAACAACAACAACAAATACTCCCATGTTTCTGTAGTCTTGACCATCACAGTCTTCACTGGACATCTGGTTTTGCAATCCTGAGAGGTCTGTGTGCAAACACTTTTGAAAGCTTAAACACTATTAAAGAACAGTATCTGTATGTGAATTTTAATCAACCATGAATTTGAGAGTTCTCTAATAATCTCTGAGTAAGCTGACTAGAATCATGTTTTCTCAGGAGGACTTTAACTCTTTTCCAATGGAAACAACTATCTCACATTAGAGTTTTGCATGTTACTGCTGTCAGGAATAAATTGCCTGTCCTTGTACTGCCACGTCAGCTGATGCCTGAGTTCCTCACTGGGCACATCTGCTGCTCACTCATTCTGCTCCTATGCTTCTTCTGGCTTGATGTGAGCACGCACATACAGAAAAATTCACCAAGCAAGGAAGTCCTGTCTTCTGGTAGGAAATGCCCACACTCTCATCTCCAAACAGTTTGAATGGATGTGACCACCACCTGAGCTCACCCCAATCCTCCTTCAACTCCAGAGTCTTCAGCTCTGCCCTGACACCCAGCTAACCCGGAACACTTCCTCTTAGACTCCCACAACAAAAAACTACTTGGGGAATTTCCAGAACATTTTAGTATTATTATTTTTGAGCTCCATGCTCTGCTTTTATGAAAACAGATCTTTAGAAATATTTATAAAAGTACAAGAGGACACACAGTATTGCTTCTGGTAAAACTGCTTCAGAGTGATGAAATGAAACCGTTTTCCGGGACATGACCCAGGCAAGAAGTCCACTAGGAAAGGGAAACAATATATGTTCAAATAATTCTCAAAAAAAAAACCAAAAATCTTTCAGGATGACCTCTCAAGAACACAGTAGGTGTTGCACCTACCCATTTTTCTGAGAACCAACATGAAGTCTCTAGCAGGGTGCCTACTACTGAATCCCTGCCACTTTATGACCAGACCTAGATCCAGGCATCTTTAAAAGACTGTTCAGAGATTCACCAGAGCTAGGCATCCAGAACAATAGCTAATTCAGACTGCAGTCTGACTACCAGGAAGTGCATTCTTCCAAGTTTGATTCAAGGTGCCCTAGGAATGATCTTCTGGAGTCCAGAAGATCACACAGAATACCTTGCCATTCAAGCTCAACCCACTCCCCTGCTTTTAGAGCAGAATTTGAGTATGTTGTTATGAGTCATGATGTTGTTGGTGGGCAAAGAGATGATGGAAGTCTTAAGGCAAGGCTGACAGATCCCATCTAGGGAACACGTACTAAACCAGTCCTAAAGGGACACACGGTAAGTTAGTCAATACTGGCTCCACAATCACTATAAAAGGAATACTAAAAACTTAAGTCTTCCAGTCTCTGCTGTTCTCCTTTCACAACTTCCTGTGGCTGTTAAAAGAACTGGAAGGCAATACTCTTGAATCCATTCAGGAAATAGAATATCAAAAAGCAGGTCGTTTAGAAACAGAGCATCCACTCCTCTGCTGACTCCAAGCCTGCATGAGGTGTTTCAGGCAGCAGGCTCTAAGCCTGTTCATTACTCAATCCACTCTTTGTTCCAGCTTAATTTGCAAATGAATCTTCTGAGGAGCAGAGTTAAGTATCCTTAATAAAACTCTCAGTTTATGTCAAGTCTGTTGACAAACTTTTTTTTTTTTTTGCTGATGTCTACATTAAAATAAATCAGCAATACCTTCATATGGACAGGCCACAACCAGATTATCTTCAGATGTCAGAGACAGATTTGCTCATTCTGTATTGGCTTCTTCTGCCTAAACTTGTTTGTCACCAGTTTCTCAGCAGTTCATCACTTATGAGAAAGTCTGTATTACCCAGCAAATCTTGGCTAAGCATCACTGACTGTAGGATATGTAATGTGCAACCTCTGTGTAAGTGTTGCCTTCTCGTATGAGCTCTTCCTGCTAGGATTAAGAAACTGGAAAAAAAGGAAAATAGCTCAAAAGACACATGTATGAAATTTGCCTGACAAGGCATTTCTTTAGAGTAAAGCTTAAAAGTTCTTTTCTTCTATTAATTTTTCTATTAATTTGTCTCTTTGTAAGAAGATATGAAGAAAAAAACCTCATTTTTCTCATCAGCTCTTGTAGGGATATTTCTTTAGACAGTCACCATTTAAAAACTAAATGTTCAAGCAAAGCCAATTATGTACTTTGAGGGAGGTTGAATTGACTCAACCAGGGTGTTAGTGGTGTCTAAAAGACATCTTACCCTCACCCCAGAAAGAAATATGGTGTATTTTTAGTGACTGTTTATTTTTGCCTTGGGTTCCTTTTTCATGGAAAGTTCCAAGAGCTCTATGTACCAGATATCTTAGCCACATAGTTTACAAGTTATTGGTAGATCACTTTGTCTCAGACTGGCCATTTAAGCTTCTGAAGAACTGCTTATCTTTGGAAGGTATCTTCTTATAACACTTTCAGGGTGTTAACTCTCCAGGGGTTGTTGTACTTAGTCACTCTTATCTTCTTAATTGAAACATAATTTGCAGAGAAAACATCTGAACAATAGTGATAGATGACATTTTGATGATGGTAAAGCATTTGTGCTAAGGCACTTCTTTAATAGTTGCACCTTTAGACTTGTTAAGTGTTAATAATCGTACTAATATTTATTGACAGCAAGTTGACTCATAGCAATACCCTGTGACACATGGTTAGAACTGTTAATCAAACAGCTACATAAGATCTTATATTTTGAAACTAAAATCATGTTTTTAACATAGCCTTTTAGAAAAAGGTCAAGAGTTTACTTTGAATTACTCTCCATGGAGGAGAGGGGTAGGGCAAGAAATTCCTTAAGATGAAATAATTGTGTGATTTAACTGACAATCAGAAGTCATTGCCCGTATTTTTCTGGTTTAGCAATCCACAATGCCCCATGGGCTTTCAGAGCACATACAAGAAATTATGAAACAAGGAAAACTTTGGGCATGGCTCCATGTTCTTCTTGGCATTCTTAGAGAGCAATGGGAGTGTCTAAGAGGATTCTATAAATGCAGATTAGGTTTTCTACAGAAACAACACAGACTATTTACCCATGTAGACAAACCATAGTTTCTTCTCCTGATGCCTCACAGAGACATTTCCTCTGACTTTTGTCACAGTGCTCTTTACTAGCACAATTTATAGTACAGGAGCCTCAAGCCTGTCTCTTTCCATGACGTGCATCTCTCTAACATGAGGAAATCCAATTCAACAGCTCTGAGATTGATCAAGAAGACTGACCTGATAAGAAGGCCTACTTGCACAGGATCAACATGTGAGGCTCCTGTCATGGCCTGGTCTCTCACCAGAACCACCAGTCCCAAAAATGAACTAGTCAATTGGCACCAGGTAATAAGGTGGGATGAATCCCAAACACTGATGGCAAGTCTCAACAGTGCCACTGCCCTTGTACTGCATTCAGTCTGTACTTTGTTTATAAACAAAAGCCAACATGTTAGCAAATACTATCATTTAGTTTCTCCACCGAGTATTGGAAGATTAATGGAATGGGTTTTAAGCATGCAAGGAAAATGTTACTGTACTCCTTTCTGTGTGTGAGCTTAAAGTCTCAAAGTACATGCCAGACATCTATCCTTTTAGAAGTTTTATGTGAAGAGCGGAGATAAGAAAGCATTAATTGTACCCTATGAACTACATAAATACTGAATCCTTACAAGACTTACATGAGAAGTATTTGGAATAAACTTTTTATAAAAGCTACAAGGCAGTAAATCTGCTCATTCTTGCCCTTTATGGTATAAAAATCCAGAGCCCCAGCCTATCAGTTTTAGCTCACGCATCAGCTCAAGCATATAAACAGATTTCCCTCTGATCTTCTTTCTGAGGTTATTTCTCAGCCATTGGTGTTTATCTTATACATTGTGTGTCCTCTAGATAACTGAAAGGTGAGCAGAAAGGTAGAATAATTTTTTTTTCAACTACTCTGGAAGCCTGCAAACTATAAAACTGTCCACTGTCCAGCCTCCTAGGATAACTGTTGAGTAGTCTTCTGTCACTAACAAAAAAAATGATACTGATGAATAGTGATCAACAGCAGCATCCTGTATCCAAAACAATAGTCAGTCACTAAATCAAGTCTCACATCTAGAGGATTTAATATATTTTATTGCCTTTGGCCTCCTGCATTTCTTCTCCATCTTCTGCCTGACTGCTTTCAGTGGATATAAATGGGAATGACCTGCAAGGCTGCTTCTCTGCAATGAAAGCTTCTGAGCAGATCCAGTAACTACCACATTCTTGGTCATGTGTCTGGGCTCTTTTTAGCCAGGCTGCCTTCCCCCAGTCTCTGTATATGTTCCAACTAAAATTCACATATCTTTTTCTTATGAGGAGTTGGAATAGGATTTTGGCAAAGAAAGGAAGGACAACAGCTTGAGTTTTGGATGTGCTGGAGAGGAGAGTCATGGCAGAAATGCTGTGCTGGAAAATATCTTCTGTCCTTGGGGAATTTTGGGGACTTCAGAAACTTTCACATTCTGCACCAGGTCATAGCCACCCTTCAGATGGGGAGAGCAGTCAGACAGAAAGGCAACAAAACAAGTAGCAGGTTGGTTGTTAAGACACTCAAGTTGTACAAAATCCAACATCAAGCTCGTGTCTGCAAGCTGCTCCAACTGTGGACTTTGTCAACTTAGCTGTCAATGGAGCAACATGGCTGTCAGCCAGGACTTAATGAGTTCAGGTTGTTTGTCAGCTCAGGAGAAACCTGAAAAAAAATCATGGACATGATATCTTGGCATCTAACCTTGTTCTAAAAATTGTTTGGCTGACAATGTTGTGTTGGGACACCACTAAAAGCAAATTCAGATTCTGCAAAACTATTTCATTTCAGTGAGCTGACTAATTCATACCAAAAAAATACCCAAACCCCAACTAAGTTTTATTAAGCTTTTTCTGACCAACTCTGTCCATGCCCTATTTTCCCTACCTAGTCAAAGGCACTTTGTACAGAAATTTTCTGGCTCAGCATGACATCTCCTGTTGTTACATTTCAGAGAGGATTTCTCTTGCACATTCTTGCAGATGCTGTGCAAAACAGTCAATTAAGACAATACAGGAAGGAGGTATTGATGAGTTGCATTACAACTCCACCCTCAGAATAAAGGACTCCTCCACCTCTGCACCACCTTTTCCTTCAGTCATCCACACGCGTACGTCCCAACCTCACAAACACAGCTGGAAGTAAAGCAAGTAGGAAAGAGTTTTCCTGTCTTCAGGCAGATGATTCACTGGCAGTGAAAGCAGAGCGGGAGCTAAGACTGCTGAAAAGGCAGTATGAGCAGTGCTCATACAAATCCTGGCAACACACGTATTTTGTGTTTAAATTGCAGTAAACCCAGGTAAGTTGCCCAAGTTTCTGGCCATGAGGACTTTTGGTGTTAATCTCCATTAAGTATCCTTGAGCACTGTCTTAATCAAACAGATCTTGCATTACCTTTCTGCGGTAAAAATGATATTTTTTTTTTTCCCATTTAATCATTATTCATTGAGGCAAAGAATACAGATCCAGTTGTGTCACTGAGGCAGTTCCCTGTTATCATGGCTAACTGTGTAATTCAGGCTGATTCATCGGTTGACCAAGCTCTTTCTTAAAAGTATTTTTGTTTATCCCCTGCAATTTCCCTTGAGTAGCTGTTCCAGAAGCTTACTGGTGACAATTCGTCTCCTGATTTCCAGATGGAATCTACTGCTAGAAAATTTATATACACTTACAATTATTTGGCGCCAACATTGTTCTGTACCACAGATAGCCCTTTTAAAATTTCTCTGCTGTTAATTGCTACTATTACTCCTAGCAATACAGCTAGAAAGAGTGGTTTATCTCCTCTCAGGTTCTGGATTTGCTTCAGTAAACAAGACAAACTTTCAAAATCTCTTATTGTTTGAGAAGAGTCAGTCTAAAGTAGGTAAGAATATAGGCACTTCATTTTCCGTATCATAGCAGGAGCCTTCCTTTTCTCCTGCTCCCAGCTGAAATCACCTCTTCAGTAACTGGAATTACAATGTTCCCTTACAGTTCAAAGTCCTCTTCATGTACTAAACAACAACAAAAATGTATCATCAATGTGCATTAGCCAGCCTTACCTCAGCTCTACTCTGTCTCTACCTACAACTACCACTATTGGAGACCATGGATTTAACAAGCTTCTTAGCTACTGACAACCTGCAATCCAGGGTGGGGAGGTGCCTCCAGTGACAGTCATACACTTTTTCACTTTGAAAAGAGCTTTTGGTTAGGCAAGAGGCTGCTGCAGCTCTGAGTGTACTCTCTGCAGGATTCAGGATGACTAAGACCACTTTTCTGGAAGTTTACTGCCAGTGATGGTCATTTCGGGTCTACAAGTTAATCCTTGTATCATCTAGTCTGAGCTGGCCAAACCTGTAAGCAGCTATATGTGAAACTACTCAGAATTTGTATCTAAATAAGATATTACACAATTCTTTGTTTCTTCTTCTTTACTTGGCCATGAGGGCATCATTGCAGTTGTCGCTCAGTCTGATCAAACCTACATGGCTATATAAACACCAATACATGTGGAACACCTCCTTTTTGTTCAAAGTGATATGTAGAAGTTGACAGCAGTTCACAAATGACACCAAGTACTTAAAATAACAGATGGATTATCAGAGACCAGGAGGAAATAATTGTTTTCTTCAGTTTAACCTCAAACCTCTCTAAAACACCCACGTCACATGGAAAAATCCCTGAGCATGAACAACACACTGGCGTGTCATGTCCCATATGTCATTATCCCATGCCATAGCTGTCCAGAATGCTGTGCAGTTTTGTTGGACAAGTAGACTGTGGATTCAGTGATTCATAAAGCAGAAGCTTTAGCCAGAACATACAAAGTTTGTGAGTGCCATTTTTCTCTGCAGTTATTCTGCGTTAATCACAGTATAGAAACATACCGTAGAAAATAGAAAAACAATCCTTATGGAGAAATATAATCTGTTACAGCAGGTTTCATAAAGTTCCAGAAATCAGTTATGCAACTTCCCTTTTGACTTCATATCATTCATCAACTGTGTTTCACCAGGACCAGTTTTTTAGAGCAATCAGTCAGGAAACTTGTCAAGCAATATCACACAAATCTGCCCATGGTCATATTAGGTTGTTCACAATGGTAAAGGAGGGAGCTTTCCATAACTGCACTCACAGCAGACAACAAGTTCAGCCTCTTACTTTGAACTATACACTGCTTGTCTTTGTGTGAAATGCAAAAAACTTTTTTTCTCCTTTTATTTCTATTTCTAGAAAGCTTCCACATTGTTTTTATACACATCTTTGAACATTTGGTAGCTTTTAATAACTAGAATTTTTCGTAGTACCCCTGACAACATTTCCACTGGATTTTTGCTCTTAAACTTTTTACATGTGAGGAAGATTTGGGAAAAAAGACTAGATATACTTCCGTAATCCATACAGTTTTACAGCATTTCTCATACAATTATGTCTGCTTGTAACTTCTCATGCACAAGTCATTCAGACTAACTGAAATTTTCTATCCATGGGTGCTTACGCCAATACACTAAAAGAAACTGGTACCTCAGAGGACAGTTATAACTATGTACATGTTATAATAAGATCTTAGTCTTTTGCTTATTTTTGGACTTCTCGTAGCTCACCCTATTCCTTTGGAAGAAGCCATGCGATTTTAATTACTAAATTCATCACTTTTACACTAAGATTTCTGAAGGTCCTATGTTGCAGAAGGAGCATGATTCATGGTCTGAGAAAGCACAGGTGGCAGTGATCACAGTCCCAAAGACATAGCAGTGAGCTAGTTTACTGGTTTTATTCCCAATTAATTGTTTAGGGAATATGCACAGTTGGGCCAAATGCTAAAGGCCTAGTTGAAGAGAGGAATGGGGACTCTTTTCATTGCAAGTGGGAACAGCTGGAGAAGCCAAAGATCACATTGAGCCAATGGTGTAGGGGAGAAACATGACATGCTAGGAAGAGAAAAAGACCCACAGTGGAGTAAGCAAAACGATAAGTAGGAACTACGGGAAAGAAGATGTTGGACAGCAGATACAGCCAGTGACACACTGCACAAAAATTATGCACTGATGTGATTGCTCCTAATACCCAGTGTTGTGGGTGAACTACAGAGTGGGGTCACTGGCCAGTCCTTGTGCCCTCCACAACCCACAGTCTTCTAGAGAAATGTTACCCGTCCTTTTTGAAACATGCATCACTGCTATCTCCTTCTATTTTCTCATTCCTCCACTTTCCCACAAGACAGTGTCCTGTTTGCTGCCACTCCATTTGACAACCCTTTTAGGAACCAGAATTGTAGGGAATTATTTGCTGCCAAACCACCAGAAGCATGTTCAATATGATAAACAGAGCCTGAAAGCTGTTGGCAATGTTCATAAATAAAAATTTACTAAAACAAATACAAGATCATATGATGTGCATTTCCTAAACCTATGCAGCTAGACTGTCTCCAAAACCATGTACTACTCACAAAATTAAGTCACATACCACATAAAATGTGATCTAACTCATAACTGAGGAAAGGAAATGAGGCAAGATTTCTTATTCTGTGGAAAGAATTAGAATAAGCAACAGTTTGAACTCACCTTTCCCATGGGTCTGCAGTTGAGCTTTTAAAAATGCCAAGGAGCAAAAACTTGAATATTCTACTTTTGAGTGCATTCAAACAGTGGGTTTTTTATGCCCTTCTTCATTCTTGTAACTGAAGACTGATCTGAAATGCTTAACGGTGCTAGGGAGATGTCCAGCATCTGTAATCTAACAAAAAAATTTAGAAGAATGTAAACTGGTGAGATGAAAATATGTAGACAATGCCCCTTAGGGAAGAATGGAAAGGAGAGCTGAAAACTAATCTCTTTGGAATCTTCTGCTGCAGTAAAAGGTGCTCCCAGGTACAAAAAAGGCATCCTTTTGCCTAAAATGGAGGAGAAATTCATAAGGAGTGATTAAAATCAACTATCATTTCTGAAGCATGTTTTGCATTCTTGGCTGATGGGAATATCTGTCAAATGTTCTAGAAATTATAGAAATGGTATTCACAGCTGTTGTTTTGGTATTTAGACACAAATCTATCAGCTTTTCTCCTGAAAACAAATAGCAATGGGGAAAAACAATCCAAACCAGAACTGAATAGATGGAAATTACATTCACTGGCTTGCCTGCAAAGCAAAAAGAGCATTCCTTTCCAAAATACTTTTTCTCAGCCATTCCTTATCAGTCCTCTTACTTACCCTGGAGAGTTCGTTACTCCTGAGATTCAGGAGACAATTCTGTGGCATGTCCTGTATACCATACTAAGAGAAGGAAGAAAGATTGTTAGTTCCCATACTCATTATGAAAAAGTCTTTTTGGTTGATCAAACTGAGTGTTTTATATCTACAGCTTACTGATACAGTGTCCATCTATGCCGATGAGAGTTAAGATGCTCATACAAAAAAAGTTTGGCATATCTGAAGTGCAGGACTTCTGAGAAAACTCTTTTATCCTGCCTACAGAATAACAGGCTTGCCACTAAGATAATTTCATAGCAATAAATAAAACTACTTGCTTCAAAAAACATTCTTGAAAAAGATCCCGATAATTAGCCTTTGAACCTTTGAGGCATTCCCATTGCTGAGTAGTCAGTAGTGATCTATACTGGGCTAACAGTGTTCAACAACTTTATTAATCACCTCGATGTTGGGGCAGAGTGTACCCTCAGCAGGTTTGCTGCTGACATCAAACTGGGAAGCTGCAATGCAGCTTGGCAGAAAAGGACTCAGGGGTCCTGCTGGACATCAAGTTAAACGTGAGCCAGAAATGTGCCTTTGTGGCAAAGCAGCTCAAAGTTATCCTGGGCTGCACTAGGAGTATTGCCAGCAGATGGAGTGAGGTGATCCTTCCCCTCTGCTCAGCACCGCTGAGGCTACACTTGGAGTGCTTGGTCCCATTCTGTGCCCTTCAGTACAAGAAAGACACAGACATGCTGGAGAAAGTCCAGGGAACGGCTACTACAGAGATCAAGGGACTGGAGCATCTCTTTTACAAGGAAAGGCCGAGAGAGCTGGGACTTTTCAGCCTGATGAAGAGAAGGCTTAGGGGGATCTTAACAACGTGTATAAATACCTACAGGGAGGGTGCAAAGAGGATGAAGCCAGGCTCTTTTCAGTGGTGCCCAGGGACAGGACAAGAGACAATGGGCAAATGGGCACAAACTGAAACACAGGAAATTCAGCTTAAACATAAAAAACTTCTTTGGTGTATTAAGATCCACTATGTTCACAAGGATCTAAAAAATGCATCTAGACTAACCTGCAAGTTCCATATCTTTTCAGGGTTTTCTTCCATTTTACGCTGTAAGTCAGGGGTGTCAGACTCATTTTCACCAGGGGCCACATCAGCCTCGCGGTTGCCTTCAAAGGGCCGAAAGTAATTTTAGGACTGTATAAATGTAACTACTCCTGTGGCCCTCAGTGAAAATAAGTCTGACACCCCTCCTATAAGTGCTCCTTGTAGGCACACAGAGATCCTCCTGAATTACTATGAAGCCTGCTTAGAAAAATGCAGGTTGCTAAAGGGAAGAATTATGGGGAAAAAAAAAAAAAAAAAAAGGCAAGGTTTTTGGTTTTAAGGAAATGAAAGAACTTAACTTCAGTTTATCATTCCCCCATCAAAGGGTGGAGCCTAACCAATGGCTCATTTCTCTTTCAGCTACATGGCACTACAGTTAGGCCACTTATTAAAAAGCCCTCAGTTGCCCTTTTTGTATGCCTTGCAAGCACAGCTGGAGTTGGCATGGTTGCCATATCAGTTTGTGAATAGTTAATATTGCTGAAGCCACAATGTGGTCAAAATCCAATTGTCCAGCCATGGCTCTCTTAAGAGGGCAGTTGTTAAATCATCCCCTGCTGTCATTGTAATTTTGAACATCAGATGTTGAGGTACAAACAGTCAGAGAAATGGCTTCCTTACTGCCAAATATCATATCACTTGAGCCTCTTCTTCAGTAGGAAAGAAAGACTGTGCTCACTATCTGCCCAGTTGAGACCACCCTGCCTCTTAGCTTGTAACACCACTCTTTACAGTCCCTCGTCTTATGCAAAAGCACACATGCATTTAGTGAGATGTTCCATCCATTAGGCAGCAATCTGACTCAGCACTAAGAGGCAAGCTAGATAGCAACCACAACTCTACAAGTTTGCCTTTCCTTGGAGAGCATCTGGAAAACCAGAGTCCTCCCTAGCCACATTTCTCTCATATGGAGTAAGACTTGGAGACCTCCCCCTTGTTGCAGCCAGTCTTGGGAAGCACTTTCTCTCCTTCCAACTTCCAGCCACTACAGGCAAACCGGGCTGTGGCTGAGCTTCCTGGACAGTGGGCAGTTTGGCTTATATGCCACATCAGTCACCAAGTCTCCTTAATATACTCGAAAGTAATTTGGGTCCTTCACAAAAGACTCCTACTGCTTCATGTCTGGTTGATCTCAAACCCAAAGCTGTTCTAAGCCCTAACACTGGCTGATGCCAAATCATGTTCCACCTACAATTTTGCATCCTTCTGGGGACACTCCTGTTCTTTGGTTCCTGCTCCAGGGACTGGGAAGAATTCAAATTTCCTGTTACTTCCAGACTACGGGAAGTCTTTGTTTCCCCTTCCTCAGGGGAAACGTGATGGGTCAGGGAAGCACTGCTTGATAAAAGGACACCTCTGAACCTTGACTTTCACCAAGACATCAGGTCCAGAGGCATGACAGGTTTGTATGCCTCCTTATTGACAGTTCTTCACCCAAAGGCAGGAACTCCCCACACTGCACGGAAATAGGACAGTTAGCGTAGGAACAAAAAAATCTGTACTTATAAACACGTTTGCACATTTTGCGTAAGAAAAATCCCGTCATCCTGTGTACGAACATTGCAGGACCAGTGAGGGAGGTAACGTGAAAAAAACCATCCCTTAATATACCCATTAATACTATTTTCTTTAAGGAAGAATGTTCAAGGTAGGTGTCAATTGTATTCTGTGCTATTTAAATGTCTTCACTCAGCTTTGAGGTAGCCTTCAGTGAGGTACTGACAAAAAGCCAGCAGTCACTAATAAATATTAAGATTAAAAAAAAAAAAAAAGTTTGCTTTATATAATGACAGCTTCACAAAGCCAAGACATGGTGTTAGGGAAACAGTAGCACCTGCTAAAAAAAAGCTTTTCCTTGCTCTGGCTGTTAGGTTTTCTGGAGCAGTGGGTAGGCTGTGTTTCCCTTGCCTGCTCTTTCGTTGTTACTCTGCTTTGCTACAGAGACAAGAATAGCTATAGGTAGTGCCGAATTTCCATATTTGCTTACGGGTTTAATTCTAATGCTCCAAAACACAAAAAAAAACAACGAAGCATGAAGAGGGAAACAGCCTGAGCTCAGATTTTCAATGACTACAGGAGTGCTCAATTTCTCAGCTTCAACGGTGGTCTGTGGAAAATCATGTTTTACAGAATTTACAGTTTTCATTCTCACACATAAGGTGGTTATGAGAGCTGGGACATGTGCTTCTACAGTCAGCAGATTGATAGTACAGTATGTGTGGGGGTTGAGTGCATCTGCCACATTCAGCTTGACATTTACAGTCCCAAAACTGGACAAAAAAACATGGAAACAAAGGGCTTGCCATTTTGGGGAATTATATACACATCTCCTAGGAAACAGAAGTTTGAAACTTTCAGAAACAGTGTTATTTCTTAGTTCTCAGAACAAAGCAGAGTGGTTATCAAAGGAGGAGTATGTTTTTAAATTAAATATTTTCCTTATGCTGGTTTTACTATGTGTTGTCTATTTGTTGTTACTTTTACTGATTCTTTCTTTTCACTTCTGAATTTCTCAGCATTTCTGAGTAAAGAAAAACAATCAATGTTATATTATACATTCAGCCAACTCTTCCTTTGTCCTGATTTCCTATGGTAAGGAAAGTGTTCCAGGTAGACTTCTTCCAGTGTCACATAGGGTTTCAATGCCTTTGAACTGCAAGATAGAAATTATCCTTCTACTCTCCTCTATATGCCAGAGATTTTATATATTGGATAACTTGAATGAAGAATAAGTATTCTTTGCTTTTGAAATTTAAAAAAAAGCAACCAATTAAGAGTCTTGAAACACATGTGGCTAAAATGTTCCAGGTCAATGTTATTTGAATAAAATGAATTTTTTAGATTCTTGGAATGACTGTGCTGTAGTTTGTAGCTTTGGTGGCACATGAATTCTGTTTGAGGCAGCTCTTCTCTTCCACCTTCATGCAAATTGCAGAAGTTACTCTAGTTCAAAAAGGAAAAGATCCGTGAAAATGTCTTAGGGAACTGCATAAGTTTCAGCTTTATCTCTACAGTTAATGCAACCATATGTACCCAGTATTGTTTATTTTCTTATAAACTCTCAAGACTTTTTAATTTTTTATTTTTATAAAAGGATAGCACTACATTTATTTTCAAATTTAAACAAAAATACCTGTACAAGCCTGCGAACCTGTCAAAATTTTAGATAAGGTCACTAAAGCCCAAACATCTATTAATTTCCTTTGCATAAATCTCCAGGGTTTGAGAACTGCACTTCCTACCATGTGCAGTTTTAGTTATGTGATACAAGGGTGGTACACAGAAACAAATCTGTCCCTTATCATCATTCCATCAGCTTCATGGCTATTTCTCCCGATCTCCAATGCAGGCCCTGGCTCCTGTAAACAGGGAAGGGAAAGCAAGAAAACAGCACGCAGTTTTCCACCAAATCAGTCAGAAATCCAGATGTGTTTTAAAGCAGTCAATGACTAGGCTCCCTGTTTGAACTTGTTAGTGTTGGAGGAAAGAAAACTTCCAGTGGTTGTTCCTGTAAGTAACAAACAAAGCAACAGGTTTAAGGAGGCCTGTGAAACCAAAAGGTCAACTAATGGACTTTACAGCCTCTGGGGAGAAGAGGGAACACAATGCTGCCAGCAGCAGTTTATAGCAGAGTTTGTCATGGGGTATGACAGAAGGTGTATGATAGTGCATAGAGAATTGGCACTTGGAAAGCTGGAGACTCTGCAACGAACACAGGCATCACTGCTGAAGGAAGAATAAAAGGCTAAAAACTAAGTCCTTCACTCACAGAAAATTTTCAGTTAGTTACTCCTATGCGATCTCCATACCTTTATCTGTAAATGACCCACTACACTTTTGAATGCTAGATGATGTGACAGCTGAACAAATAGGAGGGGAAATAAACATGACTACAGCAAAACCACATTCATATTTGCTTTCTTAGAGTAACTGCAATGTCAGACTCCATTACCACAAAAGTTTGTGTAAAACCCAACTACGTGATCAAGATCCTCTAGTGTTGGATACTATACAAATACTGAATGAAAAATACAGTTTTTATAAGCCTGATAAGGCAGGGATCTTTATGCAGAAGGTGCCAATGTTTATCAGCAGGGTGGGGTGCTTTTTTGGGGGGGGGAGAAGTAAGACATTTTGATAAAGAAGAATATTAAAGAATCTTGTGAAGGAGGACTGTGAATTAATTTTGCTGCTATTTAAATCTAGTACCTGTCATGTATGAGAGCATGAATGAAATCAATTTTCAGAAGTCTGGGTAAACCTCAAAGACATTATTTCATCATGCAGGAACCCAAAGATATACATAATTCAAACCTGCGTGTAACTGTTCACAAACGCATACCTATCACTAGAAATTTTCTTTTGCAATTGAAGTAGAGTATTGGCCTGAAGTATTGCTGCCATGGATGGTGAAACAGGGGTTTATTCAAATTTAAATATATCATTTCACAAGAACACCACATCAGTCAAGGTGGTTGTATTTTAAATTGCTAATGCAGACATACCAAATATTATACTCTAAAGAAACTGTATGTTTCTTCTTATCTCTGAAATTAATTTTATGATTCTAGACTAGTCAATTTATATGCCTAAGCTATTACATGTTACGTAGATTCATTGACTGAGTTTGGGTATGATTTACTACTCAGTTAAAAATCGGTTGTAGTCTTAATTGAGGCATTTTAGCAAAAGTCTCCATTTTAGATGGACAGACTTAGATCCCACAGTATTGCGGGGTGAAATACAATTCCATGTTCAAGTATTTGGTGTAATGGTTTAATTAAAGCTACAAATCTTGATGTCAAGCTGGTCCCACATCTTGATGTAAGATAAATATTGCTGAGCTATGTTTAGAGTATACATACATAGACTGAACACATAAGACGTGGGGAAAAAATGTCCCGTAGTGGTTTTGTTTGTTTGTTTTGTATAGGCTTTTGAAGTTTCTTTTTTAAAACAGATATATCTCCTTCAGTCCACAATTAGTTACAGACTGAAAAACTATTTGACATGTTTCTTTAAAACTCCCCCACTGTGCCTATAAATCAGACAAAAGGTCAATTGTGTGCTGTTATTCATACCTGCACTTAGCACTGTTTTCAGTGGAGAAAATCAGCTTAACACTCAATTAACACATGACATTTCTGTAATAGGAGAATTGGGGAATTTCCACTGCCTTGTCCCACTTACCAAACCTCAATAGTAATTTGCGTATGGCACAGAGCGAGTCAGAGAATCTCTGTGTATAAAGTCACTACGGAAAGGAACACTGACTATTTTTCAGATGTCACCACTACTTTTCTGCTCTGATCTCAGGTTTAACTACTTAAAAATAGACACAAACATTTAGGTATTGCCAGGCATTTGGAAATCATTGCAAATACAGTTAAATATCCAGACAAAATTATTCTGGCTGGAGTGTTTCTTTTACCTTTTCATGCTCAGAACACTTCAAGATGTCTGAAGGGTACAGAATATAGCTCAATTACTCTAACTTCACTTCACTTTTTACTAGCATAATGAATTAACCCAAGTTGAAAACACATGGAATGATTGTAGAAGACACTTCCACTCTACACTAACTTTTGGGGAGCCTGAATATGTTTTTTAAATGTATAGCAGTTTCCATGTAAATTAATATGTGGAGAAAGAGAAATTCAGAACATTTCAGAACATACTAGTATTAAATAACCGTAACCTCTCTGATAAACACAAGGGAAAAAAAAACACACACGCTCCTCTCAAACTGTTTCACTTACCCACTCCATTACAGGAATATTTTCTAAGCAGTTTACAATTCCGGGATCTCTCTATGAAACACATTCCTTTTGCAGATTTTTTTCAAACCACTACTAATATAATATTCTCCATTTTGAAAGCCTGGCTCAGCAATGATGATTTAATTTACTTGAGTATTTTTTATTCAGTTGGTACAAAACACTTGACCAAAGACCACAAATCTGAAAAAAACAATTTAGCTCCTCTTAAGTGTGTTTTCCTATAGAAGAGATGTAGTCATGTTTCCTACACATTTAGCAAGGAAAAATGTTAAATCACTTAAATTTGCTTTCTTCCAAGCACTGACAATTTTTTAATATATACTCAGTTAATTTCAGTCTCAAATATTGGCAAAAATGTTTTTAGCTGTAAGATATCTGAGATGGGTTCATTTCTTTCCTGGTAAAAGTCAAGTCCAGTTAGCAGCTCCACATCCCGAACACGTGCAGAGTGAGCCTGAATTCTTTCTTCAACCCATTCAGAAAGTGTCTTATTTTCCTGCCAAAACAAATGAGAACAATGTTCAAGCACACAAAATGCACTCTGTTGTTTGGTGGTGGTGTTACACAACAACCAGTGCTTGAACTGGTTTGACAGACTAAAGGCTTCCGGTTGGTAAACCTTCTTTCATGTTTTCCTAGACACCTTTACAGCCTGGCATTTAGGGATCTCATTTAAACATACTCAAATGGATGTCCCCTCTCCCCACCTTCAAAGTAACAGAGAAGCAAAATTAAGCTGAAATAGCAAGAGTGACTTCTAACTACAAAGTACAGTTGTCACGTTTTAAACACACATGTAAGGATAGTTTTAGTTAGAGTATAAACTAGTCCCAGTGCTCAGGCTAGCCAAATAACAGGCACCTGACAACCTGAACAAAGTCCTTACAGCAGCTCAGTCTTGTTTGTTGGACAGCAATAATAATTGCTAGATAAACGAGGAAAACAATAATAATAACAATAATAATTGCTAAATAAACGAGGAAAACAATGGAAATGTAAGCACTAATCAATCAAAAATGTTGTTCAATTCTTTTACTACAAAGTTTTTTTTACAAACAGACGGTAATTTGCTTTTCCGTTACCGATATCCGCTTTTGAGACAAATGGTTCACTAAATTTACATCACTGCAAGATATAATTAATATAAAGTGCAATGATATTTGGGATTTGTTGCTAAAGCTTAGAAATAACAGGTGTTAATTTCTAAAGTATAAAGACGAATTCATTCGTATTATTTATTTAGCCTATTTAGTCAACTCTCAACTACCAAAACAATTACTGGGCAGTTGTGGATTATCCACACCACAAATGGGGAGACACCCAACTTGTTTCTAAGCAGCACAAGACTGCACCTTTCTGAGTTATGAGTTCAAAGTTATAAATAAACCAAATAAACACAATTATATTGCTTTGAGGGCCAGTTCAAGTCTGTGCAGCTATACTTGTGTGCAGGGAGATTCTGTAATACACAGAGTGAGCTAGGGAGCCTTCTTCATCCCAGAATTTATGGAATAGACACTCAGCTGGCTCAACAATACATAATACACTCAGCTAATTTATTCTGTTTGCTACAAAACATGAGATCTACACTGTTACGGTAAGCACAGATTTTATTTAATTCAAGTACGGATTTCAACTGCAGAACCATCCATCTAAATGCTACTGTCTAATTGCTGATAAAGGTGGAACAAAGGATTGAAGGCATCTTTCTAGCTACACTGAAAGAAGTAACATTCAAAGTCCTCTGATACCTCTGGACTAAGTTTATCCTGCAGCCTTCCATAAAGCTATCTCATCACCCTGGTAGCTGTGGTGCTGTTTTCAGCTACTCTCAGGTGACAGCATTTCCAAGTCCTCCTGTCAAACCCTCCTTTCTTCTTCCTTGCTTCCTATCAGCTCATTAGTTTCCCGCTACCTCTCCTGGAGCTTCTTGCTCTCCTAGTCATCGCTTTAGCTCTCAGCTCACTCTCAGCTCATGAGGAATTAATTAATTAAACACTCAGACTTCAAAAGATTCACCAGATAACAGGATCCGACTGGGAATCAGTTCACAAAGCTCAGTGGCACACAGGAGCATGGAAGTATACTTACAGCACAGCTTTCGGAGTTGTCAGGTCGATGAGGAATGATAAAAGACGAAGCATCCAAGGACCCTGAACAGTTCAGCGGTGTATAGGACTTGTCCTTGCAGCTGGTCAAAACCACAAAGTAATGTGTTGGGACAGGGATTTCTGTATTGTTTACATGCCTACAAAACAAATATTAATTAAGGAATTTATCTAGAAATCAATTATTAAAACCCTTGATGCCATTAAAACCATGATGCCATATAGAACTTAGCATAGATCTTTCACTACTATATGACCTTTATTTATTTTATAATTGAAATAAATAACCTGATGGGATAGAGAGCCTCACTATCTGTTTCATGAATGGCAAAACATTCATTAATTAGTCCTTTTCCTACAAGCAGTCTCACTGAAATCAACAGAATTGCTTATGTGGTCCACATTCTATTTTGCAGAAGCCAGAGATCTCTACATCTGGAAGAGGCAAGATAGAGCATTGTATTTGCCCTTTGTTACGTTAAGAATTTCGACCACATGAAACTGAATTGGAGAAGAGTAACAAGAAAAATAGCTTCTGGTTCCTTGCCAGCAAAAAATGCCAGAATGACAACTTGTGGCTGTGTGCTACAGAAACCTGCTTAGGATACCTGAATGAAAATGTCTTTGCCTCACTTTTCTGGCTATTGCGTGAAGAGGGTCATTTCTGTGTATAAACTTAAGAGGAGGCAAATACTTCTCAAATTTGCTGTACATCTTCCGTATCCAGCAAAACACTGTCACTTAAATCATTATACTGCTTCGTAAAACTGACTGTGCCGAATAAAACATGATTATTCCAAACTCTAGACTTCATGTGGTTGACTGGGTATTACAGCATTCTGCCTGGAAGGAAGTTCTAGTCTCTCCTCCCTTCCACCCTCGTACTTTGTGGCAGAGCTGATTTTCCCATTCTCAAACCATTTTTGACAGATGTGGTATTAAGTCTAGCCTTGAATAAAACCTCTCCAGTGACAGATTAAGCTGTGCGTATTTCCCAGCACTTTTCAGCTACATATGTTCTTACTGTCACCAGGCATTTCCCCTATATTTGGAACAACTGAAGTTGTTTGTTCTTATACTGTTTTTCCCTTTTTCTGTCCTCGTTCACTAACAGAAATAATTGGTCTTAATCTTTTATATTTATCTTTCTAAAGTGTTCTAATGTAAGTCTTGTCTTATTCCTGTTTCTATACACAGATACATTTTAAAATGTATTTTGTTATGCTACCAAAGCTCACTAAGATGTACTTAGGACTTGTCACATCTTCAAGTGACCTGTTTAAGCCATAGCTACACAAAGGTACCACTCAGGAATATTACATATTATGTTCCCAGTTGCATGATTAAATGAAGGCAAACACAGAAATCTGATCTTTAATAAACCACTTCAGTTTGAGACCACAGGGAGAAACAATTAACAGGTGAGTGAGCACAACATGAAAGTGAGAAAATTATGCTTAAACACATCTTCTGCATATTTAGATGTCCTATATTCTCCCAGTATTTCTGTTTCAGAGGCCCAAGAATCTAGGCATAAGCTTGGGAAGCCACTGGTCTGTATCTGTGCATGTGATAGACATGTAACTGCAAAGCATTTTTCTCTTTACTAGAACTTCAACAATACCGTATCTGTTTGCAAGAGCATTTGCTGTTGTATGAGTAACAGTCAATGTACTATGAAGGAAAATTATAAAGGAAATACTCCTTTCTCCGTGATATTTGTTTTCTTTTCTTTTTGATAAGATGTTTATTTGTGTGGAAATACACTGGGAAATAATATGGAGTTTGACTTGTGGCTTTTTCATGTACTTACTGCTTAATTTCATCAAGAGTATCAAAATGGCCATCGTAATTGTAATCAAATACTGGTCCACTGACAACATTTACTCCATTCCTTTCTCTAGCGTATTCCTGAAGAAGCACATTATGGAAATAGTCCCATATGTCTGTCATTAAAAGAAAACATAAGTATATTTAATGTAAATTTGAAATTATTTCACTACTAAAGAAAAGGAACATATTTCCTTTTCCACTATAGATAAATAATAAAAAGTTCTTAACTCAACTACCTGCAAAATCAAATCTTTGTTACACAAAATTTGGATTTCATCAGAAGAGATATACTCTCACTCACCATTGAAAGAAGCAAGGTAAATGTTATTACAGCTCTACAGGATCCATTGCATTACTGGAGATAGTGCATCTGATCTGAAGCTAAAGCTACAATTCTAGAGCTGAGAAGTCATTCATTTTTGACCTATCTGCTAGTACACACAATTGTGCCAATTACTAGAAACTGAGATAGTGGCTTTGCAAGAGGAATATTTGCCATCTGAGAGTTAATTTGAACTTATGTCAAATATCAATAGGCAATTTAGCTTTCTTCACAGATGTGATTTGGGAAAATCAGTTTGTAGGATATAAGCTAGTGTGACTATTCAAATATTTAGAGATATCATGGCAAAAAAAGCAGATGGGTTTTGGAGGTTGAAGGCATCCCCTACTGATTTACCTCTTGCTTATGGTCTAGAGTAACTTCTGGTAAGTTTGAATCTTTTGCAAAGTTTTTCCTGGAAAATCTGATTTTTCTTAATTTCTCTGATTTACTTGGAAGATTAAAGCCACTTAGGTTTTCTGGATCTTTGTTTTTTATATGACATGAGTGAGTGAATTAATGAAAGAGGTCTGAATGCATTAAAAAGGTAGTTACACCGTTGCTTTTCCTTGAGTTTTTTCCTTTCAGAATTCCTCTTTCTATCATTTTTCCAGGAAAATGAGCCTAGGCCTAAGACAGGATGATATGCAGCTCTGGAAAATGTCTTATCAATGATTACAAATGAATGTGAGTTGGGCTGGATGGAAAGAGTTAATGTAGCTTACTGCACTTGTATAATAGAAACATCTGCCTGAGATAAATATTCCAAGGTTAATATTGTTTGGTGTGAGTTTCTGCTTTATGAAACAGGAACTATATATCAGGGCATTGCTTCCAAACTTCATCCTGTCTTCTCTTGAGACAAAGTTTCCTTGCAAAAGGAAAGAAAAAGTGCCATTTTCATTTGCTTTGAGCATTTTCCCAGGGGCATGTTTTCATAGCTAGCTTTCCATGTTAGGAGAGCACATAGGAAAGGAAGAGAAAATTCAAAAGTGAATAGATACACCTAAGCAGAGGTCAGACAGGACTGTACGCAGAAAAAACCCTTAACTTACATAAGTACATTTTTTAATTTCACACATGTACTTTTAAAAAGTTTTACGTATATTTGCACAAGATCTGGATATACTGCAGGCATTACATTAATGTTTTTCAGTCCTTGTCATAGCTATATCAAATTCAGAATCATAATTACAGAAAATTTATCAAAACTTTGCAACATACCTCTGAAAGCTCTATACATGGGAACAATATTGCTGGTGAGTAAGGCATCATACTGTTCAATAGCAGGTGAACTGAAGTCTATATAAAATAACAATGTATGCATTAATGAAATACTATACAAAGACAAATTTGAATCATATATCACTATTAATAGCAGGTAGACATAATTTAATTACATTTTATGTTAAATCAATTTACATTTAACATTCAAATTTCCTGCTAGCCTGCAGAAGAGAAAATGCAACATATGAAGCCACATATTATACAAAGACATTTATGTCTGCAGTATATTATGCTGGATGGAAAGCTTCCTTCATAATTATGGCAAATACTAATGAAGGATAAACAACATTTTTTCACATGTAACAGTTTAGATAGGAATTTTACTGTATTTGCTAATACAGCAGGCTATAAAGGAACTATTAGCCCATAACATCACACTGTTAATCACCTAATGTTTCCAGGCTATTCAGCTTTCATGAGATGTGTTTTCTTTTGATTTCCTCTCCCTATGGAGTCCCCCAAACAGAAAGTACCTTCTGAAATATATCAAGTTGTGTGTCACCTTTGAGGTATGCTGAAAAAAGCTCTGTGCCAGGACTGTTTCCTAACTGTTTGTAAATTAAATTGATATTTGAGCATGAGTGTATGATACTACTACAAAAGTATCTCTAAATTCATTTGTACAATCTATTCAATAAAGTAATTTTCAAATTTGACAACAGGAAATGAATATGCATACAGAGGAAGAGGGACAGTCCAGTCCTTTACTCCAACCCTTTACATCTTTCCAACCAGTTTTCATCACATTCAAGATGTTCAATTTTTTAAAGAAAAATTTAAGTCTTCTAAACTGAAAATATTTAGATACAAGTAGCAGTTGTCCTGCTTTTGGTCAGTCTGCAAACACTGGAAACCTTTTTCTGCCCAACTCGCTGATCCAAAGAAGTTTGTTTTGGTGTTTGGGTATATGTTTAAACATAAACCCACATCCAGCTGATTAAGACTTTCTAAGTTCTAGCTATAAAAAGCACCGTGCTCACTGGGAGGATAGAGGAAACTGCGGGTGAAGCTCAGCCCTTCTGGGTAATTGGAACAATTTTGGCTCCGAGCAACAGGGATTCTAACATCAGCCCGCAGACAGTCTGAAACAGTGGGAGGAAGAGCAGATGTGTTTTCCTGTGAAAAGAAGGGAAAAAAAGTATTACACCCACAGCTGTGGCTTTGTATGATTTTAACTTTCTAGAATGGACTTCATTGAATCTTCTCCTATTTTCATAGTGAATCAGGTCAATGCAAGTAATGGACAGTGATGCTTTCTGCCTAATGTTTTTCCTCTACTTCTGTTTTTAGATGATTCAGGGAAATCCTTATGCAGCATGTAAAACTGTAGTATCAAAACAAGGTTATACCTTATGCAAAAATGGGTGACAAGTTTGGCTCATTCATCACTTGTATTTCTGGAAACACAAACTTGATGTCACATCCTCCCAGAAATGAGCTAGTATATAAAGATGACACTATCACCTCATCTTAGCATCTGAGGATGTCCATAATAAGAGTCTGCGCTGCTAAAAGTTAAAGTTACATGAATTCATAGTAACTTCACTACACTAGCTTCACTGATTTCAGCTGCTCTGGTGGGACTTTCAAATCTTTTTAAAGCAAATCAGAAAAAAATCTTCCCACAATTAACTGGTTTTCATTAGGGCAATGCACTTTCATACTAAGCTATAAGAGCAGTTGTCCAAATATGATGAAGTAAAAATAATCCTTGCTGAAACTGACATTTGCATCACTAGACTTTAAGCCTTCTTGGAGCTGCATTTATAATTCTTCACCCAGATTGTGAATAATCAGTAGAAAGTGTGTAGTAAAACTTTCTGAAATAGTAACATTCTGGCAGCACATATTTTATTAAAATAATTTCCCCATATTTGTGCTGATAAAATAAGAAATCATGTAAACATCAATAACAGTTCTCTTCAGACAGAAAAATAAGTGGAAAAGTTATTTCTTCAGGGCAACTTAGAAAAAGAGTCAAATTATAGGGGGAATTAAGCACATGGATGTCCACTAGTTTACTGACCCTGAAAACTCAAACAATTTATTCCAGAGCCACGTACCCTTGAACTCTCAGAGGTTCATTGAGCTATAATTAGAATTTTCTGAAATAATGTAACAGAGAGCAAATAAACAGAACATACAGAAATATGCATTAGTACAACTCTCTTACAGAGTTGTACAAAGGTTCGTTAATAGGAAAAAGATAATGATATTCACAGGAAAGCTGATAAGCTTCTGGTTTGGGAAATCGCACCCTGCTTTTCCTTAAGACAGGCAAGTTGGAGCATTGACTCAACAGCCTGTTCCTTTTATAGAACAGGCTTAATGGAACCAGTTTACTAGCAGTTCTACTCTTCTGTATCTTTTGTGTCCCTAACAGATGGCCACTCCCACTTTTTTAAACACTATTTTAAGATAGTTGAAACTTAAAAGATACAAAAGACAATTTTTCAGACATAAGGGTCTTAGTCACATGATATCCACCAGTCCTTAACCAGGATTTCTGATGATGAACCACATTTTCACACTGTTAGATTACACATTTAAGAATAGTACAGATATTGGATAACTTACAGGCTTATTCACGGTGTATGCAGTCCACAGTGGCATCCAGATGTCATAGCTGTATCCACTCACATACTGATGATGTGAAAGGATGCAGTAGAGATTTTGCTTTTGAAGAACTCTTGGTCTCCCGTATGGCAAATGATTTGAGTTTGCTTTATTTACTAGAATTTAAACAATAATTATTGATTCATTCTTCTATAACATCTTGAATGGTACAACAGTTTAAGAGAGCAGAGAAAAATGTAAATTAAAACATTAATAAATACAAATAAAACCAACAGTAAGGATGGGCATGTGTTTCTTTAAGCTCTTAGCTTCTGAGTGGAATACAAAAAGTAGAAAATAGCTTTCATGTTATGTTTAACATACAGAAGTCATTGTAATATATCAGACTTGCAAATTCTTGTTTCTTAACAATTTCATACCAATATAAATCTTGTGAACCTATCTTGCCAGTGGAGTGCAATTTACATCTTTTTTGACTAGGATAGGAAGCATTACAATGTTTCCTAAAATTTCCAGAAACACCATGAAAAACCACACAAGAATATCTATGGGATTTTTTGACCAGAGAAAGGCAAAATTATGGTTACAAGGTGGGGAACAACAGTTATGGCAAATAGCCTGTAACTTCTCAGTCTTTCTCCAGAGATCACTGAAACCTTTATGTTTTTTTCCCAAGATTTTAATGGGATTCAGATCTTGTTTCTATGCATAATTGTTGCTATAACAGTATCAATTAGCATTTTTAAAGTAATGCAAAGAAAAAGTTATGCTTCCTACTTCACTTTAAATTGTAAATAATATTGCAAAACCTCTCACTGAAACCAAAAATACAAAATCTAAACTAGGCATAAATTTAAAAATATTGCCATTCTTTTCATTTCTTGCTACTTACTGTCTTCTGTAGTGAGATTTAACCTCTCATTTAGTACTGAAACATCCGATATCTGTAAAATATAAGACAATAACTCAGAATAAAACCATAGTTTAGAAAAAAAAAAAAAGGAAAAAAAAGAGAACACACTTGACAAAGATGATTGAAAGATCCCAGAAGCCCCTACTTACATTCACACATGTGCACCCCAGCTCATCTGTGGGATTCAGATAAGAAACTGGACATGAAGAAGGAGATGAGTCTTCATTTGCATGTGAAGGATTGTAAAATGGTGTTTTTAAGAGGTGATTCAAGCTTCCATGTGTTCCGTTGTTTGGTGCCGGTGTAATACGAAGCAAATCTGTTGAAACATTTGGAATTTGTAAATATACTTTAAAGCTATTTTAAGACTAAAATAGCATTTTCAAAAGCTATATTTCCAATTCTATGCATTTCCTACACATTCACTCTAAATACAGAAGAAATAGCTTATTCAGTTATCTAAACTATTATGGTAACTACTACCATCAACTTGCAATTTTCTAGATGAGAAGGTTCGTTTCTGTCTGTCACTGCATAAAGAATTGATAATTATGTATTTGAGTACTGTTGATACAGTTTTATACATGGCCATAACATTCATAAAATCAGAGAATTTAATGCAGACTACAAATCTGATTGCAAACAGATCACATCATGAAGCATACTAGCCTATTGCAGTTTTGTGTGATGCCTTAATCCATATTTTCTAAGGCACATACTTCCTAACTGCTCACTGCTGGTACCGCTTTGGTCTATCTCTTGGTAACTCTCTACAAGATTGTTATTCCAAAATTATTCCACAGGCACCATTTCAACAGCAAACCCATGTGGCAGTAGAGCTTATCTCTGAGTCTTCAGTGGACCCCTTCTGCAATCAGAAACAACCTTCAAAACAGAAAAATTTCTGGCAGTTAATTTTTGGCACTGTGCAGAAGGCAACAGAGCATGGCTTTAGTGTTTTGTGTGAAAAACCTAGCTTCTGAATGAGTTAACTGAATTTTTAATTACTCTTCTTTTAGGTCTTAAAACACTGGTATTTGAAAACGCCCTTGTTTTATCATCTAAAGTACTGGACTGGTTCTACTCACCACACATAAGGTTATAAACCTCGATGTTTTCAAAAGCATCCACTTCTGTTTGCTCTTTAAAGCTTGGGCCATATGCTAAGAATATAGCCTAGATTGTAATAAAACAAAAGTTGATATCTAAAGGAATCCAAATTAAAAAACAATACAGTTGCATTTTATGGAAACAGGGACATTGGAACAAAATGCAGTCTTTTCAGAGTCATAAAAATTAAAATATTGGATTGTTCTGGTAAAGAAGGCAAATTTTGCCCATTGCGTATAATTTGAAGAAAAATGCAAAACATAAAAATTCATTTTTCAGGATACTTTAAACTATATCATTAATTGGGAGAGGCAGAGTTGTTCTTTAATATTTTGATGCATACTTACAAAAAATATTATTTGCTATGTTTCAAATTCACACCTTTTTATGTTTTCATTGCAACAGTCAGTAACAATGACATTTCAACAAATGCAGTTATGACACTCACAGATCCTATCTAAAGGCTAATATTGAGCTAGAAATATAAGCAATGGGGGCTTGGGGGTTACTTTCTTTTTCTTTTCTTTTTCTTTTCCTTTCTTTTCCTTTCTTTTCTCTTCTCTTCTCTTCTCTTCTCTTCTCTTCTCTTCTCTTCTCTTCTCTTCTCTTCTCTTCTCTTCTCTTCTCTTCTCTTCTCTTCTCTTCTCTTCTCTTCTCTTCTCTTCTCTTCTCTTTCTCTCTTTCTCTCTTTCTCTCTTTCTCTCTTTCTCTCTTTCTCTCTTTCTCTCTTTCTCTCTTTCTCAAAAGTGTTTGGGACACTTCAGAACCTATAGCCATGGCCAAGGAGCGGGAAACTGGGGAGACCCATTCCAAGCTCAGCAGAGTCCTACGTCAGTGCCACTGATGGTACAATGTAGTGCTGGGCAGCCCTTGCCATGGTCTGGAACTGTTGTAGAACACTGATACTCCTTACAGTCTCACCCTTATTTCTATTATACTACTTCATAAGCCTCCTGAGCTGCCTGCTGTAAGATACAGGAAACATGACTAAACAGGACAATGATTTGTTCTGAAATAATATTCTTATGTTCCTATAGTAGAAAAGGATTTTTTAAATTTGCTTTTAAAAGACAACATTAAGACATTTTGTTCCTTTTACAGCCAAAAAATTTCGTTAGTCATTGTGACATCAGCATAAGGTGATCTATGATTAAGATTTCCACGTTAACCAGAATTTACTTTTTCTTTCCATACAAACATTCAACACCATTCTGATCGGTATATTGACATATGGTTTTAATATAAAGATCTGGAAGAATCTGATTCTTAGGTACAAACCATGGGACTAGTAGTGGCATGGCCGACCTTACATAAAAGTTCACTTCACAGAAAGTTTGTGAAAAACTAAAAGCTCAAGACTTCAAAATATTTTCACTATAACTGGAAGTAAAAATGAGACAAAACTGCAATGCAAGCTACACTAACATACAGGTTATACAAATTATTTTTTTGCTCTGATGATATGATCAAGTCCTGTAAGATAAGCAGAGACAATGAGACTGAGTTTATTTGGGCACACAGGCTTTCAGATGATCAACTGAACTCCCAGAGCCTAGGGAGATTTTTCAGTCATCGCTTCAGCAAAGGAACGAAAGAATGAAAGAATTCAGTGTCCCATAGCTAAACATAGAATCCTTGTTTTACTGTAGTCTATCTGGCTCTGTGGAGTTAAGGTGAGCCCATACAAGTTCTGCTACAGGATCCCAAGGAAGCAGGCCTTGTAAAGATCAATGAAAGGCAATACAAATATATGGACCCAGTATATGTTCACTCTTTACATGTCTGGGTAACGTGGAAGAAAAAGCACACTGCAAAAACCTAATATATTCTACATTCTGGTGGTTCACCTGGCATATAATGGTTTTCTATATAAGGTGCAAGACTTGAACAGAAATCATCTTACCTCCATACTTTTAAATTCATTGTTATAGCCATGGTTACCCCTATCACAATTTGTGTAAGTTCCGTCCCTAAGGAAAAACCATCACATAGTATAAATAAAAATGCCACAAATAGAACCAGTTGATAACAGTCATCCTGAATCACTGGACCCTGGATCATGTCTTAAGAACTGACTCCGACATAATATTGTAGTACTTTTTGCTCATCCAGTGTTCACTTCTATGAAGATCTTTTTCTCCTGTAACAGAGATTGCTATAGACAAAAATAAAGTATCTTAGGTCTCTACTGAGTGTATAGTGGATTCAAAATTAACTGAAAAAAATAGGTATCTTTGAACTGAGGCATTCACCTAGATACTAGTTTCAGAACAAGTCCAATTTACTTAGGAAGAATTCATCAGTTATATTCTGTGGTATCTGCATTTTAATAAAAAACTTATAATGGGAGAACACCGTTGTTAGCCTCTGTGGAACAATATAAATAAGACTGCAAGGGATTTTGTCTTACATTTTCACCATGGATTCTAAAGGATGAAGAAGAGATGTGGATGCGTGGGGGGTTTACAGAATTAATAACTGAGTTATAATGACTAACACTTGTTTTAATTTACCCGTTGCTAAGAAACATGGAAAGATAAAGAGACAGTCATCCCATACTGATTCAATGCACAGCTGTCAAGCACATGTATCCTGTTTTCAGAGGTGCAATAATGTTTGAGCACAGTTTAAAAGAGGATGAATACGAGACTTTTCAGTGCACGTTTCTTTTTATATGTCCAGGACAATTATTTGGTTGCATCAAAACAAGCAATGAAGTTATATACTGATCAGGCTGTTTCAAGGGTCTTGAAATTCCATGTTGGCTCATGCTTCTACTGCAACACTGTAGCTCAGTAAATATGGTATTTCTACTAACACCACAGCTTTTGTATCGAGTTTTCAAAGCCTCAGGACTAAGGCTTGTTTGAACTGCTCTTGACTTGCTCAGAGCTATATTTTTATTGTTTAGCTCTTACAGCAATTTTCTGTAATGACAAGGTGGTTATGTCTACTTTGTTATCTTATCAGCATATCTCTGCATGGCAAAGACATAGTTTTTATATAAACAGCAGCAACCACCAGTTATTCTGTGTAGAATGGAGACCCCAAGGCCAGAAACAACTCACCGATGGACAATTAAAAAAACGCAGATCTGGAACTGAGCAAAGCCAGGCTTAGAGGTAAGAAAGAGAAAAAAAGAACAAATATCTAACACATGTAGAATGCACCATATCTAGTGAACTGAGATGTCATGTTAACTTGCAGGCCAGTGAAGAATGAGATAGCTGTAGTGTTAGCATACATATAGGAAGGACTCCATTCAGATCACAGAGTGAGGAAGAAGAAACATAGACATCATATTCCTCCTGATGAAGGACACATGATGCTGATTACCGGCCATATCCACACATGCACCAGAATGAAGCCATCGACCTTAGGAGGCAGAAGGGTGGTGGAGAGGTGACCGTAACACCAGGAAAGGGGCTGGATACTAAGAAGGCTTTGTATAACAATTTTAACTGCATTATTTTAGAAACTCTTTCTATGTAGTAGTATTCACTTCTTGATTTTCATTATTCTTCCTTTTTTTTTTCTGTAAAAATTTGATCTGGAGTAATGATGATTCTTTTATTAGACTGTTAAGATTCAAATCATACTAATAATACATTCTAGGCTTTATATATAAGCCGTTTTCCCTTTTTACACATAGTGAGACTTTAAATGTAGCAAACAGAAATGGAACAAGTCTAAAGCAAAACAGGAAATTAGGCAGCTGTGAGGGAAATTAAAAGGATGAGGATGGGGTGAAAAACATAATATAACACTCACAAAGATAAAAGGCACAAAAATTACATTACCTCACAGCCAGCCACTGTTGATCCACCAAAAGATGAACTTTATCAATACGAATGTTGTTAGCATAGTGGAATCGTTTTGGCAAGTCAGGCGTCAGATAAGGCTTGAAGTGCTGAGGAGATCTTTTGCACTGTGCAAGAGGAAACAGCCCAGTCATGAGTTTTGCTCAGTGTCAAAAATAAACCCATCATTCAAAATTATCACAAACATCTTAGTGAAAGGAATGTAAGCACAAATCACGTTATTCACAGATAGCTTCTCAGATAACCTGCAGATCTAATTTTTGGCCCAAGAAGCAATGAAAGGAAAAGCAGCTTTTTTTGGAATTGTTTGAAAATACACTATTATAATGTGTATAGCAAGTTCACAAATACTGTGGTAAAAGTACTCCTAAGGATCAAAGACATTTAGCAGTCATGTTTAGTCTATATGTCCATATTAATGTAACTGGCATCTAGTATGTAAGATTATAGTATACAAGAGAAGGTTCCCTGGCAGTTTATATGTGCCATCTTCTATTATTTCACCATTCAATAAATAACTAAGAAAACCAAGTAGAAATAATGTGGCACAGTCCAGGCTTCCAGTTGCAAGACCGAACATGTACTCTCACGCCATGTAAATGTTCAATGCTCAGCTGTTAGCTAAAGCCTTTAGCTTTTACATCCACATTTAATGTGTTAATATAACTGTTGTGTTAGCAGACACGCCATGAGTGAGTTTGGCATTGAGAGCCCAATGACAACCACATGACATGTTGGCAGAGTTTTAACCACCTATGGCCATCAGGAGCCATTCCAGCTGGCTGCAAGCATGGCAATGTTTCAGAAGTGTTGCTCCTGATCAGGAATCCAGCATTGGGACAACATAGAACTTCTAAACTGCTGAGGGAAGAGCTGCTCAGACGCTGGGTAAGCCAGAGAAGTGGATCTCTTTTACCACACAGGCTGTACAAACTATAGCATGCTTGGAGTCTGCTCTGACATCTTCACCTCCAAGTACTAGAGTCATATACTCTGCACAGGATGACACGACCATGTGAAATGAGAGTGCCTGGGTATTCATGAAAGAAGCATAGTGGAATCCATGAACGTGAAAAAGAAGGATTCAGTGGGTTTTCGAGCCAAGGAGAGGAGGTCATTCTACAAAGGGTAGTCTGATTGAAGGGGAAAATACAGTAAATCAACATATAATATGACTCTATGTATATTAAATAGCAATTAATATACAACACACAACTCTCTTCTTTGCCCAAACCCCTAGTTCTAAGAACTTGTAAGGGACAAAATACAGAAGCTCTAAGTATTCATTAACAGAAAAGGAAAGAGGAAGTGTCCTGACACCACGCTATTACTGTAAGGTCTGTAACTATTAGCAGCTGCAGCTGGGGTTGAGAACTTGCGAATTGTGCTATTCCTCTCGTACTAATGTTCTTTGATATGACAGGCTCCACATCATACGATGGAGTAGGGGATATAGCACTGAAAAAACTCCTTCTGCTGCTCTTAACCACACCTACTTTGGATGCTGGGGAATCAAGGACGTGTTCTTAGGTATTCAGAATCAAGAAAAATCAGGAATGTTCACTGCCCTTTAGACTTCAGTGGCAGGCAAAAGCAACATGTCATATTGCGCAACTGAGTTGTTCAACAGGTTAAAGGAAGACCTCTAGTGGTGATTTATGAGAAATATACCTAGCTGAGACAGCCCAGCATATTGCTAAACTGAGAGCATTTATTCTAAAAGTATCAGAATACCTGTCTATTGCTTGGCCTAGCACTCATCACAGAATACAAAACAAACTGGCAGTGAAGGAAAGAATGGAAAATTATGACAATACATAAAAAGCAAGCAGTTTAAATGTTTAACTCACTGTAAATTATAAATGCATAGAAATACAAGTAGACAACTCTCCTACAAGCATTTTAGCTTGTCCACTACATTCATCCGGCATGTATTAAAGCATATCTCAAACTACAAAAAGGAAAAAAAAAAAGCTTGGCCTTCCTAGCTTTGCATTCTGTTCTGCACTCCTTTGTTTGTACCCGCTTTAGAACTCAATTGTCAGGAGTGTACCCACAAGGATTAATGGTCTACGTGGGAGACACAGACAAGCTTGGACCTGGCCTGAAGTGCTACATCCACCCAGTATGGCAGACACCCCAGCAGAACTATCAGGATGGGGCCCAGAGATAGTGCAGCATACCTAACAGCACTACAAAAGTAATACATCATAAAAGATCCTAAAAGAGTCATACTGCCTCATGTCAAAGACCCATCTTGCCTAGTACTCTGTTTCCAATCAGATCTCCAAAATGTTCAGAATCAGATACTTAGAGAAAGTGTGGAAAAACAAGTCAAGTATTGAATGAACCTTCTTTCTTGTACCTGCTCAGTTTACTCTAGGCCTCAGGGATTTCTTAAGTTAGAGCTTGCTTGCGGATCATGTTTAATAGCCCTTACAGACCTGTCCTCCATTAGTTTGTCTAAAATGCTCCCTTTCCATTTATATTTCCAGCCTCTGCAGCACATAGTGTCAATATGCTCTACAATAGCATTATCTGTTGCATGGAAAAGTTGTGTTAACCTAGCCTGGGTGCAGTATTTGTGGTCCAGACCTAACAGGTGCCTACTATCAAAAGCATCTCTGTGCTGTATTACATTATATAGTGAAGGTATACCCTATTTTCTCCTCATGAAGCCAGCCACTTCTCATTCAAAGTGAAGTTCAGAAAATTCTTTTGCTCTGAACAGAGATCACTCATGGCAAACCTTTATGTATCATCTTTCAACAACTTGCAGGACTGCCTCCTATGGTACACCAGAGTCAGCACACTATTGAAACTGGCACTGTAGTCTCAGTCTTTCATGAGTTGTGCTTTTTGATCAGACTCTTATATAAGAGGAACTATGAGGAAAAACTATGAAAATATTTACTCACTGTGAGGTTTTTAACAATTCCTTCTGAGTCAACTGTTAAAAAAAGAAAATATGAATTAACATACATTCAAACAGTTGAAGGTCCAAAGCCTCATGAGAAAAATTTCAACATGATTTTTGTCTATAAAATTGAATTCCTTCAATAGCCTGGGAAGATTATGGTAACCATAACCTTCCATGGGTAGGAATTTTATGTTTCCAAAGCTACTTTGGGTACATCAAGACAGACTGTAGAAAACTGCTGTAGGGATGACTGCCTACACCTAAATCTGATATCTCATCAGAACCAAATTTTCTTCTCCCACCTAACCTCTGTTTGAGGTATAACCTTTTTTACATTGAAGTGGACCTGGAGCACATGTCTTGTATTCCACTTCCAGCAGCAGTCACAGAGAAAAATCCAGTGTGTCTTGGTACTTTCACTTTCTTCAAAGAGTGACATTAACCTTTTGACATTAGCTTTCTAAAAATAAATCTGAGCACTTTACAGAAGGAAAATTCCTTCAGAAAAAGTAAGACTATTAGAGGAAATGAGACAACAACTATATTGAGATTAAGACGTGTACAAGACATCATTCTCCTCTCCTTTGCTTATTACTCTGTTCCTATCTGACTTAGACTGTGTTCTACTTGAACCAAGGAAAGTCTGCTTTATGTTGTGCCTACAAATATAAATCTGTAAATCTACAAATATAAATCTGCTCCATATTGTGCCTACAAGTATAAGTACAAATAAAAAAGATAAATAAAAATACAATGGGATCCCAGCTCTTATTTGAGATCTGCAGAATTATGACTTTCGGAATACTTTATTAATTCTATAAACTTACTAAACAGAGCACTTGCATGGTTTTATCTCTCTCGATTTGTTTCCTCGATATGGAAAGCTTTAGGTTTTTTCTTTTCTTGTTTGTTGGTTTTCTCTCTGGTACCACAGTATCTATTCCAAGTCAGAGTCAGCTTGCATGGTTTCAATTTTGTGTTCTTCTGTGATACTAGCTAAAGGGCTCAACTGAGGCTTAAATCCCACTGTAATAAGATTCAGATTCCATAACTTTGTAGACACAGTTAGAAATAAATAGTCACTGCTTCAAAAAGGCTGACTCTGCCAATGTTGCACAAGAACTCGGTGAAGAGCAATGCGCTTACGAAACACTTGAAGTTCCACTTCAAAACAATAAAACTATCTTTACTTGATCTTTCCACATTGCCAAGAAAATGCAAATCAGAGTCTGCAACAAGCTTTTCTAACCTTCAATTTCATCTAAAGGCATCGCTCTTGCAAAAAACAAAACCAAAACACAACAAACTTCCATGGATGTTTAAGCCAGGTTAAGTGAAACAGAAGGCCTTTTACTCTGCTGATTACTACTGATTATCCATTTTTCCTATTTATTTATTTATTTCCTGCTATATTGACTGTGAAATCCCAGGATTAGTCCACACTTACAGGTAAAATAGTTATCTGGAACATTCCTTGCTCGAATGCGAGCTGCAGGCCCAGCATACATATAGAAATCAATCTGTTTGAAGTAATTAGTCATATATTCTAATTGTTTGCAGTAGGTCATGTCCATCCCTAAAGAACAATATAGAAAAAGTTATTTTTTATGTATAATGTATAGCAAAGAATATAAAGTGAACTTTAAAATAGATTGAAACTATTAAGCACACATATTACTTGGAGGAAGAAAATAATAACTCAGTAAAATTTACATTGAAAAAGAACTATATACATTACCATGATCAGCTAAAACAATGAGGTTTACACATTTGTGCAGGTTTCTTTGTTTAAGTCCTTCCATTAGCATCCCCAGTGCTTGATCTGCAAGCTGTAAGGCTTTGATTACCTGTGAGATAAACCAGCTTCATTAGAATTTTTCTTTCTGATTTCAAGTTCTCACTTAAATGTAATCATCGAAGCCTGAAAAGTTAACCTTTCTGCCAGTTTTCAGGTTCTTAATATTGCAGCTTCTTTCCTTTTTCCATCACTACTAGAGTATAGATGTGCAGAATTCTGCTACTGTACTGCAGAATATGTGACTTTAAAAAAGACTCACTTTTTTTCTACTACCTCAGAAAAATTGAACCTTAAAATGTTTATTGAAAGAAAAAAAATAACACATTCAAATCAAATTTGTTTCTTACTCTAAAATGTATATAAAATATCAGATTTATAACATCAAATACAATTTTTGTTGTAGTATGAACATGTCATTGTATCAACAATAAGCAGCATTTCAAAAATATTTACACACATGTATTATCTATAGGACCAGCATAGCATCCAAGAAGGCAACATGTCCTCTCATCTGTACAGTCACTTTAAGCTTCCTACAGAAAGCCATCGACCACCACTGAAGTAATATGGCAGAAATACAGCACAACCCACCCTGCAGCCATTCCCAGAGGATGGTTCTTCCCCACTTGGTGCTGCTAACTTACAGTCTTCCTGTAAGTCCTACAGTATGGACGACATCTGACTGTGACAGCTCCACATCCGAGCACTTGCACCCTTCTTGTTCCCCTAACTCTGCCGCACTCTCTTGAACGTCTTGTGTGCACAGGCAACATACACAAATACAATTACACATGCACAATTACACATATGGTAATGGGGCCTCAAGCCCTTTATGTAAAAGATAAATGGAGTTTCTAGTTAGGCAGCCTAAAACTATCCTACATAGAGTTTTTCTGTCCCTGTCCACTACAGCAAGGCCTTTTGCTGAAGACCATTTTCAAATATATTAAACAAGACCATTCTAGGATAAGTGTTAAGTCCTAAGCTCCTTAAAGACTGAACTTTTTGCCTGCATGCAAAATTTTGGGTTACAAATTAACAACCATTAAATCACAGTGTTAAGAATAAATAAAAGACAGTTCTGAGAATTTTCCAGTCCATATTCTTCCAAATATCACTTGGCAATAAAATTAAAGTTTTGTCTAAACACATCCATTAAAATTACTTCTAATAGCATGAGCTGAAATGATTTTCTGCCAGACTTCTTGGTTTACAGCTCTTTCAATTCACACACATTGTTGGAATCATAACAGTGGGCTCAACCACATGCCAGAGTTCTTAATAAAAAATCATAAAACAGTCACAATAATTGTTGAGCTATTGTCCTTTCCAAATTTATAAGTTGATCAAGTTCCTAGTACAGCACCATTTCTAGTGTGATTTAGTCTAAGAAAAACACAAAAACTACTTACACCACCACTAACTGGTCCAAATGAATGTCCAGAAGAATCTGGTTCTTCAATGTATAAAGTGTAGAAATCAGGTCTTGAGTTAGAAATAAATAAGAATGAAATATTACAAAAATTTGGAAAGAGCATTTCAAAAGAACATTTTCATTAAAAAAAAAAAACACACACAAAAAGCCTCTCAAACAAACAAACAAACAAAAAAAAAAGAACAAACCTTAAAACAGAATTAGAAATAACTTATTTAAACCTTAATAAAAGTACATACAGCAAATGAAATCATTCAGCTTCCTCTGAGGTTTTTAATTAATTGACACGGACTCTTTGAAGTTACAATTTCAGAAACAGTATCCAACACCTTTAGTTGGTACCCAGAAATCCATCTGAAAAACTTCAAGATATCAGACAGCAAAGTGAGCTGTTCCTTTTTGAGATATAAGTGGAACTACCATCTAAAGGTTCTCTACCTGATTAAGCAGTGAGGCTCTAGAGAGCATCTCCTAACTGCAAATATATTAGAAACTTGTTAACAGATTATCATATCAAAAGGTTTTGCTTGCTTATATGTCACAAAGTTGAGCACCACAGTCAGTACTGACACCTACTTTTCATTTTGTATTACTGCCTGCAGTTACTTTCAGTATTTAAATTTTCTTGTGCAATAACTTTCACATAAAATTGTTCCTCCATACAGGTAGACTAGAAACTGAATGTTCCATGTTTCCTCTAGGTCATGCACCATGGAAAAAGACACAGCAATAGAAGAAAACTTATACAACAGTACATCCCATTTATATATGTGTGTACTTTTAAACCTTTTGTATCTATTATCTTACCCTGAAAATTATCTATACTTCCAGAATAGGCTTAAGTTCAACAAATTATCATTTGAGATGGGGAGAAGGATTCCAGGTTTCACCAACACCAATAGAAATTTCAACTGCTAAGCATTAAAACCTTTCTAAGCTATATTTTCACAAACCAGCTAGATATTACTGTTACCTCTCAGATTTTGTATTATCAAGCCATTTCAATACTTTTGAAATCCTCTGTTCATAGGGCATTGAGCTGAAAAAAAAACATAAGATGTTAACAAGGCTTTTCTGATAAGCCCTTCTAATTCTAACATACAGAGAAAGTGTCTAACCTCTAATCATATAGTAAAGTCACAGATTTAGATATCAAGAATAATTTGTCTTAACAAGGTCCTAGTTATCAGTTTTATTATTCTCATTTTTGATTGAATGTAACTCACTTTTAACAGTAAATTAGACAGATCCTGATTTTTCAAACAGAAACACAAGAGGTTGGTGGACTACTGATATATTTATAATTAAATACATGCAAAGCAGAGATTTCACATTCAGAACATAAACCTGAAGTACAAGTCAGAATAACTTTTATTCTTTCCATCATAAATAAACCTCAAACTTTCATATTTTTAAAGCAAGTAATGTCCCCAGCAAAATCTTTGTGAGGTCATGCTTTCTCTCCTATGAAGGAATTCACCCATTAACAGCTTTGCTTTCCCCGACATTATGCACAAGCTTTATGTTAGTTACCTACAGTACTCAGGTGTCTTCTGAGTACCAATCCTACACATCACTGCAAAACCTTTGTTATCTATAAAGACTTGCAGTTATATACTTGCTTTAGATTGTCTTTGTAAATATGAAGAATCATGGGAGAATTACTGAAATGACAGAAATTTACAAATAATTTACTGATATCAATGGGTTCCATAAGAAAGAAAAAAGAAAAAAAGAAAAAAACACTATTAAGATAATTGCTATATTTTCACCTGTATAACATGTGAATTAACTAGACAAAACATACAGAACTGTGATTCAGCAGCACCGTGCACATTATCATACAAGCAAGACAAGAAGCACCTCTTTCTTCAGTAGCTTCCCTATCCAGAATCCTCTCTTCACTTACTTTCTGCCTTCTATAGCCTCTTCCCAAGGCTTCCAAGTTTGTGTTCATTATGTTAGGTTATAAGTTATCTGAAAGGTTATTATACAAGTACCTTTAAAGGGCTATATAGTGTGTGGAGATTTTATGGGTGGAAATATGGTAATCTTTGGTATAGTGTAGCAGTGACTACTAACGAGTTACAGGACGCTTTCCTGGTGGGAGGTCAGTGGTTTGCAGTTGGCCGAAACTTTCAAAACTGTCTAGAAGTGGAGAATATATAGTACCCTTTGACTTTCTCATTGTGAATACCCTAAATGGTTTTGAAAATTTCAACTATTACTGGTAGTTGCATGGCAAAACCAGGAGAATGTGACATGGCGCCTTTCTCTCAGACTGTTGTTTAAAAATCTTGTAGTTTAAAAATCATTTCTTTCAAGTTTCATACGGCAATTTGGATATCTGGAGTAATTTACAGGAATTTACTACGAGCCCTAGAAAAACTTACCCGTTGTATAATTCATACAAGGTGGGATATGTTCCATTAATTGGAACATCAGAGCCTGGCCAAAACAAAGTGCCTGCTTTCAAATTTTGGTACATTGCTGTCAGCCAGGCCTATGGGTAAAGATACAAACAAATTATTTCATGGCATTTACACCACTGGAGCACCTCAGATCACCCAAGTAAAGATACATAATTGGATTAGAAATATGGGCTGCAAGCATGCATTTCTCTTTATTTTTTCACACATCACAGTTGCCAGAATGTTGTCATTTCTTGGGTATTCACATAGAAAAATATCATACAGGTATTTCCATAATTGGTAACAGGTAATGACCTTTTTTCCTGTGTTAAACACCAGTGGAATGGATCATGAAGATGCAAGAACGGTTCAAAGCTGCATCAAGGATGTTCAGATTTGACAGTAGGAGGCTTTTCTTTACCGAAAGGGTGGTTGAACACTGGAAGCCTGTCAGTGTTCAGAAGACATTTGGACAATATCCCTAATAGTAGGTCCCTTCCAACTGAAATAGTCTATTCTATTCTGTAAATAAATATATAAATATATATTAAGTAGACATGCTAATACTACGTGCGGATTTTTATATTTTTGTACTGTTATTACAGCTCGTATTTCTAGTAACTTAATAATATTAATCATAACCATAGGTACACCATGGGGTGTTTTATGAAATGTGCCATGACTTATTTTGCTGTTCATTTTGCTGGAAATTAAGCTCTTTGCTATTCTCTTTCTTGTTTTTATATACCTGGACTTCGTAAGTGTATTTGTAAATGGATACAATTTGTAAGTAGATTTTTAGATTTCATTTTGTAGCTAGTTGTCGGAAAAAAAACAAACATGACCATAAAACCGTATCAAAATTTTACTGTGGCTTCCAGTGGCAAGAGATCTATTCCAATCCCAGGCAAATTATTTAAGTCTTTTTTACTAACTGTCACATTAAGTGAAATTTTTAATTCTCAGAATTAACATTTTAGGAGTTCTTCTACTTTTATAGTAAGTGAACTGTTTTGTAGGCAGTCTATAACACAAAGCCTACAGGATATTTAGCTTGTACTGCAAATATATGACACAGATTTGCATCTTATTATCTTGTTTTGTCTTATAATTTAGCCCATGAACCACTCTAGACATAAAAGAATACCACGATGAGAAAGAAACCTACTGGCTGTCCCTTCCACCATGAAGGATTGGACATTTCTGTCCCCGACAGTGAGAAATGCTTGTTCAAGTTTACATCATACATGGAGTTATCAATAATACCATGAGATTCTGGATACAATCCCTGCAAAATGAAAAGAAACAAAAAAGACAGTGAATCTTGAAATCAAATGGAGACTAAACTATGATGCAATGCACACTGTTGTTGTGTTGCAATTATTTTAAGGCTGTTTTATCACAGGAACAGAACACACTCTCCTAACCCACACACATCATCAGATTCCTGCTGATGAATTCAGTGTGCCTCTCATGTTCCCTTGAGTTTCCCTGTTTCCTCCCCAGCTCAATTAAAACCTGATATGCTATAGATTAAGTACTATATATGTCATGCAGCTGTATCTCAGCTGCCAAACCCATCCTAACACTCACCCTCCTCAAAGGGCTGTGTCTTCATCCATATTCAGCCATATCCAACTAGACTGACAAATATCAGGAGTAACTGATTCACAGGCCAGAATCAGATAGCATACACGTATGGCCACATAGATCATGCCCACAGGTCTTATCTCAGCATCTCTCTCTTTTCCTCCTATAGCTTCAGTTCCCATGTCCCACAAAAAGATTGGCACCACAATCTTTTCTATGTCAGCCAGATAATGAAAAGGAAAAATAGCAAATTCTCACTTACTGTGACAATAGTATAGTGGTTTGGAAAGGTTTTTGTAGGATAAACAGCTCTCATGTATTTTGAATGTGTGCCACATGTTTCTGCAACAGATCATGGAATGAATATAATTTTTCTTTTAATTGACAGTCTTAAAAAACAAATCAAAACAACAAAAAAAATAAAGTCAGTTGCTCTGGTATTAGAGGGGAAATGTGACTCCAAATTAAGACGCATACATTGTGGTATCTCCTTGTAAGTTGGGCCTCCCATCCCATTGCAGTCAATAGACTCTGGACACTCGATTCAGCTGTCTAAAACCTATACACCTCAGGCCATTTGAGACGTGTTTATTGAACCTGCCTGGCCTTCAGATGCTGCTCCTACATCCTGTCTGCCAACCCAAATGAGTGTCTCAGATACTTCTGAGACCCAAAATGGCACCAGAAGTATATGTTTATGCAATGAGACTGAAGTCTCAGGTCATCAGAGATATCTTGCAGGGCTGTTTGGTGACCACATACATGGGAAGGACTCAGTTGCTCAAACCCTGTAGTCTGGTGCCATTTGAGATACACTCAGATATCCAAGACATCTGCATGAAAGAAGGCAGTTTTGATGGAAGATCACTGGGAGACCTGGTGTTTCTGACACAGCTGCTGAAGGCCACCTAGGAGAGGCTACCACACTCTGAAGTGTACTAGAAATCCAGGTTAAGGCAAAAATTTGTCCTGTGGCACCCTCTGTTGGTTGAGCTGACTTGCTTCTAGGCTTTTGAACTGGGCTGTATAGACTGTACTAAGCACAAATGCACTGACTACAATAAGCATGCAGACATCTCACATGCAGACACCTCCAAGAACACGTATCTAAATGTACGTGTCCTGCTCTGTAGGGAATCCCACCCCAGGTGACCTACCTTTATCTCCAAACATTGCATCACTTTTCAGCAATCCAAGGCACTTACCACACCTGAACATCTCTAATCCACTGTAGTATCCATCTTACTTACACACAGAACAAAGAAGCCTTACTGCCATTTTTTAATCTAACTCAGGTAGAGAAACAGTTCCGTATTAAGCTGTAAGTCAGATGATTATTTGATTCACACTCAAACACACTTTATTATTTGATGTACGGTGTTTCAATCAAAGAACAGAAACTGATTTTAACTGAACAACTTCAACTAAACAATGAAAGCCTGAAATTATTTTACAAAACTGTTCTGGTGCAGTACAGAAAAAAAAAAAGGCTTAAAGATTGTTTAAAGAAGGTCTGAAAAATTGACAAACACATGAGAGACTCAGCATATTTTTTAATTGATTTCTCTTGAATGGCAAAGGAACTACATTCATAGTGCATATATTCTATAAAAACTAGCTTGATTAGCTCTACTGGAAGTCCTTGATCAATGGAGTTGATAGAGAAGAAATATTTTATGCTACAAATGAGCACTGACTTGTGGCTGCATGATTTTTTCACTGATTCAAGTTCCTTCCAATGTCAGAATGGCATCAAAGCATAAAGTATTTGCAGAAGAAGTCAGGTTTACACACTGCTTCAAGTTCAGACCTCTGCATACCCTCATTATTCACAAATAAGATTTTAAAGTATTCAGTAAAATGTAGTACTTTGTAGCATTCATGTGAAGTTTTCAAATGACCACAATAGAAGCAGAATATGATAAATTCAGAACAGATATGAACACTGTCAATTTAGACTATTACTTCTGAGAAGAAATGAATAAACATACAGACATTTTGTCCAGGTACAAAATGTATCAAGAGCTGAGCTCTGAAACAGTAAGGAAATTTTAACTAAGTGTGCACTAATGGGTCTCTCTTTTTAGAGCCCTTTACAGCACAAGCTAAATATCTTCAACTTACTCTTTCTCTCAATATTCAGAAATACTGGGACACAGCTACTTGAACCTTACTGCAATCACATCAATATATTAAATGATACCTATATGTAAATTACATTGCATTTAAATCTAATATAGTAATATTCACCAATATACTTTTAAGTATGCAACTTCTCTTTAATAACTTAAAATATCTGATTTGAAAAAGTGTATATTTGAGGAAATTTTCCAATAACCTAATGCATTTTCTCTTCATATTATACATTAACGATGATCTTCTTATCAGCTAGAATTTTTCAATGGAGTAAAGAGAATGCAGGAAATCCTTCTCTGGCAGTTTTTTTCAGTCTTAAACTGTATTTGAATGTATATTTTAAACTACTTAATAAAAAGCTGCTGACCAGTATTAGAGGCCTTGTTAAGAAAAGTCCTGTTTCCTGTGTCCTCAAATACAAGCATTAATATAGAACATATGATGAAAATATACAACTGATGAGGGAGACTTGGTTTGTGATTTTCTTATTGCTGACTAACACATACGCATGACAGGAGCAAAAGGGACTGGATAGGTTTCATGTAGACTTTTAAAGAAAATAGTCAAAGCAGTCTTGGTAACTTACGGAGTTTTTCAATATTTGGCAGCAAAGAACTCCAAGTTTGCAAGTATTCTGCTCTAAACCCATCCATTGAAAACAGGATAAGTGGTGGCAGATCAAACCTACAGGAAAATATGAGTTTGTCATTGTAAAGGAGTTTGGAGAGTTGGTGACTTGTTAAGATCTTTAACACCACCATAAATTCTACTTTTTAAAGTGGGAACCAGAATTACCATGTACTTCCCAGAACTAATATCACAGTGTGAGATAAATAAATAGTTCAATTTTGAGAGCAAATACATAGTCCTCCTGAAAAAAAATCATGGACAAATAAAACACAAGTAAACACAGTAACATGGCATATATAGAATATAGCAGTAGTATTTGCAGAATAAACCACACTATATATTGAACCTAGGAAATATACAGAATATATTTTTGTAGAATAAAATGCAGTATATATAGAACCTAGGAAAACAAATTGGGTTTTGTTAATATTTTTATTAAAAATACAAATACAAATAAATACCTATGCTGCTGACTAGCATCCAAATACAATCCCAGAGTACAGAACAGTCAAAGTACCTCTGTACACAGTAACAGTTTGAACTCTGTCTCTTGTCTCTCAATGCATCTTAAAAAACCTCTCAAGGCAGCTGCACAAGGACTGTAAAATTAGAGCAATAACCCAGCAAGCGGTTTGGGTCACTTGGCCTCAGTGCTGGGAAACTCAGTATCTTTGCAACGCCAGGTTCGTGCTGAGCCCGTACCTTACCACATCACTAAGCAGTCCATGTTCTTTGTAGATTATATCTTTCGAGTTTCCCAGCTCTTATGGTGCTGGAGAAAAGTTCTTTGCCTCAAGGCCCCTGACAGACTGAACTCAAAGCTACAAAAGAAACACAGCATCTACCGATGTGCTGAGGGTGAGACTTCACATACAGAAACAAGGATAAAAGCCTCAGATCTGAGTTCCTACTGTAGGTATGAGTAAACAGGCACAAACTGCAGCTGATCTCCAGAACAGTGTTGAAATTCTTGTTATAAAAATTCTAACTAGGAGGTACTAGCTGTGAAAATAAACCTTGAAGTTATTAAATATCCTTTCTATTAACCAACCTAAAAGGACTCCTAAAGAAAAATGCATTAGCAGTTATAAAGTGCCGGTGCTATAGAATCTTTTTTCATAACATCAAGTGACAAAAATCAGTAGGATTAAGGCATCTAGTTCTACAAATTTAGTCTTTTTGTTAAACACCTTTATAGATTCTTCAGTCTTCTCAGAAACAGATAAAGAAAGATAAAAATTGTAAACATGCCATCAAATTAAAAATGTAGTTTGAAGTAGGCTTCACTACACGTAGTATCTATAATAAACCCAAATATGTGTAATTTATAGGAATGGTTTGCTAAATAAGTCTGGAAAATACTGGGGGAGAAAATAATTAATAAAACTCATTTTCTGATAACTGACTCCAAACCACTTCTTGAATAATACTTAAGAGTGATAACTATTAAAAAAAAATTTATGTATCCACATAAAAAAGTAATCACCACCCCCGTTCTTTTCTCATTCACAGTGATCTTTCCAAAGCATGGAACTATACTGGCACTTTGTATAAAACTAGTTTGTATAAAACAGCATCCTGATTGGAATCTGAAATTAAACAGAGCTTTATATAGCAATGCTGTTAACAGCACTTAAAGAAGCCCTCCTCCACTAGTTTCTGAGCTTTAGCCTATGAAACTGTGTTAACTCAGCAAGTTATTTGTTAACTGAAAAAATATATTGTTATACCTATGTTGGGAGATGCATACAGGGACCCATGAAGAGGCCACAATAGTAAAGGTATTATTATTATTATAACTAAACTAAATTGGCAGTACAATAGACAGAAAAATGGATAACATCACAAATACCATAATTGAACTAGAAAATAATCAATTTTTCTTTGAGAACAACTTTTAAAATTGTGTTTCTGTCTAACCTCTACCTGTGATTCTGCAATATTGCTCAAATAGGAAAATATCTAATGGTGGGCTTTGGAATGACCATGTTCTATCTTTTGTAGATATACGGCTACTTTCATAGCTTCTTTTTCATCACACCTTTCTTCCCACAGATGATTCAAGTAAAAAACCCCTGTTACTTAGATAAAGAACTGCAGTCACAGATTCTAACAGTTATTATAGCTTGCATAGGGCGATTTCCCTGAATTGTCAGATAATATAAAGTAGACTATGAACAATTCGTGATACATGAACCTTGAGATAACTCTAACAATTTTTCCAGGTCTTTGCATACTGACTTTCAAGCTGAACTCCTGTACTCTGCTCTAATCTGTAAATGATAAATGAATGTGCAACAAAATGACAAAGGTTTCAGAAAGCAAAAACATCGCTATCCACAAACTGCTTCTGTAGAATATTCCTTAGGGCAGGAACTTTATTCTCAGTAAATATGAAAACCTCAGGAAGACCTCCTTCAGCCACTGGAGTATTTCTGACCATCACCATTTTATTTGCTAAGAAGACAAAATTATTTTATCCTACCCAGTTGGACACTGAGGAGTTTCAAGTGATACACATGGTTCTTCTACCCAAGGTATTTCACCTAAAAGGACAAAAGGAAATACTGAGTCAGCATTTAAAAACCCCACACAAATAACAAAGCAGCTTCCTGGTTGATCTTTCTAGAGCTCTTCCTGGTACTTTTTCTGCTTCAATACAGAATTATAGAAACATATGGTTAAAGAGGCCTTCAGAAATCATTTAGTGCAAGCTATTAGGCCCTCAAACCCTGGAAGGTATAATGGTTAAACATGTAAGTTATAAATAAAGCACATGTACTACACAGACAAGGAAACAAACAAAATGGATTTGAAATCCCTGTGAAATCTTAGCCCAAGTTGTATCTGGTTTTAAATGGAAAACATTTAAACTGTACCCTGTCCACACTGGATTAGTCTTCTTTTTTTGCAGATATCATTTACACATTTAGACATGATTGCCAGGGCTCCCTTTAGTTTTTTGTTGGTTTTGTTGGTGGTGGTGGTTTTTTAAGTGAAAAGAACCAAAACTGCTTCAATCTTTCCTTGTTGACCATGGCTTCCAAATTTCAATAGATTCTTTCTGTTCTCCTTTTGATATTCTCCACCTGTTTCATAGCTATACTCATTTATGATTAAATTTGACCATCTCTTTGGAAGAAATAAGGGAGGTCAATGAGAGAAGAAAGAAGGAAAGCATCCAAGGGAAAAAATATAAAGAAAAGAGAAGACAGTAGCTCTTGAAGTTCACAGCTCACCACAGAAAGCTTCTATCCCAGCAACAAGCCAAAGGCAAGGATGTACAGTGACCTCAACTAGGTCAGCTCAATCAATTTAGCACCTAGTCAAACTCCTAATCGCTTTTAGCTTTAATTACATTTAGGTGACAAATACAATTTTGCAGGAGTTGCCTTAAATCTCTGTCACCTCACAACATAAAGGAACTCCCATAACACATACCATGTTTTATGCCCTTGGTATACTCCTCAAGTCTCATTCCTGTAATCCAGTTTTCATAGAATCATAGAATAATTTGGGTTGGAAGGCACCTTCGAAGGTCATCTAGTCCAACCACCTGCAATGAGCAGGGACATCTTCAACTAGATCTGGTTGCTCAGAGACCTGTCCAGCCTGGCCTTGAATGTCTCTGGGGATGGAGCATCTGCCACCTCACTGGGCAACCTGTGCCAGTGTTTTACCACCCTCAGTTTTACCAATGCTATTCTTTATGTGTTTAGCCAGAATCTGTATGAAACAATCAGCCATGAACAAAGATATTCAGAAATAAGTAAAACATAAGAAATTCAATCTGAAAATTAATCTCTAATAAAAAGGATGGGAAAATTTAAATCAGGGGGTAATTACTACAATATGTACTTTGGGTTGCATGAAATTTGAAGCAGGTAACGTGTCTCCATCTATTTTGGAAAAAAAAAAAACAAAACCACAAAAACCCCACATTGAATGTACTACTGCAATATTCAAAACCTTCTGTCTTTCTTATAAATGACACACATTCATACTGATCTCCAGTCAAAAATACCAAAAGCTTCACTTCAGAAATCTTAATTTTTTCCAAAACATCACTGTAAGACTTCATCTTGATAAACAAGTGCATCTACTTCTATATTTGCCACATTTGCCCATCTATTTATTTCACATTACAACATATATGTAAATCTTTTTGACTTTTGATTTACCTTTGCAAACACTGTTGTAGTTTACACAGCAGTCTTTCTCCTGCAAGCAGTCATCAGAACAAGAGCAGTAACTTCCAGGTATCCGTGTTTCACCACAACGGAAATTAGTGCACCTCCAAGATCGGGCTGAAAATTGGAAGAAAAATATTATGATTTGCATCACAGAACCTTATGTAAACTTCTTTGTGTGGAAATCCCCCAAATGGGTTAAAAAAAAAAAAAAAAAAAACAAAAAAGGTTTTGTTAAACTATAATTTAAATGTCCTGCTTCACTGGCTTTAGAACTTTTATCTGAAAGGAAAACCCAAGATTTTATTTAACATGTAAAGCCTATTTCTGCGGCCACTGAATGATAATGGAGTAATAGAAAAGTCACTCTGTTCAATGCTTTCCACACTTCCTGAAGATCTGGAAAAACAAAACAAAAGAAAACAAAACAAAACAAAAAATCAACCAAACAAAAAACACCCACAAACAAACAAACAAACAAAACCTCTTTCTCTTACAGAAGAGAAAGAGAAGGAAACAGATCCTTTTCTTGCTCTTGTACATGATTTCCAGCAGACAGGAAAGAAAAAGTGATAAGGATGGAGAAAAATCTGAGCAACTGCCAGAAGAGCAGAGAGAGGAACCAGTGAGGAGTGTGGCCTCGGCATGGGGCCAGCTGGGTCCCCTGGCAGACAGGTCCCCCCTCCAGCTCCAGACCCCACTGAGTGCTGTGTGGGGCTGAGAGTGCCCTGGCCACCCCCTCATTTTCAAAAGCAGAAGAGGTGCTGGCACAGTGGCAGTGTTTCAGGGCCCTTGTCACAGATAACCTACAACTTTTGCTCACGCTCATCCACAGCTTTATCTGGGCCAGGAAACGCATGGCAAAGGCTTTGGTTATGCATGGGTGCCTCAGCAACTCGACACCACCACATCCTTCCCTCGCTGAGGGGACAGGACATGACTTCCATATATATGCGTAAATACAATACTTTATCCTTTTCCTATTACTATCATGAGAAAAAATAAACTCAAGCCCAAACAGAAAACCAGTGAGCATTGCCTGTATGGGCACATACTTGGCTCCAGGCAGGTGTCCTCGTAGTCCCAGCAGCAGTCCTGCCGCTCAGCGCAGCCGCTGTCGCACCGGCAGCCGGGCATCTCTTTCCTGAACTGCTCGTTGCATTTGTGCCTGCAGCTGACTGAAAGGAGAAGGGAGCCAGTCTGAGTGCTTGAAGAGAGGCCAGTTAAATGGATCATGGACACAGGCTGCAGGGAGAAATGTGCAGAATAATTTCCAAAATCTGTTTCCTGAGTCATTTTCCAATGCGCTCACTAGCACAAGGGTCACCAAGGTGAAACAAAAACCACAGGAACTCCTCTGGACGTTGAAGGCCCTGGTGGTTGACTGGGCTGTGCTCGCTCAGAGCCTGTGTCAGGGCTGTTTCTGCAGCAGGTCTCGTGTTGGAAATGGAGACACTCAGTTCTTCACCACAGTTCTGACACCTTAGTGCAAGGAGAAGGGAGAGCCTTGGCTCTCCCAAGGATACCTGAAGACACCATGAGACAACCCCAAATCTCCAAACATCACCCACAGCTCCACACTAGCCAGGACGAGCCTTGTGTCTGCATTCTCTGTACTGCAGAAATACTGCTTGAACCACTCTGAGCACCTACATTTCCAGCTTTCTTGTCCACTCAGACTGTTATGACTAGGACAGGTATAACTACTCAGATTTGCGGGTGCATTTTGTTATAGTTGCCAAAAAGTTCATGCTTTTGCAGGGTGCACTGCCTACAAAATTGAGGCTTTAATATACACTGTATGGAAATCATGTTGAGTTAAACTTATTTTTTCAGGCTAACCAGTGTGTTTCACATGTAGAAAGTTCTCATGTTGCACCTTGAGCTTTAAGTACTTACATCAACAACTATTGTTCAGTGCAAGAAAGCTTTGCAAGTAATTAGAATAGCAAGCAATATATTCAATGACCGTAAATGGATCTGTCAAAAGTACAGATGGAAAGAAGTAATTGAGGGTTAAGTGTTTTATGACTGGAGTCTGTTCTGTCAAGAAAGACCTATGATTTTTCACAATTGTACATAAACATTTGAACAGTTTTTCTGTGCTTTTTCAACTGGTTTAGAGTATTTAATTTAATTTTTCCTCTATCCATTTGCTTTTGAACAACTCAAAGTTGTTCAGATGATCTACCTGATTTAAAATGATACAAAATATAGCATGGTGAGCCTAAGTCAAAACAATTATAAACCTTTTCCTCTGTCTGTAATAGAATTGTTCATACCCCTCATAATATGCAGTCCAGGTTTCTGTTTTCTTTACAATATTTATGTAACTGTGTAAGATCAGGAATTTAGTATTTCATTAACATTTATTTTGAATAGTCACTACAATTACAGGAGCTATAAGGAAATTTACCTTGAGTTGTATAAACAGATTCAGTCGCACTATCACCAGATGGAAAGTCCGTGCTGATTTTTAAACATACAGAATGACAGCTCCTCCTGACTCCTTTCCAGGCCCCTTCTCCAGACACCACAAGCCCATATCACCCATCTTGACCACAACTCCTTTTGCTAATGTACAGCAACACCCCTGCCCATTGCCCTCATAGCAAATGCAACTGCACAAAATTGCGTCCTGCTCCGGGCTGAGGCTTCCCCTCCCACTCCACAGTGCAATACCATGTGTCGTGAACTCATCTGTCCCAAGCAGGTCTGGTTATTAAAGTAGTAAATAAAGTTAGGCAGTCCTTCATTAGGGTTGTTCTGTAACACCTGCAGTCAGAGGCACCAAAATGCTAAAATGCTCATTGGGTGCCATATTTCACTTATCACAACTACAACCAAGTTCCTCAGGTGAATGTCAGTGAAAACTAAAGTTGTAGGTATCTAGGTATTTTACACAGAAAGTTGCAATATATCATGGACATCATCAAAAAGCAGTTATAGTTACACCTTGTCCTATTTGCTAGGCTCAGAGTATTGAAAGATCTCAGAAGGAGCTAAGACTTGATAAGTAGGTAAACAAGTTCAATATGTGTTGACTAGGAAGAAATAGACTGTACTTCCTTGAACTCATCCAGTATGAGATTACTATTGTCTTGATTCTACAGGAAGGGTTTTATTTAATTTACCATGTGGTATGTTTGTTCTCATCTGGCTTGACTCCATGATAACAAAATGCTGCTTTGTTTCTCTAACTAAAAAACAACATCCCACCAAATCAAAGCATTATCTCCTTTCTACCACAGCTTTACAGAAACTGAAGTTTTCAGAGACAATCATAATCAGTTTTAACATTAGGCACCTGAATTATGCCAAATGTACCCAAAGCGTAAGTCCTGAAGATGGTCTAATATCTCTTCTACAAAACATAGTGCTTAGATAATTGAAGGGTATTATATGTAAAAGATAAGTCCTATCTCAAATTTCCTAAGTATTATTAAAAAAAAAAAAATAATCCAAACTTCTTGTGAACTAGGTTTAACACTTCTGGAAAGAGAAGCAAGGTTTTTCAAGTATAGATTGTCAGTGTACGGTTTTAATACAATCCAACTTGAAAACTTTATTTTCACAGGTGTTAAGTTTTCACAGAGCATTTACATTATGCTATAAAAGAGCCCCTGCTGAAGGCCTCTACCAGATTTTGCTTCAGTGGTAATTATGCTGGAAGTATCATAAACATACCTTGCTCCTGGTTTCCACGCTTCAGTCCTAGTCCTAAACCTAGTCCCAGGGATACAATCACCAAAGCACACAGCAGAACCTGTCACATAGACACAGGAAAATTAAAGTTCGCAATTGTGATAAACTGTTATGTTTCTTGGAAATTACCAGTGTGATTATTATTTCTACTTCTTGTGAACTAATCATTTATCTGGACTTGTTTATAAAAAAATTGGACACATGCTGAACCTGAAGATAGGAGAGGCACAAGAATGATAATCTTGTGAACTGCTTACAAGCCAACACCTTAATACTACACTTTTAACCTATGGCCCATCCCATGTTGTAATCAGGAAAGTCTTTGCTGGGGAAAAGACAGTAGGAATTATTATAATCAACATGTTTACCTATTTTGCAAATTCTTAATCTGTGTAAAGAAAAGGAAATTATTTTTATTTAGCTTCTGTAATGGAAAAAAACAAAAACAAAAACAAACAAACAAACAAACACACACACACACACACACACAAAAAAAAAAACAAAAACAAAAACCAGCTTCTTTCTGAAATGCTCACAGAGATTTCTTAAGAGCCTCAGCTGGATGGAGGCTGCAAGTGCCACATTTTCACCCACATGCCAGTTTCTCATAACAAGTCTCCCCAGTAATGAGGTTAGAGAAATTGAAAAGAGACAACCAGCCCAAGGAAACCTCATAACAGAAAGCAGCATAATGTTTGGGAGATGGGGAAGCGCTGAGGGGGCCTCTATCAGTTTAACAGACACTTGAGATGAATGTCAATGCACACTGACTGAAAGGCAGAGTGAAAAGTGAACAGCCCTCTCAGAGTATTTCATTGTGTATGTGCTTTCCTCTTCACTAAAGCAATGATGGGAAATAAAGTGCATATCACAGAAAATCACCATAAACCAGCCCAGTTTACTTCCCATCTTTGCCTCAGAGCCTTCTCTTGTGTCCTACCATCTCCAGAACCCACCAGACACTAGCAAATACTAAGATTCAAAATAAAGTAGAAAGAAGAGACACTTACGCTTATACTAAGTATTACTGTAATGGAGCCTCTTAACTGAGACTACAGCAAGAATAAGCTGAGAAAAACTGTACATGTGAGTAGGATATAACCAAGTGCACATAAGCCATCTTGTTACTCTTCACTCATCCCTGCTCACAAAAACACCCTACCCTCTTTGTTATTTCCATGCGCTGCCCGGTTCTCAGGCATGGGTGCACAATTTGGCCATGCAGCAGCTCCACACCGGGACACAGTCTAAGCACACATTATTTCTTCCTATCATACACCAGGAAGATCCAGGCGCACAAGCCAGTAAGTCAGGAGAATGGTACACTCCAACCAGCCCTCCAACAGGGACAACCAGAAGACCAAACTGTGGGTCTGGCATGGCACGTATCTCTTCCTCTGGACACAGACAGTCGGAGGGGCTCCCTCCACACCGCACACTTTCTCCTCCTACTGTTATCCTCCGTGCAACTGCACTCAACAGTATGCTCTTTATCCCTGGCTGCCCACCCTCTCCAGCCTCACGTCAATGATTTTTTTCTTAAGCAACACCAAAAACCAGCAACACCAAAGCTACTTCCTTCACACTTTATTTTCTTTCTGCTGCTCACTCCCTGGGTTTTGTGCAGCAGAAATACCCCGAAAGCGGGAATGGAAATGGAATTCGTGAACGAGCTGGCTAAGAGAGACAGACAGATGGGATAGGCTTGTTTAGAAATAGGGCCCAAAGTGGCAGAAATGGTAAAGATCCTCGAAAATACATCCCAGGTGTGAAGGCAGAAATTTAATCCTACATCCAGTCAGCAAGGATTGAGAGTCAGAGGTGCATTTGGGCTAGAACAGCGGCCGCTCCTGCTGGGCAGGGAGGATAATGCTGCCAGGGTAACATCACAGGTTTCCCTGAGTACAGATCAACCCGATCACCAGAGCATGCACTCTTCACCTTAAAGTTCGCTATGGTTTTACCCTCCATTTTCGTTAAAACTCATATTTGTAATTGAAATTAATAGATGATGCTAAATTGAAAGGACACCTCTTACAGCAGCAAACATTCCCACTGCTGCAAGCAATGAGAGCTGAAGTAAAACACAAAACCCATAGCAGGCGTACAGATGAGATACTGCATTTATTATAGCATTTACACAAAGACCCTTCATTTTGTGGCATTCATCCTTAGGGTGAAATAACATTGGTAGCATCTATTCAAACCCTCAGACTTTCCACAGCTAACTTCTATGTCTAAATTCAGGACTATGGCTACTTATCCATAATAAAGTTGTTCCTGATGCATATGCTCTGTTCTCTGGAGGACTTACTGGACTGTGTGACTACTATTCGTGAGTACGCAATTCTCTGCCTAAGCTTTCAGAAAACGTTGCCAAGGAAGTACTTCATGCATACAGTTTATCAAAGACATATAGAAATGGTGTAGAATATTAACAGTTTACACCTTCAAAACTTAGATTTTGGTTTTGTTTGTTTGTTCGTTTGTTTTTTTCATTTGGGTGAGCATTTAAAGACAAGCACATTTGGAATAATTATAATAGTAGTTTCAGGATACTTAAATTTCTCACTTTACTCTTCCAAACATGTCTGGAAAGTATAATTTTCCTTCCTTCATAGTTAAGTATTTTTCCCACATTGTTTCTGATTCGTTTATTTTTACTGAAGCCTTAAGTAAAAAATGCCTGTTCTCTTATATTCTCTTTTTTTCCCCCTCAGTTTCCAATATTTCCTTCGTATTTTATGCAACCTTTGCACAATGCATCATTAAATAGTAAGTTGTATTATGTGCATTGTTCTGATGACATTGAGCTGAAGAGTATCATAATTTGACTATTTTTTTCATAGGGCCGTTTTCAGAATTAAGTTTTGAGTCTTTCAAAAATCAGTACCTGTCATTTTCTCCAAATGACTCTTAAAGCCCTGGGCAAAAGGAAAAGAATTGACACAACATTTGATACGTGGTACTGACAATATTGTATGAAACGGTTCGTTAGTCTTTTCCCATGCCTTGCTTCCGGAGTATTTTTCACCAACAACTTGCCTACCTGTTCTGTTTTGTTAATGACAAGTGCAAAGATAAAAAAGTAAGCAAAAAGTAACTGCGGCTGCTTTGGCTACAAACACATCCGTTTCAAACAAATGTATGAAATAAAGCTTTGAAGCTTTGTCTTAGCTGTGCAAAAGAACTATGAGGTATCATTGTAAAGCAAAAAGTGCAGTCAACTGTCGGAAAAAAAAAGCAAGTTTGCTTGATAAGTACCACGCGAACTTTAGAAATCTGCCAGTGAAGTTAGTGCATTCATGCTGTAAAACCTTAAGCACTAGTTACCAAGCTACCCCGAAGGATTTATATTAATACAACGAAGCTTCTGAAACTTTTGCAGATTTGAGAATTGTTAAACCAGCAGCCCTGAAGAACAGCACCTACTTACAGCACAAATAGCCTTGTATTTCAGGAGTGTTTTTTTCTTCACAAAATCTGTTGGTTTTAAAGACGCCTCATCCAAATATCCTTTTTCATGGTTGATGATATCGTCCTGAAGCTCCATTTTGCCAAGATCTGCCTCTTGGCTGTGCATACGCTGCGTTCCTCAGCCGGATTAGCTGCAACTAAGACGCTACTCCTGCCTCCACGTGTATACGTACTTTGTTCATAGGGGTTGTATGAGACCTCAGCTTTTGCATCACTAATAGGTTTGCAGGATGCCAAAGTAAGCAGGAAAACGACACAAAAAGGTCAAAGGCTGATAAACATTATCTGTGCACAGAGAGCCTGTCTCTCACATTTCAAGATAAGGATGGCATTAGATAAACTCTTAACTGGAGATTAGGAGTAATATGTTGCTAAGCAATAAAATGCAAAAATGACACAAATGTAAGTACTCAGCTATTTGGTTAATAGCTTGTCATCCAGAGTATTTGTTATCTTCAAATAAAGTGTTAAATATGTTAAATACAATGAATATGAAAGTAGACAGTTTCTTAACTCCTGCTTTGTGTCATGCCTATGTTTACATGTCTCCTCCCTTTTTAAGCACCAAAGGATTCCTCACATTTCGTTTCAATGCACCTTTCTCACATACTTCTTTCAGCTTGTTACATTTTTTTCAGTAGTGATAGATGTTCTCATTAAAAACAAAAGGTATACAGCCAAATAAAATTCAGTTAAAAAAATGAAAAAGTTTTGTTCAAGTGCAATTTGAAATTTATTTGGCTTTCAATTTGGTGGTTAATGTTAAGAGTTGTTTGTTAGGAAAATGTACCTTCAGAGCCTACTAAGGCTATTCAAAGTGTAACCATTCAAACGTTGATCCGATTCTAAAGTTGAGCACCCCATCAGCTGTAATTTATAATACATAAATTCATAATATTAGTAATTATTTAAAAAAAATCCAAAGCTGGTATGAATAAAATTAACTACACTGCAGCCCAAACCAGTACAATCTCTACACCTTATTCTATACCATTTGTGTCATGCTCATGTCCCACATTATCCAATACATCCCCATTTATCAACCCCTCACCCCAAACATCTTTTGATATACAGGAAGACATCATTCCTTTTATCTATGGGCCACCCCTTATCATGTCCGATGGGTTCACTTCTTCCATAATCTGGGTTCCATCTGTTATAGTGGTTGCTCAGGACACGAGGGACAGTGTGTTGTGTGGAGTTATTCACTACCAAAACCTATTCAGGTTGGGTCCCACTTGCAGGGCTTCTTGCGAGGCTTGTTCTCTGTTCAGATGGTTCCTATAACTATGCTATAGCACTTCCTATAACACGCAACTCAAACAACAGGCTATAACAATTTAAAATTATATCCATTACAATCTCCAAGTCTCGTCCCTTTGAACCAGGCTATATAGTTTAATATTGCAATGAACTCTTTCCCTTGCCCATGCTCCAGCACAAACTTACGCATCGGCTCCCATCCTTCAGGGGAGCACCAGCTCCAGTGTGGACCTGTCCACAGACACAGACGCTTTGGGGTGTATCTGCTCCAGCATGGACTTGCAGGTCACAGTCCCTTCAGCTGAACAGCATGCCCACTTCAGCAGTACAGGAACAGCAGCAACACCCTAGCCATATGCCAGCCCAGGCACGTGGCCAGTGCTGTTATCAAAAAGTTACCAGGCACAGCAAAGCAAGATGATAAGCATGACAGCAAATAGCAAACAGCAAAAATCACTACACTCTAACATGCAACAAAGCAAGCGAGTCCCATGGCAAGTGTAGGAGCCTGCCTGTTAATAGCTAAACAGCTGTTGCAGCTATAAATCCAGCCTGGCACATTCCAATCAAATCTCTTGTTATCTCGAACACCTCTGGCACTGTAGCGGGTGCCAAAAATCACTGGTGTGGGTTAACCCTGGTAGGCAGCTCAGCTCCACACAGCCCTATTGCCCCAAGGGAGAGAAAACTCATAGGTTGAGATAAAGGCAGTTGTATAAGTAAAGCAAAAGCCATGTGCACAAGCAAAGCAAAACCACAAATTCACTCAGTACTTCCCATGGGCAGGCAGTTTTTCAGTCACTACCAGGAAAGCTGGGCTCCATCACGTGTAACTGGTACTTGGGAGACAAACACCATCACACTGAAAGTCACGCCCTTCCTCCTATTTTCCTCCAAGGTTTTATTGCTGAGCACAATGCCATATGATGTGGGGTATCCCTTGGGGCAGTTGGGGTCAGCTGTCCCAGATGTGCCCCATCCCAACGCCTTGTGCACCCCCAGCCTGCTCACACAGAAGGCCTTGAGGCTGTGCAAGCACTGCTCAGCAATAGCTGGATTGCAAACTGGCTTAAGGAGAGAAGCCAGACAGTGGTAGTCAATGGTGCGGAGTCTAGTTGGAGGCCAGTATCTAGTGGAGTGCCTCAGGGGTCAGTACTGGGGCCAATATTATTCAATATATTCATTAACGATTTAGACGAGGGAATAGAGTGTACTGTCAGCAAGTTTGCTGATGACACTAAGCTGGGAGGTGTGGCTGACACACCAGAAGGCTGTGCTGCCATCCAGCGGGACCTGGACAGGCTGGAGAGGTGGGTGGGGAATAACCTGATGAAATTTAACAAGGGAAAGTGTAGAGTCCTGCATCTGGGCAGGAACAACCCCAGGTTCCAGTATAGGTTGGGAAATTACATATTAGAGAGCAGTGTAGGGGAAAGGGACCTGGGGGTCCTGGTGGACAGCAGGATGACCATGAGCCAGCACTGTGTCCTTGTGGCCAGGAAGGCAAATGGCATCCTGGGGTGTATTAGAAGGGGGGTGGCTAGTAGATCGAGAGAGGTCCTCCTTCCCCTCTACTCCGCCCTGGTGAGACCACATCTGGAATATTGTGTCCAGTTCTGGGCCCCTCAGTTCAAGAAGGACAGGGAACTGCTGGAGAGGGTCCAGCGTAGGGCAACGAAGATGATTAAGGGAGTGGAGCACCTCCCTTATGAAGAAAGGCTGAGGGAGCTGGGTCTCTTTAGTCTGGAGAAGAGGAGACTAAGCGGGGGGACCTCATTAATGTTTATAAATATATAAAGGGTGAGTGCCATGAGGATGGAGCCAGGCTCTTCTCGGTGGCAAACAATGATAGGACAAGGGGTAATGGGATCAAGCTGGAACACAAGAGGTTCCACTTAAATTTGAGAAGAAACTTCTTCTCAGTGAGGGTGACAGAACACTGGAACAGGCTGCCCAGGGGGGTTGTGGAGTCTCCTTCTCTGGAGACATTCAAAACCTGCCTGGACATGTTCCTGTGCGACCTCACCTAGGTGTTCCTGCTCCAGCAGGGGGATTGGACTAGATGATCTTTTGAGGTCCCTTCCAATCTCAAACATACTGTGATACTGTGATACTGTGATAGCTAAACCAGGGGGGTGTTATGAACAGTTTTCAGTACAAATCAAAACCACAGCCCCACACTAGCTACTGTGAAGAAAATTAATTCTATCCCAGGCAAAACCAATACACAAATTTACAGAAGTAGCAAATTTGACCTTTGGGAGTGCAGGCACTTAGTGTAGGCACCCAACGTGAATTTTTGCTCCTATTGATATAAAAGAAAATAATATAGCAAATGGAACCGCATGTGATTTTATTTATTTGATTTTGCTACTTTTTCCTAATCATTGCTCTAATCTCACAAACATTACTGCCCATATGATTAATTTCTATGAAATATCTGACTGAAAAATAAAAAAAATATATATAGAACTTCATGAACACTGACCAAGAACCAAGATTTTTAAATGCCCTTTTTGAGGGCATTTAAAAATACCTTTTTTCATCCCTACCAAAAGACAATTCCCACAAAAAAAAGCAATCCATATGATCAATACCTAAGAGTAAAGAAAACAACAATTATCCTTTCTGTTCTTGCTGCATGGTAAATTTAAGTGATCGCTCTGTGTATAGTCTGACACTATACAAATGCAGGGCTAGGGTACAGACAAACCCATTCCCCTGTAGTCAAATTGCAGTCCTCAGTCAATCTGGCACTTCCAGAAGTGGGAAGATGGTTTTTAAGAACACAGGCAGGGCATTTCTGCCATATACATGTTAGAAAGCACTTGGGGAAATAGGAAGAGACATTTCTGAATAGTCAATTCCTGTTGTTTCAAGCTACTAGTAAAAAGCTGCTGAAAGTTTTCTAAGGCCATCAAGAACTAGACAGGCCTTAACATACCATCAGTTAAAACACACCTTTGTATTCATTTGCTATACATCTTCTAAGATGAATGGCACTCAGGAAAAAACCTCAAAGCTTAACCATTTTTTCTCATAAATGTTTATCATCCTTAAACAAATGGTCATTTCGGTGAAGGTTTTTCACCAGAGTAACATGACATTTACAGTCATTGTGAAAAGTGCATTTCCTTTTTTGTCTCTGGATGAAGAGGGTAATTTCTTCCTCATGCAAATGCTGTTTTTCTTCCTTGTTACATGATGCTTATGGTTTTGTGTTACCTAATCCACAGAGTCTGGCAGGGCTTTGTGACTCGGCAGACACACCTGTGTGCAATCCCAGCACGCAAGATCTGTACTGTTCCTCCACTTGGACATTTGGTTCCCTCAGGCAAAGCAGGATGACCATCACTTAGGTCTGACCTGCTGTGCCACCCCTGACCCTCAGCTCCAACCCAATGACCAGAATCTCTGCCAGAGGTAGGTCATTGGTAGTTCAGTTTTGTTAAAAAGAGATCTGGTTAGATGAGGGGTTAACTTAGGACATAAATCACCATTGGGACCTCTTGGGTGGTTCAAGGCTATCACACAGTCCAGCTTCAGAATTCAAAACTGGGTATATTATTTGGGCCAAGTTGTGGACTAGGACTCTAGTTAAGGTTAGACCAAGTCTGTCTAATAAAGGTAACCAGTTAAATTGCGGGTGGCATGGCAAGTACAGTTTAGACTGTATGTTGGTTAATGACCTACAGTCAAGATAAAGTCATATTAGGCCAAAGTTGTGGACAGATTGTGGCTTGGTACATTTAAGGTTGGATCAAGATCTGGAGCCCAAGACACAGTTAGGAATTGGCAGTCAGCCTGCGAGTGTGACCGAGAACTAAATCAGATAAGAGAATAGTAGACTGGTCCTCAAGGATAAGACATCATGACAAGAAAAACAACCTTTTGAGTCAATATGGGAATAGATTAGGAGCTTGGCATAGAATTTGAGTAGATACCTGCCCTGGGTGGGCAAGTACTGACACTAGGTGTTGGCGAGACATCCAAGGGCATGCCAGGTCGTACTGCAACACACTATAAATGAGCACACAGTGAGGAGTATTATGAACATCTCTTAGAGAAGAAACAGCTTTAAGACTGAGGTCAACACAATTATAATAGCAATTCAAGCAAGCTCAAACGGACCTTTCTCTATATTATATCTTCTCTCTTCCCAGTGATTGGGTAAGCATGATTTGTTTCCCAAGCAGGTATTTCCTATTACTGACCAGAATGCACTGATTTCAGTCACTTGTACTACCTGCCCATTGGCAACAGCAAGTATCTTGACTGGCTGTGTGAGTTCTGATGCCCCACATAACACAATTTTCTGGAGTAGTTTTGAAATTTATTTATAGCATTTCTCATTGCTTAAATTACCTATTCTTCTCGGCTTGTTTACACAAAAGCTGTTTACATTTACAACAAATAATTCTTTATTCTTTAGCTTTTCCCTATGGGTACAACCTGTTATTTTCCACTCAAGCCTGGAAATGCTAATCTCTCACTTCTCTGAGGCCTTCATCTAGTTGCTGGAATTTGGGATGCTCAGCTTTATTTTTCTGCTGTAGACATAACTTTGTATCCGGTTACCAGCACCAGCCGAATTGAGTTTCATGGCCAGCCACAGAAAGCTCAGAAAACACAGTGTCAAAGAGCTACAACATTTTAAAACTGCCTTGATTCGGCATTTTCACTTTATTTTTAACCTAAAACCCACTGCACATGTAGAATGTATCCTGAGATGTTTTCAGATAAGTACATTTTCCATTTAGTCTGACATTATGACTTTAAATGGGAATGAATACTTCTAACTTTATAGTAATTACAGCGAATTATAGTCCTATAACAGTGTAAGGAATCGTTACTGTAAGAACCAGGACGTGTGTAGGAAACTATTACCTTGCCAATAGGCCCAGGCAGGCTCTCTAAGCAAAGCATATTTTATTAACAATTTTGCAAGACCGGGTGTTCTACCTAAAGGCAGGCACATACAATAAGGCAAAAAGGCTCTGCTCATATCCCCCCCCCCAAATCCCGGCAGCAATTTCCCTCCCCTATTCCCCATTGGTTGGTACTGCAGGGTTTACAGACCACCCGACGCCTGCCTCAGTTTACCTGTCTCATTCAAGTAATTCTAACAACCCCCACCCCTTATTGATTTATTAAAAATATGGATTCCTGGCTTAACTTTTAAAATACAGTCATCAGTTTGCACTCCGGGATTAGTTCGAAGATACTTTGTTTTACATTAATGCTTCATAGTCTGATGCCTCTCAGTCCTTCTCCTGCGCTGGGGTCAGGGGCCAAATCAGTTGCCAAAGCAGCATTCCTGCTTCAATGGCTCCTTAGACGTGTATTTTGTCAAGTTGTTCTACAACCAAATTATTCAAAAAACGAAGTAGCCTAAGCAAATATTTTCGTAAAACAAAAAAAAAAAAAACCCAAAGAACAAAAACCACCCTCCCAAAAAAAAACCAAACCGAAACAAAACCAAAAACATTCAAAAAATTCAAGTGTCTGCTGGTTATCCCCCTGGTTCCCGCTTCCTTCCCCGGCAGGAAGCGCTGCGGGCGGGCGGTGGCGGGGAGCGGGGCAGTGCCCACCGCCGGACCCCGCACCGGGCCGGGAACTGCGAGAGGCCGGAACGGCCGGGCCGAGCAGCCGCTTCCGGGGGGGCGGGATCAGGGACGGTGCTTCCGGCGAGGGAGCGGGCGCTGCGGCGCCGGCTGCGGCTGAGAAAGGGCCAGGCGGGGGCCGAGCGGGGCCCGGCCCGGCGCCATGGCTATCCCCATGGTGCCTATGGAGACGCAGCTACAGAGCATCTTCGAGGAGGTGGTGGTGAGTCCGGCCCCGGAGTGCGGGGGGAGTGCTGTGGGCAGGTCAGGCCGGGCCGGGCCGGGGGCTTGTCCAAGGCCCCGCGGGCCGCCGTACTCTCCCCGCGGGGCCGGGAGCGGGATCACGGAGAAGATGAAAACGGGGAGGAAAGAGGTTTTTTATTTTTCTGGCCTACTTCGTGCGTGGAAACTCCGGGGGTGTGAAACGTTCTCCTCGGCGGTAGTTGGTGCTGTTGCCAGCCGCGCCCGGAGACCAGCGGAGGGGAAGCGGCTTCTCCCGTCTGAAATCCTCCCTCTGCTGAGGGTTTATAAGGAGGCTGAGGCAGAGCAGGGCTGGGCGTGACACGGGGGAAGCAGCTTGCGTAGCCAAAACCAAATTATAGTGCGCTGAGTTTACTGTGGAATAAGCAGCTTGAGAAGGCATTTCAAAAGAGGCTGTAAGAAAACCATAGAATCGCTTTGGTTGGGAAAGACCCTCAAGATCATCGAGTCCAACCATAACCTAACTAGCACTAAACCATGTCCCTAAGAACCTCGTCTAAACACCTCTTAAACACCTCCAGGGGTGGTGGCTCCACCACTTCTTTGGGCAGCCTGTTTTAATGCCTGACAACCCATTTCATGAAAAATATTTTCCTAATATCCAATCTAAACCTCCTCTAGTACAACTTGAGGCCATTTCCTCTTGTCCTGTCACTTGTGAGAAGAGACCAACACCCTCCATGCTACAATCTCCTTTCAGGTAGTTGTAGACAGCGATAAGGTCTCCCCTCAGCCTTCTTTTCTCCAGGCTAAACAGCCCCAGATCCCTCAGTTGCTTCTCATCAGACTTGTGCTCCTGGCCCCTCACCAGCTTTGTCACCCTCCTCTGCACTCTCTCTAGTACCTTAATGTCTTTCTTATGATGAGGGGGCCAAAACCGAACACAGTAAATGAATGTGTCGAGGACGCATTTTTCCTCAGCCAACAAAATGACATGAGTGAATTGTGGAAATACACCCGCGCAATGGTACTTGCAAAATAAAGCGTAGTTTGGTATGTCATTGGAATAGAATATTTCAGTTGTACGTAGCCTACAATGGTCATCTAGTCAGACTGCCTGACCAATTCAGGGCTGACCAAAAGTTAAAGCATATTATTAGTGATATTGTCCAAATGCCTCCTAAACAGTGACAGACTTGGGGATCAGCCACCTCTCTAGGAAGCCTGTTCCAGGGTTTGACTACCCTCTCAGTAAATAAATGCTTCCTAATGTCCAGTCTGAACCACCTCTGGCACAGCTTTGAACCATTCCCACATGTTCTATCATTAGATCCCTAGGAGAAGAGATCAGCACCTTCATGTCCTTTCCTCAGAAAGGTGTAGTGAGTAATGAGGTTGCTCCTCAGCCTCCTTCTTTCCAAACTAGACAAACCCAGAGTCCTCAGCCACTCCTCATAGGACATCCCTTCCAGCCCCATCACCAGCTTTGCCCTCCTCTGGACACATCCAAGGACCTTCACATCCTTCTTAAACTGTGGGGCCCAGGACTGCACACAGCACTCCAGGTGAGGCTGCACCAACACTAAATACGGTGGGATACTCTTTTGACTGGTTGGTGATGCTGTGTTTGATGCACCCCAGAACATGGGTTGTCCTTTGGGCTGCCAGCGAACACCTGCTGACTCACAGTGAGCTGCTGCCACCAGCGCCTCCAAATTCCTTTCTGCAGGGCTGCTCTCCAGCTGCTCCTCTCCCAACTTGTACTTGTGCTCTGCATTACTCCATCTCTGGTGGAGAATATGGCATTTGACCTTCTTAAATTTTATCCCATTAATCATTGCCCACTACTCCAATCTATCTAGATCCCTTTGCAAGGCTTCTTTTCCCTCAAGAGAGTCAATAATACATCCCAGTTTGGTATCATCAGCAGACTTGGTGATGGTGCAATTAACTCCCACATTCAGATCATTAGTAAAAATACTGAACAGAACTGGCCATAGAAGTGTGCCCTGAGGACACCACTGGTGACTTGTTGCCAGCCAGATGTAGCCCCATTCACTACAGCCCTTTTAACCCCTTGTTCACACGGTTCTCTATGGTTGTCCTTCAGCTGGACAACTTGTCCAGAAAGGTGCTGTGAGGGACAGTATCAAAAGCATCACTAAAACCCACAAAACCTACATCCACCACCTGTGGTGTCAGATTAGTTAAACGGGCTTTCCGTTTTTGAACCCAAGTCATTGGGACATTAAGTTATTGTTTTGTAGAGCACAAATGAATGAGCTTCTTGGTAGATATGGGCACTTCATGGTTGGAAATACTGAGGTGACATTAGCTGATAAGATCCTAAAGAGGAGCCTGACTGACATTTCAGACAGAAGAGGCTGCTCAAACCATCTGAACTGGAAAGAATGTGTAGGTCTTGTAGTTGAAAACATTGTCCATGTGATGAATTTCAGTAGAGGGAAGCCATAAATGAGAAAAAGCAAGTTGTTACCTTCACTGCTGTTCTAACTGGCTTGGTGGACAGCAGCAAAACTTACCTATGTTTCTGTGCAGAACAAATGAGTATTGGTTTCTCTTTTGCTTCTTAAGAAAGCTATGAGTAGCGGTGACAGACAGTTCTAGGCTGTATGATTGAAAAGGGGCAGCAGAAAGACTATTTTATTAGATGCTCTTATTTCTACAATATAAAAATGAAAATACATAGTGGTCAGTTATAGATCACATCTGACTATAATATGAAATTCTTATAGAAGTTAAAATAAGTTGTAGGATAGTATTTTCCAGAACCTCTTTAGTGATGCAGAAGCCTTTGAGTGAAATGGAGTTTAAAGAAAAAACGAAAAAACGGGGAATGTTTTAAGGGAGATAAATTGGACATTAAAGTATAGTCTTTCACCTAATACAAGAAGATATAATCATTCAATGGAGTTTAAACACAATGGATCTAAGCTCAGATGAGAAAGTAATTATGGAACTGATTTGTGTAACAGTGTAACTGAGTGTCATGGAACATAAGTGGGACAAAATCCTAATGAGATTCAAAAATATTTATTTTTTCAAAGTGTGAGAAAAGAGCTGCAATAACAGAATCAAACAACTCTCCAACTTTGGGAAGTAAATTAATCTCTAGGTGCTTAGAATTAATTAAATAAATATGTAAATAAATGAATATATAAAAACAAGCAAACAACAACAAAAAAAAACACGACAAAAACAAAGAGCCTTAATCTGGATTCACAGGGTATGTTGTTTATATGAAAACAACATGATCTCAACTTTGAACACGTCTAGTGTAGCTGAAAAAATACATCTGTCTCTGATACAGTCCCATAACAGTATCACTCTTACTCTTTTGTGCTGCCTCCTGGTGATGTGATACTTGTAGAAAACATTTTCACAATAGCTCACTTGGGGTTTTTATCTTACAGAAAACAGAAGTAATTGAAGAGGCTTTCCCTGGGTGAGTGTAATGTTATTTTATTTGTGCAAGAGTTACTGTATACATGGGTTTTCTGCTTGTGCTCTTTCATTGAGTATTGCTAATAACTAATGTTCTTGTTTACATTAGTATGTTTATGGACACTCCTGAAGATGAGAGAACCAAACTGATCAGCTGCCTGGGCGCTTTTAGACAGTTCTGGAGCAGTCTTTCCCAGGTTAACATTTAATTTGTTGCTTATATGTACTTTATATACATTTTTAATATGGTGAAACCTTGTCTAGTAGACACACACTTGAGCTATAAGGTCTGTGTGCAGTCATTCAGAATGTGGTTTCAGATATGGCGCAGTAAAGAATATAGGATGACTTTGCAAGAAAAAAGTATTAGTTTTGACATTTATAAGATTGTATATTTGTTCAGCAGAGGTTGGTGTGCAATGCAAATAGAGATAAACAAATGCAAGTGTAACACTAAAGAAATAGATAAAGAAAGCTAGTTTGTTACAGAATTTCTGGTAGAAGTGAAAAAGTAGTGGGGGCGAAAAAAAGCAAAAGTATGTTTATGTTCAAAAATTACCTTCCAATAGTTAGATACCGCTAGGGACTCTTCTGTAATTGGAGACGTGGTTATCTTTGTTTTCACTGAATTTTATTATAACTGCAAAAAAGAAAGAATAAGATAGAACAGTTCTTTTTTATTCTATTCTATGTTAACTTATATGTGAAAAAAAAAGTTGAGTATAGAAATCAATGTTTCGGCTAGGAGATGTTTCCAGTACTGGACAGCTGGATAATTTCTGTTGGAGGACTGAACTTCTTCAAAATAAGATCAGAAGACTTGTAAGGAAAACTGTTGAAAAAATGGACAACTTCTACCATTTATACCGTTGTTCTTTTGTTATTCCTGGTTGGATACTATATGAATTTTACAGTTTGTTTCACTACTTGTAAATACATTCTTTCTCCCTTCTACTGCTTTTTCAGGAATCCCATGAACAGTGCGTCCAGTGGATTGTAAGATTCATTCATAGCCAACATAGCCCTAAAAGAATTTCTTTTCTTTATGACTGCTTAGCAATGGCAGTAGAAACTGGACTTTTGCCACCCAGGTAAGCTATGTCAGAATAAATTGATAAATAGGACACATGTAAGTTGTAATATGGGAGGGTATTTTAAGTTGACATTATAAAAATTATTGCTGAAAAGCGTGTGCTTGTCATCTGTCATTCTTTCTTGCATTGTCTCCTTCTGCTAGGATGGTTTGTGAATCTCTGATAAACTCCGATACACTTGAATGGGAAAGGACACAGTTGTGGGCATTAACATTTAAATTGATCCGGAAGATTATTGGAGGTGTAGACTATAAGGTATCGTCCTCCCATTCCTTTCCTCCTGATAAGACACATTATTCCTGGCTTTGTTTTTATGATTTTATGGCAGAGACATCCAGTGTTTCAAAGTCTGCTTTGATTATGGAAGAAAAAAATGATTCCATGAGACTACTTTTAATGCTTTTTCATAGTTTAATAGATAATTCTGCATGGACAATGTAACTCTTCCTTTCTCTACCACACAGTCATCTTTCATCCCTCTCTCAGTTAAAAGTTAAGTAACTCTAATGCAGGTACAGAAATGGTACACACGGAAAAGTAATACTATTAAGCATTAAGGCTGAAGTTACTGCATCTGCGCTGACTCCTGTTGTTCGCAGGACAATGATCCTGCAAGCTGTGTCTTTGGCAGGGTACAACTCTGACAGGAGTAAGAAACCATGTGTCTCTTGCAGAGAACAATTTCACCAGCATTGGTGAGTGGGTTAAGGCAAAAAAACATACAACATTGAACTTTGGTCAGTCTGTACAAGTCATCACAGGGTGGATGTCTCTGGATGCACATCAAAATTTCAAGGTATTTTCTCATCTAGGGTATGCTAAGATTGAGAAGTTCCGTACAGAGTTTAATGTGATTAGTGTTCACATTCTCAGTAGCATTCTGTCTTCTGACACTTAGCAACAAGCAGCTAATCTGTCTGTCAAAATATTGCCTGACCATATTGATTGCATAATCTTTCTGCCAGAAATGTCTGTGAAGGTTAATTTTATGTGCTTTCTTTTAGGGTGTGCGTGATCTGTTGAAAGTGATCCTAGAGAAAATCTTAACAATTCCAAACACTGTGAGCTCAGCTGTTGTACAGCAGCTTTTAGCAGCAAGAGAGGTACCTACCTGAATTTTCTGTCTTATCACTGTAGAGGAAGACAGACCTCATTCCTTTGTCATCTATGAATTTCTGATCACTGGGATGGCTCTGTTTGAGAGTTGGTACAGTTCAACTGCAGAGACTTATTTTTTATGCTCTAATTCTTTTTTGTGATTCTGTTTTATACAGTAAACAAAGAGCTTTTGGGGGATGTTGTAGATAAGCCCTAAAATCCCTAAAAGGAGATTCAGGCCCAATGTTTGACTTGCCCATAAGGTAAAGTGTATGAGACTCGGGGTGTTGGTTGATGAGAGGCTCAGTACGACCAAATCGTATCCTGGGCTGCATCAAAAGAAGGGACCAGCAGGTCAAGGGAGGTGATTGTGTCCCTCTGCTCCACTCTCAAGAGACCCTACCTGGAGTACTGCATCCAGCTCTGGGGCCCCCAGTATAAGAAGCACATGGACCTGTTGGAGTGGGTCCAGAGGAGGACAGGCTGAGAGAATTGGGGTTGTTCAGCCTAGAGAAGAGAGGGCTCTGGGAACACCTTATAGCAGCCTTCCAGTACCTAAATAAAGGAGGTCTACAAAAAAGCTGGAGAGGGACTTTTTACAAGAGCATGTGGTGATATGACATGGAGTGATGGCTTTAAACTGAAAGGGGGTAGATTTAGATGAGATATAAGAAAAAAGTTCTTCACCATGAGGGTGGTGAGGCACTGGAACAGGCTGCCCAGAGAAGCTGTGGATGCCCCGTCCCTGGAGACATTCAAGGCCAGATTTGATGGGGCTTTGAGCAACTTGGTCTAGTGGAAGATGTCCCTGCCCATGGCAGGGGGGTTGGAATTAGATGATCTTTAAGGTCCCTTCCAACCCAAACCATTCTGTGATTTTCATGGGCTGCCTCAGACTGGTAGACAGATGATGCCTTTGTTTACCATATCCAAAGTCCTTTACACTGATGTATGTTTTTATTTATAGGTGGTAGCCTACATTTTGGAAAGAAATGCATGTTTGCTACCTGCCTACTTTGCAGTTACAGAAATCAGAAAACTATATCCTGAAGGAAAACTTCCCCATTGGGTAATGATAAAATATCAAATCGTGTAATATGGAGTATTGTTCCATGCAAAACAAAATGATTTTTTTTTAAAGTTTGTGCTTTCTCTGTGGTTTCAAGATAAGAAAAATGGCTTTAAATAGCTGACCAGTGTTTTTGTTTAAATTCAGTTACACAAAATAATTTGAGGCTCTGGTGCAATGAAAGTGGTCATTGTTTCCAACAAGAATGTGATGTTGATTCAGTTTTTAATTTTATATTCTGTTAAAATAAGTAGGTGTTGGGAAAAGGATAGAATCTTGATTCCCTTGAATTAATGGGAAGACTTTTGAGCCAATATTTAATCCAGGGTGTACTAATCTGGGTGCTTTGTCTTTGTGGAATTGTTATCCAGAGGCAAACAGATTTGTTATGAACAGAAATTCTAAAGCTTGTCTTAAGTCATCTGTTACTAAATGGTGTGCGCTGAAATAATACAGTACACATATGGTGTGCGCTGAAATAATAGAGTACACATAAGAGAAACAGTTACTATATAAACTCTCTTTCGAACGCAAACTGAGAAGTGCATCCTACCCCTTCTTTATTAAGGTCACATTTTGGTTTTGTAGTTTGAGGTTCTGGATGGTTTTTCTGACTTGTTGAAATATGAAGGAAGCTAGTTATTTTAGTAGATTCCTGTGTATTTTATTGAAACGTATAAACTGGTTTTAAGTCTTAAATATTCCTTGTTGGTATCTCTGACTTAAACCTTTAACTGATCTTTTTTCTCCTCTTCTCACCCAGTTACTAGGTAATTTGGTATCGGATTTTGTGGATACTTTCAGACCTACAGCAAGAATAAATTCCATTTGTGGTAAGAGAATGATTTCATTAATGACTTCAAAATAAATTAATTTATGTTGAACTTTTTTATGTATGAGAGTGTTTTGTGGCATGTATTAATCTAAGCTGGTAGTGGAAATGTACTACTTGTTACATGGCCATATAGTTTCTAACTACAGTAGACATTAAGAAAATCTATGCTCAAAGATTTTGAGTTAATATAGATCCACTGGCATGTTAGTCACAGGGTATTTTCTGACTTATTTCCATTGCAGCTTTTGTAGCTGCTCAGCCTTATCCCCATTGTTGGAGGCTTCTGTGTGAACATTTCCTAGCTCAGATGAGTACTGCCACTCCTCTTCTGTGAAGGAAAAACTCACTGTTGCTTATTGCTAGAAACCTGAAAACTAAAATATGGCGGTATTAATTGTGATTCTTGCTGCATTTTTTCTTGAAAAGGATAAAAATGTCTTCTGTTTACTTTGAGAATTAAGTAGCTTAATAACAGCTGCTTTATATCTTTGATCTGAGGAAGGTTTAATTCAACTGTGCTTCCTCAGTGCAGAGGTTAAGAATGTAAATTCATCTGTAATGTTCCAAAGCATTTTGTGTTTCAGAAACATGTAGTTATTCTTCTGTCAAAAGTGTGATATAGGTTTTATGCATATGACTTGCAGGGATCATACACAAATTTTTACAAGTTTGGATGTGTAAATTATCTGTATAGATATGGTTGCAGAGAGCAAAGAAATATTTATTAACTGCTTGTTTTATCTGATAGTAATATGGCCAGTCTAGACAATAGAAGTCATGGAATTTGAACTCACAGTAAGATTTAGGTCAAAGTTGAGGCACCTAAATTTAGATGCTGATATACAGGTGCACTAGGAGCTCAGTTCAGATACGTGTTTAAGCAACTGAAATAAATCCTGTGTGTCTAATCTGTGCTAACAAGTCTAAATTTACCCTACAAAAAACTTCTCATGTGTGATCAGCTGAATCACATTGGCCTACACTGATTAAATTGGCTAGATCCCCACTGACTGTTACTGGAGTACAGATGCTTGTATTTGACTAGTTTAATGAACAGAATCCTGCCCATGGTTTTCTTGCAGGATGAATGAAGGAAAATTGAAAGACTCGATTATATACTTAGATTAGTAATACTGTTTTCTTTGTGGAAAGGGTCAGTGTACCAAAATCAAATCCGTAGGTCAAGCAGTAGCAATGGAATAGTCTTCTGGTATCCTAAAAGGTTAGTTACTTTTAGATTAATATTTGCAAATATTTTTATTTTCCACGTACCCAGTCTGAACATACAGGGATTTTACTCCTTAGATATTTTATTAGTTGAAGGTTAGTTAGAAAAATAATACGATCCTGAAGCAATCCTATGGTAAAAAGCTTTAGAGAGTGGAAATTTAAGGAGATCATGAAAGTGGCTAAGGCCAGTTTTTGCATCAGAATGTTTAAACAATAGGCCAGGTTCACTCTTTTAGAATTTATGATGTTTCATTGCATGTAGGTCGCTGTAGTCTTCTTCCTGTGGTAAATAACTCAGGCGCCATGTGTAACTCATGGAAGCTGGATCCTACAACCCTTCGTTTTCCTTTGAAAGGTCTCTTACCATATGATAAGGTATGCCTTATTAAGCTTCTTAAACATGTTATATTCAATGAATACGGATCTTTTATATAATTGGGGAAGGAAATTCAACTGTGAATATCCTATTATTCCAGCTAGGCTAACACTGAAGACGTAGATGTTTTCACTTTATTATATATTTCAATGTTTTCAAGCTATATGCAAAGGACCATTAGAGTAGTGTGTGGTATACCTGCTGCCAAGGATGTTGAAGAGATGTTTAATGTGCTTTGTGGGTGTGTGCGTGTAAAGAAGCAAGTGAGAGTAGAGAATTTATTGGAAAATTAGTTTAGCACTGGAGAGATGGAAGAGAATGGGAAGGTAATTTCTTCTTTTCTGTGCTCATTGTTATTCTATAGGAAAGATAATTTTACAGTTCAAACTTAAATAATAGTTACATTATTTAAAGTTAAAACTCCGAATGTGAAATAGTGATCTACTGAAAGAATTTAAGAACTCTGAAAGATCGGGACAAAAGTTCACATTGCCCAGCATTCCCATTTTCCTATTCTAGGTTTCCAAGGAAGGATATAAAGATATTATATCTAATGGCAAATGTAGTGTTCACACTCTACAGCCGTTTACATTTTGAGTGTTTCCTGAGGCAGATTTAGTTTCTATATATTCACTAAACCTTCCTCTTTCAAATATTTGTTTAGTCTCTTCTTGAGCCTGTGTAAGCTTTTAGCATCCTCAACATCCCTTTGATAAGGACTTCCACATTTCAACCTCATGTTGTGTGAGGAATCAGCTTCTTCTGTTTGTTTTGAACGTAGCTCCAGATCATGTTTTTTCTTTAAAGTGCCTCAGCTGTTAGAAGATACAGTGAGCATTTGTTCCATATCTACTTTCTTCATACTGCTCATGATTTTTATGCATCTTGGTCATGTGCTTCATCAGTCGTCTTACCTGGCTTCCCCTGAGTTCTTGGTGGTCTTCCAGTATTTTAAGGCTGTTTCAAAAAGTGTGCCATCCTTTTATTTAATAAAGAATGTTCTTCTACTCATTTCCCATGAAATCTACCACTTCGGAAGAACTGTAATAGTTTCCTCCTTTCTTTTGGGCATCAGAGAGCAAAAAGATATGCCAGATAATATGTATCAACATAAATTAAGTATTCATTCTTACGTTAAATTCATTAAACATAAACTCAGTGTTAAGCATAATCTTGAGGCAATATATGTTTGTATGTGATTGCCCTTTTTTTTTTTTTAAAAGGATCTGTTTGAGCCACAGACTGCTTTGTTGAGATACGTGCTGGAACAACCGTATTCAAGGGATATGGTCTGCAATATGCTAGGTCTGAATAAGCAGGTACTGTACTGTGCTGTAACATGTGATTTAATTCTGCATAGAATCTGCACTATTCTTTTTCTCTTTTCTTTGCTATAGCTAACTAAGCAAAACAGTTAAGGTCCAAAGAGTGGTGATTTTTTTTTTTTAATGAGATCATATTAGGTTAATTGGACACTGTTGTTCCTATCATTTGTATATTGCTTTACGAATGTTAAATTGAAACGTAGAGATTTAAAATATGATTTTTTTTTTGCATTGCTTTTTTTTCCTATAAGGCCAGCCTCAAGTACACCTTTGACAGACAGTAAGAGACTGCTAGCTCAAACAATAAAAGTGGTTATTGTTCATGTTATTAGTTTTTAAAGCACTGTTGTTCTTTGTTATATTGGCATGTTATAGTAGTAGAATAGTGAAAAGCTGGGATTTGTTTTGTTACATTTTTTCTTTTTATATGTTAGGATGGGAGGGCTTAGTCTGACTTGGGGATCCTTGAGGCTGGCCTCATAGTCACTGTTTTGTCTTTTCTTTTTTTCTTCCTTTATTTTTGTTCTGTCCTGTCTTGTCCTGCCCATCCTCCAATGCTCTAGACCTTGAACATTGCTCAGGTATGTTCACAACCTTACTGTTGTATTGTGACTAACGATACGCTGGCCGCTTTGTAGCCACTGATTCCAGTTAGAGAATATATGTACGGTCAGGGCTTGAAATTGGCAGGACCGTGACTCAAGGGCAAATTCTTACTACATACTTCCAGAGATATGAGAGATGTAGCATAATGCTGACAGTCAGTGGTCCTTTCATCCTAAAATTTTGTTTGTAATGGACTGCTACCATTTCCCTTACCAGTCATAAGAACTTTTACTTTGTCTGCTGGAATTTTCAGATGAGGAGAGATTCTTAGTTCAAAATTTCTTTCCTTATGCGGGTGAAAAAATATCTGCTGCACTTGATTGTAAAATTACAAAGCTGTAAATACATCATTGTCTAAAATAAAAAAAGCCAAAAAAACAGCAGCTTTACTAGTGGAATTTTCTTATCATTAGGAAGCCTCTGTAAAAACCTTCCAAACAGACAATTATAATATTCTCCAAGCTAGGTGAAAGAAAGGTGGTGCAGGATGCCATGTGAAAAGCAGTTCCTTAAAATTTGATTCCTTGTTTAAATAAAGTCACCTAAGCAAATTAATCAAGTGGACTTCTGCTTGAAATTTGAAATTATGGGTGTAAATTTAGTTGATCTCTTGCTACAATAATCAATTCCACACCTACTTTAAAAAACATTGCTTAAGATTTATAAAATAGCGTTGCTGTTTGCAATACTATAGTGAAGGTTGTGTCAGTGTTTCCATTTAAGAAACTTTTTTCAGATTTGTAACTTGACTATAAAATTTACATGATCCTGAAACCTTGTGTACATTTCCCACTGTAAATGAAATACACCAGTGCTTTTTCTGGATTGGGACAAGATTACTGAATGCGCAGATTCCTACATCTTGACAAACAGTACTCTGTATTGTATATGACAGTCCTGTATTTGAGACTTAAGGCAGCTGAAATGTTAAACCTTCAGGAAAGAGCTGCTAGGTTTAGTGTTGAAATAAGTAGTATTTGTATTCTGTGTCTACTTCTGTGTCTACATTCAGTTAACGAATTCCTCTATGCATCTTGTAGCTGGTAAATAATACAAGATATAGACAAAAAAATATATTGAACCCATTTTATTCTTCTAACTATGGGTGGTCTGTGCCTTCAGGTCAAAAAACACTGATGGTAAAAATGCTAGTTTTGAACTACTTTACTGTCCTCTAAAAGTAATCAAAGCAAATTTAAATGAAGTGATGAAATATGTTGAACTATACTTCTTAAAATTTGTTTGCTAGTATAGGAATTCCCACACAAAGTTTCAACCTGATGTGAATTTTAATGGCCAAGGAACAAATTTGAAGAACGTAGCTTGTAAAGGAAATGCTGACAGAACATGAACTATAGCTGTATGACTGCAGTTACACCAGCATAAAGATGTTTGGGCTGTTGAAAACTTGTGAGTTAGGAATATAAATATAGAGTAGGGTGGTGTAGTGTTATAGAACAGAAAGTAATGTTCCATTTAAACATTAATATACTCTGTTTAAAACTGTGGAAAACATAAACATTTTACTTGCTTTTAGGTACAAATTAACTTCATGTTATAGTTGAATTTGTTAATTTAGCTGCCTGATAAAAAATAGTAGCATGATTTTCAGAAGTTAGGTAACTGTATCAATGCTTTCAGTAAAGTGACTGATAATTTTGAATTGTCGGTATAATAGAAGACACTTAGAAATGCAAATAGTGCTAAGTTTGTTTCAAAATAAATACAGAAACACCTTAAACCAATGATCATTATTTATTTATGATCATTAATTATTTATATGAAGCTGCTTGTATGCCCTATGAACTATTAACAGAGATCCAGTTGCAGGATTGGAGCCTTCATTTGAATCTTTTGACATCACAAACTAGGTATGGTTCAGCCATGTTTGTCCCAGTTCTCAAATATTCTTGAAGAGGAGCAGTGAAACGTTCTGGTTCAATCTTAACCGAGCAGATCTGTGTTAGAAAACGGCTCACTCAAACCATCTTTGAGTTGTATAAAAAAAAAGTACAAATCCAACTGTCCTGTTAACCTTGCAGAGTGAAAAATGAAGGTAAAATTGGGTATGTTTATAGATTCATGTGTTCCTTTCAGGATTTGAAGTTTTGTTGTGGGTTGAGGTTTTCTAATACCTTGATCAAGTATATGGTGTTGAGTCTAGATGTAGTAATATGGGCTTCAAAATGTTCCTTCTGTCGGAGTCTGGGGATTTTTATTTTTTGCTATGGTGTACTTCTGTGTGGAATAGTTATCTTCTCTTGTATACCTGTTGGAACTGGTCTATAAGAAGTAGATATTTGAATTGTGTTTTATCATGTATGTTATCATGGTTTATGGTTGGATTTGGTGATCTTAAGGGTCTTTTCCAACCAAAATGATTCTGTGGTTCTATGTCAATTTATACTCTGCTGTTAGCTGTGGTGATACTCCCAGTACTTCATTATCTTTTAAATAATTTGTTGAGGTATGTAACAATCTGTTTTTTGGAAAACGATGAACAGTTCAAAGTGTCTTAATACACTGACGCCAAATTAAGGTTCAGTTTATAGATCTTCTCAGTTGATTCTTAAGATTGAGCTTTAGTTATGTCTAGGATGTGAAATAATTTTGAACATTTTGGTTTGTATCTTTACTTTCTCTATATATACAGACTTAATATGGCATGTTCACTTGCATAATTGCAGTCTGGGTGGTATTGCAGTCCTCTAAACAATGAAAAACTGTGTTAAACTTTGATTTCTCTGTGTTGGGAGATGTTTGAGAGAGGGGAGGTAATTTTCAGGTGTCTTGTTCCTATAATGTAAACAAACTTTTAATTAGCAGCTATTTTATTAATGTTTTTGCTCTTTACACAGTGTATTTAACTGGTCACCTTTTAAACCAGCAGTGGTGATCTGCAGCTTTGAGTAGGAAATTACCTATACCATACTCTGTTCAAGTGAATATGTAATTGTATGCTATTCTAGCTACAAAGCAGGGTAGTTTGCTTGGGGAAGATGATGTTTATTTCATGTCTGTCCATGAACTGTGTAAGCAGATTCATTGAGTGAAAGGAATGGCATAATGCAATATTAAAAAATTAACTTTCTTTTCCCTTTTATTTTTAAAATATTCTAGCTTTATGCTTGGAACTTGCTATCCAATATTATTAGTATTAACATGGCAAAGTGATTAATGGGTATGATTATTTTTTATATATTTCTGATTGTAAGAGTGTGTGTTGAGAACACTTGAGTGCAACTTCCCTGTTAAAACTTTGGTTTTTAATGAGGAAAACTTGAGAGTTCCCACCAAACTTGGTAGAAATAGTCAGGTGCAATATAAACAGTAAACTTTAAGGTTTTGTGTCTGGGGAGTATACAGCTTTTGGAAAAAGGAGGTGAGAGGAGGCCCAGAGTTCTGTCTTGTATTAACTACTTCAGGCATTTAGCTTACACATTTGGAACTGGACTTACGGAGGTGCCATTTACTCCTGCAGGCATCTTAGGCTCTGTGGTTTGGTCTTCAGTTTCTTAAGTGTAGATATTTATTAAATATTTTTGAGCTAAATGTTGTTTACTTAAAACATTAAAAAACTATAATAGCTTCCAGCTAGCCATACTGACTTCTTAAAATATTTTTCTTTCAGGGAACACTTAACTACCCACCCCACTCTCCAATCCACCAAAACCACCCAACCAACTGAAAAAACCAAACCAAAACAACAAACAAACAAAATTAACAACAGGAAAACCAAAACAACAAACCAACCAACCAAAAAAACCACCACACCCCACCCCCCCCGCTGCAAACCCAGTTGATGCTTTAATCCGCTGGAAAAAGTACCACTAGTCCATCAGAGGGCTGATCTCAAGAGAAATTTTAGTACCAAGTTATCAAGGGAGCGCTTTTCCCCCTTCCTTATTTCTTTATGATTTAATAATGTTTTTAACACGATTATGTATTTGTCAATTTGTAAAATATAATTTTCAGGGCAAAATGGCAAATATATATTTATATCACCAAATTACAATAATTTGAATAATGTTCTCTTTAGGAAAAAAGCATAGTGGTTTTTAATGCTATATTTTTCCATATATTATCCCAAACTTTTTTGTTGTTGTTTTGTGTAAGCCATGCCAAAACATGAATTCCTAGTTATTTGTGAGGAGAATCAGTTCTCACCAACATTTTTATTCATCTCACTATATACCAAGATGTTCTTTCAGTTTGAGTAACTGATAACACAAGGCCCCAATCCTGCAAATTCTTGTGCAGCTTAGTATTTTGAGTGTTTCAAAACTATAGAAAAAAAATTATGCAAGCATATATATTCACTGAAAATACAGAAAAAAAATCCCAGAAAATTAAATTAAGATAGAATGTGAAGTATTGCTATATTTCTCATTTAAAATTGTTCTTAAAGCAATAAAAGCATGATTTTCAGAATAAAAGAGTTAATTTTTTTTTTTATTTCCTGGCTCCTAGACTTTTCAAATCTTAGAATTATTCAGAACAGTGAAAATTCCTACTGGAAATTCTGGCTTTCTTTTTAACAGCAATATTTTCCTGTTGTATTCTTCAAATAACTTTATTCTAAATTAATGTAGCCTGACATGATTAGGCTTTTGGACATTAACCCAGTGCTTAGCACACTATTAAATTTCAAGCCCTGTACATAGTAGTTTTGCATGCTGGATTATAAACTAGTCTGTAGTGTTGTCTGTTGCACCCTGCTCTGCTTCATAATTAGTTGCTTTGGGAGGGGGAAAAAACCACAAATAAAAACCAAAGTGCTCTCAACTGGTGATGTTATTACTGCTCTGTGTAAACCTGTAACGTGGTTAATCCATGATAATAGCATTGCGTCCTGGAGGAAGAGGTGAAACTGTAATTGATGCTTTCTGGTTTAGTGAGAGGTTTGTGTTGAGCATGCTTCAAGAAAGCACAGCTAGAATTGTAGTTTTTTGCAGTTTTGAGCTGGCGAAGAGCATGCAACAGGGGATGCTGTTCACTGTATTTTGTCAACTTTTCCCGTTCTTGCATTTTATTTTGAATTGAAGAGAATCTCTTTTTTCATGGAAAAGACTACCATCGATGAAGGTAGAACAAGCATCTCCTTTCAGCATCTCTCTTTCCTTTGATTATTTCTTTATTAGTTAAAAGGGGTTTTTTAGGCTGCCTGACTAGTAAGCCAAAGAACTAATCTAAGATATCCCTCAAATGTTTTTTTGAGTATTTGGGTGAATTTTGAAAACAATTTTTTACATACAGCTTTTTGCCTCTAGAAAGGGATACTGCATTTTCATTATTAGTGTTTGAGCAGCTCAGTTCCTTTTCTTTTGTATCATTGAAGTAATAATGTTTTCTTTAAGGCTGCATTATGTTACAGGCACGAGGTGTAAAGAATAAACAAACAACTAAATAAATAAATGTGACCATTCCTGAATAGAGATTGTAAAGAAACAAACAGAGGTTCGACTATTTTAGGTTACTTCTGAAGTGCTAGCACTGGCTGAAATAAGTTAAATTTGACACAGCTTTTTGTCCTTAGTGCTTTGTACCAGTATAACTATACAAGTTCAGGGTAATAAAAGGTGGCTGCGCTAAAGAACTTGCAATACGCGACATTATACTTGATGATCGTAAATTGAAGATTAACAATCTGAGTTCCAAACCACTGGTTAATGGGTCTGCTTTACATACATCTGTACTAACATATGTATCTGAATATATAATGCATTCCTTACTTGATCATTATTAAAAGTCATCAGGGAAGGTGTGTATTTGAAATCATTTCTGTGGTTGCCTGGCTCACTGCAGAGATTGTGGCGGTCTAAATTGAATATCTAAAGAGCTCATTGCTATGGTATGCAGTTTCTGTTCTATTCACGATATGTAGAACATAAGTTATTTTTATCAGATTAATTTTCAAGTCTCTTTCATCTTGTCTTGCACCAGGTGGTGCTGTGTCAGTAGGACAGCACCTAATTATAGGGATATTAACCAGATTTTAATTCTGCTGCTAATTGTAGGTGAGCCCAAAATGAGAGTGAAAAATAGCCATTATGAATAGTCATTAAACACCTGTATCATATATTGGGGTATTTCCTCTGGGTTTGGCGGTATAATTGATATATCTTTTTTGTTATGGTGATCCCTACCTTTGAAATGTACTTTAAAGGAGAAAAAAGGGAAGATGAAAAAAGACAAACCCACAAACAAACCCAAACCCAAGCAAACAAACAAACCCACACAAACAAAAGAGCCCTCACCAGCTTGTTGAAGGAATGGACTTCTTTTTCCATGAAAGCAAGATCAGAGAAATAGCATTCTGCATTAATTTATTAAAAATAACAAACTAAACCGCCAGATGTTAGTTGTGCATTGCTGGTTTGTGTTTTGGAACTGAGTAGGGAATTATGTAAATCTGTGAAAAAACGTAAAAATCATCGAGACCTGTAACATAGTGCAGCTTTAATACCCTGGCTTATCCTTAACTTAAGTTCAGACTTCATTTCATGCTTCCCAGCCTTCTGTCAAAATACTGTACTGTAACTGCAACTGTACAAGTTGTGAAGTTAATGGCAAGGCTTTTGGAATACTGTATCTGATCTCTGCCTTACAGCACAAGCAGCGCTGCCCTGTGCTGGAGGACCAGCTGGTGGATCTTGTGGTGTATGCCATGGAACGGTCTGAGACTGAAGAGAAGTTTGATGATGGTGGAACCAGTCAGCTTCTGTGGCAGCATCTCTCCAGCCAGCTCATTTTCTTTGTGCTCTTTCAGTTTGCAAGTTTTCCTCATATGGTCCTGTCACTCCATCAAAAGGTAAATTGTTTGTATCACTCACAGTTGGTAAGAGAGATTTTAAAAAAAAGAGATTGTAAAAAAAGGTCACTCATCCATGCAAGAAGTACCTTGTGCGTAACAAATTTTTTATCATTTGCTCTGTAAAAGTAAGTCAAATTCTTAAGTTACATCACTGTGATCTAGGTCTGTTTCCAGTGTATTCAGTTACATTTGGATTCAAAATGTGCTAATATATGTGCTAGAATAAGGAGATAAGCTGGCATGATTCAGAAGATCTGAGCACTCTGTTGTTGCGTCCAGTTTACAACTAAGCTTCAAATAGAGCAGACTCCCTGTTCAGTTTGTGAGCTAAAGAAACATCCATGTAAATGGATGCAAAAGCTTATAGTTTGGTTGTCTAATCAATATAATCAAAGCAATCTAATAGAAGACCATTTGTCCAATTACAGTGATATTGGCAATCGCAGTCTGAAATTATTGTTAATTGCTAAAAATAATTCCATTAGAACCGATACACTTTCCAGTATTCACCTCTTCCAGTATTTACAGTTTCTAACATACACTACGTATTACTTCATCTTTGTTTGTCCACAGTTTTGTGTTTCATCAAAATATACTATGTATATTATGTTTTACTTGTGATGGATTCTAGTTCTTTTTGATATCTCTTTGATATCCTTGAAATAAGTTTTACCAGGGCTGCATTCCTTTCATTACTGTTAATGACCAATTGAGACAATAGGCACTACACAACACGATTACACAAATCTAATCTAAAACTAAAGCAAGCTAGATAAGACTAGAGGTTAAGAGTAGAGTACTGGTTATTAGGGAATTACTGTTACAGATAAAGCTAAAAAGCAAAAAGTACCCTACTGCATCCAGATGAAGCAAGCCCAGGTTGTTCTGGTTCAGAGATTTTACTTTATAGGTAGGGCTGATACAAAACCTGTGGCCTGCTATGGCAATACTGTATTTGCCTACAGGGCTACAAGCTGATGTTTTAAGTCCAATATTTAGGAGTTGCTGATTTTTCAAAACACTAATCCTCAAGACCTAAATACATTTTAAATTTTGTCATTAACTTTTGTGGCCCTCCCAGAGTTTGTGTCTGTGTTACAACTAATGCACCCATTTGCCATCTTTCTGAAAACAGAATCACAGAATGGTTGGGTTTGGAAGGGACCTCTGGAGATATCTAGTCCAACCCATCCGCTAAAGCAGGTTCACCAGAGCAGATCGCACAGGAACGTGTCCAGGCGGGTTTTGAATGTCTCCAGAGGAGGAGACTCCACAGCCTCTCTGGGCAGCCTGTTCCAGTGCTCTGGCACCCTCAAAGTATGGAAGCTTCTTCTCCTGTTCAGATGGAACATGATGTACATTTCTGCCTCAGCCCTGCAATAAAATTGCCAGTAATCTCTGCTGGAACTGTTTTAGTCTGCCCTTCTGCTTTTATAAGAATCTTTGCAGTGATTTTTCTTCAGCATACAGTATTTGTCTGTTATTGAGTGTTTTTGCAGTTGGCAGGCCGTGGTCTCATTAAAGGCAGAGACCATCTGATGTGGGTGCTTCTCCAGTTCATCTCTGGCAGCATCCAGAAGAATGCGCTGGCTGACTTCCTCCCAGTTATGAAGCTTTTTGATCTCCTATATCCTGAGAAAGAAGTAAGTCTTTTCTCTGAAATTAAAAGTTCTATTCTTAATTCAACCTGAGACCTTCCTATGTCTATATTAGTATCAGTGTTAAGTCACTGTTACAGCAGTGTGCTCCATAGTTGGAGAGAGATGTATCATAATTAAATGATTTTTTTTTCAGGATTTCCTTGATATGTTTTGCTAGTAACCACATTTGTGCCATGATTTTAGGGGCAAAAAAGAGTTCTGTTAACTCATGTCTTCCTTCACTTTGGTTTGACTAAGGTTTTGAGGAGTTTGTTAAAGCACTGAGGATACTATTAAGGAATAACGTGGAATTTTACACTGAGAGATGCTTTTGGGTGCGAAGAACTGAACAAGGCACTTTAAATTTGTTTTTTATTAATGGTTACTTAAAATTCATTGGGCAGTAGTAAATCAAATCCTAGTCATGCTTTGTACTTTCCTCTAGAATGAAGGTTCCTGAGGAAGGGGGAGTTAGGGAAGTTCTTAAACTTCCATCATGACAGTGTTGTCAGCATGAAGTCCTTATTGATTGCTGTTATCATACTACCTTCCATTTTGGGTCAGTACATATGTTAACACAAATGTGTGGTGTACCAAACTGATATGTAGGAATTTTCCCCCCTCTTAAGTTAGTTTTGATTCACAGAAATTCTTCAGTACAGTTTGTTTCACAAGCTTGCAGTCGCTTTTGTCAGCACAAAATATGGGAAGAGGCACAGGACTGTTTATCTGTGGTGATGGGGTCTGGGCTACACTCATTTGAAGGTGTTTGTGGGACTAGGGCATTTCTGAGGATTCAGTTTCACAAGCAGTTTAAAGTTATCTATGGCTGTTGCTCTAAAGAGAATGTCTTTTTCTCCCCTTGATTTTGTGTTGCTGCTGTCTCACTTGTGCTATTGGTGGTGCTTGTGCAGTGGTAACTGTACTGAAGGGAAAAAATACAGATGTTGGCGTAAGGAGAGAGCCAAAGTGCCTTTTCCAGTAGCTATAGTATATCTGAGTCTGTAGCCAAAACCTTCTGAATTTTGAAGCATCTCTGGTTCTTTCCGTAGAAAGTGTATTAATCTGTAAGTATAATGGTGATGCGAGACAAAGTTAGGTTTTTCAGAAAATTTTGTGAACTATTATGGAAGCACGTACCATAACTGATTTGTAAATAATGGGTGTGAGGCTGAGAGTAAAAGTATATGCTTTGTAACTATATAAGTCTTGAATTTGTATATTCTGAACATGAGCTTCAATTTGCTGAGGTCTTAAGAGGATTTGTTTTGACTTTTTCTCAGGGTATTTTCTGAGGTCCAGGTTTCTTCCAGACCTCTTGATTTAAAATTGCATTCACAGATGATGGTAGAATCTGTTCTTTAAAAAAGTTGCTTATGGTGCTGCAAGTCAGAAAAATAAAAGCTTGACCTTGAGAATGCTGGCTAAGTTGGTTTTCTGTACATTAATACATGCAACATGTCACGTTCATGTGTTCTTTCCTTAGTGTATTCCTGTACCTGATATTAACAAACCCCAGTCAACTCATGCTTTTGCAATGACCTGTATTTGGATTCATCTGAATCGGAAGGCCCATAGTGACAACTCCAAGTTACAGATTCCCATTCCTCATTCTCTTAAACTTCACCATGAGTGAGTTTTTGGGGTTTTGTTATGTTTTGATTTGTTTCTAGACATAATGAAACAGGAAGCTCCAAGTCTGTATTCAGAATGTATTGTGTGACGGGATGCAGTATAAGGGTTATCACAGTAATGAAGGAGGAGTAAGAACGAGCTCAGTCAAAATATGCTGTTATCATACAGCTAACAAATAATATATTACATCTAAGATTAATAAATCTTTTTTTTACCAATGGAGAATCTGAAGGCAAATTGACTAACTTTTAAAATCATGCTGTGGTTTGGAATGTGTGGATAAGCAGTAAATTGGGTTTTGTCCAGAAAGGTGACTTTTAAAGTGTGTTATTCTCCTGAGGTGTTTCTCTGATAGAGGAAAATCATTACATGTTATGCCAAGGTTTCACTGTGTTGTCTTTTTGATGTTCTGATGTTTTGGGGTTTTTTTTCCTACTATTTTACAATGGATTTTTGACTGGGGTTATTGTGGCTGTAATCTTGGAATGCTTGTTTCCTTCTACTTGATGTTTAATTTCTTTGTCACGCAGGTTTTTGCAACAGAGTTTAAGAAACAAAAGCTTGCAGATGAATGACTACAAGATTGCCTTGTTGTGCAATGCTTATTCAACCAATTCAGAGTGTTTCACTTTGCCAATGGGTGTACTAGTAGAGACTATTTATGGAAATGGCAACATGGGGATCTCTCTTCCAGGCACTAATTGCATGGCATCAGGGTCTATTACCCCTTTGCCAATGAACCTCTTGGACTCACTCACAGTTCATGCCAAAATGAGGTACAGTATGCAGCTAGCTTTTTTATTTAACTTGTAAACCTCTGTGTAAATAATTATCATCAGGGAAGCTTTCCTGTGTCTGGACATGTTACGCACGGAACTGTTGTTTTACTTCATAAATTTCTTAACTCCCAAGTCCTTGTTTTTGATTGAAAAATACTTTCTCTCTTTTTTCCTCAGTCTGATTCATAGCATAGCTACAAGGGTAATTAAGTTGGCTCATGCAAAATCTAGTGTGGCCTTGGCTCCTGCTCTTGTGGAAACCTATAGTCGCCTGTTGGTTTATATGGAAATAGAGTCCTTGGGCATCAAAGGCTTTATCAGTAAGAAAACAATTTTTCCCCTCTTTCTTTTGTTCAATAGCATTTGCTTTTAACAGCAATCAAAGACCATAGTAAAAATGAAAATCTAATGATCCAGCATGTTGAATACATGTATGAATTATTTTAATACAAAAGAAATTGTAATAGTTATCCTAATGCTGCTGTAAATCTCAGATGAGTGTGCTGCTGTCCCTCTGTGCCACCGTTTGTGTGGTCACGACCTTCCTGGTTATGCTGCTTGGTGCAAAAATATGCTTAATGGAAAATCATAAGCAAAGTTAGTTAATTAGATGTAAATTATATTTAATGGTATTCGTTAAAATAGTTTGCATGTCTGCTATATATGTTCATTCAAAAGACTGAGCTCTGCACATTTACAGCATCTTCAAACAGCACTTGCACACATGGTCTTTAGAGGTAATACAATTTTCAAATCAAATATCTGACTTGCAGCTAAACAGCTATCAGCAGTGGTGCCTGTAGTTGTATTTTAAAGTGTAACTACTTGGAAAACTTACATTACAAACTCTTTTTCATAAGGTCAGCTCCTGCCAACAGTGTTCAAATCTCATGCATGGGGAATTCTGCACACTCTGCTAGAAATGTTTAGCTATCGGATGCATCACATTCAGCCTCATTACAGAGTCCAGCTGCTCAGCAATCTTCATTCCTTGGCCGCTGTGCCACAGACTAATCAGAACCAGCTTCATCTGTGGTGAGTATTTAGCCATAATCTCAGATTCCTCCTTCATCACGTGCTGAAAGCTGTGCAAGAACTGTTTTAAAAGGGACATGAGTATGTCCCAGTCTTAGTTCTGTGGCTAAGTTGTGTTGTGGTATCTCAGCAGGTTGTGTTTCAGGAATAGAGTAAGATGTTAGCAGTAGTACCCTGCAGAGTTGCTTGAGGCAGCCCCTTGCACAGGCATGGCGGCGGTGTCACAGGCCAAAACACAGCAAAGTGCACCAGAACCGTTGTGTTAGGAAGTGTAATTCTTGAGCAAAGTTAATTTTCAGTCGGATCAGCAAAATAATCTGATTCATCCTGCAGCTGTAAAGGAGTTGATGCAAAGCTATGGTGGCTGTATGTGAACCTGAGTGGAGGAAAATGTTCCACTTCATTGTATGGTGTGTGCCAGTGTAAAACGTGCATAAAACAGTGACTAATTTGGATACAAGAAAGATGGAAAAGCTGGTTAGAGAACTTCTAGAGCTGATAGGCAACTAGCTCTAAGGAACAGCTTTGAGTTTAACTTACTGTTAAAAAAATTAAAGGATATATGAGATTCAGTTTGTATGTAGAACATGGGATTTGTTACAGAAAAGTTGGGGAAAAGAGTGTCCATTCACTCCTAGAGTAGAATACTTGTTATGAGTATATGACGGAGACAGAACAAACTTGTTATTATCAGTTCATATCAAGGAAGTCTAATTACACAGTAATTTCTTAGTCAAAATTCAAATTGCTCAGTTGCGTATCCTTTATCAAGAATAAAGAGAACAAGTGAAGACAAGTTTCTCCTTAAATTCAAGGTCTTGTTTTTTTTATTCACTTAATTCTTGTTTTGTTGTCTTAGTCTGTGAAATATGGATGTTAATCAGTCACTTTTGATAAGTACCGTATGCAGCTAGAATGGCGTAAACTGGCTTTGGCATTTCAAAGACACAATGTTATAAAATTATCTTAAATTACTTCAAACTATTTGGTGTGAAAAGCACTAGAGCACTGGAAAATAGTGCTTTTAATCAAAAGCAGTGCTTCCCCATCTCTTTAATAAGGACAATTTATTGCTGTCTGCTTCAAGGTGATAGTCAGTTTTAAACTTCCCCATGCATTATTTATGCCTTTTTATTCCATTTTTGTATACATTTATCTACATATGCATGTTTAGACAAAAATGTTCAAAAAATAACAAAAGCAGAGGCGTCTCTAAATTGGAGAGATTTCAGACTTTATCAAGGGCTGTGCACCTGGAATTTTCACTAAATAATATTTGAGAACTTTATTTGAAAATAAAGTACTTAACTGTTGTTAACGAGTTTATTAAATAGTGGAAAAAGCAAAATTTTCCAAAAGGTTAAGAACATCGCTTTCAAAACAAATGTTTTCATGTTATCTGAAGCAGAAAATGGAGGAAAAATAGGTATTTTTTGGAATCTTAAGAAGCAGCAGTGAAAGCATTATTTGCCAACTGGACTGTTCCTTCTTTCAGTGTCGAGAGTACTGCTCTAAGGCTAATCACAGCTTTGGGCAGCTCAGAAGTCCAACCACAGTTTACACGATTCCTCAGCGATCCCAAAACAGTTCTGTCAGCAGAATCAGAAGAACTCAACAGGGCTTTGATCTTAACTCTAGCAAGAGCAACACATGTGACAGGTAATAGCAGCACCACGAGGTGATAACATCGAAGTGAAAGCTGCAGTCAAGCCATTTCTCTAAACTACTGTTTAATAGAATATCCTGGAAATAGCCCATACATTTTTGGTTTTGAAAGAAGTAGAGTTTTAATTTCCAACTACATGTTTTTAGCCAAAAAGCTGTATTAAAACGGTAGTAAATCAGCCATTGTTTAAAAGTTTATTTTTGTACAGAAGTACAGTGTGACTAGGTTTTCTACTCTCTTATTTTCCATTTCATTATTGTAAATTTAAATGTTTGGATTGATTACTGATACAAACCCATGAAATGTTCACAGCAAGTATGTTGCTCATGTGGAAGCCACTCCCTCTACAGCTCACCTTTAAGAAAAAGTGGTGTGTGGTTTTGGTTTACTTTCTTGGGGAAGCTTTTGTTGTGTGTTTTGGTGTTTTAACAGTGTGCAGAGACATGAGTCAGTGTTTTTTTATTTCTATAGCTTAATTGGGAAAGGTACTGCTGAGCAACCTTTTTAAAGCAGTATAAAATGGCATCTGGCAATTTCATCATCATCATCTTGCTCAGATTTTTTTTTTTTAAAGTTTAATCAGTTAATCAGCAAAAGCTTGTCTTACTGTCATTACAGGAAATTAAATAGACAATCTTAAAATTATGATTGCTTTATTTCTAACTCAAAACCCAAAAAGAATTTTGTTATTGCTGATAGCATAAAAATAATAATATCCAGCTTATTCTATAGAGTACTGGAGATTGAAAGAAAGGGGAAGGAAGGGAGAAGTTGGCCAAAAAGGAAACCCTGTTGAACTAGCAAAGCCTTGATGCATGTGACTACAATAGGAATACCAATAGGAAATGGTTTTTTGTGTGAAATACTAATATCATCAATCCATTTTCCAGACTTTTTCACAGGCTCTGATTCAATTCAGGGAACTTGGTGCAAGGATATATTGCAGACTATCATGAGTTTTACACCACATAACTGGGCATCACATACACTAAGCTGTTTTCCAGCTCCTCTGCAGGTAATAGTTTCAAACTGATGATTTTATAATTGGAAATACGGAGAATTTACTCTCCAAACAAGATCCTTTGCCTTTTGCTGGTTGGCGAGATTCTTTCCCTATCCATACTACATTAAACTCAAATCCCTATAGAATGCAGCGTGATTGTAACATTGCTATTCGTTCAGAAACGCATTAACTTACCCTGGAGTATTCTAAGGCCAGGTTTGGCCCAACATACTTCCATGGGAAGTATGATCTTTTCAAAATTAAAAAATAAAATAATTTTAAAAAGTTAGAGAAGCCTTTTTTTCTTGTGGTAATTTGTCATGTAGCTTTGTTAGTGACGAAAGAGTCACTGTCGTGTCACGGTGAAGCAACAGCCCTACCTTGTAGGTTTGTATTGCGCAAGGAAGTAGGAACTCGTAAGATACTAAGTCAGGCGCAGGTTTGCCTGTTGCAGTGTTTTATTCTAGGCTCAGTCACAGCAAGGCCTGCTTGATTTCAGGTATTCTTCAAACAGAATAATGTACCTCAGGAAAGCCGGTTTAACTTGAAGAAGAATGTGGAAGAAGAATACCGCAAATGGAAGTCTATGAACACCGAGAATGAAATAATCTCACACTTCTCCGCACAAGGTTCATCCCCACTTTTCCTTTGTCTCCTATGGAAGATGTTGTTAGAGACTGATCACATTAATCAAATTGGCTACAGGTGAGCTTAAAATATGTGCTTGCTCAGAGTTGCTGCAGCAACATTCTCAGTTCTGAGAACATAGGCCTTGTGCATTAACTACTTGATTAGCACTTTTTTTATTAATTCAGAGAATGCAGAGCATGGAAAAAAGGAATGGAGCTTGGTATTAGCAAGCATGTCATCATAATTGTGCAGTGTTTAAGATTGTTTATACCACACAGAGTCTTCCTGGTAAGGACAAGGATGTGAGGTGTTGGGTTAAGCAGCTTATTTGTAATGGGAGTGTTTTAGGCAATCTGAAACAATAAACAGAAATATAAAGCATTTATTTACCTAGCCTTTATACATCAATAAAGGCCAAATATTTTTATAAAAAAACCAAATGTTGGATTAAGATGAAAATTTATACAGAAGTAGTACTACATTTTTACTTGTTCACAGTAGTAACAGCATCAGCTCTAGCTGTGAAAAATAAATTCTTACTTTTCAGGCCTTGTTAGATCTGTTGAAATAATTAACATTTATGATAGCATGTGTTACTCTTCTGTGCAATGAGGAAATGCCTGTGTTTTAATGCTATGGTTATATTAGAATGCATACTGCAGCAAAATGATGTTGAGTTGCAGAAGATTGTCCTAAATAAAAATGCATAACTAAAGCATGGGTTCTTGACAGAATTCTATACGTAAGAACTGGTGGACTTGCAACATTTATTCTGATTATTATCCAGACTTAGGAATTCTGTTGCTTTAAAGGTGAGGTTTCTTTTTGGGGTTTTTTTTTTTGCTTTGCTTTGGGGCCTTCTTCATTTAATAACAGAAGATTTTTTTTGTCTTTTTTTTCTTTTTTTTTTTTCAGATAGATGTATTAAAACCCACTAACTCTTATACATCCGTAAAAATGTGTTGAGAACAGTAACAGTTACTTGTTGCCTTCTTTTTTTTTTTCCTTTTTCCCTGCCAGAGTGTTAGAAAGAATTGGGGCCAGAGCTCTGGTGGCGCATGTCAGGACATTTGCAGATTTCTTGGTGTATGAATTCTCTACCTCTGCAGGAGGCCAGCAGCTCAATAAATGTATTGAGATTCTCAATGACATGGTGTGGAAATACAACATTGTAACACTGGATAGGTTGATACTGTGCTTGGTAAGTATTGCCTTAGGAGATAAGATGCCAGTTCTTCATGCAGATTCTGTCTTCTGAGTCACTTTTGTAGGAGCAATCTTTTTAAAAATGCAGTAGTTTTAAATAGTCACTATTTGCTAGCCCAATAATCAAGTAAAATAATAGATTACTTCTATAAGCAACATAAAACTTGAAATTTTACATTTTTCTTTTCTCTGTTATCTTATGGTAACCATTGAATTGATATTATTAAATGTAGTTATTAGTGCTTTGGGTTTCTGACCTCAGAGCTATACAATTATTTCTGCAGCTTGAAAAGGTAGAAGGGGTATGGCATTCCATGATTCAGAAGCAAATGGAAAATCTTGTACCCATTAGAGTATACAACCTTGGCTTAGAATTAGCCTGTTTCTTTGGAAAAGTAGGAGAGAAATAGTGTTTGGCATTCTCTGTCTTTCTAAGTTATCCTACAAAGTAAAGTAGAATTTACTTAGAGAGAATGAAATTTTCTATCAGTAGTTATCCTTTACTCCTGTTTTAAAATCTCATGTTAATGTAAAGCTGGCTGTTTGAATTTTAGTTTGGTTTTCAAACTGAAGTCCAAACATGTCAGAGGGGCCAGAACTTTGAAGCAATCTTAACTTCATTAATTGGTTGTTTTCAATAAAAGAACTGGCAGCCAAAAGAGAACTGCAGTTCTTGGAGAACATGCCGTCACTGGCGAGTTTGTAAGACTTTCTGCCCATGGAATAAAAAATGTGATGGGTACTTTTCTCAGAAGGTGATGGAACCTGCGTCTGTTCTGTCTCTTCACTTGAAAAATACAGTTGAGGGTCTATATGTTCAGTGTGAATTTGTCTGCAGATACACCAAATATGCAGCCAAATTTTCTAGCTAGTGTTTAGGGGTTATAAAGCAAACAGCAGCGCCAACTCTAATTCCATGTTTTCTGATCCATTTTGTTTAAGGCTATGCGTAGTCATGAAGGAAATGAAGCTCAAGTCTGTTACTTCATAATTCAGTTACTCTTATTGAAGCCCAACGATTTCAGAAACAGAGTGAGTGATTTTGTGAAGGAGAATTCTCCGGAGCACTGGCTGCAGAATGACTGGCATACTAAGCATATGAGTTATCACAAGGTATCAAAGCTAATAAAATGCTCTTATTGTGACGCTTTCTGTGGAGATGAGATCAGGCAAAGAGTCTTTGTCTGGTAAATGACAGGACAGCTCTGTCAGTTTTTGGAGTTACTTAGTAAGTAGTAATTTATTTGGGGTAGTATTAAAACCAAATAATCACTATGTTTGTGTAATAATGCTAAAATTATAATGCAGTGATATTCAAAGATGGAAGCAACTAAAGAGTTGGTTGGAGATTCATTCTTTCTTGCTCATGTAAATCCAATCATTTTAAAATCTTATGTTTACTGAAATTCATTTAGAAGAGTTTTTGTACATGAGGGAGAAGGTGTTTCCTTCTGTTGTTTTATGACTATAACAATAGTTAAACCTGCATTTTCTCCTAGTTGTTAAAGCTTCTTCCATCTCCTATGTGGCAAGAACATGATATCGTGAAATGTTAGGGAAGGGGATTGCTGAGATTTTAATGCTGCTGTAAATACAGTGGCTTCTGATGCCTAGAAAAGGATGTACCAATGGGAGCTTCTGTCAAAAGATAAATCAACACTGAGATGAAACAGATACAAATAAACTCTCGTGTAGCTGAACACATGCAATCTAGTTCTGATCCAGAAGCTATTTGGTCTGTGTTAGCCTTATAGTGTCTTAACAGTGTCCAAAAGTGTGAGGGTGGCAAGGAAGGAAATGGTATTAGCCTGGGAAGTGCTCTGGCGTGGCTGGACAGTTACTAGAGCCAACCTGGCATGTAGAAATTTCAGTCACAGGTAAAACACTACAAGCTCAGCCTTCGCCTATGCTCATTGGGTGTGTGGGTACACTCCAGTTCTTTGCCAGGGACTTATTACCTGCATATTATAGTATTTCTGCTGTTCTGATTCAGTATATGATGCAGAAGCATTCAGTAGTGCTGATGTCCCCTAGGTTTTCTATTAAAATCCTTGACAAGGAGTACATAAGCGCTGGCTGCTTTCAGCTTTGCCTTGGGTCTCTTTGCCCACTTCAAGCAGTGGTGAAACTTTGTTTTGTTTTGTTTTTTTCTGAAGAAGTTGTTACCTAGTACTTGTTTCCCTCAGAGTTGAATTTTATTTAGTAAGCTTTACAGTGAAATCACCTCGCTGCATTTATGTGTGATAAGGAGGGATATGAAGCGTCTACTTAAAGCAATGTAGATGCTGAATGTTTGATGAACTGCTTTTAAGGAAATAGCTTTCAATTTTGTTGGATTTCTTTCCCTCCAGAAATATCCCGAAAAGCTGTATTTTGAAGGCTTGGCAGAGCAAGTCAATCCCCCAGTTCAGATCCAGCCCCAGTACCTACCAATTTATTTTGGAAATGTATGCCTGCGCTTTCTGCCAGTGTTTGATATTGTAATCCATAGATTTCTGGAATTGCTTCCAGTGTCCAAATCACTAGAAACGTTATTGGATCATCTGGGAGGTTTATACAAATTTCATGGTAAGTTCAGTGAATTTTAACCCACTAACAGTGAACTTGCTTTTATTCAGGAAGTTCTTGCTAATTCATGCTTCCTTCACACCTTTCCCTTTTATTCCCTTCTAGTAGTAAGTACTTGGACCAATGTCCCAACAAACTTTCTGTTACCAAGACTAAAACAGCTAAAAAGCAATTCCTCCATCTGTCCTTGTTTAAGATTCAAATAATTTACCTGTTTCTTTTTCACACTTTTATAACTGCACTTTTGTAATATGTTTTTGTATAGATGACATTGCTATGTTATGCTCAGACATTTTAGAATATTCTTTCTTTACTGAGTCTTCATACCTGGATTCTTCCTATTTAGTATATTTTATACAAAGAGGTGATTTAAATTATTTACTTAAAAATATATTAGTATTATCATTAAGATATGAACTGTTAGTAATACTGACTTTCTTTGCTTGGCTTCTGCTCTTCTGCATGCACACTAAAGTATATGTACAAGTTTATTTTGATTGAAAATCAGTTTTGTATAGTGAAATAGAGAATGTGAGACAATTCCATATGTGCCATTTTTAAATATATACACTTTACTCTTGTAGAGCTCTTGATTTTGCTTTTATGTTTGCCACCATAAGCTTAAGTGAATGCTAGAAGTTACTTCTGGGTGATGTTTTTTCTTCTTGGCAGACCGTCCAGTGACTTACCTGTACAACACTCTTCACTATTACGAGCTGCATCTCAGAGAGCGCCCAAACCTCAAGAGAAAACTTGTCCATGCCATAATTGGCTCTCTCAAAGATAATCGCCCACTAGGCTGGTGTCTAAGTGATACTTACCTCAAATGTGCTATGAATGCCCGAGAAGAGAATCCGTGGATTCCTGATGACATTTACTATTGCAAGCTCATTGGAAGACTAGTAGACAATATCCTTCTTAAAGTTTGTATTAAGTAAACTCTGCCAGTGTCTTTTAGCTTTTTTTCATCAAAATATAAAGTTCAATTTCCATTTATGCAAATATGAAATAAAGCTTAGTCTTTATTTAGCTGCAAATATCAGTCTAAAATCATGTTAGTTTACTTCAGTGTACATTTTTTTCTATTCTCCACATGGACTGAACTACACTAGTAAAAATACGTTGAAAGATATGGTGAAAAAACAGTACAGCTATATAATTATTTAACTGTTCAATGCATCACTTAATACAGATACTGATGTTTATACATTACAAATTGAATTCTAATTGCTGCATAAAATCAGCTTGATACAAGGCATGAATATTTTAAAAAATGTAGAAAATGAGATTATTTGCAAGCAGCGCCGCATTTTATACAGTGTATAACTGGCTGTGTGTAATTGAAGATCAGTATATGTACTGTTAGCATCTGCTGAGAATCTGTTTTTTAGGAGGGTAAAACCAGAAGCTATGGTTTTAACACAAACCTACATTTTCTTAATTGCTGTGTTTTATTAGCTTTTACAGTTATGACTACAGCTGATCTGAATTTCTGTGGAAACAGCTGGTAAACTCCTGCACTGTGTTCTAGAGAATAGCGCTAGTGAAACCTTCCTGGATGTCGTCTTCTTTCTGGATCAGATTTACAGGAGTTGACAAATTTTCTGGATGTTTTTTGTCTTTCTTCACTCCTCTTCCCCGACTTGCCTTTCTTCTATGTGTAACTTGAAAGAAGTTTATTATATCTCTCTAAAGAAAGCTAAAATTGCATAACCCCCTGCTTTTATGTATAAGTTAACAGTGTGTTTGAAGGTCTTTTCTATATGTAGCTCAAATCAGTTACTCTTGGTTGGGAAAGTGGAATATTTTCAGAGACTAAGCAGGTGCTAATTTTGCATAAACTGTCACCCCCAAAGTCTGCTAGAATATCTTATGCAGAAGTAGTGGCTTCAGATTATGCAGAGTAGAAAATTCTTGTTATTTTTGTTTTCTTGCCTTATAAGCAGATGGTGAATGAGATGGTTGGTATCGTTTTTTCCACCTCTTAGTCAGGGAAATTTATCCTCTGCATGACCTTGTGTGTGTAGTGTATGCATAGCTATGTATTCACACAATCCTTCAGTGACTGAGTATCGTTGCCATATATTCATACTTTTGTCCATATGCCCTATTTTTCTGAAGTGCAGTTGTTTTAGTTGTTCTCAGTAACTTTTCAGTTCAACTTAGTATGTTCAGTATACACATAAACATTTTTAAGCAGCCTGCTGCTTACACTGGTCCTTGTTGGGGCAGCTTTTTTTCCTTAATCCTTGTCACCTATGGCAGGCAAATCACCTGGGCCATTTCCGAATTGTGACTGGAGGTTCAATGAGTTTCCCAACCCCGCTGCCCACGCTCTCCATGTCACCTGCGTGGAGCTCATGGCTCTGGCTGTTCCAGGGAAGGATGTGGGCAACGCGCTACTGAATGTTGTGCTGAAGAGGTATGTTGGCTCTCTGAAGCTGTTTTCTGCAATATATAATACATTGTTAGAGATTCCTAAGGTAGTCTGTGATACTAATTTACTTTAGGTTTTATACGTTTTTAGTTAAGTATAAATACTTTAAGTTTTATGTGTAAAGTATTTTTGGAGGACTAACAAGGCTATAGGGATCAAGCAGAAAAATCGTGTTGGATTTCTGTGCTGTAATGGTTTGTGTGTGCCTCAAGAACAGATGATTCTGCATGATCTCCTTAAAAGACAGAAGAAGACCTCACACATGCAAAGAACTTGTCTGGTGGCAAAAAGGCTGGAAAAAGCTTTTTCTCTTTTCAGCTGTGCTGGAAGGAGAACATTTCTTGAGTTAATATTACAGCATCTTTGAACACAAAGAAAGGGGACAGAGTCACTGGCAGGACACTGCATCCTTCTGATGTAAAATCAGAGGTGCTTTGAAACAGAGTGGTGTGCCAAGGCTGGCTTTTTGTCTCGATGCATTAAGTTTGACCCACAGATCTGTTTCTTGCTCAGCCACTGTGGAAAGAACTAAAGGAAAAGAAAGGGCCTAGTATTCTTGTTGTGATTCAGGTGCCATCTCTGAGCAATAACAAACTGAAATGATCTGTTTTCAGCCTCATTCAGCTTAGTACTCTATTATTATTCTTAGCTCTATTTGGGGAATCAATAAAACCTCTTCAGTAGGAAGAACAGTGTGATAACAGGCTTTGAAGCTAGAAACACAAAATCATGCCTGAACAAGGTTTTGCAAGCAACATCACATTGGTGTTTATACTGTCTGTTGGCTCTCCTAAATACCTCTTTGTGTATAGTTCTCTCAGCTTGAGAAATATTGGTTGCATAAGTATACCTTGTCTTTAGGTTTGTGAGAAGCACAAATTGCAATAGTGAATTTTGAGCTTCAGTTTTCTTTTTCTGTGTCTCTAGTCAGCCCCTGGTGCCAAGAGAAAATATCACAGCTTGGATGAACGCAATTGGACTAATTATCACAGCCTTACCAGTGAGTCAATATGTTGTATTTTAAAACAAAAAAAAGTCTTCTTCCCTGTAAGGATTATCATCTTTCTCTAGTATGCTGTAAAAATTTCTGCAGTTTGCAATGTGGTAGCCAACATCTGTAGATCCCACAGATAGCTATTCAGAAGGCTACTTGCATGTTTGAGAAACACCTACTCCAGCATGGAAAAATTGACCAGGTTTTCTGGTTTTCTATTATGCTTTGAGGTTAGGGTTAAAAGAAGTAAATCACTTCTATTTAAAAACATAGTTAAATGCCACGTGTGTATTAATTGAGAACTGAAACTATGAAATAAGATCATCCATAGGGGGTTCTGATGCAAAGCTAATTTTCTATTTACGTTTGCACTTGGTCATCCTGTATGGCTTAAACCATGTAAGTGACATGTGCCTACAACAGCAAAAGCAAACGTATGCAGTATTAGAGTTTGTGTATCTATAGAAACTTTGATCTTCTGAACATAATGACTCTTAGTACCTGACCAGGACTGCCTGAATAATTTTGATCTTCCTTACCTGTTGCTTATATGTGCAACAGTTATCCTTTCCTTACAACTTCCCCAACAAAATGGTTCCTTTCCTTGGAAAACTCAATGATTCTATAAGAAAGCCAACGTGGATTTAATCCTTATTATTTTTATACTGTTTCTTATTACTCTTACTGTTTCCTCTCCTTGCATTTTCATCTATATTCTTTGACTTCTTGAGGTTTTTTTTGTTTCCTGTTTCCTTCTTGGATTTTTGGTCTGTTTGTAGCTGTACTCTGAAAACTCAGAAAATTCTCAGTCTCCTTCCATTAAGGCTTTTTCCTCTGCTCTGCTTCTTTTGGGGACATTTATATTAGCTAGCTAAATAAATAAGTTCATGAAGTATGTCTTGATACCACAGCCTTGAGTGTGCTACGTCCACTAACATGGACGCTTTCTGTATTGTGCTTCTCAGTTTTCATATTTGTCAGACAGGGTAATATACAACCATGTAGTTGAAAACATTTTAGAAGTGCAATAATCGTAGAAAGAGTTGAGGAAGCATTGTCTTAGATGGTGTCCTTTCAAAAGCAATTCTGACTTTTTTTTTTCCCCAGGAGCCATACTGGATTGTTCTCCACGATCGCATTGTGAGCGTTATCAACAGTCCCAGCTTGACGTCAGAGACAGAGTGGGTTGGTTACCCGTTCCAGCTGTTTGACTTCACAGCGTGTCACCAGTCTTACTCTGAGATGAGTTGTAGCTACACTTTGGCTTTGGCACATGCTGTCTGGCATCATTCTAGCATTGGACAGCTTTCTCTCATTCCTAAGTAGGTGTAATGATATTTGATGATTTAATTTGTCTTCTAAGTTCCAAGCATATTGTAGATAACAAAGCTGTACCTGTAGCACTAATACCTGCAAATATGTCCAGGGGAGCTCCAAAACTCGCCAGATAGATCACAGGGTTTTTATCCAGCTCCCTCTTCCACCAACCTTGTTATCTTGTATGCTTGTTATCTGTAAGCTTCGGGGCTTTTGTCTAAGAGCGTGACTTCTTTTAATGACTTTTTTTAATCTTGATTAGCTTTTATGCTTTTATTAATTTAAATTTTTCTTAAAAGACTGCTGTAGCATATTCCTAAAGCATCCACTGTAATCTGTAAGTGTGTCCTTAATTCTAGCAAGTACACTCCAGCTGCAAGTTGAGATGCTTTGCTGACTGAAGGATGTGGTAGTGGTCCACTTAATCATTAAAGCAATTTAAAAGTACCACTGTGTTAAGAAGTTGATTAGACTTTCCCCAGTACCATGCTAGTGAGAGAACTAACAGACTTCACTTAACTAAGTCTTGAAATATTGGACAAAAATGAAGGTGCTATGACATATTCATCTCAATCCTGAACAGGTTCCTTACAGAACTATTGATACCCATAGTTAAAACGGAATTCCAGTTACTCTACGTTTACCACCTTGTTGGGCCTTTCCTACAACGGTTCCAGCAGGAGAGGACACGGTGCATGATAGAGGTAACATCTAGCTCTTGCTCTGCTTCCTACAGTGTATACAAAATGCATGCATTTCTTGAAGACCTTGCTGAAGTCTAGATAGCAGCTGAATGCAGTGAACTGTAATGTCTTTATTTCTAGAAGACTCAAATCTTGTGCTAAACTTTCCTAGTTTTTTTTACTAAGGTCTAATTTTTCAAATTTTGTAAACACTTACTCAAACCATCTTCCAGTCAATGCCGTTCAAGCACTATGTAGCATGTACCAAAATACTATTGTTGCACTTAGAGGAAGTTAACTTGCGAAAATGGCATAGTTTAATTATGCATAGTGGATGAGTTAGACCTGCCCATTTGTCCTGGCAAGAAAGCAGATAGTCAGGAATCACAGATACTTAAAAAGCAAGATCTATATTTATTACACTATTTATTTCTACTCTAAAGCATTTTAAAAACAGTTTTCATTTGGGGTGCTCTTTGTGTCTGTGGAAACAGATTGGAGTGGCATTTTATGAAATGCTCCTGAATGCGGATCGGTACAGCTCACACCTGAACTACATGGATCCTATATGTGACTTCTTGTATCATATGAAGTATATGTTTACAGGTGACAGTGTGAAAGACCAAGTAAGTAAACAGCAGATATTTATATTTTAATTATCTTTCTTCCTATATAGCGAGTTAATCATTCTATGAGTTATTTTTAGAGGTAGCAGTATAACAAAACGCCCAACGACTGACCAGTCTCTACATGCAAATTAGGAAGTTGGTTCACCTCTACAGATTTTAAAGCTTTAGATGCAGTAGACTGGGTACCTCAGATTTCAAAACAAATTTCAGTAGTCTGAAATTTAAGATATAGCTTTAGGGTGCTTTAAGTACTACTATTAAAGCAATCACTGAAAATAAAGCTGTTGGATGTTTTGTAACTTTTCCTCATTTCAATCTAGACCTTTTAATTTTTTGTCTAATTCTGATTCATTGATATAATTTGACATGTGACAAAAGCAAGAATGCATCCATGTTCAGTGAAAAATCGTTCACTCTGGTTTATAGCAGTATGCATTTTTAAAATTGTCACGTGTGAATTGTTTTGCAAAGCTTTGGTGTAAAACTGTTATACCAGGGAGGGTGTTTTTTAAGGTTAGTTATCAGGAGAGGTCCAAAAGTTAACATGGTGAATAAAATATTAACATAAATAGCATTATTTACTGTATGTTTTTCCTTTTTTCGTTGTGCTGATGTGGTGTTTGTGTACAAAAGTGGCATATGTCAAAATACTCCTGTTTTACCAAATGCATTTCTTGTTTTTTTAAACAGGTTGAGAAAATAATTTGTAATTTAAGACCAGCTTTGAAACTTCGGTTACGCTTCATAACACACATCAGCAAAATGGAACAAGCTGCTGTTCAGCAACAACCTGTCAATAATGGGTCGCCAGCACAGCAGCCTAGCCAAGTGCCTGTCAACGTTGCTTTGCCGGTTACACAGTGAAGTGGAGGGTTCTGCTGGCCTCGATGTGACAGCTTCTTTCTGGTGCTGATCCAGGTGAAACATCAGCTGATCTGAAATCTGGTCTGCTGTATAAAAGGAAAGAGAACCACGTCCAGGTTTCTGCTTCGTTTTCTTTTGCATAATGAAGTCATGTAACTCTGTGCATGCCAGTTTTCTTACCTGTTTATATCAGACACTAGATGAGGGGTATGTGGCCTTTCTCCGAAAGCACCAAGTAGACTCTCTGCAAGCAAATACATGAAGTTCTGAAGTGTTTACAATATCCTGCTCCCTATCCTGGTTTGAGTCGTCTGGATTTTTCCTTTCTTTCTGTCTGTGATACAAAAGGACATTCAATATATGTAGCCTGGTAGAAAATAGCCCTTTAAAATTTGGGTTCCGCCTTATTGAAAATTTCTATTGTTTTTGTCCAGCAGAAGAATTTAAATTCTTTTCGTCTTTTCAGCAGACAAGTTAAGCACTTATACAGAAATGCTCCTAGACAGAGATTGCATCATTGTATTCAGTTAATTATGACATCCTCCCAAAGACTGAGAATGAGCTTTTGAAAATACCTGTAAATTTTGTATGTACAATTTACATTTAACAGGTGAGCACCAGGGGTTTGATTTAGCATCAATTACTAGACTGTTAGTTTAGTACCCAGAAGCTATCTCTATTGAGTCTATTGGAAGTCTGCATATTCAGTTCAAGATGTGCTGATTTATATTTTATCTTTCCTGTATGGAAAATGGTGTAGTTTTTTATCAAGTCAATCACATGAATTTTATTGATATCTTCTTATATTTTAGATTTGTATGATATTCACCTTTAAGTCTTATGTGTACTGTGTTCAGTGGGTTTTGGTAACAGTGGAAAGGCTCGATGTTTTGTATATATTCATCTTATTTGACGAACTTTTTTAATTAAAAAAATCCCACTGTATTAGTATTGTTAAGTTTGTTTCTTTTTGATACCCATTACCTTAAATTGACCATACCAAGTATATTTCCTTCTCTATCAGCTTTACAATAATGCCAGTTTTAACCTGTTACAAATAGAGTCCAGATCAGTAAGGTCAGGTTGGATTTGTATCTCTCTATAAAGATTTCACAGTCATGAAGAGGAATTGTTGATTCAACAGATGGAAGATTTTCTTGTCTGTTTCTGAAGGACAGCAAACCTGGATCGCTGGAAATTGCTGTTGTTTGAATTGTACGTGAATCCTAAATTCTGCCAAGTGTATTAATACTTTGAGTAGCTGGGAGCTGTGAGTACTCTTCGATGAGTGATGGAAGAACACGTTTACCTATTGTATGCTATATGTTTGGTTAAAAAGGTCTTGTATTCCATTCCAGAGTCAAGTGACTCTAATACAGTTGGGTTTGATTTTGATAACAAGATGAACATAGGTGGTGTCCAAAAATCCAGCAGATAATTCCCATAGGCTTTCTGGGGCAGACCTGAGAAGCAAAATTCTGGTTGTGGGTTTGCAGACTTCTGTTGATAATGGAACTGTGTTAAGACTTCTCTTCCTGAACAGTTTTTGGAGCACACGAAGAGCCTGTAGAAAGCGCATATTTCATGGCTGTGCAGCATTCATGTTCTAACTGAGCTAATGCTGAGACCACTGGCATCTTTTTGAATTGTCATACTTCATATTGAAATAATTTTGGTGCTTGATGTGGGACCCAGAGTGTCCCTATTAATATTTAAACCAGCACCTGTTTGCAGTGATTGCAGAGAGACTGTTGAGGAAGCTGGATAACTGTCTTCAGAAGCAAATCACGAGAGCTGTTGGAATTTGTTAAAGTTTTGGATATTTTTAGGTTTGCTTTGCTTTTTCCCTTTCTCTTGTAGGTCTGGAAAACTGAATTTGTTAGTGCTGTGGCAGGCAACAGTGGTATACAGAAGCATCTCCCTCCTTTGGCTCTGCGTCTTTACCGCACGTGCGGTTATGGTAAGACGCTGACTGCGGTGTGCTGGCCTTGTGCTGTGTGGAGGTGATTTGCCACAGTTGGGCTAGCAATAGCAAATCATTGAAAAACTTGTGTTTCATCAATACTGGACTACATTTGAACTTTTGACTTAGAGCTTAAATGCTGTATATCCCACCAATACTGCTATGAATCAGAACCCTGAGCCCTCGCTTACCTACCAGAGTTAATGATTTACATGGTTTATGTATTACAAAATGCGAAGGGAAGATTGTATCTTCCTCTGAATGTGCACACTTGTTCTCTGCAAAACTTGCCAAGTTTCTGAAGGCACTAAACCCTCACTGGTTGGAATAAGGTATCTCTTCTGCTAAAATCTACACTTGCATCTTCAGCATTACTGTTCTAAAAATGAATTCTTAACAATCCTTTCTTTGAGTTAAATAACTTACACTTTAAAACCCAGCTAAGCAAATTCACTTTCTAAAGTACTAGCACAGCAAGACAAAATTCCAGTGTAATTTCAGACTTATGTTTCTAATTGTTTAAGGCAGTGATATGGTTTTTAAAAATACTGCATTTGTCTCTTTGCTGGCACTCAGCAGTTGTGAGTGGTGTGGGGAAGCTTAAGTCTAAGGTTTTGGTTTGGGCTTTTGGGTTGGTTTTTTTTTTTATATGTATTCCAGATTGTAGGTAGCTAGTATAGAATGGACACAATAGTACCAGGCTTCCCCCACCTCATCTGACTTTTACAGAGAATATTTATTAAGACTTGGAACAGCCCGTTATAATATGGCTGCCTGAGTCTACAGGTGCTTAGAAAAAATTTGAATTCCTTCTTTAACCACCAGAGGGAGGTTTCTTCAAAAAATTTAATCTGAGCCTTCAGCTCACCATCAGTATAATGCAATGTCCTGAACACTCAGCTCTTCCTGGGATCTACCAACGTTTTGATCCAAGAATTAACAGCTTAGAAGCCATATTACACTGCTGTCCTTGATGTTTAAAATAAGCTTTGTTGTTTGTCTTCTTCCAACAAGTTTGCTGGAGGACTCCCTAGAGTTGTGGGGTTTGCAAAATCCTCCAAACAAATACAAAAATTTTAAAACTTTCAAAATTCTCACAGATTGTTTTTTTTTAAAGCAAATCACTTGATGCATGCAACAGTTACCAGAGTTGGTGAGAGATTTTTGTACTTGATCACCTTAAAAAGTAAGCAATAGATAAGAACAGTGTATTTAACTTTGATTTTTAGCGCTAAAACTTTTTAGGATGTGAATGAATACCTGTGGCTTGGCAGACTATACCTGAGGTCATGCAGCCTTTTCTGAAGGTGCACCAAGCGAGGACAAGATCATTGCAAATGGCAGCTTTTACTGTTGAATTCACCACCACACCTACTGCTGAAAGTAACCTTACAATAGTGAGTGAACATTTGAATAAAATTATCACACAGTGTTTAGCTTGCAGTACCCTGTGCAACTCCAAAAGGTGGAGAATGTTTCTGGTGTCCACTGTGACTTTGTTCCTTCAGCAATTACCACTGCAGTAAGGCACGAACTTCTTTGTCTGTTTTAGGTTTCAGAAACCCCACATGGAGAGGTTCCTGTCCAACGTGTCTTCACTCATGCATCTGCTATTAGAAATGGTCAGATAGATGCCACTGTGTTTCTTCATCCTTTCTTGTAATTATTTGAATCAAAAGAAAAGTCTGTTGGTTTTTTTTTTGTTCCTTTTTCTTTCCCTTCCCTTCCCTTCCCGTCTCTCCTGTATAAGCTCTTGTGAATTGTAGTGCTGTTCAGATCTGGTCCTTCACCTCATTAGTGTTTCACACAGAGACCGCTTTCTGAGTCAGTTGTGTGCATCTGATGTCAGATTTAATAGGAGTAGGTTGTTCTAAAGATAAGCGGGCACCTTCTAATATTTTTCTCCTGAAATGTGAGGGAATCCTGCCTGTGTCCTGGTGAGAGGAACACAGTAGGTTCCTGTCAGCCATCAAAGGCAGAGAATCGGTAGTTCTGCCCTAACCCTGTTTTGGCACTGAACAGGCCCAGGCTGCTTTAGAGTTTAACTTTTTAATTAAAAGCTGAATTGCCCACACATCAGTGCTGCATGGGAAATGTTTAAAGCAACACAGATGCCTTTGAAGCTTTTGAGATGCTTGAAGAAGGAGAGACTGAGGGAGGCTGTGCAGGCACAGGATAAAAAAAAAAAAGAGATACAATATTTTTGAGTAGTTCCTAGGTACATAATTTCATACACATTGTGCAGGGCTCTGACCCTTTCATATGAGGAAGTTTGATGATACAGATATAAGGTGCGGCTCCATTAATGATTTTTGCTCATAAGAAGACCTACATAGACTAATGTAATGCTTTGTTTGGGTCAGAATTGTTTATTGTGGTAAAGGGTTTGAGATTTATGTTTGGAAAGTGAAAGCAGAAAATGTTGATGCAATAGCAAATTGCAGTTGGGCGACATTAGAATTTAAGAAAGAAATTTGAAAAGAGAAAAAAAACATCAGTCTAGTAAAGCTGCTGTATTTTGTTAAGAGTTGTATCTGTAAGCCCTACCTGGGGACTTGAACAGAGCTGTGGTGCTGTAAGCCCACGAATGCAAAGTGATCGTCTTTTGTTGTAGGCTGAGCCAAGTTGAATCAGCCTCCGCATCAACAAGAGCCATTCTCACCGTTGCTGCCTCTCAGATGCAATTTCTGCATCACAAGATTCACGTGCTTTATACTTTCATGTTCCCCATGAGTGTGGACTTTGGACACCTCTGCCTCTTTGATGCGTGTCTCTGTAATGTCAGGGGCCTGGGAGGGAATATTGTTCCATCTGTGGTGCTGTGAGGAGACAGGCTAAGGCTTGTGTTGGGTTCCCTGGAAAATACATGATGAAACAAAGCTGCAAGATGGCCCCACTCTTGGGTTAGCCATTAGAGCATCCATTCATACCCTCCAGTACTGGAAATAGGGGATGAGGCAGATGCATGAGATCGAATTGGTTAGTTGGTTGGTATTGAAGAGGCAATCAGGGAGGCGAGTAATGGGGTCCCTCTGGAGCTGGAGGAGATGGTTGCGAGCCCCTGCAGGTTGTTTCTTGCTCCAAGCTTGCCCCTGGAAGGAGCCTGCCGCTTGCCACTGGCTGCTCTTCCAGTCAAGGGACACTGGCTGACCACTTCAGTGCTGGTAAGATATAATACCTAGTCATGTCTAGGACATGTTAAATACAGCAAAGCAAGCAAGGAGAGGATGTACAAGTGACAGTGAGTTCCACCATTCACTTATTACAAATAGGTAACTGACAGCTACAAATAGTGAAAAATGAGCAGACAGAGAACAGTCTGACAGTCCTTCTGTGTAACACTTGTACTGAGATATGAGACTTGTGGAGGCCTGAAGAATGTGTCTGTCATATCATTTCCTGGGTGTTTCTTTTGGGTGGAGCACATTTTTCCAATGCTGCTCCTGAAAGCAACAGCAGGTACATTTAAAATTAGTAAAGTTCTACTGAAAGTTGTATAAAATAGGATTGGCATGTTCAGTGTGAAGTGACAGCATTATCTGTGTGGCTGCACCGGCGCTGAGAAATTCAGTGTTGGTTCCCACTGCAGGTCTAACTCAGGCATGCCGTTATTTATTAAGTACTATTAAAATGAGGAGCACAAAACAAGGTCTTGAATGAACCAACCTCTGCACTGAAGAACTTACAACCAGTAAATGAAAGTGTGCAGTGAGAGCAAAATTGTGTAGTTGAGAAAAAAATAACCTGTTGGGTTTTCTTATTAACATATCAGTTTTCCTGTGAGTGCTGCAAAATCACGCGTGTGGTATCTTTGAACGACTTTATGGAGGTGTTTGGCAAATGGAGAAAGACCTTAAGAGGTGAGGATGAGATAAACAGATGGAAATGGAAACTGTTGATGTTCTCTGAAGGGCTGTGAGGTTGAATTCTCCATAGGTGCCTTTCTTTCTTGATGCTGTTTCTGCTAAAATGTGATTTAGCAAAAACAGGACCTGGCCATAGCTTATCACATCTGTAGCGTTTCTGTTGTTTTTTTGTATTATGAAGCCCCAGCCAAAACAGCCTTTAAGGGCCCTTACAGGAGTAAATCCCCCTTTTTCTTGCTTTCTTTAAAAAGGTAAATGAAAGGTGTACAGATTGACTCCACATAAGGCAGTAAAGGTAGATTGTAGTTGCGCTCCAACTGGCACATAGCGTCTTTTAGTCAACAACAGTGTTCTGACTATGGATAAAAAGGGGAGAGGTGGAGAATGTGTCCACTGCTGCAGAAATAGTATTGCTCCTTGAGCAAAAGCCTTGTTAAAATACATGATAAAAAGAGTGCAGTAGCAATACTGGTTTCCACCTCTCCCTTCCCACCTCTTCTACTTGTTCTTGTCCTCACTGACTCCCCTCCTCCCTAACTACAGAACTTACCTGTGAAAAAAACAGATGACTTCTCCCCTACAGGAGTGGATCCCAACTGGTAGCTGGTGTGGGAGAGGCTGAGTGGGCACCGGGACCCAGGGGAATTTTGGCACCATGAACATCTCCCAGCCTCTGCGCTGCAGGTAGCTGATGCAACTTGTGGTGAACGTGCTAGTGGAGGGCTATCAGCACGAAATGAAGTAGTAATTGTTGAACTGGTACCTTTGAGCTGCTTAGTAGCTTTAGAAGTAGATCTGTGACAGGGGAAGCCATGTGAGCTTAGAAAGACTTGGGTTGCAGTTTTCCTCTAACAAAGCCACAGCACAGAGTGTTGTTTCTGGTAGAATTGCAAAGGACCAAACCCATGCCAGTAGCGGGTCTCTTGGTCTGGATGCACCCACACTTTGGAAGTGCAGGTCATGAATAGTAGCTGTGTCACCTCCTCTTTGGTGGCTTTGTGACCACTTTCCTCATGAGAGCTTGGCTGGAGAATCAGATTTTTCCAGATAAATGTCTTTTTCAGAGTTGTTGAGTGCAAACACTTAGAGCAGCTGAAAACAGGTTCCTTACAGTCTCTTTCCTACCTGTGATCACAGATTAAGACCTGTGCTGCCTTGGGAGTATCCTGGCCCTCCTGAGGACAGGACGGTGAGGGTTTCGCCGCTCCGGCTGCCTCCTGGCTGTTGGCCCGTCCCCTGCTTGTCCCTTGGGGGTCCCTCCCTGCAGGTACGGGAAGGAGGTCACCGAGGGCTCGCATGTTGCATGTGAAGCTGAATTTTGACAGTGTGCAAATCAACAGACACAAAAAAGGCTTTCTCAGCCTTCCACCTCTACAATTAAAGGAACAACTGAGAAAAGTCTGAACAGCACCCATACTTTGGCCCTATGCTCTAGAGTCCTCTGCGCCTCAAATTTAACATGTCAGAAGCACTGTATGTGCTTCTACTTGAAGAAGCAGCCTCATAAAAGTTTATTTTATTATGTTAAGGCAGCTGTGTGCCAGCATCTCCACTCTTCAAGACAGCATTAGGATGAGTAAAGTTCCCATGCTACAATGGTGGCTGTTCTCTTGCATCTGTAATTTCATGTTAACTCCACCCTTTTTCTTAATAAAAGGCACCTTTTAATATTTAAACCATTTTACACATTGTGATAGCTGGCTCTGAGCTCTGCAAACGTTGGGGTTTGGAGAAACAGGCCAGAAGAGGTGGGGTGAGATGAGACGCCACTGAAGAGCCCAAATCATTTTGAACTCTGGGCAAAATTAACTTCTGATTTTCCCCAGACAACTTCTATGGAAAGTTCAAAATAAAGCTGACAAACGTCAATCCTGAAAGCAACTTCTGTGAAAACTCTTTTTCTTCTCCAGTAGAAAAAATGCGGCTCAGAGTTTTCTGTGTTTTCCATGAAGCTCCTTTGTTGTGCACAAAAGAAATGAAGAACCTTGAAGAAAGGTCACAGTGGCAACTTCATCATTCGCAGCCTCGCACACTCTGAGCAAAAGTGTTTCTGGATTGTTCTGACAAAAGCCAGAGATGCTGTTTACCTGGCCTTTTGAAAGAGGAGCTCCATTTATTCCGCTTCCGCTTGACACTCATTATGACACCTACAACAGAGATGAACTTACTGTATGGAGGAGATTATTCTTTCCATCCACGGGAAAAAAAAAATGCACAAACCCAGCAGCAGTTTCAGCTTTCTTGTCCTCGAGCCTCTTGCAAGGTGCTGATTGTTTTACTGATCTCTTAGCATGTTAATTTGCAGTCTTTCATGTGGCTAAAATGCCACTTTAGCAGTTCTTAAGCAATATATGTTTCTGTGTCATACAATGCCGGGCAGCAGCTCTTGGCTATCTTTGAAGGACAAAGATTGCACAGAATACATCCCATCTCATGTTACTATTTATAATTTAGGTAATTTTTTTTTGTTTGTTTGTTTGTTTGATTGTTTTGTTTTGTTTTTTTCCTTTGCCCCCACAGCTTCATTTTGCTGTAGACAAAGGCATCTGCTTTAAAGGACAGATAACCCCTGATGGATAATAACTGTCACCTCGGTGCTCTGGCAACTATTTCAAAATCCCTTTGAGACTTCCTTGGGGTTTTTTCTATCGTCTTTTTTTTACTCCGCATTTCCTGAAGGAAAAGACAGACAATTCAAGGCCAAAGGATTCTCGTGAGTCCCCACAGTACATTCCCACAATTCAGGTAAGTTCCTGTGCTTCAGTGTTTGTGAGAAACCCTGCCCCAGAGGCCGGGCACAACCGCGCCAGCACATCTGGGGAGGGCTGTGCAGAGCAGGGACAGGCAGTACCTCTCCACACCTGCCTTCCTGGGCTCCATCGCATCCGCCTTCGTGCCCCTGAGCTTTCTCTTCTCTCACCCAGGGAGCATATGGAGAGGTTTCAGATAAGCCCATGAAGGGCTTGTGGCCCCATCATGAGCCACCGCAATACAGTTTCTTGGTTTTCTGCAGTCTCCGTGCTGGCACTATCCCATTTCTGTCACTTTTTGTCTCAGCTTTCCTCTGCAGAACCTCAGTGGCCACTAGTTATGACTTCCTCTGGATCAGGCCCCCTAAGTTCTGAGCTCTCCACCTCTGCGAGCACATGAAGCAGCCAAGAGCTGAGCATGCGTGTTGCCTATAGAAGTAACCTTTTCATGAGGACATGGGAGCTTTTGTCTTTAAAAGATAATAAGAGAAATTATTATAATCAATAAAATAATAAGCACATTCACTATAATTTCTCATTATTATTTTCAGAGGAAATCTAAAAAAGCCCTTGAGAATTCTGGAAAATGCAATGAACCATATTTGCCATGCAGCTTTGATAGAAAATTATTCATTTAGTTGTTTGGCTTTTGTTTTTTTGTTCTTTTAGTCACCCTAACACATGAGCATGATTAGGATATTTGCCACCTGCAAAGGAATGTCAATATGTAATTTTCTTTTCCATAGCTTTCTGAGAGATGGGCTATCACACCAGCTGTGGCAACAGCCCAACCTCCCAGCCTGCAAAGAGTTTTATTGAGCTTGTTGATGGTACTCTCACTTCTCTCGGAGGCAGTCTGGGCCACCGCTTGCTTCTCTTCAAAGTGAGTGCTCTAGCCAAAATGAAAATAACAGGCTGCTATAATTATATTCTCATTTTCTCTTGGTGCATGAAATCAACACTCAAGAAGATGTTGGCTTGATAACATTTCCAGCCGGCGTGCAAGCAGAACCTGCAGTACTGCAAGCCGTGAAACAGATTTTTTATATACAAATTCTTCATCTGGGCCTTATTGACATTAATAACTGAATGTAGTGTATTCAAGCTGTCACTCACAGGAGGCTTTTCTAGTGTTGTATCCCAAAATGTGGGTACAGTCCTCAGGATAATCCCTGCCCCAGGCACCTTTCCAATGTTTTGGCTCGTGTGAGAAAGCCTTAAAATTGAGAGGTTGCTCAGACATGTTCCTTCAGGTCCTCTGTCAGACCTTGGTGAAGCCCAGGGGAACCTTGTCATCACTTCACTGGGATTTGGCCACGTTCTGGGACTGGCGCACGCAGCCCTGCCAGCAGTTTCCCTGGTGGGGTTGTTCAGCAGCCAGCCACAAGCCAGTGATGGCCCAAAGCAAGTTAAGTGACACAAATGTTCCATATAAAACTTTTCAAATGTGCATCATATCAGTCCTAGATGTATGTGTGTGTACGTACTTATTTTTTCAGATTAAGATGTCAGAACATACTTTGTTCAGCTAACTTAAGGAAATGCAGGACGGATAGTGGCATGAATTAAAGATAGAGACAGTCCTCTGTAGCACATGCAATGCTTCTGAAGTGGCATCCTGTGTCAACCCTGTCAGACAAAAGAAAGCCCATTGCAACGGACGGGACACCATAAAAATCCGTGATCTGTCAGCAAACTGTTTCTTCTGCTCCAGTAGATGACAAGCTGACAAAGCTTATTTTAAAGAACATTTTCAACTTGCTTAATAAATTATAAAAGACAGCTTGCAAATGGAATATTTCATTTGCAGTGACATAAATCCCAAAGAGATTTTTCACTAGTGTTACAAATTATATATAAAGTGATTTGTAGGTCTCCTTGGCATCAGTTGTCTGTCTTTCTCTCTGAAATTAAACAAGCTAAAAGACAGAAAAGTGGGACAGCATTTAAAAAGCATTAGGATGAAACAGTACGGAGCGTGAGTATTTGAGAAATTAAAATATAAAATGTTGACAAACCACCAAGGAATGATGGGCTCAGGGCTCAGGTACAAGAAGGAACTGCAATAACCCAGATTCATTCTTCTCTGACACAGTCTTCCCAAGTGACCTTAGAGCTCTGAGATTCACTGTGCCTTTGTTGTCTATCAGTAAAACATGGCAAATAAGGCTTCTCGCGGTTGGGCCATGGATACTGTAAAGTACTTGTGTATATATATAACAACAATCAGGGCCATGTGATGGTGGAAGGGAAAGAACAGGAAAAATCATGAACTGAACTGCTAAAAGCATCCTTTCCACTGAGCCTTTTACTGTCCACCTGGTCTTCTGCAGAGGTTCCCAAATTTGTGCTCCTGTGCTGTCACCTTTGTCACTGTTGTCAGCTGCTGCCCTGGATCCTGAGTGTTACAAAAACCTTTCATTTGTTTGGTCAGCATCTGTAGGATATGAAATCATAACTTATGTGCCTCATACCAAATCTACCACAGTTTGGGAAACCCAGGTCAAAATATGGAATGGTTACTAAGATGGAAGTGAATTTTGTCTTCCCCAGGGAAAAGAGGGTAGAAAAGGAAGTTTCAGATTGAGACATAAGCATTCAAGGAACAAGATTGTATTTATCTTATATATGTTTTGGGGTTTTTTTAATGAGCTGTTCCACATAGCCCTTGTTTGTCTGAATGGGTGATGTTTCCTGCAGAAATCACTGTCCGCAGCCCTAGTTAGCACACCAGGACATGTGCCGCTGTGCCTGGACTCAGGCTGTGACAAGGAGTTTCCCTCAGCAAAAGAAGCATCAAGATGGGTCTTTTACTCACAGTTCTTCATCCTGCAGACAGGTGACAGGAACAAAGGTATGGAAAGACTGTTGACAACCCCCCTACAGCCTAACAATTAAATTAATCCCTGTAGTAACTTAGTCAAGCCCCTCAATTTGAAACTGTCAGAAGGCATTAGTCCAGCAGAGAACCAAGAGGTTGCTCATAGCAGAGCCTCTATCTTTCAGTCAGACTTGTGTGTTAGAGTGATGCAACCCCATAGCATATATAGCAGCCAAATCGTGGTGCCCCTCAGTAAGCTTTTCCACCTCACAGCAAGGTTTCTGTGCTTGTCCTTCCACAGATTGTGCCAAGGTGTTTTTCAGCTTCTTTCACCCCCCTGTTTACAAAGCAACATCACAGCTGTAAATGAGGAAAAATAATTTGCTCAGCTGTATATCAAGCTGTTTTTCCTGTAAACAGCAGCCCTGTGGCACTACCAGGAGTCCAGTGAATAGCATAGACAAGAGAGCAGATGCAAGCTGTGAGTATGGGCAGGCTGTCACTTAACACTGCCCTGTAATCCTGTCTGGCATCAGGCACGGGGACAATGTGATGGTTCCTGCCGCCACTGAACCAGGCACAACTGGGCAACATGGGCAGCTTGTTTCCTTTCAACAGGAAAATAGACTTTTATGAATAATAATAGCCCTTCTTGTTTTCTCATCTTAATTACATGATATGGGAGAAGCTATTACAGGGAAGGATTTCTCCACCTGAACCTAAGAGGTAGCAGGGATCACTCTTTAGGCTGCACTGTCTCCGCTTCTCAAATCAGAATTTTTTCTGGGCTAGTATTTCCCAGATGAGCCCTGCAAAACGAGAGGGCAAACTTAGGCACTTAGTTACCCCTTCAAGTGAAAGGTGGGATGGGACCTCTTTCCCCTTCCCCCTCCCCTTCCCCCTGTCCCATAGGGTGCGTCAGTCTCGGCTGAACATTGGTCTCTCCATCCTGGTCCCCAGGCAGCTGAGGACGGCCACTGCAGTACTGCATGCACTCGCACTGAATTTTGGGATGCCCCTCCACATTGCTGTCATGGCCCTTGCCAATCTGACAGGCCTCATGGAGGGCCAGCAAGGGTGCAAGGAGGAGGGCAAGTATGCCTGAGGGCAACTTCTCCCAGGTGCCTGATGCTGAGGACAAAGCAATCCACATGAATAGATGACAGCAGGAATACAGCCCTGACTTCTGTGGTCACAAGGAGGTTTTCATGGAATAGAAGGAAAACCGAGATGTTTGTCCATCCCTGCTAGGTCCCAGGAATGCTGAAACCAGTGCCCTACTTGGTGTGGGGAACCCTGACTTTCACTCAGAAGCCCATGTAAATCCAGCTACGGTAAATTTATGCATACAGAAGCTTGCAATAGTGTGACTAACTTAATGCACTGCAGCTAATCTCATTGCCTGCAGCACTTCAGATTAATATGTTGAGTTTATGCAGCCGTAAACAAGAACTAAAAGTGACAGTCATAGCAGTTCAGCAAACTTGAAACCCTTCAGGCAGCTAGAGCTTGTGTGTTTCTCACATGTGAACATGCAAGACCACAGTGACCTGAAAAACTTCTCTGATTACTAAAAGGTGGGACTTGATTTCTTCAGAGTTTGCAAATTGCCTTCTCATCTGTTACCAGTTATTCAGAAATAGGTGTCAGTGGGAATTTGTCATGTCAGGAACTCTGTTGTAGAGAAATTTTCTCTTCTACATGTTAGGTTTCCTCCTTTTCCTCCTTTCCTCCTCTCCTTTCATAACAAAGATGTGTCCATTATTTTTCTGAACATTCAGAAGCAGACTTCATTCCCTGAGTGTAGCAGAGCCTTGCCAAAGTTACTGCCTCCAAACCAGCAGTTGCTTGTATCATTGAGCAGTGAAGGGAAAAAAGGTTTGGGTGGTGTCACACAGGCTTTGTGTGGAGGTTCAGGAGTGTGTGGAGGAAGACAGATAACATACTGACACTTTAGAACTCCCAGTAGTCACAGAGAAAAATTACACTCAGCTTTGCTATTCCCCTCAGTTTTCAAGTGAGATATTAAACTATCTTTCAGCTTCAACTGATGCTCGTACTAAATGTGATCATTTTACATTGGCCAAATTCCCTACGTGTTTAATGTGTTTGTCTGTTGTGTCTCGTCACATACGAGGTCTAAATTGCCCTGGGAAAGAAACTGCCCTTCTTATTGCATCTGTTCTCAGTAACTTACAAAACAGAGATTTAACTCGTCTCAGCAGGGCTTTTAGGCACAACTCTGCGGCAGCATTAGGTGCTCTGAAGACCCAGACTTTCAAAGATGTACAAATCTGCAGATTCTGACATTTACTTTTCCTTGAGATTTCTACACAGCATCTCTCAAGAGCTTTGCTTGTCCTGCTGGGAATCCTGTGGAATAAGCCTCTGCTATTCGTATTTTCGGCTAAGATACTTGAAACCAAATCAATAAATCACACTATAGAAGACTCTTTTACAACTTCCTGGGGAGAAGGGACTAAATGCAGGTATTTATACTAGTACTACAATCTTCATAATAATTATAATGTTGCGACGTCAATGAAACGTCCTAATTTCCAGAGGAACTGGATTTTGCCTCACTAAGAATATTTTAAAAGAATGAAACGGAGTACATGCTTCATTTCAGAACGCATGCTCTTTCAAAGTGTCGTACCCTTGTCATATAAACTTCCAGCAGATTATAGACACAAATTTAGTTAAGTTTTCATTTTATGTATTCCAAAGATCATTCATCCAGGCTTGAGTGTTCACCTTTACACTCAGTAGCGCTGAAGCCATAATAAACCCTGATGTGATAGTGCTCCAAAACCACCTGGAAGTGATTTCAGCAAAACTGAAGTGTTGCAAGGAATTCAGTAATATGCAGAATTGCAATTTTTTGCATTAGAGTAAATGAGAGAATAAAAGAACCCCCCAAATTAACAAATGCAAACCTGGAGTTTACTCATACAACCAATTATAAAGGAGGAAAGTCAGACGCATGTACTGAACAACAGTCACATTGTGACACAAACGTAAATCCTACATTAAAGATATGAAAGTGTATTGCATGCAACATTTTATACTCATCAGTTGTTTTTCTTGACTTTATTTTAGCAATAAAGATCAGTGATGTTCCTTCATTATTTGCCAGTTAGGAAAAGACTATTATAATTTTTCCAACTCCTGAAGCGCTTTGATAGCACAGTGGGGGATTCACAAGTGCTTTGATTAGGACATAAAATTGCAAGGAAATTAAAAAAAAAAAAATAAAGAAAAGCAGAAGGTGGCTCTTTCGTAAGTGTGGTTTAAAATGAAACAGCAAGGAAGGTAAGGTGCACTCCAGTGTTCTCTTGCTGTGCAGAGACCTCCCCTGTGGTGGCTGGGGGTCAGGAGAGCAAGGTGAGTAGACCAGACCTTGCAGTGCACTGGAGATGCCGTGGGTTAGTCTGCAGCCCACCTGAGCAGTGGCTGGTTTGCATAGCCAAAACAATATCTCAGGCCCCATGGACTGTTGGTAAGCAGGAACATGTCTTCAGGTGACCCAGGCAGCGGGACAGGCAGTGCCAGCCAGTCCCCCCAACCTAAGACAAGCGTGGTGAGATGGCACCAGTGAACCTTGGGTGAGGGGCTACTGCTGCTGTTCCTTGCAGGCCTAAGCTGTCTCTGAGAGGCAGGCGGGGACACGGTGTCACACATGGGGGTGCAGGACAGGCAAACCTGCACTGCAGCAAATGCAGAGGCAGCATCTATCCATGTCCCTGTGACCTGCCATGGGCAGGGTTGCTCACCCACTGCATGGGACATCGCCTTGTCCTGCCAAGCGGTGTGGCCGTAGTGCTGACCACAGCCTGGACGGTGAGAGCTTAACCCAGCACCTCTTCCTTGCAACTTCTCCAATATGAACCAGGAATGGCTTTACCAGGGGCCTTTTTTCCTACATTGCCACTGCTACATTTCCCATTTCTGCCATTGCTTCAGTTCCCTGTCAACAGAAAAGCTGTGGAAGGCAGATTATGTGAAAGCCTTTGGAGGGCAAGAGAAGTTTCTGGATTTTGAAGACCTTGTGGTAATATAGCAGGCCACAAGACAGTGCCAGAATGGCAAAAGCCATCTACTGGAAGGGGTTTTTTTCCCCACTATCAGATGGTGGTTTTAATATAGGCTTCTATCAGGAGTGGAGGGAAGTAATAATCTTTGTAGAATTAAAATACTATTTAAATATTTTATACTTACATTTAAATAATTTAATAATTACATATTTAATATGCCATATTTAATAATTAAATGCATGTCAATAATTTAATATATAGCTATTAAATAATTTTAAATATATATTCTACAGTGTTGTGCAGAATAGCAGTATGAATAGATAAATACATGTTTAGGTTTTATTTATACTTTTGAATATATTAATACTGTGCTTGTGAGGACAAAGTATTCTTCTGTGTCCTTTTGTCCAGGACTGCTGCTGGCTCATCACAGAAAGTAGAAACTTAGAGCCAGACTCTAACAAACAGTAAAACATACCATGCTCTTTTCCTTAGCATATCCTTACAGCACTCATAATCCACAGCTTAAGAAATTTACTGATGAAATCTGTGTTCATAGGGTCCTGTATACTAATGATTAACAAATTTTGTCCAGTTCCTCTCTAAATCTCTGTGTATATCATATATATACATTTATATGGCACTCAGTCCTGTAGTTTAGCAACCCCTCAGAAAAAGCCCCAGATGCAACTCAGAAAACTCGAATGTAAATGGGTGAGTTCTGGTCATACTCTCTTCATCTGCAGCACAGATCTCTAAAATGCCTCAACAGTAAAAATGAGACATGGAAACAAAGTCCTGGTTTCAAAATGTCAAAATGCTTCATGTTAATGGTGTTGGGCTAGGGTGGTTTGATTTTTTGTTCAAAACAACAGGTTTTGGTATAGAAAGGAATCAAAAATAGGAAACAACATTGAAATGAGATTAATTATGCACAACATATTTTGTTTTCGTTGAATGAATCATCAAATAGTTTAGATTGTTTTCATCTGAGAGGATAATATTTGTTTTGGCTTAATTAAAGCTTTTTCTTTCCAAGAGTGGGGGAGGACAGGGTAGTTTCTACTGTTCACCTCTGGACCTAAACCCCTGCATTTATACACCTGGTCCACTCTCACTCTGCATCCTTCCTGAAATCCTTCGAAAAAAGCCTGGTTTTGGCCTCCTGAGTCTCTGGACCCCAACACTTCCCTGTGGTCCTGCCCTTCACTTTGACTCTGCCATTCTTTTCATGAGTCTTGTCTCACTGGCATTTTTCCACAGCCCTCACCTTTGGCTAATGGGCAATTGCAAACATGGTACTTGTCCTTGGACCAAAGAGTTTATTTTAGCAAGTTTGTTTGCATGAAACTAATTCTTTAACAATTGTTTCTGTGCATTCCCCTCATCTGCTTAAGGTCAAATCCTCTTAAACCGGCTTGGGGAGGTCATTTTACCATGCACTATTCTCTATGATGCAACATTTTTTCAGTAGGGGCTTTTGTTTGGCATTTGGTGAGGAGACGGACAACGAAAGCCCTGGTGCCAATTCAGCTTTAAAAAAATATAAGTAGGAAACTGCTTTATTTTTATCCTTGAATAATTTCAATCACAAACAGAGCAAATTATGTCAACAAGCAGTTACCTAGTGAGTTAATTAGCTGTGAATTTTCTAGTTTGAATTCATCAGCAGTCATACCACCATAAGCCAATGACAGGAGTGAGCCTTTTATGTTATTGTCCTATTAGTCACAGTTTTTGCCTTAAATGAGAGAAAGAGGTTGATTGACTGGCTGACTGCACCACAGTCTAGTGATGAAGAAAAGCTATGAGACTTTTAACCCTGCTTAGGAGTTGACAGTTGACAGCTGATGGTGTCATTTCTGTTTGAGCTGGGAAACCCAACCACTTCATATACACAGGTACAGAGGGGCAGAATTTCACCTATTTGTTCATCAGGTCCAACAAATGCAGACCAGGAATGACACTGGAGCTGTGAGTGTGAAAACAGAATTTAGTATTTTCATAGAATCATTTAAGTTGGAAAGACCTTTAAGATTATCAAGTCAAACCATTAGCTAGCACTGCTAAGAACATGTAATTGGCTAGGTAAGTAAAACTTTGGTGACCCAAACAGAATCATGGAATCATTTAGGTTGGAAAAGATGTTTAGTATCATCAAGTCCAACTGTAAGCCTAACACTGCCAAGCCCACCCTTAAATCATGTCCTTAAGCATCACATCTACACTTTAAAATGTCTTTTAAATGCTTTCAGGGATGGTGACTCTACCACTTCCTGGGCAGTCTGTTCCAATGCTTGACAACCCTTTCTGTGAAGAAATTTTTCCTGATATCCAATCTGAACCCCCTCTGGTGCAACAGGAGGCCATTTCCTCCTGTCCTATCATTTGTTACTTGTACGCTCCATGCTACAACCTCCTTTCAGGTGGTTTCACAGAGCAAGAAGGTCTCCCCTCAGTCTCCTTTTCTCCAGGCTAAACAACCCCAGATCCCTCAGCTGCTCCTCATCAGACTTGTGCTCCAGACCCCTCACCAGCTTCGTCGCCTCCTCTGAACTCTCTCCAGCACCTCAGTGTCTTTCCTTGTAGTGAGGGGCCCAAAACTGAACACAGGATTTGAGGTCCATCGCCACCATTACTGAGTACAGGGGGGCAATCACTGCCCTGGTCCTGCTGGCCACACTATTTCTGATACAAGCCAGGATGCTGTTGCTCCTATAAATACTGCATCTGAATAAAGAAAAAAAGAAGTTGATGAGTAATGTGTCTCACACAATCCTCATAATGAATCTTCTTTCTAAATAGACTTTTTTTTAAACTACTCTAAAGTGACACAATAATCTATAAGACTTGTTTTGTTTCAGGGAGCATACATATATATGTATTTTTAAAGACCATTCAAAAGGCTCTGCTTGTTCAGGAGACCATTCTGTCATTCTGTCAACATGTCCTCTCATGATTGTTGAGTGGGTTTTTTTGTTTGGGTTTTGTTTATTTGTTTGTTTTAATTTATTTATTTATTCAATAAGATTGAAGGTCAGTCATGAAAAAAATTTTCTCTGGAAGCTGAGGTGGAACTAAGTGATAAAAAGTTATTTACACTGTCTTACAAACAATAACCATATATATATATATATATATATATATATATATATATATATATACTTTCTTACTCAGTACCCTTGAGATCAGTGAGACTGGGTGCTGAGCCAGCACTGTGCCCCTGTGGCCAGGAAGGCCAATGGCATCCTGGGGTGTACTAGAACGGGGGTGGTTAGTAGATCGAGAGAGGTTCTCCTTCCCTTCTACTCTGCCCTGGTGAGACCACATCTGGAATATTGTGTCCAGTTCTGGCCCCCTCAGTTCAAGAAGGACAGGGAACTGCTGGAGAGAGTCCAGCGAGGGCCAGCAAAGATGATGAAGGGAGTGGAGCACCTCCCTTATGAGGAAAGGCTGAGGGAGCTGGGTCTCTTTAGTTTGGAGGAGACTGAGGGGTGACCTTATTAATGTTTATAAATACGTAAAGGGTGAGTGTCATGAGGATGGAGCCAGGCTCTTCTTGGTGACAACCAGCGGTAGGACAAGGGGCAGTGTGTACAAACTGCAACACAGGAGGTTCCACTTAAACATGAGAAGAAACTTCTTCTCGGTGAGGATGACAGAGCACTGGAACAGGCTGCCCAGGTGGGTTGTGGAGTCTCCTTCTCTGGAGACATTCAAAACCTGCCTGGACACATTCGTGTGTAACCTCATCTAAGTGTTCCTGCTCCAGCGGGGAGATTGGACTAAATGATCTTTCGAGGTCCCTTCTGATCCCTAACATTCTGTGATTTTGTGATTCTGTGTAAATTGCTTTCTTTCCTGAAAAACTTGAATTCTCTAGTGCCTTCTGTGAAAAATATCACAGAAGCTGAGAACTTCTATTACGTCAACCTTGCTTGTGTAAAATGCTAAGGATCTTCCGTATCCAGGTGGTAAGGCTATTTCATGCTTAGTGATCTGCATCTAAATGGCATCAAGTCTGAGAGGAAGACAACAGTTTCACTGTGAACACTTTTGTGCTACAGGTTGGAGGAGGTGGATTATCTTGCATTAAGGTACTAGGATCGAAATTCGGAAGAGACAGCTTACATTGTTTACTCTTTCCATGAAGGTGTGATCTTGTCTCATACTACGAGGATGTTGTTAAGAGGGATGCTTTGCATGTTTGATCAGATACTGTATAAGGTCTAGAAAACAAACTGAGTAAAAATTGTAATTTCAGCTAATTGTCCTAGCAAATTCAAGGAGATCTTCACATAATCTTTCCTTGCACCTTCTACTCCAGGCCAACCAAAAATTATAAAAACAGGAATTTTATTTGATGTGCTGATACTCTTCCTAAGCTGACAGGCTAAACTACCTTTTTCATTCCTTGCAGGAGAAACATTCAACAGTTATGAACTTGATCTGTTTCCTCTATATTTCTTTTACCCTTATGTTAGCTAAATAAAGAGGCCTGTCTTCATCATTGTCAAGGTAGATGTTCAGTAAAGACTGAGTCTGATAGCTAATGAAGTTCATGGGAGCCTTTCCACCAACTCTGATAGGAGATAGTGATAGGAATGAAAAACATCCTTAAGAGTTTCTGTATGTTCCAACTAACGTTCTTACTCATGGGCAACCTATCTTGCTGCCTCAACCTGGGGTCAAAAGAAGGAGATTACAATGGGAGAAGATGTGCATGTGAAGTCCACAATGAAGTGTTCAAAATACAGCAGCAGAGGATAAGAACAAAAATACAATCTGAAATAAGTAGCCAGTAATGAGCAGTATTCAAAATGGTAAATTTATGGGGGCAAAGTAAACAGAGTCCAAAATTAATCAAGCCTGTTATAAGATGCAGGATTTATTATACTTTTCAAGCTAGATTTACTTTCCTTACTTTAGGGTTCAATTTTAAAAGGCTCAGAAAACACAAGAGAAGGAAAGTACCACAACAGCCACCATTTATACCTGGTGTTCTTTGTGAGTATACTGGAAATGCACTTTTCTGGAATTCTTGTGCATGCCTAAACTGTGGTAAAAAAATGAGAGAATCAAGATCGGGATCCCTAGTTGCAGCTCTCAAAGTTTAACAATACTGATATGTAAATGGGTAATTCCTCAAAGTAGCATATTTCCTTGCATGCACTATATATATTCTTTAGATAAATTATTCAACTGAGAACTTCTTTCTATTTTGTTCCTCTCTGCAGATGAGAAGAAAAGGCAGAGGAATTTATTATTTATGGAGAACAAACATTAACAGTTCATTATTAATTTGGTGTGGTGATTGCAACAGAAAGGTATCTGTGTAAAAGAGCTACCTGATGACATACCTTTTGCTGTGGATGCTTTTCCTATTTAACATTTACTGTGTGAATTATACTCAATGGGAGGCAAGGAGGTTGGTTTCATTTTGACACCGGCAGTGACTGCTAACGTACTGATTAACTAAAAGCAATGGCATCATTACTGAATGAGTCATTAGCATCCTCAGAGAAAAGCATTAATGAGGAGGGAAAAAACCCAATCACTTAGAAAAAAGCACAAAGCACATGATGGACTATTTTAATTTGTTCAAAAATAGTTACTGCTCCCCTGATCCTATAATTAAGGTTTTATTAGTTTAGGATGGGAACAGATGAGAACATGAAGCTTTGCGTGTCTGTATCAGCTCGGGCACACCTTGTCTATATTGCCCGCTTGTATGTGTGGACAATGAAAATGACTTGTATGTTCGACATATCCCCAGAGGAACTGTAACAGTGAATGAGCAAAGATTGAAGGCCTGTCCCTGCCACCTTCTGTGTGACTTGAATCACACATTCGGAAAATCACAGAATAATTTAGGTGGGAAAGGATCTCCCAAGATCCTATCTACTCCAACCTCCTGCTCAGAGCTCTAGTCAGATCACCTTTCTCAGGGCCGTGTCTAGTCAGGTCTCCAAGGACAGAGGTTCCCCAACCTCCCTGGGCCCTGTTCTAGTGTTGGACCGCCCACATGGCAAAGAAGGTTTTACTGATATCTAAAAGGAATTTCTCATGTCTTCCATCTTCTCAGATACTCTGATCAGACTGCTACAGACAACCATAACATCTCCCTTGAGCCTCCTCTTCTTCATAGGCTTCTAAAGAAAAGCACAGTGCATTCGCTTCCTACTGATTCAGGCTCCGCACTGCTGCCTGGTACCAGGCAGCAATTCCTGTTGTGGGCAGCCAGACTGTGACATTACTCATTTCTACCCACTTTTCTCTTGTGTTTGTACCAGGTACCCTGTCACTTTCAGAAATACTATTTTAAGGGAATCATGACTTTAAATCAAGTTGCTGGCATACCTCTACCCACAGGAAAGCACAGCAGCAACTGAGACAAACATAGAAAAGCTGTGCTCGCTACTCCCATCCTATATTCCCATGTGATGATGACCCACTCCTGTGCATGCAGCATTAACCTCTGCAGAAAGACTCCTGTGAACCAAAGTGGGATTTGAGTCCTGAACCGTAGATCCAGATTTAAGAAGCCTAAAATCTATATAAATCCCCTAGTAAAGAGTTTCCTGTTGGCTCACTCTGTGCTGTCAGGGTGAATATTAGGCATAGGGATTTGGCTGAAAAATAAGGTATCACAGAAATCACAGAATAGTTTGGGTTGGAAGGGACCTCTGAAGATCATCTAGTCCGACCCACCTGCTAAAGCAGTTACACCTAGAGCAGATCACACAGGAATGTGTCCAGGCAGGTTTTGAATGTCTCCAGAGAAGGAGACTCCACAACCTCTCTGGGCAGCCTGTTCCAGTGCTCTGGCACCTTCAAAGTAGTTTCGCCTCATTTCAAATGGAATCTCCTATGCTTCAGTCTACCCACGTCAGGCCTTAAAGTATCATTGCTGATGCCAGAATGACACAGAATTCAGGTATCACTTTAATGCTTCAGGTCTGGGCCAACACAGCTGAATTGGATGGCTGATCCATGTGAGTACAGCAGCAACTGGGAGACATCCAGACTTCACTGTCTAGGATAGATGTGCTTTAGGACCTTCAGCCTGGTGCTAGTGTTGTGACTGCATGAAAAGCACATAAACTTTGTGCAGAAGATGCAACTAGATGACCTCCAACCTAATTTTTTCTGTGATTCTGTGAATTGCCAGACTAAATTTTGAGACTTTCCCGCACCTCTAGCTGAGGTTTTCCATGACTTGACATCACACGGGCTGATGATTCAAGGATGTTGAAGGAGTATTTTACATCAAACCGTCCTGAAGTTCTCAAGGCTTTCATGTCTGATGCAACATCCAGATCCATGTGGCTCTCAGGAGTACTTTGGAGAGCAGCAACATGGTATTTTTAAGAACAGCTCTGTGTGAGAAACGAGGTCAGTGGAAGTGGCCACCTACAAGTATTCCTGGACAACAAGACATTGCAATATCTAAATTTTAATTCTGTTTCTCTCAAAGCCATTAATTTCCTTATTAAATTCACATGGATAATTGCATATCTAAGACCCTGTTCTAAAATAGCCAATGAGTCCTACTTCTCATTCTTTATCCCATGCAAAATGGTACCGTTCAAACCAGAAGACCTGAGGAACCTTACCCCAGAGTATCTCCTAGCTGTGTTATCTATGAGTACATGGAAGATGTGGGTCAAACACCATGCAAATAGCAAAGAGAATAACCCTAGTCTTCCTGCCTCAGGTGAGGCTTCTAATAAATGGTTAAAGCAGTAAACAGGACAAGATCCCAGCTGTGCCATCTCTTTTGTTCACAAGATGTGAGAGGATGATGGAGCAAGGAGGAAAGTCACCTCCCTGAGAAAAGGGCTTTATGGGGTTTCGGTGCTGCAAGCAGGAACCCAAGGAACTTGTTAAAGGGAGCACCAAAACCCAAGAATGTGAGGTACTTTGAAGGTTGCAGTGATGACAGCTTTTAAGAGCATATACATTTTGGGGATAAGTATGTAGCTAAATCCATCTGTGAAGCCAATCGCCTTGTTTGGAATGGGCTTAATTTATTATATAAATCAAAAGATAAGTAAACAGAATATTATTCTTAAACTACACTGCATACCATACAGGCCCTCAGGGGAGAAAAGAATAATCTAGCTCATAGTCTTTAAAACTTGCATAATTTTAGTTGAATCATATTTTAAATCCATTAATCATTTAATTGCATGTTTGTCTTTTAAACTGATAGATATTTTCCAACATGCTATCATGTAGTACTTTTTATATGTTTGATACAAGAAAGAAACCCATAAGTACTAAAAGCAATTATTTTAGAGAGTGAAAGGGAAGAAAGAGAAAATAAAAACATCTCCTCAGTTCTCTCCCTGAACAGGAAAGTAGTTTAAACTGATTATCATTTTTCTCTGAAATTGTTGCAGACTTCTGGTTACTGTGAACCCTTGAAACCCAATGCATTGGTACTTCAGTTTAGCAAACAGAAGCCTTGCTGTTCTCTTTGTTCAGAAAGGTTTAGTTCAGAATTAAGAAGATGATAAAATGCTTTGCTATAATTTTTATAAGAATCTATGATGGGTCACATAGCTACGTTGTCATGGTGATGAGAAGTGCAGATGTCAAATGCAAACTAGAAAGTGGTATATATGATCGTTTGATTTTGAAAAAGATTTTATTAAGCCATCTTTCAGGGGGCTCAGATGTTCTTCCTTCCAACAGATTACTCAGACTTCAATAGCTAGAGGCCCAATCTGGTAAACCTTAGGCTGTTTCAGTGGACTGTGGACGTGGCTATTAGGAAGGTATCAATGTGAAACAAATGCATTAGTTTCCTCTTTGCACAGAGACAAATCCCCCCTACAGACTGAGGACCTAGAGCTGCTTGAAGTACATGTAAACTTAATAAGGAGTATTTTTAGATGGTTGTGTTTGCTATGTGGTAAATGAGGTGTTACTCTTGGTAAAGCTTGCTGTTATCTGAAGGGTATTTTAGAATTAAATTAGAATTTAATTTCTAATTTACTTAACTCAAGTGTAAACTGAGAATATCACTTCACATATGAATTGCCAACATATAGTACAAAATATGGTGAGTGACAATTTAAAAAGCAGCATCAACTCTACTGAGGGCAAGGGACACCAACTGTAGGTAGAATCATAGAATCATTTAAGTTGGAAAAGACCCTCAGGATCTTTGTGTCCAACCATAACCTAGCCTAACTCTAGCACCAAACCATGTCCCTAAGTAATAGGATTGCTCAGGGATGAAGTCCTTAACAAGGGTGTCAATACGGAAGCCGTTTCTCTCTTTCTGTTTTGCCTTTGTTCGCATTTTTAGTACCTTTCTTGTTATTTCCTTTATGCTCACACCACAGAGGGATGCATTCATATGTGTTCTTAATTTCTTTTCTTGTGACCTAAAATTTATTCTATTCAGCTCTCAAGGTTGTATCCCTTCCATGACATGTACTTGTCTAATTGATTTATATTTACATCCTTGTGCTGCTCTCAAGGCCTCCACCATCACCCTTTGCTTGTACACTTGGGAGCCAAGGTCTCTTGGTGGCATTTTGAATTCATAGAATGAGTTGGCCCTCCAAAGCCCTCTGAGCTGAACACCCAAAGCCATTGACTCCAGTGCACACCCTTCCAGTTCTACTGGACCTGAGGAGGAGCTTGGTCTGTATGAGCATCATGTACATTGACACAGCATCTTGCTGCTGGGTTGTCTTGACTCACCTTCTCAAAAAACACATCAGCTGATGACTAGATGTGGAGGAGTGCCAATCATTCCTACCACTAAAACCCAGATAGGGCACAGCAGCCTTTGGTTACATTTAAGGAACGATTTTTTACCTTTTAGGACACGTTCAGCTTCAGAGCAGAAGCTGCAATATGCAAACAGCAGATGACCACCTTATTTCTCCAAGTTTCCATCAGATAGTCACATGACTCTCATGCCTGGAATAATGGAGGAATAAATGCAAAGCTGAATTATTTCTTTAACTACTCTTATTTTTCTTATAAACCATAACAAGCAGACTATTGAGAAGATGTCCTTCATGTTTCTCCATCAATAATTTGACTGGCTGAACTTCTACAGCTGCCTCACCCTCTTTCCATGTGCAAACACACAAATATTATTGTTATTTCACCCAGCAATCCTATGGCAATTTTATGCATGACTTCATGCTCCCACAATCTTATTTTGTCCAGACACCGGGTCCTGGGTCTACTCCCAGTTATTGTGCAGAGGAACAAACACTGTGACCAATGGCTCTGAGGCATAAGGTGAAGAGAAAAGGTGCCTGGCTACCGCTCACCCTGATCCCAGCAAGTCAAGGGGAAAACCTGGGTAGGAGCAGACACATACTGTGGGTCAGTACCCAGCTGAGCACCTGGTGTAGCAACAGGGCTTTGGTGTTTATGCCCAGCTCTGTTGGATGAGAGCTCCTGAGTAGAAACAAGATCCACCTGACAAAGCACCTTTGCCAGCAGCCTTGCTAATGTAGTGAGGAGGACTTTAAACAAGGTTCACTGGAGAATGGAGACCAAAGCCAGCAGATACAGGGGAAAACTGAGTATAGGAGCAATGTGCATAGGAGCAATGTGCTTGGGACAGGGCAATGGTCACACCCCTTGAGAAAGCGGAGTGCCAGAAGCCCAGCTAGGTGCCTGTATTTGGACACACACAGCATTGGAAATATGGAAAGCAGGAAGATGAGGCCAAACAAGAGCCTGCTCTACCCTTATGTGAGATTTCATCCTGAAGCTTAGATGAAGATATTATTAACCAGAACCTAAGGAGCAAGCTGATGAAAGTGATTAATTTATACCTAACTGGCATTTGTGAGACTGCATCCAGAGCACTGCATTCAGCTTGGACCTCCAGTTGCAGGAGAGATGTAGACATGCTGGCTTCCAGAGAAGGGCCTTTAGGTAAGGTGGGGACAGGAAAACATGAGCATGTGATGTAGGAGGAAAGGGTGAGGGAGATGGGTTTGTTCAGCCAGAAGAGATGGCTTTGGGGGGAACTAACTACAACCTTCAACCACCTTATGGGTAGCATTAGAAAAGACAGAGTCATACCCTTCTTAGAAGGGCACGCTGAAAGGACAGGAAACAACAACCACAAGGTGCAACAAAAAAAAGTTATGGTTGGACACAGGGAGAAAATACCTTTACAGTGAGATTGTTCAGGGCCTGGGACAGGTGCTAGAGAGGCTGTGAATCCTTGGAGGTATTGAAACTCATATAGATGCAGCCCTGAGAAATCTGCTCTAACTTTGAAGACAGCCTTGCTCTGAGCAAATAAACTCCAGTAGTCCCTTTCAACCTAAGTTATTCTACGCTTCTCTTTTTTTTCTGATTTAAATTGGACATACAAAGCAATGTTATGTTAAGAGAACCCAGACTTCTCATATGCAACATAATTACCCAACAAACTTTCTGCTTTGTTTTTATATTTAGATTTAGAAACAGTTTTAAGCCTCTTTGTGTTGAGTGGTCATAACTATAAGACCGGTCTTCACAGAAAAGTGAGTGCATTTGGCTTAAATATTACAGCTTGTTCTCCAGTTCAGGTCTGTGAAATGCTTGCTGCTCAGCTAGAGACCACTTCAATCAGAAACACAGACATTTCTGCTATAAATAAAGTCAGACTTCTGTGTGGAACCACTGGCTTAAAGTTAAATTCATTTGTGTGGCTTAAAACCAGCAGTGGATCCATGGTGGAAGAGTTCTGGACCAGTTGCCCTAAAGACCACCCACCTCCACTCCTCTCCACTCCCTTGTTGTTGGCTACCTTTTTTTCCCAATAGGATCCACCCTGCCAAAAGGCCCAAACCTGAGAACAAATCCAAGAGCAGCAGCAGGTTTATCTATGTGGTACATGGGTGAGGTACTTCACGTTAGAGTGCGAGTCATCCCCACCTTATAGCCAGTCTATAGCCCTGCCCAGACTCACCATGTTCTCATCCCTTGACATCAGCTGAAACATCTCCTCGCCCTAATGTTAACTGCAGCCACCAATAGCCTCCTCAAAATCTGCAGCACCTGTTCTTACTCTTGGGTGCTATTTTCTACATTAAAAAAGCCCCCACATTCCTGTCAGCATCTACCTCAAGTACAGTTGGGATGCTGGGCTACCCTCAGTGCAGGGTAGATACCACACACAGACATCTTAAAGATATGGAAGGGACATGTGGAGTCAAGTAGGCATGAACTGAGGTTCTGAGCTCCAACCTGCTGAGATTTCACTGGGGATTTTTTGCCCTGCCCAAGATATGAGTCCCCAAGTGTGACCTAAGATATTCTATATGGTTGGTTGTGTGAAAAGAGTGCAGCTTTTGCCATCATCAGATCGTATGTATTGATGGACATCTGTGTAGGAGTAAGAAACAGATTAGAGTCAAGACCAGAGGGATTTACTTGAAACCCTAGTAGTAAATGTCTAAATAATTTTAAAAGAACTAAAGTCCTTAAGGTTTTCCAGAGTCTTCAGGTCCAGTGCTCTTTGACTGAGAATACATCTGATCAGACAGCAGTTCAAACTAGCGCATTCTGACTGCAGACATTTCCCCAAAAAAATGATATAATTTTTTGTGCACCGCATGGTCCTGCCACAACACATAGCATGGAGATCAAAGTTTCTTTTTCAGAGTTGCATTTCCAAAAAATGTGATAGTCATTGAGGATGAATGAAAGAAGAACAGGTATTTCTTAGCAGAAATCTCAGAGATAAAAAAGTGTGGTTGAAAAGGTCATAAAACAGACTATATGAACCAGAGGCACATGTTCTGCAATAACCTGTGCTGCTGTGAGAAAAACAAGTGACCTGAGCCTTCCGAGAAGCCCATGGAGATGCCTGCAGGGGCAGCCCAGATCCAGCCAGGCTGATGTTTGGATGGAAACTCAGCGACTGGAAAAGATCTGATTGGGCAGGTGCACCAAAAGGAACTGAAAAGGGCTCTGGAGGTCAGAGTCAATAAGTGGAAATCTCATACATGAATTCAAGTATGTTGGCCTCTGCCACATTATTTCCAGTTAAGTAGAAATATGACTCATTTCCAAGATTTAAAAAGTCATGTGGTAGAATGGCAAAGAGAGTTTTCAAAAGGCAACTTGACTCTAAGTGGTTTAAGGACATTATTAAAAACATAGTTAGCTGACAATCTGAATGGACTGCTCTGTACACACCATGTCTTATTGCTTCATCCAAAAGTTACCTTTAGTAGCCTGGCTTTTTGCCTAGCCATTTCAGATGACAGGCTCAAAAGCCTTAAATGAAACAATGATCAGAAAGATTTCGGTTTAAATAATTTCATTGTGTAGGGGATAGTAGTGAAGGCTGTAATTATTTGTCAGCTATTGGATGATGCTCAGCTTCCAAAATGAAGGGAAACCTTTGGCTGAGAGTACAGGCACAGCAGTGGAATTAGCAGTGATGCAGTGTGGCCTCTATTTTCTGTAATATTCACAGCTGCTACCACAATTATGATCGTTATTCCATCAGGAGCTAATGCTCCTGATATGGAAGTAAAGGTGGAATGATTGGCTAATCATTTAGTGGTGGCTTAACTGTGGAAAGTCGTTCAGAGATCATAAGTTCAGTCACAGCTCTGATAATTCTGATGCTGGGTGAAAATTGTTCTTGAATCATTCATGTCTTTCAACGGTTTGTGTGAAAGTCCTGGTGTTCAAAGCCTCTTCTTCAATTATTTTTTGCATTCGTATTTTAGGATTCCATGCCTTTATTAGAGGGATTACCAGAAAGGAAAATAAAGACCTGCTAAAAGCCAAACTCTGGAAGGTGCAAGAGACTTTCACAGATTTGTTGGAAATTTCAAGCAGCAAATCCTTCAACTTCTCGAAGCCTTTGAATCTTAAGAAACAGCTTGAGTTTTGCACTCAGTGCAAACACAGGCAGAAGAAATTGACACTTAAAGCAAGTATTCTACATTGAATAATAACACCTAGCTCACCCATAATAATGTTTCATGAATAATCAAAGATCAGTAATGCACTGCGTTCACTGCATTAGAAAACAAATTAAGGTCAAGTTCCTGGGTAACTGTACTGCCAACTTCAGCTGTACATAATCTCATTTTGAAATACATAAGCGAATAAGTTATTTCAATTTTACATGAAAATGCTTTAAAAAAAGGCATATTAGTGCTAACTAACTCTGGTTACAAATGTGTCCCATCCCTGCGTAACACAAAAGGCTTTTAGTCTGTAAGAAACACCCAAAAAGGACTTAGGCACATAATTCCTCAGTGTTAACCTGCCTGGAGTGTTTCTAGAGCTTCAGCTTTCCTACTCTTGTCACCAAAAGAAGCAACCACAGCACTTGTTCTGAGAAAAGTGTTCTTCTGTCCTCCAAGGCTGAACATTTTTACCCTCTTCCAATATGGATGGACACTAGATACTTTATGATACAGTAGAGCTGTGTTATTTCTTACTTCGCTCCTTCATAAAGTTAAGAATTAACATTTAAATATTATTTGATATATTGTATATCTTAACTAATATTTTCCAAACGTGGGATTTCATGCTGATTTCTCTTTTCTGATGTCCAGCAAAATGAAGTAGTATATCTGCAAATTGTGTGTCATAAAAAAAATAGTGAGGTTTCAAACTTCTTTCATTATTCATAATGTATGATCTTGTGCAAGCTTTGCATGGGGCTTACACATAATATATGAAAAGAAGAAACGCTTGCTCTAAGGATGGACTTGCTGGCTGAACACAACCTCTTCCTTCTTCTTTGCAATACTGCTGCGTTGCACTAACGGAGAAGCCGCATTTTTTTCACCAGCTAACGGCTATCACTTTTGCACCTAATACCCTCCTTAAGATCTACATATTTCAGAGAGTCCTCAAAACACAATGGGGTATTTAAGGATCCTTTCCTCACAAAGAATATTTTTTCTTAGAAGGAAAACATAGTCTTTCTGAGATTACTTGTGCTTACTGTTACCACTTTATATTCAGCTCCCTGCTGTCTCATGAATTCATGTTTTCATCTCACTTGCAAGCTCTGCAGAACGTGAGACATGAGTGTGCCCTGGCTGCCAGCACAGCTGGTGGCCCGGTTCTGCTGCTCGCCAAGGCCAGTGCACTGCTTCAACGTGCTTCTTGAGTCGTCTTGTTTCCTCAGTGCTTGTGCCAGGTCAAGGCTTTTGAAATCAGAGTACAGTCTGAAAATCAATATGAGCAAACTCTGTGGGCTATTTCCTACCCAGAACAGCTAGATTTCTGGAACCTGTACTTCCAAAGTTATTTGTGGGGAACAGGTAGCTATGCTGGGCTTCAAACCAAAACGATGAGATTGCTTTATAAGGTGGGGTTTGGTGCATCAGAAGTCCAAAAGATGCTGTGCTTTGTGAGTTTTGTGGGTTTTGTGAGTGCAGGCCGGCACAGCTCAGCTATTTCTCCAGAGCAGAATGGCTTTGGTCACTCCTGGAAAGATCTCTGGTTTGTAGCTCAGACAGATGCTGTGTGTTCAGCACAGAGCCCAGAATGGGGATCTGTGCCCTCCTTGATCCCCGGGGCCATGAGCCGCTTGAGTGAGGGCTTGTGCTGCCGCTGCACCCTGGGTGATCTCAGGAATATCATCTGTAACATCCATGCTAGTCCTACCACATCTGTGTTTTTTTGGGTCACTTGCAGCTAAAGAAAGCTGCATTGTAACAGGGGGTTCCTGAATATTTTAAGCCACAGTTTAATCACAAAAAGCAGCTGCAGCTAAGCCAAGGTTTAAAAACAAAACAGACCACGTCACAAGGGGAAGATGCTAAAGCAAATGTCATTATTGTATCTACCAGTTACTATGCTCCGTCTATTCTGACCTGGTATATGCTTCTGCCCACACAGATTAATTACTGCCTCTTTCAGAAAGAGAGAGGTAAACAGTGGAGGAATTTTTCCTCCTTTTCCAGACTTTGGATTGAAAGGTGTTAATTTTCCTTAGATGGAAAGCAAATTACTCACTTCACTAAATTGTTCTTGGCAATTGCCTTTAAGAACAGCGGCAACATTAGCAGTGGCATGCCATGTGTGTTTGTGCCTGCCTGGGCTGTGGATGCACATTTAACAAAATCAGCATGGCAGCAATGAACAGCAAGGAGAGCATCTCTCTGTGAGAATTTCATTGCTGTGATGTAGCTTCACCTGATTACATAGTGAAGGGCACTCCTAACTCCTCAGAAACGGATGACCATTTCTTTTGGTTGTATGACAGCACACCTATCAGTGGAGTGGATGGGAAGTAATCTTGCAGAAGAAATTTCGACAGAGACCTGCTGTGCCTTTAAATAAGAGCATAGAGTACAGACATGAGTGAAGATTATCACTATCAATTTCAGAGCTTCACAGTCCTGGTTTAATGTTGATCTTTTGTCTCCTTGACACAATTTGCTACTTGCCTTCTCTGAAGTGATTGTTGTGAGCAAATTATCTGAGCAGTAACTTTTTTGAAGTACATGAAGACTTATATCCTTTCTGCTTCTTTTATTATTTAGGACAAACCATTCTGGTTTCTTCCAACTTTCTTTGTAGTTTTGCTTTGTAGACTACTTACAATTCACATTGCTCTTTGGTGGACTTTCTCCCGTTGTTTGATGGCTTTCCTGAAGTACCAAAAATGGACTTGGTTCTGTAGTTGGGTCTCACCAGTATTGAGTAAATCAAAGGAATTGTGTATTAGAAGGGTTAGTAGATCAAGAGAGGTTCTCCTTCCCCTCTACTCAGCCCTGGTAAGATCCCATCTGGAGTATTGTGTCCAGTTCTGGGCCCCTCAGTTCAAGAAGGACAGGGAACTGCTGGAGAGAGTCCAGCGTAGGGCAACAAAGATGATTAAGGGAGTGGAGCATCTCCCTTATGAAGAAAGGCTGAGGAAGCTGGGTCTCTTTAGTCTGGAGAAGAGGAGACAAAGCGGGGACCTTACTAATGTCTATAAGTATATGAAAGGTGAGTGCCATGAGGATGGAGCCAGGCTCTTCTCGGTGGCAAACAATGATAGGACAAGGGGTAATGGGATCAAGCTGGAACACAAGAGGTTCCGCTTAAATTTGAGAAGAAACTTCTTCTCAGTGAGGGTGACAGAGCACTGGAACAGGCTGCCGAGGGAGGTTGTGGAGTCTCCTTCTCTGGAGACATTCAAAACCCACCTGGACATGTTCCTGTGTAACCTCATCTAGGCGTTCCTCCTCTGGCAGGGGGATTGGACTAGATGATCTTCTGAGGTCCCTTCCAATCCCAAACATGCTGTGATACTGTGATTATTACAGTATAATCAACACTCGCTTCTTTACATTCTGAGATTATGTTCCTTTATTTTTTTTCCTAAGGATGATGATTATTCTTCAATTTGTGGTCTGGCTGTAATCAACTCTAGGACATGGTGTTTTCTGCAGGGCAGCTGCTAAGCAATGTCCTCTACCCTGTACTTGGGCAACTGGTTTCTTGTGTAGAACTTTTCACTCTATAAATTGCAGTTGGGTTTGATTTTCTAAAAAGTAGCTCAGATTTTCTCAGATTTGTAGAGTTCATTTATATTCTCCTCTGGTACTCCAGTGTGTTTCAGTTCTCTATACTGGAGTTACTATCACTATCCCATCTCGTAGCCAGGAGTTTCATTTACCTGAAGTTTCCTGTGATGGTGGAGAGTGTGTGGGGACCTTGCAGGTATCTGGAAGACTATAAAATAACTGAGTTTGCAGGGAAGAGTTCTGCTTAGCTTCCCACAGATGAAGAAAGCTGGCACAGATGCCAACACAGAAAGGACACCTTCAATGGGCCAAAGGTAATCACCATCATTTCCCATAATGTGGAAATCAGAATATAACAACTGTTCATCCCTGTTTTCTGAGTGAAAACACAAAGTATCAGGCCTTGAGCCTTTACTCTCATTAAAGTGGAACTGAGCTACCTGCCAAATTCCAGATCAGAAACCGATTGTCATTTCTAGCCGTGAGCTTCACCAGTAATACCAATAAGAGTTCAGCATGGCTGATGTTTCCCTTTGGAAACATGTGGCAGCAAATGGTTAAAGCAACTCAGAGGCCTTTCCAACGGAAGAATACAATTTTTTTCCAGGAATGCAAGACATACAGAGCCCTCATATAAAGTCAGATATATCTCCTTAAGTGTACCCTCTCTACAGCAGCTCAAGCATGTCCACCCCATCTGCAAGCAGCAGGCCACATTGCCACAGCACGCTCCCCTTCTCCTGTGCTGTCTCCCCTTTCTGTCAGTGTTTTCATTGACACATCCTTGGTGCCTTCTCAGCTCTTTGAAGTTTTAGGTCTCCTTTGATTCTGGAATTAAGCTTTGGTACTGTATTCTGTCCTAGCTGAGTTACAGATGTTATTTTAACATCTTTGAAGCTGTTTACCTGAGACCAAATTTCCTCATTTTTCTTTTTCCTTCTCATTCTTTTCCACCTTTTCACACAGCCCCTGTGGACTCAATTCTATGCAGCCAGCCAGGCAATGGTGCCAAATAAACGAAGGAAACAAGAGTCACAAGTACATTCAGACAAAGGTACTACAGAATTGCTAATCTGACACCCAGCATTTGCCACTTCTGTGAGTACCAGGGTTTATAAAACATCAAGATTTTGAAGCTTTGGGGATTTGGTGAGCATCAGACTGTCGCTGAACCTGAAAATGTAAAGGTTACCCAAGAACTTCCAAAGGAAGAAGAAGCAAACATTTTCTTCTTCTTCTGCACTTACACTCTAAAAATACCTCTTGATCCTTCTCTGAGGATCCAGCAGGAATTGCTGGGTCTGCAGCTGCACCTCCCAGAGAAATTAATGGCATTCCCATAAGCCTAGTCTATTCCAGAGTGAAGTCTCATGAGCTGGAACTATCCAGCCTGCAGTTCAGTGACTTGTATCTACTACTGCACCCTGCAGATTAACATGCAAGAAACAGCAGTCTGGTATTTATTGGTTTTACTAAAGATATAGTATGTACCATCATGAAACCTAAGCACAGAGTATCATGGGCTAAAAAGCATAGATTATGCAAACTTCTGTCTCCATATTTTGTTGCTGAAAAAAACACCAAGCCCCAAAACTGCTCTATTTACTGTCATTAAATATTTCTGTGGATAACTGCTGCTTTTAATGGAGTTCATCAATTTTACAGAAGGTCAAATCAGGACAGATCTCTACATCTGCATCATGACCTTCTGTAGATCACAACCCATAAAGACCACCCTGTTTTTCTCCAAGGAGCTGAGAGGCATGACCCGATACTTCAGTCTTTCAAAAATAAAATGGTATGTGTCAAGCTGAGAGCCAGAGAGACCAGATGGTACCAGTGCCCAAAGGCACCTACAATTTCAGGGGTTTGCTGCATCCAGAGATTCAGCAGACAATGTGACATGTTATAGAGATGAATTATGTCAATCTAATCTAGAGAAAAATGTGACACTAGAGCCATTGGCAGCAGTTTGTAAGGGCAGATGGGTTTTGTGCATCAGCTCAGAGAGCCTGTCCACACAAGGACTTTCCCTGATAGTCAGTGCACATGTGTTGTCACCTTGACAGCAGAAATGCTGTGGCAAGATGGGCCTTAGAAACGCATGGTACTCAGCAGGACATGAGCAGGGAGATCACAGCCAATTGCACTCAGACAGTTCTGGAGGAGATTGCATCACGGTCAGAAGTTAATAATTTCTCATAAGTATTTTGTGCTGTGTTGATTTGAAAATAAATAAGATAAAGGATTCACTGTCAATTTGTTTGTTTTTTTCCTTTCAAAATGAGTTTTTGTTACAGTTTTTAAAATGTTATTTACTCATTAGACAAAATTAAAATGGAATATCTTGTTTTAAAAAACAACAACAACAAAATCACTTATAATCTAAGGTTTTTAAAAATTAATTTATTGGGAGATTTTGATAGCTTGGAGTTTGTTCTACCTCAGGTCAGAATTGTGTTCTGATTTTGTGGCAATCTTTGTGGAACTGGAACTTCATTTATTATCTGTCCTTGAACTGACCAGCTGACCAGGCTTTGCTCCTGCTTTATCAGTAAAACTCAACCTGATGTGTTTCTGTACTTCTTAAAAAGTACAGAAACTTTAATGTGATCCTACTGTTTGATCCTGTTATATTCTATATTTGCAAAGCTAACAAACCCATCTATTTGGGAATTCTTTAGTATCATTTGAAAATTACTTCAAGTAAAAGAAGAAAAATGATATTATGATATTATGTATTGATTTCATTTGGATAACAGCATGAGTGAATCAGAAGTCACATTGTAATTTTGGTAAAATGTTTAGTGAAGTACCAGAAGCTAAGGAAGCATGGAGGTGGGGATTTTGATGTGATTATGCTGTCTTTGGCAATGGTTGTGTTGTGGAGATTAGCACTTCCCACCATGGAAGTGTCACATGCAAGCCAGATTTTTTAAATTAAATCACTACCTCTCTGGCTCAAGACCTATTGTTTCTTTTCCCAGAGCTGACAAAGCTCTGCTTGCTGAGCTAGCTTGAGTTTAGAAGTGAATCTTCAAGAAGGTGAGATCTTTCAAAAATTGAATCAAAACTGTGAGATGACCTCGAGTTTTCTTGTAAAGCATCAGCTTTGTCAAAAGACGTGGTGATGTGAACAGGCAGTGTGTCCTGAGAGCAGTACTGAGCTTTCAGAGTGCCTTTCCATTTTTCTTTGTAGCTCTTCTTTTATCTTTGAATCTATTTTAGGAGCCTCAGTGCACAGTTCCCACCCTGTGACAGCAAAGGAGTCTTTATGTGGTGTAGACTAGAACAGACTGCCGTGTAGGAGGACGGTGGATTACTGTAGCCTCACATTATAAGCAAATTTAGCAAGTGCTTTAAAAAGCCAACATAAGAAATAACATCAATAAGACCATGATCAAAAAAAAAAAAAAAGACTAGAAATATAAATCCAAGGCTTATTTTATTCTAAGAGAATATCTAAGTGGAGAGAAAGGGACTGGGGATGGGGAAAAGAGAACAGTATTACAATAGGAGGAAAGAAGGTCAACCTAAATGAGTGATTTCCTGGCTGACTCACAATCTATTACTTTAATAGGATCATTTATTAATCTTCAGCTAAATCCTCTTTTGCCTTTGGTTTTATTTTAAACTATATTTAAAGTTTAATGAGTTAGGTTAGCTAGATAAACATGTAGTTAATAGACAGCAGGGTGACGAAAGGATTCAGACATTATTTATGGCTATTGTCAATATCAGAGTTCTAGGAAGGGCTTAAAGGTTTGAGAGGGATGTAATCCTTCCTTCTCCCTGATCTGGTCCAGCCAGTTGTTAATGGAGGCTAAGTAACTTCCCCAGTGATCCATGACTCCCCAGTACCTGCTGGTTTGTCTGTGAATGAGCAACCTCTACTGAAAGAGTAAAAAAAAAGAAAAACTTGCCTTTGGCATTCCATAGATGGTGCCCTTCCCTTCTACCGAAGTCACGGCTCATGCTGCTGAACACCCCAGGTGCCACACTGCAGAAATTATTTAAGCCTACAGTTCTTCTGCATGGACTTGATCTCTCCCCAGCAGTGGAGTTGATGTTTTTTTCATTGGGGTGCAGCTCTGTACCAAAATATATCTCCCACTCAGGCATCAGTACAGACTTTTCTCAGCTATCTGGCTTTACAGGACCTGCATCTACATTGGTGATCTCTAAAAGGTCCAAAGGGTGGGTGCCTGTGTCCTGGCTAACCTTATTCCTGATCTATGCTGGAGCAAGAACTGGGCATCCTCCAGCCTCCATCTGCCATTCTGCACCTTGGTTCCCATCAGAAGAAAACCTGGCAATAGCTGTTCCTGCCAAATCCTTGATTTGGATTTTGAGCAAGGCTGAAGGCATGCTAGAGCATGCTTCTCCTGCTCAGTCTGGAGACAACCTGTGGAAAGAGGTCAGAAATGCTCCAACCAAAACCCCAAGTTAGAAGATTAAGCTCAAGGATCGGGATTTGGCTGGAACTGCTGCTAACAGGGCTTCACATGTAATATCTGATGGACAGGGTAGATTCCTAGGGGGCTTTATTAAAAAGAACAAGATACATTTACTTCTGGATGAAGGAAGAGTTGCTTGTTATATTGTAATATTATTTGATTTTGGAACACATTTCTGGAGACATGAAGGAGAAGATGACTGGTAACAGCCAGCATGGATTTACCAATGACAAATCGTGCCTGAGCAACCTGTTTGCCTTGCAAATGAGGCAAGAACAGTGAATGTCATTTACATTGGCGTTAGCAAGAGATTCAACTCTGTCTCCCGCAATGGCCTTGTATCCAAGTTAGGCCATGAATCTTTGGAAGGCTGGACAGCTAACTGGACAAAAAAGTAGTTGGATGATTGTGCTCAAATGATAGGAGGTAACACATTTTCTTTTACCTGGAGACAAGTTACAAGCAGGAAATTGCAGAAGTCTGTCCTGGGATCTGTCCTGTTTAACAGCTTTGTCACCCAGAAGATGTGATTGAGTGCACTCTCAACAAATTTGCAGATGATTTCAAACTGGGGGTATCATCAATACCCTTGTGAGGAGAACTACCACTCAGTGACACCTATACAGGCAAGAGAAAGGGGCTGACACAACCTTATGAAATTCGTCAAGGACAAATAGAAGTCCTGCACCTGGAAAGGAAGAGCCCTTGCCAGTCATGTAGGCTAGAAACAGACTGGGGTCTGGGGTCCTGGTAGCAGTGAGCTCAACTCAAGCCAGCAGAGCAACAAGAAAGACATCAGTAAACTGGACTGAGTTCAGTGGAGGGACCCCAAGGTGGCTGGGTTTGGAGCACTTGTGCTGTGAGGGGAAAGTTAGAGATGGGGTTGGTTAAGCCTGAGGAAGAGATGGCTTTTGGGGGGGACCTGTCAGCAGCCCTCCCAGTACTTACGTGGAGTGGATGAGAGGAGACACTCAGGCTGTTCCCAGTGGTGCATGGCATGTGCTTGAGATAAAGTGGGCATATTCTGAAAACTTTTTTCACCATGAGGATAGTCATGAAGGTGTTCATGTTGCTCAGAGAGGCTGAAAGCTGGACTAGAGATTGCCTGTGGTCTATCCCAGCCTGAACTGTCCTGCAACCATATATTACCATAATTTCCTGTTGCTTTACAGTCTGCTTTATGAGCAGCAGCAATCCTGAAAGACTGTAGCTATTAGTGACCTAAGATGGGGTTTTATTTCAGTCTGCTATAAGGAGGCGGGAGATGCTCAGCTGTGTGTACCGCCTGCTCATTTGCTCTATGCTGGGAAGAGCTTGGAGACTTTCATTTGGTCTGGGGATGAGCCTTGAATGGGGAAAGGTGATCCTGAGGGACGTCTCTTGTTCACAGGTTAACCCTGGCTTCATTTACTTTTTTATGTTACTCAGAGAGGCAAGGATCCACCAGTGAATTCATTAGGAAAATGAAAGAATGGGACATCAGGGAAGGAGAAAGATCCATCTGGGCTGATGCCAACATCAGCAGGAGACCTTGGGTTTTTCTTTGAGAAGCCATTACATAGCATTCAGCTGGAAGAAGAGCCCTCCATAGAAACCAAAAATAGCTGGAAGTATATACAATGCTAATGCAATGCTTCAGCATTGAGCAAAGGCTGCTGGTCGTTCATTCAAAAAAAAAAAAAAAGGCTGCACCTTGTAATAAGGTAGGCATTATGCACATTCTGATTACTAGCAAAGTTTCCAAAGTTTCTAAAGTATAGAAAATCTAGTCTGATAAAAGAAACCATATCTCCACATCAGTTTATTATAGACTACTATAATCTTTGTTTTGGCAGACTGAAGGGTAATGCTCCATTACACATGACGATGTCACACCATGAAGAGATGGATAGTTTAATAAGTATCAACTATGTGTTTTAGCAGTATCGCTAGCAAATTAAGCTGGTGCTCATGCTTGTAAAAAATGCAAAATATACTGGGCTAGCTTGATTTAAAGTTACCAAGAAAGAGCAGATCTTTTTACATTACCACATGATTCCCCAGCTTTCTGCTGATTTCTGCCACAGAGTTTCTGCTAGCGGAACCTGCTCCCAGCTGGACCTGTAGAAATGTTTCTGACGCATGCTTGTCTTCTGTCACAATCTGTTTGGGGTTTGCACAACCATCCAAGTGCAAACCCTTCCTGTCTGCACTGCAGAAAACAAGCCAGAAAGTCTATGACAATAATTTTGTAGTGATTGCACTGCAAAAATGATAGTTGAGTGAGATATTTGATGCCTTCTGTCTTTGATACATTGCACAACAATATTGCAATAAATAAAACTCACACAAAAGGTGGGATGCTTCCATCACCACTACAGAGGAAACAATAGGTGCTGGAACTATCCCATCTCACTCTCCAAAGATATAATGCAGCCTTATCACACCCTACAGCACCAACTAGACTACAGATGGTGGAATCACTTCTATTGCAGCATAGCACACTCTTAGTGAAAGGGTCACCATGCAAGAAAAGGCATGGTTCTAGTTCATACAGGGACTAAAACAGAAGTGCCCATGGATGATGAAATTCAGACTCCCAGGCTGGATGCAGCCTTGGTGTCATCCTCTATATGAGCAAGGATTTATAGACTGCTTGGAGCAGAAAACACATCTTTTTCAGAGCTGGTTTGCTCATACATATTCAGAGGTGAACACTGGATACAGTTCATAGTCTAGCAAAAATAGTAAAAATATTCATCAAAATCAATATTCATTATGAGCTATTTCATACTCAAAACAAAATGCAGAGTGGATTTTCAAAGTATTCCTTAAATTAATCTCTTTGTATTTTGATTTTCTCTTTGTCTCGTATTTGACATGTGCTGTGCCATTCTTTACTAGTTGGATTTAACTGAACAGGATTTTTAAGAGCTCTGACTAATCTTTATAGTACGGAAAAAAATTATTCTGTGAACAAGGAAAAAGCAGGCAGCCCTAATTATCTCCAGCATGGAAGAACTCCATGTCAAAAAAATCCAAGCTTTGAAATATATTTTCCCGTCAAAGCCTGGCTCATTAATATGCTTATCAATCATGGACATACTCAAAGTATGTGTCCTATGATACAAATCTGAATGTGTCAATGTCATGTGGATGAAATATATAACCTTTTTTTTTTTTTTTTCCTACTCAAAGCCTTTTCAGAAATGTATTTATGCTGTTGTGTGGTTGTTGTTCTGTGTGTCTCTCTCTCCTGCCAAGCCAGCAGGTGGGGGAGCGCTGCCTGCGCACTATGAGGTTCTGGTCTTTCCAGCAAGAAAACTCAAGCAACCAATGATTTTTCTGATCCTCAACTCAAAGCTCAGTAAGGACTGATGTTCATCTCTGTGACAAAAAGCCTCAGGGAGGGGAACCTCAATCCCTCCCACTCCTACCAGTTTGATGCCTGTGCCAGCAATAGATGCTCAGAGCATGGAGAAGAACAAAAGCACTTGAAGAGCAGCACAAAGGAATTCCAGCCACTCCAGCCATAGGTTACCTTCACTGGAGTCCAACTCAAATGCCTCTATGCAAATGCATGTAGCATGGGGAATAAACAAGAGGAGTTAGAGACATGCAAATGTTTCCCCTTCTTTTCCTCTCCCTCCCTTGTCTTTCCATGTAGACGTTCAAAAATCAGACATCACAAACCATGTCAGAAGACTGGCCATTTGAAATGAATATTTTCTTAACGTCTCTGCCAGCTGGGTGCACCTTCAAACAGAACCTCTGCTGCGGGCTGGACCAGGACCACCTACACAGTCCCTGCAACATGTCTCTTGCCCACAAGTCTCTGACTTTCGTCGCCTATTTTTCTCCCTGCAGTGAGATCTGATGTAGGTGAAGGATGTGACTACAGCTGGCAAGTTGTCCTGCCCTGGTTGGGCAGACATGCACAAGTCCAACACATTTCCCATGTGCTCTGAAGGGGCTGATGACATGAAGATTTTGACAACAGGAAGGGCTATGAAACATCTGGAAGGGTTGTACACAGGACCTCCACAGTGGAACTCTAAACAGTGTACATAATACATAGAAAACCTTCTCCTCCAGCTTGTCGAGGAAAAAAAAAATCAGAAAGCTTTTGGGCAGGTGGAAGGCACTGGTTTCTGTCTGTGGGCTGAAGAAAATGAGCAGCTCTGCTTGGTGGTTTTTTAAAGGACCGTAACATGTCTAATAATTTTTTTCTGTATGGTCTCTCTTTGCCAGGCCTCGCAACATGCTTGCTATATAAATGCCCTATGTTATGGTGTCAGGTCAGTTTGTACAAGGAGTGAAGTTTTGCCTGATGCCACCATGCATCTCCCAGCTGGTTTTGCAACAGGGGGGGGAAGGAAACACAGGTGGCAAAGGTGTCAAACAGAGAATGTGGGTGTGTGTTGCCTAGGTCATGTCCGTCCCAGAAGACAGAGGGCAGAACTAGCAGCACATTTCCCCTGAAGCCTCCTGCTCCTGGACCTCTCCTGGTACTTGGTGAGTGAACGTATTTCTCAGAAGTACAAAAAAGGAAGAACACATTTTTTTACTTAGTTTCATATTTTTCCCCATGCATGTTCTTATGACATTCAAAAGCTATCTGACAAGCATGTGTCAGGAATATTTGAAATTACCTGAACTTCTACGAATGCTTCAGCTTTTGCATAGATTTAGTAAAAAAAGTTATTAAAGTCATGCTCTATAAATAAGAGTAGTTTAGTCCCCTCTCTTATTCTGGTTTCTTATAGTGAAGGAGTGCAGACAATTTTGAAAGCACTATAGGGAATTTTTTAAAATAAAAACATATTGAGCTAGAGCACCTTATTTAAACTTTATATGCTATCTCCAGATTTATGTAATTTCGTCCCAGTGAAGTAATTTAAAGCCATATTGAAAGAAGAATGTTTGTTATTTGAGCCTACATTTCTGCAAACATATGACTTGTACCTTCTAACTTGCAGCTCCTTGATTTTAATCTTCCTACCCCAGCTAAAGTGGTCCTGGTGTGAAGGCTGGTGATGTCTTCCACCCTCTGCAAAGCTTGTCCATCTGCATTGCTTTCCGTGCAAGGTCTCAAACCCAAAGCAGACTAATTGGTTGCCAACTTATTTCTGGTTTAGGGGTTTTGTTTGTCCTCCTTGTTGTTATAGTTACTCACTAGAACACATATGTACTCCTTGCTCTACCTGCTGTGTGAGCAGGTAATACTTCCTGTCAGAGGCAGTGTCTACGCTGAGAGTACACGGGTTATCCATTTTTAATTAAGCACTTTGAAAAAATATGTTAGCAGCCATGAAAGACAGCTGTTAGATCACCAACAGACATTTGCCAATTATGGTCACCCCTATGGCCCACCTGACTGATACACTTTTAAATGTTTTAGATGGCTAACATTAAAAACTTACTTAAAATGCAAAAAATTTCATTCTTAAGATTTAAACAAACTCTAGTGCGCTGGTTGATAGGTGTTTGTATAAGAGAACGTTTTTCCATCTCTCCTCGTTCTGAATATGCAATTTTTAGACTACCTGAAGTTGAAATGTTCTCCTGATCTCCAGGCTTCCAAGACAAAACAACTACATCACTACTATAGTTTTCAGCTAGACAAATCAGTTACAAGGGACATACTGATTCATGCACTTCCTCTTCCCTCCTAAATTTCTGACTTCTCAGTATAAGGTGAATCTGTCTGAATGTTTTGTTTGAAATAAGAGATTGACAAATCCATGCTGTGTACCTTTCACGCTTGTCTTTCACATATCAACCTTCAATATTCCAGTGCTTTCTTGGAATACCCTGGACATGTGCCAAAGGAAAACTCTTCATTCCACCTTTAAACACTGGTCGTGCAAATCAGGATCCTGGATTACTTCTTTTACTTGTGTGAAACTAACACTGAGCTGAGACCAGGAGATTGTTGGGGAGGCTGAAGTAGGGAATATTCTGCTGGCAGTATTCAAATCTCAGTTACCCACAGACAGCCCAAGCCCTGGGGTGACTTATCCCAGATGGTGGAAATGTCTGTGCAACCCAGACGGGACAAACATGTGACCTTGCTAGTTCCCCACCCAGCCTGTGTGCAGCAGAGCAGGAGATGACCCCATCAGGCACTGGACTAGGGCCTTGCTACACACAGAGTCAGGAGATGCTGTAAGATGCTGCTTTGCTGCCCTTGCCATGCAAGTCACACTGAGTTTTTCATCCCTTGGGCTATTTCAGCCTTTAGTTACCCTGAGTAACAGGGAGCGGAGAGTATTTAGCATATTAGAAAAGAGATCTCTGAGTCTGGGTTATTGAACAGTTGTAGAGAGCAGTGTCCCTTGGGAGCAACGAAGTGCCTTGGATCTCTAGAAATGTACATCTGTATTAATTATTAGTTTAATTTTCATAATCAATTAAGTAACTGAGCAGAGCCAGTTTGCTCTTCCTGGCTTTTATTTCTAATTAGAAGTAATGAATAGGCAAGAGAACAACACAGAAGAGTCACTGATTGAGTCATACAACAGATTTCTAAATAAACAGTCTACTTGGTTCCCTCTGGGAAAGAAGTCAGCCACATGTCAGTCACAGAGGGTGTTACACTGACAGGTGACAGGCATGGTTTTGTTATGTAATATTTAATCCTAAAAATGTTTCTTAAGGCACTGTCAGAGCAGAAGTTGAAATCTATATAATATTATATTTCCTTTGAATTCAGAGAGAGAAAACTTTGCAACCATTTAAGTTCACAATTTGAAACCTAGCAACTATATGCTTTGGTCAAAAAGAATATTTAACTTTTCTGCAGAAAGGTAAATGAACTGCAATATATCAGATACGTTCTTGTGACTGGTTTGAACGATACAGAGACTGCTTTTGAAGTTAGGTGGCTTTGTTTGTTTGTTTTTAATACCCATGGCTTACACACATCTTGCAGAATCCAGCACCGTGTCCTGCCAAGTTAAACTGCTGATCCTCCAAAAAGATAAAAGGGTATAAATAGCTGTCAGTAAAGCAGGACAGGGAAGTGTGCTATCTGGAATTTCCACACATCCTAATGTCAGGCCAATCCTGCGGCACTGATTCAAAAGAAAAAAAATCCCATTTGTGTCAAAATGATTTTTTACTCAGTAAGATCTACTCTGACTATATTTTCCAATCTAAGAAATTAGCTTAACAGTCAAAAAGAAGAAAAAAAAAAAAAAAAGCAAAAACCCCACGTAGCTTCAAAGACCTTAAGTAATATTCATTTCTATACTCCTCACTCTGACAAAATCCATGCAAGGCTTTATGAAAATATATCCTTAAGTCAGATTTCTCATGACAAATTCTTAAACCAGAAGGACTGGGGCAGGGTGCTACAGAGAAATGGCAACAGACTCCGAGGCCAAAGGAGTTCTCTGCTCATTATTTGTATCTAGATTACAATGTTCCTGGCACACCCGGAGTCATGCAGTATAAGTCACAATTCAGTTTAACAAAGTCATCTTTTTGCAGGAAAGTTATGGGGCAAGAAACCTTCTTTAGGACATATTTGGGTTCCTTATGGTCCACATTCTCAAGCAGTATTTGGTTTGATCTTTAGCATAGTGTTCAACATGAATTGTTGACCATTAACGGCACAGGGTTTTAGGCACAAGTTCTGCTTGCATTTCTTAATGAGCACAACTGTTACCTGACGCAGTATTTCAAATGAAAAACTGGACACCTCAATGGGGTGCACAGGTTTTGCACTGAGAATCTAAAAAGCTTTTGTTTTCTTGGTTACAGAGCCGTTTTCCTTATGTTTCTTTGGTTACTTGATTCTGTGAGAGTATAATACATTTCTGTGTCCTAATGATTCTTGCAGAGATCTCTTGCATTTACTTCCTACTATATTCATTCTTCATCTTCCTTCTTCTCAGAATCTGCTGTTTCTTTATCTTTAGCTCTGCTGCTGCTGTTGTTACTGGTAGAGAGATTTAGGAAGGGCACATCCACACAGTCATCTACTGCAGATGCAAGGGCAGAGGAAATGCAGACACAAAGAAAGGCATACAGTGTCTATGAAATCCTCAGATTAGAAGAGGAAGTGCAAATAAAATAAGAAGAGAAAAAAATCTCATTTTCAGGTAAAGGATTCTTAATAAAATAAGGCATAAATCTGTAAGATACTAGATGGTATTTTAAGCTAGTCGTGTCTATTTTGAGATGTCTCACCCCAAAAGCATAGACAGAATGCTCAACCTTTAGCACCTAAATGTCACTCCTACTGTTCAGCTACACAAGTTTTAAGCTGACAGTGTGTGTTTCCACTGTATGTTTTCATTAACAAAACCAAGTCCTGGGCACATTCATTACTTGTGGCTGTGAGGTATGAAAGGGATACAGCCATAAAAGGAGTTGCTGAAGCTGAAGAACAGCATTGTCACAAGAATATACAGACAAGAACCAGCCATTTATAACAATGACCTGGAAACCAGGAGATTTCTAAGCCTCAAACCTGTGAAGTGCTGCTCTGCCTTCCTGCAGAATAGTAAGGAGAAAAACTCAAATTCCACTTAAAGACTTGAATACTTTGACGTAGACGTTGCACAGTAGTTGTAGGACCTACACCATATGGCCCAAGAAGATCCTCTTGTCCTACACACCTTGGAGAAGGGGAGATCTAAGTCCACAGGACATACAGACCACATTCTTGTCCTTTTTTTGCTTTTCTCCTTCTTATCTTTCCTTTTCTCCATTTCTCTTCACCCCAGTCTGACCTTTCATCACTTTTTACACCTTCTTTCCTTCTCTATGAGGCAGAAATACACCTGGCTTGAGGAAAGTGATAAAGCAGAGTAAGCATCAGAAGAAAAAACAGAGAGGTGAAAAGATAAAGAACAGATTTAATGAAAGTGATCAAGGTCTGTAACTCAGTGTTCTTGGTGATTGCTTTTTGGTGTTTCAGTCTCAAAGTTTTAGGGGTTTATTTCTTTTTTTTTCTGTCTCAAAGCTATACTAAAAAATTTTGGGATCAATTATACATATTTTTTCCTCAAAAAAAGACTGAGATTTTCTGAGGTTTAAAAGCTGAGTCTACATGGCAGGAATTTATCTGGAAAAGCCCCATGCACCCTTTCCTGTCACTGAAGTCATCCTTCCCTTCCAAGAAGGAAAGACTGATCCTCCTCCTGCAAACACTTGCTAAAAATTCTCTGTGAGAAATGGTTGCAGGAGTGCCTGTGGGACTAATCCTCGTTCCCAGGTGTGTCTGCAAACGCAGTCCCTGAGAGAAGCTGCCTTCCTGTTTTGGAGCCTGCTGTTCTCCACTACAGAGCAACTGGAAGCAGTGGTGAGCGTGGCAGTGCCAGAAGATTTCACTGACTTTGCTTATAATTACTTAAGCAAATATTTTGCTATAAGGACATCAATGAAGTTTCCTCTTATCACACTTCAATCAGTTGAAAACTCTTGTCTTGCCTTTGAACACCAGCGGCAGGTAGTATTTATGGACTTAATGGTACAATATAGATGGATGTCTGGCACAGTGACATGTCTCGGAGTGCCTGGAAAGCACCAACCAAGGTGTCATTCAGCCCCACGGCTGCACTGGCTCTGGGCTCTCTCTGTTCTTTCTTTCCTGGGTGGCAAGGAGCCATGCCCTGCCACAATGCCTTCATTGTTGAGACATAAAGAACAAAATGCGCATGTTTAGCCCGATCGGTACTGGAACAAATCACTTGAACTTATCAGATTGCAAGGCCTTTTCTGGGAACAGAAATTTGGACTCCTCAGAAACTTGGCCAAATAAAACCTTAAACAAAATAGCAACAGTCAAAATACAGTGAGATAGCTCCACTTTTGAGTCACGGTGTTTCACCAGTTGCTCATTTGTGTAACTATTATAGAGCTCGGGGTGTCACTCATCTGGAGATCTGAACCAAAGGAAAGCAACTTTTTTTTATTATTAAATACTTACCTGTAATACTAATCCTCACTGACTAAAAACAGATTTTTGCCTGTTAGGAAGGCAGGTATGAACTGAAAACATTAGGAATTGCAGCCCAGGACTAGTCCAGTGCACCATTTTGTGCCAAAGAAGGTGCCAAAAGGCCATTTTTCAGTAATCACTCCCCAAGAAATTTCTTCCCTTCTCAGCACCTCAGGTATAATGCTGATGCTACGTGCTTCAAGACAAAATACCCTAGCACATCAAACTGTGACACTGAAAAGAATCGAATATGCGTCATCTGTATAAATGGTTGTTCCTTATTTAAATTTTGCCTGACAGGGAATGGCCGATGTGCGTATTAGTCCTGAACCTAACTAGGTTTAAAACAAAGCACTTAAGAAAAGAATCACCTGATGCAATTGCTGGGATCTGCGGTTCAGTGACCTTGGCAGTCTCCTTCGGTCTTGTGTTATTTTCAGGTCTCTGCAAACAGCTGTTTGATTGTTACTGACCATCTTCTGCATCTCTATTATAAATTTTTTTCCCCTAAGTTTTAATAATACTGAGTTTGGTGCCAAAGAGCACTTACAGGCATAGAACAGTCAAGAGTGTTCCTCGTAGAGATTCAGTAATAATCTATTTTTACCCAGAGCTTGTCTAAACAACATTTTGCTTTTCTTGGAGTATAGTTTATTTAGTGTAACAAGTTCCCTAAAGTGAGTGGAGTCAAGACTTCACGGGCTTCCTCCTAGCATTGTCTTTCTAACCCTGGCTTTCCCAGTCTAAAAATTCTGCCTTTACACTTAGGGTCACCACAGCTTGTCTCCTTAGGGCTTCCTTCCTTCCTTCCTCCAGAAATGACTTTTTCTGAGTCAGCCAGCCAGCCCTAGCCTTGGCTTTTCTCTTTCCAGGTAAGCCAAAGGATCCTAAATTCCTGACTCTGGCTTAGCTGGGAGAGAGAGGAGATTTAGTTTTCCTACTCTGCCCTAAATAAGACTCAGATACATTACTGCAAACAGGTCACTGCATTTGGAGTGCCTATTTTGGTAATATCTGTAGTGTTCAAGAAAAACCTTTTCAGTAAATACATCTATTTTTACTATTCAGCTTACAAAAGAAATAAATAAAACTGGTAATTCTTTTCTGTTCTAATTTATATATTCCACCTTTTAAAAAATTATTTCTACTTCTCTTTTGTAATAATTCAGTAAAATTTCTCCAGTGCAATTCACAGCCTCCCTTTAGCATACAAAAAAATGCTCTGTTTGGATATTCAGGGCATAATCACTGTTCCATTGACATATGCATGAATAAAGTAATTCCCCCGGCTTCCTACTGACTGGGTTAAGTCTCGCAGGCAGTAACTCTCCCTGTGATGTCTGACAAGCACCCTTCTTAGCATCCTGAATAAAAAAAAGTTCTTTACTGGTTGTCCCACTATACAGACTGGTTCACTTCTGTTAGTTCCACAAAAACAGCTAAGGGAAGTTATTAAACCTGACAGATACTGTTTTGTTTGGAGATCTCATTCCCAACAGCTGGACAACCGGAAAATGAGATTTGTGAGCAGATAGAAATGCTGTCTAGTACAGCCTGAAAGTTTTACTATTGATTTTTACAGGATTTTGTAACATGTATATCTCAGTCAGACAGAATGAGGTTCAACCCTAAAAGCTGCTCTGTTTATTTTTGCAGATGTGTCTAAGAATACCAAAAAGTACAAATCTGATCAAATGCATTCCTATGATCCCTTTCTTTCTCCCCCATCTTTTTCCCCAAGGCTCTTCTTCTGTGATTGACACTGGTAAAGTGGCACCACTGGTACAAAGTATTTGTTACTAATTTGTAGAAGATACAAAGGAAACCTCATTTCTCCACCTGCGACTGAGCCCTTGGCAATGGAGTACAGCAGAAACGGGAAAAGCTGCATGCAGCAGCATGACCTAGATGTGCCTACCAGCCCATAGGCTCTGTGTTCAGCAGACCCTAGCATGCTGCAGCACTTGCCAGCAGCCCTGTTTCCAGAAAAAAAGAGGAAGAAAATTAGGTGGGATGTCAGCCAGGGATGCCGCGGTGCTGAGATGCTGCAGCAGAGCCATGCCTTGGGCAATTCCTCTTGTCTCCATATCCTTTCCACTGTCCCTGGACTGCATCTATGTGGGAGACAGCCTGAGATATCTGGGATATCAGTAGATCAAAATATTGGGAGTAAATGATGGAGGCAGTGAGACTGACGACATTCAATGTCTGAAAGCCAGGAAAACAAAAAAGTGTTCAGGCAGTTGGATGGAATAGCCAGGGGTGACAATAAGAGCAGTATGATACAATCAGGGAACTGAAACTTGTACGAACCAGAGAAATTAGGATGGATGAGCTGAAAAAGGAAAAGGAGCACAGTAAACATAGGGAAGAAAGGAAGAAAGGAACAGTAAAAGGAACAGTAAATTTTACTAAATTTACTGGGAAAACTGAAAAATTTGGGCACAGCTACTCCATACAAGATCTATAAAGCAACAATAAAGGTACAAAAATAGACTTTCTGTATGAGTTAAGACAGCATCAAGCTTGGTGATTTTGTCAACAGTGAAGATTCGCAACTCCAGAAAAAGATTTATTTTTACCTTCTGCTAACTAATGTTTGTTTAACTGTGTTAAGATCTCCCTTGACAAAAGCAGTTATTTCATTATCTTTGAGATGACCCAGGTTAATGGTCCTTTTACAGCCAGAGGTAGAGGAGAGGGTTTTGAAAGAAACTAAGGGCACAGGACAGTAATACCCAGGCTAGGAAGTGGGCTAAAGTGCAGGAGATTCAACAATTGCCATAATCCAGGACCTTTTTCCATGTTTCCCTGGACTTTTGAGCTCATCATGCCATTTTTGCCCACGATAATGTGGGTGTCTGGGGTGAGGAGTGGGTCTAACTGCTTCAGCTGCAGTGACAAATTCTGCTCCCTACTAACCTGATTCCTGTTTGAACCAGTAACCCAGAGCTGGGAGGCTGCCTAGCTCGTTAAAAATTCTCTGAGCGAGTTTTCTGACCTAGTTCCAAAACAACAGAGAACGCTTTTAAAGTTGTTTTTTTGGAATTCATGTCATAAAAGATTCAGGCAACATATGGATTATTTATTCACACAGGGGATTTTAAATTGCTGCCTTATTAAAAAAAAAAGCGTCAGATTTCCAGTACTGTCTGCGGTTTACAGCTATTCAGGCAGCTATTAAAGGAGTGGGTGTAGGGAGAAAGGAGGAAACTGGGACAAGGTCTTGGGCATGACTACAAGGACCCAACAAATCCAGTGCTAGTGCCAAATTGCTTTAATGAAAGAGCTGATTTTACTTCTTACTTGCCTGTGAAGGGTGAAAGGGCATTTTTATTATCTCAGCTATTTTATTTAATTCTTTTTCTATAAAAGACCTATCCCATTCTCCATGCATTTTGGATTAATCAGAAAAAGTAAGTGCTGCCATATGTGCTTGCACAGCACATCCTTCATTTCAGAGTCAGACCCACAACAGATGTCACCAGAGACAGGTCCATTGAAGACACACCAGCTGTCTTGATTCATACCAGCTTCGGCTCTACTCCATGCTCTATTACGGAAAATGAAAGCTTTTGTTCTCAGCTTTGGGCTTCTAGTTAGAAGCCCCCTCCTATTGTAGTTGTGATGGACCTCAAAATCCTTATGAGGAAAGCAGAGGTAAAAATAGAAAAACAATTATGTCATTATAGACAAACTTCAAGCAGGCAACAGCCTCTCTCCATGACCTTCAGGTAGAGAAAGTTTCTTTTGCAGGAAATCTGCACAGCACTTGAACTCTGGTAGATGGAAGGTCTTCTTTGTAGAGCTGGAGTAAGAAACAGAAGTACGGTAAGAGGTAGTTTCTGTCCCTTCCAGCATTGGTTAATCAAAAACTAAGGTAGGACACAAAGGAACAGAGTACAAAGATATGCACAGGACTTTTATACCTGATGAAAAGGTTGCAAGCACAACGGACAGAAGGGGAAGCAGCAGTGACGAATGCAACATAAGGAACTCAGGGCTTTCTGTGGGTTATTAATCTGTATCCTAAACACGTCAGTCTGGTCAGGGCATTTGTGCAAAAGAAGAAATGGACCTAGCAGGACTTCACCTCATTCCTCCCCCCAGACCCAAGCAGCGAGGCCTATGCACAACGATGCCCCATGGTGTGCAGGTTGGACAGGGTCGAGCTCATGAGCAGTGTTTATGGTAGGGAGTGGACAGTGATGACTAGAACTTCTGAGGGGCCCCACTAACTGCAGGAAGTAAAGGCATTTACAGGTTCATACAGAGAAATATTTGGGGCATGAAGAGCCTTCACAGTAGGGATAGTATCAGCATTAACCTCCACATTTGGAGTCAAAGCAGCCCAGGTTTCTCCCCTGAATGGAGGAGTGGTAAACAATTAAGAAGTGGTAGATGCTCCATCCCTGGAGACATTCAAAGCCAGGCTGGATGGGGCTCTGAGCAACCTGATCTAGTTGAAGATGTCCCTGCTCATTGCATGGGGGTTGGACTAGATGACCTTTGAAGTTCCCTTCCAACCCAAACCATTCTATGATTCTGTGATTCTAACTGAAGAGCCTCAGGATGGACAGGGATATCAGCTCCTTCCTGCTGTCTGCAGGCAGGTCCCACTCTGCAGGTCTCCTAACGCAGGGATCTCAAAAGTGGTGCTGGCACTGTGAGGCCCCCAGTCATGCTCCCCGCACCCACACAATCTCCCCGCACACTCTCCCCCTGCTCTCCGGGCCTCAGGCCTGAGGTTCCCCTCACTCCTTTCCTTCTGGGTAACAGTCATCTGATCCTGGAGGACAAAATGTTCAGTATCTAAAATTTTCAGCCCAGGAAAAGTGAAGGAGCAATTTCTCAGTCAAAAAAATAGTCTGATGTCTCAGACACTCATCTTGTAGTTCAAAGATTCTCAAAACAGTCCAGCTGAGGTCATGTTAGAACTCAAGTGCTGCACCCATGAAAAAAAAAAGAAAGAGAAAGTAACCAGCTGTATCGCCGTATCTTGCCAATCTTCTCAAACAAGACAAATAAAAGAGTCCATGTAATTATAAGCCTGATAGCCTGAAACTAATCCCAGGTAAAATACTCTATAGCTGATCTGAGAGTCAGTTAATAAAAAATTAAAAGGAAGCAGTATATTTCATTCTGAACAAAGTGCAATTATGAAAAACTAGCTTTTTATCTGTTGATAATATTACAAGATTGATTGCAAAAGCTAACTCTGGTTGTTGTAATAGACTCTGCAGGGCGTGTGATGTGGTACAGCATGGCATTTTGATTAAGACACAAAGTGGATTAAAAACTGACTGGTAGGTCTCAAAATGTAATGGGAATTTTTGTTTTAATGGTTGTATTTCTACTGTTTCCCACAGAGATTAATTTTTAACAGTATGCTATTTAAAAAGGTTCATTAACAGCCTAGAGAAGTGCAGTAGTCTGCAAATGTTAAAAAAAAAAAAGACACTAATTAATTATGAAGAAAACAGGTTTCTGATACAAGGCAATATGTATCTGTCAGTAAATGAGATGCAAGTAAGCAATATTTGAATGTGCCCCATAATGAATATATGTCTGTATAAAAGCTGGAAGTGCTGGGAAGGACTTTAGTGGAGACTGTAGGTCCTGGTGCATCATCTGCTGAACATGAGCTTCAGAGTGATGATTGCAAAACAACCTGATGTTATCTTTGCCATATGCTGATTATAAAAGCACAATGTAAAAGGAACAGAGAGGTTTATGTGGTGCCCACAGGGAGGCTGCTGCTGAAATGTTTGTCCCATCTGATGCTTACAAATTCAAGGAAGATGCTGATGAAATTGGAGAAGAATCAGGAAAGAACCAGAATAATTACCAAGGGACTAGAAAATATGTTTCTTGAGAAAGGAATCAAGGGATTTAACTTATTTAGTTTATTCAACAGTATGTTTGTCAGGGAGCTCTTCACTTTTTAAACCTGGGGAACAGATAAATTATAGTCTCCATGCTAATACACATATAGAGCATTTTTCATACTGTTTCCTAGAAGTAGCAAAGTCTATGCAATTGGGCTGTCTGTTCATCTTTCAGTTTCATTCCTTGTTTTCTGTCCTACTTTCCCACCCAGACAAGTTTAAAATATCTTTATCATGTTTGTCCAGCTACAACCAAAGATATTGGGGTGAGACAGTGGGAAATAGAAATCTCAAAGATATGACAAGTCCATAAGTGTCCTGATGACAAGCAACTGGGCAGAGCGCTGTGTAGATTCATGCCCTTTTGCAGAGGAGGGCAGCTGTGATTACGCTTTGTGCTGTCTGACACAGATGCCAGCTGGCCGGTCCACACACACACACACACACATACTGCCCAGTTAGCCAGTTCATGCCACATTTGGCTTGTATTAGATTTTTCTAAAAGCCTGACTTAGAGTGTAACAAGGACAGAGCAGTGGGTTGTATATGATAGAAGATCAAGGTAGATATCATCTGTGGTAGCCTTTCTGGTCTTACTGTCTCTAAATTTATGGCCATTTGACTCATAAAAACAAAGCCAGCGAAGAAAGCAAAATTGAAAAACAAAAAGAAAAAGTTAAGCAGTCAGCTTGCCAAGGGAAACAGCCATGTCAAATAACAAAGAGGAGTTTAAATGTTCCACTCCAGCTTAACAAGTGCCACTGAGTCTGACTTTGTCCTGCTTTCTGAAGGGAGAGCTCTGTGAGCAAGGCTACCAGGAAAGTCAGAGGTGGTCATGGTATTGTCTCATCTGTGGCAGACTTTAGCTGCCCGAGGTGGAAATGCCCTGGCTGCTGTCCTGCCCCTCTGCTGCACAGACAACACAACAGGATATCCTTCCCCTCACTAGCATCTTGGCCCTATGTCCCAGCACAGTCATGGGCTCTGCAAGTTGCTCTAATTTACACATAATTCCCTGAGCTGGAAACTGCACCATCGCTTGCTATTCAGTCAATGGCTTGTGGGTAGGCAGCTGAGACATCACCCATTGCACTCCTGGCTGTGGCTGCACAGTCAGCACAAAGGCCCCAGCCCATGCAGCCCTTACGCTGATCCCCCTCCTGCTACACCAGGACCTGCCCTCACCCCATTGTGGCTGGCCACCATGTGAGCTGAGAAGCAGCATGGTGAGGAACCTTAGGGAGCACTTCCAGTTGACTTACTCATCAGCTGGACCTGGGTCACCACGCAACTGCAGAAGTGACAGTGCCAGCACTAAAAAATAGGTGATGCAAAGGCAGGAGCAAGTGTTAGGGAATGCAGGAGGTAAAGGAGGTTTGAGCCAGGCTTGAAAATCCCATACTCAAAAGCAAATTCAATTTGCAGCCCCTAGGCAGCCAGCCCAGGCTGACTTCAGTGACACTAGTCTTTGAGCTGCCTCATTTAGCACTGATTCAGGTATAACTACTGAAACTGTAGTCACACCTTACAGTGTTGTATGGGTCCTGTGAGAGTCTCATATACTGTAAGCAATCTTTTTTTCCCCAGTGCATTTCATTTATCCTGGATTTTTCACTTGCAAAGCAGTCTCTATGGGAGGAAGGAAGCACCCTAGGCACTGGGGCCGTGGGGTGAGCTGGTGAGGAGCAGAGCCCCACTGGGTGTTCCCCAGCTGGTTGCCTTCAGCCTTTAAGAAAGGCGAAGTGCCAATTTGCACAACCTCCTTTACGAGGGAACAGCATCCAGCACTTGCTCAGAACATGCTGAGAGGTAATTTAAGACTGTGGCTGACAGATTTATTCCTATTTCCTTTTCAGATAAGAGCTTGTTAAATAGAGGTCATGGTGCTGGGGCCGTTGTAAGGTGCAGTGACCAACTGGCTTTATGTGAGTACAAATGTGTGACTTTGGTGTTCAGGCTGATAACAGCCATCCAAAAACCTTGCTTTGAAGCAGTATATTACCTCAAATATTTTCAGTGTTAGAAATGGGAAATCTATTGGCTTAAGCGAGTCTGTTCCACCTTTTATCTCTCAGCTTGAGCCATACACAGGAATTCAAAGGTATCATCTGATTCCATGGGGCCAATCCATGCCCACCAGTGCAGGTACTTGCAGGCTGCTGGGGTCACCTTCAGGATGAGCCCCGGCTGCAGCCCAAATTCTCCCTCTCAGTGTCACAGTGCAAAGCCTTAGCTGTTCTGTTGTTTCAGTAACACCCCAGGTCCCAAATACTTTGCAATGTCTTTGAGCCACAATGCAGCCAAGGCTTGTTTTGAAAGCCCACCAGCCTACGATGTAGGCCCAGCAGATGCCTTACAGAAGACTTGTGGGTACCTTTCCTGCTACTTTTTTCTTCTGTCTTGCTACCCCTCTGCAGACACCAAAGGGAAGTGGCTGCTGACTCTTCCTGAAGAAAGTGCAGCTCAAAAGGCCTCAGCCAGCCTAGAAAACATAGAATAAAAAGAAAAGCCCAGTCTTTGAGCAAGGAAGAGGATGTTTACAGAGCTTGTTTCAGGGAAAAAAAGGAAAAAGCTCTGGGGGACAGTGCAGGAGAGATCTCTAAACAGTGGAAAAGGTTTTAATAGCATTATATCTGCCTGAATCAACACAGTCAACCAACAGTGTTAGAGTTAAATATCACACTAACCTCCTTCATATCTCCCTCCCTATGGTCCTGACATTTACTTTTCCATCTCTGCTACCTGCCTTCTGTGTTTTCTATTTTCTTTCTCTTTCTGAGCCTGTTCCTCCTTCTCTGCTGGATGGTCACATGCTCTCCAGTGGTAAATAGCGATTGCTCTTTGGAATTCAGTGATGGATTGCGGAAAGAAAAAAAAAGCTGAAGCCCAATTTTCTGTGGTTGTTAAAAGACACTAAGCCTGGCCCCAGAGACTTACTGGTTTGAAACTCCAGGGCTGCCTTCTCAAAGCTGTCAGCATAGGAAAACTTGTGTGTGGTGGGGCAAAGGCTGGTAGTCTGCACAGCGCTCACAGCCGGGGTGGCACCAGGCCCTCTGTGAACTGAACAGAGCAGAAGGCAGTTTTGCTCTCTCGGAGCCATAAAGAAGTGAAGACTTGCTTCGAAAGCAGTTTTCTGTCCCCTTGGAAAGCCCAAAGGAGGCAGACAACTCTTTCTGCCTGGGGAGGTGTGTTAATGAGGGATGGGACCAGGGCTCCCAGCTCTTTGACTAACTTTGCACCTCATTAACCATGTGGCCTTGTGAAATTTCCTTTGCTCAAGAAACACAATGTTCCCTTGGGAAGGAGGCTATGATGGGATTTAAGCTCTGCCACATAGAGTTGCTTTTCACTTTGGCAGCATGAACAACCATAGTAAGTATTCCACTCAGCAAGTCCTGTCAGCATTTAAGGATTCAGATACTCAAATGGGATTTATTATTTAGTCAAAAGCAGAGACAAAATTAGCAGAGATCAAACAGAATTTACAACAGCTATGTGTAAACCTCTATCAAATACTCTTTTTGCTCAGAGCTTAACCTACAAATGTGCCATGTAGTCCCCTTTTCATTGCAGAACAAGTATGTCGTGTCTCTATAGTGGTAAGATGTAGCATAAAAATAAAGTCTTCTTTTTTATTCATCTTCAGTCACACTGATGCAAACATGCAGAGGTGTCTGTAACTGTGCTTTGAGTGAACAGCTAAGAAAACTGCTATGCATGTATTTTTTTTCTAGACTCCTGGGAGCTGTGAGTCAATCACAGCTGAATATGCATAGACAGTCCCAGATTACCTTGCTGGAATTTCATTACAGGCAGTGAGTAAAAATTGTGCAGAAGTTCAGATAGTATAGAGAAATCAGAATACAATGTTTGAAATGTTTAAAAACTGCTGGTAAATGCAAAGGAGGTCCTTAGCCAGCCTTCACTATTATAAAAGATGGTCAATTTTACTCCTGCTATTACTAAAATATTTTGCTTTTCCACCTTCATTTCATCTAATTGTTTCAGTGTTGATTGTAACACCAATATTAGCAAAACTAGTCTTCCTTTGTGATCCTAAGGGCTTGCCATGAGTGTGGTTCCTGAGACCTGGCACACCTGGGTCCATGAGAGTGACAGTCCTTGTGAGCTCCCCAGCCATTGTGGGTGCTGCTCACCTGCTCTTGCCCAGCTGCAGCTCCTCCAGGGCAGCTCTGCCCCCTCCCAAGGTGGAGACAGATGTGCAAAAACATGCCATTGGCAAAAAAATGGGGTGGCCTTGACTCAGATCATGGCTTAATCATCCACAGGGTGGAAAGGTGTGCAAGGAAAAAGGCTTGCACCTCCAGCTTCCCAAATGGGTCAAGCAGAGAGTCAGGCCCTGGCTCTGCTGCTCTGCAGCTGGGTTAGGAGGCTGCGTGGCAGCTGCCCTGAGCTGTAACCAAATGCAAAGGCACTGAGAAATCATTGAGCTTGCAGGCTGCTTGGATCATTTTGTCTTTTTTGCTTTTTCTTGCTGCTAAGTACCATCCCTAAATAGATTAATGAAGCAGAGTCCATAAACTCTGCTGCTAATTTCATTGGAAAACATGCCAGCTTGACAAGCCAATAGTATACTAATTGAATAAGTTATTTGGATAGTAAGGCATGTGAATAAATAGATTTATTACTGAGCAAGAATTTAGAAGATATGTTATCCATTATGTTCTGCTCATAGATATTTCTTCTAGCTTGTTATCTACATAGATATGTGTATATATCATAGTTAACATCTTATATACTTGGATATTTGTCCACATGTATATGCATTTGGGGGAAAACGTGTGCACTTAGTTTTTAAGATATTAAGTATGCATTCACTGTAGGTACTCTGCAACACCTTTTCCATCAAAAGTATGGTTATTTTACATGCTCACAACTGGAAAGGCACAAGTGTTTGTCATACAGTTTCTATGCTTGAATAGCCCAACCACAAATGTTGTTCTTGAAGGAACAAATAACATTTCTAGATTTTTTTATCATGGAAAAATAAAACCCAAACATCTCCTGTCTTTGTTCTTTTGAACTTGGATACTGATATTCAAAAGCTGGCAAAGATACTATTTAATTACTTACTGAAGACTGAGATGTTAAAAACAGAAAATAATAATAAAAACAATAATAATATTAATAAATAATGCAGAGAGGGCCTGCCCATCCTGGGAGCCCCCTGCAGTGCAGTGGGGGGGTGCTGTATCTCACTGCCAAGGGAAAACATCCCCTGCTGTTTGGCTACCCTGCAAGGGGGTATGGGTCCTGTGGAGCAGTCTGCTTTGCCAGGACTTCTTCCTGCAACTTTGCCTTAGTGATAAAAGTTTCATCTCCTATGATTTGGGGTTGATCTCACTGGATTTTTGACAATCTATGAGATCCATATTTTATATTATCCATGTTCACACCACTACTTCAAGCAAGGGTGTAAGCAAGCCTGACTCTGCCTTGGTATTTCCATAGGCTATGAGAGATCCAGGACTTTACTCCTTAATTTTTAGGTTTCCTCATCTTGAGACTTTGAATCAAAGACTAGAGAAATCAGTGGCTCTGTTTAGCAATTTCAGTGTTTCAGTAACGGTGCTTTCTTCTCTCACTGTATTCAGGACGAGTGATTGCCTGGGCTAGCTCAGACAGCTATTACAACATGCTGTGTAGGAAATGATCCAGTGAAAGCTGCAGCTTTGACGGGGATGCTCCATGACTGTATTCACACTGCTTGGCTCAAGGTTCTGCTCTGCCATCTCTCAAAGCTGATTTAAGGCTGGGCTGGTGTCAAAAGAGGTGGTTTTATCTTCCCTCAGTCACTTTTCAGCCTGCCTCTGGCATCATGTAGTTGTGGTCTCCCTCAAACTGGTACCGGTGTCCATATGGCCATACAATGAGCTGAATCCCACAGCTTATCTGGCTCAAAGAAGTCTTTACTTTTGTAACTGCCATTGACAAGTTAATTTTCAGCAGCTGGCTTGGCAAAGGTAGTATTGGCTCGAGGGAGGCAGTAAGGGGAGTGAGAAGAAGGTAGTGAGGTTACAGGACCAACCATTTTAGTAAAAACAGCTCACATATTGATTTTTAGTGACCAAGAGACAATAACACCCATGTCTTGCAATAGATAGTACTGTTTAAGGGCATTTCCCCACTCCGCTCTCTTAAATATGCACTTGCAAAATATGCTGTTATATAGACAACTAGATATAACATGAAATCATTGAGTTCATTATTCTATGCCTCACTTCTCTCTGATTCTCAAATAAAGCACTGAAAATGAGGCAGTGAGGGAATTAAGGAAAAGCAGACCAAGATAAGGGAATTTAAAAGTGTGTTTTTGACCTGCAAAGCAGTGATGAAAAGAGAATTTTCTCTTTAGTTTACAGAAATTACAGTCTGCTGCCTAGATAGAGATAGCTCTGCAACGCAACTTCATTCTTGCTGAGCTTTTCTTTCCTTTAATCCCGCTGACTAGAAACAGTCTATTTCTGTACTGTAAGCATCATCTACTTCAAACTGAAAAGCCTTAATGTAATTTTTTTAGGCAGGACTGTGAGACGTTTCTATGGTTGCTATTATGAAGAGAGGAAAGCAAGGTAAAAACTATTTATTTCTCACATTAAATATAGAGACTGAAGATTTAAATACTATTAAATTGGACAGCAAATTTTTGATTATTCTGTATCATCTTGAGAGATACGTATATGTGACTACTGTTTTATGGCTCCACAGAGAGAATAAAATGTATTAATCAGGTACTGAAGTTCACCTGCATTTCATCTGCTGGGAAAGGGGGAAAAAGAGAGGCAGCCCTTCTGGAGATTCAGTGGATAACAACATTTTAACGAGATGCTTGTATTGGCAGCAGTTGTGTGATGAGAAGTGCAATGTAGGGTACAAAAATGCATAGCTAGCTCATGAACTAGTCATAGCTGGCTTAATTTCACTGAAGATGCTGGAATTGCTCTCATATTTTTTCCAGTTGAAGAGCAGAAAAGTGAAGAGCTTTCATCAGAAACACTAAGAATGTATTACACAGAGTCATAAATATTGGGCTGATGGGCATGACAGAGGCAAAAGAGAAGTTTGTAGTTAGTTTTTCTCATTTGGGAGAAAATTACTGACACGGAATGACACATCCCAGACAACTGAATTAATCTCCTCAATATTGCTGTAGGAAAATGATGGTGAAAGGGCCAGCAAGACAAAATGCTGCAGTGCTGCAAGCAGCACTTCATTATGCAGCCCTAATGCCATGGTCATTCATACAAATATAAGAAGAAGTTGGTTGTTTTTCCACTGGCACTGTGGATTTGCGAAGGCTCTGCCTGTGGCTCACCAGTCCATGAGCAGGTCCCAGCCAGTGGCTTCTCCCTGCTGCAGCTCCCACAGCTGCAGTCGGTGTACATCCATCCCCACAGAAAACCACCCTGCTGCCCCCATGATACATTTATCAATTTTTAATCTCTGGTGTTCGTTAGATTTTTTTTCTCAAATGTCTTTCAAGTTTTGACATATGGTTTTTGTTGTGGTTGTCTTTCCTGTGTTCCTCATGTATGGGTAGAGTCCCTTCACTCTCTGCAGCACCTGGTGCAGAGCTTTCAGAGGCTGTAAATCATGGAAGTAATGACCCATTGCAATACGGATATCATGGATTTGTCAGCAGGTCACATGCCTATTTCTATAACATTTGTTGTAAATATGGATGCTGCTCATGCTATCACAGGAGTCTCATATTTTATGTTTGCTGTCAGGGTTGTTTTTTTGAGTGAGAAAGTGGAGCAGCCAGCCAGGAGCTGCCACCTGTGCCCACGCCACAAAGTGGGGAAGCCTCATGGTGAAACTGACGTGAGCAGAAAATTATGTGCTCTCTTTAGGTCATTTGTAGACTTCCACAGACAATGAAACAGAAGGTAATATCATAAGAGACCCCATTTGACAAGAAGCAGAGTAGGAGCTGTGGCCACAGCAGCAAGATAGGACCAAAACAAAGACATGGGTTTCCATCTCACATAAGCTGCCAGTGCATGGCTGAAGTTAGGTGAGAAGCAGGATTGAAGGATCTCCGTCCCCTACTGTTTTTGGGTGGGAAATTAGACCAATGGTGTCCAAACTTTTTTGATTATGCAATAAAAAATTTTGAGCACACTACCCCAATATATGTATATTTATTTATAAATTATATACATGTACAAATGTACCAATGTAGTATGAACATTATAAAGCATACACAAAAATAGAACTTAAAATAGGATGAGATAAAGGTAAAACAAATGTTATTTTTATTTATTTTAAAATTTAACTAATTAATGATACAAAATGTATTTTCCTGCTACACACACCAATGGCTTCTTTTGCAAAGTGTTGGTGTGCTCAGACCCTGTTTTGGGGACCACCTGTTTGGACAGCCCCCACACTCCTGGTGCCCTGAAATTGTCTCTGTAAAGTAATGTTTCCTCCTTCCTCATAAGATGCTACGGGTGTTTGCCTTGTGTTTGGCCACCTTCTTCTCCCCACCCACCCAGCTCAGTGCAGAGCTGTCTCCACTCCTGCACCTACCGCTACTCCTGGCAAGCATCATCTCATAAATCCCCTGCCCTGGGCACTTCTGTTAACCACTCTAATGTTGCTTGTACCAGATTAATACAATCACTTAAACAGTAGGTGCTGAGCATTCAATTACATCCATGGTTCAGCCTGTGCAGCACACAGATGTGTTATTTTTCTACTCCATATACCCATCAGTTCTAATTATTCTGAACCACTGGAGTCAGAACAGTGCAAAAATGTCAAGGTATACTCTTTTGAGTTTTTGTACAACCAGAGTTCAGGCAACAGACTTTGGTTTCAAAACCAACAGACTTCATCATTCACTTTATTCTGAAGAAGAAGACCCCCACCTGTCTTCAGGAGATACTTTCCACATCTTACTCTAAGCCTAACACCACCACTAGCGACAGGTCAACCACAACACATCCATGTACCTTCTAGACCCTCTCCAGCCCTAGGAGGAAACTGGTCATCTTCCTGGGTCTGGGAAGCAGGCCCTGCCCTGCTAGGCAAGCAAAGCCCTCAGCTCTCATCAACCCTGGCTTTCTTCTTACATCACCTTGCAACCTTCTGCCATTCTTTCATCCCCTAACCCTAACAATGCACAGAACCTCAAAGACAGCCCAGACAGACAAAATGCCTGGCCATGGCCCAACTTGCAGCATCATTTACCCTTTTCTTTGCTCTTGGAGTATTTTTTGTGTAGGCTTTATAGGAGACCTAATTATGCTTATTTCCTCTGCAAGATGCTAAAGTTTTTTGTCTTGGCTTTGTGCTAGGACTGACACCTACCAGGCCCTGGAGAAGGCAACCCCTGCCGTGACCTGGGGGTGCAGTCTCCCATGCCCATGGGGTGGAACAAAGACAGTTATCTTAGAGGGCTATGGCTTTGTTTTTCTATCTCGGTAGCGTCTGTGCCAAGTTACAGTTTCTATGAGGTTATAAAAACATGGTGCAAAGCCCAGAAATTTTTCAATAATTTAGTAGGGCTTTGATCACCACTGGGAGTGTGGCTGATGGTGATGACTGAGGGGGTTTGTTGCATGTGCCTTTGGATGAGTCTGTGGGCTGTCACTCAGCTTCAGGCTAGGGGTTTGTCTGGTGTCTGAATCAAGCAATCCAAAGCTTCCAATTCCCCACCTGGGGACCTCACTATGCATGAGGCTGAGCTAGGAAGAAGGCTGTCATGGCTTGGGACCAAAGCCTTTTCTTACTTTTTGCAGACCAAGTCCCATGGTATATCTCAGGGATGGTTCTGTAAGCTAACCACAAATTCAGTCTTGAACCCCACAGGGAAAGAGGACTAATGGCCTCAAAAAATATCCACACCCGCACTCTTCATAGCTGCTCATGTCCTCTAAAATCTGATAACTAAACAAGGATGTTTGCTCAAGTCTGCAGCACCTGAAGGGTGATGATGGCAGCTGCCTTCAATTACAGCCCATCTTTTCTCTCTTTTCTTGAGTGTAATTCTCTGCCTGGATGGGCTTAAGGGCAGAGTACTGATTAGTGCTGGAAAATCAATAGCCTCAACAACAAAACTCATTGCTGGCATTTATATAAACCAGAGTTTACAGGAGTAAAGGAGCTGGCAGTATTAGCCAAGGTTAGGTTTAGGTTTCTTCTAACTGGGAGCTAGGAAACCTGCATCCTTGGGAAGCCACATTGCTCCTGGGCAGGGCTGCCTGGAAGAAGGTTCCCCATGCTACTTTTGGGAGCCAGAATCCTTCATCATCTGGAGCGAGGACCGGTTCCCTCATTAGTTACTCCTGGTCAGTGTTGGAGTTATGTTTTGCCCTACAGTCAAGCAAACATGGAAACATTACAAAACACCGAAGTCCTCTGGATGTGACCTCTTTAAAACAATTTCTGTACCAAGACAAAGCTAATGGCTGTGTCACTCAGTCTATTAGAAAACAACAAGGGAAAGCAAGACCACTGCTGTTGATTTTGAGGTTCAGAAAACATGCCTTGAAACAATTTTCCAGGAAAGGTTTAATTTTTAATTCTTGAGAATTATTTATTACAGGAGTTAAATTTGTAAAAAGAAAAATGTTGATGTCTGGCAGAGCTGTGTTCTTTCAGCATCTTAGAAAAATAGTTTCGGGAAAAAAAACATTCATATAACGAAACAGTTTGTCTGACTACTTTCCTGAGTACTTGTCTTAAATTCTTGGTTGTGATGGTAAAAAGACAAACTTTGCCTCTAGTACACAAAGAGCAGACATGTTTCGGTCTCTTTGGGCTTTTGAATAAGTCATAAGAGAGTGAAACTCTGTTTCACAGCTATTAAGGCTGGCCTTATTTTAATAGCTGTATCATTGAAGGCAGAGATTTTTTCTAGTTTCCAGATGAAAATATCAAACTCTGAAATTCTTTAAGAGTGCCCTATTTGTCCTCTGCTTACAGCATTTTTACGGCACACATTAATAATTCATGGGGAAAAAATAATTGTGGTTAAAATTCTACTCCTATCTGCATAAAAGCAGCTTGTTGACCTTTCTAAAGTCTTTACTTTCCATTTTTTTTTTATTGGCTTATCCATATGTTTTGTTGAAAGTTGAGCCTCAGAGGTTCCTGAAGCAAAGCAAAACTTCTTGTTTGTATGACTCTGGATAACCTTGAAGTGCCCTGAGCCAACTGAAAATTCAGGAGGGAGGAAACAAAACCAGCAAATTGAATGGCATATTATTTCTAAGGATTAGAGAATATGCCTGGACCAGCAAGTTGGGCAGTGCACTGTGGGATATGCTCTGCTATCAAGGATGTTTTGGGACCATTTCCATTATGCAGAGGCCTGTCATCAGAAAAAGGGATGAGCACTGACTATGAATACTATCAAGAAATATGTTCTCAATGGCACTCTGCATCCAGAAATGCACAAATACTTCATATGCTTTGGTTCTTGCAATACTACCTTGAAATAGCAATATTTTACCTAGCTGCTTATAAAGATGGGCAATCTGAGGCATCACAAAGGCCATGCCCTGAGTCCCCTGTTCTGAATTCCAGGTTCTGCTCACCCCTTCAGGTGTCAAAAAGGCAAACAGAAAGGATGCCTTGTAAACACACAAGCAGCATCCTGGTTTTGATGCCTGTCACGTGCTGCCAGGCACAGAGACCAATGCATTTTGAACCATCTGATGTGTGTGACACAACGCCAGTTTTGCAGGTCTGCTCCTGAAATTATAGCACTAGTCACTGGAGCTTTTAAAGTAATGGGTTATTTGTGACAGCACGTGGGGACACAAGCACCAGAAATTTCAGTGATTTTTCTGAACTTTTTGGGGGTGGGAGAAGGGAAGAAGGGAGGACAAAGTAATAATAATCTTGAGGACTTTTTTTCCCTTGGACAATCTGCATCCTATGTAAGATCTAAGCTCATTTTCCTCACTGCATGTAAGATTGTGTTGATGGTAAACAAGGACATCTTCTACCCTTTTTTTCTTCTTTGCTCTGGTCTGTGCCTTAAAAATTGAATAGTTTATGGCTGAGTGTACAAAATTGGAGCCTATGGAAAAAATGTGTTTCTTTTCTAGAAAACTTCTAACTTCACTTCCACATTATCATTCAGCTCTGAGATTGAATCTAGCCATCAGTAAACAAGAACTTACTGTAAAGCAATAAATATTCTATTCTAGCCCAGTCTGTAGGAAGAAAAGGTCCCAATGAGCCATTAACATCTGTGGTGCCAGAAGAATTTACACTATCTGATTATCTGTCTTCTACAGTCTTCTCTCACTACTGTTTTATTTCTTGTCTTTGCTTCCATTTCCTGTGTTATTGAAGCCTTTCTTGGAAGAGGTCCAGCTCTCCCCCAGGAAGCCAGCTTTATGGTACCAAACACACCAACACAGGCTTCAGGCTGCTGTGGATTCAGGTTTTGCATGTAATAAAGCTTCTCCCACTGTTGCATTCATAATGCATCATGAGGGATATTGTTTAACAAGGACCCCACTGGCCATGGTGGCTGCATGCTGCTCACACCTGAAGAGTAAATAAAAGCACTGTGTGCCTCCCCTGTCTATAGGTACAGTTGGTTATTTTCATCACATTCCGCATCTCTTGTTTGAAAAAAAAAATCACGCACACACTGCTCCAGGGAATTCAGCTTCATTTGTAAGTCTCGGGATTAGCCCACTGTGAATACACCAGGCACAGCAGTCAAGTTAAATGCTGGAAGGCAATGCTGTACCATCACTGCATTAATTCACTGGGCTCATCAGTATTTTAATCACAGGATCCAGGTGGCGTTTCTGAACCATGGGATTATTAAATCACACTGGGATTTCTTGTATCTGTTGCCACTTTATTGAAGAAGCAAATATTCTGCAGAAACAATAGGTTTACTTCCTATAGTTGTCAAATATTGCCAGCAATACGTATTGTTGTTTCTGAGAATGAGCTATTCCTCCTAGCTGGAGCACGTTGGACCACAGGGTCAAAAATGCAATGGACAGATCTGCAGCCTGTGGTCCAACAATGCTGAGAAATAAGTTCTGATATTAAGAAATTAAAAACAAAGTCATGTCTCTCATAGCCTGGGAAAAAAACTTCACAGTTTGGTCTCAGTGTCAGCCTCCATTTGCACTGAATCTTCTAGCTGAAAGGGCTCTGTTTAGCACAGGAACATGGGGAAGAAAGGGACCAGGGCAGATCTGTGTGCCCAGCTGCTCCCAGCTGCTGCTGAGCACCTCAGCGCCACTGCATCCGATGGCACGTATGTACCGTCAGACCAAGGAGAAGGACAGAGAACAGTGAAGATGCCCCAGGGTGCCAACATTACATGGTGGCTTGTCCAAGCCCTGGGCTACAGGACCACGGAGGAAAGGTAAAACACATTAGTGTAATGCTGCATGTTACACGACAAAGCCATGGGAATAGTCAGGGCAAGGCTGAGGGCAAATGAAAAATACCGACACAAAATTTTACCTAGTCCTCTTTAGATTCAGATCATCAATTCACCTGTTGTGGAGAAGCATTGTGGACTCCCCATCCTTGGAGATACTCAAACTACACTGCACAAGGCTCTGAACAACCCGATCTAAGTTACACTGCTCCAGGAACTCCTTATACCTCAAATTGCTCTATAAACCAGTAGCTCAAGACATTAAGTAGATAGCAGATAAAAATAGATAAAATATCGCTAAGGAGACATCGTTATGGTCTCTATTGTTATAGAAACTGATGTAAACACTGGAAGGTGACAGTGTTTCCATATCCAGAAAGGAGTTGTCAATTAGCAACACCATTAAAAGGAAAGCTTCATATAGCTTTCTAAAAGGAGGTAGCCCATACTGTATTTTCCTCTAAGAGAATAAGCTCTAGTTGACATTTTTTTCTGTGTATATGTTTTATGGCTCTTCACTGTACTTGATACTGGGTACTATTACAGTAGACTGAGTACACATGAATTAGTACTTTAGCAAGACAATAGCAAATCATTGGTCTTAGTGTTTGGATTTGCTGGACAATTCTTTTCATGGGGGGGAAGCAACAGCTTTACTGGGTCTAATTAAGCAATAGATGTGAACTGACTAGGCTTCTTTCACTTATTCTGACCCACCCCCCCAAAAAAAAAAACCAAACAACTCCTTCTGTGCTACTAAGGACAGTTCACAGCTTGGTTACAGTCTAGTAGCATGAAGCTACACCAGGTTCACGGTGGATTCCTGAAGTGCTTTGCTGTTATGTGCCAAAGGTTGTGTTATGTATTTTATAAATTCCATCTGTCCCTACTGTTCCTCTTTTAGAATATAGATGTACCTTTAGCCCTGAGGTCTTTATAGAGCTGAACATTTTTTATTGACTTTGAGGAAAATCACTGCAAGTTTATTCCATGATCATGGGCTGAGCTGGCAAGCTGCACTGGTAGACACAATGCCTTTGTAGGAACAAGCCCTGTGAAGCCAAGACCTAGTATGGGTCCTATTGCTTCTGAAACTCAGATAATCAATGATCAGGTATCTTTTTAAATATGAGAAGTATTTTTCCCACCTAAAACTTTTGCAGACCTACTCACTTTAGTATAGAATGTCAATTTGACAGCATTTCTCACTCACTTTCAACAAGATGAATGAATCTCTGGCCTGCCTCAAAACTAAAGAAAAAACATTTCCTCTCATGTTATTTTCCTTGTCTTAAAGTATTCAACTTCATACAAGTTTAATATCCAGAAATCTCATTTCTTTCTTCATTGCACATTTTTTGGCTGCCCTGGAGTACATCAAATGACTGGAGTTTGTTTAGAAATAGAGAAGCTGAAAAATGGTTATTTCTCTATTCTGACATCAATAATACCCCCCCTAAAACTCTAACCTCATTGTTACTGTCACATTCATCTGTCCTAGGCTTCAAAGTGGTGCAAGGAGAAGCCCATCAGGGCTATACTCAAAATATAACTGTGATCCTCAGCATCACACAGTTTCTCAGCAGGGATGGCTGCACTGTGAGAGGATATAGACAAAGGGTCACAGCAGTGGTCCTTGCTTGTAAATGGGAAAGAGAAGCCAAAAGGCAGCAATGACAGCTCATCTCCCAGAAAACACTAATGGGAAGGTGCAGCCAGCAGCACTCAGTGTCAGCCAGGAAGATTGCTCAAGCATCCAAGCACTGTAAAAGTGCTTCATAATTATAGTATAGTTACAGTACAGAACTACTTATATAGTTCCAGCTATACCTTTGAATGTATGCCATGCTTGTTTCTTCCTGCTTTTTCCCATGCCACATCAAAGGCTCTCAGAGTCATTCTGCATCCTCTTCATTGCAAGGTTTGTGGCAGCAGCAGCTCCTCAAACCCCCAAATGGTTGCAGAGAAGGGCAGAGAGGAATGAGTGATGTGTTATCATCACCATCACTATAAAGAAATGCCAAAAAGAAAGCAACAGCAAAAGTTTCTTTTAAAAAATTGCTTTTTCTGGTCAGATTTGTTTAAAAGATGATGGGAATTGAGCTCCTGCTCTTGTTTTTGCTTCACTCTAATCCCTCCAAACATTACAGAAGCCTCCATCATGCATGTGTTGAAGTCCCACACACCTTTTCTCCAGAGCAAGGCAGGACGAAGAAAGTTAATGCTGTGGTTCTGCTTTGGTATCTTTCTGCACTGTCAGTTTATATCACATCATCAAATGGATTTACTGTGGACTTTTCTGTTTAGTCAGTGTAGACAAAGCTAAACTGACCTTAGTCTATTTAGTATGCCAATATAAGTCAATGTAATTGTTCTGAGACAGATTGATTACAGAAGTATCCATAATTGGTTTTAATAAGGTGAGACCTGATACTGCTTTAGAAAATCCTTCACTGTAGCAGAGAGAACCATTCTCCCTGTTTCACAGCTGGGCACAGCCTGCCACACAATTCTAGGAGTTTAGAAATATCTGACACCCACCCTAAATCCCTTCATTGTACTGAAAGGGTTCAAATAAAAAATAAATACTTCAGTCATCAATTTCCACTGCACTTTTTATTGATATGAGAAGATTAATTGAAATATCCACCTTATTTTAGATTTGTATTTCTGTTTAAAAATCTTTCCAGTCTGATAACCATGAAGAGTTTGTTGCTTTCAGTCAAAATATTGTTTTACAAAGAAAGAAGCAGTAAGATAGAGAAAATTTCACTCCGCACAGAATTGGTGACTTTCTATCAGGAACATTTTAGAGAACAGTCATATCATAAAAAGAAGTAATTTACGCTTACGCATATTGATGAGACAAGGTTAGTAGATACAGTTGATCTTTTTAATGAATGAAGTAGCTTAGCTGGAAAAATAGATGATGGTTTGGATAGGTAAATGCTCTTCCCAGTCTCTGAAGAATCTGGAGATTTGAAGATTGTTTAATTCGTTGGTATCTATTATTTTAAGAGGCTTCTGTTCGAAAAGCCCCCAGACCACCTCCTCTCCTTAAAATGCCTCAGCTTGAACATTCAGAAACTCATTTGAAAAAGTGGGTTGTGGAAGATGTAAAATAGACACATTAAAAGTGATTAGACGTCTAAATAGCACAGTTAGAGAGGCTCAGTTAAGCTAAATTGTATCTTCTTTAATTTCATGGTCCTTATTCACTTCTGAAGGAGCTTGGCAAATATATCTAAGGGCACGGTTTGGTTTTTGAAGTGTAAATTGATCCCTTCCCTTCGCAGCTGAAGGCTCTAGTGTATCAATTTGCAAAACCTAAGAGTACTTTTTTCATAGTACTGTGGTAATATATTTCACAAATGGTATCTGCAGTGGCAGTGTTATTACCACTCATGAGGCAGTTAAACATGCAGCCTCCTAGACGCTACTGCACAGAATTCATCACGGCCACCACCCCACTGGAGATAATGCTGATTCCTTTGAAGCCAGTGGGAAAACTTCAGAAATTCACCTTGAATTTCAGTGGAATCTGCGAAAGGTGGGAGGAAAATTATAAAGACTGGGGTTTTTTTTGGTAATTGCCCCTTCATTAGACAAGATGATTTCATGCCTGGAGAATCCAAAGGAGCAACATACCATATACACCTGTAAGCACACACTTTCTTTGCTTTCTTCTGCTAAAACTGTATGTTCTGACAGCGTTTCTGAACAGCTGGAGGATTAAAAATCATTGATCTGCTTTATTGAAAGAAATTTAACACCTCCACTGCTGAATCTTTTCTCTACAGAGACCTGCACTTTAGGCTGTGTGGATGAATGTACTCCAGCATTATAATAACTCCATTGCAATCATTTATAGAAGATCCTTCTATGCTCATCGGGAAAAAGAAGTGGGCAAGAAATAGAGACCACAAAAGTCATGTATTCTATCCCTGGTTAATTCTAATCCTTTTAAAAGAAAAAGCTCTTGAATGATCTTTTATGACTATTTGAAAATACAGAACTGACTAGAAAGGAAAAGGTTTGTATTATTGCCTCTTACAGTGGGAAACACCAAGCATCTAAGCTGATCACATTTAAAGCTTCAAAACCTGCAATTATCTCAGTTTTTGAGACCATTGATACTCATTAGTTTTGCTTCTCTTTCCCGTTAGCTGCTTTCAGCTCACTGAGGGCCACCAGCTGGTGACAATCTTTGTCACCTCTAGCTCCCAGCCTGTATTCCTTCTCCACCACCCTCCTGCAGCCAGTTGCTCTCCCAGAAGCCTGGACTGCTCAAGCAAGAGGGGAGGGAGCTGCTCCCGGCTGGCCTGAGCAGAAGAGCTCACCCTGCAAAAAACAAACAGCGTTTTTGCTGTGCAAATCATCAGCAGGGCGCACGTCCAGCAGGCAGCTCCGCACGTCAGCTCACAGCTACTTGGAGCGGCAGGACGTGCAATGTTGGGGGACAAAGGGCACTGAAGAGACCAAAGGGAATACGGTGTACTGTACAGAGCACAACAGCGCTTTGATGTCCTTGGATAAAAGCAGAAAATACTTTCTGACACGTACCGGATAGGTCAAGGCAGGTTAAGTCTTGTTTCTCAAAGAGACAACTTGTTACATTTTGATCTTGTGAAAACAACGTTTAAAATTCACAGATTTTTCTGAATACAGATTGTGTCACTGAGCTTTCCTTACTCATTAGTGTTTTCCAGACTGAAACAATTTCTTATTTGTCTTACTTTTTCTCTCTGAATGGATCCCAGAATAACCTACTATGATTATGTTTTTAATAGCTAGGAAGAAAAAAAAAAAGCCCACACATGCTCAGTAACTCTGATTGATTTTCTGAGGAAGCTAGCAGGAAAAGGCGGGGGGGAGGGACAGGGATGGGGATGCCTTCCCTGCTCCAGGATTTAGGAAGCAAGCTTCATTAGAAAATGCTGAAAACCTCCCAGGCAATGTCTGTGCCGAGGCTGATGTCAGCACACAGCAAGCAGGTCCCTGAGGCTGGAGCAGAGTAAGGAAGAAGCGAGTTGGGCTGGCTCTTTGTCTCCCTGCAACCTAATTGCATGGAAATGTTTTGGGAACACACAGCTGCCATTACACATGGCACTGGCCCATATTTGAAAGCAGACAGTCATGCCTGTTTAACCAACCCCAGGATTTCGATGTGGCTGCGGGAAGATGTGCATTTTCTAACCCCGACAGACAAGCCCTCGGCAATTTCCAGAGCCGCCATCTGTTTCAATACAGATCATCTGCATCCAGTGACAGGCAGGACCCTGAATCTGCAAGGAAAAACCAATGTTTCTGCTCTGTCTTGTAAGACAGAGAGATGACAAGTGACATCTGTGCCATCATCAGTTCTTTAATGAGGAGGAGTGATTGCTGGAGGTGCTTTGTCTAGCTTTTTCTGCCCCAAACCAGCTTGTAAGCAAGCTCTGCTCTTTGGTGCTTGACCTGCTGCCTTCTCCTCTTGTCCATGTTGACCCCAGCCCCGAAACACTCTCCCTCCATCACACTGTGCCACCCACCAGCCCCATCACACTGCAGCCCACTTACCCTCATGTCCTGTTCTGGGAGGCGCTGGGCTGCGTCTGACCCTTGGCATCTTGCTCAGCAGTTCATCTCTTCAGACAGAGGTTACCTGGCCCATGTTGGTTTTTTGGGGGTCTATTTGTACTTTGCTTGCTTCACATTTTCCCTGTCAACTTCCTACCAAGGCTTCTCAGCAGCAGTGCCCTTTTCACATAGCCCATCTGGAAAAGACAATGGGATTAAGATGGCAAACATGTAGCCCTCATTTTCACCAGCCTACTAAGCCCACTGTTACTTGGGAGAGACAGGGCACTCACTGACTGCATACAAATTTAATTGTGAGGCTTTTTAGTGGATTTAAGTGGGTTTAGCTATTCCAAAGCAGCTTTCACATGTGTCTCTCAGCTGCAGAGTGTTTAGACCTCCATGAAGAGTTTGACTTCTCACAAACTAGCTTTGTTGACTTGTTTGTGCAAGGATCTAGGCATTTTCAGTGTTAAAGAAGGTTTAAAACATCATTGGCTGCAAAGCAAAAAGACCTGGTTGTTGGCCCAGGGCAGAGGTAATAGCTGAGCTGTCTGATAAGAAGAGATTATTCAAAATCAAGTCAGTCGTGCTTCAGGCTTACCACAAAAAGTGCTCTCACTGATCACCTCGTAAATCCAAGGGAAGGACTGTACCCAGGATAAAGACTATACACAGAAATTAAGTACCTTTTACATGGAGACAGAGAACAATTACATCACAGCCTGCCCCAAGATATTAATCCAGTTCAGTCCCCTGAAGTTTTCAGCAGCAATAAGTGCAGCAGGGAAAATGCCCTTCTTGAATTGCAGCCACTGCCTAAGATGTGCACATGCTGTTCAGCCCCTATAAATTGCTGTTTCATGCTGGCTGCTCCATTTTCTTCCCAGGATAGCATCTCACTGGATTTGCCTGAGAGGATCATGTTATCTGTGTATAACTCCAACAGTTTTTTCACACCAGGCTTATCGCCCACAGCCACACAGATTCTGGCAGTTGCTCTGACCTTTGATATGCTTATTATTGCTCACCACTGAGGTAGCCCTATAAATTTACATAAGGTTTTAAAAACATAAATACACTGCTCCTGTTCCAGGGAAGGACCATATCAGTTTAAAAAGTGCTGTGCCAAGAGAATAGGTGGATCAAGGTTAGCAGCTATTCAAGTATGATCAGAGGGAAGCCACATGCATAAGGATGTAGGTGACTTTGTTGATCTCAACCCGGCAGAACTCAAACTAATGCCACTCTCACTTGGTAACACCAGAAGTAAAAGTTAGATCAGCACTTAAAATGGCCATCTTGAAGCAGTGGAGCATTCAACACCAGGCATTTTCCACCTCTGTTATCCTTCCTGCAATAAAACCTGGCTTTGCAAGAAGGAGGCTGCATGAGAAGTGAAAGAAGAGTGGACAGAAACAGTAGTGCCAAGAGAAGCACCTTCCACAGCATCTGCAGCTGAACAAATTGGTTGAAATTCTTATGTTGCTTCGGTTCCTTGGGATACCCAAACACGCACCCATCTCCCCTATTCCTCTTCCTCACACCACACCTGCTCTCACAGCAGAATAGGTTTGTCCATCACCTGCCTGGAGGCTGAGAGAGGGGGAGCTGAGGAAGAGGAAGGGACTTGATAGAAATCTCTCAAAAATCTTAGTTATATGTGGGAGATGCCGAAACCATGCAACTTAGCTTCAGACAGCCCACAGGGGTGGAAGAACTGAAGCTATTTTAAACTTTTTTTTGATTTTGGAATAATCTTGATGTAAATAGCTGCTTGGAAGCACTTGTGTCCATTTTTACTTTGTACCTTTTTCTGAGCAGAACAATGAGCATCATGGCCTGAGACCTTTTCATCCTCTAGCCGGAGTTCTGGCATTTGCAGAGTTTTACCTCAGGTTTCAGAAACATGCAGTTTTTCTGTGAATGTTGATCAAACTGTAGTGCACAATTACCTACAAATTGCTATTGGATGGATGTTGATTACAGTAAATAAGAACTGAAGAGATTGTATAGAAGCAACTTAAAAGCAACAAAAATGAAGCTCATTTATGTTTTCTCAGCCTGCCTTCAGTAGCTTTGCTGCATATACACTACATTTTCTACCCTGATTGAAATTCAAATTAGTTTCTATGTGGGAAGGTCTAGTGAGAGCTAAGGATACCCTTCATCTGCAGATTTGGGAATGTTGTTTTTAAAATGTGTTATTTAGCCAAAAGCAATTTGTCAAGCCGAGTGGCCAGACCTGAGCAAACAAAGGGGAAGTGCTTCATAGAAGGGAAACCTTCACCTCAGGGTTTGGGCAGAGGAAGACCCTTGCCCCCATCCCATATGTTCCTCACAAAAATCTGTGTTTAGCACTGCTGGGATGGACTAGACAGGCACTGCAGCATGGAAGAGTGAGGAAAAGGCACAAGAAATTAGTCTCATGTTCAGCATTTGTAACTCAGCAGGCTTTCTGTCTGTAATTAGCCCTTTTATACCATTGCTCCTGCAGCAAAGCAGAGCATGCCTATGAACTGAGAGCCACTAACACACTTTTTTCTCAGTTGCTTGCTGTGAAATCGCAGTGACACGGTATGAGGGAAGGAAAGGGTTGGTGTCACCTACAAAAGCACCAAGATCTGTCTTCGAAAGAGGGTGAAATTTTATGCTTCCAAAGGAGAGGAGGCAAGAGATAAAAAAGGAAACAGCTCCCACCACCTGCTCCCACTTCAGCAGTGCGGCATGTCTGGAGTAAATGGATGCTCTTTAATATCTACAGTGGCAAACGAGAGAAGAGAAACCCCACCTGTGCTTTGCTCTGTATCCTGCTTCCCATTAGCACCAGGGCAAACCTCTCTCTGCCTTCTGAAGTGCAGGGGTTGTGTTTGAAAAACCATGTGCCCCTGAAGAGTGCTCACACAAGGCAAGCTGAAGTCACTCCTTCAGAAAATACTCCCTGTCCTCTGACATTGGGATGGTCTCTGCATGCAGAGAGCAATTTTATGGTTGCATCTTGAATGTTTATTTGTGAGCAGATCACTTGACTCTTGCAGTGAAGGGTTAGAACCCGCAGTCTGTATTTTTCTATTCAGAATGTTTGCTGTGCTCTCCTTCCAGCACGGCCCATATAAAAGCTGTAACATGTGGCAATCTAGGCAAGGACCGAAAAAAAAAAGATCACAGGTTCTTGTCCTGTTGTCTTCCTGCTTCTAGAAAACACCTCCAGCTGAATTCAATACTTTCCTACTTGCAGAAGGTAAAGTTGTATTTATTTTTCCATTTTGCCCTTTGATTTTAAATGATTGATGCAATAAATTAGCAGTGATTAGACTCTGTAGGTTTGCATTCCTCAACAGTCTCTAATTAGGGATGTAGCCCACTTCACAAGTAGCCTGTTCCCCAAGCGCTGTGTGAGGGCTTGCTGGGGCTCTGCTGGGGCTGCGTCCTCACAGGGTGGGCTAGGCAGCCCTGCCTTTCCCTTTGAGAAGAGGCCACACCACAGAGGCCACCTCTGTTTCTTTTTGTCAGAGTTTACAGTTGTGTCTCTTGTCCTCAGCCAGGGGATGAAGCTTTCTAGCTATGGTGTCTCCCTCAGGCACTGCTCTCGCCCTCCCTCCTCCTCTTCATTCACAGCTGTCTGCAGCCACCTTGGTGGTGAGGGAAAACACTGAAAATGTGAGGAAATGTAAGACTGTAGCAGACATCCTTGAGCATAAAGCCCTCTGAAAGCTGTAGATGTATCTTGACAAATGTTAATTCTCTTTACTGATAACTCCAGTATAAAATGACAGTTTTTAAAATGGCTTTTGGATCTGATTTTCAAGGTGACTTGAGCCATATCTTTTTCCCTTTGGGCCATGACAAAGGCAGGAGTAATCTGGTGAACATGTACTTCAGTCCTGGCTCAGACTCTAGAGCATGATCACAGTAGAAATCAACCTATTAACAAATCTGGAGACGTGCAAGGTGCCTGCCTATAGATGTTCCTGCGCATAGATGTTCCTGCCCATAGATGTTCCTGCCGCTCTTCTGAAAGTGAGTAGAAGATCTGAATGTGTATGAAATAGGAGTTTATTTTTTAAAATGATCACTTTCCTAGACCATAAGTGCCATGGAATCCTGCAGCTTGTGAAGGAAAGACTTTTGCTAACTCTCTTTCAGCAGGGTCACTCCTACCCCTTAAGTTTAGGGGAGAAGAGAGTGGAAGTCAAATCACCCCATAGGGAGGGCTCTACACAACATTCATTTGCATTTCATATTTGCCAGTTTGGTATCTATTATTTTGTTGTTTTGACATCTGGATTTTATCCTGTCATTATCACGTTCGTTCCATAGGTCAGAAGATACCTTATCTATCTCAGTTCCAGTTGTGATTTCTCCCTTGCTACTCCTGCTGCTCCTCCAACATGCATCAACATTCCCGGCATGTATTCCCAACTCATACTCAATACATGCCCTTCTCCCTCAGAGGCTTCCACTGTTAATGAGCAAGAAAGGTTATACCACCCAGCATTGATAGTACTGCAAGTGTTGAGCAGCTGCTGGTGGTCCTGGTCACACCTTGATGCTTGCAAAAAAAGCAAGTACTCTAACAAGGGCTTCCCTTGTACCACTATAAGCTGTGCAGGAGGATGAAGGGGTGCAGTGGTTTGAGGGTTTTGCACAGCCCAGCTGAAAGTCCCAGGTCTGCCTGAGGTGTGTGGAGTAACAGGGGTAACACAACCAGCCATGTCTTTTCTGGGAGGTGTATCCATGGGTTCATGCTCCAGCATTGTGTTGGCATAGTGGGCTGAAAAAGGTAGCAGAAATAGCTAAAAAACAGGCAGACTGATTCTGAGCACAAGAAGAATGAGCAAAGAGAGAGGAAGCATTGCAGGGAAAGGCAATATGATAGGCAGGAGTCCTCTTTAAGTCATAAACGTGACCCCTGTAGCCAAGATGTGCGAGCAGCTATGATTTGAAGCTGGATGGAGAGAGCTGTGAAGCAGCGCTTTCTTGTGCTGCATCAATGAACTGGCAAGGCATCAGCTGGAGTTAGCCAGGGGCAGCAAGCCCAGACCTACCCTGGTTACAGCAGCCACCCGTTTATAAGAGATCTCTTTACATGATTTTTGTTTTTGGGGTCAGCCATATAATGCTGATAATGACATCATCGGAGTATTGCTTTGTGAATTCCACAGTTTTCAGGCACCAGGAATAAAGATCCACCCACTCTGCAGGCTCCATGTGAAAACTCCTAGCGTGCTTTAAGAGAGGTATGTATTTGATGCAAATAAATGGTATATTCAGAACATAAGAGTTCCACCCAGCATTTAGTTTTGCAAATTACCATAATCATAGCTAACCCACACAAAACATTCCTGAGGTGTTATGACTGATGGGAAAGCTCTTGTATCTCATAATCCTGAGGTCAGAGAACAGGTATGCTGTTTAACTACAAGTCTTTGGAAAGTAGTATTTGGAAATGCTGTCCAGTTCTGGAAAAGCAAGTTGTTTACTCATCCACAATTATTTAGATAAGGATTTCAGAATTATCTTATGCTAGCACTGCTGTCCCACAGCATTGATCTTATTATTGTATTCAGGAAATACAGTTGAGATTTATTCAGTCTAAAGGCATCATTTCTTTTTTCCTGCAAAACACAAGATTTGAAGACCAAATAGTCTTCACAGTTAAATCCCGAAAGCCCAGTGAACACCATGGTTATTGTATGACTGCTGGGAAGGGGCCATGGCAGCAGGCTTCAGTATGGTCAGAGGAACTGATCTAACTGGGTTGGGGGAAGAAAAGCCCAAGGTGCTGGGCAATGCCTCCAAACTCCTCAGGAGCCTGCAGGGTCCCAAGAGCAAGCTCAGATGAATTTTTTCACTTGTGTAAACAAACAGTTTGCCACCCAAACATGGAGCCTTGTCCCCATAGCACCCCTTCCTCTACATCACACCCAGCGACACGCGTTCTGCCCAGGACAAGGACAGATATTCCCTGGCACCTGAGCTGGGACATCCCATCACACTCAGCTGCCACAGCCTCCTCAGGGCTACCACCAAGGTGGTTTTCTTTACCATAGGAGCCATTGAAATAGTAACAGCAGGAATCGTGTCAGAGCAAACTCTTTTAATTGATATGTTTATGGCACCGTAATGATGGCAGTAAAGCAGAAATAATCTGACTGATCCTTGGCTGATTCAGTCATCTGGAGCACTTTAGAAAACTGGCCCAACTGATCTAATCATGCTGTTGGAGTAGACTAATGAACCATCAGAGGTCAAGTAGAAAAACAGCAACTACATCTCTTTTTCCCACACTCTCGGTGTCTAACAGAGATGCTGGATGTGGGTCTTTGCTCCTGTTCCTGGCACCCCATCTCCACTTGCCAAGAGAGCAAGCGTCTCTGCTCTGCTTGCTGGATGTATGAGGCTCTGGCATGTCTATTCTCCAGGTTTTGAACCTTGCACATCTTTCAGAGGTGTAAAAGCTACATGTCTGGGAGAATGAATGGCATGGGAAGAGGTTTCTAATAATAGGACTGCTCCTAGGAAGTTCTGAGCATTTTCTGTGCCTGTGGTGTCACCTGCTCACAGAAAGGGCTGGAAGCACTCCCAGCAAAATGTGGTTTCATGTTCAGGATAAAAACCATGTTAATGAAGGATTACAAAAATCTGACTGCTGATTACATGATACCTGTAACAACTGAAAAAGCCTTCCCTTCCTGAATATACAGTCTTGATACTACTTTGCATTTACTATTCAACTGTACAATTGTGTAAATATCGGGCAAGCCTTGCATAGCTTTTCTAATATGTAAAACAGATCAGGGTGGGGGGTGAAGGTGGAATCCAAAGGAAGCCGTTTGCATAATGTTCCTGAAACTTATCATACTTGCAATATTTTCTTTCTGATGCTTGAAGCAATGCTTTAGTCTAACAGATATGCTTATTCAAAGATCTGTCTTTCCTTTGATGTTGTTAAATATGATCTTAAAGTATATCAATGAAATTGTTTAAAGCCTAATCAACTTTTACTGCCAACAGGATCTCTTCATTTTATCAGTCCTCACATTGGGTCCAGATTCCTAGTATTATCAAAGAAATAGGCTGAATTAATGAATGATGCAATAACACATTCTGCATTAGATCTTTGCCATTAAAGCCCCAAAACCCAATTTCAGTCCAGATAACTGACTGGAGCAAAACTGAGAACATACTGAAGGTTTGTGTTAATGGACAAATCTGTACACTTATTTTATGTTCATGTTTCAGATTTCTAGAACACAAGCCACCTCCAGCCTAGAAGCTGCAAAACTATGACTGAACAAATGGGACACAAAACCAAACTTGTTTGCATGGTGTCCAGACTGGACCTGCCTCATTTTAGGTAAGCTGGAATTCTGTCAGTGGGCTGTGTGTCTAAGTACACACTGCTCCGTGTGCTCTTATGGATGGGATACATCAGTTATAAAATAATCCTACTATTTTAAAAGTATTTTTTGTTTAAAAAGAAAATTGATTATATGAGATTCATTTACTAAATAAAAATGTATTACAAACTTATTAAAGTCATGGTTTTAGAAATTAGCTCTGCTTGTTGGTTTTTGGTTGTGTTTTGTTGTTTGTTTTGTTTGTTTGTTTGTTTTAAACTATTCTTTCTTCATTTCTTCTGTCCTTTCTTTCCCTTCCTTCCTTCCTTCCTTTCAAACTTTCTTCCTTCCCTCTTTCCTGCTAATTTTCTTTCCTTTCTTTCTCTCTCTGCTGTTTTTATTTGTTTGTTTGTTTGGGCTGAGGTTTTTTGTGTTTTTTTTTTTTCATCTTGGTTGGTTGGTTTGGGGGTTTTGTTTTGTTTTATTTGTTTGGGGGTTTTGTGTGTGTGTGGATTTTTGGTTGGCTGGTGTTTGGTTTGGTTTGGTTTGCAAACAGATGTTATTCATACAAGATGGCTACTGTAATGGTCTGGCTGGGGCCATCCAGGGAGGTTGTCTCCTGGGGAAGAAGTTCCATTGCCAAGCCAGAGAATCTGTAGTGCCTCCCATGGGGCAGCACCCTCAGCTTTGCCACTGACGTACCTGGTAGGGCCAGTGATACATCCTGAAGCGCATCCTTTGGGGGAAGGTAACTCACACGTTCGAGTTTAGTTTCATAAAGCTCCAATTTTTTCCTCATAGGATTTTCCATGTCTTTTTCTCGAGCCACCTGAACACCACCAACCACAGCCAGGCTGCACTGCACCCTCTGGTTTGGTGACCTTGCCTTCCTCTGCGTGCAACCAGCTCATCGTTCCACCTAATGGGATTTCCACACCCCCCCTCCTTCTTTTATGCTGTTCTCAAAACATACTTCCCATAGCAACCACCACACCAATAGCCATGGATATCATCTCACACAGTGCTGCTGGCTATGAGGTCTCACAGAGTGTTTTTTCTGCAGCTAAAAAACAGCAGACAGTTCTCACTAACAAATGTTTTTCTTGCTGTTCTCACTAAAAAATGTTTCTCATGCCCCGCGGACTGTCCCACTGACATTTGGTGCATTCACCGTCACTGTGCCATACTTAATTGTCACAAACCAGCCGTACGACTGGAACCCACACAGGCTGGTATTTGGCTCAGCAGTTCCAGCTGGACCACTTGGCTGGCAAGGGATGCTGCCTGCAGGTCAGCAGCGTAAACCTCATCTCCCAGAGGAATGTGGCTGTAAATGAGTTTTTCTCCCTTCTGAACACACTGTGCTGACAGCCCTTAGGTTCCCTCAGCTGCAGTAGCATCGCTTCTGCTTCATCTCCCATGCACCGGCTCAGTTGCTCAAATGACACAAACCCACCGATGGTGTTCAATAAAATCAGTGATTTTGAGGTCTCTGGCTGCTTTTGAAATTTCTGGCTAATACCAAAAACTGATGAACATATTAGCAAAATAGGTTGCACATACCTGTGAATTCCATTGACAATTAATCAGCCATTTAATTTCTGTGAATAATTACAAAATTCTGCATGTTCACCACAGCTTTTGTTCTGTATTTGAAAACAGATTAAACTACCTACAGCCTATCAGGATGCCACTAGTAACTCCTAAGGAGGTTAAGCAAATTCATGGAACAAATTAAGTTCAGTAGAAGTAACCAATCTATTCCCACCTCCTAAGAGTTTGCTGAGAAGGCTTTTCCTCATTAACAGCACAGAAGTTCCAGAAGAAGCAGAAGAGTGATAATATACCGTCAATAGTTTTTAAAAAAACTATCGGTGTTAACAATTTCATATTTGTAGCAGCCATCCACAAATCTTAGGAAAAATGATGGAAAACAAAAATGGAGAATCACTGCTGATAGGATTTGTTCAGTTCACTTCACTTATTGGGTGATGAACAGTGGCCTGATTGCAGAATGTGTGTATGTTTGTAGGTAGAAAATAAAAGATACAAAGAACTTCTTTAGTTTATCAGAAAAAAAAAAAAAAAATAAAAACCTTCCTGGAAAGTAAATCCAGAGGAATTCGATTAGCAATTAGGATCACATTCTTACCAGATAGTGGGACAAGTTGCTTACAGAAATTAAGGATTTGCCATCTCTTGATGTTTTCCAGAGAAAGCTGGATGCATTTGTAAGAAACATGTCTGGGACCCATGACAGGCGTTGATCATGTGAAACAAGTGAGGCTGTATGGGGCAGGAAGGTAGAACCGTTCGGCAGGCCATCACACCATTGGGCACAGGCAAGTCACCCTTCTGCTTTTTGGGGAGTGTCCTAAGATCTGATCTGCTGTCTTTCAGCTCAGATGCTTTAGCCAGGTGGTGGCTGAAATTGAAGTACTTTGAGGTATCTGCATGCAGGTGGGTACTTCAGTGAGCTGCACCTTACTTCAGATAAACAATAAAAAACCAGATTAAACAGATTTAAAAAACCCTTTCTCAGGGACTACTGAGCCAAATGCAGTACATGGACATCCTGGTACCCCCATCAGTAACAAATGCCCATGGAGAATTGCACCAGTTTTGTCTGGGAAAGCCTTCTTGCATGTCAGCGTACCAGGACTCAACACCTGTTCTGGGCTTGGTTCTCATCTTTCTTTTGGGCATGGTCCATTTTCTGTGATTGTCCTGGAGTTTCATTTAATGTATTCCCTGCAAGAATGAACCCGAAACATGAACAATGCCCACAATCCCCTGCTCTCCTCCCCAGGATGCTTTACTTGCTGGTTTTGAGCTTTTGAAGCACGTTTTATATTTGCTACAAGGTACTGGAAATGACTTCAGTAAATGCCCTTTATAAGCATCCACTATCTGTCCCTGTCAGTTCAGCGCTCCTACAAAGCCACTGCTTGGGTACAGTGACTGCAGCATCATGTTTTCACTGTTGTTTCAGTCTGTTAGAAAAGAGATATTTTCCAAGCTGCCTTTCAGTGCTGCCTCCGAAAAGGTGATGATTTGGGTTCTTTGGTTTAGTTCTGGTTTTGTTGTCCCACTTCCAATAGACAGTCATGTGGACAGAAGTGGGAAAACATAACCTGCACCATCTGTAGCCACTGAGGGCGTAATAGCATCTTGGAGCCTGGGGGTTCATCCCATACCAAATGAGCTCTGGCTACTTCTTCTGCTCCATTAGCTGCTTCCCAAACCGACTGTGTGAAACTAAATGCTCGCTATCCTCAGCACCAGGTATCTGGCAAGCCAGGAGCCACTCTGTCTCAGCTTGCCTTTGTCCATGTGGGCTTTGAGCCCTTGTTTTGAGGAGTAAAGTGAGGTTTACAGAAACTTAAGGAGCCTTGAGCAGACCTGTAACATCATGCTAGAAGCCCAGCTCTGGGTCAGGGGGCTGAAAGAAAGGGTTTGCACTGCAAAAACCTGAGCTCTCACAGAGATAAAGCACATGCCAGTTTTTCTCTGGATGCCATTAAAACTTCTTCATTTGTGCAAGCTACAGTGGAGAGAATTGTATTTGATTTAGGGATTGGAAATGCTGGGGAATGTGTGGTTGTAACCCATCCTGCTTGCAGCCATCACCTGAAAACCTGCATGTCAGTATGCCCAGCAGCATCTCCCCAGGGTCCCAGAGACCACCAAGCACTTGGTTTTTTGGAGACTACTGGCATGTCATTTTGAATGCACTGGACAGTGCTAAGGGGCTCTGCAGGGAGGTTCAGGGATGGAGGTGGTGAGTCTGCAACAGAAGCAGGGCTGGAGGGCTCTCAGACTGCCTGGGAATCACTGTGGCTCACACGGGATGCTCAGCTTCCCTGAAGAAAGATTAAGAACTTGGCCCAAGAAAGCTCAATGACTTTGTTTCCATGGGAAAGAGCTTTGTACTGAGTGAAGCCATTTCTGGCCAAGTCTGGAGCTGAAATGAAGTCCCCTGGCCAGGCAGGAGATCTCCTGCCTTTGGACAGACCACTCTCCTCCCAGCCTGGCAGCCACTGCCCTCCCAGCATGGTGGCTGAGAGATGCCGTGTGCCAGCAGGGAAAGGAGATGTCTGACAGTGCTGGTCCAGGGCAAGGAGATGCCCCAACCATGTCAGGCTGCTCCCTAGTGCCAATGGGGCAAAGCCAGGTGCTGGGGGCTCTTCCCCAAGGCTCCCGCTGTTTCTAACCTTACTCTTGTATTTCCTCTTTTCCCCACTATGTGCTCAGTCCTCGTTGTCATAGAATCATGCTGTCAGCAATCACCGTCATAAAACCAAGGTGGAGCAGTCTTCTGTCCAGACATTTGCCACGTGACTTGCACCAGGCAGTGGTTTTGTCAACAACAGCATCAGGAGGAGTTGCTGTTTCTGGCAGGAGGGATGCTCGGTGCCCCAGCACGTGGTGAGCGTTTGGCAGAGCAGAGCTCTGCCCACCTGCCTCACCCTGAGCCACCACGGGCAGGAGGGCACAGAGGAAAGAGAAGAAATCCCTGGGAACAAACCTCATGGACGAATGCAAACCACTAGGAAGCATGGGCAAGAGCCTAAAATAAGAAACAGATCAACGGTTTCCATATTGTTGTTAAACCCTCAGCAATATACCCATGTGACACTTTGGATTTCCATGCTGGAACCTGGCACTTCAGCAGGAGGATTTCTCTGCTGGACCAGGGTAGAAACTCAGCTGACATTTTCCATTAGCATCAGGAAAAGCATTTGCAATAGAGAACTTTACCACCAGGGCTTTTTCATGTCTGCTTTATTACTTTTCTAATAAAAAAGGTTTGTAACAACAATTCGAATTTCCGGTTCTGATCTTTCATATCATAAATCAATGTCAATGCTTATTCACATTTTTTCTTAAATAACATCTGGCTGAAGCTGAGCCTTTTTAGCAGAAGAATTCAGCACTGATGAAGTGGCATCTCGCCACTTCCAAAGACTTTTAGTCCTCTTCTGTGCAGGTCGGGGGACATGAGAAAACACAGTGGCAGTTTAGCAGTTTTTCCTTACTAGCAAGCTCAACTGTCCTCTGTCCGTAAATCTTAATACACCCCTCCAAGCATATGGTGTGAGTCCCAGTCTTGCTTCTTGCCTGAGAGACATTTAAGGTCACTATGAGAATCATGGGTCTCAGTAACTCATTAAAACCAATAAATTAATAAATCTGTAAAACATCCTGAAAACCATGAGGTTGTCAAAGTGCTGCAGCCATTTTATTTGCTGGCAGTTATCATACAGGACATACTGCAGCTGCCTGCTGTCTTGTGATACACCTGTCGTATCCGACTGAGGCAACCACCAGTAACTGCTGACCCCACAATGGTGTCCTTGAAAATGTGTGTCTGTCTCAGAGTGGAGTCTGGCTGTGTCTGGAAGCAGCAGCAGCTGCAGGACATGTTGGCAACATCCCGTAGGTACCAGCTCATCCTCATCTGCAATACTTGGTGGTGAGCCTCTAAATGGGGCATACTTTGCGTACTGAAACAAATGTGTGTATCTTTAGCTCTTTTAAGGTGGTTTTGCAGAATAAATCGCTCTCTTTCCCACTGTTCTCCTTCTTTCAACATCAGGCCCAGCCTGTCTGTCCTGGTGAGGCCCTTCCTGGGTCACTCAGCCAGCAGTGGGGTGGCTGCAGGCACTGCCTACTCCCCTGGGGGAAAGCAGCTCCCTGGGGACACCTGAGAGAGGTATCTGAGGCCACACCACCTCCACAGACCTCTGCCTCTTGCCACTAACACCAGGGAGAGCGTGGGGAGGGAAGGGGACATGTGTCTGAAATGTCCAGGCTTTAGGGGATCAGCTGTTCTAAGGAGTCAGGTTGGTTCCTCAGTAGCTACATGGACTTTGGGATTATGTTCAGCTCCTGCCTTATATTTGGTCACTGCTCCAGTAACTCTCCTTAGGACTCTTAACTCCAAGCATGAACAATTTAAAAATAAAGTGTCTGAAAGACATGATATTAATTTATTTGGGTTCACAGTAAATAAAAAAGGTGAAAGAGGTTTTCCATTTTTCCCCTGTGGCAGTGAGCACCTCAACAACACATTCTCCTAGACTTTTACTTTTCTAAGCTGTTTCAAAAGCTCAAAACCCAACTAAAACAAAACAAAACAGAATAAAATCAATCTCAGAAAAAAACGTTGAAGTGAATGAGATTTTTAATTTGAAAACTGCAAACAGAAAGTCCTACTCTCTGAAGACCAAAGAACTGGTGTGAAACACAAAATACAAGGCAGAGGCATCCCACTGAGACATGCTCTCCAAAGATGTGGACTTTTTTCACTGAGCTGGAGAAGCCCTTTTCCCAGGGGTTTGCAAAATTGTTCTAGAAACAGGGAGGAGGCACCAGCTGGAGAAATTGACATACCTGAATGGGAGTGCTTGCTGTGGCTTTATGCCATGAAAGGAAGCTTGGGTCTGTATAAAAGACTGTCTTTTATTTTATTCTAGTGATCTTGTGTAACACCCCTTGGCTGGAAGAAGGCAGGTCAGGGTTTTCCCATGGCTGGTCTCTCATCTGGCTCCAATGAGGTTGCATGGCAATCTCTGATGCTTCTCTGAGACCCTAGAGGCCCCAGTGTCCCAGATAATGACACCCGCAGTGTGTTCAGGGTGCTGAACTTCCCAGCACACACTAGAGAGCAGCCTTAGAGTAGGGCTGTCGAACTCAGAATCACAGAATCAGAGTCACAGAATGTAAGGAATTGGAAGCGACCTTGAAAGAATCTAGTCCAATCCCCCTGCTGAAGCAGGAACACCTAGATGAGGTTACACAGGAAGGCATCCAGGCAGGTTTTGAATGTTTCCAGAGAAGGAGACTCCACAACCCCCCTGGGCAGCCTGTTCCAGTGCTCTGTTACCCTCACCGTGAAGAAGTTTCTTCTCATAATTAAATGGACCCTCCTGAGTACCATTGCCCCTCGTAACTACTCCTACATTTGTACAGTCCTAAGATTACATTCAGCCCTTTGAAGGCAACTGTGAGGCTGATGTGGTCCCCTGCAAAAACAAAATTGACACCCCTGCCTTAGAGGGCACACTAGGGTATTAGTTCACTAATGCCTTCAGCCAGGTGAGGGAAGCCTCCCACTTTCCAGCCCAGTATTTGGTTTAATAGATGCTGGGAGGGAGTCAGGGAGGAGTAGTGATTTACTACAGGTTCAGGGTAAAAGAACTTGCAGGGCCAGGTAAAATTGCTTAAAATGTTGCTTTAAATAAAATGTTAAATTAAAGAGTTGCTTTAAGTATCACTAGGCAAGATTAGCAACAGATATAATCAAAATGCCAAAGAAAGAGTAAGGAAGTTTTATTAGATAGCAAATAGCAAAAGGAAATGTACCTTTCTCTGCACAGCAGGGAGGAAAAGGAACCAATCAATAGAGGACTAACGAAAGTATTGAACAATTAAATTGCCTCTGGCATGGCAAATGAGAACTGTAGACAAGTGTACACATAAAATTCGATTTACAAGGTCAGAGGAGGACTCATGCAGCATGAAAAGAAGTGGTATCAGATCCCGCTTAAGAGATGAAGAATATTTTAACTGAACAAAGATTCCCAGCTGGAAAAACCTATGGAGAACCTATGATAGTCTCTCGGTGTTTCTAGCATTTCTCCAAGGGGAAAGAGATCATTCTAAGAAAAAAAAGGTCTGAGCAGGTTTTCCTAAAAGGAAGTTTTCCATTTCAGATTTCTATTTCAAAATAATAACGGATGTCAAACAAACTTTATGGAATTTTTAAGACTTTTGCTATTTTTTGGTTTTTAATATTTTGTCCTCTGTTTCACAAATGCTGCTGGGACTGGAACCACTCCATAGTTGTGTTAAACTGTTCACAAAGTATTTACAGCCTAAATAGAAACAGGAAACCTCAGTAATCATAAGGAAAACTTTGTGTTAATCCAGTCACAAGGCTCAGGTTCTTTTTTACTTGCTTATCTACACACCTGCTGTCACTCGTCAATGGCAGTTGTGATACCTGGAGACTGTTGCATTTGTTTTAAATTTATTTTAAATATTAACATGACATATCACAGAATCACAGAATCACTAGGGTTGGAAAGGACCTCTGGAGATCATCAGTCCAACCCACTTGCTAAAGCAGGTTCACCCAGAGCAGATGGCACAGGAATGTGTCCAGGTGGGTTTTGAATGTCTCCAGAGAAGGAGACTCCACAACCTCTCTGGGCAGCCTGTTCCAGTGCTCTGGCACCCTCAAAGTAAAGAAGTTTCTCCTCATATTCAGATGGAACCTCCTGTGCTTCAGTCTGTACCTGTTGCCCCTCATCCTATCGTTGGGCACCACAGTAAGGGGTCTAGTCCCGTCCTCTTGACATGCACCCTTGAGATATTCATAAACATTGATGAGATCCACTCTCAGCCTTCTCTTCTCCAAGCTGAACAGACCCAGCTCTCTCAGTCTCTCCTCATAAGAAAGGTGCCCTAGGCCCCTCATCATCTTCATAGCCCACTGCTGGACTCCCTCCAGTAATTCCTTGTCCTTCTTAAACTGTGGAGCCCAGAACTGGATGCAGTACTCCAGATGCGACCTCACCAGAGCAGAGCAGAGCAGAGGGGAAGGAAAACCTCCCTCGACCTGCTGGTCACACTTTTCCTAATGCACCCCAAGATACTGTTTGCCTTCTGGGACACAAGGGCATAATGTTGACTTATGGTCAACCCGCTGTTGACCAGAACGCCCAAGTCCTTCTCTGCAGTGGTGCTTTCCAGCAGGTCCGCACCTAACCTGTACTGGTGCCTGGGGTTATTCCTCCCCTGGTGCATGACCCTATACTTGCCCTTGTTAAACTTCATCAGGTTCTTCTCTGCCGAGTCCTCCAGCATGTCCAGATCTCACTGAATGGCAGCTCAGCCTCCTGGTGTGTCAGCCCTTCCTTCCAGCTTGGCATCATCAGCAAACTTGCTGAGGGTGCACTCAGTCTCTTCATCCAGGTCACCGATGAACAGGATTTGACCTAATATTGACCCCTGTGGAACTCCATGAACCAAAGTTCAAATGTTTGTAGTCTTGCAAATGAGGAGATGTACAGTGGACTATGCCTAAATATACACAAAAATTTTTGTCTGGATAGATCTGCTTTTCTGTCATTGTGGAAAAGGTAATCTTGGAAGTACGCATCCCTCTGAAGACTGATAGGACTTCCAGTCTTTCAAGTTCAGTTTCCATAGTGCCAAAATAGCAGATGGTAGCAGGCAGCATTGCCATTATACTTAGCAGGTTCAGGATCAAGCCAAGGGATGAACTCTCGTTCTGTCTCTGGCACTAGCAGACGGGAAAGACAGGCTCTTTGTGAGGCTGTGACAACTTGCACATTACAGAAGTGGAATCTTTGATGAGAAAATCCATCTAGTATTTGATGCTCAATATTTAGTCTTACTTATGCAATATTATTATTGTAACTGAGTTTTAGAGGTCACTGCAACTAAGATATGAAGCTTACACAGAAATGAAAATATTTCCTGCCTGAAAACTGGAACAGAAGTCCAGATGGTGTGAAATGGCTTTAGCATGACAGAAAATTGAAAGCAGCTTTCTTTTTGAAGGGCAAAAATAAATTCTTATATGAAACATTACTAACTTCAGCATGTGATGTTTCTCTTTTTATTAAATTCTGTCTCTCTCATCATTATTTCCTATCTCTCGAATTGCCCAAATCTAAATACAGTCAACGTGAAACTAATCTAGACCAAAGCAATTGTAAATGCTTGGAAGATCTCCCATCTTCTCTTTCCTACAATGAACTGCTGTCTGAATTTGTGCCCCAGGTTCACCTGGGGGGAGTCTTGGCAGAAGGATGAAAGGGGAGGACCATGCAATTTAACCTCCACCAGTATCTCCATTTCCCCCCCTGAGGTGAGCATGGGCCCTCCTTGCTTGGGAGCTCTCATTAGCCAAACTATTCATCTGAATGAGAAGAAATACTCTCTTTCTTTTTGGTTGTGAGCCCATGTATGGTCCAATGTTCTTCTAGTTACTGTTGAATTGAGAAGTAGGTAGTTGCACATTAACTATTTGAGCTTCCTATATAGCAAAACTAACTAATCCACACCAGTTTTGTAAAACTTCTTATTACAAAGGATCCAGCCCAGTTTTCACAGCATATTTTGACACAAGGGCCACTAAAACCTTTCCACTGGAAATGCAGTGTACGCTCAAGTAAGGCCACTGGCAACAGATGCTTGTTCTAACTACTTTTTGTAGAGCCAAATCCAAAAAGTCCTGGAGTTGAAAGCTACTGATACAAATGAAAGGTGGATGAGGTGCTAAGCCTGCAGTGTGGCACTGGTTTTCCTCTGACATTTCCCACAGCAATGCGGCAACACAGACATGGTAAAGTGTGGCAACCAGACCATGAGTAATTTCTGCTTGACTCAGTCCTAGGATGGTTTGAAATGATCAGACTGTACCCTGTTGCTTAAAATTACCTTGAAAATGGTAAACATGGCATCAATATTTAATAAGACCCTTAGGGAAATGTGGAGAATTACAGGAAGACAAATCTGCCTTATATACTGAGCAGATTAACAGAAAAAAATATTAAAAAAGAGATAAATATGTTATGAAGGGAATGATTCAACATGGTTTTCAGAGTAAAATCTGTTAGAGTTATTTGAAGATATCAACAAACATACAACTAAAGATGAGCTAATCACCAAATCATTTTAACAATGTCTCTCCTTAAAGTGCATTAAAGAAACTAAGCAATTATGAGTATAAAATTAGTACAGTAATAGGAAATGGAATAACTGTAGGACTCCATAAATGTTTCTAAATGACCACGAAAAGAATGTGAAGAATTATGAGACACTTTTTACTTATGATATTGAATTATTCACAGTAGTCAGAGCTAAGTCCATCAAGAGCTGTAAAAAGATTTTATGAGAATATCAGTAAATAATGCAACGTATCAAGAAATTCAATACTGATAAAAAAAAAAAAAAAGCAATGCAAAATCTACCTTAATACACATCCACAATAATGGTCTCTATATTAGCTATTACTACCCAGGAAAAAGATCTTGCAATCACTGTGATTATTTCTCTGAAAATTTCAGCTTAATTCAGGGCAGTGATCAAAAATGCTAAATGGCATGTTAGTAATTACTGGGAAAGAATTAGAGAATATAAAAGAAAACATCATCATGCCAGACTGTCTATGCCTTTGGAATGACAACAGCATCTTCAGCTCTAGTCACATCAGCGCAGAGGACCCGTTCTAGAGCTAGAGAGGTGTAATAATGGCCAACAAGGACAAACATACTGAAATACAGTATGGTTCCCATATGATAAGAACACACGCTTCCAAACAAAAGGGAAATAGCAAGTAGGTTGTTTGTGTTGGTAAGGAGCTCTACATTGATCTAAGGGGTGAGGGACAAAGGAGGACAATTCCCTGTGCCTGTGGTGGGAAAGATACTGCTGAAACATGAAAATCTCCTTGGGCTGTTAAAGAGTGATCTGCACATCTTATCACCTCCCATAGGCTGTTTTGAGTTTACGAAGTCTATGATTATATTTTTGTTCGTTATCTGACTGCAGCTTGCTAACAATATTTTTCCTGCATATGATCAAAATATATGACAGCAACTTTCCAAAGTCCAGGGAATAAAGGTAAAAAAGTTCACAGCTTTTACAGACTAGCTGAATTAAAAACTTTTTTAAAAAATCATATTTTAAAATACCAAATTTGTTTTACAGTTGTGGCTTTCCTGAAGTGGATATGGTTTCCATATCAATCCACAGTGGATTTCACTTTCAAGTACTCATCCATTCGCCCCCTTGAGCCATGTAGAGATTTTCCACTAACAAGATCCTTCTGCAACAGATTCCATAGGTTGATTATCTACTGCATGACAAACCTTCTGTTTGTTTTGTGTCCTGCCAGCTTCCTTGGATGTCCTTTATTGCAACACAGTATACTGAAAGGAATAGGAAAGGAGCATAACATAAAAAGAATATGAATAATACTTTCTCTCCATTTAGCAGGTTTGGTGATCTAAGAAGAACTAGACTCTTCCACTAGCTGTTGCAATGCTATTTCACCCCCAAACCAAGTGGAAAAACCAAGTGTCATTTCAATTGTACTTATTATTCTGTCAGCATTTCTCCTCGCTTTATAGCACAGTAAAGACCATTTTCTTTCAAAATATGTCATCATTTCCTGCAGCCACCAATCTATCATACCTTAGCCATTTTGCCTAATGTGTTGCAATTGCCCTAGGAGGGTGTAAATTACCCACATTGTTTACCAGTGAGAAGATCTTGCTAATGGCACCACGTCCATGCCAGGCAAAACTGCATGGCTGCTCCATGGCTGGTGGCCACAACCTCTGGGCGTCCCAGGTGAGGAAGATTTGCAGTGTCCCATTTGAAAAATGAAGCTGTCCTGCAACTCACTGCTGGGAACACTTTCCTTACCACAACAGCCAAACCTTTCTGATTTGGCATGGCAATAAAAGGATAGCTGTCAATCTCAGTATTTAAGTGCTTTGGGCAAAGCTTGCTACAGGGTGCTAAGAACCACGGTGTAGTATGTGCTTTGCCATTCCCTGTGCACACTATGGGCACGGACTCATAGACAACAGTTAGTGGGACATATGAGGAACCCACGCCATTCAGCATTTTGCAGCCCACCTCTACTTCTGTGAGAGCTGGGACTGTACCAAATAATACTCACTTCATTCTTGTTAAATAGAACTGAGTTGCTCTCTAGCTCATTAATTCACTTAAGACTACAACTGTCTTCTATTGTATTCTTATGTCTCTGCTCTTCAGAAATCATATTCATTTTTGGTAATCAGGCTGGTAATCAAAGCCTCCAGTTCCAGACACAAGCTGCCACTCATAAAATCCCTGACGGGCTGGTTGCTGGAAACTGGGAGGATCTGCCAGGGAGAGAAACACTTGGTTGCCCCTGTTCAGGCAGCCACTGCCGGCTGTTCCTACACGCCAGATCTCTGCTCTAACTCAGTTCTTACATTCACATAAGTAAAGCAGATCAGGAAAAATTCTGTTTTGAAATAACATGTTTATTCATGTGAACTACAGTTCGATATGTGTAATACCTATTAAAACAGGGGATAGATTTATTATTCTCCTTTGGCTCTGAAATGATGTAGGAAGGGCAACAGTTGAAAAAAACAGAAAATGTTGAGTTTCTCTAATGTTTTGTTTATTGTAAAAACTGGCCTGATTATTATTGCATAATTTTACGCATGCTGATTTTTGAGCCCATAAAAAGCATTAATGTGACTTGTGGAGTGAATTTGTAAATATGCCCACAGGTTTACTTTGCCATTATTTAACTGTGTTTATCACAGAGGCTCAGAACAAGAGTTTTAAAATATTCACTCTTGGCCTAAGTTTCCTTTCATTTCTGTTAACGCAAATGTCCCACCCCAGGTATGTTTTCCCTGTAGACTCTTAGGTGAACTTACATCAGTTGGGTAGCAATGGCATTTTCAGTTTTTAAACACGCTCTAAAGTAATCTGATTAAAAATAGGGCTACTTTACATATCATTCCAGTAGCCCAGTCTATAAACAACTGCCTAATAAATACTTACTGGTTCAGGCTTGGGATTCTACTTCTGCATCTGTCCTCTCAATATGGAAATCTGGGTGATGAAAGACACTCCTGAAGGTTACTTTAACTTGAAATCAGTTTCTTTAACTTTGGTGTCCCCTAGCCCAAGTTTTCTTAGCTTCTGGCTGTGCTGCCACTCCACGCTTCTTCTTCTCTCTGGTAAAGCACCTTATGGTTCTCACATATAAGTATCACAAAATCACAATCGACTGGGTTGGAAAAGACCTCAGAGATCCTGAAGTCCAACCCTTGGTCCAACTTCAGTCCATTTACTAGATCATGGCACTAAGTGCCATGTCCAATCTCAGTTTACAAACCTCCAGGGACGGCGAGTCCACTACCTCCCTGGGCAGGCCATTCCAATGCCTGATCACTCTCTCTGTAAAGAATTTCTTTCTAATATCTAGCCCAAATTTCCCCTGGCAGAGTTTAAGCCCTTGTCCTATTGCTAACTGCCTGGGAGAAGAGACCAGTCCCCACCTGGCTATAACTTCCCTTCAGATAGTTATAGAGAGTGATGAGGTCACCTCTAAGCCTCCTCTTCTCCAGACTAAACAACCCCAGCTCCCTCAGCCTCTCTCCATAGGTCTTGTGCTCAAGTCCCTTCAGCAGTCTTGTTGCTCTTCTCTGTCAGACAGAGAAGAGCACCCTTCTCTGTTGCCCTTCTTGTCACACAGGTAACTTACGTGACATGGGCTTCTGCAAGTGCAGTAGAAGGTGTAGGGAACACAAGTGATTACGTGAGCCCTCGCCTACGTGTGACCATGCAGGAGTCTCAGCTGTAGCCACCAGGCTTTGGCCTTTGCTTTGTGGTTAACCCAGCATGCCTGCTCACACAATTAATAAAATGTCTGGAGAGCTGCTATACCATTGGTAAGCTTTTCGCTCTCTGGTTTAAGAAACGGTTTCTTTCGAAAGCTTCCTGATTTATTTTTATGATTTCCAGGGTAGGCGTTGGTAGGGTATGAAGTTTCTCTAATACTGGGGGAGTGTAACTCAGCTGCTGCAACATGTTCAAACCAGGCTGTGGGGTCTCTGTTGGGCTCCTTTGTTTTTAAACTGGTCATATACAGACCTACAAATCTAAATAACGTGGATAGTGAAGGATGAATTACGCAAAACAGCCAAACATGAGCATTTCCATGTGGCATAGCCCCCACCAGATGAGCACTGCATGATGACCCCAGGCAAACTAGAGAAAGGAAATGACTATGTGCAATATGGAGATTTTTATCTGGTGTTCAGCGTCCATTTCCCTAGGTTTCTATTTGATTTTGGCCATGTGCCTGCTGTGCCTGTGTGACTAACCCTCTGGGGCCAACCATGGCTAAAGCAATCTTCTCTTTGGATTTATCAAGAGTGAGAAAAGGAGAGAGGGTAAGGAAACACCAAACACTTTGGTGGAGCCAAGTGCTATGGGATTTCTTTCAAGCATAATGATTAACAAATGTTAGCTGACACTTCTGAAACTTCCTTTTTCTAATTCTTGCAAGGACCAGTTTGATCCTGGAATATTAATAGTAACAGTAATGCACTCATGCCTAAACTAACGTAGTATTTGGATGGAAATATCTACTGGTGTGGGGAACAACTCACATGGCAATGGAGGACCGGGCTAGGTGGCTGGCTGTGCTGTGGCTATGGGGTGACGTGGTGCAGGCAGGGAAGTGGAGGATGATGTGACCCACATGCCGGCACTGTCCCCACCTGGGCTCCTGCCTGGACATACACTGAGGCATGGCCGGCCTTCCTCAGCGCCCCCTCCTCCAGGGAGGAACAATGCAGATGCCCAGCCAGGACTTGGCTCTCCTGCCTGGTACAGGACACAGAAAACATCTCTTAGTTTTTTTTCCATTATGATGACTTCTCATCTGCCTCACCCCAAAGCTGGGCCAGCCCCTGTGGTGAGTGTCCTTCCATGCGGGAGTCAGCTGCTCCCCTACCCCAGAGCCAAGGTCCTGCTCTGACACGGGCCCCCTGTGCAACTCTGATTCGGGCTGCTGAGCAAGAGCTGTGAGACAGTGTGGGAAGAGGCCAGCAACGCAAAATTACCATGTTGGGAATGCCTGAGTCATACAGACAGCGGACCAGCGTTGGTGGAGGGGTGGCAGGTGGCAGCGCAGCACTGGGGAGGCTCCAGTTCAGGGGACTGTGGAGATGGACCTCTCTCCTGTCCAACGTCCACCTGGCTGGCAGAGAGACTTTGGGGTGAGGAGCATGCTCACGCTTACCTTAGGAGTTTGTAAAATCTCTTTTTTTTATAGTGTGTGTTGTGTAATAAATGATCACTTTATGCTTTTGAGTTGCGCATGTCCTCTTTGCAGAGTCTCTTTGCGTCTCGTTAAGGATTCACAAAGAAACTGACATGAAAGAGAGGACATAAAATCTTTTGAGCTAAAACTCACTTGCGTTCACCTTCCTAGCCCAAATTTTGCCATGCTGGTGGGCTAGGTTGTTCATCCAGCTTGGTAGAGCACATAGTTCTTCTCCACAAAGACACAAGACCCCCATACATGGTCTTTTAGTGTCTCTTCTTGGCTGTAGCGACTTCATTGACTAGAGAGAAGATCCTTCTTCCCTTTGATCCCATGGCCTCCAGCCTCTGTTACTCCATCAGACTTTCTAGTGTAAATTATTAATGTCTATGAATTATTTATTCACATTGATGGTCCAGAAATACTACACCAGTAAAAAACCCAGAAGTTTAACAAGTAATTATGAAGAATCACCCCTGCAGCTACCACAGATTAAAGTTGTCTGCCAATAGCCTGAAGTTACATGATAGCAACACGCCAAAACAACACAAATTGATCTGTGGTTTCTCCATGCATAACTTTCGTGTGACTCACTAAGTCCAATGATGTCTATGTGTTTAATTTGTGATATTTTGAAAGTAATAAATCCTCATATACTGAAAATGCAAGAAGTGTCTGGTACCTTACTGACTAAGTTAATTTCCAGTCTCTCAAAAAAGTGCATAACTTCATTTCCTTTTTTTTATAATCTTCTTTTAAGGTACAAATTAAGTGGGCATCCTCTGTATTCCAGTGCCTTTCCTTTCTAGAAGAATTATTACTGTATCTAGACAAAAAATTGTGGAATGCATATATAACAAAAATGCCAGGTAATTTACAATAAATGTTAGTTTGATTAATCTATTTCTGTATGCCTGCTACACCTAATACTAAAAGCAGTTTCAGTTACGTTTCCTTGATGAACACACTAGAGAATTTTTTATGGTTTAAGTGTAACAGAGCTATACGTTCTAGAGACCAGTCCTGCACTTGAAGCTTTTGCCCAGAAGGCTGAAGTTAGGAATATCTGGATTCACTAAAAAAATTAATCCGCTTTTTCCTTTTTGCATGTTCACTTTTGAAATGTTTTTCTTACCCTTGCAGTATTATTAGTTTAGGATATTGGTTTAGTAGTTCTCTACACATTGTCTTTGTTAGCAATTGTTCTATAAACAAGAGTATCCACCCCAGTGCAGTGATGCATCTCATTTTGGGGTATAATGGCAAAGTGGCTTTCAGTTTATCTAGTTCTCCTATTTGCTTGGTGATTGTGCCTGGTCTTGCAGGGGATTCTCTTTTTATATATATATATATAATTAAACTAAAAAAGTTTTCTTACATTCTCTATACAAAGAATAGACATTTCATTTCCTCTTACCTGTGATTCGTATCCCAATTTCCTGTACTTCACAGGCAGAAAGTAATGCAGCCAGCAGGTTGAAGCTGCAGCCATCGCGCTCAGCCGTTTGCAAGCGCTCAGTCATCTCTTTGGTTCTGGAGGGCAGAGGTTTGTTCCCCACTCTGCTCCACTGGCTGGCAGCATCCGTACCCCAGAATTTAAGATTTGCAATGAATTCCTATAGCTCTCTGTGCACTCGAGTATTTGACTACTTGGTTCACTTTGATTTCTGGACACAGCAGCTCAGTAGACCTACATGATGATAAAATGTATTAGTAAAAGTAGTTTCAAACGCATGCTAGGTTTCTTTGCTTCTTCCTGCTCCTCTAGAGACCACCTCCTCAAGCTTCGTCTTGACCTTCCCTTGACATCAACTCTATCCTGCAATATTTCTTGTAGCCCTTCACTTCAGTGCTCTGCCAGAGTGATATTTCCCAGCTCCACGCTTGTTCGTCTCTCCCTCACAGGTGTAATTTGATTGGAAAATGTGGCTGGGAAATGGGACAGTTGCCTACACAGCACAGCTGAGCGACAAACACAGGTGTGCAACATTTGACTGACCAGACAAGGCAATCATTTTGCTTTATGTCATCCTTTATTCTTCTAAACATTTTGACTTATTACATCTTTCTTATAGTGGCAGCTATGTTTGAATTTTATCAGTAGCTGCTGGTGATTCTTCTTGGTTTTGTTTTTCTATTTTGGTTGTCTGAGTTATGACTGAAGTGCAATCATATCAACATGTTTTCTTCTTCTTCTCTTATGACTGTTTCAGTGCCTGAAGTTCTGTGTGGCTAGGAAAAAAAAAAAAAAAGAATGAAAAATAACAAAGATTCTGAAAGCACAATGATTTCCATGCCTTCTAATTTAAATTGTAATTTTGTTAAAAAACCCGCACCAGAATCTCTAGAGTCAATCCTGACCTCAAAACATCTCTGCCTCCTTTTATTTCAAATGAGCTTCTGCTGAAATTCTCATTTGTCGCTTCTTAATCAACTCCTTTTAACTACCCTAATTCTGCATTTTTGATTAGTTTAATCCTTAATCACCAAGAGCAAAAGGGGGATTTTCCAACAATGAGGAGGGTCCCTAGCAAGAAACAGTTCCACGTCCCAGTGTCTGCTAACGCATTTTGTGTCCAAGAATCACTAAACAAACCACATAAATAGCAGTGGGAGCAGAGACCAGAACGCAGCCAAACTCCAGCCTCTCGCTGCAGAAGTATTTGCTTATCAATGCCCGAGTGCCTTTTTCACTATGCTGGGAATGGCAAGCATATCACTCTTTGTTTTCCTATGTACTGTTCTAATTATTGCTCCACTAGGAGTGCATTTTCTTTCTCAGCCCAGCCATCTCTCAGGACTGATTTTCATTCAGTACAAATGTTCTCATTAGAAAGACTTAACATGAGGAGAATACAAATGAGAAGATGAGTGCACGCTAAGGACTTACTTATACAGAAGCTGTATTGATCAAAGGAACAGCACAGTAAAACACGTCAGTGTGAACATGCTCCTGTTTCCAGGGTTCAAACAAGTTTCCTTTCCCACAAGAACGGTGTGACTCCTTGCTTCTGAAACCAAGCCAACATAATGATTTCGCTTAACTGAAATAAAAGGTGCAAAACATTTCTATAGAACATTATGGTATAGTACTAATGAGATCTTTGAAAGCAAATGCACCTTTATCAGAAATTCCCCCTTATAACTATGTGAAAACTTATGGAAGAATCAAAACTCTAAAAGGTTTTAAATTAAGTTACTATATGACCATAAGTTAGAACAATTTGCATAAAGCTTAAACAATACTGCCCACTAACCACACAGCTGAACCACTTACCATCTCAGTTCTGGGAGGATGCATCCCTTGGGAATGGCTTTTCTCCGGTAGTTTTGGGCCATCTCCGCAGCCTCAGGACCAGACAGTTGTCATCTCTAGATGAAGACTTCTGAAAACAGCCACACAGGCCCTCCTCTGACCTCTGGCAGTTCGAATGAGACCAGAGGTGTCTCTGCAAAGACATCAACCTCTTTGGGATTTCACTGACAACCTCCTACTTCCTCCAAAGGGATCAAAACACCTGAAAGCTACAGCATCCATTCAGTCCCTCATTTTCTCAGGACAAGGTAACATGCCATTATCACTTGAACAGAGACAGAGGGCATTCACAGATAAAAAACTGCTCTGAAAAAGATTGTGCAAAACAAAGTCCACGACTCGAAGCAGAGTGCAGCAACCCTCGGGCTACTGGGCTCCTCCTGAAGCAACTGGATTCCCTCCTGGCTCCATGGGGCTGCAGCAGGTTCTGCAGGTCGTATTTCATCTGCAGTGAAGAAGTTTCAGTTTACACTTCACAAGCATATTCTCAGACATAACTGAATTTAAAAAGTAAATGTGTGTTTTTACTAAACTTCAACTTACAAGCTCTATGGAGCACAGTGGCTTTGCTCTTCTATTTTTCCTGCTTGCTGACTACATAAACGTGTAGGATATCCCTCAAGGCTTCTATAAAATCAGAATTCTAGCAAGAATATATGAGTCATGTCTAGACTGACATGAAAATGAAACAGCATCATTCTCGTCACCAGAATGAAGCATGGCTGACACCCTTTGATCCATGACGCACTCGTATGGCCTTTAAGCTAAAATAGCTTATGCAAAAGTGTGCACAGTTATAATCAGAAACTTCCATAAATACAGAACATGAAATCTTTTGAATTCTAACTTCCAGATTGTCTAACCTTACCATGAAGTCGCATTTTACCACTCAAAACATCTTATTTACTTCAGTAGGACCATTAGTAGATACAGGGCATTATCCAGTGTGGGTCCCAATATCTATGTGTCTTGATACAGTGTCTGAGTCTGACCTCAAGCTCCAACCCTTTTTAGATTTATAACACCCTCAGTCAACACAGAAACACTGTTCAGATTCCCATTCACAAAGATCTTGATGCACCGAGGCAATCTGCTGCATTACTCTCCAAGTACCAGACTGAGCATCTTTATGCTACACTCACCCACGCTTGGAGACATTGGTTTCCACAACAGTCTCTCTTCCTACACCAGAGAATTGCTGCCTGTTGGTCAGAACTCACATGAATTTACTGATCTCTCTGGTCACTCTCTCAGCTTCTCTGATGCACAACTCAACAGTGCAGGCAATTTTGGCAAGGGCTGCTCAGGTATCGAATGTATGGCTTCCTCAACTTTTGTCCCCTCACCTAGACCAAGCATGGATGTCAGGGACAGTCTGTCAGTGGGTCACAGCAGTCGAAAGTTTTGCAGCCAGCCTGGTCCTGGAAGCTGAGCGACTGCTTTTAAACCTGTCACAGACATCTCTATAGTCAGCAGTGTGGAAATACTCCTGAGTATGAGCAAGCTACAAGGTGCAACTGAAAACAAAACACAGACAAACTTGCACCATCTGTTTTGAAATGCCAACACTTTCCTGGAATAACCTGTGCATCACTACGTCAACACATAACTCCAAAGAAATGCTTAAATAAAAAACAGAATTGATATCTGAAAATGGTTTATGAGTGTGAGGAAGGTGACATATTTGTTCTGGTGTGTGTGGCTCTGAGCTTCACACCTGTTCACGTCAGGTTCAGTCTCTGTGCACTTGCATTCTTCAGTGCTCCTCCCACAGCTTCATACAAGAGATTTATGGTTTAATTTGACAGCCAGGCTTCACTACCAGTGGGGGAAGAGAAGAAGGGTTGTCGTAAGAGAATGAATCCAGACGCAGGATTTGTTTGTTTGTTTGTTTTTTTACCATGTTTTGTTTTCAATTTTAAGTAAACTAATAGTGGTGTCTAGTCAAAGCCAGAAATAAAGGCTCCGGTTGGCATTTTAAAAGAAGGTGAATGGTTGAGAAACAAAAGCCCTGTTGACTGTCACAGGTCAAAACGTCTGAAATTCCAAGACAAGTTTCAGTTGCTTGAGCACAGGTATCCAGTGTCTTTTTAGAGGCTCTGGGGTATCCTCTAGCCCACAGTTCTGGATCTAGAAGAACACATCTCCTGTAGGGTTTGTGTCATATTTGCCTGGCCCATTCTGGGGCATTTCAAATGACACTGGCTGCCTCTGTTCATGCCATTACATTCCCTACACTTTATTTTCTCAAAGCTGCTGTTCCTGATGCCATCCATAAGAACTGTGAATGAGCAGAGTCTCTAATAACCAGGTCACCTATCAAAGAGTCTGGAGATAAATTCAGTGATTAATTTCAACAGTTTTACTCGAACTTGAGAACAATGACTGTTACAAGCTGAACAATATAAAAAGGTACTTACTCATGGTAATGACTTGCATGGAGGAAAGGGAGATGACAACCTGAGATTCAGCTAGAATAGAATACAATAAATTGTTTTCCTGTTTTCATAGCCAACTGTCTGGTTTTGTGTTGTCATCTGCAAGTTGGATTTAAATTGCCTGATACCATATGAACAGCTATCTCTGAATGAACTAGTACTCAGTAATGTTTGATATGACAATGAAATTCCTCAGAAGGAGGAAAGCAGCTTCTTTCCTCAGCCTATGGAGTAAGGGAGGAAGGTGGGCTCAGAGAGTCACTGTGCGGGAATGTACAGATCCACTTGTCACAAGTTCGGTGGTTTCATCTTCCGGACTTATTGCAGATTCAGATTTTTTTAATTACCATTATTCTATAGGACATTTGAGACTTCTATTAAAGTCAAACTCCACTTTTGATGTTGAAGATATGGAGCTCTAGGAAGTTGTACAAGTATTTCCTTCTAAACCCACACTGCCCAGAATACAAATGAATCCGTAAAGTTTCAGTTTTGCTATTCAAAATGATAACAACTTGGGACTTACTTATCTGCATTAATTCCTTTACATCATTTCAGCACCCAAGCTCTCGATCAGTATCTTGGCACAACACCTGTAGTCAGCTTAATGTCGTGATTCATACAAGCAATGTTTCTGTCAATCCAGTTACTTGCAAGTATGTAATTTTATTAAATTCCATTTGGAGACAGGTGAAAACATACATAGAGTGCAAAGGAAAAATACTTTATTGTGAACATGGCATGTATGAGATATTTCAGAATATACTGTTATATATCAAATGAGAAAAAAAAAACAACCAAGCTCGGACACATGAGATAAATGACCAGTGCTTGAAACCAATGAAGAATATGCACACAGCTGTTCTAACAGCACAATTCTGATTTCAGTCACAACATATATTATACAGCTTTTATGATCAGAGGCAATTTTAAACAATGTTTATAAAAAATGCAAATATTGGACCTATTCCTGCATTGTTGTACATCAAAAGCTTCAGTGAATCTTCCAGGTGTGTGGAGGGAACAATGAGAGCAAACCGACACCCCACCTCAGGCAGCAGAAGGTAGAGACGGAGGAAACACCAAAAACAAAAGACAAAAATACTGTTCTACAAAAGTAAAAAGGCAATTTTTATCCCAAGGAATATTATTATTTTCAAGAAAAACCTTAATTGCAGCATCCTGACTCCATTAAAGCAAATAAAAGTCTGCCATTGAGATCAGTGGAGCCCGAATTTCATTCTGAAATCTAAAAACATTCTTGCGTTAGTGTAAACATCAGCAGAAACATGTCAGCATCTATACAAGTATTCAAGTGCTGTTTAAAAAAAATAAAAACCAGACAGTTTTAACCCAAAATGCCAGTACATATCCAAAAGGCGGATAATTAAAAGAGGTTTTGTTTTTGTTCTGTTTTTTTTTTTTTTTCAAATATACATTTTAAAGTATTTAAAAGTATCCATATTTTAGTATTTGTATATCATTGCTAGGGAAGGGATCTATGAAAAAAATCTGAATTATTTGCAATGCTGAAGGAAGGGCACAGTGTTTGCTCAGATTTATTTGAAACCAGTGTTTTTCCACTTTGGAATCATGACATACACCTGCACATTCAAGCATGTTTCCATGCAGTGCTGAGGAGTAGCTCTACTTCATCCTTATGAAATACAGTCCTTCTGTGCAAGTGTTTCAGCATGATTCCTCATCAGCCATTTACAACCATTCATATTTTCAGTAAAAAAGAAACAGAAGGGAAAATTTCTTGAAGAAATCATTGTTGTCTTTAAATAACTCGATGCAATTTTACATCATGGCAATTTACAGTCATGCACTGGGAGATCCAGAGTCAATACAACTTTGCCATTTGCTGTTAGAGTTGTGCCTGTCTTCAAACAATTCTTTGCTAATTTTCATGCGGATCTCGGGACTGGATAACAGCTCCTTTATCTGATTCAGTCTGGATAACAGGGCCTGTGTTTCTCTGTACAAAGCTTCCTTTACTAAGTCTGCTTCATGGTTCTTTCCTAGAGAAAAAGAACAATATAATACATTTTATAACAACAAATGTCATTTAGAATCAATAATGTATGGAGAAAAAGAGATCATATCTGCCTCAGACAGTATTAAGTTCTCAGCCTTTTGCCCATATTGATTTTCTATAAAAAGGTACTTTGTCAAAAAAATATAATTTACATCAACAAGTGCTACCCAAAAGTAAAGAACAGTACAGCGTCACATTTACGAGAAACTCCTGCCGTATTACATACTGTGTAATAGCATCTGCGATGAATGTCTGCAGGGGTAATTTTAGCTTGGGGTTGACGGCTGTTGACCGGGAAACAGCACGTGCTCCCGCAGGGAGCCAGCGGCCCCGCCAGCCCTCGGGCCCAGGGCATCGCTCCCGCTCACGGCAAGGCCTCTTCCACGGCCACGCGTCACAATCCGAAAGGCAAATGCAAAGGGTTAAGTTTCTCTTCAAAAGCAAGGAAGGGACTCTTGGTACCAAGAGCCAGTGAAGACTGGAGCCACCTGCTCCACCATTCTTGTCTTTTTTCCACCGTCCGTCCCTCCCAGCATTCATCAGGTTTTCAGCAGTGCAAGCACTTATTAAACTGGTAGACAGTGTCCTTCACTTCAGAACAAACTTTTGATAAGAGACTCACAAAGCAGAGTGCTTGTCACCCAGCACCACTTAGCAAATTTCAGCGGGGAGCTGGGACATGTTTTTGTGGTTATTCTTGGCGGGATATTCGCTCCCGGGCTTTTTGCACAGCGCTCACTTGCTGTTATCATTGTCACTCTCATTCTTACTGCCGCTTGCTCCTTCTTCGGTTTTAACGGGGCTTCCATCAGTCTGTCTGGTTTTGTTCTGCGTTTCTTCTAAATATTGCTGCACAGCCTTGAGCACCGCGTTCTCCACCAGCCTTTTGCTGAGGCTCACCAGCTCCGCGTCGTCGGGCTCTGCTGCATGTTTTTCACCTATGCGCCACAACAGACAAGAGAAGGAATTCATTGCCACGGAAAGACAGCAGCCGTAATTGTGTCAGGAGCCTCTGTCTGAGCTGGATTTTAAGTTGTTAGCTGCCTCTTCCTGATTGTAGAAAGCAATTTCCCCCTCCTCAAGCTCTGAATCAAAAGCGTTTCATGAAGATGTACACAGGATAGCAGATCAAAAATATTTCACTGCTAACGCCATGAGCACCCACTCAGCTTAGAAAAGCAAGTGTGCGAGTTTAGTTTTTTCTGGCCAACAATCACCTGTGACATCTGGGCAAAGATGAATTAATTTACATTTTACACAATTAATTTACATTTTTAGCAGCATTCTTAAATTTAGCTGCCAAACTTGTGCATTTGCTTAATAAACGTAAAACTTCTACCTATTTATTCAGTATTTGTATTTCAAGGGCTTCTTATGGAAAAACTGACTAAATTTTTTTTTCTAAACAAAGCATAAAGCTTGGAAAATCCCTCCTCGTTTCTCTTCTGTCTTCTAACTAAAGATCTGACATCGAAGGAATGCAAGTTCCAGCAGTCTATTCTTAGAGACCTGCTGATAAAAGCAAGAAGCTGGCATCTCCCTGCTTTGTTGAGGGTTCACAGGAACAATCACATATAATGAAATAACTGTATACTTAGTGAGGATTCTCATACATTATTACATGTGTTCTGAAATTGTACTTTTCCATTAATCATTTTCTTAATACACTATATAGCCTACTACAGCATCCTCCTCTTATGAAGAAATCCAGGAAAAGCACATTTTATTGTTCAATTTGCACTGGCCATATAATCTGCCACTTTGTAACTTCTTGCACTAGGTAAATAACTGTTTCCCTCCATCTATATTTAAAGCCCATACATTTAATGTCCTTTTCTGGAGTTAGCATTCTGCAACCAGTAATAAGGAGCTGCTTAGTCACACACATCTGGTGAAAAAGATACTATTGTATGCTCTCAGCACAAAGCTCTGCACTGTTCAATTATCTAAATTTGCTCTTTTTCATAAATGTAAATTTATTCAAGTTTACTAGCACATACAGATTATAGTTCTAAAAGACTTTTCTTAGTCTTCCTATTGGATTGCACAACCTGGGAGTGATTTCATGGATAAAACATAATTCATACAGGGATTCAAGGGGGAGAGGTAAACAAAAGCCTTCATTTTCAGAGCAGTGCCTTTATTAGCTGTTAACATGAGCATCCCACTCTGGAACAGCAACCAAGCTCTTCCAGTTCTGGGCCTCCACCACACTGTTACTGTGGGGAAGGGAGAACTGTGCTCTCCAGCTGAAGAGTCATCAGACTAGACCTTGGTGAAGCATTTCATTACATTTTGGAAAAAAAGTTTTGAAAAATACTCAAAAAGATATTTTAAAACACAGCTATGGGAATAGGTTTGACTAAAACAAAATTAAAAAGAAAAGAAAAGAAAATGTTAAAAATGGGTTTAGCATCTACAAGAAGAAGCATTTTAGGTTAACACAGGAGCCTGAGGGAAGCACAAGCACTATTCCAAAGACCACTCAAACAGCTACATACTCCAGGTTCTCTGGCCTACTGCTTTCCTTCACTATCTCCAAAACTTGGGATTAAGCCTATCCTTTAACTTGCTTGGAGGAGAGACTTAATTCAGGCTCTTATCTCTCAGAAGAGCTAAGATATATATGAGCAGCATCTACTCCCAGCTTTTATGAATTCATCCCATATGCTCTTTTGAATGCTGCCCTTTGATTCCAAATTTCCTTTGCTTTTATTAAAGATGCTCAACAAAATCTTTTGGTTGTTCCAGTCTATTTATTCAGTTAAAAAAACCAAACAAACAAACAACCAAACACTGTGGTTTCCAGTTGGAGAGTTTCTTATTTTTCAGAAATAGTTACATAGCTCTAATGATCTATCCATGCAGGTCTGAAGAAAATCAATGGGAAATATGGTGCTAAGCCACTCTGACACTTGACCCTGCAGTACTTAATATGCAGAATATGACTAATCAGTCACAGAGCCCTCCAGATACTACAAAAGAACAGTGACTGTATTTACTCTGAATGTAATTTTACACGTAGTACCTTATGTATTATTCTTACAATCTGAAAAAGGACAGAGCTCGTCTCATATATTCTGCAAAACAGTTCTCAATTACATACATACGTATAAAATCTATATATCTACTTTTGCATTTAAAAGTTCAAATTAAGTAGATAGTTCACTGTGTTACTAATTTCTTAAGCATGAAAAAAGTCAGGCTACTTAAAATGAGCCTTTTAAAAGTACAGTTTATATAGCTACAGAAGAATGTTTTGCACTTTTTTGGTTATTTTTTTGTTCTTAATATTTAGAGACACTCATGGCTCACCAAGTCTGGAGTGGAGTCTATACTGCCTCCTAAGCTAACTCTGTGTTCCCACTGGGCAGACATAGAGGGGATGTGAATGATGCATGCACATCCCCATATGAAGAGCGCCCTTGGATTTATCCATCTGGCCACCTTGGCCGACTGGGGCAGGGGGCTATAGGATTCACTCACACTCTGCTTATAATTCACAGACCCCCTAAATGGCAGTCGTGTGAGTACCTGTGCAATGCTGAGGTTCATTGGCAAGGCAGTTGTACACTACTGCATCATGCCTATTCACGACTGTTGACGAAAAGAAATAGGTCGTGCAATTATAACAAGTATTGATTATCTCTATTTACTTGAATATTTAACACACATATATGTCCTGTTTATATCTCACTCTACATGCTGCATCTGCTGCTTGCCTGATTCTTAGACATACACAACTATTTTGCAGTAGGCAAATGCTTCTTTGTGTAGACTGTCTTATGTTTTGGGAATTACCAGAATATCAGTAAAAAGCCATTGCAGATAACGAATGTTTCTGATTTAAAAGAGAGGTTTACAAGTTCAGAATTGCTTTGTTTGTAAACTCTGTTCTGAAAAGCGAACAGATATACCAGGTGCACTGTATATGTATGTATGCTGTACCTCTCAGTATGGACTGTGCCACTACTTTATTTCTGTGCCTGTAAACAAAAAGCTTCCACTGCCTTCTCCTGCGTGTAGCTCAGAATAAAAATGAAAAAAACACTTTCATTTTGTTTATTCCAGGATTCTCTTCCATAATTTTTTGAAGATGAAAACAAATTCATACTCTACAAATATATCTCAATGCATCCAGGCTAAGCAGTGTTTTATATTACTGAAACTGAAGCATAGCTATTGTCCTGAAATGACCACCATATTTTTACAAAAGGGAACTATCAACTGCACAGAATTATTCAAAAAGGGCTTTATGATCCTACAGTGTGCTGCCAGCAGTTATGGACATGAACCAGATCCCTGCAACCAAATCCAAGTTCGGATTCAAATTCACTGCTATATCTCTCTGTTGGACTAGGTTTACTCTCCAAGTCTAAATCCCTTACACTTTAAAGACTGTGATCTGGATTTCTGAAATACTGCATTGGAGTAAATCAGACAGAGTGGACCTGGTACAGCATTTTCATGGTCCTGTGTCAACAGCCTGTTTTAAAGCCCATGTCAGTATCTCAGATTTGGAGAGAGGCAGGAGAGTTACTTGAATCACTCTCCTGTTTATACTGCTAGTCTATTTTTTTTTGCGAGAGATTTAACTGAAAGAACCAACAGTGGGTCCCTTTTACAGAAAAAGCCAGTTATACAAACTTTTACCAGCTACACTCCAAGACAACATTCTGCAATCCTTGTCTCATGGCCCCAACACGCTGGGTTTTGTTTTTCCTTCCAACAATCTTTCACAATAAAATGATACCAACATGGTGCAAATTATAAAGGAGATCCTTGGTATTTTGCATAGGTGACTAAGACCAGCTGGGAAGTCCATACTCTGGCAGCAGAAGTTACAGTCTGCAACCTGGGGAGGGCTGTGGTAACAGATATTTCTCCATCTACCTTTTGGTTCATCAGTTTTGTAATACTGTTTTTAGAAACTCTAGAAAGAAAAAAAAATACAAGGGACTCAGTCTTCCAAAAACTAAATGTTAACAAATTCCTTCCTGGAAAACTTAATTTTTCTACTTAGAAAAGTACTGCTGTGTGCATGGAAAGCTTTCATCCCAAGACCCCCTTTCTATAGTGACTCCTTGGTAGCTCCACCTCACAATAATCCCTCACTATATGACAACTGACTATTAACCCATGCCTGCCTGCAGCCTCTGGAACATCTATTTTTTGCTACACTAGACTTTTGTGTCTACAGAATCTAATTAAAAATCAAATTAAATCTCATTGTCTTCTGTGGGAATTGGATGAGGTTACCACACCTACATACTGAACTGCAATGTCCTACGCATCAGACCAATGTGTCGAACACCTTCTTTACTAAGCATTTGCACATATATTTGGCAGGCCATACAGATTAAAAGAACTACAGCATTAGAGAAATACCATCCCCCTTAGCACTGCAAAGACAGTGAGTCCACAGTCCATAATAAACTGAATAACAAGCTATAACCAGGCACCAGACCGTATGCTTTCCACCCTTGCAACAGACTGTTATTGAGCCAGCACATTCAAGATCATGTTTTTGAAGTGATGAACACAAACACGAGCATGTGCCCATATCTAATCAACACAATAAGCACAGACAGGAAAGTCACAACTCTGAACATTTCCTTGCTAATTAGGAAGGACTACCATGAAATGTCTCTTAAGTGGTCACTTAAGAAATTGGCACAAATAAGGCACCGAAAGGAAAGGTGAAATTATTATATCATTATGACATGATGGTGGTAACATTTGTGTTGCTGGATGTTCCAATCTGATGTTAAGCAGCATATGTAGCTTAGTTTTCCTCTTGGAAATACAACAAACTTTTCCAGTTTTACATATATTGCTTTGTAAATAAAGGACTGTCTAACAAGGCAATACGGATCTGCCATTTGTGCTGAACACATGTGGTTCTAGTCTGCTGGAAAGATTTTTTTTTTTTTTTAATTTTATTCCTCTCCCTTCCCCCATGGAAGAAAAACACCAACAAAAATAGGCATTTCTAGTAAAGAGGAAATTAAGTGTGTTGCAGCTATTCAGGGAAAATGGTGCTCTTGCCAGTGTCAGTGACGACAGCAGGAATACCTGCAGCCCCCTTGGAGCTGGAGGCTTGGCAAACATGGCAAAAGTTTGGTTTGCTTTGGATAAAACCCTCTGAAGCCCAGTGATCTAAAATTTCTGACCACCTCTAACTGTAAGTGGACAGACAGGACGTGCTCTGCTAAACATGTGCTTCCTCTACAAGAACTGAAGGATGCGACTCCTCAGGCACGAGTCTTCAAAACAAACACAAAAGGTAACTAAGAATTCATGCCCATCATACCAGGAGGTCTGCTAAGTATCTTGGGTTTATTTTCCTATTAAAGAGACCTGCTGAGAGAGAAATTTCCTGACTCCATTAATGTCGTTTAACGCTTAAACTTAATGAATTTATAAGAAGTCTAGTGTAACAGGAAACAAAGATATCAAAGCTGAAAGAAAGAAAAGATGGCTCAAAAACCGGTGAGTTTTACTCAGCTTTCTCACCAATAATCAAGTAGAGGAAACAGCCCAAGTTACAAAAGTGGTTTTCCATAACCACATGAACATCCACTGGGCATGCTGACAATTGGAGAACCAAAACATCCAGGCAGAATTATTCCCCGCCTTTCACCATCCACAGCGAGCAGCTCAATGAGATGGTGAACAGGAGCCACCAGGACTGGCAAGTTCCTCCTTCCTCAGGACGCAGCCAAGGGGGAGCCTCCCGCTCTTCTCAGGGCCCGAGAGAGAGCCCAGGCTTCCCTGTTTCCTAGGGAAAAGCTGAATTCTGGAAGAGGACAGACCCAGCTGTCCCTCACACTGTCAATGACCCTCCAGAAATAGTACTGAGAATGTAACGCACTGAGCTGGATGGTCTTGAAGGCAGAAAATTGCCCTGCTGGGTCATTAAGCTGAGCGAGGCATAGGTCCAAGACATGCTGCAGCTAACCAGTGTAGGATATACACAGTTTTTAATTGTCAAAGTCCAAACCTGTTGCCAAATCCTAAAAGTTCCTGCTTATGGACCAACCAACTGCAAAAAATTGAATATTTACTCACAAGTGTGATGAGGGAAGTAATTCAATACACATTCCCCTCTCCTTACTTTTTCCTATCATTATATTCTCTGTGGATTTCAATTTCATTTCTTTAGGATTCATCTGCTACTATACAGGTTCAAATAAAACACTGTTTTGGCTGAGACTTCTTCATGTTACTGTCAAGTAAACTAAAAAAAGCAACCTTTTTGGACTAAGACATATGTTAAACAAATATAAATTAAGTGAATCTTAACAAGTTGATCCTGTGTTGTTGCTCCTTTGGAGCTCAGAGAAAGACTCCATACAAACTCATGCTATCAAATAGTCTCTCACATACTAAGTGTCTTTCCTTGGAGAAAGTAATTTTGAATACCTTTGTAAATTATGGAGAGAAGAGTCAAATTTTAATCCACATGCATTTTCATTTAATTATTTCAGTTGCAGTAACAGTAACATGTGTTACACATCTGCATACTGCTTGAACTGCAGAACAAAGATGAAATCTTGTCCAAAAAGATTAAGATAGGAGCATACTTGACATGGATGTCCAAGTGTCTGTAAAATGCTGTAATAAGGAACATGTTTTATGGAAAATGTCATTTGCAAGGTGTTTTCAACATCTCTGTAATCATATTTTATTTGAGCCTAAATCTAACAGAAGAAGGTTAGAGTCACCTCTTTTGGTAGGAGCATCTTACTTAGGTTTGAATTGGTAGTGTAAGTACATTCTAAGGCTGTCAAAATAAACGGTCTCGTCCTTCTCCCCCAGGATCTCACATGAAGGAACTGAACCCACTTCAGCTTCTTGGGCAAACCATGAGATTATGTATTTTTGAACATAAGAGTAGTATTGATGCTATCTTTCATTTCATGGATCAAGCCCGCAGAATCTGACCATTTTCATTAATAGTTTTGGGAAAACTAACATAACACCCATAAGCTGATTTGAATGTCATTTAAAAAAAATCATTAAGTACTTATCATGGCATTTTCTGTCTTAACCCTCTCTATATATTATATATTTTGCTTTAAGTAATGTATTTAGCTTTATTCTTTCTTTCCACCCTTTTATTTTCTACATAACCTCCACTTTAAATGTCTTTTTGAAGCAAGAATTTGATGTAAGTTTTCAATCTGATTTTGTGAGATGTAGCTGTAGAAATGTTCGCTGCTCTACCACATACAGGTTTATGAAAGATTTATAAATATTAAGGCTTTTTTTTATACTTGGAAATTTGAGTTCATAAAGACCCCTCTTTAAATGCTCTGGCTCGGAACCCATAAAACTACTGCTCAGGATCTTCTTTAGGACAAGCTCTTCCTCAGCTTTAATCTCTCTCTAAAAGCCCCAGTATACTCGATTGCAAGAACAGTGAATCTTGATGTCTAAAGAAAAATATCCCAATGAGATAAGCAAATTCAGGCTCCTGTTGCATTATAATAAATTGCTCTGTGTCATAAGGTTTTTGGTCACCTTAGCTATATGAAATCAGAATAGCTGTGGCTAAAGAATGCTGAAGGTATGATTACAGTTCACTTAATTTAATTCACAGGAAGTTAAAAATTGTTGTTGTAATGTAGAGAGAGATCACTTAATGAAATCTGTGGATGAAACAAACTGAAACATTAACACGTCATAAAACAAAATTTAACACAATCAATCCTTCACATAAAATTTGCAGACTTTATAATCTAGGACAAGAAAAAAAACCCCAAAGAATAAGAAAATTAGAGGACAACACTCATTTTGTTTTCATCCTATTTTCTTTATGAACAGAACACATTCTTAAGTTGATGAACAAACACCTAGTAATCAAAATTAGCATTATTCTTGAGTCTGCCTCACCATTAGAAATCAAGAATAAGTGAATCCTGATTATTTGTTTAAACCAGTGGGCCTTACTTTCACATCCTTCCTATGCTAAATATTAAATAGTTGTAAAAGCATTTTCTTTGTGAAACAAAACTCCTTAAGCACATAACCAACATTTCCCTACATAATAGCAACACTTCTTTCATTACGGTAATTCCCTATAGCTCCTACACTTCACTATAGCAAAATAATAACTCCCTCTCTCTCTTCCTCCAAATTTCTACTTCCTCAAACTCAGTGAGTCAAAACCTATTCTAGCTGCACTTCAATGAAGGAAATCCAGAAGAACACATCTGCTATGCCAAAAACTGAACTAATCCTCACAACTTTTACCAGCTTGTGCTCTGTACCATAATGGATTGCTCAATACCATGCCTTGAAGTTGCGGATTCTCTTCTCTTTCCACTCCTTTTTCCATTTGGAAATTTTATCTCTGCCAACACAGTATTCACAATTCCATCCCTTCCTCTTCAGCGTCGTAATAATTCTAACTTTGTCCCATTAACATGAATGAAGAACTGCTTATTTGCACCAGCTGGTCTTCTGGTCCTTTATTTCTATCAGGCTAAACAGTTTCTTTATTCTCTCTTACTTTAATATTTTTCTCAGTCTTTCTCTAACTCAGAGTAAAAGAATAAAGGTTGGATATTCATGTCAAATCCAGTTCTTGCATTTCTCTTCACTACATTCAGAACCAAGTGAGAAATCAAAAGCAAGTATTTCTTCTTCAGTCCAGCTAAACAGCAATGCATCTGATTCTGTAGTTCCCCTTCGCTTTATGTTCTTCTCCTTCTATGTTTGGCTACAGGGGCCAAGAGAAGTTCATTAAGGATAAGGAGAAGGAAGGAGATGGACAATGTTTCTCCTCTAGAGCAAATCATATAATTAATGATTTTGAGATTTCCTGAGATGGGTAAATGCATACGACAGTTGCGTGGCATAATGCAATGTGGTTTTAACTCTGCAAATGCAGGTATAACTATACATCAGAGGGTTATGTGCTGTTACTACGCAGCAAATCAGAAGCAGTAACACAGAGCATTTGAGAATTAGCCTGTTCTCACAGCCTGGGTGCAGCACCACGTCAAACCAGATATTCCACTGCTGACATAGGAGCTTGTATTTGGACACATCTTAACCACGTAATGTATTTTTATCCAAAGTCTAATCCCATAGTATCTTCTGATTTTACATGTTCTATAGAGATTATGGCTAAAGAAGGACCAAGGGAATGAAATTCATCTTTCAAAGCAAAATTAGGCACTTCATTTAAAATGGAGTTAGTATTATTATTCACTTATGCTGAAGTGGGCATTACAGGCAATGCCTCCATGATCCGGGTTGCGTTGTACCAAGCCCTCTGTCCTTATTAGACTTGGCCCTTCTCCCAGATGTTTCAGTCTAATTATAATAGAGAGCACTCACAACCTGTGAATAGGGCACACAGGTGGGATCAACAGAAAGTAACATTTATTTCTTTAAATCAGAGGATCGACAGTGTTGCAAAACACGCAAACACTACATCAAATCTCATTTTAACAAGAGAAAGGTAATCCTGGACTTTATGAGGGCATTCAAATCACTAAAACTCACCTTAATTGCAGGTTATATTTTGTAGAACTACAAGAATAAACTCTTAATTTTATGCTGGAAAAATCTCTCACATTCTATTAACAATGTTGTATGTGAAACTTAAAAGGGGGGCTGAGAGAAGAGAGGAAGGAAGGAAGGAAGGAAGAAAACCTTCCTGATTGCATTAGGCTACTACTGGATGGTAATGGATTTTTAAGACAGCAAAAATGTTACTCATTTGCTGATACTCCTCAGCCACAGTAAGTGCTGCAGAAAACATTCCTGATAGTTAATATGTTTTTGTTCAATTCTTGTGCTTTGTACTAAGGTGGAAAATTGAATAAAATGCCATTTAAAAAATTATTGCTATGATGTGAAACAGAATGAGTAACACAATAATAGACCATGCCATAAGATATTTCACCTCTTAGCAAAAACATAAAAGTTCTCTAGCAAGAGCAAACAAATTATCCATGCCAGAGGATTTTAACTCACAGGAAACTCAGCAGGTGCCCAGATGAAGTTCACCTGAGACTGGCAGATATTCAGAGGGATTAAGTCATCAGCAGAAAAGAAAGTTAATGGTGGATTTTGACAATTTTGGGAATTGGCATCCAGAGATGATATCTAATAAGGGCTGAGTTTTCCCTATACAGCAATTCCTAAAGTTCATGAGAGTTACAGGCACATCCAGGAGTCTGACAAAAGATCAGCTATGTATGCTAACATCAGAATTGCAAGTCTAAAAGCACCAACTATTATAAAAGTTTGGTAGTGCCAAATCTACCACTGGTACAGTACCCAAGTATTTTTTATCAACGGAGGGTATCTAAATTTTAAACCTTTGTGACTTCCATTTTCCATAATGGTGTAGGATAGGTATAGGATAACTTCCTAGCCCTTTCTCCAGTGGTACAGGATACGTATAGGCATAGAACAATTTCCTATCCCTTTCTCCATGCTAAGGTCTATTGCATACACAATCCTTCTCCATCATCTTTGCCAAGTTTTGGGAAACGGGAGAGGTGCCTGAAAACTGGAGGAAAGCAAATGTCACTCCATTCTTCAAAAAGGCCAAGAAGGAGGACCTGGGTAACTACAGACCGGTCAGCCTCACCTCCATCCCTGGGAAACTGATGGAAGAACTTATCCTTGGTGCCATCTCAGAGCATATCAAGGGTAAGAGGGTCATTCGGGGCAGTCAACATGGCTTCACCAAGGGGAAGTCGTGCTTGACCAACCTCATAGCCTTTTATGAGGACATAACAAGGTGCATAGATGATGGCAGAGCAGTGGATGTGGTCTATCTTGACTTGAGTAAATCATTTGACACAGTCCCCCACAGCATCCTCACAGCTAAACTGAGGGAGTGCGGTCTGGATGATCAGGTAGTGAGGTGGACTGTGAACTGGCTGAAGGAAAGAAGCCAGAGAGTCATGGTCAATTGGGCACAGGCTGGTTGGAGGCCTATATCTAGTGGAGTGCCTCAGGGGTCAGTACTGGGGCCAGTATTATTCAGTATATTCATCAATGATTTGGAAGAGGGAATAGAGTGTACTATCAGCAAGTTTGCTGATGACACCAAGCTGGGAGGAGTGGCTGACACGCCAGAAGACCTGGACAGGCTGGAGAGTTGGGTGGGGAAAAATTTCATGAAATATAACAAGGGCAAGTGTAGAGAATTGCATCTGGGTAGGAACAACCCCGGGTTCCGGTGTAAGTTGGGGAATGACTTGTTAGAGAGCAGCGTAGGGGAAAGGAACATGGGGCTCCTGGTGGACAGCAGGATGACCATGAGCCAGCACTGTGCCCTTGTGGCCAATGGCATCCTGGGGTGTACTAGAAGGGGGGCCGTTAGTAGGTCGAGAGAGGTTCTCCTTCCCCTCTATTCTGCCCTGGTGAGACCACATCTGGAATATTGTGTCCAGTTCTGTGCCCCTCAGTTCCAGAAGGACAGGGAACTGCTGGAGAGGGTCCAGCGTAGGACAACAAAGATGACCAAGGGAGTGGAGCACCTCCCTTATGAAGAAAGGCTGAGGGAGCTGGGTCTCTTTAGTTTGGAGGAGACTGAGGGGTGACCTTATTAATGTTTACAAATATATAAAGGGTGTCACGAGGATGGAGCCAGGCTCTTCTTAGTGACAACCAGTGGTAGGACAAGGGGTAATGGGTTCAAACTGCAACACAGGAGGTTCCACTTAAATATGAGAAGAAACTTCTTCTCAGTGGGGGTGCCAGAGCACTGGAACAGGCTGCCCAGGTGGGTTGTGGAGTCTCCTCCTCTGGAGACATTCAAAACCTGCCTGGACACATTCCTGTGTAACCTCATCTAGGCGTTCCTGCTCCGGCAGGGGGAATGGACTAGATGATCTTTTGAGGTCCCTTCCAACCCCTAACATTTTGTGATTTTGTGATTCTGTACCCCAAATTCCTCTAAATCTCAGTCTCTTCTGTTGATTATACAGTTCAAGCTTATGGAATCACTCAAACTTTAGGAACAGCAAAAATTATTAGGTATGAAATGTTACTAAACCGGCAATAATTAGCTGCTGAAAAAGGTGCCAGTATGCCTTATGACAAAACTTCTCAAGATATCTTGTTTTTCACTCTGCCTATAATAATTCCATAAATAATAACAGACCAGTGTCATCTAAAGGACAACCTCTCACTGGACCAAGGACCTTTGTTTGCCTTGTTTTCTTTGTTTGTCTGCATTCATTTGAAAATTTTGGTCATAACATTGCAAAACGAAGAGACCCTCTGCAGTCCAGCATCTGTCACTGACAGGAAGCTTTCCCAGAAATATATACAAAATGTTCTCTCTTGTTCTTATTTCGCATGATGCAACAGAAGTAATTCTGTGCTATCTTAACAGTTGCTTAATCGTATCAACCAGTTCCTCCTCCTGCCTTCTGTCTTTGTAGATTTTTTTTTCCAAAACTAGCTAGTTCTTACTTTTGGAGCACATGGGCTTTCCCCAGGGTGGAGCTCCCCAGGCATTTTCTAGAAGTGCAGCCTGGGCACCTACTTTGCATTTGGAGCATTATCTTCTGAAAACGTAACCCTTCCTCCAGACTTCTTCCTCCTCTGTTCCACAATTGTGCCTCTGGAGCTTCTAGGACAAAAGTTACCCTGACCTTTCCAGTGCAGATTTGGCTGGCGCTGCATGCATGCCAATTCTGCTAAAAGGTTGTAGGTCTGGTGCCACATGACCTTGCCAGAGGAGAAAAAGCTATAGGGTTTGGAGTATTTTCGGCTTCCCAGAGTGAATCTTTTCCATAGACGAAACCTGTTTTCCCCCCCTTTTCAAGAGGACTGAGTACAGCCTCCTCATCATTCCAGGTCAGTACAGAAATGTCAAATTTGAGAGTTATTTGTCCAGATTTTGGTTACTAGAGGCCGTTAATGAAACAAAAGAACTTATTTTCTCTTTCTTAATCATATGGCATCTTTTAGAGAGGCTGTGCAGACCATTTTTATAATTTTTCATTTTAACATTTTAATGGTTTCTGGCATAAAGGTTAAAACATGCCTGCCTGCTTCCAGGAATACCACTCTCCATTAGAAAACAAAGTACTCAATTAGGTAGCATTAAGCATCACAAATAAGACAGTATAAGAGAAAAAAAAAAGCACATTCAAAACATCAGGTTAGGAAGAAGCAGACAATTACTGCATTTTGACTGTATAACACTTTGCCCCTCCCAAGTGTGGCTATTCTATTTCTGTAATAGATAGATGCTTTTTCCATATGTTACAATTTCTGCACTGTGAGTGGTTCCACTCTAAACTCACAGGGTTACAGAAGGACTTGTCATACAGCAATACAATAAGTTGAAGCAAACAAGTACCTAAATTGGGGTAGGTGTTTATATATAGTAACAGAGAACAGTATTTCATATTTAGCATGTCACACTTCTTCTTTGGCTGTAATATGGATTTGCTTACGCATCACTTTTGAGCAGGGAAGGAAAATTCAACCTAGGTTCTATGTTGACATTAGATACAATGCCCGTCCTCACAGTAACAAGAAAAGTACCTCTGAAACCCAGTGTTCCATTCAGAGGTACGTGGCTATGTTTGCACAGGTGAGCTCCACGATGCCAGTACTCACTCCTTGGCTATGAGGCCAAGTAGCACAGAGTAGCTCGGGTCCACCCTGTCCAGCTCTGCCGGCTTCTCAAACAGTGCAGCTGCACCCAAACTGCCAGCTGGGACTGGTCTCGGGTTGGTGCTCACTCCTAACCAGCGCCCAGGAGCTGCTGCAGAGGATGCCCTTTTGCCAGGGCCAGAATTACAGCAGGATCCACAGTGACAATTCGTAAGCATGGGCATGGCAATCCTGGGTGCACCCCAGACACCCCTTCGTGCAACGCACAGGAGTCTGCAACACTCAGAGTGGGCTGCAGAGCCGGGGTGCGTCTGTAGGCAGTAAAGGCAAGAAGTACGCTGGGATAAATTCCACGTTCATGAAACAGTTACTTCTGTGGATTTCTGCTGGTAAAGGTTTTGACTTAAGTCCACAGCAGCCCAGCACAAATGAAAACAGAATATATAAAATAAGAAACAGCTTCAGAGTAACGCAGAAGTAGCTGGAGTAATGCATGTGCCAGAGGCCAGGATTTGGCTCAGGACTCCAGCAAAGCTGCGGGAGCACAATTCCCATTTCCTCTTCTATTACAATGAAATCCTACTGCTTTAGTGCTGATTTAATCCCCAGAAGTAAGGAAATGGAAAGCTAGAATTGCTAACCCTAAATATTTAGACTTTGTGATGCTTTCTACTTTTCAGGGCAGGTCTTAGAGCACTCAAGCAAACCACACTGCTCCTTCTACTGTTTGGTGAGTCACAGGTGGCACAATTTGTACAGTGAGTGGAGAGGCACAGTGCCAGAGTACACATAAAACTCTGTCAACCGAGAAAGGAGTATATAATAGTGAATATGAGAACAGTACTAAGGGGATTTCCAGTATATGGAATAAGGTATTTGGATGTTGTTCAGCACAGATACAGGGCAGCTTTTAATATTATCTGATAACAACAGCCTGTAATTTACCCTTTGGAAATCAATAAAAACATAATATTGCAGGTTTTGCCTTATTCAATAGTATGCTATGGTAAAGCAAGCATAGTTCCTCTGAGAACCCAGTTTTCCTTCTGCTGTGGCAATGGTGCTACTAAGATAATCTTTAAATCATCTTAACAGCTTAAAAGACAGAATATCTCATATCTAGGTGTATATGGTCTGAATACAAAACATTTTCCACTAATGAGCAATAACGCTTAACCTGCATACTTAGAAAAGTATAAGAAATCTAATACAACACTTCCTCTTAAGTGGAAGATCTGCGTAAGGACAACCAGTGAAGTTACTCTCTTTAGTTCACCCAAGACATTTTTCTGCATGTTTACTTCATCTTTTGCCCTTTATTCTCCTTTTCACGCCCAAAAGGATATGAGATAGCAGCAGACACACTGCTTAAGCAAACTAGTGTAAATGCAGAAAATTTTAAAGTGATCTTATTTTACTTCCAGGCTCACTCTGATTTTAAGAAATCATGTTGGAAATCTCTTGCAAGGTCCATGGGAGCAGACTACCAGCCTGATTTGTAATGCCCAGGGCTGCAAGAACGGTATTTTACATGGGCTCCTTCCCTTGCTATGTACGTACTAACAAAGAAGATTCCAGATGGAGTTGGCAATTTTGCTGACTTGCCATCTGAACCAATCTCTCTGATAGTATTTATAGACAGGCTGTTTTTACATGGGCTAGCTGATATTCTCATCTGTCTCGCTGCAGCCCTTGACTCCAGGGAGTGCCAGGGGACTGTCACAGCCATGACACTTGGCAGGTCGGGTCCTGGGTTGGTATAAATCAGCACTATCCTTGCCTACTGCTGCTAAGGGTTTCACTTGACATTTGCACTACTGCTTGATTCATGCCTTAGATAATCTGTCTCACTTTCATAGTTTTACTTGCACGTTTAGCAAAAATCCTGCAACACTTCTAGCTTGCTTTTAATAGAATACTCCAACTGAAGTGTCCTTTTAGACAGCTTCCAAGCACTGCATTACCTAAATGGTAAATTATTATTTAAATTATTATTTTAAATTGATATAACAATTATTAAAATTCCCAGTTAATGTACTTTGGAAATTTTTCTGAGATTTTATCACTACCAGAAAAGTATCAATTATATTATACAGAAAGAAATTTGTGGGGAAAAGCAACACATATTCTTATTTGTGTTATATTGAAAATTGATAGACAATAGTTAACTATCAATTATTTCCCCTTTACAAAAGTTATTACCCATTCCAGCATATTTTAAAAGACTTATTCATTTCTATTCAAGTTTTTGTTCTAACTTTATGCTGGAGAATTACAAAAAAAAACCAACCCTAATCGCATTGGAAAGGTTTGGCCCCATGAGAAATGATATTCACCATTCTTCAGTCTGTACTACTGTTTGGTTTTTTGAACCAAGAAGCAGCACAGTTTGGAACACTAAATGCAATTTTCACTGTAATCCACCACTGCAGCTGGTAGCCCACAGAAATGCCCAGGGCTATTTGAACACTGTTACAGCAAAACTCACTCAGACTCCAAAGCTTTGTAAAGCTTCCTTTTTCCTAGACTGCCACACAAAGTGTTTCGGATACATTCTTGGGCTTTCCCCCCACCAAACAGGGCAAGGAAATGACCTATGGCGGATGGAATTTAAACTGTATCTATGTAATTGAGGAAATATGGGGCTCAGTTCTGCATCTACTGAAAGTTCCTGTCTCCCCAAACATTTGCCAATCAATTTAATTGAAGTAGCATCAGTGTGCTTAGTAAGTAGATCAAGAAAACACTACTTTTCCTGTTGAATCTGCTCTTTTATTCATACAGTTCTTTGAATGAAATACCTTTCGGAAACAATGAATAAAACGTCTGGCTAATGTCACAGTTAGAAACATCTCCACACAATCAAGTTTCCAGTGCATTACTTCTCCACGTGGACTGCCTGACCTTGCAGCAAAGCATACTAAAAAGTTACTTGGCCATAAATTTTAAAATAGAGAGTAAAAGCAAGAAAACAAATGATGGAAATAATTCATTGCATCAACATGCAGTAAAATAAATATTGTAAGGAATGTCCCTCTCCTTGACAGAGGACCTTCCCTTCCCTTCCCTTCCCTTCCCTTCCCTTCCCTTCCCTTCCCTTCCCTTCCCTTCCCTTCCCTTCCCTTCCCTTCCCTTCCCTTCCCTTCCCTTCCCTTCCCTTCCCTTCCCTTCCCTTCCCTTCCCTTCCCTTCCCTTCCCTTCCCTTCCCTTCACACATAATAGCAGCAATACTGTGTGGTACTGATCATAATCTCTTACTGTGTTTAATTATATATTATACATATATATTGTATACATATATATTGTATATTATATATCGTGTATGTATATTGTATAGAATATATATGTGTATATATACATATATATTGTATATTATATATGAAACATCTGTATTAAACATATGTATAACTAACACTGCATTTTTCACAACCCCTGGACCAGCAGCCTCTGTTAGCCTGACGAGTGTGCTGACTAGTTCCAGCAGTGGTGACCTTTGCAAGGGCTCGCTGGGATCACAGGCTCAGGTCCCATAATCTGCAAAGAAGCCTTCAGCCGTAAACAAAACAATTTTAATGTTGTCTCTCATCTTTGCTCAATGAAAAATCCCACAGCAGAGTTATCCACTGCAGTACTAACATGACTAAACAGTGGAGAATCTGCTCTGGTGTGATTAAATAGATTATTTTACCTAAAAATTCACAAATGGCTCATATAATGCCCTTCACAGCAGAAATGAGGTATAAACTTGCATCGGTTGTTTCATTTTCTTCCATGTCTCTTAACATTTCCAGACTAGCATTAATTAACTATCACTTCTTTGTCAATAAGCTTATTTCTGGAATTCTTAGAGAATTATGGTTTTGCAGGTCAGAAGAGGATAGGGAAGCATACAAATATGAAGATAAGCCTCTTGTGAAATATAAGCATGGTAAGCGCTACAGGACCTTGGAAATTAGCCACCCAATGAGAAGTACAGCACTTTATCTTGTGGGACAGCAGCCATGTGAGGCAAACAACTGGGAGGGATGGCAAAAGGGAGATGCCTAGTCCACACGCTTCTCAGAGATTCACCCTTCCAACTAATCTTGCTGCAGTTCCTGAAAAGTGCTGGACTACAACCAGGCAAGTCCTCCTTGTTCTCTCCATCTGAGTCTGGGAAAGGTAAAGAGACACAATTTCACTGTGCTGAGAATACTGAACTTAACAGGAACACTGACCCATCTGATGTCTACATGATGTACTATTTGATCCACAAGTATCAGTGGATCAATCTGCACAGAAACAGAGCTTATTACTTCAGACGCAGTAAAATCCCTTTCATTACACCAAGGGAGTAGTACAGTTTTAATTTATCTCAATATAAATATTACTAATAAAGTCTGTTGAGAAAGGCACCATAACCAACCCGTTCTGGTTCATGTCCCCTCCCGTCACACCGTTAATCCTTCCCATGTGCAAGAAAAGCTTCAGCTCCCTGCCACCCCAGCATCCTCTGCCAGCAGCAGGATCCAGCATCACCACCTGTGCACATGTTCACGAGGTATCGAGACTGCTCAGCATTTTGCAAGACTAAGCCTGTGTATTTCTGAAGCAACAGATATTCTTTACTAGATCAAATCACACAGTGGAGGAAGTCATTGTAGCTGGGTGATGCTTACCATTATCTGCCCCAGGGTTTTGGAGGATTTCTTAATTCATTTCAAGCAAAATTAGCCAGGTTAGTCAGCCAACGATGGAGAAGTGTGTAACCTCATTGGGGTGATTTTGCCTTAAGGGAGTGCTCAAATAACCTGCTCTGCTATGGATCAGCACACACAGCGTACATCACCAGTGCGTGGTGTACAACTGGGGATGGTGGCAGCAATGACCACATGGCAACATCAACATCTTCTGTTGGCACTTTTGAATCTAGAACAGGGTATTTTTTATGGCCGTAGAGCCATTATTGGTTTGCTTATCTTAACAACTGCCAGCATATTAACTTTGTTTCTATCAACATTCTTCTGTAACAAGTGAGGTTAATTAATACTGTGTATGATCATTTATTTCTTGCTAGAACTCACTACAAAAGAAGGCGGCTTGTAGCAACCCACTACAAAGTACAGGTATGGTTACCAAAACTCGGGCAGTTTTCACCTTGATAGTCTTACCAGGGAGGCAGGCATGCCAAACGTCACCCAGAACCCATGCAGGGGATAAAGAGGACTATGAACATAGCAAAGGTGCAAGCAAAAGTCAAGAGTTATCTTATGCCCCATCTGCCAGTCATTTGGAGAAAAAAAATACATCAAATTTTGTTTGGGACCTAATACAGTTGCAGTGGTACTGACAGTAAAGTAACAGTAGCATGTGAGTACAGGATCATGCACTTGACCTCAATATGGAAAATAAATGCAATTTCAATATAGGAGGAAACTATGCAAATACTTCTGCAAAATATTATGTGTCATCTCACAGTTAAAAAGCTCCTTATTTTTTCCACCTACACAAAGTGATAGTTTGGCAATTATGCTGACGATAAGAAGGGCATTAAGCTATTTACCCTTGAATATTTAAGCCAACGGACAGTCTAGGTACGACAGGAACAAATTGCCCACAAAATTATCCAGGAGGGAAGTTTTAAAAGGGTCTTAACCATCGGTGCAGACATTTTCTGCAATCAGCTCCTGGTGGCATCAGTGGAAGACAGAAAACAAACAATACATTGCAGTAACAGCAGACAGCACTTGGGGACCTGGGCAGTTCTCATCTTGCTAACAGAGTCAGAAATCACTAGAGGCTGGTTCTCTGCCAACATACTTTTTGAAAAGTGATAATCAAGTTTATTAAAATTCCAACTCCATCAACACGGAGTCAATTTTAGCAACCTCATCTCACAGAATCACAGAATGGTTGGGGTTGCAAGGGACTTCTGGAGATAAGCTAGTCCAACCCACCTGCTTAGGTTTCCCATCAGGGCCTTCTGAACTTTTTTATTACTCTTTTTCTTTCTTATCTTCTCTTAGTGCAGCCAAGTAGTGCTGGTATCTATCCCATCATTAAACTAGTTACCTATACTAATTAGCTAGTTCTGATGCTTGCTACAACAGAACTGAAATGAAATCTCTTCCTAACTTCTCATGGGACTTCAAGTCCTTTAATACAAACAGGCTTGGTTAACAGTTTTGCTCAAATTTCTCAGTGTACTGCAGTTATAAATCACTGTGGTCCAAAGTACCTCCTAACAAGGCCTTCAGCCCCACATAAGTCTTCCATTCATACATAAAAGCATGCTACAGAAAGATCAGACTTTTAATCAAATTCACAGTTTTCGCTATTTTGTTATAGAACAGTTACAAATTCAGCTTGACAATTTTTTTATTATGAACCAAAGAACTCCCTGTCTTTGCTCATGCTTCCTTTCAGTAAAAAAGCAGTTCTGCAATACTTCTAAATAAATTATAGAATAAACACTGCTGCTTTTTACCCCATCAGTAACATAACTTAATAGCAAGGCAATCACATTTGACTTGATTCATCTCCAGAATTTCTAGTTGCAATTTATTATACACAAAACATCCTGTCAGGAAGGTGAAAGGAAGCCTAACATCTGCAGTCTGATAGATTATAGAGCAAGACAGTCTGCTGCATACTTGTGAAAGAGTAAAACATAGCCTCATTTTAAAAATTATACAATTCTATGCTTGAAAATTCCTTATAGCCAAATAAAAACTTGTACAAAAATTAAATTCAATAAGCTAATTTAATTTCTTTCCACAGGCCATACATGCTGATACAATTTAAATGTGGACTTAGTTATATTTGTATTAAACAAAAAGAGAGAAAAAAATTGATTTTCGCTTTTCAATTAAAAGTCAAATGCCACCTGAAATGACTATAGATCACTCATTGGAGCAAATTTGGCAACATGCATTCGTACCATGCAGGACTATTTGCTGAAAGCACTTATTAATCAAAAAAATAGAGACGTTTTAATTTCTGTAATGACTTCCTAAGACATATGGATGCATCTAACATCAATTCAAAAACTCTTCAATTTCACAGCCATCATTATTTTTATTATCTTCAAGAGGACTACATTTCTCCATTTTTGAGGCCACAGACAGGCACCCACTGCTGCAGGCCTTTTAAAATCTCCTTCCTCCTATTTAAAAACCTGTTCTTCTATCATCCCTACCTTGATACCTTGCAATGAAGTTGAAATTAACAGCTAATCTAAGCCCCCTACTTTCTCTCCCAGATTTTAATTAAATTTATGCTATTTGTCATATGAATTAAATGAAAACTGGTGTGCACAATCCTAGCAGTCTAGCCTCATCACTGCGGGGTTATTTTCAACAGCCAGTGTCAGTCCCAAGAATGGACACACAAGGGGAGATACTCATGATTCACAAACACTAATGACAGTCTTGATTGTGATCAGGCCTTTATTAGGCTTATTGCCTTGGTCCTCAAACCTAACATTGGTTACAGGAGCGGAAAGACTTGTGTAACTTTCAACTTTGACATGGTACATATTGAACATTTAGTTTTGGTTGGGACCACTAAGTTTTCTTTCTTTTCTTCCAACAGAGAATAGAAGTAACATTAGCAACCTAATCATGGGCACTATGAAGTTCTACGAGAGAAAAAGGCAAACAACACCTAGTTGTTACTCAAAATGTCATTTTTGAGAAATGCACCTTTCCTTCAAACTTTGTCTGTGTCTATCTTGTGTATATGAGCGAATGTAGGAGTGAAGAAAGGACATTTAATAGGGAGACTGGCAAGAAAAGAATATAAGCACTGCAGCAGAGCCTATATAGGGCTCACCAAGCTTAGCTGATGAGTGTGTATTTTCACATTCAGGTAAGAAGGGAAAAGGATAGTGTCTTAATAGTACCGGAGCAGGTAACACTTTGAGCAACTAAGAGTTAAAACCTCACAAAACAGAAGTGAAAAGGACACACGACCTGCAGGACAGGAGGCTGTTCAGAAACTAGTTAGCCTGGCAAATGTACAAGAGCTGTTTAACAACAGGGATTGACTTACTATTTGTGGTAGGCAAACCTGTACTGTCTCTCATGACAGAAGGCCAGACAATGCATCTTTTATGTGTCTGCAGTACAAATGCAAAATAATTAATGATAACAAACTGCAAATTCAACCAAGTCATTGATTTGCAAATGTAACTTTCAGGATTTTCAAAATCAGTTTCAGACCTAAATAAAATAGTTGCATTTCCTTCATTGAACTCTTTTTTACCCTCAAAACACAATCCCTAGTTTGATACAGTTGGGCAATTTTTGGTCAGGCCCAAATGAGCAAGATCCAAATGGAATGTCACTGGCCTGGCCATGTGTTGGAGCTTGACCAGTTCCTGGGCACAGAGCATGTAGCTTCAGGCCCTGGGTTCATTTACTTATTTCCACAACTACCTGCAAATGTTATATTCAACGTGTACCATAAGTAATAGTGTATAACAGCTATCAAATAACAATTTAAGTGCTTAATTTCATTAAATGAAAACATACGAGAATGCTCACATGGGTGTGCTCTGCCCTCTCAAGTGATGAATCAAACAAATTCCAGGATCTACTTTGATATGACCAGTCTTATTTCACAACAGTAGTTGTCTGACCCAATAATTTTGTATGCATTCAATATTCAACAGCCTTTTTTAAAAATTTATGGCCCGTATAACAAAGACTGAAATCCTTGGTTTCCTATCTGGAACCAGGAAGCAAATGGACTAACACATATACAGCTAAAATGAATTGCAATGATTCTTATCTTGCAAAATGCTTTCTTTTACACCACATTAAAAAGTGTCCCACTATCATATTAAAACAAACAAACAACTTCAGACCAGAAATAAGCTTCCAACAAGATAATTTCAAAAAGCAGTTAAAATAATTTGAGATAATTGCCAAAATGAAAAAGCACTTACTTAGCATCGACATCAGCACATCAATACCAGGTCTAACTCCAGGGTTATCATACAAGGAACTCCTTCATGATCTCAGAAATATGAAGAATTGTTAGACTGTATACTAGGGGTTTTTTTGGAATATACTCTCTTTCAGAATACACCCTTTTTTGGAACATACTCTTTCAAAAGACCCTCCTTAAACTTAGCAAGTCAAATTTTGAAACCCGCACATATTTTACTGGAATTTAACATGGTTGAGTGGGGGAAGAAATAAACTGGGGGTTTTAATTTTGTGTTTATTTAAAAAATACACAACAATTTCCACCCTAATACAGGGCATTTCAAAAAGATGGACCCAATTTCAAGTTGCAGTTGACTTCACATTGGGTCCATCTTTTTGAAACATCCTGTGCTTTTAATTTAGAAAAAACCCCTTCTTAAATTTTACCAAAATTTAAGTAAGCCCTAAGCCAGTTATTTACATTCACAAGGATAAATTCCTTCAAATTTTTAGGAACCTGAGGGATCTCTTGCACAAGACCAGGATGATAATAATATCAACATGGTCACATTTTATGTACCTAATAGCAAGGAAAAAAACTAGGTAAGCCACCAATTATTTTTAAAACATTGTCCAGTAAAGGACTAAACGTAGGATTTATAGATGAATATACACAAAGGCAGCATTTGGAGATGCTGATTTAGGTGTCTGCATCCCTGCAGAAAGCTCCTCAGCCTTAGAGTGGTTACATGATCATTCACTGAGACAACTCAAAGAACAGCATGTGAAGATCCTAAATGCCTAAGTTATAACAGCTTCTACTCATGCTTTACTTATACCTCTGTCCCACAACCTGTGGTGAGGACAGATACTTCTTTCCTTCCTTCCCTCTTCTGTAGAATACCCTAAATCTTTGCTCCCCAGAGTACATTCTGGGAATTGATTTCTATCAAGTGTGGTAGAGAAACTGTTTATTTAGGTAGTACTCAATAAATCAAACTGTATTTTTTGGCATGGCTAATAAGATTCTTCAGAAAATACGTACTTAAGCTGTAAAGCTCCTTGCCAGAAGACAGTACATGTACTAAAAGTTTATGTGGATTCAAGAGGTGACAGGAAAAATTATTGGAAGAAAAAAATATGAAAGACTTTTAATTACCAAGGGTGCTACCCTGCTTCACAAAGTCCACAAGCCTTGAACTGCTGCAGCATTGGAGCTATATTTTGAGGAAACGCCTTCTTATGTGTGCCCCTTTCTAAGGGTTTTATTAGGCACCCTGTACCTACAATGCTGGGGAAAGGGATCTCAAATCTGGTCCAGAACAACCACTCCTGTGATCTTACCATAACCATAAAACTTGGCTAAATGTTTTTCAAGGTTATACCTGTATTGGAAGAGAATACAGAGAGATGTGAAATACATACGGTGTGTGAATACAAGATATAAGCAAGTGGCTCTTCGAACTGAATAAAATGACTCAGCTTCCACTTGTCAGTACTTCAGTGCATTTCAGTCATAGGCATCTCTTAAATCCCAGGGTTAAATCCTTTTTTTTTTTTTAAACCATGCAGATTAGGCAACCTGTTGAAGCTAAATTCAGTTCAAAACTGATGTGGAATAGATCTAAACTCAAATTTTAAAAAGCATGCCACGAAAGTGGTGAGCTTTCACCTCACTCAACATAAATATGTACTAAGTAACAATACGAGATAGTATAATTTACAAAATCTTTTGGAACTACACAATATATGAAATGGAAACATTTCCTTACTGAGTAATGAACTCCCAGCACTTCAATAACTGGCATTTGTCAGCTGTGTTAACTTGAGGCACCTCAGCTGAAACAAAACTTAAAGGAAGACCATAAAGAAGTCTGGACATTTTCATCTTCACTGTGACAGAAGCAAGTCAAGTAGCATGGTGAGTTGCTATTTACTGCAAATGCTTGCCTTTATTTAATGTTCTTTTTTGTTTCACATGACCGTGATTTGTACCTGCATGTTTGCTAACCAGGACAATTTAGGGGCAATAAAAGCCCAGGTGAATTTCCCAACACAATTAGTTTAAAGGCCATCATGATAATACAATAGGAAGATGAAAAATAGATGTGAAAGTCCCTCTTTTCTGCCTGTTCTGTGTGCCCAGCTTTGAACAGCATGTCTAGCTGTGGCACGGCAGCGCTTCTCCCACCGCCCCGAGGGAGAACCAGGTGCGGCAGCAGAGAGGGGAGGAGGGAGGAGGCCAGGGGACCACTGAAAGCAAAGCCCCTTCTCTGCTTCTTTCTCCAGACCGTGCAGGGCCGAGGGAAGAGCCCACCATCCCACCATCCTTGTCACATACTTCCTCTCTCTTTCCCTTTTTAAGATGTCTCAGCCTATCTCACTCCTCCACAAACACTGATAAAACTGCAGCATCTATTTTTTTCTCCCCATTTCAGACACCGCCCTCTTACCTCATCCATAGCCAGATCTCCTTGCTTCAGATTCCCACTGTCCTGTAACTGTCCTTTTTGTCCCTCCCTCATCCTCGGGTGTTTGTGCCACACCTTTCAGTTGCTACATGCCAAAAGCCCACCTCTTTCAAAAGCCTTTGTGACTTAGCACACAATGACATCTCCTGAATGATCTGTTCAACTACCAGCAGTTCCAGGTCACGCTATGCAAAATTTTATGTTCACTATATGTTCCATTCACTCTCAGGAGCACGTATGAAGACAGCCCGTGCATGACAGGTAATGCCAGAAGAAAAGTCAAAAAGCAGTGAAGTGAGGGGACCAAAAGAAGCAGCATGCAGAAGAATCTATTGCATTTTTGTATCTTTGCTCTGTGTCAACAGAACAATCTTAAAAACAATTTGTATTTGCTGTCTCTCTCCATCTATTCTGTATATTAGAAGTGAGATGCACTAGCTACTGTACTGGATAAGGAATAAAAAAAGTTTTGAAATATAAAATATCCCTAGGTGTTTTCCCCAGGCAACATTTACCCTCATACCATGACCTGTAAAGGTAAAACATTTTAAAACAGCCAACTAATTTTCTTGAGGCGGTCTTCTAGGTTTCTTACACTACTGGTGTACACTTTTTTTTTAAATTGATGGTATAAACTCTAATTTTATTATGCCTAGACAGCTTCCTGAGTAAAAAGAATGAAACAGAAACCAGAACAGAAAAATGGATTTTCTAGCCCACAGCTAATGAATTATGTGAATTTAGTTAAAACTGATTTCAGACACAATGTGACAGAAACATGGCTCTATCCTCTAGAAGAGAGGGTGAAAATATTTCACTGAGCAAAAAGCCAAGAGTAAATATTTTATTGTGTAACCAACTTAGGACAAACATCATTTTCAGCACATAATTTAACAGAAACAACATTCCAGTCAAACTAGCTAGCTTGACTCAGTGCACCAAAGGAGGAGGCAATCAGAACTGCTTTCTCTAATTCAACTTACATTTACAACTAAAAGCAGAACCAGACTGATGCACTTGATCGTCACTCTAGAGACGCTACCAGATTAATGCATAGAGTGCAACTATTCCCTCACTCGGTCAGCTTAAAACTACACATCCAAACAACACCCAGATGAAAAGTGAATTGATGATTTCCTTCATCATCTGTCAACATTGCCATCAACAAAATGTCCATTCTTTCTATCTGTTGCTAATGAGCATTACCATCAACATGCATATGCTATCAACATCAGAACCTTCTCATCTCACACTCTAAATTGCAATAGTTAAAATCGCACTTGCTTTTAATCCTTTTTCATCTCTTACTTTAAACTACACTTGCTAAAAAGGAAAATTAGAATACTCACTTTGGCTACATTTGCACAGAGAAATCGACTGCTAGAATGCTCAGAAAGAAAATCAGACATAATGACTTTCTCTCTCTTACAGGGATATATTAATCTACCTAAAGGGAATATTGTTTAATCTGTCTCCAGCTATCCCCGTCCTTTCTCTAGAAAGCAATCGGTGAACGTTCCCAAAGGCAAGAGCACCCCAAGCCCTGCCCGCCCGCAGCTCTGCGCTCCCCGCGGCGGCGGCAGCCCGCAGCGCTGCCACTTACTGATCTTGTCCTCCCCTCTGGAGAAGGGAAAGCAGCAGAGCTGGCCCATGGCATCTACTGCCTTATCTTCCTCCTCCTCCTCGTTTCTGCGTGCACACCTCAAGCGAAAGCTGCAGATCGGGCTGCCGTCCGTGAAGAAATTGCTTATTCTGCTGTGGGAGCGAGCGGCAGAGCGGGAGTGAGCGGCAGGCCCCGCCCCCCGGGCCCGGCCCCGCCCCGCCCGGCCCGGCCCCGCCCGCCGCTCCGCTCCGCTGCGGCAGCCCCGGCCCCGCTCGCAGCCTGCGCTGCCTCCCTGCCGGGCGGTTGTCTCCGAGACAGCTGCCCCGTCTTCCCTTTCTCTTCCTTCTGTTACAGGAGGGATGGGCACTCAAAAAAAGAGGCAGCATTTGGCCACCTTAAATAAGGCACCGGCCGTTTAAAGAGTGGGAGCGTGGCTGTGTGCCCTCTGCCACGGCAGCTCGCCTCCACACAAGTGTGCTGAGGAAGGGGAGAAAATACGGTTAAGTATACATTTTATATATATATATATATATATATATAAAGTACTTAATAAATGGGCTCTCCCTCATCCCTCCAGAAGCAAAAATGAGATTACAAGCCTAAGCAAGGAAAAAAGGTGGTTGAGCTGCTGGAAGAGTAGCAGCCCCAGCAAGAGATGCTGAGAAACAAACTGGGGTCGTTGCTCTCAGTTTGGTGGGGATTCACTAACAACTTCAGCTGAAATAGAGCTGGTGACCCAGCTTTACCCCAGGTTACTAGCCTTCCTTCTTAACAGGATATGTATTAAACGTGTGGTTGATGAAGGTCACCTGTTGGACATAATAAATTTAAGCTTTTTTAAGGTAAAAAACTAAGCAGATGCAACATTAGTAAAGAGTAAGTTAGTGATTAAAAATTAAAAAAAACAAAGGCAGTCCTATAGGGATTAGTACTTGTCCCAATGTTACTCAAAACAGTCATTTTTTTCAAAAATTATCAGAGGGGTGGAACACACGTCTCCTATGAGGACAGGCAGAGACACTTGGGGCTGTTCAGCCTGGAAAAGAGAAGGCTTCGGGGAGAACTTATTGCAGCCTTTCAGTACTTAAAAGGGGCCTATAAGAAAGATGGGGACAGACTTTTTAGCACAATCTGTTGTGACAGATCAAGGGGTAATGGTTTTAAACTGAAAGCCATGAGATTCAGGCTAGATATGAGGAAGAAACTTTTTACAATGAGGTTGGTGAAACACTGGCACAGGTTGCCCAGAGAGGTGGTTGAAGCCCCATCCCTGGAGACATTCAAGGCCAGGCTGGACAGGGCTCTGAGCAACCTGATCTAGTTGAAGATGTCCCTGCTCATTGCAGGGGATTGGACTAGATGAGCTTTGAAGATTCCTTCCAACCAAAACCATCCTATGATTCTCTGATTCTATGTAATAAACCACCTAAGAGTGGAAGTTTGGCACGCATATAGTGAGACAGGACAGTAAATAAGCACAGCCTGTGCAGCTTTGGCAAACTGAGTCTATTCATCCAAAGTATGTAAATAAAACCAAATGTAAAGACATAAATTTTAAGTGTTCTTGTGTTCACTGAATTTTAAAGGAATCATACAAACCCGATTGGGTTGCTCACATGCTGTTAGCTATCAAAGCATCCTTGCAGGGTAATTATATTGTTAATATCCCAGCTTTCACTGCAAATAGCTGTCATCACAAACTGTTCTGTTACACAACAAGGAATGTACCTGAGCTGAGAAGTAGCTCCTTGGTGTCCAATGAACTCATATTGAAGACCGACCCATGGAAAGCCATTCATAATGACAACAGTCCCTGGATGCCCCATGGCTTTTAGAAGCTGAAGTCATACTACAATTTTTCCTTCATTGTGGGTAATAATGAAGTATATCTCTGGATAGATTTAATCCATCTGGATGTATATTTCTGCTAACATGTAGATACTTAATATTCTAAGACTTCTACATGTGTTCACCAGAAACCTGTCAAAAACTTTATAAATTATTGTTGTAATGGACAGATAACACACACATAGACATCCACAAAGCATGATCCCACAAGCCTTCTGTCATTAGGCTAATAATGAAGGAACGCAGGTATACACAGAAATTGTGGGACGACAGTCTAGAAATTCTGCACACAATTTCCTGTCAGGAGATCCAGGAAAACCACCATGTTTCACTGAAAGGTCATCTGTGTGCACTGGAAAAGCAGCCTTTCATGGCTGCAGTCACTTAGCTTTTGAAAGCAAGTTACATTCAGAATCTAAAAAAGAAAAATCAAAAGAAACCAAATCCACAAATAGTCTCCGTTAAATTACCTAATCTTGCAAGCCTTCTCTGGTAATACCTGCAGTTGCTGATACATTTCAAGCACCCATTGAAGATAACAGAGAGCCTGTGACAGCAGTGGTTCTCAACATTTAATATTAATATGAAGGATGGATAAAGCATGCACTTGTCTTCCTTACCACACCAATAAAATAAATGATAAGGCTTAGATGACTCTTTTATGTCCTTGTCTATATTCTAAAAACTAATATTTGCAGTTGAAAAAATAATCCTTTTACCACAAAATGAGGGTATAAATTCTGCTACTATTAACCTACACTTTGTAAGCGTTCTAGTTAGTATGACATACTTTGCAGAAAACCAATAATTTAATCAGTGGCAGAAATTCTCCACAAAAATGTCTAGTGCTTTATATTCAAACTACTATTTAATTCATGAAATTATATGTTTGTTTTCCTAGATGCAAGAATCTCAGACTGGAGAATCCTATGAAGATTTCTTATTTCTTATAGAGATAAATCAGCTTACCTGAGAAAAACAAGTGTAATATATTTGTAAGGCATTGTTCCTTACAAAAACAGAATTGTTTCTAAGCTAAGTACTATTCCAAAACTAAAATGCACTGAAATAAGATTGGCAGGGTGTAATTTTTTTAAAATTATTTTCCACCACTACTCTGTTATTAACAATAATTAAGTCATCTACTGTTTTAAGAAGTATTATTTTCCAGTAGCAGAAACAAAAAATCAGGATGGTATACAAGTTTTCAAAATAACTGTAATAGTTAAGTTCTGTATTCATAGAAATTCATTTCAGCTGTGCAGTTGCCTCACTTGAGGAGATGCTTTCAGCCTAACCAAGAGCAAAAAGAAAAGAACATGACCCACATTCTACAACAAAACCGAATTAAACATGAGTACTACAGGGTATAAGTGAAGCCAGTCATCAAAGCATAGAGAGATTATTTCTAAGAGTGAGCATATCTTCCATTCTGCTCAGGATCAAAACAAGAACAGAGGCAACATTTTAGGCAAGAAAACAAATATTTTCCTTGAGGAAAAGTTTAAAAAAAAATCAGAAATGTTCATGTAATACATCAGAGACCTTATCACAATGTTCCAGTATTTAAAGGATGGCTACGAAGAAGATGAAGACTCCCTTTTTACAAGGAATCACATAAAAAGATAAGGGGCGATGGGTGCAAGTTATTCCTGGGAGATTCTGACTGGACACACAGGGAAATTTTTCACAATGTGAACAACCAGCCACTGGAATAATCTCCCCAGGGAAGGGGTAGATTCTCCAGCACTGGACACTTTTAAGATTCAGCTGGACAGAGTGCTGGGCCGTCTTGTCTAGACTGTGCTTTTGCAAAGAAAGGTTGGACCAGATGATCCTTGTGGTCCCTTCCAACCTGGTACTCCATGATAAAATTTTCAGTTTTACTTAGGCATAATCTCCCTCTGTATAGATACAACACATCTATGTAATACCTAAATTAATACAAAAGTCCTGGTGGTGTCATGTTTTGACAAGCTTATTTTACAAAGCAGTATAAGAAGCACAAAGTCCTCTTGTACTTAAACCCAAACATCCTTCTGTTAAAACATGCAATAACCATAGTTCTCCCTGATGGCTTTCTAAGCAGTCCTGGCAATCCATGGATGCCAGGCTGACAATAGTCTATAAGCAATTCCGGAATAATCACAAACAGTGACAGACCTCTTTCATCCATCTACAAGCCATCTTTTAGCCAAAACTAACAAAACACATAAGCACAAATGTGGACACAGAGAAGAAACAGGATTCAAGGAGGGCCCTGGACTTGTAACACTGCCAGATAAGTGTATGTGCTCTAACTTGCAAGATGAGGGTGGTGATCATGAAGTCACCTGAAACCTCCCCAGCTGGATATGGTCCATCTTAAGTATTTGGGCATGTATTCTGTGAAAAAGGTGTTTCTGACCACATTTTCCGTGCTTTGCTAGCTCAAGGCCTGTAGTTTGTTCTGTTTGGACATCTCTTGAAATTTTGGTGAGATACACAAAGTACATTTTGACAGAAGTTATAGCACAGCAGCAAAGTTTTCAGCTATTTCAGGATCATAAGTGTGACTGGATATAGAATTATACTAAGTCTAGCCATATGAGGCCTAAACAGCCAAAGTATTATTAAAAATGAACAAACCCCAAGAGACACTGGTAAGTATTTTGTTGGGAGGCAGGGAAGCTGGAGAGTACCCCGCGATTGAATCTGAAGGGTGGAATTTTTCCAGGTAAGGGATGGCAAGGTGCCATCCTTTATTAAAGATGGATGCCTAGACTAGCCAAGACAAACTAGTGCAAAACCAGCCGACAGAACTATTGGCATCCACCAAGCAGAAAATACAGTTTTGAATCTTGGAAAGTGTCTCTTTTCAGCGCAGATAAAGACTAGGAGAAACTACACAGAGGCAATTTCAGCTTTCTTAGTGCTCCTGAATACTGCTCAGCTGATCCACAAGGAACCTGGTGAGGTTTTTTATTAGATGATGCTTGTGGTGAAAATTATGTAAAAGGTGGGTGAGGAAGAAAAGCTGATCTGCATTTCAACTTAACATACTTCTGCACTCAGAACCTAAGCTTTTCCCAAGCCTTTGTATAAAAACACATATACACACACACAGAGTGCAGAACAATAGTGTGTCACTCTAAGTGTTGGTTTGGGAGCACCTACCAATTCAGAATTACCATCTCCATCTAGAAGAAAAACCAGGGATAAATGAATCATCTCTTGGACTTCCCAAAATGCAAACATTTTCCTACTGTGTTTGACAGTGCAGACTATGCTCCAATTTTTTTCTGATACTTGGTTTTTAATGCAATGTGTAATTCTATCAAATTATCCATTGCATCCTTCTGAAAACACTTTCCTTTTTTTGGAGAAAAAGCTTAAATTAATCTTAAAGTATTTTATTTTCTTTTTCTTCAATGACTTAAGAATATTCCTAGAAACATGCACTGTTAAGAAAAAAAATTATGCTGAGTTGGCATGTGCATTCTAAAATAGAAGTTCCTATTTTAGCTAAATTTTTTAAACCACATTAAAATACTTCCAGGAAAGTCTCACCACTAATATGTGTTTTACAACACTGCCTTCTAGAGAGAGAAGCCTGCTCCTATGCACTGTAAATCACTGTCTCTGTGAGCTCCATTTGCTGAACGCAAAGGCTGGGACACCAGCCACAGATACGCCTGCCTTCTATTTTAAGTGCAACCTCAGGGCGAGGTTCAAGACCAAATCTGCCAGCTGCCCAGATTGTTTACCCTCGGGAATGCATTCAGAGCCACGTTTAGAATAAGCCACAGAGCACCTCTGGGCGAAAACTCCACATACATTCAAGCCCTGTGAGCACTCACGGCACCTTGCTTTGCAGAGTGGACATGTCTGTCTGTGGTGTGTATGTCCCCAGGTATCCCATCTATTCCTGCAGTGACTTTGCCTGAGAGCAGGTGTACAAGATGGACTTTGTAGAGGATGCCAGCACACAAACGTCCCCCTTAACACAAATGTCACCCTTGTAGATAAGCCCCAGGACAATGACAGCATGAAAAGCCAGGGCAAGGTCCCCCTCACACTTTAGGGTCATCCCAAGGCTCACCTTACAGGCCTGAGCCTCTGAGGCCTACCAAGCCTTCATTTAATTCAATATTCCTACTGGCTGCATTAGGGTGCTGAGACGATTATGTCTGGATCTTGATAATGCTGTATCATTAAATAATAACTAAGAAGTGGCAGGATAACTTTTAAAATAAGAACTCTTTTATTTAAAGTGTTCAGATAGTTCCTACTATTGTGGAAAAGAAAGATTAACGAATGTATAAAAGAGGGTGGAGGGTAACCAGAAACTGAAGGATATGCTAGCTATTGTGAGGAAAAAACCCTCCAAAATCACAGCAAGAAATTTAATCTCTTAGCTTAGTAAAAAATATTGAATGCCACATGGGAAAAAACAGTGTGATTTAAGTCATGGTAAAAATGTTGGTACTTATGTACTTTTTTCTCCTAAAATTCGAAGTTTAATTGGACAGTTGAGGATAATGAGGCTTGAAAAGAGTCCTGTTCATAGCCTGTCAGTATCTCAATGATTCTACCAACCAGCAAGTAGCTAGAGACAGCAACCATTGTCCAGTGATGGTTTACTGAGAGTCAACCTGACTGCACGGACACCAAAAAGGTCTTAAGGAGAACATAAAAATTTTCCCCTAGTCTCAACTTTAATTATAGTAAAATAACAAGAATTTTTTTTTCTGACATACAGAAATTAAACAAGAGTAAGAAAATCAGTGGCAAGGCTCTAATGGCTATGTTCTGACTTCTAAATCGATAAACCTTAATTTCCAGCAAATTATCACTACACTGTTTACCTTTTTTTAAGACTACTTTCATTTTTTGGCCAAATTTTGTTTTGAATATTTTCTTTACTGCCCTGATTACATTTAGCATTTTTAAATGCTTGCTTTGATGAACAAGAAAATGTGGCTACCAAGAAAAAGAAGTTAGGGTTCTGTTCTTGTACTTCCTTCCCTTGTTCTCTATTCAAACATGACATTTTTTTTTACATTTAAAATAAAATGGAATAAGAACATGGCACAGTGAGATTTTTTTTTTTGCAATGTATATATATATTACCAAACACATTATGCTAAAACTTACTTTCTGGAACATTGAATGTTGTGCACAACCTAGAAGAACAATTCTTCTTAAAAAAAAAAATCAAAAGGAATTTTCCACTAGAACAAGCAAATTGAATAAACTTAAAAAATAATAATAAAAAAACTTTAAATGGTGACTACTGATATTCTTTCTCTTCAAAGTTTGTCAAGAAAGCTGGTGAAATGCACTGACGCTCTATCGCAGCTCTGTGAGTCAGATCTGCTAATGCTGCTGCCTCCAGTCAGTATTTTGTTGCTGATTTATTGCTCTTCATTATCATTCTACACTAGAATTCTTCTGGGATTTGGAATATGTATATAAATAGGCTCACTGAATGCGCCCAAAATTCAGATGGCATATGGTTGCACAGGGAGGCCCCCTGATTACAGTCCCCTTTCCAATCCTGTTGCAACACTCCTCCTGTTGCAACTTTTCCCCAATCTCCTCCATTTGGATCTCCAGAGCCCAGATTTGTTAACTTTCTGAGAATGTTACAAAGTTCCTTTTCTCCTGCTTGTTAAAGCTGCTGGTAAGAATGCAAGTCAGGACGGAGTTGAGATTTAAGGTAGTCCTTTCTGTAAAAATCTTAATTACTCAAGAGGTACTTGACAGTACCACAGCAAAAGGCTCCTTTAATATGTATTTTTACAGCCTGAAGAAAAAATAAATGTTGAATAGACAGATGTCCTATGCTCTTTCAAGTTCTTGAAATCAGTAGTAATAGGTTATTTCTTCAGACTTTCTGGCGAGAACAAAACCGCAGCGTTTTATGTCATTTTTTCAGTCTTTTGCCATATTATTGTAGTATGCCAGTGAAAATGTGGTATTTTTGTTTTCCAAATAAATACTTAGCATTAGAGAACAGAAATGAAGGGACCAATGCTAGTAACTGTGCATTACAGCTATGTTTTTAAGATTGCATCAAAGGCTTTTCATGATTCATGGGAGGAAAAAAATGAAAGTAGAATAAAGTCAGCAAAGGAACCCAGGTAAAAAACTTAAATTAAAAAAACCCACAATTAATAAGTTTTTGATGTTGTCAGCTGATAGCACTTGCAAGAGTGCTGCACTTTAATATGGTTCACTGAAATCTGCTAGTGCGCTGTGATTTGCTTTAGTGAAGTGTAGAGCTAACCAAGGTACACACCTTAAAAAATCTGTATGTTCAGATTATAAAGAAAATAAAATATTCGGAAAGAAAAGGCTTAACCCTTGACTCCCCTTCCTTTGAAATAACATGTTTCACCTCAAAGCTTTCCAAAAAAGGACTCTCTAGATTTGAATACACCCACATATTCTAGAATATTGTAAACATTTAGTCTAGTAATCACTTATTGACTGGAATTTTAACAATCCTTTCCTTTTACAATTTTTTTTTTTATTGCTGTTTTAATTTACACTACGAAAAGGAATGGGGAAACAGCATGGAATTCAGAATGTTCTTTCTCACAAAGAGCACAAAAATACATTCATTATTAATGTATCTTGCAGCAAGTGTACTGAATAATCTGCATTTATCACTTGCAGGTGACCCTTTAGCATACGGTCTACCAACACATCATAAATGCGCTGCCAAAGGATTGAAAGTTGGATAACTGTTGGTTTAATTTTAACTAATAGGCATTAAACTGCCACGCTGCCTGTGTGAGAATCTGTCGGATCCATCATCAAGAAGAGAAGCGCCAGATAGTCTCTGCTAAAAGATCAGGACAGGCAGTAACACTGACTCATGTCTTACGGTATTCTGCTCCAAGGTTTTCTTGAGACCAAAGCAGAAAACTCATTCTAAATGGAAAGGAAAGGAGAACTGGGAATGCCAGCCAGCTTTTGCTTTCTGAGATGACTGTGAACTAACCTCCTTTTGGTTAGTCATACACATATTCTTGTTATTCCCTTCATACATTTTTCTCAGAAAAATCCAAGTAAAGCAAAAGTCATGTCTTGACCCAAAGTTAATGGAAACTTATGCTGGAACTCAGCCATTCTTTTGCTACAGTTTGCTAATTTTAATATTTCTTTAAATGAATGTTTTTGCCAGTTTTCCATCAGTCTCCAATAAAGATGAGGTAAAATATTAGAGTTCATTAAAATAATGTAAACTTAATGATACTACTTACCTAATAGACCCAAGCATTAATAGAATATACTTACAGATTTTAAATTAAAATACACGCATTTTCAAAAACTCAGTAAGTTATTTTGTAAGTGATTATCTATAAGAGTACTGACAATAATTAATCTGAATGCTATATATAGCTTGAAGAAGCATAAAGTAAACAAAGAACAAGTGAAGCAAAGCTTGTGCATTAGGATTTTCTATCACATCTCTATCAAAAGATGTAGAAATTATATCTACTTAAGATAAAGTTGGTAATACCAAAAGTGCATAATCTGAAAGTCCTCCTAGAAATATATGGAGTCAAAGATGTGCTGACAGCTAGGAGTGATTTACTGCAAAGTTCTCAAAAAAAGCCAGCTAGCATGACACCTAGAAGATCTTCATGTAGAAACTTGCTTTTTGTCCTTCAATAGCAGTTTTTAAGGTTTATAACTATGAGGAAGGTGTGTTCTGAAATTTTAGTTTCATATGTGAACACCTATTTGTACAAAACTGATATCATTTTGAGAAAAATATTTTTAATTTTATAAAGGAATTCAAGAATTAGGAGCTATGACTGAGATGCCTATATTAACCAGTTACAACATAAGTAACTGAGTGGGCATTCCTGCGTATTTCTTTATTCTAAGGACACAGTGATATTTATAAAGGTCAAAAAAAAAAAAAAAAAGAATGTGATTCTGCATTTGCTGTCAGAACAAGGAGAGGATACAATATCTACTAAGTGAAATAAAAAATTATTTCTCCTTCCTCAATGTATTCAAAAATGTTTCTTTACAAAACGTACTCGTGTATAATCAGGCTTTAAAAGTAAAATGGTTTCCTTTGTTTGCTCTGGATTCTATTTACTTCCACAAAATTTCTGTGTACTGTACAAACTACAACTGTGTTTCCCTCCTAGGGAAGGGAAAAAGACATTTGTTTTCATCCTTAGCAATGATAAATATGTTTTGGAAACAGGAGAAATCACTGGTTACACCTTCAGCATCTGCTTTGGTTTTTAAATTGTTGTTTTATACTTACTGATAAAAGGGGATTTATCTATGTACTTTCATTACAATGTTAAACTGAAGTTTTTATTTAAGTACTAATTAAGTTTTTATGTAAGAACACAAAGACAGCATAGCTTGAAAAATAAGCTCACATATAAAAGACAGTAACAACATGCAACAATCAAGAAAGATGCCCCCTTAAATGGACATTCATAAACATGTCAGTGTATGAGATTCTCTGAACTGTTTCCAAATAAAAGGAATCATGTACTAACAATACATAAGAAAATGAACATCAGGGCTGCACTCAGTCCAAAGCCCAAAGCCTATCACAGGGAATCTAGTGTGCAACTGGGAGGAAGTGGCTTTAATATATGTCACGGTACCACACAAATCCTATTGTCAAAGGCTGTCCAAAATCACATTTATTCAATGCTTTTCTGGTGTGATTTTTCTTAACCTCCACCACGTGAACACCACCCACTTCTGTGGCTAAATTGATTAAAAGATTTCTAGCAAGAAAAGAGCTGCTTAAAGGGAATGTTTTGCATCACCTAACAGGAAATACCAGGAGTTATGCTATGTACATATATGTGCATATACACAAACAGGCAAACACACACACACATACACATCTGATGATTTGTCTCTAATGAATAACAAAAAAAGACTAGAACCAAACAGACACTTAGACAGGAGAGATGGGTCGGCATTCAAAAACTCACTAAAACTGACATATTTTACTATTGCCCAGCAGCAGAAGGATCCACGTTCAGAACAGCCTCAGTTTGAACGGCCTGGGCTCCACCTGCTTAAGATCCAGAAACAGCCACAAGACTATGAGTCCAGTGGGCATTTTAACATTGTGCCTATGACCTCTGTAAGATTAGACACTCCAAGAAATAATCACAGGATCACAAAATCTGATTTGGGATGGGGGATATGGGGGGCTCTCATTCTTTGGCCCTCTGGGATCTGAATTCTTTTCCATGCTGAAGCAGCTCCTGGAAGAACACAGGTTCCTCATGCTAGGCTGCAGGTGGTAGCTTCTCCAGCCTTCAGGGCCTTGAACTCCCCCAAGTGGGGCAAAGAAAAAAGCTCAGAGTCCCAATCTGTGCAATATGTATTTCCTCTTGAAAATAAAGTGAAATCTGATTTAATTACCCATGTATCATCAGGAGAGGATATTGGGCTCTGTATCTCAAGTCAAAACCAAAGGAAGACAGAGATGTGCTGACACTGTTCTTTGTTGGGTGTTTCCCACTGGCTTGTTCAATGCAGCACTCAGTTCAATCAAACAAACCAAGAAAGACAACAATGTTCAAATATAAAAGCAATAGTCAGAATAGCTACCATTACAAAAGACATACTTATTAAAATATATGCACCTAATTCCATGCATTTGAGCATTGTAACTCAACTCGAGTCTAGACAAGAAGGGTGCTAAGTAGAAACTCAAAAGTATTTAAATATTCAAAAATATTTTGTACTTGACTATTGCACTCTACTGAATAATTGTTACCTTTAAATCTACCCTACTACAGAGAAGTATTCTCCCAAAAAAATACTATTTTCCGTAGAATTTCATTGTGCGAGCCTCACCACCACTGGCCCTGTACCACTAAAGTCCCAAACTGAGAAAGAAGTGAAGAAAAAGACTGAATGTGACTGGGAGTCTAAAATTGGAAGGGCAGATAAACAATCAGAAAGAAATCAATTTTTGAAACCTTTTAGCTCTTATTCTTCATAAGCAACCTGGATAATTACAGCATCATGATGAAAATTGGTAATATAAGAAAAAAAAGCCCCATGATACAGAGAAACAGTCAAAATACAGATGATGCTTTATCAGGAAGTTATTTACAATAGTTAAAAATAGCTAAGGTATTAGGATTTACACATTTGTATTTCAAATTATTGATTTAGGTTTACTTTGAAGTATGTGTTTGCTATGCCTATATAGAAAGAATTGTAGTATAATATTTTAAACTCCATTTGGAGAAACAGTATGCCTTCATGTGTTCTGTGTTCTTCAAAATTAAGAAAAGCTATCCCTAAGAATATGAATAACTACTAAGTACATTCAAATCAATCCAGCTTAATGAATTATGACGAAAAAATAAACCAGATGTTTTGTATATTTCTGAAAAGAAAAAGCATATATGAGAAGTTCTGACTAGACAGCCAGACAACTACATAACTGCAAGACAACTGGAAGATATAAAAGACTGAGGTAACAGCTAATCCAGATTTTGGAAGGTAATTGAGATATCTGGAGGTTAGCATCTCTGTATCTTGTATAATATGTCAGGAAAGAAAATTACCATGTATAGAAAATGGAATTCACCAGTAATGAAGATCACAAAGAATTCAACATATGCTTCTAAAAGAGTACATCCATAAGCAGGTATATTTGACATGTAAAATAATAGCAATAGCTATTAAAATAGCTAATAAAAGCAATAGCTAATAATAGCAATAGCTAATAAAAGCAATAGCTTTTACTTGCTTTTATGTGAAAATAACATTTCTAATATTAACGACAACTAACAAGTCTCTTTTTCTGCCAAAGGCTACATAACATCCTAATCATGTGACGTAAATTTTTAATATCGAATGTGTTTTTTGCTTGCGATACGATAGGAATGGAGAAGGAAAGCTATAGGGCTTGCCTGCATTTGAAAGATAAGGCAGATTAACACTGGCTGAGAATTTAAAGTACTAAGCTGTTTCTGAATAATTCCATATGTGAATGCTCCTATTTTGGAATAGGAGTGCTTTGTTCCTGTTCAGCTTGACCTACTTTCCAAGTGTATTTAATTAGGAACAGTTTTATGTGTAAGAAAGCCTTTTGTTTGTTCTCTTGATTAAAGCAATGAAGTTCAGTATATAGGGTTTCTGATTCAAAACACCTTAAGCAACAGTGCCTAGGTATTAAAATGCAATTGTGGCATTTTCACTGTTTCCCTAAATAAGTGATTTCAAAGGTAAAAGGTTTTTTAAACAGTCTTCAGTCAGCAATTACTTTCTGCTGTAATCTGTAGGCTGTGGATGGTTACTCAGAGTTCTTTAAGACAAATCTGCTCTTTGCAAAACACGAAGTTACAGCAGAGGTTTTAAAAAGTATATGCCAAACAGTCAGCTGTAGCATCTCAGCACTTCAGAAATCGAGCTATTTACCTAAATGAAAACTACACAGTCTAGAGAGGACAAGAAGAGCTTACTCTTCCCATACTCGTAGGTGACCCAACTCCAGGTGAACAGAGTCTGTGGTGCCAACTCAAGAAGTCAAGCTCAGCACTGTGCCAACACTTCAGAAGCAGGACTACCAACTTCATTAAGCATTATCATCTCCACCTGATCCCAAGCCCTCCTGGTCTGTTCCTCAGCACAAGCAAGTGGGGTACCTTAAACCATTTAAGTAATATCAGATAGTTTATGATATGGTGGTTAACATATTTTGCAATGGAACAGCAGAGGAATGTTCACACGGCACAAAAGGCAGCATCAAAAAGTTATTTCTTACGCATTGCTCAGCCATTTATTATCGGCTGCAAATGGCAACGTTTGGCACCATTCTTCCTACAACAGTTCTACTCTAACCCACGTCCTCTGGTAAATTTTCAAGCTGTGGGGCAGGGGGATGAAGCCCCATGCGTGACTGCCCACAGCTGGATGGCTGATAGATAAGGGCCCACAGGCAGACTCAGACATAATTCACTAAGAAACTCTTAATCTATGCAATAAAGCAACATGTTTATGAATTGCATGCTGCATCTTCCCAGAAAGTTCTCTGTACTTCATGAGTGACACCCTCCAACCACTCATAACCAACAGACCTGTGGAAGTGTCCTGTAAACAGAAAGGTGCTTAAGATTTCCCTCCTGACATCAAATCTTATTTCAGATCTTAAATGTTCGACCTTCATTTGAAAAACAGAAGATCGCAAATTATGTATCCAGCAGGTACTGTGATGGCCCTTTCTGATGTGTTTAAGAACAAGTTAAAACTTCAAGAATTTTGGCAGGCAACTATTAAGACAATAATGATCTGGTTTAGCTTGTGGTTGATGTCATCTTGTTTTTACATTCTACTGCTTCTATAAGAACAGCACGTTGCTGCTTTCTAGGAAAGAAGAAATGACACGATGTGCCACATTAACAATACTTCCCTTAAAATCTGCCACATTTTATCTTGAAATGATTTCCACTGAAAAGAAACTACTTTTACAAATAGCAAAAAACCATTTTATGTAGAGAATAAGAGAACTACTGGAAACGAAATTATCACCTGTTTCTATTCATTGCCAAGTACTGTTCTGAAAGAGAAATCTAAGTTGCAGTATTAAGCAAAACAAAGCCCTTTTCCTCAACAACTCAATTTTTATGTCTGTGTTTGTATTTCTCCTGCAGTATTGATCTCTACTTGACCAGCAACCATGTCTTACTTCAGAACACCTCCCAGGGATTAGCTGGCAGTTCAGCAGACTCTCTGTGTAACCAGGCAGCACAAGGGATAAGCTCTTTGGGTCTGCACTAACCATCAACAATTGAAAAACAGTTGACATTTGAACAATGGGAAATTGGTTTTCCTTTCACTCGATGTCCTTTGAACTACTGAAAAACACTCCTCACGGGAACTGCAGAAGAGCTTAGTTCAGTTATGGTACATCAAACATACCTTCTGTTTGATATTAAGACTATACAATAAACACATATCAAAGAAAGCAATCTCCTAGCTAGGAAAATTTTAAGAATAAAAAGTAACTATCTTTTACTGATCTGTTCAGTGAAACACTATTACATATTCAATTTACTCCTCATCTAGGTGGTCTGATTACTTTTTGCAATGAACATATGTTGAAATTAATGTTTTACATATTTTCAATGTATTTTTAATATGTTAAATTTAGGAATAAGTTAGTTGTTTGGATGCCCAAGTCTGCTTGAGGAAAAACGTCTTTAAAGCACAAATACTTAAGATACAAAAAAGCTGCTGGGCATTATTATATTGTATTTCATAATGCACTATGTTATGTTGTGAAAAATGAATTCTGCCTTTTTTACATACTCAACTACATTTTCAGTCACGAATCACATTCTTACTGATGTCAATCGTGCTTTTGTGTTTTCCTGTCGGATTTATTGGTTTTATCCCATTGTCTAAACATATTTTTGAAAGTCATTGGTGGAAAACGTTATTTTCACGTATTTTCAACTACTGATAACAGCTCTGATATGAACAGCATAACAGCATCACTACTTCAAATACCTTTTTGTGGAAAAATAAAAGGACAATAGCCTTTAGAACAGAATTACATTATGGTATTTTTTAAAGAAAATTGCAAAAAATGATCCTGTACAATAAAGCAAATACCACATAATCACAGAATCGTGAATCACAGAATTACACGGAAGATGATGAGAGGGTTTTACTTACTTTCCGTATTAGCAGATGCATGATTGAATACTAAACACCATGTTCCTGTCTCCAAAACTCCCTGTCACTTTCTAATGAAAAGTTTTTACACGTTTGCCAACATTAAAGCTCAAAGTCAGGGACATTCGAATTTGTCCTCAAACCAATGAAATATCATTCTGAAACTAAAATTTCCACTTTCAAAACATATTTACATTGGTTATTTCCCTCTCAATCAGCTTGTTCTCCTCCTTGTCCACACATAGAATTTCTCAATATAGTTTCTAAGTTATAACTGGTATTACAAAATTAATATAAAAATGCTCTCTCCTCATGAAAAATGCTATACTAATGGTCAATGTTTCAATAGCAGAAAATTACCAAATACAGAAGAAACTGCCCAACACAGCAATACAAGATGAGATATGTCACTAGAGAATATCCATCAAATTTTAATGTAAGACCAGCAAAAAGGAATCACTAGGGGACCACCACTGTTCTCAGTAGTGAATGGGAAATATTTGACGTGTGTACAAAACCACTGGATTGCCACATTCTGTTCCCTGTCCATAAAGAGTCTGGCTTCTATGTTTGTGACTAAAATGTGAGTGTTTCTCTGCCATGTTTGAAAGAATCGTTTTTCTAAGTCAATATTCCACCACATTACTCTGCTAAGAAACAGTGCTTTAGAGAAAGACTTTACTGATTAGCACACAATACCTGTTGCTTTTTATGTAGGCAAAGAGTCATTTAGCAGCAGCTGTGGACAAACTCATCACAAACAGTGAATTAATTACTAATTTCCAATGTGAAGAAATAGCCCGTGGGAAGATGCCCAAGACATTTTTATCCAAAAGCAGTATGCCTGCCATATTATTAATTAGAATTTAGGAAGAGTGCCATAGATATGTGAGAAACTCAAGAGTGATTACTCACAACGTAATAGAGTGGAGAAGGTAGAAGCTAGCCTGCAAACAGACTAGCAAGGAGAGAAGCATTAAGGACCGAAAGAAACAGACCTAGGAGTGTTTTGAAATTACAGAAAGAGAAGAAAGAAAGGCAAATGACAGATAACGGATAAAATCAAAGAATTATTATTATTTTAGAAGAAGTGATTCACTGTCACGTGAGTAAGAAGGAAAATAAAAGAAATCAACACGTGATTAAAGTTATTTTGGAAGATGTAGGATCTGGACAATCAAAAGGGCATTTATTTGGTTATCATTGGTGTTTCCACTGTGAGAAAATATTTAATTGCTGTATGAATAAAACCAATCGCATTTGGGTCAAACCATCTGCATGCAACAGAAGCAGAAGAGTACCTAAAGGAGCCAAAGGGCAGTCTTTCTTTTCATTTAAGCCTGTGCTACTTTAAAAAGATTTCAGACAAACTGGTCAAACTTCATACTGCAGACTACACATGAATCCTCTTCTTCCTTAATGATGAAGGTGAAATATTACTATATTTTTTGCTTGACACTATAAGTGCATTTTTTCAAATGAGCAAACCAAGGGATCTGACCATCTATCTGACTACCAAGTGGTTTCCAATTCTTTTATTTTCAGTCTTCTATTTCTTCTCAGCATTATTTTGAGTTCATAAAGTGACATTATAACATCTATTTTCTGGTTCAGGTACAGATGAGTCTTTTCTTCTATTCTTCTTTCTTCTGATTCCTTCTCCTTGATGGGAATCCCCAAAACCTATTGCTGACAAACCTATCTTCAGTCTGGAGAGCTCTTACACAAGGTACCACTAAAAGCATCTTGTTCTTTGTTTGAGACATGGGTTTTGAGCAACTGCCTGGCTGACACTGCCAAATGTAATGTGGAAGCTGTATGGGAATACAGCGGAAGATTTGGTGAGGAGATTAGTTAAATGTAAATATGCTCAAGTGACTTGCACCTGTCTGTAGAAAAAGCACATACATCAGACCAATTGTTTTACTGGCCTTGTTTGCCTGATGAGTAGAACTTCCGTATTAGATAACATAGCCCTGTGAGAAACTCTAGGCACCCTATCACTATGTCTGAGATTCCTGCTTTGTTTCAAGAAAGAGCGGGAGGCTGCCCCTGCCTGAAGTCTTGAAATACAGGCGAGCTCAGCAGGCCCAGTGATCTTCCAGCAGGGCTGAACTGACCAGCGCCTGTGTCCCTGCCTCTGTCACCTGTGCCTGGGAGCTCAGGTGCTGCTTTGGAGATCCCCCAATACATAGGTAACCAAAATAAAATTTGCTCTCTCCAATGCATTCATGGCCTCTGGCTCTTCTTGCGACGTGCCTGCGTTTGTGTACACAGAAGCATAAACTGCACCAATAAATCCTAAATCAAGGCTATTAAAGTTTAAGTAACTAAAAAGTTACTTAAAAGATTCAACTAGCCTAACAGCAGCAATCTGCAAGAATAAATTTTATTTGTAAGGTGTTCTGTTCATAATGTGAATATAATCTCATTTTATATTAGAAAACATATTGTTTGAAACAAGTCTACAAAAATCTTAATGAATGGATACTGAAAATGTATGAAATACTTAATGCTAAAGGCATATTTAACCTAAGAAGATTTACATAATGCTTCCATGATGGCCAGAGGGTCTACTGAACATTTTCACCATGAGATGAGGAACTGACCAGTTGTTTGGGTGAAGGGCTATATCTTGAGAAGCTCAACTCATTCCAGCATTCCCTGGTCTTCTGTGGGATTTGAGGTGGCATACAGCAGCTGTCGTGAGGTGGGTGGTCTGAAGGAGGACACTTTGTTAGCTAGATGGTTTGTCTGTTTTAAAGAATAAACTGAACTCTGCTTTGAGGGTAAAGCTTCAAAATTATCATCACTGTCATGTCAAACTTTAACTCCTGAGAACACAGCCTGTGGGCCTGGCATGAAGATGCAGAGAAATCTTCTGGTGCAGATGTCTGCAGGCCCTGCTGAACACAGTGGATGCTGCTCTGTAACACATTGTCCCAGCCAGTTTCCCTGCTGGGCACTCGGCCTTTATTCTTATCGTGCTTTTATGCTTCCCATATTTTCAAACGTGCTTTTAAAATGCACGGCTGTGAAGCTGATATGTGTTGTTGCACCTGTCAGCCATAGTAGCATGCAATCCTGTGTTGTGTACGGATTTCTGTTTCTAGCATTAGTTCTGATTGATCCCTTTCTAGATTTTTTCATCTTATTATTACGCATAACACTCACGTTTGACCCAAACTCTAGGTAACAAAAAGTAAATACCCGTTTTCTATTTTCTGTGCACTTCAGAGAAAGAAGATCACTGCTTGAGTACACAGAAAGAACTAGAGCTGGATACAGCGTTGTGTCCGCATTAGGCAATTTTCAGTTTTCACTATTTCTCATGTACTAAGAGAACTGCATTAATTCACTCCTTTATTTTAATGTCCTAGGTACCTATAGTTAATAAAGATCGTATTGAAATCACATTTTAAAACATATTAAAATATGTTTTTCAAAATTCATTAAAATACAATTTTGTCTTCTCTTAAATAAAAAAAAATTAAGTAATTTAAATACTGTTCCAATATAGCTATTTTCCTTCACCTCTTGGCTTTAGATAAATACATATTAACAGGTACCAAACAAAAAAAATGAAATGCATGTATTTGGGCAAGATGCACCTATGTTCATAAAGGACTGAGAAAAGTGGAGATAATAATATTACATTTGCTTAATGTGGTATCAGTGAAGAACATCAATTCAAATACTATGGCTAGAGAAAGCCAGATGTAGTACTCATGTAAAAATAATTCAGAGGAGAATTCTGTTCAGATTGTGAAAATGACACTTGCCATAAAGTCTTTACGCATTGTCATAGCAGGATTGAGTTGAAGCCAAACAAGCATCTGATTCTTTCTTTGAATAGCAGTTGATTGACTGCTGTTATAAACCATTTAATGGGACTCATATTCCAAAGACAGCTGAAAGACTGACTGCCTCATTTTAGCATTCTGAGATGTCAGTAATAAGACAAGTTCAAGAAGAGAGATTTAAACAAATGCTTGGAAAAAAAACACTGTCAATATATACTAAATATACTACTAAACAGCTTTTATTTGTAACAAGTTATTTACTAAATTCCTTAATCAGATACATATTCCAAAATATTCTGAAGTATATTTGTGAATAGTGGAGCCTCAATTTCAACCAAATGAAAAATTTTACACATTAAATTATCCTGTAATTTCTCTTTTTCTAAGCATTTGTATGCACATAAATAATATTTGAATGTACAAACATGTACAGAAGAAACTAGGTATACAGATATATACACAGATATAACTATGAGACGTATAACACAAGGTAATAAATATGATAATAGATTTAGATGGACAGATAGATATGTATAAATATAACTCACTTTAATTTTGACTGGTCTGTATTTTGCAATAGGGTTGCCACTAGTTTAAACAGACATCCTACACTTTATTTCCTCTGCACTGCTTTTGATTTATTCTGTAACAGTCTACCTAAGCTAAATCAAGATGGCCCCAAGTGCAAACAATAACATCAACAGCAATCAGCATTTTCAAAGTGCCTGACATGTTTGAAGTATTGTATAAGTTTTTAATCGTAAGTCCTCAAAAGAGTGCTCAAGACCATTGAGCACTTCCAGCAGTAATGCTGTCACACAGAGAAACAAGTTCCCACAAGGTTAAAACCAAGTAGTCACCAAGGCCCTACACAGAATTTTGGAGCCAGCACTAAATCTTAATAGTGGCATACACGTAAAACTAGCCCAAACAAGAGGAATTTAGGAGCAGTAATAACTGTCCATGAACACCCTTCGTCTCCAACATAATGCTGGTCTTATAGCATTAAGAATAAAACAATCCAGATCTTGAAAAGCATCCAAAAAACAGCACATGAAGTACCAAGTATAACCAGGTATAACCTGCCTGTTAACCAAGCATAGTTTTCATTATTAAGAAAAAAACAGTATGTGCTTAGGAAATAATGAGTGTAATGCATTATTCGCATGTATTCCTGTCAATTATAAGCCTTTGAAAGTTGGATCTTTCCATCAAAATTAGCTCACCTAGAAGAGGTGTCTGGATCAGAAGTTTTCCTTTTGTTTTATGTTCATAATAGCTTTAAAGGTTTTGCAGAAATTTGGGATGAACATGGTACCTCCATAAAGTCTTAGTCTTCTTGAGATTTCTTAGTACATAGCAACGTATCTTCATAAGAAACAGAAGTTTTTATCTTTTCAAGATTTCTTAGTCCCTAAGGATGTATCTTTATATCAAACATAAGCTTCGTTCTTTTTGAGATTCCTTATTACTTAAGGATGAAGATGGAGATTTCTTTTAAAACTGTCCACACAAGGAAAGATTCCAGTGAAGATGTTTCTATTCAGCCAGTTGGGATGGCAACAGTCTTGGAAGATTTCCCTGATGTTGCATGTTTTGTTCTTTCTTTCCGAGGATATGATCATTCCTCAGTCACGAATATTTTCATTACGAAGGCTAGAATGCTTTGGAGTGGGAAACATTAGAGCTGCAGAAAAATTTGCTTGTTCGAATGTATTCTGGTCACTTTTTTTGCCTTTTCTTTTTTACATTTCTGCTTATTACCAGAAATCCAGAAAATATTGTAAGGTATATGAGAACATGAGAGCAAATTTATCGTAGTCTTTAAGTCTGCCTTTTGTTGTTGAGGCTCCTTGTAAAAGATTTTTCATGTTTCTTTCCTATTACTGGAGGATCCATACAAGAACAGATGTTCTCTTTTCCTTAAGTAGGTGAAAGTTAAGACTTTGCTTTATTAAAATTTATTAAGACTGTCATCCATATTCTTGTTGAGAAGGAGCTACTGCTCATTAACAACATGCCCTATAGAGTTCTGCTCTATTTCTAAATTTCTATTTCTAAAGAAAAAAGACAACGTTAAGTCAACACATGAACTTCTAGTATGAATTTCAGTGCCACACGTCTTCCAACACCACCACATCCAACCTTTGACATGACTGCAGAAAAAAAAAACTAATCCCCAAACAATAAAACGCAAGCTGTATCAGTACAAAGACGAAAAAATATAGACTGACCTCCAAAGACCATGACCTGTTCCCTGCTATAAACCTGGCTTTTGAGAATCACCTCTAACACGACATATATAAAGAATCAGTCTAATTAGGACAGGCAGAAAAATCAATTACTATGGAAAAACTTTGTATTTTGCTGTATTACTACTTGACCACCTTCCCATGCCATCTGATTTCTTAAAGATCTGCAGGTGCAGGAATGCTATTTTTAAAGATATTCCCAACACATCACACAATACATTCCTGCATTAAAAGGGGTGACTGCATTCAAGAAAAAATCCTCAACATTCTCTAGTTATTCCACTTACAGTGTTTTAACTCATGTTCTTAATATGACCAATAGCAGCCCAAAGATCCACAATCAGTTACTGGGAACCACCCATCACAGAGAGGTTTATTGTACAAGCCATTATCCTATAGTCTCTTAGTCTATAGACCATCCATGTGTACCACCTGAAGCTCCAGCCATACGCGACTTGTGGCAGAAATGAGAAGACAAGCCTAGAATATTAATCATAGGGATGTGAAGCTTCTGTTCAGACAAAGCAGGAGGACATAGCTGTGATTTCTAGCATTGCAATGATCTAGGCAAGGTGTCCATGCAATGTCTAAAGTCTTAACGGTATTCTGAACAGATATTATGAAATCTGCTGTACCACTGAAATTCTCTCTGTATGAGTACAGTCCAAGTAAGGTCATATCTCTGCCAAACCAGAGACATTTCACTTAGCTTTAATCATCTATACTTACTGCGTCTAATCTAACTTAGTCACACAGGCTGTTGTAACAGCCATCAGAGAGATGAGCAGCTCTGGAGAGTGAAAAATCTCACTGATCTTAAACACTCATTTTAGGATGAGAAATGGAACTGGGTTCTGGAGACGGACAGTTGAACGTGAACTGTAGCACTGCACAATGTTCCTGGAGAGCCAGGACTGAAGGACAGCCTTCCATCAGACTCCATGGATGTTACTACAAGAACCATGTAACATACACTCCAGAAAAAAATGGCTTTTCAGACACATAATTTGCAAACAAAACCGATATATTAATAACAGAAAAATTAGGACAGACTTACCAAAAACAATAGAGGACTCACAGTAGTAGTAACCATTTGGCTGCTTTTTTTTCAACATGGAGCAAAGATCTAGGCGGTGCAGGATTTCATCTCCAAAATAATGGCTTTTAAAATCTTCATACAGGCTTGAGTCAATTTTTTTCACCTTAAAATAGCAACATAAAATTCAATTAGGCATTCCACTAGAAGACCTAATTTTCATATTTATTTCCTATGGCTTTAATTTTAAGCACAGGTATACTTAGGATGGAAAACTACTTCAAGGTGCAAAAAGAATACAAAACAGTAATGGGCATGCTACTACAAGGAAGAATCTCAAATGTTTGTCAAGGGCAGTTTTCTGGGCCTTTAGAATCACCAAACAGGAAAATGTTGTTCTATTAAACTAGCACTAGGCTTTTTACCTCAGCAAATCTAAAAACTTACAGTAATTTATAATATCATTACCATTATGTTGTTTTGCATATAAGAAGTGAAACATAAATATCCTACTAGGCTGTTTTCAGAAAACCTCATTTCAGTAGTTATTGTAAGAGTTTAGAGTTTCTCACTCCATTATATTTTCAATAAAAATAGATGATCTCTGTAGAAATCTAATATTTTCTCCTTCAATCTAACTCAAAATAATGCTCTTTGCTTTTTAAAAATCATTACTATATGCTAAGGGATGTCAGCAGTGACCGCTGCCTCCAGCAGCTCCAGCCCAGCCCAGTGGCCCGGGGACACAGGGTCTCTGATGGATGTACCTGCTACTTCCACATCTCAGAGACACATACGCATGCTCAGAGGACATGGTGGCTACACAGGCTGCCACAGACAAGCTGCTGCCTTCAACAGCACCTGCATGCAGGGCTCACACGAGACACAAGTGCAGAGACAGAAGGTCACTGCTGCAGGTGCGCACATCACCCTCTCCAGGTTTACAGACACACACACATTTGTGCACTCCCCAAGCACTGTCATGGCCCCTCTGCCTGGCTGGCACCCCAGCCCAGCTCCCAGGCCCCCCCAACCACCCCATGGGCATCCCAACTGCTGACTGGTCCAGCTTAAGCTTTGGTAGTAAACACCTGCAGCCCTCATTTACACACAGTTTGGGAAAGATCCAGACATTTGCCCCCAACAGCCAGCACCCAGTACACCAGCTCAGACAAGTGCACCCACCAGCCCCGTTTTACACACAACTGGCAGCTTTTGCACCCCATTCTGTCCACTCCTCCCCTGTTCTTCCCCATCCCCTTCCACTGCACATCTCCCATCCATTTGCGCAGTCTCCTCTGCCCCAACAGCCCGGACTCTCAGCTTTACATCCCCAACAGCTGCAAAGTCCCAGTTTGCCTGAGGTTTCTTGACAGCCCATCAATTAGTGTGACTGATGAGGTTTGTTTCTTGGTTTTTGTCTGCTATATTTGACAGGCTTGTGGCTCTATATATTTTGTTTATGGCTTCCGCCTTTCCCTTACCATCTCATTTGACAAGGTCCTCAAGCAGATATTCTTACTGAAATAAACATCCCCACACTCCACGTGCCCTTATCAGCCTCTTGCCACTGCCTCCCTTATCATATGTTGGTCAGGTTTGTGTCTCTCTAAGTGTTGTTTCAGGCTTCCTCCTTTTTTTATTATCCCCTTCTGCACTGAAAAGATCCCTCACCAGACACCCTAAAGGGGCCAGGGGCTGCTTCCTTCCTCACACACTTAGACTGTATCTCTTCAACTGAGCACCATGCTCATGCTTTTCCTGTGATGCTTCATTTATAGTTACTCATATGCAAGATGAGCTCAGTGTTGGTATGTCTACTGAGCTTTTACTTAAGTACAAAATTATTGATTTCAAAAGCACTTTGCTTGAGTAAGTACCTGCACATTTGGTTCTCTAAAGTCTAATTTAGTGAAGGCCAGAAATGTCTTTCCATTTCCTTAATCTCTGAAACGATGACATCTAGTGGTGGACACTTTTCATTTCAGGTATGTGACCTCCTTGGGAGACTTCATTTGTTCCAGTTTCACTGTCATTATTTAAAATTTGATATTCCAAAGCTCGATTAGTCCTTATGTACTAAGGTTATTTTGAAATTAAAACACCATTCTCTGCTTTTTGGCTGACAGTTCTTTGAAATATATTTAGACATCAATCAGTATTTTAAAAAAGACCTTTTCAACCAGGAGAACACTTGTCAAAATGTGAAGCCTTGAGTACTCATGGAACAAAACGAGGAAAATATCAAAATCACCACTTCATGCTCCAATAAAGAAATAGAATTTTCAAAAGGCTGGGATGTTGCTTGTCAAAAACAGATCAGTAAGGTGTGAATCAAATGTTGAATGCTCAGGATTTGAGTTATGCTTGTGATGTACTACTGAAAGATATTTGGAAAAGGAGCCATGGGAAAACTGATATTTTTAGTAACTTGTAGCAATCTCTGGAGCGCTCTTTGTATTGAGATGTGAAAAGATGAAACAATACAGGTGCATGGGAAGGTCACGGTTCATTTCTTAATTGAAAGGGTCTGGAACAGTAGAGATGAAAGAGAGGAGTTATTTCCACATAGGAAAGTTACAGATGCTGATTACAAAGATATTATATAATTGGGAGAGAGTGAGAAACAAGAGTTCCTCAGAGGCCATTTTGAAGTGTTTGATGCTCGGAAAGAGGAAGACACCTGCCTCTTGAGGAATCATTCTTACGAATGAATGGGACATGGCTGTATAATGGAGAGGCATTGCAAGTGCAGCTTTCGCAAGACTGGCAGGGCACCATGCAGAAAGCATTTGGGAGCCCTGTCACATCTGTTAGGTCTCTGTGCCTCCTCTGTATGCAGGTGGGAAAGTGCAGCCTGCCACCCCCAGGCTGCAGTTAAACCCCCTAGGTGGCTGGAGTCCCCGTGGCTGCTGTCAGCAGGCAGCATTTGCCCCAACACCCTGCCCAAGCAGCTCCAGCTTCCATGTACCAGACCCCACAGCCAAAACACCCAGCTCCCATCATCACACGTCCAGCTCTCTGAAGGCGAGGGCTGCACATGAAGATTCATTTACAGCTGCTCGAAATAGCTCATTAAGTGAACTGCAGAAGCCGCAATGTGCGAAAGAGGCGAGCTGTGGGGAGCCTGGCAGCCTGTATCATGGGTCCTGCTGGAGCACCAAAAGGCAGTGCAGGGGCAGGTCATGAAGATGCCACATGGGAGCAGATGCTTGGCATCCCTTGCCAGCCAGAGGGCTGGGCTGCTCGGGGGGCTCCTTCCAGCCGCCTCCTGTCCCTCCCTCTCAGCGCGGCTCTCCGAGGAAGCCGGGGAGGGAGGTAGCAAGCCGCCGCTGGGCACGGAACAGGGGCCTGGGGGAGAAGCTTGAGCCCCGAGGAGAGGATAGCTCCCATTCCGCCGGGAAGGCGTCAGTAAGGTTGAAGTTCCATTCCCCGCACGGCTGCAGGCACTTGCTGCGGGGAGAGGACGGCGGTGAACCCCGGCTGCGGGGGCACCTGGGGCTGGTTAGGGGCGGCGCGGCGGGGGCCGGATGGCGGCCGCGGCGCCACAGTGCGGCGCCCTCCTGACAGGACCCGGCGGCGGGGCGGGCTGAGCGCAGGGAGCGCGGAGCACCTGGCGGAGGAGGGGAAAGGGGGACAAAATACAGTTTTTGGGCTGCAAGAAGACGCGGACAGCCGGGACGAGCTGCCCGTCTGTGGTGAGGAGAGTGAGTAAGGGGGAAGAATGGGAGAGGGTTGGAAGTGGGTTGCTGACAGCGACTGTGGACTCTGTAGATGAAACTGTTTGCTAGGGCTGATCCCTGCAGCACTGTGTTATGTACTGGTATAGAAATCGGCACTGTGTGACGGTGCTGGGGTAGGACCCTGAAACGATGAGCAATTTATGGGGCTGCATCGTTGTGAGGATCTGTGGTCAGTGTACATGGGTGTCCCACACCTCTGCATGAGGGTGATTTTGTACATGTATGTACATGTGTATGTACATATGTATGTACATTACTGTACTGATGGGTATTTGGGCATACCTATATGCTTACTTAAATAAAAGATACAAAGGAAAACTGTAAAACTATTCCAACATTGCTGGTAGTTAGCTCAGTTATACCTTGTGTGGAAACAAGATGGCGGCTGTAGTTACCGGCTCCATCTTTTCCCTTAAACATGTAACGTCTGTCTTGAACTCCTGGTGGTATCTTAGTTTCCCCAGAGTTGGAAGAATGAGTGTTAACCTGCTCTTATAAATTACAGTTACTTCTCAGAACTTTTTTGATGAATAAAAATATCTTTCTCCAACAGAATGAGTGCCACATCAGTCATGGGTTGTGCCTTGCCACCACCACTTGGGCCCGAACAAGAGGACCAAGAGGGCTCTGAGACACACATGTCTGTTTTGTGGTATGCAGGGCAGCTTGCAATTACTTACTATGATACAGAAGATTGCTCAGTTTACTTCATGCCTGACACACCTGATAACGAAGACCTCAAGCTACTGCATAAAGCGATTGGGGAAATTAATCCTCAATGCGTAGTGACCAGTGCAAAACAGGACCAGAATATTGCCAAATTCTTGGCCAACCTAACAGCTACTGCTGGTGACAACAATACCAGAAAACCAGAAATTGTTCTGTTTCCTAACATAGATTTTGGGCTAGAAGTCAGCAAGCAACGTATCCTATCTAGGCAATTTCCATTTATCCCGTCTCATATGACTGCAACAGAGAAAATTCTCTACTTGTCCTCAGTCATCCCTTTTGAGAGCCCACTCATGATACGAGCCCTAGGGGGACTCCTTAAGTTCCTAGACCGGAGAAGGGTTGGAGTTGAGCTTGAAGAAAGCGCTATTGCTGTTCCTATTTTGGCATTTAAAAAGTTTGTGCTGACAGATATTGTGAGTATGGACCAAGACACTTACTGTGTCCTGCAGATATTTAAAAGTGATATCCATCCTTCCGTGTACAAGCTGTCCAGTGGATTAAAAGAAGGATTCAGTTTATATGGAATTTTAAACCGTTGCAGGTGCAAATGGGGAGAAAAACTGCTGAGGCTCTGGCTCACAAGACCTACTCGAAACCTGACAGAGCTGAACAAAAGGCTAGATGTTATCCACTTCTTTCTGCTGGCTCAGAACCATGAAACAGTCCTCACTCTTCAAGGTTGCCTCAAGAATATTAAAAATGTGCCTCTTATTCTAAAGAGAATGACTCTTTCCAACACAAAAGTTAGTGACTGGCAAGCACTCTATAAGACAGCGTACAGTGCAGTGTGCCTTAGAGACACATGTCGTTCTCTGCCCAGCACTATTGAACTCTTTCACACTATTTCACGTGTCTTCACTGATGATCTGCACTACATTGCTACTCTAATCAGCAAAGTGGTAGACTTTGAAGGCAGCATCTCAGAGAACCGCTTCACTGTTAAACCCAATGTGGATCCCACCATTGATGAGAAGAAACGAAAGCTGATGGGACTGTCAGACTTCCTTACAGAAGTTGCACGAAAAGAACTGGAGACCTTGGACAACCACATTCCCTCCTGTTGTGTGATCTACATTCCTTTGATCGGGTTCCTTCTCTCCATTCCACGGCTACCAACTATGGTGGACAAGAGTGACTTTGAAATTGAAGGCTTGGACTTCATGTTCTTATCAGAGGATAAACTGCACTACAGAAGCGCTAGGACTAAGGAGCTAGACAGCCTCCTGGGCGACTTGCACTGTGAGATCAGAGACCAGGAAACACTTATTATGCACCAGCTGCAGACCAAGATCTTGGAGAAGTCTGAAGTGCTTATCAGTGTGATTGAGTATACTGCACACCTAGATGTGCTGCTGGCTTTGGCAGTGATGGCCCGGGAGAATGCCTACTGCCGGCCACGCTTTACTCACCGCCATGGCTTCCACATCAAGGATGGAAGACATCCACTCATGGAACTATGTGCAAAGACTTTTGTGGCCAATCCTGTGAACAGTGGTGAAGCTACCAGACGAATAAAGATCATCACAGGGCCCAACTCATCTGGAAAGAGCATCTACTTAAAGCAAGTAGGTCTTATTGTATTCATGGCTCTAATCGGCAGTTATGTCCCTGCAGCAGAGGCAGAGATTGGCGTAATTGATGGGATTTACACAAGAATCCACAGTAGGGAATCTGTTTCTGTAGGGCTCTCTACTTTCATGATTGATCTTAACCAGGTTGCCAAGGCAGTAAACAATGCCACAGAGAGGTCCTTGGTACTTATTGATGAGTTTGGTAAAGGGACGAACACGCTGGATGGCTTGTCCCTTCTGGCTGCTGTCTTGAGGTACTGGATCAGTCAAGGAACCCAGTGTCCACAGGTCTTTGTCTCCACTAATTTTCACAGTTTAATGCAGCTAGGACTCCTGCCTGACACACCTCTACTGGAGTACCTGACCATGGAGACCCACCAAGATGGAGACGAGTTGATATTTTTCTATCAGATCAAGCAGGGCATGTCCACTGTTAGTCATGCTGCCAACATCGCTGCATTAGCAGGAATGCCAGCCAAAATTATTGAAAGAGGAGTGGAAGTGTCAGAATTGCTTCGCAATGGAAAGGCTATCAAACGTATTGATCATCCTTCAAAAGGAGATCGGATGGAAAAATCCAGGTCTGTTGTGGAAAAGTTTCTTCGCCTGGACCTTGATGATCCCCATGTGGACTTAGAAGAGTTCATGCGTAAAGAGGTGCTGCCTTTGGCAGCCTCGGTCCTGTAACAGGGCATATGTGTAAAGGCACAGATTACCTCGCATCTACCGTGTTCAGTAGGACACTTTGGTAATTTAAAAACTGATCATTATGACTAGCACCTCACAGTACATTTAGCTTTTAACAAACTGTCTGTAGTGTATGTCCTTTCCTCCTCTTCTTGTTTAAAACAAATACTTTAGTTACATATCTCTGCAATATGGTGTATGATATGAAAGCAGTAAGACTGAAAGAAGAGAATTCAAGAACCTCTTCCAGCTGTTGGGTCACCCTGTTTGTGCATTTTCTACCCCTGTTGTTAGATCTTCAGATTAAAAAAATTCTGTAGAAAAATCACAAAACATTTCTGCTGGTTTCATAAGACTGTGAAAACAAAGTGTCTATTGTTTCATGTTGTGCCAAAGTGATTGTTTCAGCCATTTTAGGGTCAGCATCAAAGATTCCAAGTAAGTATGTGTCTCAGACTCCCAAATCAACAAGTAACAGTTGTCACAATACAAACCGCTGATGTAGAGGATGATAAATTGAAATACAGAGGGATTTAATGAGCTCTGCAGCTTGTCTTCTACCACCATTTCTGTCCAAAATGCCAGAGATCCCAGGAATGATCATACAAAGAATGCTGGAGGTCAGAATCAGTGGGGACTGATCAACAGAGGAAATGCCTTGGTTCTACTGAGAATCACTCTCTTCTCATAAGGTTCTATATGGTACAACTACGTATCTATGCCATATGGGTATAAATAAAATTACAAATCTAGGAAACATATAACTATACTAGGGATGTAAGACAGAAATTCACATTTTATATTCTATTTTTGAGTATTGAGTAAAACTTAAAAGGAGCAATACCAGAAGGGGAGGATTCCCTTTCACTTCTCATGTCACACAGTATCTTCACTGAACACGGTATTTGATGTATGTATATGCAACAAAAATTCATTAACAAAGAAACAGAAGACATGATATGTAAGTACCATAGAAGTAATAAATAACCTCTCCTCCAACAAGATAAGTGCTTGAGATTCCTTATCTAAGTAAGATAGAAGAGAGATGATAGCTTATTTTCTGACTGTGAAAACTTGCTGTAACTGCTTACAGTATGGATAAAAAGAGACATCAGCAGATACACTACATCTCTCTTCAGCTATATTTGATTTCAAGAAGACAAAATATTAATGTGATATAAAATGAGAGAAAATTTACATGAGAAAAAAGTAATTATCACTTTAAGTATCTTATCTGATAGGTCTAGCTGAAGATAGCAAAAAGATCAATGTGAGTGCACATCAAAAAGATCTGAAGTTGGAGACACTGCTTTGGGTTTAATTCAGTGTGGAATTTTCTCCTTTATGATGAAGGAATTACTATTACAAAATAAGTACCTTATGTTATCTCTATATGACACTAGGACAGTGGCAAAAGTTTTAACATAATTTACATTCAAAATACAAGAATGAATTACTGAATCGTGCAGTTTTACTATTTCCAGTGCAGTCATAATAATACAGTCTGCAAAATAATATCCAGCATCTTGACAATGTTACCATTGAAGCTGACCAGCAACAGTGAATCAGGCCTTGTACAACATTTGGAAGTGTTGAAAGTACAAATGGATTATTCTCATTGATACATTCTCTTTTACTAATTATACATAGAGCATTCTAAAGATATACTATACAGAAAATTTCATATATTAAATATTAATAAACTATATTTTTGGCTTTTTTTCTTGTCAACCACTGTCTAGGCTAAGGATATGCCCCTTACTAATTAAGCAGATGCCATCAGAGCAAGCTAGCTGTCAGTCATCTTCTGCTCATGAAATCCATTTCCCAGCATTTGCAGTTCTGGCAGCACTAGGTATCGAAGGATCTCCAAATGTCATGCATCATTTATCAAGTGTGCTTCACAACATGCCCTGAAATAACCAGCAGTCTGGATGAATGAAAAACAAGGGGATTGTGACTGACCTGTGGCAACACAGGAGGCTCGTGAGGGAAGCAGGAATAGAAATGTTCAAGTGCAAAATGCCAGTTGCTTCTTTCATTGTTTCACTGTTCTTTGTATAGAAGATAACGATAGTAACCCAAGATTCTTATCATGCCAACAATCAATTGTGGAAATAGTTAAACATGTGCAAGTAACTCATATCCCTTTACCTCCTTCTGCAAGGACACTGAGAGGCACACTGGACCTCCATATTTGGGGAAGTTTTCAGTTGCACATTTGATCTCAGAATTATCCAAATAAGCATGAAGAAGGAGTTACTCCCACTTCTGAGTAGGGAAGTTCTTTAACCTGAGAAGCCAAAGGGGGTATAGTAATCCAGATAGCTCTCTTATGACCCATTTTATCTCACATTTTAATCCTTTATTAATGTCTGTTTCCAAGTTTTTTGCATTTGCTATTTTTAGCTTAATGCTGTGCCTTCGAAGTGGAAAGCTCATTTCTTGAGATCTTTACTGATTTTGAGTTCTCAAACTCATTGCTATGTAAATATCAGCAACAACTCAGGAAAGTGAAAATCTTTTCAGAATATACACATTTCAAAGATGTCTGTAGCTATATTAAGGTTTGAAAAACAGATGGGTTTTTTTTCCCAAAAAGATAATTTTGGTGAGGACATCATGACATTATGAGGGGAGCAGCTTAGCAGCGTATTGCTTCAAATAAGAAAACTGAGACTTAAAAAAAATAATATAGTTATAAAGCTTTAGCTGTAAACTGTACTTGACAACTTCAGTTGTATTGCTTTTCTAAATGCATTCTCATGTAATCTTCATCCACTCCCCATTGCTTGGTTCTCATACTGTTGTATGATCTGAAAATGCGATTAAACATTATATTAAAATGTATTGCAAAAGTTATTCCTTTTATGTTTCATATTTTTATGTATTGTTTTCAGTAAATGCATGAAGCTATCTCCCTAAATGCATGAACATAATGAAACAAAAAATTATAGTAAAGACCAATGCTTATGCCCGACAGTGGATTGACAGAGAAAAATTCTTGTTTAAATAATTTACAGATTTTTAATACATAATATCTTTCTATACAGTGTATCTTTACAATACCACATGCATTATCTAGCATTATGGAGGACTAAGGAAGATGATTTGGAATGACATTGACCTGGTTCTGTCAGCAGCAGTGAATATCAGAACACAGAAAGTAATGCATCCTGGCTAGCAGCAGTTCGTGCAAGGTAGACCAATGTAAACAAAACAAACAGCCAAAAACCAACCAAAATCCTGAATGGCAAAAACCTCACCCTGATTGTCTTGGATGTTTTAAACAAACAGTTAAATTACTGAACAGTTGATATTCTAGAACAGCTATGGATTTTTAAAATTAGTGTTTAAAAAAACAACTGTTAATACAAGCAAAAGCTTATGTGAGCTTACAAATTTAACAGCTGTAATACAACACCTACAACCTGCAGACAAGTTCTTGTTTCTGTTTCAGAGCATGTATATGTGCCCTTGAAGTTTCTTGATGTATCTCAGATCTCACTGCCTTCTTCCAACTGGTTTCACAACACTACTTAATTAAAAGATACACTTTTGGCATTTTTTAGAGTTATTTCTAATTAATTTTTAATGTATTTTTCTTTAATGCCTACTATTAAGGAAAAATCAACTTAAAATATTTATATTAAGTACTTTAATTCTTATTTAAAATATCTTTTTCTTCTGAAAATTATTTTGCTGGTCAATGTTAAAGGATCACATAAAACATTCTATGCAAAGTTAGCAAAAGAAATTTATGGAGGCATACCTTATGTTAAATAATACAATATTACTGTTAAATTAGTATGAAATAAAAAGCTAGATATACTAGTATTGCTTCTGTATGTTTATCACCACAGTTTTAAACTATTTTTATGTATTTGCAGTTTTTGTCAAAAAAGCTAATAAATAAGCAAGAAATAACTGCCAGCATGGGAGAATACAGAAGATGTGTTTCATCACTACTCTGAAATTCACCAAAGCAGATTCAATAGAGGGAACTGACAGTCTGCATAATCATGCATAATCCAAACATAAACACTGTTTACTTGCTTATTTTCTTCTATACAGTAACAAAACAAAACTATCCAAACAAACTACATGCATATAATCTACATCCTAATAATAATTCTGTGATTTTGGACAAGTACTTTCATCCTGTGGTCTTGCCTAGTTCCACGAAAGAAAATAGACCATGATATTACTGTACTGAGAATATCAAGGATCGTAACTTAAAGTACAGTACAGGTCTCCTGTTTATATGGTATATGTACTAATTATTTCTTTAAAAAATCAGTCTTTTCAAGTCTTACCTCTTCAGCTGCTTACAAAGTAGAAAGTATGATGCTACAGCAGAAGCAACTCCTTTTTTGATCTCCACATTAAACTTTCCAGGTTGCTGCTGAGCTATGTGAAATGTGAGCTCACCTGCTTACGTAGCTGTGTTGATTTTGACAACTTCATGAAGGTCAAATGTGGTTTAAACGCTCTTTCTTCCCCTGTCAAAATGCCCTTTTCTTGAAATATCTTCTTCATAGTATCTAAGGGGTGAGAAACAATGTAGAGGTACAAAGATATTACATGATAGAATGCTTAAAAACGAGCTTTCTACTGTAATATGAGTCACACCCCTCCACATGGAAAAGACGAGATGATGAGTGCCAAAGAGCAGGGAGATTTCTAGGTAACTTCAAAGGTACATAGTGAAAATAGTGTGAAAATAGTCTTACATTTGCAGTTAATATGGGTCACAAAATTTGCTTTACTAAAATACCAGCAATTAGAAAGCTGTCCATGATGTCCGCTCTTGCTGTCAAAATAGGAACTTGACATTGAAACTGTTCAGGAGTTACTCTCACTGGAAGAGTTCTGGAAACTTCAGGAAAACTCGGAGTATATAACAGAATTGTGTCCCTTCAAAAACACTATTCTGCAATGAGTTCTATTACCCGTATTTGGGTAATCTCCCACCCAGACCAAAGGAAATCTGAAATTGAAAGCTGTAAATTCTGGCACTAGATTTACATGGCAGAATTAGAGAAAACATCAGGAATGCTGGTGATTTTGGTTTGTTTTTTTCAAGCTTCACTGTTGCATTTTAATTTCCTGTTGTTAATGTAAACTTTTATCTGTCTACAGCCCAGGCCAAAGCAACTCTACTACACTGACCTAGTTCAGTATTTCCCAACTCAACTGCCCGATATAATGTTTCATTTATTGGAAATAAATTTCAGTATAACTTTTGAATTATGTTCCATATTTCTTTTAGCTGAAATACTTTAAATAAAAAATCTCTGTTGTAATTTTGAAAAAATCCATTTAGATAAAATTGACAAAAACTGTAGCAAAAATACCAGTAAGTAGAATATTTCTATTACTGAAAAACAGGCAAACTGCAAAATCTTTTCTTTTTCTTTGCAAATACAACTTGCAATTCTTCACTAGGTGTAGGTCTAACTGACCATACTACCCTTGAACCAAAATCAAAATAGGTGAAAAAGAAATAAATCAGTTCTATCACACGAATTTAATCAATCCATACAACAACCATGTATTTGCATTTAGTTTTAATATTTTTTGGCTTGATAGTTCAGCTGTAACAGAAAGATCCAGTGGTTTATTCTCCCACCTGGAAAAAAATGCATTACACTGAGGAACACCTTAAGTGAGCTACTTTGAAATCACACTTATGAAGAGATTTTACAAGTTTATGTGTTATTTTGTCAACAGACAAGTTCTAGAAGAAGCTCCGACTATGCATATGGGCCCTAGCGAGCAAAATTCACTTCTCTTTCTCTGCTGCCTATTATTTATAACCTTAGGCTCCACAGTCTATGCAACTAAAGTTGGGATTTTTAAAGAAGCCAAGGAAATCAAAGACCCAAATGTCATCTCTTAAATAGGCCCACTTGAAATTCTCTTTCAGCTTTCACTCCTCACCTATACGATGCTGATGCATTTTACGAAAAAGAATTAGCCCAGCTAATTATTCTAACTCAGCAGATGCTGAAAGGACAACTGGATTAAAACCTGTGAGGCATTTACATAATGGTAATAGGGGTCATATTACTATGGCAGATGCTTACCTATGTATCTAAATCTATACATCTATATATCTAGATCTATAGGTCCACTATATATCTACAGCTATGTATCTGTACACAAGTACAGCTTACCTACTTATATTATTTTAAATTGTGTCTGCAGGAAATATTTCTAAATTTGCACTGAATCTCCAGTAAGCTGTTGTGCAGCTTTTCACACAAATGCTGCTGAACAACAGATTAACATATCAAACCAGAAGACGACAAATAGATGTTTGCTACTTCTTCAAACTGAGATATAGAAGTTCAAATCAAGGCATTTAGTCATAGTGTGCATGTATTTCCATGCATCCAATGGCTTGCTTATTTTCTGATGTTAGTAAGGTAATAAAATGTTACATTTATTTAAAACTGAAATTATCTGTAACAAAGCCATTTTCTGGTTCCTTTGTTTGGTTCTCTGAACTGCATCGTTTGGGGACTCCTTGACTTTTTGATGTTCCAGCCAAAAAATTAGTCTTATCAAAACCAGGTTTACGCTACCTTGTGATACTGTGAATCAGTCTTGTGGATTGTAGTCTTTTTTCTCCCCTAAAAGCTCAAATTCTTTCTGGCTACATGTCTTATGCCAAGCAGTGCCTTGTCTCCCACTCTGCAATTCAGGTCTGTACTGGTGAAGATGTGTGCCTCGAAGGGTGTCCCCCTGTATGGGAATTCTTGAAGAATGGCAAGGAGGAGAAATGTAAACATGCTCAAGTGACTTGCAGCTGGGGTACAGTGAAAACACATACATCACACTAATTGTTTTACTGACCTTGTGTGCTTGACAAGTAGAACCTCTGTGTTAGATAACATAGGCCTGTGAGAAACTCTAAGGCACCTTATCATTATGGCCAAGATTCCTGCTTTGTTGTGAGAAAGAGCAAAAGGGTGTGCTTGCTTGGAGCCTTGAAATACAGGCAAACACAGCAGGCCCAGTGGTCTTCTTCCAGGGCTGAATTCTGCAGCGCCTGCATCCCTGCTTGTGTCACCTCTGCCTGGGAGCTTAGGTGCTGCTTTGGAGACCCCTGGTAGCGAGGTAACTAAAAGAAATTTGCTGTTTCCAATTGCACACTTGGCCTCTAGCCCTTCTTGCAACGTGCCTGCACCAGTGCTCACACCCCCTATCTCCAGTAAGAGCTTAGTGTCAGACCAGCGGTTTGCCAAGGTACATCTGATCACAGGATTTTAAACCCAGTGTTTCCAACATGGTAGACTGATCATGAGGCACTATAAATGTGTGTGTCTCACTGTCCCACACACTTTAGGCTGCTGAACAGCAACCATGTGGCCTGTGTGTCTTCATTTGGTGCTAAATAGCTTTGTTCAATATCTGCTTCTATTTATCTTTCCAAATTCATCTTTTTTCATACCTGGTAACTCTAATCCAGAAAAAACATAATGAAAAAAATGGGTCAGAGGAAAGAAAGCACAACTTCAGTGAGTGATGGAAGTTTTATATTCAATAGATTTTCGTGTGTATGTGTGTGTGTCCATACATGTTCTCATGGTGATCAGACTTCTCACACAGCTTTGTCACGGCATAGACTATTATTAAACATCACAGGCTCAAGAGATTGGCCACACTTGCTGGTGCTACACATAGCCCCAGTTTTGCAGTATTTGACACTTAGGGACTAAGCGTGACATTTTACTGGTTAGGGTGAGTTACAAACATAATTGGCACAATGTTTCCTTCTTCAAAGATAATGAAAATAGAACAAAATCTGAGTAGATGGATGGGAAAAATAAACAAAGGGAAATGTTTTCCTGAGAGTACAGGAAGATTAAAAGATAATGTAATGCTTTAATATCCACGCAGCTCTTCAAAGAAGTGCCCACAAGAAAGATTTTAAAAGAAATGGGGAAGGAAGCACGGATGCCGTGGGCAAGACAAAGTTCCAGGCTTATGGGACAGCATGAAAGTGGATTTGAAGGTTAAGCAAATATACAAAGGTTAAAGTTTATGATGGGGATTGCCTGAACTGAAAGAAATTAGAGGCCAGTGACAAGGATGGTATGACAGACAATGTCCACGGGTGAGGATCTGCCATCTTTCCCCCAGACATTAACATTAATAGCTAGACTGAAAAATCAAACAAGATCTGTGTTTTCCCTCATTAGAATCACAGAATGGTTTTGGTTGGAAGGGACCTTCAAAGCTCATCTAGTCCAACCCCCATGCAATGAGCAGGGACATCTTCAACTAGATCAGGTTGCTCAAAGCCCTGTCCAGCCTGGCCTTGAATGTCTCCAAGGATGGGGCATCAACCACCTCTCTGGGCATTCTATCCTGAATATCCCCTCTATTAGCTTAAAACCATTATCCCTTGTCCTGTCGCAAAAGGTCCTGCTATAATGTCTCTCTCCATCTTTCTTATAGGCCCCTTTTAAGTACTGAAAGGCAGCAACAAAGTCTCCCCAGAGCCTTCTCTTCTCCAGGCTGAACAGCCCCAACTCTCTCCACCTTTCCTCACAGGAGAGCTGTTCCAATCCTCTGATCATTTTTGTGGCTGAAAAATGTTGGCCAGTTTCAGGTTGACCAATCTTTGCAGCTTCAAAGCATACCCTAAAAAAGTTAAGGCTATTTTTACAAGCGCCATTACTTCCTGGAACAAATTTCTGGACAGCTTTCAGACCATCTTTCATGCAATTTTAAGTACTCTGCAATACCATTTTGTACCTTATTTTTGCAATGTCAAAATTACTGAATAACATTTGCCTCTCTTATATTGGCTGTGGCTGAATCCATTAGACAACTGATTCCCCATAATTAGACTTGAAATGTGATATATGAAACTTACTCAGAACTGCTATATACTGGAAAGGCTCAAAAATTCAACAGCTAGATCAATACAGAATGATTAGCAGAGAAATTGCACATTAAGCCTTATTCCCTCGTACAAATAGTCATCATCTTTTTTGTGATTTCATTAGATATGATTGTTACAGATCTACATTTTCTTCCAGCCTATGAATTTCTGCTTTTCTCTAAACCATGTTCCCTCAATTAAACGCTTCAGAATTTAGAAACAATGTTCTCTCTCTTAATTGAAATTTTCTTTTACTTCACAATTGGAGATGAAGAAAAGCTATGCACAGATAACTTACAATTATAACTATCACATTAACTCATGTTAAATTTTTAAGTTGTTAGGGTTTTTGTATGAGTATTCTGTTGGCTATCAGCACAAGTTTGGGGTTTACAAAGATGGTCTTCTGGTCATCCTTCCTTTCCTAATAGCACTGAGAATAGTGCACTTGCAAAGCCTTACAAGGCCTAATTTCCAAGCCAATGAAGAACTCAAAGCCATCCGTTTCAGATGCTAATATTTATCATGACCTCAACTACACGTCACCAGAGGCGAGTACCACAAATTAAAAAAAAATATTTAACATATCACATTATGCTTGGAATATATAATCAAAGGCTGCATCAAGCACCAAATTCTCTACCACCCTACTGTTCAGACCATCATGAAGGACAGCATCAGCCTGAGGAGTGTCCCTGGCTGCTGCCTGACAAAAACCACTGACTCCTGAACACCTCAGCAATCCCCAACCTCTGTTGAAAAAAAAAAGGTGGCTAAATCAGGCTCAGTCACTACCACTGTGCTGGTGATTTTTATCTCCAGGATGTAAGAAAAGGCCTTACTTCTCATCTCTCCATAAGAGGCTATTTTTTTCTTCCCATCAGTACTAGCATTTCCCTGCTAATAGTCAGCTTAACATTGTGATAAAAGGTAAACCAGAGCCAAGCCATTTTCCCAATGGCTCTTCCACTGCTACCTGGTTATATATTACTTAGGCTTTTCTACAGGGAATTGTCACTGTACCACGCCACCATCATATACCAGCGAGCTAGATGGTTATTTCAAACATGTATCAGCAGTATGTGTGGGTTGTTATGTTTCTCTCCATCACAATACACGTGTATAGAAGAAAGGTGGGCTCGTTCATGAAGTAGGATCCAAGAAGCAGCTGGACAAACCAATCCCCACTTTGTGCACAGATGCTAATGTGTAATGTAAGCCTTACAAGACAAACAATGATAATGTGAAGGCTCAAAGCACTAGACTGAAACTTAGGTAGGACTTCTTGATGAAACTTGCTTCTTTTACTGGATTTAATCTACGCAAATATTTCCTAAAAGTTTGTTACGATCTCAGAAAGAAGTGGGTGAGAATACCTTCTTTTAAACCACAAAAAAGCATACCTTAATGCTTCATGTTAATGAGGTATTTATCAGTTATTGTTATTCAGTGTTTGGAAGCACAATATGAAGAAGAATGTAAATGAAAATCTAAAAGCATTTGCTGTCTTTGCTTTCAAAGAAGCAAACTTTGCATTTTTAGGGCTAAGGAACAAATGTGGAGGTTATTAATGGGTGTTTTAGAGGATCAGAGGCAAGCAATATAGTGATCAGCATGCCCGGTTTCATTAAATAATACAACAGTGCTCAGTTGCCATTAACCACATCATCACATACGTTCTGTACAGAGGGATGTTAACAAAAACTTCTCATAATAAACAATCAAGAAGAAAATAAATGGCAGATTCAGAGCCAGGCATGCACATGGTTAATTTGTTTTATATATTTCACATAAAACTACAATAAGAATAAAAACCACAATAAATATTGAGGTGCAGAGATAAAATGCCATGACAAACTGAAGATGTTTCAGGCTCCCTGCTAATTGAATAAATTCCTTGCAACAATTTAAAACTTTGCTTCCAGTTCTACCTGACTACACAACAGTAAATTAGAGATTACGTGGTCTGTAAATGCCCAAATCCTCCCAAAAGATTTACTTTCTCCTTGCCTTAAAAACAGATCTTCTACTTACTCCTGCTACCTCAACTTCCTTTCTCTTAAACCATTACTCTTCCCCTTGTATCTGCCCTCTCTGTACCTTGCTTAAAATGCCATTATACAGTCAAATCGCATTTTTCTTAGTAAATTGAAAAGATTCTTTCTGACTCTTTCCACACAGTTCATCAAAAATTTCAGACCCTGCGTGAAGAGCAGTGGAGTCAAAGGGCAGGAGGGGCATGGCAATACAGCACTCCAAAGCCAGGCCCAGGCCCAGGCCCAGGCCCCTGTCCCAGCCTACTGCTCTTGTGTATCTGCTTCAGTCGCTTCTACTTGGCATGTGACACACAAAAAAGTGAGCTACAAGATTTCACAATAGCATGGCATTTGATATTCACATGCAACTAACAAAACGTTGAGCTCTAGAGCAAACGGTACTTCGTAAGTATTACCTGTTGAAAGCACAAACTCTAAACTAACTGGTGTTATACTAGGCTATAATAGTGACTGTTCATTTTCACTAAAATGTCTGCCCCTGTTGTCAGAATTTGTCTAGTCAAGGAGCCTAAAACAAAGAAAACTGTTAGCACAGAGCTGAATTAGAAAAGGTTGCATGCAGAAAACTTTGTAATATCAAAAGGCATGAACAGTGCTCGTGTCTATTGGAATCAGTCTATGTCATTAAGTGCCATCAGCAGGTTGGTGTCTGGGCTCTTGTAATGAAACCAACAAAAGAATTGTTGGGGTTTTTTTCTGCTGGTTATATTCATCAAACAATACAGCATATATGTATTTGCTGACATAGATAATTATATTCTTGAGACAGCAGAACATTGCCACTTTCAACTTCGGAGCATTAGTAGGAACTGTAACTAATGGCGCATGGACTAGAAGAAAATCTAACGTGTCACAGCAGAACGTTTTCAATGCAACTGTTACGGATTTGCACTAGCGGCTTTTTGTTCACTTCGTACAAATCAGTTGTTTTAATGTTCCAAGAGTTTTGAGTTCTCAATTTTTCCATCATGTGAATTGACTTGAGAATAACTGACATGAGGCAAAATTCATTTATCTTAGCTTCAGCCATCTGGAACTAAAGGGAACTAAATTAACTGAATTAAACTATTTCCCTAGGCTCTCTGAATTCAGGGCAATGTAACTCATCCTAAAACAGACGTCAAATGTGTGGTTTCATAATCTTTAAAGAAGTTCATAAACCACCATCCTTGCCAAAACAGACTGTTCCTCTCCAGCCCTGTACCTGCCACTGCTCCTATTTTCTGTGCAGACAGTCCTATAGCTCTACAGTAAACTGCACTGGCAAACTGCGTAGGTTAAAAATTAGCTGGCAAAGGTAAAAACTTAATTTCACAACAGCAGAAGTCACCATGTGGCTGCACAAATACCCAGCACAACAAGTGGGGCCAGACTGCTTTGCTATGGTGGCAATGCCAGCTGATGCTCGAGTAAAGCTGTAATATACCTAGAGAAGAAGATGGGCAGTATGACTCACTCACCATTTCTCTCTCTCTGTAGTACAGAGTGTTAGGAAAATCAGTTTAGTGAGATTGGACTAAATGTCATTTATATAAAACTAAAGGAAACAACTGCTTAGGTGTACTACATGTCTGTCTAGTGCACTCCTACCTGTATTAAAATATTTAACCCAACAAATCAACACTTCAGGAAAAGAAAGGACCAGAAGCACATGAAGTAAATATCTGCATAAACAGAAGAGTAGCTTTTTCATTCATGAAATACAAGCTCCCCCCCATGGTCAGACCATAATGTGCACCGTTCATCCATAAAACCAAAAACTGCAAATCCTGTGGGAAATAACAGGATTCACTTATTCACTCTTATCGACTTCAAATAGCATTTACAATAAATATGATTATCAAAACGAAAATTGAACCCAAACAATTTACTACCTTTTCCAAATTCACTTAGTACTTCAAAAATTCTGGAGTGTAGCAAAGCACAAGAAAGAGGTTTTTAAAAATCTCTCTAAGTGTATAAGTCACTTTTAGCTCAGGATTTCTAAAAAGACATGGACAAAGAGTGATTAAATTACTCCTCAAACTTCTGTAATAACAGTTTAGCACTATTCCTGGTAGATAATTATAGGCTACTAATGTCTCTTAATGGATTGTTGGGAAATAACAAGCAAATCACAACAAACAGAAGACCCATCTTAGCTCAGATTTCCTGAACTCATCTCTGGCCAATTTTTATTTACATTGGTATTAGTAGACACGCACTTACTGTGCTGTACCACTATTACTATAATGCTGTACCACATTCAGACATTACTGGTATCAAACAAATTTTGATGTAATTTTTGGAACTAAATAGGCTCTTACAAGAAGCTGGTTTAACTTCATATATTTTCTATTGCTTGTGTATTTCTCCTTCAAAATTCATGTAGAACACAAAAGAACACATGAAGTCAAAATTCACCTTAGAGCATAGCAGAACCAAGCATAATCTCGAAGTAGCAAACCAGTAATCCTGTAATAAGCGAATCTTGGGTCTTGCAAAAAATCAAACAGCTACAGAAGTGAGCTCTCTTTACTGTTCCATGCACAACAACAAAATGATTACCATCCTGGAGGCAATACTGTAGATATCTTTTTTCTTTCTACCAGCTTCAGTTTTAAAATTGCATACAAGTTATAACACAGGCAAACTGTAGTAGGAGCCAGAATAAACTAGTGACAATTAATTTCTGTCAAACATATATAACCTCACTGCAGTATATACAAAAAGCTGCTAGGAATCTTCACACAGATCCTGACAACAGCAGCCCAGCAGATAAGAGTTTCCAATATTTTCTCTTTCAGTTATCTCTACAATTGTGTATTCAGGATACTATTCACAGAGCAGGAGTACTAGGCATTTGACTTACAGCCTATTTTGAATTAATATACAAGATGTTTTACAGAAAATAAATGTCACATTTCTGCTAATATGGTTCTTTACATTAGAAAGTATATTTATTGTGTGAAATACAACCCAGAAAGTACTACATGGTCTTTTCCACAAAATGCAACGCCTTCAGTAGGAGGTTTGGCCCTTAGAGGACTGTCTGCTAATGTTTTGTAAAAACTGCATGCAAACTAAACTGTGTTGCAATTAACTCTGTAAGTGTACTCTTACATTAAAGGAATTATACATGTGATATGCTTGAGGGAGAAGAGAAAATCCTAATGACTCTCTTGTTTACTTTGTCTGCTCTGAAGAGTTCACATGCATTCTTTTGTTTTAGATTATTTGATATTCCAAATTGCACTGCCCTGAAGGACATCTGTGTAATAACAAATTATCTATTTTTATCAGGTTACTTATATTAATTTCTTTGCTATTTAATCTAGTGAAGACCTACATAGAAACTGTTTGCTATATTGATTTTCTTCCTACTCACACGTTTTTCCACTCATCTAACATGTAACTAAGCTAACATGTGAAACACACTTGTGTAATATTCAGTGTTGCATAATTACAGACCTAAAATATTTTTCTCTAGCACAAACATCAATAGAAAAACCAAATATGTTTTAATGAATTATAGGTTACCTGTTATGAAATAATATTAGCACTTCCAAGAAGGCACAAAAAGATACTCTGAAATCAGCAGCAATTCAGACGCTATGGTTTTGACAGTTACTAAGCAATGTTATGATGGCATATTCTGAAGTCATACCCATTGAACATTTTCAATCATTTTACCATTTTCTTCTGGTAATGTTCAGTTCCCTACCCTGTTTCAGAACTAAATCCAGATGAAACAAAAATCACTGTAAAAGTGTAGAGACTGAAGAACAGGCCTAAGGCGAATAAATGATGTCTTGGGTTGGCAAAAGTAAGCCCTGAAATAAGAAACATTTTTACTAAACAGCAGTAGTTAAGTGAAAATAAAAATATACAGCTGTGGTTCTAATACAAGCAAAGAATATTCCACAGTGAGTATCAGTAGTTATGCTTTCCAAGAAAAACATAGGTTTTCTTGTTTGCTAAATGTGACTGTACTATCAGTTTGTCCACTAGGAAGGACAGTTGAACTGAAAAACAAAGGTCATCTCAGCTTTACTTGTCTAATTCTCATCAAAATCCAGTTCACGAGTCCAAGATGCACAGAAAATCACTGATAAGAAACTTTTCTTTCCTGTAGTTAAAGATACTTGGCTCTCCATGTCTAGCAATTTTGATTATGTTGGAGTTCTTAACTATAATCTTCTCAAAATCAAAAGTTATTGTCACTAACAGGAGCCATTAACCTCCTTTCACAAGAGGTACTGAAAGGGAATACAGTTCATGAATTATCTCACTGTTTATAAAACAGCATACATACTCAATATTCTGTCGTGTTTAAAAGAAGTCTAAAGACAAATTCAAAGACAAGGATGAGGAAGCACATCATCCAAAGGGCTGAAGAATACTTGGTAGGTTCAATCTTTGAAATATTATTTGATTATTTAACAACGCAAGCGCCTCTGGAAATGTAAAAACTGTTCCATTTCTATCATGCTGAATATTAGAAATACTGCTCTATTGAGTGCTGCTTAAAATAGTAAAGCATTGCCCAATAACGGCATAAGCAATTTGGTAAGCTGGAAAGCTCACACTCTTCCATTCAAGTTTTCTTTAAAATGCAAGTTAAAAATACTAAACATTTTCTAAATGCGCTTCAGAAATCAATCTAATTAATTACTAGAGAAACCACTGTATTAATAAAGACTTTTTCCATCTTTTCTCTGTGCTGGACTGCAAAGAGGTAGCGTGACAGCAGCACTCTTTGCTACTCTGCAGAATGTCCTATACTGGTTATTGCACTATAAAAAAATGGTGTGACCTCACATTCCCCAGAGCACAAAAGATAATTCATCAATACTGAAAAACTCTTTTTAAGAAGAGACTTTCCAAGGAATAGTTGGAATTGCCGGGATAGTTTTAAAGGACACAAAGGAATTACAGACAGTACTGTTCTCTGAGAATTTTTATTTAAGATCTGTAAACAACATAGTTTAAGTATAGAGTCATAGATTAAAAAACTCCACTCTACCTGCTGTTTTCCAGTAGATGTTTATACGCCTTTTATATATTCCTACTGACTTGAACTATGTCTTTGGATGCATTTTATCTCACTGGCAAAGGCAGTGCCCTTAGCTCCACTGTTAAGACAGAACTGAGAGTTTTGCTTTTGAAGTGAACATGTGGATGCACGTGCAGAGTAGCATGTAGCTGCCACATCTTTCAGTAACTTCCTAATTGCTAAAAGAAGGCAATTAACATTGAACAAGCCACAGACTGGTTCCACAACTGCTCCAAAAATTATTTCAGGTTAAAGCAGCGTAGAATCCAACTCCATTATTCTGGCAGATGAGTCATGTAATTCTCTTGAATTCTCCTTATCCTCCAGGGGTGCAAAGAAACTCCAGGTTTTACTTTATACATATATGGAAATGTATGTATGAAGTACATATCTATACCTAGACATATATATGTGTGTGTGTATATATGCACTTATACAAGTGGGAATGGTAAGGTACAGTTAATTCACTGAGATCTAAGAGTGGTATATATAACATAGAGGAAACATGAAACTTAAACACTCCCCAGACCGTGGAATAGGAAAGAATGTCACTGTCTCTCAGTGCTCTACTCAGTATGAACACAAAGGAGAGAACTATGTAACTTTGAAAGTCAGGTAAGATGCATCAAAGATACAGTTCTTTAAGTCAGTATGAATATACAAATTGAAAGGGGTGCAAGTATCAGCTGAGAAACAGCAGACAGCACTTGGACCAAAACAAGGTAAAATGGGGTCTTTAGATCCATCTACAAACCTGCAGTTACATATACTAAATAAAAAGATATCAGAGAATAGTACCACCTGTAACTGAATAATAGTTTTGGACTATAGTTTTGAACTATGCTGGGAAATTTGTTATGTAGTCTTTACAGCTGTAAAGGTAAAGTAACGTTGACTAAATTACCACCAATTTACGTTTGTGCTCCATTCTCATCTAGGTAGTCAAAACTCTTGAAAGCACTTAAACTAGATTGACAAGTTGTACCTGCTATTTCCGTAAGTATAGCTGTATGATCTTTTTTTGCCAACTTCACAAATCCAACTTCATTTCTGAAGTGATCAATTCCTTGAAAAGACAAATCCACGGTTTTTCCTTTCAGGAGATCTTCTACAAAACCCTTGCTGTCTGAAAGAGCACCAACCGCTCTGTCAAGAGGAAAGAACATATCTATGTGAAAGTCAAACATATTAATATAATGATTAATAGTAATGTAATCAGTATCAAAAAATCTCACAAAGTGTTATTAGTATCAATTTATTATCTACTCAGGTACTTTTACACAACTTCCTATGAATGCAGTCAGTGTTATTACTACCATTTTATAAAGGTACACTGGTTCATATATCCTTCTGTAAAACATACTAAGGCAAACCTAGCAGCAGGTGTAATTCCTCAAGAGAGTTTACCTCAGTCCTCAAGGTGACCAGGCATTAAGATGATAATGTCTCTATTACTCTGCGCATCCCATTTAAGTAATATCCTTCCTCAGAAGAATCTGGCTTTCCATTCTTAAATTAATTAACTTTTTTCATCTCCTGATAACTCAACCGAAAACTCTAGGATTCTGCTTCATTCAAACTTACTACAGTGTGTTACTTAATATTATAAACAGAGGTTAGTGTCATTATATATATATATAATGATGAAATTATATGGAAATTACTATTAAGCTCATTGAGAACTGTTAGAAGTACTACCTAAATTGATGTTTACTTTCTTTAAGAGATATGTAGCATGCACACATAATCTACACGTACCTTAAGAAACAGGAACAAGCCTGGTAACTTATTAATAATCATTTTAATTAGCCACATTAAGTGTATGTACAATTACATTAAACATGTGTTTTGACATGCACTTGAAGTGATTCACGCGCTAAACAAGAAGTATATAAACCTTCTTAGTGTCTTCTAGAAGATCTCTCACATGCTCACAGTTTTTAATTCTATTCAACGAAAACGGAATTTAAACTTTTCACTGAACTGATTTTGACTTTATTAAACACTAGATGGCAGTAACTGTTTAAAAACTCTCAAGAGTTTATTTTGGCTTTTGTGTCCTAGCTGGATAAAAGCCAACATCATTTCTAAAGTGGGCTACATTATATTATTTAAGCCTGTACAACTACAAACAACTCTACCCAGGCTTCCATTGTGTTTAACAAGATGGACTCTTGATGAGAACTCTGCATTTAATTGAAACCTAGGCCAGCTTAAGAGACGTTACTGTTGATTATATGACAAAATATCCTTGATGGATGTAGTCCTCCTGTGTTTTTTAAATAGAGCTTTAATCTACAGCCTACAAGTACTTTAGCTCCTATATAAACACTTTAAAAAAAAAGCCATTACTTGTTCCTTGGCAAAGACATTTTTATTTGAGCATAGTCTCTGCCACTTACCTACCATTTTATCACCATTGGGCAAGTCTATTCCTGTGTCTTTCCTATGTGATATACTTCAAGACCTTTCAAAACCACCATCTAGTACTGATCATACCTGTCAGATTACTTCAAAAGTAATCATGTGTAAGTTTATTTACTGACATGAACCTGAAAATGGTTCCAAATCAAGCACAGATATTTCAAATACACTGTGTGAAAGACTGCAGTGGGCTTTCAAGTAGTGAGTCATGCACATACCTAACACCCATCTCTGAATTTTTTGCATCTGAGAACTGGTACACAGCGAGACATGGAAAGCTCTGTTCTCCAGCTGAACAGACTCCTATTTCCACACTGTAGGGTGTGCTGCAGAACTCGCTGACCAGCTCAACTCTACCTGAAGAAGTCTATGAAAGGTCAATTCACACAGAGCAGTGTGTTTTCAGTTTAGCACTGTGTCACTGAAGACTTATTTCTACTTTTTTTTTTTACATATGATCTTGAAAACACTAAAATATTTAGAAAAACAGTTGTCATCTCACTCTAGCATATTTTGTATTTTTGTATTCTGTCAATCACTTTATAATGTCTAACAATTGCTTTGTAAGAATAAGGCACAAGGACAAATATTTCCACTGAAGTCAATAGCAAAACACAGAACAGTAGTATTTTCTTATGATTCCATACCAAAGAGTATTTACAATGCCAGATAGTAGTCACACTCAGTGGAACTAACCCACAGGGGTAACAAAAACTTTACAAGCATTTTGCTCCAAAGTGGAAAAAAGAAAAAAAAAAAAAAATTAAGCAGCATATTCTAAGTGAATACAAACTAGGATTATAGAAGCAGTGCCTGCTTTTTTCTATACTGTTGTAATGTAAATATTATAGCACTTAAAACTGATGTATTTTCTTTTTAGAAACTTCTGATTTTTTAATTTTGATTACTTGTTAGAAAAAGCCACCTTGCAAAAAAAAGCCAAACTGATTCCTTCCAGCTCTCGTATTTGTAATGAAAAGGTAAGATTCACAGTCTTTGACAGGTAACAAGCAAGAAGACCTTGACATTGTAGTCTGGTAATGAAGCCATTTACTGCAAAGGCAGGCATCCTGATTTCTAGTACCTGGTCCCATGACTATGCATTGTTAGCATGGACTAGAGCTCCTCTGCCTGAAGGGAGCACTGTCATGACTCTTGCTTAATTTCTTTATGGTTTTTAGAATCGAATACTCTTGATTTCACACAGTCCTAGAAAAAGATGTGTGAAGTGCATTCATGAAGGCTAGACCACAGTCAATCAGTTAGGAAACTTGCATGGGAACTACAGCTCTGGATTCCCTTAGAGAAGTCTCAAATACAGATTTCCATTTCCAGGGTGAAAGCTGTATGTACTAAAACACCATACAAAGGGCTTTGTGCTGAATTGAATGTTATGTTTAGCACATGCTTATCACGCATTTTGACTTCAAATAGCATTCAACACATTTCATTTCTGTTTAGACAGAGGCACTATTGTGCAAACACAGTAGAAAAACTGTAGATATCTATGTAACTTAATGAATCCAAACCTAAGGATCCGTGAACACCAAGACACACAGCTGACTAGCTGAACTTTGTTTGAGGGATTGTTCTCACCCTATATTACACACAGGTTCTTTTGCCAGCCTGGATCTTGGTTTCTTTCCATTAACCTGGTATTGAAACTTGGTAAAGCAAAGAAAAGAAATTTCAACTTTTCAATCTCCAGGTGCTCCCAAAAGATTAAACTGAAAACATCAGTAATGAAAAAAAAATCCCATAAAATAGAAAATGCAATCTAGAATACCTGAGGATAGCTGAGCTAGATACCTGTAGGAGGCATCTGGCCAGAGAAGGAGTGAATCACTGGGGAAGCTGCTGCTGACTAGAGGCCAGCTCCTGGGTGCCTGGACTGGGGAGTTCTGCTGGGAGAGGCAGAGAAGAACTCCATCAGTGCTCGAGTGGCAGTCAGATTGCCGAGAAGGAGCTCAAGGAGTAGTAGAAGAGAATGAATTTGAGAATATTTGATATACAGTTTAGGTGTCTCAAAATACTCATTTCCTTTTTAAAAAAGTTTAAACTTCGAAGCCTTTTAAAAAAAATCTTCAGTGAACAGTTGGTGGTTGTTTTCACCAACTGACATGTGTTGCTACAGTTTGCTCATCAACTAGGGCAGGAGGAAGCTAGTGTGCCTCTACTCCAGGAGACAAAATGCACATGGAGAAGAGAGGGAGTCCAGCAGATCTACTACCCTTTGCTTTCCCTTCTATTCTCTGCTCCTGGCTATGTTTCTCTCTCTTTAGATCAGATCATTGGAGACAAGGATGCAGGCAAATTTGCACCCTCACAGGAGAGGCAACAGTGTAGAGGCCTCAAGGATATAGCATTCAGGGAAAGAAGTGTGACAATAATGCAAGGAAATTGATTTAGATATACTGGTATCTCATTATTTTTAGGGGTGTTAATGTTTTTAGCCAAAATACTTCTCCTTATTAGAAGTATGCCCTTGGCTACCAAACGGTTCCTAAATTCTACCTTGGATTTTCACTTTCTTATGATCAATCTGCACTTTAGCAACCAAAGTTTCTGGGGGAAAAAAATAACACACACTTATTAGACACATTAGTTTGTAACTGTATTACCATAACCAAAACAATGTCTCACTGCACTTATTCATTATTTGACCTAGATAATTCAGTACATGGACCACATGCTTGCTAATGCTGCAGAGAAAACCAATGAGAGAACTCATGTGGGGGGGATGAAACCATGACACTTCTATTTCATAGAATTATAACCATCTCATGAATTTTAATTCATTAGAAATACAAAATGGACACATAAGGGATAGAAGATTCCCAGATATTCATATAATGCCAGTAGGCCATTTATCAGGATTTTAGATAATACTCTGTTGCAGTTACCAAAGTGTTTGCAATCTCAATTCTGCAATTATAATATGCGAATATAGAGACATCACATATGCAGGCTATTGTGCACCAGACCTAAATAAAAACTGTCAAGTCTGCATAATGCGGGACTATAAAATACAATGCATGCTTTCATTGCAAGTCAAAATTACAACTAGACACAAAAATTATTATTCTGAACGTTGATAAATTACAGCTGTATAGATAGACTTAAAAGTCTGAACATCTTCATATTTACCATTGGACTTGTATGTTAAAGTACACTTGTCAGACAGCAGTACAACATGCAACAAACAGTAAAAAACACCAAAGAACTGCATTTTTATAAGGCAACTAGTTGCATCTAACACTCAGACACATGACATCACTGTATAATACATATGTCTTTCCACAGCTTTTCTATGATCAAAGAGATCAGCTATATCACTGAAGCAACATAAAAAATATACTTTTGTAAGGCCTAATAGCCACCTCTCTTTTAGTGTACTTGAATTTTGAGTATAATAAATTCATTTAGGGACATCAAAAAATCCTGTAACTGCATGAGACATTAGCTTGGAGCTATGGTTTATTTCATTGAAGTCTTTCAGTGACAATTACTGATTTGGCTTATAAGATTTGCTAACCTATGAAATCTTGAAAGTTCCCCTGTTAATCTGTTCAGTGTCCCCTATATCAAAACAGTGTTTTAAAATAATTACATTAGCAAACATGAGATTTGTTTATGCAAGTTCAGCACACAGTAAGAAAAATGCAAAGGAAAAAAGTATCTTTTGTTCAGAGCTCATGACATACCGTAAGTTATGAAAATGGCTAATATTAATGTTAGCATTTTAACAACAATATGAATTTAATGTTCAGGAACCCTGGCAATTCAGGGCTGTGTATCACAAAAAATAAGCATCAGTCAACCGTCCTAGTCTTTTTATGAGCTACTCCAGCAAAAATACTTGTGTATACTTAATTTAATATAAAATACCTACATACTAACGTCTTCTTCATTCGATAAATGCATCACTAACATGGTGACATGCAACGAGCCAGAGCGAACCATTGCTTTGGAAAGCCTTTGATCCTTTTGTATTATTGCATCTTGGAGAGCCTGAATACTGCCAGTAATCTGGGAAGAAAGACAGACACAGAAACAACAGTCAGCTATTACAATTACTGTGTCCCATCATGCAAGTGAACAAGAAAGCACACAAACTGAAATCAAACGTTTATGTAAAAACCATTCTAGCAGAAGAAAGTTTGATCCTCTGACAAAGCTGTGCTAACTGACCCGAGTAAACCCAAAGTGGGTATGAATGGAGTAATTAATAAATCACTGGACACTCCCCATCATATCTTGATAGGAGTTTGCTTCCATAAGTATGATAAATTTCTGGAACAGATTAAGATCATCCAGTTTTACACTACCAGTAATTCAAATAAAAGGTTTCTTCAAGGACTCTGCTCACTTGTATGCTGCTATGTGCAGACAAGTGTCTGGAAAAAGAAAGAGATTTTTGCAGGACTGGGCATGTACAAAACAGGAATATTCAGTAAATAATTTGTAGAGATATCCACTTTACAGTTCTGACCATACTGTCCAATAGATAGATATAAATTATATACTCTCTTCAAATATATTTTAACAAATTTCCATACAACATCTATACAGTTCTAACTTCACGAGTCCTTAAAATTACTTGAATTACATTTTCTTCATTGAAAGTTATTTGTATGGTTATTTATGCTTTATAAATTGTATACAAAATATTCACTGTGCTTGCCATAATGATAGCTCTATCGTAGTGATTTAAGAAAAAAAGTGTGACAGTTCTTGAATATGTAGATGGAAAATAAATCCAATAACCTTGACCATCTTACAAAACGTATTATTTCTTAAAGCATGTTAACAAAGGCATTACAGATCATTCAGATTTGGTGTGTGAGTCTAAAAGAAGCATGTATAAAAGTTTGTAGAAAACTGTTGGGTTTTTTTTAATTCAAAACCCAGTGGTGAATGCTTCACAAATATATTATACATATTGACTTTCATAACATAAGCACAACCAGATCTTAGGTTAAAAAAGAAGCTTTGATATATTTTGATAGCTCTGTTAATCATAAGGACCACATAAATTTCCTGAAAAAAACACAGTCTAATGGGAGTGATCAGTAGTTTTCTGACTGAATTTCTTAAGATGAATTTTGCCATGCAAGTTTTATCTAATGTGCCACAGATATCTATTAATGCCATCTAAATAAAACCAAGTTGTAACTGAAACGAACCAACTCTAGGGAGGATGAAGAGGAGGAAGGAAGGTAAAAGCCATTTGCCAGTACAAGGCGATGTGGCATCTACAAAACCACAAGTGTTTTAGGTAGTGTAAGACGTACGAAGAAAATTGCACCAACATTTTGATCATTAATCATGTTGTAATAAGACCAACTTCCTTCATATGTCAGAACTGATCTTATATTGGATAAATAACACTTTTATTGTCTCAGATGTAGGAGAAATTTAACCCGCATTTAAGCAAAAAAAAATGGTAAATGCAATCTCTGGTAATTACAATGTATTGACTGCATAATTATTTAAGTTTATAAACTAAAATAAATGCAGTTATCCCTGTTAAAAAAAAAAAAAAAAGCAAACAACAAAAAAACCCAAAACAACCTCAAAAATGAGATCACCTATCATATGAATTACAATTTTATTCCATTTTCAACTATTGCTTCTAAATTTAATTCGCACCTGAAAGCTGGCAAAGAAAAAAAAAGGAAGACTAACCATGTTCTCTCTCTCTTGCTAAGTTACAACATTCTACACTATCTACACTATTTTGAGAGAAGAAGAAAAGTTTTCAGGTACATTTTTGTGAATTTCAGGATTTTATATCTAATATGTTTTCCCAGAAACTTTATGATCAAAACATAAGGCAAGAGCTGTAGCACAGCTGTGCCATCACAACGCATAAGATAACTTCAGATTTGTTCTGTTTTCTTCAATAAATCTCAGGTGCAATTAATGGTTGAGAATGCTGAATTTTAATTAAGTGAACCAGGACTCTTCCTACATCTCAGTATAACTAGTTATGACCCACTGCATAAATAAAAATGTTAAATTGCTATTTAACCTGCTATTTATATTACCTTACAAAGTTGTACGTTGTATTACGACTGCTATCATGTCATTTAACTTGAGATTTCTTAACTAAAACAAATATCTGAAGGCAGATCATACTCAACAATTCCCCTCAGATTATTTTTAAAAGTGTTCCAAAATAAGGCCTCAAACACTGATTTTGAGGTCCCCTCTCCCATTACTTTGAACATGTTATTCTGAAGAGTAATAAAATAACTTGGTTTTGCTTATTGCAAGGATAATATTAGTAAGTGCATATAAAGACTATAAGCTTTAAAGATTTACCAAATTAATTATAATTATAATATCATAAAGACTAGAGGGCCCTGAAAGACTAATCTACCAAGTGATAACATATCAGATGAAACATTAAAAAAAAATTACCAGAAAGGAATACAATGATAGTCATCCATTTAACTATTTTTGCAAAAGTAATAATGCAAAGTTTAATATAAATTCAAGATTAAGGGAACACCACATTTTATTTATGAAGATTCAAAACATAATTAAAATGAAAACAAGGAAACTGTTTAATTTCCAAGAGGAACAGTTCATCAAATGTTCCAGAAATATTCCTTATTACAAAATGGTTCTCGGCATAAATGCCCAAAACACTCCACTGGAATAAAATCAGATCCTTAAAAAAAGAAAGTTCTCTCAGTACTGACATACTACCACTAATTACCAGATTCCTTCTGGTTATCAAGAAACCAAGTGTCTTAAGTCTAAATTTTGGCTAATGTTGCCTGTAAAAATTCCAACATGTATTTACTACTTTCAGAAAAACTCCATATCTAAGGCAAGTATAAACAAAACTTTCCAGCAAAATCCTGGAATTCCCAAATGCTCTGAGATTTAATATAGTTGTTCCTTTACCTCTGGAAATAATAAAAGACTAAATACATGACATATAGAAAAAGCATGCATAGTTAAGACTCTCCATTCAACCAGCCATTCAACACAATAACAACCATGAGCAGAAAGTCTCAATTATCTGATTATATAACCCAAACATTATTCTTTCACTTGTTAAATCACAGAATAGACAGGAAAAAAGATATTTCAGAGTAAGATGACACAAAAGATCTCCCACCATATTTGTGTCAGCCTATCCAACCTTTACAATCTCTTCTTCATATAGTATGTTCAAAAGTATCAAAGACTGCACTGTAATTTTCAAACCTACTTTGGTTTATTTTCATTTTGGATTCTCTAAATCTTTGACTTTCTCAGAGAACAGATAATACAGATGCAGGATGAGTTAAATTTCACCTGAGATAGAACCTTGTATTAAAAAATAAATCTAAATTTGGAAATGGTGGCAAATTGTTTGGTTTAACTTTTTAAACATAATGCACCTGCTTTCAAAGCTATATAAGAGACATCCCACAGCATGTAAGAAATAATCCTCATTCGCTGTCTAAACATGACAACACGTGCTAACTACAAGAAAATACATTTTCTAAAAGAGCTCTCTGCACTTCTCTAATCCATTTGAACAACATCTCACTAAAACAACACATTGTTCGAAATTTAAATAAGATGATCAATTTTACTGGAAAATGTTGAACTGCAAGCTGCCAAGCTAAAACAGGAAAAGGATCCAAATTTAAATTCCTTTCTATAAGGAGAGCTAAAAATATTGCTAGGGATTTTCTTATTAAATTAAATAGGAATGTCTCCTTTATTCTACATGTGGGGTGTCAAACTCATTTTCAGCGGGGGCCACATCAGCCTTGTGGTTGTCTTCAAAGGGCCAAATTTAATTTCAGGACTGTATGTAACTACTCTTACACTCATACAGTCCTAAAATTACATTCGGCCCTTTGAAGGCAACTGCGAGGCTGATGTGGACTTCAGTGAAAATGAGTTTGACACCTGCGTAAGTGAATGACAAAACAAGCAATATTGGAACAGTAGAAAGGGGAAATTTAAGCCAGCTCCAGTAAAAACAGGGTAAAATCCATAAGACTAAAAAACTGAATAAAAAGAGAAAAAGTTTTCCTCTAGTCTTTTCCAGATAAGCAATTTTACTCACAAAAACGTTACAGGAAATAAAGCTACTCTTTGAACAGGCTGCTAATTTTCCTTTAAAAATACCTGATTTTTTTGTCAAAATAAAACACTGTGCTTCTTACAAACACATGCAGATATTGAAGTAATTCTGTTTATACTAAATTAGTATAAAAGGAATGTTACCTCTGGATTAGTGATTGGAAGAGAAATGAAATAATTCGGCTGATACTGTCTTTTCTTCTTCTTCTTTGTCTCACTGCCTTCTTCAATTTCCTTTCCAGTAGTCCTCTTTCTTTTCTTTTTTATATTTATTTCAGAGGTTGCATGCACTGAAGAAAAAAAAACAAAACGACTTTCAGCATATAGACAAATCAAAACAAAGATACACTTCATAACATGCAAACAGGAGCTGGACTTCAGTCAACTGACTGGAGCATGTCTTCCCAGTTATCCAATCTGCTCATGCTCTGAACTGTCTGATTGGGATCCTACTCCACTCTGAACTAATGTAGTCATACGAGTGGAGCACCATGTCTGAACTAAAAGCAAACATCTCTAAGTAAGGCTTATAAACTGCTAACAAAGACAAACAGGTTCCAAACTGCTGTGTGTCATTTAGCCAACTCACACTGCAGTGTAACAGGCCTGCAAATTGTCTGCACTTGAACATGGATGTGACTTTAGCGGAAAAGGGTCAGCATTAAGTTTCAATAATTCCAGGCATGCTGCATTTTGAAATATAAAACACAATAATACATACAATTATTAATGGAAAAGGTCGCATTAGACTAGGACCAGCCAACTGATAGTTCAAGGACCAAACCCAGCCCAGAAGAAAATTTCATCAAACACAGATCTACTCTCTACCTCCTCCTTTCCCAAAAATACCTTGCAACAGTGAAAGAAAGTGTGTATCCTCAATTCTACCTTTGCACCATAAATTATTTTTCTCCCAGCTTATTTCCTCAAGCCTTTAGCACACCCTCTCCCACCACATGCCCTGACACACACCTGTAAGCTGACCCAGGCTGCAGACATCCACTGTCCAGTTAGAGGTGCAGCTCTAGCCCCATGCTGGGAATACACATATTGGAAGACAGCTCATAAAAGCCATCACTCAAGAAGCTCATATACAGTAATTGACATATGGGTAGTCTTCATTCTGTGACTCATTGCTGCAATGGATCGCAAAACAGTACATTTTTAGCATGCTCAAGTACTTGCAGGACCGAGTACGATTAAGAGAAGCTCTGGACTGGATCCTGTTCATGGGGAAACGCTGTTCCATGTGCACAACTCACTTGTACATGCAAACAGGCAGGACCAAGAACTGTGTGATATGCCTATGCTTCCAGGCTACTTCTATTTAATGTACTTACTAACAAATTCATCTTCAATATCTGTGTCGACAAATGGCATTTCTGCCATCAGAGAGTCTACTGAATCTGCAGGACATGGCTCTTCTTCCTCTTGTGTCTTTTTCTTATTCTCTTCAAAGATTTTAATTTGCTGTACATTTTCCAGCCCATCTGTAATATATTTAAAATAATACGCTGAGTCTCAGTTTTTTATATAAACAGCTAAGACACATTATGCACAAGCAATATACAAGTATACATTTCACTTATTATGAGCAAATAAATATTGACATATAACTCTCTTAAGAATGCTGCTCTTCCTCATCGTCAAAATATCAGCAAAAAAACTTCAGTGCTTTACGTGGAATAGCAAAAAAAGGAGTTCAGCCTTCTATATTTAATAACTTATGGTCTTGTTCGGTTCTAAGTAAATGCAATTATGTGCAAAAAAGAGAATACTTATAACCGAGTATAACAAAAAAGAAAGTCTTCAGACATCACATAAAGTTCACTTTAGATAAGAGTAATGGCATATGAAATTCAGTGTAGACAAGCATTGGCAAAGGAATTCCAATGTAAACACACTGAAAATGAGGCATGAAGGAACAGGAAGAGAATCCTACCATTTCACATGATACAAAGAGCTCTCAGCTGACTAGGTCATTAAGGAATGAGAAGATTATTCCTGCATCTCCCACACAGTAGAGCATGTTACAGGCAGCAATGATCTGAACTTCTCAGTGTAAAAGCTGACTTCTAAAATTTAAGTTAAAGAAAGAATCAATATAAAACTCGCATGTATAAAGATATACGTGGAAATTCCATCTCAGAGTAATACCACAATGACAGAATAATCTCCACTAAGTTTTTTAAAATGTCTTTCTCCCCAAGAGTACTAACTAAGCATGAGTCATTGCCTTATGTCTGCTTCATGTTCCTGTATCAGTAAACTCTAATATTGGCATATGAGCAAGGAAAATCTTCTCTAGCAGCAAAAAAAATGAGCACATAACCAGGCATCCAGCAATACTCTTTTTGGGACAACTCCACAATGGGATTACTGTAGTGGAAGAAGCCTTATGTCAGAATTGCAGTTTATCCCAGGACAGCTCATTACTACAGACAACGCACTTTCAAAGCTCCTCTTGTGACCAGTGCAGATAGTCCAAAACTGGCCCAAGGGGAAAATTTGGCAGCAAAAGTGCATATTATGTTCCTGCGGCATGCAAAGCTACACTACATGTATAAAATCAATATTACAGAGCCCATTTGGGTTATTATTACCCTGTGGAACATTTTTTAAATATATCGCTTTATGTTAGGGAAGATAAGTAAAAGAACAACCTTATTAAATGCTAATTCACTCCAGTCTGAAGTAGGGAGGCATAAATCACCCTGTGGTTGTGGTCTGACACCTAACTTTATCCCCGAGGCTATTAAAAAGAAACAAAGTATTTAGTTTTGTTGCTTGTTCTCCCTGTAGACACTAACTATGCACAACAAACGAATGTTAAAACAATATTCAAATTATTAACATTTACATCAAAGCTCACACAAAATAGACTGTTGCTGGTAATCCACAAGCATACAGAAAACAATTCTTCTTTCAAAGAGATCTCAAAGTGCAGGCCAAGACAGAAATCCATGAAACTGACAAACAAGTAGGTCACTCTGGGGCAGAAAAGCTATCAACAATATTCAGAAATGCAGAATCATAATCAGCTGGGAGCAAAAGGGATTTGTTAAGGGAGCACCAGCCGCAGAACAAGGACTCATATAAATCTGAGGCATCTATATTGCAGATTACGCTTTTCCTTTGCTCTGTCCACTCAAAAAGCAACATACTTGTGCCACTTTGAAAACTTCTGTCTGCTCTCAACGGCAGATTGACATAGCAAAGGCACAACTATTCATTACCAATGTCCCTTCTCACACTGAACAGGCACTCCTCCTAAATTCTACAGGTTGTGCCTTGAGCAAAAAAAAAGTCCATCTCTCACCTTTTGTGAAATATTTATTAAAGAAATCAGCAACAAAACTCAAGAATTGTGTTCCAGTCACTGAAACAACCTGAAAACAAGATTTTTCAAAATTCTTGACATAATGTTAATAGTCTGAGACACATGTAACAAAACCAGCTTCCACAGGAACTCCCTGACCATCAAACTGTTGTAGGATAAAATGTTTTTTTCTTAATTGCATGCTTAATTAAATTAGCCCAAATTTCATATACGAACAGGTATCTACATTATTCCCATATTTGTATTTAAGTGGCTGCTGATATTCACCAGTATTTGAGTCATCTGTTCCAGGAGAAAAAAACATCATGATACACCTAGCTCACAAATGAGAGAATACAAAAACAAGGAGCAAGAAAACATATTTGATTACATTATCTTCCCAGCCTTCTTCTCTCATACTTCTAGTTTCACATAATCTTGTATTATTTGACACCTACACATCAGAGATCACAGTGAGATTAGGTGTTCCCTGTTTATATGTTTATATTCATTCTGTGACTCCGTGATATGTTTAGTATGTTTGTGTTCACATGTTTAATAACAAAGGAAACCTTTGGAGACAATTCAACCGAAAGCTGCTGTAGAAATAGATGGTCTTACGCTCCAGGCATTTTGGCACAATACTGGTGCTGACACTACTGTTTACATAGCCAGAAAAATTAAAAATCTTATTTAAAAACGAAACAAACAAAACAAAACAAACACAAAACAGAATTTTGAGTAAAATATATACATATATATATGTAGTAGATTTATTATTCAGCCAGGCCGGATGCTTACACAGACAAGAAGTTTGGGGACAGAGCGAGGCAGGCAGGGTAAATAAAGCCACAAGTCTTTTTAGCAACAGCCCACAATTAAGTCGGATCCTTTTCCCCTACGACCTCCCCAAGCCCTGCTGTGAAACCTCTTTCCATTTAACAGCCGAATGCGTGTTCACAAGCCAGAGCTTTCGCAGCCGCTGTGCGCGCCGTGACCACTCAACGGCCCCCGGGGAGCGGCGCCCCCGCACAGCACGACCGGGGCGCGGCCCCTCGGCAGCGGAGGGCGCCCGGTCCGCGCACAGGACGCTGCGGGGCCTCGGAAGCGCCTGCCCGCATCCCTCCCGCGCAACGCCGCCCCGCCGCCTCCTCACCGTGCTCCAGGGTGGCGCCGGGTGCGCGGGAGGGCTCCCCGACACTCCCGGCTGCTCCCGCCGCCGGCCGCAGCGCCATGAGGCGCGGCAGCGCAGGCACAACCCGCCGGGCGGGGAGGGTGCGGGCCGCCGCCGGCCGCGCCGAGTAAAGCGCGGGGAGAAGCCGGCGGAGCAGCTGCTGCATGCCCGGTGAGGGCGAGCAGGGCTGCCCGCCGGGAGACCGCGGAGAGGGGACCGTCCAGCGCCGCCGCCGTGCCCCCCGGGCACACGGCGGCAAGAGCGCGGGGCGGAGGGGGAACGGGGCCGTGTGCCCGCGGGACTACAGCTCCCAGCGTGCTCTGCGCCCAGCGGCCCGCGCGGGGCATGGCGGGAGGCAGGCGAACGGGGAGACCGCGGCCCGGAGTGCTGCACCTCCCCGTCGTCACTGTCCTCTCGCTTGCGGCAGGGGTTGAGGGGTTTTGGCCGAAATGTGCAAGGCACAGCGAAGGCACCCAGCTGGTGTGCCCTGAAACGTGAGATCCGCGCCTGCACGCGTGGCTTTCACTCAGCGTTTTACCGAAATGTGGCCGCCCGAGCGCTTGTCCCACGGAAAGGCTGTGACTGTGGGTGTCTCCCCCAAATAACCAGCTGTAGCTTAGGAGAGCTGCCAGGAGAACTGTATGCAACCCGGAGCAATGATTCCCTCCGTTTAGCCGCAGTCTGGGAGAGACTCGATGGCCTCACCCTAAACTCCTTCCTTCACGCAGCCCTTGTGCCCTGTAATGCAGACCCAAGCCCCTCTGACTGCGGCACCGAGGCCTCTGCTGCGGCCACACGGTCTCTTACTGGGAATCGGCGTCTGGGGTGTACGGAAGAGGCTGCTCCTCTGAGGCAAGGCATGGGAGATGCTCTTTTCCTGCTTAAATAAGGTTTGGTGCTTCTTGGAAGCCAAATCTGTCACTGGACTCTGAGGGAGAAGCCGAGCCAACTGTTGCGTGGTGCTTTGGAGGCTGGTCTGTGTGTATAGACTAGATCTGAGGGAGCTGATTGTTTACATGCATATAAATATTCCTACTTCCATTTTTAGAGAGAGTAGGAGTAGCAAAGCCAAATAACATAGGATGGTTGTGATAGGGAGGAAGCTGTAAGGTTGCTGGATATTAGAATCTTGAAGATGAGTGAAAGCGAGGCCACTTTCTCTATGTGGCTCCTCTGTGTCTTCCCTTTCTGGGAAATAAAGTCTGTTTGGATATATTTTATCACCGTTTTAACACATTTCGTGCTGTGTTTGCCTTCACTGTCGTTCACACAGTATTTTCACTTGATCAGCATAGTCCTGCAGAGGCCAAAGGCTGGAGCTGACACAGAAGTCCAAAAGATCCAAGAGAAGCTTTCGGATGAGGCTGCTGGCAGTTTTTATTACTATACGCATTTCATCTAAATGTCAGCTGTCATTTGGAGACTAAATACATGATTGGTCATCTCTTCCTAGCCTGTTGGCATTGGCAAGCAAGATACTTCCATAAAATTGGATTCCATAGAGTTACAGATAAAGTACTCAGAGAAGATATTTTAGTATCGTCTTTTTAAAAATATTAATTTAAAACGCAGCTTTGGATCCAAAACTGCACCAAATCACTTCATTATGTATTTTGCAGAAATCATCATCAAGCAAACACTAGAAAGAACATTTCTGTTTGTACAGTGGACAGGGGAGTCCAATGAAATCAGATAAATTGTCATTTCATAGTCCTTTTAACAACTGAAAACACAATGCAGTTTTAGTGGAGCTAAAGTTGTATCTAACCAATACCTACTAGCTTAGCACTAATACATAGATGTATTCTTTGGGTTTGTGATGTCCCCGAATATACTATTTTCAAGATGATGGAATGTGAGAAATTAAAAGCACCTTAGGTGGAGCTGGTAACAGTTGCCATTAATTGTCCCTGCAAGTCATAAAAGTGGTGTCAGAGGGAAATGTTCAGTTGAGGACTAGAAAGCTGAAGTAACAAGTTGTGATTTTTCTGCCTGCCCAATACTGCACAGGTTTCATAGAAGTCACTGACCTGGTGCCTGGCAGAAACTGTTTTGCACTACTGCTGAGTTTTGAGCAAAAGCCAGCACTTTATCAATTTTCTGTGGCCTTGCCTTTATTAAAGGGAGTTTCTGATTAACCTCTCAGCTGTACAGTTGTCCCTTTCAGGAAAAAAATGTCACGTAATGACAGCTGAGTGACGCTAGCAAAAAGAGAAAGCACAGGCAGCTCTCGAAATCTATTTGCTTACACACCCTCACTGCCCACACCTGTTCACCTCCCACCCACCTCACTGTCTCTTAATCCACTGTCTGACTTCAACCAAATTCAGTTTAGACTAAGAGGATTTAGAGGTAGGATATTCCCACACCTTCCCTGGAAATTAGTGGTTTGGGAGAAAAAAGAGTCACATTTAGCTCCCAAGTGAGGGAAAGAAGAAACAATTCTGTGCTTATTTTTTTCCATAAAGCTGTGGTTGGCCATGAGTACTGGTCAGCTCATTACATGATAGGTCAGGGTGCATATTATCAATGCATATGTCTTATCTTAGTCAAGCAAGAGATACGGGGGAGCTACGAGTATTTGGGACATGACTCACTCATGGGAGGCTAGGAAATAAAGGGGCAGGTATAGGAAGTGTTACAGGGAGGCCTGAGTATTGAAAGGGGTCATTGGGATATTGTGTTGGATGTGGGAGTGAGTTGAATGTATTGTAATGGGAAGGCATGGAGATGATAGGGGAAGCCTGAGTTATTGTGATGAGAAGGGAGGACATAACTGGTACGAAACGAGGCTTCATTACTGACACTGCTGGTACAGGAACTTGTTTTCTGACAAGTGAAGAAGAATAGACCATGATCTGGTAGTAATAAGAGATTTTCTGTAGAAACAAAGAGAAGTGTGAGTTGCAGAACTAGAGATAATGGAAAATGAGAGAAGAGGAGTGCCTGGGATAGAGTAATTTAATGCAAATATTAAAAAGCAAATAGGCTAGAGTTTCTACTATAGTTAGTTTAAAAGGAAGAAGTACATGAAAATGCTATCCGTTGTATTAATGAATAGAAACTACATTTGATTAACATCTAACATGAATATGAAGATTAATGTGGAAAGTATTAAAGTAAATGGATATTTTCATGATCTGTTAATTACAGGCTGTTCATTTACATTGCAAGAGGAGGGAACAGAACAGTGGGAATCAGCTGAAAAATTAACAGGGTACCGAGAGCAGCAATTCTTCACTTGGTACCCTCTGAATAGTGACCTGTTGTGAGGGACACTGGCTAAAGATCAGCATAGACACTCAAATGCTATTAATGTCAAGATATTGTTTCAGACATTTCCAGGCTTCTATGCTGATAGCATTCTTTGACAAATGGTGACTGTTGGGTAGAGAGAGGATTCACCTAACAAAAGTGGGGCATGAATGTCCTTGCCAACAGGCTTCCCAGCCTCATAAGGAGGACTTTAAAGTAGATTACTGATGGATGGAGAAGCAGTCCCATCAGACCTAAGCTGGAAAAGAGCTGGAAGAGCTAGAAGAGATGTGCCGGCAGAGGTAGTGGTAGACAATGGGAAAGCAGATGCAGGGCAGCACGATGGCAGAGACTGTCCCTCTGTGCCTGAGCAAGCAGCACCGTTGGGGACCCATCCCACACTCCTGCACACAAGCTGGCATTTAGGGGGACCTCAACAGGCTGGAGAAGCAGAACAACAGATGCTTGCTACATGAAGTTCAACAAATACAAATATAAAATCTTGCATATAGGACAGATGAGTTTTGGCAAAGTTGCTGGATGCACATCTGTACTAACAGTCCATGACATTTTTTACTCACTTGGATTCTTTACTGGTTGTTTTTATTAGGCTGTAATCTCTAGCTTGAACTCCTACAGGCCTTGCTCCCTGAAAAAACGAATTATTAAAGCTAGTTCCTTTACCCATTTGCCCTGCAAATGGTATCTCATTGGCTAGTTTTAGTATTTCCTCTGAAATACTTGAAGCAGCATGGTAGAATATGTTTTCCTAACTTAATTTTTCCTTCACTTGTCAGCTGAGAAAATCCACCAGAAGTCATCTAGGTAAATCCTCGTTCTGCAGCAGAGGTACTTTATTTTCTATAGTAAACAAACCCAGTCTTCCCTATGTTGCTCCACCATAAGGTTAAAATAAGCTATTAATTTCCCTACCTTTGTCTCAGAAGCACAAATTCCATCAAACAATGTGATACACATAGCTTCACTTTCCAAAATATAAGGTAACTAGAATGCAAATAATTTTATGGAATGCTTCTACTACTTCATATTTTGTAATGTGAATAGATAACTTTCTTTTTACTAAATATTTATACACACACAACAAACCTATAAAATAGAAAAAATATTATTTTGATGACTGCAGTCTTGTTTCTCTTATTCTTGATAATTTGTATTTGAGCAAAAGGTTACATGTTCTGGAGACGATTAAGGACAGCAGTCTGCAATGTAAAGACACCATTCAGTTTGATAGGGAACCTTCAGAGACCTGCAACATGAGAGGCTGTACACTGAAGTAAAAACATTTTTCTCTTTTAGGAAATTTACGGAACCCACTGGACTTTTTAACTCCAGAGGTCAAGTTCAGTTAGATCCAGAATCTCCAGCTCCCTTGAGCTGTTCCTATTTTCCAACTGAAACAGATTTTTAAAAAGAAACAGAGATTTTTAAAAAAGCATGGGCAAGGGAGAAGTAGAGGAGAAGTGTTTTGTTTAAGTAGACAACACTGCCTGCAAATAAAAACCAGTTTGATTTTGAATGCTGTGAATATTGCCAACTACATGCAGAAGTCATACAGCTGAGACACTAGATCCTGCATTCCTTGAGCAAAAGACACTTTACTGGGAGTCAGGCAAATAAAGAATGCAGTTCTGAATCCAAAATTCATATTATTCCAGATGTGGGTGGGGGAAATACGTATTTACTGTCTAAACTGAAAAATCTTGATTCTCAGCTGTCTATCTGTTGTGTTGCTTATGCTCCTCTCCCCTCTTGTCCTTCTATCTATCTCTTCCTTCGGCCACAAGCTTCTTTTTCCACTCTGGCTTCCTGCCTTCCCAGGCTCCAGGTATTGCACAAACACGCTGTGTGTTTGTCACCGCTCTGCAGGCTTCGTGTGTGACCTTGTATCTTTTTTCCTCTTTTATCTATGGAGTTTTTGTATTACTAAAGTTAGGATGCTTATGGAATAGGTGCAGTATCTTTCATGCACGTTTGCAGAGCACAAAGTCCAATTAGAAAGAAACAAATCTAATCTTATTGCCAGAATGTAGTACAGTCCTTCCTGAAATTCAGATAATCACTCTCACCTCTGTGCAGATTTCTGGTGTATGCCTGCGTTTCTTCCTAAGAGCAATTGAGACATTAGTTCACAAGCACTACCAGAACTTCAGCCAGTTTCTCATTTAGCCTAAGATGTGAAGATGAGCCCTGGGACTCTTCACTAGTCAATAAAGACACAGGCTTCTTCAGAGGGAAACTGTGATTCACATAAGATTTGTTCTAGAGATTTGTTCTTCCCTCACCATGGACAAGAGAGATGTCCAGGACAACTTGGCTTGTGTCCTGCTTAGGCATGTCATTTAGTAGGCTCAGGTTGGGTGAAATGGATCAAGGCCTGAATTTTGTTATTGCCTCCTTTAGAATTAGGCAAAAATCTTTGTGTTCTGTCCCAATATGTCAGGCTCTGGCAAAGCCTCTTGGAGCCCAGACAATTAAATTCAACATCTACTCTCTAACTGGAAACACTTGTGTCAAAACAGCCTTTCTCAAATGCTATACTAACCCTCATGCAGTCGGAAGAACCTGACGATGGCTATGGCAAATGCCGCAAAGCTCAAGTGCTCAGAAAGCTTCACGCAGTGTAGGTTTTGGGACTCTGCCAAGCTAGAGCCTACCTAGGAAGAAATAATTAAGTGGTGTTGTTTTATATTTCTCATGAATTTTGAAATTGATTTATCCCCGGTGTAGCTGAGCCTAACTGCACAAAAAATTTCACCCGCTGCTTTCACATCAGTAGTCTCTTAAAATGCCTGTTTATATTTAACCAGGAGTATCAAATAAAAAGACGATGTTCAAAATACCTTTCCTACAAGTTATACAGGGAAACAGTAACTTATTGTTTGAAGGGTCCTTGACCTAAACAGAAATGAGAGATCTCAGTTCTAATGTTGTTTTAGCTGCCACTCACACCTGGAACAATGTGATCTGGCATCCAGTTTCTGTGACTGAAATCTCTTAGTTATTGGATCAGCCTGTATGTGTTGCTCTGAGGGTATTCGCCATGTCTTTGCTGACAGTGGAGTTTTCCTGATCCTCTTCTTGAGGCTGAAGATTTTAATGTATCAAATAACAAGGACAAACCAATATAAAGCTCCCTTATTTACAATTATTATTTTAATTTACATGAAATGAAAGACTTAACTTGTGTCCACTTTCTAGTATTATGATAAAGCACAAATAAAGGAAAGAAATACAATTAGACAAAAACACCTGAACACATTCTGGCTAATGAGAAAAGAGTCAGGTTTTAATTTTCCAGCTTAACACATTGCTGTGTCTTTAATAGTCGACCTCTTATTCAATCCTGCAGGCTTTTGCTGAGCAACTATTCGTTCACATTCACTCATACAGGAGCATTAAGTACTCATACAGTAGCACTAAATATGCTGCAATAACTGAAAGGGAGGAAACCATTTACATTTCCACTGCTAAATCTGACTTTCAGTCCAGGTTTGAACAGTGTTTTCAGTACCTGTACTGAAAGAACCAGATTTGGGTCAGTTTGTCAGGCATCCAGTCTGTCCCCATAAGCCAGCATGTGCCCATTACCATGTACCTGTGAAACTGAACTAACTGTTTAATACAGTTAGTATAAAGTGAGAAGAAGGTAGGGCAAAGCCTCTCCCCAGGGCTCCAGAAGAACTGTAGTTCATTTGGTCTGATCAAAACAGCTAGTTGGTCTGACCACAAGAATTGTACCTGTGTAGGAAAGAAATAAGTCTTATTTTTAATCAGTTTCTGGGTGATTTTCATTTTAAGAGTAGAATTTGCCAGACTTACATCTATGTAAGAACATCAATCTGCAACTTAAAAGTCACGAAAGGTGGCTTACACGTTTTGAAACACTGAAAGTAAGGAGCTCAGGCATACAATAAAATACAGTCTGTCAAGAACTCTATTTTTGGTGAGCAGCCAGAAAATCAATGGATTTTTTTGAGACATAATTCACACTCAGATCAAAATATTTCAGTATCAGATATGCTTGCATTCAGTTTTGACCAAATGGTGTGACAACTTCCCATGTAACAGCACTGTGATGTGACTGTTCTCTTTCTTTCTAATTTGCGCTGGGTCCTAAAAACTTTATCATCATTTTTTCAAGCAAAACAGATAAGCATCAACATTGCAAAAAATAGGCAAATCGAAAACAGCAGACAAATAGTACTGTGGGACATGTAGTTGTCTTTCTGCTGTGTGTTGGCACAATGGTATCTATAATCTCAAGAACAGCCTTCCTCACAGCGGAGCTGGCTGAGACAGGTCAGCTGCATGGAGACTTTAGAAAAGGGTGAAGTCATACCCAGGAAAAGGTTGCTTTATGCTTTTGGGACAGTTAGGAAAGCAACAGGCCCCTCACTTGAGGGGCATTCAGTGAAAGAAGTCACATTTTCCTGCAATGCTGTAATATGTCCAGGACCTGTTCCCTTAATTGAAGAGGAGCAGAAGCAGCAGAAGGACAAGGAGGAAAAAAGCAAACTGAGTGCCAAGGGAAATGTTGAGTTGCACTTCTGTCAAATCTATCTGTGGATCTACAGCAGATGTTGCCAATTATGTACCGCATTTGGAGGACCCCAGATACTCATGGGAAGTACCACTAATGATAGTTGACTTGTAACATCCATGTTATTAGAATGATAATTAGGGAGATTTCAGAGCAAGTGAGAGTGATTAGATACAGCTCACTAACTTCCCATGAGAACTGGCAACCTCAGGGATCATTGTCCCTTTGATAAGAAGTCCATATGTGCTTGCATTTCTAGATGTTACATGTCTTACCCATTCAGCTCCAGGCTCAGTCAATTTGCTGTTTACATTTGCCATCTAAATTATTGTAAAATTGCGTGTTCTACAGTCCATTTTCTGCCTTACAGCTGAAACTGTTTTCACCCGAGTCTCAAATGACCCAAGTCCCAGAAACAAGACTCCATCATTATTCTTAGTGGCCAGTTGACATCTTTCAAATCATACGGTCAGATTTCTCACACTGAAATCTTGCCACATTTGCCTTTTTATGACAACATTGGCTCATGATTCTCCCATTTTTCAGCGTTGCCTTTAGAGGATTTGTCTTACTCCTTCATCCTTTTCTGTATACCCTTCACTTCTTACTCTCTCATCTAAAGCACAAGTTGCCACCTTTATCAAAATCACTCCCAGGTCTTTCTCTCCTTCACATGTGTTTCCTTCTTTTAAAATCAAGATCTCAGCCTGTCCTTGACTGCCAGTCTGCCTGTGGATGTCTGGCTTTCAGCCCACATGCAACATCATTAAAAACAGTTCATCCTCCTCCTTCGCATTCCTTCAGTCATCAGGAGCCACAGGTTCCTGCCAGTCAGTACCCATCACCGAAGAATTATGTTTGTCTCAAACCTCTCAAAGCTTTTCTCTCAATCTGTCGTAAGATGTGTTATGCAGAAGTTAATTTTTTATCTAAGATAGAGTCTTGTCTGTGTACCTTATAATATTTACTACTGAAATCCTTGTCCAGATCTTCACCTTACATCTGAAACATCCTTTTTTTGGTCTCGACAAATACAATTTAGTTCCCCTAGTCTTTGGAAACGTCATTTTCCTAGAATGTCAGCTTTGACAATGTCACCTATCTTTAAATTCCTCCACATCTTCTGTATTTTATCAAACAACTTTGGTTTCGTGATTTTCATTCCTTATGGTTGATGCTTGTCCTAATTATCTTTTAATACTGAGAAGGTGGATGACCTTCTCTGAAAGGATTATAACGTAATTTCTAAACAGGAGCTGTCAGTTGTGCCCGCATAGCTCAAGAGAAACACAGACCAGATCTTAACAACCGGTCGTGGGTGCTGGACGCCGCATGGCTGTGTCACCGTGGCTGTACATCTGGATGAATACATTGTGCCTCTCAGCCGGGTAAACAGCCCAAAGAAAATACCACACTAATGAATTTGTTCTGCTTCCAGTGCCATGTTAACTCATTCAGAAGCAGCTCAAATATCTGTGCAAATCATTACATTAGTACTGTGAAGATGTAGAATTAATTTTTCTTCCTATGCTCCCTCTTCTGTTTGGAAAAACTTCACTTTTAGCACCAGCAAAACTACTTGATTGCTCTCCTTTAATCTGTTATTTGCTATGATATTGCCAGGAAAAAATCCAAAACAACAACAACAGCAATAATCCTTCCAACTGCTGGGCTAGTAATGCATTAAGACAATCTTCTAAGCTGTTTAACGCTTGTCTTATGGCTCCCTTGTATATATCCTGGTCTATCTGTCACAGATGGAGCCTGTCCACTTTAAAATTAAAAAAGAAAACAACGCAGCAACAAAAAAACCTGTCTAATGAAAACTGGACAAGAAAACTTATTGTGTGATAGGTACAACCAGTTCAAGCCTTGACAAAAGAGCTGATATCCCTTTGTAAACCTCTATTTTAAAATCTCATTTTCAATTACTAGCACATCACTTCAAAAAGAACCCATAAGAATTCCAGTATATCGTATGTCAGAAGAGACACATCTTCCTTCAAATACCTATTCCTGAATCTTCTAAAATATTATTAATGGAAAAGTTTACTTTCCTCCAAGTATATTTCCTCGGTTGATTTCCAAGTGACTCATTGTATACTATACTGTTGAAAATGATCCAGTTTAATTACATAAGATGACATCTACGTTGGTGGAAATCCAGGATATAAAGCTGTAATAAAATCTGTGCCAGAAGGAATTACCTAAAGAATGATAAAGTTCTTTATATTTTATTAAAATCTGCTTTTTTGAAGTGGCATTTTTATAGTCTTGCCCCGATTTCCACCATAAAGAAGGAAATGTGTATATTGCCTCTCTACAATGAGGATGCTGAAGCGTTAGTTAGTCCTTCGCAGGGAAAAGGGGTATATGCTTACTGTGATTGTGCTGGACACAGATTTTTTGTGTGTGTGATTCTCCTCTTGCTGGCAAAGAGCGGGTACATGCTCCTGCTTTTTGCTAAACAGTAACACACAGAAAGGAAATGGTAACATTTGGAATATCAGGGCTATTTCTGCCAAAAATAGACTGCTGCTGTTGTGTTTGTGCTTTCAGCCACAGACTGTATGTGCCCAACAGTGAGTAAAAGTTGAGCACAAATACATTTAACTGAGTTACCTTATCACAGTTCCTTGGCTATGTTGAAATATCTGAGTATAAACCAGAAGACAAAATGTCTAAATAAGTTGTTTGGAAAATGTATTTAATGTATTTTTCCTTCCCAAAAACTGTTTTGTGCAGTTTTATGTAAAAACTTGTTAATTGAGTGTTCACTGTGAGGGCTGCTCTGCTCTCCTTACTCAGGAAAAAGGAATTTTTGCCAGAATTAGGACTTCATGAGCAGATCCTGTACATTATGAACCAGCACATGGAAGGTCACTATGAACTGGCTGAACACTGTGCGCAGAGGCTGACAATTCTTTTTCTCTCTCCTTGTATATCCTATCAATACCTGGGTTTTTTCTTACATATCTGAAAATTGTATTTTTAATACTGACAAACTGTTTACATTTCTGGTGGTCATATATCTGTCTGCACTGTTAATGCAAATTTTACAGAAAATGGGTCACAATCTGTATTAATTGATACTGATTAAAAGGAAAAACAAAACAACAGTGCACCAGAAAAGATTAAATACTTGCATAAAATATTTGCCTAAGCTATGAATGTAAATGTAAGTACAATAGAATTAAAAGGTTTTTGTATCCTAATTTCTGAAAAGATCATGACAGTTAAATCTGGAGCAATCTTAATTTTATCTTTTGGTCCTTTAATAATTCTTTTTCCGTAGTTATGCTTGGAATTTGTAATGGCAGAGGAGATTCTACCCACAGATAATGTTTCTCAGGTTTTACTGCTACCCTAGCAGAGTCACAACTATTGGATTTATTCAGTGCCAAGATGTTGAATTCATGGGATATTTTACTCCTGATGTCGGTAGGGCCTGGATTCTTGCCCTTGCACTGTGGCTGCACAGGATGAAATTCTATCCACTCTGCAGTAAAAGACAAACTTTCTAGTATCTTCAGTCAGGACAGAATTTCACACTTTATGGGTAACTCAAAATCAATTCCCCTTTGGTAGCAGAACCAGTTTAAGCCTCATTTCCTAGCTCTTTTTTCCACTGCAGCTGTGAACATTTGCCCCTGCATCACTAAAGTGGAAGAGATAAGAATGATAATGTTGGAAAGAAATCGATTAACAATGTCTTAAAAAATTTAATTTGGGGTTATTTTTAGTACTAATGATTTTAGTGAGCCGCCTTACCCTAGGGTCCACAGACGGCTCTGTTCACACAACCGATGCGGGTGCAAAGCACGATGCAGATTTGATCAGATCAGGAGCCATAGAACAAAGCTCATCAACTTGACTTGACTTGAGACGGCTTTGCTGCCAAAAGCAGCGTTACATGGATCTGCAGCCTCCCTGTGTAAAGCAGCTTGTACAAATGGGAAGAGATCCTGTGTTCATTTCATTATAGGTGGAGATGAAAGAGAGATGGAAAATTTGGGTATGGAGATATTGGTTGTTGGTTAGTTTTTCACTTATCCTTGGCCATCCTGGACAACACTACCAATGGTCAGAGAACTGTGGCTGTTCTGAGGTCAAAAGTGCTGAGAACATAAAATATAAAAAGCCCCATTGTAAGCAAATTGATAACCTCCTTTCCTAAGGTGCATGTGACTGTGCTGTCAGCCATTGCCTTTTAGCTTTTGAAGTCAGTGACCAATTTCAGCCATATGTGCAAGAGGATAGTGATCCTAAAGACAATTAGCATCTTACAAACTTTGTAAAAAAACCCCACAGTTGTCCAGAAAAGAAAGGAAATTAATTCTTCATCAGAGGGAAAGGTGAGATCAGCTCTGCTACTGTGCTTTTTCCAGGCTCACTGCAGTTCACATTCTCTTTTGTCCAGGGCAGGTATCACAGAAGACAGAGGAGGACCTGAGATAGCTGCAGTGGGGAAAGAGGTTTCTGGACCAAAAGACTCCGATCTTTACCAAACCAAACTCTTGGTTGTGCTGCTCAGCGAAACATTTTTGTTTCCTCATTAATGGCTACTGAACTTTTCTAGCGAGTGCAGCTGAAAGCCCACTAGCTCTGGATTCTCTGACAATGCAAAGAAACTGTTTGATTTTCGTTATGAGGTAAAAATAAAACCATTAAAAAAAGAAGTAAAGAAATAACTTCCTAAACAGCTTGAAGGGAACAGGAGAAAAGACCTCCCTTTTTTCTGCTTCCCTCTATACCGGATACAGGGCTCCCAATACCCCGGAGCAGAACACCTATGAATAAGTGCAATCTGACAGCCCATTTTTAATTACCACCTTTATCTGCACTTCTGCAAAACAAACAAATTGAAATGCCTAAAGCTGGGCTTGTGCAGAGAAAACCTAGGTGTTTGCAGGACTGGATTCACCACACTTCTCTCTACACTGCTTCTCTTTTCTTCATTCTGACTTTTAAATCTGCCCTGATGCCCTCATCTGACACAGCAACTACATCAGGGAGAGAGAAAACAGGATAGGCTTTCACTTTTGTCTGGCAGCACAAGCTTGCATTCTGTGCTTTGGAGGTTTTCAGAGGCTCTTTATTCCATGTAATGTTCCTGGAGTGGAGAAGCGTATCTTTTGTTCTTCCTTATAAAGGGATATTTTTATACACAATGATATACAGTACACTGAATTACAAGAGTTTTTATGTATTGGATTGTGAGGTTTTAGCACAGAAATTTCTGATGATTCTTTAATTCCGCCTTATCCAAAGCGTTTAACTTCAAAACCTTTAAAGCATAAATGAATCAAAGTCTCAGAATCCATCCAACACATCAACTAATTGTAGTGACATCAAAACCAGAAATGAGATCCTTAATTTAAACAGATTTCACTCCTAGCATGCTAAACATGCAGCCCGCGTATATGTGCTAAGCTGTATTATCTCGGTATACATATGTATGGCTTTATACACTTGCAAGGAATTAAAATGAGGGAGAGCAGATGTATACCTTCTCTGCTAATAAAAATAATAATTTTATGTTTAAGCATATCTCTTCTTGTTTTAAACACAGCTTCCACATTTTTGCTGTGAAGCACGTTATGTTCAAAGTGTAGAAGCCTGTATAGGTCTTCTGATTCCTTTAATATCGTTTCCATATTAGATAGCCAGATGGTGGAGGGCGATAATACTCTGTGCTAATCACTTAGGAAGTCTACAGAGTGGTGCTTTGAGATTTAGACCCACAGCTACTGCCATCACTCTTTTGATGGGAAGCCACAGATACTATTCCAACCAATTGAATGTTTTTAAATATATCAACACTGAACAAATTATCTAAACAGGAAAAAAGACTGATAAATACCATTCAGTGCTAATGAGCAGACAGTTTTGTCCAAAGGAAATAATTGCTTTTGCAATGATCAGAGATCAACATGACATTATGCAATAGTATTTATACACATCTAAAAATATAGTTTTGTTTCTTCATAGCTGTCACAAATAGGAGAGAGATGTGCATTGCTAAGTTACTTTACAAAGAAAAAAAAAAATAAAAATAAGCCTAAGAAGCAGAATAATTATCTCAATGAGTTCCTTAGGCTTTGAATTTTAATTCCACACCAATCTTCTGCCAGTTTTAAGATTTTGTAATTCCAACAGATTAATCATCAGAAACCTTTTTTTTTCCTACAGCAATATCCATTTATGCACAGCAATACTTTTTTGGTTTCTGTTTGTACCATGAAAATACTTGGTTTCCTTTCTGAACTATGCATTGTTAATCTGTGGGTGCATTTTATGAAATGTCAGATGTGCTCAATATTTCTCTGTGGATTTTACTTTGATTGTTAAGCCTTTTACAAAAACCCACACTGCAGGCTCCACTCCAGGCTGGCAATCGGAGACTCTGGAAAAAGACACTGAGGCAGCACTAATCAGCACTAGAATAAGATAAGCAAGCAGACAAAACATGTAAACAAGTCCTGTGCTGAGAGCTTTGTTTTGGTAGCACCGATTGTCATTTCAGCAGAGGAACAAACAACCCACTTCAGTTTATCTGGCTTATTAGTTGTAGAACACTTTAAATAGTACAGAGAAAACACAAAGTAATGTTAAGCAGAAAGGTTTGTAATCCACTTCTCAGAACTGAGCTGCTCTAGCAATAATTTTCAAACAGCAGCAATGTTTTACTCCATCCTTAGGGTAAAATGAGCATCTTCTTTGTCCTAATATTTGTACAGCATTGTATTAATGTTGCAAAGATGGTGGACTTCACAGAATCCACCTATTCAGCATTATTTTTTCAGCACTACTGAACAAATATTTGCTCAGCAATTCTCAAAATCTGGCTGTTTAGCCCCTGAGAACAGAAAACTAAAGATAAAGTCATCATTTAAAAAATCTTCTTAATTCAAGGTGCATTTTTCCTCTGATTATGCTATTAAAAATATATTACTATTTTGAATGCCACTACTAAATTGCTAATTTTAATTAGACTTTTTTTCTCCTATCCTAAGTCCTTTGTATATAGTAGGTATCATTGCAGATACATTCGTTACATTCCCCTGTAATGTGGTATTTTGCAATGCTGCCCAGTCAGCCTGAAGCCAGAAAGCCTGATTTTAACCTTGGATGACTTCACAGACTTATTCTTAATGCATACTAACATATTAAAAAACAAACACTGTATAAAACCAGCACTCAACACATACTACTGTTACAGCATGCAGTTGTGAAATAAATGTGAGAAATAAAGCATTAAGGAATATCTTTAAAATGAGGATGGTGGAGGTACATGGAGAGGAAGAACATGTAAACAAGTGGTGGAAAAGAACAGATGTGTGCCATTTAGACACACAGGCAACTTGCCCGAGGGAAGTTTGGATTATTGAGCTAACATGGCAAAGATACATAGTCTGTTCACATTTAAATCATAAGAGGTTTTGCGCGTGTTGCGTGAAGAGCATTGCTGCTACTTCTCTAAAGATGTATGTGATTTCTTAGAGCATGCCAGTGTATACATATAACCAATTTAGAGTTCAGTTTGCCTAGAAATTTCCTCAGAAATGCTGGGAAATGCTGCGTCTAGTACAAAATTCAACAGAGATGCAAGTTACAGAAACCTCTCCAAGATTGCTTCAAGTCAACAGAAAAAACACTTCCATGAGGATAATAACTTTAAGAGGTGTTACTTGTTTTGCTTCCACAGATGCATCCCTGTACTGAACCTTTACCTTTTTCAAAGTAGAGAATACAGTTCAGTGGTGTCATTACTGTATGTAGGTGGTCCTGGATATACTTTTTTATTTGTGAGGCCGGCTTCCCATGACAGTTGTGGACTGTAAAAAACAAAAAACCAAACCAACCAACCAAAACCCTGATGGAGCAGGAAGGGGAGAAGAGAGAAACAGGTAACATCTCTAGACACTCTGATGGAAGTAGTTCAGAGATTCACAGACCACAAAACTCATCTGACTTAACTTTCCTGCTTTCTCAGTAGTTATGATCCCAGTAAAAAAAATAAAATGCACCAAAGAGGAAACGTAATTTTATCCACATTAGAAGAGAAGAAAGACATTTTTTGTTCTATTTGAAGTCTGTTTATAAAAAATGGCAAGCCACCAGAGTAACTAGTGGAGAGAATCTATTATATAAGGATAGCAACAACTTGTCCATAGTGAATTGAGTCTTAGAGCTGAAGACTATACAGCAATAGCCAGTAGTTCATTATCACAATGCACCTTCTCACCAGCATCAGAATCTCCCCGGTGCCTTCTCCCTAAAGCTAAAGCTTTAACAGAGAGCAGAGATTGAATATAGGGTCCTGCAGTAAGTCAGACAGGGAAAGGAAGAGAGGGAATAGTCTGCAGATGGGACAGGTGATGCTGAGTGAAGTGAACGTTTTGAAATGAAAAGTGTTTCATGTGGGGTGCCCTGCCTGGGCCCTGAGGAAGTGGACAGACATGACTTTCCCCAGCAACTCCAGCTATAGTATTTTCTCCTCTCAAAGAAGGAGAACTTAAGAGGATTTGTAATGTAAGTGTTTGTGAGCTATGCAGATCTGTTTGTATGTGTCTCCATGTGCTGCTACCAGACTCTTAGGAAGGCATTTGGTTACCCTTTCTCTCCATGCAGTCACGTCCCCGTCCTTCCACAGCACCCCATTACTCCTCTCTGGGTCTTGCTCTTTGCACCCCACTGCTTGCCTCCAGCCTTTCTTACGGAACACAAGCAAACAGTTCAGTGCTGCTGTCCTTCCACAGGGCCTGTGGGTATATTTTCTGCATATATGACAGTGGCTTCCCATGGCAGCTGTGCACAGTGAGACTGCAGACTGATGGAGTGGCAGGGGGAGGAGAGGGGCCACCAGCGCCCTGTATGCTGAGTGCTTGCACAGTAGGACCAAATGAAGCTCACAGACCCTGCCAAAGGACTCTCCCAGTTCTCCTGATCTCACCTACAGCAACTTGCCCTCTGGCTCACCGCAGAGAAGTGGAGGAAAAGAGACAATGTGATGGTGATGGGTAGGGAAGGGAGCCAGCGAACGGTGAGATTAAAGGAACTCAGAGTGTCCTGTAAATTTCTCCTCCTTTTGAATTAGTCAGGACCACTTTTTAACAGAGCTGTGCTTGCCAGAAGACTACCAGTAGACCTTACAAAAAGAGGCTGACTGAAGCCTGCAGGAGCCGGGAGGCTAAGACTGTCAGGCTTCCTGCAGGATCGGGGCTTACTGATTTTATTTGAGAGAGGGAGAATAAGTAACACTGCTAGGCTGGCAGCCAAACCACTAGAAAAGAATTGTGGAGTACAGGGGAGTCCAGGCAAAATCCCTGAACGTCACCACCTCCTGACAGATTGGTGAGAGCCTGCCATTGTGCAAAGGAATGGCTGAATGCACCCTGAGACATTTAACCTCCCTTTGCAAGGTTGTGAAAAAAAGTTTGGCTATAAGGTGTGCATGCAGTATGCTATATAAAACTCTACTGTAAAGTAAGAATAACATTATTTATACCTATTTTTTAATACTTTTAAAAAATATACCTGTATTAACCGATGTTAACGCTGCATGAGACCACAGAGCATTGCTTGCCATGAGTTAGACTGCACAGGGTCTGCAAACAGCACATAAGTGCACTATATGATACAGCAGAATGTCACTGATCCACAATAACGCAGGGAAGCCCCAGTGCAGATTGGTGTGGTTTGTGGATTACGGACTGGGAGGGCATTTGAGGGGAAGCCAGGCAGGTCTCACTCCAGACTCCCCTCTCAGCAGCAGGGTGAGCTGAGCGGTGGAAGGAGCTGCCAGGGGCCCCGCTGTGCTGCTCCGCTCCAAAGGGCATTACAAGCAACATCAATGCTGCTATTGCTTCTTTTTCACAAGTTGTAGTTGGCCCACTCCGAAGAGAGAATTGCACTCCTGGCCTCCCTTGTATCAGTTTAAACACTCAGCATGCACCTGCTGTGCAGGCACATTAAATGAGTTTAAAGTGAGGTTACTTGGTGCATATGGAGTTGGCAAGAAACCCTAAGCTGCTCTGAGCACAGCTGGCATGGCTGCTTGTTGATGCACGTGCAAGTCAAACCTTGAATGCAAAAAGTTAGTTTCTAGAGACTTTCCGAGCAAAAGAGCAGTGACATAAAGAAGTATGTTTTGTGACTATTAGCCTGTGATTTTATATATTTAGTGGCTATTTTCACACATCCAAAGGTCAACAAGGCTCCCTAATTCACTTGAATCTAAAATTGCATACAGGATAACCATGTATTCTCACTAACGATACGATTAGCCACAAGAATTTTTAACGGCGGAGGATGCTTTCCCTTGCATAGAACTGAAATACCGCTAAATGTCATATGGATAACAGTCCAAGTTAGTATCATTATTAGTACGGTAACCATTTTGAATAAACACTTTACTAATACTTACAATATTAGAGAACTTGAATAACTGGGCCCAATATTGTTATTCATGGTCATTTCCTCCTTTCAAGAAACAAAATAAATAATCTATTCTGAAAAAAAAAGAGTGGGAAGGTTTTGGCTTTGGGTCGAGCAAATTTTAAATCATCTGAATATCAGGATGTTCATTATTTTTGATTCAAGACATCACAGACATCTGGGCGAGGTCATGGCTATAGATGGTATGCTTTTTTTAATGCTAAAAAATGACCTGAGGCAAAGACTTGAGATAGATTATTTTAAAGAGGTTGACTCTCTGTAATGCACATTTTCCCCTCAGCACCCTGTAGGTTCAAACAATGAGTCTGTGCAGTTTGAGTTTATTGACCTTTGTGAATACAGTACTTGAAAACTGGTAACAGATTTCTTTGAAAATCAATGCCAATTGTGAAGCTGTTTGTTATCCACTGTTTTTTCTTGAGTGTGATTAATAAAAATATAATATATATATGTGAAATCGTAAACTCAAATTGGTTAAAATTTAAATATTTGTTCCATTCTTCCTGGGAAAAGCAAAATGTAAAAGAGCTGGATGTTTTATCTGGATCTCTCTCAGACATGTATACTAATGTAATTCATCACAGACCAAGGAAACTTCTAATAGTTAATGCTGATCTTTCTATGGGAAAAGAAAACATTGTGTGGAAGTTTAATGTCACAGATAAATGCCCATACAGTAGTAGAAATAAACCCAGCAAGCTAATTTGCTTCTTCAATTTCTTTTGAACTAAGGTCTCAAAGGTAAAAGAGTTGATTCACACTGCTCACCATATTTCAGTGTAAAGCATACAGGATAAAATTCAGGCCCCATTGCTGTCAAGAGAGGTTTTTTTAGTGATGTGGTGAAGCCAGGATTTCACCTTTGTTTCTCTTATCACCATTAAAGTCTTACATGGATGAGTGAGAATTAGAGACATCAACATCAGTACCAATTCTTCTTTAAACTATATTTTTCTGACACATTTGCTGACAACACCACACATGGCCTTTTCTCAAGGAATTTGCTATAAAGGTGTCTAAGCCTAACTGGCTGCACAGGAAATCTCTTGTGGGCAAACCCAGTTTCTAGCTCTGCAAACAGAGAGAAAATATGAACTATGTACCTAAAGGTCTGCAGGACTGAGGTCTTGGCAACCTTGGGCCAATCAATACAAATGTTAAAATCGAGTTATAGGGTAACTTGTCAATAGCCAGGTTCCCTGAATCAGCCGTGCTTCTAATACGGATGAGGCCCTAGAAGCTACTCAATGAAAACATTGCAAAAGCTGCTTGCCATTTAATGATTGCATTAACACCACTATCTACCATGTAATCAATGCTGTGATTGACAACTTTGCAAATCAGATTAGCTTTCAGTCTGTGTATGAGAGTAGCATGGCTAGGAATGGAAAATTGTGTGGCTCCCAATTTATGGCAGATGAACAAGTCATAACAGTGAATAAAACAGAAAATCACTGATAATGCAGATTAGTTGTAACAACTAAACCCCAGAATATATTAAATCACTCCGGTGATTTTATTCACATCTTGCATCACATCACTCCAACGCTGCTCGCATACAGTGAGGGGAAGTTCCCACCCAATGACATCATAGTTTGTCTTTGGCTACAGCCAGCTACATATTTTTAAAGAGGTCCTGTTTGTTCCATAACTGAACTCTTCACCTTTTGATTATATGTTTTGTTGTTGGGGGGAGGAGGTAAAGGGAAAAGGCCTGCTAGTAAATTTACTTAAACTTGGCGTTCACAGGCTGAGACTTGGGTGGGCTGCATTCCCTCCTCCGGTTACACCCTACCTGAAATCCCTGTATGTTAAATCACTTGACTGGTTCAGCCTTAATGATTGGGTCATACCCTGGGAAGCAAGTTCAGAGATACTGGAAATGTGTGCTTACAAAAACACACATAATTGTAGAAAAACATGTGGATAAGCTAAGAGAGGAACACTGGGACTGCACTGAGAAAACAACAGTTATTTGGAAGAAAAAATTATCTCTTAGTCATGATGAAGTGTTACAAAATAGACATAACATGCTGCACTTCCAGCGACACATTTTTATGAATAAATATAAACCCCTTGCTAATCAGGAAACTTTAGACTCTTTTTACATACTTATACCAACCTGAATATGCCTTTCTTCTTCAGCTGCTACAAATACATTCCCTATTAATTATATTTTCTTTGCTGTGTGAAAGGCTTACACAAATGTGGGAACACAGTCACATTATGAGGAGGATTTTGGTTGTCACACAAGTACTAGGATGAGAAATATCTAGAATTCTAGATATTCTAGAAATATCTGGATCTTCGAATCAGTGGAATGAGCTATCAATAAGATTGACCTGTTGGAGAAGTTTTATGTCATGATCAAGTTAGGTGGATTTATTATTACAGTTACAGACACATGGCTTCTTTGTGTTTTCCATAGTAGTGATCCCCAAGATGGCATCAGCATGCAATTTTTTAATCTTCTGTAGATAATTGATAGAACACAAAGTGCTGCTTTCTTGCTTCCAAAAGTCGGGAATCCTATTTAAGCACTTGGAATGGGACAGAAATAAGTATCTTCACTGCCTCTTGTATGCATTGTCCTTGCAGAGAAAGTAAAGGCCAGAACTGCAGCTGGAACAGTTAGGAATGACTAAATATTTTCTTACCATTACTTTTCCAATGGAACAGTTGCTGTGGTTGTCCCTGTTTGTTCCAAAAATGAAACAGGAGGTGACCCACACCACCAGTATTCTGTGGTCCTCAGCCTGGGAAATCTTGAGTTAGAGGATCCTCAGCACACCCTGAAGAAGAGACACAGACTCGATGCTGGATATGCTTGTTATTTTGAAAAAGTTTTAAGTTTCATGAAGCATGTAAGTGGTTGGATATTATATCAAATTTGTATTTTTCCCCCTTTACTAAAATAATAAGTACCATTGCTACGTGAGTTTTTTGTTTTTAGGGGACTTGCTGATTTGATTTTGTGTCTATGTTGTGAATTCCTGCTTTTAACTTTTTGCCATTGGAAAGTTTCAAAACTTAGCAGGAAAATGAAGTCAGTGAGTGATAGAAACTGAAAATGTTTTAGAAAGCAGTAGGGAAAGTAAAGAAATAATTTGTTCAAAGTTCTAGCAGGAATTTGATTTTATTTCTTTACAAGTATTCTGATGCATATTCTGAATTGTCTTTGTTGGAGTAGTGAGGCCAAGACTCCAACACACAGTTGTGGGATTGACATGTAACTCATCTAATTAACCAATGTCATCTTCTCTCATTATGTGTTCTGTCACATTGAGATATGCTCTTTCCAAAGAATTCCTAGTGAATGGTTTGGCTTCCTACCATAGGACACAGTGATACAATAACTTCTTTAAAGAGTCCTGGCAAGTGTGTTCTTACAAGGTGTTAAGTGATTTATACTGAGTTATAATCAGCTGTGGTTTCTTTGAACGTTGCTAAGTGGTAAGGTTGCCCACAACTTGGTCTCGGGCTCTTTAGCTGGATGATTCTAGGAATATGTGTGGTAGATACTACGCTGGTGACATAAATACCCATTGAGGATAATGGGACCAGGGTGGGACCTTAGCCTACTTGGCACAGCTCTCATGGGACTCCAATATAAATAAAAACAATCCCTTCCAGCCTACATTTTTTCCAAGATTGTATTTATCAGCCCCATGAAAATGCCTTACAAATGTACTAATTATCCATAGCTTTTGTCAGCTGAGAGTCCATCTCTCATACGACCCCATGCACTAACTCTGAAATTCAAAACTAAAAGTCAAAACAAGAAAATCTTTACCCTCAGGAGGAAATCACCTGAGCATGATCAGCATGGTCTGCAGGCTTTTTATAGCAACAATTCTTACAGCAGGACTAGAGATCAGAGCTTATACAGGCACACAGAAATCTCCTGATGAGGCAAGAGCAGCTACGTCCCTGCACAAAGAACATGAAGGCTACTTCTCTGAATTATCTTAATGAGACAGCTATAGGACGTGCCTCTGCAAGTTAGATTATCATTATTATAATTGTTATTAATGCACATGAATCCATTTTATCTAATCCTTTCCACACTAAATTTGATGTCTTAGACAGACAGCACTGTTTTCCAATCCTCTCTTTTATATTCAGCTTTTCTTCTACACTGTATGACAGAGACACTTGTTTTGGGCTCTTCACAAGGTGTTCCTGCTCTCATCCCAAATGCTTTTCACTTTTATGGACTTACACCTAAAAGCTGCAGCTAGTGTGTATGTGCCAAATTTATCCATCACATCTTTTGACTTGCTGAAGACAAGTTGTCTCCAACCAGAGCCTAAAAGCTTTCATCAGTATTTAAATAAATTAGAATCAGAAGCATTTTAGAGAGATGTTAACAGAGATTGTGTATGAATTGAGAGTTAACAGCTTTGCAATCAAAATCCCAGATACGCAGCAATCTTGTTTTTGCTAAGTTACAAAGACACGCATACTTTGCTTTTCTTAAAATTACTTTTTCTCTGGAATCTCCATGGGTTGGTCTGTGGAGCTGTGAAATAAGGAAATTATTTTCTTTCTTAATGGCTTTCATCCTCTACTTTATTACCACACAATAATGTTTCAACTACATTTCTTTTGGCATAACTCATTTGAGCCCTGGTTGGCCTGCCAGTTTGGATCTTTCCGTCTGTTGTGGGTGTTTGCTCTACAAACAAAATCTAGGTCTTCAGCAACACTTGCCACTTACCCATGCCAATATTTGTTATCCGCTTCACTACCCAGTCTGTAGCAATGCCAAGCAGCAACATCAAGAGAATACAGGCTTTTCACATCAACAGTCACTTTGAACTACTAGTTGTTTTTTGCTGTTCGGGGAAATTTATGTTGTGGCATTGATTTTGACACAAAACCACTACAGAATCAAACAAATGGGGAATCTAAAGATAAAAGACACCTATAGGTATCAATTTCATGACCAACATGCATTTCCCATGGAATTCTCTTCCCAGCCCCACCCCTCCAGCTGAATATAAAGAGTTTAAATTCACTGTATTTACCTTACATCACATAGTGCTCATCTTCTGGATTTTGTGTTATTTTGTGTTTTGCCTTTAGCATTCCTAACTCTACAACTTCTATTGCTATAGAAGTCACAAAGGCCCTTAAGGTGTGCTTTTTCTTCCAGCGATAAAAGCGAGCTTCTTTTCTTTAATGGTACGGTCTGACAAACAACATCTCCTTCTTTAGAGGCAACATGTCTTAACTTGAGGACAATCCTCAAGTCAGTATAGCAGTAACCAGCAAGAATCTTTGCAATTCAGACGGTGCACTCACAAGAAAGAGTACTGTAACCAGTAGTGTCTGCAAGAGTGGAATCCTAGTAATTCCAAAACCCCACAATTACATTTATCAGCTTATAATCACCATATAAGAGCTGTCAGAGAAGGATTGCTGCATTTGCACCACAGCTGGGGTGTGAGAGAACTCCTCTCTTCACACTGCAGCGATATCAATTGTCTCTTGGTTTGGGCTGTACCTGATGGGTCAACATCTGAGGCTGGATTCAAAATCTCTAAAATGGGGAAATCCTTGCATACAAGAAGGCAGAATGAGTATTTTTCCCTATGTCTTATTTTCTTTCAGCATCAAGTAGTTTATAATTACAAATGGATATTCTCATCAGAGGTGTCCGAGCCTGTCTTAGGAAAGGAACAAAAAGAGACAAGTCTCAAGCTGTTTCTTTTAAAGTCTTCCTGAATTTTCTAATCTAGGAAAATGTCACTATCGGCATTTCCACTGGTTTTAGCAACACAGGGAACCTTATTGAAGACAAGATTGTTGCAAGCGCAGCTGTTTTTAGTCCTGTGCCAATTAAACTTGCTCAGGCCAATGGTATTAAATACTGGCAGCCACACAAGTACTAGCAGTAAGAAAAAGCAGTTTGGACGGTGCAAACTCAGGTATCCTCAGAAAGCTTCAGACACCAAGTGTCTCCTGTTGTGGCTGTATATTAAGCCTTTAAAAGTAGTAGTTACTGTTTTTAGGAAGGCATGTGAAGCTGCTCTATTATTTTTTTGAGGAACTGGCACATACTCTGCTGTCATTCCTTCATGCTTAGAGATGTTAAAGCATCTGAGGAATGAAACAAGGGATATCATGCATAGAGTTTTAGAGACTATTCTGCATATAAAAAGCATCTAGAGGTAAAATCCTAACCCGGTTGGTGCTGTGGTAATTATAGCATCTGTTATATAAAAGAAAGAACCACAGTGACGGGTTTCCCTAAAAAAGAAAAGTGATACTCCATTTCCTCTGTGAAAGAGTTGAAGGTTTTTAAAATGCTGTTTTTGAATGTGGAGCAACAGATACTGAAAATACTTCATTAGCTCTCTTTAAATAATACACTATAATAAATGAAATGTGAAGATTACAACATCAAGCAATATAGCTAGTCAGAATTAAAATTGTTTGTGCACATGCGTTATAATTCCTTCTTTAATTATTGGTCCCTAGCCTCTTTCACTGGATGCAGAATGAACAATGCTGAATTAAGCACAGATATCTAATACTGCCTGCTCTCTATTCATTGCCAACTCATTGCTTCTCTGTGTGCTTACATTAATTTCCTTTAACAGCACTCCCATGAGCTGCAGGGTTGTTTTTACTTCTGAAGCACCAAGATTAAAGAAGATGTATTCATCAGTGTCAAACAGGACTTGATTTCTTTATCTTACACATTATGAAATACCCAGAGTATTTATGTGATACTGCCTGTTGACTTCATTTTCAGTAGTAAGCTACTCTAAATGAGACCTCAGCATCTTAAGACTGGAATTATGAAAACACATCCCTCAACCCCTTCACAAAATCAGATTCAAGCAATGTAGCGCATGGCATCACACATTTTTAATAAAGAAAACATCATCTCTTACAATTTCATTAGAATTCTGTAAAGAACACTCAGCAGTCTCAGTCATGATCCTTCCCTCCCTCCTCCCCCCTTTTAATTTTCATAGAAATGACACAGGGCTTACATGGAAAATAGCTTATTTTACTGCACAGCTCTGCTCCAAAGTAGAAAAATCTATTCTGTGCACTAAAAAGGCATGGCTTAGTGTGCATATGACAGTGAGATGGGAAGTCTGTAGTTAACTTTAGGTTAAATTGCATAAAAGGGATTAACTGAAGTTATACAGGCAATATATACTGCATGCTGGATTTTGCAAATTCAGTATGACTTCATGTAATATAAATAATTTTCTTAATGAGAAAAGATCAAAACTAAAAGAGGCTTTGCTTTCTTAACTAGGCAGTTGTTTTGTTATTTTATTGTTGAGTTCTGTTTTTTACACCTGTTCGTACTACATTTCTCTCCTAGCTTTTTCTTTCCTTCTTGCACATACACGCACAAATTGCAGGTCAGACCATCACGTTGTGGTCCAAGATTTGATACACCTTTCATATGCTGGAAGAAAAGTTACAAAAAGAATGAAAAGGCTAATACATGGTTTAAAGGAGGGCACAAAGGGTTAGGGTAAGGCAGTTGCCCTTGGGTGGGGAAGGTGTCAAGAGCCAGGCCTTTCAGCAGGCAACATCTGCAACAGCACCTGAAAGTCTTTAGCCAAGTGGAAGACAACCCCCATCAAGAGTGTAGATGGTCAGAAAATTCAGGCTGTAAAGAGCTCTCTGGTCCAACCTCCTGCCCACAGCAGGGCCAGCAGCGTGGTCAGGCCAGGCTGCTCAGGGCTGTCCCCCCTCACACGTGGAAAACCCCCGAGGAACCCGCTCCACTGCCTGAATGTCCTCAGCATGAAAAAGCTTTGCCTTCCACCCAGCCTGAGCCTCTCAACTCAAACCTGCTGTCCCTCAGCCTCCCATTGTGCAGCACCAGTGAAAACCCCCGCTGTGTCTTCGTGGCCACCTCCCCATGGGTTTTGGGACGGTTCTGTTAGCCCCCCAGTGTGGTCTCTTCCCCAGGCTGAGACAGCCCTATCCCTCAAGGCGCTCCGCACAGGACAGGTGGCCCCCCCTCTGCGATCCCTCCGGTGTGTCCGTGTCCTTCCTGAGCGGGGGGGGGCCCGGCTGGGAGCAGCGTGAGCTCTGGGCTGAGAGAGGGGGGGTCTGGGGAGCTCTGGGCTGAGAGAGGCAACCGCCTCCCCGCAGCTGCCGCTGCGCTTCCCGCCCGCAGGGTCGCGGTGCCACCGCGCTCCTCCGCAGCCCGGCCAGCGCTCCCCCGCGCAACACGAGTCTGCGTGGAGACGCCGCTGCGACAGTCGCTGCAGGGACAGCGGCATCTCACCGCCGGCACGGGCAGCACCGTGCCCGGCCAGCCGGGGCCCTGCCTACACAGCGGCGCTCCCAAGCAGCCACCCCTCCAATGCGGGTGTCCCCCAGCCCACACGCCACTCGGCTGCAGCTGCAGGCCAGGCGAGAACCCCCATTCCGGGAAGGCAGTGGCGGTTGGAGATGGCTCAGGAAGGAGGGGCGGGGCGAAGCGCCCTCTCTGATCATTGACGGCTGCTCCAGCCAATGGCAGCGGGGCGGGGGTCGGCGGCGACAGCGTGGGCGGAGCGAGCAGCCGACGGGCCGGCGCCGGGGAGGCCCGGGCTGAGGAGGTGACGGGGGCGGGGCGCGGGGGCGAGCGGGGCGCGGATTGGCTGAGGGGCGTGGCCGGCGGGGTTTTTCCCGGGCTGGGCGGAGGGCTGCGGTTTGGCCACTGCAATTTCGTATGTGAGCGCGAGCGGCGGGTGTCTGGGCGGCAGGTACCGGTGAGGAGCGGGCGGGAGGGAGTGGGGAAGCGGGTCCCTGGGGGAGTGTGGCCCGCAGCCAGGCGGTGGGGAACGGGGGTGCTCGGGAGGGCGGTGGGAAAGGAGGGGGAAGGGGGGTTCTGGGCCACCGCAGCGCTGCGGGGGCGGGCGGCCGTGCGCCGAGGGGGCCACTTTTCCCCGGACCGGTCCGGCGTTTTCTCCCGCTCTGCGCCGCGGGCGGAGCCGGGCCGGGCGGTCGTAACTGCGGTCGGACCTGCCGCCTCTCTGCCGACCCTGAGCGGCTGTTGGGCGGGCGGGAGGTCGGTTGGGGGCTGTCAGAGCCGGGGCTGGCCGCGGGAGGAGCGGGGACGGCAGGGGGCGGCAGCGGCGCCGAGGAAGCGTGTCCGGAGCGTCGGCCGCGGCGGGGGAGATCCCCTCCCCGCCGGAGCCCCTCGGGGCGGTGGGGCCTTTTTCCTTCTCTTCGGGTGGGCGGGGGTCTCTGGGCGGCTGACTCGTTCCTCCTTTCCGCGGAGGTTTGTGCACTGGTCTCGGCGAGCCGAGGCCAACCGCCCGGAGCTGCTTCTCGCCGCTCGGTTTCAAATGTCCCTCGCGCGGCGGCCGCCGCGGGCGCTGCCCGCAGCCTCCGTCCGCCCGCCCCGCCGAGGGGCGGCTCGGCGCTGCGCCCCGGCCGGGGCTGGACGTGCGGTCACCGCCGGCCCCGCATCTGCGGCGCTTTTGCGCCTTCCGTCTCCTGGTCTGAGGCGCGAAAGAGAGGAGTGCTTTCCTCCGAAAATCTGCCCCGATTTCTGTTGGTTGCTGTCCCGTACCCGTCGTGTGGATGCTGTGCGAGGAGAGGTGGTGGTTGTTGTTGTTGTGGATGCTGTGCGAGGAGAGGTGGTTGTTGCTGTTGTGATTTTTTTGTTTTTATTTTTTTTTTTTTAAAGCACCACTCCTTATTCCGATCACTTCATCTGTTTGCATCTTCGGCTGTTTCTTTCTTAGAGCAGGAAGTGAGAAACGGCAGAAAAGTGAGCTAAATAGGTAAAAATCGTTTTTACTCTACTGAAATGTGCACGTAGGAAGCTAAAATATAGACAACTTGTTCTCTTTCAATAAGTAGAGTTATGCTGTATACCACAGACATAACCATTAACAATCTAAACAATTTAGATCCTTTTCCTGACACTGAATCTTTTCATAGCCCCATGTACCTGCTCTTGTCCACGTTACAGGTACATCTATCACCATTTCATTTTGTTCCCTCCCTTTTTAATCCTTAAATAGACCCTGCACAGAAGTTGTTTATCAATAATCAGGTGGAGGGTGAAACTGAGGAAGACTGTACATTCCTAATTTCCTTTCTCTTCAGGATTAGAATAAAAAACATTGTAGTATCCTATTGTATGTTCTTTATCTGCTGTTTGATAAAAAATAGTCTACCTTTCGAAATGGGGTGATCTGGCCTCTGCCTGAACACTGTGCACAGAAGTCTTTAAAAAACTTGAGATGTTATTTATAACTTTAAGCCCAAAGTTCTTTTCCTATTATTGTTCTTCTTAAAGCTTTGATTACAGTACTGTGAAGTCTGAATACTCTCAGAAGAGCTGTTAACACTGTGGTAACATTTTTAGCGCAGCAGCTCTCCACAGGTGACGATCCCACTAAGTTGAAGATAATCCCTTTTGATGTTAACATACATGTGTATGGCTAGAATGGACTTAAAGGAGGTTATGTTATGAATGATTGCTGATTGACATAAAGGGAGCTGGCTTGAGAGTTTGTCATCTTAATAATTATGATTTCCAGAAACTGCCTCTGAAATAAATCAGTGCCACAGAACAAGTAATAGCCAGCTAGGGTAGTAAGTTTAGGTTAAGGTGCTTTGATACCAGTAATGACTAGCAAGCAGTTCAATGAGGTTGTTTTTTCTTATAAAGCTGTCTCAAGACCCATTCTTTATTAGAAACATGTAATTTATAGTTTTTTTTTTCATTGACATATAGTGCTTTGCTTAGCATTACTGCCTTATTTTCTTGTCTGCTAGCATAGGTACTTCCAGAGTGTTAGTGAAATGCAACAAGGAGGTAATTTTGCAGAACTTAACCTTCAGCAAATTCTCATAAACTTGCATATTTCTAGATTTGGAGAGTTTAAAATGGCAAAGTACTTTTTTAACAGGAACTATCTAAAAAATAAAGCCAGATCCTTTGGTGTAATAGTTTAAAGTTTCAAGCAGCACATAAATTTAGTCCCTAAGCTACAGAGCCAACTGGTTATAGAACAAACCCAGTTCAAAACCTGTTTTGGGGCATGTTAGGTTATGCAGGAGCCTTTGGGCTTAGAGTATGGCCTTCCATTCTGTGTTTTCAGAGGTTATGGATCTTGAAGTATATATATCAGCAGTTTGTACCTGTGACAAACAAGCTTGCACTTTAACTATGTTATTTAGAATGATCTAGACAAGGCTTTCAAATTGTACACATTCTGTGTGCACATGTGTTGAAGAAAAGAGTTCAAACTTCTTGACAGCCAAGGCCACATGGAATAGACTTCCAGGCTTCATTCCTTTGGAAATTTACCTTTTGTTCCACTTCTAATTTGGTAAGTCTTCAGCGAGTGCAGTCAATTAATAAGAAATTTTGAATTTTGTTACCACTTTTTGATATAACGTAAAAAGTAGGAGCAAACAAGGGCAGGTGTCTGAAGCTGGTCAGACTTACTGATGCCTGTTATGTGGGTTTTAGGTGGCAACACTATGGACTGAAGAGCTCTCATTTGGGGAGGGTAACCTGAAGAATAATTGTATTACTTATTGGATTCAATATGGTGTGAATCATGTAGTGAGTGTGGACATAGGCAAAATATGCATTTTTCATTTGGGCAACTCCCAAGTCGTACGTTTAAGGATTAAGAATGTGGGTCATAGGTGCAGAATGGAAAAATTTTCTGGGAAGGCAGACATTTAAAGGAGGTATTGTGGATTGTGATTAATAATAATTTGAACATAAGTTGTCTTTAAGTTGTGCAAAGAAATCAAACTAGGTATGTAAACAACATAAAATATAAGATAAAAAAAATCTTTCTGTAGTTGGTGCTTATGAGATTCCTTTTTGAATTCTGTGTTAACTTTTGGCGTTAAGCTTTATAAAGCTGATAGTAATAAACTGAAAACATGTAAAATGTTACAAGAATGGGGAAGCATGTTTCACTGCAAAAGATTGATTATTTAGGGACTAAAAGGAGAGCGGGGGGGGAAAATTGTGACATATTTACCTGTAATGTGGACAAGAGCAGATAATAGTGGCTATGAAAGGATTCAGTGCCAGGAAAAGGATCTAAATTGTTTACGTTGTTAGTAGTTATGTCTGTAGCATACAGCATTACTCTAATTATTGAAAGAGGACAAGTTTTCTACATTTTAGTTTACTATGTGTAAATTTCAGGAGGGTAAAAATTATTTTACCGAAGGTGGTTGTGTTTAGTCTACTTGCCATTATATATTTTTAAAGCAAGATGGAATGCTTTCCTAAGATATACTAATTTGAATGGTGGGTTTATTCTGGAGCTGATCATAAGTTGGAGGTAGCGAGAAGGGAGAAGGTGGGCTTGCTTCCTCATCACAGGCAAAATTAACGCAAGCAAAGCAGTGTTGGAAAACTCTCCATTGTATTCTTGCACAATGGTTTGACACAAGAAGGGATGGGAGCAAGAAAAGGGGATGTGAGAGCGTGTGATTGTGTTATAGCCTGGGTTATATGAGAAGTCAAACTGCATTGTAAGCGGTTATTTCTGGCCTTCTAAATTGGAAGAAAAGACTCCTCTTGACTTTAACTGTGTTAGACATTGCTATAAACAGCAACACTTCTACTTTTTAAAAAGAGATAAAATCAAAGTGTAGTTTAAATGATTGCATTTTTTTTTTCCTATTTGGAATGGTGTTCACATTTAAAAATATATTACTTGTTTAAGCATAGTTCAATTTCACTTACCTTTTAAAATTTACTCAATGGGATAATTTTTGGTGTGATTTGACTCCAAATTTATCTCTTTCTTATAGGTAAAGAAGATATTGTGCTGTTATCCAGTTGTTGTAGTTGGTTGCATTCTACTAATCTTCAAGACTTCCACTGAGTGAAAGGTAACTCGTGATTATTTTTTTTAATATCAGAAAGTTCAGTGTAGGAATTTACTACATAGATGAAGTTCTGTGTTCTGTTTCACCTTCTCAAAAGCTGTTGATGTGATAAATTTGCATTATATTACAGTTTTGTAATATTATGCAGGAAAGAACATACTGATACAGTAAATATTTTGACTTTTAGCAAGTCTTAAATTATTAAAAACTTCACGATATGAACTCTTCTGTGATGGCAGTTTTACTAGTAACTCATTTCTTTCATAGACTACACCTTGTCTTTGAACGCTTTGTAAAGATTTACAGACTAGGTGAAGGCCATGTCAACATATACGGGTTAATTACTTTTGGGTAATTGAAATTAGGCATTGTGTTTGGCTAGTGAAATGAGAAAACTATGTTCTGTGTATGGTATGAGATTATAGACTTTCATGTAATGCAAGTGGGACAGCTCAGCAAGAATTCCGGCTTGTTTATTTTAACAGACTTGGGGAAAAAGAAGTTTGTTTCTGTTGCAGTAGTGTCTGATGTTTTAGTGGCCCTATACCAACACGGCATTACAGCAACTCTGTAAGTACTGCTACCTCCCCAAGAAGCTTTATAGGCATTGTTGACAGTAATTCCGGATAGCTTTCTCTAATTTCAGTTTACAGCTCATGGCTTCGTTTCTCTGTTTTATATTCTTTATGTAGTTCTCTACGTCTGGCATACTACCTTGAAAATAGAAGCAATCTTAAGGAATCTATGGACTTTATATGTAAAACTTCAAACCCCAACAAAACAAAACTCAAATTCTGTTTCTCTTCTCAAGTGATTCTCTTTACCTTCTTGTCTCTACAGTCGCACATCACAACTTTCTTTGATGGCATTATGTTTGTGACCGGACTCAAGTATGTGATGCTTTGAAGGCCTGACTTTGGTTAAGCTGGCCTCTTGTCTAAAAACTGATTGGCTGGCTCTGAATATTCTCAGAAGCAGGTAGTAGTGTTTTTTGGGAAGGTTTTTTGGCTGGTGATTTTTTTTTCTAATGGAGATAAGGTACTACTGCTGTTCATCTCTGTGTCGTGCTTTTATTAATAGTAGTTGGCTCTTCAGAGACCTCGTGAAGGAGCACTCCAGGAGGATCTTCTCTTTAAAGCTGGAGGCTTCTTTGTCAGTGTCTAGGACATTAACTGGATGTTTTACTTGATGTTATATCTGCAATGGTGCTTGTATTTGTCTTTGTCTTGTTTTGTCCTCCCTGGATTCTTGCTGAGGGGTGTGATGTGATCTGTCTTTTAACTTACCTTGCTGTTACTAAGTGATGCAGCCTGTGCACTCTGTAAGGTCATTGTTAAAAGACTTTGGCAGTGTATTATAAAATAGGGTTAGCTAAGGACAGTTTAAAGGAATGTATGGATTGCCTTGGTGCTCTAGGTTTAAATCTTTCCTTTTGCTTCTGACATTGTCTATGTGGTTTGCTGTTCGCAAAGCAGTAGTTCTGGAGAAATGTTCTGTAGGAAAAGATGTTCAGTTACCAGAAAATAAAAATAGACTCTAAAAAAGAAGTGTGGACTCTCTGAAAGATCAGTTTCATCTTAAATTGCTTGCACTGATGACAAAGCAGAGTTTAACCAAATATTTATTGTTGAAATTACTCTGTAATTAGTAGTGTTGTACAGCTAAATGTAACACCAGATTTTACTGTAAATTACTGCTATCCCATTACTGTGGTTTGAGAAGTATAGACTATAACTGTGGTATTCTTTTTAGTGGCCTGGATAAGAATTTGACTACAACGTTTTAAGAACATAGGTTTTGTATTTTTAATAACATTCTTCAGTATGTTTTTAAAATGCATCATGTGCTCTCTTACCACAATGGAAAATAAGAACAGCTTTCTCTAATTTGAAATATTCAGTTATCCTGTATATGGGATTTAAAATATATATTTGTGTTACAAGCCTTTGAATTCATACTAGGCAGACCTTTACATTCTGGTTGACTCAGCATGTTATCTGCCTTCTTCTGAAAATCAAACCAAAATTAAAGTTTTATTATAAAAATATGCACTTGGGTTTCACATTTGTGTGAACATTTTTATTGCTTCTAGCTACTCCCAAAAGTAAGGATTCATTAATAAAATAATTTCAATATACTGAGTATGTCCTGCAAAGTCCTGTGAGTTTGAACAATTCAAATTTGGATCTGAAAGTTCTTGTTCAATTTCCAAATATATTCTTTTGTCCTTTGTAGACATAGCTTGTAAATGAACTATTTGCTGTTTCCTCAGCTGAAAGAAGCTGTTTTATCCCATTTGGCTTCCTCCTTTTGAAATTGTTCCTAAATGTGTTACTTAAATAATACTGTAAATGCTCTGTCATCAATCAATTAAAGAAACGTGGCAAAATAACAAGCCTGTGTATCATTGATCTTCCCTTAGAGGACTGGATCCTTTTTTCTTATATGGCTTTTTGGGTGCTTTTCCTGGTAGGATATTGCATTATAGGACCATGAATCTGAAGCAAATCCAATGTCTGGAGGAAAAGAGGAGGCAGGGGAAAACCCAAAGAATGTTGTAGCATAAACTTTGTACTTAAGTCCTTGTTTGGTCTGAAGGCTGCTTTGTCCTCTCTTTGGTCAACGCTTTTGTATTGCAGTAATCTTTTGTCAAAGAGACAGGTTAGCTACATAATGGTCAGAGGCAGCTGCTCACATCAAGCCTGGGATTGCTATATATCAGTGCTACTACTCCTTTTTTCAAAAACTGCAATTGCAAATGACTTTAGTATTAAACCTATTTTGGACCTCTAGTTATGTCATGTTAATTCACTTCAGCTGTTGGATATTTGGGCTTACTTTCACAGTGTAGTTTCTCTGCTTATGGTATTCTTGAGGCTATCTTATAGAAAGCATTAATGTTTAATGAGAAAAATTGTAGAGGAAAAAAATTGTCGTGTAGGTGAAGGGTTAACAACTTTCCTGCAGAGTGAACAGGAACCTAAAAAAAAAAACCAAGTTAAGGTATTGTAAATCTTGTGTATTGCCTATTTTGTGGGTTGTCATTAGGAGAGATGGTTAAATATTTTTATTTAAGAACTTAAGGGTAGTTTGGTTGAAACAAAAATGATGTTGATAAAAACTTCTATAAGATACAGGAAACTTCATAAAGCTTTTTTTTTTAAAAAAAAAAAAAAATTGTCATTGGGGTTCATTTTTGCTTTGTGTTGTGGTGTGTGTGGGTTTTTTTTGACTTCGCATGGTCATGTTGGAGGTCAATTCTTTTTCCTGACAATACTCTTCTGACATTGGGCTGTGCTTTTGATCAACTGCTACTTCAGAGCTGAAAGTGATCATAGTTCTTGTGATTGATAGGAAAAGTGCTTTAAGTTTTAAGCATCAGGAGCTAATGCAAGATGTTGTTATAAAATACGTTGATGTAGTCATGTTTTTTTTATTTGTTCGCTTCTGACCTTAGTAAAGACGTATGTCTTCTTTCATTGGGAATTAATTGTATTTTCCTTGAGTGCTATTTTCTTTTTTCTACCTCTGTTTGTTTATTGGATGCTGTTTTCTGTTAAATTTGGTCCCTCTTTAAATTGAGTTTTGCAGTTTCTCTTTGTGAGGTAACTTTTTAGTGGAAAAGGTGCTTGTTTGTTGTTTTTTTTTTTCCTTGTGTGTGTGTTGTGTTTGCTTTTGTGTGTTGCTTTTTTTTATTTTAGTAAACTTAGGTGATTCTTAATACATAGTTAGTTGAGCTGAAGCTTAGTAGTGTAGCAGGCCTGCTGCACTTTTAGAGCATCTCTTAGAATAATACCCTATTTTTTATAAATCCTTTTGAATTACACTGTCTTAGGTAGTACTGATATGTTGCCAGTGGTTTCTGTGTCACATCTTGCTAGTTCTTCCCTCACCCTTGTTTTTTTTTCAATATAAAATGAAATAAAGGATCCCTCTTTTTCTGGGGAAACAAAGTTTATGATGTGTATGATGTGTATGATGTGTATGATGTGTATGATGTGTATGATGTGTATGATGTGTATGATGTGTGTGGTAGCTTTTTTTTTGTGTGGCTGTAGAGTTTTTAATTTCTTGTAGAGAAGCGCAGATTTTGCTGACTAGCTTCAGGTTCTGCCTGCCACCAGTGTGCTGGAGCCAGTGAGTTACCTGCAAGTCTATTGCTGCTCTGTGTGTGTTTGGGGAGTGTCTGCAGGACAGTGCTGTTTTGTGATAGTATCTGTCTGCTGTCAGATGACACTTCAGTCCTTTAAAGTATCTTGTCCTAGTTTGAAGAAGAGGGTTCCTATATTCTTGTGCAAAGCAATGGTGCTTCATAACAAATATGACTCAGACGAGTCTAATTTTCTTACACAGATGCAAAATATCTGATTTTGTGCAGTTAAGTCTTTTTTTCCCAGATGTGTTTAGGTATAGTATTATTCCCTGATAGTTCAAGAATGTAACTGGTACTTGAATAATTGTGTGGAAATTCTCTTACTGAAGTTTCTTGTTGTAGGGGCTTGAGTAACTTTCTTACATGACAGAACAATATTAGTTTGATTTCTGTACAGAAACAAAGTTGGAAAGTTTCGCAGTGTGTGCTTCCTGTATAAAATGAAAAATGAAACAATCATAGCATAGCAACTTTGAGCCAAAACAAAACTTAGTGGGTATTATATATTTTTATTAGAACAGCAAGATTCCAGTATAATGAGAGTTCCACCTGTATCGTTATTGTTGTTTGCTATTGTTAGGGTATTAGCAGTTATCTTTTTATAGAAGATGAACCATGTTTTGCCATTACATTTTCTGCAGACTTGAAATTATAATTATTTCTACTTTTCAATAACATAAAATAAAATTATGGAAATTTGTTTTCTTTAAAGATATTTTTGTGGAGCATTATTAGTCTGAAATGGTATGTAAAGTATGATGGCATGAGGGGAAAATGTACCACTGTGTAGGAGTGCATTAGATCTGGAGATACTTGAGACATTTCTGACTATGATTCATTATTTCTTTGTCTGGTTTGGTGAGCTTAGAGTGTGACTTTTGTACCTTTGATCATATGTATCTTGTATGTGCAAACCTTTGAACGGCAAATTTGGCCACTAACTAGGTTGCTGGTTTTTTTTTTTTTTCTTTCAATACAAAATTTGAGCTAATTAATGATATCAGTGGGCAACTCTATGGATCATTCAAGGACACTACTTTTGAACAATTGCTCCTATTGTGGGACCTTTAAACCAAGAATGTACTTAGCGCAATGCCTTTAAAGTAGGAGGCTGAGTATCTGTAGTCTGTATGGAGGTTACATTAAGCAACTGAAGTCGGGCTTCCATTTTCAGCAGATGTTTTGAGTATGATTTCTTTTCCCTCCACTACATTTCAGTTTATCCTCTGAAGGTGTGGTTCCCTGCATTTTTTTCTCCTCTTCATCTTTTCAGCTCCAAGCATGCCCTTTGTAACTTCTCCTCCCCACTTCATTTTCTTCTGTTCTCTTGTCTTTTTTGATCTCCCCTTGAATTAAGTCTAATCAGTACAATTGTTTACAAAGTCCCGTACTACTGAAGAATTGAAGACAGCTAGTCATCACTAAGGGAACATTTGTAGGGAGTTGATAGTGTTCTGATGGTGATACACTGCAAAGGTATGCAAAACTTTGTCTCTGCTCTAAGAAGGAAAAGGTTACCTGAGCCACAGCTGGAATTTTTAAATGCTACACTACTTAAACATGGAAGGCTACTTGTTGCTTTATATGAAGGTGATCACATTCACGGTTTTAGCAGAAATTGAAGCAGCCACCTCAAAATTCTGTGTTTAAAATAGGCAACGTAGCTATTACTGCAAATGAGGTAGTCTTATATAGATCTTACATCAACATGATGACAGTATAAAGACTATTCTGCAAAATCAAACTAAGCTGAATATGCTCTCATGCAGTGCTTCTAACCTTTTGTGTTGAAGAGTTGTTCCTCCTTTCACCCTGCTAGGCAAAGGGATATGCCTTGTTGTCTTTTAAGGTATGTCTCCCTTTGCCTGAAAAACCTTTCAATTTACTCAGGTGTCTCTACACTCGAAAAGCACTGCCATAGGTTGCACTTACTTTTCAAGAGTATGCAGTCATTCACATGATTAAAACTGTCTTTGATGCTGATACCCTGAAGGGCTGGTAATTCTGCAAAGGGCTAAACTGTTCTGCAAGAGTTTTGCCAGCAATTCGGTGCTTTTCAGTCAAGAGAGCAGGTATACTACATTCAGTTTTCCAGTCTGATCAACTGATCTGGTTGTAGTTACTTTTTTGAACCATTTCCATGTTTTGTTGTTTTGCTGCTATTGTTCAAAGCACACCTGCAGATTTTACTGTAGAAGTCTGGAGGAACAGAACAGTAAGATCAAGCTCCTCTTTAAATTTTTGGCTTGTTGCTGCATAGGGAGAAGTGATACCGAGAGAAAGTCACTGATGCATGTGGAGTGCATAGATACAAGCTCCTGGCTTTGACTTCTACTAGTTTTCAGTTTCTTATTGCTGTGCTAAGGAAGGCATAACTGTTTGGGGTGAGAAGTAAGAGAAAAGGAGGAATCCAAAATGCATTTTTTTCTTCTGTTTTGGTGTGTGTGTGTTTGTGGTTGGTGGTGTGGTTTGTTTTTTGTTTTTTTAAGTTCAAAAGTCACCTATTTTTTTCTCCAGCTTTTCTACTCTGTAAGGATAAGATGTATTTGTTCCACCCCATGGGTTAATGTGGCTACTATTTTCCTTCTTAGAGATAATGGGCTTTGTGGCTGTTTGTCTGGCATCGTAATACAAATAGTGATATTCAGAGGTCTGAGTAGCAGCTAATTCTTAAATAGCATAAAGTAGAAAAAGTGAAGAGACTTGCAGTCTGATGTAATGCAGTGACTCTGCATTATTGTGGTTTTGTGTTCATAAGATATTTGAGTCAGCATAGCAAAGGATGATCAGTAAGATGCTGCTGTGTTTCCTGTGAGTGGTTTTGTTTCCTCTTATGTAGGGAATTTTGACTTAAACATTTAATTCAATCTATAAAGCTGAAATATTTCTAAAACATCTTCACTGACTGTTGTTGCTGTTGACTTAAAGGATGTATAATAAATACAGGAACATTAATTAACACAACTAATCTCTTCTGGTTATGATAGACTGTCATTGCCTACAGTAATATCATATTTTTAAGATGTGTGACTTTTCAGTTAAAAAACTTCTTGCATCAAAATGGTTATTTACAGTGACTTTCTAAAATCACTACCAGCAGTTTGCGTAAGAGAGGGTGTTGAAATATAGCAATTCTTAGGCAGAAAATACCTCTTAGGGAGGGATTTATTGTAGTGAAAATTATGATTCTTTTGTGTCTTGAAAAAGCAAAGACAGATGTATTAAGAGATTTCTGAATGTTTTCCAATGCTTTTATTGTTTAGTGATCTTATGATTATTGTATCTGTGGTATTCTGTAGCTTACATAATCATTGGAAGTTGAGAGTGTTATTAAACATGAGGTATCTCCTGACCTTTTGGAAAAGGTTGAGATGCTGTTATGAGAGTTCTAAATCAGATCTGCTGAGTTCTTGTAATAAGATGCCAAAGACCCTTCACTTTTTTTCTCTTCCCCATAGAATATCAAGTATATTTTAACTCTATATATGCTTTTGTTTTCTCTTCTTCGAAGTTAAGAAACTTAATTAAGCGGCTTAAGCTCTACACAGGCTGCACATGAACTTCTGATGTATTTTATGATAGATACCTCTAACATACCCTACTGAACTTGGTATATCCTTCAAAAGAAAAATATATGGAAGTTGGTAGAGTCAGTTCCCTGGGTGAGACTGAAGTGCTTTCTGTATTGGCTATATGTGAAGATGTGTCTGTGTCTAAACTGTCATTGCAGCTTTGAACCTGTCCCTTAGTGCTCAGATCAGAAGTAGACAGACTACCCAGCTGTGAGTAAAAGTAACCTTTTGTTTTAGGACTTGATACTTCTGTTGCCATACATGGTGGTCGTGCTCTCAGCTTCCAGTCCAAGGGGTCACCATGCCCAGTACAGTAAACTGCAACAAATTCTGTGCCCTTGTGACATGGGTACAGAAATGATGCCGTGAGTTATTTGTAGTCTGAGGGACGGCTGCTGCCAAAATTTCTGGATGAATGTAAAAAGTTTTGTCAGATTTGTCAGCTGTAGCTGTTGAGAGATGTTGATAATCAGCATGAACTCAGTTTGAATACTTGCAAAACCATAATGGATATATGGCCAAAATTATTGAACTAGCAATTCAGGAGGCAGGTACTTTTTAATCTGCATCATCCTCTCAGCATGATCAGTTCAGATACCTGCAGCAGGCAGAGATTCTAGCTCTCTTTGTGCTTTTATCATTAGTTAAGTGTCCATGTGTTCTTGCGTGCAGTTCCTTTGGGTTAAAGGCATAAATTAGTTTGCATTCTGAGTGTAGTATTGGATGGGGAAGGGATGGAAGAAACCCAGAAACTCATGATAAGAGTCCTGCAAACTGAATAAACTGGATTTAGAGACCCCCTCTATCTGGTATCAGCTGAAATTGACTTATGTTGCTGGATTTCCTTTTGCTAACTTATTTCAAAAACTTTTAATGAGTGTAGTAATAGTATGGTTAATATAGGACATAAGCAGTAGAATTTCTGTGTAATCAGTTTTTCATGGATTTGAAATATTGTTCCCCTCGTGTTCTTTCTCCTTTTTCCTCCCTGCTCTGATGCTCCACTATACAATATTCAGTAGTAGCTGGAAGTTAGTAATATGGGAGTACTGAAATACTAGTCTCTTTTAGCTAGTGGTGGTAATATTTATGTTGTTGATCTTCTTGTAATCCTCCTCAGAATTAATTTCAAGTTTATCTGAAAGCATCAGGACTTCAGATATTTGAAACTAAGTTCTAATGGAAGAACTCCTGAGGCATGCTAAAGAGTAAAGTCAGGAGCCTGAATTTTAGGAAAGCCAACTACCAGATCCTTACGGAGTTAGTCAACAGGATCCCCTGGGGAACTGCCCTCAGGAACAAGGGAGCAGAATAGAGCTGTCAGATCTTTAAGGACACTTTCCATAGAGCACAAGAGCTCACAATCCCCAGGTGTAAGAAACTGGGTAAGGAGGGCAAGAGGCCAGCATGGCTGAGTTGAAACCTGCTGGTCAAACTCAAGGGCAAGAAGGAAATGCACAGGCAGTGGAAGGAGGGACAGGTATGCTGGGAAGAGTATAGGGACATGATTGAACCTGAAAGTTACTAGCAAAGGATAACAGATTAACAGGCAGTATGACTGCACAAGTCTTATTTCTTTAGGAAACCAGGCCAACAATTGTAATGTTTCAGTGTTCTTGTTGGAGTTCAAAATAGTATTTGTCATCCTGTTCCTAGCACATCTGATGATGGTTAGTATCTCATGGTCTCAGTTTGGCTAGATTATTAGCTGGTTTGAGGTATACTAGTTTTATTTTTGTGAAATACTTGGCATCTGTTATAGGAGAATATAAAGACATTCTTGTCTTAACATTTCTTTTTTTCCTGCTTTCCTTGGAGAGCATGATTAATCATTTTATTTGTGCTAGGAGTTATGGAATTGTTGAGGTTGGAAGATGGAGATGGCCTGGTCCAATCCCTTCTGCTCAATGTGGGGTCACAGAACCTTGTCCAGTCAGGTTTAAATACTTCGAAGGATGCAGACTCCACAACTTCTTTGGGCAACCTGTTCTTGTGTTTGATGATAGTCAGAGTAAAGGATTTTTTCCCCCTCTTATGTTTAAGTAGAATTTCCTTTGTTTTGATTCGTGCATATTGCTTCATATCGTTTTATTATGTACCACTGTGGAGAGCCTGGTTCTGTTTACTACCCTCCATCAAGTCTTTATACACTGTGATAAGATCCCCTGACCCCAGTCCTTCTCTTTCCCAAGCTAAACAATTCCATCTTTCTCAGCATCTCCTCATACGCCAAATGCTGTAAGCCTTTAACCATCTTTGCTAGACGTGCTCCAGCACATCCTCACCTCTCTTGTACTGGGGAACCTAAAACTGCATGAACCTGCCAACCATAATGCGCAGCAGGGACGTGGTGCCATTCTACCAGGAATCCATTTGCATCTGTTAGATATGGGAGAGGGTCCTACCAGTCTGTCTCGTAATGTTCTCTCACATGTGGTGTGTGTACATTTTGCCAAAGATTACCTTGGCACGCCTTATAAGAACATGAGGTTCGTATTTGGTTCTGGAGACCATCTTCCAGGCTTGTATAAGGTATTTCGGATGGTAGTAACAGGGTAGGAGAGGATTAGTCAAAAGAGGCTAAATACACAGAATGGGTTTTACTTTTAAATATGTATGCATATGTATGTACATATGAAGTTTGCCTAGCTTGTTATTTATTAAACTAATGGTTAAAAATTAAAAGTTACATGATTTAGCTTATAAAGCAAAGGCAAGAGATTTCTTCACTTTTGTTTGATTTTGATCATTATTTATTTGTACAGATACGCATTGAGGAGATGTTGGATGGGGCTTAAATTCTGTATGTGAGGCACAGCAGTTAGACTTATGGCAGTCATGGAAATGTTATGACTGGGAGACAGAAGTTAGTTTCCAATTTCAGTTGAGAATTCTGATTTACTTTAGCAGGCTTTCCCCCCTCTGAAATCTTTTACACTTTTGCCTGCTCTTTACTTCAGTAATGGTTGATACTACTTGTAAAACTGAGTATTTGTAGACTGCCTTTTGGTATTGGGCGAATCTTGCTGCTGGACAAACTTACTCTGTGTGTTGTTGACTTTTGTTCCAAAAGCCACGTCAACTGTTTTGCGATATCCTCTGTAGACTTTTAAGTGCACTCAGCTGCATAGATCGTACTTAGCAACTGAAACCTCTGACAGCTTGTCATGAGTAAAAGGTCTTATTTCCTCCTTTTTGTGCAAATAGGAAGAGATGTTAACTAGCAGAAGGATGTTGCAAATTGGGGAAAATACTGTCATGATCTCTACCTTAGTAACACTTAAGTCATTTGCTTAGCATCTTTCTGTACATGGATGACTCTTGTCTGTTAGAACTAAATGACAATTGATTCTTCTTCTTTGGAAGCCTTATTATGAATGTAAGAATTTTCTTAAATACATTGAGATTACTTTTGACACAGGGTTTTCACATGGTTATTAATACCTTCTTCATGTTTGTTCTTCAACAAGATCTTTTGAATTTGTTAGCTATCCTTAATTTTTCCTTAATGAGGACTCTTGAAATCCTAGCTTTGGTTTGTCTAGTGCTTTATTTGTATTACTCATATACTAAATTAATTACTGGAACATTGCCATGCTGTAATAATGAAGCAAACTGAGTGCCTAGGCACTGTAATGCTGTCTGTTATTTGATTCCGTGACACATGTATTTTGCTTTTCTGCTTACTATCTTTCTGTTGCTTTTTTAAGCATTGCAAGATATCCATCAACCCGTATGTATCCTGTTGTTTAATTAAAACGTGTGGCATGGAAAAATTGTAGCAAACTTCCTTTTCCCATGACTCGAGTGTAAAACCCATAGTCCTTCACAGGTATTCCTTTGCTGTTTCAGACCAGGAGAGAACCTACTAGTAGACCACTCAGTAGAGTAGGCCTGACAACAAATGGGGCCATGTTCACCAAATAATTATAACCCTGCAACATGTTGTCAAATGTTTAATAAGTGATTTGAGGCAGAGACTCTGTGTTAGATTCCAGAACTTGTCCTGGTGGTTGTCATCTGAGTTAAGAAAATATAGAATAAGCTTGATCAAATGAAGTGAGTATTCCATGCAGAGAATTAACTGAGCTTCTTTGAAATGTGGAAGCTATGCTGCTTCTTGTTCTCTGACCTTAAGCACGTGGGAAAGAAGATTCTAAGCAAAGGGAAAAGGAAATTGTCTCATATTTATTAAATCCTTTTCCTATCAGGAAGCATGCATCAGGATTATATGCTTGGCAAGCAAGAGTACATATTTTGGCACATAGTTCTCTCTTTGTAACTTTAACAGCCTGCCAGCATTGCAGGCAAATCTAGCAGCAGTCTGTATCCCAGACAGTTTTGATTATAAATCCCAGTGCCTGCAGCAGGGTAGAAAGTTCCATGGGGAAGGGTACTATTTGATCTCCTTACCTCCTTTTCCTTCCCTGGTGCATGGGGAAAGAGAGGGTAAGGAATAGCTGGAGAAGGCAAGAAGATGGCCATGCTGGTAGTAACCTTCTCTGCATCCCAGTTAAATATCCTGGGAATATTGCCTGAATTTGAGGATGTTTCAGGCTTGTTGTGATGGAACCAATGGTCTGCAATCTAATTGTATCTGAAAGATCTTCTATAAACCATTGTTTGAGTGCACCAACCCCCAGAATTACAAATGCCATTGCCTACACAGGCATTCCAGAAATTTTGTAAGCAGTTTTTTCTTGCTTATAGAATGTCAAGTTGGTCATTATTTCCAATTTTTAAGAATGTGGCTACATCTTTGGCACCAGAGGGACTTTACCATAGTGTCCTTAACTTTAGTCTGCAATCAGTGATCAGGTGTGTATTGATAACAGTGCTGTTAGATGGGACAGTGGCTTCCCCATTTGCACAAGAGCAGGAGCAAAAATACTTGAGCATAGTTATGTTTTCTGTTAAGATTTTGTGATAGTGATGATGATGCTATTAAAATAGCTAGACATTTAAATGAAGTAAAACTTCTACCATGTGAAGAGAGCAAAATGAAGAGAGTAGATACACTTGTATGGGAAAGATTCTGAGGGAAAGTTGATGTCCAGTATCCTTTGGTTTTCAAGAGGAGTTTAGTACCTGTTTTAAAGCATGGAGATTTGTGGTTTTTTTTTTTTTTTTTTAGAAACTTCGATTTGTTATTATAAATATGTTTAATAAGGCTTAACAAGGTAGCTAAAGTGTTATGTTAACACAATTTGAGTATTTTATGTAAATTTTTATCATCCTTCTGTGGAATGAATATGAAGAGCACCAAATAATGAAATGGCATATGTCTTTCTAACTTTAGATTTTCAAGCAAATTGTATTTTATTTGACTTGCTTTAAAATATGTAAAGCTTACATCTTAAAATCTAGGATATTCCCTTTAATATTAAAGCTAATTCTTTGGGGGACTGGAGACAAATGTACAAGGAGTATTTTGAATAACTTGTTTGACTGTAAACTGCTTATAGGGAGCAGTTAAAAACATTTCTTGATTTTGGTTAAAATGTGTTTTTTTGCTTTGCATTTCTTAAGGAAGATTTTTAAAGCCAGTGAATTTTCTCAAATACTAAGAAGTTATTTAGGTTTTGAACAGTATCTGAACTTAAAATGGAAACTTTTCTACTGACTTACTTTTAAAATTCCTATAAGTTATGTAATGTGGTACATTTTTATGGCACGTTAATTCTGTATCTACGTATTTGATTGTGTGAAATGTCTGACAATAACAAATTGTTGGTGCTCTTAGCTCAATTTTATCATATATCTGTTAGTCTGTGGTTTGATCTCAAATGTAGCTTTTTAAGTCTGCAACAAGGAAAGCTGAAGCTATGGAGAGTAAAAACTTTGGTTATTGTGTACAGAAGCTACTCCATAATTCAAAGGAATTGGATTAGCACAACAATACATTTGTTTTTCTTCAAGGGAGCACTGAAGTGCTGCCAATAAAAGGACTGTTGAAATAAGTGTAGAGTCTTCCATATTTTCAATTATATCTACCACATGCAAAGTGTTTTGTATCTTATTATAATCAAGGTACTAAATGCTACTTAGTATTATAAAGATAGATAAAGGAGGGGTTGTTTTTATCTCATGTGAAGTGTGAAAGTTGAGCTCATAACATCATTAATGTATCTGTTTCCTGAAGATATTCATAAGACCAGATTGCTCTGTACAGAGATTCAAAAAGTTGATTCCCAAAGCCAGGACCACAGATTGTGAAGCCTTATCTTTTGATGCCTCTCCTGAGTCAAGGGTCCTGAATCTCAGTCCTGAGGCCTTGGTATTTCACAAGAGATCATAGCCATAGACAGGACAAAAAATACATTACTATTAGTACTTGTGTTAACCGTATCATATAATTAATTCATTAAGTTGGTATTAATTAGCAGAAAAGTGTTATTATTGTTTTTTGCAGATAAGGACTGTGTTGTCTTCATAGCATAAAAACAAACAGAAAGGTTTGATTACTTGTTATAATTCCTTTGGCAGCAATTCTTATTAAGGAAACTTCTGCCACTGTACACACTCTTCCTGTATTACCCTTTTCCCGTACCACATAAGCAAGTGCTGCTTCAACTTTCTCCACATATCCTATGAAGACAGAGACATTGTCCCTTGTTAATTTTAGTTAGCTGTATAGGGGGCTTCTCCCTAAACTAGGTATATGACATTGTTCATTTTAGACATCAGCTGGAGAGGTGCGTCTTAAACCAAAATCATAATGAGTAGTTGTAGCCTTACTAGGTGGTACCTAACATCCTTCTTCCAGGCATGGAACTGGTGTTCATTCAATTTGTTAACATTTAACTTGGTTAGGAATGGGCACACTTGATGCATGATGTGCACTGCAATGAAAAGCTGAATGAAAGAGCATTGCAATTTTTTTTTTAGGTGCACCAGATGGTGTAAGATTTAACTGGATGAGTATCATAGTTTTAAAAATGGTGCTTTCTTACTTACCAGTGCAATGATACACCTGTTTGGTATTCCTTAATGAAAGTAACAATGCTTGTTACTTTACTAAGACGCAAAAATAATTATTTGAAATTACAATTCCAAATACTTTATACTTATGGCACAATTCTGACTAAACTACAAAGCTCTTAATGACTGACATTGTGGAGAATAGTTTTTTTACACACTTAAGAATGAACCTATGGCTGAGAAGTCCTGGCAAGTTACAGATATTGCTGATAGTAAGAGCAGTATTGAATGGAAAATGCAAATGTCATAAAATATATAGCTTCATTCTGTGTAAAACGTAGGTAGCTGATGGCAGCAGTTCAGTTAGGTGTAGCTGTAAACAGAGGGACAGCTGTAAAGGGATGAAGAATTTATAGTATAGCTTTGTAGAGTTAATTGCAAACTTAATGCAGAAGAATGTATCCTGAGGCACTTCAGGAGGTTCCAGTGAAATAATTCACTGTAATAATTTAGCTGTAACTGGGAACAAACTCATTTCTTTTTGCTTCAGTAGTATTGTTAGCCTGATTTCTTTCTCTACCTACCCTTGTCCCCTGACAAATGTAGTTCAGCTGAAATGCTGAATTTAAATTCACCCCCTGTGAGAGCTGAACTGGGCAGATACCTGAAAAGCTGTCAAAGGTTGGAAATTTGGACAGAGGAGCCAGGAGCCCTGTATGAGGGCAGCGGGACTGGAGTCAATGTGCAGTGAGCTGAGGTGGGGGTGGTCACTGGGGCTCCTAAAATATGGGAAGAAGATGGAAATGGGAGCTACTATTGCTTCTGCAGCAAACATGAATTGGACTGGAAAAAGTTAGTCTTGTCAGTACTGCTGAGAAGCCTTGAGTTAGCACTGCTCTGTCCCTAAACTTTCAAATGAATTAAATGGTTAATGGGCTTACTCAGTGACATGACTGGTGCCTTTTACCAGAATAGACAAATCTTGAAAAACTAAATATCAGCTATGTTTAAAAATGTCTTTGTGATTTGCTTTCGAAAATGTGCTCATAATAAGTGATACCATGCACCTCCACTAATAGCTTCACTTTTCTTTAAAATGTTTCCCTTTAATTCTTTGGCGTATCAAGATGCTAGAAATAAGAGAAAAGGTTGAGGGAATCTTGAAAAGCCTCAGTGTTTCAATAATGTGTACCAAACTTAAAGCTAAGGTAATCTGAGAAATGTGGTGCTTGACCTATGATACTGCTTTAGCTTGCTGTTGGAATCAGATGAACTAGCCAAACCAGTAAATCCACTGTGTAGAAAATAGTATTCTGGAAAAAGACCACCTTCAACAAATACTTTGCAAATCAAATAAATGCATTAAGTAGCGTGAAAGTCTTTAGTTTCTTGGAAGAAAAGTCAATGCATAGTAACTAGTTTAATACTAAAAATTTCACTTGTCAAATTTGCTGCTGCTCAATAGTTCTGGATTGTTCACCTTTAAAACACAGTTTGTTGTGCCTGTTGTGGTAAACAGCGTTAAATCCAGTTGGTGGCCAATCACAAGTGGTGTCATACCTAAATATGATTGCCTTATGCTTAAGTCCAGAGACATTTCTGAAAAACCACATTACAATTCAGACTTCTGTAGAAGTGACAGCTGGGGGTTTCTGAGAGTTTAGAGATAAACTATATTAAACACTGTGTTAAGATGTATATAGCAAGATACACAGTCTGGCTGCCATCAGGTGCTTTCTGAAAGGAAACGACTTTTAGATCAAGGAGGTAGCATGGGCACAAAGTTAAAGTTAACAAAAAACAAAACCTCACCTTTTTTGAAGAGAAGCCTGATAGCCCAGTTTCGTGTATGAGAGTCCTTGGGTGGATTTTTGTGTTGCTTTGTCTTGTTCAGAATTTATATCTATTAATTGTCAGGTGGCGGAATTGTATGTTCAGTGCATGAGTCCCAAATGCGTTTCTGAATTAGAGATTCTAACCACGGTAAAGACTTGGTGTGTTTACTTATTGAGGTGCTAGTGTGTCTGACTTGACTTAATTGGGTAGTAAATTTGAGCTTTAGTTCTCAGCCTTTTCTGAGTGTTCAGCAGATTTTAAAACTGAACACTGCATGAAAAATTGTTTCTTATTGACTCCTTTGGAAAATTCAACAATAGTAACCTTTGGAGCCTGAAAGGTTTCCTGTAAAATATTGTCTTGAATTCAAGTTACCTCACTTCCTTCAGGTAGTTGCTCTATTGCTTTACAGTTTTAAAACCTAAAAGTTGAATGGTATAGTGATTTGTTAGCTTAGTGAGGAAGTAAGCAGGAGTTTTGCTGTATCGGTCTTTTTTTGCTTATAAAGAAATAAAGTGTATAATTTTCAGTCAACTGGAGAAAGTAATTTCATGATATCAAACACTTCTAGAGGTTAAATTAAAACTCTTTAAATGGAGGAACAGGCATGATGCTCTTGATACCAGTTTTGATGTGTGTATATACTTGCTTAGATATCTCTGACACACTGTGGATTTCTTATGGAAGTCACTTATTAACTTTCATTGTGAAAGCAGTTGCAGTCAAAGCAGGTTTTCTTCTAACAGCCAAAAATTCACTTCAAGACAAGAAATGCCTAAGCATTTGTCTAATACATTGACTCTATTAATTAACTGGAGTGCATTGTATTAAGTGATTGAGTGTCTGTGTGGAAGATCAATTATACTCTGGCTCATAGACAAATCTTAATGCTATAAGCAAGAAACTTCCCATGATTTGTCTGGGAATCTTTTCTGGCAAAGTTAGAGAAATACCTGGTGTCTGAACACGGTAAGAACTGCATTGTTGTTTTGATCAGGTACGTTGTGGAAGACAGCATTATACAAACCAGTGAGAATTCCAAATGGTCAGCATCTGCAGTTCTTCTGCAAATTTTCTCCAGTTAAGTATGTGGGGCTTTGGCAGGATGTGCAGTGACATCTGCCATGTCTCTCATGTAGGTTACGCCATAGCATCATAGAGCTGCCAAAGGGATGGGTGGGTGAGGCTTCCATAGTTTGCCAGGGACCTTCAGTGGCTGAGTGCTCACAGTGGTGCTTCTTTACTTGGGTTTCTTTTTAAAGTGGTAGACCACTTCCAGATTTATCTGCATATCCTGACTGAAAAAGCCCAAATTTCTAGTGTTAACATTTTTTCTTTTTCTTCTTTTTTTTTTACCACTATGTTTTTAATTATATGCTCTTTTTAAAATGGTAGACATAAGAGAACTTCAAGGAACAGGGTATTGTGCAGGTGTTCTTCATATGGCACAAAACCAGCCAGGATTCAATTAGTTACTTTGTGTGAAATTATTTTTAACCAGTCAATTTCAACAATTATCAGTTGAAAATCTGTGCAAAGCTTTATGGTTTGTAATAATCTGAATAATTTTCTGACCAATCTCTATTATTATAGCAATCTGTTTGGTGTCTCATGCAGGAGGATATTTCCTGATGAATCCTTTGCTGGTTGAGAGAGATAAGACTATAGTACACATCCATGTGTCTGCAGACATTAAAGTGTGTAAGCATGTGTTTCTTGTGCATGTAGCTTCTGTGAAACTCCTCAGTCTGTTAGTTTGGATCTCTTAGCACCATCTCATAGCTATTACTTATTTTACTCCCATTACTTCATTAACCTTTGTGAGTTGGGCTTGTTAAACGTGTGCAGGTGTGTTGATCTGGCTGCTATTTTGCAACTCCTGATTGTTGCTCAGCCTGGTAGCTCCTGAGTGTGCCTGTGGCAGCTCCAAAGAACTCTGCCACTTACACTGGATGCTTTTGGTCTCTCAGCACAAACAGCTATACTGATTATATCAGAGGACCTCTCAATTTCTATTAGGATATCAATATGACATGTCCTTCCATGAGCACCTGATTTGAATCAGATATTATTACTGTAATTTCATGTTAAAATTTGGAGTTGTAATTAGCTTATTGTCAGTGTAAGCATGGGTTGAAGTAAACCCTAGAACTATCACTTGAAGGCTTTCCTTTGTTTCTCCTGTGAAAATAATATGAAAGACTGTGAGACTTCTAGATTTAGCCTATGGATAACCAGAGCAAAGCAACTTGTTTGCTCACAAACTTTCCAGCAGCTCTGTAATGGATCTCTCGTGGCTGATACATGTGACTATGTTGCTCATAAATGGACCATGCTTGAGTGCACTGATGATAAAAGAAATGAGTGGATTATTTTTCACAATAGGCTGTTATTACTGACAGTGATTAAATTATGAGAGATTGCAGAACACATTCTTTGGGTGGCTACAAAGAGAGTTGTCTGTTCAAAGCAGCAGAGAAAGTACATTGTGTTTCTGTGTTCCTGTTCTGAAAGAGTAAAATTGTGTATAAAGGAGATGCTGAGCACTGTGACAGCAATATAAGTTGTCAAAGTCCTAGTTTCAGTTTTGGTGAGTGTTAGGATGTTTGAATTTTTAGTTGTTAAAGACTTGGAATAGGTTCCCTGGGTCATCGAATTGAAAGTCAACACATCAACTGTTTCAATACCTTTGCAAGTGCCATTGAAAGGGTGGTTTGTTCACCTCACTACTTTTTTAGGGAAAGTGGCCCCAAAATCTCATCCATTTGTTGTATGAAAAAACAGTTAACTTTTAACATAGTTCAGAAATTTTTACCCATTAATTTTTTGTATCAGAATTTTTCAATTAAATTGTTTACTATTTCTTTTCACTGTAGTGTTATTATATAGTTCAGGTTTCCTTATTCAGTGGTAGTGGAGCTCTGAAAGCTGTTGTAGCTTTTGCATTACAACAAAGAAACAATTGTAATGCATGTGTGTTTATAATGTGCTTTTCTTTTATGGTAATATCACTTTTATTCAGAAGTAATGTGATACAGAATATTCTGTAAGTCAAACATATTTAGAGACTTCATTAAGAATTAACATTAGTTGCTTTAAACATCTTGAGGTATTTTGATTTTTTTCCCTCTTGTTTGCATAAATAGATTTTGCAGTTTACTTTGGGTACTACAATATATGATCTGCTAATTAGTACTGATTGTTATTGTGGTGGTTAGTGGAAAAATAATATGGCAGTTACCATTCATCCTTTATTTATAGGTTCTTATTCGCTTTTCCCATGAAACTTACGGAAACAGGGCAAATGGAGTTCTGCACAAAGTGGGAAAACATTGTAGCCTGTTAGTATTTTTACTTTGTAGAGTATTACATGGGGCAGGGAGTAGACATCTAAGTTGGTTGATAAAGGTTTACCCAGAGTAATAATATTGGCACAGATGTAACGTAGTTTGTCTTCTCAGTAAGCGTTTATAAAATCCTTTTCCTCTACTACTGTGTCCAGTAACCTAGAAGATGGGGAGAAACTGAACAGTGCTTGCATGTGTTCCTATGCAAAAATGGAGGTATTGACTAAAACATGAAAAGGACTTTCTTCATGGGGAATTGCTTCTCCAGTGCATTTTCTGTCAGAGTGAATTAGCATGTGTTATGTACAGTTCACTTTCTCACAGGTCTTTATCTGCTATTTTATAGATGCTGCTTAAGTATCAGGCTTAATGTGTTTAGTGAACATAATATATTACTTTTTTCCTGTACTGGATCTTGTGCAGACTGACACAATGTGGGTCAGGAAAGTATGCAATACAAAAGCAAAGTGCCGGTTGCTGCTTGGGGTGAGCCTGCCAGGCCTGGCTTAGCACTCCATCTTTTGCCTTGTGCTGTGGGTCAGTCTCTGCTCTCCCCAAGACCTGACTTTTCAGCTCCTGCAGCAAAAATGATGAAGCAAGAAGTGGGCTATGTTGCTCTGCCCCTTGGCCTTTCCCCTTTCTCATGTTCCTCAGCAGTAGCTTGTGGCTGTGGCAGCCGATGAAGTGCAGGAGCAGAGCTCTGCAGTGCAGAGAGGGGCTGCAGCCTTGGGAAGGGTTGTGTTGGAGTCAGTATCTCAGGATACTGAGGTGACGTGAATGGAGGAGGGAAGTATAGGAAGGAGAAAGGAACACTGACTTTAACGAGTTTTTTGTCTAAAATGTTTGTTATTGCTAGTTCTTACGTTTTTGAAATACATTTTGATAAAACTGTCAGGAAAGACTTAAATTTTATTGCACAATGTTAGTAAACAGGGGACAAATCTTTGTGTTTTTCTGCACTGTGCAGAGCACTAGAACAGTGAGGTTGCTGACTCTTCTAGCTGTGACTATTTGATCTGCAAAAAAACCCAATACATCTTAATGGTAGTGAGAACTGAGAAAATACCAGCTTAAAATAAAGGGTTGCTGCCGTTTAGGCTAAGTTCATACTGTAGTTATGTGGCTCCAATACAAAGGGAAGTCTTCTGGCAAGATGGAAATACCACACACCTGCTGGTGGACAAAATTGCTGCTGTTTTACCCCTATGCTATTCAGCTGCACACTTTGTATAGAAAGTTTACTTAGAGGGTTTATGATCCTGAAATAGTAAAATACAATCTATAAGTTAGAAGTTTTACTGAAACTCCAACCTACGTATTGAGACACTTTCGGAATGGAGAATCTGGTTCAGTAATGGTCTAGTAATTCTGTTTCCTTTCACAATTTGCCTGCTAAGAGTGCACACCTGATTTCAAGTATGAAAATAAATCTACCACAGACTTTTCCTGAAAGTTTAGTGTAGAAGTATATGGAGATTTGATAATGTATCCTGTAGGGATCAGGACTCACGGTATCTTTTTTGGTGTACGTAATTTCCTACTCGTGATACCTAGGCTAGAGCTAGGGAGGGTGTGTTATCTGTATAGCAGTCGTGCTTTTTGTTCCTACTGGAACAGATCTGCTGGCTCACTAGGGACATCTTTCACTCAAGATTTGAGTCACAATAATCTTATTTCTGCCTAGAGTTAATCTCATTGCCCATTTGCTGATTACATATTCATAATTTCACAAGGTCAAGGAATATTATGTAAGTTATGTAAGGGGAAATATATTTGACAGAGCTTCTTTCCAGTGGCCACGTATACACTATTTTTGGATGTTTTTAGAATGTGTTTACAGTCAAAACTCTGACTGCAGCTGCTGTTGATGTAGTTAGGTGAATTGGCTGAAACACCAAAAATGCTGCAACTCAGGCTACTGGCCCCAAAATGTAGCAGTTGTATCAGAGTTTTATAGTTCTTCCTTTATAACTATTGTTAGCTTCTGAAGTAGTTTGGGTGTATATAAGCACATACTTGCTGATTTGAGACACTGGAGAAAAGCAGCTATGAGAATATATATATATATATTTTCTAGAGATCTATGATTTTTAAAAAGGGAAATTTTGGATAAGAAATCTTTGGTTTAGCAGTACCTTTTCTTTTTTTTGAGATATGTTTAGGTCAACAAAGTGTGTAGAGCATTGGTGCTGTTCATTAGGTGCTAATCTAAATACAAGTGTGGTCAGAATTGTGGTATAGCATCTTCTGTCTGAGGATGTATGTAGTTTAGTTTGGGAACTAAGTGGTTGTTGTAAATTATTGACACGAATATAGATATTTGGGCACAAAACTTAAATTCAGAAGAGGGATAGCTCAAACTCCTTTTGGATACATCTGTACCAATAAGCCAACCCATGTCAAGCTTCTACCAAAACTGGTAGAATCTATGATAACCCATCTTTTTACCCTTCAAAATAGGGTGACAGACTGTTAGTGCAGTGCCAGAGCTGTAAAGGAGCAATGGAATTACCTGATAGGGGTGCAAGAGACTCGGAAAGTAGGAGTGGGGAAAAGACCTTGCTGCTTTGTATGCTGTAAGTAATTGTATATTAAAACACAATTGGCACTTCCAGTGTTGCCACTTTTTAAAAGCATGCTGAAAAGTTCAGAGAAGAAAACTAATTTAAAAGCTCTTACATAATGGTTCTCAAGGATTTGACCTGTTGAGTTTATCAACAAGAGGTTGAGGTGACATGATTTAATATAGAAGTATGTTAACAAGGGAAAAATAGTGAGGACCTATGGGCTGCATAATTCCCGAAAAGGAACATTGTCTTCAGAGTCTGGTTAGAAGCCGCATCTGACACATTTAAATTAAAAAGCTGGTCACTGTTTTTTAGCAAGCATGGTTGGTTTTGAAATCAGATTTGAAGATAGCAATGCATTTTGTACACACAAAGTCCCTAATCAAACTTTAGTATCTTTGCAAAATTTTTATCTCACTGATGTAGTTTTAGTGTTCTGTGCCATGTTTTGAAAAAAATTTTAACTTCATTCTAAATAGTGTGAGGCATTAATCACAAAAATAATTATTGCCACTCAAGGTCATAAAGTGAAGAATAAAAATAAGTATATAGTAAGATTAATAATAATTCAAATGTGTGGGTAATTGCTTGATTATCACAACAGCAATGCCAAAGGTAATATTAGCCTTGGATTCTGCTGAAATAAATCCATTTTAACAAGTACTGAACAGAAATAAATGGATGTTTCTTAAGAAAAATTACAAAAACATCTGTGGGCAGGCATATGCACACAGTTGAATAGAGCATTACTGACAATCAGTTGAAATCAGATATATTCTTTTAAGGTAGTTTTATATTGAAATTAGTAAAACTTGTGTGTTTAGTCAATCCTAAGAAATAATGCCCTCCCACAGGCCGTGTTGACCTTGGAGATAACAAGTTTTTCATCCTCTTATTGATGGACTTGAGCAATGAATAATGACTCCAGGGCAATTGATTTAAAAGTAGGATGTATAATATATTGGGATACTTGTTCTAGTTGTTTAAGAAATAAACAATAAATTCTGTTTCAGTCCATAAAGTAGTCAGTTGTAGCTCTAATTAGAACATAACTCAAATTTGACATCTAACCTTGATGTTTTTCTTGCTTTGCCATGCATAGAACTTTATGGTTCCTGGTTATCCTTTTCAGAAAAACAAACAACAACAAAACAAAAAAGCACACCACTACAACAACTTTATTCTTCAAAGATTAGACTGAATACTTCAGAAGGGCTTCACAGATGTCTCAAATGACAGATTGAATGTTTTTAGAAAGTGGCTTTCCAGAATCTTATGGTCACTCCATTAACGAACTTGGAGATTTTAATATTTTAAAACGAGCTGTCAGATCCATTTGAGCACCTGTGACTGAAGCAACCTAAAAGAATTTTAAAAACACAAACAGGGCTATTTATTAAAAAAAATATCTTTTTTAAAAATTCTAAACAGTGTTCATAAATATTAGCTTTTTTCTATCAATTCAATTTTTAAATTTTAAGGGCTTTTCTTGGATCACTGTCAACATCGTGCTCAGAACTTCAGAACAAGAAGAAAAGCTTGCTCCAGCACAGCTTCTTAAAATTTGTTTGCATTCCTCTTATTCTTGCTGTGTTTCATGAAGGGATTAAACACTAAGTGGAAGAAATATTGCAGGGCTTACAAGAGACTTCAGTATTCTTTCTTTTTCCACAGGCCTGTAATGCCAGGAATTAGTGAAGAGACAAATGGTGTCTCTCCTTCTTACACGTTGTTTTTTTTTTTTTTTTCATTTTAATTGTTTTTTGTTTCTGCTGGGTTTAATTTCATTTACTAAAGTATATACTAAGGATTAGTTAGAGCCAATTCTTGAGATAGTGTCACAGTCAAAATTGAGAAGAAAAAGCATGTGGTAATTTTACCATCCCTGCATGAGGTTTGTAAACAGTAAAACCTGCTCTGAGTTGAGTAATGCAGAATATATATTTATTTCCTGAAACCTTTATATTCATTCTTTGAATTGGAAAATTTACTCCTTAAATAAACACAGTCCTCAATTAGAGTGAAGATGAGGGATATTGTTTCCCTGCTGGGCATGAGCAGATTGCAGCTTTCCACGTATCTTGACCTGTAGACAGATTAATGTAGCCCATGCAGCACAGCATGCTGCTTAAACCCTGGCTCAGATTGAGCAGTCATAAAATGGATTGGTGACTTAGGCTATTCATCCCAGCCATGACAGTTTAAAGGAGGTCACTGACAACGTCAACAGAGCGTACAATCCTTTTCTTCGAGATAGGCTTTGCCTTGGGTTTTTTGTCAGGCAGATTCTTTCAGAAGTATTAAGGCGTTCCACTTTCATCTCCATTAATCAGGGGCTGTTCTGGAAGAGATTCCCTATGAAAGGAGCTCTAGTGTTGTTTTTTGCCTGTAATCTCTTCAGTTAGGGAATGTGGAGCTCTTCATAGACTATGGATCACTAGTGTAATCAATCAGTGTTTCTCAGAAGATGATACTTTGGGAGATTAGAGCAGAAAAATCTTGTGGGTTGTGCCTTTTTCAGATTTGATTATCTCTTAGTTTTAAAAAGATTTCTGTCATTTCCCCAGTTGCTGGGTATGTTGAGTACACTAACTGGAGCATATGTTGCGAGGCACAGAAAAAGACCTGAATTCCCTATATTTCAGCCTCCTAGCACATCTTTGTGATGTACTGACTATGTTGGTTTCCAGTTGCTTTGGGCAGAAACAAATTCACAATACTAGCTAGTTGTATAGTTCTACTTAAAAAAAATTAGCTGCAGAAATGCATTCTCAGTTTCTGAAACTGTTGAATTAATATTAAATATTTGACTATGGCATAATTTGTGACAACTTGAACAGCTTTTAAGCACTGCCTTTGATTTTTTTGTTTGTTTTCATCAGCAAAAAAAGATATTCACATAAATTTGCAAACAGCTTATTTTGTCCTCGTGTGGATGTGATTTGAAAGAAAAATCCAGCTTGCGTATTGAATTGTTTATGTTCTTTGTTGTTCAGGTGAGATGCTAAACCATCTGGATGTAAGCCAGGCTTTTGACACAGTTTGGCACCCTGGCTTTCTAGCAATGGTGATGGAATTAAGAATGGGAGGCATAGGACTTAATTGATAATCGGGAAGATTCTAAAAAAAGTAAATAAGATTAAGTGGAGGTACAAGAGGGGAGGGAGAAGAGGATGAAAGAGATGTTTATACATGAATCTAATATGAAGTGAGAAGGGTATCTTTGTGTTGCCAATAGTGAAGCCCACACATCACAGCTTAAAACAGCTTTGTTGTTATGTCTCAGGAGTTTTAGGGAATCTGTTTCCCATTACAGGATTATGGAACATTGTGCTCAACATAATTCTCTTTTCACAATTTCTGTCTAAATGTCTCTTTAGCATATGGCGCTCTCTGTATACTTAAAAGGCTTATCTGTATATCTTAGCATGGGGTAACACAAGCTGGTAATACATTTTCAGAATAAGAATTACATAAATAACTTTTCAACTTTTTTGAAGAATTTTTGAAGTCTTTTTTGATAGCTCAGCATACTTTACATTTTATCTGAAGTATGGTACAATATTTTCATTCATATAAGCTTTGTGGGATGAAAAATTTTGTCTCTTCAACAATTTGAAACTCTTATTTGAAAGTCACACCAAACATGCTGTATTACGTATCTGTATATCTTTAAAAGGAATGCCTTAAGCTACATTTCTCCGATTTACTTTTCAGGTAAACTTACTTTTATCTTCACAGTTTTTATCTTAAGTGTTGCAGTGTACTTGGTAGATATGTGCAGTCTAAAATCCATTCTCCTTTGTTAAAGAAGACAATGAAACATTGCTTCAGTTGGCATAAGAAATGTATGAGAAATGCTGGAATTTTTCTTGGCAAAGATAGCATATTCATTTTGCTTCAAATATTGAATTGTTTCTGTGTAAATGTGTTCATGGTGATTAATGAAGTTGCAGAGAATCACTTGATGACAGCAGTACCTCATAAAAGGAATCTGCCAACACGGAATTCCTTCTTTACCTGATGTGGATAAGAATTTGGTTGATTTGTGCATAACTGTGGTGAATTCTAACTCTATTGAACTGGAATGTATAGTTAGTGGTGTCTGTCTCCTTCAGACTCAGACTTGACCTCAGATTTTAGTGATGTTGTACAATCATGAATTAGCTTGGATTGTTCAACAGGAAAATGTTACATCACTTGAGAAGAATAAATTTTAGCTTGTATAATAGTTATTTCAGTGGAAATTGAGCTAGGACTACTTCTGTTCCAGGTTATGATTTTAAAAGCAAAAAAGCTTATTAAATAACTTTTTGTAGTTTTTGTAACTCCCATGTAACCCAGATCTGACACTCCAATTTTTCAGTTAATCCATTAGACAATAAACCCCAAGCATTTGCTGCCTAAAAATAAATACAGAAATAATTACAAGTGCAAAGGAAGAAGCACTTTGTTTAAATCTTATAGTAGAGGAACATGTCATGAAATTAATGTACAAAAATGAATAAGCTACTGGAAAAGTCTTAAAAGTATTACATCTTGTGAGACACTTGATTGCACAAGAAAGAGATTTTAAGCTCTTGAAAAGAAATTCTTCTGCGTAAATAGTATGTCATAAGGGCAGTGGGTTCAAGGGCTTTGTTTTTCCCAGTCTTACAGGTGTTTGTGTGCCCTTTCTTGCACAGATTCTTTTGTGGTTTAATAACTTTACTGAGCAGGATTTTATACGTGAGGGAGAAATGGTAGTTGCTGGATCTCCTGCGGCCTCGCACTTTTGAAGGACCAACACCTGGAGATCTTGTGTTCTGTCTGGCGGCCTCTACAATAGAACTTAGCCTGCACCACAATTCTGGTGTCTTCCCACCCTTCCCCCGTCTCTCCTCACTGCAGTTTTTTTAGCTGTTACACAAATCATGACCTTTTTTTCCTGTTTTGTCTTCAGCTCTGTTTCCTGTTTTTTCCTTCCCTCCCCCACACCATTTTTTTTACTCCTGACTTTCTCTCCAGTGGTGTCTTTATTTGTTCTTCCTAAGTTTTTTGTTCATAATGAAAGGAAGAGAGAATTGAGAGCTATAACATCAGTCCTCCCCTTTTAATGTGTTTCTGCATCCACCCTTGTTAATGAATTTATTGAACATCAATTGCATGTTGTTCATACTGTACCTCAAAACAAGTCTATCGTATGGATGTGTTTCTGCCCTCCTAACACAGTGACACAGATGTACACATTTTCTCAGTGCTAGGAGTTTTCAATTTTTGAGGATCATTTGTTTAGGCAGATTTCTCAGAGTAGCACATCCCAGACTTTATATGGACCACAGCTCCAGTTCTTGGTCTCTGACATCTCACTTTGGGAACTATTGTCCAAATGATCTTGATTTCTGAGAGAACATGATGTAGTTTTAAACAACAGTCTGAGTTTTTTGTTTTTCTGTGCTTTGTATGGTTTCCACACAGGAATATGCTCTTGCAAAAGAAAGTACAGTTGTTAACCATTACAGTGTGGTCAAGAAAAGTAAGTTTGATCTGTTTATATGCTTATGCCAATTTTATCTTTCTCATTGCTTTATATTTCTAAGTATTTCAGAGATGAATCCAGAGTTAAGGAAAATTTAGATGGTATGGGGGGAGTCCACAACTGTGAGCTCAAACATGGTCTTGGATCTAAGTTTAAAAGCAAAAGAAGCATAACCATAGAGAACAGCACTATACTTGAGGGTAAATATGCTTTCAAGCATTTGTTCTGTCAGCACCTAAACTGATGAGCCCAAAAGGAGGCAAAGAAACCTGCACACCTATGCAGATTGGGAGTTTCATTCAAACAAATAAGTTTTTGGCATGGAGTTTATAATATTGTGCTCTGTGTGTTTGCGTAATAAAGCTATGAGGTGATAAATTGCTGTCAGCTTGGATTTGTGTTTTCCTAGGACTGTTTCAAAGCTCTCAAACTTCTCTGGATATATAGGATGAGAATGAAAATGTGGCCCAAGAACGCAGAATAAAGCCTCTACTTGATTTGGCTTGAAAGCTTACTGTAATAACACACCCTCCCCATTCGTATGTGGTGGTTAAAAGGCTTTTCTGCAATGGGTGAGGCTGCTTTGGTAAACTGCAGTTTGTGATGTATATTTATATGGGAATGACATTGCAGTTGTGGTTTGGCATATCATTGTTTTTCCTTGTCTACAGGACAGTTCAAAATACTCCTCCTCACCTCATTCTTGGTCTTCAAAATGAATTATTCTTTTAAATCTTTCTTATCTGTCATCTTTCCCTAACTCTCCAAAGAAAACTTTGTTTAAATAGCTTCTCCCTTGGGACTTTCATGCATATCCTGTTATCTGTTTTATATTACAAACTTTCATGCTGGGAATGTCCCTCCAAAAAGCACAAAACAGCTAAGGCACTTAGATGACTAACAAACATGTTGAGTGCTGAAGTCCAGGCACAAACCCAGCATTATTAGCATAAAATTATTTTGCCGTTTTGTTCCCCCCCATTATATTTTTGGACTTGTTTCTGCGTTCTAGGGCATCATTTCACTTTGTGTAGCCCAGAGATGTTGCAGAGGTTGAAACGGTGTTAATGTTGAAACCATTGCCACAAAAAGCAGGAAACTTTTAGAAAGTTGCTGATATTTTCACTCCTCTGATCAAATAGCAGCATTCAGAAGAACCTATGGGAGTGATCAAGTTTTGGCTGCCAATTTTATTTGCTCAGCTAACAGGCATCTCTCTTTCACTGCTTTTTCTTTCTTCAGGATTGGCAATGTTATTCTCCCACAGGAGCAGTAGATGCATACTTTGCCGAAGAGCAGTATTATCTGTAGTTTCAATACATTGTTATATATTTAACTAAACATAAGTATGTAGGAAAATGTTTGCAGTGTCCTGCTTTACATGAATCATTTTAGGTGCATTATAATTAGTTGGGGGGGGGGAAACACTGAGCAAATTGGTTCTGCTCTTTCAAGACAATACGTCTGTTCCAGTAGCATACAAAAGACACAGCTAGCTTGTGCTAGCTGGAAACATAAAAATTGAAACACCAACACAAGAAATCTTGAGTGGCTAACTTCTGAGGCCTGTGGAATGTGGGGGATAGCTGGCAGGGAAAATGGGACAGCATTTGTTCGTTGCAGAAGCAATTGTGAATTATCATGGTTTTAACTATTCTTTTTTGTTTGTCTATTTTTCATAAAACATACTATACAATTAATAGCCAGGATTTATTTACTTACATGTGCATTGAGATTTCTGCTGTTCCTTCAGCAGTTGATCAGCTGCTAGCAATGCTTGCACTAAAGAGACTACTGCAATTGACCTGCAGATATCCAGCAATACTTCACTGTATAGTTTGAAACTTCAGACTTACTTGGAATTTGGATTAAGCTTAAGGTTAATTGCCAGGGATGCCATTTAACTATGTATTTGAAACTGGCTTCATTATCAGCAGGAAGTAGTGGCAGTATCAATTTTTGTATTTCAGCTTGCACCCTGATTCAGGAAAATTGACATAAAAAAATAATAAAAGATTCTACACCTGTCACCTATATAAAATAATTTTTAATTTTAATGTCACTTTTTTCCAAGTTTTTGTTTCCCTCAGTAATGTGTGAACATCAACCAGTATTGTTGAACTGGTTCGCCAAAGAGAACTGTTCTCTTTATAGTGCATGTATTTAACAATAGTAAAAATGATGAAGTGCACTTTATAGTTGAAATACAGAACTCGTGTTGCTGCCAGAAAAGGCACTTGTGTGGCTGTGTTTACAGCCTGAAGCTTTGTAAACAACGTTTATCTATTGAACTCTGTTCTTGTATATAACAGAGCAAACTGTCTTAATGGTTTCTGGCCATTGTTCCTAAGTTGGATTAACTAAAATAAAAAGCTAATGAGTATTGTCAATGTGATCTCAGTAGTGCCTGCACCTTTATGACATTCAGCCATGACATAGTGGTGAAATAAATTTAATGGTTATATCTGCTTATGAAAATTACTTGCAGATTTGTTCTGTTTCTAGTGGTCTGTGAGTAGCATTCTACCAAAAGCACAAGTCAGTTGCCTCTTATTTCTTTTTCCTGACATAGAATGCTGGTATTGTGGTTATTTCCTTCTTTTGCATGCTGTTATACGTTTCCTAAACATGCAAGATGGTAATAATTCTGTATATGACTTCCACTGAAGAGGAAATTAATACTTGTCAGAACAATGATGTGTGTCTGCGATTCCAGCATCCAGAAGCTTTATTACACTGCGGCTCTCAGTTTGCAGTAAAAAAAATTGTCGCGTACTAGCTTTGATTAACCATGTTATTCTGAGTGCCTTGGAAGCGTACTTTATGCAAGAGTCAACTTAATGTTCAAAGTATAAAGAGAAACTGGTTTTAATCTTGTCAATACATTATAAATAGGCAGAATGAAAGTTGGAAATGAAAAATTTATTGTGGCAGCTAGATGTGACACTGTTACAGAAACAGTGATTTGGTGATGTGTGGGATGGGGTGTAAGGAAGGGAATGGAGATTGGAGGGGCAATGTTTCCCATAGCAAATGATTGGTCACTGCTGTTTTTAATCTCTAAAATTGTGGTTATTTTGAGGGTTTAATATGAACAGTTGAAACCCTCTGTAAACTTGCAATGTTGATTTTAAAGATAGGGCAGAGATTTTTCTCAAACTGTGTTGTTCTTAGTTTGTTGGACAGATAACAGGAAAACAGAGCTGTCTCTTGACCCATGTTCGTTTTCTGACTGCTGGAATGAATTTGGCACCAAATCCCAGTTTTCCACTGAGCATGCTCTTCTCTAGCAGTGTCAGGGCTTGGGTGGGGTCACTCTTCTTCAATACAGCTTTTCAAAAAGGCGCTTGGATTCTCATCGGCTTACAACATTTTTTGAGTGCTGAGGAACAGAACAAAACTACCTTCATAAAAAGATTATATGTGTGCATATGTACTCTGGCAAAGTGTTTTTTCTATTTGAATTAAGTTTTTCTTTGAGATTCTTCTTTTTTTTTTTTTTTTTTTTTTTTTTTTGCCTGGATATATCAGAGTATTTGTAGATTGAAAATACAGAAGGAGCAGATTCCTGTCATCTCTGGATATGGTATAGATAGCATTGAGAGAGCTGCAGGATGTATATGTGCTTAAATGTAATCAATGTAATCTTAAAGAAATGTTGATGTGGGCATTGCACCTTGGCTATGTGTAGCACCTGACAGGTATTTGTGTTCTGATTTTTTTGAACTTTTGGGGGTGGTTGGTTGGTGTGTGTGAGTTTGGGGTTTGGTTTTTTTATTTTTTTCCCCCCCCCTTTTTTTTTTTCTTCTTTTGTATGCTATTACACAAATGATACAGTCCTTAATGTGTTCCATTTAGTTTGCAAACCAGCACTTGCTAATATTATTTCTATGTTTTACTATACGTTTTTAGGCTGCTACCTAGTGTCAGGAGAGAAATTTTAACAAAGTAGTGTTGAAAGAATTCTCACTTGTTTTCATGTCTAGTGGTATTTTCTTTCCTTTCTGGAGAGTTGTATCCCTTCAACTGAATTAGCCTTTAGCACTAATACTTTTAACTTGTTTATGGATTTAAAGTTATTCACCAGACAAATTAGAGATCGCCTGCAGCAGGTGTTTCATGAAAAGCTGGGAGCACTTGAGTCACAGGGAATAGATGTGTGGTGTTGTGCTGCTTTAACAGGATAAAGGTTTTTGGGGAACAGTCATGTTTCTGGATTCTGTTTTGACTTTACAAAGAGTTGAGGCAACTTCCCTGGAGTTGCTTTACAGAAATTTGTCAGCATAATAGTTTCATGTTGAAAATATTCTATCTAGACTGCATGCTCACTTTGCAGTTCTAGACAAATAGATTTCTTGGTCTCATTTCATTTGTTGTCTAAATCCTTCATTTTATTTTTTTGTCTTCACAGTGATCTTCAGAATTACTCTAGTATTTGTCTTATATTGTTGTTTCAGAAGTATCTTTTAAGTTTGCACCATCTTATGTAGGGATTTGTCAGTGTTTTTTCCAGTGAGTCCTGTATAGTCTGTGTATTGCAGGGACTGATGACACATTTGCAGTGATTTTCTAGCACCACATTAGATAGGTCTAGAGACTTGATATTTTGGTATTTGTATAAGGACAAAAATGTTTTCCTAATAATGCAGGTTGGGTACTACATTTGGGAGGGAGGCATTCTATGCTTGTAAATATTCAGCTATGTGACAACATGGATGTAAACATGAAGCCTAACAAAATACCTGTTATTTTGAATAGTGACTTCACTATCTAGGTAAAAGGGTGCTTACAGGTATAGTTGCCATTAACTGAGAGTTTGCTAGCCACCATTATGTCCCTAGAATTCTCTGGAAACTGGATTTGAACCATTTTGTGCCATTTCTGCTCTTGGAAATAAGCTTAGATGCTATGTAAATATGTGTATATACTTAGATACAAACATGTTCATGTATACATGTAACTAATTTGTATTGTCATGGAGTAGTAATTCACTGTCTGGCTTGGAAGTTATATTTATAAAATTGTTATGTAATACTTATGTGAAAACGTTCAATTACTTGGTGTAACTTTGGAATTACACCTCAAATTGGAATATTGTTGCAGTTTAAAGTCTGACCTTTGAAAAGTGCTACTGATTTTTAGAACTATTATGGCACCATCTGCTGACCAATGTACAGACTGGCAATGACAGTTTGCTCACCTGGTTACCTCCTTGCAAATGACCTTCCAGTTTAGGAGGCCCTTGGGACAGAATCCTGAGAAGAAAGGGTGATTTAGTTGGATTGTGTTTGTTGTGTTTGCAATAAATATTTTTAGCAGGGACACTATTACATTGCAAAAGTCTGCATTGTCGCACAGCTTTAGTTGTCTAGTTACCTGGATTTATTGCATAAGGTTCTTCCACAAACTGTGAAGCTTTATATATTTTTTTTCTATATGTGGCATAGGATTGTTCTTGGTATTTTGTTTATCAATGTGTTACCTTCTAAGTTTACAAAGAAGAGCCGTGACAGCATGAGATCAGTTCAGGCCCTGGCTGTGGTGGCCTTGTCACAGTGTGGGGAACTGATGGGCTCCAACAGGCCTCTGCCCTGTGGCTGCTGTTGAGACTCACAAAAAAGCAGAGTCTGCATTGACTTGAGTCTCATCTGCTTTTTCAGGAGTGTGCTTAAAAATGAACTTAATCCACATTATTAGATTCAATACTCAAAGTATACCTGGTTTTATATACAGTCCTGTGGATGTATAAATACAGAGAAGGGTGCAAGTTCCAATAGGAGAACTAGGGCTTTCTTGAGTTGATGTTTGACTGCAGATTAGTTTTATTAGAAGCTATAGAATGTAAAGGTTGTGGATTGATGAGACTAGGACAATTTTAGGGATGATTTTGCTTCCTTAAGGATCTCGAAGTTGAAAACTATATTCTTTAGTTATTAATTTATTCCTTTGTGTTCAGAGAGCTTCATGTCATTGCGATTGTAGTAATCGACCTAAATAATGACTAGAAGGTGAATTTGGATTTACATTATTTTTGTCTGCTAATAGAATGCGTGCAGGTTATATTGGCACCTTCAGCAAAATGATGCAGCACAGAAGTATGTGATGCCATGAGTTTTCTTGTTTACATACTGATGATAAAATACAAGTTTTAAAATGTAATGGAAATGTAAAAGAAAGTTCTTTTTTTAGGTACATCTAGCATGATTTGGAGTATAAATTACTGTACTCTACAGAATTGATTTATGCTTTTGAAAAATCTTCTGGGGGTAGTACCATGTTCTTCAGGTATTACCTGATGGTTAAACCAGACCCTTTTACACTCTAAAATTTGGATGGCTGTTCCAGCTAGGAGTTTACTTCGTTATGGCTTTCATGTCAACAACTGTTATGTGTTGAAACCAGCAAGCATATTGTTTGTAAATGAGCTGTTCTAACCAACTCTGAAATTCAGAGCAGTCTTTTGTGCTTCAAATCAATAATACATCAAGAAATAAAACACTTTTCTTTAAAACAAACAAAACCCACAACAACTCCCAAATAAGTTGTTGAAGTACATGTGACCTCATTTTATGTTTTCATGTATATTTTTAATAAGTTCTTTGCTCTCTTTCTCTTCTTTTTTTCTGTGTACTTCATGTGAATTTTAATATTTGGAAGTACAAGTGTGTAATTGTTTAATTTTTAAGAAGCTAACGATTTAAATAAATTATTAATAACATGGTGATCCAGAAAATTGCATGACTTGTGCAGACACTCATGTTGCCTTTAGTGCACTGAGTTGTAATTTATTTCAACAGAAGAAGGATGAAATTATTTTTTTTCTTCTATGACATGGTGGTTCCTTTCTGAATTCTACTAGGGTGATGGAGATATAAATATCAACGCAATTTTGATTTCTTGAGTTTGCTATGAATTTCAGTGACAAACTGAAAAAGAAAAAAGTTTTACATTGCCTTTTCTGACTTTTAAATACTCAGAGCCTTGAATCAGTGAGTACAAGGGAGGTGAGTGCAGGAAAGGGGCAGGTAGACCTGATTGTCTGTTTCTTCAGGAATGCCTGATTCTTGTGCTAAAATGAAACTCTAGAAAACAGAAATATATCAAGCTCATGTGCTAGAGAAAGTAGATACTTTGGGAAGACTATCACTTATGCTCTTGGTCAGTGCCCTTGTTCACGAAATTCATCCATTTCTAACAACTCATTCAGAGGTGGCTGGGAGTACAAAGCAATCTACAGGCTTAGGGAAAACCTGTGTTTTGTTTTGTAGGTTTTTCCTCCCTCATTCTTTTTCCATGGAAAAGCACTGAAGTTACAAGCTTGTGGGAAATGGAGCTTATGAAAGAAATCACCTCCTGCTGTGGGCATCAAATGAAGGCATTAAATGAACGTGCACAGACCTATTCAGACAGGGTCTGTTACAAGTTTCCCTTGCTTTGGCAATATAAAGCCAAGCTGTCCTTTTAAATATAACTTCAGTTGTGAAAAACCTGGACACTTGGCGGTGCAGATCCTTTTTTGTTTCACACCGTGCGAGTTTGTACCACCCACTGCTATCCTGTCTTAATTTAATCCTTTAAGATGTATAACTTGGTGTCCTCAGTTCTTTTTATTGTTAGAACAATATAATAGGAACACGTTTACAGGGCCATTTATTTCGCTCAGTACTAAGGAATTTTCTGGAGATGCCTGCTATTTGACTGTATAAGCAAAATATGATCTTAATTTTAAGATATGTACATGTATTTCATGCATTTCTGTAGATTTTGAAAAGTAAAAGGCAGAAAATACAGTGATTTTCTGTTCCTGTAGCTTCTTTGAAGATTATAACCACCATCTCTGTTAATAATGAAACCTCCATTTTGACTTTATTAAGCAGTGTGGATTGCTATTCTCTGATCAGCAGAAGTTTGTGGATTTTTCTCTTGCAGGAAGTTGATTTTGGTTTTCTATATAGTGTTGATTTTGACAATAAACTTTTACATTATTACTAGGATTCATACCTACCATAAGAAAAGAATAGCAGCAATAAGATAAGGTGGTAGCAAAATGTAATTTGACTAATAGCAGCTTTAAAACAAACATGCTAATAAAAGGCTTGAAGTAGCAAATTATTTAATCTCAACAGTAAGTCAAACAGAAACATGCCTTTCAGAGGCCTTTTACTTTGAAGATAAATAATACATACATAAACATTAATACTCTATCACAACAAATTTTATTAACAATTCAAAACTTGAAAGTTTTATGAAAAGTGAAGGAAGTAGCTACATCACTGTAATATTTGAACTTGAAATGTATTCAAAAGTCTCTTATATAGCAGCAAAGAAACTAACTTTTAATTTCCCCATTGGTGAATGTTTTGGTTTAGATACTGAAGTTTAAAATAAAGAACAATTTACACATACAACATGTAGTTACTTTTAATCTCAAGATGCTTACTTAATATGAATTTGCTTGTAGATAGTTCTAGTCTATGTCAAAGCTTCTTACTAAGGTAACTGTCAAGTTTGTCTGCTTTGCTCTATATTGCCCACCTCTTTTGCCAGACAGACTTCTCTCTTAGGCATTTATTAGTTACCTCTTTTTTGTGTTTTTGTCCTTTTTCATCTTTTTGTCCTTGGGAATGGCTTAGTTTAGCTTTTTCTGACTAGGGGCAACGTGTTGCTGCTGCCTTGTGATGTAAACTAGTTTCTGGTTGACTTCAGTTGCATTTTGAAGTGTTGTGGGAGTTCAGTGCATCAAGCCTGAACTAGGTGACCTTCTCCTTGACTCTCTTTTTTTGAGCAGGGGTGTGGACAGCAGCAGTGGAGTTCAGCAGGAGTCCTGAACTGCTGATAACCTCCTCTAATGGCAAGCATTAATGGCATTTTAATGGAAAGGGCCCAATGTTTTACTTAGAAATGTGATTGTAACTAACCTGCTATTGTTCAGGCCAGACAAACAAATCATCAGTTTAAAACTAATTATTTTAAGAAGGTTGTGAATAAATACCACTGACTTCTAATGGTGTCTAACAGTTTTAAACCAGTATTTCTTTAACCCCAGTAAGTTTAATTTAGAAACTCTTGTAGATTATTACTACAAATTACTGCAAAGAATGTGTGAGTCAGTAAAACTAGTGATGCTACATAATAAAATTATTTTTATTGTTATTTCTTTTAGTGTAAGCTGGGACAATGACAACTGAAGTTGGATCAGAGACTGAAGTAAAGAAAGATTCTGAGCAGCTGGGACCAGACAAAACCAAGGACAAGCCCGAGGAAGCATCAGAGACTCCAGAAAATCAAAAGCCTAGGGAAACATTCTCTGAAGAAGCTCAAGATTCTTCCTCTGTCCCAGCACCAACTAGCCAAAGTAGTCTAAGTAGCCAGAAGAAGGAAAAATCTTCACCTGAAAGCAAGGGTATTTCTCGCTTCCTTCCCCCCTGGCTTAAGAAACAAAAATCATACACCTTGGCAGAGCCCAAAGATGAGACCAAGAAAAGGACCACAGGGGAAGAACAAGCAGTTCAAGAAAGTGAATGCCAGACACCAGAGGGGGTGGCTCAGCCAAAAAAGAGCTTAAAAGAAGCAGCAGCTGAAAATCAGCATAATGCTAAAGCAGATGGCAAAGAAGAAAAACACTCTGTTAGTATTGCTGAAACACAGGTATGTGTGGGAAGGCTAATAAATGCTTTGGAGTGATTTTAATGAGAACTGATTTATGATTTATGTAATTAATGTAAAACTTGGATAGGATCATATCACAGAAAATATGACAGCTACTGTCTGGCCTTTTGTACAGTTGGGTTCATGTAGTTACGAGTAGCATAGCTGGTTTTCAGAGTTCCTGCTCTGTGACAGACCATTTTTCACTCCATTCATTCTAGATGTCTAATTTTAGTGTAACATCACACTTTGGCATAGCTCAAAGGAATGTAGAACTGTATTGTTGTAGAAATGAGCAGGGATAAGAGAAGCTGCTTAAGTTAGATTTATCTCTGAAGGTATTGGAATACCTCTTTAGTGACTTAACCACAACAAATAACAAAAGGATTATCTCAAGTCCTTCAGTACTCAATTTTTGTTATCCTTTACCTAGAAACCATGCTAGTGGTCAGTGTCCTTATTGATTCATTCTAGGAGTTTGGTGCCAAGTTCCAAGGAGAACACCACCTACTGCAGTGCTCCAGAGTCTTGGTTTTTGAAAAGTTGCACGCCTGTTCTTAACACTCAGACCTCACGTTCTAGGCTGATGCAGATGATTAGAGCAATCGAGAATCTTTCATACGAGGAGGGGCTGAGAGAGTTGGTACTGTTCTGTCTGGAGAAGAGAAGGGTCAAGGGAAATCATCAATATTTATAAATACCTGAAGGGAGGGCATGAGGAGCCAGACTCTTCTCAGTGATATGTAGTTAAAAGACAAAAGGGAACAGGCACAAGTTAATAACATGAAATTCCATCTCAAATCACCAAAAAAATCTTTTTTACTGTGGTGGTGGAGCAGGTTATCCAGAGACATTGTGGAGTCTCCATCTGTGAAGATACTCAAAACCCAACTAGATGTCGTAGGCAAACTGCTTTAGGGTGGCCCCAGAGGGGCCCTCACATCATTGCACTACATGATCTCAAGTTTTCCCATCCAACCTCAGTCATTCTGTATGGCTTGACTTTCATAAACACTGTTTTTTAGTTTTGTATAAATCATGGAGATTCTTGTTAAATGTTTTTCTGTTTGGGGGGGGGGGAGGTGGGAGCCAATAAAACATTTTAAAAAATTAGCTCATTTTAAGGAAAGAAAAGATACCTTCCATGGTTTGAGAGCAAGAATATCTGGTCCTCAGAGGAAGACCTTAATGCTTACACTGTTTATTATGATTCCAATATCTGAATAACTTTAATGAAAGCTTAATGTTGTATTTATTAGAGGCTTATGAAAGAAATTAACCAGTTAAAAATATCTACCTTCCTGAGTTTCAGTCATTGTTTAACTGTATTTTATACAGCCTGCCAAAGAAGATGGTAAAGAAACAGAAGTAGAGAAAGTTACAGAGGGAAAGGAGGAGAAACAAGAAGAAAAAGAAAAAAGGGAGACAAAAGAAGTGCAGACAGCTGAAATTAAAACAGAAAACATTCCTCAGAAGTCTCCCAAGAAAATTAAAACTGTGCAGTGTAAAGTGGTGCTTCTGGATGGCACAGAATTCAGCTGTGACCTAGAGGTAAGACATCAAGTCTCTAGTAAAGACCTGTCTGTATAGCTACTTTAAAGTAAGAGGTCTGCACTTTAATATTAAAAGACAAAATAATCTTTTAACACACAGTAGTTTTAAATTTGGAGATAAAATAGAGGTTTGCCTGCAGATGATTCACATGAACATTTTTTTCCCAAGCATCTTCCTCCCAGACCCCAGCACAATTAGTCAGGTTGACCTTCAAGCGCTGCAATAAGAGTAGTACAATTTGCTGAGGTGAAAGTGCAGTAAGTCCGTGACAGTAGCTGGTAGACAGAGACAGTAACTATGTTGTGGTTGTCTTGTGAGCTCTTCTGTTCTTTGGTTGATTTGTTTTTGTTTTGTTTTTGCAGCTGAGCAACAATTGCAAAGATGTTCTGGTATTTGGTTTGATCATGGAGTTTCACAAATACATTGTGAACTCCAATGTAAAACTTACTCCTGTTTACACAGGAAAAATGAGAGTGCTCTAGGGCTTCTTATCCCTGTCCCCTGTAAGCAGGGGTTAATACTACGTTATCATCGACTTAAAAGGGTGGGGGTAGAAGTAGGTTTTGCATAAGGGAATTGTATATAATGTCACTCTACTTTTTTTTTTTCCTTTATGGAATATTCAGAAAGGAGTTGAATGTTAGGAGCAAATATTTATAAGGAACCCTGAATCTATGCAGTGGTTAAAAAACAAACAAAAAACACAACAACAACAAAGAAACAAACAAAAAACCAGCAAAAATTGCGATGCAATTGTAAACTTGGTGAAATCAGTACAAAATTTTCATTGATGTGCACTTTGTTCTAACTGGAATTAATTTGGTTTATTTTGGGTGGATTAAGTACATGTGCAAATTTAGCCTGTATTATACTAATAAAATTGGGATTATTTTTTTTTTTTACAGTTTAAAGTCTAGTAAACATTAAATTGACATAACTTCTGCATAACATTCTCGGAATCTATATATTTATATGTGACTTGCAGAATGCACAGAGATATTTCAGAGTAAAGAAGAGTTTGTTTCCATGACAAAGTATTTCTGAAAGCTAATTCCTCTGTGTGTGTGTTCTCTTTAACGTGTTGTCATTTGTTGGTGAGTGCCACAGAACGGAAACTGATAAGAAATTCTCTTTAACATATTGAGATAGCAAGCTTATATATGAAATTATTGGGGGGGGAGCGGAATCACTCATTGGAATCAGCATGTTTTTATTGTGATATAGGGGCATCTTTGCAAACAAATATAATTGAATGCTGTTCTTCTATAGTTCAAAATTTGTCATCAAATGTTGCTGTAGGATTACAGGTGCATTTGTACCCTCCTTTTTTTTTTGCCATTTATATATTTTGTATATAATTACTTTAAGTTCTGGGGTTTTGTTGCAGCCACCTAGTGCTGTTTGGCAATGGAATTATTTCTCGGGCTTGTTTTCACATGTCTTTCCCATTGCCCCAGGCATGCCTGCCATGGCTGATGTTTGGCTTCCAACATAAAGCACATCTCAGATATTTCTCTTTTTTGAGAGTTTCTTTGTAAATTAATTTATCACCTCTGAGAGTAATCTGTTTGTTCTTTTGCCCTTAGAACTCTCTTATTTTGCCTTAATAGGTCACCTGACTGGTGTCAGATTGCCAGTTTGAACTTTAAGTCAATAATTCTTTTTCTACAGGATGGTTTCAACAGATATGTCATTTTCTTGTGATTATTCCCTTCAGGTTCTTTTCTCATCTGTCTTTGTACCTTTATTGCTTTGCTTTTGTAAATGCAAATTTGAAGGGCTTGGTTTATTGTCCTTTTCTTGAGCATAGCTTCTTCCAAATATGCTTGCTCTGAATACCGATGTAAACGCAACATTTAAGGTACTCCTCTGTTGCGCAGAGAAGTCCATGACCTGTCAACAGAATGAAGCTAAGCCTTGTACTCAGTGAAGCTTATTCCTTAGTTCATTGTAACTTGAAATTCTTACTGTAGTGTTTCATGGGGGATTGTTTGTTTGTTTGGTGGGTTTTTTGGTTGTTTGTTTTTTTGTTTTGGGTTGTTGTTGTTGTTTTCTTTCCCCATAAATGAACTCTAGTCGATTCTGCCATCAGCATCTCTGCATTGGTATCTTGGATAGTTGATAAAGTATGTATTTGTTGTCTGTGATTCTGTATCTTGGGTAATTGCTCTGAGGAATTAAGAACTTTGTGCTAGTAGTGTTATGAACTTTGATACCAGGCACTATTCAAACTTACTTTATTTTGGTTTGAAGGAACCTGGAAAGTTTCATAAGGAAGAAGACTAACCTCCAGTGAAATGTTATATTTAAGCCCTTTAACTTTTAATTTAAAATGTATAAAGTTCCCTAAGTCCACAGGTTCCATATTAACAAAACAGTTTTCTGTGTTCTGTAGTTTTAAATTAAAAACGTCCAAAGCTCTTTAGGAAACTTCTGAAATATATGATGACATAATATTTTATGGATTATACTAAAGGTGAGTTATGTGTACACAATATGTGCATACATAGACAACATGAGCAGTTAATTCAGTTAATTAATTTTAACCTTAAAGCTGTTGTAATCCTTAAAATTAAAGTCCATGTAGGCTCATACTCTTCAGAGTAATGTGTGAATGCCTGAAGAGGAAGAAACTACTGTTTTAATAGTTCTGGAGAAGTGTGACATGAAACAACTTTCACAGGCTATGAACTGTTAGGAACTTTCAGTTACATTTTATTGCGTACTTTAAAGAGAGTTCAAGTCACTGATAGGGATAACAACATGTAAGTATATCAGAGAGACTTGTCAAAATATGTGAGGATGAAAGATGTTGAGTGGTATTTGCCAAAAATTGTAACCGGCTGGATCTTTGTTCTTACTTGAAATGAGAGAACCATGTTAAAGGATAAAATAACTTAGGTTCATGATTCAATAGTGTAATATTTGTGAGATGTAATGGGAGTGGAGTTTTAATAGCCTGAATGAGCTGACTGTTGGAATGTTTGAGATTTAATTTCTAGAGCATTTTTTTCAGTTTTTTTAGCACAGTGCAAATAATGTAATTTTGACCTACTCCCTTCCTTGTAATTAACACCCATGGGAGCAGGTGTAAGTTATTAATCTTCTAGGGTGATCTACATGTGCCTCTTTCATGAAGGGGAATCAACTTGCTTTTTTTTCTCACTTGGTTCTGTGGTTTCTTAAGTAGTTGAGAGGAAATGTTGTCATTACATTTGGGATCTGCAATAAAGACTTGTTCAGATTTTCTGCTTTAAATATAATCTGGGTTTTAGTAGAGGATAAACACAGTTTAAACAAACAAAAAAGTGCTAACTGCATAATGATTACTAGTTAGAAGCAAATGAAGATCCTGTTGGGTTTGTTTACTGCATTCAGTCAGTGGTCTAATTAAATATTTATAACAAAAGGCATTTAAAGGATGCCAGCATTGACTGTGTTTTATGCACGTATGAACAAGTGAAATATATTGGAGTTGACTTAGGTTCTGTGGTTATTTACAGTTTGCTAACACAAAGTAAAAATGTTTGCTTAATGTACAATTAAGATAAGTTTTTAACACTTAATTAAGAAAAATCTGAATGAACTTGATACAGAACAGATGTTTAATCGTAGTTGGGTTTTGATTTGCAAGTCTTTATTTCTGATTGCTCAGTTGTGTAGACTAATGTTTGAATAAAGCTAAGTGGTCTGTTTAAAGTATGGCATACTTTATTTAGAAGAAGAAAAATAAGTATGACATTAAATTGGACACATTGAAAAAATATTGGTGCAGGCTGAACATACACCATGGAAAATAATGTTTATGTGTGAAGTCCTGTCAAAGCCAAAAGATGGTCTCTGCATCTCTGCAAAGTTCACATAGGGGGAATCAAACCGCTTTCTTTCACCTCTGGCATCACCACAACTAAATGTATATGGTGTAAATGCCCTTACTAACATAGTCTGAATGTACATACCAATTTTGGTGCCAGAATACAAAATGACAAGAATAGTACCTTCCTTTTTCTTTCAGTACGCAAAATACTAAATCCTGAAGGAAAAAGAGATTTGCCAGGGTTCTGATTGAACATTTTCCCAAAAATTGGAGTAGGCAAATAACTCTCAAAAAGGTTAAATACTTTTGCAGATTTTTAAAACTATATCACAATATTAAAAAATAATGAAAAATTAGGAATCTTTTAATTTTACAAGTAGGATTTTATAACGCGAAGTGTTGCTGATACCGAGAGGCTTCTTTTGCTTTTGAATCCGCAACAGAGGTCTATAAGTGCAAAAGTGTTTAATTTGCAAAAACACTTCTCAAGTGCTATTTCTTTGTAATCCCTTTGGGGACGGGGATTACTATTCAGTTTAAATTATATGATAAAATATGCTGTAACTTCTTTGTGTTGTTCTGCTGCCTAGAATTTAACTAACGTAACTTCGCCTTCATGGCATACTGGTGTTTTTCCGTATGTGAAAGAGTTATAAACTTACCAAACCATCTTTAAAGATACAGTGGATGTTGCCAGTGTATCCAAATTCTGTGTAGACTATGAGTTCCTAAGAAGAAAATGTGCAATATTTTACTGTTATATTTGGAAGATATTTCCTGCAGATTTGGCTGCATTATCTCTCTGTATGTCAAAGACTTGATATTAACTGTAGTTTTTAGTTTCTGAACTTCATGAAAAGCTACATAATTAGTACTGACTCCAAATATGGCCTTAATGATAGCATATATTATTTCTGTAGTACTCTGTAGGTTTCCTTTACTGAAATGTACACCTGGAACTTGTCTTTGCAAGGTGTGATCCCTGATTTAGGGAGAAAAATGAGATCTATTGTGTGCATGTCAGCAGTCCAAGGTTCTTCAAACCCTCTTTTGCTTATACTTTTCTGCTTTCAGTTTAGCTCTTCTCTATATTGCTGATTTTTTTAATTAAGCTGAAAGTGAGGCTGTCAAGAATAATAAGTGGCTACTTCAGACTCTTGGGGGAAATAGTTATGTCTTTTGGCAGAGTAAAATTTCTGAAAGTACCAAACAGACTTAAGATTCCCAGCTTCCCCTTTCAAAAGTGACTGACTTCCAATTTCCACTGCCTCACTGCGATGCTCGTGCTGTAAAATGTGCTCATTTTTATCAGTGTTGCTTTGAAAATGTTCTGATCTTTGGGACTGTAACGCCTGCTGAACAATGCGATCTTGAACAAATAAAGCTTTGGATTCTTGGGGAATAAAACAACAATGCCTTTACTATTTGCTCAGTGCATACCTCCTTTTCACCCTTCTCCCCCCCGGCCTTAATGTTCTGTGCCGTGGGGCTGAGCTGCAGGCGAGCGCTGCGCTGGGGCACGTTGCGAGCACCCTGTGCTGTCTGTGGGGACAATGGCTGCAGTGTCGCGATGGCCTTTCTGTGGAATTGCAGTGGTGTTGGTCATCTACTGAAATCTGTAGGATAAGCAAATGCAAAAATTCCTTTACGCTGCCAGGCCTCTGAAAATGCCATGTTGTGGCCTCATTGATAAATGCCACAAATAGCAGAACAGTTGTGAAGAGGTTGGTTTGAGCTAGGAGACTGCGTGCCATTCATGGTCAAATTTTGGCTGTGGAAAGAAATTCTCATCTTCCCCATGCTTGTGTATGTGTCGTGAGCAGTCTGCTCTAAAACTTTGTCTCTTGTCAGCTGCCATCTCCAGTACAATAAATCTTTTCCCTAAAACCTTGTGTGTGGAAGTAGGGCCTTGGCCTGCATTTCATTACCAGCAATAGGAAGATACAGGATGCCCTTGTTTATGTTCCCAGTTCCAGGTACAAGAAACACAGATAAAAATTCAGGACTAATTGCCGTTTGCTTCAGCTGCAGTGGTACTGAGCTACTGCAATCAGCCTTTTTAGTAGTATCTTCAATTACTACTATAAACTAGCAGACTGCAATATTGAAACTAACCTTAAAATGTGATCTTTTTTTGATTACTGACTTCCACAAATATTATTTTGAGGAAAACTAAACTTCTTTAAGGCAGGTTTTAATTTTTGAGTATTTGAAAGAGTTCATAAATCTACAAATAGAAGGCAGCTCTCTTATTTTCTGCCCCTCAAAACTTGTGCAGTATAGACAGTTTGACATGTTGCTTGTGCTCTGCTTACACTGTTATGCTACTTCTGCTGGTCTGATCACCAGCTTTAAGTGGTCTGCTTCTTTTTGTCTCTTGAAGATGATAACATGCTTTATTTTTCTTGGGAGTTCATATCACGTGATTCATAAAAGTCAGATGTATGCCCAAATGCTAGAAATGCAAAAGTTAACAGAAATTAACACTGTAGGAAATATATAAGAGTTTAGAAGGTAATAATATATAAAAAGTTGGCTGACATGAAGAACTCTTCATTATTTCAAAAATAAAGATGCAGAAAAAACTAAGAACTATTAATGGCACTTAATGGTGCAAAATATTTCAATCAGTTTAGGTACTGAATTTTCCTTGTGCATTCAAGTCAACTTTTTTGATGAATTGGAAAAAATTGAAATGTCTTTGTTTTTGTCAGTGATATGCAGAGCTTTTAAAATATGGTGAACAGTGTATTGTAAGAAAGCTACATCTTTATAATTTATTTTATTGATTTTTTTGTTTGTTTGTTTTCCTGACTAATACCATCTAATTATAGTACCTGTAGTTAAGGATTTACTGATAATGCTGTATATTTTTTTTTTTTTCCCCCAGAAAAGAGCAAAAGGCCAAGTGCTGTTTGACAAAGTGTGTGAACATCTCAATTTACTGGAGAAGGACTATTTCGGGCTCTCGTTTTATGAGAATTCAGAACAGAAGGTAAGCCTGTGTGAGGGGGGGTTTGAGTTGAATAGTTTAGTGAGGCATATTGTATTAAATGTATACCATTAGAAACATTTGGGTAAAACATTGCAAAATATCAGTTCTAGTCTGCTGCAAACTAACAATAAGATACTGATGTGTATGTTCAGATACCTAACAAAGTATTCACTTATTATTTAAAGTAGGGGAGTATTTAAAATTCCTACCTTTTTGAGAAAGCGGATTGTGTGTTTGCTAGGCTTTATGGTAAAACAGTAAACATCCCTGCAAGTGAAGACAGGAAATTTTAACTAATTTCTTTGCCTTAAATGTCTGACAACTCCCCAAAGTTCTGGGTGCTTTTATTTTTTATGTTTTTTTAAAGAAACAAACAAAACAAACTTTGGATGGTAAATAATAATAAAAAAAATAACCTTCTACCTGACTTTCCAGTAAGTATACTGCCTTTTCTCTTGTATTTGAAAAGGACCATGAAGGAAATCTTGCCCTTAAGTAACTGTTAGGTTTCAGAGTTCCTTTTTCATTAATTCTTAATGAAAATTAAGAATTAAGCTTAAAGAAAATTTTGGCATTTGTAAAGATGGAAGTCTGGATTGATGCAGAATATGGTGTAAGGCAGAAGCTACACAATTTTGAATGTCAGTGATTAACAGTGAAGGAGGATATTCTCTACATTGTACCTAAAGTGCCATTATATAGATGGTACTGTGCCTCTCCTGCAGCTCTGAGCTGTGATGACCAGATGAGGGGGTTTTTAAATAAGCATTTGAAAATATGGGCTTTAGCATGAACCAGTCACTTGCCTAAGTGCTTACAGGCTTGTATGAGTTGGCAAGTCTGTGATGTGCACATTTGTATGGGCATGTTTATTTTTATTGCTATTATCACTCAAGTTACATATTTTAGAGCTATTGCTTTTTTACAACACCACGTTTGGAAGTTCTTGCACCAGTTATGGTATAAATGGGTAGTGTGAAGTGTAGCTGCTGCAGTGTCTTAATACAGCAGAATGACTGGTTGTGCACTGAGGAGGTTCCACTTCCCCAGCTGCCGTGCTTTTGTGCTGGTGAGTTTGAAATTGTGTAGCTACACAAGATGTGGTCAGTGAGACCGGAGTGCTCATCTTTCTTATTGACGAGATTTATTTTAATGCACAGATGAAGGACACTGAAGTTGTTTTTAGTGTGATAACTATTTGTGGTATGTTCTTCACAAATTCTGTGCTTCTGTCTTAAGACTTTTAAGTGTTTCAACCTTTTTTCATTCTTCTTAAAAAAAATAAAAAAATCAACATTTTATGTTTTGATTTAATAGATAGAGGTGTACTGGGCTGATCAGTTGTTTTCAGCAGTAGCTGCCAAAGAAAGTCTGGGGACTTGGAACTTTTGGTGGTTTTATGGCCTTCTTTTTTATTCACCTCTGCAGTAAGTTTGAGTTCTTCTTCCATCTCAGTACCAGTGTTTTCTGATGCACTTTGTTTTCTCCTGTTATGACTATTGACTCTTCAGATTAAAATTCCACAAATCTCTGACCTCCAGGCCAGTCAGTTCTAAATGCTGAATGATGTGTTTTTCTCATTCTTGTGCACTCATCACAGCCACCCATTTATAAGCCAGCTGTTGAACTTGACGGCAGCTGTGGGGTGTGGAAACTGAATGCCAGGCACATTTTTGAATTAGAGCTGCTCCCTAATGCACCATTGGGGTACCATTGGAGGAGGAGTCCCATTAACTTTTTTCTATGGGTGTTCTGTGCAGCTGTAAGAGATGTTATGTCTTCAAATCAGACTAATTTTTTTGTTAGCTTTAATACACATTTAAAAACTACTTGGGTCTAATTGCTCATTAATTATTTCTTTTGTGGTTTTGCAAATGTGGAATTTATTGGTCTAGAGTATAGTTAGTGATTTCATTGCATTACACCCTCAGAAGTCCATGAATGCTCCATTCACACTGTAATTGGTCTGCAGAAGTGCTAGAAAAGTTCTGCTCTCACATTCTGGGCGCCAGCTTGGAAATGCTGCTTTTCTGGATTTGCACAAAATACTTTTGTACTGTTAGAGAACATTTTGTTTTTCTTTGACAATTCATTACTTTGTTTTATCTGTAACCTTACCATTCACAAATTAAATGAATAGATTTTTGCCTACTGGAACAAAGTTGTGTATATACACTTTTCTTTTGAAAGACAGACCTGTCTATTCTGCATTAAGAGGTCTATTTCAGGGTAGATTCTTTCAATAGTGTTTGTTTTATCCGTAACAAAAGGCACAGATGCAAAAACCCCCACCCCTATCACTATGCATTTAAATAGAATATAAGTGTCTGATTTTTTTTGACAGAAGAATAATGGAAATTGGTGGCAAAGTCTGTTTCAAATAAGCTTAGTCCAAGTTTGGAAAATCACAAAATGTACTGTATAACTCCTGTAAAGAAAGGATTATTCTTCTCATCTTGCAAGATATTGTGTATTATTTTCTCCTATTTTATAATGGTAAAAGATAAAGCACTGAAAGTAATATACACTTATGAATCCTAGTTTTCTGCTGTAGTTATGTCATGTGATATTCTAAACTTATTTATTTACTTTATCCTGTACTACGTGTAAAATTTAAGAGTTTAAGCTACTTCTGGTTATCTGTAACTGGAAGAATATGGCTCTGTATGATTGCAGAATGGAATTAATGCCAAAACAGAAAACGTAGAATGATGACTGTAGCTGAAGTGACTCTAAGCTAAATTTAGCTGAAAACTTCTGTTGTCCTCCAAGGCATTTCTACATCAAGGCTTATCCAGCAACTAGCAGTTTTTCTGACTTAAACAGTATAAATAGTATCCAGATCTTTTGGAGGATTGTTTTTTGTTTCTTCCTTTGTAACGATGTTATGGACTGTGCATCTCTGGAAGAATTATAGTAGCTATGAAATGCAGAGGTCACAGACTTCTTAAAGTAAGAAATGTGGTGTTTTTAATTACATCTATCAAAATGATAATGCATTTAATTTGTAAACAGTATTTGTCTAATATATACATGCTGCATGTCTGTTGAAATCAACTTGGATCAAGGTCATTTAAAACAGGTCATATTCCTAGAAGCCACATCCTCTGTCAGCAGAGGTGATCTATGTTAAAGATTTGCACTAGTGCAAAAACATGTAGTTCCACATTGCCTAATCCATACAGATGCAAAACACTATAGCCTAGCATGTTTTGTCTCCTTGAAGGAAATTCAACTTTGGATGGAAGAGCCTGTAATAAAGACTGAGGGATGTGGTATTGGAAAACAGTTGTTGCATCTGGAGTTTGGTACCGTAAACTGAAAGCTGAGTCACATTATACCCAGTATCTGCTATTTGGCTAGGTTAGGCAAGCGGCATTGGTAGAGATGTCTTTAGCAACTTCTGTGCTAGAATTGAGCAGCCCTTCTGACCTTACAGCTGCTAATATGTGCAGTGATTTGTGGAAATGTAGGTTTTGTCCTTGACCTTACAAGTTAGTTGCTAATTCTGCCCTACTTTGCACACCTCGGCCTTTGAAATGTGCTGAATCTTGCTGGCAGGCTGTTTGTCTGCATGTGTGCCTGTGTCCATGTATGTGCATCTGGCCATGGGAAATAAAGGTTTAAACACTGTGTAATTCTTGGTAACTGCATTTAAAAGGTTTGTTTCTAGTCTCTCAATGTATTTTCTAACATTGAGTAAAATTAGTAAACAGGATTGTCTAAGTTACTGATGAATGTATGCTACTGATTTCTTAGTCTTACTTCCCGAAGTTCTATTCTTGGATGATCCGGTCACAAATGTCTCTTTTGCACATACCAATAGTAACTGAAATGCTATGTAATCTTTAACTGGTTGCACAGATTATATAAAAACTTTTTTTTTTTTTGCCTTGAGGATAGAACACATTTGATAGTGAGGCATCTAAATATGAAAAACTGCCTTTATTTGCATTGTCTAAAATAGAGCTGAGTATCTAGATTTGAACCTTGCCAGTGTATCAGTGTTACCATAATACATGCTTATAGAGAAATTTGCTTTGGGGGAGGTCAGGAAAAAGGCATGAAATTTCATAAGGTTTTTCCAAGCATCTTTGAGCATCATCAGCACTAAAATGTATATGCCTTGAGAATAATAAGTCTATAGAGTTGAAGAGAAATACCATCTTAAGTAACTCTGTATGGCTGTGTAGCACAGACATGGAGAGATTACATAGCTGTTCCTGAAAAGTTTGCTTATGTCAATAAAAGGAGCATGACAGAAAATTGCATTTGTCAAACGTAATGAGCTAGACTACTTCCACCATGAGATTATCTACTTTGTAAAATTACAAGGCATAAACAGTCTAAAAGCAACAGTGAAGGCAGTGGCATTACACAGTTTCATTGATGTGCATGGGTGGTGAGACTTGCTAGCAAATCACAAGTTCAATTTTAGAATTCTGAGTTATTTTAGAACAGATGTCTGAACAATATAAACTTTAACTGCACTGTATGAAATTACTTCACTGTCTTCAGTTTCAAATGATTTTAAATGCTGGTTTGTTGTTTTTCTTTTTTTTTTTCTTTTTTTTTTTTTTCAGAACTGGCTAGATTCTTCAAAGGAAATTAAGAGACAAATTCGAAGTAAGTACTTCTGTATTCAGATGCTATATTTCTTTCATTTCCTCACAGAAATATTCTTCATAAGCTTAGTAGCCTGGATGTCAACTAAATTGTGTACTTATAGCATTAAAAGAATTTTTATCTGATAATGATATATTCAATCTTAGAACAGAAAGCAAAGCTTCTATTTCTGTCCCATGTCCATGAAGTAAACAAAGAATCACTCAGTGTTGTCTGTAGAAGTTAATCATTATACTGGCTGCTGCCCCAAAATTTTCCTGTGTTGTGACTAACAGTTGATTTTTTTGCATCTTGAAACAGTAGGTGTTTTTCTGCTTTGTGCTGATATTTGGGTTATGGGATGGAGAATGTCATCTTGCAAAGATGGTCATGGTTGTTGCTATAGGACTTCTAACTCTGAAGACTCAAAACCATGAAATATGAAAAATATGAAACTATAAAAAGAGAATCAACATGTCTCACAGAAAATGTATATTTTTCAGTCCTGATAAGGATTTTTTGATGTGTCCATCATTTGCAGAATGGAAACGGAATAGAGCGCGTAATCTTTGAATGTCTTGCTACGGTGCTTTTCAGACTGAATCCGTGTGAGAAGTGTTTCTGCTTCCTATACTCAATACACAATGAGTAATTTAATTTACTCTGCATAAAACTGTCAAAACTTTTCATTAGCCAGGTAGCTTTTGTAGTAGATAGGGGAGTGAATGGAAAGTAAATGCAGGAATTACTCTTTGTGAGTATACATCTCTCAAAATAAGTAGCCACTAAGAAGGGCTAGACAGCCCTTACTGAAATTCTTCTCATTGGTTCACTAATTTGTGGCCAGTACAGGGGTTTTTTTGTTTGGTTTTTGATGGAAATCTTACTTCGTGGGTGCCTGTCAGGAAATGTAAGTGGGAGGAGATGATGATGATGATGATAGTAAGATGTACATGTCTATAGTTCCAACACAACAAAAATTTAAGCAATACAAGAAACTGACTCTGAATTCTTTTGAGGAATGTGATCCAGTGGGAACACTTGCAATTAAGAACAGCAGTGTGTTGTTTACAATGATAAGCAGGTGGTTTCTTTACTTTTGTTAACTTTCTGTTTTAAGTCAACACATTTTTCCAGAAATCATAGTGGTGTTCATTTTGCTTTCCTTATGCCTTTACCAGTTGATGAAATCCCTTACTAGGAAGGTGTGGTTTATGTTTTCAATAAAGAAATGACAGTTACAGAAGCTTCCTTGGAAACTTCTTTTATAAGCTGATGTGTTCTTGTATAAGCAAACTAGACCTATTAAAATAGTGAATGTACTAATATACTTGCGCAAGTAAAGGCCATCCTTTTAATTAAGGAAAAGTTGCTGGTTTTGTAACTTCTCATTCTGCACCTCCTCAGTAAAAACCTGTTAGTTGTCCAAACATGTGGGCTAAAGGCCATTTTGTTTGGTTTGAATATCTAACAGAAGACTGAGGACATTGATATTTTTTATATTGTCTTCTGTAGTGATCTGCATGCTATATAGGCTACAAGTGTTGTTAGTCTGAAGTGTAGGAAATGACCTGAGAATTATTTGGATGCATTACACAACCTTTTTTTTAATAACATGTAATACATCCTACAAAAATATTTTAAGGGGATGTGATTTTTGTGAATCATGAAGACCTACATTTTATATTGGAGATCAAGTCCAGTTTCTTGAATTAAACATCATGACTGGAACTTTTTCTCTGCTCTGTAGCATTTCAGAGTTGATAAGCATTGTGTATAAGGCAAACCACCAAGTGAGCCATTTTAAGGATTTTTCAAATGAAACTTGATTACACCAATTTTCAAGTAATCAGCGTACTGTCAGTTGTGTTCCTTGTAATTGGTGTATTAGAGCTTCCAGATATTGGAATGTACTGCAAAAATAAATTTTATCCCCTAGCACCATGATTATCAAGTAATGAGGCTTTTCTTTGTTTCAGTCTTAGTTCTAAATATACTTATATTTGAATCAAGAATGGAAATCTTATGTACAAAAATACTCAATTATAGTAAATTTAAGGTACCTTTAAAACCTACTACTCCATTTGAACATTTGAGATGAAGAAACACATTTCTTTTTCTCATTTAGAGCACAAACTGAAGCACTGGCGTGCTAGGTAAGTGGATCTGGACAAACACATTGATCTGAACACACAAAGATGGCAAATTTGGAAATTGAGTTCAGCATACCAGTTGGCAACTTAATATTTATAACAAACTCAGTCACTGTCTAACGTGTGAACAATACAAATACTCTGCACTTTGGGCATGTATGTACTATCTGTGACTGGGGACAACAGAAAGAATCCTGTAGTCTCCCCCAAATCATGTTCTGCATCAGGCTGGCTCTTGCAAAGTCAGGGTCTGTAGGCCTTCTTTATGATCTCTCATTTGTTCAGGTTGGCCTTTGGCTGGACAATTATGTTGGTTCTCAGCAATTATCAGTGTTATTTTGGCTAATGAACTTGATCCACAAATTACCGGCTCTGTTATCACAGCTATGAAGGTGGTAAAATGCTTGTTTGCTTTTGGCTAGCCTGGTCTCTTCAGGAAAATTAGTTCTTGACCTTTTTTTAATCTCATGTAAATGGATATCCACTGGCATGTGTTAAAACCTCTAACTAATTCAATCAGGTGAAAGGTGAGGTAATTATATTTTTCTCTATCATCTTGAAAATTGCTACACCTGAAGTGGATTCAGGCTTTTGCAAAATTGAGAATTTCAGCTTGAATGAAGTGATGGTACAAGCAGTAGCAATTGTCCTTGGAAGAGTCAAATCCCAGACTTCATAAAGGGTGTGGTGGCTCACCCTTGTATAAAATCTAATTTGAGAATTTTTCCATGTGAGATGTTGTATGTGCATTTAGTATGGAACACGTGATGTTCCACTCAGTTTTGTCTGTCAGTATTCTCGTTACTCTCATACTCAGTGTAACAGTGTGGGAAACTATGGCGGGGGTTATGGGAACAGCGCTTAGCCTTGAAGATATTAAGGCCTACCCATGAGAAAGATGGGAGTAAAGGAGTATCCAGAGATATCTAGGTGTACCTGTGAGAAAGAAGGGAGTAAAAAAGTAACATTGACATTAGCAAAATTAGCCAATGGTATGTTACTATTGCAGCCTGTAACCAGTAGCAAAAAGACACATGAGCTGGTAAAAACTATATAGAAAGGTGTTTGTGGCAGTAAATGGAGACTGCTGTTCATACAGAAGAACTTGGTCTATGTTGTTTGTCCGTCCCAATTGCAACATAACAGGGTTGAGTGAGTAAAGTAAACCTGGTTTCATCGTAGTGTTAATTGCAGTTAAAGACTAATCTTTCATATGCAATTTAGATGTTCACGGTTATATCATGGGTAAAGATTAGAGATGTGAGTGTATAAGCCATTGGTTTTGGGAAGCCTAATTATTTGCTCTTGTTGTTTGTGTAATTGAAGTATATGAAACTGACCTTCTCACACATTTTGAAACTATTTTTGGGCTACGTCCAGGTTTTGGTGTGGATATAATATATACTCTTCCAAATAGATATTTAATTGCCATGCTGCATCAAATAGTTGCTTAAATTCAATGTAATGTTCTGTCAATTAAACCTATTTATAGTGTGTGGCATGATTATTATTTTTACTGCAAAAGTAAAATTCTGTGATAAAACCTAGAAACTTTGTATGTCATATCCTGTCTTTTTTATCTTATAAGAAATGGGGAGGATTTGTATATTCTGAGAACAGAATGGACTGTATAGAGGTTCTTTTTTGACATTCTCATCTGATAAAGGGTAAATTTAACTGGTTTTGCTATTGAAGTTAACTTCAAAGTTGTCTTATTCTCTTCTCTCAGGAGAATTCTTATTTAGCCAGAAAGATTCTAGAAGCTCACCACTGTACCTAGATGGTTAATCTGATCTAATGTAGGTTAACTGTGTCCGCCTAAGGTAACTGCACTTGTTTTCTGAGCGGGCACTTTCAGGAGGTTAGTACATTCTGAAGTGGGGGGCTGAGAGAAGAACAAAACCAGCCTTTGCAAATGCCTGGTTTTGCTATTGCTTATAAGAGTCAGTGGTGTCTTATGTACATAACTAAATTTCAGCAGTCTAGGGTTGAATTTAATTATATCTACTGGTATCAAAAAAAGATAATGGCTATGGTGGTAGAAGAGTTATTTTATGTTTAGAAAGGAGTGATTAATTGGAGGAGTAAAGACAGAAAACTTAATTTGGTTGTTACTTGATTCACTTTATTGAGGGGGTTGAGGGAAATCCTCTGTAATTCTATGGAAGTGGATTAGAACAGATGAAGTAGTACAATAGGTAAGGCCGCTTGTGGCAAATCTTGGGCAACAAGTTTAAACCTTGCTCCTTAGTCATGTTGAAGACTGTTCTTAACATCCTTATGTTTATGAGCATCCAGTCATTCAGTTCAGGGAACTTAAAAACAGCCAAACAGAATAATGGGCTTGTCTTTGAGGTGTGTAGCCATCATGCTTTATTCCCAGCTGGCGACTAAGCACCATGCAGCCACTCACTGTACCCCAGTAGGATGGGGGAGAGAACTGGAAAAGTGAAAACTTGTGGGTTGAGATAAAAGCAGTTTAATAGGTAAAGCAAAATTGTACACACAAGCAAAGCAAAACAAGGGATTCAATGACGACTTCCCATGGACAGACTGGTGTTCAGCCATCCCCCAGGAAAGCCAGGCTCTGTCGTGTAGTAGTTACCTGGGAATACAGACGCCATCACTCTGCATACCCTACCCTTCCCCCCTCTTCTCCCAGGTTTACATAGGAAGTGTGACATCATATAGTGTGGATGTCTCCTTGGCCAGTTGGGGTCAGCTGTCCCAGCTGTGCCCCATCCCAACCTCATGAGCACTCCCTGCCTCATTGTCAGGCCAGTATGAGAAGCTGGAAAGTCCCTGCCTGCTCAGCAACAACTAAAACATCAGTGTTTATCAACATTATCATACTAAATCCAAAACACAGCAGTATACCAGCTATTATACTAGGAAGAAAATGAGGTCTATCCCAACCGAAACCAGGACAGTAGCCAACAATTAAGGTGGTTCTGGGATTGTCAAGGAGTTGAAATGGGTTTTTGATATTGGTTCTATGGTATATTCTGTAATACAGCCTAAGCATCTTGACTGCTCAGAAAAGAGGATGATATGGAAGGGTAATGATATGGTTAGTATGTATATTTTTAAATTCTACAGTAGAGCAAATGGTGATAAATACATAAATATGATTGTCTGAGAGTAATATAGCATGAGTTTAGAATTTCACAAAACTGTACTAAAATACTTAAGTAATTAAAAATTTGTATTTAAAGTGCTAAGGGAAGTAAGATGTAGTTAAGGTATAGGCTTGCCTTTTAAATATGTCTCTGATTTTAGTGCTAACAAAACATGGTTAAGCTCAGGCATCAAAACATTGGGGTAACTTTATATCCATCTCTTTTATGTGAATAACCATATATCTGTAAAAGTTGTGGCTAATTTCAGTCTAAGCTAATTACTCTCGAGTCCATCTTATAAATCATGAAGAGAAGTAAGTACCTGTGCCAGGGAAGAGTTGTCCTGCAGAAGTGCTCCTCTGTGTCTACTAATTATAAAGAATGATTTTGCTGTTTGGAGATGTCTGAGTTTGTGAGCTGAATCTTGTTAGTTCAACTAGGGGTGGCTGGACTCTGGTTTGTGGGGGTTTGTGTGTTGTGTGTGTTTTTTTAATTGATTTTTTTAAAATGTATTTTTGAAAATATGGACTGGATATAGATCTTGTGTGTTCAATTTCCTTAAAAGTAGCTTAAGTGAAATTGCTACCATTTTCTTAATTTTATGGGGCTTTTTTACATCTGTCTGTGAGCAGTGTATCTGTCCTAATCTCACAGTACTCGAAAAATGTTAGCTGAGACACAGAGGTATCATCAGAAAAAGCCTTTACTGGAGAAAAAAACCCCACAATTCACTGATTTCCAAGTTTGAACGGGATGAATCATGTCGATTGTATGCTGCTAGCTAATTGGTTACTTTGCATTCTTTTTCATTAAGAATGTGCCTAAAGTTGCCACAAAAGCATTTTTGAGGTAACAAGCTGGCTAGAAAAATTTTTGACATTTCTATATCCTATATTATTAAACATCGAAACAGAGAGCCTTATCAGGGACAGAATGCTGAAGATCATTTTAAATATCAGAGTTGTTTATTCTTTTTGTCTTGGCCACCAATTCCAGATGCCTGGTATAGTGTGCATTATTGTGTGAAGACAATTATATTTGTATACATCCATTATATGGCTCTAAACAGTATGCTCTAGTGAGAAGTACAAATATAGACTGTGCACATTGTAATATACTTGCTAGTCTTTATTCAGGGGATAGATTTGCTTTCAGTCATCAGGCAAAATATGTCACCAACTGTTCAGAATATATTCAGTAGAAAGTCAACAAAAACATTTTTTCTATGATTTAGTTATGTGAATTAGTATGAGCAGACGCTGACATTTTTCACATAGTCTATACATTCACAGGATTTATGCTCTTTTTAGACTTTATAGAAAGGAGTGTTTTTTTTTCCTTTTTCTTCAAATGGTGTCTAGGTCTCCTGACTACAGTGCTGTCTGAAAGCTAACTTAGAAATGCTGACAAGAAGGAGAAATAGGTTAAGCAGGAATTCATTTGTGACTAGTTTAATGGCAATTTTAGACCAGGAAAAAATTCTTCAGACCAGGGGACATTGCTTCATTCCAGGAAAACTGGTTTAGTACTTGTGTTGGAAGGACACATCCTTCGTCCATCCCTCCCCATCTCAAAGCCCTGTTTACATGACACCTCTGCCTAAACGCTTTTTTCATAGGCATTTTGGCCCAATTGCTTCTTTTCATCAGTTTGGCCTACTCAAAATCAGTGGCTTTTCATTAAATGATGCTGCTAATTCCCTGGGAAATAAATGATGGAAGCAGGCTATTCCAGCTTTAATTCTGTTTGTTTATGCTATATGTATTAATTAGTGTTAGACACTTTTAAAGGTGTTTTTGTCTTAATTCTATCTTGCACTGGATTGCAGTAGATGATGCAATGGGGCATATTTTACCTGATTCAGTAGTCTGTGTACTGCTGATAAATGAGGCTTTCTCTTTTAAGGAGTTCTACCTTATTTTGTAAGCAAAGGTATCATTGTTCTAGCAAATAAATAATCACTGGGAAGATTAAGATATGTTAAAACCCTGAACTCTCAAAAGGTGACTTATTTGCCTGGTGGAGAATGATGTTCACATTTAAGCAGAAATTGGAGTGCTCCAATGAAGTCATGTCTGAAAAACTGAAATAATTTTTGAAACGTTGAAAGACATCAGAAATTTTGACACAAAGCACCTCTTCACCTTTAACAGCTGTGAAATTTTAAAATATGTTGTGTGGGGTATTTTTCCCCCCTTTTTTTAAAAAAAGAAAATAACCTTAAACAAAAATGTCAGCACTCTTTTCTAGCATAATGTTGGAAATGGCATTTCAGTCTTGTTATTAAAATACATATATTTTCAAAGCCTGATTTATTTGCGTAGGACAGATTTTTAAAATAATTTACTATCCAAAATTCATCATTAACAAGCTTTATAAAATGATTACCATGTTTTACCAAAGATCATTTGTGCTAGGTCTTTCACCATAATATTTTTTTTGTATTGGGAGAAAAAGGGCAACAGGAAGGCAAAAAGGCTGCTTAATTGTGTTGATAATATTTTGATTTATTTTCTGATTTTCTTAATTTTGATCAGATCCACGTTGTAGTGTTACTTTCAATATGTTTGGCAAGGTATGGTAAAGCTCAGCTACATTTGCTTTCAAGCAGCATGCAAAGCCAAACTATGAAATTCTTTTCTAGGCTCTTATTTTGGGATTTTCTACTACATGTCCTGTATTGTACTTAATAAAATCTGTTCAAATTAGGGAAGTTCTGTGTTGTCAAGTTATTAGTACCTTCCACTTAATGTATTCTGGCATAGTGTTACAATACTAGTAGAATAACATTCTGAGAATGTATTTTACTTATTGATAAGTGACTTCAGCTTTCAAATCTTAAAGATTTATTTAAAATTAGAGCTATGGAGAAAGGCAACAATTATACTTTGTCAATTAATCTAGTTTTAAGCATGCTTTTGCTTAAAAAATGCAGGTGGTGTTAACAATTCTAACACAAGAGAAATTAAGCTTAAAATGTCTTTGCTATTATAGTTGCTAAAGGTGTTGTTTCATAAAATATATTTTGAAGGAGGAATGGTTAGTATTTAGTCTTCCATGCATTTTGTAGGAATATGAGTAATTTACACATTATCTTTCTGTTATATGCAGCACAGGCCTCATTTTGACATCTCATGTTCACAGCTACTGTAGGGTCTCTCAAATCAACAGTCAGTTTAAATGGGGAGACTGTTACCTTTGGACGAGTTGGAAATAAATACAAATTCATTGCAAGCGTCTTTGAACACAGAATATCTTAAAAGCATTAATATATCACAGTAGTTTTCAAATTAAAAACTTATGCTGATATTTTTATAACTTACTGTAAAACATGTTTTGAAAATAGTTTTTGACAAGCTATTCTTTCACTGTATGTGTATGTGAGTTACTACCTGTTAATGGAAATAATGTATGCTTCTTACTAATGTACTGTAAAAAGAGGGGAAAAAAAACCTTTTTTCAATATTTCAGTGATACAAGATTGATATGACTACCTAACATTTTTCAGTAAGGTTCTTTCTTTGCTTGCTTCAACTTGTTTGAGATTAACAATCAGACATTTCCCTTGTTTAGGTTTACCTTGGATATTCACCTTTAATGTGAAGTTTTATCCTCCAGATCCTTCACAGTTGACTGAAGATATCACTAGGTATGCATAGTTCCTAATTTTAAACTTAAAAACTACTATTAGTGTAATTTGAAGGGCATATAAAATTTCTTTCAGTTTCTGGATGCTGTAACAGGTTTGACTGTTACTCTAGAACACTATAGATGTTCTTATATCAACTGCATTTTGGAATGAGGTTGAAAAGGTAAAGTGAAAACTTCAGGAAGAAACCTGAGAAAAAATAATTTAATGATGAAGTGGGGATATGATTTGGGCAGGGGTTGAGAAGGATCATGTTTGAAAGAAGGTTTATTGTCAGACTGCTGCATTATTATATAGCAAATGAGGGTGTGAGGGTATTGATATTAAGAGTGGGGCTCACAGGATCCAAGACACTTCAGTAACTATCCAGGCTAGGTTGGTAAAAACATAGATTTGTGTACATATGCTTTAAATAAAACATAATAAAACCTGAAAATAATTCTCTTCCAGATTTCTTAGATGGAAAGTACTTAGAATGCAGTGGATACTAGACACCTAATAAGTAGCATTGCAAGACTTAATATAACCAGTGAGTGCAAGGAACTGATGCTCATTTTTTTGGGAGTGATGGAAAACCTGAACAGTTTTGATTTGGAATTAGCTGACTGTGCTGAGGCAGAATATGTTACTATACATCACATCATAGCAGTCTTCTGCACAAAGTAAGATAGCTGCACAAGTCTGTAGTTGATAGACTACAAATAGTCTAAGACATTTAGTATGCAGTATGTTTGAAAGAAGCTGTCTATGTTTACTTTGAAAGTTTCTAGCGAGTTGGTTGAATTTTCAATTGTGTATTCAACTGATAAAAGCATTTTTATGGTTTTAGCTTAAAGCTAAATTCCTTAAACTGTGAGCTTCACTTGTAAAACTTCAACCTTTTTTAGTTTACGTGAAAAATCTGTGCAAGGGTAAGATGTCTGTGGATTGATAACTTGTTAAATTGGGTAGAAGACTGTATGCAGTACCTGAAATATTAAATTCTAATACATGGATGGTTTAAACAAGGCAATTATGAGTTTGGTACTAAACTGGATTTCTTTTGTGTATTACATGACTTGATTATCTGAGGAGCTGCAAGGGATAGAAAAGTTAGAATTTTAAAGCCAAAGTGAAATTTCAAAGGAAATGCATGGGGGTTTACTTGTAAACCTTCAGATACCTGCAGGCTAGAATGCAAAATGAAGTAGTTCGTCAGCTCTTGTTACAAACTAGATACGGTTTTTCATTCATTTATATTGGAAATCAGAATTTTTCCTGCTTTTCAAATTAGTTATGAAAGTAATATTGACTCTTAGAAATGTAAGTGAAATTCACTGTGTCTATAATGCACACACAATGTAAAGCCTAACAAATTATTAATGCATTGACTTATTTTAATATATGCATATGTGATCACATTCATCTTGATAAATTCTGCCGTATCTCTCATGAATTTGCCGCTGGTAACACTTTTTTTCTTTTTCTACTTCCCTTTGTCCTGCAGATATTTCTTGTGCTTACAGCTTCGTCAGGACATTGCATCTGGTCGACTGCCGTGTTCTTTTGTGACTCACGCCCTCCTTGGTTCCTATACCCTGCAGGCTGAGCTGGGTGACCATGACCCAGAGGAGCATCGCAGTGACTATATCAGTGAATTCCAATTTGCGCCCAATCAAACCCAAGAAATGGAAGAGAAAGTAGCTGAGCTACACAAAACACACAGGTCTGTCAGATACAGGGGGATTAAATGAAATCATCACGCTTTGTCATATTTATGTCAGTTCTCCTAGGAGTGTATGTGAAATTGCTAAGCTGACATTATTGTCACTTTGGAAATCTTTTGCTGCGTAGCTAGAACCTCTTACTTTTTGTATGTTTAAAAATTTTAGTTTGAAAATAGTAGCTTCACTAAAATCTCAGAAGAGAACTTCTGGAGAAAATATTTTTATCTGAGCACATGAGTTTAAGCAACATACAACTAGAATATTTTGAAAGAGTGAAGGTGGAAATCTCTACTAAAGAAATATAAATATGCTCTGAAATAACAATTTTCCTTCAGGCCTAAAATGCTATTGATACCTTACGAAATTGAGCTTTTTCTATTTGTCTGAATTCCAGGATTCCACTCAGTTTTGATTCTCATTTTTTTTTGTCAATAAACTCAAGGCTTATTCAATGGTTTTAGGGGCTTGACTCCAGCACAGGCGGATTCCCAGTTCCTAGAAAATGCTAAGAGACTCTCCATGTATGGAGTGGATTTACATCATGCCAAGGTATTGGGGATTGGTTTCGTTTTATTTTAGGATAGATGTGTTCAGTATTAAAGGACATAGTATATATAGATAATTTAAACATGTTCATACACTCAGTTCTTAGGTATAAGACTTTTATCTCTTGGTCACAATAATTACTCTGTTCACAGCTCTAATATCCTTAAAATTTATTTTAAATCTAAGTTTAGTTAGTGCATAGATGTGTGTGAAACTTGGAAATAATACTTTACTCATAAGAGCAGCAAAATACATTTTAAATGTCAGATTTTTGATGCCAAGGAGACATGGGGCTGTAAAGTAAAACCTAAAACAACACAATTGTTATTGTAATACCATGCAAGTTAAATGCAGAGGTGGGGGGAGGCTTTGGGGGAGGGTGTTTTTTTGGTGCTCTTTCTATTCCTCTGGGTAACTCAAATCAAATTTGCGTTTATAGTAGGATTTTTTTAGTTAAAAGCCCAACTAACCAACCCCCTTCCATTCCCTCACACAAATCCAGAATCTCAAATCATTAGGAAAATTACTTCATTGTAAGCATATCAGACTTGTATTTTAAAAAAGAAAATAAAGACCTTTAAGTACTGGAGAAACGTTTAATTCTGTTTCATATGGAAACAATGTGCACTTGTCTTTTCTGATTTTTCCATAGACTATTTCCTGTGTTCTGTTAGAAGCACTTGAAAGAAACATACTTCAGTTTTTATTTGCATACATTAACCATGTCTGTAGAATTAGTTTTTTAATACAAGTGCAGTTTAGCTTTTCAACTGGTCTGTAGCGTTTGAAGGAACTTAGATTGGAGGTTTCTTTTGCTGTAGTGAAGTAAAAGCAAGTGCTAGACCTGTTTGCCTGGATCCACTTGCAGCTGTTAGTTATGCCAGTGAAGCAACTTTTTAATGATAGTGTTGACATTTAGTATAGTTGATTCGTTGCTGGGGCAGACAAGAGATTCTGTTGTATTGTGTAGTGCTTCAGCATATTGAAGCCTTATCCTTAACTGATCAGTTTTTGTAACCTGTAAAAATTGCACCAAATGCTATCAGTGGAACAGAGTGCTCAGAAACTCAGCCTGCCAGCACTTTGAAATCCTTATGTTGACATTTTCAGCCAACTATCCATTACTACGTATGTCTTTGCTGGAATAGTAGGTGACTGTAGAAGATCGCCATGATCACCAAGTTAGACTTTTCACTGACTGTTTTAAGTTGGAAAGGCTTGTTTTTAATTTTTCTTATTTTAATATTTGTTGAAATTATTGGTAGTATACTCACCATTTCTTTCCTTGCTTATCAGTTGTTGACTTAGTCCTGCTTGCCAGAATGTTAAAGAATTCCCCAGAACTGTGGCATATGCAATGGCATATGAGTGCCCAATCCATTACCTTTCCATAGCCTTTCCTATAAAATTAATATACTTGGTTATTTCTGCTATAAGAATCTCATTGTCAGGGTCTTTCAGGTTTGAATATGAAACAAGTCCCAGTTGCATTATTCCCTCAAGGTATGCCAGCAATAACTACTTCTTTGGAATATTGAACTGATGTCTGTGAAATTGTCTCATACGTGCTAGGATTCTGAAGGTGTGGATATCATGCTGGGTGTATGTGCTAATGGACTGCTCATTTACAAAGATAGACTCCGGATCAACCGCTTTGCATGGCCAAAAATTCTGAAAATTTCCTATAAGCGAAGTAATTTCTACATCAAAGTCAGGCCAGCAGAAGTAAGTAGTACCTTTCTTTCTTTGGTTAGATTATTTCTATCCAGCAGCAACATAACATCCTCGTTTTTTTTTTCCCTAGATGTCCTCACAGGCTTATATTGGATTTGAGCAAAACTTAAGAGGGTTTTATTTTCCTCTCAAAATTCTACTGGTGGTTTTAAATATTTTTCTTGATTAGTAAATGCAAACTAAAAAAAATATATTTTCTTTTGTTAATAGATGCCATCCTGTAACTTTTCGTTGTGAGAAAAGCTAGTTACACAGGCCATGATCTTACTGTCTAGACAAACTTGCAGTCCTGGGAGAGAGCCAGCCGCTCTTCCTCCTTGGGTATAATTCTTCACTAAATGTCAATGTATCTGGTTGTATGGGTGTAACCAAAAGCTTGTGAGTTGTCCTGTAGGACATTATAGTTCTTTGTTTGCTGCTGTGGAAATAGTGAATTCAGCTTTCTTTTCAGATATCACTTTAAGTTTGTGGGAGTTTCTAAAGAAGACTGGGGGGTTGTTTCATACACATTGCAACTATGAATTTCACAAAAAATATAAATTCAAACACTATCATGCTTTTTAAAATTACACTCTATGTTTAAGGTAGCTTTTACGGTGTGAATAAATAAAACAAAGGAGAAGTCTGAATACCAACAGCTCAATACAAACAATTGTAGTTTTGTAAATTTTGGAACACAGATGTATTGTTCTTGCACTCACTGATGGTGCATAGTTATATTTTTACGAAGAATTTACTATATAGCAAAATGCATCAGGTAAGCTTAACACTGCAGTATGGATTTCAGATTTTTTATTAAATCCAAGGAAAGTATTCAGCACAACCTGCAGTGCAATTACTTCATAAATACATTGGGCAGGTAGTCAGAAAATTAGCAAGGAACACTAAAGTATTATTGGATTTCTCAAGAGTCATTAGTACAGCTAGGAAATGATAATGTGATTATTACCTGTCATATCTAGCCTGCCAAGTATAATTTTATTAAAAGGCTGGAAATTCTGATTTTCTTTTTTTTAATCTTATGAAGTCTTATGAGAGGAGAGTTACAGCTTGTTAGAGTAATGGAACTATCTGAATTCTGCCTGCTAGTTAATAGCCAGCTTAAGGAAATGGGTTAATTGATTTGTGGATTCTTTCCAGCTGGAACAGTTTGAGAGCACTATTGGGTTCAAACTGCCAAACCATCGAGCTGCTAAGAGGTTATGGAAGGTTTGTGTGGAGCACCATACTTTCTTCAGGTAAATGGTAGTTCTCTGTTTCCCCCACTTTGCCAGGTATGCTCAAATCTCTCTTTGAAAGAATGAGGAAAATAGAGAAGATTTCCCCCCTCTTTGCCACTTATTTCTCAGTCCAGTAACACAGACAGAAGACACTTTACCAATCATTGACCCCAAGTTATCAATTCTGAAGGTCGCAAGTACAATTAACTAGTTAAACTTTAAGAGTGCTAACAGTATGGAACTAAACTAGTGATCAGAGGTAAGACCTGCTGAGAGACAGACCATCTAAAAATCCACTGTATTCCTTCAAAGAAGCTCTCAGGGCTTAGCAGTAATTTTTATTCACTTCATATTCTGCTGACTGTAAATGCTTACAGCTGAATTTTTGCTTATTTATAAACTGGACTAATTCCACAGTCATTTTTTAAATAGAAAATCACTTTAAAACACACTACTATTCGTTTTTATTGGAATCCATAACTTTCTCAGCATTTTTCCCCCAGTAACCAATAAACATAAAATTCTGAATTGATCACTGAAATTGTGGCCTATTTGTAAATGAGCACTTTAACAATAGGCCACAGAGTTTTTTCTGTTTCTACTTTCTCCATTGAAAAGGAATTTGAAAACATCTTCATTTGATTTTTTTTTTTTAACAGCACAAACTCCATGAGTGAGTGCATGTGCCCCTTGCAGCCTTGCAGTCACAGGTTTAGGTTGAATCTGTTATGCATTGAATAGGCATTGAATCTGAGTTTCTTGCTTTAGAAATGAGCACAATAACTAGGGCATGTAAAAGGTAAGCTTCCTCCTTCAGCAGCCTGTTTGTTTTGTTTTAGAAAAAGCAACTGTATTTGAAGGTAGATGCAATCCTGTCTCTGCATACTAGTGTAAGCCCAATATACTTGCTAGACTGAGACCTTGAAAGAACTTGGGGAACATGAGACCTAAGCAGTTCATTACTGGAACTCTCTCACTGGATGGTTTTCAGGATTTAGATTTTCATTGAATGTAGAATATTCTTGAATGCAATATTAGAATTTGTGCTGAGATTGGCAGTCTCAAAATGATTAATTTAGAAGCACTTCTTTTTGAAATCCTGATCAAAGATTTTTTTTCTCGTGTTTGATAGAATTCATTGGTTAGATTTATTGAGAAGCCTACTCCACCATTCTATTCTTGAAAATTTGAAGTTTGTTTTGGCTGATGAAATCTGTTACCACAATTAGCCTGCAGTTCTGTCTGCAATTAAAAGTTTATCAACACTCTTCAAAAACCTCATGCAGTGGTTTGCTTTGCTGGGAAACTGTACTTCTTGGTTTTATAGTAATAAAATGGAGCTGAATAGGGAGAAAACCAAAATCTTATGGAAGTTAAAAATACTAAACTGAGCACTAGCATTTGCAAATACAAGTTTCCAGGGGCATTAACACATATTAGATAATCTTCCTACAAAAATAATAAAAATAATAATTGGATTTTATTCCAATCAGAAGTGGCTTTTCCTAACCAGGAATGACATTATAATGAAAATTATGCAACAAATATTTGAACTATTCTGTAAAATACATATACCCCACTGATGTCATCAGAAAATCCTTAGAACCTCTCATCCTGTTTTAAAAACACTGAAATAAATCCAGCTCTGTTTTTCTCCAAAGATAAAAAGCAGAACGTAATTGCTACAGTCCAAGAGACTGATGCTCTTTCAGAGCATGTGTAAAGCATGTGTGATACCACAGAAAATTGTGCTCAATCTAGATGTACATTTTTAGCTTCCAGATCTCTTAGCATGTCCTGTATAACATTGTAAGATTCCTTGTGTTTTCTTTTGCAATGCTTTGCCTTTTCTCAAATAATTACATTAAGATTCATCTTCTTATAATGTATGAGAAATGCAGCCAGAATATGAAGTTATTTATAAAAATCTGTAATGAACTATATTGAAAATGACAACAAAAAGGTATTGGATTCACTCAACATTATAGGTTTCCAGTAACTTTTTCAAAGATCAACAATCTGCTTTAAGAAATACAGACTATGTATTGACATAATTCTTTTGAGGTAAGCTTAGTGTGCAACTCTGGATCTTAACCAATGGCTGCAGAAACCTGCTCATAATTCTGTTTTATGATGTTTTCTCTGAAATTTTCATGATTGTTTCTGTGTTTCCCCAGAATGTCTTAAAACAGTAAAAGCATAGTTTTCAGATATTTCATGTATTTAAGCTTGTAATACAAAAAAAATCTACTCAAATACCCTTAATCAGGAAGTAATTAGTTCTCTTGGTTTTTTTTGTTGTGTTTTTTTTTTTTTTTCCCCCACATTAAAAGATTAAAAGTTTATCTCAGCAGGGTGAAAGATAAAAATGGCAGTTAATGCTGTAGCCTTGCCAAAACTGGAAAAGAACAGAAAGAACCTTGGAAAAACCCTCTTGGCCTTCTTCCTCTTAGAGCATAATGCACTCCCTCTTGGAAATAATGTGGAAAAATAAATTGTCACAAAGATTGCATAAGGCTGTTTTATAGAAGAAATGAAAATGAAGCTCCAGTTACTTGTAATTTAATATAATAGGCAGCCTTAGTGCAGAGAGGTGGATTAGTCTTGAATTCTGTTTTCTTAAAAAATATCTTGAAACAGATAAGGATTCAGGTGCATGCATCTGCGTTGTACGTGTGCAGGATTGGATCCTCCTGACTAGTGCTCTGGCAAAGCCATCAACATCCTCCCTTAGAGGAGGTGGTAACTTTTCTGTCTTGCTCACTATTCCTTTTGCTAAACATCTGAAAACTCTTCAGTTTTGCTGAAATATCTTTAGAATGACTGTCAGTTCTCAGAACCTACCACTGGATACTGTTTTAACGTCTTGGATTGGATTCTACTGACACAGATATTCCCTAGGCAAATGCTTCAGAAAAGGAGAATGAAGTCAGTGTACTTTTAAGTCTAGCTTGCCTGTCTGTGCCACCCTAAGTACAAAGGGTACAGTAGTTGCTGGTTCTGCTTGAAAGAACCTGATGTTCAGTGAGCTTCTCATCCTTTGTAGACCCTCAGATCAAAAAGCTCTATCTGCAATATTCTGATGGTTCTATGCAGAGGGAGAACAGGGCATGGAGACTGCCATGCTGGCTGAGCACATGTTTGCAGCACTATGTTGATCCAAGGAACAACATCGAAGACCTTTCTAGAGAAGCTGAGACTGGGAAGTGTTCCTGCAGTGATGATTGTTTATCCTGTCAAAAAGGATGGCACTGGAACAAACAGTACCCTCAGTGTTGAAGCTGATGGCGTAGAATTCAAAAACTAAGTACAAGCAATGAACATTAGATGCATAAGAGTGTTAAGTCCTGATACTGAAAGAAAGCCAGAGAGGTGCAGAGGACCTGTCTCGTCTAATTCATATGGTGGCAAAAACGGGTAGAACAAAACGGTGTCCCTCATAGCAAATTGTTACTGGACTTTCTGACATTAGCTCAAACACTTAGGTACAAACATACATACCCTTCATTAATAGTACTTGTAACTGAATCCCTTTTTCACCCTTTTCACATAATATGCTTTTTTTCACCCCCTCTGTATATCCAGCAAGCATCAATTTATACAAATCTATAAATGACATTGTAAAGAAACAGGAGTCTGAATCTAGCTTGTTAACCTTCTTACTATTGGGTCACAACTCTCTAGCTGTTTGAGGTGCCATTCCCTTACTTTGAGGAAGAGCAGCCACTGTATTGCTATCTCAGGATACAGCAAAGACAGTGGAAGTGAAATTTATACTTATTACTAAAGTAACTTTCTAAGGAGAGAGAGCTGAGAGGTATTCTATATGCACCCATAATGGCCTCAGCTTTCTAGAAAAGATACCAATTGACCAAGATAACACCAAAAGATAAGGATCCAAGATGCTTAAAAATACTGTGGAAAATGTGGTGGTTATCAACATCACTTCAATTCCAACTGTAAATAATAAGTAACATGCATTGTTTTAGAAGTTCTTCACAGAGCTTATGGTAGAGTCTTTTCTTGGAGTGCATAAATCATGCATGATGAACTAAAGCTGAAGCATAATAAGTAGCTTTAAAGTACCTCATTAAATACATAAAATAAAGCCTGTTTAACTGACTTTCTCATATTTCCTTTTTAGACTTGTGTCACCAGAACAGCCTCCAAAAGCCAAGTTTCTAACGTTGGGTTCCAAGTTCCGCTACAGTGGACGTACACAAGCACAGACACGACAGGCCAGCAACCTCATAGACAGACCAGCTCCATACTTCGAGCGCACTTCAAGTAAACGTGTTTCCAGGAGCCTTGATGGAGGTATGAAATTTGACTTATTTCTTTGGTGTGATGATTACATTATGTGTTGTCATTCTGATCTGACCAGTATTCCAAAATGTTGACATTACGGATGCCCAGAATGTCAATTGACAAATTTATAATGGTTGATGTGAGGAGCAGCTGATTTTGTTACTTGTCAGTTTTAGGTGACCTAAGCAGTAAGTTAAGGCACTGTCTAAATTGTGTGGCAGTGCTGCAAATATATGGAGGATTCTATATTGGACATACAGTGTTCACTACTTGTATTTTGTTTTTACGGGTTAGGCATGCACTATATGCTGTTGATTAAAATTGCTTGGCTAGTGGCAGCTTTTGGGCTCTGTGTTGGCCTGGGTGCTACTCTACACCAAGCAGAAAAGGCAAAACAAATTCTTCTAGTTTTGTATCTATTTGTTCAGTTTATTTTTCTCCTAGTATATTTATTAGTCGCTTCTGTGTTTAGTTAATGTGTTTTATGTTGAGATTGTTTGAACAGATATAATTTTTGTGTCGTTACTGGTGTTTGGTGTCTGAGCAGAAATACCTTCTGGTTCCCTTTGTTGGAAACAGGCATGCTTTTGAAAGGTAGGTATACCAGCAGTATGTGTGAGATGTAGAAGCACATGTTTTACACTAGATCACTTTTGAAATAAATATAAGGTAGAGAAATTCTTCACAAAAACGATGTGAAGCTTGTCTTTTATTCTAGTGAAGTTGCGTATGCCTTAATCTAAGTGAACTGTGACAATGGTATACGACTTTAGTTACAATTCAGCCTTTAATTTTACCTTTTTTCTCCAAAACTTTTTTTTACTTAGAAGACTTTTACATCTGAGTTGGTTTTAATGTCTGTGCTTCTACTTGTTAGAAACAATTTGCTTTCTGCCCAATTCTTGGAGATTGTATCAGGAAGCCTTTCTGAGACCCCTTGTGTGTCATCTGAAGAATACAGAGGTGTATGTATGTGTGGTCAGGGCCAAACTTTCACTTGCACAGAGCTATCACAATCAAAATTTTGAGCATAATGGAACATTGCTCTTGGTTTTCCTTTTTTCCCCTCTTAATCATCTTTGATTTCATTTCAAACAAACCAGCTATTCCTGGCAGCATTTAAGGCAGCTTGCTGGTGTTGCTGTCTGCAGGCTGTAATAGTTTTAAACTGTGTTCATTCAAAGTCAAACTTAAATATTGTTCTTTCATCAGGCAGTAGTCCAGATACAGGTTCATACTGTGAGTGAACAGCTGAAAGGAGAAATCCTGTAGGGGGTTACTAACTCTCCCTTGTGAGCAACCAGTCCAGTGTCACTGTTCCTCTTGAATACCTAGAGCTGCGTATTCATCTTTGTAGGGGTTACTCTTGTTCTGTTCCCATCTCACCCTCACTAGAGGGGCTGCAGAATGGGCTGAAAGGAACCTTGTGAAATTCAACAAAAATAAATGCGGGGTCCCACATCTGAGAAGGAGCAGCATTATGCACCGGTACACACTGGGGGAGCAACTGCACTGAAAGCGGCTTTGCAGAAAAGGTTCTGGGGACTCCTGCTGGACAAGTCGAACATGAGTCAACAGTGTGCCCTTACAGCAGAAGCAGCCAACTGTATGCTGGGCTGGATTAGCAAGAGCAGAACCAGCACATTAGGAGAAATTATTATTCATCTCTATTCAGTACTTTGTGAAGACCATATCTGAAGTACTTGTGTGCATCTTTAGGCTTCACAGTATTAGATGGGCACTGACATATTGCAATGAGTGCAGTAAGGACCACCAAGCTGGCCAGGGGACTGGGGCTCATGGTATATGAGGAGAGGCTAAGGGAACTGTGGTTCTTTAGCTTTAGTAGTGAGATATTACTGTCTACAGCAACCTATGGGGAAGATATAGATAAGATGGAGCCATGCTTTTCTCAGAGGTGTCCAGGAATAAGGCAATAGGGAGTGCCTGCAAGTTGAGATAGAGCAAATTTCAGTTAGAAATAAGAATTATTTTCTTGTTGTTTAAAAATACATTGCATATGCTCAAAATTCAACTGGACAAGTCCCTGAGCAACCTGGTCTAATTGGACTTGCTCTGAGCCGGGGCTTGGACTAGCTGATCTCCAGATGTCCCTTCCAACTGAAATTATGCCGTGATTTGTAAAAAGTTGCTTGTGGAACTTGAGGGACATATACCCAAGAAATACTCCTTCCACCCAAGAAATACGCTATTTGACACCCAAGAAGAGATCGGAAGCTTAAGTTGGAGAACTTACTATGTAGGCTCTGAAAGCCCAACATCCCAAATCTCACATTTGCCATTAGCTGGCCTTGGCTTCTCAGCAGCTTAAGGGAGTCTCTGATGTGGAGCTCAGACTGTTCTCAAAAGAGGACAGCCCTTGAAGGTACTCCAAGAAACGCCTCTTCCTCTCAACTTTCTGCACCTTGGCTTTGTAAATTCAAGGCATATGGAGGTATTACAGAAGATTGCTAAGTTTATATCAAAGTTGTGTTTATTAAATTAAAATTAAATTAAATTAAATTAAAATTCTCCTGTATTTCAGTACTACTGTTTTGACTGAGCCAGTCATCCTGATTAAAAAAAAAAGCCATCCTCCTCATTAATCCTATTATGCTGAATCAAATAAGAGGAAAAACTAATTTAAGGCCTTTCACTCTCTTGTGCTTTGACTGTATTCAAGTATATATATTCAGTATTTTCCCCCTTCCATTTTTTGCAAGAATGTAGGGAGAAAGTCTTACTTGCACTGAGCTATTGTTTCTTCAGATTTGCTAAGGTTCCAGAATAAAAATACTGTGACAGATAGGTAGCTATTTCCATATTGCATTTAAACAGTCCTCTCAAAATAGTGAATTTCCACAAAACACTGTTGCTTATTTCTCTTTTGCTATTGTGATTTACACAGTCACAACAACAGTACCTTCAATTTGCCTTCCAAGAGGAATCAGAAAGTTGATAATTAAATAACTACTTGATACTGTGGGTATTTTTCCCTTGCGAAGTGCACACTATATGACAAGGGTACATTGCTGTTTCTGTCAGTGCAAGGAGAACCATAGACCTTTTTGCGAAGTCAAGAAGCTTAAAAATATTTTATCACTCGATAACTAGTCTGTATTGCTCATTGATTACATCACAATAAAGTAAGTTTGTTAAGATGTCTTAAAACCAAAATGTTCTGACTTACCCGATTAACCAAAATTATTTTGTTCTCTAATAGCTCCCATGGGTATCTCAGATCAAAGTCTGCTAAGAGACTTCCCTGCTACTGCAAGGCAGGCTGCTGGAGATAAAATACTTGACCTTGACGCTGCTGGTCAGGCCAAATTAAAAGAAGGTGGCAGAGAAGAAGATGGAAGCCCAGTCAAAACTCCACAATTAGAATTGACTCAGGATGGAAAGGTATGGCTGACTTCTACACCAAAATTACTTGTTCATGTGTTTTGTGTCCATTTGTGGTTATTTAGTGCCTATCACTTCTAAGCATCATACAGAACACCATATTAAAATATTAAAGGAAAATTGTCAAGTGCTTGCTGTCAGTTTAATTTAATGTGAGTGTAAGCAAAAGAAAATACAAACTTCTTAATGCTATTGACCTAAGGTTTCTTTTATTGCTATAAATTTACTTTGCTTGCAGGAGTTCTTGAAAAAAAAATGTTTCAAGCAGTAATAATGTTTTATTCATTTCCTTAGTTTATTTAGACTTAAAAAGAAATTGTTAGTATATCCACAGTTGTGTACATTCTATAAAACAGAGTATGTTATGACTGTGTTTAATTACCATAGGTAACAGTATTGTTTTAGTAGCCGTTGCAGAATTACTTCATCCTTTAAAAACTTGTGTGTTGACTGAGGCATAGATTTCTGTGAGAAGTCGAGTACTTTGGTCTGTTCCTGTTGCAAACAACCATTCACTTGTCTTGTTTGTTTGAGCTACTGGGGGAAAAGGTCAAAAAATTAAATTTATATCTTGTATGAGTTGATGTAAAAATTTCCTTCCGAAGTGTCAGCTGAAATCTGCTGCTCTTCTCTCTTGGAGGTCATTTCTTTTTTTGGCAGTTCTCTAGAATCTTCTTCCGTATTTGAAGAGTAATTTTGTTTTCAAACATTTTTGCAAGTTAGCTACCCATTTGATTCCTAGGAGGACTGCTGATTTTCTCTGTGCAGTTCACAGGTTCCCAGTGCATTCAACTGTAGGAAGGGAACAAATACCAACAGTTGCTTTTTTTTGTTTGTTTTGTTTGCTGGCAAGTTGAAATAATTTTGAATTCGCCTAGGAAAAAGGCACACAGAGTGTTTCTTTATGGGAGAAAAATGGTAAAATAAGTTACTATGTTTTGACTGTGGGCTTGGTAAAATGGTGATACTCCCCTGTTTTCAAAGTGGCAGTATCTGTCAATATTTTAACCAAAAGAAAAAAAAAATAGAAGTTGTTCCAGGAAGCTGTTCAGTAAGGTTTTGTTACACAGGCCAATTCTGTGAACAGCTTGCTTTCCCCTCTAGTGCAGATACTACTTTTTCTTTCTGGCTCTCTTTAAGTCCTAGAGGAAATGGTTATAAACCCAAGAATCAAAGAGCCAGCTTGTCTTTCGTGTACTGCACTGTCCCTTGACCTTTCTGCAAAAGCTTTGAATGTCTGTCCGCTTCCATCTGTTGTGACTATTACAGTTCAAAAGTGCACAGTTCTTTACAGCCTCAGAACAAAACATTCGTAATGGGTTCCTTTCGTAATCCACAGAAGTAAACAAGTTGGCTGCTTGTAAAACACAAAGGGATTTCTATTTTTATTTGCCATTTCTATTGCATTAGTAGAGCTATCCCTGCTTCTAAATAAACAATTTCACTAACTAATAATTTCTATTTTTTTTCCCCTCTTCTTGTGCCTTCAAACTTGTTTTGCTTTCATTTTCCACTGCGCACAGAGTTTTTTTCTTCAGCTCACTCACGTACACCCATCATCACTACCCATCCATTCTGTATCATCCCATCTCACAGACCTGTCACCTGTCCCCGAGATGGACATGCTTTCAGATATTTCAGAGGAAGATACCTTTGGGGAGCCCCTTCTTACCATCCCAGACATCTCAGAGTGCAGTTCCATGAACGAAACACCAAACCATAATAAAACCGAAGTAGCTTTACCAAATAATATCTTTGAATCCATGAGACCCCTACCTAGTCGAGGCTCCCCTGCCGTGGAGGGAAATATCCATAAAAATGACTACAAAAGCACCGAGCTGTGTGTCTCATTCAGCTTTATCAGATGCTTTTCTTTTAGTTTCCGTTCGCTGCTTGATGAGGATGGTTATATTACATTTCCTAGCCTTCCTGATGTTTGTAGCTCTTTCCTCCCGCCTGGCCTTCAGCACTATATTCCCATTACCTCTCCTTCCTTCATCCCCTCTTTCCTTCTTATCTTTGTCCTGCTATCTGCTTTCCAGTCTATTCCTTTTTCACTCATGTTTTCCCTTCCTCTTGCTCTGTCCCTCTGCTACCTGGAGCCTAAGGTGACTTCCTTTAGTGCCTCTAATGACAGTAGCCTGAATGACAAAGCAGAGGAAGAGGAGGTCTGTAATTTTGTTGCTTAAATGTTGACACTTGCACATAGCTTTTGTGCCTGTTCTCCCAGAGGCTTGCTCAGTTTTGCACACTTCCTAGTGTAGGAATATGTCTACATACATGCCTGTATATTTATAAATACACACACACGTATAGCTGAATCTTTATAACTTTTGTCATTTCTGAAAAATGGCCATTGCGGGATTTTTAGTCAGTAAATAGCTGATGGTTTTTCTGCTTGAATTCCTACAGCATGCACAATTTCATTACAGAATCACAGCTGCAGGTAGAGTTGCTTTCTACTTCAAAATGTTTGTAAGCACAGAAGTCTGAATACTGAAAGTGCTGTGTAATAACAGATATATTATTACTGTATACTATTTGCAAGTTGTGTGACTTGCAGCATGGGTTTGTGTTAAAATGCACATCTCCTGCGTGCATTGACTGGAATGCACCACTCCAAAGTTCTGTTGAGATCCGAAAAGTAAAATTCCTAAAAGCTGATTTCAGGAAACTCTGGATGCTTTAAGACCGGCGATTTTTGTTGTTCCAGATTTCAGATGTTTCTGCTCTACAAGGGTGTGTGCAAAGTTGAGTCTGTCCAAGGCACTGTGTGCTGTGTGTTTTTTGGATTTATTTTCAAGTGCTGTGATTAATCTCTAGCAGCAGTTAAGGAGGAGATTGACTTTGTTCATTAGCTGGGATTGCAGGTTCTATCAAACTTGCATCACTGGATTCTGAACATTCTTTGAAATATACTGTTAAAATTGCTATACAGAAGCCTCAGTCACACTAATACATGTTGCTCTGATCATCTGGAGTGCCTGGCAAAATGCTTCCTTTCCTCATGTCTACTGTGCATGTTACAGCAATACATCTAGAAAAAGGTGATTTATTTTGATGTTCAAAGGAAATATGAAACCAAATATTATAGAATCAAAAAGGGGGAGGCACTGTTCAATGTTACATTAAACAAAGTTAAACTGAGTAAATCAATACAATGTCCATATTAAAAACATGCTAAATAAGGCACGATGCCATTAAAACACCAATCAAAGTTTAAAATAATTACTTCAAAGACTTTCTCAGTTTTTCTGTAACCTGATTCAACCCATCATTTCTAATAAAGTTGCAGAAAGTAGAACCCCAGATAAGTGAGAAATGAATAAAAATGCGATATGTAACACATTATGTGTACATTCACATAGAATTGAAAATACAACAGTATGTGCAATAAGTAAAACCCTTTCAAATTTATGTACTCACACAGTGTTGACTTCTATAATGCATCTATTCCTAAGATTAGCAGTTGGTATTTATGCCTGTGGAAAGATTGGCAAGTGGTTTGATTGCTGTTCTTTAAGAAATTCAGAATACTAGTAGGTAAGAAATGAAGATTAGCTACCATTTCCAACAGAGTGCATTGCAGTTGGAGGAAGACTATATTCACCTAAAAAGGGGGAGGGGTGCAAATAACTCAGTGTGGGACAGCAGCATTCTTAAAATAATTAAGACAGTCTGTAAATACAGTATTCAGGTGTTTGCCTTGAAACTGAGACTCTCTTCCCAAAAGAACTCATGCACTAGATTCCATTTTCCCATCAACTTGTGGCAGAGTTTAAGGTGCTTAACACAGAAATCATATGTGTCATTGTTTTTTCTTTACTCATTCTTAAATTTCCATCTGGGAAAACATTGGAAAGTCCAGCAATAAAGGGACACAGTGAAAAACTTCCATTTTTCATGCCACTTACACCAAATATTCCTTCAGCCATTCTACAACAATGTAGGTGAAGGAAGACAAAAGTCGCTTAATGATTTCAACATCATCTGGGGCCGAAACAGTGAAGGTCTGTAAATATAGCACGCTTTGCAGCATTTACAAAGAGCTTAAGCCTCTGTGTTAGTCTGTAAGCATATGTTAACGGTTCCTTTTCTTGATAATTTGCCATGTGCTCACATAGGTGGACTCTGAAGAGGAGGAAGCACAGGAGAAGGTGCATGGTTGTTTCTTTACAATTAAATCTGGCTGTAGCGCGTTGCCTTGTTAGCACCCTAAACTTTTGTGGATTTAGTCTGGAATAGTGCCTTTTCACCTTGCCATTTTATTTCCTTTATTTTACTGTCTGATTCTAAGGGTCTTTATTTATTTAATTGGTGGTACATTTTATGTTCTTTTTTTTTTTTTTCCCTTCTCTCTGTGTGGCTTAATTTCACAGAGCAATTCCTTGAGAGTAGACGGGGAAAATATTTATGTCAGACATAGCAATTTAATGTTGGAGGTTTGTATATAATATAAGAAACACTTTCCCTTCTCACGGGCTGCCAGGCTGCATGGGATGGGAGGTCACTTGCAGGCTGTTATGGTCACAGTGCATGAAGTGCATGGGGGAGAAACAGCTTGGAAGTTCTGCATGTTATTGTTCTAGATTCTGAGTTTAAATTTAAAAAAAACCACAACAAAATACCAACCAACAACAAAAAAATCCAATAAACCAAAAAAAAAAACCCTCAGCTTGAATGTTAAATGTACATTTTGTGTACTTTTTGATACATGTTTTCAAGGTGGCAACTGGGAATAATAGCCCTATTTAGATAAAGTAAATACATGAGGCCAATTCATAATCCTAAGTGGGATTTCTATATTGCACGTCAATGTGTGCATCTTCTGTTGGGCAGGGTTTCTAGTTTTCACCAGTTTTTGATCATCCTTTATCAAATTCATTATCTGAAATAATGTAGTTAGTAAGAAACAAGCAGTGATAGAAGGATGGATAAACTAATTGTGGTTCTGACACTTACTGATTTTTAGGAACCTTGAGAAATGTGGCACTATATTCTTAAAGGGAATGTTTAGATATGCTTCTGAAATCTTTGCCTTACTTTTTCAGTTCTTACATGGAAGTAATTCTTGCTTCCTAAGGGTTGTTTTTCATTGAAGATGAGCATCTATGAAGAGCTTTGAACAGTATGTTAATACCTAGTGCTTTGTCACAGAAGTAGGGATTTTTATTCTAAGAATTCCTATATAGTCTGTTAATCTGGATTACTTTATCCAAGATGGTTTTAGTTGCAATCAGTGTAATTTAATTTATGGTTAATAATATAAACTAGTAACTGAAGAAATTTTAGGAAGTCCTGCTGCCATTTTTTATTTATTTTATACATCCAGATGGGGCTATAAATAATTCCCTTTGTCACAAAAACTGTCCTTTAAAAATCATTGGTCTTGTTCAGTAATAAGGAGATGTATGGATCGCAGTAACCCAACTAATATAATTTTTTTGGCTTTTAGCAGCTTTTGATCACTATTGAAACTTTGCTTGTATGTAACTTACTAAAGCATTGAAAGTGTGCATTGCGTAACTGTGCTTTGATCAAGTCCAAGAAACGTGCCTTGTGTCAAGCCAAGACAGGTTTTAAAATTATGACATGATTGTTAACAAGCTTCAGTTGGGTAATAGAATGCCTTTGGCATAAGGTTTTACTTCACTCAATAAATACGTACCTTAGGGGGACATATTTAATGTCTCGTTAGTTAGCCCTAGATTAAAAGTGAAGCTTTGGTCCTGTGACACAATGGACCTACTGAGTTGCCAGAAGGGGATGGAGAGGTTCTTAGTGTTCAAAGTGCATGTGTGAATATTTGCAGAATTAGAAAATAGATGTGCAGCGCCGAACTGTTACTGGTGCTGTATGTACAAGTGAAAAGAAATGAGAAACTAGTGAGTTTGTATTGGGTTTGGGTTTTTTGTGACTAAAGATGTGATGTTTTTGCATTGTGAACAATCATGGTAAAAATCCTAACAAAAATGTTAAAGTAAAATTTCAAAAATCTTTGTAGAAAACACAGATGCTTTACCTAAATTATTGTCTTTGATTACATTATTTCTATAAAACATCATTAATAATTGTCTACATTGATACTATTCAATCTTCAGTCTTTTAATTCTTTACTAAAAATGGTTCTGAGGCTTAAACTTGAATTTCACCACAGAATACTGAAAAATATTCTTGTATTAGAGTTTGCGTAAGCAACATAGTTTTCCTCAAGAGCTGGCGTGCTGGGAGGAGGACAGATTATGAAAGCAGAGTGAAATCTGTTCTTCCCATCAAAGCCCAGCATTGTATTTAAAGGATAATGAATTTCCAAGAGAGCTAAGCAGATAGATTTTAGCCTACTGACCAGAACAGTTATGTTTCTGCATAGCTCCTGATAGTTACATCTGCTCCTGCATCTGGTATAAAGTGAAAGACCAACTTGTAGTTATTTGATCCGAGATGCTGCATCTTTGCTTCCATGGGTCATCACAAAATCTAATTCCATGTTCACACTGTGGTGTCCCCTTTGGCACTTGCCTATGTTGGTGCAATTTAGGGAGAACTTTGGTATTGGTGTGCACAAGAACTATCCCTACTTGGCTTCTGTGTCAGCTGTCAGATTATTAAATATGGAATTGGCAGATACCAGGCTTTAAGTCTTTAAATCTGATTTTTCCATTGAGTTTAAGCCTACATGACAGCCACAATGAGTAGTTTTTCTGAAGTTAAGCATTAGTTGTTTGCACATTTGGCCCTGTAGTATTGTCTTCACAGAAGCAGTATTTTTCATGGAGCTTGTAATATCGAGAAAGATGCCTTTTTGTAATGCTTCTTGGGTTAGACTATTGTTTCTTGCACAATTAACCACTTAAGGCAGCTATAATATCCCAAAACGCTTGATCCTGTGCTTACAAATTTTAGATGAAAGCAAACAGCTACTGGAAATGATTATTGTTTCATAGGGCTAGTAGGTTTATGGATGAAAATAACCTTCTGTTAAATAATAATGCACAGCATTATTTTTCCTTTGCCTTAAAAATGGAAAGAACAGTCAATGAGGGGCCTTTCATTACAAAAACAAAAGCAAAAAAAATCTTAGTTCCCTTATAGCCTTAAAGTTTTTTATTTGAAGGCACTCCAAAGAAGAATAGCTCTTCAGACATAAGGCACTTTCCTTGGTTTGGTTTCTTTTTTTCTTTTTTCTTTTTTTTTTTTTTTATAGTTAAGTTTGCTTTTGTTGTCGTGTTTTGTCCTACTTTGTTTTACGTTGCGGGTTGCTAGGACCTGGATAAGACCCAGGACGACTTACTGAAACACCAGGCTAGCATTAGTGAGCTCAAGCGCAATTTCATGGAATCCACACCTGAACCACGCCCAAATGAGTGGGAAAAGCGGCGTATCACACCTCTGTCCCTACAGACACAAGGGGTATGTCACTGCAGACACTTCTCCGCATGCATTTCCATACAGCCCTGTATGTGATGTAGTAAACGCAGTTTTTCCTTTAAATGAACACTTTACTTGGCTAATGTAATATTTGTTTATACTAAATATACATTAACTTTTTACCACTTACCATTGGATCTGACTTTAATGTTTGGAATTTTATTCTACAAGAGCAACTGAATGAGGAATCAGTAAAACAAACAAACAAAAAGGAGGTGATGGCAGTATTTTCGTGTGCGTTGGCAGCTTAAATTTCACTCAGACTTATGCAGATTGGAGTTAACTTTTTAGTGAGAGTAGAACTTTTCCCTCAGTTTCCATCTCTATAACTCTTCATAGACAGCTGGTACATAAACACACACAGTCTGTGTGTTGTTTTAGAAGGACCTTACATGATCAGTTAATTTATAGCGGTGATTTCTTCAGGACATATTTAATATGGTTGTTAAAATTTACTCAGATTAATCTCTAAAAGTCTGCAAAATGAATTGACCTACTGTTTCTCGATACGTCCTTCCTGAACTGAACTTTAAAAGAGCAGTTTGTAAAACAGTTTTGTATGAATATTCTGGATGTCTGTGGCAAGTAAACTACCCAATTACATTTATCTTGCTCTTGTGAAACTTTTAGTTTTATGAAGAGTTATTTGCTGCATCATTCTTAGAGTAGAAGAGGAAGTCAGTCTTTGAAAACAGTCAGTTTTTCTTCTGTTACTATCCTTTTCTTCCTACCCTTCCCTCCTGAATGTATTGTCCTATCCCATTAAACTCTTCAGTATTCTCTTCAGTATTCTCTTCAGTTCAGGTGAACTTTCAATTAAGTTTGCTTGATGCTGCCTAATGGTTTTTGATAATAAGACTTTATTTCAATAAGATACTTAGCAATCTGAACTATATGTGCATACAGAGTATACAGTCACTGACTGTATGGATCACTTCTTTACTGACTATTTTGTAAATTTACGGTTACTGACAGGATAGTATTCCTCAAATTTCTGAGTAGTACCTGAATATTTCTACGCATAGTGGTATATGCATACGTACAAATGCTGATCAAATTTTCAAATGTTCATGACACATTGGTTCATTTAATAGCTATAAAGGTATTTTTGGTTAAAATAGACATTTATGTAAAAGTGTAATTTAATTTTTGTTATGTGGTTGTGTGTGTTTTCTGTGTTGATTTCTTTGTATTGAATTTGAGGACACTCCAAGTTCTTTTATCTCTGTATTTTTTTTCCCCTCATCAAGTATGTTGTGTCACTTTCAGATGGTTTGGGTTTATGTTAATGTGTAGTGTGTGTCTGTCTCATTGCTTGTTGATTTATATGGTTTTATAAAATGAAAACCAAATAGAAAAAAGGAGACCACATTTTCCAAGTGAAACCTCTGCCTGGGAAGGAGAAGCAATGGACTGCAATACCATGGATTGCTGGAGCAAAACCAGAGGAAACCAATAAGGTGGCTGCCCTGAAACCTACTGCCTTTTTGCTGTATCTGCTGTGGGCTAGCTTGGGCGCTTCTTTCTTCTTCTTTTTTTTCTTGTCCTGATGGAGAAGCCAGTACTGAAAGGAGAAGTTTACAGGATCTCTGTGTGTGTATATGTATGTATCTACACATACGTGAATGCCAACAACATTCTGCTTAAACACCAAACTAGCTGTGAAGTTCTGAATGGCTACTGTTTGAAAAAAAAACCCAATTTTTTGGGGAAAATTACTATGTTTTATGGATTAGGATGACAGCAAAGCATGTATTTCCATTCTATATGGAAATAATTGTCTGCAGTTATTTGACACTTCACACAAAACTTTTGCTTTACTTTTTCCCCATGTAATCATTATTGAAGTCCATAATGCTGTAGAAGCAGCTTCATTTCAATGACAACCTGGTTCTGAGTAACCTCCATGCTTCTGCACCTCTCTTTTCATCCAGGAAAAGAGGGAAGTTTTCCCCCCATAAGCTGGTTTAACACCTATGCAGTGAAAAACACTATATAACCTGTGGGACTACTGGCAGTGTAATTGTGATCATGGGTAGCAATCATGATGTTGGTTTTTTATATCACTTTTGGACTATTTCCTACCACCTAGTAACTGGGACAAAAGTAAGTTAATGTAAAGCTGTCAGCATTACAGCTGTCAGCTGTAATGTAAAGCTGTCTTATTTCATTAACATATATTAATATGAGGTTTATGAAACAGTATATTTCCATCCCAATTTATTTGTTGAGGGATGTAGAGAAGTTCAAGTGTACCATTATCCACAATTTATAAACTTGCTGGTATTAGTAGATTAATACATTGCTCAGTCCTATTTCTGGACTGTATGTGCTTGCCTATCTTCCAGGTTAGTTGGGCAATAGACAAAAATAAAGCAGGGGTACCACTCCTAATACTCTTTCTTTTCCTCCTTCTTTTGCTCCAGTTAAAATATTTCCAAATAAGTAATTTCCTGTGTATGAGAAATGTTATTTTGGGTACATCTCGTTTGTGCCACTATACTTCTGTATCACTGTACTCCCACAAACACACAGCATCTGTGACTTAATACTAACAGAAATTGTGACACATTGATATGTATGTCACAAGTAAACGTGTGAAATGTTGTTACGCTATCAATACCTGCAGTATTATTTTTCTAATCCATTTCCCCCCACCCCCACCCCTGCAAACAGTATTTCATATTAGTCTACATGACTATGTACCAGAAGGGATTTGCCAGGAATTTAAACATCTTCCCATGCTGATACATTATGGTAACTACAGTGATTTGATGAAAAGTGCCAATTCTGTCTATATATTTAATCATTTTCACTAAATGCCACCTCAGCGAACAGGAGTTACATTATCAAACAAATCATATAATTGGGATTTTCATTTTAAAAGATTGTAAGACCTAAAAACGTGAAGGTGCTAAAATGCAAAAAGATGGGTGGTATATGCCTATCTTTAATTATATACAACATATGTGGGGAGAGATGCACACAGTCTGACCACATAGATTATTTTTTTTTTTTACCCTGTTTTTTTTTCTATTTACTGCTCTGACTGGTTAGAATACATGTGGTACTAGAATATGGTAGAAGGGGTATCGTGAACATTTGTCTTTTGATGTGATCTGTTAATAGATGAACATTTATTGAGCACGGTGAACTAGGGAAAGAAGTGGGAGTGAGGAACACATTGCCATGATGGATACTGAATGTTGCATGAGGGCACATTTAATAACTTGCATTCATATTAGCTTTTCTTAGCCACCTTTGAAATGTACTCTAAATTTTATTGTAGGGAAAAAATATAGGGATTCTTTATCTTTTCTTTCTCTGTTCTTCTGCATGGCATGCGTGTTGTAGTATATGCTGAGTAGCATGGTGTAACTTAGGTCAGTTCAGATTGTACATCACTGCTCACTCGGTGAGTTCGCATGGGCTGCAGTTGTCTGCATGGACCTTGGCTTTCCTCTGCCGTGTGCTTCTGCTGCGATCCTCTGTAGTGCCCTCCTGCGGCAGAAATGCATCTTATTGAATGTTGTCAAAACGTGTGTTATGTCCGTGTTAGGTACATGTTACATTATTGGCTGCTTAACTGTTTTTATTTCTTACTTAATACAAGAGCTTGTGGAAGGAAAACTGAAACAAAGAATTATAGCCTTTTCAGAGGCCTCTACCCACGTGAATTTTAAGTGTTTGCTTTACCATAAAGATTTATAGAACTACAGAAAATAGACCAGACTAGGAATGTAATTTATGCTTTAAAGGAGCACATGCTTTTATGAATGTTTGAATGAAACAAGTTTGTTTTTTTCCTATAGAATGGGAAAGGCTTTTTGAAAAAAAGGCTTTTTAGTAAATATGAATTTAATAAGCTCTTAAGCATTTGAAAAACATGTATAATTAATATAAAATACGTTTATAAAGAATAACAAACTATTTTTAGTATTGTGGGTATGTCTTGTTCAAAGCAAATGCATCTGCCTGCTCTGAAGCTCTGAGCAAATTAGGAATTAGAGGGTGTTACAAATGGATTTTTAAAGGGGAAAACTCCCAATAGTAATTAAGGAATTACTGTCTAAGTAAGCAAAAATCCATGGAAATGTTAAAGTTTTTAATTTTTCTCGTGCGAAATAAGGAGCGAAGGTGTGCACGGTGAAGAGCTGAGTACGACTCTGTGTTGTCACAGCAGGTTTGTGTCCCCTCTGTCCTCGTTTCACCCTGCGGGGGGAGCCTGTGCCCCCCCCACCCCGCCGTGCGCCTGCAGCCTCCTCCCAGCCTTTCTGCGTCACCTGTCTGTCTTGTCAAACCTTTCCTTTGTAGGTCTCTGCCGCCTCGTCCGCCGCTGTTTAATTCTTTCCTCTCCCTTTTCTAACTCGTCTAGAGCCTAGAAGAGGAGATAACGTCCATTTTATTTAGTAAGGAGGGCTTTGCTGGCACCAGAGGGCCTTTCGCCGCCGCCGCCAGCTCGCGGCCAGCAGAGGGCGCTGCGGGGGAACAGAGCGCGGCCGCGCCGCCGCCCCAGGTGCTGCCCCATCCCCCCCCCGCCCGCCGCGCGGCACCGCGCTGGGGTCCGGCACGCAGCCCGCAGCCCGAGTGCCGGAGCCGGGGACATCCAGCCACGCAGCTTAGTTCTCTGTTGGCAGCACTCAGGAAGTACTAATTAGTCCTTGTTTAAGCTTCACTGGGAATGCCGGCTTACGCTGCGTAGGCGCTTTGCTTGGTAAACAGCAGTAATAGCTAGGATTAAGTCACAGATGATGTGTTTTGGTTGTTTTGGGGTTTTTTTGTCTAGTCTTTTAGCTTGAACTCAAATTTTGCTGCAAACCATTCACTAAAAATACATTAGAACAAAAAACACTACCTAATACATAATTTGTGATGGGCTTTCTATTATATCCATCCCAGATAATTTTGTTATGGAACAAATACTAATATAACTGCTTTAATCTCATCATTTTGGCTCCAAAAAGAATCCTAATGGGATCATCTTAGTAACCATGTATTGCTGTTCTGACAACATACCACCCTAAACAGTGCCCCTCATCTTGTTACCTATTAAGTATCATAAAGTGACAGACCAAGGATGAACAGCCAAGAAAATCTTACAATAAAGTTTTTTTTAAATTATGCTAATAATCTCATAGTAGAATGCTAAGTAGATTTTGGGTTGTTTTTTGTGTGTGTGTGTTTTTAACTTTCCCTTAACATTATTCTAATTTCTGATTTAACTGAGAGAAGTAACTGCCTCAGTAACATCACTGGTCAGTGCATTCATGCTTTTATTTTCAGCCTTTCATAATTAAAATCTTATTCCAATTAATAATGTCCATATTTTTAACCTAGTTTTGAATGATTTCAATGAAGTGGAAGGAAGGGAGCATAGTTCTTTGTGAGTCTTGCAGTGAATACACAGTGTCTGTCTAGTGTCATGTATATTCTTAAAGCTTGCTTGGAGGGTGTTACGCTGTTGAAAAGGGTTATGCATTGATTTTTGTCCTCTGATTGCTTTTTGTTTCACAGAGACATGCTTCCAGAGCAGAAGTGCCTTGTACTGGAGTCAGCGATGCTGATAAGGTTCTACTGATTTTTTCCATAGTTAAATTCAGCTGTAACTCTTCCAATCCATCTTCATTCTTTCTTTCCTTCGTTTTTCAGTTAACCATCACAACCATCTTTTGTCTTCTACATGACATGAACCAGCCATCAGCTAATTTTGCTTCCATTATTTTAATTTATTCATATACTCTACTTTTATTTTTCCTCATCCATGTTTTTTGTGCAGAGTTCACATGAGACTCTGGACATAGTGGAGGAGAAGAAGCAGGCAGAGGTTGGGATAGAAGAAACACTAGTCGTAGACGAAACCAACAAAGGGAAAATGCAAGTTGCCACTGGTGCTGGGGAAACATGTAAGGTGGAGGAGCATCTGTCAAAAAAAGACTCTTCATCATTGCCTTCAGATAGTAGCAGCAGCAGCAGTAGTAGTGAGAGTGAGGATGAAGAGGTGGGAGAATACCAGCCACATCATAGGGCAACTGAGGAAGTCATCAGGGAAGAACAGGAAGAAGAGGAAGACATGAAAAGGAAAGAACATGAAGAAAAAATACAGCATGTGGAAGCCACACCAGAAGGCAGTAAACTAAATGTACCAGTTGAGCACACACAAGTTAAAGCTGAAGATTTGGTCCAGGAAAATGCAGTTACCATAGCTACAGAAGAGAAGAATTTGTCAGAGGAGATTAAGCAAGATTTAGGTGAAGAGAAAGAGGAAGAACAGCTCAGACTCAATGGAGATGTGTCTCATGTTGACATTGATGTTGCACCACAAATAATTTGTTGTTCTGAGGTAAATGGTAGAACAGTTTGACAACTAGATTAAGCAGAGATATTTCTTGGGGTGAAAATATACCTGCCTTTCTTCTTCTCCTATTTCTCCAGCTCTTCAGGCATCCAACGGGATACAGATCATTTGGAAGGTGAAACCATTGATGAGCAGTGAAATTCTGTCTCCTTCAGTTATGGTTTCTGACTTTTTGCTAGAACTGAGTGAGAATCACCAGTAAGGCAAACCTTCCGAAGACTGCCGTCTCCCTTTTGTCTCTCCCGTATTTTATATGCACATACATAACCTATATTTATTATTTACATTTCCAGTGTTTTAAGTCTTGTCTTGTCTATTTGTCAATTGTTTTTGACACGTCCATGATGTGTAATTGTGATTGGAAAGCTATTGGCAATTGAAATTAGTAAACACCCATCACAAATTTTTGTTCCTTTTTTTTCCCCTCATTACTCACTGCTTTTCTTGCCTTTTTTTTTTTTTTTCCTTTTAAAAAAAAAGTTATGAATCTATAGACTAGAATAAGTATGGCTGGAAATCATTTAGGTGAGACCACAGCATTGTGAAGCGATGAGACTGATACCATCATCATCTTACTAGGAAATCTCGTGCAGTCGATATTTAGGGAAGCACACGTGGGTTCCAGTCACAATCAGTTATTTTAAGCCAAAGAGGGTTGAAGGCTTCATTACTGGGCAAACTTTATAAAGAAGCAGAAAGGGGAAGAGTGAAGCACAGGGATGCATCTCTTTGTAAAGCTGGCATGATCTTCTGCTGAGTTTTTAAACTATTAGGTGGGTTTTTTTCTAGTTGTCTACCTGCTTGTTCTTTTAATGGTGACAGTTTCTTTTCTTTGCACTTAAATTCAAACAGCTTACCTTGGGGTTTTTTTGTTCTTTTGCACACACATCTAATCTGATTCATGATGTGAAAGAATTAGTTTATAAGATCTTTACAAGTTGCAGGCACCCACACTTCTTAAAAACGTGCCTGGTTTGGAGGAAGAGTAGAAGGGCTGCTGTTCGTGCAAGTGTGTGTGATAAAAAGAAAGCTTATTTTTTTCCCCTGGGATTTTCCCCCATGTGCATCCAAAATCAATGGGAGATAGCAACTGATGCAGCTAGAAAAATATCAAAAGGCTTTACTATACTTTTTTTTTTTAAAGTTCTTAAATATACTGAAAACACTGGCTTACGGACCCCTGCTTAATTGTTTTCTTTGTGATATTGGAGAGAACGCCACTAGTGAACTCTAAACGGTTGAAATGCCTTCTTAGCTTCTTGTCAAAAGAAGCCGTTGATTACCACAATCATGACCTTAAATGCAGATTGCTTAAAATCCGGTTATCAAAGTTGTTTTTCTATTCCAAATTAGTACAAACGAAAAAGTTAAACTTTTACATAATTTCCTTGGAATTTCTAGTCCTCATGTGCAGTTTGACTGAGCAATGATAGGTATTTTCCCAGAGTAGTTCTAATATGAAGTTCCTCCATCTGAGTTAGCCATCATCTTCTTTATGCAAGTTAAGTTGTTTTTTTTTCTTCCTACGTGCTCTCTTACACATTTTCAATATGAGTCTTGAAGCTTTGTTTTAGCAGTTGCCTTCTCCGATCCGTAGTGTTGGCTGAAACACAGAACTTTGGCAAGGTTATTAATAGTGGAGAGTAAATTTTCCTACCATGTTATGCAGATACTAGAGGGCTGGTGTGTTAGACTTCATTTCGCTTTGCTTATTTATTGCATCCTTTCTGATTGGGAAGACAGTCAAATACTTACCTTACTGTTAAGATTTTCTTGAGTTTATGGGTGTGTTTTCTTGGTCTACTTTACAAACCAGCTTCTGTTTTCTGAATTGATTGGTTATTTCTTGCACCACAGCCTCCAGTAGTGAAAACAGAGATGATAACCATTTCAGATGCCACACAGAGAACTGAAATCTCCACTAAAGAAGTTCCAATTGTTCAAACAGAAACTAAAACTATCACCTATGAATCGCCACAGGTATGGCGGCTGGGTTACTGTATTGTTTGCAAGCTATTTTCTATTCCAGTTACTTGTATATCAAAATCAATAATGTCCAAAAAACACTTTTCAAAAACCTGTCCTTTTTTTCTAAGCAGCTAAAGTTAAGCTTTGCCTGTTAATTAAGTGAAATGTGTGTAGACAAAGCTGTGTTACTCCTGAAGTCTAAGTGGTGTTTGGTTGTTTTTAATGTAAGAACTTAGTTGCTGTCTGCAAATGTACAACTCATTTTTAGTTTTGAAAACTTGATTCAAATGTCTCATTGCTCCTGAAAGGAACAAGTGGCTTTGATCATAAATTTTCCCCAAGAATGAACCATAACAACAGTCTTACATGACTGGGTAAACTCGGATGGCTTCTGTTTAGATAACAGTTCTAACTGAACTAGACAATGTATTTAGTAAGAAAATAATCCATTTTTCCTGTGAAAACAAAGCTTTTAAAGACCAAAATACAAAAATACCATTCTTTTTTCCTTACAGCTTGATAGCAGTGCTGGTGGCAATGCTGGTGTGCTGCTGAGTGCACAGACAATTACATCAGAGTCAATTTCTACTACCACAACTACACACATCACAAAGGTAAAAAATAATAATGTCTCTCCAAACTAAATAAAAATTTAAAAAGAACCCTCAAAATGAAGTCCTACATGAATTTTCTCATACAATTTATTTAAGCAAGCTGACTTGAAATGGATTGGGTTCATTCCAGGCATGTGTGAGAGTTAATCTTTCTGTAATCAGATGATGAACAGGGAAACCCTAATGAATAAGCAGTAATATCTGGGAAAGGGTGCAGGGAAAGGGTGAAATATATTATTAGCTTTTTTAGTACTTCATATAGGTCTTAGTTCTGTTTGACAAATAAGTGTATACCTAAACTTTTTCAGTTTCAGCCCTGTCATGACTCACTGATATCTTTATTGAGGTAAATGATTTGTCTGTGGTCTGCAGTAGCTCTGCCAGTGGCATCTAAGGATGAACTGCAGCAGTGTTTTCTCAGTCTTAGTGTTGATGATCCTTATGCTTCTAGGTTTAGAACATGTTTATAAACAGACCCTACCACTAGAATACTTTTCAGTCATCTTTTTGTGCTGAATTATGTGCTCTGCATTCCATGCTTGAAAAGGAAAGGAAAACTTGGTGTTTCATCATTAGAGTAAGAAATGGAGAAACAAAGCACAAAGTTGTTTCCATCAGCAATGTGAAATATGTCAAAAATATCTCACTAAGGTCCATGGAAAAAAAAAAAAATGCGAAAACCAGATTATCCTTGAAGAATCCCAAGCCATTAAATACAGAGTCTATGAGGAGGCCCATGATAGATGGGTTGAAATCAAAGACTCTTGGAATTTCCTTGGTGCCAGGTTTATATGGTGGAAGAAGCTGGAATTCCAGCTTGTCTGCATATCTAGATGTGTTCAAACTTGGGCTTCAGTAAGAGGAGGAATTCTCTAGTTGTTTTTTAGCAGGCTTAGCAATTGCTAGAGTGTGACTAACTGCATAGCTGAAAAAGGACAGGATGATTTAGTACCGTGAATATTTACTACTAATTGCAACTCAATCACAAAAATTCATTCGCTTCAGTGTGACAGAAAGGATTGCTTTGCAGCAATATGGAATAATCACAAGGATGTTTTCTTCTTGTTTTGTGCTGCCTGTAGATGGTAAAAGGTGGGGTGTCAGAAACAAGAATTGAGAAGCGTATTGTCATTACTGGAGATGCGGATATTGACCACGATGAGGTATGTAAGCTGTTAACATTCACCATGTCCTTTTTGTAGTCCAGTGCGATCTAGACGATATTTCAGAAACCTGAAATCAGAGAAAGATAGAGAAATTGAATAAGAGGACATAGACCTTGAGACTGTTAATTGTGACAAAGTTGTTAAGTGATTGTGTTTTATGAATAAGGAGCCTTTAGAATATAACTGAAAGAAAAACAGCACTTGTAACTTTGTGTCATAGTTCATGTGAATGGATTTGTTACTATTTTTAAAGGGATTGCTTTTTTTGGAAGAGACCAGATTTGTTTAGTGCTGGTTTTGCCATTTTAGAGGAAGGACATTACTAAAATAATCTTATTTTGATGCATTAGCCTGAATAGATGGGAGTCTCTACCGCATTGTGTCAGCAACATCTGAATGCAGCAGCCATTTTCACCGAAAGATTTGAAATACATTACAGCATAAACTGCTCGAATTTAAAAAATAGGTTTTGACTTGTATTTATAGAATTCTGTATAATAAAAGTAATTGATGACCTGCTGGAATCCTATATAAGTAGCTTTCATCTCTATCAGTACCAAAGCAGTATTTTAAGATGTCCTAGAAATTAAGGTTAAAATCACTTCTACCTGCCCAATTAAGAAGGCTGAATTAATGCAGTAGACAGAAAAAATAATTGAGGAAGTGTAATTATCTTTTCTTTCAAGTGTTGATTACACAATTTTTGTTTTTCATCTAAGAAAATACAGTAACAAAGTCGATCAACAGTTACTGGATAGTACAAATGGAAAAGCCTACCTTGTACATAAAGTTGCAGTGAATCCAGTTCTAACTTTATGAAAGCTATACAAATCAACATAACAGGTTTTAGTGTAAAGTACTCTTGGGAAATTTAATTTCACATCTTGATCTGCCTTCAGAAAGTGACTCGTGACAAGTTGAATCTCTTCTTGAAACTCCTAATTAAATTGAGATGGCTTTTCAGCATCAAGCATCGCTCTTGTTTACCCCTGACACATGTTCGGTGCACTTCAGATGTCTGGAAAGGTCACACAATATGTTTAGTATACCAGACAATGCTTTAGTAAAATGGTTCTCTAAGCTCTTCTTTGTTTTTCAGATAAGTGGGTAATGAAGTAAAAAATGCAATTATAAAAAAGGAAGTACAAAATACGGTTTAAATTGCTGAATTTTAAAGCAGCAGTGAGCAGCCTTTAACAGATTTAAGAAATATCTACCACTTTTTCTTCAGTGGATATGGAGCTTTTTAGGTGCACAAACTACATGCTAGCTGTTTTGTCTTTTGCCTTTTAGCTCTCTACATCACTAGAACAGTTTTCAGTAGGAAAAAAAAGATATTTTAGTTTTGAGTCTCAGAATACAAATTAGCTGTTGTAATTAAACAGTTAGAGACTTAAGGTTTTTTCGTTGTTTAAGGTTTGGTTATGAACACTGATTCTTAAATCTCAACAGCTACTTTTAAATCCTCATTTGTACTACAGAGATTACACTTGGTGTATTGTAAAGGACAAACTAAAAAAAAAAGTTGTTAGGATTAATACATCAGCAAACATCAGTGTGTTCCAATGCACACTGTGTGTTCATCTGTATGTATTTCCTTAATAGGACTTCAAATTCATTATCACATGATAGTTAAAGTGGCTACTGTTGTTGTTTCCGATCTCTCTTCAGAGTTAGTTATTTCTTCTCCCTTTTACCACCGATGGCTCAGGAAAATGTCACTTTTGTAAATGAAGATAATGCAAAAAAAAGTTTATATTTTTATTGCTTCTTCTAGTATATTTGTTTTTTATTTGTTTTGGTTGGTTTTTAGTTTTGTTTTGGATTTTTTTGGTGTGTTGTTTCAGATTTGTTTGGTTTGGTTTTGTGTTTTGGTTTGGTTGGTTTTTTTTTTTTCAGTTGTGGTTAATACTAAGGTGAGCAGTGAGCTTACTGTTGCCTCAGGATGCCTTTCAGTTTCTTCTTTCTTGTATTGGGTTCCAACAGTAGTACAGCTTGTCAAGGTTTAAAGCAAGGTGGCAATAAACCATGGCAGATGCCCTCTGTTAATCCCTCCCACCATAAAAGGTGATAGAAGATAAGGAAGAGGGACTTCAAGTTAGAAAGAGTCTTGCAAGTTGGAAGAGTTTTAAAGGCTTTACTGATGCTACTAATAAAGAGAGAAGATGATACAAAGTACACAAAACCAAATCTTGAATGCCCAATATGGAGTTGGCGTCACTCCAGCGGTGGGGCTGGGAGCTGATGTGGCTGCAGCAGCTGCAGGGCCGGCACCCCAAAGTCATGGGCGACACTTCACAGCAAACCAGAAACTGGATTTCAGGAATGCAGGGCCTGGGGCCTATAGATTGCAGGCAGACAGAGTCCTCTCTAAATGCTGGCCATGGTCGAAGAGGGACAAGACCCTCATGAGCACCCTTTTATATAGGGGATATGACAATTATGGAGTGGAATACTCAGTTGGTCAGTTTTAGTCACCTGTTCTGTCTGTCCCTCCTTGCAAACACATCCCCCTCAATTATGGGATGTTATCAGAATTCTTAGCTGTCAAAGCAATACATCTAAACATGAGCTTCCTCAGCATTCCATTGGCCACTCTTACCAGTTTCGAGCACATGGTCCAAAAAATATGCAGGCAAAAATTCAGAGAAGTGCAGTTCCTTAGAAGGCACTTGCAAGAACTTAGCTGAAAAGAAAATTCACTAAAAGAGAAACTGGTCTTGTTTTTAACAAAACCAGGACACAGCTCCACTGAAATGAGATTCAGATCAGAGGAAGGAATAGAAGGTCCCAGGTGCTCTTTCTCCTTTTCTGCCTCAGAGGGTGCTCTGATGTGGCTGACTGTAAAGCCTCGCGTAGAATAGCCTAGAATAATTTCGGTTGGAAGGGACCTGTAAAATGATCTTTTAGTCCAACTGCCAGTTTTATATATTGGTATATTTCTCAAAAAGATAAAATTTCCTAAAATGTGGAGGAGGGATTACAAGAAACGGAGTAATATCTGTATGTCCCTGAGTTGAACTAGAGAAAGTTCTCTTAAACTAGCAAAAGGAGAAAAAGGAGATTCTTGTGCTGAGAAATTTCTGACGATTATCTTCCAGAGTTCCAGTACCATGTTAGTACACATTCAAAAGGATCTGTCCATTTTGTTCAGGAAACTAGAGGGAACTCTTATGCTTCTGTACTGTCTGCATTCTTGTGAAGTCTTTACTTGCTAGACCTGTTGCAGAAGTTCAAAACCTTCTGTGGTATAAGAATATTTTTATCTCCTGGAATGAGCTAAAAAAGTTACAGGATAACTTGTGGTTATTTGTTACTTCCCAGAATTTGCAGTAAGCTTTTAGCATAGTGGGGCTTAGGGTTATTTTTGGTTGGGTTTTACTGTTTGAGGGTTGGTTGGTTTTGTGTTTCAGTTGGTTTGGGTTTTGGGTTTTTTGCTTTGTTTGGGGGTTTTGTGTTCTTTTGTGGGTGGTTTTTTTTTGTTTGTTTGTGTTTGTTTGTTTTCCCACCCCTGAGCTCTCTCAAGTTCAGGAATTTAGAGTTTTGAAAAATTATAACCAAAATTTCCGATGCTAGTCTCCCATTCTGTGGTCCCACATGAATGTCCTTTTGCTGTTGTTAAATTACTTATTTTGAATACATTTGCAGGCCCTGGCACAGGCAATCAAAGAAGCCAAAGAACAGCACCCTGACATGTCTGTCACAAGAGTGGTGGTGCACAAAGAAACTGAACTTGCTGAGGAAGATGAGGAATAAAGTCATAAAAGCCCTTGAGCAAATACTTCAGGTAAGCCAATGTATATAATTAACATAGAGAAATGTAGCATCCGTTCCCTGTTGAGTTCTGTAAAAAAAGGCTTGAAAAATATGGGACGTCTTTGATATATGCTGTCACAAAATGGTGGGTTGAAAGAGGTGCTGATAGTAGACTGTTAGTCTAAGAATTTTTAAGTCCAATCTGACATTACTTTTCATTGCAAATTTTCCTGTATATGTCTCCCAGTTTTGTCACAGTATTGTCATGGCATTTCCTATGATGTTTGGTCAAGTTGTTTTAGTTTATATCGAAGCGAGTTTCGGCTATTTCTGCAAAACATGAAGGATATGTCACATTTTTCTGTTTACATGTACAATTACAGTCCTTGCCTTACAACTTGCTTGTTTAGTCAGAACACTGTGTGCAGTTGTCCATAGTGAAAGGGCACACTTGGATATTTTAATTTAGTCAGCTAATTCTTAATCCTAAGAACACTGGAATATTTAACTTGTTATTATTTTCCCAGGCAAGGAGTTAGATGCATTGCAAACTCAAGTTTTAAAGCCTCTTAGCAGTTGAAAAAACATATTTGAAGGAATGTCAGTTTATTAGCCCTCATTTCTACGATGGTAAAAAAAGGGGGGGGGGGGGAACACAAACAAAAAATGCACATTTTCAATAGAAAGATCAGGATAAATGTAGAATAAATGTGCTGTTGCGCTGGTTGTAGGTCAGTGTCTTACAGCTCGGTAACCATTCAAGTGCATAAAGCTTTGCATTTCCTTTGTTGGTTGATGTCATGAAACTGAAGCTTCAGATTTTTCAAACTCAATGGCTTTGTTAACTGTAGATTCAAGGAAAAGGTTTCATTTGGGAATGGTTAAATAACAATGGGAGAGATTTTAAAATAAATAAATTTTTAAAAGCATTGTTTTACGCCTTTGTTGGGAGACGTCTTTGTTTCTGCTGATGAGTCTGTATTTAGCTGGAAGAGCAGAGGTTTCAACAACTGGAAGGTTTTAATGTCCATTTTGACTAACGTTAATGTAGAGGGAGGCAAGGTAAAAGAAACACATTTTGTATTTTTTTTTTTTAAGATATGAGAGTTGTCATGATTCTTATTTCCTGGCTCAGTAATTTATACAATGGTGTTGTGGCCTGTGGAAAAGAGAGCTCTAGGTCCTGCACAGGTGTGCTTTTCTGTAGTATCGAATGGAGTTTTACCAAGGAAATTACCTGTCAGAAACTCTAGCTTCAGGAGACTTCTACATACCATGAGCACTATTCGTGAAGTGCCAGGACTATATAAAAAATGAGATGCTGACTTGATAAGAGAATTGATGTAAGCTACTGTAGGAGTATGCATTCACATAAGGAGGATGTAGTCACATAAGGATGATGTATTTCACATAATGCTGATATTTTTTCATGTTGAGATGTTTTATTACTGTGCCCAAGTGTCCTAAGAGCTGAAGATTTCACTGTTAAGTATCGCTTCTGTGATCCAGAGGAGAAAAGATTCAGGCGTCAGTTTGAGAGGATATGAAGTGCTGCTGCTTGATGCTGCTTTCTGAAAGATGACGATTATCAAGGAATCTGAGTCTTCCTGAACTAGTTACTGATCACAGATGCATATTTTCAGCTGGAAGACAGAGGCTAGAGCCTTAGTTTATTTCATCTACCTGCAAGTGTCTAGCATCTGGATGGCAGTGGAAGGGCCTATATCAGTGAGGAAAGAGAGCGCTAGTATATGTTGCCAGCTGTTGATGTGTATGTGATCAGTTTAAGACTGCATATTGTGAGGTGTTTTCTATTATGAGGTATCTGTTGGGGGAATTGTTGGTTCCCATCACTTCAAACATCATCACTTCTGGGAGTTTATCCTGAACTCCTGCCACCTGCAGCACTGTATAGAGCAATGGTGTTGGAAGCTGTGGAGAAGTCTGTGAGGAGAAGAGTAGAATGTCTGCCCTCTACCTGAAGATACAAAATTTATCCCCTTTATCCATCCAAGTGGTTCCAGTTGCTTCTCCTGACCTCATACAGTTTGTGCTAGAGCTACAATGTTGGGTTTTGTTTTTTTTTTTTTTTATTAGCTGAGTTCATAAATTACCTTTTGGCCAGTTTTTGTCTGAGCTTGTGAGAACCTGGAGGTTTTACATCAGAGTGGAGCTAAGTTGGAGCTGCCCCCTGCAAATTTCTTCAGTTTTGGTCAGGTTATTCTGTGTTTGAAAAAAGAATGGATAGTTTTTGCTCATAACATGACAAACCAGGAAAGCAACATGGATTGAGTTTGGAAGTGCTAGGTCAACACTCACCTGGATATTGATTTTGTAACATTAATATTTTTTAAATTACTATAACATTGTAGAAAGTTATAAACTGTGAAAATAAATGTTGCTTGTGAGGGAGGGCTTGAGAAAAGTCACCAAAACATAGGAACTCTGAGCAAATCTCTGTGTGTTTTTGCTGCAACTTTGTTTTAGTGTTCAATTGGATTTGCTTTGCAGCTTTGTTGCTTAGTGACACTGAAGATGGGTACAGCATGAGTGCTCCAGCTTTATTTTGAAAGCACAGCAGACATGGAACTGCACTGAACTGTGAGATAGGGATGTGTGAATGAGTCCTCACATCGCATAAACGCTTCAGAAGGGCTCAGAAAAATCCCCATCACTTTTGAGAGAGCTGTTGGTTTGTAGCAAGGAGAATGCCTGCAGTTTGGGTAATTTCACTTGTCCCTTGGTACACAGCAACATTAAACATGCATGCTTAAAGCATCCTTCTTGTATTTTCAGCATTTACATAGCAGGATCTAAGGTAGGAAGATGCACTGAGACCACAGAACAGATCATTTTGATTTGCAAGGAGTTACTATTATAATATGTGTTGCCATCCACATATTCCATTTATTATTAATCAGTGTGAATTTAAAGGTCTTGGGAGCAGGGATGCTGCCTCTTTTACATTTGTACAGAATGTGCTGGTTTCGTCATGCTACCTTAATCCAGAAAAGTATCGTTCAGATGAGTGTTCAACATAATCTATCCTTTATAAGTAATTACAACGTCTCTCTAGAAGGGACTGTGTCATGGGAGAAAGAAACAATTTTGGCAGGTTTGAACCACATTTCTACACTAGTGACTAACTACGAAGATGCTTTTGTTCCTTTATCAAATATTTAACCACTTGGTAAAAAATTTATTAAAAAAAAAAAAAATAATTCCTTCCATCTGCTAAGGGTGGGAGCTTTTTGCTTTTTTTTGAGAAAGACAGACATTGTGGAATGGTATTTGCTGTACAGCTCTTGGTCTGAAATGTTTGTGAAAGTAAGAGAGGACTAATATGAAGACATTTCACCATGTTGCTCTTGTATTTGAGGCCTGGTGACTTGTTTGTTTGACTGATGATGCCTTTCAGTTAAACATTAAGGAAAAAACTTGTCTAAACACAGGCTGTCTGAAGTGCCTTGAATATGTTTTCAGCTTGGACCATCAAGAGACCTGTGCCCTCCTGTAGCAGAAACTGAGGGGCAGGTGGGATGGCAGGAACAGCTCTGGACACTTGTGTTTAGGCAATGGAATCGTGCCACAAATCTTGCTGAGGTGTTTCTAAGGCGGTGAAAACTCTGCCCTGGTGACTTCAGCAGTGTTATTTGTGTAGACTTGCTTACTCTAATAAAAGTGAGAAATATTACACTCTGATTCTGAGCGATTATTAATTGAACAGGTATCTTTGTTTTTTATTTATGCACTAGATTGTGGATTAAAATTTTCAGTAAATGTGCAAGAGGTGACTTTTAAAATACCGTGAGAATTTTGGGAAGGGGAAGAAATACACAAGGGCAAGAAGAACATTGATAGAAAATTCATTACTGTTTACCTCATGATTGAAGAGATGCTATAATTAATTCAACATTTTTAAATGAAATAGCCTTCCCCCAAAATAACCTATGTAGGAAAAATGGCATTTTGACTTTGTGACGTTCACACAGTATCTGTTACGCATGCTCATAAAATCTTCACCTTTTTCTTCCAGAAGTAAAAATGAAACCGTGATCATGAAGAACTGTAATCATTCCGAGTCATCACTACTCTACCGAATTCACCGAGCCTAGCGATGATGACCATATGTTCAAGACTTAAATGCCAATACCAAACTCCATTTTAACACCTTTGGTCTATGTTCCCTTACAATCTTTCTTGTTTATTTTTTATAACCACTTCTTAACAGTCTTAGATTTTTTTAAAATGAAGTTTTAGAGGGTATGATCTTCTTTCGCACACATACTTGCATTTTTGAAGCTGATTCTTAATTCTATGAAAGTGAACCAAAAAGTCTGGAAAGCATTGTTCACTGGAGCAGGTAGTAATTGTGCAGGAAGGGGGATCTTAACTAATTTAGATATAGTTTTTCCACATATTTCAAGTGAAATATCTTACTGGAGTAATTTACAGATTTTTTTTTTTTTCCAGATTATTCAGGTAAATATATGTATCGCATAACAAAGATTTTTATAAAAATACATTTCCTAAATTTGAAAAACTATATTTCTTTGAATAAATTTTATACTGCTATCTCTGTAACTCTTTCTGCTCTAAGGTTCTCCTCTCTGTGGAGCAGAGATGGTGTGGCAGTCTATAGAGGAGAAGGAGTTGCAGACACATTTGTTCTGACTGAGCACTGTGTTCTTTTTGCACTTTGGTGCCAACACAATTTTTTGCAGACGTTTTGCTGTCTGCAGCATTCCAGATAAGGAAAGAAGGAAGAACAAAGTATCTTTCCCTTCTTCCAACAAGAGGTGATCTAGGCAGCTTAAAACCTTAGTGCTTTTTTTCTTACTGTGTCCCAACTTCAACACTTCCATTATTTGAACACATGTGTAGAATGCGCGCTTTCTATTAAACCTCACTGTCTCCATGTTAGAACTGACATTTCTTGAGAGGGTGTATGTTTAAGATGCTTCATCTAATGGTTAACGCAGGTTTTTAGCATACTGAGTAAAAGCCTACAATGGACTTCATTCATAAAGTAGCAAGACAGTACCATTATTTGAGACTGCCATTGAGAAAACCTGTTAATTATTTTGAATTTTATTTTTATTTTGTTCTGCAGGGGGGTTGTTTGTTTGGGGTTTTTTTTGTTGTGTTGTTTTGGGGTTTTTTTGCTGTTGACTCTGTGTATAGTTAAAATGCCAAATTAGATCTATAGCAGCTTGAAGTTGTATTAAGTGATATTTTGCTTTCTGTAATTCTGCTATAAAATAAAGTTGTTTATTCTCTGTATGACTTTTGACACTCACACATGAACTTAGAAGATATTTAAGGTGAGCAAGTCAGTTATGAGACCTGCAATTCTAGAGGCCATGGAACTTTGAAAAGTAGGGATTAGTACAAGTAGTCCCCATTTTTCCAGAACGGTGGCAGAATTGCCTGGTTCCTAATACTGTTACTAAAGTATCAGTGTTTTTTAAACCTCTTCTGATAAGCATACTGGTTTGTGTTGTTCAGAGGAGGAGAGATCTTCAGATGCCAAAAGAGATGAGATTTGGACAGCACATCACAAGATAAAATGCCACTCAGCCTGCAAGTGGTTCTACTGAGTTCATTGAGTTGGGATGCACTATGATCTTCAAGTAACAAAACAATCTGTAACATTTCTCAGTACATTCTTTTCACTTCTGAGCAATATATTTTTGGTGCTATTCTCAGTTTAGATTGCTGCCATCTGTCCACATGCTTGCTTAACTATTAGTGTTGGCTTCATCCACTTTGGATAACGTAACAGTAACCAAGTTGCTGATTCATATATGCATATAGGTTTTTTCAGTTACATCCCACCTTACTCTGAAAAATAGCAGATAACATTCTGACCTGCTTTTCTTCAAAAACAGAGGCATTCTGCCTTTCTGAAAGGGAAGAGAAACCCACGTGGCCTAATAACATAAGGACACTACCACAGCTCTGTGCAGGAGGAGGGAGGTTGTCAAGGAACTGGCAGGTTTGGCATATGTGAGTGGAGGTCTAAATGGAGATACATGCATTTAAGGGAATGTCTTAATGGATTTTTCTTACCAAAGTGTATAAGAAAAAGTTTTATAAAATCGTTGAGGTATTTTTGATGTGGTGTATTATTAGTTGCAGAACTTGTTTGGTGGGTGGAAAGCATATTACTCAGTTCCTTATTGACTTGGATCTTTCTGATTTGTTAGACACTAGATCAATATTGTTTTCTGTTGCAATTGTATTTAATCCTTAGCACAACAAATGTAATATTCTTGAAAACAATATTACTTTCCTCGATAGCTGTATGTCTTCAAATAGTGATCAGAACATGTTGTCAAGGAAAAGTTAATAGTGCTTTCAGGTCAGGTCAGCATAGCTTGTGCGTAGCTATCCCTTATGTTAATTAAATGTGTACTAATTAAACATGCAGAAAAACTTCAGCCCTGAGTGTGATTCTAGAATATTGTGCAAGTCCGAGTCTTCATTGTTACTTTTTTAATATATCTGTAGCAAAAACTGTAACATGCAACTAAAGAAATTGTTCTTGAGGCACTTCACGAGCTGGTTTTGTAATACATAGGTAATTTCAAATGCAATTATGGGCCTATTTAATAAGAAGATATTTCAGTACCTGATTCTCCTTAAGTATGGGGAAAAGTGAGTTGTAGATCCTGCACAAAAATATTTAACAGAGCTTTTTCTGGTAATCATGATCATCTAAGGGTTCATAATGTTGGAATTGTTTTACAGATTGTTTCCTAGATGAAGGTTTCATAGAGGACAAGCAAACAGCTATTGTGACAGACTGTTTTTAAAAGAAAAGAAAGAAAGGATTGCCCAAAGTGATAAGGAACTACAATACAAGGTGTTTCTTGAAATATTCTCCTGTTCGACAACTTGAGCTGAATAGAAACTTTTAGTTTGGCCACAGAATAGATTAAGAGATGGAATAAAAGAAATACTGTAACAGAAGTCCGAGTTTGTGAGATTTTATAGATCCCAACAACAACTAACTGTACCTTTGGCCAGGGTGCAGTGGGAGCCTCTCATCTTCTAGCCAGCTGTGGAAGTGGGCTACTGGGAGCAGCTGGTGTTCCACACTGTTGGCCTGACAGTGTGAAACTGTGTTGATTTTCAGGCTGCCCAGTTGTTTGGGGTTTTTTTTTTGTACTGCACTTGAAAAAGATACTTGGATTAGTAATATTAATACAAGTTGCAAGTGTTAGTAGTGCTGCTAATGCCTGTAGTGTTAATGTACTGCATGAAGGAAATCTTACAAGAGTGTTTGGAGGTAAGTGTATGCAAGTGGCTGGGCTGGGCCAGGCTACATGACTGACACTGCCTGAATCCTGTCTCTGGCTGAGGCTACTGATGGCTGCTTGGGATGTGTGTAAGAGTAAGTTATTTAAGGATTATGTAGGGAAACAGGAAGTTCTCTGTACTTCAGGATATTGTATCATTCAGCAGTATGTCCTGTGTGTTGCAAGGATCTCTACCAGCTGCTTCTGAGGAAATTCTTGGACACTTAAATACCAAATGATGAAATCACACCTCTGGAGCGGGACAGAGCAGGGTCATGGCAGGAGGCCAGTAGGTTTATTGATTACAGATAAACTCATCAATTACAGATCATGTTTTTTTTCTAAGTGACACAGCTGTAAGCAGAGTGGGATCTTTAGAATCAAACTTTCAGATCTCTCTCCTTAGACACCACCTTACACTTCACTCCAACTTTTAGATCTCTTCTATTTGTGGTGTGTTTGATCTTCAACATTACATCCTATGGGAACACTGGCACTCAAAAAACCCACATCATTTGTGTAATCAGGAGAATAAACCTTTTTATCTCTGTATGACTTTAGACCCTTTTTCTTAACAATCTTTATCTATTACTTCTAGTTTCTTCATTGGTGTCACATAAGTATTCATAAATACACTTCTGACACTGCGTAATATGTGTCTTGTTACTTTTTTGGTGAAGTTTAAATACTTTACATAATGACATAAAACTAAGCTTAGAATCATTAAAAATGAAACAAAGCATCACATTTTTTTCCATCATCACTCCTTTCCTGGTATCATGATGGATCTTTTGATGACAACAGTATTATTTTGTTTTAGTGTCAGCACTTAAATACAAGAGTGGAGTTCACTTGAGGTAGGAGTAGGCCAATACTAAGAACTTTTGAGACTCCCTCTGGATGCACAAAGTACAAAGAAACTGCATGCTACTTTGGCAAGGCAATGCCAGGCAATGTGAAAGTCCAGGTATGAGAGGGAGTAAGGGAGCTGGGGCTCCCCAGTGTCCCGAGTAACCATGAATGTAAGGTCTTCTCAAGAGCTGGGTGATAAGGACCTATCATAATTTCTCATTTGAGAGCTGCCTTTGAAGTACTACTTTCCTTTTGATTTCTGAAATGCATCATTTTTGTTTCTAGTCAAATGATATTTGTGGTGTGAGGTTTAAGGACAAAAGGAGTGTACACTTTTGCTCTTATTGGGAAGAACAAGTTTATGCAAAGAGCAAAATCAGAAGAAAAATATCTTTTTCCTTTTGTTTGCAAGATACTGGGAAAGTACTTTGGCGTGATCACAGGTGGAGCATATTTACTCTTTCTATACAAATGTACAGCTGACTCTTTCCATATAATAAATAATTGTCTCTTCGTCTGTTCAACGTGATGTATCCTATGTTACTTGCACAGAGTCATAGCATCATGGAGTGGTTTGGGTTGGAAGGGACTAGAAAGGTCCTCGAGTCCAACCTGCCCACAATGAGCAGGGACATCTTCAACTGGATCAGGTTGCTCAGAGCCCCATCCAGCCTGGCCTTGAATGTCTCCAGAGATGGGGTATCTACCACCTCTCTGAGCAACCTGTGACAGAATTTTACCACCCTCATTGTAAAAATGTCTTGCTCATGTCTAGCCTGAATCTCTCCTCCTTTAGTTTAAAACCATTACCTCTTGTTCTGCCAGAACAGGCACTGCTAAAAGGTTTATCCCCCTCTTTCTTATAGACCCCTTTTAAGCACTGAAAGGCCACAATAAGGTGTCTGTGAAGCCTTCTTCGGGCTGAACAAACCCAACTCTCTCAGCCTTTTCTCATAGGAGAGCTGTTCCAGCCCTCTGATCATTTTTGGGGCCCTCTCTGGACTTTCACCAACAGGTCAATGTCCTTCTTATGTTGGAGGCCCTGGAGCTAGACACAGTACTCCAGGTGGGGTCTCACCAGAGCAGAACAGAGGGCCAGAATCGCCTCCCTTGACCTGCTAGTCACGTTTCTTTTGATGCAGCCCAGGATACAGTTGGCTCTCTGGGCTGAAGGCACACATTGCGAGGTCATGTCCAATATTTCATCCACCAGTACCCCAAAGTCCTTCCCCACGGGGCTGCTCTCAATCCCTTCATGCCCCAGCCTGTATTGATACTGGGGGTTGCCCTGACTCAGGCGCAGGACCTTGCACTTGGCCTTGTTGAACCTCATGAGGTTTGCATGGGCCTACTTCTCAAGCTTGTCCAGGTCCCTCTGGATGGCATCCCGTCCCTCAGGCGTGTCAGCTGCACCACTCAGCTTGGTGTCATCTGCAGACTTACTGAGGATTCCCCTGTCTATGTCTATACAGATGCAAGCCAGTGTGATGAACTATGTTTTTAAAAATAGGGTGATATTAAAGTGTGTTAGAGGACTGTTACATATAGTAAAGGTACTTGAAGTTTGACTCCTGTTATCTTCTCCTAGATTTTGATAAATTACAGGGGTTCTTAAGCCTGTGGTCATGGCCTCATTAGTGTTCTCATAAAATGAATCAAAGGAGTTATTAAAAGTTTATGAGAACTGAAATTGTGCAAAGCCACACATAATCTCAGACAAGGCATTATCCACTCTGTTCTTGCAGGGTGGGTAATGACAAACAGCTGTAATGAAAGGTAATTGCAGACAGCAGTTGCTAGCAGATAGAGACAGTAGATATCAGGGACACTAATGATAGTGACTTGTCATTTTTCATCAGCTTGGGTTTAAACTTGAGCATCAGAAACAGAGAAGCCAAAAGGCAATAGTGCTTTCAAACAGTGCGAGTTGTGTTTTTGTGGGCCATCTGCCACAGCTGATCTGAGATGCATTAAATAATAGGGGGGAAAAAAAACAGTTTTTTTTTTTTTGTGTGACGTGACACACACAAAGATTTCATACTTATATTTTTTTTAATTTGAAAAACCATCTGTTTGTTGTTAAACTAGAATAACAATTGCTTTACAGAGTACTGATTTAGTGGTTTTATGGTTTCAAAATTCGACACGGTGAGTCCGCAGACAGAAGTCCTTTTGTTTCCTAGAGCTGTTATATTTTTGCTTCCAGATTCTATGGAAACCATACTTCACAAAACGTACCATTTTTCCCAAAGTGTACAAACTAATAAAAAAAGTCAGTTCCTCTTCATCACCTTTCTCATTTTCCTAGATACTGGTGCTTGATATGAACTTTCTATTTATGTATCTTCAATTTAATGAGGCTGCCTTCCCTGTATATGCCAGCTCAGCTCTCTCAGGAGCTTGTTACAGGGCTTTCTTCTCAGTGGGCTAAGGAAGGGCTAGTGAGCGAGATGTTTTCCCTCCCCCCCCCAAATTCTGTGTCATGTAAGGGAACTGAAACAGGACATTGCAGGTGGTCTCTGGTGTCCAGTATGTCGCATGAAGTACTTCTTACTTGGCCTCATGTGAGAAAGCAAAACTATTACAAGACCTTTTTGAATAGCAGCAGCTGTTTCCTTTGTATGACACAGTACTGATTTCTTCTCTCCATTTTGTTTTCCTCTGTGGTATTTATCTACAGCTAGTTATTTTTAAACCTGCAGAGCTGAGCACTTAGTACAAGTTTAAGTTTGTTTCCTGAGATGTGAGACTCCCTTGAATGTCTTGAGTTCTTGTATTTGTTCTCTTTCTTCCCAGATCTCCTGGGTTTCTGCCACTGGCTATAGTAATTCAGGATGACCTCTTCGGTGTCTTCTGCCATGGCCAGTTCCTCATTAACTGAAAAATAAAACAAAACCCACAAAATTGCATAAGAATGCACTAATTTCCCATGGTGAAATTTTATAAATAAAAGGAGGTGGCACATAAGTACCAGTTTGCCCATGCTCCTAGAAGAAAGTCTTCTGAGTGTGAGAAAAGGACTGGGCCTGTGCCCAGTGGAGCACTGACACAAACTATTGACAGCAACAGAAATACTCTATTCTCATTTGCCTCCACCAACTTTCAATCAGAATAAAATCCTTAAACAACAGCAAGAAGAGCAGTTAGCTTGTACTGGCAATTTGCCTTCTCCTTTACTGTGGCAGTGCCATGAGAGCCTCAAATTGTCCTGATCTTCCCAATGCCACCTGTGGTACTAATAGAACAGAAAAACTCTCTCTGCCACCGTAACCTGTCATCTTCAGAACAGGATAGTGTTGTCAGAGGCCTGGACAATATTTGGAGTGTGATGGGGAAAGAAAGAAGGAAATGAAAAAAAGGGCAAAAGAAAATAAAAAAGCTCCGTTAGTATAAAACACTTTGTCACAGGATAGTCGCTTCCCTTGTCATTGCTAGTTGTTCACGAGAAAGGTACGCTATTTTGTTTGATGGGTTTAGTTTTATTTTTAAGGAATTTGAAGGGATGATGCTAAGGTGGAGTTTAGTATATTTACACGGAGCCTCTCTCTTGCTGCACAGAGAAAAAATGTAATGCTTATTTGACAATGAAACAAGGCAGACTTGCTTTTAGTCATGCAAATTTGTTTGTTTTAAAGCGATCCAAAGAAATTGTCACTGGCACCTAAAGCCAGCTGAATTTCTGAGGTTTTGTCAGAGAGGAAGCGTGCACATTTAAATGAGTCTGTTCTCAGACTTATCTATGGTTAGTTGTTTTGCTCACCTGATGGTCTCAAGCTGAAGCTGGCCCCACCTGCCTGTGCAGAGAGCTGCTCCTAGTGATTTGTGTGAGCTGACTGGAGGCCTAAGTGATAGTTTGGACTCTGGCAGTCTCAGATCAAGCAAAAGAAGTGCTTGGAGGTAGAGCTGGAACTGCGATGCCCAAAATATTAAGCAGACAGGAATTAATCTCACATGGTCTTGAGAATCCCAGCCAGAACACCTGAGAGCTGCAAATTGAGAATCTCTTTCCCTGGGGCACTGAACAGCCAGGTAATTCCATTCAAGCATCCTTCTCGGTTATGAAAGGCACAGGTACAGAAGCAATATTCTTTTGGCAAATTGGTCTGCCAACTACTTCATTTACTTCTCTCTTAAAGCCTTGATTGTTAATCTCAGAAAATTTAGGAAATCATTACTTAAACTCACTACAAATTCAAAGTTAAAAATTCTGTCCTTTAAGAGAAGTAGTATTTAATGTGTAGCTCTGCATATTATTTTCAGACCTGCAGAAAGTGCAACAAAGAATGATATGGGCACAGTGAAATAGGTCAGGCCAGTTGGGTTCAGCAGTTGTTCATGCAGCATGAATGTGAACATCTGTAGGGTTTTTCAGATGGGCTCTTTTGGCTAAGGGAAGCTGGAATAGAAAAGCCAGAGCATCACCACGTAAGAATGAGTCAGTAGTATTTCAGTATTATTTCATAATAATGTCTTCACTAACACAGATGGACACAGAGATGACTATTGCTCTAAGGGAGAATCCTCACTTTTATCCAAACTCCAAAGCAATAATTCTGTTAACTTTCATTTCAACCTTTTTACAAGAAAGAACTCAATACTTAACCTTCCTATTCCCTCATAGATATTGAATTGTGTAATGTTTTGGCACCACACCATTTTTGGCGGTTGTTTTCTAGTGTGTGAGAAACTGTCAGCAATTTGATCTAAGGTTAATTTATAACCGAAGGGTTTGGCATGTGGAACAGGCTTCCCTAGTTGATTAATTCAGCATCTGAAAAGCACATCTTGAACAGGAAATGTTTGAGTTTTAGCAGCCTAAAGGCAACTTGTGGTGTACGTTTGTATGCAAACAAACACCCTTCCCCTCATTCAAAGCCTTGGGTCTAAATGTCTGGAGATGTTACACAAAGTAGAAGTGAATTCATTCTACATTTCTGAGTACGTGTGACCTTTCTTACTGTTAGAATTGTGTTAAATTACCTGGTGTTCAAGATTTCAGAAGGCTGCAGGGCAGAGCAAGCTTGATGAATGTACAAATTACAGATGATCCAGCATCTAGGTAAGGGTTCGTCCCCCGCCTTTCACTGGTGGTTAAATCTTGCCTTCTCCTGTTGGGCTGATGCACCTTGGGCCAGCTCTGGGTTAATGTCTCTGCTTATCTGCTGATAAGGCCTGTAGTTGGAACTGTCCTGCCTGCCCTGCCCAAGACTCTGCTTTTGAGACCATGGGTGGGCTGCTAGAGCTAAAACCTGTAGCATGTGCATTGTGACCTGTTGTCCCAGGCAGGGGATTCTCACTAAGCTGTACCAAGAAGCGTCTGAAGTTTACGGAGGAAATCTAAGATATTGCTTTTGCTCCCCCAACAGCCCCTATGGAGAAAAGGTTCAAAAGGCAGCTGATCTGAGGAACAAGCTTAGTCCAGTGTCTACAAAAGCATATATTGGAAGGGCTGAAGGAAAGAAAAATTGAGGACTCTGATCTGAACATGCGCCAGGCTGGGCTTGGCAGCTGGAGGACTGAGAGAGGAGTAGCACATGGATTAATCTGCTGCACCTCAGATTCAGCCTGCGGCTGGGACCCAGACCTGGAAGGTACGAAATGATCCCTATAAAGCTGGATGGTCTGACATACAGGGGTTTCACTTCTATGAGAAACTGTCTGCTATGGTTGTAGCCCAATGTCTTCTGTCTAGGACCCGTCAGGCACTGTCAGCAGCTTCATGTTGCAGTACTCAGGTACATTGCACTGACTCTGCATTTGTTTGGGTGGGGCTGTTCTCATTTTGGTTTTACTCTGAAAATAGATTTTTGAAATAAAATCTGAGTTTTAAATTGAAAAGGTAACATGACAAATGTTTTTTTAGGTACAAAGTAAAAGCAAATACGTATCTTTGAAAGAACACAGACACATAATCGTCAACGAGTTATAGAGTGTAACTGCTGTAACTTGTTTCAGTGAAGACTTGCAAGGTGAAAGGACAGAGGAAAATGAATTGCATATTAGCCAACCTACTCTCTTTGTCCATTTTGGCTTCCTCTTCTATAGTGTGGCATGTAAAACTACGGAGTTCAATCGAAATTCTAAACAAATTCTTGTAACGTTTTTCAAATAGAAAATGGCCTAAAATGCAGTACAGCTTTAGCAAATTGTTTATGATAATTGTTCTCTTCAGTTTAGTTAATGCTGCAAGCCTGATGGTAGACTGTTGAACGAGAAGTTTTGTCTGCCTACCCACTTGTTTCCCCCGAGTCCTCACTCACCTTCTGACAGTTTGATCCTGAAGTAGGCAATTAGTAGCAGCAGGAGTAAAGTCACAGGCATAAAGATCCAAGCAAAGAGAACAAATCCAGGCAACTCATTCATAAACACCAAAAAATGGTAATGCATGCTTATTTTCCTGACTGTGCTGAACAAGATCCTTCAGATCTCTACGTGTGGACCTTATTTATCCTGGTTTCTTGCCTTTTTTCCCCCTGCATTCACATCCTGCGCTTTGCTCAGGCTGTTATCTCTTTTTGGACTTTGGTTTGTTTGTGTAGGCCTGTGATTCCTGGTAGGACTGGAGTTCACTTACAAAGTTATTCAACCACAAAGTTTAAAAGCGTAAAGTGGGGCTTCAAAACCTTTGGATATGTTTGGCTGGGCAGGGCTCAATATGTAAGGCTGCTGCCTTTTGAGCAACGTGGGTTCTGTCATCTGTTAATGTTGCACAGGGCATTCTAAATAATAAGTACCTTCTTTCTAGTTATATTACTAATTTCACAATAGATGTAAAATGTTCACTCAGGGTGAAGACCCTGTTATGCAATCAAGTTGAGCACACAAGCATACGTGTGGTCTCTGCTCTGAAGACTTTTCAGATCAGACCACTGAGGCAAGCAGTGGATGCTGTACCAATGGCATTTTTTTCCAAAGAGCAGCTGCACAACAGTGAAATTTAGGAAGGTTTATTTTTTTAGTGAGGTTGAAAAGATGTGATTTTGTTGTCCAGATGTGCTGAAGACTTGAAGAACCTTTAAAATGTTCAATCGAGTATATTCTGTCTGGTGTGTTTTCCGGTCTGGTCACCAGCCTATGGCACAACTGTGTCTAGGGTACATTGATTGGATGGTTTAAAAGTAAGATTAGGCATTATATAGCCCTTCCCTACACCTTCGGGTTTCTAAAAACATCTGGTGAGTAGACTTGACATCTTGGGAGTGCTATTGCATGCAGGTTGCATTAACTTCACTTGGGGCCAATGCAGAATCTTGCTGTTTGACCTGCCTGTGTGCTTTTTTTTCTAGCAAAGACATGCTTCAGGCTGCTGGAGGTCAGGTTAGTCTGCCTGAATGTTAAGTCTTTGGCTTATCAAATCTGATGCCTAATGAAGGCATCGGGTAACATTAAGCATTGTGGTTTTGTGGATTCAGTAGCTCATTATGACTTGGACGAAAAAAATCTGACTCATTCTATGTGCATTTGCAAGATAGTAAGGATTTTATTTGTTTAATACCTGCTAGACCTAAAATGGGACCATGAGTGAAAACTAGTATTTTGACTGTAGTTCTCTCTGGGCATCCAGAAAGTACATACTTCAGGATTTGTTTGACTAATTGGGTAGGTGGGTAGGCTGGAGCTAGTGGGACATGTGGTGGATTTGTAGATTTTCAGGGGAAAGAGGTAATTCTATCTTTCTATCTGTTTTCTTTACCTTCTGTGTTTGAAAGGCAAACAACCTCATCTAATTACTTTAAGTTTGTAATTTTGTTTGAACTGTAACATATTTGGCAGGAGGTCCTCCCTTTGTGACAAGAAGTGATGGAGAAAATCATGTTTGCAGGCAAATTCCTGGTTTTGTTAATCATCTGCTGTTGTGATTGATAAAAGAACAAATGGAGTGTACCTTATTTCTTGTTTGTATTCATTTGGCTTCAGCTTCTAGCCATTACATCTCATTCTGCCTTATCCCACTAGATATTTGACCTCATTCACAAAGTGCTTTATGATCTACTGATTGAAAGCATGGATTAAAACCCAGGTGGTGAGGTTATTAATATTATTATAGGCTCATCTGTTGCCAGATAATTCTTTCCTTGCATAGATACCTGTCAGGTGGGATCAATAAATTCCTTAAACTTCTTTTTTTGCACATAAAAAGTTAATTCAGATTGTGAGGTTTTTTTAGGCTATCATGAATGTTAGTGTTCCAGTCTGCAAAACAGGTGCAATATTTTGACAAACCCTCTGCTAGATGTTTTTAATAATTCCTTCACAACTGGTGTTCTTAAAAAAAAAAATCTCAAGCAATTGGATACTCGATCTGCAAGAGTGAAGTCTGTGACCAGATTCCAAGCACTGTGACATTACAAAATGAGCCAGGGGAGTATTTCTCTTTGAGACGTGTGCATGCCTCACAGTGATGTTAATGGGAACTAAATACCTGCATACAAGGGCAAAACAGTCACTTGGATTTTTTTAATTGGTTTTCCTTGCGCACTTGAGATATTAGTTCTTGCTGTCAAGTGCGAGTCAGGGGAGAGGATGAAGTGTGTCGCTGCCTTGCTTGTCACACCTGGCTGTCGTGCGGCCAGACAGCTGATGGACGTCAGGCAGACAGATTGAACGTGGTTCGCTTCTGGCCAGGAAGAATAAGAAAACTCTCCAACTTCCACATTTGTACAATCTCCTTGTGAAATGGCAGGTGTCAGCTCTGAGCACAGGCAGGTACACGAGGAACAAAACTTGGCTGATGGCTGTTCAGTGCGGCAGGCATGTGAAGCAGGTTTCCGTATTGAAGCAGGAAGAATGCAGGTGGAAACAAGGTTAAACATGTATTCGCACTGAGGGCAGTTCATACTCTACCTGGGTTGTCTGGGATGGCGGTGGGTGTGAGTAAAACTAAGGGGAGCTGGGTTTCTGCCCCCTGGCGAGCTCCAGTCTGCAGTGGCAATGCCCTGCCTGTCTCTGCTGAGCAATTGCTTCCACCACAGCCAAATGAAAACTGGGAAATTTGGGCAAGGCATGGATTAGTAATGCAGGAACATATTGTTTCCTGGATGATCCATGAAGCTCGGGTGTATTTGGGAAAACAGATGGATTCACGAGCTTCGCAAAAATGTCACTGACTTCTCATGATTCAGAAAGAAGAAACCAATTGCTCGGCACCCCCCAGTGCTGCCAGCCCTGTGGCACAGGTTGGACCTGCCAAAAGCTCCCTTGCTGGCTCATGGGAAATCAGGCCATTTCAAAATCTCCCTGTTGGCTTGAATCAGAAACTTAATTTCCTGTGAAATAGAATTTAAGGAACATTAATTTTAAAGCCACTAAAGCTCTTATTTCAGCTATATCATTTTGATTATTTACATAAAATATGAACACAAATGAGTTCATTCAAAATTCAAATTACTTCTATTTCCAAAACCTGCCAACTAAGGTTAGAAATGGTGAATATCACGCCTACTTTGTTGAAAAGAGTTGTTTCTCATTTTTTGTGTGTGTGTTAAGCAACACATTCTTGTTGAATATTTTGATTCAGTCAGAGTTTCCAAAGGAAAAATTTCTCTTAAAATTTCTAGATGGCTTTACTAAGGAATATTAAAAAAAAAAGACTTATTGGAGGTGGGGAGAAGAAATAAGATGTGCCTGTGAAGACTAAACTACAGTAAACAAAAAACCACCTCAGTTATTGCAGATGTTTGAGAGCCTTTTGGGCAGTAACCGAGATGAACACATTCTGTACAGGTGAATCACCAGTGTGCCTGGCAGCTGAACTGGCAGAGGGTGAGTTTTCTCAGGGAAAACACGGAAAAGGTTGCTGTAAGACTGAACTTAAAATAAAACAACCAAACAAAACAATATTTCTGTAATTATGCTGGAAAGCAGGAGGTGGTTAAGTCTGGGCTCAGTAAGGACAGAGCCTTCCAGCACAGACCAGCAGGTCAGGGGCAGACTCGTGTTTCTCACTAAGCCACATGGATGGATATTCCCACAGGCATCCCCTGGCACAGAAGGGGTGTTGGTAATCTGGGTCCACTGTTCAGAAAACACATTTTGAATGGAAAGTGCTTTGTTTTCCTGAGCGATCAAACTAAAAGGCTTCCTGAAAAATGTAATAATTTTATTAAATGTAAATGATAAATGAGCATTTAGATCTCATCATTCTCCTGGATCTTCTTGCTGGAACACCAAAATCCTTTGTTTTCCTGTTCAATGTAAATTCAATAAAGGTCATTAGATCAGGTAGTTCGATATCTTTATTATTACAGGCAATTTAATTTCCTTCCATGTCCTTTGCAGAATCCAATAAATTGATTGGATTGATTTAATTGGCTGGAGCATTTCTCCTATGAAGACAGACTGAGAGATTTGGGGTTGCTCAGCCTGAAGAAGGCTCCGGGGAGACCTGATTGCCACCTTCCAGTACCTACAGGGGGCTACAAGAAAGCTGGAGAGGGTCTTTTTATGAAGGCATGTCACAATAGGACATGGGTTGATGGCTTTAAACTGAAAGAGGGTATATTTAGAGTCGATATAAGGAAGAAATTCTTCACTGTGAGGGTGGTGAGGCACTGGAACAGGCTGCCCAGAGGCACTGTGGATGCCCCATCCTTGGAAGTGTTCAAGGCCAGATTGGACGGGGCTCTGAGCAACCTGGTCTGGTGGAAGGCATCCCATGGCAGGGGGGAACTAGATGACTTTTTAGGTCCCTTCCAACCCCAACCATTCTATTATATATATATATATATATATATATATATATATATATATATATATATCTAAGGCTTGTTTTCCCAAAAAGCATCTAGCCTTGTTTTGAAAACATGAAGAGATGGAGAATTGTCCCTTTCTACAGATTTTCATGATGTAAAGCACTCACCTTGTGTCTGGTTTAGGACTTGCCACACTTCTTCTAGCCACTTGTTCTGCTTGCCCTTTCCTCAGCGGGGACCTGGTATTTTTTTCCCCATCAAAATACTTATGCCTTGCAATGTCATTTCTCAGTCTCTTTTTTGTTAAACTACACACTCTGGTCTTATAAATTCCTTATAGTAAGAAACTTTTTGGCCCATCCTTGAAACAACCTTGCAGGTTTTCTCCTTGTTCTCCAGTTTTTAAAGATTTTGGAATGTGGGCATACCAGAGGCTGAATCTCATAAGTGTCACCTGTGAAATTCCTAGAGGTAATGTTGTGTCTTTTTTCCCCTGCTTGCTGTTCTGCTGTTTACTTAATAGTTACGGGCTTGTAATCTGTGATTGTGTTCAGAGGCGCTTGCTGCGTTTTGTACCTGCTCTGAGTCTCAGTCATCTTCAGGACTGTGGATTCCTAGGACCGTCTTTAGGGATGACCTGTTAAGCTTGTTCCCAGATGTAGAACGTTGCTTTGGAAATGCTGCAGTGCTTTTTCTTGTAATAAACCCAGCTTCTCACAAATGATTCAGGTCTTTACAGCCTAACTGCTGTTTTCTGCTTATTACTTAGAATGAAGCCTTTGATCATCTGCACATTTTACAAGTAGTGACTTTATATAAATTTCTCCTTTGTGGCTTGCTTTTTTTTTTATTCTCACTCCTACTTTGTCTGTTTTCTACTTTGTTGCTTTTCTAGTACAAGTATTTGTGTCTTCACGTGGTAAATAGGTTAAAATTATTGATCCTTCTGAAAAGCTGCATAAGCTGTTCTGGGCTTTGAGGGAAAGGTATTAGCTAGACTATTTTTAACCCAGATCTGTTTTCTGATTGAATTTATTGTGTGGGCATCCACCGGGGGTCGAGGCACAGCCTGTAAGTCGTACAGAGGTGGTGATGAGCAGCCCTTCAGGATGGAGCCCCTTCCCCAAAGTGGGGCTGCAGATAGAAGAGGTTCTGCTGCCGAATGCCCTTTCCCTCACCAGCAGCACTGCAGGCAGCGACTCCCCTGTGGATATGACTTTTAAGATCCCTGCAGCAATTCCTAATTCGTTACTCGTGTGCTTTATTGATATAGAAAAGTGATTACTTTTTAATGAGCACATTGTGTGTTACTAATTCAGGTGCCTTAGGACATCTAAGTGTATGAAGCTGTGGTTGCTTTATCAAACAAACTCGTAATCTCATTAACAAAGTAACAGCTATTTTGCATAAACCATGGTAAATAGCTTATTTGTATTCTAATTCTCTATCTGTTTGAACAGTCTTTGCATTCTTATCGCCTTGCATTTATTTTTCTATACCTATAACTAGGCCTGACTAGTTGAGCTTTGGTGTGAATACAATGGGTTTCTAGTCCCGTGGATATTATGCTTAAGATTTAAGAGAAATTAGCATCAGTGAAATAAAATGCTGGTTGGCCAGCTTCTAGCCCTCTTCAATACTGCTTCATTTTCGAAGTGTTTCTGCCCAGTAAAAGTTATTTAAATTTTTGTTTTGTTGTTAATCACCTGTACAGGTGAGTATTAATATACCTGTGCAGAAGCATCTGTTGGTGGTACCAGTGGATGAGCCTTCTTTCTGAGTACAAACAAAAATATTTATTGAGCAGTAACACTTCTTACACAATATTATTTAAACCATCTACATATGGGCTGCTAGGAAGAGATCTCTTGCTTCCAGTATGATTTTAAAAGAATGACCAAAAAATCCAATTGTTCCTCGTCCTTTAACCACAGCTTTTTCTATGGTGAAAGGAACTGATAGTGTCCATATTCTGTATTCATGGCTTTATATGTGCTGCTTACAATTCTATGTTTTTTTTCCCCTTTCCCAATAAAACGAGTTAATGGAATTACAGTGTTCAACCTCCCTAATAACTCTTAGCCAACTTCAAACACAGGTAAGAGAAAACTCAAAGCAAGATACTTAGCAGAACTGCAGTCAGAGCCCAAATGGAGGGGCAGGAGAGCAGAGTTCAGGTCCCATGTGTTCGGTCACCAACCTTGGCCCCGGTGCCCGCCAGCCACACCACCCCAGCACATGTAGCCACTCGCCCCATAAGGGCACCACAAGGGATGTGTGTCCAAGAGTGAAGCTGTTACAGTGGCGAGGGGTCCAGCAGAAAAGGGTACAAGCTCATAGAGAACAAGGCTCAGCTACTTGTGGGGGATGAATATTTCTAGCCATTTCCCATTTAACCAACAGGGAGTTCTATTCAGAGTTATGCTTGCCCTTAGCTGGACATATGACCTTATGGAGAGCCAGTAAATGTTTCTTTAAGAGTTCTTATTTGGATTTCTGTTAAACAGAAATTTATTATGAAATTATGTTGGATGTTTTATTAAATTAATAAATGTTCTTTTCCATTAAGTAATTTTGCTAAAAAATTTGGAAAGAGGCTAATTTCTATTACCCATTCCAGTGTGTGTGCATAGTTTCTTGTTAGAGTTGCCCACTCTTCACCTGTGTCTAATAAGACCAGTTTCCAGTGACTGCTCTGTAAACAGCTGCTCTCCACTGGTCCCAGTGCACGGGTTGTTTCACCTTTACCTGGCATAACCCAGTCCTGCAGGGTCCTTCCCTACAGGAAGAAGAGCATAGGTTTGTTAGAAGAGCATAGGTCTTTAGAAACCATCTGATGAACGCTCTCTGCGTGAGACTTCAAGCAGCAGTGTATGAAATGGAAAGGTATCTTTATCTTTTTAAATCAACACTGCAAAACAAACCCTGTCTCTTTCCATCTCATCTCTTGGATGGCTCACAGCTGCCTCCTGGTGTGCTTGTCTCCTTGATTAGTAAAGTGGAAATCAATGTAGCATTTAGATAGTGTAGATAAGTGAGTGGTGAAAAATGATGCTGCTCTGATATCCCAGAAAAGCAGAGCAAGGTTGCACTGGGAATAGTTGTGTGGTGGTAGCACAGTGCTGACTTTCTGTCTTACCTGTGACATACAGTCCCAGCTGTGATGGCAGTTTGCTGTATTAGTGTTTGCTCGCTGACAGGTCATTTTTCACCTAGCAGCAAACAAAGCAACAAGATGTGCTTTGAGAAACTGGGGCAGACTTGATGTTCATCTGGTGCCTCAATTTGTAACTGATCCTCAAACTGCTGTGTAAAGGTCCACAGAGTGATCAGAGCAATAGTAAAAACTAAGCTGACTTTTTTTTTAGCTGGCCTAATTTCAAATGTATGATGCCGTTTACTGCCTCTTGGTTAGCTAATACTTCTTGACATTACTTTGCAACATCACTGCCACTCTTGTATTGCTACCCTACTGTACCTCAGACAGTTTTGGGTCACCGTGTAGCTGTAGTGCAACGCAGCTCTTCACGCTTCACCGCAGTAATTGAGGATGGAGTGCAGGCTACAGGGCCAAGATGTACAGCTGTGCCCTGCTCATTCAAGAGGCTGAACTGGATGTGCCCTGGCCAGGAAGGTGTGATATGATGCCAGCACCCCTCCCTGGGAAGCCTCATCCCAACCTGAGTTAACCCAGCCTGGGGCTGAGCTGGTGTGGTGACATCTGAGTGGGGCAGCCACAGCAGGGATGGTGAGGAAGGCTGCCTGGCACCACAGGTTTCTCTTACCTCTGTGCATAAGCTGTGCTGGCTGACACGACTGCAAAAGCCACATTATGATCAGCGGCTAAATGTGCACAGGTACGTGGCTGTATTAGGCTTGAGACATAGCTATGCAAATTAAAGAAAGTGGCGTCTTCCAAATCAAAGTGCTTTTTAAGACATGTTACCTATTTGTGCTTGCTTGTGTCCCGTAAAAATGACTTGAGCCATGATGCCTTAGTTGCTTTTCAGGATATTTAAGGATTTTGCAGTATCTCAGTTTCAAGGTCCTTATTGGACACACTTGAAAAAATCCCAGGTTTTCATAGAGCTGACAGAGCTGTAAAAGACTCCGATCCACATGGAAAGGGGCCATGTTGCTTTCGCTAGTAACCTACATAATTTAAAGTTATTCACTAAAGATGTGACAGACATTTCCCTGTGAGATTCCCTCATAGCAAGGCAAATCATGATCCCCTGACTGCTCCCTGGAGAAAGAGGGCTCCTGTGTGCAGCCAACACCAGGAAGAGGAGCTGCTGGTTAAATAGGGGTGGTTTCATCAGAAACTTATTGGGCTAAAGCCTAATGTAGCCTTGGGTGAAAATAACTTACAGTGAAATGAACAGTATGGTAAGTTAGTAAGTAATGCCGGAGAGGTGCGTGTGTGCGCACAGCTACCTCCTTTGTCACACTGAAAGGAAATAACATCTCTGTGTGAGAGAAATTTTCAGTTGTCTGCTACTACTTGCAAGAGTTATGGTTAGTTTAACGCATTTAGTCAGTTATGCAGTACTCAGTTAATGTGACATGAAATAAAATGGCATGAGCACATATCATTTTCTGTTATGCATTCCTGAGAAATGCTAATTAATTTGTCATTCCACTTTCCATGCTGTACATTTACACAGTAATGAGTTGTAGCCATCTGCTGACATGAAATGATTTTTTTTCTCTCCCCAGAAAGGAGAAAGGCAGACAGCCCTTCATGTTTTTCCTTATACTGTAACATATCCAGAAAACCTTATGCTTAACCCTGACACTGGCATCAACAAATGCTAATTTACACATGCAACTATGTAAGACCAAGGAAAGAGTTTTTAACCCTGCATTGCTCGATGATTTAAAATAGTTACTGTGAATGTTTTGCCTCGAGGAACTTCATGTAGTGTTTTAAGAAAGCAATATCTAGATTTTTTCCTGAATGGGAAATGCACTGTAAGGTCTTTTACTCATTAGAGTGATAAGGTAAATACGTTCCATCCTCATCATATGACTGTGCAACAGGCAGCAGTTTCTCTAGCATGGGTGTTAAAACACATAGACCTGTGGCAGTAGGATAAAGGATTTGCAAGCTGATAAAATAGAAAGAAGGGGAAATAATAGAGACAGATGTTTCCTGTCTGGAAAAGGTGCAGCTGCTTTGAGGATCTCTTGCCCCAATTTGCTACCTTTTCAGATTGTAAGCCCAATTTATATGGAAAATGCTGATAGGCCCTCTACGTCCTGATTGATGTAATAGCAAATGTATCTGTAGTGGAGGCAAGACTATTTATCTGATTTGTACAGGTGCTTCAAGACATTAATTAGTTGATCCCAAAGGGTGAGAGTGAGGGGAAATGAGATCTCCTTTGCTTTAAATCACAAGAAAATGCTCAATGACTCAGGACGAGGGGATGATGAGGACATAGTTTTCTTAGCTCATTGAATCTCATAAATGTTCATAAAAGCTCATAAATGCTCTTTCCCCCTCTCATTTTAATGTTAATTTTAAGCTAGAACTAAGCAATGGCCTAATGGTGATGTGAAGATTCATTTGTGATAAAATGCTGAGGCAGTTTGGGTTGACCAGAAACTCAACCTATAGGGCTTCAGAACGTATAATAAAAACCTCTTGAATTGCTATTGGCTTTGGCAAATTGACATTTTCCATTAAATAATGTTTTAACTAAAAATCTGCAGTTCACCCCTATTTTGGTCTTCCTTCGTTCCCTTCATGACTTCCTACTGTTGCCAAGCCAGATGCTTAGAGCCACTGACTTGGAGGTCAAGCAGAAACTGGGAAAACTGTTCTTATGATCTTTGTTTGGCCACTTCAGATGTTTGTAAGAGAATATGTCCCTTTGCAGAAACCATGCTGGCTCTTCCAAATCAGGTTCTATTTATCCAGGGATTGAGTAGTCCTATCCTTTTATTACTTTGTTAGTGTTTCTACTTATTTGCCTAATACAGACATCAACTCTACCAGTTCTTTTACCTAGGACTTCCCAAGGTCTCTCTTGAACTCGGTGTCTTTTTTGTGCCATCAAGCCCTGAGATACCACGGCAGTTTTAAAGAGTTACCCAACACTGCTGGTATGTGAGATATTTAATCCTTTATTTTTCTTAGAACCTCTTAGGGAATGGAGGGGATATGTTAGTGTTTATTTTTGCAGTTTGTTCATTAACTTCTTCATAGAAGAATCACAGAATAGTTGGGCATGGAAGGGACCTCTGGAGTTCCTCTAGTCCAACTCACAGCTGCTTAAAATTTTAGATAACAGCTGCCCTTTTATTCTCCATTAAGGAGTTTGCATTGGAATTTCCACAGTTTCTTACGGAGTGGATACTCACAAAAATAATTCATTTAGCTTCCCAGCTGTGGCTTGGCCAGGGGCTACCCTCATGGTGATGTCTGATCTTTATTCAAAAAGTACCTTAAGTATTTTGACTCCTCAGAGGAATAGAAGTCACAAATGTCAAGAAGATCAAACAAAAAGGATGGACGGGAAGAGCTGCGGATATGTTTAATGTACTAAATGCACTGAGGCCTGACAGTCTGCTATCAATGAAGCTTTAGTTCATATGAACTGAAGAGGGTATGAAAGCATAGTAGCACTCTGGCTACTTGGTGGGTATGTGCCCCCAGGCAGATTTTTACCTGCCCTGTCTGTTTGTGGTGGTTAATCTCCCTCCTGGTGAGCATATGCTTGGGTCATAATCAGAGAGCAGCCCAGTCTAACTGGTGATATATTCTTGTGTTTGTGTGCATGCATGCATGGATCTGAAGATTATGATTCATCAGTTCTGAGTGTCTGGGCAGTTTTATTGTTTACAACAAAAGAAACAACATGGCAACTGCAGAGCTACAATCATCTATAATTATTATTGCAGCATGTGTCTTTTCTGGTAGATTGAAAGGCTAGAAAGAAATTTTTAAGTTTTCTGATACATTTTCTTCCCCTATCACCTATACAGATCTCTCTCCCACACACTGTTTCTTCCATTCCCGGTGGTTTTATCTTGGTAGCATTATCAGATTTCACTTATAGTTAGTTGTGTGACAGCAACCTGCTGATTTTTCAATGGCTTCCAGCAGCATTTATTATCTAGCACTCTTCTTCAATCAGTGGATCGCAGAAGCACAGTGCACTTGGGTATACTCGGATAATGGGTCACAATCAGTGACATTACAGAGATGTGTTCTTCTATCTTTTTGTAGTGCTTATTTGTGCATTTGGCAGAGAGTCATAATACTAACGTTTGAAGTTGTAATAGGGCTTTCTATCTAAAGGGTCCCCAAGCACTGTGCAAAGCCCCAAGAGATTCACTCTCTTAGATGTGCTGGGGACTTCAGTGCCTCCTGGGAATGACAGGATTAGCAATTCCTATTTTACAGCCACAAAATGAAGATTTTACCTTCCCTTAACAAATTCATAGTAAGAAAGCAGATTCTGTATCTTCTAAGCATTTCCTGAGGTTCCCTTGGTGGAGGATGTGGGGGACACCCGCAGCTGGCGGATTTCCCTGGAGCTGGTTGGAGGCAGAGATGAATCTCATTTAACCAAAGAGGCGTAGTAACTCGGTGTATTTGATCATACACGAAGAACTAAGAAACACCTCCCCTGTCACAAATCGATGTGGAAAAGGTGGGTTGGCATGTTAATAGAAGATAACAGGGGCTTCCTCTGAGCTTTGAACACAAGTGAAGGCGGTGGCTGTGGTTTGATGGGCCTGTCTGAGGAAGAAACAAAAGCAGAAGACAATCAAGGGAGATGGAGTAGAAGAAGATTCAGTTGCTCAGGCCTGAGAGAAATTCTGTTAATGGCAGTGTTGGCTGTTGAAAAGTTGGAAAAGCACTGAAATGTCCTCCTCTTGTTTGATAACTAAACAGTCATGATTCTTGGAAATAAATAGACACTTCTTTCCTTAATTCAGTTCTCTAAGCAACAGTGTGCATTGGATGTGTTCACTACCAGCTGAAGACCAGAGGGGACAAAAGAATGGCTAATTCTCTGCTTGCTGGAAGTAGGAAAATCAGGTTTGAACACCAGTAGCCAAAATTACAAGGAGTTAATTGTGAAAGCAAATCTTAAATGCCCACCTTGCTGCTCTAGACATGATTTGACATTATCGGGAGAAGTACTGTTAAAAAGAATGCGGATGGACTACTCTATTTTAGATATTAGCAGTATTCCAGCATAATTTAAGGAAATTTGCCTCAATACCGAGTCTTCTGTCACTGTTGACAGTGTTTAATGAAACCAAGTTAGCATTATCAGGCTAAAAATAGACTTAACTGAAGTAATTTGCTGTACCTTTAAAAAAAGTTCACAGTCTATTAAGCTTTCAGGCTAGAAGTGTACCTTATAGGAAAATCCTACTCAGAAAAGTTAGGCTCATTCAAACACTCTTAAAAGGTGATACTGTTACCTTGTTGCTGGCTTGTCATCTTGGTGAATATGAAATGCCCTTTTCTATTTATAAATTCATCGTTTGTGCTGAAATGAAGAGGAAGGGTTCCTTCCCCTATTGCATTGACCATTTTATGCAGGTAACTCCTGAAGGAGGCTGAAACAGACACTCAGTTTCTCTGGTAACCATTTGGAGTTGTGCTCTTTTTACTTGGTGAATTATTATTTTTCTCTGCCTAAAAACATTTTTTCCTTTGACTCCCCACCCCAGGCCTTTTGGCCTTTGCCACTCACTGTCGCTGTGCTTTGATGATCATTTAGGTATAATCCCTGGACAGCTGTAATTCTCACGCTAAGTACTGTTGCTAGTGTTTGAGAGTTATATTAAGAAATCAAAGAAACAGCAATGGAAAAGTTTTCAGGAAGCTATCTAACCAATAAACCTCCTCTAAGACAGGGTCAGAAGCACCTGGTTTTCTTGAACATGTCAAAATAACCTATCATTAAAACCCTCTGAGACCAACATTCCAGTAACCTCCTGAGTTATTGCCTTCCTGAGGTACCATGTCATGAGTGGTATGCTGAGGCTTCCCTACTATCTAGCCTGTCTGTTCTGCAGATTAAGTGAATTATTGTTCTATCTACCTTTCAACAACAGTTGGTAGCCATCCTTTTTTTGACACACTCCATAACTTTGCAATCTACTTTACGCATCCTTTCATTCCAGTTGTAGAAAAAAAAAAAAAAAAAGTTTTATCTTTTTAAAACTATTTATATACCTCATTTTGGACAACTTTATAATGGTGACTATTCTTCTGTGAATTATGCCCAGCCTTTCTTTGCCTTACTGAGAATAAGCTGCTCAAACTCTAACTGGAGGCCTCAAGTATTCTCAAGAGTATAATAATTTTATCTGTCTTACAATGTTTTTTGTTCATATAGGCCTCAGCCTGGCCAGAACTGTTCATTTAGGTGTGCCTACCACATCTGGCAAGTTGGTGGCCTTCAAAACAAGACTGGTAGTAGAAAACTGGCTAAGAAGGAGAACATTTAGGTTGATCCCACAAGGGGGATCAAGAGGAACCCTGCAAGAGGGAAGTGATCTGAATACTAAGGAATTGCTAGAGGGACTTAAACTGTCTGGGAAATCATGAAGCAACAAAAGAGGGTGGCTCTGTCTTCAGAAAAGGTGATCTTGAAGGCTTCAGAAAGAGGATATGTCTTTGTAACTGGGATCATCCCATGCAAAGTGAAAGAAAGACAGCATCTTCAATAAAAGGTCAAATAAGAGACAGCCTAAGGAATTGGTGGGAGCCTTACACAAAGCCAGACTTGTATAAATTCCTGGGAAGAGTCTTGTGGGGATTGGTAGGTTTCTCTGCAAACCTTGAAGAAGAACCTCCCACTGAAAGGTTCACATGGAGAGGAACAATTGGAGAATTGTTGTCTGGGGGAGAATTCAGAGAATTGAGCCCAATTTTTTTTTTTGGCAACAGTATCTCTCCCTTTCCCTTGCAGATTTTGAGCAACAAAAACCCCCCGATACTGGAACATCGCTTGGCTGTTCTGCATTTTGTTTGTGTGCCTTTGAGTTTTGCTTCTTGTATAGTCCTTTGAGTTTTATCATATTCAGACTATTCCTCCCATTTTTCAAATTCATTTTAAATGCTAATCTTCTCATTTCGGCATGACCTATATGCTAACCCATCACCCAGGTCACTGATAAAAATATGAAATAACTCGGTCTTGGGACAGACTGTGACCTGACTTGAATGACCTTCTCATTTGAAGCAGATAGGCTGACATGTTGATGTGTATTTACCTTACAGGCTTTCTTTCAAGCTCTTTTCTGAGAACAGAAACGGGACTGTATCAAAGACTTACTAACATCAAGACGTGCTGCATCAGTAGTTTCTTCCTCTACATGAGACTAGTCATGTTTTCAGAGAAAGAGATTAAAAGATTTCTTACAGCTTGTTCCTGACAAATACAGTGTTGCTGAGGAAGGACCTGCCTTCAGGGTTGGAAACTCTGCAATGGCATCAGTCAAAACGGTGGAGCATCAGTTTTCTTGGTAAAATGTTAGTAGCATTTTTCCATTTGTATCTTTGGACATATGTGGTTTTGACACATTTTTGGACATATGTGTTTTCAGACAAATTTCTACTCAAATATGTATGCTGATTGAACTCCAACCATTTTCTGAATATGTTAGCTACCCCAGTGACATTAATGGGGGATTTTCTATTGTCTTAATTGGTGAGGACCCTGACTGCAGCCACAAACAGCTGAAAGCATGTTTCCATGACAGCAGGAAATAATTTGCTCAGCAAGTATTATATATTGGCATTTGCAGATGACAATCTCTGAATCCTGCAGCTCAAGCCTATTTTAGCCTATATTGATTCACTTAACAGTTATTTTATTTTACAGTAACTGAGGTGGCTATAAAGCTATTTTGTTTTTGATATTAAGCTGTGTAAGTAATACAAATGAGCCTGGATCATAGAATGTCCTGAATTGGAAGGGACCCACAAGGATCATGGAGTCCAACTCCTGTCCCTGCACGTGAACACCCCACAGTTCACACCATGTGTCTGAGGGCATTGTCCAGTCTCTTCTTGAACACTGTCAGGCTTGGGGGTGTGACACCTCCCTGGGGAGCCTGTGCCAGTGATATTCAAGCAATACAAACAAATAAGCAAGAAATTAAAGCATCTCTTCATGCCTTTACTGTTTTCCATTAGCACTTACACACAACAGTACTCACTGTCCAGTTCACTTGGCAAGATGTTATGTGAAAGTTCATGCAGCTTCTAAATAATTTCCCAATATGCTTTCGTTCTCATTTTTTTCCATTCACTACTTTCTTTTTTTTTTTTTTTTTAATTTATTTAATAATTTTGTTTCACTTTCCTTCTGCTATGTTCTCATCCTCTTGTTTCTCAGTTAAATAGTTTGGCTGTGGTCCATTCCCAGTCTGGCACTGTGGAAAGAAGGAATTAATAGGAGCTGGAGGAATGGCTTGCTTGGTGGTGAGGTACAGGGTTTTATAGTACACCCCGTGGAGGATGGAAAAGCCCCAGTGCCCTCTTATATGCTGCTAGGGTGAGCAGCCTGCTTTCAAGGAGGTGGTGTCTGCCTGGTGCAACTTCTTCTGCCTGTTCCTGGTGGAGGAGCTGGCTCCTGGCAGGGACTTTGTCATTGCTGGTGGGCACAGGAGCCGGCTGGGCAGGGCTCTGTGTTGGAAGAGTGAGTCAGTGGACTGGAAGGATCTGATACGGATTGTTTTACACTACAAATCAATTGTATTTCTGCCCGATCTCATTCTGACATAAAATACAAAACCCACAGTGTGTTTGTGTGCTTTGAAGGGCAACAATGTGTATTTTCAATATAAGTCTAAAGGACAAAGCTTGGGTAGCCCATGAGCTTTTCTATGCAAGGCTGAAATGCAGGTATTTTCCAGAGCAAGCCTATATGCTTGCCAAATAGCACACTGCTGCTTAGACTAGCTTTCATATTACTAGGTTTCTCCTTTCCCAATGGGCTGTGCTACTATTATGTCTTCCTGCATAATATTTACCCTTTGTCTGTAATCACATCTGTTAAAAGGGACGTTACCCAGCCAACAATACTTTTGATGGCATATGGTGCTCTTTAATTAAATGTAAGTATTCACGAAAGCATAGAGTGTGCTCTAGTTTTTAGGCTCCCAGCTATCCCCCATGCCCCCCTTTATTCAGTTAAATCCATCATCAGAAAGTTGGAAGGCTTTTTTTTTTTTTTTTTAATGTACTAGGGATAAAAAATGGAACCTGAAAGTGTAATAATGAAACTACATGGTGCAGCTTGCAAAGCTCAGTGAATTTGAATGTTGGAGTGGAAACCGACCTTCCCTTGTAAATTAAAAACACCCTGAACAATTAGGTACTTTCATATAGACAGATGGTCGCCTGCTACTAAAAACCAAGTATGAGACAGTTGTGAGCTGAATCATGACCATGATATCCAACATCTGGTAAAACTGTGAGCAGTAATGTAGTCATTTTTTTATCATTTCATTTTCTTTATTGGGTTGTTTTCTGTGCATGAAGTGATTCCCTTCTCAATTTTTGTTTTCATTTTTTCTTGAAATACCTGCTGTGGAAAATGAACTGGTTTAGTTTTGCTGTGTAGTATGACAAAGAGAAGTATTACCAAAATATAGCAAAGCTTTACTGTTCAAAATCTTCATAGGTGGGGTCATGCTGCTTTTTTACACCAACAGCTATAACACAACATGAAATGTTAGTTGAAAACATTTTGCGGTGTTATACTAATCTACTGCCCATTATGGAGTATAAATACATTGTTCTGGAAGCTTTAAATAGAGCTAAATAGAAAAACCTGCCTCAGAGACTGTATAACCCAAGTACACAGCAAGACAACCAACATGTATAGACAAGGAAACAGAAGACTACAGTGGTCAAAGTAATAAGCAACAGATTTTCACAGTAACCATGGCTTTTGGTGGTTGTCACAGCAGAAAAAGTTTTAAGAATCTGAATGCAGTTACTGAGGCAATTTATAAGGCACTACCTTCTGGTTCACTTTCCATATATAAAATTGTGGTAACTTGAAATTCCATGGGTATGTGGTTCAACCAGGCACCATGAGCCTATCAGTCTCTTGGTATGGTTCAGAAAAACAGGTCAATGAGGTGGGACGGAATATGGGACACCTGGAAGAGAAAAGAAGTACCTGAGTCTGGATGCTCCGTAGGAAGAAGCAGCATGGGCAGACTGCAAGATGAGACAACAAATCAATGGTCTGGAAAAGCATTTTTTGGAAGTATGCTCTGGATGGGTGAGAGCAGACTGGGGAGAGGGCACAGTTACGCCTGTGTGAGCCAGAAAGGAGGATGTTGCACAAGCAGCTGCATGGAGATGGAAACCTCACACTCCAGTCCTGCACACACACTCACAACTGCCTTGTTAGGTTTCCATGACTTAAAGTGCAGACTTCAGCTGTCACAATAATTTTGCATGGATTAAACCACTGTCACTGCAGAGACCATTAAGGCCAAGATGAGCTCGCAGTGTTAGGTTTACATTTTACTGTTAAGTCATACACAAGTTGAGATTTTATAGTAGCATATTTTAGACTTTACCCTCAATTCGAAGAGGTTCATGAAGAAAATTTCTTGAAAAATCTAAATTATGTGCAATTTCTAAATTGTTCTGCAAAACAAATGGCAAAGTTTACTCTAGCTTTCTGTGTTACAGACTCAGTTTTTCCCAGAAGGTACAAAGTACTCTGGATGAAGTCTGGTGACCAGATGGGGTTTGTGTCCCCTTGGGAGTAAGAGGGGTTAATTCCTAATTGCACTTGTCCCGTGAAAATTTGCCAACTACGATGCTGTGTGGTAGGAAATAACATAGCACTCCCTCTCTGCTGCTCATTGAAGCTGCCCAGTCTTTGGAAATGAAAACCTGAAAATGAGAGGAAACTTGATGTTAAATAGAACTTCTATTTAAATTATTTTCTTGTTTTTATTTGGGTAATTTTGTCAGCTCCCACATGATGTGCATATTGCTTTCAACCACCAACAGAGCTTTCCATTGCCATGTAAAAAAGCTGGCAATAAATTATAGGTCTCTGGCAACATACATACGTTTTTTCTTTATTCCAGTGACATCAACCTACTTCATTACCTCTAAGTGGAAAATTCACCACAGTTAATACAGAAATTCAACTTGGTGCAAGTAACTGGTAATGAGCTGGGTTTTTATTTTTTTTTTATTGTGGTGGGGTTTTTTTTGGTTTTGTGTTTGTTGTTGGTTTGGTTTAGATTGGGGGGTCAGGGCTTTTTTCTGATTATTTTGGGGTTTTTAAGGTCTTGGCTTCAAAATGAACATGTCTCTGAAGATCTGCATTGACTTCATTTTTCTAGCTGTGCATTTTTGAATGGATACATATTCTGTCTCAGATTATTGACCTGGATACAGTATAAAACAGGTGTTAGGAGCTGAAATTCATGCTTTACTTCATGGTAATCCTACGCCAAATCTTGAATACATGGATTGAAACAGCAACTACTCCCATCATTGCAACATCAGTCTTAAAGGACTTAATATCAATCTCTCCTCTAATGAGTATTGTAACATCTGTCAAATCAAGAGGCAGTGTGAAAACTTGCTGTTAAGATCAATTTAGCTTAAACTGATAGTTCCTTTGCATTGGTTTCCAAAGCACTTGAAATCTTTAGAACTAAATAGTTTCAGTAAACCTTGGTAGTGAATCATTGAGTGAAGGAAATTCAGTACAGACGTCTTCTAATCGTTGTTCTCAGCGGTCAGGCATTCAGGCTAGTCACTGGACTTCTCTAAATGTTTGTCATCCACCACTTTTATTTACATATGAGCTTGCATGTATGAAATGATCAGGTTAATGGAAAAGATACTATACAATCTATTACCATTTTCCTTAGCATATTTGGTGTTTCCTTTTCAAAACATCAGTGCTTAAAATTGTCAATGATTTATTTCCACCAAAGCTTTATAATTAAATACATCTTTCTAAAGTCTCTACTGAATGGCTTAATTACGTAAGTTTTGTCAATTAAAAGTATTTTGTAAACAAACTTGGGAAGGAAAAGAAGGAAATTCCCAAGGGAGGGAATGGGTTTGCAATATCGAGCATTACTAACTAATTATATTTTTAATGTTCAAGCAATGTCTTGGGGTCCAACAGAATTAAGGAATTCTCCATATTAAGCTGTTAACTGCTGTTCCTATTCTGGCTACATTAGGAACAGAGAGCAGAGACCAATATTCTAAGGAAAAGGAAGAATTGCTATCTCCATTTCACACACAGCGAGCTACTGGAGGGAAGCTAAATAACTGGCCAAAGGTCAGCTGGATGGACTTTGTTAGAGTCAGAAATAGAAGCACGATGGCTGAAGCACTTAGTCCCAAGACCAGCCCCACTCTCTTACATCTCTGATTGCAGTTAAGATGCTTGTTTATAACATGAAAAACCTCAGAAGGTTTGGTTCCGATAAGCATTAATTCTTCTGAGTGCTTATCTTAGCCTAACTCAAACTCTCTGACTCCTCTGAGCCTGCAAAATGGATGTCTTACAAGAACTTTTAAAAAATAAGTTTCTCTACTTTAAATTCCAGTTGGAAGCAAGCACTAAGAGGGATGAAAAGGAAAGATAACACGAAGAGAATAAATTAACTTGCAAATCCCAATATGATTTGATCTGGCTGGATTTGGTGACAGTCATTCTGGTTCATCTTTTTCACTCCCTCTTGCATTGGAAAAATCCCAAATTCATTTACTTTAATGTGTACTAGAATTAAAACAATCAGAAATAAGATATTTTACGTGGACTCTGTGACCAAAAAACTGCTGGCAAAGAACTCCATTCCCCATAATCACTGAAGTGACTGAAGTGCTTGTTTGTGAATTTGTTATAAAAACATTTAAAATTGTATGTTTATGACAATAGATATAGTAAATCTTGTGTAATGTTTAATAAGTGATGTTGTGTTTGGCAGTAGAAAAGACACAGCACTTTTGTTAGCAGCACAGATACTTAGTTCAGACTTATTTGGCTCTGGCTTCTGGAAAGACTTATATTGGATGTGCTTAGAGGTCCAGTGTAGGTATTTGCAATCTTTCTCTATGTTAAGTTGTAAGAGGCTGGTGCTACTGTTCAATGTTAATGTCACAGAGAACTTCCCGTTACACAGACCCTGTTTTCACTTGCTTAAACCTCACAAAACTGAAATGGTTTGGGCTGAAGATGTTAGTCTCAGATGGAATAGCATATGGAGAGAATAAAAGTTTTCAAGAAGTTTGGAGAGGGTCAGCTGGCAAGAGATGGACTTCAGAAGAACAAGTGGAAGAATCTCTTCCCACTTGAGCTGTCCTCTTCCACAGCTGGCATGAAACCTGAGGTTCCCAGTCTGCAGCTATTTGAGCCCTGACCTGGCTTAGTAACCATCCCTCTGAGAGGCTACACCTCTAGTCTCATCAGACTCTCCATTAGTTCAAGTAGCAGAAAGACTTCTGCATGCGGTAACCTGCCCATAGATGACCATTTGGAAGTTAGATTGCAGCTCCGCAATTCAGCTCATTTCCTGAAATTGGGAATGACATTTGGCTGCCCCACATGAATGCACAACTTGTACACAGAATATAAAAATTATGAAATCCAATGTGCAAGGATGAAGATGTACATGGAATTTTAATTAAACCCTGTGTGCCCATTATGACAGTCTTTAATCACTGCAATTCTGAGTCTTCCTTGGTAAAAACAGAGCAAAGGTACTTTCTGATCTCAGAATTTCACTTGAGACAAACATGTTGTGCTTGAGAGTTTGAAAACAAAAGCAATATACACAAATTGTTTTTTGAATATATGTTCATGTGCCAAGCCTATGCATACAATACCTCGACGCAAATTGCGTCATAGCCAAGCCTAAGGACATCTACATGATTTTTTTAAGGTTGTGGAAAAAATATTGAAAACATTTGACATAAAATGTTGTTTACTAGTAAATTAGACCATATAGCAGACTGGCCTAATTTCTGAACCAAACAGACTTTGGGGGAATTAGCTGGGATTCTAAGGTGGTTTCAAGGCTCCTGGCATCTTTTATTACTGTGAACCAGTTCAGGCATTCTTTCCACTTTAATAATTGTTTTACTCTGTCCAAGCATGTCATAAAATTATTCTCTTGTACTGCATATAGTATATAAATGCATCTTAATAGTTTAACTCATGAAACCATCAGACTTTGAAGCAGTATTTTTACAGATAGAAAAGTTTTTGTGTTTTTAAAAATATTTTTACTTTTAAGAAAGCTTTTGCAGAATATTTGATTATCAAACCAAGATTTAGTGATTACATTCACAAGGGTTCTTGCTGCTACTTTCTTATTAGAGCTGCAAATAATCCACAATTCACGCCATGCCAAGAATTTAATCCTCAATGCTTTTAATTTAGTGTTAGTTGTCTGCTTCTGTTTCATCACTACGTTCCCTCCCCCCAAAATCGTTTGTTATACTGTTCCTGTTAACCAAAAATGCTATCTTCTGTAATAAGACAGAGTTTAAGAAGTTCTCATCCCTGGAAAGTCAATACAGATAAAATAATTTCACCTTTTGGCTCCTGATTAAGTACATGGGAATCCAAAATAGTCCCATTTATTCAGATGGAGTAAATCTAGAATTATTAAAGAGCAATTCTGAGCAGAACATAAATCAATAATTTGAGCAGATCCAGATTATCTTTTTAGTTTTGACAACTTCCCAGTTCCGTGCGTGTATATTATGCATGGATATATAGAACTATGGTTGGGTGCTGACATCTACTCTGGTCCAACTTTAATATAAGCTGGTCTGATCCCAGTTGTAGCTTCAACCTCTTATTGCAAATTTGTATGTGCAATTTCGCTGTACCTATAAAATTCACTGAAATTTTAAGGAAAATTACCATTTTACTTATCTAAGGCAATGAATTGGCCAATGTGCCTCAGTGAAAAAAAGGTGTTGAGATTATTTGTCAAATGGCATGAAATATTTATCATAGTCATCACATACTGAAGGAAAAGCTGTTGCTGGGGGTCTTGGATACTTCCGTGTGATTAAATAGTGACTGCAGACGGTCTAAATGGTCTAAATGGTGACAAGAATTTGTTGTTAACTTAGATTTATGAATTCACTGTCAGAGAGCAACATCAGAGACTTTATGAAAAGGGAGGAGAAATTTGTGTAACCTCTGTAGAAAATATACTCTATGTTGTAATATTTTTGATGATTATAGTATTTTTGAAATTTTTGAAAAGACTAAAACGTTAGGCATCTCTGAGTTTCTGTGCTACTAACTCTCCCCATTCTCACCCTTGGCCTCCAAGGACTGGAGTTATGGCAACATAAGAAGAATGAGTGAGAGCCCCGATGAGATTTAATTAGGCTTTCTTCTTCAGAAGTTAGAGCAGCTGGAAGCTTTTAAATATTTCTTGAGCTTTGACATGAAACAGTTTGGATAACTGCAAGAACTGTTGGGGCTTCAAAGGATACATCTTCACATCACACACAGAAAAAGAATGCATATATTAGAGGAAGATCTTATGCCAGTTCAAGTTCATCTGGAAACTATTTTTTGTGCTACAGAGGCTGGTGCACCAGCAAATTTGCCCTGGTGCCAGGCAAATCCTTTAAGTGAGCTTTGGTTTCTCTGTTGTATGATGTGTGTGCTCGGGTTCTCCCCTACGTGTACCCACAAAGCAGTGGCAGAGAAAAACGACACTGCGCAGAAAAACTGGGACTCTGCTTTGCCTCTTGAAACCTTTTCGGTCTTTAACTACAGTCAAACCATGGGCTGTGTGACCCTTCCATCCAAGCCAAAGGCGATGACATCCCAGCCAAAATCTTGAGCATTTCCCCTAGCACAGAACCTCTTTGGTGAGCTGTTGCCCTCCTTAGCTTGCGAAAAAGGGATGACTGCTGTTGTTCAAAATGTCCTGATGGTTTGAGGGAGAAGTTATTTCACCACAATGAAGTTTCAGGCCAGCATGAGCTAGCAAGCAGATCCTGCTGCAGGATGCAGCCTCTGGAGACCATTATTTGCTGAACCCGTTTTGTGCTATTCCAGGACAAAGCAAAAGCTCCCAGCTCCTTGGCAGCTTCAGCTCAGCTTTCCTACCTTATCTCAAAACACCCTTACCCTTCTGTTAGGCGTCAGAAATGCCATAGCAAGTTCTGGAAAGTAATTCCAAGGCAGACTGCTTTTCCAGAGGGACAAGATAAAGGGCAAAAAGCCAATTATAAGAAAGTTGTACAGATGAGTTGGTATGTTTGAGAGCAGCAGCTGCTGTGAAAGGCTGCTGCCCAGTGTTAGCCATTCATTTTCCACTCCTGTTGGTCCTTTTCAGCTGAGCTGTTCCGGGCAGGACTTCCCTAAGGGATATAGCATGACAGCATTGCATCCCTTCTTTCACAGCCAAACTTCAAGAAGAACTGGATATCCCTCTGTGACTTTTGGGTAGCAGTAGCCCTGAAATTTTCCTGCCTTCATCCATGTTTGGTCCAATTTTTACAGATCTCTTCCTCTTCAAACACTCCTCGGTTTTGCCTCGTATTTTGTGATGGCTACTAGAAGGCTGTGTGGTTTCCTGGGCAGGGATGAGACTCTGAGGTTTTGTTGTCTGCAGGCCTATCTTAGAGAAGGTGCCTGGGTCAGATGTGGGTTTTATATGTGCAGAAACAAGAAACTTCCTCCACAAAGCCTTTGAGGATCTAGAATTGGGATGTCCTCTCATGGTCGCTTTGTCTTTACTATCAATGTTGAGCATTTGTCCTAATACTAATATCAAGACTTGTTTGAAAAGTGACTTATACCTTCATCCTTATTATGTCTTCTACAACTTCCTTAGCTTTTCTGTCCTTTGAATGCTAAAATCTCCTTTCATTGTTTCTGAAATATCTTATCTTTTCTTCACAGACATACTTCTGCGTACAAATTTGTGGGGTATTAAATGCTCTTGGTCTATGGTCCAGGCCCCATGGGTTACTGAAATACAAGTACATGTAAATGAATAAACCCATAAATTCCTGCCTCGGACACTGTATAATTATTTATGAGTGTTTAAAGGGAAATACAACCCTATTTAGCAGTAGTGTAACTGCTACAGAACCCTTCTCACCTCTATCACCTCTCAATTTTTAACATATAAAGAAAAAAAATAGTATTTTCTATGCTTAATAAATACGCTTTGCCTCAAGCATGCATTAGCCATTTACACCGGTAGCATATCTCATTCTTCTGGTGTATGTCCTGAAGAGCAAGCAAGGTTATTCACAGATGATTAAATAGTCAAGGACTAGTGTTTGCCTTATAAAAGAGATTTATTTTTGTTAATAAGTTGCTATTAGACAGATGCTTCTTGAATCAGTGAATAATCCCTTTGATTCTGTCATGACTGCAGTGAAAGCTGGAGCTCATCAGCCCTAGATAAATCACAGGCCTGCAGAGATCTGCTACCCTAAAAGGTCTGCAATTAGAGTGCCAGCTTCCTAGGAGGAGCTCTGCCCACAGCTATGTGTCTCCCTATCCAAGAGGAAATCTCCTTCCTCCCTCCTCTGATCAAATAGTTGTCAGCTGAACTACTTGGAAAGTTAGTCTTTGAAATCACATGCCTTGTCAAAACTGTACGATAAAGCCCTTGAAACCATATTTATTGCTAGTGAGTAGTTTATTACATCCATATCTGCAGAAAGAAATTCTCATTAAATGTTGCTCCAGCTTCTATTTAATTTTGGGGGATTTGCATCAGTATTAGAAGTGCAGGCTGACAAGAAGGCAGGATAATTATGTGAAAGACAATTCCAACTTAATGAACCATTGAAATACTACTGTAGAGCGAGTTTCTTGAACAACTTATAAGCTAGGAATGAAGCACAGAATTCCATATTTAAACCATGGTAATGAAATATATTTGTGTTATCCTTTGAATGTGTTTCAGATACCAATCAAAACTCAAAATGGTGCTGAAGGTTTTTAGCCTGCTAAATGTACTGAGATACAGAGCTGAAGTGAGGTGGTTTTGTTGCACAGGAAATGTGATTCCCTATGTGCTAATTCCACTTTATCTGTTATCATCTAAGACCTTCCTTGCTTTACATACCCTCTTTGTGCCACTGCCCACCCAGTCTACATCTTAATACGACAGCATGCAGGGGAAACGTGGCATAGGACCTTGGAGCTCAGCCCTTTAGAGTTGTTGGGGGAAATATTTTCAGCTGAAGAAGGCAGTGCCTGGTAGCTGGGTGAAAAGAGAGTCCTCTACCTCTCACACTTGACTGGCTCCAAACCTATGGCTCTACTGGCAAAGCTTCTCTCTCACCCTGCCCTCATTTCATACCTGCTCTTCTCACAGGGAGATCCCTGAGAAGGTGCTTTCCTTGGCCATTCCCACACCCAAACCCAAAGCTGAGAGCAAAGTCAACATGTCCCACACCATACCGTACAAATGAACCCATCCCTCAGCACTTCAGTGGCAGCTGTGCTCCTGGAGATTCTCTTGTGTCCCTGTCCTTGGTGCTCTCCTCCTCTTGGCATCTTATTTGCCTGGAGGAAAAGTTGCTCTTTATTTACCCTTGTGTTTCGCTTCAGTTACTCCAGCATCTCTCAGCTTTCAAGATACATTTCTGTATGGCAGGTAGTTGTGCTGTGTGTGTGAGGACAGGAGAACTTGACACATTTACTGCCACAAAAAAGGGGGCAGCTCATCTCTTCAGTCCCTGTGGTGTCTTTATGAACCAGAGATCCTGCACGGTGCAATGTGTGTGTATGGCAATATGTGAGCAATAACTCTCTGCTCTCTTTCAGAAGCTCTTTCGCAGAAGGATCAGACCCTGAGAGGAGTTTGAGTGACCTTACAAATCCATTAGGATATTGTCTTAGTGAAGAAATGAGTCTCATGCTGGGCTCTGAAAACTGAGGAAGGGGAATTTATTCTGCTGCTGTCACTAGTGAGTGCCAAAAATAGCAATGGACACTTGAGCTGGTGAGAATAACTATAACTTTTTCCAAAAGAGAATGTAGGGCCCTGTCTTTAAAAAGCTGTTGCATATTTTCAGCATGTTTGTGCTCTGACTTCCCAAGTTTTGCCTCGTAAAAGAGTGTATGTAATATCTTCCAGGCACGCTGTTGGCTATGATGGCTTCAGGGTTTAAGTGATTTGTCAATGTTAAGGAATATAAGGAATACCAAAAGGATTAAATAGTGTTATAGTTTCCTTGCAATGATCACATTGCAAATTTTCTTTTAGTACTTCTGGATAAATAAGTCATAATGTCTAGAGCAATACAGAAAGCTTTAATAGTTGTTCTTATACTTTAAATTAAGTCTCGGAGCAGCATTAGCACATTGATGTCTCTGTGCTGAGGTGAGTTGGAAATTTACCATGCATATGTATCTGATCAAATGCAGTCACAAAGTAATGCAAAACCTGTTCTTGGATCAGGAGATGATAGTATTGATATCTAGAAGACATTTCCACAGATGGCCTCTCTGGCAGGGCTCTCTATTACAAAAACAATTGTGAACCAGGTGTCTTGTGTGCTGGCTCAACAAGAAGGACTGAATGAACTGTTTGAATGTACATTCCCCAGCAGTGGCCCCCAAATTTGGGTGAAGGTACAAACATGTGCAGGGGCAGAGAAGCTCCTGTTGCCATTAAAGAGTCTAAGGGGGCTGCCCACATTAGGCTGGTTCAGCTCCTTTATGGTCACTGTTCCTCTTGGTGGAACAACGTCAGGCACAGTTACGGTACAACTCTGCGTCTCAAACTGCTTTTCTTCTTTTCAAGACTTATTTTCAAGATATCATAGTGCAACCACAGCTACTTGACGAACCTAAGATGCCAACCTTCTAAACAAGTTTTAAAAATAAATTATTAAATTAGCATAAATCTCAGAGCTAAAAAAAGCTGCTCTTGGATTAAGTACACACAGCTGTTTAGTCTGTTTGTAATCTAGTTTTCCCTGTGGTATCTGGCAGTCAGAGCACAAAAAGACACTTTAGAAATTAAATTATTTCTAGGACTCTTATATACAAAAGCATCTGGATACTTAGCAGGGAAAAAAAAAGGAAAATGAACATTGCTCAGACATTGCAGTGTTTATTAAAAGATAAATGCTTTCCAGCGGTGTATTTCTGGTTAATATAATCTTTAAAAATCGTCAGAAGACAATAGATGTAGAGAATGAACACAGCATATATGGCACAACATTTCCTTGCAATCCACCCTTGCTTGAAGCAACAGTAATATTTTAAGTTACTGATTTCAACTAGTTTTCTTGGAAGTCAGAGTTCAATTTACATTTACAACTGCCTGAAGCTATTTTGAGGAATCCAAATAAAAGAATAGCCAGTCTTCAAAGCTGTCTCAGAAATGACACAGAAAATGTTAATTATACCTGTGGCTTCCACTTCGATTGCTTGTTGTTATCAAACTTATATAGCCTCTGATTTGGAAATCTCAGGGGAACATTTTCTCTGCGAAGTGGTGCCTTAAAATGTGAATGTGTTTTCTGAAATACGTTTTGTTATCATTTCTGAAATACTTTTGATCTGTTTTGCTATTTCTTCCTTGAAGAAACAAAAAAACCCTACAGAAAACAATCATGTTCATTGCCCTTACAGCAACAGTTTTAGAAAGAAAGAAAGAAACAAACAAACAAATCAGCAAATGAAGAAACGTTTTACTGACTTTGGACTTCAAGTAATCGTTATAGTGGCTCTTCAGAAGCTGCGAATTTTGGAGATCTCTAAGAGATATGGGCGCTTTATTATTATTATTATTTTTTTTAATATGGTGTAAAACTATAGCAGGTCTCATACTAAAATACAGCCAGCTGACAGAGACTTGGTCTGTGGGCCAAATCAGCAACTGTACAGCAGGACTGGACCCCATTTTGGTGCACACTAAGCACAAGTGGGCCTGGACCTCTGCAAGGCTGTACACCATTGTTGTAATGAGGACCTGCTGCTGGGGTACCATCCCATGAAGTGTCCGTAGACACCCACAGCATCCATTCAGAGAAACAGGAGGCTGAGAGGGTAAACAGCTTTGCCTTACTGAGGCACTTAAGTGAAAATACCTCCTGAGTGTTGTGAAGACAGTATTCAGTATATATTGCTGGTGTAATTCACTTGATAGAGTGGAATTTTTAGCAGATCTGGGAGGAGCTGGCCAGTACCTTGCACTGGAACTGCCTGCACCTCCCTGTCCTGTGAGTGTCCCTAAAAGACCAAAAAGGCTTCAAATTTTAACAAGTCAGGTGCTATTAGAAAACAAACCATGATCATTAATATTTTGTTTAGAGAAAACTTCAAACTGGCTAGGGAAGAGATAAGAGAAATAAAAGGTTTATAAGCCACTCTGTCCTTGCCCTCTGCAGGACTGAAGATTTCTGCTTTAATTTCAGCCAGCTTGGTGTATTTCTAATTGGAGCAAACTCTATGCAGTCCTCTCTGGTCCCTAGAAAGGTTGTTCCTATCACCTGTAAGCTGATGTCTCTGTCCCTCTCAGCAACCCCACTGCTAAACCCACATCTCTCATTGCTACCTTCTCTAGGGCACAGTCAGGTCTTCCCCTGCATGGCTCGGATGATCAAAGCCTCTCCCTCAGGGGATTTCACACCACACCATTCCTCTCTAAGAGGGAAGAACTTGGAACACGCAACTAAAACACACACCATCTGCCCAAGTGCTACAGCCACAGTGCTTCACCTGGGTTTTGTCAGAGCCCTGGATGAACACAGAGGTGTTTCTAGTGCTGCAGGTAAAGGGGACCTGGAAGTCAGTGTCCTGGTCTTATCTCAGGGGTTGTGACAAAAGTGTCCTGGAACAGCTATTAGCATGGGCCACCCTGTATTCCCATTTCCAGTCAGGAATTAAAAAGAAAGCAAGCGAGTTCTTCTGGTGGCTGAACTTCCCTCAGTGTCCAGCAGTTTCAGTGTAAGTTTGAATTAGTTGGAAATAACCATTAACTCAGAGGAGTTATAGGGGCTAAAATTTGGACTTCCTTTATTTTTTCAAAGTCCAAAAGATAAGAAACCTTCTTACTGGAAACTTCTCTTTTTTTTTTTCTTAGCCTGGATAAATGCTACTTGTACCACTCAAGAAAGGCACTGAATGCTCTCTAATCTCAAGAGATATTAGCTTGCAAATTATGGGTTATCCTACAGCTCTCTGTACATTATATTGGGCACAGAAACACAGTTAAGAAGTTTTTGTCCTCAGTAATTTGTTCATGATTTCCTCATTTGAGCTGATTCAGTTGTCCATGAGACTGAACTGGAAAGTGGATTGCCAAGATCATTGAAGTTTAAATAAGTCAAAACTGAGATTTATTTTGGTTTTCTGTATGATGGAGATGGAACAATTAGTGTTTAGCATTGGGCAAGGAGCAGAGGTGAGGCAGGAAGTTTTGCAGCCAAAGAGAAGTCACCTAAAACTGCCTGAATCTAGAACTTCCCTTGACCTTTAAAGAAAGACATTGGAGTGGAGGGGAAGAGAGACATGCAATACAACATGGTGCCATGGTGCGGAGTCACACCTTTTAAATACATCGAGGCTCAATATCTAGTCCCTGAAGGGTATCAAATTCATAAGTCTCAAAAAAACACTGATCATTAGGTGTATCTAGTTATACCTCTTCATGGTATTCCCAGATGACTGGGCTATGGTATGGTAAGCTTTCCACATTAACCCATCAGAGGATTTTGGAAGTTCATGGTGGCATTTGGAAAAGCAGAAGTCAAAGGAACAAACCTTTCCCATCAGTTGCATCAGTTATAAACTGCTGAAATGGAAGACAATGAACATTCCTGGGCTGTTGATTATCAGTGTAGAAATTCTAATAGACTACATCAGGAGACCCAGCTCATTTCCAACTTAACAGCATTTTGAAAGCCATCACATACTTGCTTTGGAATGACAACACTCCCTCTGAAAGTGGAAGTGCCTTCCTTCCAAACCTGCCTTCCACCCCAAGCCACTGCTAAGGATTGAAAGGGATCCCATTGTCATGCTGCCAAAGTAAATTAACATAATTCACGATTTTCCATAATAACTGTTTAAAATTGAAGCAGTGGTAATTAAAGTAGACCTTGCTCCCTGGTGACACATGCAGCATGATAAAACAGAAGTAATGCGGCAGCAGCAGAACCTATCTCCTTTATTTACTCATTGCTTCGGTACCCTGTTCTGCTGAATGACTGATCTTCTGTTGAATTACAGAAGAGCAACAGAGCTAAATTAGAGTGAATATTTGTGGTGAAATTGTTAACGTGAAAGCATCTGCTGTGAGAGCCCATAAGATAAAATCAATATACTTCCAGATTCATCATGCCTCTCCTGGGGCTGTGGTCAATCCTGCTGTGGTTTTCAGGGAAGGGAAGGAGCTGCAGCTCAGCCCGTGATCTGAGGATGGGAAGCTCTAACCTGGAGACTTACAGCTCAGAGACCAAATATGTTGCATGGGAGAGTGCCTTGCTTTGAAACCACCTCCACCCATTGTTACATCAGCAACCTTGGAAAAGGTGCTTTTAAACATAGCAGGCAGTTAAAATTGGAACAAAATGTCAATTGAAGTTCTCTGGGCCAGCATGGGTAGGCCTTAGTGGAGTTGCCTTCTTCAGGAACTGTAGTGCCAGAGCTCTCTGGGAGGAGGTCTGGACCAGCTCTGCTTGCTGTGTGCTGGGCAGTGGGGCTTGTGGAAAACCAACATTGCCAGCATCTTAGAACAAGCAGAAGTTGTGTCTCTTGCCTCTTAAGGACTGATTCAACAGAAAGAGTGCTTTCTTGTATGATTACAATTCTTAGTTTAATTAATAGCTTGAATTCAGAATCAATTGATGAAGGGCAAAGAACAGACACTTTATTTTGTCTTTTTGCTTTCATTCTCCAAAACAAAAATAATGACATCTGGATCCCTTATGCTGTTGTGCTGTTCCTGTAGCATAAATGTATGCAGCAGTTAACAAATGCAAGGTGAAATGCTCCTTGTCCTGAAGCGAATCAGAACAAAATAACAGTTTGAGGTAAAAGATGAAAAAGAAGCTTTATTGATGAGTAAAATCTTAGGCAAGAGTAGCTGCTTACAAAGTCTTTGGAAGGTGGAGACTGAGCATGCTTAGCGTGGTCAGCACTGTCCTTCCTGCACAGTGTGGGGTGGGAATTTGAGTCCAAGGAAGTACCAAGTGAAAGGGCTCAGAAACAAGCTGTGGTGACAGCAGAGCTTGGGATGGGATTACACCGATTCTTTAAAACAAATGCTGAAAGAAAGGCTCAAGACTCAGAAACAAGGCTCAAGGAGCAATCAAATGAAGGAGCAAGAAACAAAGTTCATTTTAACTTTGGTGCAGTTTGGAGCGGGGATTAAACTAAACAATCATTTCCATCTCATTGGTGTTGTACAAAATGATATGCCAGACAACACAAAAGCCTCATAATTGTAACCCTTCATCTCACAGTCCACTCTGCCACTGCCCTTTTCTATGATTCTGGCAAGACTCTCGTTCTCCATGTGCTTCTGCCTTCTCCCTGTCTCCTGTGGCATGAGGGTGATAAATAACTGAGGGTAAGAAAGGGATGTGTAGATACATGCTTCAAAGCTTATGAAGCACTCAGACACAGTCATGTGTTCTCTGCCACTAAAATTCCTATATTCATTTCCCCAGTTGCTAATTGGAGTTGAGGCACCACTATTTATTACTGTAAGCTAAGGGGAAAATACAGTTTCTCACTGTGGATTTGCAGCTACATAAAGATAAGAAGCTTAATTTCAAAGGCTAAACTATGACCAACTGGTAAGTATACCTGGGAAAAGTACAGCTACTATTGTAAAAGATTTTATTCTGTTGCTATAGAAACCTCTACAGCATGGAGTTTCTTTTATGTGAATGGTATAGAAGAAGAAATACGGAAAACACTTTTTATTATACAAGATCAAGAAAACATAGCATTTCTTTTTGGACTTGTGGAAAACAGGAAACACATTTTCAGCAAACAGTGCAGTTATTTTAAATATTTTGTTACTGAAACATTTGGTCTCAAGTGCTCCGAGTTTTGAGAAAGTGCAAGCTCCACTTTGATTGCAAGCAGGATCCTGTAATTCCTTCTCAGGGACCCTTGAGAGACCTTTAAAATACTTAATATTCAGTCCCTTTTCTCAGTATTTCTAAATTATTTAAATGACATGAGGCAAAATGCAGTTCAAGCCACTTCTGTGTGTGCAGGTGTCTGGACAGGAGCTCAGCCAGAAAAAAAAAATCAAAACACAAACAAGAGAGTTTATATTTTCCAAACTGTTTTTAACCCTACTTAAAATGCTTCCAGTGCAACTTCAAATTATGGGTCTCTATGCAGATGTATATGGTGGCCCCAGTGGGAAGGTAGCTTAAGGAAGCACAACCACCCAAAAAAGTTTTGTTCCTCCCATTGTTACTGTAGTTAAAATCCTGCATGTGAGGTGGGTCAGACTGAGGTGTCCTCAGTTTTAGCTCTGATCCATGCAGGAAGCCAAATCCAGGTTGTAAACGGTTCAGACCAAACTAACCTTCCTAAGCTCAAATGCTCAAGGAGACATTTACGGTAGTTAAAATGTCCAGGCTTTAATTCTACTGGAATTCATGCAGCTGTCCAAGAACCCAACCTGGCTATTTTGCTTTACACAGATTTGGATTATGCTTTGAACTGTATCTGCAGTGATTTGCAGCCTTCTGCCCCCACGTGACCTGCAGCACTGCTCAGACTGGGCAGCACAGATTGCACTTCAGTCCATCTTTCCAGATGTCACTGTGTCTCAGCAAGTGCGGGAGGCAAGGGCTTTCTCAGGGTTGTAAATGACTGAGTCAAAATTGCCCTCCCAGTATCAACTGAACTGTGATATCAGACTGTGTGTGCCCAGGCTGTGAAGTAAAATGAGTTAGCTGAAATCACCCAAGGCAGTGGCTTTACTGTCAAGAGGTGAATTATACTCACAATGTGTCATTTTTGAATAAGTCTTGAGTTTTAAAGCAAACATTGAACAAACCAACTAAGGCTTAACAGTTTTCTCCCGAGTTCCTCCAAATATGTTAGCATATTTCAAGTCATGGGTAACTTGTGAGCCTCTCTGAGTCCTTGGTTTTCTGGATTTTTCTCTTTCTCCAATTAAATTTGATTCTGGATTTGCTCTTTTCAAAATATTTTCTGTTACTTATGGGGGTAAGCAGAACAGGAATTAACACTTTCTTTTTGTGTTATCATGACAGTCAACAGTCCACAGTCCTTACAAATGCAAAGTAGATTTTGATATAGTTAGCTAAGTAAGCGTATGGCAAAAAACATAACTGATGTGTGTGTTTATAAAAAGCAGGTCAGTGTTTGATTTAAGTCAGAACACACATGATTTGCTCTGAAACTATTAAAACACATTTTTTGGGACATTTTTAACTTACTATTTTTGGCTTCTATGTCTGCAAAACTCATAAAGCTTCGTATATATCTTCATTTTTTTCCAGGTTTTGGTACATTAAGTAATGGTACGGTAACATGTAAAGGAAGTTGGATCTTCTTTCTTGCTTGTGTTAAGCAAATGTTTTCCTGCCTTGTTCACCTATGGTGAAGTGTGGAAGTATATAGCCAGCTTCTAATACCCTCAATGTTCCTGATGATCTCAAGGTAGAAATACAGTTTTCTTGACTGAGATCTGAACAACCACCAAATAGCTGCCTCTTACTGTCATTGGAATAATATTTCATGTTATGTTTCTAATCCTTGAGGAACACTTCTGAGCATGTCTCACTGACTAGATCCTAATTAACAATGACTGTAATTAGCCTTCTTGGAAATGGTTATAATTACTGTTGCTGAAGGGATTGGCCCCTCAGCTGAACTGTGTTCTAGTCAACTAAGGGTTTGGATGTGAAGGGAGTGCTTCACACTGGGAATCACTACTGTAGCTGAGGAAATCCATGCTTTTTAAGCAAACAAATCATTGCAATATTTAGCTAAATTAGAGATAATCTACTCCATAACGGAGTATGGTTTTCAACATTCCTATGTGCTTTGGTATAGTCTCTCATTATTTTGGTTTGTGGTGTTTTTTTGTTTGTTTGTTGTTGTTGTTGTTGGGTTTTGTTTGTTTGTTTTCCCAGCTGTACAGTTTCATCAAAGAAAAAACTAGAAAAATTCCAAGTGAGAGAAGCCCTCTCCCAGACCAAAACCAGAGCTGGTGATTGTTTTAATACTATTTGAGGTCAAATTGCTGCAAGTTCAGCTTGAGCACATCATCTCTTGGACTGCCTGAGAAAGAGGCTAGTTGATACCATGGACCAGAATTAGAGACTGGCATGGAGAAAAATACATGGCATGGATGCTCATGGTAGATGGCTGAGAACAATCTATCCTAATAGAATTTAATGTACAAAACTGGCTTTATTGGTTTACAAAGAGCTGGAGTGATGGTGCAGAATGCTTTTGAGGGGGAGGGAGAGCAGGCTACACCTCTCCAATCTTGCAGAAGACAAAGCTCGCTGTAGCTTTTTGTTTCTCTAAACAAGAATGCAGCCTGTGTTTGTTATAATATTGGTTGTCTCTTTTCACAGTGTTGTCAGTATAAGAAATTAAGTGTCATTAAGAGACACTGAAATCACTCTTAATTTTATTATCCTAGTGATCCAGATGAAGTTATATGATGTTTGAAGATATTTTTATTTTTTTGTTAATGTCACCTTTCTTCTTCTTACTGCAAACAGACATTGTACCGGTGCAATTTTATCTGTATTTAAATCCCCTTGAACTGAAAGCTTGATTGAAAGCTGAACAGTGATATCTTTGTGCATGAAGAAAAGACACTCATTTATTTACATTAATGTCAAGCTCGTCTACTGCACTTTTTTCTTCATCTTAATTGAATATGCCTGCAGTATCACACAGGGCATGTGCTTGAATAGGAAGGACTAATTGGAAGAAGCTGTCAGGTTAACAGAGATTTAGCTGGATAGATTGTGCTTCAGTAGAAAAATTTCCTCGGGATAAGTTTGCATAGTTTATGAAGGTGTATGATGGATGCACGAGGAAGAGGGTAGTAATATACCTTGTTGGGAAATCTGTAAGGCTGCTATGGAATTACAATGGATCTTTTAATCTAGAATTGATAAAATAATAATTTGATGAGTTCCCTGTAGGTTACTGAGACATTCACAGTTTCTTTTTCATCTTATTTCAGCTCCTCTTTAGCCCTTCTGTACTCTAGACACGGGCATTTGTTGGTTTCTTGTGTCTTCACTGAAGTAACAGAGGTATAACAGGCAAAAGAAGATACGTTCTCCATCTATGTCTTGCTGTTATGGCTGCAAAGCTGGGAAGGCTTGCTTCTACCATCCAGTTACTGAAAAAATGTCTAATGCTAGACTGAGTATATAAACACAGTGCTAGTTTTGCAATTCTTGAGTAAATTCCTAGAGAAGATAATGAACTGCTCCTAATGTTAGTATGTCTTTATATAAATTAAACTGAAAAATACTTTTTTCCTCCCAAACATGTCTTTAACATGTTATCATAATAACCATGTAGTTTAATCTTTTAATAGTAAGTATCTAAACACTCTTTGAGCCTAGCCTTGTAAAAATGGTGGCATTGATGCAGACCTTCAGCTTGAGAGGTCTCAGCTTGCTCACTGGTCTCCAATATGACCAGCTGTTTTAAACACTGTATCTAGAAAGATTCTGTAATTGCTGATGCCTGTGCAGTGCCCTAGCTTGGCAGTGCAGCTGCGGTATCTGCTGGGAACAAATCTTTACGTAGTCCTCTAGGAATGGAAGAAGAAAAATGGCCTAGAGAGTCATGGGGAGCCAGGGGAAGTACTTGCTGTGGACCTTTGAAGTGGGCAGGGTGGCCATGCCCCATCCCTGGACCCACGGGCACCCCACTGAGAACCAGAGATGCTGATCCCAGCATCAGGAGCTACGGGCAATTTCTTGGGCTGCTCTGAGCACAATGACCTGTACTTAAATGGTGCTTATGTGGTGGTTTTATATAGTGATACATTTTATTATCAGGTTAGTAAAGAGGAAGATAGTTAATGTATTTTTAGCTTTCATTTTATACCACTATGTATAAAGAATGAGCTGCCCCCTAGTTCTGTAAATCAACAAACTGAGTGCGTGATTTTCCAATGCTTTACATAAAGATTGGCTTTGAGAGAAAACACTCTCAGATTCTTCTGAAATGAGCGAAAGCATTTTTTGTTTCTACTGAGAACAAGCTACCTGTTTGCACCCATATTCCCAGCTCTGATTGCAGCTACAGTTGGCTCAGCTGCATTGCTCTTTCTTTCTCAAAATAAGTTACACAGAAGCCCCCCTGTTCCCAAAGGTTGCTTAGGAACTTCCAAAGGAGAAAGATTTCACTGCAGTATTTACAGGAGGAGATTCCTTGTCTGATACTAGCAACAGTTGCAGTTAGATGGATGGATGTAGTGCATTTACACTAAAACACTACACTTTTTTTATTTTATTTTTTTTTAAGAATCCAAGCAACTGTTTTATACTGTGGGTAACTCCGTCTGGAGAATACTCCAAATATAAGTGCATGTTCCAGAAATGTATCTGTGTTTATTTCTCCATAGGGCTAGAAGAAAAGAGAAGGAAAATCAGCCCAGAAAATATTTGATGTAGCACTAGGATCTGTCCCTTTATTTACAGGCAAATGGAAAAAACAAAAACAAAACAAAAGCAAACACAAAAAAGCTGAGAAAATACTTGTTTCAGATGGATCCATGGTACTGCCGTTAGTTAGTATCTTCCATGGTGGCCTCCTGGAGCCTGGTAAAGTTCATATGCTTACAAAAAGAATTCAGTGCTTTATGAAACCACAGTCATGCTTTAATATGGTTTACGACATGCACTAATTCATCATTGCATTGTACTAGGAAAAGGTGAATATTTTTCCTACCATTGAATTATAATGGAAAGTAGCCTATTGGAAATTCTACCTTCCACCCACTGATTCTCTGAGTTAATTACAGATATCCTTGGTTCCAGCTCAGCGAGCCACACCTGTTGAGCAACACATTGCAAACAGATGGTCTTAAAATTAAACATATGCTTAACTCTTCTTTCTCCTTTCAGTAGTTCTTTGCATGCACTTGATGTTACACCGAGTAGAGACTTACAGATTTACAGACATTTAAAGTTTTGCTCTGTTGAGAACTTGTTCCCTACTTCCATTATTTAGCATTTGAAACGGATAACGCTCATTTTAATTTGCAAAATCTTAGTGCCTTGGCCTGTCTGAGGGCTTTTTTGCTCTTCTGCTGGCACTGGAGTTGTCTACTCTGGTTTCTTTATTGGTTGAAAGTGGCTATCGAAAATAGTACTATTAAATTTTGCCACTTGGTGGCACTAAGAAATAACAGAACTGCCCTTGAAAACCCTGCTGTAAAACATGGCCAAGTGGCTGGTGATAACGGAGCCAGCCCAGTGGCCCTCAGACAGGAACACACACAGTGAGCAGAAATCCCACTGCCGTTTTGCTTGTTGTAGATGTTGGTAGGTTTCCAGCAGAAAACATGCCTGTTGGGATGTTACTTCTGCCCTGGGACATACACAACAAGTCCTTTCTGTCGCCATTGGCCCTGCTGGCAGATGTTCTCTTCTTCTCTATATTTGCTACTTAAGAACCAGCTGTACTTACCTGGGAGGAGTTTGCTGGAAGTTGAGGAGGAGGAAATCACAAAGCTTTCATTTTCAGTGCCTTAGTTCAAGCATCATCAGAGAGTTTCTCTTGGACAAGGAGATTTGCATGAATTTCCCTGGGGAGGCCCCAGTGTAAATATTATTGCCTGCTTGGTTAGAAGAGCCACGGCAAAGCCATGTAAGGAATAAACATGCTCCAGGGAGTGTGTGTATGATTTTACTGACTTACAACCGCTGCTAGTACAGAAAATGAAAGAACTGGATCTAGCATTTATCCAGGTTCTTTCGCATCTTGGTCGATAATACCCAGTAAAGGTCAAGTGCCCTAGGAACTGATTTCATTTGTGGTTATATTCACTCTCCCTGGTGCAGCTCTTCCTTCAGATCTGAACCAAAATATCGTTTTTCTCTTTCCTCCCTTCACAGAGTTTTTCTTGCTTCATTTATTTTTTCAGAACTGAGAGATGTTTTTTTCTGTCTGATTGTTTTTCCTTCTGTCAATGCTACTTGTAATGTGTCTTTGAGCCATATTAAAGCTCCTACTAAAAAGAAACCTGCCACATGTATATCTATATCTATATATATATATACACACACACACACCAATTAGTGCCAGCTTTTTAAATAGGGAGAAGTTTTCAGAGTGGAAGAGACTCTTGTGACAAAAAGGGAACAGGCATCTGAAAAGTAGTCTTCTTATTTAATTTTCCTATATCTAGAGTTGAAACTATGCCCATACTGTAAAGTAGGAAGGTCAAATAGAAGTAGGTTTACAGAGCAAAGGAATTGGTGCTGAGGACTTGGTGGGCACCCCACATACCTTTCAGAGGGTGTGATCTTTGGCTTGAATCTGCCCTGTGGAAGGAGCAGCCACAGAGGCTGGAGCACACCTTGCAGGTAGCTTTGGTTCAGGAAGAGTGCAGTCCCTGCCCTCCTGTGCTGCTTGGTGATATGAACTGAAGGCCAGCAAGTGAATATCTCTGGGACATTTGCCACAAATGTAGCCTCCCAAGCTGGACAAAACTGTTTCTGTTTTCTGAGACAAGAGCCAAATTCCACGTCACACTTCTCAGGCTGTGGGCGATGCAGTGGAATTGTGAATTGCTGCTATCACAATATGTTAGTGAGGATAATGAAGTAGGTTGGCCTGGGAGTTTATTACTGACAAAAATTATTCCTCATCAATGATTTAAACCTATTTGTGGTGAGTGAAATTTAGCACCAACATGTATGTAAGTGAGCGTCTTGCTGAGTTAATATAACTGGTCCAGGAGGATGGTGCCCATGTAATAATGCATAACAAGTGCTGCTGGCAGTGCCCCAGCCCATGCTGGGAAGCAGATTTTCATGTTTTGGATGTCCTGGAAAGCTGTTTGGGAATCAGAAGAGCCAGAAATGAGACTGTAGAGTCAACAGACTCAAGAAAGGCCAGGGACAGATGTCACGATGATTGGTAAAAAGAGTTGAAGAGGGGGTGAGAAGATGGATGGGAAGTTAAACCAGAGAAATCAGTTTTTGCCATCCTGAGCTTGAAAGTCGGAGAACTTCCACCTTAATGGATAAATGCATGGCCAGTAAAAGCTGTATCTGCAGAGAATTACTTAAGCTTGAAATAGAGATGATCTAAAAGTAATAAAAATAATCTCTGTGAGTAGAGACCCAAATGAGTCTGCACGGGAACAGCCATTATCATCTGGTTTGTACAGTACCTGGCAAGCTGGAATCTCATCCACAGCAACTTATAGTTTTCACAATCTAGATGTCTGAGGCTAAATAAAAACAATCAGATCCATATAATTCTTCTAACAAGCAATAACTGAGTGAAAAGCATTCTTGCAAGAGCTCCTCAGTCTTGGTGAGATTTAGTGTAGTTAATCAATTTATTAATTTACTGATTTGTGGCTTTTACATAGCCCACCATATCAAATATTGTGTCAGAAAGACAGTCATATAACTGAAACACAGACATGAAGTTATAACTCCTGGGTACATTTCTGGCTCCTAAATATTATCAGAAACTCATTTTTTGCATTTACCACAATGGACAAGATCACTGTCAGCAGAAAACATCAGCTAAGAGAAAATGACTTTTGAAAAAAGGCCTTTAAGAGGTTAAGTTTACTGCTTACTGCTGACACTGTGAAAAGTAACCAACATATTGTAAAAATCACACTTTAAAAACAAAAGGCAGACAAAAATATCCATTAGAATTATTCACTCAGCAAAAGCAAAATTGCTGAAAGGTATTTCTCTATCATGCTTATGCTGTAGCAGGTTTACTTGGTCATCAACAAAAGCTGAGGCAATCACTTTGGCAAGCAGCACAGTAACAGCACAAACTGACTTCAATAGTCAAAAGCAGTGAAACAGCAGGAGGGCTCTCATTAAATGGACACATTCCTCTTTAAATCAGACAGCCATTCATGACAATGGTTATTTGGCAATATCTCCCACAAAAAAATTAAAAAAAAAATAAATTGAAAACTTTCTAACATTTGATGTTCACTGAGCATGAAATTTCATCTTGCATACTTGGGCTGTCACTTTCTCCAGTGAGTTGCTTCTTGTTTACATTTGATTTACATCTCATTTACATGGGAAATCAAATGTGTGAACTGCCTTTGTGTAAACTTTGAAGCATTTTTATATGTTGAAGGGGTTCACATCACTGGGTGATAATACAAAAATAGCAAGTAGACCACCAAAATGAAGTGCTTTCTGTACAAACTCCCTTCCTTCTTTTTGTTAATGATGATAGAAACTGCCTCCTAAAAGAAGAAATGAAAACTACAAGATAAAACAAGGTTGCATCCACTCTGCTGTAGCCCAAATCCATCATTAGCTCAGCAGGTATCAGCACCAGGGTATCACTGGCAGAAACCTAGAATGGGAACCCTTGCCCCACAGCGGTTGTTCAAACAAGAGGTGGGAATAGGCACGACTCTTCTTTATAACAACCACCAAAAATGATGGAGCAATCTCCTGACAGAATTACTAAAGGAAACACATTAACATAAGAAACATTTTTTTTCCAGCTAATTGACAGCCATGTAAAGGTTAATGCTAAAATCAGCTCTCAGAGAATGCTATAGGTAATTGTTGTGAGCTTACAAACGTTAATTATACCTCACGTCATTCTCCATGAGGCATCCAATTAAGAGGTGAAAAATTAAGAACTTAACATTTTGATCCTGCTCATACCCAAAACTGTATCACAATGCCACTGGTTCCAAGGTACCAGAAGCTTCGATATGAAAGGAATGGAAGGTGGCAAGTATGACAATATTTTAAAACAGACACTAATCCAAGGAAGTAGCAAGCACTAAGTCTGACTTCCATACTAGCTAAGTTAGATGAAACCATAATAATATAAAGACTAGATTTTTGCTGGGGCGTAGAAAAGTCATATAGTAACTTCAAGAGCTTACATTGGGTATACGTTGCAACCTGTGTTGTAAATGCTCTTGAAGAGGGAGTGAATAGAGACATGATGACATTTTTGACTACAGAAAAATTTGAGTAAACCAAACTAAAATTGATTGCAAATTGCCTCAGAAAATTCATGCTATATCGAATGACTGGGTAAAAAAATGTCAGATGACACATAAGATGATACAGATGGAGGGGGAAATGATGCATTTGTGATGACAGACTTTGTTAGCTATTACCAGTCAGAAAAGAGATCTTGTCGTCATTGTAGAAGCTTTTGAAAACATCAGGTCACCACTCAGCAGGAGCCAAAAGGACAAACACAGTCTGATTAATTGTTAGGAAAAGAAGAGAGGCAGAAATAGAGAATACCTCTGTGCCAATACAGAAATCCAACTCATTTCTCAAGTCTTGAGTGTTTAAATTAATTCTATTCCATTTCTGAGAAGATGGAGAAAAGCATAGAGGAGGAGGGTATAATGGTGATTAGAGGTAAGGATTTTTTTCTGTAGACGCTGAGATATAATGTTTTCATATTAGAAAGACTCTCTCTGAGAGAGAATAGGTCAGATATTTATTAAAACAAGATTGGTATGAAGGATGTGAGCAGGAAACAATACACCTTTCATCACAGCAGAAAGTTAGAGAGACACTAAAGTACATAGTTTGGAAGCAAATTTAAAACAAAAGAAGGAAATATTTGTCATACCATGTTAGTGAATTGCTGAACTGATTGACACAGGACACTTTGGAGACCAAGAGATTAAATGGGCTTGGAAAAGTGATTAGTCAAAGTGGTGGAAGGAAGTTTGTCAGAAGCTCCAACTCTGAAAACGTCTGAACAGGGGCTAGCAAGGGGCTAGAAGGGGTGGATACAGTACACTCTATTCAGCCCTTCTTGTCATCTTTCCCATATCATAAGCTGCTTCCCTCAGTATCCTCCCTTTGACAACAGGCTGTAGGCAGACCTTTAACTGAAACAGTATGAACACTCACAGGGTCCTGAATTTGTATTTTAGACAAGAACAAGCCTTTTTTTTTTTTTTTCCAAAACTGAGAGCAACCAAGAATTCCGACTTCTGTTTATTTGTCTTGGAAATATTTTTCAAGGTTGCATTTACTCTGTGGTCATTTGCAATCACTGCAGGGTGAGTAACTGGTATCAAACTTTGTGTTGGTATTTCTTGGTGGTTGTTTAGTCATTGTTGTTGTTTGTTGTTGTTGTTTGTTTTTTTTGTGTGTTTTTGTTTGTTTGTTTTTGTTTGTTTCATTAAGTTTTTCTAAGTGATGTTATACATCAAGGTGGTAAGAGAAACCACCTTCCCAGACAGAAATGAAACCTGTATTTGCTTTTGTAAACCACCTTCCCAGACAGAAATGAAACCTGTATTTGCTTTTGTATCTTGTAATCTCAGTTGTGCTAAATAGGATCCCATGAACCAAGGATTTCCAGGAATGGAAATTACACTATTCTGTAACTACTACCCTCCTCCTTAGGTATCTGCCATTTTCAGGACTGTGGTTTCCAATATTTTTTGCTGTTAAAACACTGAAATTCTAGTTGACTGTTATATATCTCCTTTATAGTGTACAAGACAATATTGCTGTTGCTTTAGGATGGGGATAAACCTGTTCAAAGTTTTATTCCTTGCCACTTTTTGTAGCTCCTAATACAACTAGCATATCTGTCACTGAAGATGCAGGGCACTCTGGATTTCAGCTTTCAACTTCAAATGCTTTGAGGAACCTGCATTTTAGAAAACTGGAAAATTTATCATTTGCCCCCCATTTATGGAAGGCTTTTGCCTCTGGCTGGAGATAAAATTCATGTCCCATGACTTGTATGTCATATTCTAGACTGCTTAAACCAAACTATTTGTGTCTTGTATTATGCTAAATCTCTTGTTAGAGTGCAATTATTAGCACAAGACACACAGTTATCTGTGTGTTTGTGATGGATTGTTACAGCTGACATGTGAACATTTATTTCTGGGCATTGCTAAAACCAATGTTTAAGTTCTTTGCTTCTTAGTCTTCAGTACACCTGTGTTGGAAAGTAACAAATCCCAAACCAGCAGGTTCAAGGAGTGCTGAACTTCTCATTATTTTCAGTTTGACAAATAATGTGAAACTATGCTAAAGTAGGCAAAGGTATTTGAAGCCTGCATTCTCCCTTCTTTTATCTGAATGTTACACGTTTCACCACCATATATCACTGTACCTTTTGATCTTCAGATAGAAGGCAAATGTGCTCCATCTCCCCAGTCTTTGCTGATGAAGAAACAAGAAAAAAAAATCTCAGATTCACAACACTGAATTTCTCTCAACCCCACTTTATAAAAAAACAGCTTCATTTTAACTTTCATCTCCCCATCTCCTGTTTTATTTCAGCCTTGTTTTCTTTACCAGCTCCAGGGGTGCATAAAGAGCGTATTTTCCCTTCTACAATTTGCATGAAGGCCCACTCCTGCAGTGTGTGTTGACAGAAGGAGACCAAAAAGAAAAATCCCGAATCCCACCAAAATGTGAGGCCCTTTTGCAAAATAGAGGGAAGAATTCAAAACTGGAGACCTGTACCAAACTTCATTTCAGTGTCTCTAAAGAAAAAAATTAAAAACAAGGCATAAAATAATCTCTAGCATTTACTTTGGTCCCATTTGCAATGGACTTGGTGCAAATAATGGGAATTTGTCCTTACAGAGTACTTGCACTGTCCAGGAACATGAGAGAGACCTTTTGGGTCTCTACAATACTTATACTCCAGCCGTCAAATCCTGTATTCTTATGCAAGCTACTTTCCTACTGGAGCTGAAAAGAATTTTGCCAAACTACTGCCTTGAATTGAAATGGTATGTGTGGGAGGACTGTGGAGTGACACTCTGAGGATATTTAAGCATGGCAGATATTCATTATGCACTCAGGAATATTTCATAATGAAATGTTATAAATTACAGGTGATGATATTTTCTTCTGAACTGTTTCAAAATAAAACACATCAAGAAATTTATCTATAAAACTGCCTTTCCATTCCTGTCCTTCAAATGGATCTGTCAAGTATTTGTTCCATGTTTTGCAAAAGTCTTGAGCTGACTGTTTTTCCCCCCTTTTTATCTCCAGTTGAACACATCTGTTTAATACAAATTCCGTGAATGTGGGAAACATCGGGCTTCCCACTTAAAAGGAAGCCATGCTCACACGAATCAGTATATCACTCTGAAAACCCATTTGGAAGGAGACATTTTTCTTCACATTAATTCTGAAATGTGCTTGAAAGCTGTTTTTTTTCTGAATCTTATTTTTGGAGACAGTTATCTTGCTAGAAGGTGACATTGGCCATGACACGGGCAGATAGGGAGCCTCACTGCAAGGAAAGGTTGCTATTCTGGTTTATAATGATTTGGCTGCAATGGAGAAACATGACTTTATGTGATGTACAAGCTGCTGTGTTAAAAAACATTGTGGGATTTCTTCCACTGAGCTCCGCCAGTGGTTTCATTGACTGTGCAGATGCAAGTTGAGCACCTTGTACATCGGTCCCTCAGATGCCTCCACTGGCTGAGATGGCGAATCTGTACTGCACGAGAAAAGAATGGGGATAAGCAGGGAATAGTTTGCTAATACTTCCCCCCAGCACTTATTTTTAGCTCTTGGTTTTGTATGAGTTTTAGGACAGGAAATCTGAGGACAACTTACTGTTGCACAGCTAGTGAATGTGCTACGAGAGCCTGTAACGTCAAGTGAGGCTACCTGTAAGAAAAGGGTTGGAATATAAAATAGACAGAACTACACTAATTGAAGTAGAGTGAAGTAGTGTTTACTCTCATGAGAAAATTGTGGGTGCCAGAGGTTTGTGTTATATAATGAGGAAAAGCTTAGTAAGAACCACTCGTCAGAAGCAGAAGCTGTATTGGTGGTTGAGTACCTCTCAGGTAGAGAGGCCAAGACAAACATTCATTATGGGGTTTGGAAAAATGATGACAGAGCAAAACGTGGTGAGATTTGATGCTGAGGTGGCCAGAGTAGATGACACAACGGTTTCTTCTGATTTCTTAGGCACTGTGAAAATGTACAGACCATTGCTTTGGCCACTTGTAGCAATGTGTCAGCATCTGGATATCGAAAATTAATGCGCCTTGTTGAGAAATACAGTTTATTTCTGTTATCTTACAAAGATGATTAGACAACTAAGAAAATCAGTTGTTTGTTTCTGGAAAAAAAAAACATCTAAAAATTCTAATGAAGTCAGGGAGATTTTGATTTAAAGTACTAATTACATAACTCATAGAAATTGGCCTAAGGTATAAATTTTGATGATTCTGAAATGTCTGTATCCACGCAGACAGTTTTGATAGCAAAGGATATCATGAAAGAGACAAAATGTTCCACAGATTTTCCTTCCTATAAGAATTTATCCTATTTTTCCTGTTTAAAGCCTAGCTTAGATGTACTGTTCCTTCATATAAATCATTGTTAAATTTTGAATACTCAGAAAGATGATGTTGTTTATATTCAATTCAATGAAGTTGTAGCACTTCATTGGCAATAAAAATACTAAAACTGGAATTTTGGTTGTTCAACTCTTCACAGGGCTTCAAACAGGCTGGAAGGATTAGACTAAGTAAGAGCTTTGGTACTAAATGACCCAGTTTTCGCACAACAATGCTCTGAGTTTCATTTAAAAGAAGGAGTTCAGTTTCAGGGCATTTCTGCTGACCTCTAATGCTTCCTAGAGCTTGATTTTTTTAATATTTTTTTTTTTGTCAAATAGCTGTGATTTGTTGACATGAAGAGATCCAGCAGGATATACTTATCTTGGATGTGATACCTCATCACAGAAACAAAACCAAGTACACAGTCTGCTTCATATTTCAGCTGAAAGTGGACATCTGAAGTAGCCACAGCTGGTAGGTAATATTGAAAATATTGTGTGTCTTTCTTTGTTTTTAACTCGTTTATCAATTAGCTTACTTGAAAAGTGAAGATTTGAGTTAAAAATCCTTAGTAGTGAGCTTGGCTTAACTTGCATGTATTGCCATTATATTCTGTTTAGAAAATACTATCCATGTAGATTAGTGATGCTGCTACTGTTCTTTCTCTGAGAAGCATGATGGGACATTAATTTAATATAAAATATATGTTTAAGTTGAAGGGTTCTGAGCTCGCCTTAATTCTTTAAGGAATAGAAATGATAAGTGCAGCTTTCTGAAAGGGAACTGTTTACATGAAGTGCTACAAAGGAAATTTACAGAAATTATGAACTAGAAATGCCATCACTGGACCAGCTTCAATATATTTATTAATGATTACAACTGAAGAATTGTGGGTTTTAGCTGCATTAACCACTACAAAATTTCTTTAGAGAGAAGAGACAGTGATGCCTTAAAGCAGCTGGGAGGATGGAACTAAAATTGACTGCCAAGTTCAGCAGCACCTTCTCTTTCTATTGTTGGCAATATACTTTCTGCTGATTCTGCTCTAGGGCATATTCATGAGGATTTAACTTCTGTATCTCAGAGGGAAAAATTGGCCTTTTGTAAGGAAGTTAGATCTTCATATCCTGATGACTGAGTAACACAAGACAAATTACAGGATATTTCCTTAGCTCCTGTGGCATTTCCTTAAACTGCAGGTACAAGTGGAATAAAAATAGAAGTCATACAATTATAGCTGATTTTATAGCTGATAAAAAAGAAACGATTTATAGACAACAGTGAGAAAAACGTAGAATTAGTTTCTCCATATTAAGAGGAAGATAGTTTCTGACAGAACAGTCCATTCCATACACAAATTCTTCTACTCATATTCACATGAACACTAAAATCTTCATCTCTCTTGCTCCAATGCAACAGACCTCAGGCAATATCTGCCAGAAAACAAAGGGTTAGCAGTTGTCCAGAAACAGTTGGAAGAGCCTTGTAGGCCTTGGGCATAATTCCATGCAGAATCAAAGGGACCCTGAAAGGTTAATCAATATTAGGAATTATTGGGAAAGAGAGAACAAAGAAGGAAATGCCATTTTACTATCGCATAAATCAACTATTCTCTCACTTCGTTGATAAAGTAGGTGGCTCTGGTCACTCTATCTCTGAAAAGACACAGGAGAACTAGACAAGTTTTGGAGAAAGGCTGCAGGCATGATCAGAGGAACTAAACAGTTTCCACATGAGAAATGACTGAATCATTTGGGAAGAAAAGGACGACATTTGAGGAGGACATGACAGAGGTCTGCAAAATTATGAGTGCCATGGAGAAAAAACATAGGGGTCAATACTATCTGTCTTTTCCAGTATAACTGGGGGCTATCACATGAATCCAGCCAGAAGCAGATTCAAAACCAAAAAATATAATCTTTTTCATTCAATAGGTTGCAGCCATGCCAATGGATGTATGGACAAGAACATTACAGGACTTCTTGGGGAGACTGGTTTGCAGGTGATCAAAGAAACAAACTACAAAATGCTCAGGGAAACACTGGTCTGTAAAAGGTGAGAGATGATTTGTCAAGATTGGTTTCACTAGCACTAAAAATTATCCCAAATGACCTAGGATAATCAGTACTTCTCCACCAGCTAACCGTGAAAGTTGTTGAAGTTGCATAATGTTGTTAAAGACAAATAAACAAACCAAAGCTGCTTAGATTTCTGATTATTTAATTAATTCTGCTTTCTAGAGCACATGAGTCTGTAAGTGCACCAGGGACTTGTGTATCTACCATATATATGGACTTCTGAAAATCTAATCAATGTAATCTAATCCCTATCATGTGTTAAAATAGGGACGCTTAATTTATTTTTACTTTAGCCCGTAGTGCTCATAGGAATATTTTTTTCTTGGAAACTTGCTCTCATAATCATGTTTGCTTTCTTTATGTGGGACAACTGGATATACTGAGGGGAAAATTGGAAATCACTGAAGTTGCCAATTACCAAAATGATTATTGAACTGAAAGTAAAGCTCTTTGGCAAATGGGAAAAAAAAAAAGAAAAAGAAAAAGAAAGAAGTGTTTTGATGAGTCAGTACTCTGCACCAGAAAGAGCTGTGTCATATGTTGCACAGTTTCCTTACTGAAAAGTTTCTAGTCCACAACTTTTGTCCAGCCTTGACATAATCTTTGGGATATAAGGTAGACCATGTGTAAGAACAGCATTGGATTTTGTGATTTCTTCTGAATGAGTGATACCTTAATGAGAATGATCACATTTCTCTTGATTACAGAAAATGTTACTTCTGTCACTCATCCCGGGAGTATTCTTTCTCACATAAAAGAAATGAAATGAAATTTAAAATATAGTGCATTACAATTATATATGGATCTATCTAACCTACAATATTTCCTTCTCATTTACAACCTCTCCTTCAAAATCTACCAGGAGCAGCCATTTTGGATCTCATTTTCATAAATAAATTGCATACTTAATTATCCTAATTACTTTGGGCTACTGAGAAACTGATTCAGGTTTGCAGCTATAGACTGTGTAACTACTCATATGTATGCAATTACACCACTTCTGAACTGCATTTTCTTTGTGTGGCTAGACCTAGTAATAACTCAGGAAGATCACAAGCAAAATCCGTTCTTAAAATAAAGTCCATTTCCATTAGAATCTTCTGGGTATAACTTTTATGCATAATTACTCACTCATTTTTTCCTTTTTATGCATCAATTAATTTCACAATGGTGATTCACATACCACATTTATCCAAGTATCAGGCCAAGCTGTTTTTTCTGTTTTAATAAAGCCCCTCTTCCTATGACAGGTGTTTCACACTCTATTTGCAACAATTTTTGCATTTAGAGTCAAAGGCCATGAGTGGCAGCAACTGACATGGAAGAGGGGTGACTGAGGACAATCAGGGTTTAAATGAGCAGAGGAGACACCCCTCCTTCCAGCTGTCCTACAGGTGATGGCTGCGGTTTCCTTTGCCACCCACCTACTCCACTTCAAGTAGGCATTGCTTATGGGAAGCCTGGCTATATTTCTTTCTTGGAGATTGCCTGAAGAAAAAAGAGTAAAATTTTTCACCATTTAGGAAAGAGCAGAAATATGCCATTGCTTGGATAAATATTCTGCTTGCATTTTACAAGTTAGCTCTGCAGGTCGATGTGATGCTCCATGGCCTCTTCATGAACCTTTCTCATATTTTCCTCCTGTCTTTTTTCTCCTGCCCCTTTGATGCTTTGGATTTTAACTTAACTGTCATGAAATGAAAGACAAGATTTTTATTAATGGAAGATCTTAGGGTTTTTTTTTCAGTAAATCAGTGTGAGACTTTGTGTCTTCAGTGGGAGAGCAATTTGGACCACAAACATTTCCATTAAAGAATTCATCTTATCCTATGAAGAACAGATAAGAGAGAAACAGGTGCAGGCATCTGGACACTGGAAAGAACAATCTCAGCAGGATTCTCGGCAGGAAATTATGACATTCACCTCATTGCAGAAACCTGCAGACATCCTGATGTACCACTGTTTGGCTCAGCATCAGCAGCAGCTGGATCTAGGGGTACATGATCATCCCTGTGGCAGTCAAAACCTCACTAAGCGCAGCCTCAGAACATGGCCTTGTGCCACAGGTCTGGGCATTGCTGCTGCTGCTTGCAGCAGGAACAGGGGAAAGGAGGAGGGAGGGCTGTCCCCCTGCAACCCTCCAGCTCCTTTGTGCCAGCTGCAGACAGCTGTTGAGCTCTAGCTGCCAAAATATGGTACTTTGAATTCTTTGGGTAAATCTGCTTCTTGAACAGCTGCAATTCGTCTTGTCTGAAGCAATTTCAACAAGACAGGCCGTGCTGGCTCCTTCTCCTAGCAGCTTAAATTTCTTGCAAGTTGGGAAATGAGGGCAAAAGTTGTGTTTTGGAAGATACCACTATGAAAGGGAGTTTCACTGCAAGTTATAACACTTTTCCTTCTAATAATCTTTATTTGAATTAGAACTGTATGTATTTCACAGAAATAACCTGAAAATTAGCATTACAGGCAGTCTGTCTCTGTTGCTGTTGTTTATATTTTAATACCTAAGTGTCAAGATATTTTTCAAAAATGTATCTGATTACTTTATCTGGAAAATCAGTAAAATCCTGAAAAAAGGTTAGTGGCGTATGTTTCAGGAAATGACCTAGGAAAGTCTTCATCTAAGACAGACATGCATCTACATGGGTCCCTCGCATGTCTCCAAAGTCCTTTGAACATCAAGTAACCTCTTTTTCCTAGAGTTTTGTTTGGCCTTGGTATCCTTTGGATTCACAACAGGTTTTTCTTATTTAAGCTTGAAAACATTAGAAAAAAGAGTAACGTATCTGATATAGCTGTATTCTTTAATCAGCTTTTTCTTTATGAGCAGCCCAAAACCACATGTCTGCTCTTATTAAATGACAGGTAGATTGAAGAATGACAAGTTGACAAGTTGACAGGAGAATGACAAACATGATAAAAGATTTAGACAGTCAGAGCTGTCAGTCTGAAGGAAGTTGTACTGAGGAAGGCTCTTCTTGGAAGAAAGATAGGAAAATTGAGGGGGAATAGGCTTTAATCACAGAAAGTAATTACATAGAAAATGAAGCCCAGTTTGTTTGTTAGATAATAAAGGTAAATGAATAAACTTCACTAATTGATTCAAGGAAAGATTGAGTTAATATTTTGTAAGTCATAAAGCATATTTAAAGCAAGGTGCAAAACTTTCTGAGAGAAATATGGCATATCATTAAGAGAAACAAAAAGAATTATTGGAATGAGATAGGAGTAATCAAACTGACAAACTGCAAAAGTAAAAATTGAAAAAGCTTTGAAAACTCCTGTCCATCCAAATTCTTATTGTATTAAACCACACCACTGCAAATTTAGACTAATCTTTCAAGAAGGTATTCGGGTAAAGAGCAGTGAAGGTCATGGAACAGAACCTGTGTGCTGGTAGCTTTCAGGGTTTATGTCTATACAACATCCACATAAAGCAGTCTGAACAATAGGTCCCTCCAAGAAAACCAAAAGGAGCAGTAAAAGTGGATACAATATCTTGTAGCAATTATATATTTTATTTAGTGGAAAGGCATCTGATGGCCAAGTATGAAAGAAAAACCTTGATTGCCAGATTCTTGATCAAAGACTGATAGCTGCCTCACAGCTGCCCAGATGCTCTCCCACAGTCTAATCCAAAACGCTCTGAAAGTAATGAAACTTTTCATCCATTTGAACAAGCTTTTGATCAAGCCTCGAGTCTCAAGAGAATAAGTTTATACACAATACTAAAAACCAAGGAAAGCATTTAAGTGTTCATTACATACCAAAAGGATGGGCAAATACTTCTGCACTTTACATTTCCAAATTGAAAACTGATAGAAAAACCCACTGGTGATCTTGGATATTTAGTGGAAAGTAAAAGCTGCCTCTGACTACCTCTTTTTTGTTTGAGTAACCAGTAAAGGCCATGGGAAAACTCAAAGATTTACCATACATTCACAGCAGCCATCTGTTGTCAAGAGCTTCATGCAGTGAGAAATGAGGTTTTCATAAAACTGAAGTTTATAGGTAAAAAAAGCTGAGTTGCTTGTCACTTCAGGTCCAACTTTACTGCACAGCACATTTTCAGTGACAGCTTGTAACGTAGATCAGATAATATGCTGAATGTCGTGGAAATGATTCAAAATGTCAAAACAAAGGATAATTATTAAAACAAATCGGAGTGAAGAAGAAAATGTAATAGAGCACAAAATAAGCACACCTATCAGAAGTTATTTTGGTCTGCAGTTTTTTTGAGAGCAACATCAAAATGGTAGCACCTAGAATGTGCTTTTATAGCACTGATTTCTGATTTTTAACATTGCAATATCTGTGAGCATACTTACACTTTAAAATGGTTTGGAAGACACAGTTTCAGATATTTTCTCACCTATGTTTTAGGCTCCTTTTGAATTGCATGTATTTTTCTGTATAGGACTGGCGTTCATGACTTGGTGGGCATGTTGCCATGGCTTTCAATTTAGTTGACAACCCATAGAGTTAGCCTAGAAGTAGAGATGCTAAATGCTGTGATCAATGCTAGACTAAGTGAGGCTTAGGGGCCAACTAGTCAAGAATTTCTCTTAGCGGATAACACAAGGAAATGTTTGTCTCAGGGTTACTTAAAAATGAAAATATGCCCCCGATATAATATACCTGATGTAAAGGAAATGTCATCTTGTCTAATAATACTGTGAGAATTGCTGAGGCAAGGTAGAAGAATTTCAGGTCAGCAAACATTTCCTTGCTGTTTTCATGGCTGTTCAATAGAGCTGGATAAATGATTTGCAACTTTTATTCTCCTTGTCTGCTACTGTAATATCCATGACAAGATCCTGATTTCCTTCAAATATATCCATAGCTATCTCCACACATGCTACTGTGCAAAGTTACATACCAGTGAACACCCACCTGTCAATGGTCACAAAGGACAGAGATCACCACGGTGCACATCATTGTTGGTGTTATCCTTGTTGGGTACTACTCAGGCTTCAGTGTAGAGGTATCAAAAACACCAGCGTTAGAAAATTTATGTTGAAAAGATCTCAACATTTGGAGTGCTCTAAATAGCCACAGGCTTTGTTCTGTGGCAAAGTTTTGACCAAGATTATTGCATCAAACCCATATCAGCATGTTCAGCCTAATAATTATCAGGTTGGGTGTTGAAGCCCATGTTCCTGTGACAATAAGGTTTACATAACATCTTATGGTGTTCCCTTAACCCACTACAGTCCTTGCCACATCTTGGTCCTCTTTTATAGTAGAATCAAACAACGCAGAATATTACATTCCACCTGAATCTTTGTTTGCGGGCTATATTGTCCTTGATGCTCTGGTCCAGTCTTCCTTGTTTATGACTCTGACAAGACTGCACAGTTGGGTCAATGGCTTGGCAATGAGACCAATGCTCCAGGGAGACTGGCAGCCTCTGTGAGAGACACTTTGGTATGGCTCCTCTGGCTGAGCACATGGTATTCCTGTCAGCCTCCTCTAAGCAAAGGCAAATTAAACTTGTCCAGTCTAAGTTAGTGCAAATGGTCTATGATTGTAGCCATTTAAGAAATCTGTTTAATCAAGTGAATATGTATAGTAATGCATATGGTGTGCTTGCCTAGACATAGGTCTGTGTTCACCAGCTCAGAATGGCTAGCATGGAAAAGTAGCGACCAGCAGAGCATTCCTCAACACAGAGACTGGAGTATTGGCAGGCTGGGAAAATATGAAATAGGGCCAAGGAGTGACATCTGCTGAGTTAAGATAATGTATATCAGTTGATGTAAGGGTGCTGTTCTTCATATTAGTGAGATCATACTGATTTACGGCTGTTCCGTCTGGCCTACATCTGCAATTCTTCTATCTTTTATGTATTTCAGTGGAAGAATGAACTGACCTCATTCAGGTAGATGATCTGTTTCTCGTATATATGCCAGGAGACAAAGATATCAAACATTTATTTAAGCTTGCAAATATTATAAAATAAAAGAAAAAGTATGCTTGAGCAGTCTGCAGCAGAATGGTAATGTTCTCTGAAAGCCTTATGTTCTCTGCTCCCCAGGAAATAAATAATATCTGCTACTCTAATATTGATTTTTCATTCTTCATCATACTCAGTCAAGCCTCTCCAAACTAGGCATCAGCTATTCTAACAAAGACTGAACCAAGGAATGGGAAGAGGGTAATATGTATACTCAGTGCAACCTATTCCCTTGACTACCCCAAGTGATCCATTTTAGCAATTCTCTTTGCCTCTAGTGACCTGTGACACTGGTGGTGGTGCAGACTCAAGCTAAACTCTTTAGAGCCATGACAGCAATTTAGTCTCAGCCTTTATTACAACAGCATCTTCTTCAGTTATTACTTCACACATTATTTAGCTAATGTCTTGGTCTATTTTTATATACAACTTTCAACAAATTAAAATAAGAAGAAAAAACCCTAATGTGAGACCAGATACTGACTATCAGGGCACCACTGTGTGCTGGTGGCACAGTTCCTGGGCCTCTTGCTGGTGCTTCCTTATTGCATGGTAGGCCCATCTCACCAGTGAGCATGTCCATGTGTCGAAGGGAGGTGGGGGACCCTCTCCCTACCTTTCCCTTTGGCATGCCCTGCGTGCCACAAAACTCTGGTAGAGCAGAACACCTGCAGGAAAACATGAAAATGCCTTTGTAGCTAACCCCTCTGGTGGGTAAGAGCACGAAAACGATACTGTAGACACAGTATAGTGGTGAGGGTTTTCTGCTTTTTCTTTTTACAGCTCATTTATAAAACTACTGAAGACAATTACATCCATCCTGACACAGTGAAAATCCCTTAAATTAAAAAGTTAATAGCTTGTTGGCTCAGGGGATGTGACTTTCTGGCCCCCACTAGCATCTGGCAATCATCGTTTTCCAAGCCATTTCCGCTTTTGAGGTGAACAGGAGTTCTGCCAGTAGATGATGACCAGAGTAGATCAAAGGCATTTTTGGTGGAATCAGACAACCGCTTACCCACCTTGACTTTGTCCACCTCACCTCTGACTCTAGTGTGAACTCTTCTCTAGTTATCTCACATAGAAAAAAAAAGAAAAGAAAATCAAAATAGGAGAAAGCCTCGTTTCCTCAGTAAGGAAAACAATGTGGTTAACAGTATACTTCTGGCTCCTAGAAAACCTTCAGAGACAGGACAGTCTGCAGGAATGAGAAAAGGGGAACAAAAGTGTGAAAATATTTTAGAACAACATTCTATTGGGACCCACATTTTATAATCTCTAAATTAATATTTTGGTTGTTATGGAAATGTCAACTTTTTTTTTTTTTTCCTGTAAAGTGATTATCTGTAACTAATAAAGTTAACTATGTACATAGAGTTAACATTGGCTATTAAAAAACCTTGAATGGCAGCTACTATAAATTAAGAAGGGCAGAAACAGTTAACAGGCAATAAACAAAGCTGCATTACTGGATTTTCAATCCTATTTTTTTCTGAGGACTCAACAAAAGCTGTGACTATGCCACCACTGGAAACAAACAAAAAAATTACCAGATGGCAATTTTTGCAAAAATGGTGAGCTGAATCCTCAGTGGTTATAGGTTAGAATAGTCCTATGGAAAGCAGAGGAGACCTGGCATCCATTGCTACACATTTGTGCCCGGGGTGATGTTTAGGCTTAACTGAGTGACACAAAGGATGCTCATTCACTCCTAGCAGTTTCTCTCTAACTGGAATTGCTTCAGAAACTATTTCTCATGCCTAATAACCTCTTTTTTTCCAAAGATAAATTATTCTGAGAAAAAGTTTCTATCATCCAAGTTTTAATAATGTATAAAGTTATTCATATCTGGTTTTACATCTGCTTTGCCTACCCTCTTCACGCTGCCTTGTCTGGCACTAATGCTGCTTTCTGTGTCTGAGCAGTGTGTGGGTAGTGCTGTGACTCCCTTTCCTCTGCCTGCGCTTCTCTGCCTCTTTCATTTTCAAATTGCCATTTATTTCATCATTGATAAGCACTAGAAGCCAAAGGTAATCCGAAATGTGGACTCTCTTAAATGTTTTGAAGTGGCTCATTCTGAGTCGAGACACTGACGACATTTTCCTTCATCACTTTATTTTAGAATATGTGGTGCTGATGATTTGATTTTTGAGATGATAGTCTCCCTCTGAGAATTAAAAGACTCTTGAGTTTTTGGCATGTGAGCGCCTGAGAAAACAAGGAGGTAGAAGATACATGTAATACTTGCAAAGATCACTGGAATGTCCTATTGCCAATGGGATTTTACTCCAATTTAATAGTAATTTCTCTGAATCTTTAACCTTATGGAATACATGTGCATAGGGTATGCCCTGTGTGTTTTCATGTGTTCTTCCTAGGATTTCATTTTCTCATGTAGAAGCTCATGGATGAATGCTTACTGATTAAATAGGAAGAGCATTCTATTCTTTTAGAAGGAATAAAATATTGGGAGTTTAGAGGCTTGTTATTCTGCAACACACTTCTTGGGAAGCCATTAAATCTCTTTTTGCCTTGAGTTCATTGCATGCTTTAGCAATAATAAAAATACATAGATTTTATATATGAAACACGCAGGTGCTAATTCTATAATATTTTTCCCGTCCTGGATTCTTAAGTTGTTTTCTGAAGAATTTTGTTTTCCATTAGTAGTAAGATAAACTTTTGAAAACCACTAGCACAAAAGTTAATTCTATCTGTTTTGTGAACCTGCCATCTTCCTTCGGGCCTTGCCTCACTTCTTCATTGTTGAGACTGTGTTCATTCTTTCCTGAAGAATCTAATTCGTCTCTCTTATTTTCTGACTTCTTGTTGGAACAATGTTCTGTTTCTCCCTTCTTTCATTTCTTATGCCTCATTCTTCAAGCCTTATGCCCCCTCTTTCTTTCCTTTTGACATATATTTATTTTTCTATGCATCTTTCACTAATTCTCTCTCTCTCTTTTTTTTTTTTTTTCCTGTCAGAAGTCTTAATAATTAGTGCTATGTTGGCAGGAACATTATAAGTCAGCATAGTTTTCCTTTCCTTTGCTTTCCACTCTTTTGCCCACTAAAGCTGCAAAATGAAATGAAGCTTCTGAGATTTCAAATCTCTGAAGTAATATCTAGGGAAAGGAGAAAAAAAAAAAAGACATTTTCCTGACGTTTATTTGAGATTATTCTATAGCAAAATACCTCAAGAAAAGAAACTTCTCTACATAAACTCTTCAACTATAGTTCCCATTGCACTCAAAGGGCAGGTGGGCTCGCAGCCTAGGATCAGTTATTAGACAGCTTGGTGCTGCATGGTGAAAGAGCTGAAATTATTACAGCCATAATAATGTAACTTGACTTGCATTTTGGGAGAATGAAGCTATGAAATTTACTTAGTGAAATCATAAAATCTCCAGTAATAATAGTTATAAAAACAGGTTAGAAGACCAATTGTCCAAATCATTTAAGTGTGACTGAGCTTGCTCTGAGGAAGGTAGATGGATTACAAAACGAATATGGTACCAACCTCCCTTTGGATGAGGATTACAAATGCTTGATCATTATGTGCATCTTTTTTTCATCACATAGTATTTATGACTGTTGCATGACAGTGGTAGGCAGCTTCATTTGCTGAAATGTCTTTCTGAGATCTCTGCTAGCCTGGGAACACACACTGGAAAAGACAGCTCCATGTGGAACAGATACAGGGAAATTATTTCATCCCTCTTTGTCAGGCCCGGGGACATTTCCAGTGAGGTATTGCTTTTGATGCAGTATCTTTAATGCAGTATCTGCTCCCACAGGACTGTGTCTGCTGGGTGGACTTGTATAGGCTGGAGCACAACTTGCAGCAGGAAGACTTCCATGACAGCTCCAATGCAAGGAGACTGTTGGCTGAGCGGCTGGAAAAAAGGCCTCCATCTAGTCCCCAGAGCGGGCAGGGGTTGTGTGTGCAACCCCAAATGCAGAAGTAGGAAAAGCCCTCCCACTTCAATGAGACTTCAGTCACTGCATGGCTGGAGGGAGTATTACAGACCAGTTGGGACCACAGTATAGAAGTAATTTTCTGCAGGGGCTACAGGCATCGTGCCAGGCACACTTTTTTCCATGCAGCCTGATCTTATACTGATAGCAAGAATGAAGACATAAGTTTCAGATTTGGGAATGTGCCTGTTTGTACATATACGTTGGAGCAGTCAGATCTGAGAGGGGTTCCCTGTGCAGTGGAAGTAATATCTTACAGCAGTATCACCTGTAGTATTTTTAGAAATGCTGGTGTGTAGAATTTCAACAAAATAAAACCAAAACTGACACAAGTGAGTTAACTTCATAGTCAATCACAGTGAAATCCTGCCCTTAACAATGAACTCAGGTGCCTCAGTTTACTACAATAACACAAACTTTTTATCATTATCATCTTAGCCAATGGTCTACTGTTCCAAAACCTGCTGTTGTGCTAAATGACCTAAGTAGATTGCTTAAACTTAACCTAAATGTCGTTGTATGCCAAAAATGAGGATTAAGAAAATAAAAAAGCAGAAAAAAATGCATTAATTGCTATCATCCTTTTTTTAGCGGTCTTATTTTGGACAGATCTAAAACTTTATTTGGCAGTGTCAACTGAAGCTCACTGTTCACATCTTCTGAAGCATCAGTTATGGTGGTAACACCATCTGACTAGATATTCTGTTTAAGTGGAAGCTACGCTACATCTTAATTAAGCCTCCATCACTGTCACATTGCTGCCATTAGATAGAAACCAATTCCCAGGAGCTGTCCCAGTTAAGTATGTGAGCTCCTGTTAAATGAACAAGCTTTCCAGTTCAGTATGGCTGGAACATGAGCCTTGGTGAGTATTATTAACAACTATATCCTAACAGAAACAAGCAGGTAGTTCTTAAATGAGCAACTGTTTTAGACACTGGAACTGAAGAAGCATTTTAAATGGACCCTAGCTTCTTCCATTTGTTAAAACCTTTATTATGTCAGTGGCGATGACCTGAAATACTCAGAAATGGAAGCATTCTTCCTTGAGTTGGCACTAGTCTAATTTATTCTATCACATTAGACTTTCATGAAACAACAGAATAAAATTAGAGAACAAAATCCATTGTACAGTTCATATCAATTAATTGCATTTGAGAACACTGTGTACCACCGGAAATCAATGAACTGGTTTCATTAGTGGTTAGGCTTAGACACAGCTTTTTGCCTTTTGTGATTTGTAGCAACTTCGCTAAAGAACAGTTATACTTATCAAACAGAGCACACAGAGAGAAAGAATATCATGAAACATAGAAAATCCCTTGCCTTGAAAACAAGGACTCATTCTTCCATTTAGGGACTGATTCAGCTACATGAGTGCTACAAGAGGGATGTAGTCAGAGGCTGGAGCACAAGTAGATACACAGTCTCCACAACTCTTGCTTCACCTCTTAAACACTGCAAGTGCCAGAAGACTTTCTTGGGAATCCAAAGTGCTGCCCGGGAGTGTCTCCAGGCTGGTACTGCGGAGCCTCTCAGTGTTCATTTCATGCTTATAGAACCACAGAAACATAAAATGATTTAAATTGGCAAGGACCTTTAAGATCGTTAAGTCCAACTGTTAATCTAACACTGCCAAGTCTACCACTAAACCGTGTCCATAAGCACCATATCTACACATCTTTTAAATGCCTCTAGGGATGGTGACTCCACCACTTCCCTGGACAGCCTGTTCCAATGCCTTACAACTCTTTCAGTGAAGAAATTTTTCCTAATACCCATCTAAACTGCCCCTGGTGCAACTTAAGGGCATTTCCTCTTGTTCTGTCACTTGTTACTTGGGAGAAACTACCAACATCCTCCATTCTACAACCTCCTTTTGGGTAGCTGTAGAGAGCAATAAGGTCTTCTGTCAGCCTTATTTTTTCCAGCCTAAACAGCCCCAGTTCCCTCAGCCACTTCTCACAGGACTTTTTCTCCAGACCCTTCACCAGCTTAGTTGCCCTTCATTGGACATGCTCCAGCACCTCAATGTCTTTCTTGTACTGAGGGGCCCAGAACTGAACACAGTATTCAAGGTGCAGCCTCACAAATGATGAGTACAGGGGCGTGATCCCTTCCTTAGTCCTGCTGGCCCCATTATTTCTGATACAAGCCAGGATGCTGTTGAATTCTTGGCCACCTGGGCACACTGCTGTCTCATGTGCAGCCGGTTGTCTACCAACACTCCCAGGTCCTTTTCTACCAAACAGCTTTCCAGCCACTCTTCCCCAAGTCTGTAGTGTTGCATGGGGTTGTTGTGACCCAAGTGTAGGACCCAGCATACAATTGGCCTCAGCCCAATGATCCAGCTGGTCCAGATCCCCCTCTATGACCTTCCTACCCTCCAGCAGATCAACACTCCCACCCAACTTGGGTGTTGTCTGCCAACTTGCTTTCAAAAAGCCATGCTGACTGGGCCTGGTAGCCTGTTTGTACTGTATGTGCCTCAGGATGATCTGCTCCATAACCTTCCCTGGCACTAAGGTGAGAGTGACAGGTCTGTAGCTCCCTGTATCCTCCTTCCAGCCCTCCTTGTGAATGCCAATTTATGGCTGACAATCTGGATGCTACCCGTCCTGAAGCCCTATTTATTAGCCCAAGGCTCGTCACTTGCAGTTGTTGCTGGTCGAAATGTATCATGAAGTCCTGATGTTACTACCCAGGGTTCCTTTTATACATACTTAGCCATGACCTGGGACAGTACCACAAGTATAAACTATTTCCACGAGACTGTTCTTCCTGCTAGAAGTGCCCAATAGGCTGATGACTAAGAGGCTGGTCTCTTTCCTCAGCTAATCCCTGCAGAATGACTGCTCTGAATCCCTTTTCATTTGGGAATCTCTCTTGATACCAAGAATTCAGGGAACTAGATGTCTGAAAGCTAGATACAGAGACTTTCAGGGTCACTGCATCTTTCTATCTATGGATCTGATCCTGAGCTTGCTCAAGACAGAAAAACTAATTTATAAACCTTGCAAAACTAAACGGAAAATGTTCAAGCATCGTATTTCACCTTTTTTTTTCTACTGTATAAGATTTTTAGTCATAGCATTGTAATGGATTGTTGAGGACTTTCACGAAAATTACACTACATTAAAAGATTTATGTTGATAAGTATTTCTGGACTTTCTGATGAGGCTTACTACATTTTAGGTCTAAATTAAGGAGGAACATGATCTTTAAGCTTCATTATCAACCAGAAGAGACAGTATTCTTCAAATCTTGATTCTGCATTTTTTCACATGAAATTCAGTCAACTAACAATGAATATTCCTTATTTTGGACCTTAATGGTGCTTTTTAATTAAATATTCCATTAAGCTGAATGCTAAACAAATTTTGTGGGTCAGATGGTGAACCATTTCCAGATGATTGCTTGCTCAAGGCTTATTTTGAATGCCACTGAAGTGAAAAGAATTCTTTTCAATTACTTCAGTGGGTTGGGGACTAGGCAGTGAAGTAGTTTGATTGGAGCACATGAAAGAACTCCATGGAAGGGACTACTGTCTTATACAAGAAGGGATTTGAATGTTTCATCAAAAAAATAGATAGAGCTATAATGATTATTAACATTGTAAATGTTATGGAATTAAAAATCAGCTGGCATCAATTTGACAAACTATTTTTTGAAAAAAGCAATGGCAGTATGGCTGGCTCCAGACAACATCAGTTTTTCAGTTGTATTCAAAGTCGCAGGACTGCTTTTGTAGAATTAGGAGCCCAAAAAGAGCTCACATTTCATATGTATATATGTGCAAATACATACGTAAAAATGTTTATATTTAAAATTCTCTATAGCCTTAAATTACAACAATCATAGAATTTTGTAACTTCTATGGTTTTTCCTGCTCCTTCATCAGATGCTGCCATGTGGGTATTTTGATCTCTTCCTTTAAGTGCAAAACCTTGTATTTATACAGAAATATGAAATCAGTGGCAGTCTATGAATTATAAATATTACTCACTTGAGGGAAAATGACCTTCTAAAGATTGATGGAGCAACAGCCAGAAACTTACAGAAATTTTGTTTACTATTTTCTAAATAATAACAGTATGAACCAATTTTGATCTTCCCATATTTCCCATCTATCCCCAACTCATTTGTAGCACACCAAGGAAAACAAACATAAGTACAGATAGATATTTAATTGAGTGATGTTAAGTCATTATTCTCCTGGAATTTCCTATCTTTTAGACATGTACATGTTTATGACATGAGTCCCTATTGAGTAATGTAAATAACTATTTTTAAATTATTATTTACAATCATAACCATGGGAGGTTTATTGTTTTTGTTAATGTGGAAGCATTTTAACACCCTACTAAAGGTCAGGATCTTTTTGTACCAAAATCTGTCCTCACAAGATATAAACAGTTTCTATTCCAGAGAGTTCACATTTGAAAGACCCAGTGCTGAGGTTGTAAGCATGTGGTCATCAAAGTAAGAGGTAAGAAAAATAGCTTGTAATCAAGTATTTGCTGATCATTTGTAACTGGCTCCTTAAAGGCTAAAAAGCATATTACTCTGAGAGGTTTAACACAAAATTTTCTTCTTCTAACTTCACAAACTATTCCAAGGAAGTATGAAATATGTTAGATAATGCTCTGCAAGTTCTTACCAATGAATAAGTCTGAAGCCATCTTTCTCCATGAAACCCACTGTTCAGTACCCACCAGACTATGATTTATTACAATGCTTAGAAAATAATCCAGTATCCTTTCACTCATAAGCCATAAGAAATGTTTACCAAAAGAGGAAAACCTGAAAAGCATTCTTAAGTCTTCATTATGGGTTAACCCTGGTGGGCATCTAAGCACCACAAAACTGCTTGCTCACTTTCCCCTCCTTCAGTGGGGTGGGGAAAGAGGAAAGGAAGAGTAAAAGCAAGAAAAGTTGGGAGTCAAGATAAAACAAAAAAAATTGTTTAATAAGTGAAGGACAAGTGGAAGAATATGGAAGAAAGTAAAACAAGCAATGTAAAGTCAATCACTCCTTACTTCCCATGGGTAGACTGGTACCCAGCCAGTTCCTGAGCAAAAGATGACTGCCAGACCTAAAACCTCCTCTTTTCCCTTTTATTGCTGAGCATGACATTATGTGATATGGGATATCTCTTTGGTTAGTTTATCTCTTCGAGTAGTTTGGATCATCTGCCTGGTTGTGTCCCCTCTCAGCCTATTGTGCACCACTCAATCTGTTTCCTGGGGGGCTGAGTAAGAAACAGAGGGGGCCTTGATGCTGTGCAAATATGGTTCAACAAAAGGTGGAACACTCGTGTTTTAACAATACTGGTTTGGTCAAAAACCTAAAGCACAGCACCAGATGAGCTGCTATGAAAAAAAATTAACTCTATCCTAAACAGGCCCAGTAAAGTCCTTTCAATTTTTCCTCCAAATCCAGACATTGTGCAGTGCTACAAAAGGCATCTAAAATATTCTTGCTTTTATGAATTTTGCCTGGAACTTCCAGATATTCAGACAGCATCATACAGAAGACAAGAACACTGCTTTCCGCATGGTGCCTCTTCTCTTTCTGGGGAAAAGTCATTCTTCTCTTTATTGAAGTGGGTTCTTTAAGGGGGACTGTAGCTATTGCTCACTTTAAAATAGCCAGTGGATGAATTTTACTGCCTCTCTGAATAGTCTTATGTTTCACATACTAATATCTTGCTTGTGGGATGTGGAGGACATTGGGAGAACAGGCTATTCTCGTATCCTTGCAGAAATTGAAACAGCAGTCATCATCTGTTAGACAGTGTCTGACCTCCCTGTCAGCCAAATCAGAGGACAAACCTCCCCTTGACGTGTGTGAGCAGGATGGGACCCTGAAGAGCCAGTACAGCCCTGTAGTTGTCACCCCAAGAGACACAAAAGTTTCAAAAGGTCAGGAAAGATTTTTGAGGCATACATTTTGCACAAAGCCATGTCACATTAGATCCCCGTTGCTAGGGAAGTTACACCAAGCTGTGCATGGAGCCTACAACTGCTGGAAATTTATTTCAGCTCAATGTGATTCACAGGCATGAGAACTAATAAGAACATAGTGTATTATTAAAAATATCAGCTTGACAAGGCTCAGTAAGCGCCTGTAGCAAGCGTACCTCAGAAACAGTGAAAAAGCCTGACTCTATTTACCCTCTGCATCTGAGCCTTCTTAATTATCTGCAGAGAGAAGCAGAGAAATTACGTGAGGTTGAGATTTTAATGAGAAGAAGTAGAGGACTAATGAAATGCTAATGAGATCAACATAATCCAGTGTGTCACTGCAGGCTCTCAGTCCTTTCAAGCCTGGTAAACAAAATAGCAACCATTAATTTGCCTGAAGTGGATTTATGAATTTAGCAATGGAATTTATAAAGCATTGAAAAATACCCCATGTGCTCAGCAGTGACACCAGATCTTGGTTTCCTTTCTTTAAGATCTTTCCCAAAGGTGGAAGTAAGGACACAATTTTCTACCTGCCATGAACTTGCTCAGAAGGCTCCGGAGTCATCTGGTGCCACATGTGGACACACAGGTGACTTGGTGATTTCCTCAGGGTTTCTGTACAGGTAACTAGTTTGCTGGGAAGGAGACCTGACAGAAAACTAGATGTGGATCACAAGTTTTCATTGAAAACATCAATTTGGAAAAGGGAGGTGGCTCTAAGTGTGGGTGCTGGGGGACCCGGGCTGGCTGCAAAACAAGGGATTTTGCTTGATATCTGACTGGCTTATCCCTCTCTTTGAGGCCCAGCATATCTCACGCCAATGGGGAGCTTTCAGACAAGAGCCTTTGCTTTCCAGAGAGACTTAACTTTGAGCCCAAATAGGCTCTGTCGTAAGACCAGAGAGCTAAGAAAGGCAGAAGTAGGTTAAAACTATTTTTACAGCTTTGTAATCCAAAGACGAACTTTGTCTTACACAAGAGAGAACAAGTTTCAAGCTGTTCTGTTTTGCTTTGGGTTTTTTTACAGCCCTCAATAGCCCATGCTGCTCCTCAGAGACCAGTAGGACACAGGGTCATGGCTGCCACTCATCTCTCTTTCAGCTAAAGGACTTGAATCCACAGAGGAATAATTTAAGTCAGATCTTTCCCGGTACAGAATCTGCCAGAGGCGCTACAGGATATGTCCAAAATTACTTTTTTGCATTACATCAGCTGATTTCTTTATATGTAGCTATAAAAAACCCTTATATATGAACTGAACTTTAAGTCAGGTTTCAATGTTACTGTCCATCACAGCTATATTTGCAAGTTTGTGGCCTTATTAAAGAGGATTTACAACTAGTTCTTCTAACTGTGATGATAATTCTTACCCTAGCAGCTACCGAGGCTACCCTGACTGACTAATTTTCCTTTGAATCCTCCATTTATAGCATCAAATTACTGATTCCAAATACTTGTTCCAGACAAATTGCTTATTTCCCACAGGGACAAGAAAAATACAGAGAAAGAAAATAAAAGCAGTCATTCAGAGCATCTTCAGACAGATTTTACTTTGAATCTGTCTTGTTCTAGGTTTTAATTTTTGTTCTTCCAAGGAAGAAATCTCTTTCCCTTTCAAAGCTTCTTTTCAGTCATACATATATCACAATAATTTAGCATAAATTTCTCTAGTCTTTGATTAATGTCTTTTACCTTTTACTTAAATACCCATTAACATGAAATCATCACAGTAATTTTGGTTGAATCCCCATATCACTGACATACTGTTAATGAAAATAAGATTAGCATCTGAAGCTTTCAAGGGATGATTGCTGTAGTGTTTGGGTTCTTTCCTGAAAAGATACACTCTCTAATTCTTACAAACAAGGGGAAAAAATGATAAAGGCATCACATGCTTCCAACCAGACTTCCACACTTCTTTATGTGTGGAGTCCCAAGTCAAGTGCATGATTCACTAGAGTTAGGAGTGTAGTATTTGGGTGAAAACTGTGCTAGGGTTGCTGTTGGAGCTGCTGACCAGTATTCCTTTATTATTTCTTAATTTTTTCCCTACTGATATGTATGTTTCCATCAGAGCCTTGTCTTCTACCTGGGTTTTAAAGAGTGTGAGGCAGGGATTACCTCTTATGGAAACACAACTAACAACGTATTTTATCTTGTAAAATTCCCTTTCTGAAAAAAAAATTCACCTTCGTTTATACAGAACCACATGCAAATTACATCTATTTTAAAATCTTATTTTCAACAAAAATAGTCCTCCATATGCCGTTGTTGATTTAGTTACCTACTGTAATAAAAATAAGTTTCAAGTGCCAGAATTCAGTGACTGCCAGTGCATTTGTGCTCATAACAAGAACTTTCAAGATCCACTGAAAATCTCAAAGGCAGTCCTCAGAGTGGCAAAAAATAACACTTCCAAAGTCCCTCTACCTTCGTTCTTTTATAGATAAAATAAGAGTAGTACTGACTTGACAGAACTACCATGCAAGACCTGAATTCATCAGTATTTGTAAAATACTTGAGGACTCCAAAGTGAAGTTCACTCAAAATACTGTCACCTTAAGAAATGTTGATATTTTCCTGTCTTTTTCTAACATTCACTCAGAACTAGAATCATGAGGTTTTTAACACTGAAAAGCAATTAGAGGGTGAAGTGTTGTTTCACTCCCCTGAGCTGCATCAGCACCTTTGTCCCATTCCTCATGGGTCATGGGTTTCTTGGACATGCAGGTGAAGGCTCACATTGCCTGCCCTTGGTGCGCTGAAACGGGGATGAGGAATTAATAGGGAGCCATGTGCTGCTGTTTCTGGCAGTGCAGTGTGTGCATGAAGGAAAGATGCTTTTGCTGAGAATGCAAATTGGGTCAGCTGCTGAAATTCTCCCCTGACACCACTGCTGAGGCTTTGCTGCTGCTGCTCCCTCCTGCCGCGTGCACTAATCTCTTTCAGATATCAGTCAGGGAGGACCACTGTCTGTGACAGAGAAAAGGTCATCCTTATCCACCTCTTGCCCTCACTCTGATTGCCACCAACTATTTTTTTTTTTTTTTCTTAAGTGTTAATGAGTACTGACCTGTATTTTCCTTTGGGCAGGGTCTGATATTCAAAGCAGAATATGTGCTGCCCCTGTGCTTAGCCTAGTTTAGCATGGCTGATTTTGTCATGTGTTTACACAACTTTGCTACTCTCCTTCCACTGTTTAATTGAGTGAAAATTACCTGAGGTTCAGTTTGTCCTCCATACAATCTAGGTGACTTGTATCCTGCAGTTAAAAAGCACTGCTCTGGTTTGCTGAACTTGTCTTTCTCCTGTGTTAATTATTAGGATGTCCACACACACACCACTCTGGTCCTCAGCCTGAAAACTCTTGTGCATGATGTTTACCATAAGTGTGTGAATAGTTCTACTGAAGCAAAAGCTTAAGTTTCACATGACTGTACTGCAGTATTGGGGCTTTTTATGGAATACTAGAATGCTGTCTCATAGGTGTATGATGTCACTTAACTCCTCAGCTTGCTCATCTGTACCTCACACCTCATTTTAGTAACTTGTTAATCAGACAGTCTCCATCATATACGGTGCACATCACAGTAGTGTCTTAGCAATATTATTAGAAGTTTTATGCAATGGAAGTAAAATGTATGGGTCTCTAAATAGCCTCTTGGATATTTAGTAGAAAATTAGTTATTATAATAAGAGGCACCAGGCTGAATTTCACAATGATTCTACCAGTTTAAAAACACTGGAATATTTTCTTTGCCTCCAAGGTTATGCCTGGCCTGTGCAGAGTGGGGTGCTAGGGCAACTCCTGAAAACAGCTGGACAATTAAATAAACCATAAAGGTAGAGGACAGAAGAAAGTAGTTTGAGGAGCAATTGGTGAAGACAAAATGAAGAAAAAAAAAAAAAGTCAATTTAGAAAACAAATCCAAGTGTATGTCAAATTTAGTCAAGGGAAAAGAGGGAAAATTAAGAAACAACATGTTACTCATCTAGATTTTTGTTAGATCTAAGGCTTAAATTTCAGTTTGTTTATTTTCTTGAGGTTCATGATCGTTGATGGAAAGAGAGAGCTACCATTCCAGTGCGGATCATATATCCCTGAAATCAATGCCTAGAATATCTCCCTTTTAATGTCTTTTACTCTGTCTCCCTCCACCAGTGGATCGAGGATGTCCTTGGTTTGTTACTCTTACAGTGATAATGGTGCAAGTTTGTCCTTGCAAGGATTGCTCAGATTATTCCTACAACAAGTGTTCATATAGGGAACACCAGGACTGTACTGCTAACAAGCTGGGGAAGAACCAGATGTGATTATAATAAAAGGAAAGAAAAGAAAGGCATTACTGAAGCTTTTGTTATTTTTCAGATGTGCTGAGTATTCATGGTGAAGGTCAACATCAAAGTATACTGTTTATAGAATATTTTCCACAAGATGTCTTTCTTTCAAATTTCCAGTCTTAGATACAAATGTAAACATTTCCATAAAAGAGTGGTTATCTTCTTATTCAATCACTTTTTGCATTGGACTTCACTCAGGAAAATGGTATAGTCAGTAAGAAAATGGAGTTCACAAATTACATTGCCTGGCTTGTAAAACATGGGAGGAGAAACATACCATTGGAAATGAAACTCAGAGCTCCCATACAATAGCCTTTAAACTACATTTGTACCCTTCCAATCTGAGGGTGTTCTGCTACATGAATAAATGGTATCATCTAAACAAAACCAGAGAAATGAAGCTTGGCCTGAGAAGTCCAGAAAGCCCTGGCAATTAAAACTGGAAATTCACTGGCTGTCCAAAGTCAGCAGCACTGTTTGAAACCCCCTATGCAGAGGTGCCGTATCCTTCCTCAACATGCTTTCTTGCCCCCTCCTTGCCAAGCTACCAGCTCCCAGGCTACATTAGGAGTGTCTTGCATCTTCCTTACTTTATGCTTGAAGATTCATCCTCCAGCAGAGCCCCTCCACAGCCCCTGCTGGGGCCCTGGAGGTAGGTGCTTCTGTCTGGATTAAAGACACTGAAACTAACCTGGAGGCACCAAGTGCATAAATATCTCCCAGGAAGTGTGACTCTAACTGGAGAGAAGACCCACAAACACTAGCACATGTCAGCACCATTTTTGCCTGCAACACAAAATGAAGGAAGGGTATAGATTTGATGAGAATTCGTAATGACTTGATTTCTTGAAGAGCTGCAGTGGTAAATAAGACAGGCTTGGCTCTCTCCTGCGATCACAGCACTCTTCAGGCCTCAGCTAACCTTCCTATGAGAGCCCAAACACAGCAGATGCCTGCAGGGTGACACACGCCCTTGACCTTCATGCAGGATGGCTTCGGTGGTAGGGAGGCACAGCATGGCAGGCACAGATTTGCGGGCTCCAGGGCTGTTTCTGCTGCTCCCACCAAGAGTGGGGAGAGGAGATATGCTGATTTTGATTGGAAGCCCTCCCTTTGAGAGCAACTGAGCAGTGAGGGTGTTGAGATGGAAATGGGAACAGCCTTGTGTAATTCAGAGGTGACGTAAATGGTCAGCACTGGCTCACATGGCACATTTAAATTGTGTTCTTCCCCGATATTCTTTCTACTTTTAGATGTTTTAATTTCCTGTGATCTTTACACAGTCACATGTGGGCAAGTAAACGGATTGTTTTGAATCAAACAGCTGTGCTAATTTATTGCACTGTTTAAAGCGGAGCTTGAACATGCTCTTAACTACATACAAGGACTGGATGTACTGGCAGATACAAATGGGTACATATCTCCCTTCAGATTAAAACATCCACAGCAAGCAGCAGACCCAACAGCAGGCAGGTCATTTGTGTCTGCGGGTGTCCGCACAGGGGAGGTCAGGGCTGTGCCTGCGATACGCATGGCAAAGGGCCCAGAAACAGTTGACCCCGGGGCAGGAGGGCACAGACCAGCTGAGTGAATCATGACCATCTCCCATTTCTTGAGCTGCCCCTGGGGCTCCCAGGGTGATTCAGGTATTGTTGGGGGGCTCTGTCTCTCAAGGCAGATGTTTTCCAGCCTGCCACACCATGGGGCTTGCAGTGCCCAGCCACCCCCACATTTTTCCCTCTTGTTCTGCCCTGTCTCCTTGGCACGGCAAAGAACGTTTTCTTGTCTGGAGCCTGTTCTTTGGGCCAGAGCATAAACAACCCATAACAGAAGATAAAATGGACACTTCACAGGCCAGAGCTCCCAAGTTCTCACAATAGTTTATATTCCACTATTGAGGTCAGAGCACATTAAAGGATTCAGGGAAATATCCTAAAACCACAGAGCAGGTAAAACTGGTTTTGAAGTCAGGGACTCCTGGTGGTCAAGGTCACCCTGCTGTTTATATAACAATCTGCCTTTTCCTGACATGACACACAATCTCAAACACATTGTTTTGCTATAAACTCTTTCTGCTTGGAAGGCATTTTGGAGAACTGAAACATGTTTATTAAATGAAAAGCATGAGATGTGGAAAGCCATTATACCCTTGTGAACTGGTCTGGAAAAATATGCGTATGAAATAAGTCAATGGAGGAAGGCATAGGAGGCTGCAGTCAAGATCAAGCAATATTTTTTATTAGTTTGCCTTCTGTTGGCACTTTCGAGTTTACTTTTCTTTGCAATTCTCACATCTGAGATTGAATCTTCTAAAACTTCCCAGAATTTTTGCATCATGCTTCACTGAACATTTCTTCAAGGAGCCAAGGAACAAAATTACAATTGCATTTCTCATTATCTAATGGCACATGAGGGATGTATTTACCTCTGCACCATGTTCTGACTGCCCCTGACCTGAAACAGTCTTGACAGAAAAGTCCAGTTAGCCTCCCTGATGGGTAAACAGCACTTTGAAAATAATTTCCAGGTTTCCCCCATATCTCTTCCTAGGTTGGTAAGTCAGGTATTTTAAAAACAAACTAGACTACAATAAAAATATTCATATATATGTGTAGCTGTTTCTGCAAGGAACCACCCAGGAATGATGTGTTCTGGAAGTTGTGTACTGAAAATACACAGTGTGGATTAGTCCCTACACTGACAAAACCCAACAATATTAGATAGGAAGGAAACTTTTTTTTTTTTTTTTAAAAAAAAAAAAAAAGAAAAAGGAGAAAGAGGAGGAAAAAAATAAACAGGTGGCTTGTTCCAGGCCTGCCAAGAACATTGTGGAGCCTTGAGAATATGCACTCCCCTGCTTGGCTGAGTGTTGTTTCTGCTTTGTTCACTGCGTGATTTCTGTCTTACCCACCGCTTCCTTCTGCCGCCTGCAAATAACCTGCTCTCTGCCCCTTTTGTCTGTTCTCTGGGGGTGGGCCTTACCATCTCGTTCTCCACCTATTCTCTTCCTAGTGTCAAATCTTCCTGGTTTGCAGATGCCAGCTGCTCATAGAAGATTGCTGTCTTTGTGCTGTCATCTTCCTCATCCTCCCCATTCTTCAGCCCTGCCAAATAAGTCAACACTTTCCAAATGTTTTACTTTGTGACTGAAACTGCTGCAGTTTCTGTGTGATATCTTGAGTGTACTGGTGAATAGAGATGCTCAGAGCAATCATAAGCAAAGGTATGATCTTCCCTCAGCTCACTTGTCCTCCTTTTTCATCACTGAAAAACAGTCCAGCACTTATAGAAAAAAAGTATCTTTTCATTTTACTTTAGTAATACCAATGAGTCCCTTGGGCTGCAGCTAGTCCTCTGACTTTAATAAAAGCAGGATACTGTCCTCAGTCCTCCCCATGCTTTAGAAATCCAGTTCATTCCAACTAGGAGTATTAAAATGAATTACAACATTGACAAACAGATTTATTTATGCTTTTTCTTGCTCAGTAGAGGACCGCATGTTCCCTGAAATGCTTATATAGTCCCAGGATTACCTCCATAAAATCTCTACCGTACTTCATTAATACAGAAGTAGTGCTTTCATATCTCTCTGTATTTCTTAAACATAAATGAACACGCATGTGCCATACAACATTGTGCAGTTAGTTCAGTGCATCCAAGACACATTAAACTCCAAAGCTTTTGTACTATTCATTTATGCATGTGCAGTGTCTGCCCATTTGGGATTTCCAGATGTCTGGAGCCTGGCCAAAGCTACTCCTTCATCAGGGCTGCCATACATCTGGATATTACAGACAAGTGGCCAAAGCCCACTTTTTATGTGAACAATGTTTCTGAGGTGAAAAAGAGAACATATACAGAAACCCTAGACAAGGTGAGGATACTTTGAGTGTAATACAAAAAAAGAGAATGTTAAGGAACAAAACCAAAACGAAAAAAATCTCTATCTCCTACTGCATGCCGTTAGCAGATGAGTACCAAATTTGTCTTCGAGCTTCTTTTGTTCTGTCTTTACAGTGGAAACTTTTCTAACTGTCACTCAACTCAATACACTTTAAAGCTCCCATGTTTACTTCTCTCTGTATGTTCAGCATTAGTCTTATTTTGTTGGCTTTTTCTTCTCCATGGCTTTGTAATTTATGTTTCTCGGGGGACCAGTAGGCTATTTCTTACTGATATACCACTCGCTACATGATATGTGTGTATGTCTTTATAATACTACTATATAAATATTTGATATGAGCTGCGCATTGCTTTATGAAACTACAAATGATTAGGCAGTTGTTTCATAACCAACCAGGCCTACATCACTCCTAGATTTTTTTTTTTTCTAGACTTCACGAATAAATGGTAAACTGTAATTCATCCTAAAAACAATGTAGTTAAAGGAAATGTTCATGCTTAAAATATTTGGGACAACTGAATATGCATGGACACTTTGCTGCTACTGTGGGATGAATCTAAGTCCTGATTAATGGATATAAATTCTGTGGTCAGAATGATAAATTGGACAGTAAGATTGCAAAGAGACTGCTTTTTAAAAAGTTTTATAGACCCATTGGGAAGACATTTGTATCCCAGAATCATCAAAGGAATTTTGGCCAGATGGTTTGCAGTTAATTTGATATACTTGTCTTCTAAATTAACAATTAATCATGGATATTAGTACACATTAATAGATAGAGTAAAAAAAAAAAATAAAGATAGGTAAAAAGTAAACAGTATCAGGTTTAGGAAAGTAGGAAATATTTCAGATCATCATCCTGATAAGACTCACACCTGGAACTAATGTCAGGAGCTGATTTTAATGCCAGCACTGAAGGGTCTTTTCAGATAGTTAATTCTTTTGCCTACATGTTGGTAATCTGTGTTGAAACTTTCTTTACTTTTTTGTTTATAACTGTAAATCTATTCTATTCCCCTGTTCAGTTTTTATATTGGTGTGTAGACTATGAATGATGCATTTGACCAGCATTTTTTGCTTGCAGAAATGACTGATCAAAGAATAGTCATTTGTAAGTTCCTTGACATTCTTGCCAGAGGTGGAATTTTCTTTAATTGTATGGAACCACTGTGAGAAATCACATATAGAAAAAACAACCAAGAGAAATAACCAGGGCAATTATCTACGAGAATAAATAATTGCAGGCAAAGCTCTCTGTAGCCTAGAGAAAGTATGAGAAAATTTATTTTAGTATAAAATTGTCAATAAATCAAAGAGTGTTTGAAAACTCAAACGAGTTCCTTAACTGTATTTGGGCACTGGACAACGTGGGTGGGTGTTGCTATTGCCTGCAGCAGATAGCTTTCTTCAGTGAAAATGATGTGGCTTAGTCTTTATTTAGTCCGTAGGTTGAACATTTTATTGTTGCAAACTTAAATAAGTCATCCTGTTATTTTTATATACTCAATAAATATCCTGTTTGAAATGAATCTGAGAAGAATAATTATTACTGCTTTCTAAGGACATGACAATGAGGGGAAAACAAACAAACAAACCAACCAATCAAACATTCTATGGTTTGAAAATTCTGGTGGAAATTTTTGCAGCTTCATCTGGTAGTTTTCCTCTCCTAGACTGTTCCATCTTTTAATGTCAGTATTAATTCCATTTAGAACCACTGGGTTTTCCCAGACTGCATTTGGTTATCCAAGACTTTCAAGGCCAAAGAATTGTGTAAGCAACACCCACAGGCATTTCAAATAAATCCAGTGCAGGTCCATGTTGACACAGGGGACAGCCTGCCTAGGAATAAATTATAGAATTAAAACATACTTTAAGTTGATCTTAAATGTGTCTTAATTTTATAAAAACAGAAAAAATCCTTTTAATGCATTACTTGGAACTACATAAGATCCTGGAAAGCTTAGTGAACTCCTATACATTTTTTTTTTTTTAATGAACAACATGTATTTTCAAGTTTTCTTATGACCTTGATAAGTAGGTTAAGGAAGTAGTGTGGTTAGAAACTTGACTCTTAGCCCATGAAAGGAAAACTAAACCAACAAAGAGTTAGGTCATCCTGAAAGAAAAAAGAATGTGTTCTGTAAAGGATGAAGGGTTCATATATTCATTTTTAGACTAAAGACCACATGCAGAATCTTTCTTACTTTTTAATATATCGGAACAGATGAAAGTAGGAAGATAATAATAAGTGTGTGAATATGTATTTAAAAAAAATATGAAAGCATTTTAACTCAAAGCAAAGAGCTGTAAACAGAACAATCTGATCTCTGTTTCTGTGTTGGGTTTTGGGCTTCTGATTTGTTTTGGGTTTTGTTGCTGTTGTTGCTTTTTGTGGTTTTGTTTTTGTTTGTTGCTTGTTTGTTTTCCACACAGGGGCTCTTGAAAGCCCCTTTTTGCATTTACTCCCTATGCCAATTGTAATACTGGCCTTAAGATGTGGGGGTGATATCTTTCAGTGAAAGGTAGTATTAAAATGCAAAATATTTCTATTAATAATGGTCATCATTCATTACTAGTATAATCAAAACACTAGGCAAAAAGGCATTAAAGTTTGTATAATATTAATATGTAAAGGAAGTGAACTCTGATGAAAGCTAATATTTTTATGGAATATATGATAAAGTACTTTAGCTGATGAGTTGGAGGAAACAATGGATTCCCAAGCAGATTTCAAATGGATTTCAGTTGTATTGAAATAATGTTTAAAAAAGAGGGAGAAAAAAGTCTAAATTATCCAAGAATACCTGTAATCTGTAATTTAATGCATAACAGCTGCTCTAGCCCAGACATTACCCTACCACAATCTGACTCATTAATGTATAAAAATGACTACCTTGAAAACGCTGAGTGCTGTATGAAATGAAGTAGTATTTACATTTTGAGTGGAAAAATCTTCAGGCATTAAAGTTTCTTTCCAGGTCTTTACCAAATTGCACATCTGACCATGTTAAGAAAGGAAAGATAATAATTGTACCTGCATGCCCGTAAAAAAATCTGAACTCCTTTATGGCAGTACTCATTTTCAGGAATTAAAAACCTCCTTCTCAATCTACAGGTAAAAGCCCATGTTCTGCTAATCCGTATTCACTTGAGAAAGCAGATGGGATTGCTAGAATGAGTAAAAATTTGCATCAGTGGGTTCTTTGGCAGATTATAACATTTTAAAACTCAGTTTGAGTGATTATTCACTGTAACACATAGTTTTGGGAAGTGAAGTGTATTCTACCTGTTGCATGTTTCTCACTGAAAACTTGTTCCATATGAAGAGCAATTTTCTTTCCACTCAGAGTGAAAAATAGAGATCAGACAAAAAACAATTTAGTTCCTTGTTTGAGAAATCACAATTGTCACATTCAGTTGTTAGTTTTTTTGGGGAAAGATTAACTTTTAATTTCAATTCTTGAAGGGTAAACTTACAATTCTATTTTTTGTAAAAATCTACTGATCCTATATAACAGAGGAAAAGTTTAATTTGTTTTCTTATAAATGTTAAAACCTATTTCTTAACACCTTTTCCTGAAGGTTATATCTTGTCCTCAACCTGATTCAACCAGTTTGAAATGTTTCAAACTAAACTGCCTCTCTTCACAATTCTGTTGACTGACACAGTAATTTATTTGTCTGAAAACTGTGGTGGCTTTGACAATAGAAGACTATATTTCTTGTTCTTTATTCTGTTGAGTGGTATTGATTATGGTGTTTGGAAGCAAAATGCTCCTTCATCCCTCATAATTCTTTTGTCTCACATGCTTTCACGAGTTTTGTCTTTGGATGCATCCACACAACATAAAGCAGTGCCTTGGAAGTCTATCCAAGCTACAAGCTACAAGCAGTAGAGCAACATTAACTCAACAATCTGTCTAGATTAATTAACCCAGCTGAGAAGATACGTAGGTGGACCGTCATGCTGATACTGTAGCCTTTATTGCACCAAAACTAGGCTGCAGGATATTTCTGAGCAATAGCACAGCCTTATCCTTCAATATTTGTAGTGTCAGAGGCTGCAAAGGGACAAAACCTTCAGCATCTCAAGCAAGAAGATCAGGATAGAGCTCTGAGGGTCAGAAGACTTGCACAGAGAGCCCCTTGGTCTGCCTTGGCTATTGAGTCCACTGCCATCATTAATTCCTGACAAGGGCTGGTGAAGACTGAAAGCATCTATCTGTGACTACCTGTCTGACTTCAGTCTGGAAGAAATTCAAAGTAAAAAATTCTCCCCAAAAGACAACAACAACTTTTCTTCTCTTCTTTTCTTTTCTTTTCTTTTCTTTTCTTTTCTTTTCTTTTCTTTTCTTTTCTTTTCTTTTCTTTTCTTTTCTTTTCTTTTCTTTTCTTTTCTTTTCTTTTCTTTTCTTTTCTTTTCTTTTCTTTTCTTTTCTTTTCTTTTCTTTTCTTTTCTTTTCTTTTTTTCTTTTCTTTTCTTTTTTTTCTTTTTTTCTTTTCTTTTCTTTTCTTTTCTTTTCTTTTCTTTTCTTTTCTTTTCTTTTCTTTTCTTTTCTTTTCTTTTCTTTTCTTTTCTTTTCTTTTCTTTTCTTTTCTTTTCTTTTCTTTTCTTTTCTTTTCTTTTCTTTTCTTTTTACTTATGTTTGTCTCTCTAATGACTGATAGGATACACACATGCAAGCAAAAATAGTCTGTAAACTCAAACAGATTCATAATGTGCCCATCTTTTTGTGAATGGCTACAAATGAAACTAATCCTATGGCTTTGATTTGTTCTTTGGAACCAGAAATGGAATAATGGAAAAGAAAATATTCATGGTATGTTACTCTTGTATGCAAGATCAGCTCCTGTAACATAATTGGGCTAATGGATAAAGTTACAGATGTGTATGTTTGCTGATAACAGGTTGGAAACAGGAGTCATTCTCTGCATAAGCCATCTGTATGGATTGCTCCAACTCAAGACTTTAAATGACTGCAAAGGAATTACTTTATATTTTAGAAAAATATGTTGGTCAATAAACTGTTGGAATATTCAGGAGTTATACAGGTCCTTTTGCAAAAAAGAGGGCATTTAGTAAAGTATGGTGATGTTTACTGCAAGTCAGACTATTAAACAAACTTCCATTTGCAGTAGAGTCACTATGAGTACAGCCAAATTAATTAATTAATTAAAAGAAGTCTTGTTAATTACCACTAGCTGTTAATTTTTCTTATGGTATTTCTGTTTAAATTCAAATAGCTGTGCCTTGCAGTGGCATTGGCTGGAGGTAGAATTGTTATGCAGTGGGCATGTATTAACTGCAATTTTACATTGATTGTTTACACCGAGATTATTTCTGGCAAGAACCTGTTTTAGAGCTGACCAGAACCTCAGAAATGGCATTTTAAGCAACTCAGAGATCTCTGTACTGATGAGCTCATCAGGCCATCTATACAGTAGAAAAGCAGGACCATGCAAGTTGAGCTGTTCACTTTGCCTTACTGTAGGCAACTGCAACTCCTGATTTGTTTAATTGACTGAGGTCAGACCTGGTGTGTCTTGAGGATTTACCTGTTAAACACTCCTTGTAGCTCCCAGGAGTGTTATTAAAATTGGCTTGCAGTGTAGCTATGTGTTCTGGTTTCTGCTTGGATAATTGATTTTCTTCTTGATAGCTTGTATAGTGCTAGGTTTTGGATTTATTATGAGAATAATGTTGATAAACACTGATGTTTTAGTTGTTGCTGAGCAGTCAGGGACTTTTCAGCTTCGGACAATGAGGAGGCAGGAAATGCACAAAAGGTTGGAATGGGGTACAGCTGGGACAGCTGATCCCAACTGTCCAAAGGGATATTCCACACCATATGATGTCGTGCTCAGTAGAGCTGGGAGAAGAAGAAAGGGCAGGACATTCAGAGTGATGGCATGTGTATTTCCAGGTAACAGTTACGTATGATGGAGCCTGGCTTGCCTGGAGATGCCTGAACACCTGCTTGTCCATAGGCAGCAGTGAACAAATCCCTTGTTTTGCTTTTCTTGTGTGTGTGGCTTTTGCTTTAGTTATTAAACTGCCTTTATCTCAACCCATGAATTTTCTCACTTGTACCCTTCTGATTCACTCTTCCATCCCACCGGGGGGGAGTGAGCAAAAGGCTGCGTGGTGTTCAGTTGCCGATTGGGGTTAAACCACGACACTGTGAAATACTGTCCAGAAGGTGGGTCAGCAGCAAATGCATTTACAGATAGTTTTTGAATTAACACAGCTATATCACTTAGTGATTAATCACTACAGTAGCTCAAACATATATGTTACCTAGTCATGTGAAGCTCAGGATGAAGGCAAATGCCCCAAATTCCTGTTCAACAGGGTTGTGAAAAGGGCTTTAGAAATTTTCTGCCAAGTACTTAGATATTTTATCTAGCCTTTCTTTTTAAACTTGGTGCAAATCTTTGTCACGTGTATATTTATACAGCCTTTTGTAGATTTGACACAGAATGAAATGACGTATAGAAATAAAGAATAAGAACAAGCAAGATACCTGACATTGCTGATGGGTTGACAACAGTCCCACTAACCACTGCTGATCTTGAGCATCATGAGATTCTTGTAGCTAAACAAGACACCAGTTCTGTACTAAATGCCTTTAACCAGTAGTTACCTGTCCTTGTCTCAGTCTTGCTTAGTAAAGGGGGATTTCAGATCAAGAAACTCAGAAAGGTGAATGTAGGGTCAGATATCCCATGGAGTCTTCAGCAGAGGCAAAGCTTGTTTGTGGAGGTGAAGCTTGTTGTTCAATCACTGTATAAGCACTGAGTGACAAGGGCTCATAGCAGGGGAATATGCGTGATGTGTAAAGTGTAAATAAATGTTTTACAAAAGTAAGGAAAGGAAAGGTAGGACTGCATCTAGCTTCCCTAGACTATATGTTGGCTACATGGTTAAGCAGGATGTACCAAAAGGAAGGACCTGAAAAAAGAAACCAAAGGACTAGGGAAAGCAGGTGAGCAGATAGATTACTCTTGAGGAGGGTGCACATGCAAAAATGGTATGCTTTTTCTTAATTCAAGATGATTCCTGAACCATGTCAGAATATAGAAGATTAACAAAGCTACTAGCCAGCCTGCTGATACAGCTCCTGCTCAGGAGTGAACTGCCTCATCAAATCGTAACATTTAGAAAAGGTCCTAGAACGTATCCTGTGTCTGTAATATTAGGACCCTGATTAAACAGGATCACAAACAGGATCATCAGTATCCAGTTATACAGAGCAATGTTTTCAAAAATTAAATCACTTTGATTTACAACAGATGAACTTGTGAGCTGCAGAAATGAGCATTAGAGAAGAGCCTAGGGCAGACACAGGGACTCCAGCAGCTACATCTGATATACCAAGTCATCAATTGGAACTCAAATAATTTTTAACATACTTCTAGTAAGTGTGAAAAAGACAATATGCATCTGAAAAAGATACCTATTTTCTTTTACTAATTATGTATAAAACACTACAGTCCTTGCACTGGTGTGTAAAAAACTACTGTTAGGAAACAAGTTTTTTAATAAACATGCATGTTTTTGGGGGATTTTGGGGGATGCAGATTACTCCTGTGTATGTTTCAAACAGGAATCCTCAAAGCAGAGCCAACTGTGGTAGAATGATTTATCTTCACCCCTGCCATCCGTGTGGTGTTTTCAAATGATCGCTCTGTATCCATGTGTGTGTATGTGCACATATGCATGGAAGGGCCCTCTGGTCACACCCTTACTGGTTTCAGAGGCTTTCAATGGACATCTGTAAGAGAAAGATGAAGGTGGAATTCCTTCAGGAAGGTTTACCTGCTGAGGAAACTGTTTGAAAGTTGTTTGGTTTGACAGGGCTCTGAAAACACTTTTTTAATGTGTCATAATTTTTGTTTTCCATTTTGTTTGATTTTTCATGCAGGGATGGGAGAAGAGAAGGTCCTACTATGAATAAATAAAGAGAGTCTTCAGTTGCTACGTGATGGGAGTTTTGCATTTTTAAGGTTTTGCATGGGCTCCCAGGAACTACAATCTACTATTAAACCCGTTCCTTGCATAAGTGACTTTTTCACACTCTCAGGATGGCATGGGCACACAGAGATCCTGTGCCTTTGATGTCAGTGCCTATGGGTGGTGTGAAAGAACCTTCCTTTAGGGATTCCTCCTGGAAGGGCTTAAGTAGTTTTCTTTGGATTTCATGCATTCAGTTCTGTGAACAGAGTTTGCCAGACAACTCATTGCACATTCAAATGTTCAGTGCAATTAATTCAGTATGTACCGTTCTGCACTTCTGTAAGTCCAGGTGCAGAAGGCTACAGATGTATTATTCCAGATGTAGGAAAGTATACTAGAGCATGTTGGTACAGAAAAGGTAGTTAAGTATGCAAGCCATGGATTTTTTGAGATAGATAACACTGCCTGTTCTGCTGCCCTAAGATCTTGGGAATATATCTGTTGATGTAGCACAGGTTGAATCAAGACTATTTCTATTATTCATGCTACTAACTGAAGCAGATGGGAAAACAAGAGGAGTTTCTGCACTGCATTTTAACGTTGTGTTGGAAGAAACAGAAGATGAAAATCATTCAAAGGCTAACACTTCTAAATCTGAATTTTCATGTGAAGGGTTTTTTTCCAGCTAGATTCTGACATCTTGGGCAGCACAAACCAGCTAATGCATTGATTCGGTCAATGAAAAAAATCTCCAGAAGATAGATTTTCTGTGAGGTATGATTTGCCCACACATTTGAGATCAGTACACTTCAAATGGTTCTTTTACCATGCCATATTCTGTCTTTAAATGTAGATTTTAAGGAATTAAGCAAAATAGTAAGTTTGAGGATCTGATACTCTGCACATGCTTAATTTGTCTTACTTAAGGTTTCATTCACCTGTGTGAATAACAGTCTGCCTATGCCGCACCCCACTGGATGATAAATATTAATGACACATTGATTATTTCAGTTAGATGTAACAGTTAATAAAAAACAGTTAATAAAAAAATCTTCAGAGAAAATCACAAGCTTAGGCAGAAACAGATCTTTTTTTGGTGCTTATTCTGGAAAACATAGAGGAGACTTTTAACAAAATTATTTGAACATGCACAATAATTGACCAATGCTTTTGTACAACATAAATTTCAGCGAAAGTAACGATTTCTGTGTGCCTCTATTTTTCTTATGTTTCCATGTATATGTGCATATATTATTTTGTCTTAAGCAGTTAGTAGGTGCTAATCTTTAATAATTAAGGGTTCACTCAATAATTTACATATGCAAGACAGCGAATAATTCAGTCAGGGTGTTTAATATGTCCTTAAAATAGAACAGGTGAAGTTCAAACAATTAAAGTTTTAACATTTGGCACTCCTTCATGCAGAAATAATTCCAGTCCTTTCTCTTCCTTCTTTTCTGCCCTTGTCTTACTTCTCTATGGTACTGTGAGGATTAATGGCTATTATATGGAGCCCATTCTCAGCAGCGCCCAAAGAAAGCTTCTAGCTAAATGCCACATAACAAGCATATGCAAAGTGTAATAAACCCATCTGTGGGCATAATGATGGACGGTCTAATAATTCCATTCAGTATAGCCTGATATTTTCACCCAGACTTGGGCATGTTTTACTTGATATTAGATCTAGCAACTATTAATATTTCCAAATGTTTGCTGAAGAGACATTGAATACCTTTCTTGTAGCAAATTTTAAGTAACTGTTACTGATTTGCAGCATATGCAAGTTTACCTGACATTAATTCTTAAAAAAAAAAAAATAAAAGAGGAAAATACTCAGTATTCTGTTAGAGTATAATTGGATGAGCCCTAATTTGTGACTTGGGAAAAAAAAAAAACCAAACAGCCCACATTATAATGCACAAGACTAGATTCCACTCAATTATGCTGATATAAATCCACTCTAATTCCATTAGTCAATGAAGTTTTTCCAGATTAATGCCAAAGTGACTGAAATTCAAATGCTTCCCATAATTTCTCTTGTCATCTTGAAGCAAAAGGCAAAGTCTTTCAGTCTTTCTCTTTCTTATCAGGGAGTTTTTAAAGAGGGACTGAGGGAAGAGTAGGCAGAGATTAATAGTATGTCACTTAAGGGATTTTTATTACATGAAGGAAAACATTTTGGATCTCTATAAAAGATTGTGGAAATACCACCTGCTCTGCAAAAGAGGTCCGAGTGGAGGATTGCAGACAAGCTGGTCAGGCTGGGGGTGTTCCCAGTGGGCACAGAGCACACCTTCAATTCACTTTGCTGGTTTCCTTATGTAAATATGTACGCCTTTTTCCAGGTGTAATGATGCAGTATCACTACCACTGCTTCCTACGTGTAGCTAGAGATGACCAGGCATCAAAGGCTGATGACTGCAGGATTTTTTCCATATACCCATCCATTCCAGGAGCTGTCCATTTTTTTTTTTTTTTTCCTAGATCAGTTATAAGCAATAAAAATAAGGTGAGATTACGTCTGTGTCCCATTATGATGAATAATTCCTTCAGTATGACAGGACATTTAGTCCTGAAAAACTGAATAGTACCGTTATGCATAGAAGTGCCTAAGGAGAAGAACTTTGAAAACTGGGGAAATTGTTCCTAAGAATATTTTAAATTAAGTTCTTTTAAAAATGTATTTTATCAAATGTGTGTCTATTTGGAAGAACTTTTTGAACACCAAGCATGCTTCTGCAGCCCATACCAGAAAGCACATGAGCATATTTTGGAAATTTCAAGAATCTCTGCAATGTACAGTTGGAGCAAAATGTAATGGCATGCTTGAAGCTACTTGTTTAAGTCTTTTTCAGTTATACACTTTTAGGGAGAAAAGGGAGCCTTTAAAAAAGACTTTTACAGTATATCTAAATTACATAACATGAATGCTTAGACTGGACTCTTTCTTCATGGCAATCATGCATTACTGTATCGGTAAGTTACATGAGTTTTAACTTCTATTGTTTACTTGTTGATAGTTTCCTGAAGTGAGCTCATTTGGAGTTGAGCTTAGAAGCACAATCACATCAGATTGCTTTGAAAAATCTGGTCAAAACTTTTTGAAATGGTCATTGACATGAAAACTTGAGGGCAGTCAGTTCAATCCCTCTTCTGTTCACTGTGTGCTGTGAAGAAGAAAAATCTCTTTGCCTTGGAATCAAAACCATTGGGCCAGATGCTGTCACCATGCAATACGAAGTATAGAAGTAACATGTTTCAAATGGTGAGGCTGTGTGTCAGTTCTTGAAGTGGATGGACTTCCACATTTGATATGGAAATAGGAGAATGATATCAGGTACCTGCATCTTCTTATGTTATTTGCATTAATGCTAACACAGCCTACCTCCTTTGTGGAAGGAAGGTACATTTATAAATAATGTTAAAGTCAATAAGAATAGGTAGGTGCCTCTGGGTGTTCATTTATCTAGGTTTTCTAGACTGATCCTTAAAACACACTTCATCTTCACCTTAAGAGATCTGACATTTGTTAAGACTTCTCTCCTTGCAGCTGAATTAAATTGGAAATAATTTCAATTTTGAGTACACTGATATTGATGAAAATATTCTGAAGCAAAAAATTTGAACTGAAACAAGGAATGACATTAGAAAATTACTCTCTATACAAAAATTATAGCAGTTCAGTTCCATCCATTTCTTTTACTCTCTATACAAAAATTATAGCAGTTCAGTTCCATCCCTTTCTATCAGACCTGATTTCTGCAAGGTTTTTAAATTGTGTTTTTTTTTTTGTTGTTGTTGTTTTTTTAATAACTTCCACTTATTTGGGTTTCAAAATGATAAAAATGATATGTTGTTGAGCTTCAAAGACACAGAGCCATGCCAGTACACAGAGTGGATGTTTTGTAGATAAGAAAGTGTTGCCTGAGCAGTGACTGGGAAGATATTTTAAATATGTAGAATCAGTTACTGGCATCAGAATGCACTCACTTTAACTCATCATGTTTTCTCTGTTATTAAATGTGATTCTTGCTAGAAAGCCTGGCTAGCTTTAGTCCACAAGGTAAACTAACTTGATAAAGGGTCAGTGATCATTCTGCTCACTAACACGGAACACAGCTTAATTTTCCCAAAGAAACTGTTGTCACTGATACAGAATGACATTCACTTGACATCAACACCTTAGGAGTCCTTGTTTCTACTCATGTTCTGAAATTAACAGTCCCAATCACAGCCATGCAAACGGAGAGTCCCAGGTTCAAACTCCTTTCCAAGCAGAAAAATTATAGACAGCTTAGAAACTCTAAAGACCTCTTACCTTTCCTAAACACGCAATTAGTGTTTCACTGCTGTGTATTTATAAACTTTTGTTATTCGAACTTTTTTGAGGTTTTGACTTCCAGCTAAATGTCTGAGAAATGTGAAAGCAGGACTGCAAATAGTAAAAAAGTGGAAGGAGGGATTTTGTTTTGTATTTGCGAAATACTCAGGTTTTGGTTTCTTTTAATTTCAGTTTTCTATCTAAACCATGCTTTGCAAACAGTAAAGTGATAAATCTATAGTGTGTGCTTAAGCATGAAGCTTCTTATTTAGGGAATAAAATGGTCTTAACTTGTTGCTGACACAGAAACCACAGTCATTGACAGCTTATCTGGGAGAGCATCAGAAAAAGAATCTTGATAATTTTCAAACAGTAGATAGCAGGATTTTATGTTGATTTTAGTGGTTATGACCAAGTGAAACAGCTGAAGCATCACAGCAGCATTTCCTGCCTTCATCTCCTGGCCTGTGAAATCAGGGCAAGGTTACAGCCACATCTGCCTGTGGTAAAGAAAGGAGGGCATACGTTTCATACCAAATTATAACATCTTTACTACAGGACAAGTTGCAATTATGGAGCAATTGCTCTGACTATCTGGTTATGCTAGCACTTTCCTACGGAGTTGGAGAGGGAATCAGGTGAGAAAAGAGACAGGTATGCACCCTCACCCCTTCTCCACCTTTTTTTTCCTTTGACTCCTTTTAAAATTTCACTACAAAGCAAAGCAGACTGGAGAATGTAGAAAATCCAACAAGGATTTTATTTTCCATACTGAACTCTACCACTTCTAATCTCTTCATGGTCTCTGAGACTGTGGTGATTGATAAGCCTTCACTGATAGCAGTCAGTGATGCTTAATGGGGCATGCAGCTGACCAAGTGAGCTGTGGAACTCTCCCTAAGAGGTTTCCAGCTGGGAATAAATTCTTGTCAACCTCAAGCTACTATCTCAATTTGCAGATTAATTTCATTTGGACTGCTGTCACACCACATTAGCTCTATGAACATTTCTGATGGTAGCAAAATACAGATTTGTGGTGTAAAAATGACACAGGAAGATACGGATTTTCTGTTATTCAGTGACTCAAGTATAATCATCGCATAAAAAATAATTCCCCCACATTGGCCTAATTGGTAGCCTTAAGCCCCTAACTTGTGATCTTAAAGGATAGATCTTTCTGCAAGAAGCAGTGGGTGATCTGCCTGCCAGCAGCTGCTCTGATCTGAATCCAGCTGTGGTGGTGGGAGAAGTGGAAGGGCCACTTATCCCTCACTTCACTTATCACTGTTCCTTTATGGGAAATTACTGCCTGTCAGACTTGATGGCTGAACTGCTTGTTTTCTGCTCGTGTGAACTACGTGTTGTATAAACTGCACCTTGACTTGCTTCAATAAAAGTAAGCTAGTTTAAACAATTTACCAAGTAGGCTTTACCAATCTGGCTCTACTTGTTGCAGTTATTACATGAACCTCAGGTCTGATGACATCACAATTCCTGACCCAACAGTGGTCAGGACCAGCCAGGTGTGGTCCCAAGGGGTGATAAACAACGTCTTGCCTTGGCTTTGATAGAGAATGCATGTATCTGCATCCATGGTATGATTATTGTTGGGGGAGAGAGCATTGTGTGCTCTGAAAAAAATTAATAAACCAAAAACTTTCTAAAATGTCACTGAATTCAGCAGAAAACACACATACAGCAACTTGAGTGAGGAAGAAGGTGCTGTTTTCAGATGACGACTTACCCTATTTTTGCACTTTAACAAGACTCCATTCCTTATGAATAGGCTTTTTGCTTTATTTCCCTTTCCTTGCTATGCCCAGGAACAGATCCTTTAGTTGCATCTCACTCTTTGCTGTGTAAGACTGGCATGGAGATATCATCCATTTCCAAACACAGTGTTTTCTGACTTCTTTTTTTCTGCTGCCTTCCCCTGTTCTCACACATTTCTAGTAGTGGAATCATTTTTGTTCTAGTCTAAAAGCATTGATGCAATGGGACAATTAGAAATATGCAGGACAAGTGGCATTTCCCTCACTGATACCTTTCTTAAAATGTCTGTTGGTTTCTTTCTTCAGCCCACAGTGCCAATGATGGCCTGTTGCAGGGTAGAGGCCATCTCAGTGTCTACAGAAAATCTTGAAATTCTGTTTTTAGTGACTGTCTTTTAAAAACAGGGTCATTTTCTCAGTTTCTTGACATACCTTATGATGCCATGTCCTTGGTCTCAGACTTGTAGTTATGCTTTACTGTCTTCCATTTAATTTCACTTAATTCCTTTTCAAGTATCTTCTTCCAGGATCTTTACAAGTTCTAAAATTCAAAGTACACTATCGAAACAAGATCTTTGCTCTGCAACAAATACTGCTGGGGATTTCAAAGCTTCAGCTTAAATTAAAGGCAATTTTTCACACAACTATTTTTGTCTCCAAAGTCATCAGATGGAATAATTTGTGAGAATTTGCATGAGACTCCCAATTGCTTGTTCTTCTTCTCAACACCCCCTATATCTCTGCTTATTTCACCATGGTTACTCCAGGTTTACACATCAGGCTCAAATGAAGTCTATACGAGCTGGCCTTCAATATATAATGCCAAATATGCTGAAAAATTATATCATAGGTATTACAAGGTGGTGAGTGAGAGTTACTAAATACTCTTGATTTAAAAATCTCTGGCCTACATCTGTAACAGGAACGTCCAGGAAGATATCCAGAGGTGTAGTGTCCAGTCAATATGCATAGATAGACCTTCTACTTTTTGCCATGTTTATGCAGAGAACCGCTTACGTCTTGACAGCTCTGAATTGCATGAATCCTCCTCCACAGGTTAACCTCAGCTGGGTTCACAAAACAAGCTCAACTCTGATCCAAAATTTCTAATAGAAAGGGGGAAGTTCTGGATAATGAGGCTGAGTATCGGAGAGACAAGAGAGGCAGGTTGTAGGTCCTGATCTGGTGAAGAGGCACTTTACAAAAGTGAGCTTCATGGAGGAAAACTGACAGCTTAAATTAGTCATGGACAGTATACCAATACCATGGTAAGAAATGTCTGCTGATAATAAACATATCATCTTCTGTTGTGATATTGAAGTGTCAGCGATGCCAGTGGGATACCCTGTGCTGGGGGCCCAGTCTGGTGCTGCACTGCCGAAACACTGCTGGCTCCTGACTTCAACCCTCTGTTTTTCCAGCTGAAGTCGATGCCATGCTGCTGCACTGTCAGAGTACAGGGCTCTCCTCTCCTGAACACACAGTGTGGGCAGTCCATAAAAGATCTCTGCTCAGTTTGAAAATCCCATGCCTTTGAGGGGTGGAGGGCAGAGTTTCTTAGCAAAAGTTCCCCAGAGTCAGGTCCCAGCTCCATGGCAAGAACGAAGCAGTGGGAGAGCAGCAGGGGAGTGAGGAGAAAAGTAACACCTTCTGAAACCTTGTTTCAGATAAACCTACAAGTACTGCAATAGATGGTGGTATGACATATTTGTTTTCAATTTCAGTACTGTCATATCCGATTAGGATTAATCCAAATTAAATCTAGCTATGCAGAAGAAGGATTTGAATATCTTTTTGGTAATGTAGATAAAATTTATTACGTACAGACTATACCGCACAAGAAGAATGGCACTGACTCCATCAACCTGCTGCTCTCTCATTTAATCCCACAAGTATGTCCTCGGCTGTGGATGTTGAGAGGAATGGAGGTCTCCCACTCTGGGAAAAACAGTGTTGAATCTGTACTATTCTAGACAAAATGTTTCTTTGGTTAGCTAGTGATCTTCTTTGCTCTGTTTTTGGCAGACCAGGCACTAAACGGCAGGGTATTTAAAAAGCAGATGTTACAAATTACTTCCTTAATCCTCCTAGGAAACTAATTCCCATGTCCTGGTTCTCAATTTCGAACATAACTACTCCCTCCTACCTTGCATAGGTGTTGAAGAAATGCATTCAGGTCTAAGAAGCACTCAGATATTATAGTGGAGGGAAAAGCAGAAAAGCCTATGGAAGCTAACTCCAACTTCAGAAGAGGTTATAGAGTGTGGCACATGACACTTTGTGAGCTGCATGGTGAAAATTGAGAAGAAAGCAAATAATAGATAGCTAACAGCTGCATGAGAATCTTGTGCTGAATGGGAGGGAGGTAAAAAAAAACAGTTTATCATAAAAGTGTGTCATAATTTGTAGGCTTACAGTGAAATAATTAAGGATCTATAGGCTTATATATGTACAGTGTTTTTCTTCAAAAATGAAGTCAGGTACTTCCCTAGAAAGCTTTTTCTCACATGTCCTAGGATAACTTTCTTACATAAAAGCAAACCTGAAGGCTGTCCTGCTGGAGAAATGGGCTGATTTCTTTAATTCTCTTTTTCTCTTTGTGCACCACCTTTCCCCAGGGTAGACCTGCATGGATAGGTCCCTGCTGGAACTCCATGTTTCACATTTTGTTCACCAGGATCACCAGGCTCCTGTGTCTCCAACCCCTGATATCAGTCCATAGTTTGCCAGATGTGCACCCTGCAGCCTGAGGACAGTTGCGGACACCTGTGGGGTGGCTTCTCCATTGCCCCCCATGCAGGAGTGTGCAGAGCCCAGCCATCACTGGTGTCTGCACAATGTTCTCCTCCCTGCACATCTGCAACCAGCAGCTGCTTGGAGCAGATCAGAGCGGCTTCTGCCTGGTGGAGGTGTTGCTCATTTATTCACAGAGGCAGAGCCGGCAGAAAAGTGTTAAACACACACATCTGTTTATCTGCATGTTGCTTGCCTTTCTTAGAGATTAGATGGATGTCCAGCTGTCTCAGGCACACACAGCCAAAGTCCCAGATTGTTCCCCATGCCTGCTGAAGGCACCACATAGATGCCAGCGTATATATGTATGTATATACTCATCCCTTCGCAAAGTACTGCTGCTTGTCCCACTTCTTGTTCTCTTTTGTCAACATGTTACTCTTTTTTTTTTTTGGATGGCATTTGTCTGAACTTAGATTTGACCTCATCTTTCCTACCTCACAGCAAGCAAGGTATTTTCTGTTAACAAGCTCTCTTTTTGCATCTTGAAGGACTCTGACTTGTGCTGTTCATCGCTCTGACCCACACCTGACAGTCTCAGAGCAGGAACCAGCAGGTACAATAAGCAGCCATGCAAAGCTCACTGAATTCCTCCAGTCTGGGCAGACATTATAATGCAGAGCAAGTGCAATTCTCAGCTTCTTTCCATAGTAACGTTACCTACTCAAATTCTTTTGCACTGAAATCTTTACCACTTTGCATCAGCATAGCCAGGCTTTGGCCTTTGTCAACTTTAATTAACATTTTGAAGGATTCTATGTGATTCCCTTTTGAGGTTGTCATGTAGAAGGCCTTAAGAGGTGAATCCTGCTGAAAGAGGCAGCTTTAGGAACAGTGCCAGCTAACCGCCCTGGGAAACTGATGGAAAAGAGAGCTCTTTAAGAGCAAAAGAGACAGAAGGGACAAATAATTTTATATGTCCTTCCCACATGCACAATGACCTTCTGTTTGCCACTGAAAAGCAGAAGCTTGGAAACATGTAATTAACTTGTCTTTCTATGAATTTCATTTTCAAGCTGTGACTGCAAACAGAAAGCCAGTGATAATCTGTTATCTATAGCAGATACTTCAAAACAGCTCTTCCTTTGCTTAAAACACACTGGAACAAAGCTTCCAGAAGCAACATCAAGATATCAAGTTCATGCACCATAATCAGTGTGCTGACAGAGTAATGCCAGTCCCTCCTGCCTAGAGGAATCAATAAAAACCCATCACTTAAGCTGGTGAAAAAAAAAACAGGGAATCAAAAGAGTATTGCAGTTTGTCAAGTGTCTCACACTGGCTTTCAGATTCTTTTATATCACTAAGCCCATATCTGTGTTTTATATCAAGCCTTTCAGACCATTTATATCTGGATTATGTGCAGATCCTGAAACAGTAGCCAGAGCATGATGGCCATGAGGTTCTGGTGTTCGGCAAAAGTAGATCATCTTCCTCGTGTGGTAAAGTCCATAGTTTGTAAAAATGTCTAGTTTACTGAGATCACTGTTTCCTATGGCCTCAGGTGAACTGGCAGAAGTGGGCAGCTCGGTTTTGGATTGCACAAGATACAGAGAAATTATGCTTCCAAACTAAAAAGAAAAATGATAAGCAAACATGTACAGCTCCAGCTCACTCTTACTAAATCAGCTTTACACTTTTTATGTAGCACAACATGATATTATGACAGGATTAGCTGGCTTTTTAGAACCTGACATTGTGTTGAGAACACAGGGATGGGAACTTTTTTTTCATACCTTACCCAACATGCCATTTACTCTGTCAGTACTGAAACCTGAGCAGACTAAGAGCAGCAATGACTTTTAACAATATTGGTGTACAGAAATCAGCGAATACCAATGAAAATAAAGGCCTCAACTTCATAATTTCTAAAGTTGGATTAACCAAAGAAGATAAAAGTAGATAGATAGCTACACATATATTTTTAATTTTAAAGCTTCAGTAACTTTATGAAATTATGCTTTGTCCTTTTGGTACTACTTCATGCTTTTAATTTCAGAAGTTTGCTCTTGCTTTATTCAGGCATATAGTCTTTCAAGGCTTCAACAGGAGGCAAATAGCTTTGGTTGTGAGACAGAAGCAAAGTGATTTCTCTCTTCTTTCTGGATAGTGGCAAGTAACATCCTTCAGGATCAGCTCAGTTAGGAGGCTTTGGGTTTAATTTTTAATGTAAAAAATACTCCAGAAGAACATATAGTTGGGGGTAATGTTTTTCCTTCCACCTTCTTCATGAATTAGCAGAGAGTTAATAAAGCTTTAAAGAGACATCTCTAATGATCTTTAACAACAGGTGCTAAAACTCACCAGTTTACCCAATACAAGCTGTAAATGAGGGTCCCTCAGGAGAACCAGCCACAGAATGGCTCACTTCTTTTAATAATACCAACCTCTGTTTCTATGGAAACAGCACATCATGTTTGCTGCTTGCAAGACATATGTTTAGCCCCTTTTAAAATAAACTGTGTTCTCTTTACATTGTCTGTAAGACTGAAAGAAGCACCCAGCTTCCAACACACCAAAGTATTAATCCCCCTCCTTCCCCTCTAAGTAATAAAGAAGACATGAGATGGGTAGCCTGTAATTGCTAATTATTGTGAGAAGTAATGGCATTTCTGCAGGTTACTGTTTCCAAGAACAATGGATATTTCACTGCCCTATGGCAGGGCATTGGAAATTTTGGAATAGTGTCTGAAAACAAATGCTATCCTGTTAAAGATGGCAGCCATTTGGCTTAATGAAGCGCATACTCCCCTGCATGCTTTTCCAAATATGGGAATTTGGTGATTTGCACTACCACAATTTGGAAGTGCTTGGTCTTCATATTGCTAGATACTTAAAGATGCTAAAATACCATCTGTTAAATACCTAGTGTGTAGTTTATGCATGTCTGAACTTACCTGGGCCATCAATTTTCCAGCCTGAGTCACTGCTGAAATTAGTGGGGTTTTCCTCCCAAATTGTTGAAAAAAAACAGTATTGGATAATTGTTATGCAAATAAAAAAATATGTTGAAAGTTGCAACTTGCCTACATCATTGATGAGCGCTTAGGTCACACTGAAACAGTTTTATAATCTGATGAGTTCACCATCGAAGCTATTTTTATAGCTGCTCATATCTTGAGCAGTGAAATCGACTTGTATCTTTCAAGCTGTGATGGAATGAAGATTTACAGAGCTGGGACAGGCAAAGGGATGGCATTATAGGGTTGTCAGAGTAACAGGCCTTGGGAATCTGCACTGTTTATGTTTAAAGGAAGAAGTCAGCTGGAGGCAGACATCTGAGGCATGTTGGATTGATTTGCAACTTAAAAGCAGATTGTGGTTGGGGAGAAAAGAATGGAATTCTGGCTTGCAACTGTCTTTCAGAAAATGTAACAAAAAAGACGTTTTCTTGAAAAGATGGTGTTAGCACAGCCTTGCTTCAGCAACAGCACTCATGCAACACAGCCCCACCTTCACAATAGGTCACTAAGAGAGAAAGTCGGTGTCATCACAAACCAAAGCAAATCACTCTACTCCAGTTAAAAATTCAAAAATAAATTTAAAAAGGAGTTATTCAAGGTTCAAAGAAAGATTCATCAGGCATATTTCATACACCACTTCATATAGTATTTGAATACCACTTTTGAATTATGGAATAGATTTGACCCTACATTTCTCACTCAGCAAGCTGCCCTCATTTGCTAGGACTCTCTTCAATGCTCATGAGCCAAGTATAAAAGAATAATTTGGATATTGAACATAAAAGCCAACGTTGTGGTGAGTTTACATTGAGATGAGAGAAAAACCCTCAGATGCTGTAGAGCATTCCCAAGATCTAATGAAGGATTTATTCAGTCTATAAATTAACTCTCTTGAATCACAATGCAAATTTGTCTCATAGAAAACTAAATGTCTCTGTCTTTATCTTGTGGAAAATAGAAGTCTTACAGTGTTAGGAATCTTTTGACACTTCTGTTTCTCTAGTACTTCTCAGAGTTATCCCCTGTACTTCTTTACTACAATGGAATTCCTTGCCTGTTAGTTAAATAATACTGCTCCTTAGCCAATTTGTGAAGATCTGCAATTTCCTGTCTGCTCCTATTGTGTTAAACTGTACTTCTTCTCTTATTACTGTAGCATTTTAAATTCTATATTGATCAACATGGTGCACCATCATTTAGAGGAGAACATTCTCTCTGCAGTTGAAAAGGTTTTGCACAAGACACACAGTAATTTTCTCTTGAAGTGAGTCGTCTTTCCCTCTGCCTTGTTCTGTGCTATTTCTCTGGGTCTTTCCTTTACAAAGAAAAATTTTAATATGAACTTTTAAAAGCACATAAGATGTGTCCTTATTAGAGCTGAAACTGTTGATTAAATGCATAGAGATATTGCAAACTTTTTTTAGTCAGTTCCTCATAGCCACTTTAACCCTCAATTCCACATGATCCAAGCTATTTCTAGAAGCATCTTTTTTATTCTATAATAATAAGGTCTTTAGACCTCTCCATTTTTAATTTCTGTTTCAATAAAAGTATTTTCTGCAATTACCTGGGAATTTCTACCTGGTTCTGTACTGGGGGCTACTGACCATCAATGTGCCTTTTGATTTGCCCTGCTCTATTCCTGTAATTTTTTTTGGCTTCTTTTCATCATAGAGTGCTGGGAAGGGTTGTGTTGACTTGTGCAGTGCATCTTCTATGAACCCTGTAACTATCTATTAAATGGACAGATGCAACAGGCAGATGCTTTTGTGTTCAACAAGAAGAGCCTAAAACACTAGAGCAACACATACATGTAATTTATACATTGCAAGCAAAACAAATATTGCTGCAGGAGAGAGGAACCACACAAGATGAGAGCTCTCATCTCACACAGGAGAGCCCCCCCCATGCCTGCCCCTGCACTTGGGGTGTCCCTGCTATCCCTCACTGCAGCAGGTCCTCTGCTGATGGCATGTCCCATGCACCCCTCTAACACAGAGGGCATTGACAGACTATGTATCAACTTTTCTAGCACAGCTATAACAGTCTAAATGTTGTGTTCAAATTGGTGTTTAGTGAGCTGATTGTTTCTCTGCTGGTAACCAGGCTGTCAGAGAACACTCTCCTTCCTGATCTTTCCTTTCAACATCTGTTTAAAAGTCAGGACTGGATGCAAAAGGAGAAAATACAAGTAAAAAAAAAAAAAAAAAAGTTTCTCTCTTATCTGCAATAGCCAGAGTAAAATAATTGGCTCCAGCTGTTGAAAAATGTAAGCCTCTGTATAACCTTTGTACAATAAATGGAAGAAAAAATACATTTTTGCAAATGTAATGGAGAATTATTCTAGGCTGTAATTGTTAAATTATTTGTTCCAGTTTGTTGATCTTCACCAAATTTTGAAACGCATGCAGGTTCTGATACATATTCAAAAATACCATCTGAAGTTTCACAAGGTGATCACTCTTAATACCAGGAGGTACTATGATTGTGTCAATCTCCTGTTTAAGGTAAACCAGGAAGATGCATAATAAATACAAATTCATGTTGAAACCCATCAGGTTTGTATATTTTACTTCTTTAGTCTTTCTTACATTATTATCATCAGTGTTACTTGTTCACTCTCAAGAAACAGTTACAGCTGTGCAAGGATTTCTTTTAGTATTTAAAATCCTCTTAGTTTTTCTTAAATCTCCAAAAATTTGCATGATGTGATATGACAATGTTTGGTTATACTCAGAATTGTACTTTTTGCTACCTTTGCATCAGTAATTATAGTAATAGTTGTTAGTCCAATCCATAGGATGTCACAGAGCTGAGAATTGTCACAAGAGTTTGGCAACTGGACTCCTCAGTGATCAAATGTGGTTCCAGTACACAGTTTGGCAAAGAAAAGGAGGACATTTCTGCACCCATATTCACTAAAAAAGAAGAAGAAAAAGGGTCTTTTATTACTTGTAGCAGTAAATATGATCAATGTTGTAGACCAACATATAAAGGGAAACTTATAAAAACTGTTATTAAACCTTAATTTTATTTGAAGAGCAGAAGGAAAAGGGAGAAAGTACTGATGAAGCATTTAAATACAGCTTTCTCTCATTTTAATAATTTTCTCTTTTTCTTTTTGTTTGAGCTAATATTGTATGGGATGATTTGCAAAGACATCACCGGCTATTGCACCTCCTTGCAAATTATTCTGAAATAGGAAAGCCTTTCAGCACTGCTGCCACATTCACGTTTAGCTTTTAGGTTGCTTTTCTGGCCACAGCATCACAAGACTGAGCCAGATAACTTTGCTAGAATGCTAGCAATGAGAAGCAGAATAGTCATGGGGAGCACTGGAGAGAAAGGTTCCTCCTTCCAGCCTTCCCTTTATCTCCTACACAATGACCATCAGATAAACAACACTCAAGCACAACTCTGGTTAAAATTAACTGTTTCAAATATAGTTCAGTGATTTCAGCCACAAGATTTTTCATATTTCTAGAATGTTTCAGATTACAATTATTGTTCACAATCTTGAAGACCCTTCAACATAGCTCTTGTAACATAGGTGGTCCATTCAGCTCTCATTTGTCTTTTCTAGACTGGACTACATAAAACTGTTTCACAATCCTAAGCAGGCTTCTGCTATCTCAGGCAATTTAGAATAAAAGTCCCAGCCCTTGAACCTCATCTGAACCATCAGATGCAGATCAGCAGCAGCTCCCAGAGCTAAATGTCAAGGTGGTCCTGCAAGAAAGCTGTGAACTTGATGAATAGAAGACCCAGACAAAAGCCACGATAGACACTGCTGCTTCCTGTGTCCAGCAAATGCACCCAAACAACTAGATCTGCAATTCCGTTCTTCAGTCTTGCTCCCTTTTTCCTCTATTCAAAGTCTTCCCAGTGCAAGTTTTGTGGCACTACTAAGTATCTAGCCTGGCAAGTGACAGCTAGTGACTGAACAAGGACTAGGATTTAAAGAGGGAGAGAACAGAAAGTATAATACAGAAACCTTTCAAGAAGGTAATGAATTAGTGAATACAGAATTGTGATAGTGATCAGTGATTGTACAGAAGTATGAAAATGTCAGGTAATATAAAACAGAATGCCCCTGTTCTCCAAACAAAACCATAATGACTCTCTTTGCTCTTCCTTGGTTGGAAGAACAGAGCTTGACCCATACCAGAAATCAAAATCATGCATGTTCTTATCCCTTTTTCTAGTTTTCCACATAAAGATTCAGCTGATATAAAAAGGGTGGAGTGTGAAATCTCCCATTGAAAGACTTTTTTCTTGAAGTTTGTTGTACCAATCCGTAGGAATCACAGTTTGGATAATTCATTGTAATCCCAGAGACACACAAGTTAAACTTAAACCAGACAATCAACTGAACTTTGACAAATTTAACCTTAGGGACATTTTAATCTTTTTTTTTTTTTTCTTTTTCTTTAAAAATCTACATTTTATTAGAAACATAAATTCTCTTCTGTGTTTTTTAAAATACAGAGAAAGATCCTATGTTTACACTCACTCATATATATATATATTTTTTTCAAAATTAGTGTTTTCTGCAAGTCTGTACATTTTGTCTGTGAAATGGTAGTGAAGAAGTGAGAGGAAATTCAGTACTTCTTTGCTGACCACTATGAATCCCATGTAAACTGGGGCATATGTGTATGCATGTGTTTCTGTGTGTGTGTGTGCCTACGCATGTGCATCTCATCACAGGCTCTGACACCTTGAGCTTCCGTCATCTATATTCCAGCTTCAAGGGTAGGCAAAATGGAAATGAAGAATCATGCCAAAACAGAACTGTATGTATTTATGAAGGGTGATTTAAATATTTTTTTATGTAGAAATCAGCCACTGACATTTTACCTGTGAATCACAGTTTAGATCTAAATCCATAGGCAAAAATTGTAGATGTGATTTTGCTATTTATTCAAACAGATGCTGGTCGTATTTATTCTTTGATTTGTCTAGTTTATCTCTTTCAAATCTCTGGTTACATATTGATGTGGCTTTAAAATCTGTTTTGTTTTTCTGCTAACCTGTGAAAACACCTGTAAGAGTCCAATGTCTCCAGAATGCCACTTCTGGCTGAACAACTTAATGAGAAACTGAAACAAACTGTTCAGGTTTTAAGTCGTGTCACCAATGTTAGCAACCAGGTCTCTCTTGCTTCCCTAATTATTATTCTTTACCAACATTTATTAGCATAATTGCATCAATCTTCTCGGCTTATGTAAAAAGAATAAGGCAAAATAAGAAGGCATTTTTATTGTCACCTCTATATCATAGACTTGCCAGAGACTAGAATTTGCAGGAAGGCTTCAGACTATGCTTGTTACATAGTTGCCAGAATAAATTGCCAGGATCTCTGCTTTTAAGGACAGGCTTCTCATCATAGACTTTCACCAGAGACTGATAAATCTCAGAGATAGCAGGAACCTGGCTACACACGTCAGAGGTGCAGACAACATTGCTCTGCAGAGTTGGCTCTGCTGCTCCTTCTGCTGTCCCGAAAAAACAGCAGGAAAAGCTCCTTTTTCAGGGTGGAATTCAACCTTGCAGCTTTCTCTTCATGCATAATTTCAAAATGTTAGATTTATTTCAGAGTAGACTCCCTGTGGGAATGAGAAGCCGGAACAGACCTCCTGATTCATCAAGGCCAGTCCTCTGCTTTGTCAGGCAGCCACATCACACACTCTTAATAACTGTTTAAGTGCTGTCTTAAAGCTAGATCCACTTAGATATTTTGTGCATTAGGAGACTCTCTCAAAGTGCTTCTTGGGCTAAAACCTCATGATTTCTTAGTCTAATAAACCAAGTAAAAGCATTTGCAACTGGATATATGCTTTCATGACCCAATAGGCTGTAGACTTTATGGGCTCCCTGACTTAAAACCAGTCATGTTTCCACCTCAGGCTGGTCCATTCCCATTCCCCTTATTCACCCAGCCTTTGGCTTGGTATCCCAATTTTCATGTTGGCCCTTTCCCCTGTCCTGTAAGCTCTCTGTGTTCTTAAATATTCTTTTTGAGATGGCTTAAAGATTTTTTACAAATATTTCGCCTTTTTGAGATGACTGAAGTTCCAGATAGGTTGTGATTTAATTTTTGAGTACAAACATTTGATTTCAAACCCTTGAACACTCCAGGCTCCTTTACCGATTTGGATTTGCCATCATTGGTTTTGCCTCCATTCCACCCTAATGATTGCTTCCAGGATTTGTAATTCAGCAGGAGGGTTAAAAGTGTTTGAGCTCATCAGTGCACAAGGCTTGAAAGCATTAAGTATGGAATAAAATGTCTGAGATAAGTACACAGCAATCTGTCAGCAACAAGCAAAATAGAGAGTGGACCAGAAGATTTGGCCAGATTTGATCTCTCTGCAACCTCATGACTCAGTTTTTATGCCAGAGAGGAGGTTTGTTCCAGGGAGGGGAATAAGGAGGTCTGTCAAGCAGTCACACAAGAGTCTGCTCAGGACAGCAGATAGTTGCTTACAAAAGCAGAAATACTCTGAGATGATGGCAGCTGGTGAGGAAGAAGCTGAAAAACGGTAAAACATGTAAATTCAAAATACACCAAATTGCAATCTAACACAACTTCTGAAATGCTCACACTGTTGGTGTCCCACATGGTCTGGCACAGCCTGCAGAGGTCCAGCATGTACTCAGGTTTTCATCACCTCCTCCTGGAGCCTCTTTATTTCTGTAAGCCACAACAGCAGCTACTATGTTCAGCATAAACATGGAGCTATGTGAGACAGTTCTGTAAATAAAGAAATGATTGAAAATGTCTTTTGCCTTCAAATAAACTGTGAAAAGACTGAGCTGTATAGTAGATGAATGAATACTATGGAGGCTTTGCCTTTTTAAATACTTAATAGCATAGCAATCTGTGGGGATCATGTTTTCTGTCAGCTGAAGGAAATTATATACATCTAATGCATGGCCGAAGGCATACTTACAATAGATAATTCTTCACAAGGTGTCTGTTTATTCTATAAATGTTCAATTATTTTGCATGTTATGTATGTGTCAGGCTCAGTACTGTGAGATGAAATACAGCTTAGTGCATGATTCAGTTCCTAAGGGTGTATTGCTCTAATATCTAAACATGGGAAAATGAGTTGCTGATTACTACTCAGTCATTACTTTTGATTTTTTGGTTTTGTAGATTTAATCAGATCTCATTTATTTAAGTACTCAGAATTACCTTGTGATTTAAAACATGCAGCTGGCTATGCTGGTTAGTGTTTAATTCAGTGGACAAATCACTGCTTTTTCACGTTACAGTCTTTGTGTCTTTATATCATGACTAATATAAATGACATAATTTTCTCTCAGTGCTTTTCGTTTTAAAGAGCTTCAAAGCCTTATCACAGGTATAATAGCAATGTGGCTTTTTGTATCTCCTTTATTTTACAATAGTAAAATAATGTGAAGTCTCTTGGCACCATTCCAAGTTATGACTTTCCCAGTATATGCATATGTGAACTACTTTGTGTATAGAAAAATCTCTTTTATGCACTGCATGAGATCTGCTTAAATCTTTGGAAAAATAATTCTTTTAAGCTTTTCATACCAGTGAATGTTTTATTCTTCCAGCAACCTTTTTTCTTCCTTTAACCGCTGTAGGAATGGCACTCTAAGTAGAAAACATATGCCACCAGTATCATAGTAGCTGTATTATCTTAGCCCTAATGTCAGCTAAACTTTAGAAAGCTTCATTTAGGCTCCTAAATTCTTCTAGAAGACTGTCGTGTTGAGGACTACAAATAGAGAACCAAGTTTGAGAAACTCTTTCAGGATTTAACATTCTATTCAAATGAAGCTTAAACTTAGACAGATTGATTTTGTGTTTTTATCATCTGTTCAAGTTCATCACAGAGATTTTTATCATGAGGCAAGCTAACCTCACCAATAAGCAGTGTGTGTCTCAAGATGCTTTCCAATGGGAAACACTGTATTGTAACCATTCCACAACACACAGGTGAGCAGTTCAAGTGGCTGTTAAGATGGTGACCTCTTGCACCTCCAAGTGCCCCCACGTGCTGAGTTATGGCAATATGACCAGATCCAGCAAAGCATAATCTGAGTGTGAGTTATCACATATCATGGATAGCCTCTTCCATGGGTTGCCCAGTCCTTTGAATTATGAGCTCCTAGCAGTGCTGAATGTAAGCCCTTTGTAACCCCAGTGGAAAGTCCTGTGGCTCTGATGGTGTCCAGGTTTCACAAGGATGAGGCAGTGCTCAGATTAGACACCTGTTTAGTGTTCATCTCACTGTGGATTTACTGAAGGATATCAATGACCACAGGGAATCTGTCCTGCTCTTCACACGCATTTTTCTCTATCATCTGCTGTCTTTCAGAAGGCAGTCCTGTCTCTGTGCCTGAAACTGCTCTCTATCACCATGCCTACACTAATATTGCTGTTTTCAACAAGATAACACTGTTTCTTTTTGATGAGTCTCTAAACAGATTCATCAGGAAGTTCCCCACCTACAAGGAGCTGAGGGCCCCACAGCTCTTCCCTGCAGGGATTCCGGCCACCTAGCAAGCCCCTCACAGGCAGCCCTTCTCCAGCAGACGTCCACCTTTGCCAACAAAACACCACTGTGGAATATGAGGGAGACCAGACAACTCAAATTTCTGATACAGAACTTAAGGTAAGGTACAATCAAAGCAGTGAACCTGGAAGAATTTGGTTTTCCACATTGCAATGGCTAACAGAGACAGCAGAGACCTGTGCTACATAGTGAGCATCACCCCAGGCAGAGGTGAGCTTACCCTGCCATGAGAAAATGTAATTCTCCAAGAAATGCAGAGGATCATTTGACTTATCTTGCCAATATCTCCTGATGATGAGACTGTGAAGAGTAAGAAGCTTATGTCAATGCAAGGAGCTGTTCCCAGATATTCTGGCAGTAGAAGTTTTGAAAAATGTAGTTGAAACAGCCTGAGAAAATATAAAACAAACAGATGCTCATGTTTCAAAGCAAAACAGAAGTGTAGAAGTTGATACCTCAATCGGGAAAATCAACTTCACCCTATGAAGCACCATTTATTGCTGTAGGTTTAGAAGTAAATATAAGAGACCATTATTTAGTCTATAAATATAATAGAAAACTAATTATTACATATCCTTTTGAACTAGAAATTGACAGGAAACAGGTTTTTCAAAGTAATGCCTAGCTGTTTTTTCCTACCCCTTTTGCAGGGTAACTGATATTTTCAATCCTTTTTTTTTGAATGACCAGCTGTTCAGTGTGACTGTAAAGCATGAACTCAGAAAAAAAAAACAACCTGAGTACAGTTTGATTCAGAGTGAAAAGTAAATCCCTAAACTGAATTTGTGGATTTATTAGCAAGTATGTATTGGGGAGCAGGCAGAACCCCAGAAGCATGAAATCACTTTCTACGTACACTCATAAATCCCAAAAGCACTATTTTTATAAGCAAGAAAAATAGGTGATGACTCATTTTGTCTTTGTGCATTTGTACATCATCTTGTTTTCTTTGTGTTTTCTTTCTTTCTCCCCTACATATATTCTCTTTAGAGAGTAAGAGCATTGTTTCTACCTGTTTTTATTCTCTAAATGCCATTAAAACTTGTGAAATATTTAGAGGAAGGATGAAAGCTTTGGGCTTACTTCAGACTTAGATAGGTCTGTTAGGTGGTTAGCTAGTGACAGGTATCTACAGGATTCCCAGTAAAAAGTGGAGATGTGGCAACAGAAAATCAGGTGGGGAAATTCTGGCGATTTGTTGTAGGGATACATAGCTTTGCATGTGCAGTGTAGCCCCTGCCCCTTCCACACCCCCCACTGTGATATGGGAAAGGCTGCTGAGGAAAAATGGTGGTTGGGAACAAGCTGTTACATCTGCTAGACTAATTCAGCCTGCCTAAAGCTGGATGTCTAAAAGAGGCAAAGAGGACCAATGGGCCAGGTGATTAATTTTCTCAAGGGCTGGATTTGAATCATAGACTGTGGGCTGAGTGCTCCTCATCTTGGAGTGCTGGTTTGACTTCCCTGCAGGCCACTGAAGGTTGGTTGGATCAGTTTCAGCTCACAGGAAAGAGGCCAAAATGGATATTTCTGAAGTCAAAAGCATTTGTGGGTTGTGGTTTTTTGGTTGTTTTTTTTTGTGTTGTTGTTGTTGTTGTTGTTGTTTTGTGTGGGGTTTTTTTGTTTGTTTTTTTTTTTTTTTGCATGAGCCACCTGCTGTATATTCACACTTGGTGGAAATGGCAAGGAGGAAGTGGTTTTAGGAGCGCTTCCTCACCAGTGCAGAAAGCGGCTTGAAGCCAAGCTGGACACACCCCTTGTGGTCTGTTCATGTCTGTATTTTCAGTGTCTTTGCTATACCTGCTCTGTAGTCATATTTGCCATGTCTGTCTCCAAATCTTTCTCTGCAGTTGTTTATCACTCAACATACCTGGCCTTCAGGTGTCAATTTAGTAGAAGACTAATCACACAAAATCACAGAATGGTTGGAGTTAGAAGGGACCTCTGGAGATCATCTAGTTCAACCCACCTGCTAAAACAGGTTCACCTAGAGTAGATCACACAGAAATGCATTTTTGATGAAGATCATACTTTGCAGCTGTTGATGAAGCCAAGCACAAACCACCTTACATATTAAGGTCACAGATGAACATGCCAGGGGTCAGCACTACAGTGGGCAATTCTTGCACTGTATTTGCGTTTTCTTACTGTCAACCTCATGTTTTTCTAATTTCATTCCCCAGGATCTTGTTAATGTACAGATCATGATAACATTAAATATTTTAGCTTGGGAGGGATATCTGCAGGTATGCTATGTGACTTTTTCAAATGTCATGAGAATGTTTGTTTTCCCTTCCTCTACACACAGGAAAAGGTTTCATCAGAACAAGCTGTTTCTTAGCAATTGTACTTGGGGTCAATAAATCAGTTCACATGTTTACTAGGACCATCCCATTCATTCCTGGGACTACTAGGCCAAATGTTACTACCAATTGGACCATATTTACTTAGCTGCATGTGGAATGAGAATCTAGCTTTCATACCATTTTACTTTTCGCAAGCTAACTAAAAACAATGCAGTGGAATTAAAATTGGTAGTGGTCTACACAGTATCACAAACTAGAAATAGCTGATCTTTAAAGAAGTTCTTTGCCCTTCTGCACAGTGCTGTGTAATCTGCCACAGAAATAAATACTTTGATTCACAGTATTTATACTTCAGAACTTGAAATACTACCTTTAGTTCAAGGCTTTGTGAAAGCCACTGTGTTCTTCTGAAGGTGTTGCCCTCAGAACTCAAAATGCCAACAGTTGTAGAGGAGAGAGAAGAAGACTCATCCTCAGATGTCCGCGCCACTGCCTGGTTAGTGTGTTTGCCTGCTCATGTGTTGAGAGAAGGTCTGTATGATGTCTACTGAAAACAGAGGGTGCACGAATGATCATGTGTTTTCAGAATGCATGAACTGTCAATAGACTCATGATACAGGGCACAGAGTTGTGCAGCCCACAAATGATGATGATGATGACGATGACATGTACAAGGACAATGATATGTGCAATGGGCCCTGACACTGATCTTTTTCATAAACAAATGGGATGTAGGAAAGACCATATTTATTTGGACCTTGCATAAAAGTATATGAAAGAAATATTTCCTCTGATTTTTCTAAAAAGCCTCTGGGAGAAAGTGGATGCAGTGTGACATTGGAAAATATGGTTTCAGCACAATATCCAACCTACTTTGCATGCAGCTATTGCTCAAATGAGAAAAAAAAAGAGTGCCATGAGCCAGCTGGACACATCTTTTGCCCATCTGTTCTGTATTTATTTATTTTCTTAACATTTGATTTACTGTTTAATGTTTACGTTTCTCATGTTTGGTACTCAGAGGAGAACTACAAAAAGCCATCAATGCCTCCTTCCCTCCCAGCTACCCTGAAATTCCCACAGTCAAACATGGCTGCGAAAACAAGCACAAGCTTTGTCACCAAGCAGATTGGTGGTTTATTTATGTGCTTATAACACTTTCAATAACTGTATATTTTCCAGATATCTTCAGGCACTCAATACACCAGTAGCATAATACTCTCCAGGACAAAATAATGTCTAATTTGACTTGGGAGTTTTCTCCTTTCCTTTTAAAGAATGGATAAATTTATTATAGATGAATGAATCATAATCCTAAACCTAGTACAGGAACAATCCTAAATCCTCAAACCCTTTCTTCAGTGCCTGCCTTCAAAAGACAAGAAACATGATGTGTTTATTCTTGGAAAATGTAACAGATATTCTTGGGGGAAGAACTGGAGGGAAATGAATCCTAAAGTTGAACGTGTCTCATAGGATGTGCCTTTCAGTTCCGATTTATATCAGTCATTGCATCTCTGGGAATTGTCAAGGCTGCTAACCTGCTTTGGAAAGCAATTTCACAAGCACAGTCTCAATAAATTAGTTTAGTTTTGTTCTTACAAGACCGTTCCTTCACACTTGTTAATATTTGTATTGTAGCTCTGCTGCCGGAGGGACACAAGAAAAGAGAACTGGGAGAAGAAAAGAGTTACCAAGTGACCATAAACTTAATAAGCATTTAATGATACCAGAGATCCCCTAACAACCACCACTCCTGGCAGCAGGGAGAGTTAGAACCAGATGAGGTTGTTCTTGCTTAGAGCAGCTAAATCCTAAGCACTCCCAGACATCTCAGGCCTATCAAGTGTAGGAAGCCTATGTGCAGAAACTGCAGTTTTGAAGGAGATTAAGACAATGTTACAGGGTTTGTAATCAGTTTCACTGCAGCTCAGCAGTGAGCGCCATCACAAACACCCTCTATCATTTTTGCTGGGTCACAAATATGATCAGAAGTTACCAGTTTTACCAGCACTGCAGAGAAATCTGATTTTCCCTGGAAAGAACAACCACTTGAAATGTTACCCTGCATGTCTAAGTTTGACCATGTCCGCCACTTTTTCATTAATCCATTTTACATGCCATTGTTTGGAAAATCACAGCTACTCAGCTTTCACCTGTTGCCTGAATTCCTCACCTTGTATCCAATATATGGGTAAGCAACTGCATACACACAAAGCAATAGGAAACAACCCACTTTTAATCTGCAGTTCTGCTGTCATTGCTTATGACACCAGTTCTGGTTTTGCAGTTTCACTTGGATTTGTAAATACTTGTTGGGGAACAGCAACAACCATCCAGATGGAACAAGGAAGGAGGATGGAATTTGCACCAACCATGAGGGTAGAGCAGGAGGTGGTCAGCACACCAAGTTCCCCCACTGTTATCGTATACTGCCTGAGTAGAATGAATGGATATCTACTAGTAATATATATGTACTTTTAGACATTTCAGTATTTTCTTATTTAAAACATTGTTAGTGAAATCACAGTATCCAGTTCATTTTGCTATGATGATGGTGGGGTACTGAACAATCCAGGTTTCCTGATTTTCATATTGTACAAATTAAATTGTATTGTACTGTATTCCTGCTGTTCATCTGATTTCCAACATTTTGACTTAGGATTATTATCAGTACCTGGGTTAAGTGACACTTCTATAAACAGTGATCACAGTACAATGAATTTGGAATTGAGCACCTCTCACTTAAGACCATCTTTGTTTCCCTGTGTCTCCTAAAAGTTTGCATGGTGTATTATTTTTTTTTTTTTTTTTTTTTTTTTTTTCCCCCCCAGAAAAAAGAGGACAGAGTGGAATTGTTTGGGAAAAGGTCAATAGAGTATTTTTAATAGCAAATTCAGTGCTCTTGAACTGCATGGGAGCAGCAATACCATCACTGCCAGGAAAGCAGGTGGTCTGGAGAGCTCCAGCAGGACTGGACTACCCACGTGGTTATCCCAGAATCAAGAAGCTGAAAATGCTCACATCACTGGATTCAGTTGGTCAGGAGAAACATCACTGAGACAATTCCTAAGCACAGAATCACAGAATCACAGAATCACAGAATCACAGAATCACAGAATCACAGAATCACAGAATGGTTATGCTTGGAAGGGACCTCTGGAGATCATGTTGTCCAACTCACCTACTAAAGCAGGTATACCTAGACTAGATGGCACAGGAACGTGTCCAGGCTGGTTTTGAATGTCTCCAGAGAAGGAGATGCCACAGCTTCTCTGGGCAGCCTGTTCCAGTGCTCTGTCACCCTCAAAGTAAAGAAGTTTGTCCTCATGTTTAGATGGAACCTTCTATGCTTCAGTGGGGCCTGTTGCCCCTCATCCTATCATTGGGCACCACTAAAAGCAGTCTGGTCCCATCCTCTTGACACTCACCCTTGAGATATTTATAAACATTGATGAGATCCCTTCTCAGCCTTCTCTTCTCCAGGCTGAGCAAATCCAGCTCTCTCCGTCTCTCCACGCAGAAAGGTGCTCTAGGCCCCTCATCATCTTTGTAGCCTGCTGCTGGACTCCCTCCAGTAATTCCTTGTCCTTCTTAAACTGGGGAGCCCAGAACTGGACAGGGTAATCCAAATGTGGCCTCACCAGGGCTGAGTACGGGGGGAAGATAACCTCCCTCAACCTGCTGGCCACACTCTTCTTAATGCACCCCAGGACACCGTTGGCCTTCTGGGCCACAAGGGCACATTGTTGACTCGTGGTCATCCTGTTGTCCACAACTCCCAGGTCCTTCTCTGCAATGCTGCTGTCCAGCAAGTCCGCCCCTAACCTGTACTGGTGCCTGGGGTTATTCCTCCTCAGGTGCACAACCCTGCACGTGCCCTTGTTAAGCTTCATCAGGTTCTTCTCTGCCCAGTCCTTCAGCCTGTCCAGGTCTTGCTGAATGGCAGCACAGTCTTCTGGTATGTCAGCCCTTCCTCCCATTTTGGCATCATCAGCAAATTTGCTGAGGATGCACTCAGTCTCTTCATCCAGGTCATTGATGAAGAGTTTGAACATGGCTGGACCTAATACTGACCCCTGAGGAACCCCACTAACTACAGGCCTCCAACCAGACTTTGCACCATTGATCACAACCCTCTGAGCTCTGACATCTAGCCAGGTCATGATCCATCTCACCATGAATTCATCTAGCCCACACGTCCTGAGCTTGCCACTGACAATGTTGTGAGAGATAGTGTCAAAAGCCTTGCTCAAGTCAAGGTAGACAACATCCGCAGCTCTTCCCTCATCTACCTCACCAGTCATACCATCACAGAAGGCTATCAGGTTGGGCAAACATGATTTCCCTTTGGTGAACCCATGCTGACTACTCCTGATAACCTCCTTTTCCTCCACATGCTTGGAGATGATAGCCAGTGGTTCCATCACCTTTGCAGGGATGGAGGTGAGGCTGACTGGCCTGTAGTCTTCTGGGTCATCCTTCTTGCCCTTTTTGAAGACTGGACTGATGCTGGCAGTCCTCAAGCACCTCTCCTGTTTTCCAAGACCTTTCAAAGACAATGGAGAGTGGGTTAGCAATAACATCTGCCAACTCTCTCAGCACTTGTGGGTGCACCCCATCAGGGCCCATGGATTTGTGGATGTCCAGCTTGTGTAAACCATCTCTAACCTGATCCTCCTCAACCAGCAGAATGTCTTCCTTTTGCCTGACTTTCTTTTCTCTCTCTAGGGTCTGGGGTACCTGAGGGCCAGTTTTAGTAGTAAAGATGGAAGTGAAGAAGGCATTCAGTAACTCTGCCTTCTCCGTATCATCTGTCACCAGGGCACCCTCCTCATTCAGCAGTGGACCTGCATTTTCCTTAACCTTCCTTTTGCTACTGATGTACTTAAAGAAGCCCTTCTTGTTGTCCTTGACATACCTGGCCAGATTTACTTCCAAATGGAGCCTGGCCTTCCTCACTGCATCCCTGCATACTCCATACTGCAGCCTCCTCATATTCCTCCCAGGTGGTCTGTCTCTTTTTCCACGTTACATAAACATCCTTCTTCCACCTGAGTTTTGACCAGAGCTCCTTACTCATCCATGCTGACTTGACAATAAATAGATTGGGGCTGGGCAGGACAAAAATGATTGTAGGACACACGTATGGTCCTGGAGATCCTGAGCATGATTTTAAAATATTTAGATAGCTTGTACATTTGATTAGGGCAGCATCAGACCCACTCTCACTTATGCGAGCTGCCTGGCAAGTGCAGATTGCAACATGCAGGAGACATAAGGTTGGACTTAGTAGGGCCCTGTTGTCTACAGCCAGAGGGGTGCATTCCACTTCATGCAACTTTTTGCCTCTTATATCTGTCACAAGAGGGGGGATAATTTAAAGAAGTTATAGTTTATCTTCATCTGATTTCATGACACAAAGTCACAAGATATAGTTGGGGATCTGTCTGGGAAAAGAAAAAAAATAATTAAGTGAACTGTGCCAAGCTTATCTTCTTTTGTGTATGTGTAGGGTCCAAGAGTTAATAACATTATATTTAAACAGCAAAAAGCACTTTTGCAATTAACTTTCTTTGGAACAGTATCTGGCTTTATAATGTTGATTTTACACTTCATTGGACTGATGGTTATATTGTTGGAGAAGGACTACAGCCTTTTACATATGATTACTATTGTTCAAGACAAAACAGAGTTGAAAGGCTTGCCACCTGCCATGGCTACTACAGGTAACTAAGAGAAACTAGAAATAGTTGCAAAAATGAAAATCATAGAATCATAGAATATTTTGGGTTGGAATAGACCTTCAAAGGTCATCTAATCCAACTCCCCTGCAATGAACAGGGACATCTTCAACTAGATCAGAGCCCCATCCAGCCTGCCCTTGAGTGTCTCCAGGGATGGGGCATCTTCCACCTCTCTGGGCAATCTGCCGTTGTTTCACCCCCCTCACTGAAAAAAAATTTATTCCTTATGTCTAGTCTGAATCTATCCTCTTTTAGTTTACATCACTTCCTCTATACCCATTCCAACTTTCCCGCTAATCTTCATGACCTTTGTCATGAACCCAAACATAACTGATTGGATTTGATTCAAAACGCTGGTGTTTTCTTAGTCTCTGTATTAATATCCAGCACTAGTGCCATGGGATAAAAGAGAAAAAGCAAAACCCTGGAGAGAACTGGCAAGAATATAAAGTACTTCCAAACAAAGCCTGTGGTGTGCTTCCCTCCCCAAACTTCCTTTACAGACAGGCCTAGGCAAAGGGAATGCCAGCGGATGTGTAGTACCGGTGAATCAGCATGGCTCACTCCAAGCACAGTCCATGAGTCCTAATTGGGTTCAATGTACCTGATGACAGCTAAATCTCCTGCACTCACTTTAGCCAGCTCATGTGGGAGGTATACACACAGGTGCAGGGAGAACAATGATCACACGTTATTCCATACGTTGTTCTTCATATTGTGAAGGTGGGGAAAGGTTCTGTTGTGTGCTTTGTTACAATGTATTCATTAAAGTACACAGACACACCCCTGGAAGAGTAGAAACAGTGGTTAGTGACGATAAAATGGCAGAACTACTGTAATAAAAAAATGCCTAATTTATTAATACCTTAAAAAATATCCTAACAAAAACTCTACTTATATGACAAGGTTTTGTTACCAGTTTAGTAACTGCCATTTTTCTCCTTTTATTCTTAGGCCCTACGTTTACGCATGCACAGGAGCATTTTTGGGATCAGACCCTTTGGAAGCAGGGCCTGTGTCTAACTTATGTGAGTACATAAATAACTAAGAGTCAGGCTGTCTCTGTGGGCAAATGTCAGTGTAATAAGATGTGGGGTAAAATGGGGAGCTTGGAGATGTCATTGCTGAAGGGAGTTAAGTCCCTGTCTTGTCCAGAAGGTGAGGATGCCACGTGCCTGAGAGAAGAGTAGTAGGTTGTGTGATGGTTGGGAGCTCCAGGATTTATCTCATGTGGCTCTTCTGCTTCCTTTTCTGTCTGCCAAGAGCTATTAGCCACACACATGCACAAACCAACCAAGAATAGATAGACACGCTTTTTAAAAGCTTGCACTTGAATTGCTGCTTAAAAAAGCATGTTTATACAGCCAACAAAGCCTATAACATCTCCCAGACAGTCAGTCACACACACTGTTACTTGTAAAATACACTCTAATTTCTCCCCTACTCTCCCCAGTCAGGCCTCCCCCACCACAGTGGAGGACCCCTGGTTGCAGCTCCCTACCCACGCACTCCACTTTTGACTCTGTTCAGGCAGTATTAGAAATGCCATGCTCCATCTTGTCACCGGGTTGATGTCTGTCCAGGAGCAATGGCATTCCTCTTTCACACAACAAGAAGCAAAGCTTAGTGCTGGGAGAAGGGGAAAAGTTTCAGGTCCAATAGTCTCCCATGTAAATCCATTTGCACACTCAATGCAGTAGAGCTTGCTGTGCCTGGGTCTTATAGAGGGCTTTGTGTGGAAGAGCATCTTTGTGGGGTCTGCTCTGTTCCTCAAACATGCGCTGCACTTTGAAGTTTAAAATCTTTTACTGGGAAGTAACTGAAAAGTAAATAATTCATAAGCAGAAAAGCACTGAACAATTTGGAGGACACAACAGAGTCGCAGCAGGAATTGGCTGAAAGTTTGATTAGGCTCATTAGTCTATAGATGTTCAAACTCACTAATTAATACTGAGTGGTGATATCGATTATTTAATTAGCAGTCTCCAATGCACTGCAGCTACTGAATTCTGTATTGTAGTTATTTCCCACAAAAGAACATTGCCTTTCTTTCTTGCCTCTTACGAACAGAGTTAAGAAAAAATAGAGTTCAGTGCAAGGTTTCAGAATAGCAATTCTAGGGAGTCAAGTCTTCTAATGATCTAAAGCACCACAGTGCAAACTTTCTCGGCTGCCATGACAATGTGTCTAACAATGCCATGGAGAAGCCCAGCACAAGGTGTTGAGTGGGTGTTTCGTACTCCTTGCTTATCAAAATCTTGGTCTCTGCTCGAACTTTCACAAGGGCTCCCAATTAGTGCCAATTGTGGTGATGATTTTGACCATGTGGATGCTTTTCCTCTAGAAAATGGAGCAAAGTCCCACTGCAGCTCTAAAACAAGGACTCCTCAGTAGGAAAACAAATCTAGGAGCTCCAAGAATAGCATGTCTGGATGCGGTTTGAATCATATATCTTCATTGTATTAAAATCCTTCAGATATCAGGCTTATAAAAATGTATTATGAAGAAAACAATTATAAATAATAATACCAAAATATATTCTGTTCCTTAAGATAGCAGTAGCAATTACTTTTCAGAAACCAGAGAAAAACAGTGATAGGGAGCAGTTAATATTAGTGATAGGCTGCAAATGTGAGATAATTTTACACAAAGCCACTACTATCACAAGGCTTTACTTAAATCATTTGCCTGTGTTCTAAAAATTGTTTGGACCAGCAATACCCTCTTCTGAATACATATCAGTCTCTAGTATTAAAATCAATCTATTCTCCAAAGATATTGTTGAAAGGCATTTTTGCATTTCAAAGAGGCTTTGAGCAGTATTAGGTAGGTTACTTCTGAAATTAAGGCATGTAAGCGATGAGCACTTCTATAGAGACAGAATGACTTGAGGTCAATGCAATTTTGTCTCCATCAAAATTCATTATAGATATTGGGAAATGTAACAATGAGAAAGGACTGGGAACCTTCAGAGGAAGTATAAAGGTTCAGCAGCTTTTTGACTTGGCATCATTACCAAATTCTTGCTCATATAAATTGAATAGAAGGAAAACAGAAACAAAATGGAAGAAAACTCCTGCATATGTGCATCCTAATCCATGTGATCATGCAGAAAGCAAAAGTGGCAGCAGTGAAGACAGAGCTCAGAGAAGGTCTGAATGGCCTGTAAGTGGTCCCCAATGTGTGAGAGAAACAAGAGCACACAAATGTTTACTGCTGCTACCAAATTTCAATGGCTTCGCTACTTTCCCCTTCAAGTTTCAGACCTCTAAGTGTGGACTGGGAGGTGATATTCCTGGCAGACAAGGAGGGCATTTTGTTTTATCGAGGCAAAACCACCAATAACACAGTATTAACCAATACCTGGCCAGATCTTCTGAGAAAGGCAGCAAGGAGGCTCAGCTAGGCAAGTGCAAATTTCTTTAAATATTTTTCTCAAAATAAACTTATGCCCCCATGGATCTCCCTTTCCTTCTTAATCCAGAAGCCTCATAGCAAAATTATTCTTATAAAATGTAAATTTCATCCTAGATGAAACTATCCTGATAAGTATCAGTAGTCATCACTTGGTTGTTCAGGCCAAAGGCAAAAGGCCTCTCTCTTTCCTACTTTAGCTTATTTCTTGAAAAAGAATGTCCTTTTTGTTGAACCAGTAAGAACATCAAGTGCAGAAGGAGGAAGGTGGGAGCTATGTCAATACACAGGGAGAGATGTTAAACTTTTTTTCCCCCATATTAACTATTTGTAAAAGGAATTGCTCTGGAAACAGGATAATTTAATGAAATTGTGTCTTCTCATCCTTGCACCACATACTCCCTCTGCATTTGTACTAAATTTGGCTCAGGTGGTTATTCAGGTTGTCTGTGCAACTAGTCAAAACAACAACAGCTGAAAGGGAAAGATGAGCAGACATGTGTTACGGAATATCTGTACTGTTGAAGGATGATTCAAAGATCCCCTGTAAGAATTATGTTTTGGGGTTTTTTTTTAGTATTGAGGGATACTAGATATTTTCAGCTTTTGAAACATTTTTGTTGAGCATCTTTCTCTTGAAACAGTTATGTGATTTGCTTTGCTTAAAATATCTAAAAACTGCCAAAGAAAATTGACATTTCCACATATCCATTAGATGAACTGGTCAAGTAATCAGATTTATGCACTGTTAGCATATAAATGGATTCTATTTTCATTTATTGCATACAAATTTCTGCCCTACCAGGATGGCCAGTTTTTAGCACAGAATCAGCCTTACACTTCGTCTGTGCCTGTGTAAAACATTAAGTTTGGTCTTTTTGGCAGAGAAATGTGTGTTCAGTCCTTTTCATATATTGTATTAGCCTCTTTGGATCGAGATACCAAGTAGACTGTTATCATGTTATTTTTTGTCCAGGTACAGCCAGCACAGTGGGAAAATTCTGTCACACATTAGCACTCCTGGACTCCTGCTTACACCAGGTGTTCACAAAGAGACATGCTCAAGCTATTACTCCTAACCAGGAAGATTTCTTCCCATCCCATCCCATCCCATCCCATCCCATCCCATCCCATCCCATCCCATCCCATCCCATCCCATCCCATCCCACAGTGACTTCACCTGGTTGTTTATGTTCTTGTCCACACCAGACCACTTCACTGATCTTCACGCCTGAAGACGTCCATCTTCAGATAACCATGAGCAGTCAGAGCTGCTATTTGTCCTCTGCTGTGGAATTTGATGGAATGGAGTCAAGTTCAGGATGTCTGTAAAAAGATGGGCACTTACATTTATGCTAAGTTTAGGCCTAGTATCCCTCTAATAATTGGTAGACAGAGAAGCTTTCTGAGGTGGTCTGAATCACCCTTCCGTAGACTCTACTGTTTACTTAGCATATCTGGGTTTGCAGGGAGCTAAACTGAGTTTTGCACATGACTGAACAAGCACATTCCAGTGAAATCCATTGACATCTACTAGATAAAAAGACACCATCTCTGAGTGGGTTGCAAAATGTCAAAGGCATAATTTTCATTGGTTAGTCCTGTGAGTACCTGCATTTACTTATATCTATGGTGTGCAACAGCTTGAACCTAGAGAAACTGAGAATCTTCACCTGCCATAGAATATAAAAAATACACTGCGTTTGGCTCTCCCACCATACCAGAGATTTCCGCAATGGTCAATGCCATTCCACACTGCCCAAGGAGCTTTTGAATATCTAACTCACAGATACCTTTCCCTTTCTAATTGTTGAGCAGTCTGACCACCTATCTTATGACTATGAATTCTACTAGCTGCCTAGATGCTGTTGTGCTTTAGTATTGTCAGTGTTAAGACTGAAGATACAGCTTTCTCTTAATCTCAGAAAAGCAGATTCCAGAAAAAGGGAGGTTGTAGGTACCTTACCCGATGAAGCCTTAAATAAACAGCTTGTAAGAAAAGAGACTAGACCTCTAAGAGTGAAAAGGATTAGCACTCTGCACCATGGAAGGACACATGACATGTTACTATGTTTAGGACCAAGGATTTTCTCAGCATGTGTTTCAGATACTTAATGCACAGTAAGAATCTATTTTAAGGAAAAATGTTGTAGTTATTTTCTACACGTAGGAACCAGTCAGAGCACACTGAAGATAAAGAAAACAAGTTCATGAACCTTATTGGGCTTTGGACCAGGCTCTTACAGGACAGCAAACATCAAAAAAGAACAGGTCACATTGTGTTTTAGCTGAGCCCAGTGGCAAGGACTACTTCCTTTTCAAGATTTTTTGGTATAATAAAGTCATAGAGAGCATCCTGGGAATTAATTTCCCCCTTTTCTAAAACCAGACAGTCTGCTACATAATGTAAATTACACTTTCAGAGTCTGTAATGGCTTTCATATTTGGTTATAAATCAGTCACTGCTGAGATGCCAGGAAGGTTATAAGGAACTCTGCAGTGTAGCAAAGCCTGGAGGTGTGTTGATGTGTAGAGCAAACAAGAGCTACAGTTTTCCTTCCTGAATCAAAGCACTGTTTCATTTGCACATCTTGGCCTACCTTAACTTCTTCACCAAGAGAGAAGGAATGGGAAAGGCATAATTAAAACCTTCTGCCTTTGCTATAATTGAAAATTGAGGGGGAAAAGTCATTGAACTTATCTTTTTGTATGCAAGCTGTATTTTTGTCAAGCTCTCTTATATCTGCAATGCAACGGTGTTCAGAAAAGTCCTAAGGCCACATCTCAGAAACATCTCACCTAAAGTTGCAATGGCTAATTGTGTTGCAACATAAGTCTGAAAAAATTATTCCCACATCAAGCAACATTTCATGCCAAATTTATATAACTTTCATAGTAAGTTCCCTCCGCTTATGGTTGTCTGTCTGGAGACTATCAAAGTAAGCTTTGCAGCAAATGCTGATAACCATATTAAGTGAAGGGAAATATAACTTTTTGTTGTGATGAATCTCATTTTGCTGTTTTAGCTCTGCCATATGCTCAGTTCAGGTAAATATGATACTCCTTCACTGCAGTTGTACAAAGAGGAATTTTTAGGTTATTTAACTTTGAAGCCTTTACATACTAAATTCAAATATATTTTTTGTCTATTTTGACATAAATGCACACCCACATGTGAGAAAGTCTATCCCACAGCAAGACACATTTATAGAAAAGCCAGCTAGCCATATTGTGCTGCATCAACAATGATAACAGTGGAAACAAAAAAATTCAGTTCACACCTATGTGTTGCCTGTGTCTGATTATTGCCCAAGCTGGACAGAATGACAGTTTGTAGGACCTGCTAAAACAACACTTTGCTTGATGTCAAAGAGAATTGCCTTATGCAACAAGAATGCATTTCAAGAAAATCTTGACATTGTTATTTAGGAAAAAAGTAAAATTGAAAGCCTCTTGCATCCATCCTCACCCTGAAAACAAAAACCAGTAGCTGCTTATGATAATACTTCCTAAAATAGAAAAATAAATATTAACTCAGAATAAATTGGGCCTGAAATGAAGCAGCTACCCTTGCAGCTAGCAGCTTAGATGTCAGCCTTGCTGTATAAGGTTTCAGGTTTTGCTAGGCAACTGTGCATGGACCTTTTAAATATTAAAGGCATTGAATCTACTGTCTGTGGGAGTAAAAATAAATGTTGCACATCACTTGGCTACCTGGGAGAGGTTTTATGCTGAGAAATATATATGTGGTCAATTTATAGCATTAGTGAGGGAAAATGCAGAGAATTAAGTTGGGCATTTTCAACAAAGAAAAAACTTTGAACAAAGCAGATTGGACAACCCAGTGTAAATTAAGAATGACAGTTAATTTAGTATGTGGCATAACAAAGTCCGCAGCACTTCTAGCTTGGTGTTCATCAGACATTTCTACTAGTTGTGAAAAACAACACTTAAATTATAACACATGTAAGTAAAATGTATATATATCACTTTGCAGAAGTGAAGTATTCTGGGTAAAATTCTGAATTCTGATCAGAGATTTTTCTTTTAGGTATGAAGTCTTGGTTTACTAAATTAACTACACAAAGAACATATTTGACCAGGAATTCCATAGTTCTTTCCCTGAACATGGTATTAATTCTGCAAGGTTTCACCTGGTTGAAAAAATTGTGCAAAGTAGGAAAGGGTTATGTTACAAGACCTTGCACTCATTATGTATATATTTTCATATTTCATATTTCATATTTTTCCTATTTATTTTCTTTTTCAGGCAGGAAAGGGAACAAGTCACTAGAGCCATGTTGTCCCATGAGAGACAGGACATGGTTTGACACAAGTAATGCAACAGATCATTTGAATTGTAAAGTATCCACATTTTAATCTCTACATTACATACATATGGATAGTGATAGGATTAGAACCTCTTTCCAAAGATGTTGGTGGTGTTTGGTTTGCTATTAATAGTATTAATATTAATATTAGTACTAATATTAATATTAATGTTAATGTTCTTGATATTGCTATTAATGGAGTGTTTGCAGGTTCTTATTTGGGAGTAAAGCTCTGTTATGCCAGATGTTATGAGCATGCACACAGTGACAGCAGTCCTTCACTGAAAACTCTTTCAAATCAGGGTTATTCAATCATTTATGTATAATTACAATATTTTTCTTATGAGTCAGCCTGTTCCTTAAGCAAGAAACAATTTGATTTTTAGGAGGTCAGAGTTGAACCATTATGGGAATATGTGTCAGTAGTACTCTTCCTCACATTGATGCTGGTGAATGTCTATTTAAAACCAGACATATCACATCATAATGTCCATTAATAAGAATCTTTATTTCAGACCAGCTTAATGCCAGAAATTCCTTAACACTGGCTTATACTTAACATTTTTACTAAGTATATTTCGTATTTTTTTCAGTAGGTGAGTTATTAACTGAACTCCATCATTAGTTTTCATCATTCTTTCCCTGACTTCACTCTGTCTATAGGAACAGGCCGCTTAACTGTTAGAACAATACTACTATTACAACTATAGCTTTGGTTAAAAAGTGTAGGGGAAAGGGACCTGGGGGTCCTGGTGGACAGCAGGATGACCATGAGCCAGCACTGTGCCCTTGTGGCCAGGAAGGCCAATGGCATCCTGGGGTGTGTTACAAGGGGGGTGGTTAGTAGATCGAGAGAGGTCCTCCTTCCCCTCCACTCCGCCCTGGTGAGAACACATCTAGAATATTGTGTCCAGTTCTGGGCCCCTCAGTTCAAGAAGGACAGGGAACTGCTGGAGAGGGTCCAGCGTAGGGCAGCAAAGATGATTAAGGGAGTGGAGTGGAGCACCTCCCTTATGAGGAAAGGCTGAGGGAGCTGGGTCTCTTTAGTTTGAAGAAGAGGAGACTGAGGGGTGACCAAAACATAACTGTCACTGGCAAAGTAAATGTTGCAACTTATTCCCAGAATAAACAGAGAACCTGAGACAGAAATGTTTTATGTTCATTTGAAGAACAACAACAAAAACAGATATCTATTTATTTTTATTCTGTTTCAACAAGCATGAGTATTTTCGTTCACCCACAGTGGCAAGTGCAGCAGTGCTGGCACTTGGAGCTAGAATACCTGTGTGCCTGAAGATGTTGCTCTCTGAAAAATAGTTTCTTTTCCCAGACAGCCATGAAATGATGAAGCAGATTCAATCCTGACACCCACTTCTGACTAACTCCCAGCATGATTAGAAAGCTTCGATTAAAGCCTTTCACTTCTAAAATGAAATAAGAGGAATCAGGCATAGTGTGCGGAAAATGCAAATGCTACAGAAAGTGGCCTGCAGGTAGCTGAATTATTTTGACATGCTTGTTTTAATAGCTGCTAAAGCTGGGAGGATGCTGTAGGCATTCAGGCCTGCCAGAAGTGTTTCGAGTTTCCTGGAACCAGTCAGGTTAGTAAACAGGAGGAGGAACCTGGAGAAGAGGTTGAGCTAGAAATTATACAGGAAGGCAGTATGTACCTGTCACCCTCTCAGATGTCCTTGAGACGGGAGTCCACAGGAGGCAGCTGCCTTCAAAGCCTTGCAAACCATTTAGAAACAGTTCTTGCTGGATCCCTGCTTTGCTTCTCTTTGTGTGCTTTCACTATACTCAGCTGAAAAAGTAAAAGGCTTCAAATAATGGCCTGGAATTGGCTAAAGTTCTACAAAAATACTGATAAAATCATACTGTGCTAATTAGCACAGGGCGACTGTTTAAAGATTGAAGCATAGATAAAGAAATGCTCTGTTTGTAGTCAAGCATTACAAAATCCACTTAGTATGGTAGTTGTGGTAAGGCAAACTGTTGTCTAAGAAGACAGAAATTAAAGCTGAAATTTGACATACAAACTAATTAGCCAACAGGGGAGTAATACATTTCAAAGTTTCGTAGACTTTCATAATGAACTAAGGACTTAGACACACTTTGTTCTATGGTATGATCAACACAAGCACAAGGACTTTTTCAGAAATCATGGTAGCGTTTAGTTACTTTGAATTCTCATTGTCAAAATTTCAAAAGGAACTAATTCTGCACTAACAAGCAAGCAACCTGAAAGATTTCTTGTTTGTAAATCAGGTTTGGTTTAATCTGGAAGAGTTCAAAGAAAACAGCTATGACTACAGAGGATGTAGTGTAGTTACTGGTGGTTTAAGGATATCAGCAATAAAAACTTCAGCTTACTTTCAGATACAGATTTCAGGAAGCATTGCAGCAGCAACTCCCCACAAGCATATGACAAAATAGTAAAGACACAATCTGCCTCCTCAGACCATGTTAAACAAAGAGCTAACTTGAATCACTTTAAGCTCAGGCTATCCTTCTGTAGCACTCAGAGCCCTTGTGAAGATTGAAGATGGTTCCATTCTGTCATATGCTTTGAGACTGAATAAAAATTACCATCCTTGCCCTCTGACAACAAGCTTTAGGTATGGGGGAGTATACAGAAGGTATGAGAAAATATTATTTACCACAGAAGATAATGATTTCAGTACACCAACAATCAAACCACTGTCAAGATCGATTTGGAGGCATGACAGCAAAGGAAACCATAGCGAGGCTTCCATGGTGATCCTGTGGATATTTGCTGCTCAGGCAGGAGGATCAACTGTGACAATAAAATGGCAAGGTAAACTGGTCTTTCAGACCAGTTTAAACGTGTAGGGTAAGGTGGCAATGTGCAGGTGTAACCATCACAATACTGAACGAGAATTGCTGTGTCCCACTCTGTTCAAGAAGATTGTTGTAATCTTCACTGAAAGCAAATTCAGCAAGACGCAACAGCCAAACGGAGAGGTGTGAGGACCAGCACACAGAACAGCCAGGGAGCTGATACATGAGTGGGAGAAGGGAAGGAGGAGCTGGAGGGAGAGGCAGACACAGTGGTCAGTTTTGGGTAGGCTTGAATTGGGAGCAAAAAATGTCGAAAGTAATAACCATGAGTAGTAAAGCGGGAGCTGAAAACAACTTGTGCAAGTGAAGAAGAACCAAGCAAAGGAAAGCAGCCAAGAAATCTCCATCTCTGTGTATGTCAGAAAGTGAGAGGAGGGAGTTGTCAGAGTGGAAGTCAACAAGAGGAGCAGATAACAGGAGGGACAAGTATTCTGTCAGCTTTCTCTTTGAGGAAAGCTACAAGAGCCCGTGCATCAAGAGGAGACAGAAGAGTAGGATGTGAAAGAAGTGACACAAACATAGTAGAACAACAGCAGACTATTAATAAAGATGCCCAGGACTGGTGCTGCCTCCAGCTGCCCCCCGTCTTGCCCTGCTCTGTGGCTGTGAGTGGCCAGGCAGGGCATCAGCATTCAGAGACCATCCCATTACTCTCTGCCCACCTGATTTGGTCACAAGACACCATCATTTTTGCCAGTCTGGCCAGGGCAAGAAAGACTTAGTGGAGTCTTAAAATTTTTTCTCCTTCAAGATTCTCTGAAATTTTAACTCTCTCTAGAGATGAACACAGTGACTCTGAGTCTCTCACCCACTGCCTCACACAGCAGGTTCACCCCAGTGATCCTCCTGATGCCTGTGAGGCCAAAGAATCCTTAAGTCAAGCAAGGAAGGAGTTACCAACTCCATGATTTGGAGTTGGGTGTCTCAATTCTATCAGCTTCTGGCTTTAGTGATCTAAGTATCTCAAAACAGAGCTGCTCAAGGCCCCAGACATGCCCTGAAATGGTAGCCTAAATTAGTCCAAGTGCATCAAATAATATCCCACTCTCTGGAGACGTTATGTCTTAGTCATCAGCCAAAAGTCTTATGCCACTAGTCATGAAAAATACAGCTGATTGATCCTTATCAAATAATTTAAATTGAACTTCAAAGCTATATTTGTACTTTTAAAATATGCCTTTTTATCAGAAATCAGGATCAGAGTACATGTTGATTTAAAAGAGTAGGAAAAGATCAACAAAGAGTGTTCCATAAGTATGTTACATAGTTTGCATGCAGAACAGACTAACCTTTGGGGCAGTGTGTTATCTTACTATTGCCAGGATCATTAATATAGCAAACAGCACATTTTTCCTGGGATGTGCATTGCTTCTCTCAGGAACGAGACTACTTCCCACACACTTCCTTTAGAAAAAATGTAGTGCCTTCCATTACTCCCTGATTAATCACTCAGTCAAAGCCCTGCAAATAAAGAGTTGAGATAAATTTACACTCTACCTCTTGCAATTCTGAGGTGAGACTTAATGGAGAATGTGAACCTGGACCAAGATTACCAATGTGGTTTACACTATTGGTAATCCCTCAGGTAAAAGTATTTCAAGAAACTTTTGTACAGAAAATACTTTAAATACAAACCCAACTCAATTCTCACCAGGTATTTTCCTTAAACAGTTCTTAAAGGATCCAATTCTTTAAATTTCTAAGTGTCTTCTGTGAAGTACTGAGCACTGTCAGTTTTCATGGTCATCAATCATTCCTTTCAGCACAGAAATTCAGGACACTTTCTTCTTTAAGGACCATTAAGGTCAATGAAGAGCAGGACATGGGTGAAAAGAGAGACAAATGCATGCAGAAGTGACACTGCTGATTTGGGGAATCAGGTACAGAGAATAGGAGTTTAACTACTAAAGCAGTCTTTGTTAAGAAACCTGCTGTAGTACCTCTTTCTTATACCATCGGTGTCACAATTTTGTGACAATATATTGATTTCATTTGACACTCCTAATCCTGCAACTGTTGAGTAAAAAATTTAACCACATTGTCTGTTAAAGCCTCCAAGGCTTCCACATTCAGCTGAGAGCTTCAGTGGTTCCATTTGTAGTTATGAATAATGGATACAGCTTTAACATCTCAGAAATCTTATTAGTCCTCCTGTAAAGGGGTTTCTTATTATCAGCACCAAAGTTTCTGTGAGGTCTTATGTGTGATAAGAGTAACAATGCACTGTAAAACACATACCTCCCTGCTAAAATTAATCATCACTCAAATTTGTGCAAGAAAACTCTGTACCTATAGAGGGAAAGTCATCTCCCTGCCTATCTTAAGAGCTCTGTAACTGCAAAAGATGGTCGTCATCCTTCATCTTTTCCCTTCTAACTGTGCTTTCACTCATGTATTCATTTGTCAGTGTATATGATGATTATTGGACATCTAGTGCTAGGCATGTGTTGCTAGTTTAAGTTGCAGAGCCAGGAGTTGGCTACCACTGTGTGTCTCCGGGAAAAGGAATGAGTGATCAAAACCTTGGACTAAAGCTAGACTGTATATACATAGCAATGGATCACTAAGATACCCAGCGTCTTTTTACTTACCATCCTACCATGGCAGTCAAATGTGAGCAAAGAAAGTAGTACCGGGTTCTGCTTTCTGCCGTGGCACTGATTCTCAGTGGAATCTCACCAGATACATCTGGTGTCATGTGCATCCATTTCTTCTGCAAAACAGGTCTCTAACCCCTCACACATATGCTTCTTATTGTATATCTGGGTAGCCATTATAGGCATGACAATATTTTTTTACTGGTCTGTGGTTTCATGAAGATTAGTAAAATTTGCAACCCAGGAAAGATATGCTAGGAAAAATAAAATATTGCTTGAATTTCATTCAGTACAATCCACACATTTAGACATGCTCAACTAATTACTTATCAGCTCTATCAGCGAAAAATCAAACTTTGGTGTAGACAGTATTAGGGCATAAAAAAAAATGGAAAATACTGTGATAAAATAATTTTCATCAAGAAAATAATGTATGAACAAATTATTTCTGCGTCTGAGTCATCTGTTGATAAAAGGTCATCATGTAAAAACCATGGTTTTGAGCCCTGCCATCTGCCTCAGTACAGCTTATCTTCATTAAAGTCAGTGAGTCTTCTCATGAGTGGACCACAGCATCGATTTACACCCCCTTGAAAGCAGCTGGGGGCTGTTCTTCAGAGCATCCAAAGCAGCAGCTGATGGTATTCTTGGAACAGAGAAGATTCATTCAAAATTCAGTTGATAAATCATACTTGCAAGGAAAAAGTTTATCAGCCTTTGGAATACATTTTCATATTGACATATGGTTGTATTTGTTTAACCCATTTTTTCTTCTGTTTTTCAAAATGATACATAGAATACAACAAATTGCTTCCTGTTATATATTTGTCATTGATGTGAGTTCTATGATGGCATTAGGAAACACAGACCATTGCACAAGGCCTTGATTTATTTTTAGTATGCTACATAGCCATTTGTTACACAATTTGAGTTACTATCAGTACAATATCATCCCGTTACTCAGCAAGGGAGCTGTCAGAAGCATGTGAGCAGATTACTGAAATTTCCTATGGCATTTCCCGTATTTACCATAATTATGCTCCAAAATGGTACAGAAGACAAGCAAATAGATTCATGTCAGTCAGGGCAGGAAGAAACTAGAGAAAACATTTCTCTAGTAATACATTAAAGTACACATACATTAACACTAGGCTTTGAAGAATTGCCACAGTATGTATACACTGACTTTCAAAAAATTGGTCTCTGCATGAGACCAATGGCAGAGGGTCATGATGGGAACTTTGCTGATAAAAGGTCTGCAAAACTCTGGTTTTGATCTTATTTAGTATCTGTTCATTAAAGTATAAAATTATTTGTGCTTCAACTCTTTGCATGCAAATATGACCAAAATCTTGCTCTTTACTGCTTTGAGAAAGTGTGTCACATCACCACTTGACTCTTAGCCAAGCCAATGTTTGCTGTTGGGGTGCTATTGAGAAGAGCATAATTTGTTGCAAGCTCAGAAATGCTGATGCATGTGCTTAATTTTCTGCCACAAGTAGCCCTGCAGAAGCCAATTAAGCTATTCTCATCAGCAAAGTTAAACATGCACAAAAATATAAATGGTAACAGGGATCCAGCCTACAGTTATATTCAGACAAGAACTGAAGTGTGTTTGGGGCGAGTTTAGGACATAGATGTCAAAAGGTATCCTGCTTTCTAGTCAGAAATAGTTTTGGAATTACACTTTTGACTTCCGGCTAAAAAAGGTATTTGCAACAACACTTAGTACTGCCTTTGTGTTCTCTGTATCTCCTCAAGGAAAACATTTAGCAAGGCTGTTATGAAGGTATATGACATGATTTTCAAAAACACAGAGGGGAAAGGGATAGGAATGTTTTTTCCATCACACAAAAGAAAAAGAGTATTTCTGAATGTTCTCTGTGTTGGAGGATGAAATGGTAAAAGCTTGATTTTGCAAGAAGATAGTCTTCTCCTGACTTCGGGTGGAGAAAAAGGTGTTTCAGCCTTCATAAAGTTAGAACATTTGTGACTTGCCGTGGTGGAAATTAAAAGAAGTAAGAGTAGACTCTTGTGTACAATTTCTTGTCCTCTGACTCTACACCTATAACAAATCACTGAAGTGCACTCATACCTTGGTGTGCGATTCTATCCATTTATTCCATACCTAAGAAAATGTGCGGCACTTTAAGAATAAATTGCAAGCCTCAAAGCATGCTTAGAGATCTTAAATTAGCAAAACTAAATTTAAATATAGCTCCAGATATGGACCACACAGCTGGTTTATCACGCTAGGCTGGATCATAGCAACTCCACTGAAATAAAAGAGGTAAGACCAGTGTATATAAGAAGCCAATCAGAAGTGATTTGCCACCCCCTTCTCCCATGCCCAACTGCAAAATTAGATCAATTTTTGTGTTAACATAAAACATTTCTGTTTAAATTCATGATAGTATGTAGACATTCACCAGAATATTCAGGATAGATATTTGATTCTCTTGAAAAAAAAGTGATCTTCATTCTTGCCATAAAACATGTTATTAGTTGCAATTTTTGCCAGGAGCAGGGGTACCTCTGATAAGAAATAAATGTAAGAATTTGGGAGATTTTTAGTATAGGAGGAAGCCAGTCTTATTCTTTCACAAATCCAGAATTTTGTACAAAAATAAATTAAAAAATGGGTGGGCAGAAGGAAGATAAAAATCAGTGTCCTACATACAGCCTTTCCTAATAGAATTGTTTAATTACCCATCAGTGAGCTTTCCAATTCAATGAAGAATGATATCCTCAAGTTCATCTTCTTCACATGGAACTACAGAGAAGTAGAGGCGGAAGGGATTTTCAGAGACAGTGGCATCTGTCTCCCTGCTTTGTAGTATAAGCAGGTATACCAACATCATTCATGACAAAAATTGAATATCCTTTTCTTATAATTACTGTCTGCTGAAAACCTTCACATAGTGTCCCTTGGATACAGAAGCAGGGAGGAGAGGAAAGTGGAAGATTCATGAAAAGGTGTCAAGAAGATAACAAAGCAGTGAGCAGCTGCCCTTTTTCACTTGGAATTGAGAATGGGTTGTGACCATTCACGGGAAGCAGAGAGCTGGTAACTAACATTAAACACAGGCATGAAGCAATTCTTCCTGGGAAGGAATGAACATTTCCAATGCAAGGCATCACATGAGAACAAATGATCCATAAGGAACACATACTTCCAACAAGCTGAAGGAGCACTGGTTTTGGATATCTACTTCCTATTACAATTGCTAGTCACTCTTTTCCTCTTAATTGTAATACAAACCTTACTTGCTTCAGTTTAAACCTATTGCTATTTATTATATCCATGCCTCCAGTCTTTCCTCGTGAGCATTGTCACTGCTGGGTTCATTTTAATCGTTCTTCATGTCTCTTGAACCATGGATATGCAATATGGCCTTGTACACAGTTTTTCATAAAGCTATTAATTTTAGTGAGAAGAGATATTCTTGGATGGGTTGTATGAGCATGTAATGAAACAATTTCAAAACATGCAAGACATCTACTACTTTTCTCCCACTCACAAAGCAAATTATCTTGTCCTAGAAGGAGGTTACAGCAGTCTGATGTGATTTGGTCTTGAAAAATCTTTTTTCCTCATTATCTGCTAATTCTCACCCACGCTTTGCTTATTTATTACAGACTTTTCAAGAGACAGAAAGTTACCTGACTGGAGCCAAAACTCTGTCTCTTTTTCCCTCTTTTTTGTAAGGATTACTGCATTAGACTTTTCCATTCTTTCACATGTTTACCCATCAATCACAGCTTTTCAGATCACCACTCTTTATCCCAAAATAGCCTTGCTCTGTTCTCAGGTTACTGTAACTCATCTGAGACCTGCTAAACAATTTGAAAATATCTTAAAGAAACTAACTTAAGCATCTAAACTTTTTGCCCAAAATCTAGCCGTTTTTTTTTAATATTTTTACTCTGCTATTATTAATAGCAGAGTTCACTCTTTATGGTTAGCTTTCAAAAATATATTAACCACTTCAGGCTTCTTTTATCTATTAATATAATTCATCTATTGTTGAATAGCTAGCAAAAACTTTGTCTTCCTCTTAAGAATTAACATGCTTTTAAAATTAAATGTTTTTAGCTTTGCTTTTTGCATACACTTTCATATCGTTCCATGTTTCCTTTATAGGCTATAATTATTTATCTTTCAAATGCATCTTTCAAATCTGATGTTGTTTCTGTTCTATCTACACTTTCTCTTTTTTTTTCCTGTGAGGCCATTGCAGAGTTATTGGTGTAGTTATCTTAGCCTTCTAGTACTTTTCCATTGTTCCTCTCATTGGGGCAGTCAGCATTCACAGTTCTGGTGTTACTACTTTCTGGAACAGTTTCCCAGTATCTGGTCTATCCAGCAGCTTCACTCATAAAGAACAAAAGCTAAAAGTCATCATAGCTATTCCGATATTTTAATACTTCTCCATCCTTTTTTTCACATTTAAGACCACATCCAGAGGTGGAGGAAAACCAAGGCTATTATGCTTCTGATTCTGGATGGGGAAACATTCTCTAATTGCATTCACGAACAGGGTGAAATATTTTCATTCTTTTCAATTTTCTAAAAACAGTTAAGCGTGGAATCATTTTCAACATTAAAAAATAATAAAATACATTGTGAATATTTATGTAAAACCATTGAAGCTATTTTGCTGAGCACTGAAGTTTATAGTATCTCAAACCAAATTGACTACTAGTGTCAATAACAGTGCTTTATGTAAATATTACATAAGAGTTCATTTTGGTAAATATGTGATCTCTCTTACGATTTGCTGTTTAATTTTAAACTTTTTATGTATCAGGAAAGTGCATGAAAAACTGATCCTCAATAACAAATTGAAGTAAAACTGAATTTTATGCTGATTCTATGATAATAGTAGAAGTTCTTTGTACAGATTTAGCACTTCCAGGCAATTTCTGTGTTTTAGAAAAACGTGTTAATGTTCAAGATTTCATATGCACTTTTTATTCATGGAGAAACTGAGTGACTGAATGATGCCACAAGTGTTAGAGTGGTGACTGAAACACAAAGAGTGTTTTATTAATAGAATATCTAAATTCTCTGATGGTAGTGCTAACAAGACCTAAAGTTTTTTTAATTTTAGACTTTTTTTTTCTTCACAGACTCTTGTGAAATTAACATTTTACTTTAGCTAAAACTGTAAAACCTTTGAACAGGATTCTGTTCAGAAAGTTCCATTTTTGTAATGGATGGTAAAAATTCTTCTAGCACCAGATGATGTTCTCTGATTAAGTATGAAAATTGTTGATGGTTAGTTTTGCTCAGAGTACAATAGACGCTTTTACAAGACTACAAACAAACAGATGAGAAGTTTCTAAATATTACTAAACACTCGTCAGTATACCTATTTAAATTTCAGTGTTGCATGCATGATGCTGGCATGTGTGCTATATGGTTTGTTGTTTTCTCTTAATACCAAAGCGGGGGAAAAAAAATCCTTCTCAGACCACCATCAAGGGGTAGGAGGAAGAACTTGAGAAATATGTAGTTATTTTTCTTTGGAGATGCTCAGCTACATTATACCAGGTCATAATTAAATCAACAGAAAATGATATCTCTGGAACACCCATTGTAAAGTCAGACTGGTATTAATCATCTCCAAGGTGATACCAGTTACTATGGGAACTATGATATTTGTTTGTGTTCTTAGCACTGGCTGGTCGCCCAAATTTGGCAGCCTCCTTATAGTAATCTAGCAGATTAGAAATGTTAAGTCTCCATCATGAATTTTTCATTACTGCTGTCAGTATGAATCCATCCTTTACAGAAATAATTACTAATTAATAAATCCTACTCTGTGTTCATATGGGAAAGGTTGTCTATGCTAAACCTGCCCTTTTGTAACCAAGCTGTTTAAACCCTTTTGGATTTTGTCAAGCAAAGAAAGAATCATTTTTTCACTCACTAAACTCTTTTTTCACAAATGTGTAAACTCCTTGCTGTTCCTTTTTACCTGTGACTTTTAGAAATATTTGTTGAAAAAAGATGGATCATCCTGAATGGAGGCTTGACTCAGACTGTTCCCTCTTGTTTAATTAATTTCTGTTCTCCAGCTGATCCAGAGAATTTCTCTGGTTAATGAAAGAATGCCTGAAGGCTCTTGGACCAGCTCTGGCACCCTTTTTGTCTCCCAGAGCTGAGTGGGACCTGTCTCTGCACTCACCAGCCCACTGAGGGAGGCACAGGCTGTCCTGCACCCCACTCAGGTCCCCACCATTCTGGGTACCCCAGCAGAGGCAACATCCCGCAGTGCTCTGGGTGGTCCTGATGACTCCAAGGAGGTCCATCATGCCTCAAACATGGAAAAAGTGCCTGAGATTTGTTAAATCCCATCAAACCCAATGCAGAACATCAAAAGCCTTGAGCTGACTGTCCCAGGAATGGGAAGGGAAGGGAGACAGAGTGGAGAAACATCCTAAAATTCCCAGTAACCCTCAAAAGTAATTTATCACCCTGGAAAAAAATTCTTGTGATCCTTGGCTCTGTGCTAAAAAAGATATCACACAAAAACCTGCATAAATTATTGAAAATGTAATTGGAGGAGGGGAAGGTAAAGTAGACAGCTAGCTGGAGCATTTCGTTTTCCTGCTTCAGTGGATATTTTTCCTCTGTGTAGATGCCATGCTTTGCTTCCCTTTTTATTTTGACAGGAGGGAAGTAGACAGCCCTTATGAAGTCAGTTCTACCAGAATCATCCAGAAAATCTGATCTCACTTTGTTATGAAACAATATGAACTCTCAAAGTCACCTTTATTGCAATGGTAAGGGCCGGAGGTATCACAGTACTTGGTGTATATTTCTCTTTTCTACAAAGACATGCTTACCCTAAAGAAGTTGCAACCACCCTGTCCCTTCTCCTTTTTCTCTCTTTTTTTTTTTTTTTTTTCTGTTAAAGAGTCTGTTTCAGCACCCATTTCTAAACCTTACTCAAGCTTTTCATTTGCTCTGAGCCAAGAACAAGAGAAGTTCAGGTGGCTCACTATGAAGACTTTTTGCAGGAATGGGGCTTTAGTGGTAATACCAGAGAGTAGTCCAGACCTCTAACAGGATGGTAAAATAAATAAGGGAACAACATACAAGATTGGGGTAGGGCAAGGTAGGAGACAGAATCTGGGATGTTTGAAAGGAGAGCACTTCTAGGCAAAGTGGAAATTTTCATCTGAACCCTGTTGCTGATGTCTTATTTTAGCCAAACAAATTCATTGGCAGCATTAATTTGTGCCAAAGAATTTGCATCTCCATTTTAAACAGTGCTGTCTTCCCAAAGGTTATCTGAATAAAAGATGTGAGAACTCCAAGGAAGAATCAGTCAAGTGTTTAGAGCCAACTGAAAGAAAATTTTAGAACTGGATTGTTTGAAAACCTGTACTAGGCAGGTTTGTTATCCTAAAAAACCTGCATTCACCTGAAATACACACACCTACAGAAATCTCAGAAACATCATGTTAGAAAGTGCAGGCAGTTTATACTATGCTAGCAACTCTTCAAAGTATGACTTTATTCCACTGTACACTTTGAATACAACAGTGTAGAAACCTTATCACAACAGTTCGATACAACATAACTGAAATCGGTACACTCAGTAAGAACAAAGAACTTCATTTTGAATGAGACTGAAAAATAAAACTATTAAAATATATCTTCCAAAAACGTGAGAATACTTTTATCTCTATACTTTAGAAATAAAATAGAAACTAAAAAGGAGAAGTTTTCATCCAGAATAAACTGTTCAGGTTCCTAATAAAGCATAAATTTGTCAAAGAATCAGATATTGAAAATTTAGTACAAAAAGTCTCTACATTCTGCCACACCTTTCTGAGTATTTTAACACTGAAATATGTGAAGTGACATTCAGTAAGCATCACTGAAAATATTTACATCAACTTTATAGCACCACAGAAACACAAAATAATTTACAATTTTGGATACAGGGAAAGTAACTGGTGAATTGACTGGTAAAAGGATGGGCCACTGAACACTTTGCATTATTTGAAAAGCCAATAAATATCACCAGTATTTTGAGAATATTGGTTCTTTGTGTATCACAGAGAACTGAAATAAATTATCACCAGGACCATAAATCTACTACCAGGAGTAGACAATGTTATGGAGTTTCTAAGTACGTAATTTACACTTCTCCAATTATCTCTGCCACATATTAAGGAGATTGTTCTTTACTCTTATGAAATATTCATTAGGAAGATTATTTTATATTGTCAAACATTCACAATTGTAATATTCCTTCTTTTTCCTTTTCAATTAAAATAGACTTTTATCAAACCAAGTTTGATTTTCATTTGCCTTGTTCCTTGGAGAAGAAACTTTTCAAAGACAAAAAAAGCAATGGTCACACAGGCAGACATCTAATCCAAGGTTCCTGACCTTGTCCAATCGTTAATCTAATGCTCTGACATGCTGCACCTCATTTAGCTGCAATAAATTAGAATTTTTGACACTCCTAATTTGGAAAGACAAGGCATCCTCATAGTCACAATTCACTGAAGTTTGTGCTACCAACAGGTCATTGCTTAACTGCTCGGACCAAAGAAATGCCACAGGTTTATACCAGTGTATTCTCAACATCAATACTCTAGCCCAGTTGTAGCTAATTTCAATTTAGATACAGTATATGAGTCAGACATGTAGATATGATCAAGCTAGAATTAATTAAGATCCTTAGTCAAACAGAGCATGCCACAAATCGAAGTTAAAAAGAAAAACAAATTCATTTTCAGGTTTGTCTAAGTGGATATTGCACAATACAATTGAGGAATTTGGGTTATTCTCTGCTCAGTTTACCATATTTCATGCATGTGTTCTGTAAAATACTCGCAGAGATTCAAAACTCATTTAAGAGGATATCCTTCCTCATCAAAAATGAAAGAGCACATTACATGAATAACTATGAGACTGAAATTAGCTCTTGTTCCTTAGAGGAGCACCAGGTCTGTCTAGTTCAGAGGTAGTTATGGAATAAAGGCAGCCTTGGTGTCACAACTGTTTTTTCAAATTGATATTGTCAACGGGCTGTGACCACACTCTGTGCGTCACTCACGCAAGGCACCCTCATGAAAAGCATCCTTTTCTGGGACATCTGCAGTCAAAGAAGCTGCTGTGAAGGGGACGATAGCTAAGCCGCTTAATACTTTCATGATGAATTTAGTGCTTGTGAAATGTATCAGATGAAAGGGTGTTCAGAACTGTCTGCCCTCATCATAGGTATGGCTAAATTTCCCCACAGGGATCTGGCAGTGTGCCTTGCTGCTCCAAAAAAGCTTCTTTAAAGATAACAGGGAAGTTCAGCCTTCGCATCCAGCCACTCTTTCGTTCCTCTGCTATCTGCACAGGTAGTCAGCTTGCCTTCCTGCAGCTCACAGAGGGTACAGCCAGCTTACTGGCTTACTGTTTGAATATCAAACTCAGACTGTGTGATAACTATAAAATCTACTAGAGACATTTCATATCTGTTCTGGTGGCTAATGCAGTGATACCAGGCAAATATTTGTAAAAACTAGGTTTTGGTTGCATAAATGCATGAATGTTTGGGAGTTACTGTTCTTCATAACTGTCAGTAACTCCACATACAGAAAAACCTGTGTATAAATAATATTATTCGGTATTTGCTTTTCATTGCTCTTCCGTTTTAAAAGCTCCTGTCACCTAGGCAGGCAACATAGGAAATATTGCAAAATGTAGGGCTGCACTCTCCAAAGGCATCTCAGCAGTTAACTGAGTGGCACCAGAATTTACAAACTCTCATGAGCTCTATTAAGAAGGCAAGCTTGGATGAGCATTCAAATGTCCCAGCTATTGTATAACAACCAGCGACATAAAGAAAAATCAGGTTGGAAAACCCCTTCGGGACTACCACAAAGGTACAAATGGAATTTAATTGGGACTACCCTACTTTTGAATTAGTCGTGGCTAACCAGGTGAATATCTGCCTGCTGTAAGCTTGAGTATTTCTCTCGATATTTCTTTTCCAAATCAATGTTTTACAATAAAATCAAATTTTATGAAACAACGATATACTTCATTTCTGGAAGCAGATTGTAAAATTAAAGCTGAAAACTTTGGAAAAGAAAATGGAAAATTACTTAAATCCTACCAGGAAGCGTGTTGTAAATGTTTGTATGTGTACAGGGCTTTTGGTGGGAGGGAAAGGAGGAGTTATGCTTTAGCATAGCTCTTCATGATAGAAAATTAGCATAAGATCTGCTTTTCCTGTTGCATTTTTATCATCCAAGAACTGAAAAAAAATGAATAGATATGTCATTTCAGCTCTTTAAGTGGAACTGTGCTGAAAAAATACTAAACGGAAAATTGACCCCATGTAAGCAATCATGCAAGAAATAAAAAGAAAAACATTAAATGCTCTGCACGTGCAGTGAGACAGCTCAGATATCAGCCTTTCATTGTGATTTCTTTCTTCCACAGGAATGCATCATTCGCTGTTCTCAGCACTGCATTATAATGAATATCAATTTGATGAATCAGAAAAATTAAACTGAAGACCGCCTGATGAATTCAACTGCCTGCTTCACCTGATGGGAGGTGCTCACCCTGGGACATGCCTAACAGGATCCTGGCTCCTTATGCAATCACCTCGACAGCAATGCCTGCACCCTCCAAAACAACATGAAACTGCAGAAGATTTCACCCTGTGAAGCACTTCTGCAGGTGAACAAGTCATCTTTTAACATCAGCACATTTAAAGATTTATTTGACCTGAGGCAAAACATGAAGTTGTATCTATCTCCTTCATCCTTGCCTTTTGGAAATAGAAGAGAGTTGGGCAAAATTTCTCATGCAAAATCTTGTGCAAGGCTTACCTTCCAGGACTAATGTTTAGACCAGCAGTATGCTGCTCTTTGAAGAAAGAACTCAAACAATTGGTCAACTTCACCTCACTTACAAGTTTGTTTCAAGTATGGTTGATACATGAGTATATGTTTACATGGAAGAGGAAGGAAACGTTTTCAAATGGTTTCAAACTCCTTTGCATAACTAATAAGTTGCAATAGTTTTGTATGACAGTGTACATTAACAAACTTCTGTAGCTATCAGTAAGATCTATTGATTCAAGATTAAATGACAAACTTGTGCATGTTTGTCAGGAAAAGTAACCCCTAAATTTGTCTTCTCTAACCCCTGTGGACCATTTGAGAAACGATGGACAGAATTATTGGTCAGTTGAGATCCAAGTAATTTTCATTATAATTTATTCCCACATCTCAGAAGTCTTTATGACAGAGCCATGTTTGGGGTCATTGGAAGAAATGAAAGTCAGATTGAATGCTACTAATAAGGGAATGTTGTCAGAGTGCTAACAATGCAGTAATGGCACAGATCATCCAGAGAAATGAATAACATTAATGGCTTGCTTTTTCTTTTAATTGCTTTTTCTTTTACTGAAAGATTGAGGTTCTGCTTCCCCTCCAGATCTTTTCACAAGTAATTAGTGGGTGCAAACTTCTGTCAGAAGTGAATATTTTTCCATAGTCCTCAAACCAAAGTAGGCAACAGAACATTAGGTCTGGCATTTCTAATTACGACTCTAATTATATAAAACGTTTTTGCCCAAAACAGCAAGAAATAGTTCCTACTGCTTAATGGGAGTGGAGCTCTCACCAGTCAACATTCTAGTACAGTATTCATCTACATAAAAGTCAATTGCTGCACACTACCAACTGCCAACTGTTACCCACATGTAGCTTGAGTGGCAACATCCATCCAGCAGTCTATGATCTTTCCAGCTTTCTTTAAAATTCTGCCTCAGCATGGTGCTTTTCTTTTTCTAACAAGTGCATTATCAACAATAAACTAATATCTGAAGCAACAGGGAATCGCGGCTGTAAGCCAGTGTGTTTCAGTGTTCTTCATACTACCGCCAATGCAACGCTCTCAGTTCTATATCACTTTATTACTATTTCTGCATCTTACAGCCTGTGAGGTCACTGGTAGTTGATATTGTTCACAGCTAATTAATATGTAGCATTTCTTGCTAATGCAAAATCTTTTACACAGATGAAAGGAAGAAGAATGAAACAAAACTAAACAAATACTCAGAACACAAAGCTAGGACACCCAAAGACAGACTAATTTGTGCCGGATGGGCAGGAAGGAGACCAGGGGAGGTTTCTCATGCTGAATTCTTCTCCACATTGTATTGACTCCTCTAACTTTCTGTCCCCTCCAGGACAGAAAAACATTGTCAACTGCTATCATAACCATGGTTTCCTCCACTTTTTCTGTTGGTTTGGTTTGGTTCTTGTTTGGTTTTAGATGTAAAACAATCTGTGAGTTCACGTGAGTAGAAGACAAAAAAAAAAAGGGCAAACATTTCCCAGCAAAAACAGCTTTCTATCTTTGGGAAATGGCAAACAGCTGGCCAGGAAAGAAACGTATCTTCCCAGGACAGTAGACTCCATAGCATCTAGCAGTGACGGGGAGAATTTTATGCTCTTCATGAACAGTGTTTGGATGTACATGAACTACATCATGCTCCATGTGCATAAGGAGATAAGACCATACTCTTGCCTAGGTGGTTGCACCAGCCTGTAATTTCAGTAAGGTATAGACTAAACCAATTCTTGCAAAGTGCAGAAGTGTTGTTAATACTGTCCTTACTGTAAACAGGCATCCCAGAAAAAGTCAGAGGGAATCTTCCTGCCTGCTGATGCAGAGCTTATGCTCAAATTCTGGAGCACAATTCAAATAGCAAAATTTTACCAAGACTTAATTTTTTTAAGGTATTTAGGTGTCCTTCTCCCACTGCTGCCTGAAAAAAAAAATACAGAGAACAGTGTAGATTTGGCTTCACCCATATAAAGGCAATTTTGATTCCTGTGCTTATATGACATCAGATCTGTGGGCACATTTCCAGTGGTATGTCTGTAATTTCCAGCTGTATTCCCAGAGGCTCAGTACTGTAGAAAGGCTTCTGATAAAAAATGCTGATAAAACAGAAAAGATTCCATTGCAGTTGTGCTGTAGCACTTCCACATCAAACATCTTTCCATGTGCTAAGAACAAATCTCAGGCCTCTGCTGGGAATAACAAAAGTATAGCCCCTAGTCTTTGTCTTACCAGCATAAATTTGTGTCTGAGCCACTGACATTCTCATGTTCACAAAGGCTGAAAAAGTGGTGCAAAATGTTCCTTTGTTTGAGAAAACGCAGAGAAAGAAAGGAATAACACATTTTGTTTTCCTTGTTGCTTGAGATTAAGGGTAAGGATGCTATAGATAGTGACTAGTCATAGTTAGGAAAATTGGCAGAGTCCTCGCTATTAGATAGCAGATCAGCACATGCATCCAGCTAAGCTACAAGGTCATTGATGGAGAAGCACACACAAACACTGAAGAAGAGCAGTGAGAGGGAGCCTGCGAGAAAGGAACCCAGCAGCTCCATTCCCAGCAAATGAGGCATTTCACCACAGGAACAGCTGATCAATATGCCATCAGTCAGCTAATTGTATGATTCCTTACCCAGATCTCCAAAAATGACCTTTTAAATAGATTTCTGCCTTGACTAACAGCCTGAAGCTGGTTTCTCCCCACGTAAGGATCTTACCAGAATTCCTCACTTTCCTTACTCATGAGAACAAGGTGTCAAAGGCATGCACATGCTTAACAAAAACTGCCCCTTTTAGCTAGTTAAAACATTCTTTCCTTCACCTTTAATCTTCCATTTATTGAAAACATAATAATTATAGTCCACCCTCATGACTTTTGCTTCTCCATCCTGCAGGAGAATCAGCCCCAGGCAGGTGACTGCTTGAAGGGAACACAACCATGGAGGGGTTCACCTCTGGGTTCTCCAAGGGCATATATATTGTGGAGGGCTCTGCCATGCAGGAAAGCAGCCCCCATTCTGTGCCTTGCATTGGCCTGTGTTTGCTGTTATACTCCCCAGCTAATGACAGTGGACTCCTTCTGTAAATGGTGTTTTCTTGCATTCTGCATTTGCAGGGGAAATCAAAATACAAATTCACTTATGCTGTAAGGAATGCTTCTTACATAAGAACCATTCTTTCCAATCTTGGTTGCCCCAAGAGTCAGCACATACGTAATCCTCTCTGCCCCAGGGTCTCTCAACTATTTTTACCATTTACTTGATGTCTCCCCATCCACGGGGGGTGAAAGCTCGGCTGCAGCCGGCAAGGCGGGATGGCACTGTGTGTGGGTTAGAATGTATATTTAGCTGTCAAGCAGCAGATGTTTAGGAGCCACCCTGTCTGTCAAGTGCAAAGGAGGGACAGGTTTCAGGGTAGTACAGGCAGAAATGGCAGTGAATCCATCTATTTAAGGGTGCTTATTCCACTCGCATCAGCCTCCAGCCACCAGCACCAGCTAAAGCAAACATTTGACTGGGACAGAAGCAGAACAAAGCCCTTTGTTTCCTCAAGATGCAGTCCCTTTGCAGGCTGGCATGCTTGTGTATATCTGGTGTGTGCATCAAGAATGCATTATGGCAGTCTCCAAGGGTCACACATCTAGTCCCAGGCAGAATTTACCCCACAAAATCTTATAGGCATATGAGTCCATATGGTCCCTGCAGGTTCCTGCATACCAGGTAGTGTTAAACCAAATACTGAGCCACTTTGTTTGAAAACCTGGTGAGCCAAGGGCCTGTAGATACTTAAATATTTCTGCTGATCTTTGGAGTCATGCAGATAGAGCTACACCTGGGAGGCAAATGCTTTTCACTCTTCCTAGCTCACAAGTCAAATGATCTCTTCTCACCTTGCTTTGTTTCAAAAGAGAGGTTCAATAAATAAGGGATCAAGAAGTCAATGGAATTGAATTACAAAACCTTATGCATCTAGGAAATTGTCAGCTTTCACCTTCTTCTGTTCAGCAGCTCTGTGCTTTGACCTGGCACTCACTGAATTAAATAGTTCTTAGTACAGGTATCCTTTCCTGTCAAATCTTGTCATCAGTCACATCAGAATAAAGAACCAGATCATTCAGAAATCCAATCCTGAAATAAATATAGTGCCATGAGAAACATCACTTTTTTTCTCTGTCTCTACACAAAAGCATAGAAACTACAGTTTGAAATTGAGTTTTCTGTTCTTTTCTGCTCTTTCTTCCATGTTCCCTTGTAAAGGCACTAAAGCAAAAAAATGGCAAGAACTGGGGGAAAAGGTATTACAGTATGAATCTCTTCACATACACCTGCAGTTGTGTGGTTAATTCAGGGGGTATAAACTCATCTACCCAGTCAGACATTATGCATTCCACTTACCAGTTCCATGTGCAGCCACGGGACAGAGATTCAGACTCACTTTTGGGACACCCATAGCCTTTTCCACATCAGATAATGTTTTCTTTAGGTCCACACAGCTCTGCAAGGAATTCCCTGTTTCTTCAAGGAGTCAGCCTCCTGAAGCAGACCTCTTATAGCTAGCCCAAATTATCTCCAGAGACAGTTCTTCAAAACTGGGCTAAGTCCAAAAAAATCAAAAGACTCCCTTTAAAAATTTTCAGATGTTCTACAAATCTCTTCTTAAATTTACAAATTTAAGCTTTTCCATGATTTTCTGATTCTGAGTATCCAGAATATCCTCAAGTCACACTTGCAGAAGTTTCTGCAGGACAGAGGATTAAGAATGGAGGAGTTTGTTTCCTCCTCCAGTGAGAGCATATATTGCCATAAATCGCAAGAAAATTAGTGTCTCGAAAATTGCAAGGTTTACAACCAAACCATGACAATTGGCAATATGGTAAGAAAAGTTACAGCAGACAATTATTTGGGTCTTGTTACTTTTCAGGGCTCTTTCCAGTGGCCCTTGTCCCCTTCACTTCCCAAAATACTCGATTTCCAACTCTCTACTGGGTCACTGGCTTTGGCAGAGTCCCTTTAGCTCAGTTCTGGGCCAGCTTGTACTGCTCCTATGGAGAGCCACTCCTCTCTCAGCTTTCCTGCTTGCTCAACAACCTGTCCAGTTTGTTGTCACCAGACTCCTACCCAGTTCATAATCTAGGGCAGCCAAGACCTCAGGCACTTTTGCTGTCTCTAGGCCTGAAAATGCCTGCTGATGCTGATTTTTTTCAGGCTAAGCTTCTGCAATAATCTGTTGTAGCTTTGCTGATTGCCAAGGCTTTCTGCCTGGATGGGGGAGCTGTAGATCTGAAGCTTGGGTTTAGGTTGCAGAACCGAAACAACGGCACGTGGAGCTTCAGGAAACATTAGACAAACTGAGTGGTGGGTGATTTCCTGTATGCAAGACTTTGAGACAAACCAAACCAACAACTATTTGCAAAAATATGCCTATCAGGCACTTCTTCCTTAAAGCCTGTTTTTGGTGTCCAAAGCATAGATCCATTTGTCATTGCTGTGTGGCCCTGAGCTTCTGGGATACAAGGGTCACAAGGAAGGCTATCTTACCTTGCTTTTTGTGGTTTTGTTTGTTGTTTGGTGGTGGTTGTGACGTTTGTTTGCCTGTTTTCTCTCTTGAGAGATGCCAGCTACCTTTCAGTGGAAAAAATGGACATTTTCTCCAGTCAGTCAATCTGTTCACCTTTCCATTACTTCAGATCCATTCTGGCAATTTTCCCTCCATTTTCCTTGGCACTCTTCCCACACAACAAGCTCCTCACTCCTCAGCTGGCTGCCACAGCACTTCATAGGCAGCTCTGTTAGTCACCTGCTATGGCATTTATAGAAAATGCCTCTTTACAAAGGGAAAGAATAACAAAAAATTGCTAATTGTCCCTTTCTTTAACAGCTTTGTGTGGACCAAGAATTAGAAAACCACCCTTATTCTCTTCTCTTTCAAAATAAGCATTTTCACGAAACTTTTACTTTCCAGTTACTCTATTTTGAGATTTTATCACTTATTTCTCTCACTCTTATTCAACACTTTATTATTCTCTCATTTCCATCCATGGAGCAAAGAAGAAGAAACATGTAACGTGTTTGATCTTTCTTACATTTGTAATCAAGACTTGATGGTGAAATCAAGGTCCAATTATGTCCCCTGCCCTGCACTGTCTGCACTCTCTATGGAGGAGAGGAGGCTGTTCTGTGGCCACTTTCCTCATGACTATTACTGAGTTTTGGGTTGGATTTTTCTTTCAGGAAATCAGTTAGTGCCAGGCAGGTAACTAAAAGGAACCTGAACACTAAGCAAAACACCTTCCATCTCACACACAACCTTTAAACTAAGCAAAAGTAAAACAGATTAAAATTAACTGAAGGAACTTCTGTCTTATTAATCTCAACTGTGAGCAGTGCCCTATTGTGAGCACATAAGGTTTCTTTCTGTGGCTGCTTTAGAAACATTCCCAATAACATCAGTTCTTGGTTTTATGAGTGTTCACAGTAATACAGTTCTGTGAACCCAGCAGAAACTGTTGCGTTTAACTTTCTGTAGATGCTCTGAAGCCACTATCTCTTCCTTTGCTCACTCCTCTAAAAGCAAAATGAACTTATGTTTGGGATTCTACAAAGAGATTTTTAACAGGGACTACATTGTTCTCCAGCATTCAATGGCTTTGGTGGCACCTTTGAGCTAAGGAAATCTCTAGCTTGAGGCTCATGATCTCACTGTTGTAAGGTGCAGGCTGTGAAGGATAAGCAGAGATCCTGCAACTGAGGTAGAATGGCATAGAAAAAAGCAACTTAGCCATCGCTTGCAATGGAAAGACTGCAGGAAAGAAATAGTCTGTGGAGACATGAAGAAGACAGCAAATATTAGAAATAGAAAGAAAACTCCAGTATCTGCATAAAGCAATGCTGGAATATGAGGTGCACTGTCTAATAGGAAGTGATGTTAGCTAAAAACGACACAAAACCTTTTTTTTCCCCACCCTTCTTTTTGAATCTGTATGTGGGTGAAATGAGGAAACTTTTAATGGAGAAAACAGAGTGGATGTACACTCTTCACTGTGTGAAGCAGCACATCAGGCACACTAGTCTGAGTTTTATGCCATGACCCTGATTTTGCTGCATTCTCTTAAGTACTCAGTAAATCCTTTCTCTCCATGAGGAGCTAAAGATGCTGCTGTTCCTCCTGAAAACAGCCACAGTTTGAAAAGGATGGACAAAGTCAGGAGGAAAAGCCAGTTAATTTAAGTGTAGCAATTGGAATGGCAAGTGGCTGAAATAGGAAGGATTTTGACAGTCTGCTGGGCAAAATGATTCCCTCTCATTTTCTTATCTGTTAAAGCCAGCATTCACTGTGACAGACAACACAGATTGGTGACAGGTCTAAGAGAAAAAGTAATATAAACCTTAATTCCTACCAACAGAAAATGGAATTTTTGTTACTATAACTGGTTAAATTTCTGCTATATCCAACCACATACACGCCGTGGATGTTCATATACTTTTCAATATGTTATTTATGTTCCTTGGAGAAAGCAAATGTTGTTTTCCTTTCAGATAATGTTACAGCAGTTATATATGTCCTTTGTCACTATTACTTGTGTAGGAGAAAAAACAGATGGTTCCTCCTTACTGAAAAAGGCAAATACTTCATTCTGAGCTTTAGGATGATGCCCACAGGCTTGAGTAACGAAAGAATCCTGAAGGAAATTATTGTAAATTGAACTATGCTGATTCAAAGAGAGAGACAAGCTTAAGTGGAAACTTAGTGATAATTTCAGTGTCTGGATCCTGTTTGTCCTTGATTGCCTTTTCTGATACTGTTCAGCTTTTCCCATGTTATTAGCTAGAAGTCTGGAAACTGACATTTTCATCATTTCTACTAGAAGCTAAGCATCATTTTAAAGTAGCTGAATCCTTTGTAGTATCAGCTACTGGATTTGCAGGAGATATGGCTGACTACGTGAAGATCTGTACCCAACCCTGATGCAAACCTTACTATCCAAGAAAAACAGGCACTGAATAGGAGCTTCTTCCACTTCAGCAAAATTCCCAATGTAGCTAATGTTATGAAGATAATGAAATGTTATTATCCTTTAGAGTTTGGCAGCATATATGAAATAATGAAGGAGTCTTCAATCTGTTTTAGACTCTTTCTTATCACACTGATATTATCGCTAACTTTGGTTATTTAGTTTTTTTCCTACTATTTAAGAGGCATTTAAAAAAAAAAAAAAACAGTTGCCTTTATATTCTGAGAATACTTTCTTTTAAATAGAACAGATGCCTTTTGATGGACAGATATGGAGAAGCCTGCACTTTTATAAAGAGATACTGCCATTCTTACTCTTCTGATGAGCTCCAAAAACCTAAAAAAGAAATAAATTTCAGATAGTTGTGTGCAACAAAGAGTTGGCTAGGACACATTTCTTCAATTCCTTCTGCTCTATAAACGAAAAAAAGAAGCAAAATCCTTATTTCAAACTTGTCCATATAATTTATCCACTCTCTAAGATGGCATGCATCTCATTCTGTCAGCTGGTGATATTTATGTCTTTCCACCGTACCCGGTCTATTCAGAGTTTATTCAGGATTGTGGTTTCTGACAAGGGGCGAGAGTCTTTCAAAACCATTTTCATTCACTTTCTACAGGTTCTGTGACAGACCTTCATCAGAGAGAAGCTGGTCTTGAAAGTTATTTAATTTTTATTCCTGTATGACATCATCTGCTTCTACACCCTGAAAAGAGTAAGACAAAAGACTACACTAGCTTAAGAGGAGAAATGAGAAAAGGCGATGAAAAACATGACCATGTTTGTCCTCCAAGTGTGTACAGTTTTAAATTGACTTATAATTTACATTTTTATACTAGCAGACACTGTTACTCATTCAGGAAGAAAGCCACCTATAGACAATAAAAGCTGAACTCTTCACTAAACCAGGCCCTGGGCTGTTCAGGAGGATATTCAGGTAAACAATTTTGCAGGTTATAGCTGAGTTGAGCTTTCTGGATGCCTAGAAATGCTCCATCCTCCTTATCATAGCACTCAACCTGGATGATCTTCAGTAGCTGCAGAGAATCTATCAGCTTCAGTAGACCGAACTTCCCCTTTCAAGAAAGCCAGTACCAGGGCTCAGGTTGGTGGAAAAGGAATTGTGTTTTTTGCACTGTTGAAATTCATCATTCAAAGTAGATTAGGGAGTGGGAATCCATCCCGTATGTTGGCAGACAACTTTTAGTCATTTTACACCGATCATGAGACCAGAGAATAAAGCATCACTCTAAAGGGGTGTAGGTGCAACTCTAAACATCAGAGAGTTCTGAATGATTTCCAGAAATGTCCTACCGGCAAAAGGAAAATGCAGAGTAAAATGAAGTATTAAGGAAAGGTATTAAAACTTTGCAAAACTGCGTATAGGTAACAGTGAGATAATATCAATCTTACAAGAAAGACAACACTAATTTAAAAAGTCAGTGGACAAGAAAGAAGGTCTATTTTCTTCCTTGGTAGAATAACGAGGACTGTTTTCTGTGGCAATAAGCAAGAGTCCTCCATTTCAGTGTTAGTTATAAGGCATACAGATTTAGAAAGCACAGTTTAAAGTGAACCTAATGTCCATTTTATTAATTTCTAACCCCTCCTAATCTGTTGTATTCACCTGACTCCCCTACACAAGAACCAAAGGGTACTGCCATTTAATTAAGTTATACGTCTAATCCTCTTCTGAGCCCCCATGAAGAGATAATAAAGAACCCTTTTTTTTTTTTTTCCCTGGGGGTAATCCAATATGCTCACATCATATATCAGAGTGCTTCCTGCCTGTTAAAATGATAATGAATTCTCTACAGGTTCAAGACGAGTTTAACTATATTATACCCTCTGTGTGATGATAGTATTTGATGTTCTCCATGTTCTTCATTCATATATTTTTGTTTGCATTCATTGAGACCCTTGAAAAACTAGTGACTGCAATAAGACAGTAAATACAACAAATCTGAGCAACATTCAAGGTGGAATAGAACTTGCCTATGATTATTTCTGAAAAATGCTAAGAAATGCACCCTGGAAATGTTATGACTATACTAAGGAAACTACACAGGTTAATAGTGAAAATATTCTGTTAAATCTATTCCATTAAGTCCACACAACAGTGTTACACTCTCATCTTAGATACTCAGTTTTGGCTCACTGTTTCCAGAATTATTTTGCACAGATATTTAAGACAGACAAGATAAGTAGCTAGAAGGCACAGGAATAGTTTTCCCTGTGATGACTGAATTAAACAGCAGAACTATATTGATCATTGCTAACCAAGTTAAATATTGTCTTTACCTTGAATTTTTACCTTTGCCTTGTAGATGACTTAATTTCCCAGAAAAAAAATGACTGTGAGCAAACGGTGATTGTGACAACTGAGCAGAAATATCCATAGACAGAAGATCCAACAGATGTCTACTGCAAACAATTGCTGTAGCAAGTACCAACTGCCTTTTGTTAAGCACCGCATGTGCTGCAGACAAGATGCTTCTAGAAACTCAAGTGCTCATCCAATTAAGGCTAAACAAAAAGGATAAACTACAGTGGGTCTTCAAGATAAGTGTTGATTTCAGTTGAACAAATTTTGATAATTTCAGAAGAAAAGTTTTTATTGAAACCAGTCAGACAAGAAGGCTGGTGATTTGACTCCCAGGTAAGGCAGAGGGGTTTTTTAAACCAAGACCACACAGACGTGTACCCTGATTGTAGGAACTTCTGGAGACAATTCAAGACCAGGCTGGATTAATGACAGCCTCACCAAAATGACACCAAAAAACCACCACAAGCAAGGAAATACAGTGGGGAAACATACGTAATGGAGCAGACAATGAGTGTGTGAACATGCTACAATGCACAAAGTGTTACATCCAGCTACCCTGTACCCCAATTTAACATTAAACAAACCCCCAAAACCACTGAAAGAGGCAGGTTCATTCCAGATTAAGCCTACATACAAAGTGAATACTTTGCCTCATTCTTCAGCTAGATTAATTATATTAGAAAAAAGTGAAAGGCAAGGAGACTAATAGCAAAAAAAAAAATGATGTGGGAATGGGAGTGTCGAAAGGAGACAGAGAATTGTAGAAAATTGAAGAAAGTGTGAAAATTGAAGCTGTGTAAATCCTCACCTGTGAGAAAGCGTAATGCAAGCCCTGGATGCTCTTACGGTGTGGGGGCGCATGATCTCTATCACACTAGTCTGCAAAAGCTGGCACATGAAAGACATCGTAGGTAAGAATTTCCATACATCTACTGATCCGACAGAGAGAGGGAAGGCAATGTGCATTAAATAATAGTAATCTTTTTAACTCTATTTATGAAATGCCCGAAAAAAGGAAAGAAGGAGTTATCTGTCCACTCTCATGCCTGCTAATATGATCCAGGTAGTATGGAACACTTCAGAAAAAAAAAATCAAGGAACAAAAGACAAGAATGAAAATGGGAAATAGGGTAAGATGCTGAGTAGATGCGCTGAAGACAGATTGTAACACGCTAAACTGATATCTCTTTTTGAAGTAATAATTTTCTAGACAAAATATGCAGTGGATCTCATCTGCTTTGGTTCAGCAATGCATTTGGTACAGTAGCACATCTGAAATTATTAGAAAAGCTGGATAAGAGAATTAGGAGAAATACTGTGCTCAGTATGAACCATCAAATGAGGAGGTGACAAGTTGTGCTGGTAGGGGATGTATAAGGTTTCAGGGAGGTCATTAATGGAGTTTTTCAAGGACATGACATGGAACTAATCTTATCAAATAGCATTTATTAATGAATTTAAGAATAAGGTACATTTGTGCTAATGCAATTCTCAGAAGTCACTAAGGATGTGGCTAAACCAGCAGATTTTTCCAGGTTGATAGTGTTCCTTTGAAACAGATCTCTGAGTTGGCCTCAGGTACCATACTTCAGTTCTTGTCAAAGAGCAATCTCATAGCACACATTGGACTCCTTTCAGAGGGAAAAAAACCCAGGGGGAAATGTCCTCCAGGAGCATAAAACACATTCCAGTTGCCAATGGATGTTCAATCCAACAGTCCCAGGCAGGCTCCAGTTTGACGTAAACTCCTGAAATGCATCTGGTACGAACAGTGGGTCCTCAACACCAAGCACAGACCTAGAGTGGGTAAGCATTATCAATACGGAAGATATCAGAAGGAAAACTGAATTGTCTTTTAATTAGATGGAATTAAATGGAATTTAATATTGAAATTGAAAAAATATGTAATTAGAGACCAAACCAAATACAATATTGCCTACAATGTAGGAACCTATTCTGAGAACAAAAAGATCTAAGTGCTACACCTGTTGTACAGTGAGTCTGTACTCTGAGCAGCCACAGTGGTGAAATTATTTAAAAATACAAAACTCACCCTCTCAGAAATATCTATATATTTACTTTCCTAGTTAATTTTTCTAATAGGAGAGCAGTTGTCTATTGCAATTAAATTAAAGGGCTGATAAGAATTTCAGACTGATAAGAGAAATATATTTATTGGCAAGTCATAATTAAGCTACAGGATTTTGCAAAAACAATATTAGTAAACTGAAGGGCTTAGTGGGATTCAGAAATAAATTAGATGTTTCTCTCACTGTTATCCTGAATAATTACACTAGCTGGCATAAAAACAGATAAGGGACAACAATGATTTTATGATTCTTTCTATAGACAATTCACAGTGATGACTGTAAATTACTCTTCTCTAAAGCTTTATCGATTTGAATTAGAACCAAGACAACAGATTAGACATAGTGCTTTTCATTTAATACAGTGGGTTCTTATATTTCAATTTCAACAAACTATTCTAAAACAAAAGTATTTTAACTATCAAATTTCCATTCTTTAGAAGACTCGGGGTTGTACTTCTGTCAACTGTCATTCAGATAAGTCATATCATTAAAAACTGGGCTTTACTGAATGCATAAAATACTCCAGGCTAATTTGAAATACTGAGTCCTAGAGTACGAAACAACTCAAAATTGCCATACATAGAATATTGATGAAAGGGTTCATAAATGTGACCTGAAAGCTAAACATGTGATAACTACAATCAATTTGCTTCTGATTTTAATTTTAAAAGGTTTAAAAAGAGGGCATGAACTTACCCTTGTGTAGTTAAATCACACTAATTGAAGTGTTCCTATTCTACTTGTTCATCATAAAGTCACAATTGGTAGGAAAATTAACAAAAAGGAAGGTAGTGCTGGGACGATGAAGGAAGAAGTTCCCAGAAAGGGTCAGAAAAAGGCTCATAGAAATAATTTAAGAATGTACAACTAAAGCAATCCAGGAACTCTACAAGCTGCCTGAAAAGCTTTTCAGAGAGAAAACTGCTGCTGTAGATTAAAACTGTTTCCCAGTTTTTACTCAGCAGAAACTCAAGGACTAGTAATAGTGTGTTTTAAGGATAAGCAAAATCAGTTCTAGGTCTGGGAAAGGCACTCTGACATGGTTGCAGAGAATTATTTAACTGTCTGATATGAGATGACAGACATAGATGCCAACCTCCATAACTGGCAGCCTCACCAATTCTGCTCAGTTAAAACATTAAATTTCACTTTCTTTCAAAACCAGAGAGGTAATGCCAGCTTGCCTTTCCATCCTTTACACAGCTCAGGCATCAGAGCAGCCATCGGGGTGGGTAATGCCATGTCAAAGTCCTTTTTCAGCTGAGAAAACCTGTGACAACACCTTCCCATCCATGAAAGCACAGGCCACGGAGCAGCTGGAGCATTTGCCAGTCCCTCTGGCTGAGCCCTGCGCTGCTCTGCGAGGAGGGGTTCGGTTCGCTGGCTCGCAGGAAGAGCAAACTGTGCTCCCAGGGAAGTGGTTAAAATACCAACCTGGCTCGAATCCAGTCCCTGTTTCAAGGATTTTATTCAGCGACTGTTTCAAAATACAGAAGCCAACCTGGAAGAGACAATGTAACTCAGCATTTCGCTCTGTCCCTGCAGTTACACCCTTTGTTTCCTGATGAAACTTGCCCAATAAATGAGCAGTGAAACAGCCTTGGGTAGGGTGGAGGGACAGATCATAACATCAGTCTAACCCATTGGTAGTGATTAAGATGCTTACCTGAGAGGTAGCAAATGTATTTTTTTTAATAGTTGTAGGCAGAAGAAGGACCAAACTCATTGACTGCACAATCTAAACTCTTTCTTTTTGGAGTTATTACATACAAAGGATGCAGTATCAAAACATTTCTTCTGGCTAGATATAAGGTTTAGCTTCTTGCTCCATGAGAAGCCTTGTGGTGTACACTTAAAAAAGGACCACTATTCCCATATATGATGGTACCCAAAAAACAGTCTTTTAAGCTACGATTTAAGGTAGCTATTAAAGGAAATAGAAGCCTTCATCATTCATGTCTTTAACAGGTGTTCTCCACTTTTATAAGAATACTTACCACCAAACTAAAAAGAACAGGATGTTCTTTTTACACAAAATTTCCTTACAGCAAAAGTACTTTGAATATATTTCACATTACGTGAAAAAAATACTCAGGCTTTGCACACGTAGAGATGCCACTGAAATCAATTAGTCATAGCCAAATATCTTGTGGCAGGCTAATATATTAAGCACAATGCTATATACAATATTATGATACCAAATTATACTCTGATATGCAAGATTTGAGATCATAGAGGAAAAAGAGGTCTTACAATGGATGTATATAGATAGACGTTTTATTTTATTTCAAAAAATAGCAAATGTCTTAAGAACACAAACCAGAAAGTTATTAAAAGCTTCATAGCAAAATATTTAGCCAACTCTGTTACAATATATAGGCTTGAGGTTCTAACAGTTAACACCATGCCTCAATTCACTGAGCAAGTACTGCTCTGGACACATAAACATTGCGCAGTTGAAATATGGAGCTGAATGTTAAAAAAAAAGAGGGTATTTTTATCTTTGATCTTTCATAATCAAAGTAATTGAAGAACAATGACACTTTAACAGGTTTGATTCTTTTTGGGAAAAGCCGTTAAAATAATTCCTGAGTATTTAGGATAAGTGAATGCATCAAAAATGACCAATTAAGGCCAACATCCGGTTAGGTGAGCCTTGCAGCTTGACGTGACACTCTCCAGCATGGCTGTGTCATGGCAGAATCGCACCCTAAATACCTTCATGAAATACATAAAAACTTTCTGGTGTGCACATTCAAATTCTCATTTTCTTTAGCGATACAACTGTCAACTGTGAAGCTTGCTTTGCTGAGAAAAACATTGGTTTAAATGTCACTTCCTTTTGCAAAATCTTGTAATGCAAATTGCCACAGCTAAGCCTCCAGTGAATCATCACACCAATAATTATTTGAAATATAGAAATAAAAATTTAGGCAGCGGGCTTTCATACTATGTTGGTATACATATTGAATTGTATGCTTTGTATCAGTATTTTGAACACAGAGACCTGTTTATTTAGCATCTTGTTATTGTAATGAGAGGCAATATATTCATTATTCTCTTCAGATGCATGTCACAATATCATCTTACTATACACCATGTTTCTAAAATCCTGTTGGCATTCAGCAGGTTCCTATGATTATAATTTAATCTGTATATTTTTTTTTTAAAACTGCTGCCAATCAAAGTGGTTGAGAGAACCCTTCCCAGAAGAATTTTCAGATTTCTCACTTTATATGTTTACCCAGAACTACAGGATTAAATTACAATGGATGTAGAAAGATTATTGTATAAAGCATAGTTAATAATTCACAACACTGGTATTCAACTTGACCAATTACAATGAATTCACAAAAATGGTTTCAATTATACCCACTCTTTTCTATCCACTCACCCCAATATGCAAACAAGTTTCTCACAATGACAATGGCAAGCCTGCGGTTACCGAGATGTACCGTATGTGATTGAAAACACCTAGGATAAAGGCCTGGATTTGATAATTCCAGTATGTGCTCCTGATCACTTCCCATTCTAGACCGCAAGCACTGTTTTTAGAGTCTTACAGTCATTAAATAAACATACCTAACAGGTAAATGGAGCTTTTTTCCTAATGCAGGCTTCTGGAGTCAAATTGATAAAAAGTAACATGCTTATATAGAACAAAAATAATGACGTGGGAAAAATTGCAATCAGTCGTACCAAAACTCTGTGAGCAATGACAATGTACAGTATTGCAGCTGTATGCTACTAAGACAAAAAACTCTTGGCATTACAAAGATGAAGTTCTCTGTTCACAACAAGCCAATTTTAATGGGTTATTAAGCATTTGGTTAAAAACAGGCTTGTACCAGTCTCGCTGAAGAAGAAACACTTGTCAAAATGTTCTTTTAAAAAATACTGTATGACATCTTCTAAATTGCAATTTAAAGATTAAAATCTTGTTTCGGAAGTTCCTCGCTTCAGGTTGTTACTCAAAAACTCATCATGTTCAAAACTCAAATTATTATGAGATCTTGATATCATAAGAAGCTTCTCCTTATTAGTAAAGTCTTTCTTGACTGCTGCCTGTGGCACAAGTAACCTGTCCATTGGGTCCTCTTTGTTTTCTAGTTTCATGTACCCCTTACTGTTGCTTCGATCCAGTCTGGGCCAGCTGGGGTGTTTCCTTTGTTCCGCTTGGACAGTGAGCGTAGATGGACCTCTGTCCAAGTCCAGGGACTTTGAGTGTGAAGACAGAAGATGCAAAGATGTGTTGGACCCAAACTGCTTCCTGGCAGCACCAGGGGATAAAAGCTTCCCCGTGCTTGGTCCAAGAGTCATAGAAAACTTGAACTGATCAGATGGCGTGTCCACAAATGAATTGTGTCGTGGTAGCATGGTAGCGGCTGGTCTGTAGGATTCATTCGTGTCTGTTAGTGGAATGGCCAGAGAATCCATCGACAGATTTCTAGAGCGACTCCTAGTGATCTCTGAGTCCTCAGTTATGTTGTCTATACTGGGCTCATCAATAACACAGTTATTCAGTTTAATTACTGGCAGTGTGAAAGCACTAATGGAAGATGACACAATGGATTTTGTTTCACACTTTATAGAGCTAGTGTTTTTGTCATCTGAAGCCTTGCTGGAGTGAGGGTAAAGTCCAAAGCCTGAACTAGATTGCTCAGTCAGCAGAGGTGGCAGGAGACTACCAGCAGTCCTGTCTTCATTTAGAGTAACCTCATCTTCTTCAGCAGAACTATCCATTCTAAAATTGCTTTTGAGGCCAGAGAAAGGTGCCACGGTGTTTGCAGCCAGCCGTGATGCACAAGAGCTCCCGCTGTGCCTGAGTTCTCCTTCTCCCAACAAGCCAGTGAAGGCACCACTCAGCTGCTTTTGTTCCTTGATCCTCAGGGTGTGGATGTCTATTACAGTGGAGTAGATGTCTCTCATGTGTATTATTTTTGTCTCCTTGTCACGGTTTTCATGCAGAATGGCATTTGCGCAAATAAAAATGAAGATTCCAATGCCCATAGTAAAAGGGCCCAGCATTTTCATCTTATCTGAGTGCATGTGCTGTTCAAAGAAGCGAAGCAAAATACTTCCTTGGCTTCTCAAGACTTGGGTTTCATTTACAGACAGGTTATCTTCAGGTCCTAAAAGCTGTTCCTTTTGGGGCCAGTATCCAAGGATGGCCATTGCAATTCCCAAGAATGCGATAAGCACTCCCAAAACAAGGAAGAATCCCGATGGAGAATAGAGCCGGATTTTGCCCCTGACAATTACTACATCTGCCCTGGGCCGGCGTCTAACTGGCTTCTTCTCCTCAGAAGTTGGTGCTGCGGCAAGATTTATATGTTGCTGAGATCTGGCAGAGTCTTGCCTTTTTAAGGCAGCCAGTCCTGTTATGACTCCTCCGGTTGCTATCATAATTCTATATGGTGTCCTGGAAGAAAAAAAAGCAGAAATATTAAGGCAAGCAAAGGTTCTGTCTGCAAATACAAATAACACTTTGTTAATCTGTAGATATTTCTTGATAATCAGACTATTCATGACTTTATAAAAACTACTATATCTTAATCCAGTTATGACATAGTAGCAGTTTTAAGATTCACATGGCATCTTAAAAAAACTTTCCAGAAGTCTTTTATCACTGTAAATATAGGTAATAAATCTTTCATCAGTGATACAGACAGTAGCAGAAAGCTAGTGCTCTTAGTGGTGAAATATCAGGATTAAAGATTAAAATATTCAAAAGTCTTAACAGATGATTTATCTCTGGACTGGTCTGCAGGAAAATCAATAATATATTATTACCTTGTATGTGTTTTGGATCATTTTAGCACTTTAGCTAGCAGTTCTTTTAAAAACTTCTACGACACACAATGACTATGAATACAGATCATTCTACATATCCTTTTTAAGAGCTCTTTCCTCACAGATTTCAGCTTATACTAATACATATTTATTCCATCATTGAAAGAAGCTTTTATTAAGCCCATTCAGATCATCTGAGTCTCAACTACAGAATCATTCTGTCTTTCCTAATAAAGCTGATCCTCTTCTATGCATATCTAGATCTTTTCTTCCCCCTTGATGGTTCCTCACAGACTACAAATCAAGCAGCTCAGTTTTGTTTACCAGATAGGAAATCTTCATAAATTTCAAGTTCATCAATTCAAAGCCTTACCATTATATGAGGAAATTCTTTTCATTTTAAACTTACTTTGGTACTTGGCTGTACCAGCATGGGTTTAAAATAGAAAATCATGTTTGATAGTTTTTTATGAGTAACAAGTGGAACAACACAGTTCAGCATAATTGGATTTTATTTTACAAGACATCTTATAATCAGACTCAGTAAGAGTTTCTGGGCTTAATTAATGAATATTAGAATGAATACTAGATAATATTATAGAGTAAAATTAAGACAGTATATGCCAGGTATGAAAAAATTATGTTCTCTTTGGTGGCCTTACTAGGCTCAGAGATAATGAAAGGCTGGCAGTCTGTTGCAGAGGAAAAGGCTCCATGTCAAAGCTGGGGGTGGTTTAACAAGGAGACAAAGCTGAAGTCGGACTGGGTGAATAATGCAAGACGCTGAAAATCAGAGGAAAACAAACTGATGACTGCTTGTAATTTACAGGCAGTAATTTTCGTCAGAGCTCTTAAAATATTGATGTTTTTAAAAAAATCTCACCAGTGCTCCCCTAGGGAAAAGAGAAGATCAGATCCATCACAGTATGAGAAACAGACACTCTGTATTTGGACACTATCATAGTTTTCCAACACTGCAAGTGGGTGTCACATCCAAAATGTCTCCAACCCACCAACCCACCAATTATGAACTTGATTATTAAATTAAGAAGGAATTTGACAGAGGTGGCCAAGTGGAAGGACTAATCCAGGAAAAAAAAATGTACCCAGTGTTCATTATTATCTGTTCAGCAGCAATTCAGACGACAGACAGAAAGTGCAGCAACCTGAACTCCCTCCCTATACCATCATTGCTAAAGAACAGAGCACATCTTCTCCTTCTGTGAGAAACCTTTTCTTCATGAAGGAAAGACCCAAAAAAAGGCCTAGGGTGCTACGTATACAGCACTTTCTGAATTTCTGAAAGAGAAATTCATAGTATTACTCCAAAAAATCTCAGAAATTTCACTTTTAGTGTCAGGTTTCATGGTTCTAATTTCTCTGGAAATTCTCACCCTTTGTATTTCACTTCCATTTTTATGTTAGCTGGGCAATTTAAATAATTCAATGCCAATTAATTTCTTGGATGCTTCATGAAAAGCTACTTTTTAAAAAATGTAACAATTTAAAAATCCCCCAAAGAAAATTATTTGACATTGACAGTCCTTAAAAACTGAAACAAAACTTTCTCATATGCCTATTTGTTTAAGGGTTTCTGCCAAAACAAAAGATCATTATTCTGTAAAACAATGATTTGAAGCTCTAGACAGAAATAAATAGGACTTATCCACTATAAAAGCTGTGGTATTTTGTCATGACTCAGTCTACTCACATGGTTCACATCTGCTTGCTAAATATTTTAAGCATCCCCCTAGCAAGAGCTCCTCTCTAACTCTGAAAAGTATGGCCAATGAAAACATCTTGGGGGGTCTTGCCATAGAAAGTTCTCACTTGCAAATTTTGCAAAAATTGCAGGAAAATCACATCTCAATTTCATTATTAATTGGGTTCTCGGTAACTTGAAGGACAGACAGAAACTGAGATTTCTTAAAGTGAAAATGAGAGAGAAAGTGAGATCTCTCAAGCTGCCTGGCTGGTTTCCTCCCAGCATTTCAGGGGAACACGCTGTTCCCCTGTCCACTTTACCCGCAGCAGAACTTGAGCACAGGGGAGAGAAAGTCTGGCAGCAACAAGATGCAAATATATTTTATACACAGAGAGGGTTTCTTTCCTATTTCTTGAGTGCACATCTATATTATTAAATCTTTCAGGGAAAAAAAAAGTCACAACCCAGTTTCTAAATAATAATTTGCAATCAGTCACAGTGTTGGTAAGGCTTATAAGCTACTTAACATTAACAGCTGAATTTTGATGTCTTCTACATCTAACAAAATCAATGGTATTAGCAGACATATTGGTATGCGATCATGCTGACAGTTTTTCAGAAACCAATTATAATGAAGGGTATATTAAGAGGGAAACATTTTTTTTTAAATATTATATTTAGAATAAAGTGACATTGTAGATACATTTGATTTATTCTGCAAATCTGCACAGTTTCACCATGTAACAGCCATAATGAGTGCCAGTGACAAATGCTGTTTCTCTTATTTAATTTAGTACAGTGATCACATTTAGTTTTAACCTGAAGCCTGAATTCAAACTTTTCAACAAGCAAACAGAAAACTTTGACCAAAAGGTAAGTAAATATTATACTAAGAGCTCAGACCACATCTCTTTGGTAGCACTGTGAATGACACAGGCTGGCTCTAAAATGAATTGAATAATGGTAAAGTGGATGTGGAATACAGAACCAAAAGAAAGGGATGGGCCTGTAATTAATTTTATAAAACACAACCCTCTTGCTGATACAAAAGTGCCACAGGATCAAGCTCCTTTCGAAGAACAAATGTTGAGTGACTCTCTAATGTTGTAGCTGCTTCGTTTGTGTCATCTTCAGCGAGAATGTCAGGTCCAAAGGCTTGGACAGCTTAGGGCTTTAGTCTTGAAAGAAGCAGTGGCCCAGATTTACCTCTACATTTCACTTTGCTTTGCATTGTGCTGTTGTTACAGAGTGGCCCTGACACCAGCCCTGTCTGCCACTCAAAGATCACCCAAGAAAACCCTGTCCTGACAGAGATCCTGTGAAGCAGCTCCTGCTCACTCTCACTCTTGCTCTCTCTGCTCTTTTTGCACAGAGGAGAATGACCCAGGCTCTTGATGCTTCTGTTCTAACCTCTTCAATGGCCATTAGCAAGATATTCTTTGACTTTTCATCCAGGCTGTAGGCTAAGCCCAGTCCCCTGCATCTGGCATGGTTTCTAGAAGATGCCTTAGAAAACCCCAGCAGCAAAGGGAGTAACAGGTTGTTATGTTCCCCCTTAGCATGAAGAAAGGATGGATTCCTCAGCAGATACTACTGGTAGTTATCTCAGGTCACTGTACCCTCAGTAGGGCTTGCAGAGAGCCATGAGGCAAGAACACAAAAATGGAGATGAAGGGAAAGACCTGGGTAACACCTACGAAAGTATGGGTGGATAAGGAGACACAGGAGGGGATGCAGCCCATCTAAGAAGAGAACACTAGAGCCAGAGGAATCAATTCATGCAGGAAAGGTTTGCAGACATAATGCAAAATCTGTAATGATAAAAGAAGCATCAGCTTGGGATGTTGAGTGACATTTGCTTCTTTCTTACATTACCCTGGCTACCCAAGCCAGAGAGACTGGAAGGGATTCTCCTTTATTACCTTTCCATATGGGGAAAGGTTGCTCAGATGCTCAAGGAAAAGCTGTCATAAAGGAAACTTCAGAAAAAGGGTAAAAACTGCTTTCATAAACCAGTTTGTTGTAACCACTAGACTTGCACTTGCGAAGCAAAGAATGAAGTATTTTCCTAGCCAAGTCAGGAGGTCAGACAATTCAAATCAACACAGGAATGGTAGATTCACTCAGTGATACAAAGGTAAGGCATAAGTAAATTACCATAGACAAACTGTAATTTAGCACAGGTGGATGAGGATCCTGCTCTTCTACCAGCTCTTCAGGCTGTCACTGATGATCAGACGAACACGGTGCATTTATGCTGCTAGCGTTACCCATGGCTGACTGTGCCAGCCCAGAGGAAGGCAGGAGGCAGGTGACCTGGGGACTCGCTGGAGAAGCTGCAGAGCACAGAGCGACCTGAACAGCCTGGACACCTCCCCAGGGAGGGACAGCAGGTAAGAGAGTTGACTCAGAGCCCTCCTGAAGAGAGGAACTGTCTACACAAGTAATACCGGTTATCCTTTGGAAGCTAAGCAAATGACAAAAATGGGTGAGATAGGATTTGATGGGATTTAAGCCCAGTTGACTCACTGATTGATTATCCCAGGTATAAGAGATGTGTCAACTGCAAGAACGTATTACAGATTTCACATTTCTGTTTTAACAGCAGCTGAGGCAAAGAGCTGCTATTTAGACAATGGCTCTAATGCTGGGCAGCCTAGGAAAGCCTGAAAGATGTGTGTGCAAGAGCACAGATTCAACGGAAGGAACTGAATACAGATTCAAAGGAATGAACTGAATTCATAGCATTTTCTAGTGGCCGCAACTAACTTCTCCTGGTTCCATGAACTATAAACTATTTATTTATCTCTTTTACCTAAGAGGCCACCACCTTAATACCCCTTTTTTCTTCCTAATGACTAGCATTACCTTAACCGTACTGCTGTCAACTAACTTTTTTTCAGAGATGGTCTAACTTTTTAAAATCTAATTAATGTCTCAGCAATTTTTCTCAACCTGTAGTAAGCTTTAAAGCTTGGAGTTTCTATTTTAAGTACCTGAAAGCTTATCTATTTTTTTCAATTATTTTGTTACATAAAAATTACTGCTACTACCTACAACTTAGTCTTTTGAATACATACGTAGTCATTTGAATTATACTGAGATCTTACACTTAATTTTAAATACATGCTAGCAGCAAAGACAGGAAGCGAACTAAAGAATACTAGAATTGTATTTTGTTAATATGTGTTATTGAAGATATATTTCAGTGTCCCTTATAACTTAAAATCTTTGTTGTCTGCTTATTTCTTCTTTTTCCTCTCATTTCTTGTTTGGAAAATGACTGAAACTTAATTACATGAAATTACCAGAACTGTACATGCTATTTCCCTGTAGTTTAACTTTACGTAAAACTGTCTGAAAAGTACAGCACTTGTGTTTCAGCAAAGAATTAAATATCACTGCAGTAAAAAGTAGTGTGTGACAGAACCTGATTTCTATTACCATAGCGTTTCCTATCTTACTGTTTCAGCTAATTAGGAAATTTATTTCCCATTAGTACTTCATTCGTTATTATTTAAGTGATTTAATTCCAGACTTTAACAAGAGGACAAATTCTAACATCAAGGAGTTTCTTTTACCTTTGATAAACCTCGAGTCCTAGAAACGAAGGAGGTATGTGAGAGACTGTTTACTTGTTAAATATTTCTCATAATCAAGAGTGCAAATTATAAAGTAAGAAGAGAACTCAAAAAATAACTGAGTAAAAAGTCGATAATAAGCTGTATTTAACACATCAAAACTTTTCTCTTGATGTACAATATATACATATCAATATGTTCACTGTGCATGGAGGTTGTCATCTGGTAGAATCTGTTCTACTCCAAAGGTAAAAATAGGTAACTTTATAGGTCCAAAGCAATAATCATTCTGGTAGAGACAATATAGCAAAGGCAAAACAGAGGGTAGTTCCACAAAAAGCATAAAAAAATCATCTCAAATTACATTTTTATCTAGCAGTTTAACAAGCAGCTTCTTCTAAGTGCCCAGCACACCAATGGGACTACTTTATGATGCATCTCTCGCCTTATATCCATTCCTCAAAAAATTAGCTGACTGAACAGATTAAAAAAGAAAGAAAGAAAGCAAACGACATCTTTTATATTCATGATTATGGGGTATTTTAAGTGTACTTTAATTGATAATAGGTGAGAAGAAAGCATATGAAATGTGGTATTAAAAATCTTTATAACTTCAGCTAGGATTTTAAAGTCATGTTAGCAAAAGCCAAGGATAGGAAATTGCACGCCTATTTAAAACATTAAAGCTTTGAAATTTCCAGCTGAAACAAACTCTTTTGGTTCAAATTCCCTTTAATGGTGCCTCTTTTAGGTTGTAAAGGGATAAGCTTAGAGCCCAATCATGTCCTTTTAACCTCCTGCTTGCCAGTCTGATTATGGAAGCAGGCCAAACCATGCAAGCAGTTTGACAGCATAAAAAGGAAAAGGCAAACTGCACATGGGTCAGGCAATGCGAGAGCACCAGGGTGGCAGCAGCAGGCGGAAGGTCCATTGCAGAGATTAAAATCTGAGCTTCTCTGGATATTGGTACACCATGCAGCCTTAGCGAATGGTCTATATTTGCACTACAATAGTACTATGTTAAACAGTAAAATCTTTTCACTCATAAATGGAAAATAAAAGCTTGGTATTAAGGACACATCAAAATCTTCTGGGAAATTTGAGGTCTGATCATGATCCATTAATTTAAAAAATCCAGATCTGGTAGCGGTTTTCAAACCTGTGGTTCAAGCAAGACCACAGGGGTCCAGCAGTTACCTCCACAGAATCTATGAAAGACAAATAGGAATGGCACATCAGAACTTTCTGTATACATATTTCTAAATATTTTTTTTTTTTTTTTTACAGCTTTAAGGAACCCAGGGAGTCCACAAATTGTGAAGGACAGAAAATCATTGATTTGCAAGGCATCTAGAGGATGGACTGAGCACATGCTGGGAACAAAAGCTCATTGTTTTACCATAAGTTGGATACTGAAACAAACTAAGAAGGGAAAATGTTGTTTTAAAAAACAAATCCAGGCTTTAATGAGAGTTATATAAATCAACAGATCCCCTTTTTTTTACATATTCCTGTAACTATACTATTCCACACTGGTTTGAAATATGTGCAAAGAGGTACCTCTACATCATACAAAGGGGCACAATTCCCTTGTGGCAAGTAGCTGAAGCTTCCTTCTTGCACTACAAGTATGGACACCCTGATGGCAAAACCAGTATTGAGTGATTATTTGCATATATATGCTATATCCACACTGAAGATATCAGATTTCCATTTGGACTTGCATTAACCCTGTTTCATTAGCAATTCCACGCCGTGGTATTCCCTGTCCTGATCTTTATGGCTGTCCACTGCCTTGTCTTAAAGCAAGACTCTCACAGCTGGGAAAATCCAAGCATGACTGTGAGCAGCCCAACTTCCTAATCTAGCCTCCCTCAAGCTGTTACATTGTCTGCATAATGACTCATTGCAAAGGTTAGAAAATTACCTCAATTCACAATCATTACAATAAAAAACTCTTTAATGCTCTACTATTATTTGGAGGGGGGAAAATAAAACCCCAATCCAAAAAGATCCCCTCAACCCAACAAACTAGTCTTATAAAATTATACTGCACTACTATTAAGCGAACCTCTCAACCGGACAAGGAGTACAACTCAGTTACAAAGATCCAACTGATCAATACCCAAACTTTCACAGCTAATCAGCCAGTGTCTGCAGTCACGCAAGTCTCATCTTCCTTTAGAAAGCACAAGGAAGTGAGCTTGGAGAGCATCATTTTATTTTTCACATGAAATTTTGGGACATACTCTCTGAGACTGCTGAGTCAGCAGGTCAGAGCCCTGGTTCACACATACAATGTGGATATGGGATCATATGACCATCGGATATTCCAGGCTAAGGGGGAGCTCAGGAGGTCTGTAGTCCAAACTCCTGCCCACAGCAGGACCAGCTGTGTGGCCAGACCAGGCTGCTCCCTGTATCCCATTTGAACCCCTCTTGTCGCAACTTGGGTCTGTTGGCTCATGTCATGTCATGTCATGTCATAAACCCATGCGGCACTGTGAAGAGCCTGGCTCTTCTTGCTCAGCTCCTTGTAGGTACTGGGGGGCTGTTGTTAGGTCCACCCAGAGCCATCTCTTCCCTGGGGCTGAACCAGCCCCACTTGCTCAGTCTGTTTGCAGGACAATAGAGCTCCAGCACCCAGCCTCCCTGGGGGCCCCATGCTGAACTTGCTCCAGTCTGTGAATGTCTTTCTCCACATTTTACTCATGTGAAATTCCTTTTTTGAAATCACCTAGGATTTTATTTGGCTCTAAACTAACTTGAAATAATGAAAGAATAACTATGAAAATTGAACTAAAAATTACATACTCAGAAATACTGATAAATGGAATTGTAAGATAAGCGAGCATGCCTGTTACCCAGATTTGGGGAATTCCATGACTGCATTCTTTTAATCACTCCAGACAAAAGTCCCTTTTGAATGCCTTCATCACTTACAGTATCTGCCATATACATTAATTATTTCAACTATTATGCCAAGGTCAAAAGGAAGGTGAACATCCAGCAATAGTGCACAAAGATGAATGTCTGAGCTGCTTATCCTCTTTGCTATTATTTCTTCTTCAGCCTGATCCTTTCAGTGGGTCATACATTGTAATTCTGTGCAAAATCAGCAACCTTCAGTATTGGCAGCGTTACACAGAGCTCATTAGCTACTCACAAAAGCACAGAACACACATCAAAGCGAGAAAGAAGGAACCTGAGAGTCCATATTTTGCTTTCAAGACACTGCTCTGACTTGGCCTAGATTTGGTCTACAAGCTTTTGCCTGGCCCAGTTGCACTCACTTTTAAATTTGTTCCTTCCTTAATTACATCTGGTGGCATGCTGCAGTAAATCAGGTGAGAGTCTGTGAGACTTCATGGATTTTACCAACATAAAACTCATGTAACATGAAGTTGGCACTAGGTCTCTTACATCTAGAACAGCTTCCCAGTCATTATAAACTACACCAAATATGTTCTCAGGCCACAAAACACCTGTCTTATGCAGCGTAATCCCACCTGTCCCGCTATCGTCATGTGTGATGTCCTGAATTCCCAGCTGTCCTGCTTCTGTAGCTGCACCAGTTAGCTCAGGTCCTGGATGATGGACTAAAGAAACACAAGCTCTCAGGCACTGAGATATTTGTGGAATGCCTACCATAATCTCTGTATCTAGTGTATTAAATTACCAATAAATTGAGAGGTGTAACTTGTTTTTAGAAGTGTGCACTGATACTGTCTTTACTTATGCACAGAAATGTTTACATCTTATGTATGGATACATCATGTCCTGTTCCAAAATATATCACAGAACTACAATAAAAAGCAAGAGGGAGCTAAAAAAAGACTGGGGAAACAAAAATGGGAAGAAGCTTTATAAGATTTGAAAAAAAGGTGTTTAAAGGGTGATTGACTAATAAGGTTTTTTCCACTTTCTTCCTAGAAGAAAAAATAGACCATGCACACAGGAAAATAAAAGCTGGATATAGTAGGCTTTACTTTTGATTTTATTTGTTTGGATTTCTCAGCTTATCTGAGTTTTTCTACTAAAAAACAGCTAGAGCTTTTTAACCTAAATTGAGTAAGGTGATAACTGTCCTTTATAACTAAAGTGACAAAATCTGTTTCTAAGCTATTTTAGCGCTTTAGCTTACACAAACAATTTTCTAGAGAAAATCAGTGCTACAAATGGAAGAAGATATCAGCTATTTAGCCAAATATTAATAATTATTTTAGACACATTTGTCCATTCACATTATTAATGTTCATATCCAGTAATCAGAAAAGATCACACAGTATCACAGTATGTTTGGGATTGGAAGGGACCTCAAAAGATCATCTAGTCCAATCCCCCTGAAGGTGAAATAAGTAGCCTATTTTAAATATTTTACGGTATGCAATCTGTCTGCTTTCAATATAAATATAAAGTAAACCTTTTTATTGAAAATAATCACTTTATCAGCACAATCTAATTTAAAATGTGTAAAGGACAGATGTGGATCTTTACGCATTTATTCTGGTTTGCTTTTTTTTCAGTTTTCATAATTTAGACATTACAAATAAAAAAGAAGGAATTTCTTTTAGAAGAAAGTGAAAACTGCAAGATCATACTACAGCCCAGTAACCCAAGAACTAAAATACAAACCACACAGAACAAATGGGAATTTTGAAGCAAGCTCACACAATGCAGAGCAGAGTATTAACCAGCTATTGACCACGAGTCATGAAACAAATTTTATAAAAGCCTCTAGAGGCTTCTGAAAGACTGAATGTGTAAAAGCACAGTAAAAGGTATGTTCTCTGTCACCTATTGCAAACATAAGGCACAACTGAACACTCCAGGGCTCAGTCTGCCACATAAATTCAGTTTCCTAGTAAAAACCAAACAGGAAACAAGGTCAGAAATAGGAAATATCTTCATTTAAAAGCACTAGGATTGCTGATACTTCAGTTCTTATGCACAAAATTTCAAATAAAACAGTAGGAGGCCCTTGGTGTAGAGGTACATAAGCACAAGCAATGCTGGAGTGCTTCGGCTGCCGTTTACACTCACATCATCTAGCTGAACTAGCAATCTGTTCCTTGATTTAGTCAGAGGCGAAATCTCCAGCATAAACACACACTTAATGTAGGCAGTGACCAGCAGTCGGGAGACCAAACAAATGTCCTTATCTGCACGACACACTCAGTTAATCAGTTAATTAGCAGGTTCTAACAGCTGTAATTTCCCGTTGTATACACATCCGGTGATTGTAAGATCAAGTAATATCAGGAAAAAAATGAAGTAAGTATTTCAAAGAAGGCTTAAATAATATGCATACTAGATATGAAATCAAATCTATTTCCTCCACAACTATGACATCTGAGCAAAGCTTTTTGTCTTACCTAGAAAACACTTCTTGTTCTATAAAATGTACAGATTCAAAGGATTAGGAGTTATCATTCTCTGTTTACCATCAGAGACTTAGGACCAAGCTTTCAAATACACTCAAATAATGCAAGAGCCTAACACTGAAAAGCACTTCGGTATCTACAATTGTGTATTTGTATTTGAAAATATCAGTGCACGACAGAGGTACAAAAAACATGTTGAGTTCCCAACATAGCAGAATTTAAGAGCCTATGGCTAACAAGTAACTGTGAAAGCCACAAATTTATCCCTGCTACCTGTCCCTTCACCCTGTGTGGCAGGATGCAAACCCCCCTCTTTCCCCCTCCCTCCTTCAGTATGGAAGGAGTAGACACATCTCCCTCTCTCTCTGCTACTTGAGGCTAACAGCTTCTTTTGTTTGGCCCCAGAGCACCCTGGCCAGGGCCTTTAGGAGAAGGGAGTGCCAAGGCGCCAGTGAGCCGCTGGGCGCCCGCGGCCAGTGTGGGGGATGTTTGGAGGCTTCAGGGGCACCCACAGCCAGGGTGGGGGTGCAGAGAAGCTTCTAGAATGCCTGCAGTCAGATCTGATCAGCCAATCTTAAAACGGGACTCTCGTCGAGACTCCGCCCATTGTCGCGGGTCTCTCGGAGCACGAGCAAGATGCTGCCGCTGAGAGCCCCCCCGGGATGGAGACTCTGCTTGCCTTGCCGCCACGGGTGTGAGTAAAACTTCTCACAGGATTGCGAGTATATTTATACTTTCCGTGCACACACACACATGTAACTTTCCATGCTCAATATGAGCACGTGTAAAATCAATCCTCGCATAATTGCGGGTGTATTTTCCTCCCGTGCTTCCACATAAGCACGTGTAACTTTCCGTGCACATTTGCACGTGTAACTTTCCGTGCTCAATACGAGCACGTGTATAAATTATTTCCTCGCACAATCGTGAGTGTATTTTCCTCCCGTGCTTCCACATAAGCACGTGTAATATTCCGTGCACATTTGCACGTGTATTAACCCAGGATTGCGAGTGTATTATAAATTTACCCTCACAGAATCGCAAGTGTACACTTTCCGTACTCACTACGAGTACTCACTACGTGTATCTCTTTAAAAATAATCCCACACAGTGTTCAGGCAAGTGTGTATTCCTCCCGGACTCAGAGACAGCTCTGGCATTGTTTTGGGTGAAGCCATGTGCATGCACTCTGTGGACCGCCTGTTGTATCAGTTGCTGCCCCTTAATAATTTTCCTCAACTGATATCCAAACCTGTATTTAAGTCACTTTTGGAGTGCTAAAACCCTGTTTCTCACTGGTTTAATAAAAGTTGTTTTGGACCCTGTTGTCCCTTAAACTAACCTCAGGGTGCCTCCATGACACCCTGGCAGAATAGTTTTAAATTAGTGGCCAACACACTTGCCTGGAAAGTGGGGCATCCTGGGTGTCAAGCACCTCCATCCTCAGGAGATTCTTTTTCTACATCATTAGAAAAGTCCATGCAAGCATCTTTGGAACATGAACAAGAATTTGGGTTCTTTGAGTGCCCCAGCCACAAGGTGAGAGTATTTATATGGCCAACAGGAACAGCTGCTTAAGGATAGCTGTGGCCCTATCACTACGCTCATCTGGTCTGTCATTGCCTTTTGAAGTCTTCTTTGAGGACTATGACCTAAGGAACACTAAGAAAACATGGGTCAGCATTAGGATGTCTTTTATACTGAAGACCTTTGTGCACGTTAACTTATCCTGCCAAGAAGTAAGACAAATCAGCCCCTCCTAAGGTCTCTGTTGCTGTAACTAGCAAGGTCACAGTATCTGGGCTGTCATGTTTAATGACAGTTCCATCATCTCTACACTAACTTTCAGTGGCTCAGTGGTACAGGTGGACTCTCAGATAGTTACAACAGAATAATTTTCATCCATAGGGCAGAAAAATCAGTATATGAGGTTTATGCTACTCTATGTTGGCAAACCAGTCAGGCCATCATTACACCATAGCTATTATTAGAACTTTAATAATGGAATGAGAATTTTCTTGGGTCTCAGGAATCCCACAAAAATAAGGAAACTGGTTAATGCGATGCTATTCCCAATATGTCAACAATAGTTTCAAAAGCTAGATACAAAAAAGGGATAGTCAAGCACTATTTTGTAGAAAGCATAGTTCAGAAATACTTTTGGTATCCCACATAGTCAACATTTTTTGCCCATTAATGGATGTCGCAGAACTAAATTATTATTAAATTAACAGTAAAACTCAACCATTTCTCCAGCTGCAGACCAGAGGGATCTAGGCAGGCATCCACATGGGGGCATCAGTAGAACCTGCCAATGTTCATATTGCTACCTAGCTTACACATCAGTAAACACAAGTTTCAAAGTACACGTAAGAGCAGCAGTTTCAAGACACAAATTAATATTTCACATGTATAAAATGATAGAAATGTCAGTATGAAGGCTTAAGATCATTTCCATTATGTAAATTATCCCTCACAAACAATTTCTTCTGTGCTTTTAATCAGCCCCACTACTGCTTGCATTTTAATAACCCCTCTGTGTTGCAACACCCAAACCTAAGGATACTGCAAACAGGAAGAACCCACAGGTAGCAAACAAACCTATAAGTAGCAAAATGCTAAGAGAAAGACTTGCTGAAATACTGTGGGTCATATTCTTGGAATAGTATCTTAAGCTTTGGTGGCAGAATTTACTTATATAGATATATGATTGGCTTAGTAAATCTCTTTTTCCTTTTACTGTGAACGATTCAACTCATGCTGTATCACTGGGTGATGAACCCAAACAATTCCTGAGTAGTACACAGAGTAAGGCCAGTTAAATAGAGCAGAACTACTTCCTACACTGCCTCCTCACTTCTGCTTGTTTCCAGGATGCCTACGTGTTGTTCACACAGGGGACATCGCATCTACTACAGAACTTTCTTTCCTGACCCTTAAAAGGTTTCCCTGGCTCACCTCAGACATCCACACTCCAGCGTGTTGCCCCACATTTCAAATATACACAGCTTTTCCATGAGACCATGGCCACTGAAAAATGGCGGTTTCTGTTACTTCATTTCGCATCTGTGAATCAGCATATGCCTTTCCTGCTGTTCTGCAGAAAACCAGCTCCACCCAATTGCTCCAGTTAGACTGAGTCCCTAATAGAGTTTGTGGAACTGTAGCCTGACAGGCCTGAGAAAAATGAGAATATTCCTCATACATGAGGAGTGATAAATGGTACTGCTAGCTAAAATGTGGTGCCCTAGTTAAAGGCCTATTAATGGATGCATTGCCAATGGCACACTGGCTTATCTAGTGTGTCATGCAATTTCAATGCCCTTCATTCATAAAGCTATACATCTGTGTTTTAGCATACTTCAGTTACTCTGTGTAATTTAAAACATTATCACAGTTGATCTGTATGATCAGGACAGATATCAACACTGGCTGATACTTTGTAACATTTCAATTTTAGCAGGAGGTGTCAGCTTTTATTAGCATGTACTGCAGGTTGCAATTTATTCACAAATGACTTGCAGTAGTTTTTTTTAGATCCTCTAGGATTCAGGGGTGTAGAAGTAGTTACATTTATACAGTCCTAAAATTACATTTGGCCCTTTGAAGGCAACCGCAAGGCTGATGTGGCCCCCGGTGAAAATGAGTTTGACAATCCTGCTCTAGGTCCTCACTAACATTGCTATTGCTACATGACCTTATGCTATCAATATTCTACCTACTCTTTTTTTAGCCTAGATATGGTCACTGTTAATCACAAAGACAAGTATTAGTTTATTTTAATGAATATCCTCCTGTCTTACACAAGCCAGCATAACATTCAGAATCAAGCAGTTTTAAGTAGGGCATGTTTAAACCAAAATGACTGAAGTTATTTGAGGCACCTTGTTAAAAACCATTGGTTGATCTGTGATGCAAATATAGACAGCATAAACAACTAATGGATTATTTCAATCAAGAAGACAGAAAATACAGAGTTCAAGTTTTTCCAGTTAGTGCAAAATTTACATTTATGTCTTATGGTTTTAGGGTCTTCTTAGCTCATCACAAAGCATTACAGGCTGGAGAGTTGGGTGGGGAATAACCTAATGAAATTTAACAAGGGCAAGTGTAGAGTCCTGCATCTGGGCAGGAACAACCCCAGGTTCCAGTATAGGTTGGGAAATTACATATTAGAGAGCAGTGTAGGGGAAAGGGACCTGGGGGTCCTGGTGGACAACAGGATGACCATGAGCCAGCACTGTGCCCTTGTGGCCAGGAAGGCCAATGGCATCCTGGGGTGTATTAGAAGGGGGGTGGCTAGTAGATCGAGAGAGGTCCTCCTTCCCCTCTACTCTGCCCTGGTGAGACCACATCTGGAATATTGTGTCCAATTCTGGGCCCCTCAGTTCAAGAAGGACAGGGAACTGCTGGAGAGGGTCCAGCATAGGGCAACAAAGATGATTAAGGGAGTGGAGCACCTCCCTTATGAAGAAAGGCTGAGGGAGCTGGGTCTCTTTAGTTTGGAGAAGAGGAGACCTTATCAATGTTTATAAATATATAAAGGGTGAGTGCCATGAGGATGGAGCCAGGCTCTTCTCGGTGGCAAACAATGATAGGACAAGGGGTAATGGGATCAAGCTGGAACACAAGAGGTTCCGCTTAAATTTGAGAAGAAACTTCTTCTCAGTGAGGGTGACAGAGCACTGGAACAGGCTGCCCAGGGAGGTTGTGGAGTCTCCTTCTCTGGAGACATTCAAAACCCACCTGGACATGTTCCTGTGTGACCTCACCTAGGTGTTCCTGCTCCAGCAGGGGGATTGGACTAGATGATCTTTTGAGGTCCCTTCCAATCCCAAACATACTGTGATACTGTGATTTGTTGGTATCAGTCAGTCCGGTATGTCTAAATCTTTAGCCCAATTTATAGATACACTGTCGAGGATAAAAGAAAGGCCAGTAAAACTCAGCAGATATGCTATGGGTTACTTTTTTGTTGTTATTGTTCTTGTAAGAAAATAACCAGTTTTATGTAAGAAAAGCAGGATGAAGAAATGGGGAGAGATAAATTGAAAATGTAGTCACAGGTTGAGCAGCAGGAAGCTGCCAGCAGTCCACCATAAAGTTTTCAGTTGAGAGTATAGGGGAAAAAGTGAAATACAATGTCATCATTTAATTATTTTTTCAGTAGAAGTTTAGCAATGTGTTACCAAGTTACTTGAAATAGATTTATTTAGACAGCTAAACAACAAGCAAAGCCAAAATTAAAATAATCCAAGCATAATTGAAGGTATTCACTAAAATTCATAGAAAATATACAGAATACTTTTTAAGAAATGTTTGGGTTTGATTCCTTTTTTCTCACAGTTGTGTTTAAAGGTCACCATTCAATGCTTGCTCATCCCAGTTGAAACAGAGCAGCAACACCTATGTAAATATGGATTAAAAGGCAAGAGACATTGAAATACAACAGGCATTACGGAACAGCTGGGATTGTCCAGTTTAGTGCAGTTAACACCAACCAGAGTGTGCCTGAAGCGTAACCAGACTCTCATTTTGCAAGAAACAATCCTAATGGGTCAGTTCTGAAGACAGGTACTAAGTTACCTCTTTCACTTCCTTGTGGAAGCCTTGAGGGCTTTGATGAAAAGCCACTTCCCAGGAAACCATGGGTAGAGTAAATGGGTGAGACAGCTGGATTAGTGTGTATATATATATACACAAGCTCAAGTTCATTATAGGACTAAAATGTGAAGAAAGTAATCACTTATTCATGGCAAGTAAAGTATTGCTGCAATGCCACAGTAAGCCAGAGATATGAGAAAGTAAAAGGACAAGTATTATTTTTTTTCCTAAAATGTGCCCCAGAATTAGCAGAGCAAATATTAGGAGGAAAACATTCTGTACAACATGAACTGAGCTTGACATTTGAAATAGTGGCTGATAGAGCTGCAAACACTGAAGACCACCCAGAGCGAATAAAGAGGTAGAGAAGCATGCAGAGAGATGAACTAGATCATGCAACTATGTGCAAACAGCTGGGAATGTCAGAGATAGAATGCAACTTAACCAATGCAAATGCCAAAAAACAAAAAAAAAAGAAGATAACAAATGAGAACACACTAGGAGGCAAGGAAAAATCAAATCAAGAGACCTATACAAGCAATGATGAAACATGATGGATGAGAATGAAACCAAAAGGGAAGATAAAAGAAGCCTCTGGTTATGAGAACTGTTTGATTTCTAGGTAATGTGTAGGGTCTGTGGGAGTTAACTAGTCAGATACACTTGCAGCTGCTGGCAGATTTGAAGCTGATCACATCTTCCAGGTTCAGCTGGAGGATAAGATTTTACAGAAAAACAACCTCCTTTTCCTTTCACATCACACTGTTGTTTTTCCTCTACAAAAAGGATCAGCCATCACCTGCACAGAGGATGAAATGACCACTTTAGACGTGCTTCATTTAGCTTCTCATTTACTCTTCAGTTTTCTTTATCCTAGAGCAGGGGTGTCAAACTCATTTTCACCGAGGGCCACGTCAGCCTCGCGGTTGCCTTCAAAGGGCCGAATATAATTTTAGGACTGTCTAAGTGTAGGAGTAGTTACACTCGGCCCTTTGAAGGCAACCGCGAGGCTGATGTGGCCCTCGGTGAAAATGAGTTTGACACCCCTGTCCTAGAGCATCACTGAAACACCAACAACAAACAAGAGAAGTTGCTACAGTCCTCACAGAAGTCACGGACTGCTCTGTGCTGATTTAGCATAGCCACCATCGGAGAGGGAAGTATTCGGTGCTCGGAGCGGTTCATAAGCACCTAAGCTTCAGACACTAATGCCAGCTGGCTCCCTTGGAGAAGCGCCCACATTGCCCTGGTACACACGTGCAGCTTCTCATGCTGCCTCCACATCCCAGGGTGTGGTTCTAAGCAAGGCAAATCCCAACCAAGCTTGTTCCAAATTCCAGCCAACTCTGATGTTTCTGTCTTTCAAATAGCTGTGAATTTGAGAAAAGGTTTAACGAAAGCCTTCTGCAATTTTTCATGGCTCAGTTGTTGAGTGGGTGAAAGAATGGGTTAGAAGAGAAGACACTTGCAACATCTCTGCTGTAACCCTTGGAAGCGAAATTCAGAGCAGTAAGATCCAAAGATAAGATGCCTACTACATAATTAGAAATATAATTTCTGTACTATCAGAAAACAGGCAGGATCATGTGGATATTTTTGTTGTTGTTGTTTTTGTTTGTTAATTTCTATTTGCTGTAAAGTTTTATTCAGGATCTTTGAAAGACTCCTAGCCAGCTGCAGACTGCGAACATGAAGACCCCCAGCATTTCAGGTTGGCTGAAAGATGTGTTTAGATTTTTCACTTGGACAGTCCACCTCCATACAGTTCCAAGTCACATTTTCCAAGCCATGGAGAGATATTTGTCTAGCACGCCTCTATTACTTGCTTACAGATGATGACATGTGGAAGCCTTTCTGTGCCACCAACACAGAAGGAGCCTTCCACATACCTAGGAATAGCCAGTGACAATACTGAACTTGATGGTTTCCAAGTGCTGTTCCTACATGCCTTTGGCATAACAGGGGCACAACAGTCAGTTCATTGCTGCCAGGCATGCTGAAAGCAGGGACACAGTATTAGGCTCTCTGTGCTTGATATTTGTCTGCTTTATTTAAGCTGACTTAAATCAGCAAACAGAAACCCAGCTGTGCACTCTTTTCCTATCTTTTCAGTTCATAATCCATATGTAGGTCCACAAATCTAGCCTGAAAACTCCACACCTGAGAAGTAAAAAAATGAGCCGTTTTACAGGAAGTGTGTGTGTGTGCACATTATATGGAGCTAGGGCAGAACCTCAGACTGTGACACAAGAAAAACCCAGATGAGTCAGCCTGCTTTGGGACCAGTGGGACAGATTCCTAAATAATCCCTATATTAGGCTGAAAGGAATTATTGTTTCTCCAGTGCATAGGTCTTACCAGACAAGACTCCCCTGCATGCAGTCTACTTCCATAACCTTTCTTGAGGAAATATTCTCACTTACAATACAATCATTACTTCAATGTCAGTAAAGAGTGTTAATGACATCAGCCTCCCCGGTGCCATAAATACCATCCCATGTGATCCTGCTCACAGAGGATCAGCATATATAAGGAGATTCTCATTTTCTTTCCCCCTGAGGTATGATACAGATCATGCAATTCCTAAAGCAGGACCATGGTGTCACCTAAACTGCTTTCAGAACAGCTGGGACATTCATGCTGCTCTAAAAGCCTCAAGTCCCGAGAGTTCTGTCAGGTGGCCAAATGCTGTGATACCAAAGTGCCATCTTTTTCTAACTTAGAAACTCAGAATCCATGCATGATTCAGTATCCTACTCCTCCCCTATTCTATTCTATTCTATTCTATTCTATTCTATTCTATTCTATTCTATTCTATTCTATTCTATTCTATTCTATTCTATTCTATTCTATTCTATTCTATTCTATTCTATTCTATTCTTATTCTTATTCTTATTCTAATTCTATTCTAATTCTATTCTTACTCACGAATAAGCATAGTGACACCTGTCCTTCATATTATACAGTCCTAACTGCATTACACCACCATGTAGTACTTAGTCTGAAAAAGCATTACTGGAGAACATGGATGAAGTGCAGTACAGCCAATAGAATATTTCTATGAAACCTTCAATTTTCCAGCATTTCCTGATTATCTTCTGACTTGAGCTGCGTGACCCAGCTGAGTATTAACACTGATTTTTGAATTTAATTACAGACACACTGGCTTCGAAAGCTGTGACACGGTGAAATTCAATTGAATTGGCCTTGCCCTGGCCTCCTCCTAATACATACTGTGCTGATTAATCCAGTCCTGTTCTGATTTTCTGCAGTGCAGGCTACATTTGTCTGTTCCCATTCCTTCACAATGAATGCTGTCTACCATTTGCATCCCTGATTCAGCACTGATTAACCATATGCCCCACATCAGCTTCTTGTACGTCATTTGAACAGTTACCACAGAACACTATTGCTTTAAAAAGAACAGGAGCAGTAAGAACAGGCCAAAGGAATGACACATTGGAGCTCAACGTGTTTTGGGGAGGGATTTACAGATTTAGATTTGTATAGGTTGCAATAGGCATATATTTTTCAGAACATCTTTATTCATCTACATCTTTATTCCTATCGTTTTCCTTTGACAGCACATGTTTTTGTATTACACGTCAATTTTAAACAACCTTTATTTCACCAGTAATCTAAGTAGAGGACATACACCCAGTGCCAACTCCGGAAGACCAGTGTCAGCTGTAGGATAATGACAAGTACTTGTTTACTCAGTTGGGCACAGAAGGGGTAAGTAAGAGACGCTCTTCCTAGCTAGGAAGTCCTGATTCATGTTTCTTACGTACAAAATCACAACCAGACCCCTGCATACTGGAACCTACTCTTAGTCAATATCACAATAAAGTCATGTTCCAGGATGCCCAGAATATAGCTATAAAAAATATGTTATCAGGAGATTATCACTAGTAGAATTTAAAACACTTTAAAAAGTTTAACATCCATTTTGTCTTCATGGAACAACTAATCCATAAGAAAGCTTAGGGCAAAATGTTAGAGAATGATTCAGAACTTCTTTCAGAAGTTACCTGGGAATCTTCATTCAAAAGGGAAAGTGAGTTCTTAAATTACTTCAAAGCTTTCACCCTTAGGGTCTGAACCTGCAATTATGGAAAGATTTAGCTTTAAGCATTTGAACATTAGAGCTTCCCAGTTTCCATCTATTAACTGGGCCATGGCTCTTCTATTCTGACCCTACAACACCCTCGTCAAAATCCTATTTACTAAGCAACAAGTAATTAAGTTATAACTGTTTCCATTGACAGCTATTCCTTCCTCGTTCTTGCCCTATTTTCCACATATCTTGACCTTATGAAGAACTGGGTTTTAAGACTTCAGGCAAGCTTTCAGCTGAAGAATTCACACCTTGCTGTCTGCAGATCTGTAGAGCTTTACTGTCTAATGGTCTCTGTTAACGGGAAAATGAGAAAAACCATTTTAAATAAAAATATTCAGGCCATACTTATGCTTCTCTAATGTGTTCATAATAATGATGCCTGTCATTATTTTGGGACAAAATCTTCTCATTTTTCACTGTTTCAGCAGTCTAGTCTGCTTGAGATTTTGAATTGCACACAAAAAGTAGATATAAAATACATTAAGCAATGCCCAAATTCAGTAATTCTTCCTTTAAATTATAGTAGGCTTTATATAGCAACAAAATATAGGATGTGCATTTGTGTCTATGAAGAAAACTCAACTCTGTCAGTTCAGAAGGCCTTAGCAAATTTACTGTGAGAGATTTACTAGTCTTTTGCTGAAAGGACCTTTCTAATTATAAAGTCTTTCACTTTTGCTTTTTAAAAGCATGCTTCCTTGTTGTTCACAACCCACCTGTGAACTTCTGAAAAGCTCTCCTATAGAAAATTACAGGGGAGGAGGTAAAATAATATATGGAAAACATTATTTATTATAAAATATGCCTATGACATATGAGCAGTAGTAACAGTTTCTTCTAGAGCTCTCTGTCTGTTGACTATTTAACCTGAGGAGTTAGCATCAACATTATTAACACGCTTAGTAACAAGAATGTCGAAATACATGTAAATTCAAAATCGTGCATCTGTCTATTGTCATATGAATGATTACACAAGGGCTATGTTGTTAAATATACCACACATTCCAAATTGGTTTGTTTACACAAACAGAAAAGAAACATATTAACAGAATAAACAAACTATATAAGCCTTTCTTTTTCCCCATACAGGCTGCCTTGCTGAAACATTGAAACACTGGCCCCTAGACACTGTCTTCTTCATAAGGATCACTTCACATTTTATATGTAATATTCAACTGCTCAGTAAACATTAATTGTGTTCTTTTTTCACACAAAATTAAAAAGGAACCCTTGCTTTGTACCATGTCAACTAGGGCACTTTAACATTCAGAACAACTTTTACAAATACAAACTCCTGCCAATTAGGTGAAAATGTGTATTTGAATAATTTTTAAGTACTCTCTCTGGAATGCTGCTCTTAAAGCCAAACTAAAATCTGGGGAGAAAACAAATAGTTTAGACCCTTGACCAATGTCAAAGATAGCACCAGATATTGTTTTAAAAATACAAGATTGGAAAATATGCTTGGTTCACTACTTTGCAATCAAAACCCATTCATAATGTCCTTCACTAAATCTACTGCCCCCATTGTAAAGTGATATATTTGTTCCCACCCTCCCACTGGGATTCCTTTACCCCAATGTCTAGTAATAGTCTTCTCACTTTCAGTTCCATTTTATTTTTAGATTACAATCATTTTATGCTCATTTGAGTTTGTGTCCCATATTCTGAGACAGCTGGAAGTCAACTCTATATTTGAGCTAAGCTGCATCTCTGCTGTTGAAACAACCCATTGCTATTTTTCTTTCTAATGAAATAATTTACTATGGTACCTTCACAATTCCCAGTAGTATGAAGCAGGAGGGATTCGTCACTTTTTACATTCTTGGAGTGCTTATTTGATCTGATACCGTGAATTGGTAATACGTTTGAAGACATTATAAACTGTAAGAATACAAATATCACAGCTGACCTTGACAGCATTACAAGATGCTTCACATTTTTTAAGCTAAAATGCTCTGTGCAATGAAGGGTTGAAGCAATATACTCAACAAGTTGCAGACTGTGGCCAAGGGATCAGCATCTGAGGTAGCCAATACAAAGAACAGGCACAAGAACAGTGAGGATGAGCTTGTTCATCAAGAAAGAACAACATAGGATAAGGCATTTTGGAGGGGTTGCTATTAACATTAGTCTAACAATCTACACTGTATTCACATACGATGCATCTGATGAATCAGACATCAAAAAAGAAAAAACTATTCTACCTGATATCAGTGACTGAGAGTTTGTTTTTGTAAAGTAGCTAAAATATCTCTAAATTAGCTATTTTTAAGCTTAAGTCTATTACAAGGAATAAATATAAAAACATTACTTGTGAAACATCATCATACAGTACAGATTGAAAAATGCCCTATTCTACAGTGCAGGCCTTGAGTATTAAACTCTATTTGTACACTCATGTAATCCAAAGCAAATATTCAAGTACCGTCCTATCTCCTCCTGCTTTCCCAGATTCTAAACCCAGGCTTCTCTCTTTCTGAAATACAGTAATGATAACAAAAGGTGGGCTGTAGCCTTTGGTGCCATCAGCTCCTGTGAGGAAACATGGAAAGTGAACTGAAGTTCTGAAAAATAAATGCAGGATCAAACACTGAGTGTTGTGAGGTGGTGGATGTTTCCCAGTTGCACAAACTGGGGTTATGTCCCAATACTTTCTTGTTCTTGCAGTTCTTTCCTGAGCTATAATCCTGCTCAAGCTTTTATGTGAAAGATTCACCCTGAGATGCTGAGGAGCTCACATAAGTAAATGCTGCTGCATCAGGGTGGTTCTTTCAAATGGACCGTAGGCTTTAAGATTTCTACAGGTTCAGCACTTACTGTCTTTTGACTTACTAGCTGTTTCAGAAGAATCTGCAGTTTACTTTTATACTGATCGGTGACTTTAATCCATATAAACACATTCGTGCAAATCCCTATTATGGACCCTGCAACATACAGCTGAAGAAGGGCTACGTTTTTCATACTTTTTTTCCTTTGCTTGCTTCTGGGTTGCTTGAGGTTTTTATTTATTTATTTATTTATTTTTCTTTTCCCATGGTGCTCTGCGTTTTCCTTATTGTCACCTTTATTTATTTGTTGAACTATTCAAAAGTAACATTTGGCAACTGTGAAGAAAATACATATAAAAAAAAATTATATTGTTCTTCCCAGATCCTGAAGACATTGTTACTCAGTTAATGGAGGGAGAATATACTATTGCCTTCTGCAAACACTGAAGGGCTTGAGGTCTTTTTCTAACCATAAAAGGCTGATTCCTTAGAAACAGAGAATATGCAACATTTTGTATTCCAGACTATCAGTTGATAATAACATGATGAAACCATATGTATCTACTGTATAAAAAGCCTTTTAAAATCTGGCTTCAGAACAATTGTCCAGTTATAACAGTGAAGGCAGGAGTAACTACCCAACTTTACTGTAATGCAAAGAGAATCTTAATCATTTCCCTAAACTTTATTTACAAAAATCAGTCTGGTGAATTGTGGCAGTAAGGCACACAACTTGGTATCTTCCCTCTGTCTGGTAACACATGGAAGAAGTCCCGTGCCACCACTTGCAAGGCATACCAACCACAGAAAACAAATTTTTCCCTAATTACCTTTATTATAACAAAAAGATATTTTGTTTTATTTTTCATTATTATTGTCCAAAATACTGTCAGAAAATATTTAATCTTCTGAAGCTTACAAAATGATTTAAAATACAAAAGGCGAAGTCATTTCCTTTGACTAGTTTTTTATTTGTTGAATGCAGTCATTCATTTTACTCACTGATTTGTACAACTTCACCCTGTCTTCCATTATACATCCCTCACCTGAGGTCCAACCCTTTTGATGTGGTTTCTTTCAAAAATTTTGTCCTTTATGAGAACAGGTCTTATGAAAATTCTCCTACTGCCACTCTAAATCTGTTTCTCATAATCTTCCACAGTCTTCTCATAGTCTTCCACTCTGGCTGCCATCCATCAGCATGAATGAAGAGCAGCTGAAAATGTACATGTTAAACAGAAAACTTTAAGGGGCAGACACGCTGAATGTGATTCTTTGTTGCCTTCCAAGCTGCTCAGGAGTTCCCACCTATGCACAGCAGGTTGTGTATATACAGCGCTACCACTCAAATGTGGGAGTGTGTCCCTTCCCACTTTGCATTCCCCCAAGTCAATAGCAAAAAACTAGCCAAATTCTGAATCATTTTTAATTAGCAGGTGTTTTTAAGTGTTTTCTGATGCTAGAAGCATTTCAGAAATTAAAGCAATGCTCAAAATGAAGTTTGCTTTGACACTAATTAATGAAATCCTTTGAAAATATAAAAAGCAAAACTTCGGTTTCAGTTCTAGCCTTGGACAAAAGTGCTCTCATTGGAACCATCCTGAGAGACACTTGAAAAATTGTGAGATCAGATTATGTACTATAACTCCTCAGGGGAACATTATTAAAACAAAGATAAACTTTCAGCCAGTGAGATTTAGATGGGCTGTTTGTGCTAAGCATAAACACAGATGCTTTCCTGAATCCAGGCATCCCAGATTAAGAAAAATTAAATTCTCCTATCATCATAGACAAAATACAGATAAAGAACCTACTGTGTACTCTTGTAAACAAAATATCATATACTTAAGATAATATCTGTTGCATAACTACAGTGAATTTAATTATTTTGTTTCAACAGTGAATTTAATTATTTAGTTTATCTGTGAACATTTAGGCAAAGACACATATCTCCACATTTGCATCTTGACATGACTAATGAAAATATGGTATTTTGTCTGCAACTAATTCATTTTCACTTAATTTGGCAATGACGGATTAATTTCATTTTCTGGTGTGGAGGACATCCTGTAACACAATCAATGTTGCTTCAGAACCCTTGAATTTACCTCCAGATAGAAGGCAGAGTTATAGATACAAATCTTCTCTCTCTTCTTCTCTTTCTTTATCTCTGAAATTACCTGCTGCGTACCAGAAGATTTTTCAAAGATTTATGGCTACACAAATTCGACTCTTATTGGTGCCAATTCTCAACAGGAACTTTGCATTAGTAAGGCAAGTAAAATTTGATCTGCAAATGTCTGTTAGGATTATGCTTAGTACCCTTTATTTAAACTAAATTAGAAAAAAAAAAAACGTCTACAATTAGAGGCCTGGTCCTACTTTCCTAAGTGCATATAAAATTAAGATTGGCTTTTATGGAAGTTTTGAATGCGCAAGGAATACAAAATTATATTAAAGGATATTACATTGCTCCTCTAACATGAAATAGGATTAGGAATACCGAATGAGTACACTGTGGTCAAAAGACATTGGTGATGAGATTGAATTTTGAGAACACAAATTTGCAAATGTGCCCTCTCAATGTAGAACAGAGGTAGGTGTTTTAGTTCAATTTCTAATTCTTTTAAACAGCATTCAAAGATTTCTCACATCATTACCAAAGTGTTTTTCTGTTCCACATTTGTGAAATGGAATCCTGCATTCGGAGACATTATTGAAAAATAATAAAGCAGGTATGTTGGCCACTCACAAGAATCAAGATGGCCGTGACACTACTGGGTGACATTCTAATTATTAACATCAGTTGCAAAACTTGCATGGACTTAAACAAGGATAGACTTTCATTTGTGAGATCAAAGTTTATTTTATGCATATTCTGAAGAATTCCTTTCACACACACTACCATAATTTGGAAGCTATACAAATGTGGGCAACAATACATAAGAAATGAAAAATGTAGCATGCAAGAATGAAATTTTTAGAACAGTGCCAGTTTTTCAAAAACAAAATATAATGATTTCTAGAAGATATTCAGTAACATATGTGCCAATTCAGCATTCTGAATTTTTAGTTGCCCAGATGCTGGGAAATCTTTGGCCCAGTATCCCCGCAGTGATTCTAAAAATGGGATGATAAGGAGAACTGTTTGGACATGAACATAAATAGCTTTTAGCTTTCTTAGCAAAATCTTACCCAAGCACAACTACTTTTGGATCAAACAACAGGTTTTTTTCTGTGTTTCATTGCCAGTTTAAAAAAATATTTATTTTTAGGGTAAATTTTGACTAAAAACATCATTTTGTGAGGAAAAAAGAGATTTTGCTCCCAAAACACTCAAACAATATTTTGGTTGCTTTGACTTTTGGTTTCAATTTGTATTATTTTAAGGAAAAAACACCTGCTGAAAATAGTACTGATGCCCATACAGGGTTTGATTTTTTAAAATTTATACTGCATTTTTGGCAAACAGATTTTATTAGCAAAAATGCTATTCCGATATACTTGTAGTGTATCCTCAATTTTAGCTCCATCCTATTTCAAAGTTTTGACAATGATTACCTTAAAAAGATGACAAAAAGAAACTCTACAGCAGCTCTTCTTTCAGCTTATTGTCAACACTGAGTCAGAGTGAAATGTTTTGCATGTAAAAGTGATTTTTTTAACCAAAATATTGCATGTACGGATTGAGTCATATTATAAATCATATCATTTCTGTCAAAAGAAAGAAACACTTCACACAGAACTGACATTCATCTGGTTAAAAAAATTATCTGTTTTTATAAAATGCGACTTTGATCTCCACAAATCATGCTGCTCGTAAGACACTTTCATCCAGTACGCACACAATTTTCAGATTCGTATATTACCAGCTGTCACAGACTGAAGCCAAGCTTGCCCCTTGAGGTTTTCCAAAGTCTTGTCTTTGCTATGGAACATCCTACAAACTTGCCAAAAGCTGAAAAGTTGCTGTTCAAATACAGCAGATTTATTACAAGAGCTGAAGATGTTTATGGCAATGACCAGTTATTTTGCCTTAATGTATCCCATTGTTCTCTCACCAAAAGCTACTCCCTGTTGCCAACATTTTTACATATCCCTGTCTGCTGGTTTTTATGAAGAATGGAGTTTTAGACAGTAGCTGCTGAGCTACTTTAAATCAAGCAGCTCCACCAAATAGATATTCTCTAAGGATGATTGACTTTCTGAACTTTATCTTCACTACTGTTTTTGTTAGGTGACACACTTCTCATCCTAGATAGAAGCTCAGTCAGGAAAACTTCCTGCAGGATATTAATCACATTTGTGGCAGCCCTGTTGCACCTTCCTCTCTGCAAGGCAAGAGACCACATGTACCCACAGAAGCTCTGATTGCTGCCTGGGAACTTCAGAGCAGCATTTGTGGAACTTTCATGAAAGTGTCCCCTTTGTCCCCTTTTTTGGGCTGCCAGCATGGTCTCATACGTGGGAAGATAAGCAGAGAAGTAGAACAGATGGTGGCAACAGATGCCGCCTCTTGACACAGGGGAAAGGCCATGGTTAAATTCACGATCCCACAACTCCCATCTTTCCCTCAGCCTCCCCTCCACCCCTGTTATTGTCACAAATCCCTTGGCACTGGCAGTAGACATCTGCACCCTCCCCAGCTGTAACTGCTAACTTCCATGCACTCACATTTCCCAACTTTGACACCGGTTACAATACTCAGCTTCATGATTAACTTCAGCATTAAAATTACTTCAATTTGCATAAAATATCATGTGTGTAACGGCATCGGCATTGGATAAAAATTAACACATAAAATATCATTTAGAAGTGAGGTATCATGCACTGGTAAAGCCCCATATGACCTCCAACTGAATGCACTAGCAAAACTACTGTCATCTTTGGTGCAGGATCAACCTATAGGTTGCCAGGGGTCAATATTACAAGGTATTGAGCACTCTGGCTCTGAGTGCTCGGAAATAATTTTTTAGCCTGAGACACACGATCAGGAGAGGAAGCTGGTTACACCACAGCCTCAGACCCACACAGGAATCTTCCAATTCAGAGCAAGGCCGATGCCTTGATGAGGCCCTTGACTCCACACTTAAAATTTAAACAGAGCTAGTTAAAATAAAAACAAACTTTAAATATCTTCTACTGCTTGTTTCCTTGTCACAGTAACAATGGAGAAAGGACATATTTTACTTTTTCTCGATTTTGCGTATTTGCCAGTATTTTTGTACAGTGAGTTTCTCCATTTCATATGTGGTCATTTAGACTGTTATTTGTAAGAGTTTTTTACATCACAATATAGAAAACAGAAAATAAAAGGTGTTAACATTTACAGGAACACTCAGAAGTCTAGCATTTGAAACTTACATTAGGTACTGATTTCTAATGCATGCTGTCTCTTTTAATATTCTTTAATACACAGATAATAGATATTTAAGAGAGGACTTTAGAATTAGTTGCCCTGGTCCTAACATCAAGCCATAAAACTGGCAAGGGAAAATAAAATGTATATGTCTTCCAGGAAGAGGCTTCAAGATAAATGCATGCTGCCACCAGCCAAAAGGCAAATACTAAATTCCAATTTCCAGAGCTAAAATGCCTAGGAAAGACAACATGCAAAGAAGAGGGCAAGCCTTAGCACCTGTAATTGAGTTTGCAAAAAATTCATTTTCTTGATCAATGATTTTCAAAATTCTGATGTTTGTAGACACCTAAAAAATTTCCAGTGCAACCTCCTGTGGAATTAATATATGTGGACGTTTTTCCTTAGTCATATTTCATAAGTATCTTAGAAGCTGCTCACTGACCCACTCCCTTCTATATGCCATGGAGGCCAAAGATCACATCCTGAAGGCCACAATTAGAAATCTAGCAGTCAAAGGAGCCATCTTTTAAAAATAAAAATAATTACCATTTTAGAAGACAAATCTATGAGGAAAAAATATAGGGGAGGAGGGAAAATACATAAAATTTCTTTTTTTGTATGTCAGAAAGATTCTATAGAGGTGTCCAGACATCATAGCAACCTTCTTAACTCTCTAACTTGTCGAAGACTGATTCCCATTGTCCTCATCCTACATAAATTCAGATCTCCCAATCTTTTAGGGCCTTAGTGGACTGGTACTGAAAGCTAATTGCCAAGTCTCCTGTTGCCTGACTTCCGGATGGCAGAATTGGGGAGTGATCAAATCTCTCTCCATGCCTTCTATTTCTCCACCAAGTAACTCCTTAAACCTTCATGGCAAATTATTATTTTAACAGCCAGATGTCTTAAACAGTCACATTTGTGCTATGAAGAAGATCTTCCACACAGATGGGTCCAGGTCCTCGATACTGACTCTGACTGAATCATGCTCTCCCTATGCTCCCTGCTAGGAAAGCCTTGGTAGTTTCTGAGATAGCCAGGAAGTGTTTCATACACACATAAAAGTGGAGGGCACTATGACAAATTAAGTAAGATCTCTGCAATATTAGAATAAGTATACTGGATCAGAATAAATTAAAGGAAGAAATTAGAATAAGTCAGAAGTAAAAAAAAGCCCAGTATGCAGCTTTTACTTAGAGGAAGATAGCATCCATACATCAGCCTTGGATTAGCCCTCAAAAATAGAAAAAAAAAATAATATGTGATGTCTGATCCTAAAAAGACTTGTTTCCCCAGTGTTCGTGGAATTTTTTGAGTATATAAATATGCAGTTACTTTTCCACAAATGTTCACATTGGTCACTTATTATTCAATTCATCTGTGTTAGTGATTAAGCCATAATAACTGATTTATCATTTTGAATAGTCTAAGAATTCAACATTCCACTCCACAAGTACCGAATGGAAAAACACTTAGGCAACAAAGTAAAGGGTTCCTTAATACTGCTTATCAAAGTAGTAACCTCTGAAGATGAATTCAAACATGAAACATCTGTTGCCCTGTAGTCATAAAAATCCACAGCTGCATTACAGACCACATACATTCTCTCAGAATATGTGCCAAGATGGGGGAAATGAACCCTAACCCAACAAAGGAAGAGGGGTTAAAAAACTTCCCCCTGTGATAAAGATATTGATACAGACATGGCATCAACATAAAGCTGAAATTCAGCCATACTCTTGAACACAGGATAGGGATTTGCCACCTATATTTGCAGCCATTCTTGCCACAATCAGTACTTTGCCGTCTGGGACTGGATTCTGCTGCTGTGACTCATCTGGGATATCACCATGCCGCAGGAGAAATCCTGCTGTCATCTACAGTCTGTTCAATGTAGGAGTATTACAGTAGCTCAAAGAAATTCTGGGGCCCTTACAGATGCCAAGTAGTACCTTACTACTTCTATTACAAACAGTTCAAGTGGAACTGACTGGGGCTACTCATTGAAGTAAGACTTTATTTACCATCGGTACAGATGCGAGAGCTGGGCCTTCACATTTCTGAAGAAAACCATATTTTCTAACACATAGTATAATGCAGATTATACTTGCAGATTATAAAATCCTTAAGGAGGTTTAAAGGAGGTCATACAACTAGCACACTTCCAATGTTTCCTTTGAATGCCTTTTGGTGCATCTTCTTACTTCACTCGCAGTCCTAAACTTTCCTCTGTGCTACATTCTCATGAGGACCTGTCAACATCTCCCTCCTTCCTCAAGCAGGATCTGGCTGTCTCTCACTTGGTTACCAAGGATCCCTCTAATCATATTGCCAGGCTTCCTTTCTCTCCCATTGCAGGAGAGCTGGGCCTCTACACATCTCCACTTTACCCATAACTCTCTTTGTACTTCAGTCTGTGTGCCTCTTAGCTCTTCACCATCCTATCTGCACTCCATGCTTTCTTCAATTCACTTTATTCAACCTTCCTCATTTTTTCCCTATTTAGGAGATGAACCACTCAGGCAGTCAGTTTTACTGGAAGGACTGTAAGATCTGAGATAGAGATGTGTTATGCCAAAAATGCTAGGAGCTGGCACCAACCAGCTCTTCAACCTACTACAATGTTTCCCACACTCTTATCTGTGCATGATGGGCAAGTGGAGATCCAGGAAACAGAACAAAAACATTTAAAAATCACTAAATTTAGCAAGATAAAACTCTAATGAGGATTAATTAAAACATACATAGGGTATGTTCACAAGGCTACAAAGACAGTGACTGGAACTCTAAGCAATTAAGCCAGGCCAGCTTCAGCTCAGCAGGGTTGGATGTTGCTACCAGGGGAAGCGCCCAGATGCATGAAGTCCAGTGGATTAAGTGCTTTGCCCTGCTGCATCCAAGCCCAGATCTTCTCAGTTAACTCTTGCAGTGCTCTGGAGGAACAGCAGAATCAGATGTGCCAGGGCCAATGTTACTGTGACTTGCAATGGAATATACAAACACTTTTTAAATCTTCATTAATGATTCATGCTAATATGCTAAAATATGAACTCTGGCAACTGAGGAGTTGTCATATGTTCACACCTGCTGCTCAGCAATGAAGGAAGCTTTGATAAGCACAGGGATGGACAGTTGCAGGAGAAACATCTTAAACCATCACAGCTAAACCTGCCACTGACCTGGGGTCAGAGGCCAGAAGCATTGTCTAACTGGCCAGATGTCTGCATAGCCTTTGGGAAGGTTGAGTACAGGTTATCAAGCACAAGTTGTCACCCCTACCAACCCTAAAGCCTGTTTGTGTAAGAGAATGTGGAAGGTGAGAGTATCTGCTTCATTAATTTTATCCAGTCAAGGACCTTTTCAGTACAAAAGGGGATAATAAAGAAGGAAGTGATAAACAAAAGCACACAGACACAAACTGATAGACAAGAGATAAATAGAGGCAATGCCAAAGACCTGCAGTCACTAATTGATGAGCCATTAAGAAACTAACTGAGTGTGCAAAGGGTGTGCCTGTGTATTCACTCACAAACCTATAGGTGAATCAGCCAGTAAATAGCAGGCTCTGTGACCTGGCACGGGAGGTCAGATGGGTAGCAGGTTCATGATGGTGTGGGGGGGGCACCATGAGTGTGGGGTGCCTGTGGGACAAGTGTGTGAGTACATGTGTCTGTTTAGAGCAAGCACCAAGCTGGACCAGCTGGCGAGTGGTGGACCCATGGGGTAGGTAATGGGGCCCGGGATCTGGGCAGAGGTGCTGAGCAGACAGAGGAGCCACAGTGGTGCATGAGGGATCCATGAATGCAGTGTGCTTTCGCTAGGGAACGACAGTCCTTACCAGCCACAGATGGGGAAGGCGACTTGCCTATTAGGTCACTCCTGGAAGTGTTAAATGTGGGTGCTGTTGAAGGAAGAGCCTCGTCTGTGGGAGTTTCGTAGCTGTGCACATGTCCTGTGTGTGTGTGTGTGTGTGTGTGTGTGCGTGTGTGTGTGTGTGTGTGTGTCTCCCTGGGGTACACATGTAGCCTTGCCACAGGCTGAGCCTGTAAACAGGAAAGCAGTAGTCATGTTCATCAGTCTGGGGTGGAGACCTCCAGGTTTCAGTGTGCATCACGGTTGGGCTCCAGCAGCCACATATGAGGAATTGCCAGGCTCTGGAGCTGCTGAAGGTAATGGTTGCTTAGAGCATCCCTTAACTGTTTGCTGTTTGCTTAAAGCTGATGTATAGATGGCCTTCAATCCTACAGTCATATCAACATTTCTTAAGTAACAGCAAGGTCTTCTTTATGTGCCCCATACTACAGCCTTTCATTTAAAAAAAAATAATAATAATAATAATCACAGTATCACAGTATGTTTGGGATTGGAAGGGACCTCAAAAGATCATCTAGTCCAATCCCCCTGCCGGAGCAGGAACGCCTAGGTGAGGTCGCATAGGAACATGTCCAGGTGGGTTTTGAATGTCTCCAGAGGAGACTCCACAACCTCCCTGGGCAGCCTGTTCCAGTGTTCTGTCACCCTCACTGAGAAGAAGTTTTTTCTCAAATTTAAGTGGAACCTCTTGTGTTCCAGCTTGATCTCATTATACCCCTTGTCCTATCATTGTTTGCCACCGAGAAGAGCCTGGCTCCATCCTCGTGGCACTCACCCTTTATATATTTATAAACGTTAATAAGGTCACTCCTTAGTCTCCTCCAAACTAAAGATACCCAGCTCTCTCAGCCTTTCTTTATAAGGGAGGTGCTCCACTTCCTTAATCATCTTTGTTGATCCATGCTGATAGGTCTTACCTCCAAGCTCCTGGAAGACTGTTGAATATTTTGGAATAGAATACAAAAGCAATCCATCGTACCCATCACAGCAGAAAGACAGCAGTAAGTAAAGGCATGCCATAAAGGTGAATATAAGTCCACAATTTGTAGAGTCATCTAGTTATAGGACTGTTATGTGCATTAATCTTCAGTTGAGAAAAAAGTTTACTGAGGAAGAGGTATGGAAGCCAGCAAATTCTAGGGTTAACTTTCTTCTACATCTGTATTTCCCCACACTTTGCATAATTTTCAAGTCATTTACCTTAATCAATTAGATATCTGAATGCCCACATATGTGCTTTGAAAGTGCATAACAAGACAAAAGGTTAAACCTTAAGTTCAAGCAACAGGAGGTTGCCATCAGTTCAGAATGTTATATGTGATTCAGAGTTATTTTTTTTCTTCTCAGTATTTCTTGATGTGCACCTTGCTGCCTTTTCAAAATAATTGCTACTATGGCTTATTATTTATATGCTTTGGAGTCTTTGGAGGCTGTCTATTTCAAATCTTAAGAGATCCAATCTTGTTATTCATTCATGCTTCAGCATTAAATTGGCTTATTAAACAATATGATGATAATTACTGTGGAATTTAAAAACGCTGATCTTTTCATAACCTTAAAAAGTGAAAGACTCATTTTAATGTACCCACAGGAATTACAGGAACTTATATTATTATTTCCATAGTGACAAAAGTATGCTTTATGTTTACAAAATTAGCATGAACTTCTATAGAGAGCTTGAATTGTAAACATCTGCTTACCTGCGCTAATTTTCTTCTTCATTTTAGGTTCACAAAACTTTTACAGTAAAAGAGTTATTGCACCTTGCATGCAAAATATGATCTTACAAGTTGGGTGTGGAATTTGTTTGGAAACAAAATGCCTTTAGTGCATCTAAATCCTGAAATTCCCTGCATTAACATCAGTGTGATTTTTCATGCAACTGATGGCTGCTAGAACTGGCAAGCATTTGTAGAGCTGAGGCCAGAGTACTACAGCTTTTCACATTGCTGTTTGGCAGGTGAGGAAAAATTCTGTTATCCCATGGAAACTGGCAGACCTAATCATATGGTTTTGCTTATCAATGAAACACATGAGCTGTGTGATTTTTCTAAGCTTGTATTTTAGTTCATTTCCGCAATTGATACTTTGACCAGACAGAACGATTTAATAGCAGACACGTGGCCAACAAGTTGAAAAACTGTTTTTAAAAGTGCTCCTGCTGTGTAGAGTTTCTTCCATTTTTAACTTATGAAAATAGTTCAGCTCTTAAGTTATTAGCAGCAGGTCATACACAGTAACAACAGCACCTACAAACTCCTTCACCAACCAGGACCTTTCAGTACCACGTGCTCTAAAAATAAAACACAGTAGTCCACGTCTCAAAAAGAAGTATTTGTTTCTTAGACCTTAAATGTATTAATTTTTCTCTTTCTATTTTTTTATTTTCCCAATAAGTTCATTTTAAAAAAATAAATTAAAAAAAAAAAAGACAATGACTTCTCCATTGCGTTCAGCTCACCTAACTGTGGTGACTGCAGAGAACAAACTCCTTCCCTCCTGAAGGCACATCTGTGTATATGCTTCCACCAAACTGTAATACTACTGTAGCTCTCCTGAACTCCCTCTAGATTTTCACATTCTATTACAGTGCATCAACTATCCTGAGTCCTTCCTCATATTAAAATTAATTGAAAGGTGCATTCAGCAGTATATTTTCATGTGCAGTAAGCTGACTGCAGTTAAGTACGGTATGACCACAGAGAAAAATATTTTCTGTGACTATCTTTTCAATCTAGGCTTGTCATATGCTTCTGTGCACTAAAAGCCTTGTTTTGGCTTGCTCCCAGCCTTCTCTTGAAACAAAGCCTGGTCTGTCTTGGGTAGATTACTTGTCAGCATGTTGGCATACATGTTTAGATCCTGGAAATAGGAGCTGGTTAGTTCCTTGCTTCTACAGAGCAACCAGGAAAACTCATATGCTAATTTTTATCTAAGTCACTCTAAAATGCTGACTATTGGAATTACATTCTAGGGAATGCCTACTACCCTTGCCTCATCTTCCTTCAGAAACAGTTTCTGAGTGGCAATAAAGGCCTCATCCAAAGCAACCTTAAGACAAAACAACCACTGAAGTCTACTACATGGCGCAGTATAAAGTAGACCACATGAAAAAAAATATCACTGAGTAAAAGGAAATTACATTACAGGAAGAACAAGCACTTAATGAAAATACTAGCTCACGTTGGATTCTCATTGTTCTCCTTAGCTCTCTCTGCTTCTCTTCATCTTTCATTTCATGACTCACTCATTTGTCCCAAGACCTTAAGAATCTCACATAATGCAGCACTGGACAGATTGGTTGGTAAAGGCAAATCATAATCACTAGTACCTTTAAATCATAAAAAAGCTATACTGATTAATATATGCTATAAGTGCGCAGTGGTATAGCTTTTACAGAACTGGAAATAAATAAAATGTACTTTATGTTACACTGTGTAAATGTACATTACTACGAATATATAATACTAATATTCAGTCAATGCCGAGATCTCAAGAAATAAAAAATAGTGCCTAAATTATTACTTTCAGATAAGGCCAGCTAACATATCACAAAATGTTTGTTTTTACAAAATCAATAGCATTTTTACAAAAATCATTGTATACTGTTGTCTGGCCTTTGAATACAGATGAAGGATGTTTTGCACAGACCACAGAGTCTTTTCCACTTCAATTATCAGCCAGAATTGCAGCCACTGGGCACACTTACACTATGCAATGAAATGCAGTAAACTACCTCTGAGCTACAGCTAACAAAGTCCAAACCAAAGCACTGTGCAGCGGTGACATGAATGAATATGAACTGAGATATTAACCATGCTGTGGTCTATACTTGCAAATCTATAAGTAACACAGTAATTCTTCTCAGTACTATCAAAAGGTACCAGCTGCAAGCTTTTTCAGCTTGTTAATTAACCCATAAACATGCCAAACCAATTTCTTCATGAACACTGTGGCTTGTACATTTTACATTCTTTGCTGAAATACCCGAAGTCTTATTTTGCTTATGAAAGCATGTATTTCTCCTTAAACTAAGTATTTATTTACTATAGTATTTGCATGAGATATTAGAGGGATTAAGTATGTCTAAAAATACTACATTCATAGTTATTAAGACCCCATTGTCATCTAATTTGTTTCTGTTTGGGAAAAACTGGCATATCTAACCTTCCTTCTCCAAAGCCTACCAATGGGAACAGTCCAATACCTCATCAAGAATAAAATACAAATGTCATAATGCCCTTCCTCCAAAAATATGTTCCACCCTCATCAGTGCCTTGGACAAAACCTCCAAATCCCACACCTGAGACTTACCAGGAGACAAAACTAACTGTGACTCAACCAACAGAAGCTGCCTATAAGAAGCAGAAGCAAGAGGAAAGGCAGTCTCCTACGGTGGCATTTCTTCCCTTTGGATGCCCTTCCAGGCACAGAGCCATTAAGGGTGTGAGCCAGCTTGGACGGCAAGTTCCCCAGGGACAGGAAGAGCCTCCTCACTGACTGGCCTGCACGTGCCACCCTCCCCTCCAGGGCAATCTTCTCATCTAGCCCTATAGCTAGTGGACCTCATCTCCACAGTCAGTAAGGATGTCTACAGACGCCTCCACACCTGGAGTTGCTCCAACTATATATATCTGTCCAACGACACGGCCCTGAAGTGTGCAGACTCTTTCTTACATGCATACAAACTAAAATCACTTATTCTTGAATCACAGTACCACAGAATAATTTAGGCTAGAAGAGACCTCCACCACTAACTCCAAAGTTGCACCAAGTATGCAATTCACCTTTATTTTCCTATAAACGGCAAAGGAAGACAAAAAAGAATTATTGTTTTAAATCAGAAATGGCTCAGAAAGTGCTGAAATTATATAGTAATGTGTGCCATATAAGGCACAATTCAAGTCTTTGTTCAAGCTATCAAGAATAATATCAAATTGTTTATATGCAGTACTGTACATTAAACCTTGTTCTTTACAACTTGTAGCATGAAAACTGGTCCTGAACTCACAGGGTTTGTGTACATTACCCAGTCCTACATGGAGAGAGCTGGACCAGCTCATCTGGAACACAGATGAGCCATCCCACATCTGAGGCATCTCCACAGGGTACTGAATTTTGTTAGGAGAGTTTGCCAGTATCAACCCTACTTTTGCTACACACAAATAATGCATTAAAGGCACAGTGTGTCTGCAGAATTTTACTCCTACTTGGACAAGTTTGTTCCATTCACTATACTGAGCATGTGCAATCTAAACTTTATCCAAGGAGCTGTGTGCTGGAGAACCACAGCCAACCTCTCCAACATCTGTTTATCAATATAGCAGTAGAGACTTGCCTAAAATAAACATCTAGACCATTCCGTTTGTCTAAATAACAAGCTTACATTATACATTTCAAACTAATAGCTTTGATGGAATTTAAATCCCTCTAGGAAAAAGCACTACTTAGCTACAAACACATGAGCGTTCCCTCCCAAAAATATATATATATATTCATGGACATATTATGCCAGAAAAGATCATTTTCATCTGCATGCTGCATACATAACCAAGGAAATTCACCTCTGATTTCTGTATCAAGCCTATGCCTTCTTCTTGAGTTAGGTATTTCAGAAAGATAGTCTTGATTTTAAGAGAGATGACTCAGGTGTTAGACTGTACTTTAAGAATTCGTTCTTCTCACTATTAGAAATGTTTCCAATTTCAATTGTTATTTTATTTTCAGTTTCAATATTTTAATTTCCAATACATTTTGGTGTATTACGATGCCTTCTATCATTAGTGATTCTGCACTGGTATCAACATTCAGAGAGCTCTCTCACTCAAGGTATATAATACTGGTTTGATTTTGCATAGCACCTTTCATTGAAGTATCTCAAAAAGCCCTCATTAGTATTTATGAGTGTTGAGCATCCTATAGAAATATTCCCATTTTGCAGATAGGCAAACTGAAAGAAAAGATACTAAAGATTATTTTCTCCAAAGGGATGAAAATAACATGGGAAGAACGTGCCTGTGCATTTCTGGTCAGGCAAGTTTTCCAAAGCCACAGACTACATCTGGCAAAGGTAGGAAAAAACCCCCGTTGTCAGGTTCTTATGCCCATGATTCTATAGCAAGATCATTACAATTTGAATACATTATTTCTAGATACTGTTGTATAAGATTTAGGTGTACAATTCAGCATTTAAAACAGGTTAGAAATGCACTACTAATTTGATACTAATGTTTCAATTACATTAATGGTACAAACTGTCTACCATAGGAATGTAACAGTTTTTACACTGCTTAAGCAACTGGCTGTTCTTACCCCATTTCAAGCAATGAGATACTTTAAGCCTAATGAATCACAAGCACCAATATCCACAGCAAGCCCAAATTCGCCTTGGCAGCTGCTGAAATTCCGACCTACGGCAGAGACAACAAAGATCTCAGCCTGGCAGTTCAGTCCCCGGTGACACCGTGTCCATCGAAGTGTGCACATGCAGTCGCTTCTTCTCGCATCTGAACCTGGGAGGAAGGGTTTTTTTCTGGATCAATGAACACTACTGAGTAGATGAAAGAACTTAATAGGTTTTCTCCAAAATGCAGCTAATAGCTATCAGAGTGTATCCTGATTCCTATTAGGCACAGACCTCTTACTCTCACAGCCTTACGTCATAGGAAGCAGCAGGGCAGATCATAAAACAGGGCAGATAATTACAGTGTTTCCCATTCCAGCAGATGGGATTGCAGACCCAGAAGAAAGAAAATTCTTAGAACATCTGTACAACTTTTCCTACAACTCCAATCTTATTGCTCAAACACACTAGAACGTAAAGGTTACTGAGATTTTACAACTCCTTTTGAAGTAAGGGATATGGGTTTTCATGAATGGCCAGCTTTTTGCAGAATGAACATCTGACCTCCTGAGATTTACTGGCCTCAGAAAGACTTTCTTATCTGTGTTAAAGCATTTCTAAAAGTTCTCTAAAAAGTGTTTCTCCAGGACTGGAAGAGACATCTTACCCATTACGTTTTCATTAAGAGTTTGAATATCACTAATAAGAAAACTGAACATCTACTTCATATCTTGATTAACCTGATTAACCTACTTATGATAATCAAATAAATTAGAAGAAAGAAAAAAAAATCTCCCCTACTTTCAAAGTTCATTTTACTCAGGCATGTTAGATATCATTTAGAAATTTAGAAGACAGGCATTTTAAAATCCAGCCAATGACAGCATATGTTTAGGGATGTTAACAACAAAAATACCACCTTGACACAGCTTACATAAACAAAGTGTTATTTGAAGAAAGCACAGTCTGGAAGGCTTAGGGGGTTTCCAGGATGGCAGCTCATAAACTCAAACTGACTGTCATGGCTTTGAACTAAAATCCTTCTGTCTCCTGAGAGCTGTGTTGGCTTGCTTATGTAATAAAGGCATGATTTCACAGAAAACATCTTTGATATTTTTGGGCCATGTAAGAACCAGCATTAGGTCCATGACTAGCTAACACACTGAATGAAAACCTAACCTTGCCTTCAATTTCACATGGTCAGGATCTCACCACACTCACCAGAACAACAGTAAGCAAACAAGAATTCAGTCCTTTCACAGTGTCCTGGAGATCACAGCAGGGAAAGGCAATTTTGGACTTGCATCATCCAGTTCTCAGTCTGTAACGTCTAACTGTTCACCAGTTTCGTGACATATATTAAAGTTTCAATTAAAATCAAGGATCTATATGGATATAAAATGTGAGTAATGATAGCAGAGAATCCAAATTCTTATGTCTTTGCTGATCTGTGTAATTTGTACAGCTCTAGAAATTAGCTTTGCAGGAGTCATTCAGTGTCCAGCATGCAGTTCATGGTTATGTGCACCCTAGATATAAGCAAATCTAAATACCATTTGCTTCCCAAAGCATTTTCTACTTTCATGTAGGCAGAGAGCAAGAAGAGAGATATGAAGCAATGGAGGAGAGAATGGATCTCCTACAATATAAATAGAGGAGAGAGCATTGCAGGGACACAAAAAAAACGGAAGGCTTTAAAGGACTGTTTCAGAGAGGTACAGAGCAAACCAGCTGTTATCAAACCTTTGACATAACATCACGTCCATGAGATTCTTACATGATTCAATACACTCTGGTATCTTGTCTGTATCTATACAATGCAGAGGTGGCCTAGGTTCACATCATAAAGTAGGGCTAGAGTATTAAGGTACTTTTCCTGCTATTCTTTGAAGCACACAACAAAACTAGGGCCCTACAAGCCTCCATATGAGGCAAATCCACTACCTGATTTTTATTATTTTTTTTTTAACAAAAAGCAGGGAAATAAGTTCCATAAATGCTCCACTCTCCTCCCAAGATTATGTGTGTATATATACATATAGAAATATATACATGGAAAAATCAGCCAGAAGAGTTATACTAGATTCAGACAAATGTTCAAATAATGCAATACTAGCTTGGCTACATAGCCATGCTTTTTCATGCTCCCTCTTCATGAACTTTTCAGCCAGAATGGAGAAAGTTGCTGCGCTATAAATAGAGTCTGCCTCAGTAAAAACAAACAAAACCCATACTGAGAATGAGCAATAAAAAGTTTGACAATAAAATATCCTGAAGTCTAAAACACAAGCCAAATGTAAAATTATTAACACGAGCCATTCATCAACTTCAATTTTATCATTCCCCCAAAGCCATGACATGGAGTCATATAATCTTTTGGGTTTTGATGAAATCCAGGATGGTTTTTCTGGCTGTATTTCAGATCTCTGCTGTGGCTCATAGATTCTGTTTTTACAGTTTGATCATTATGACTAGTAGCTCTTCTGAAAAATCTGTGTAGAGCAAGTTATACTCAGCAACAGGCATCTTCTAGCTTTTGTACACAATGAGCTTGTCTAATCACAGCCACGTGGTTTTACATGTAATGTATGCAAAAGTGGTTTTAAACGCTTTTTAAACCTTTTTTTTTTTTTCTTCATGAAAACATCACTGCATCTAAAACAGTAAGAAATGTGTAAAGTAGGATCTGTAGGTATTTTCTGTCTCATTCATCTCATTGATGTTTCCATCTGAGTAGATCATTTCCTACCAAGATGGGATTTTAGGCACAGGAATTGTAGAAACCTGCCCTGCACCTTAACTTCAAGGTCCATGTGATTATATGCACAAAATCTCAGCTTTTGAAAACAAAGTGCTCAAGACCTTGAAGAAAGATCTTGAAAACCTGAACTTAGTGCTCATCTCAACAACCTCTGTGAATATCCCTTCCTCTTCTGCCTACCTTCCATATTGTGAACCAGCATATGTGGGCTGGAGCTTGGCTGGAACACATCCCATGACACATAACCATAGCACATCATCATGTACAACACAGCCTAAAAGGCAGAAGTATGGTGAAAAGGCAGACACGAGGCAGCACAGACATGCATATGACCATGCTGAGGGCAATGTGTCAATGCAATGCAGTTGTTGCTAGAGAAGCTTTTAGGTTGAGTGTTTGCAAAGAGCTCAAAAGCCACAAATATCTAGAGAACACTAGGCAAAAAAGCAGATCAGACTCCTTTTCTAGGGCCCTTTTACTGCTGTTTGTCACAATCTCTGCTGTCACTGCTGAAGACTTCAGTGTTACCCCACCATGTCTTTTCTAAAATGCCAACCATAGGAAATGCCAACACCTGGTCTCATAATTCCTTGTAGACTTACTGAAAGACAAGAAGGAAAACAGTGTTATGATATTAATGCCGCAGGTAGTCACAGTACGTGACAAGACCCACTTCTCCTACTTCCGGTTACTCAAATAAGAAGCTACTACTTGTCTAAGACATTACTTGCAAAAATATAGTCTTCCCCTATAGAATAACCCATGTCTGTGGTTACTTTTATACCATTGACCTATCTTCCTTTCTGTGTTCTGCCTTTATAACATCATTATATTCACAGTCCTGCAGTTATCAAGGTATGAACTGTGTTTACCTACAATTTTTAATAAAGTGTAATAAACTGTGTCAGAGTCTTTGCAAGTTTTCTGTACAGCACAGAGCTACTAGATGTATGCAACTGAATCAAATGCAGGCAGTTAGGCTCAACACAACAATAAAATTATTAAAACAAAGCAATAGAAGAATCCACACAATATACACTGCCCATACCTTCAAGTACCAAGCCTAACCTAAGAAGCCCCTAAGTACTAAAAGATTTTCAGCCACATAGAATCATAAAATGTGCTGAGTTGGAAGGGACCCACAAGGATCATCAAGTCCAGCTCCTGCCTCTTCATATGACAACCCCAAAATTCACACCATGTGTCTGAGGGTGTTGTCCAATTGCTTCTTGAACACTGTCAGGGTTGGGGCCATGACACCTCCCTGGGGAGCCTGTTCCAGTGCTCCACCACCCTCTGAATGAAGCACCTTTTCCTAATGTCCAACCTGAACCTCCCATGGCACATCTTCCTGCCATTTCCTTGGGTTCTGTCATTGGTCGCTAAAGAGAAGAGTTTGGTGCCTGCCCTTCCTCCTCTCCTTGTGAGGAAGCTGCAGCCACGATGAGATCTCCCTTCAGTTTCCTCTTCTCCAGGCTGAACAAACCAAGTGACTTTAGCTGCTCCTCATACAGCTTCCCCTCCAAACCCTTCACCAACTTCACAGTCCTCTTCTGGACACTCTCTAGTATCTTAGTACCTTTTTCTATCCTGTCGCGCCCAGAGCTGCACATGGTGCTCCAGGTGAGGCCACGCCAGTGCAGAGCAGAGCGGGACAATTGCCCCCCTTGACTGGCTGGCAATGCTGTGCTTGATGCAATCAGGACATAGTTGGCCCTTTTGGCTGCCAGTGCACACTGTTGGCTCATGTTCAACTTGCCATTGACCAGAACCTCCAGATCCTTCTCCGTGGAGCTGCTTTCCAGCATCTCATTCCTCAATCTGTATGTACAGCCAGGGTTGCTGTGTCCCAGGTGCAAAATCCAGCACTTGCCCTTGTTAAACTTTGTGTGGTTGATGATTGCCCAGTTCTCCAATTTGTCCAGATTCCTCTGCAGGGCCTCTCTGCCCTTGAGAGTATCAACAGCTCCTCTCAGTTTTGTGTCATTGGCGAATGTACTTAGTATTCCATCAAGTCCCACATGCAAGTCATTTATGAAGACATTGAAGAGTGCTGGCCCTAAAATGGATCCCTGCAGAACCCTGCTAGTGACTGGTCACCAGCCTGATATAACCCCATTTATTAGAAGCCTTTGAGCCCAGCCTGTCAGCCAATTGCTCACCCACTGCACTGTTTGTTTATCCAGCTGCATGCCGGACATCTTGTCCAGGAGAGACAGTATCAAAAACTTTACTGAACTCTAAAAAAATAATGTCAACTGGCTTCCCTTGGTCAACTAGGTGGGTAAATGCTCTTGTGGATATCGGTATTCCCAGACACAGTCTCACTGTTAAAGGACAACATCCAAAGCAATTCCAGGACAAATGACTCATCAGAAAAATCTTCCAGTCCAAGTTTCCGTAACATCAGTACCTTCTCCAAGGGCCATCTCTGTTCCAGGCTGGTTTAACCAGTCTCTCTCCCCATCTGACTTCATAGCTTGCTGTACTGGACCTTCCTTTTCTTTTTCCTTCACGTTTTTCCCAGTAGATGCTTCTTCAACTGTATATTTAGAATAGCTAGATTAGGAGAGAAAACTTAGAACTGAATTCTGAAGTCCACCTCTTCAGCCACAAGGTTTAACAAAAGCATATTTAACCTGAGGGTGATGCTGATAGGCTTCTCAAGGAGTATGAACCAATGTGGTAGGCCTGTTTCCAAAGCACTCAATATTCTGGGCTGAAAACTACCTCCTAAGCTCAAACCTGAAAACCACAGATGACAAGCCCTATTCAAAATGAAACTGTGTCTAGTAACAATTAGAATATTCTATACAAGAGATAATTTTCCTTGAGACTACATCTAAATTCTGCAATGAAGGATTGCAGAAACTGAAGATCACATTTTTGGCTCCAGGTTCTCCCTTTGGGCTTTGCCTTCCCTAACACAGGGTAAATACTTCCACTTACACACAATGCACACAACAATGGTAATACAAACAAAGATTAAATATCCTCAAAATTCTTTGGAGAAAGTAGGAAAGACGACGAACTTCATATGTCATAAAGTCATGTCACAAAGCACAATAATAATGCATTTGTATGCTATGAAGGTAGCACAAGAATACACTGGTAAAATTATCTAGAAAACATTAACAGAAAGCTATGCTACTTTATCTGGGCCCAGCCCCTCATAGTCTAAGTCTGACTCTGTGATCTTACCTCTTGTATACAATACCATCTAGTCATAATAACCAAATTCCTCAGGAAAAAAAAAAAAATCTAATTGAATTAAAAAAATTCACAGCATTATGTACTAAAATAAAAAGAACCACAGTGTCTGCTATAACCTACTTTCCATTACCAATTCAACTCTACAGCCAATAGGACAATGAAAAACTACAAACTGGAGTTCTGAAAAACATTACATTGCTTGTCCATAACCAGTGAATGCTTCTGTGTGTAATTTCATTGGTATGTGTATTGTTTGCAAGCCTGGATTGGAAAACAGTGACTTGTGCCTTTCTAACATAATATAGCCTATTGAACTACGTTCTAGCAACATTTTTAGGATCTTGCAGATATTCCACCACGGGCATCAGTTAATGAGGCTGTGTCCTAGAAGAATAAAATTGGATTAGAAAAAGAATGGCAATAAATTCAGAATAGGCGTCTGCAAAGTAATTTGAAAAGAAATTTCTTCCTGGCAAAGAGCAAAGCAAATACTTTGCAGGGGTCATAAGAAAGGTTTGAGGAAAGCACTTTGTCATTGAATAAATGTGAACCGATTCTACTGCTCTAAAGTCTATAAACTGTATTAATAACCAAGCCGTTACTTACCAAGAAGAGTCTGTTAGGCCTCTGGATGTTTATTATTAATATCTGGTAGCCATTTTTGTACCACACTATTATTACCAGGCCAATAACTGTGGCATTAAGGAACTGTCAGCTGGAGATTTATTTTGCATGCAACTTTGTGCTTGTTTGGTAAACCTCTTGTAATCCATTTGGGAGTATGGTGCCCTAGTATGTTCCACTAATTCCACATGTTTTGTGTATCTAAAGTTCCAAATTCCAATTTCCATAATATGAAAGTTACTACTGTGACTACTACTACTGACATCAGATTTCCTTAACGTAATTAGAGCAGACAATGGCTTCCAAATATACCTTTTAATATCTCACTTCTATTCCAAATCCATATTTCAAATCCTGGAACAGGCTGTCCAGAGATGTTGTGGAGTCTCCTCCTCTGGAGACATTCAAAACCCACCTGGACACATTCCTGTGTGATCTGCTCTGGTGAACCTGCTTTAGCAGGTGGGTTGGAAGTAGATGATCTCCAGAGGTCCTTTCCAACCCAAACCATTCTGTGATTCTGTGATATTAGGATCATTGTGATAAGATTGCATGGGCTGAGGTAGAAAATATTTTAACAAGTCACGGATCAGCACCCAGTACTGGCTGCTGTGCCCAGGCACAGGCCCAGCGTGTGGGACTCCACTGTGTCTCTTTCATGCTACCAGAAGGATACCGGGGGGCATTTGCAGCCAAGGCCAGCTAGCACCCTCTTGGGTGTTTAGCTGGTTCAGAAGCTCCTTCCAACCAAGCAGTTTGGATATGACCATCTCAAAGACAGCTTAACAACTGTACACAGCCAGAGCCCTCCAGCTGGCCTCATGGCCAGAGAACAGGCCTTTGCCTCATTAGTTTCCTAACACAAACATAGCAAAAAACATATCAGAAAGAAAACTCTGTTTGAGTATGGTGGCTCAGTATTCACTTGATAAACACTATTTAATTATCCATCATTTTGAAGGAAGTCCCCATTGTGCTTATTGTGCTCAGTAGTCTTCTGTGAGGTGACAGATTACATAGATCTGCATGGTGGTAACTTTTGGGTTCAGGGTATTAGTCGGTTTGCAAATGGAAACGACAGTTGACCTAACTTGCAAATACTTCAAAATGCAGTTTCCATCTTCATAAGCAAACTATTCTCCATAGATCCCTTTCCTTTCATATATCTGTTTGAACTGATTTTATTACAGTATATCTTCTGTAAGAAGTGTTTAACATCACTTTTGCAGAGCATCCTACTTTGATAAACAACAAAGACATATCATTCAAAATGCATCCTAGGGAGACAAGAATTAATCTCTTCATTTTCCAGAGTCAAAATATGGGAATGCTTCAAAAAAAGAAACACCATCATAACTTCTAGTCTTACTATACTATTCATTATTTGAATTTATTTCCATTTATAACACTGAATACAGCATCATTCATCTTTAAAAATGCAACTGAACTGTAACTCTCATGTTTTCTGCCTTCGTTTTTTTCTTTCTTCAATATTTCTCTTTTGTCATTTGCTCTGTTTTCCACTTTCCATTCTCTTCTGCTTTCTTCCTTGTTTTTTATTGTCTTATCTGTCATTTAACTTCTCTTTCCTACAGAAATATTGTCATACCTCAGGTGAAACAAGCCAGCTGTTAAATACACAGTGATTTATAGCAAGAAGTACACACCTGCAGAGTCTCAGAGTATCAGGTTTATTCCAGTTGACCTCCAACAACACTACCACAACATCCACATCTCCAGAACAGCACTGTTCCATAGTGCATCCCTTTTTCAGGGTCCAGCAGGTTGCCCCATACCTTATACACCAAGTGAGCCCAGCACAAGATCATGCAAAAGAAAGAAGCTCTAGCAGCTATGTTGCGTACACCTTGTGTTCTCCAAGGAACATCTCCTTCAGAAAGGTTGTTTGCTGCAGCAAAACACAATGCTGCTCTCATTCCTCTTCATGAAGGAATACATTAAATGTACATTTCAATGTCAAAGCACACCAGATTTAATAGTTTAGCAAGAGAAACAGTGTCTGTGCACATATCCATGCAGAGAGGAACGTATCTAAGTATAGGTAGTGGGATCAAGTTAATTGCTAGGCTAAAACGTGTGTCCTGGACAATCCTGCTGACTTGTATGAAGACAGGCAAGTAATACCAACACAACCCAATTCTTGATTATGGGTTTTCAGTAACAACTCAGAGCTATTCATTTATGTGTAGTTTCTCACACACCGTATCCTAACAAATCATAAACAGAAGCTTTTTGCTAATGGAAGAAAAAAAAAAAAAAAGTAACTGGAACTGTTTTTAATTACAACATACCTTCTTGTATACTTCCTCTGTATTTTAATATGCAATATGCCTTTGTTACTTCGAGTTACATAAAGGAAAGAAAAAACTCCAGTCTTTCAGCTACAATTTTACACATGCAAATAGGTAGATGGATAAGTTATGGTGCAAGTAATGGCACTTTTTAAAATTTAATACATAGCAAAATGTGATAAGATTAATTATAAGCAAGCTTTTTCTTCAACAATAGGTGACCGATTACACATAAGCAGAGCCACTTATTCAGGCACATTCAGAGAGAGAATGTGGAAAAAAAATTCAAATTCTATTACTGTTGCCACTATCACATCAAATTCAATACAATAAGTGAAGTTTTTTAATGGTGGTTTAAATTGACAAAAGAAATTACTTTCAGAATTACACCCTTTATTGGAAGAAAGTAGTGTGGCAATCATTGGAAAGTTCTAAAAAGTTTGCTTTGGTTTCATATCCACTCTCTGAGCTAATGCTGTAGTTCACAGCATAGGTCAGGGATAAAAGTACAAACCTCTGCTACTTGGAGCTAAAAGAATTAAGTGTCACTGACCAATTGCCAAGACTCACAGGCTATTAGCACCCAACTCCATTGAAAACGTCCTTTCCATTTTACATCCAGAGTGAATTATGCAGTTTCAACAGGCTCAGATTTTAGCACTTTTTATTAACGAGTTTTAAAACCGTAGGACTGGGATGCTTGGTCCAACTGTCTTTATGAAACAGCAAAGAAAAAAATAAAAAAAGAAATAATATAAAGAGATTTATTTTTCCTCTCTAGTTCTTTGTATTTAAACTAGTTGCTATGAAAAGTAACATACGCTATGTCTCACATCTCATGTGATTTTAAAAAATTGTTTGGTTAGTGTATGTATCTGAAATGTATTTAGTTGAAGTAACAAAATCCTATTTTCTCTGATACAGTAAGAGTTTCATAATTTAGCTCAGTGGGGTAGAATTAAAAAATAATGTAGACAAATATGTTCTTTGATTTTACTTATTTTAATTGGAGGAAAATGGTCACACCTTCAACAAAAGGAACAACTGACTAAAATTCCAGAGAATTATAAATAATAATGTGAAGTTGATATTAATGGACACAAGAGAACGAAGTGACAACTGCCTTACAGTCCTCATAAGGCTTTTCAGAGACTTCATACACAAGAAGGTAGTTCATTGCTTCATTTTCAACAAGTTTGTTTTGGTACTACCTTTCCTGAAATCTCTGCTACATCATGACATTTCATTTACAATGTTCCTCAGACGTCTAGTTTTTTAGGTGGCCCTGCACCTCCCTATCACTTTTTTAGGTACTGAAATATGCAGAAAAAAAGAACTATAACCTTCCCCAACATGAAACACAGAAGAACAGAGGAGGCAACTGAGGAAAATCATCCTTCTTTCTCAGGTCTTTCGGCCATTGAATAATTTCAAAAAAACATCAAGTGCTCTCTGCAATATTTCTGTCACCAAAACACCAAAATAAGAACAGTAAATGATACAAACATGTTCTGCTACTGTTACAGATAAAAGGTTTCAAGTATCTCTGTACTACAGAAAATTCATTTGATTTAGTTAGCTGTGCAAAAAAACTTGATTCAAGAAAAGGCACCCAGACTGCAATAAAGTTCTAGAAGGAGATTGTAATTCAATTTATGCTAAGAGAGTAGTATAATAAGAATATTTTAGTACCAAGTTCAGTCATCAGGTCCACTTGAGCTGCTCATGGCAAAATTCACCTATATAAAAAACAACTATATATATAGTTGTATATACACACACCCAGTAGTGAATTGTGTTATGTGGAAATGGTTAATGGTGGAGTAAAGAAAGAACTTATTGCTGTACAGTGAGACTGAGGTCCCAACATGGAAGTCTAGAACAGTGTTTATTCTCACAAATTCCACAAAAGGGGGACACCCAGCAAACAGTAAAACTACTGGCTATGATAACAGCTGTGTAAAACATCTGTTGGGTAGCTTAATTCACTGATGTTGTCAGCATTTCACCTTTCCATGCAATTAACAGTCCACTTATTAAGAACCTAATTACCCAGAGACTGTGTGGGTGATGTGTTACCCAACAAAGAAGAAAAACAAAAACTTTCCCTTACAGTGTTTTTATGTTAAAACTGAAGTACTAACTAAAAACTAAAGCACTAACTCAAGCACTGTCTGCAATTTCCTTTTGTTTCTAGTGGGCTTGGAGAGTGTACACGGCTCTCCGTTTTAAAATATGTATCAGACTTCCCTAGGAAGATTTCTAGTTCTTAAACTATTGATTAGTATCTTTGACCATCCCAAAGGCAATCACCAGTTAGCAGCACAGGAAGTAATATAAAGATTCTGCTGGTAAATAGACATTGAGAATGGACCTCCCTAAATCCTCATAGTACGGTCATATTTGGGATATCCTCCCACATCCATCATACTGCAGCATCAGAAATCTTAACAAGGTTTTCAGAGAACAGATTCAAGTCCTCTTAAGTTTTTTACATAGAGCTGTAATACAAACACCTAATAGGATACTCTACCTGGTCTTCAGCTGCCTTTCTAGAAGCGTTCAGGTCCTCCTTATACATTGTCTGACAGTCTCATGCAGAGTTCTGAGACTTCTTAGGGTGTCTAAACAGGCACGAGATGCCTATGTTTTCACAAATTAATCCTACTAAAAGTCTCCAGTCTTGCACACTAAAAAATTATTCACATTTCCCCTTTGTTCCAATATCACAAGATCAAACGTGTAGACTAAAAGTAATTGATCTGTTTATAAGGCATAATGGCATCCAATCAAATGTAGGCATCATCACTAGGCAAGGATATCAAGTTCCTCTTATTTCCACTACATTCTGTACCACTGTCATAGACAAGACTGACAGCATCCTTTGGAAACCATCCATGCCAGCAACCTTCAGGTTTGATATTGTTTTTATGTCATAACTTTGTCTGATTTCAGTAATTTTAGTGAGAGTTTTCACTGATTTTCAGCATTTCAGATTTTTGGCTCCTAAAACAAACTGAACCAAGCACAAGAAGTAGCAGTCTCCTCCTGCTGTTAAATACATGTACTTCACTCCTTAACCAGTTTTCACTTTTCCTTTCCCCTTTTGCCCCCAGAGAGGTACGAGTCAATCAAGAATATACAACCTGTGAGATGCGGCTGCTGTGAGCACCTCTGCACAGCACAGGTATTTTGTGTCATAATGACCAGCATTCAAGGAAACAGAAGCAGAACATGTTGAAAGAGGGCTTGGTTCAGGAAAGCTCCAGCAATGCAGTTAAACCAGCAAACAGTTTCACTGAAGTTACTGGACCTATTGCTACATGCAATGAACTCACACCGTAGGTGATCATTAGTGATGAAGGCTGGAACTACTTACCTGAGGGTCAGCATACATTTGGGTGCTTTGTTGGAGCAGGGCTTGCTCAGTCCATATTTCACAGGATTAAATTCAGACAGCCCACCTTCCATAATCTGATTACAGAGCTTCCATAAAAATGAAGCTCTGTTCTAGTTCCAGGGAGATTTTATTGGACAAAACCATTTCTGTACATAGAATAACTAGTATGCTGAACTCTTGCACCAGTACTCCTTTTCCAGCTTTCATTTGGAGCATTGTTGCAATCCAACAAAGGAGAAAAAAATAAATTAATAATTTTATTTGCCTAGAAACTTTATATGATTTTATTTTCCATATTACTATTTAACTACTTAACACTTCCATTAGGGTGTTTTTCTGTGCTCAGGACAAAAACCTAATGTAACTCATGCTTCAAATTACTAAAAGACAAGTATTTTGCTAAAAGTACATTTACTGGCAACATGAAAAGTACAAACTTGAAAGACCTTTTGGCTTCATTATCAAGTGACTTAAGTTATATTCAATTGAAATATAATTTTCTGTTTTAAACGGGCTTTTTCCTTGACTTTCAACAAGGCAGCCCAGAAAAAAATTAAAGGGAAAAAAAATACACTCTTTCTTTCTATCTGGACACTTACTAGGTTTCCATTGCATAGATTGGAAGCACCACTTGCTTATAGAAAAATAACAGAATACTTGCTACTGTATTGATCTAGAGCCAGGGTAAGACAGAGAAAACAAAACCTCTGTTGACAGAATTTTATTGAAGAGTATAGTCCTCAAGTCCTAAAACCATTATGAAGTTCAAGTCCACTATATTGCTACAGGTTATTTTGTAGCTCATGTTACACAGAACGCTACACTAAAGGAATACTTTTGTCTGCATACTTTTGCCTTGAAACAGTAAAACCCGTTTTATTTTCATAATCACTGCATAAAATAGACTATCAGTCATTCATTACAATTAGTCTTAAGTGTCAAGTAGATACAGCTATTGCAGTTCTCGATCTGCAGAACAGCTGCACACGTATTGAATTCAAGCACAAGCACTAACAATGGTTACGTTAATAAGAGATGAGGAGTATCTACCATGCACTCAAACTGTCTGCAGTACTTTTGTTTGAAAGTCTACCTTCCTAGTAAGCTTATGTCTACCCGATGAGCTATTTATTTAGCAGTAAGTTATGTTTGCACGCAAGGGAATAGGGCAACCTCCCCGTCGTCCCCATCTCATCCTTCCAGATAAGCAGCACACCACCATTTTTGCCTCAAACAAAGGTTAAGGAAAACCCAACTTCTGTGAAAATAAAGGGAAAGGGGAAACTTGCCGGGGCGGGAGCGGCGAGGGGGGTGAAGCCCGGGAGCAGCCGCTCGGCAGTGAAGGGCTCCCGGCCGGCAGAGCAGGCGATGGCAGCACGTAAAGTATTTCGGACCCGAGAGCAGACAAAAGAGGGTGTGTAGCAGCTGCACGGAGGGCGGCAGCCGTCGGCACGCCAGCCCGTTCCGCTCAGGAGGCAGAAAGTCCATCTCTGGCAGGGAAAAAACCTCACCTCTCCGTCCCCGCTCCCACGCTGCCCCTTGCTCCCGAGGGCAAGGGCGCGTCTCCCGATCCTCCCCGCCGCCGCCGGCAAGCAGCGGCCACGACCCGGCCGCTCCCCGGGAGGAGTAGCGGCTGCGGGCGAGATGAAGTTTGGCGGCGAAAGAGAGACCCCCGCCACACGCACCCCCTGCCCCGCCGCTTACCTGTGGGGAGGTGCGAGGTGTCCGCCGCCCTCAGGGTGCAGGGAGCTGCCGGGCTGCGCGGCGGCCGCAGGACATGGGGCTTCGCCGGTGAGGCGGCGGCTGGCTCAGGGAGTGACAGGGCGGTGGCTCCCCTCGCCCTTCCCCGGCACCGTCCTCGGCGAGGCGCTGGCGGGGGCACGCATGGCGAGCGGGCGAGGAGCGGGGCCGGGGCGGTCACTGCCGGCCGGAGGAGGACGCCCGCCGACCGGGGGCTGCGCGCCCCCCCGCCGCCGCACGGCCAGCCGGAGGCGGCCTCCCCCTGCTCGCCCCGCGGCGACGGGCGGGTGCCATAGCAGCGGGCTCCGCGGGCCGCCGGGAGCTGCGGAGGGGAAGCGGCCGTCAGGCAGTCACCGAGGGGGGCGTGGGCGGTCGGCGGCTCCGCGGCGCAAAACTTTGCCGGCTCCTCAGCGAGGTGCCCGGGCGCCGCTCGCCTCCCCCGCCCTCACGGCCGCCCCACCGGCCCGCACGCTCCCCTCAGCGCCGCCGGGGCTCCCTCACCAAAGTTTCACTCCGAAACCTCCCGGCTGCGGCCGCGTCTCCATGGAAACGACCCCCCCATTACCCGCCGCTCCCCACGGGACGCGGCGGAGAAGAGGCGGAGAAGGGCAGGAGCCGGGGCGGCCTTCTCGCCCGCGGGATGGCTGCGGGGGCGAGTGCCGAAGCCCTGCAGGGTGGCTGGGACGGGAAGCCCCACGGCGGGCCGGGAGAAGAGGCAGGCAGAGCCGCGGGACGGGGACACGGCTCCTTCCCCACCTCCCGCGGAAGTTTCCTGTCTCCCCTGGAGAGAGCGCGGCGAGTCGCCGGGAGCCCCGTCGCCCTCCAGAGTCGGCCTCGCCGCACCCCTCTGCCACCAGCCCCACCGGAGCGGGGGATTTGTAGGGCGCTCGGTTCCGCCCAGGCGGCCTGAGGGGCCGCGGCCGCGAGGGAGGAGTCACCGGCGGGGGCAGCCGAGGGGAGTCGGCGGGGGGGCAGCGCGGCCGTGCCGGTGTCAGTGGCGCGGCGGGGAGGCTGGCGGCGGGGGACGGCGAGAGCCCCGGGATGCGGGGCCGGGTGCCGCCGTCCCTTCCCCCGTGTGAAAGCCGGGCGGAAACCGTGGGAGCGCGGAGTGATTCACCCAAATGTGAGGGGGTTTTACCTCAGAAGCAATTACACTTTTATGATTCAGCTCTTTTTTTTTTCCGCTTACTTTGGTTTTTTTTTTTTTTTGCTTTTGTTTGTTTGTTTGTTTTCGCCGCCCGCCCACCCCTCGTGTCCAGCCAGGGACGGCGGAGTTGAACTACCGGCTGCTTGCACCTTCCAGTCATTCGAGGTAATCCAGCAGATGGATTTGGGAGAGGGGGAGACTCCAGCCTGTATGGGAGCTCGAACATATATTTTTTGGGGGGGAAAAAATAAATCTGCACCTGTTTTGAGTTGATAGCTGGTTTTATTCATTTTCAAAACTTATTTGTACTTCAACGCTGCCATTGGCGTTTCATTTTAGGTGACTTAACATGATTCTACCTAATGTATCTCCCAAAAAAAGAGTGAAAAATGCTGAACTTGGCATAAACATATCTAGCTTTATCTCAGGTAGTGCTCTCCTCAAGACAGGTAGTGACTTAGGAGCTTCTGTCCACCCTGCATCAGGACTTCAAATCCTAAGTGCGTACAGTTTTGGTTTTGTGGTTGTCTTGTCAGTTCTCAGTGTACGCTTTGTAATAATTATACTCCTGCCTGATGCTTGCAGTGGCTTCCACACTAAATATATCCTCCATTATTGCCTTATTCTAACAAGGAGAGACACATGCCAGCAACTCTGGACTAGCAAAGAGAAGAGTAATGTTCCTCAAAAGTTTTAAACATTGCATTTCCAGCTGTTCAGCATGTTTTGATTGAAGGAGTGAAGATTCACTTTCAAGTGTTGGATTTCTGTCGGTTCATTCAGCTATTACTACATCTGTAACTTGTTTTGTGCATGATGTAACATATTTGATGTCAGCTAGGGAGAGGATGGGTCTGCAGGCAGGTGTGTACTTCAGAGACCTCATTTTTGTAAGACCCAGTTGTGTGTCACAGAGGGAATGAATGAAAGGATTATATCTGCCCACCAATTCACGTTCAGATGCAATGTCTCTACAAGTAAAAATTCAGAAATTTTCTCTAGAATTTATGGAAAATATCACTGTGGAAAAGATATGGAAACTTCACCTTCTTGTGCTGTCAGTAGATGATGAAATGTGGACCAAGAGTGTGGTGTGAGCCAGCACCAGTTTCACCACTGTTCTAGTATTCTCTCTGGAAAGGCTGGGGCTTGTAAATCTGCAATGAAAGTGATCAGTTCTTGCTAGTGACCTCTGTTTTCCCTCCAACACTGGACCCGGTATAGTATCACCATATCTTTCTTCTTTATTCATATTTTCATGCCAGAAGATGTTTTTCAGATACCTTTTGTCTTTGTGGCACTGCTGACATTTAAAATAAATCCTAGGATGATTTATGCTCTCAAACAGCCCCCTCAAAATAAAGATCCTAGGCAAGTGACAGTAAGAGCCCGTGTGGTTTTAGACAGAGTGAATAAATTCAGTAGTGATACCAAGTGAGAAGCATATTTGGGATAGAACTTCCCCCTGTACGTGCAAAAAAACCACTTTCCACATGGCCCGTAACTTATATGTAGGAAAATGTGACAACTTAAATGATTGTGGTCAACACACTTTGTGGGAAATTGCTGTGGATTATAGTAGGAGCTGCCCACCCTAGTGACAGACATTTGAGAAACGTGTCTTGCAAAGAGATGACACTCGGCTTTGGTTCTTACCTGTGTTGACTGGATTCTTCTAAAATTCTATCAGCATGCTCTTAAAGAGGGGTAGTGCCTGCTTCTTTTCCTACTTTACAACAGTTTTATACTGATCTTAAGACCACCGATTTAAGGAATTTACTCCTGATCTGCAGTAGAAAAGAAGAGAATAAGGCCCTGAGGCTCTTCAAATCTCAGTCATCTACATGTCTCTGGAGAGTGAGGCAATGTCAACACCAATATTCCAGGCTTTAAAAGTCAGCACAGCTATTGCTAATGCCCAGTAAAACAAGCGTTTTAATGCATTAATTATGAAGGTGGTTGCTTCTGAGATTGTAGCAAGCATCAGTAATAAGCTTCATGAGTGAGATCCTCTCTTTTAATTTATTTAAAGGAATGAAATACTTTTATTTGAAAGTTAGGATGTTAGCAGTATTACACTAGTTAGCCTTCCAACCTACATTTTTCAGTTCATTGTATGAAAAGTAATTCATTTGCTGTAATAAGCAAGGCAGTGAGTAGATTAAACTGTATCTTGCATAAATTTAATGCAATTAAAGGGAAGGCTGGCATTTTTTTAGTTCTCACCTCTGTACAGGATCTTTTTCTAAGGTCTGGACTCATTTCTACTTAGACTTTAGCTAGTATTTGTCTAGAATTTGTGACACCTGTCCTGTGCGATAGGGAGATAAGTGTGAAATATCGTGAATCTGGAATATGAATGAAATTGAAGGCTGAAAGGATCCCCACTAGACATGAAGAGCTGTAGTCAAGTCTGGACCATTATGGTGGGAATAAACCACGCTGTAAATTTTTATTTTTGCTAAGACTTAATGTGAGTAGTACTGTGGATCGGTTATCTTACATAGCTCTATTTCCACATTATATAAAACTAGACAATTATCCTAAAGCTGTTATCCCTTAAATTCTGATCAAGACATAAAATAAATCTTCAATCTGTCATATGTTCATACTCAATTTTTCTACAGTGTAATCAGTGAGAATTTGGTCTCCATAAGCAGTGAATAAGGATATCAAGAGTTCCTTGGTGATAATAAATGATGTGTTAGGCAATAAATAATTAACATGTAACTGCCAAATATGCCTAGGTCTCTGTCTTAATGGCTGGTTTCTGCCCCTAAAAGTATAAAATCTAAGATCTTTAATCTGTACATGAGAAAGTGCTTAAGCAATCAAAGACCTGAATAGTGTCTAAATATTAAATCACAAGCCTGTTACATGTAATCAGAAGGTACAAGCTAGTAAGTAACCAAAACTCAGTCATAAAAGATCTGAATCATCCCAATGTTTTCCAGCAGGAAATTGAGTTAACAGTGTAGATACTTCTATTATATACTTCTAGAGCACACAAAATGTCCTTACTGTATTTTCCCTTGAACTGACACAGTGAAATTATTATTAGGGAGGAATGATGCCACAAAGGCTGTTGTTTTAACCTGTGACTCTATCACTGCCTCCCACTATCTGTCTCTTCAAACAAAAGCCACCTTTCCCCTCCTTCAGAGGTCTAGAAGAGGTGTCTTTAACTCCTTTTCTTATCCCTTGCTATACTGATAGGTCAGCTCCTAGACATGTAATGCCAGCATCCATTAGCCAACTGCCAAGATGTTTAACAAGCCATTAATTCTTTTTTTTTTTTTCTGTGGTACCTTGTGCACTAGTCCTTCCAGGAGCTCATCAGAAGTACCAGTAGAGCTACCTCACTGGTCTCCTTATAACGCCAGTGTGAAACTCATTTCTGTAATAGCTAGAAAAATCTTGAAAGCAGCTAGGCTGCTGCAATGCTGAAACCACTCTCAGGCTGACCAGGGCAGTTCCCATTACTCATCTGTTATGCACCGTTTTTACTCAGCTGGAAGCTTTTTCATGGCAGGTAGCACCTTTTTCATTTGCATCTGTATGCCACTGAGAGAAACCAGTGAGATCCTCTTCAGCAGAATTATGGTGCAAATATTTGGTAACAGCAATGTAAGCCAAGAAACACAGTGCCAAGAAAATGTCAGAATCATATAAAGGATCCTGGCATGTGCCACTATTTATCCTAACAATAGTTAAGCAGCATAGAATACTATGTAATTTACCATTTCTTGGCTTGAGCTTTACCTTGAACACTTTCTGAAGCTGGTGAGAACACAGATAGGAACGTCTGCTGCAAAATTATTTGTGAGCTGTCAATAAAACTTAAAATGCTGATTTAACTTAATCCTTTTATACTTTCCTACAGTCTATCTTTTTAAAAAAGAATATTCACCTCTCCAAGTATGACAAAAATGTATAAATGTTGAAAATAAACCTTTGAAAATAATGTGTTGCTAGTTTCTATAAACAGAAAATCAGCTTCTTCCCTCTGCTCAGCACTGAGAATATATATGGCTTTTTGTATAGAAAGAATTTGCTGGAATATATATTCTCCTGTTAACAACTGAAGTATGAAACAAGTGTTTTGAGTTTAGTAGGTTTTCATCTGTCTTGAAATGGTTTAAGAAATCAGGCTTTCTTAAATGTGTTCCACTGGCATAATAAAATTTTATTATGCCTTTATTTGAAATGTTTTCTGAAGAAAGTATTATTACATATTATGAATACCTGGATATTTTGGAATTTACAATTTTGGTATCTAATAAAAACCACAGAAATCCTCACCTAGAAATAGAACTATTATTTATTGCACACATGTAGATGAAGAGACTCTGAACAATACACTGAATAAAGGAAGTTACATACATATTAACTGGAATTCTCGTTTAGTGCATAGGGTAGTGAAGAAAAGATTCTTCCAGAAAGGTGTGAGTATTTTTCTTTTCATTTTATTATTAAAGTCAGTGCAGTGTAAGAGCTTTGGCCTATCTGGAGACTTTCTCAAGTTGGCATCTTTAAATAGCAGCACTATCTTGAAAGAAAGATGGAGAGTAATACGTAGCTTTTATGTTCGTTATAGAAGAAGCCCTCAATAAATAATCGTGGAATAAATTTTTAAATGAACAAATATATAGAGAATGTTATCTTTTCTCAGATTACTGAATTGTTTGCAGCAGACACTTTTTCTTCTCTGCATGTAAGGTTCCCCAACACTCCATCATGAATCTTCTCTGTTTCAGATGTTTCAAGACAGGTGGGCGGGATGCTGGAACCACAGGTACCATATTTCTTTTTTTGCATGAGGGCTTGTCTCTGCATTTTTAAATGCCAGCAGTAGTCCCAGCAAAAGAGAAGATGGCTTACAGAACTACCATCTTTTCATCATATATTTTCCAGGAAGATAACAAAAAGCAACATACTGTGTGATTCAATGTGCTAGTTTTTGTAGCAAGCTTCCCATGCAAGTACTGTCATGAGCAGTAGTCATCCTACTCATTATAACATTCTGCTGGGGACTTAGAGAAAATTAGGAGTAAGCGAAGCAGAACTATCTTTGAGAAAAGTATTGCTGCTCTTCTGAATGAAGATCTAAATAATGGAGAAATTATAATTTCTCTACAATTTTGAATGGTGTCACCAAACCATTTTATATGTCACATTGCAATTATATGTGATTATTTCAGCTGTGGTGATAGTGGGTTCAGACTGCATTCCATTCCATGCCATCTCAAATTCTTCTCACTATCATCGTGTCCAAAAAGACTATGAAGCACTAGGAAAAGTGAATAGATGATCTTATTTGAATATTTATATGCCTATCTACATGCGTCATTAAGGGAAGTAGCAATTATTCTTTCTGTTGCTTACGCAGAAAAAAAAAAGCCATTTCTATGTAATACATTCAATCTTATTTTGTAAACCACATACTTAATTACCAACAAGGGCTGCCAATGAGCTTCCTAAATGCTATTGTTTCTAGACAAAGAGGAAGGTAGGTCTGAACAACAGTGTACTTCATTAAGAAAGTTTGAGAGTGTTAAAAGCCTCCTGTGATGTGACCACATATGCATATTTTGCTAAAGCATGAATTTTACTGAGTTACAAGTATCCTAAAGAAACTGTACCTCTCTTGTAGTCATTAGCATTTATCCACCATAATCATTTGCCACTACTACCTATCCTTAATTAAAGAGCTAGACCTTAATGCCTAAATTACAGGAAATACTTAAGGAAAAATATTGATGTTCCAGGGAAGATAGCTAAAACATCTTCAGCATGGAAAACTGGCACAAAATCATCTTTACAGATTTCCATTATGCTTAAAGATTGTCCGGATGGGTTTTTAGGATGCCACATAATAGTGGAGTGCTGGAACATATTCTAGAGGGAAAAAATGCATTTGCATTAAGTCTAGTCTGATGTCGTGAGGGTCTTCCCGTGTGATGTGATTATGCAAGTCCCTTGAATAACTGAGTCCTGCTGAGAGTCTAGGTAGAAGGTAGCTTTTATTCAAATACTTTAAGAAGGTGCACAAAATCTTAAGCATCAGGTCTTCATGGAAATGTACTGTAAAACATCAGTCATAATTTCCGAGCTTTATGAAAACTAGATTGTGAATTGTTGTTCTATTAGTTTTTATACCTGTTTCTGAAAGGTAAATGCTGAGTAATTCTGTAACAAAGGATATCAAATGTGCAACTTAAAGCAGACTAATTGATGACATCTGGAATTTAACATTTAATATGAAAATAATTATGAAAATGGTATTTATAACTAATCCAACATTTTGGTTCCTACACAACACAAATCTATAGTCTATACGACCCTATATAAAAGATTAGTCCCTGTAGATTTTGTCTCAGCAGTCTGACCATTTTAGCCACCATCATTCTCTTCCCTTCCCTTCCCTTCCCTTCCCTTCCCTTCCCTTCCCTTCCCTTCCCTTCCCTTCCCTTCCCTTCCCTTCCCTTCCCTTCCCTTCCCTTCCCTTCCCTTCCCTTCCCTTCCCTTCCCTTCCCTTCCCTTCCCTTCCCTTCCCTTCCCTTCCCTTTTCCTTTTCCTTTTCCTTTTCCTTTTCCTTCCCCTTTCCTTTTCCTTCCCCTTTCCTTTTCCTTCCCCTTTCCTTTTCCTTTCCCTTCCCTTCCCTTCCCTTCCCTTCCCTTCCCTTCCCTTCCCTTCCCTTCCCTTCCCTTCCCTTCCCTTCCCTTCCCTTCCCTTCCCTTCCCTTCCCTTCCCTTCCCTTCCCTTCCCTTCCCTTCCCTTCCCTTCCCTTCCCTTCCCTTCCCTTCCCTTCCCTTCCCTTCCCTTCCCTTCCCTTCCCTTCCCTTCCCTTCCCTCCCCTTCCCTCCCCTTCCCTCCCCTTCCCTCCCCTTCCCCTCCCTTCCCTTCCCCTCCCCTCCCCTCCCCTCCCCTCCCCTCCCCTCCCCTCCCCTCCCCTCCCCTCCCCTCCCCTCCCCTCCCCTCCCCTCCCCTCCCCTCCCCTCCCCTCGGTGGTGTTAGAAGCTAGAGCATAGAGTCAGAGAGCAATGTTCTTTGATTAGAACTGAGAGAATAGGGTGAAACTAAGAGTAAATGCAATAAAATTAAGGGAATTATCCCATTTCTGTTGAAACTGACAGCAATACTCCTTTTAATTTCAGTATCTCAAATATTTCTCTTACTGAACTGCAGCTTAAAGCCTCCTCAAGATGCAGAGTATTCTGCCACTATGAAGTAAAACATTTCAAGACATGTTTAACTTTAAACATGAATAATGCAAAAGAAAAACCTATATATTGCTGTTGACAGTGTTGTCAGTGTCCTGCTAAACTGACTCAGTGACGATTATGAAGTCTTTGTGCTATAAAAATGACAAGGTTTGAGTCTTAGTTCATAGTAGACTTTTTAGTAAAATACGAGTATTAGATAATAATGACTATTTTGTAATTTTCAGAATTCAGTTTAGCTCAGCAGTGAGGTTTTCAGGTATTCTACCTGTCCTCCTCAGGAGGTGCTCTGAACCAGTGGAGAAATATCCTAAGCCCTGAGGGAAAGAAGACAGTGTGACTTCATGCCTTTTTTGTTTGGATCTGCATGAGAGATATTTCTGTACTCACATGGCCCATCAGCACATGCATGGTAGTCTGTTGCAATAAGTTACTTTTTTTTCCAGCTCCTTAGAAAATGTTTTGTTGCTTTTTTCTGATATGAAACTTGTACTTATAAACAAGGGATTTTTAATACATTCATGCATACACACATATTTATATAAATTATAATTACTACTTGAAAAATATGCATTACATTCAGATTTCCCTCCTTGCACATAAATTTTGCAATGCTTAGGGATTTAAGTTTTCCCATGAGAACTGAGCAAGACATACTGGTAGATATATTACTTTTAGAGGGCTGTATACTAAAGCAATTCATACTGAAAGATATGTCCTATCTGACAAAATTAAATGGAGAAAAACCCTTGAAAATTTTAGCCCATTTTAAAAGTGCATTCTACTGCCTATCATTTTTGTAGTCTTGAGTGACAAGCCCATAAACAACACTTTCATTTCTGAACCAGTAACCCAGAACACACCATATTCTTGGCATAGTTTATATCAGGAAATTTTCTCAGATAGGACCTTGGGGTAGCTAATATGCTAAAATATAAAATGAAAAATGGAGGGGTAGGGCAAACCTCTATACAAGGATGCCATTGAAGGATTTTATTTGTTTTTAATGGTCTCTGTTCTGCTTAAAGAATTCTAAATGTGTGTTAGGCATGATTTAGATATGAACAGGTAATCTGTTGTCTTTTTCCAGGAAATTACTGACAAAAGATGCTTAAGAGGGCAATGCAGAAAAATAACAGTGGAGCCGTTCATTGATGCTAAACATTTTCATTATTAATAATTATATAATAATCATATCAATCTACCATTCAGCATATTTAATCACAGCCTCATCTCAAATCTCAGTTATGAATGGGTTATAACTAAATAGTTATATATGAATATTAGATTTGTTTAAATGGTAATTAACATAGAAGCTTAATAAAGGGGAATCTCTTACTCATTATTTCCACATGTCTCCCTGGATTTATTATATCAAAATCCTACATACAGCAGAATTATTTTCAGGGAAGTATTGATACCTTCACTGAAGTGCTGAAGATGGAAAAGGATCATGCCAAAGCATATTAATATGATGTTACGAGAAAAATGCTTCAGAAGAACTGTTATTTTAAATATATTTTTAAGCAATTTTCAAAAAAAATTTAATTTAAAGGATATACTCTGAAAAATGCTCTGCAGAATGAGCTTGACTACCTTAGCATACTGTTAATTGCTTCAGAACATCTGCAGATGAGCAAACAGCAGGCTGACTGGAGTGTCTGTTGATGAAGTTTGCCAAGTATAATATCAATTCATTCTTTGTGTTGAAATGAAGCACAAGGAACTTTGTCAGTATCTGTTTGTTTATTTTACTGTCTCTTCTGAAGATATCTTTTTTCTTCACAGCTTGACCAAAGCTGGATAAAATCTTCCTCAGGAGAGCAGTTCTGTTGCAGTTATTTATACATAACCAGACAGTTTATTATGCACCCATCTGCACTCAAATTCTCATTGACTTTAGTGTGAATTTAGTGCACCGGGTGGCAGAAGGAGGTACTGCCTAGTACTTACTTTCATTTTATCTGTCAGTGAAAGCCATCATATAAATAACTTTCTTTTTCTGGTATTTTTTCCATCCTAAGAAAACTACCAATGGTAACCTTGCTCTTCCAGTTACATTCCAGCATGATTTTTTTTTTTTAGTTTAAATTTTCTCTGCAATTTCCAATTGTCAGAGCACTCACCAATAGCTGTTAACTAGCATGGCTGCACACTGAAACATGAGAGCCTCCATTTTTCATTTGGTCATCAACTGTGTTTCAGGTCTACAGTTCATTTACCACGGGATCTGAAGCATCTTGCTATTCCCATAGAGCTTCTCCCATCAAGGGAAGCTTAAATCCATATCTTTAGTGGAAAAAAGAATGTGATTTGCAACCAATTTTTAAAACTATTCTGTTACTAACTTCACTGGTAACCTGTTTAATTCAACTGAAATCCTATTAGCTGGGATGTAATGTCTTTAAAAGCACTTGACAATGCTGAGATCAGTTCCAGGCATACTGACCAGGCATGATTAATATTGTTTCCTAATTCGGTGGCTTTCCCTGTAAGGATAGACTGTGGTCCTCTGGAGTCAGCGACTGCTGTGGATGGAAGAACATGGTAGAGTATGATTTCATGAGTATGCTTTCATGTGCATTGCTACAGCCTCTTTCTCCCTACCTTAGGACATGCTGTCTCATGACAGACGAAGGGTTCAAGCAGCCTGGCTCAGCCCAAACAGGGAGGAAATCGTCATGTTTCTAATGAGGAACTTCTAAGAGGAGGCATTCTTGAGGCTTGAGACAGGGGGGATTCCTGCTCTGGGACATCGAGACTGCAGGCTGGCTGTTATCGGGGAAGAGCAGGAGACAGTGCTTGAGGAGAAAGACCATGGATCTGAAAGACTCCACAGGAGTGACTCCATATTCTGGGGCTGAACTGGCCGTGTGAGAGGCTGGCACCAAGCAGGTAGGCTCCAATAAGCAGACCTTGTATTTGCAGTGTCCAGATATATTCATGTGACTCCTGCAGAGCTGGTGTCCCATTCCTTTCTGCACTGAGCTTGGTTTCCAGCTGTGGGTGAGGCCTCAGTTACTGGCCTTGAGGGGACACAGGGTGACATGAGGGTTACAGTGACAAACAGCCCCAAGGCTGATATTGCTCTAGAGATAAGTCATGACTGTCTAGCTGAGGGGGTGACTCCAAATCCAGTTGAGAAGTGGTCACACTACAGACAGCACCTCTGGGACACCAGAAGTGATGACAAGCACAACCTTTTTGTTCTGGGTTTGTAGGACACCCACAAGCAGCACAGAGGATCCTGCTCTGTGGCAGGAGCTCATGGGTGTGATATTTTCACCAGCAGCAAACACTAACTTCATCTGTTGGTTAGAGTGACAGGCAGCTTTGCCTGATGTATTTATGTAGGTTTTACTAGAGCTGTTTACTATCAGTTCAAAGAGTAATCTCCCATATTGGAATTCCTCAGGACCACATGGAGTAATGAACTTTCATTATGAAAATGTAGGAGTTTGTTAGCCTAAGTTTTCCACACATGCTATTAATTAGAAGCATTTGGGTTGAAAATAAATGTTCCAGCATGAAAGACAATGAAAAGGCAATGAAAAGACAATGCTCAAAAATAGAGATACTAAACATAAGCCTATTACAATAGCAGGTGCAGCAAAATGGTGTTTGTCTTCAGTTGCTCAGAGTAACAGGGGATTTGGACCAGATGATCTCTGGAGGTCACTTCCAACGTCAAACATTCTGTGATTCTATAGCTATGACTTTTAATAAATTGTGGTTTACTCATTGCAGGAGGATTTATCAGATAAGATGAGGGCAAAACTAAATTTTGTCTGCATTACAAAACAAGGCTGATGCTTTTCTTAACTTAGATATTAAGTGATGCTTTTCATCTTGAGTTATCAAGCCAGAGTTTGTCCTTTGCAAAAGCTAGGGAAAAGGATTGAAGGTAAACTGAACTGAATCAATTTGTTTTCTTACAGGCTAGCTTACATACATTTTTTATCAATTTAAGTTAATTGCAAATACTTCACTTGAGTAAGTGAACTTTATCAAAACATAATGTGTTTATAACAATGCAGCTGCAGCCACCTTACTGGTATACCCATTTGACTTTCCATTGGTTTGTAAACTTAAGTATCATATTGATCATAATAAGATATTAAATATTGTATTAATAATAATAAGATATTAAATATCTTCTGTTATCTCTGCCTCTATTGTTTTCTCAGGTTCCCTCAAAACCTGTATGCCACTTTCACCGTGTGGTGGCCAGGCTTATTGCAGAGGTGTGTACATAAGAACAGTTATGAAATACTATCCAGCACTTTCCACACCATGGGTGATTTTGCAGGAACTCCATCAGGAAAATTCTACATTCAATTAAATGTATCTTACAAAGCTCTAAGTACAGCTTCCAAATCCAATGGCTTTGAATATAACAACGCAGAACCTAACACACAATCAAGTACCTTTATTTATACAAACACCTCCCCTGAGTCCAGAAATATTACTTGAACTGGAACACGTTGCCAGGATCACAACCTTATGTTTGAAGTACACGTCAAATATTAACATGTGTTTATACTGTTAAATGCCTCATTGATTTCCTACCCTGTCCACTCTTCTAAAGAAACACCTGGTAGTTTCCTTATATGAATGTTTGAATGAATTATTCTTTTTTTTCCCCTAATCTTTGGGATTTATAAATTACAAATTGATTCAAATGAAGCCTGTAATACCTTATCTATAACTGAATATCTCATAAAATCAAACCTCACATCAAATACTCTTGTCCAGTGGATTGTTTTTCATTGGTCTCCAAATCATGTAAGTAACTTAAACAATGATTTGTCTTTCATTCACTTTTTGACTTTGATTGCTTTCTAATGAAACTGAAAGTTTCTTGTATTTAGCAGTAAAACAGAATAATACATTTCCCAGCTCTCAATACCTAGTAGCAGATTGTTGTTGATTTTCAGTTTGTTTATATTTTAAAGTTCAGCAATTATATGTAGAATTATGTGAAAAACCTTGAGCTTAAAGCCAAGGAGAGAAGTCACAGAACAGAATAACTTAATATCATTATATTAGGCTATTGTGCAGTGAAAATCAATAATGTATACTTCAACTAAGAGGAAGATAAATGGGTAGAGGAGACAGGAAAATTAATCACAGAAAAATAAGTTTATCCTTTCCAAACAGATGTTTACTGAAAGAAAAATGTCTGCTTTTCTTCAAATAAATGAAGTTTTGCAGAGCTGCAGATTCAGAGCTTGAAAGCAGGTGTGAATGTGTTTATGTTTCTTAATGCAAATTGTTTATACAGTTTTAGAGCTGTACCTTTTGACAAACCTTTTGCAAGGCGGATAGTGTGCAGTTATTCTGCTTTTGTAACAGCTGATAGAGGAATTATGTTTCCCTGCTTCTCTCTTCTCCATGGCCAAAGACCTCGGGATGGTTCCTGTCTAGTTTACAGCACACTCCTGGTTCTGCGGCCTTGATGCTCACTTAGGTTTGATGCCTGGCATGACAGGGAGTGGGCTGAGCCTACCACTAGCCCTCTCCTCATCCTTGCTGGAAAGGAAACATGATTTCCATGGCTAAAATACTGACATCTCAGAGGATCAGCTTGTGAGATGCAGAAGACAAGGTGGTGCTTAAGTCCTCATGACTAAGAGGAGACTCAAAGAAGCGAAAGGAACTTCATGCTAGTGTAGTACCAGTAGCAAGACTTCAACACGCTTCAGTGAGAGTATCATCAAGGCTTGAAATTTTGACATCTGATCATCTAGTCCTTGCTCAGGAAAGAAAGGTTGAAAATAGTATTGATTTTCCTCAAGAAAACAGAATTGAACAAATGAATAGAAGTTTATATATCATACACTAACATGTGCAGTTTATAAAAATAAATACATATATTTAGGTGTTTTATCTTTGCTCTACCGAACTTCATACTTCTAGTTACTAGCTATGTTGTGCTTTATTTGAATTATAGTTACGAGAGTTTCTCTGATTGTAGTATTTTCTTTTACTCCATTCCCATGAAATATATACAAGCACTATAAAAATACAAAATCTGATCCGTTTAATTATAAACAGCATAATCTACAACACATTCCATGTAATATCTGAGCCACAGTCCTTCTGCTTGCCAAAAGTCTGAAAGCTTGTGTCAAACCCAATTGAACACAACTATAAGTTCATCAGGGGATGTTGCTGAGATCCTAAACAGCAAGTCCACGTCTCAGGCAGTTAGTGAATAGTAGCCAGTTGCTGTGATTAAATACCAGGACTAGAGTCTAGCTCAGAACTGCGTCGCTGTCATCCAACACACTTGTTCCTTTCCTATGGAAAGAAAGTTGCCAAAGGCATAAGAAACAACCCCCAACTACACTGCAAAGTGACCTCAGAAAAAAAAAGTAAGAAAAAAATGCTCAATTTAGCAGGGCAGGGATTAGTGCTGAAGTTTGGAATAAAAAGTAACTGATCTTGCAGTCATTAATGAGGGGAAATTAGACAGACAAAGAAAATATTGCCTTGCTAACTACTGCACAGCTGGGTTACCCATGAGTTAGCAGCAGCAGTAAACATGCATTAAGTGTAACAGGCTGAAAGCTGCATTGCAGAAAGGAGATTATTGGATAATTACGTTTATTTGTACCAGGAAAGAGCTTGCTTACAGAACATTTTAGTAAATCACCATTATCCATTCTGAATTTATGATTGTCAGTTGTCAAGTGTGTATGGAGGTGAGAAGGGCCAATCAGTTCATCTGAATCTTAGAAGCTGAGAAGACTGAATTATTTTAGTCCATTTACCAATGTATTTTCATATCCGTTTTCCCTGCTGAGCAGGTTTTAGCCAAGGTTTTTGTCTACAGAGAAGAATAAAAAGCTGTCAAAATCAGAGAGAATCTTGCAACCAGATAAGAACCATTTTCAGTCTCATATGCAGCCAGGTGACTTCAGATACAAGTTCCCAGCATCAGTGTAGTTTGCAAAAGGGTCAGCCCCAGAGATAAGCTGCTTCTCCACACACTTTGTTCTCCCATTTGGCACCATGCTGTTTGCCCTGTACCTAGTTCTGGAGAGCACAGGCAGTGATTATATCTCCTGAGGTGCAATTTTGACTAAATTTCTGCCTTGGTTAGGGCCAGCTCAGACTATTTGTAATACCTTTTAGCAGCTGAACATTACATGCATTACATGGTGTTTGACAGGGATTTTTGTTGTTCTGGTATTTGGGGTTTTTTTTGATTGGTTTGGAGGTGTTTTTTGTGTTGTTTTGTTTTGTTTGGTGGGGAGGATGTTTTTCCTCTTTTTTTTTTTTTTCCCCTATTCTGAAGCTGCAATTTAGATTTCAGCTGCTATAGACTTTATTAAAAACCCTGCTGGAACCCTTTTTTAGGAATTTCATTTTTTCTGTTCTGTTTTGGATCTTTACCACACCATAGCACCTGTCATTTATCTTAGATACAGAGCTTAGCCTTAAATGAATACGTGTTCGGAAAGAATGTCATGTTGCAATAATTGTAATTTTTTTAATATTAGCTTTCTAAGAGACTATTTTCTGGTATCTGTTTTCGTATCTATCTTGCCCCAAAAGTATATAAAACATACTTTGAATATGAGGTAGATTTTTCAGACAATTACTAACTATGCTGCCACCTAGTGAATCTGTACTGTCACTGATAGAACTTTTGTTCATGAAGACATTTAGCTCCTTTTCCTGGTTTTGGTTTGGTTTTGGTTTTGTTGTTGTTTAAGGACAGGAAAAGCTTTGTTTTAAGAACGGTTTCAATAAAACAAGAGGCTATAAATGGATAAAATCCATTACAATTTTATTTACAATTTGTTTTAAAATAAACAGATACAACCATTGTAAAATGCTAGTGCTTTGAGCTTGGACAATGTTGTTAATCATTGAATACCCTTTTCTTGTAGGATCATCCTAGAGGATTCAAAAAAAAAAATCCTAAAGTCTAAAGCCACTCTGCATGTAAGTATCTGTATTCTTTGTGTTCTCTCTAATGGTTAAAACATCACCGTTTTACTGACTGTCGTGGGTTTGTCCCTACACAACTAAAATCAATGTACTTACTTAAATTGAATTGGATTCTTATGCAGCTACAAGACTTAATCTGTATATTTGCCAAACTGTTTTTAATAAAAATCATCTGCTCAATGAGCATATCAGCCCCTGTTTGCAAACACTGTTTTAAAGAAGAAAGACTGCTTGGATTTCATCTAAGAAAATCAAACATTCAGCAGGCTTGATTTTTTTTTTTTTTGGTCTACTGTGCATCTTAGTGCAGGAAAATGCTGAGTAAGATTATTATTACTGGGGAGCAATAGCAGCTGATCCACAGTGGAGTGAATTCTTGCTAATAGTAATTAGCATTCCAAGAGGAAGTGCACGGCTTAACCCCTTGTCATCCATAATTTTGAGTCTTTCCCAGGTAAGTGAATAATTACGTAGCACACACACGTACATACATAAATACACTGCCAGCCACACAGATGTAGCCGCACAGACACAGAAACCGCAGCACTCACACCAACAGCCTCATCCTGCTCCCCTCTCTGGCTGATCCAAATGTTGGCCTGCTAATGGGGAATACACACGTGTATATAGGCAGTGGGGATCTCTCTGGTAGCTTGGCTTAGGTACTTAGGTCCACCCAGTATCTGGTCTTGCATCTTCATTCACCCCAGCTGCTGGCACCTGTGCATGGGACCCCATCATACACACCAGTGCACACACACACACATACACACCAGCACACACACACGTTGCGGATGCCTCCAGTAGCTGTCATCAGATGGTGGGTCATGCACCCAAGTCATGGCCTTGGATCACCAGTCTCCCTGTTTGTCTCATGCACACAGACACAGGCACCCACACCCCCCTCTGGCACTGCTGGCACCCAGACACACGGCGCTGGGACCCATGGTCCCACTCCAGCTGCTGGCACTTAGACTCCACATACACACACACAGAGGAAAATAATTAGAAATGGAGCTGAATGAAAACCCAGTTCATGCTGCACAGATGAGGCACAGGGCACAGCCAGACAATGCACCTCTATCTCACTAAGCCTGAAGAGCATTTGATTTTCCGGATCAGATGTAAAATGGAGATCTTGAGCACCTGTAGTCTTTAAAGTACTTTGTAGTTCTTTTTTTTTTTTTTGTAAGAGTGGTTACTAATCATTATATCCTAGAATTTATCCTAACAAAAGTACCAGCTGGTAGAGTTACTTTTCATCTTATCTCTGTTAAAAAGTATCTGTAGTATTAAATATTGAAGAAAGGGTGTTGTGAACAAAGACTGTTTTTCTGTTCTTTTCTATTCAAGGTAGTTAAAAACAGGAATAGGAGAATGAGCAATTCTTATGTAGTTTGTCAAACATTTGTGAACCTTCAGCACATAATGTAAGTTCTTCTAGACCTGCCACTTTCCAGCGGGCAATTATCTGCTTTTATTTCTGGTAAATCAGTAGCAGAATGTGGTACATAATCCTAAACGCAGGATTATATGACCTTTTGTGAACCAAATACATGGTTTATAATAATCCCTTACAGTACTTCTGACTTTAGAGAGATTTTAGAACTTTTTTTTTTTTTTTTTACTTCAAAAAACTATTAATTAGAAGCAATAACCAAGAAGAAAGCCTAAGCTATGTCACATTCACTGATATCTCAATTGATTATGAGTTACTTCAGAATACATCCACAGCGATGTTTTTTTTAATACCGGTAATGTCTTACACAGATATTTTCCCTGAGATGCAGTTCTGCAGGTGCATAACTCCTAAGGATAGCGCACACTTGACCACACTATCACTGTTTCCTTGACACATATATAGTGATATGTAATGATCTTACTCTAACAGTAGTAAGCCACATTGTTGTTTAAAGCTGCTGTCTTTTTTCATCTTCCAAAAATATTATTAAATTGCATTTTAAAAATAAGAGTACCTCCAGAATCAACAATGGCATTTGGGCAACATTTGGCAGCCAACAGCAGGAGTAGGTGATGGCTGGAGGTATCGCAAGTCTGAAGTTCTGAAGAAGAATGAGTCTTGTCTGGGAAAGAGGTTTGCACTGGCGGTGGTGAAGTTTCAGTGAGGACTAGATGGAGATTCCAGTACAGTACAACAATATGCTTGTCACCCTGAAGGTGCCAGTCATAGAATTACCTAATCATGTAATTTAGGTGATATTTCTGCAGATTCCTCTAAAGGAATGAAAAGGGAGAACAGCCAATCATCTGAGATCACAGAATCAGTCTGACCTCACAGAAGCCTTTCTGCACTGAAAATGCACAGAGAAGGCTGAAGGGCAGGTAAATTGAGGCAGAAAGGCTGCTCCTACTCTGGTGAAAGCATGTAATCTGAATCCAAGCCATGTTACTATTTCTAAATAGTCCTGCCAGGATCCCTAAAAGCAACTGTTGCCAGACTCTTTCCAGTAGTGCCCAGTGACATGACGAGGGGCAGTGGGAACAAACTGAAACATGGAGGGTTTCATGTAAACATTAGCAGAAAATTCTTTACTTTGAGGTGCCAGAGCACTGGAACAGGCTGCCCAGAGAGGCTGTGGAGTCTCCTTCTCTGGAAATATTCAAAACCTGCCTGCACACATTGCTGTGCGATCTGCTCTGGTGAACCTGCTTTAGCAGGTGGGTTGGACTAGATATCTCCAGAGGTCCCTTCCAACCCCAACCATTCTGAGATTCTGTAGATCCAATGTTATTGATCTGAGAGAAAGAAGAGGGAGAAGGTCTTTGGGCCACACAACTCAGGGAGATCATATCATTTCAAGTTTTGTCCTGATTACACTCAAGAGATGGAAAGACATGGCAGAAATAGGGATTGGTGTAATAGCTCAGGTGTGGCATTATCTAAGTGAAATTTCTAGGTGGGAGGATCGGTGGTTAGCAAAACTTACATGAGTAAGTTCCATCTGATGAGTGCCACATCAGATGGGACCACTTAAGGCACGGGAGTGGTTTCAGAGTAAAAATTGAGGGAGCATCACATGTTTTTCAGAAGGTTCTCAGGCTATTCACACACCACATTTCTTCCTTGCTTCCTAACTGTGAACCCTTTTGTGCAATCTCCTTGGACATTGCGCACTGCCAGCAACATGGTCATGGTGCCTCTCTGCTCTTCTCCTCCTCAGCCCCTTCTGTGCTATCCAGACTTTTAGTAGCTCACAAAATATTCCTCTTTTTACATTCTGCACATATCATTCACCAGATGCTGGATGCCTGACAAGAGTCATGATATCATCACAAAGGATGGGCAGTGAGGTGGGAGGGAGAAGCATTTAGCAGCCACATTTTTATACCTCTGCAGGCAGTCCGTATGTCAGAAGAGACGTCACTGATGAAGAATCGGAAGAAATGCCTATTTCAAAAGGCCTAAAGGGGGCACGGCAAGGTACACACCGACATAATTCACCAGCATGATCCCACCTGACATCCTTCAGTTTTGAAAGACCGGAGTTTCCTATTTGGAGATGAAAAATATAGCAACTCTCCTTCTGATGCTGGAACTACAACAGAGTTACTTTTATGCACGAAAGTTGCATTTTGTACCCCCTGTAGACATGCACAAAGTGTACAGTGATGTGAATGGAGTTTAAACAACTTTTGAAATTCTTAGAGGGTGCAGTGACCTTAGCCTGTCACCTTACCAATACCTTATTATTTGTGCACGCTTAGGCATTCAACAAGCAGAACACTGTAATTGCTGAGTTTTGTATGAGACATCACCACCTCCAGTCGTCCTGCTGAAACAGTATGCATTTGCGCTAAAGAAACGGCAAAACTCTCACCACACAGTTCCATGGAGTTTTACGATGTTATTTGTAACTTTGTATGCAGTCTTAAAAGAGCATTGACCAACTTTTGAGAGAAATACAATAATTTTCATAATTCAAATTCTGCACTGTACATGGGCCAGGCAGGAAGGTCACTGTTGTAAGTAGAGAACAACCGCACATCCAGCTCCTCATAAGCAAGAATAAGCGTAGAAGAAGAAATAAATGTTTTCTGTCAGGTGACCTGGTTAGGTACAGAAAATCTTTAAATGCACAGGCAAGAACAATCCCTCCCTGACACAAGCAATATTCTAGTTATGAATACAAAAGCCCTCAATGTCGGTTCCGGAAAGTTAAACCAAATATGTATAAGAAAAAACAAATCTGACCAGAATCTCATCCTGAAAAGAAGGAGTCACATCCAGAAATCTGGCAGACTGAGGAGTCTTGTCTGTAATCTTCTCAGAGAGCTTTGCCTAACAAGGAGGCTCTGGTTTTAAGTGACTTTTATCACATTCCATTATGATCCTGGCATCATCTCCATACTGCAGTATCTCAGTACCCTTTTCCAAATCACAGGCAGACAGAAGTGTCTGGCAAATAAAGCCTAGTCCAGCTCCACATGATAAAGAACAAAGATCAGCTAGCACTGGAGGGTCACCTTTTTTCTTCCCGTTCTTAGGAGACTGTTGGATTTTTTCCTGTGGTCCTACACGGCAGCACAGACATTACTAGACGAACACCATAGTTACAGCTTTGTAAAGGCCATTGCTGTGAAGTTTGTTCAAAAGACCAAATCATCACCACTTCTCGAAAGACCAGAAGAAGCATGGTGTATTGCACTATGTAAGGCACACCTTGAGGGTGATGTACCCTCAAATTTAGAGTGCTTTCAACTGCAGAGAAAGCTTTCCAGCAGGAGATGGTATCTAGCCAACCCCAGGCCAGTAAAGGCCACATGGATGGACTAACCAGCCAGCGATGTGAGGATGCAAGTCTTGAATATTGCCAAAACATCAGGCACTGCAAATGAACATAAGTGCATATGAGCTTAATGTGCTGTGAAGTTGATATTCCTTCAGACAAAGGTCACAAAGGTCTGTACTTCCTCAGCAGATGCTCAGACATGGGTCATATGAGCAGTGAGCCGAAATGGCACCTGGTGCAAGCAAGAACACTGATCCAGGTCTATTTAAACTGATCTGATCCCAGTTTGCCATGGTCCTACCTTCCCTGCATCAGTGCTACCAGCATGGGCAACAGGAAGGAAAACACTGAGGCTACCATAGATGCCATAGCTTGAACAGTCTCATGTGAATGTGTCCTACAAAGAAAGTTGTGGGTTTTATTTATTGATTTTTTTTTTCTCCATAAGGCATTTGCTTGGACAGTTTCATTTCATGCAAGTTACTTGCAGCTATTGATCGGTAATGGTACAGTGTGTTTAAAATAGGATTATGATCACCGCTGTTAGTCCTCATAAATCAGTCAAGTTCAGGTGGGAAGAGGTGTCCTAAAACATCATCACGACCCTTTAAAAGCCATTTAAACTTAACACTGCCACAGAAGTAGAGGTTACAAATTATGAAGAAAACTTTTAAGGGCATATTGATCAGTGAGCTTGTAAGACTGGATCCGGTAGCTTGGGGGTTGTTTTTTAACAAAAATACTTTCTTCTTGGTATGTGTTAGGATTTTCACTGCTCCTCCTATCATGTCCAGTTGTAAAGTTGGTTGTACTCTATGAGATCAAAAGTCTACAGCACTAAACTCTGCTCTGCCCAAAAGAATTTAACTTCATTATTAGCAAACATGTAAACCATGAAAAATGATGGAAAAATGTGCCTTAGATTCTAATGATCTTTCCTCATCTATTTTGCCAAAAAAGATGTCATACCTGATATGTCGACTAGCAGAAATTGCTTCCAAGATGCAAGACTAGAAGATAACTTTTGCTAGCTAATGTTTTGTAACTGGTTTTGAGAGTTAGAACACGAGTGTAGTAACAAATGCAGACAACAAAATTTTATAATAAAGCTTTGAAGAATGATAAATTGTCTATGAAACCGAGTCATAAATTTAGAAACCTCTTTGTAATAAAATGTCTGTAAAAGTGTCGTAGTTATGGTTGTAACCAACAAAATAAAGTGTTTTACAAAGACATAGGAAAGAAGGTAGGTGCTTTTGGCTTAAGCACCTAATATCTCCATACCGGCTGGGTTTGGCTTGAAAGAGCATGCTATATGCAAGCTGAAACATCAAGGCTTAGAACAACTTATCATCTGACTATTTTTGCTTTAAATTTAGTAATTAATTCCGTAATTTGCCTGTGTCAAGAGGACTAACACCAACGTTAACTACACTACCAGCAGGGAGAAAAAAAAAGGTTTTGTGGGCAATTTATAATTTTGTCAATGCAGGCATTTTGTTATTGAAACACAAAAGGCCAAGACTACCATCCTGCCAAATTTCAAATCATCTTCTTTCAATGTCTTCTTCTTTGCAAACACATAAACAAGCCCCCCAGGGAAGTGGTCATGGCCACAAGATTTCAGTGTCCAAAAAGCATTTGGACAACACTGTTAGATACATGATTTAATTTTTAGGTTGCCCTGTATGAAGTCAGGAGTTGGACTTGACAAACCTTGTGGGTCCCTTCCAACTCAGGATATTCTGAGATTTTATGATTCAAGCTTATTTTCTGAAGTAGCCATCAGGTTTTACAAAGTTGGTGTTGGTTTGGTTTTATGGGGGTTTTGTTTGTTTGTTTGTTTTGGGTTTTTTACTTGAAATAAATTTAATCTCTGAACTGATTTTAATATAAATATTTGTACAATATAGGTAGAATTTTTTTACAGATGCAGGATTACCTGGAAATATTTGTGAAATGTTAATTAAATGTTCTATCCTTAGGCTGCAGGTGAATCACAATTTCTGATAAACTAGTAACTAAAAGATGTAAAAACCCTGGAGCATTAGGAAGTCTGAGCCAGTAGCAATTATTTTGTCTGCAGTTGATGTCTTAGTATGCATATAAATAAATAAATTAATAATAGCAGCCCAGTGAGATTATAGAAAAAACAGTTATTGCATATTTTTACATGGAATTAGGAAAATGTCAGTCATAAAAAGGATAACTGGCAAGTGTCCTGTATCAAAGCTTTAGCAAGCTGTCTACTGGACCACTTCCCATGACCCCCATGTAGAACAAATGTAATTAAAACTATTGCTTCATGTGTAACTTTAGCTACTGATACAGATACCAAACTGATCTTCCTCCTTTCAAGCAACACATTATATTCCTTAAATTTGAGGAGCACAACTTAAAAGAAAGCTCTGCTCTGGGAATATTTAAAGCATGTTTATTTTGGAAGCTAGAACTTCTCTCAGATCTTTAAAAGTTAGATCTTCTGGCCCAGTAGCATAATTAAGAGGGCACCAGGCAATGTTTATGCCACTGAAAGATTAAATTTGCTCGGGTTATTTTAGTGTGGGTTGAAATTTTCAAACAGAAGTAAGGGAGAAAAATCTATTCCCACAGAAATGCTATTATCAGATGCCACAATTGGACAGAGGTGAACCAATCCACCAACACTTCAAGGTATTACACACTTAACTCCTAGACAAATTATTGTGGCATAAAATCCCTAATTCTGAGAGAGATATCCGGGGTTTCTGTACAACGTACATACTATGTTTGGTATAAAATGAGAGGATCTGCATAGACTGGTGTTAGCAAATTAAACCCAGCAGCTTCATACTGCTCCTGGCCAAACCAGGTGAGTCTGACCAGAACATCCCTTCAAGCAGTTTATCTGTTCCTGGCTCTGGGAACTACCCCAGCCTGCCTTATGGCAGAGTCTCCTCTCCTCTCCCTCTCCTCTCCCTCTCCTCCCCTCTCCTCTCCTCTCCCTGTCTCATCAATGCCATCTAAATGTACTTCTCTAGAGGTGTCTTGGGGTCCTAGACAAGCATCTGCAAGGCAAAAACCACCAATTTTGCCTACCAACTACAAGCATCAGAGCAGCAGACAAGTTGCTTTGACACCAAGGTTGCATGTATAGGCAAGGCTGATGTCATTTTGTTCCTCACCAGCTAAATTGTGGAATTGCTGCCAGATCAGACAAAGCAGCAGAAACCAACTTGGTCCTTTCTGAGCAGGCACTGCGCCTGTAGTTGGGCTGCAGGAGCCCATAGTCCAGGAATGGTGAGGAGTCAAACTAGAGCAATGGGAATACAAGTTGTTCCACCTGGTGCATGAAGCATTATCACACGGACAATCCCAGAGACTTGCTTAACACAGCAATGTAGACATAGTCTTATCTGTGTGATGCAGACTACATGGTTTTACTTGAGTGTGCCACATTAGAGCCAAAGTGTCAGCTGTAATCAGAAACAGCCCATCATAGCAGTATTTTATTAAATAAGAACCATCAACTAGGCGCCGTACAGGGGCACGATGCTTCCAGTCCTTTGCTCCCTTCTCTAACACAGCTTTGTCTGAAACCAGCACAGCACAGCACAGCTTCATCGCTTGTGTCAACCAGAGCTGAATGTGAAACATTTTTGCTAATTGCTGGTGGCAGTAACATAGGAAATTTCACCACAGCAATTACACATCGTATTTTAAACAACATTTATAAAATAAGGTCTGGTTTTCTGCCAGATAGTATCCAGCAGACAGATACAAGAAGATATTTTATTTTCTTGCTTGCAAGTCCCTGGAACGCAGCAGTTTATTGTTGCTGTTGCTTCCAAAAGACATAAGGGTGCCTTTCAACCATACAATATCAGAACTGGACTAAAATAACTAGCAAGAATTTAATGTCAATAAAAACTGCAATAAACCCCCTGTTTTGTTACCACCTGCCTATGCTGAGTAAGGTTGTTAGCTTCAACAGTGTCATATGATACTTTTTATTAAGCTGAAATTCTATAAAATTTGATTGCTGTTTGGTCAAACTAATAATACATGTAACATATGCTTGGCACAAAGGAGCACATTAACATTCTTGACTATAAGGCAATTTTTAAAAGAGTTTTGTTCTGTATTGTTCTTGTAGTTTTTGAACACTTGGAGTTGTTCCTTTCGTTCCTGTTGTCCCCACCCACAAGCATTTCATTCGTGCTATGTACTATGTGCTATGCCCATGTACTAGGGTCAAATTTCACATTCTCACTCACTCAAAACTTCCTTTGACTTCAATTCTTTACTTTACCATTCCAAATAGTGATCAACATCTGGTTACTTCCAAAAACTTCTACTGTAAATAAGATTGTATAACAATATTATATACAAACACACACAAAGACAGGTAGCTGGAGGGACTTTCAGGGGTTTCTTTTCTGAAATTTACAGTCTGTACAACAAAGAGGGTTGAGGTGGTTGTGAAGCAGTTTTTCAACTAATCCAGTTTATACCTCAGTATTTCAAAGTAATGCAAAATTACCTGGGGCTTGCTTTCACAATTCACTGCCCTAGCAGGGACATGCATTATAGAAATACTGATGAAAAACTGTTAATCTCTTCAGAGAAGCTTGGTGCAATTCTTTAATGTGAAGTGATCCTAAGAGTCAAAACTGAGAATGTAGCTAATTATTTCCTCTTGGTAAAACTGGATTTGCAGATAGCTTTGCAAAACATAATTGATAGTATACATTGTATTTTACAAGCTTTTATAAAAACTATAGAATAAGTGTGATAGATGTATTGCTGTATGGTAGCATTTGAAACATCATCTAGCAGTCACTGTACTACCCTTTGAGTGCCTTAATTACATATTTAGTTACATAAGTAATCACAGTTTGCATTGATTATTTTTAGCCCTTTAAGATATAGCTACATTTTAGATACTTCATAAACTTTAAGGCTGTAAAGATACATTCAACCATCTAATCTTAATATCTGTATATCATTGTCAATTAAGAACACTGACAACTCTTTTAGCTGATATTGGATGAGGCAATTTGAAGGGCAAAGCAATCCTGAGACTATCAGATTTTTGAACAAACAAACAAAAAAAGTACATAAATAATTGTCAGGACCTGTTTTGAGGCTCCTTGTGCAGCTTTGCTTTCCCCACCACCTCCCTGCTCTGCACCTGGCAGCAGGAAAAAAGTGCTGCATAGCTCTCACCAGGTTCACCCAGGACCCCAGAGCACATGCTGGAGGGCAAACTACAGTACCTGTGTGTTGAATGAAGAATGAACAATCTCTGTTTCTGCAGAGAAACCTACACCCTTTTTACAGTCATGGAGTTCCTGTCCTGTGCTATACGATGCTCTAGACATAGCCTTACATGGTGCTGGACTGACATGAGCTATGACGGGACATCTGAGCTCCAGCACTCTGACACCCCAGACCTCATGCTGTGGCAGCAGGAGGACTCAAGATTTTGAAGATGTTACTAAAGAGCCTAAACTTCCAACTACACTTAGGCAAGAAGATATGAAAAAAGTAACATCTGTCTGCACTTACAAGGAATACAAGATTTACAAGTGTAATGTGAGAAATTCCAAATACCAGCAGTCTTAAATAATTCAAGTTGCCTATTAATACTGATTTCCCCCTTCACCCTTCAGCTATTGCGAAAGATTATCTCATTCACATCAAAATGGTAATGAAATGTGTCTGCCCACTGGAATCCAACAACTTAAGTTAAACTAACAGAAAGGATTTAAACACTCACTTTATATCAAAGTGGCTATGAATGTATTCTCTTCCATCAGCTGTTTGAGATCAGGGAGTAATGAGCTGCCAAGCAGCAGTGAGATGCAGCCAAAGCATTGACTTTCTAATTGACTGCCCCAGCCGTTTCTGCTGCAAACATGTAAATGGAGCCCCCTGGACTCACATCAAGCCTAAAGACTGAATCTGTTCTGCACTGAATTTGGATCTGATGAACACTCACTTTTCAGAAGACCGAGCCTGAGCAAACAGCAGCACTAATATCATCCTCAGAAAAATGGAGAAACCATGGTACCAGCCATTGCCCAGGATTTGGGGAGCAATAAGGCATGGATAAGATTAAAAGTCTGGAGGATCCCAGAGACAAGCCAGACCCTGACCTGCAGGAAATCCTGCTTTCCCTCATTCATCCCTTACCAGACATTCCTACCAGTATGGTTTGTATGAACTGCTGCAAATATGGTGACAAGTGTGACTCTAATGGTGGTAAAGACTCACCCACTTGGCATCTGAAGTTTTGGTCAGACTCATTGTGAAAAACAGCTGCGGTGATTTAAGGTTTCATGATGGCTGTGCCAGTGGTTGCCTGCTGCATAGCTGAACTGGCATACAGGAGTACTCGAACAGCTTGATTTTAATAGCTTTCCAGACGAGAAACAATAAGCAGATGGAGGTAATGCTTCGCAACAAGGCGGCTTTTTCCAAAATGACTGTTTGTCTACATCCTATTTAAATCAGGCACTAGTTCAATAGATATTTTAGGCCAACACTGTTACGAAAATGAAGAAGTTTTGCCCTGTAAACACCTGATAGCTCATTGCCATCTTTGCATCACCACCTCGCTTTCATCAGCACAAGTATGACTGTACAATGAACAAGATGGGGGACCTGATGTGACAGAAAACTAACCATCTCCTCATCTTTCAGTGCTGTTGGTCCCCTAATCTGCCTCCTGTGGCCACAGAGCACCTGTGCTGGCAAGAGGAGTGGGGGCACTGTGGGCAGGAGAATGAGGAGGCAGGAGAGGGGCCAGGGACAGCTTCTTGCAGTGACAGTGTCTTGTTTCTCAAGAGCATCCCCAGTGCTCAATTCAGCTGAGCAACAGAGCATCCAGAAGGGAGCTGGCAGGCACAGGGACTGCATTGAGCTTTTTCTTTAACCAAACAATAAGGGAAGTTTTTTTTTTTATTATTTTTTTTTTAGTGACGTGAATTAGCACGAAGTTTTGGACCAAAAAACATACTAATCTCTGAAAGTTTTTTGATTCTATACAAAGCATGGTTTCTTTATCACAGTGTCTCTCATAAATGTCTAGCTTTAAGTATTTACCTAGGCTGTATGTGACAGCTACATTAGTAACGTCTCTGGACAGTAATATACCTAGTAACTGACACATCGAAACATAGGAGTAACAAACCTGAGGCCATTTACTTACTTGCATAAATTTAATATAGACTTCTTAATTAGATATGAAGTATTCAGGGAAGTGGTTATTCTGCTCTTGCATTCAAGTAGGAAAACAAAGTGATTCTAATAGGTTTTCTTCCATTTTGATCACAAATGCTGTGATTTTATGGTGTCCATAAATACTTAAATAAGTATGCATGCCTATCTTTATACTACTGTATCCATAAAAACTTACTGATATATCTGTGCGTGAGTGCCTATATGCTGGCTGCGTGTAAGCTGTGTTCTCTTTTGATATGATCCCAAGGGTGATGTAAATGAGAAAACAAAGGCTGTGAATATCAAGAAAACAATATTGTTGCATGCTTGTGGAAAGAAAAAATATTTCAAAAATTGAATTTTCTTGATATTATCCGAGAAAGATGAAATGCAGAATATGGCAACAATGACTGTCTGTCACAGAAGCATCCCTCTGCCATTTGCTGGATAGAAAAGTGCCTTAATTCCTGGTTTTGTTAAAGCCAGCAATGTGACTTTGGGGGGCGAGGGGGAAAGATCTTGCTATCCTGCTTATCCTGACTGCTAAGCCATGTATACCAAAGTATGCTTTTTTTGTATTTGCCCAGTGTGTATAACTAAATACAAATACCTTGCAATGTGTGTAGCTCTTTGGGATACACATTTGCTTAAAATTATTAGCATTTTAACAGTGAAATGATGTTTTGACATTAGCACTCTACTTAAGACACATGTAGGAAGAATTTCACACCTCTTTTGGTGTTGTATTGCTTCACTCTGCAATGAAAACAAGACCTACAGTCAGAAAAGATTTATTTATAAAACATGTAGGTTTAGGAGCCACAGAATGAGTGAAACAAAGCTACATCAGTGAACTCGTACATTTTCCCATATACATTGTAACTGCCTGCGACTGAATCACAAACCCGTATTATTTTAGCTATTTTGGAAAACAAGTTTAACTTAATTAATTCAGCATACAAGCATAGCATGAATATTATGTGGCTGTTTTGAATGCACTGTCTCTACTTATCTTCAGCCTGGAGTGAGGTGTTTACTTTCCCTTGAGATCCTAACCCCTGGCACCTCTCCTGGAGAGAGGGGGCTCTTAAGCTGAGGTCAGGCCTTTCCTGACATGCCCTCCCCTCATAACAACTATCCCTCCCTATTCTGCAATGGTTGACAGCCTGAAGGTGTAAAGCGTATTCCAAAATCCCTGCTCAGCCTAATCTGAACTGGGGATCTAAGAGCAGTTTTCATATATCCTATGTGCTAACCATGAGGTTTTGGGGCAAACCACGGTGAATCTGTCAAACTCAGGCTTCCTCTTTACATAAATTATTCAGAAGTTTTGAAAAGTGCAGATTACAACAATCAACTAGAATGTGGGCTTGCTAACTGATAGGCTGTCTAAGGATGCAATTTCAGTAGATCCTTAGACTGGAAAATTTACACCCTTGTCACTCAAATACATGGTTCTACATGTATAGGTTGTTATGTGTTTGAGGTGAGGTTTTCTTTGAGGCATATAAATTAGCATAGCTGAAAGAGTGGCAAAAAGCAGGATGGAACAGTCCTCTGAGGTGGGCTTGTGAATTCTTTTACTTAAGTCATAATTACACTATCCCAACAAAACAGGAGTTTACAGATGTTCACACTTCCCAGTTCCCTATCTCCATTGTGCAGACAGAGATCATTGATTATCTTTCCATTAATGGTTTCAACTAATGTTCTTATATCAGATGTGGAGTGTTCACATGACTTCTTAATCTGGATGTGACAAGAGCAAGGTAACATAATGGCAGTGGGCAGTAATGGCCTGTTTGTTGTGGTAATATTCTAGGAAATGGCTGTGTATCCACCAAAACATCAATGAACTAAATATATGCATTCTGTGGGGACATTTATTTTGGATCAATACTGTACTACTTAATTCATCCTTTAGAATAGCTTGTACTTCAAAAGTTTGTGCCAATAGATGCCAAATTATTTAAACTGCTGCTTCTAGTGTATAAAATAGGCCTATGAGACAGCCAGATTTGTTTCTACCATCTAGCTCAATCATAACCACCTCACCTGGCTTCATCTGCCAACACAATTCCTTAACACAAAAATCTATCTCTGACTGGATCTGTCATTATGAATTAATAGTACAAAACAAAATATGTGCATCATTAAATGTGTTGAAACTTAATTATTCATCATCGTTTCTGTACTTGTGTGATGGATAAACTGGAGGAGGAGTGCTGTCATTGGTGAGTAACCATATAATTCAGCAATACTCAATCAAGCTAAAATAGCAATCCAGCAGTGGCAGGCGACTGCACGTACTGCTTTGCAGTGATGCTCTCCTCTTTGAACCAGTGATTCCTAAAAGAAACTGAGATTTCTTACTAGGGACTGGGGAGGTGCATGATTCCTGCTCACGGGTGTCCTGCCCAGCTCATGGGGTAAGGAAGGAAGGGCTGGTGCAGGAGGGACTGGCCATGCCCCCAGCCATCCCTACGCTGTCGGCAGCACAAGCCAAACAAAACCCAGAGGTGTCTATGCTTGAGCTTGTCAGACCTGGTTCCTGTGCTTTAAGACACATTTACTTGCTTTACTCTTTCAAATTGCTGGTGAGATGTGAGCTTCCTACTAATTATTCATAAGGTGTAGCAATCTCTAGTTTTCCCAGTTATGCAGTGGTCACCTGAAAAGGGAAGTCTGGACAGTCTCACTGGCTGGCCAAAACTGATTCCATGTACTCTTTCTTTGCCAATGACATCACTTTGTTCAGTTTCAAGGTTTTCTTGTATGTATTCCCAGTAACTCTCACTCTACCTGGCTGATTCATCCAGCTGACCAAATGCCAGGAGAAATCAAAAACATTGTTGATATTCTTGTTTCTTTGCTACTTGGTAAACATTTCTGGATCTAGTAGCTCCTTTTGACTGATCAGCCATCTCAGACATGTGACCATGCCTGATGATGGTATATTTCACAGAGACTAGCGAAGATCCTTTTCAGTGAGAGGTAAAATTCTGACTTTGGGCATAACTGGGTCATTGTTTGCAAAGTCTTACACTGATGCAAAACTTGTTTTAAAGAGATACGCAGTTGTTTGTTGCAGTCCCTGTGAATCTGGAAGGACAGTGCAAGTAAGGAGTTCCAAGAGACAAATGCTTCTATATATTTTTTACACTTTGAAATGTATAGCAGCTGTACTGCTGTGTTGCTTCACTGTTTAAACGTAGCTGAGAAAATCTTAATTTGAGTCCAGTAATACAAAATAAGATAAATTAAAATGTGAACAAAATTAAAGTGATATATTTTGTAACATCTCTTGTGTATTGAAGGTGTTGTGTAGACCATTTACGTGTTGAGAAAACCGTGTAAATGCCCTGTATCATGTGGTTCCATACAGTAGCCCCAGCTTGTGTCATAGTTCAGCTATGCAGACTCACTTAAGGACATGCATCACTTTCTAGACGTTACCCAGGCTAAAGAAGTTTCTGTATCCATCCCTCAGGAAAAAACAGAGAGCAGCTTTGTCAAACATTAGCACCTTTGAGAATCTGCCAACTGAATGACTTCTAAATTGCTACCAACCCTTTTTCATGAGAATACACTCGGTAAACCCTTATTTTCAGCTACCCTTACCCATTTTTTGTAAGGTCACTGTGACCACTGCTTCAGCTCTCTGAGGTGGCTTACAATTCTAAATCAAAAGTGGAGCAAGCAAAATAATACGATCTTGCACCTATCCTTCTCAGTAATTAATGGATTAGTTACATTATTATGAGCATTCTCATCTTATTAGCATAAGTCCCATTCATCAGGAAAGCTAGAATGGGTGTCAAATGGGATCAAGAGTAACCTTGCAAGAAGCAGAGCCAGCATAATTCAAGCAAAATTATTTGAGGGAAAGGAGATGGATTCATTTCCCAGTTGTTTTTTTTTTTTTGGTGGTGCAATTGTTGCTACTCACAATTTGAGTCTCTGCCCTAACTTTGCAAATCAATGCTTCATTAAGATGGAAATTTTCATAGCTACAATGCATTATTTTGTCTCTGCACCGCTCAGTGACAGGAGCCAGAGTCCTTTGCTAAACCAACAAAAGTGACATGATCAAAAGCACTGGTCCTGCTCAGAAATTTATACTTCTGTTCTGGGGAAAAAAAAAAAAAAGTGAATGTGAGATCACTTACAAGAAGAAATTACTTTTTTCTTTAGTTTTCTGAAGAAATCGCTGTGTTGTACAGAAGACCTTCAGTCCGTTTGCTTTCTTTGTGACATGAGCAACTTCATCTTTGTGATTCACGAATTTTTAACCTTTGTTTGTTTTGGTGTGTTTTTTTGTTTGTTTATTTGTTTGTGTGTGTTTTTTCTCTTTTTTCCTCTTCTCAGTGTTCAGTAACCTTGTATTTTTAATTTGCCTTTGAAATAAAGGCATTTTCTTCTATAGCTAAATGTTTGTTTCATGGCTTGCGCAATCTTGCCAATTATAGCAAGGACAGAGTCTCATCTGCATGACTATTAAATCACTTTAAAACACAGAAAAATTAACTTTATTTTCTTCCTTTCAAATTACCAAATAACATGTCTAGCTGTAACATAGAGAAGTACTTGGTACTTGGGTTGAATCTTATTGCTGAGGTAGGGCAGCTCATTTTTCCAGTACCATATAGTAGAAACTTAGATAGTAGAAACAGCATATTTAATCAGAAACACATGTATTAAGAAAAGAGTTGATTTTTTAATAACATTCTTCAGAGTTAATCCCTGCAGCAGACGAATTTTTCTGCTTGATAAGTGCAATAGATGGGCATGTTCAGAACCCTTGATAATCCCCTTAACTCCCATCGAGGTTTAGAAAGGCTGGCTTGTTCCTCTTTATCTACATCTAGAGTAATGGTTGTGCATGTTTTCTTCCCTAAATCTTCTTATATAGCCTTACTCTTAGATGATAGGGGTTTTCTCTTACATCTTCTGTACGTTTGCATGCCTCCTGATCTTGGAGCTGCATGTGTCTTACTCTACAACAACATAGAAATTTGAACTGAAATGTGCACTTTGAGATTTGCTCCTACGTTGGTATTCAAATTTTCTTTCCCTCTCCTCACATTGCTTCTTTCGGTCATCTCTGTGAGCATTCAGTGCAATGCTTTGTGCTAGTATGTGCTTGATAAATGTCAACATAAGTTGTTGGCATTTTTTTGGAGGGAGGCAGGCAGAGATGCTCTCTTAGAGTATTTCCCTACATGTTTTTGAAAAGGTTTGTGGACAACTGATGTTCTTTTCGTTATAACTCAGCACCGGATCCAAGATGTCATGTTTTGCCTTCTATAAAGTTGCTTTAATATGTTTTTAATTATTTAAAAAATAAGTTGGTGGTAAGCAGAAAGAAAAAAAGCAAATTCTCTATAATGCACAGAAAGTTGAAAACAAAATATGATAGCATCAAAAAAATGCACATGGGATACTTTGCTTATATCTTTGGTATGCACCAACTCCTACTCATCACACTTTCAACTTCGTGACCTAGCCTTGTACAAAATACGCCACATTGCTGTGATGTGTAGATGTGCACGCATCACATTCCTCACTCTTGCACTAAAATGTACTAAAATTAACCTTAATTCCAAACTCAGTGACATCCACGTACAGGCTTGTTAAAGGCTGTTGTATTTGTAGTCTGCGATGCCACAGACTCTCTCACATGTCAACATATAAAGTGGATATAACCACTCGCTTTTTCTCTCTAAAATGTTTTGGCATATAGATTTATTCATTCAGAAGTGTCACTTCAAGTTGATGGTAACTGATTATATCTTCTTGTAAAACAAGCTGCTTGGTAAATTAGTGCAGGTACAGTATGGGTCTGCCAGCACAGGCATACTGTTCAGGAACCTCAACTCTCACTATTGTGTAACCAACTACACCAGCAGAATTCAGTTCCATAGATAGGTCTTTATCTTGAGCTGATTAAAACACAAGATTTGCATCCTTTGGTCTTGAGGGATTTTACAGTAAAAGTGTTGTCTTGACTCATCCTAGGGCAAATTAACTTTCATTAATTTTATTACCTAATGTAATTAACCAGGGCTGGTTAAGCCCTAATACTATATAGATGTTCACCCTAGGTGTTTGAAGAAACCGGTCCCAGTGGTTGGCTGTATTTATTAACTGACAGGGATCACTCACTTAGAACTGTTTTGAATTTAACTTGAAGGTGTGCTGGAAATTGCTACAATACTCCCTGTCTTTAAAATGTTGCCATTGTTGATTTTTTTTCTTGTTCTGGCTTTTCACAGTTCATTGAAAAAGATGAGTACTCACATTTTTTTACAGCACTGAGCACAGGGAAGCATTTACTGGATTGCCTTTTGATGTTATGGTAATGAACAGAATTATTAGTGAAAGCAAATATCAGCATCCAGCCTTTCTTGTTGCCTCTGTAATACTGCTAGAAGACTGGTGAGCTCTTTTCCCAGCTCCTTTATATACCCAAGTATACGCAAGTAAGTGAAATCACTTTTGAGAATCATTTAATACATGTAATCTGATTTTTCTAAACCAGCCTCTAAACTGTCATCAATTCCTTCCCCCCTAAAGCACACAGCCTGCATTTCCATGTGGAAGTGGACATTTTGCTGTAGAGTCAGCCTCACAGGGCTAAATGTGCCCTGTTGTTTGCTTGACACTTTTTGAAACGCTGATATCTGCCTGTCTGCTGCAGCAGGACTGTTCTAGGATGCCAGTCTTCTTAGAGGATGAAGCAGTGACCTTTCCACCATTTTAATGTATGGTTGATAAGGCAAATATCTTTCTGCTTTGCATTCAGTTTTATCTTTCAAGTTTTTGGAGCTTTTTTTTGCCCTACTCTTTGCAAGGAAGTAAGAAGTGTGACAGGAAGGTGTGATTTTTAATTTACACCAGAGTTCTCAACAAATAATGACTTTTCACACCCTGTTATTGCTGCTTAGCCTGGGGGAGGATTTGTATGGCTACTGTTGTCATATCAAGTTAAATCCACTCATGTAATTCAGACATTCCTCTCAAACTTAACCCTTTTAAGTTGCTGAAGTCTACTGGCACAAGAGCATAAGCTGAAGTGCAGCTATTTTGAAGGTATCTGCTGTTGAAGGTTGAAAACGGAAATGTTTTTATTCAAGGATGATGCACCCTTTTTTTGTAGTGCAGTGGAACAGATGCTGCTGAGATTTATGCGGGTGAATCCTCATGTTAGCCTGCAGTTCGCTGCAGGCTCAGTGTATCTTTGTGGATGTATTTTAAGCAAGATAATGTTTGGCCAGCAGTGCCAGGCACTAGGATTCTAATCCGAACAATTTACTGGAATAATTTCCTCTAATGTTCCTCGCTATGGATTGCAAGCACAGCCAAGAAGCACTTGGTACTACTTTATGTAGTAGAGGTAAAACACGTAAATAGGAAAATCACTCTCTGAGAGTTTTCTGCTCTCAAGGAGCTGGCAGAGGACAAGCTTTATCTCTACAAGTGGTCTTCTCTTGAGAACGTTGCTGTTGATTGTGGTACGCGATGTGTCCCCCCGCGACTGACTCACCCGGGCGTCGCTGTCCGCCCCCGGGACCGGCTCCCGGGGCCCCCCCTTCCCAGGGCAGCCGCTGCCTCTTCCCAGGGAGGGCTGGAGCCTGAAGGTTGGGACTAGCAAGTAACAGGGCGGGGAGTAGTCTCCTCCCTCCATTTTCCAGGAGCTTTATCGCCCCTGACTGTTGGTAATTCAGGGTTAGAGTATTTACTTGAGTACCTGCTTGGTGGTGCAGAAAGGGTTAAGGTGCTTGATTTACTCTAAACACACGTGTGATAGACTCTTATCTGATGGTGTTGGGTTTTTTTTTTTTTTCTTTCTTTTATTTTTTTTTTTTTTAATTTTTGTAAAATGTCAGCCATTTCCTGATGAGCGTGGTAGTGGTGAATTTCACACCTTTTTTCTTCTCTGTGTGGAAACCTGGGTGTTAATGGTACTGAAACAGGTCGTGTTTTATAAGGAATGAGGCTGTCTCTTAGAGCAGAGGAAAGCAGGAAAGGGAGAGGAGGTGAAGAGAGGGATCCAAGGAAATTGCCACTTGCAACAGGCATTAGCTGGATTGTTTCACTCTATTTTTATTCGGAACATGTAAATGTAACACTATTTGCTAAGTGCATCTTTTCCTACAAAATGTTGAAATGAAAATATCCTCTCTTTTCATTTCACAGCAAAATTTAGCATTGCAACACCTGAAGATGGAGAGTTGGTCGGTTGAACAAGTCTGCAGCTGGTTGAGACAGAGAAATTTAGGAGAATTAGTCCCTAAATTTCGTGGTAAGCTTTTTTTCTTTGTTTGTGTGAGGCTTCTTCAGTATTTTTTTCTATGCCTTTAATTAGTCACTGTCTAAATTGTTTGGGGGTATGTATATATATGCTAACTTCAGACTTTTATAGAAATTTATTATGGCAAGAACTGATATAGATCTGATGAATCAAGGTAAGTGTGCAGATTTATTGTGAAGTTTCTGAGAAATGCTGGGGGGTGAGATTGAGTCTATATATAAATAGATACAACTTCTTCAAACAGAGCTGGCAGTTTAACAGGCTTGGCAGGGCCTATTTTATATTGTATAAATCTTTTGAAATACTGCAACTATAGTGTGTAAACGTTTTGTGTCTGAGCATATAAACACTCTACAAAAGAGCACATGAGAAACTGTTGTGTGAACCGGCTACTTCTTGTGTGCTGTCCTAAAAAGCTTGTGTTCCTTCATTAACAAAATAGCTGTCTTATGTGGTCTAAGCAAGGCCTGATTTAAAGCATTAAAACAGGCAGCTCACTGATTCTGTGTGTTTCAGATGTGACTTTTTGTCAGGGGAAGGTTTCTGGCCAGTGACTAAAACTCCTGGTGCTGCTTGAGAAAGGACAGTAGCTAAAACATCATCTTTTTAGCAGTTGAAGAGAACTCTTAGTAGTAGAAAGCGTTCTTGCCTTTGACCTGTACTCCATTGGCATGTTTTTAGGCATATAGGATATTACTGTAACTGTAGCTATTTAACAGTATTTCTTTAATCCTCTTCAATCTGCAGAAGAAGAAGTAAGTGGAGCAGCTCTTCTGGCTCTTAATGATCGTATGGTACAGCAGCTGGTGAAGAAGATTGGGCACCAAGCAGTACTGATGGACCTGATTAATAAATACCAGCAACAAAAAAATAGGCTAGAATCCCTTACATGTTGTTGTGAAACAGCTTCTCCAAAATGTCCTGAAGTAGTCAGTGGGTGAGTGCACATATGGCACAGAAAAAGTCTGTCTGGGTATAGTTGTATTATTTTCATACCATTTTAAAACTGGCATTTACCAGCTCTACGGCTGTAACTGTTTGTTATACTTTGAATACCACTAACAACATGTCAAATGCAAAATAGGTTATTACCTTGTGTTTTCGCAGGTTATCAACATTCCTGAACAACATCATTAATTTAAACTGCCCTTAATTTCCAGTTTTAGGACCTAGTTTTCATTTGGATTAAGCATCATCAAACTCCTACTATAGTTAAAATTTTCTGCATTTGTGATATTAAGTTTTTGAAGAACTTTTAAATGTTTGCAAACCATGCAGTAAAATCATGATTTGGGCAGTGATGGCATTTTTGTCACAGATGTATTTAAGTTCAGTCTCTCAAGGGAAGCTCTGAATTTGATCTAGATGTAAGCATTTAATTATCCTACTGTGTGTACCTAGATAGATTTTTAGAAAATAAATTCCACAGAGATTGTCTTCATTGATCACGTTCTGGCTTTTGGTTGAGCAGAGTTTTTGTTTGTTTGTTTGTTTAGGATTTCTTTGGAGGTGAGCAGAGGTTATTTGTGGGTTGGGGTTTTTTTTGGTTGTGTGTTTTGGTGTGGGTTGGTTGGGGATTTGGGGGTTGGTTGGTTGGATTCCCTCCCATCCCTCCCCTCCATTCTGATCTGTTGTAAATCTTGCAGGATTATTTTTCTGGATGTCTTGGCTGAAGAGAGACATCTCTCAGAGTGGTCTCTTCTAAGCCTAAGAATCCTGGCAGTAGAGAATGGCTTACCATGGATCCAAAATGCTCTTTTTTTGAAGGAAAAGACAAGCACTAATCTTGTATTAGTACACAGTGGCAGTCCAGTAGGAGTAGATCTGTAGAACGTTCTCTGTAACATTTGCTATCATCCAAAATGAGTCCAGATTGTCCATTCTGAGATGATACCACAGTGTAAAACAAAGCACGGTATATGGGTAAATGGTGATGATTTGGTTATTTCCAGCCAAAGTGCACTCACGAGCAGAACTAAACTGCTTATGTAGATACATCCTCTTGTCCTTGTGGAGGTATTTATAAAACCCCTTGGGTAAATGGTCCTGCATTGCTGGAAGGAAGGGGGGTGCAGGAAGAAGGCACTGTCACTGCCTGTGTGATTTATCATAGACCTGAATTATGCAATCACAGCCAGTCTCTGTTCCCTGCACCAAGGTCCTGTCTCACTTGATTTATAGGAAGCTCCCTCTCTGAACATAGAACAGATGTCTGCTGTGAAGAAGACTACTGTGTGTGGGCTCTGTGCTTCATCCAAAGTGCAGTAGATAGAAAGTTATTTCAGCAGAGGGCTTCTGAAGAAGGCATGTTCTTATGCTTAGGGCACTTTCAGTGCTGCTTTGGATATTTAGATTTCACCCTTGACTTTATCAGGGATGCTTGGCTAGACTGAATCTCAGATGTGACCATTCCCCGTGTACTTCTCATGTTCTGCAAGTCAGGCCTCAATATCTCACAGAAAGTGTGCAGTTGCAGTAGTGTGAGGACACAATTTTTCTTTGAAGTTCTGCGGACTCAAAAAAAAATCAAAAGCTGACAATCTCAAATATTAGTGAATATGATTTACCTTAAAATATTTCCCTAGCTAGCCTTTTTGCCTGGAGAATAAGAAGCTGCTATTTCTCTATTTACAGGGAAGTTAGGTAAACAAGCTGCTCTTTCTGAAACATCTTCTGTGTCAGAGTCAAGAACCACAGACTAAAACTCAAGTGTATTTAAGAAATGCATTCAGTCGTATTTTTTAGGATGAGTAAAAAGTCAGGGTATTCTACGCAGTTTGAGGTATAGAATGATGGAAACAGAATGATGTAGGAACAGTAAAAATGCTATTTTGTTGTAGAACTAAAAGCTGTCTTCTCATATGCAGGGAGCTGTTACTCTCATTTTTTGACCCTGGAATGCTTGTCTTATAGCTATAGTTATTTTGTCTGTTTTGTACAACTTGAACAGAATCTTGTAAGAATAATTTTTTCTGACTTAATTCAAAGAGTCGTGGCTAGAATAAAGTGTACGAGACACTGTTTTGGAGTAATGTGTATTGTTTGTTTTGTTTGTTTGGGGGTTTGTTTTGGATGTTTGGGGAGGTAGGGTTTTTTGTTATTTTGGGTTTTTTTGGTGTGTTTTATTTTTTTTCTAAGCTGCTTTGACACTGAAGAACAGAATCCGTCAAACCCAAAAATTAATAGATCCACAATATAAGTGAATTGAACCCGTGTTTCCTCTGTTGCTCAGTGATGTTAGGCTGGATTGCAGTCTTGGTCACATGAGCAAAGTCACCGCACTAAGGTTCACAGTCAGTAGCATCTGTAGCTGAGCGTGTGGGTCCACAGTGCCTGGGGACAACTGTGAAAACTGAGTCTGTGTGTGCCTAGCCCTTCTCCTCTGGTGCTTGAGCCCAGGTGAAAACCAACCACCTTTTTGGTTTTGCAGATGTATTTCTCAGTCAGGCCAGTTGCCAGCACTAGCTCACCCTGCCAGGACCAGAGCCAGGTTGGAGAAGACATTGCTCAGGGCAGAGGAGAAAGCAGCACCATAGCAGTCTCCTTCTGGGTCAGCTGAAACTGTGGTGGAGCTTCCAAGATCTGTCAGCAGTATTTCCATGTCATATTCCTCACATGAATGTTATCCCCAGTGCTTGTTGTTGCACTTCTGGCTGGCCAACTCTTTGTCCTGGTGTCCTTAGCATGTCTTCTAACTGTGTGTGAATGGTGCTCAGCTCACTTCTCTGCTAGAAACAGAAATAAAATCCTAGATTGGACATAGAGTTTTGAGTATGGTAGGTGAATACTTTTTTTGTGGAAGTAATGGGCTTGAGAAAGGAGATTGAATGTGTTTGGATTAGGACATGGAAATAGTGTCCTGTGTTTGTCGCTGGTAAAGTGGAAGTGTTCTGCTTCATATGCAGTAGAAACTGTGTTTATGCGCGCATGAGGAGCTCACATGTAGGCGTTACCAGGTAAATATCAAGATGCTTTCCAGTTCTGAGATTGATTGTTTCTAGGAGTCAACTACAGCAGAACATACTGGATTTTCTGGATTTTCTTTTTTTTTAACTGGACAGCTGAAAAAGTATTGATTCATGAAAAGGGGAAAAGCCCCTTTATAAACCTGGCAAACATAAATGCCACTTCCAATGATAGCCTTTCATGTGTGAGTGCAGCTGAGGCTGGAACAGTTTATAAAGTATCTTTGAAGCTCAGAGGTTCTGAAGAGATGAGGTTCAGAAAGGAAATGAGGTCCCCTCTCCCCAAAAAATTGGTTGATGACTGCTGTGAGTTCTTGGCAGCATAACAGTAGCCCCTGTCTTAGCTCACCCTTCCCCCAGTGCAGGATAAGACAGTCAATGTTGGCTTCTACTGGCAAAAGAAGAGGAAATAAGAGAAAAATGAGGAGGAAGAGTGGTGGACACAAAGGTTAAACGGAAAGCAGTAGTTTGGACTGGCACAAAGAAAAGTGGGTGTCTGGAGTTTTTGGTGTTAGTTGGAGCAACTAACCAGGAACAGCGGGCATTCAGGATCTTATGGAGTGTTAGGAGTAATGCAAAGTTGACTTGAAGGTTCAAGACAGACTTGAACTCCAGCAAAAACAACTGTTCAAGGTTCTAGTTGAATGGAAACTGCCTTATAATACTGTGTAAATCACTCTTTCAAGCCAGCCCTTGCATATTGTAGTGATTAGTTATTCCCAGAGAATAGGAGATGCCAGGCTATGAAGATGGCAGTTACCCTGCAACCCTGAGAAGGTTTATTTTTGTGAGTTTTGTGACAGTGTAGCAATTAGAATACCACTAGGCAGTACTTTTTACAGTTTTCCTAATTTTGATAATTGATCTGAGAGATTAAGAGGTATTAGCATCATGTAAAATCATGACTCTTCAATATGTTAATTCTTCCCCTTTCTATTGTGGCCACTGATATTGTAGAACCCTAAAATACCTCTTTTCTATAAGCTGCACAAAACCTGACAGTGAAAATCCTTTTTTCTTCTTTCTTTATTTTTTTTTTTTCTTTCAGGGCTACTGACAGACAAATGTTCAATTCTTCTGGTCCTGTGGAGCAGAAGTATCTATGCTCACCTGAAAATGAAGAAGGACTAATTGATCACAGAGTGCTAAAGCAAAAGTGAGTCTATAATGCATTTATTAAATGTTCCTTACCTTTTGAAAATGACATAAACACTTCTTTTTGCTTTGTTAAGATTAAACAGATACTTTATAAAAACTGATCCTAATTATTGGAGGACAGGTTCAAGTATATCCAGGTAGGATTAGAAAACAGCAGGAGCAGAAATTTATTAGGATCCGACTGAATGAAATATTCTAATGGTGATTTTTCTGCCCTCCACCCTCAGTCCTTGCTCACTATCTCATATATTACCTCATGCAGAGGGCAGGATACAGATTTGTCTTTATTTGTCTAGCTTTTAAAAATCCTCTTTTACAGATGTGTTTTCAACAGAGATCTGGTAAATTAATCATTACAGGGTGGAATATGGCTATAAAATAACTGTGCTTGAGGCATCTTAAATATAGTGCTTGGGAAGCAGGCATGCTGATTCCATTTGCACACTCATTTTCTTGAGTATTAAAATGAGTCTTCCTAAAAACTGGAGACAAGATGAGGTGTTTGGATTATTTTTCCTTTTTTTTTTTTTCTTTTTTAATTCTCCTACACATGCTTTTCTCCTTTGAGATGGGCAGTTGGTGTTGGAAGAGAGTTCTATTCCTTTTTCAAAGCAACTGTTTTCTTGTTTGTGAAGATTTACCTGCTTATCATCATCCCCCTTTATTCCCTCCTGCTATAATTTCTCTGCCTGTGATCATTCTCCCCCATAGATGTGACTGATGGCTTCACCATTCTGATATAAGCTGAGGTCTTCTTGCAAAAATGTCTATTTTATCACTTTGAAAAAGTAACAAGGAGTTAGGGATAAAGCTGTCTGGGAACAGAGGAGAGAGCTTAGTGTGTCACACAGTTATTGCTTTTAAAATAAAATCCTGCTATGAGTTTCAGAAGAATAAAACAATAACTCCAAACCCAAACATCCTGTCAGCATTGTTACCAAAAAAACAAACCCAAACCACTTAAACCCTTGTAATAAACCATTAATATGCTCTTTCAATGGTGGGTTTTAGCCTGTGCTTCCAAAGGATGCTTAGTTTTAATTAATGATGAGTAATTTGCCTTGTGCTGTGTGAAGAGTTTTAAATGGGTTGTGTGAATCAGCTTAAACCAGAATAGACTGGCTTTAGGAAATGTTCTCAGCAAATATTGTCAGTATGGAGTTTTTAAAGGCCCACGATGACCTGTTAAGGAAAAGGGACTGCAAAAAAAAGCAGTGCCACTTTGCCTTGGGGCAGAGAAGCAGAAGTCTGCTGCTGTAAATGGCAATGGCCCTTCTTCATGAAGTAGTAGATGTCCTGAAAGTCAATGGAGCTGTGATGGTTTGTAGTCCTGTAGACATGAGTAAATTTTATGAGGGCTACTTTTTAAAGGTCAGATGAGAAGCTGACACTTGTCTTTCTCAGAAACAGCTGTTTTAATCAACTAAGACTGAGGTTGGAAGTGAGCAGCCCTTGTCCCCATTAACTGCTGCAGTAGGTTCATCCCAAGCTTAATACTATTTTTAGAGGTGAATGCTGCTGTTCAGATACATCCATGACTTGACCCACACTGATAACTGTGGTGTTGTAGAGTTTAGGTTTGACTTTTGCTTTTTCCTTTTCTTCCTGCCTTCATATCCCTACTGTACTTGCTGCATTTTCAATGAATGATGAAAAATTTGAATGTTTTATACGCTTGAGGGGATTATGCCACCTGTAAGCAGGTTGTGAAAGGTTTAACAAGATGTTTGGTTTAGAAATTTGATTATGGGAAAAGAAAAAATTGCTTTGACTATAATGTAACGATAGATGCTAAGCCTAGAGTATAAAAGCAACCGCCGCGTCTATTCTGCTAATATACTTGCTTTGAAAGCTGGGTTGGTTGGTTGATTTGTTTTTCACTCGAGTTCCAGCCTATGGATTTATGTGCCATGGTGAAAAGTGGGTTTTCCCATCAGATTAATGGTGGTTGTTTTTTGTACTTTGACATAATGTTAACCGATATTTCTTTTAGATCAACTATTAAGTTTTTTTCCGTTGCTTTAAATTTGGAATGTTTAAAGTCTGTGCCTTTGTTTCTCTCCCCTAGTCTCTCATCTGAAGTGATGGGGGAAGGGAAGCTTGTGGTAATAAAGGGAGGTGGTTGTGCAAATAACACAGTCTGGGCGGTCTTCTTACTCTTACTTCTTACTCTACTTACTTCTTACTCTTACCCATTTCTCAGCCAGAAAGAGCAGCTAAGAACAATGATGACCCACTCTTCCTTAGTGGGTGTTCCCACCTCACCCACTTACTTGGTGGCAGAGCTGTTCATATAAGCACTGCTAGAGTCAGTTCTGCCAGCAGTTAGCTTAGTTCAGTGGGGCTGGTGTAAATGTACAGTTCAAATGATCGATACTTGGCCAGGGTTATACTTGTAGTCTTTGTCTCCTCATTCATTTCATCCAATCTGAAAAAGAAGAACTTAAAATTTTGTGGATTGTGGTTTGGTTTGGTTTGTGTGGGTTTGTTTGGTTTAGTATGTGTGTGTGTGTGGTTTGTTTTGTTTTTCCTGTAAAAGACCCATACAACTACAGCTTCAAAAACCGGCATGGTTTTGCTTGAAATTAATTTGTGGTGCTTTTATGGATTATCAGTGCTGGTGAATTGGCTTTAAGTTTCTCTCTCTGTTTCCTGTGTAGATAGTCCTGACAACTGTGTTTAATACACTCTACTGTATTACTAAATATTACAAAAATATCAAAGAAGATTGTTTAATAACAAAAACAAAGAGTAAGTGGCTGCCACAATTGTATAATTTTATTTTTCTTGCATTGAAATTGTGCATACAGATAACCAGATGAGGTTTTTAGGTTACCTCGGTGGACTAACTCTTTGCTAGCAGCTACAGGAGTAGACACAGCCAGTCTTTTTGTTAATCTCCCAAGGAGATTAATCTTGAAGCAGTGCTTTTGTGTGATGACAATAAGATCGCCACAGAGGACAATTCAATAAATACATTTCCCCTATACCTACTTGTCTGTATCAGACTACCAGCAGTTTGTTGGCTCCTGGCAGCCTGGTGTTTATCTTGTTGCTAAGACAGAGGCTGTCATTACTTGTAAATATCTGATACTGCTGTGAAAAACCAACCTTTTATTGGTGGGTTTATATGTTCTGTCTGCCTTTCCTCAAGGTGTTTGTTTATCAGATGACATCCCTAATGTATCCCTTTTTCACAGTTTCCAATGTGATGGTCCAGCTGTTTTCCTTCAAGAGTGATGTCCTGATACAGGTTTATTTGTACATTTATTCTTTCTATAAAAACATGTTCTGTAGCTCTTGAATGTTGTATAACAGATTTACTGTCTAAACGCCTTGAAGTAATTTGCTCAGAGCAGGCTTATGTGCACAAGCAGAAAAACAGATCTTCTGGTCAGCCTTGAACTTCTCTTATTTGCTGCAAATTTGGAAGATGTGGTCACTGTTCAACTAAACCTGGGTCTGCTAAGTGTTAATATACCAATATTTCCATTGCCATCATTGACAGCGTATTGGTGCTAGTACCCACATAAATTTGGGCTGATAGCAAGGGTAATGAATTGGAAGATTTATTTGAAAATAAACTTGGCTCCTGTCTCCCAGCTGGCCGTGCTGGCCTGCATGGTTGCAAACCACCATTCACCCATTTCCTCAGTGGAGCCGGTTGCCTGCTGCAAACCCTCTCGAGGTTGGTCACCAATGCGACATTTGAACTGGTAACACGTCCCGATAGGGACTGGAGGTGAGCAGAGCATGAAGCGACATTCACAGTGCTGTACATCTCCTCAGCCAGGGCAGTCTGGCATCGCATTGAGTCGGACTGCAGGCAGCGGGGCTGACTACTGGGTAGCTGCATCTGAAGTGTGTTTTAGTTTTGTCGCATTATTCTGTTAATGATCTTTATAGAGCTCCTTCCTTTGCTCCCCCATTAGCCGTACATCAGTATTGTTGGTCTGTGTTTAATGTGTTTTATCAGAAACATGCTTGTGCTTTAAAAAGAAGAAAAGGAGAAAAAAAATTAATAAGAGTAGCTAGCCAAGTCTTATAGATTACTTGCAGGAGATACTAACTGTATTGCTTTGTTAAGGTCTAGCAAAGTCATGAAAACAACAATAAAAATCCCTCAAGTAGGTAACATTATTTGCATACAGTATAACACGTCCTGCTGAATGCAAATAAACCCTGTTTCTTTAAAATGGCCTGGTTTATCTGGCTGTTCTATCAATCATGTTCCCCAGGGAGCACTTTTTCTCCCTCATATGTAACCCACTGCTGCTCTCCTTGCATGAGAAAGAAGTGCAGAACCTTCACTCACATGATGCAGCTCCTCAGAATGGAAACTGTCAGAATATCTTGACTCCCTCTAGAAGAAGGTTGTGTCTGCATCTCACAAACTTTTTTCAAAGCTGGTTAATTTTGTCTGTAACTTTTTGCTCGTATTGAATATGATGATTTCCACAGCAAGGCTACTGCAGGAAAAGCTGAAAGAGGAGCTGCTCTGGGATATGGTTTGTCTGTGAGCTCCCATGTCCTGGCCTTGCTGAAGCTGACACTGCTGTGGGGAGCTTCTGGTTCTAAAGGATACCTGCCCCTGCATTTAGTGGGAACTGAAAAAGTAAAAGACAGCATCAAGCACTAGGTAGACTGCAGATCTCAGGCTCTAGCGAATAACTGGGAAGCTGTGCAATTGTGCTGGCAGGTAGGAAGCAGCAGTGAAGCACATGAAGAGAAAGGCACGAGAATCTTTCAGGTACAGATCTCAGAACTGCAAATAGAAAAAGAGAGCCCTATTTTATTCTGCTATTGAGAGGGGGAAAAAAGAGTTTCCTTTGATATTTCATCATCTGCCATTATTTCTTCCTTCTGATGTAAATAGCCTTTACAACCTTAAATAGTGTAATAAAATTGAAAGCATATTGTACATGTGTTAGGGAAATGGAATATTTTCTACAGCTGCAGACTTTTCATTTCCTTCACATCTCTGATTCCTTGTTTTCTCTTCTCTTTCTTCCTTGACTTTGTAGACATGGACTTTTTTTCAGCCTACGAATCTTCAGACAGGAGTCTCTTGCTGATGTGTGGTGTAGACATGTGAAATGCTAGACCTTCACCTGTGAAAAATGCGAATCTGGTGAAACTCCATCCATGTGCTGAATTTTATCTGGGTGTACTGAGCCTGGGAACCCACTGAGGACAGCAAAGTTCTGCTCAAGTGTGATGTCCTCTGACTAACTGGGACCTGAGTTGATACAAGATGTAGCAATGGGTGCCATAAACTCATGGACTTTAGTGAAGCAGACAATAAGAAAATCTTGTGGCACACAGCCTGTTTATGCATGTGTTCAGTTGGCCTTTAAGCCACATTTTTTTTCCTAAATGAACTAAACAGATCAGGAAACTGATCCTTCTTACCAGCAGGCTCAAGAAGCTTAAAAATGACAGTCTTGTTATGATCTAGTATTTTAACTTGTTTCTAGGTCTTTACTGCACTTTGCACAGCTATCTAGATTGAACTGTCCATATTGATGGCAAGATTATTTTTACTGACTTGTTACAGGTAATGCGGTCATCTCTGTGTGAGGTTGCACATGACACTGAATTTGGAGACCATGACGCTGTGTTCACTCACCACTCTTCTCTCCAGTGCAGTCTAAAAACTTCATCAAATGGCCTGAGTGACACTGCAAGTGTGAAAATCTTTGCTTTTTGGCAGTAAAGCAAGATATTCCCTGTGATGAGGGATGCCAGGGGTTATATAATTCAAATAGGTGGGGTCGAGGGGGGTGGGGTTTTTTCTGTTTGGGTTTTTTTGCCAGCTGAAGGAGACAAATGGCTCCTCCCAAAATGATGTTGTAGTTGTATGTCTCAGTAAACGTGCTGTGTGTGAGCAGTGTACAGTTATAATGGAGCCAAAGAAAGAAATAGCTATGTGAAACAGCGCTGTGCATTAGTACAGTACGTAAAGTGGTCATTTACAACAGCGGGGTGGCCTAAAGCTGTGTGACTAGTTGTGTCCTTACTGAGGAGATGCTTCTTAGGATGTGGTTCCATATTGCAGATAAACATGAAGGTCTTGCTTAATCTGTGCTGGTATTTATCTCACCTCCTGGGGAGCCATGTTGGGGACCTAAACTGGGAGAAAACTAAGCAAGAAGAAAAATTAAGAATTCCGTCACTGTAGCTCCTTGAAGTAACTCATTGTACCAGAAAGGAGTAGAGATAGGTGACAGCAGGGGGGAGAGGAGACTGACATTTGGCAGAAGATAGCCATTGAATTGATTGAGATGCAGCATCAAATGTCTCAAGAACAGAGAGAAAATAAAAGATGTAGTAACTTGCATTTGGGGATTTTGATCTTATCTCTGTCTCAGGTTAGCTAGGAAGACCAGATAGGGATGGTTAGAAACAGGCTATGTACGTTTGTACCTAAATCTTCAACTGTAAAGCTGTTCTCCACAATCAAGGAAGGTCTTGGCTATACCCATAAATACCAGTGCACATACAGTTTAACTGAACTGTTCTTTTAGTTAAACAATATTGTATGTGAGCCTCTCTAGAGATAAAGTTTAGTGTGTAGTTGTGTCTCTTTTCAAACAAACTTGTATTTCATTGTAAAATATTACTGCACATATTTAACACAACTGCCCAACAGCGACAATTCCAGCAAAAGCTAGTAAAATATTTAATCTCTTGCACTGTGGAGACTAAAGGAATTTTTGGATCTTGTTTGCACAGCAAGGAAGTATTTTATGATGGGGAAGACCAAAGATAAATGGAGTTTAGAGTATTTTTGTTGTACTGGCAACTGTGAAGGGACTGGTGGAGGGGAAAGTTACCATGCCTCCCTGGCTGTTAGCCATCCCACCTGCAAGAAGAATTTATTTTCTTCAAGTAACTGAGCATAGTTCAGTTTGTCTGAACTGAACCTGCTAAACCATGCCGCTTTTTGAAATGGCAATTCAGCTTCCCTGGTTATTAGCAACAACAGGAATGTCAGTGCTGCTCAGAAACAAATTACTGTAAGTTTTAAACTTCTTTCCATTTTTGAGCTAGTTTAAATGATAGCGTGTTGAAAATACGACGTAGTAACTTGCAGCCTGTCTGCTACATCGCTTTACATCAGCAAATTTGGTGAAAATACAGGATTCAAACTTAAAGGCTGCTCCTTATTGATGCTACATTGAACATCTACACTTTATTTGCATAGGAAGGATTTCCACGTGATTTCAGAATCTGGGTTTGTTTGGGTTGGGTTGTTTGTTTTTCCCATTTGTGTATTAATTTATCACCAAAAAAAGGACATTAATATGTCAATGTGGATAAGTTGCCACTTCTCACATAGCTTTTCCTTCTTTTGGGACTGAAAAGTACTTAAAGAAGTTCACTGCAGTTTGCATCTGCTCTTAACCATCTCTGTCCCATAAAATCTGGTATGGTTGGAGAGACAGTAGCACTGCCTGTTTTGTACCTGTTTGCACAGGGAAATGGTAGTACCGTGAGTACTGTTACTATTGTTCATATGAGGATCAGATGACAGTACCCAAATTATTTTTTGTTTCAGCACTGCATTGTAATTTGCAGTAGCGTTGGGGTTGGTGCGGCCATTTCACAGCTGTAGAGCTTTTGTTCACCTCCAAGCTACCAACTATATTGAAAGATGGTGTGGCAGCATAACCAGGTCAACAAGGTTGAGAGTTACAGGCTAATCTACTCAAGAAGGTATTGAGACTATAACCGGCTATAGGGGCCCCAGATGATCTGCCTGCCAGGTATATAGCTGTCTTTCAAAGTGGTCTGAACTAAGCTGTTGCAAATGCTCATCTATTGCAGTTGATTTTGCAAGGCTAAAGATACTGGCTACCATATGTTTTGTATTGATTTTTTTTGGTGGGGGGCAGGTATTTTTGTTTGTTTGGTTGGTTGGTTGGTTTTAACATCCTTATCTGAAAGAGGCTGGATAGGAAAACCTTCCAATGAAGACCTTGCTAAAACTCTACACAACTCTTACTTATATACCTAGTTCTTGTTTATAGGCTACCACAGAGACCTTTAGGAGTGAAAACTTGTGTATGTTGCCTGGACTGAAGTCTAGCAGGATTTTCCTCTGTAACTTGCATAGACTCAAATGCTAGTGCAGCTTGGAAAGGACACTGAAACATGCCTGGTCCAGCTACAAGTCTTTGAGTGGGAGCTTTCACCTACATTCAAGTAACGGATTCCTAACTTCAGACATATACGGTATAGATTTCAACAACTGTAATACTATCTTAATTTCCTTCATAATTAGTGGAGAGAAATAGATGTGAGAGAACATCTGGTCTGATTTAGATGTCTTCTGGTTGTTCTGTCATCCTTCAGAAGTGTTTATGTCTCCTCAGTGACTATATAGGGACTGCAGATGATTAATTTAGGTACAGATACCTGTATATTTATGCCAGGTAAGCATCTACATGTGTTATCTATAATGACAGCATTTTATTCTAAAAAATTATTTTAAAAGTCTGCTAGTTGTTTCCAAATTGCTCTCTGCAATTTAAAGCAAACATAAATTGCAGTGATACCACACACATAACAGGACTCTCTAGTTGGCATCTCTCATCTGAAATTTCTTCATTTGGTCTGGATTTCTATGGCTGGGAAGCTGTCTAGGGCTGCCAGAACCACTCTTACTTTTAGGTGGCTCTTGATTGACTGTCAGGTCAGTTTATCTCTACTTTTTCTTGTGTTCCCTCAGAATTAAGGTTTGGCAGGGTCTTTGCAGGTGGGAAGCACTTGGGTAGCCAGTGGTGATATCGTGTCTCAAGCTGATGCCACCTGGGCTTTGACATTTGTAAACAGGGCTGATGGCTTTCTTCTTGTGGGTGCAACAGGCTGTCTCTGCTTTGTTTCCAGCCATTGTGCAGATGGCAACTGCCTTCATCCCTTCACTGCTTTCCCCTTTGGGAGGGGAGAACAGTCTTAGCTAATGTGCTGTATAGTTGTTTATTTGTTTGTTTGTTTGTTTTCTGTTAAGCTGTTTGCCTTACTGTCAGTAGTAAGTTAGCAGAATTGATAGAAAAACCCATTATAAATGATAACAGATATTTTGCTCAGTGACTTGCTACTCTGCCTTCTGCTTTCAGTTAGTGACCGCCTTCTAGTGTCTGCTGATTATAACATTTCACATTTAACATCTGGTTTTAACCTCATATGTTTTGACTGCAGCTTTTGTAGGTATTCTCTACATAGAATATTCATTAACGATTTAGACGAGGGAATAGAGTGCACTATCAGCAAGTTTGCTGATGACACTAAGCTGGGAGGTGTGGCTGACACACCAGAAGGCTGTGCTGCCATCCAGCGGGACCTGGACAGGCTGGAGAGTTGGGCGGGGAACAACCTAATGAAATTTAACAAGGGAAAGTGTAGAGTCCTGCATCTGGGCAGGAACAACCCCAGATTCCAGTATAGGTTGGGAAATTACATATTAGAGAGCAGTGTAGGGGAAAGGGACCTGGGGGTCCTGGTGGACAACAGGATGACCATGAGCCAGCACTGTGCCCTTGTGGCCAGGAAGGCCAATGGCATCCTGGGGTGTATTAGAAAGGGGGTGGCTAGTAGATCAAGAGAGGTCCTCCTTCCCCTCTACTCCGCCCTGGTGAGACCACATCTGGAATATTGTGTCCAGTTCTGGGCCCCTCAGTTCAAGAAGGACAGGGAACTGCTGGAGAGGGTCCAGCATAGGGCAACGAAGATGATTAGGGGAGTGGAGCACCTCCCTTATGAAGAAAGGCTGAGGGAGCTGGGTCTCTTTAGTTTGGAGAAGAGGAGACTAAGGGGGGACCTCATTAATGTTTATAAATATATAAAGGGTGAGTGCCATGAGGATGGAGCCAGGCTCTTCTCGGTGGCAAACAATGATAGGACAAGGGGTAATGGGATCAAGCTGGAACACAAGAGGTTCCGCTTAAATTTGAGAAAAAACTTTTTCTCAATGAGGGTGACAGAGCACTGGAACAGGCTGCCCAGGGAGGTTGTGGAGTCTCCTTCTCTGGAGACATTCAAAACCCGCCTGGACATGTTCCTGTGCGACCTCACCTAGGCGTTCCTGCTCCAGCAGGGGGATTGGACTAGATGATCTTTTGAGGTCCCTTCCAATCCCAAACATACTGTGATACTGTGATAGAAACCAAGAGAGCAAGCCTTGAATTTCTATAGCAATGACTTTCCTTTGTGTTGAGTTTTTGCTTGTATTTTTATTTCCTTCGTACCTGCATTCCCATAGAAGGATGTGCTTATGATATAATGTTTTCTATTACAGGAAAAATCTGAAATCATTTTTTGCCAGATACAAGATGTCACAGTGGACCAGTTCTTACGCTTTGCCAGACTTCCCTTATGATGTCAAGTGCACATTAGCAGAAAAGAAATGCCCTGATCACAGTATGAGAATAAGGATTATTGAATTTTTACAAGCAGATATGACAAAATACTTAGAAGGATCACTGTGAGTAAATATTGTTATATTTATTTGGGGGCATTACCTATTGGCTGTAGAAGCATGTTTTCAAATGGATGTAAAGCCATTGTCTTTAATATCCTTGCTTAAATAGAGGGGGCTAAGGGCCTAAAACCTGTTGAAGCCAACAGGAAGATTTCATGCAAAACTTAAAGCTGTTCCCTTTGTTATTTGGAAGGGAATCGACAGTCTGAGAAATAGTCAGTTTAATGTATATCAGTATAGACTCCAGACAGCATCTAATACTGCCTAGAATGACAACTGTTCTTTCACATCTCCGTCTTGTTTGCATAGGTATCCAAACAGCCAGCAATATAATATTGTTGTCAATGCTCTGCTGCAGACCTACCCATTCCTCGATGAAGATGGGAATGGCTTTGTAAGTATTCTAAATAGCACTGTCTTTTTTTCACCACATAATGAATCACAAGAAAGTAAGCCAGTTCAGAGGAAATCAGTATCAATTTCTTAAATACTGGTTCTATTCAGAGCTGTAAGCTTCACTCTGACACATTTGGCAAATCACATTCTTATTTCATTATATTAATTAAAGATTAATCCAGTTACAGCTGTTCTTCAAAGCCTCTGTGAGATCATGCAGGCCTGTATGCGAAGTCCCTGGTTGCTTGTTGGGTGGTTTCTTTCTGGATTGATTTCCCTCAAAGTAAGAATTTACAAGATGTGATTTACTTTTGTTTTTAAAAACAAAGAAACCAAGCTTTTAGAAAATAGTCTATATGAGAATTAACATGACTGATACCCTTGCCATGCACAGCAATCCCTTGTGTGTTAGGTATCTAGCTACAGCATGTAGAAAGGCTGCTAGTTTAGGTATTTTGGGAATCTGGGCCTAATTTTTTTTAAGTTATTTAAAATCAGTGGTTGAGATCTCAGTGGGAACATAACAGAAAGCAGTGGAAGGAGATGACATAAATTTGAACTATGGCTTTTTTCACTCTTGTGACCCAGAATACATATCTGTGATCTCAGAGGACAGTGTTCACCTTTTGACTTCACATCAATGCTTTGCCATGTGATACTTTTGTTGCATCTTGTAACAGCTTGTGAGACTCGGTGGGGATTGTTAGCTTTAAATGTATATAAATATATATCTCGTGCAATTAAGTCAGAAAGCAAAATAATTTTGAGAATAAAAAAAAAAAGGATTAAGGGGATGGCTAGGTGGCTATTCTAGTTCTACCCTGAGCCCAGGCATTGTAGGAGGGAAAGGACTACAGAAAGTAAACAACTCAGAAAGGAGAGAGGGAACAGAAGGATCAGAGCACGATGGTCCACCCTTATTTTCAGTGAGAATTCCTCTCTGAACACCACAATACAGGTTCCCAGCCAGGGTCCTGGGTAACACTACAGCTTCATCCGGCCTACCCTTGTGAAGGGGAGCTGGAATGATGTTTGGATCAGGTCCAAAGACCTTTTCACAGCCTTTAACTTTTAAAAACTGTTCTTAAACAGAGATTCTCAAGCTAGGTTTCCAAAGGGCTTTAATCACAGCAGGACTATAGACTGAGTGAAACTACTCATAACTCCATTCTTTGGGAAATGGCTCATCACTTCTCAGATCCATCCCAGGACTGGCGCTGGCAGACATTATGTGATGAGGCAGAGACTTCAAGAGTTGTTCTTTATCCCTTGATATTTCTCTCATGCTTCCTAGAAAGCATATCTGGCAGAAAGCACCATAAGGAAGCAAGGAAGCTGGAATTTTCAGTTTGGGATATTGCTAGTCTGACACTTCTGAGCCAGCCGCTCTCCGTTGCCTGGGTTGAGACAGGAAAAAATACACTGAAGATGTATGTCTGCACACTTAAGTTTGGAGGAGGGAGGGAGAATGAATTACTATTTTTATTGGTCCTACTGTTAGACATTCTGTTCTTCCTTCATGATCATAAAGGCTTTTTCTTGATCTGAGGTAGTTGTGTGCTACAACAGCAGCAGCTTAAACCAAACCTAACATATGCACAGCTATTTATAATGAGGCTTGCAGTAAAACTGACTTCATATACCTTTAAGAAAGAAATTAACAACAAGAAAAAAATGGGCTAACCAACGTTCTTTCCTGTTTCTCAGAAAAAAATTCTTCAGCAGCTCAAAAAAGGTGAAGTTTTTGTAGGCTTTTCTTCTAAATTTGTCTCAAGCTATCTAAAAGTAATGAATCACAGGCCTTGTAAAATATAAAATATTGCTTATTGAGAGGTTTTGAATACCCTAAGATTGTTTATCTGTTGTTATTGTAATTAAATAGTTGCTATTACAATTTTCGAGTAGTAAGTTGAAAGTATTTAAGAAAACTATCATAAATAGAATAATTCTGAAGTAAAGCAGAAAGCTCTTTATTTGAGGACTGATAGCTAAATGTAGAAAACTGTAACATCAGCATAGTACTTTAAGCAAAAATGCAAGTTACATTAGTTATTAAACTTCTGGAGATGCAGTTCACACGATGTTTTTTTGGTGTCTACATTAGAAAGAGAGAAGTAGCACTGTGGAAGTTCTTGTTTCTTTCTGTGGACTTCAAAGGGAGCCTCAGGTGACCATCTGTGCACAGATGTCTGTGCCTGATAGGTGACCCCTCCTTTTGGTGTCTTGTGAGGCCAGAGAAAGAGATACATCAAACATGGCAATTGAGCTGTGCAGGCCTCTGAGAATATAGGTTTCAAGGAGCAGTAGATTAATAAAGTTATTTGAGTATATTTAGAATACCAGCAAATGTGTTTTCAAGTATTTGGACTTTCTAATTTCTTGACAAAGTTACAGGAAAAAGAATTAGTTTCATGGATTTCAAAAATCAAATGGGCTGAACATAGTTTGGAGTGCTGTCTTGTGTTCCCTTTGGTTTGCTGGAGCTCACTTCTGCCATCGGGTGTTTTCCTTTCTACCACAAAAAAATGCTCTGTCTTACTGTATTGTTAATGCCATTAATTTATCACTATTTGTTTATTGCTGTGGTTCGTCTCGATTCCTAGCTACAGTTGAACTCTAAATTCATGCTTAAAAGGAAAGCAATTGCTTACACTTTGGGGTAGAGGAGCAGCCACAGCGTCTGCTGGGCTCTGCAGAAGGCTGCAGTAGTTCTCAATGCGATGTGTGGAGAAGGCCTGTCTGTGGTGTGACTTTATTTTTAACTTATGGTTTGGAGCCCTTCACCAGGAATCAATGTGTCTTGGCTGCAAGAAGGATGCAGTGGAAACCATTTGGGGTTCTTCCACAGCCAGCGTACACGTCTGTGGGTGCTGTGGGTGAGCAGGGGCAGCCCCTGGGGCTTTCTGACTGAGAAAAGGGAAGTTGTTCATCCCATGAGACAACTTGACATTCCAGAATTAACTTTTTCTTCTGACCAAGAACAGAAAATCAGAAGGTAAAAAACTTGATGTAATGAAAAACTTGGAGAAACTTTGCACTGGAAATGTCAGCACTTTTGTTGCAACATTTTCATGGAAATAAAATGGCTTGGAAAACTGGAAAGAGGAAAGATCTGCTGGAAAGCACAGAGGAACAACAACAGCAACAACAACAACAACAACCAAACAAACCTCAAAGCACCTAAATCCATACCAGTATTTTCACGACAGGAAAAAATTACTTGCAAATTTTGAACGTTCCGTTTTTGGGGTAGTTTTTGGGTTGGCTTGTTTGCTTGTTTTGTTGTTGTGGTTGATTGGTTTGTTTATGTTTGTTTGTTTGTTTGTTTTCCAAAATATGGACATTTTTTGTTTACAACTCCGAACTATTTTTAACAAGGAGTTTAAAAAACTAATTAAAACAATGTGTGCATTATGTAGAAACATAGTCTAGGATTTTCAATATACTGTTGCAATGAGATGTCATTAAGAGTTTAGCATTTCAAGATTTTTTAGTAGATTATCTATAATTCAATTTTCTTGGTTAAAAGGTTTCTTATTTAATTTTGTAGTAGAGAAAAATACACTTCTGTGCTTTTGGCCCTTGAAAAAAATAGCTAGTGGATGATTATAGTGATCCTAAATTAATAAGTTTAAAATAAGGTTATGAATAAGCTACTTATATACTACGAATTTCAAAAAAAGGTTATTTACTAGGTCATAGTAGAAGCAGGAATTAAGGAAAAATTATCTGAAATCCTAAATAAAATTTTTTTAAAAAATCATTTTATAGTAAAAGCAAGACTCAAGAGGTCTGTGGAGCACATGGAATGAAATCAATTTCATGCAACCCTGTTGCAAGATTGGCTTTGGGAAAGAAGTACTTTAAAGTTTTTATGTAAGGAATTTTTCCCATGATGTTTTCTTCTACTTAAAGAATGATGTTATCCTAAGGTAACACATATGACATTTTAAAAATTATTCTACATTTAAAAATGAAGTAGATTATTAGATTTCTTATATATAGTGTAACCAGTGCAACATTTGTTGTTAGCTACCAAGAAATAGGTTATATAGAAAAAGCTAAGGTTACAGTCACAGCAATCAAAAGAAAATTGGCATGACACTGTTTCTTGACCATTTGTAAGATACTATTCTACTTGTATCTATTCCTTTTACGAGGCTTACAACCATCTATTTGGCAAGACTCACTGCCCTTATTTCATTTCAGCCAGCAACTGGAAATTGTATGATTTCCAGACAACTAGGGATGAGGAAGGAGAAGAGAGGGCTCTGACATTGCACCGCTTGCCAGTGGGTTTTGCGTAAGCATCTCCCTCGAGCTCGGGGCTGCCGAGTAGTGCTGGGATGCCGGTGACACCCGGGATCCCCACGCTGACATGCCTGACTTATGTAACCACTGCGCACAAAATGATTATTTGCTAGGAAATTACTGTTTTTAATCTGTACGTAATCCTTTCCCTTCCATGTCAGATAGACACAAAGTAATCCTTCTGCTCCCTTACAAGCATTTTAAACCTTCCTGGAGTGGTTTGGCCTTTTTTTTTTTCTCCTTTTTTTCTTTTTTTTTTTTCTTGTTGGGGGTGGGGAGGGGGGCAGAATTAATAGAAAATAAAGTTATCAGCTCAAAAATAGTAATAAGATGCATTACCCACTAGGGAAACCGCATAAATGTGCGTGCTCAGTCTCATTCATGTAATAGGTATGTGAGAAGGGGCTCGGCTAAGCTTATTAGAATCCTATTACAGAAGTAGATTTAGTTAAAACTCTTAATTTATCTGGGGACAGGAGGTTGAAACAGCTGACTGTTTTGAACTTTGAGGGATATTTAAAGCTCTGTATAGGTGTCAGCATATTGTCTCATGTAGAAGAATAAGCGAAAATGTCTTCTAGCCAAACAAAGGTTTTCAAAAGAAAGAAACTGTGCAAAACTCAACTAAGGGGATATTTAAATTGTCAGCTGCTAATATATTCTGGGATAATCATGTTTTAAAATACTTTAACATCTGTTGAGCACTTCAGAGAAGCATTGAGCTAAGGTTTTTGTCTGCATGTTTCTTAACAGCCTTAAAATAGCAACGTTCCAAATACAGTTGGCTAGGCATATAATGTTGGAGTATTTGCATCAAGATGTAAATGCATAGGGCCAGCATTGTAAACATATTTAGGAACCCTAATGGTTCAGGCCGATACCAACTGGGATTTTCAAGGCATGCAATCATGTTACTGCTTGTGAAAACAGTGCTGGGGTATAATGCTCAAATTGAGGCTGTAAATGTGCCTTGGGACAAGATTGGATGACCAGTTGCCATCTATTTCTAATCATTACGTTTAGGTTGGTGAAAACATAACTTCTGTTCTGGCAGAATCCTTAAAGTCTGAAGTTTACATTCTAGAAATGCAGATGGGTCTCTTTCTTTCCAGCTTTCGGATGTTCACATGTGACTGTCAGGGAGAGGGTACTTTTGTAAAAGCCTGTAGTAGGGTGGCAGAAAGTGTCCCACTGTGAAGGACACACCTGCCCTGGCTGGCCCAGGTCTGCCCAAGGAGACCTGAGGTAGATGCAACAGGGGCTGTATTCTCATAGCTCTTCTGCTCTCTTTTGTCACCATTCATGGAGGTCTTGCTTCTAGGACTGAGGACCCGTAAGTCAGCTGCTACCCTAGGGAGATGAGAGGAGTATTTTCAGCAGGAGAAAGGCAAGGTCATGGTGCCTTCACCACCATATTTTAAGAGACCTTCCCACCCATATCCCATGGGTGAGAATGGCAGGCATGTCAGACTCACTGCAAAGCAAGATACTGTACTATTTACCCTACTTTTACTGAATTCTGGTTTACACCAAAGTGAAGCCTTAAAGTCATACAACCATGACTAATAAAGGACATCATTTTGGTAAGAAATTTGTGGTAATCATTCTTCCGTTTTGTATCATGTTTTTGAAGGTCAGTAAGTACAGGCTTGAGTATAATTTTAAGTGAGTATAGTATTGGAGTCAATTTTAGAAAATGCAGTAACAGCTATTTGAAACTCTCTTGCCATATCCTGTCATTTACTGTCACTTTTCTGACTAATTTTTGTTCCCTCTGGCTGTTGCAGATCCTCAATAACTGAAATAAGCAGTTGTTTTTGAGGATCTGACAAAACATTTTCAGTATTCACAACTGCAGGGTTTGACTGCAGACATGTTTAGCAGCCTTGGTGTAGTAATTGTTTCCCTTTGTGTCAGTAGTTAGCATGGCTGGGTCCTGCCATACAACGCCCAGCCATGGACCGCAGGTAAACAGCTCTCTGTCCATAAGGTTGCATGATGAAGTCTGATTGCCAAGGAGTGATGAGTGTCTCCATTAAACAGGGACTGTATCCCCTCGTAATGCAAAACTGTCATTAAGTTGCAATTCACATGTTTTGAGGAGTCTCACCAACACTAAGACCTACTTAAATGATCCTTTTAATTCAGCAGTTTTGAGTTCAGGTTAATAATACAGTTGATCCAGTGTAACTGTAGGCTTCCTGCAAAAAGGAGTGCACCACTGCCTCTTTGCTGCTCCCTTGTGTTAGATATAATAATCATGCAATTGCACAACTAGTCAGAGGCAGGAGAAAAATAACCCGCTCTGTGGCATCAGTAAGCTGAGCTGCTTCACCGTATAGTTTCATGACCTGATGTCATCAACTGAGCATCCAAAAGTAAAGCTAAGAAAAGGAAAGCAAACTGTAGTTTCACTGACAGCCCTGGTTAAACTGGATAAACCCAACCCTTAGGTTCGATTACTGTCATCCTTAACAAACCGCACTAGTGCCAGTAGCCCTGCTGATTAGTTGCCATAGGGTCATATACCAGAGATGATTGGGTTTCCTTCTGTCTGGAAGGCACCAGTGTGCTGATGCTACCCTGCAAGTCTTTTTCTGATAAGTGGCAAACAATTGTTTATAAAACAATGTTAGATAAAATGAAGCGACCTGCTTTAGGAATAGGACAAGAGATACTGGTAAGAGCTGATATTTTCCCTGTGCAGCTGCTATGGAAACGGGCCCTTAAAGATCGTTTCAAATATGTGCGGAGACCTATTGATGACGATGAGCAAGTCCTGAGGAACAAATGCAAGTTTGGCCACAGGCGAGGACAGACCAGGAAATCTTCATCTGCTGAAAACAAACCTGAAGACATCCAGGTGCAGGTAAGGGTAGAGATCTTTTTTTTGGTGCTCAAGTTCTGTGTCTTTTCACTCCTCCGTTGACAGGAAGGCCACTAGCTGGTAAAGGAGAGAATCGAGTGATCTCACCTCATTTAAACTTATTTTGTATAGAGTTTGTCCTAAAGCCAGACCTTTTAGCTTTTTTTTTTTTTCATCCTGGAGAGCTAAGTATCAACAGTGGAGCTGAACCTGATACTGGAGGCCTTGTACAGTTGTTGTCAGTTGGACATGGAATTCCGTCTTTTTTTTTTAAATTCAGTATACCCATTCTGGTTTAGGTTATACACCTCTGGTTAGAGTGAAGAAGAATAGAGACTTATGTTCAAGAGCTGAAACCTCTGTACAAAAAAGAAGCAAAGTGATATTTGAGCTGGTAGCAAATGGCCATACCCTACTGTTATGTTGCAATTTGTTATATAAAAGCTGTTTGAGTTGATGTGTGATATACACAGGAATGCTTATAAATGTGTGCATGCAGTTGTCGTACTTCCCTTAAGTAAGATAATTCAGAGAGGTATCACTGTCCAGTGTTTGAAGCATACTAATTAATTTATACACTTTCATAGATACATTAAGGTTCCAGATACGCTTTGCCAATGTGCCTTGCACTTCCTTCAGTGCTGCAGTTAAAATGTTGTAAAATGTAAACAATTGTAAGAATGTGATTAAAAAGATGTGTAAGCAGATATTTGACTTTGGTTCACATATGTCCATCCTTCTGTTTACCAGACACTGTCTTTATGGCAGCAAGAGTGACTTACTGGATGCATTTCTGCATAAATAGCCCTTGTGTTTGAAGGTAGCTGTAGTTTTCTACCCCAAAAGCAGATGCATGTTTTGGTCATTTTTTTTTCCAGAAGCTTCAAAAATTTCTGTTTATCCTCTTTTGATTAATGTATACAGGAGTAAACACTTCCCTCTTTTTGTCTGCTTTAGTTGAAAGGTTTGCAGAATGTGTGAAGAAAGAAACCTTTGCTTTGAGTGCAAAATAATAAACTGTCTTGAATGTGCTAAAGGAGAAATGACAGGCTCCTGGTTTTGTGCATGCATTAAGAGTTAGCCATCTTTTATCCGCTAATGCTTGGAAAGGGCAAATGTTGGTCTTGTTTGTCACATCAGCTAGTTGAGAAGGGCTCTGCAGCGATCCTGTAGGGACTGCACGCTTGACTTCATTTTTCTGTAGAGAAGGTGTAACTGTAGTGGGCTGTGTGTCTGTAAATTCAGAATCACTGCTCTTCTTAACTTCATTGCCAAAAGCCATCACTTGTCATTCCTTGTTTACTTTAGAAACTGAAGAAGGAGTTATGTTCCTCCTTTTCTAAAGTCATAGGTATTTTCTGCTAGCCTTAATATTGTAAGCAAATAAAGAGTTAAGGAGGCGAAAGGATTCTGAGTCTCCCTGAAAAACTTTTACTTTCTTTCTCTTATTTTTCCTGTATCCTAAACAGCACAGAGATGTAAATTGTTCCCGTCTTCCCCACAAAGAGATGTAGCAGCTTCACTTCCCTGGCTGTGGCAATGACTAATAAAAATGTCCCACTAGCCGAGGCTTTTACAAGAACATGGTAATATAATCTCTAGGTGTATCTTGGGAAAACTCAAAATCCACTAAAAGGATATTAAGGAATTGGGTCTTTATTTAAACACCTGTCTATGACCAAATGGCTACCTATCCTCTTGGTTCAGGAAATGGGAGGTATGAGACATTTGGATTCTAGTTCTTTTACACATGTATGTTTTCCTGCTTTAATGTGAGCATCCTAATCCAATCCTTTCTGCATCCTTTTGACCTTTTTCTCTTTTCTGCAGTATATCTCAGGAGCTTGTGACAAAAAGGCAGCTTGTTTTTTAAAGGCATTGAGGTAAATTCTTGTTTGCTCCAGAAAGACTGGGATTTTTTAAATCAAACTTTTATCATTTAAAAATAAATTCTTTGTTTTAAATTAAGTATGTACATTTTCAAATAAGACAAAATTCTATATATATATATAAGATAGAGATAGCCAATTAACATTTCTTTTATCACTGCAAGGAAAATGATTGTTACTGGTGACAACTGAAAATCTGGTCAGAAGAGTTTGAGTGGCCTCAAGAATGAAGAATTCCTTATTTTAAAAGACTATTTTTCAGTTCTCTTCTGCACATATGCTGATCTGTTCCTTTTGGTTTCTTTTCTTCAGATGTTAAGATAGGAGATCCTGGCTTCAGTCTAGATAGGATTGCTTTTCTGCAGTATATTGAAATAACTGAGGTTTATTGTCACAATTTTACTGGAGTATTGCTGTGCTGTCGCTAGCTTTCTTGCTTTAATGGTTAAAGTGGAGAGGATCTAGAATCTTCCCTAAATTAGCACGTGATAGGCTGATAGACTGGTTGAGTAACCAGCTTTCCAAACCCAGATTCTTCCTATTCACACCTGCAATCTTGAAGCTTTAAAATCACATTTGAACTCATTCTCCAATAAAATTTAAAATACCTTGTAAAATGGTGTCCCACTGAGGTAACTTCTTTCCTTCAAAAGAAAGCCACTTATTAGTTACTTTCCTACTTACCTTAAAAATCAACCTGTCTGCAAACTAAAAACTAAAAGGAGAAAATGAAAACACTCTAAATGAATCCTGCATTTAGGTGTGGCTGAGTTAATACTCATTCATCGCACTTTACTACAAAAAAGGCAAATTTGAAAAATAGGAAGAAGGCCTGAAGATAATGGAAATTGAGTTATAAAGCAAGTTACACACAGAACATGTTATGCTACAAGCATGGTATTATGTAATTTTTTCATAAAAGCAAAAACTTCTTTTGATGTTAGAATCTAAGAAATGTTGAGGTCAGAAATCATTTGTGTAAAATTCAAGTGTTATCAAACTTTCCTGCTCTATCAAAAACCTTCAGATTTCATTTGAATGACACTATACTTAGAAATAATGAAAACATAAATCAGAATGCTTTTGCCCTTTAGATTTCAGCTAGGTTGACTGAAAAGAGCTACTCATCCGCAAACACTTAAATTCACTCTTCTCTAATTCTACGCTGGTTCTGCTAAAGACAAGTATTGCTATTCGACCTAAGGTACCAGTAAGGTCCAATTGTTTGGCTCTGCTCTTGGTGAATAAATGTGCACCACTTGCAGTCAGAACTAGAAATATGCAATGATGAAGTGAATCTATCCTGTCAATTGTCAGCTAATCCATATTTAGATAGCACTATATACTGTCATATATTGTTTGTATTACCTAGCAGGAATGAAACCACTCAGAGACAAAATGAAATGAAGTTATCAGATAGAGAAGGCACAGAGCTGCTGTTGTATTAAAGGTATTGTGTATAGACAAGGAGTCCTCAAAATCATAGCAACTCTGGTCACTAATGTCAACCCTAGAACTCAGTATTCGTTCACTCTTTCATTGCAAGCAGCATAGTTTTACAACAGTCCAAGTGTTTTACATCATACTTATCATTGCCCATCCTCAAATACTTTGTTATGTTTCCACTGGACTTTAGTTAATGAGAAGTAAACTCTGGAACAGCAGTGGCTACTACGGTCAGTAGATAACTGTCATTAATTGGTATCTAAATGATGCTACCACAGACTTGGTACATTTCTGGAGTTCTATTATTTGACTGAAGTTTTAAGATGTGTTTTATGGCTGGGTATGTGTATCTATTACATAGACTACTAGTTTAAACAAGCTATGTTAAAGAGCTTGAAGTTCAGAACTACCAGTACCTTTCTCCAGCCAGAAGCGCAGCTTAAAAAGGTGAAAAGCTTACAGATAGTGATTGCTCTAAGCAATCTGAAATCTGCAAGAAAATAAATTCTGACCTTTGCTTGTGCTACTCGTATGTAATGGATGATTTACACAATGAAGTTTGTCCTTCCATCACATTTTTTTTTTCTTAATAGGTAAGTATGATAGCAACTCTTTCTTATAACACTGCTGTATTTCTATTGGTAACTTGCCATTGATGCTTACAAAAATGACAGTTGATCTCATTTTGCTAATTGAATAATGTCATTAGCTAAACTAGCTTTCAAGGACAGAGCTGACTACATGGAAAGTCCATCAACTTGAGTGGTGTTTGCCTTGACAAGGGGGATGGAGATTAGCTGTAGTAAAGGTCACAACTTATTCTCCTTGGTGTTTGTTTCCAAGCAACCCTGTCAGTTTGTCTGTGGTTACAGCACACAAGTGGAGTTTAGTTTGCTTTCCTGCCGCTGCAAGTAAGACACTGAAGGTGGTGGCCTCTCTGGAAATGAGCCACTGTGCTCCACATCAGGTGGCTGAAGAAGTTCCTGCTCTATGGTCAGGAGGCTTGGAAGCAGAGCCGCAGGAGAAGCCAGTAGTTTGTGTGTGCGTATGTGAGAAAGCACAAGTATCTTGAGGCTGACAAAAATGGACCAACACTTGTTTTTGTGTAGAGGTCATGCTGAAGTGGGACATAAATCCATCCAACTTAGTGCAAGTTAACAGGTTAAGGAACAGCTGAATGGCTCACTTGGGGATGTATGGATTACTAGAATGGCATTCACAGCCAGTAACCAAGACAAATGAGATACCAGAAAACACCAAACACTGATGCAGGGAGATTGCAGGTGACATGCGAGTAGCAAAACAGGACTCTAATGACTGTGAGCAATCCACTGGAGATTTACTCAGAATTGCCTTTGTGGTTTCCTGCTTTTTCTGCCCTGGTTATAAAGGCTTTTATAAACAGGCAAGAAGCAGGAAGCCTGAGGCTGCTAAGGGACAGGAGTGCTCACCTCTCCAGGTGCAGGAGTGCTTGCAGAATATAAGATCATACTAAAAAACCAGGCAAACGTTGCAAGGCTTTTCAGACAAGGAGGTCAGGCAATCAGGTTACTGGGACCACTCTTCCAGGGCATCTGTCTCAGATCAGTGCATCAGTAAAGAGATTACAGAATAATACACTGAGGTGAGCAGTAAAACATTCCCAAGACCAGATGACATTCGTGGAAAATTTTCAGAGGTGTCCAAGGATAGAATAGGTAATTTTCTAATAGCGATGTCCTATTTCTCTCATAAAATATGACACTAGAAAACTGGAGGTAGCTGATGTGATGCCAGCTTCTAGAGTTTCAGGAGAACACTAGGGAACATATTGACCCAGAAACCTGCTGTCTTTACTGACCAGATTGGCAAGAATAGTAATGCACACCCAAGACATAGACACAATGGGAAGGCATCAACAAAGTTTATATAAACAGAAGTAATTCTTCATCAATCATTTAGTTCTTTGAAGTATTCAGGAACCCTGAGGACACTGGAAATCCAGCTGATACGGTTTACCTTCAAAAGAGTTTTTGCCACATGCCGTTCAAAGTCTCTTAGGGGATATAATGTGAGGGCATAAGCAGGAAGGTCCTTGCATAGATGAACAGTCAAAAGATAAAATAAAGATGTCTAGGCAGAAATAGTTGGGTTTTACAGTGCAAAAGATTATTAATACTTAGTTTATGCAGTTCAATATATTTCTAAATGATGTGGAAATAGGAGAATAGTTGGTTGGTCACATTTGGTGATGCTACTAAAGGTACTAAAGACAAAGACTGACTGAAGAACTGCAGAAGGACCCCATGCTACTGAGTGATAGAGCAAAAAACCAGCAGATAAAATTCAATAGTTATAGATGTAAATATAAGGCACAAGGAGAAAACTCTCTCCTAACACCATGTACAGCGATGGGCTCTGAGCTTACTATTACCTTTCACTAACAATATTTTTGTATTACACCTAAGAAAACTTGGCACAATAACAAGCAGCAGTCCGAAAAAAAGTATTTTGAATGCTCAGAATTATTTAAGAAATAAACAAAAGCTAGTGCATTATTCCATTGTATGCACTTGTGGTGACCCAGCATCTCAACTAGTATTCAAAGTTTTACTGTGCCTATTTCATAAAGACTGTAGTGAAATTAGAAAATATGCAAAGACAATTACAAGGGTAATTGAAAGTATGGCCCAGCTTTTGTTTCTGGAATGATTAAACAGCTTAAGACAGTCTTGGCTGGAAAAGTGGTGGCTGAGGACTGAATATCTATAAAACTACAGTGGCAAGGAGATGGTGAATAGGTATTGAATCCAATACAATAATTAGAAGGCAGAAGCAGCAGGAGAAAATGAAAAGAAGGTGGCATTTCTTCCAACAGCATAGTTAAACTGCTGAAATTAATGCAGGATGCTGTGGAAGGCGTGATTTTATGAGTGTTGGAAAAGTGACTGAGAGAAGGAATGGAAGAAAAAAAAAATCTACTGAAGGCTATTATATGTAAAGACATAACCCCAGTTCAGTGGAATCTTGACAGAACTCAGAGCAGGTACTGCTACACACCCACCCTTACTCTCTATTTTTCCCAGCATCCCTCTCAGCCAGGTAGAAGAGGGTATGAAACTAAATCAGCTGACCCACCACCTCTGTTGCTGTGCAGTGAGGAGCAGGAGAGGAATGTCTCCTCAAGCTGGACACAAACAAACATTACTGTTGTAATACAATTAAGACTAAAATCCTCTATTAGAGAGAGCGCAGACTGTGCTAACACAGCCAGGGCCAGGGCAGTATCTGCAGGGATCACAGTAGGTAACTGCCCTGCATGCAGGGCTCACTTTCTTCGGTGGTACTGATGGCCACTGAAATCCATGGATACAATAGTAGGAGAGAGAGAGTTTTTAATTGTGTACCTCGTGCAACCATTCTTGGAATACCACATGCACTAATTTAAAAAGGATGTTAATTAAACTGGAAAGTTTAAGTGCACATACAGAGCACTGCAAAGCAGTTCTGGATGTTATATGTTCTGCAGTTCTGTGTCCTAAATGTTGTTGGGAACAGGATGAAGTGTCTCAACTCGCTCTGATGTTGACCCACAGGACACCACTGGCATAGATCACAGCTGCATCAGTGACAATATATACAGGAAAATCAAGTGTAAATGCAGCCTGAGAGTGGTAACTGTACTACAAGTGCACCTCTGAGTGTCCTCAGCTTGTTTCAATGGACAAATTCACTGCATCCTCTGATAGAAACGAAATAACCCCAGGCTACTGCCACAGAGGTACTGCTTTGGATAGCCACTCCTCTTCTTCATAATTACTGGTTTGGAATTACATCAGGGACAATAACAATAATTTTGAGGAAGACTGTTAACTATCTTCAAGTACAAAATAACTCTTTGAAAACACTAACAGTCAAAATTCTCAAATAATACTTTCCATTAAGAATTTTCTAAGTTCAGCTGGTTTCCTTGGGGGTAAATACGTCAGTTGCGTAAGTGTGAAAGTTAGTTGTCCTGCTTTTAGGACCTGTATGAGTAAGAAGAAAATACTATTTCTCTTGGTAATACAGAGCTAACATTGCTAAACACCGAGTCATTATTAGAACTGCCTACTAATTTCCAGTAAACCACAATTAGGCAAACCAGACACAAGCATATGAATTTCATGAACATCCTCAAATACGTGATTTGAGCTCCGGAGTCTTTGCTGATCGCTATAGTATTATTTGAAAACAGATCTTACTCTAACTATTAGAATATGAGGATGAGTTCCCAGAGCTGGTGCTGAAACCACACTACAGGTACTTTCTGCTGAGCTTGACTACACTCGAATCACGAGCCGCATCAGACAAAAAGACTTGCTGATTGCTACAGTTCTGTCCTTCATTTCTTGATAGGAAGAATCTGTTCATCTTGAAGGCAGTGCAATGGATGTACATATTAAGTGGCTTCAGCAAGAATATCTGAAAACTCAGAGGAACTGGAAAGAAGTGGAAAACAGAATGAATGTGACAATAGAAGTACGGAGGAAGATGATCAGCTATAAGGCACCTTTGAAAGACATTCTTAGTCTATTTCCTTTCTTAAGATGTCCTTACCAGGTAACAGAACTATTTTTAATAGTGACATCTATGTTATAGATGTGATACAACCATAGGCACCTATTTTAGTGGATGTTTCCAGTGAAGTATCCATCAACATTGTTCTGTTTAATATCATTTGTATTTCTGCTGGCAACTCCACTTTAAAAGATTCACCAGTCCTGTGCTCAACATGCCACTCGCAACACCAGTGGGTTTTCTGAAGTATTTTGGTGTTACTTGGTATATTTCTTCCCTGCTTTGAAAAGAAATGAAACCACCCCCTCCAGTTTATAATCTTATTTTATTGAGCTAGTTTTATCCTGTCTTCAAAGTGTGCACCTTATGTGTTGTTTTCAGTTTGGGTTTTGAGGATTGCAGTAATATCAAATTTATCTTTTTCTTCTAGCTTTTTAGGGAGTTCCAGCTTCTCACACACATGGACATTTATAAGAAAACAGTTGAGATTTTGGAGATTTATTCAGAAAACATATTATCTTTGTATGTGGTGAGGAATAATCCAATTAACATTATGCTGCAAGAAAATCTGAAGCGGCACACAGAGGAAGACATTCTGAAATGTCAGTACAAATCTTCTATGCTCTGAATATCAGAGTTTTGTTGTAGCTAATTGTTGTTACTTACGTAACTAAACTAGCTCTAATTTTACTGCAAAAACATTTTAAAATGTCACAGTTGCTTGAAAAATATATAGTGATGGGGAAGCATTAAGAGTAAAAGCTAATAACTTAGTAGGAAGATTAAGTCTGTCAGGTATTGACACTTCATTTTTCCTAATGAATAAGATATCAGGCTTGGTAAAGTTAGTAAGTGCCTTAAAATAAGATGAGCAGAATTATGTATTTCTTGATATGTGAAAGACTTCTTATTTTCTAAAAATATATGTGGAAAACTGGTTTAGAAAGAGAAATAGTCCCATAAAAAAAAAGACAACTTCCTTTAGAAAGAGAGATACTGTTTCTGCAGTTGAAGTCTTTATCCCAGTGAAATAATGGGAAAAGTAGTTACTGATACCTGTATTTCAAGTACCTGGTCTCTGCAGAGAGAAATTGCAGGAAAAAGTGTGCAAACTGGTACCCCTGGAAAGCTGGTACCACAGTCATGCAAAGAGATGCAGGTACCCTGATGTGTTTGGCTCCCTGGCTGTGAGGGAGAAAGCATCTGCTGCCCCTCAACTTCCACTCTGAGAAGTCTAGGAGTGCAGTTCTGCAGGGACAAAACACTGAAGGAATTACTCATAATCTTTATTCTTCCCAAACTGCAGCTGTAGATGTCTATGCCTGGGTTTAGCTCTGTGAGAAGTGTTCCTTTGATTGTCATTTTCTATCAAACAGGCATAATGCCAGGATGTCAAATCTAAGGCGACACAATATGAACATGTGTGTTTCCTGTAGCAGTTTCTCTCAGCTTCTTAAAGAAGTAAGCAGAGTAGCTTAACATAGTGGGTTTTTCTTCCTTTAACAACACGAGTAAGTAATTTCCCCTATGCTTACACAATATGCCCACAGAGATTTTAACTCATACTTTAGTAAAGTCCCAATGCCTTTACTTTCCTGGTTTTTCTTACAAAGAACCTGACCTGGCACCTAGATAATAAATGCCTGACAGAACAGTTTCAGTGCAACACACAACACCAGAACTCTGACCTCCAGAAAAGATGTTACAGTGATTAACAGCTGAACTGGAGGAGTAGCGGGTACCACATCCCAGGAGGTTCAGCAGCACCAGCTTGTGCTGCAGCCTTTAAAGTGGAGTCTTCTGGCAACAGAGCACCCCAGAGATATCTGATTTACTGGGGAAAGAGAAGTCTGGGCAGGGGTGGTGGGGCAGGAGGGTTACTCAGCTCACAAACTCCACTAGAAGCAAACGAAAGCGATGCTTACTTAATGTGAGAGAAACTTAATCATAATATTGAGCAGTAGAGTGTCATGAATTATTTGAATACTACTGCCCATTGCCACCTGAGGTCCATAAACCTTCAGTGTGGTACAAACTACTCTTCAAAATGCACTGAACAACGGTTCCACTGCTGAGCTGTTCACTGTTTCATAGGCTGCAATTTGCTTTTACAGGACATTTTAATTTGTGATTTAGCAGAAATCCTTGCCTTTGACAGATATGAAAATGACTGCTGCATGTTTGCTCCTGCCAGTTGTCTTTGGAGATGATTCCAGTCTGTTTGCTGCAGTGAACGAGGAGGTAGGAGACAAAGCACTAGCAGTCTTGGTCTCTCTTCCTTCTATGAGCGGCCCGGGTGCATCACTTGGCCTGTTAGTAGCTCAGCTTAGCTCCTGGAAAAGGACGACATTAGCCTGCCTTTTGGGTAGAAGGCAAATATTCATAGAAATACTAGCTAAATTCAAAGCAGTGGTATTATGCTTACTTACTTCTCTGACCTGTTCACCAAAGTGATGCTGTGACGTCATTTGAAATACTCCATTTTTAATTTAGGTGAAGGTGGCGACACCAGTGTTGGAAGTAAAAAATCCCTTCAATGTGAATTCATGCAAGTTTGCGCTGTACATAGAAAGAGAAGAGCTTGCCCAGCTCAATGACTGCACCATGGCCCTGGCAGCACTGGTGGCTTCATTTCATGTGTTCGATATCGCATGCCCCAAGAGAATCCACAGGACACTCAGCTTCCTGGAGTCCCTGGTCTTTGAGGTGAGGAGCCCTGCATCCCTGCCCGCCCAGGTAAACAGAGGTCTGGAGGTACCCAAGTATCCCACTATGTGATGGTGCACACAGCATTCCCCTCAGGAGTATTCGACATTTTGTCAGAATAAATCCCTTTGTTGTGAAGATAAATCAGTGCCATTCTCTCTGGTGGAAGTGTATGTATATTTATAACTCCGTTGTGTTTAATAATGCCCTTTTTTAAATGGTATTGGCTACTTTTTTAAAAATTATACACCTAAGCATTTATTTTAAATGGAAATTCTAGAGCAGTTTAGAGGCATTAGAAGCAATAAATTTTTCTAGATTACTACGTGTTGTGTATTATTTTTCCATATAGAGCATTTAAAAGATTCAGATAGCCTTTTGACTGTCCGAATTAAAAACAACACACTTGAGAGTTAATGTGAGCACTTCACTGCTTCAGATGCTACTACATTTCATATTTTGAAGTGGCACAAGCTGAAGATCTACTTGTTACCATAATTTCATTATATTATGGTCACTGAAAGCCTACTGTAATGATCTTCGTGTTTTAAAACGGTGGAGCTGATTTATAATTTGCAGGATGGTGAATTTTCACTATTTTCTCCACACATTAAACGTGGGGTTTTGTTTGTTTATTTTAAAATATTAATCCTGAATTTGCTATGTAGGAATTCTGAGATGAGCTCTCAAAGTAGCAAGAATGACTTACCTGGGATGCTGCCACGTGCATTTGTAACTACAGCTTTGGGGAAGGGGAGAGGACTCCTCATTTGCTTTTTGAATCTGTTTCCCAGAACAAATCGCTTTCTCTACATGGCAACCCTCCTATCTGCCCACACAGAGTGGAGGCCCCCTCCTCTCTCCACAGCCTCCTCCTCAACACGTTCCTCTTAACTCTTGCATGTCTGGAAATACTAGGGATTACTGCCTGACAGTGCGCAACTTTGGACAAGCACCTAGTAATGGACAGTAGCAGCAGACAGCAAACAACACCCATTATATTAGAAATTAAAACGTCTCTTTATTAAAACCCTTAGTTCTAATGAAGAGATCAGTCTTCCACCAGTTCTAAAATGGCCCATGTAGCCACAGCAGTGTTGGTGGTCAGCATGATTCTTTAAACACTCACACGCATAGCTTGGAAGGGCACTGAAGTTTTGTTAAAGCCTCCTGGGCAGCGCTGACTCTAATGCAGAGGTTACAGTGTAAGACCCTGCAGAAGGAGGGGGGTGACCACTGCAGTTAATGGACAGACTCTCTTGCTGAAGTCTTGAGATTTTTTCATGTCGCTGCCATGCAAAGCAAGGGACAATCTTTACCTGTGTGACAACTGGGCTACCTCTGACACGACATACAAAACCAACTGCTGGTTTAAAGATTCAGTATGTCTCCTGAGTGTTCTTAGTTTCCGAGTGAATTTGCTGGGCATACTTTTTGCAAGAGAAGCGGCTACGCTCTGATACCTCACCACGTGGGATACAAAAGTAAGGATTATGCATGTCCTCACTGAGTGACAGCTGTATGAAGAAAAAATTGGGCTCTGCATCATCTAAGCGAGGTTTATTCTACATCTTGTAAACAGTATTAATTAACACATTTCCTAAACCACAGTACTTTGTAAGTAGGTATATCAAAATTCAGGCAGCTACTAACATCCTCAAACAGTATCTGTCAAGATGGAAATCTCTTCACTGGTTCTCACTGCAGGCTAGAGGGCTGGCACACGAGAGAAACAGAGGGTGAGGGAAAAGAAACTACATGAAATGACAGAACGAAAGAAAACAGAAGAATTTGACATTTTACTGATTTGCATGGGCAATTTTAGCTCCTGCCAGTGACAAAATCCAGGTCCATAAACGGGGATTCCGATTGTGACAGCAGGTGGCCTGTGGGCCTGAGGTGTAAGTGTTCTGAGAGAGGGCAGAAAGCAGTAGCCAAGTTGGTCTTTTAAACTCATGGCCACATTGAGGAATTATTCCACACCACCCTGGCGAACAGATGAGTTCACCTGAGAATCCTGGGCACACACAAATGTAACAGACAGCTCCAGTTCAGGTTTTATTTGTATTGTAGTACAATAAGAGTGCAATTTGAATGTACAAATATTGAACAAAATGTAAAAATATTATTTACGCAAGGCTATGGAAGGAAATTAATAGAGCAATGCAACTTACTTCATACTGACCCTGTTTCACCTCATATTATGGCAGCCAACAGTCACCTACATGATCTGGAAGGGCACAGAGACTTCTTGAAATCCCAAGGAACTCCAGCCAAAGAACAGCCTAGCAAAATCAGTGGGAAGATGTGAAATTCTCCCAGCTCTGTGCAACAGAAATGCTCTGTTCTCAGCTTCAGAGGCTGAGCTGAGCAACTGCCCACTGCAGCTCTAAGAAGAGGGCTGCCAAAAATCTTGATCCAATTCTGTACTTGTAGAAGTGACATTCTGCAACAGTCCTCTGTATACAGGTAGCTAGGCTTTCTCCCATTCAAAGTGCATCTGGTTTACATCTTACATATATATATATATACCAAGTGTAATGACTTTCCCTGACAAATCACGATAATAATCCTCCAAGAAAGAAGGTTGCCTCACCTGAGTACCTGCTGGTGGCAACCGCAGCCTTGCTAATGACCTGGTGACACTCATGCATTTTGCACCTAGGATATGCCAATGCACCATATGCCATTAAGTATCCTTTTCCTCTGAGCTTTGTCTTTCTCCCAGTGCCTTATTCATTTACAAATCAGACTTTCCAACTAGGAAATGGTGGGTGAAATAATTCTCCCACCATTGGGAAAATAAACCTATATCGAATATGAAGCCAAAGTAGCAGTCATAGCTTTAGCACACGGTTTTTCTCCACTGTCGTGGTAACTATACTGGAGACTGGCATGTGCAGATAGGACTGAATATATTTTATTTTTTCTAATATCCTGACCTCAAAATGCATGTATTTTCCTTCATGTGCAGAAGGACTGTAGCAGGCTCCCGTGGCTGGGGCTCTATTGTGCAGCATAAAGAAAAAGCCTTCTGTGAAGTCAACCTTTATTTTTCAGTTGCAGCCTTCTGTATTCTGATCTTTTGGTAAGGTACATTAAAGATGCTGGTGGAAAAACTCACATAACATTTTTGTAATCGTGCAAAAGTAAAAACATTCAGTTATCAAAAAAGCATTGTAATTTCAACCCCAACAAGGTTTGTTTTGTTTTGTTACAAGCAAACAGACAGTTTTATAATCTGTAAAGTTATATGCTGTAGCATAAAGTGTCACATATGTAACATTAAGTGTTTCATTTTTAAACTATGGCACAAATACATTTAGCCATAACAGTCTTATCTGGCTACCTGTAGCCTAATTTTTGGCTAATCAGTTTTTATTTTGATAGTATGAAGGAAAAGCTTCTGAAAAGTAAAATGGGTACATGAAGGAGAATTCAAGAATTCTTAGAAAATATTAACGTTCCCTTATATAATACAGCATAAATAATTAATGAAGGTTTTCATGATGTCCAGAGAAAGTTAGGGATCCTAACCATCCACGGAGAATTAGCGCCATTAGTTTGCTAAATAAGACTAGCTGACTCGGTTGTTACACAGCACCTTCTCAAAAGCTCAAACACTTCCCAGAAGGATTCGGATGTGTACTGGCTCCAGGAGAATATAAATAGTCCATCAGTGCTGAATGCACATTTCTTCCTTTCCGAGAGTCCCTGCTCAACAGTTCTGGCGAGTCTTTGTGCTTTGAATAAAACATGAGCTCCAGTGGAGAAAGCTGGCTTGTACACATTACCTTCAAAGTTCATTGTGTGAGTTTTTCTCTGCAGCTTTGAACATCAGAATGGAATTAAAGATTTTTAGGGCTGGTCCCAGTTTAATGCTCATTATTTTGACTATGTCCGATTGGGTCATTAGCAGAAATGCTTCTCCATCAATTTGCTTTAAAAGAAAAAACACACAAAGCTATTAATAGGTCTGACAGCACAGCGGTATAGATGTTTCAGAAACATGAAAACTCCTGGCAGTTTTAGGCAGTGTAAAGGAATACCTGAATACCAACCACTTGCTAACGCTTTCAGGATAGCTTTGATGTCCACCTTTTAGACAGATCAGCTAGTCCCAAAGAACAGGATGATGATGACCTTTCCGTGTGAAAACAACTGTTTGGCTAATTTTCAGCTAACCAGTTCTTATTTTCATACTGACAGTGTAAGGTAAAAGCTATTGAAAAGTAAAATGGGTAAAAAGTAGAATTCAACCGCACTGCAGGAGAGTAATGCTTTATAACATCTTAGTTACTCCTTTTATGCAAGGGTTCGTAAGAAAGCTTCTGGATTTTCCCCTCCAGCTGAAGAAGTGGAAACCCCTTCGGGAATCCCCCTGTTCAATCAATAGCAAAATGAATTTGGTCCCAGATGTAAACAGGGCCTAGGCTATATAAAACTTCCTCTTAGACACAAACACAACATTTGAAAACACTGATTTTTTTTTTTTTTCTGCTAGCCTTGTGGTGTTGCCATTTTTATAAACGTTACAAGTGAATGTTTTCCTGTAAGTGAACTGCTCTGTCAGCAGGAGTGCTAAATCCAAACGTGAAGAGCCACAAGGCAAGGCCCTCACTACGAAGGGCTCCAATGGGGCCAGCACTTCTTGTGTAAACTTCAGGTCACTCAGGTATCTGCTCCAAGCTTTCAGTGTAACAGATGCAGCACAGCTAGGCCTAAAAGCCAACTGTGGTCAAATCAGGAGTGCTGCTTAGGATTAGAGATACTAATTTGAGATAAAAATAGTGTAGTTAAGTTTCTGTAAGACAGAAGACAAGCTTTCTGAATCAGACACGCCGCAAAGGAAGCCTGCAAGGTACACCCCAGCACTGCAAGGCAAGAAACATGGCAGTGAGAACAGCATCACACACTTACCACAAATACTTTCTACTCATTTAATACACAAAGCCAGGCTGGGTAGGCTCAGAACCAGGAGTGTGGGAATGTGGGGGTGACCAGCTTTTTGCAACATCTTAATATATGCAGGATGAGGGTTCATTTCCACAGCAGAAGTTTGAACCAGCACCTTCCACCTACTGAAAGACCTACTGATGCCAGCCAGTCCTTGGTGGTTAGCCTCACTGGGAGAGGTTTAATCTACTACTCACAAAGACTGAGAGGCTGAATCCTGAAGAGGTAGGCCAGGGATTTGCCACTTGGAAGACACAACAACTGGTTGAGAAAGAAGCCTCTGCGTGTTGGGTTCTTCAACATCTTTAACAGAATTTTCTTACACCTCTGAGAATGAAAGCACTTAGGATTCATCCATTTCTGTGGCACTCTCCACCTGCTGACTTGATGAGCAATATGCCAGCTTGTATTGATGTTAAAACCCATTGGTGAGACACCCTAAGAAAACACAGGGGATGATCTAGGCCTGCCTACCTCCTGCAAATGTAAAATGCCTAACATCTAGGCAAGTGAAAAATGTCCAGAAGATTCAGCCTGTCAGTCCTTTGATATGCAACTGTCATAGTCATTACACACAGTCTGAAAACTTTTGTGGTAGGAGCTTAGCAGGGCCATGTATATGCATTTTCCTCAGTAGGTGCCTTCTCAAGTCTAAGTACCACAATTATTCTTTACTTGAAAGGCTGCCTGACTTGGCATATTACAGTATCAGACTCTGCCCATTCAGGTGGTCTGGCTGGGATAAGCACCTGAACTATTCACTCTAGCAATCTGTGATCAAACAGCCTTGAAACTAAGCATTAACAGGAGTAACAAACCTCTGAGCCACAAAGAATAAACCAAGCTAGCTTATAAAGGCTTATTGTACCTAAAAGCCCTATCAGTTCCTAATGACAACTTTGGCACAACAATCTTCTCAGACAGCAGAAATGCAAGCCTGGAATGCTCACGCAGTGAGTACACACTCCTTTGAACCTCCTCAGAAGCCTTCAGATCTTCTCTCTTCCCACTCACTCAAATCACATTCATAAACTGGCTATATCAGGAGGAAGAGCATCAAGAGCCAAGTGTCATCAGACAAGATGCAAAGTTTTAAGAAGTGGTTATCTTAAACCACTGTTGTGCTTTATTTTACTTATTAACCCTGCAGAAACAAAATTCACCCACCTCATCTTTGAACACCTTGCCATGTTCTTCACATCCTGGTAAACTCCGTATAAATTCAGAGACCTGCCACCAAAGTATACAACAAAAGATTTAGTAAGACCAGTGTTTTCTCAAAATAGTCTTAAAGGCTGACAATCATTAAGGCAAAGTAGACATTGTTTGTACAGCCTTATATTAAGTGTTCTGCCTTCTCCTATAAGTTCTTGGTGTCCTGCAGCTGGTTGTTTAGGGACAGGATTCACAAAATCTGTAAGCTAAAAGAGCATGTGCCACTCTTGTCCACAGAACATCGAAGAGTGGGACATGGCTACTCCCTCAAAATTACTCAGGTTATTCTATCCATGAAGATTCAGAACCATTAACCTTCTCTCAGTGAACCACTTATCACAAACCAGAATGGCTGGTGCCTTCCTCTTCTTTATTCTTTATAGCACAGGGATTAGCAAATTCTTTTTCAAATTTCATGCTTCTTTCTTCTCTGATTAGAGGAGAGCTGATCATCCCAGCTGCAGAAAACTGCCTTAAATCATAGGTCCCTCTGAAAGTGAAGCAGGGCTTAGACCCTGTCTGTCCAAGCATCATTATGTACTTGAACAGTGACAGGGCCCTAATCTTGAAATCAGGTGTCAGGGCCTGACCATATCCACACAGTTCCTCTCTGTACTATATTCTCACCCTCCAAAACAGTGTGCCACATCCAAACTATGCACCAGGAGTACTTCCTTGTTCCATGCTGACCCCTAAACCATTCCTTCAAATTATTTCTGTGCATGCTAGATGTTATTAGCATAGAGCTTGAGCACCTGACCTGTGGAGCCACACATTTAGCACTTTTCTTTCCCTTTTGAAACCCTGTGGATATATATGTATAGATATATATTTCTCTATTTGTACAGATATGACTTAACACTTACTGCTTCTGGGGCTGGGTAGCAGCTGAACAAGCATTTTGGGGATCTGTAAAATTAGGTCCGGCTGACTCTAATCCTGAGTAGTAATGCACAATTGTTGATTTATGAGGTTAATGTAAAGCTCTGAACCAACCAAGACTTCAAGGGCAGAGGCAGTGAGGCAGAAGATACAGGGGAAACCTACCTCATCTGTACTCCACTTGGAAACTTTACTGGCTGGGATCCCAGCTACACTGGGAAGGAGTTTGCTCTGCTGTTCCCAGCGCAGGGGTAGGCCAGGGATTTGCAACTTGGAAGACACAATAACTGGTTGAGAAAGAAGCCTCTGCGTGTTGGGTTCTTCAACATCTTTAACAACAGGAAGCAACAAACAAGCATTAAATTTCTCAGTCAGTGATGAGATCAGCCACAGTAAAAGCACGTTCATTTCTGTTGACATATACGGGCCTCCCTCCACAAGCTATAGCTTTGCTTACACCAGAATTAGAGGAGTACCACGACTGGTGTTATTCCACCTGTTATTATATCCCGCCTGTTATTATATTGGCTCTATATAAATGTAAGTACTCTTACATGGCAATAATCTCTTCCAAGACAACACAATTCTATGCCAACACAACTGTTGGCATACCACACCATAGGGCAAATAATTTTAAATATTTTGATACAATAAATCACATCCACATTTAATAGCTGTATCGTAGCACAAGAACAAACTTAATTGCAGGGTTGAGCTGTTATAACTTCATCAAAAGCAGAACAGCACTGCTTTAAAATTCCAAGTGAATCAGTTGTATGGTTCCAGCCCACACAACATCTATGTCTCATCCACAACAAAATGTTTTTCAGTTCTTCTGAGGAAAAAACACAAATGTCTGCAAATTCCCTGCTCCCACTTCAACTGAATGTTTGATTTGGAAAATAACATTTAACTCCTCCGTGCTGCTGTGGGATGTTTTTGCAAGGTCAATCCTCTTTTTATCTCACTTACACACAACGGAAAGAATGAGCTCCCATCCCACTGGCCTCAAAGGTAATGTACCAGTGGGAGGGCGGCTTCAGCCACCTGCTGCTGGGGCTGCTGCTGTCTGGAGAGCAGAAGCAGTTGCAGATGTGTGTAGGAGGAAAGAGGGAAGAGGCATACCTCAAATGATGTCAAACTGCATCAGACATCTACATTCATTTAGATCCACTGCAAATGCAAAAGCAACATGCCTGCTATGAACTCAGGCCTGAATGCTTCCCAAATACCAAGTAAAATTGTGGAAAACCTCTGGAATTCATTTCTGAACGAAATAGCTAACAAAGAACCTACGCCTAATATTCCTTACTAACATGGCTTCATGCAATCACTTCCAAATCCCTGGGCTATTTTTGTTTGGAGCATTCACTTCTATTACAGCTCCGTCCTATTTCCATTTTTGGGAAGTCGCTATTATTCACAGTTCTGCCAATCCTTACTGTTCTAGTTTTCCTACATTTGTGCCCAACAAGCAGGGCACAAGTTCCTATTATAGATTCTTGCCAGCACAGTGGGACTGGTCTAGAATATATAATGTGGCCAATACACGATGTGATTACATTTACTTGTGTTGTTCTGCTCCTCCAGCTTAAACTTTTGCTAACTACAAGACTTATCCTCATTTTATACCAATGTTCATTGTTCAGAAGTTGACTCTTAAGGCATTTAGTCAGTATTGTCAACTTACTGATTAAATTTTTAAATAGACTCCTTAATTTTTTTCCTAACATCATACTCTTGGAAGTGAATTCCCTAAATGTCTGTTTACATTTCACTGCTGTTCCTCAAATGTTCCTTAGAGCTTCTACTACTAGTAAAAATCTCAGTGAGAATGGAAAGTCTTATAAGGCAGCAAGCACGCTGAATGTAAAGCCTATTTTACCAAATATAGTATCTTTCTCATTGTCCCCTTGAATACCTTCTCCACACTTATCCCATGATTTTTCTTTCTAAAAAAGGCCTCTTAAGAGTTGAAAATGTAAGTATTTAGCTCTATTTCGTTCTCCATTTGCAAAACATGTAATACACAGATACTGTAACAGAAATAGCAGGCAACAGTAATGTGTGAAGGAAATTCCAAGCAAATTGCACTCTATTTTTGCAACTGCTTAAACACATGCTTATGTAAGAGCATACAGGCAAACACGCAGTGAGCAGCACAAATGATAACTAAGGTTACCTATGTATCACACAAGTCTCCATTTTCAGCAGTTTACAGCTGTGTCAAATACTAAATCCCAGGTGAAAAAAAAAATAATCTATCCTGGGCATCTGTCCATGCTGTGGTTTTTTGGAAAATTTCAAGCAAACACAAGTCAGCTGGTTATGAATGCGGGTAACCGAAAATAAGTTCACTAATGTGACACTGTGTAACACCAAACCTTATACTACACCTATTCACATTGAAGAACTCTGTTTACTGACATGGAAAGGAATTGAGTGCTTAATGCCTCCCGAGGACATGGGCAAAGATGTCCCTGCTTCCCACCTTGCGTCGTATCTGCCTCACAGGTAAGATGAACAACACAAAAGGAGTATGTAAAGTGCCAGTTTACCCAACTAGATGGAGGAAAAGGCAAAAACCAAGTCTCCAACCCTGCAGCAGTTATAACCACCTCCCTGACAAAAGGACGTTTTGACTTAGTGTGGGTAACTTATTGCAAAAGACAGTGCAAAGCACAGTGTTCTGGCTACAATCTATGTCTATAATTCCAGACATATAAAAGTTCTCCCTGTCCTCATGCTTTGGTATTCCTCGCTATGCAAGCCCTGCTTCCCATGGAGAGGCAATCTGTGTTTGTGGGTGAGAGAAAACATATGATGTACTTCAATTTATGTCCCAGTTTGGACATTTAGGAGAACAGTAACTTGAGGTGCACACGGGTTAGCCACTTTCACCACAGAGCCACAATAAGCTCCTTAAACCACATAAGTGAAGAAACAAAATCTGCTTGCCAGCTCCACATTAGATAGCAGAGACAGATGCAGAAAGTTCTCGCTTTTAACACTGACACTTTGCTTCAGCATCAGACCACCTGTCCTGCATTCTTCATCATACTCAATGCCACCTTGTTATCCTTCCCTTGGAACCATATTCTCCTTGATTCACCCTTATCTTCTTAACGAGATACCTTTCAACAAAATATAACCTAATGTTTCGAAGCAGCTAAATGGCAAACACTTTCTGTCATTAATGAGAGACCATTAACACTGTTCATTCCCTCCTGCATGTTCTAGCTCCTAGCATGTACTAGGTTTTTAAACACACAATATGTGTCTATAAAGAAAGGCAGTATGAAGTGGCCATGATTTCAGCGAGTTCTTCAGCTCCAAATAATCCTTCTCCAAAAAAGGGAAAATAGCAATATACATTTTATAAAAGTATCAGTAGAGAACTGGTCAAGTGAGTATGGCGAAAGTAGGCTGAAGAATAATAATAATGTGACACAGAAAAAAACAGGGCAACAAGCACAGGTATCAGAAGTCACAGTTCACAAAAGCCTGCACAACTGTAATTACTTCAGCTTGAGTTTTCCATGACTATGATGGCAAGAACTCAACGATCCTTTTTCATCCTAAAGGTTAAGTATTATGGCACATTTAAACAGACAATGGCACAAAATTATGTGTTAAAAAGGAAGGTGAAAAGGACAACTTTGTTTAACAATGCTGTAAGAAAGTGTTCTAGCTTTGTAAATCTAGTTATGCAAGACCCTATACAGAAATGTATCCTAGTAAGCAGAGCCTGTTGGTGAGACTTTATCCAAATAGTCAATTCTGCCAAACTCAAAATGCTGCACAAAATCAGGCCAGTTTTCTTGGGAAAGAAAAAAAAAAGAGATTTGCAGACAATTTAAAATGCTCTAATTATTTTTCTTGTTTTTTTTGTATTGTGTTATAAAATGCAAAGTCAACATCAAAACAGTATGTTTCCATTCTGCTGTAACAAAACACTTTAAATGACCAAAAATTCTCTTTCATCTGCTTTAGAGAGATTCTTCTTTTCATGCTTCATTTTTCTCCAGAATTCTGAACTACATCATGTTTCAAAACACTGTAACAACCTGGATTTTGTACTCCTTTTGCACAGCTCTTGTAATAGATGGATTCTTTCATAGTTCACACGCTCTTCTGAGTGCCTCTTAGATCTATCTGAAAAGTGCCAGCAGACCAATTATGTTTTAAGATAAAAGAAATGTATCAGATGTTAATAATTAAAAAGAAAACACTACCTTAATTTTCTCTTTACGCAATGGTCTACTAGTCTCGAAGAATTTCTGGGGTTTACAAAGATGAGCTCCCTTAAAAGGTAAGCAATGTAGCCCTTGAAGAATCACAGTTACTCAAGTCTCAAGATTTTTGACAGAAGCCTTACAAATTTTGTGTTGCACAACAAATTCCTGAAAAAAAGTCTAAAAATGTAAGGATTAAATTATGAAATTAAAGCATGTAGCTTTTCATTGAACTTGCACAAGTTAACAAAACTATTGCAGCAAAAGCTGCGCTGAAACAACGCGCTGACTCAGTCCAGTAATGAAATAGCCTGACATACTAAGTTTCACACACCCAAAATAGTTATCAAATGTGAGCCTGTGATGTTCTGGTTTTGGGCTGTATTCTTTCTAAACAAGGAGGATAAAACTGAATCATGAACAGCTACCTCAATCTGTCCAGTTGGATCAGTGAACAGCCCAGAGTTTTGACACAGCAGTATATGTAACCATACAGAATCACTGAACCAAATAAATGTCCGTGTTGGAAGGGACCTTTGGAGACTGAATGGTGCAACCTTCTGTTAAGAGCATGGCATCAGACTAGGTCATCCAGGGCTCTGTCAAGCCAAGGTCTCAGTGCCAGCAAAAGATTCCACCTCTTCTCTTGGCAGCCTGTTCCAATTGTTCTGATGGTGAAGCTTCCCCCTCATGTTCAGACACAATTTCTCCTGAAGCAACCTGTGTCCTTTGCCTCTTGTCCCACCACTGCGTATCTTGAAGGAGAAGGTACCTTCAGCTTCTCTATAACTATGTTTGATTTACTGCAGGACTATGACTAGATTCCTCCAAGCCTCCCTTTCTAGGCTAAACAAAATTAATTCCTTCAACTCTTCTTCATTTGTCAAGTCCTTCAACCACGCCATCATCTTGGTCACCCTCTACCAGTGCGCCTTCAGTTTTGCAACAGAGCAAAAATTTTAGCCATCCCTCTGTAACTGTCTTGAAAAAGAAAGGGTCCATTCTGCATATGGGCTACTGGAAAGCATCAGACTGTACAAAAGACTGACACTGGGCTGCGTAAGTCACCTTACCTTTGCATTATGCCTGTAATGTGTAAACGCTAAACTCTGCATCTTTAACATTCTTTCAAAATGCTTCAGAAGCAGTAAGTGAACATTGTACCTTCAGAACTCAGACAGGCTTAATCACCTATTTTTAAAAGTTAGTGGAAAAACATTCTTGAAATGAAACCTTTTATACCAGTATTCATTTTGCACGCATCTTCCCAACAGTGATAAAGATCTTGGCAAAGCCTTTGATGATTACAAGAAAAAGAACCACAGTGTTAGAAGTGTTACTGTCAAAAAATTTTTGGACATGTGGAAAATAAGTTGCAACGGAGTTTCATGAAAAATATTACGGAATAGCTGCAGATTTTAATATAAAAAATGAAGTACTGCCAATTTACCTTTAATTTCATTTGAAATGAGCAGCTTATTTTCTGTCTCCTCCTCTTCACACTCTTTGTTCTTTATGGAGTCCTTTGTTTGTAGTACTCCACTGAGGAAAATAAGATGTTCATTTTTTATTAATACATCATAAAAAACACTAAGCATGATGACATCTCTTGCTAACAATGCTATTAACACTCCAGGATTCCCACGTAAAGGATGCTGTATCATCATAAAATAAAAAAAGGGACGATCAGATTTCTGACTTACACAGATGGCATGACTACTGACATGAATTTTGCAATGAAAGCTCAAGATTAGTGCAAACTAAGATTATGTAAATTATATCAATGCACCTCAGAACTAAAAATGGAAAGTATACAAATGAAGGTAGAGGATGCGTTGCAGAATATGGGAGAAGTGAAGAACACATATACAGCTGCATCTCCTACAAAGCCTTACTGGTTATGCAGCACATTTTCAGGAGCTGTCTTAAACAACAGCTACTCTCTTTTCTCTGCCCAACCTTCCTCTCCACCCCACGCCAAGTCCTGTACTATACTGACACACTGTTGTACAGCTATTAATGTTCCTACTGAAAATATCTGTATTCTTTTCTTCCTGTTTTTGCATTAATTCTCGTCCAGCCATTGAGACCATCATCAGCAAATTTGCTGATGACACCAAGCTGGGAGGGAGTGTCGACCTGCTGGAAGGCAGGAGGGCTCTGCAGAGGGATCTGGATAGACTGGAAAAATGGGCTGATTCCAATGGGATGAAGTTCAATAAGGCCAAATGCCGGGTGCTGCACTTTGGTCACAACAACCCCCTGCAGCGCTACAGGCTGGGCGCAGAGTGGCTGGAGAGCAGTCAGACAGAAAGGGACCTGGGGGTACTAATTGACAGGAAGCTCAACATGAGCCAACAGTGTGCCCAGGTGGCCAAGAAGGCCAACGGTATCCTGTCCTGTATCAAAAACAGCATGGTCAGCAGGACAAGGGAAGTGATCCTTCCCCTGTACTCTGCATTGGTGAGGCCACACCTGGAGTATTGTGTTCAGTTCTGGGCCCCTCAGTTCAGGAAAGACATTGAAGTGCTGGAGCGGGTCCAGAGAAGAGCAACACGACTGGTGAAGGGACTTGAACATAAGACCTATGAGGAGAGGCTGAGGGAGCTGGGGTTGTTTAGTCTAGAGAAGAGGAGGCTTAGAGGTGACCTCATCACTCTCTATAACTACCTGAAGGGAAGTTATAGCCAGGTGGGGATTGGTCTCTTCTCCCAGGCAGTCAGCAATAGGACAAGGGGGCATGGGCTTAAACTCTACCAGGGGAAATTTAGGCTGGATATTAGAAAGAAATTCTTTACAGAGAGAGTGATCAGGCATTGGAATGGCCTGCCCAGGGAGGTAGTGGACTCGCCGTCCCTGGAGGTTTTTAAACTGAGATTGGACATGGCACTTAGTGCCATGATCTAGTAAACGGACTGGAGTTGGACCAAGGGTTGGACTCGATGATCTCTGAGGTCTCTTCCAACCCAGTCGATTCTGTGATTCTGTGATTCTGTGAAAAGAGCCACTCCTTGCCTGCTGACTGTGGCTGCTCCCACAACTTTGCCAGCCCAAACATTTGCAAAGAGGGAACACCTCCCCTCTACTGAGGAAAATGGGGCAAGAGAGGTGGAAATAAACAGAACTTCTCAAAGGGAGGTGGTGGGTGTATCTGCATGTTAAACTCAGACCCTGGGAAGTTCCTTTTCAAACTGCCTTCACAAGGTATTTCCAGTCTGGTTTCTTAAAGAAATGAAGCTGCTTATGAACTTGCTGACATTATGTGTGTATTTATTTCCTTCAGCTTTTAAGAACCTGAGAACACTTTGGCCAGTTCTTTCTAAACCACCATAGATACAGATCTCTCAGAGATACTAAGTACATAATGAACGTTTCCTAAAAATAGGCATCAGACAGAATGATCTTAAAGACTACAAGAAAATCCACCACATGAACTCACATTTTTCTATCTACCAGAGAAGCAGTCAACAAGAATCCCTTTATGAATATCCCAAATACAGATACAATGCCACACTAGAGCTAGTACCTTATTAGACATAAAGATTAGCAAACCTCAAAACACAAATCCACAGAAAACCAGACTTGTTTAGTTTCATTGTTTACCTTTACACTACTAAATACATTTTATATACTAAATACTATTTATACTCTTAGATACAAGTAAGCATTTGCGAACAAATCAGCCAGGAGCTGCAAGTTCACTGACATCAATAGAAATCTATTTAAAACACTATTAATGGTGCAAAATGAACACAAACTGGAAAGTCCAGCCTTTGGTAGGATACAAATAGTAATGGTATGACAAACAATGCCAGTGGAATGCATACAGCAGGCATGCCTTCTTGCGCTACAAAGGACTTCTCCACAGCATCTTCCTCCAAACCACCACCTGCATTTGTTTACTTAAAAATTATTTTCCTGACCTCCACAAACACAGAAAACTTCTAAAGTAAGATTCTACAAAGTAGTACAATTAATTCCAAACCCAAAGGAAATGATTACTGCAATTCGACATGAGGAAGAGAGATCACCAAAACCTGTGAGGAAACATGTATATTCCTCTTTTCTTGAGGATGATTTTCACAGCGACATAGATCTAAAAATTCTATCTCACTAGTTAAATACAAGTTAGTATTAAGAACTGAAAGTTTTGGGGAAGGAGTTGGAAGATAAATTCTTTCAAAATGTAGTACCATTTCGATTCCCAAGCCTGGGTGTTCAGCTTCCAGAATATTTCCAGAATTGAATTCCTATTACAGTGAACTTCTTTCGCTACTGTGAAGGCAGCGAAATTTCTTTCAAATGAAAATTGAATATGATGTAGGCATGTAATCTTTATCTTTAATTTTAATCTCAGGAACATTCCAGAGGGACAGACTGCAGTTTTTACACACATATTTTGCAAACCAAAGTTTTCTAGTGTAACTGTTTGTATGCACAGTTACCTCTTACTAGAAGGGAAAAGGAGTTAGTAGAACTGGAAATGAGCTGAGTACTACTTAGAATTAACATAACAAAATAAATGTCATGGTTGGCCCCATATGTGGCGGGCTCCTCAATCAAGGACTTCTATGAAACAAAAGATCACCTGCAGTACAAAGGCACATACAACTGTACTTAAGTCAAACATAGTCAAATCCACGCTATGGGCTCAGCAGCTCAAGAGCACACAAGTATAAGTATCTATGTATTCAATTATGCATGTATACTTCGAATAAACATCTAAAAAGATCCACTGGGTATTGCAATAACCAGATGCTCAATATTTTATAACTCCAGCAGTTCATATATACCTAATGTTGTGAATGCTATTATTCATGCCTTTTTCAAAGAAAGTTTACACAACTAAAAGGCCTCTCTGACTATGCTGGATGCATAAAGACTGTGGAAGGCTGGATGATAAAATGCAGATAGTCATCAGTGTATTCAAACAGTTCAAATGCAAACTGCAAAGCCTCTGGGTAGTTTAAAGTTGGCACAAGGCTGTCATTCTCTGAATGAAACAACTGAATGCAGTGAACAGATAGCACACATACAGGTTATTTTAGGTCTTCATAAAGGTAATATTTGTACATATACAATATCATATTTGTACACAGACTTAAGAAAGAAGAATCTCAAACCCCAATAATTTATCTGTCTTGTAGTATTTTGCCTCTCCTCTCTGATATGCATTTCTTATTTCTTAAATACATTGTGACACTCCCTTCCCACCTATTTCTAATATAAAGACAGACAAAGAACTTCCATCTCCTTTCCCATTGCTTCCAAGAGTTCCACAGACACATTGCTGTACTGCATTGCCTGGTAAGCTGCATTTTAAACTGTCTCCAAACGACTCATACTTTGAAAGGAACTGATAGTTACCCAGGTGCCTTCTTTTCTTTCACATCACATAACACGGGCTTCTTGGAAGGAGATGTACTTTCTGTATCCTCCTGCTCAGTTGTGTCTGATACAGTTTTCCCAGATGGTCGATTATGAGCTGAAGATTTCATAGCTATGTGACCAGGGCTGGGGCATTTTCTGTCACTGTTTAAAACAAATTAACAGAATGTTTAAAACCGAGTTGTTGTTCAACTTATTTTTTCTATGGGTAAAGAGTCATTAGTGTAATTGAAGAAATAGAAAGGTTTCATTTGTTTGTTTCAAGAAACAGCAGTTTCTCACTTGCCAACAACAAAACTGTATTTTCAAAAATCACAACACAAAACTCTCTTCCCCATTAAATCAAAGGTAAAACGTTTAGGCAATTTGGCTAGTGTTCTTTTTGATAATAAGCTATCCACTTCAAATACTTGTAACACAAGAAAACTGTGAAGTATCATTTTACTCCTATATGTTATCTCTCTTGCCTTATACATTGCTATCTAGTCAGGACCCTTTAAAAATGTTATGCTGTGTCTTAATTGGGACAGTGAAAAAAGCAGCACTTTTCCTGGTAGTTCCTGCCACAGAGAACACCACTCAAACTGTTACTGGTTTCACTGGGCCAATACCTAAGCCACCCGTCAGACAGCAATTAAGTCACTTCAGATTTGTACAATCCTACACTTATAAGAACAATCAAACCAAGCAGCACTCTTTGAGAGGTGAATATTCTGGTTTTCAAAGTATGAAGTTCAAACTGTCTCTGACAATGTAATTTAAAATACTGTCTATTGAAAATACATGGTCATTACAGTGGGAACTGGAAATCTTCACTGTGAACATTCACATTTTCACATTTACATTAATGAAGCCCTTGAAAAGAATGGAAAGTGTCTCTTACTTTCCTTCTTACATTCTCTGCGTATCCCCACAGCCCACAATAAGCACAGGAGTTGGTGGCCACAATTTCTACTAGGAAATCATCATCTGAAAATCTTCATCTTGGTATCACATCCCTTTGTTTCTTCCCAGTGCTCCTGCTAGAAGCTTCAGCCACAGATTTCAGTATCATCTTTGCAAAACTCACTCCAGTAGTTTGATTCCCACTCCCACAAGAACAACAGAATTTATAGTGGCTATTCTTCAAAGAACAATCTGAATTTACAGTCATGTCAATAAGGCCACCCCAGCAAACAAAAGAAACAGAAATAAATAATTTTCTTAAGTGAAACCAAGCGGCAAACAATCCATTTTAAATTGCAATTAACCACTTTACTAAGGTAGTTACACTGAAGATTAACTGAACTCTTGTTAAATCATACACAGTCAAATCAGTATCAGTCTTTGACAGCTCAGTGACCTTTTCGATAAGCACTGATGAAACCATTTCTTCCCTCTAAACGAAAAATGCAGATAAATAGACAAGCCTCTCTGAAACCATTCAGCCATTACTCAACTACAAACTATGTTGAGGAACACGGAAATCAAGTACTGCTGTTAGTCACAGCCACTGCTTCATTGTTATTACTTGATTACAGGAGAGGTGGATCTTTCACTTGCTTCCATTTTTCTATTCCTGGGGACAGGACTGGCTGCAGGCATCTCCCCACTCAGCCGGTCAGGTAAGAGGCTTTCCTTGTTCAAGTTCATCTCCGAATACGGGCAGGTGACTGCACTAGAAGTTGAAGAAGAGAAATGCCTCATTATTGCTAGAAACTTTACTGACATCAGAGACCAGTTTTCTAGGAGCAGATGCAATCACAATTAGTATAAAGAGGAATAGAAAAACATGCAATAAGTGGTCATACTTGAAATGTGAATAAATCCACTGATTAAAAACCTCAACCTGAATGTTTTACAGATTACCTTTTGACAGCACTTATGTAACACAAATTGTGTTAATTTATATCACAGCACACAGTGTAGAAAATCGCTTGATGAATATTTACCCTGCTCTCTCATACCTCTAATGGTTTTTATCTATAATATACAGAGTGCCGTGACTATATCCACCTTTCTCCAAGCAAAATCATATTCCCATGGTTATTTTTTCCTGGAAAGGAGGGTATTTCTACTATGTAATGTCCACACGGAAGCTGCATTGCAAGGGCACAGTCTGAGAAATGCTACACATCCTCTCACTGCAGTGAATGCCCCATCTTTGCAAACGCCGCTTTGTGATATTCCATTGAAAGACTGAGATATTTACACAGTCTTTCCTATCATACAACACTCGCAATTTCACTACACTCCAATTACGGAAGGAAAGAACTTGACGCTGTGCTTTGGTAGTGACTTGTAAATATTACTCTAAGAAATGTGAAAGTTATACCTCCCACAAGGGGTGGGAAAGGGAAGAACAGCAACACAAATCACACTGGCCTGAACTAGGATTTTGTCTTTAGAAGAACGTAATGCAACGTTCAGCTGATTAGTCAGGCTACGAGTTACTCACACTTCAAAAATAATATCCCAAATTCTGAAAGGTATATATATGACACAACAGTGAATAATAACATGCCCAGTTTTCAAGTCTCTGCTTAAGATATAGGAGAGGCTGTACTAAACTTTATGCTCTATTGGTAGTTCATGAGCCACAACATTAACTATAACCTAAAATCATGCTTTCTTACTTGTTTTATTACAAGGACCTCTAAAATGGTAAAATGTAAAAAACCCATGTCCTGGGATTTTATTTATCTTCTTTTCAAGAATATAACTATCTGCCTTTTCACAAACTACTGCAATGTTGTATTTGTTTCACTGACTGTTACATGCATGATTTCCAAACAGAACTGTCTAATATAAACAAGTCTGCCTTGTCGGCCATATACCTTGCCATGTCCAAATCACAAAATCTAAATAGAAAACCAACAGATTTCATTCTCATGTTTGTTTTACAAAGCACAGAATTTAAAAAGGCCTTTTATTCAAAATATGCCATGTATTACAGAATAACAGAATGGTTGGGCTTGGAAGGGACCTCTGGAGATCATCTGGTCCAACCCACCTGCTAGAGCAAGGCTCCTTTTTCTTTACTGATGAAGCTTTGGATCCACAGTGTGTATGAATCAACTCCTATCACAAGATTGGACCAATATTAGTAAACTAATTTTGGACCTACCAACATAAACAAAAAGTTGGTGGAAATTTATATGTCCCTCAGCACTAGCATAAAAGGCCAAAATTCATTCAGGCCACATCAGCCAGTCCTTGCTGGGGTTATTGACACAGGCATCCAACAGCGCAGCTCATTTTGTCAGTTGGTTCATTTGGAAGTGAGAGAGTATCCACATTTTTTTTTGTTATTATTCCTTGTATAACTGTCCTGAATTTAAATCTCCTCTGAGACACAGGCACTGAAGTTTTTTTCCATAAGAACCTTCACATCAGAAGCTTACATAGGACAATAAGATAGAGCAAATGGGTGGCTGGACTCTGAAGTGCTACAGTTGAAACAGGGTATTTCTTGTTAATGAAAATGTTTTAAAGACATGGAACAGAAGATATGAAGAAAAATTCAACCCGGAGCATTTAACTTTTATTTCAAATTCCTAACACAGAATTTGGCATTTTCTTTCAGATTTCTCTATATACCTCTACTTATATTTATTTTTCAACCCACTGGTTTTGTCTGTCTTAGGAACTAGCCTCTGCCAGACATCTTAAAAGAACAAAAAACCAGCAACTGAAAGACTGAGAATAAAAGAGGGACAGTTATTTTATATTCTCAGTTCTTTATATTGCTGCATCTATCACTATGATGTCTTTTTTCCCTTTCAAATGAACTACAAGATGAAAGATACAGGCTTCTGTTCAGAAAAAGTCTTTAAGGAGCCAACGCTAGTGGGATTTAAGTTCTTGCTGTGACAAACTGCTACCACTGTGATGAAATACAGTTATCAGAAACTCAGGAACATATTGGTTCATCTCAGTTCTGTCACTGCTATAAGGCAAATCTTCTTTTGGCTTCCTATGCTCACAGGGGTGTTTTGAGGCTTAGCGTTTTTAAGCAGTCAGAGGGCTGTCTCTAAACACTACCAATGTGGTATTTAACTTCAGTTGTGTATTATTAAATAAGCCTTACACCACGATGAAATGTGACATTACAATTTCACCTCCAGCAGGTCTTCTGACGGCCAACACCATTAATATGTTTTAAATTAAAAAAAAAAAAACAGAAAAAGCCTCAAAATTCAGTCCTTCATTAGAATTTGCCCATTTACTGCCTCTTCCTTTAGTATTTTCTGGAAAACCAGAAGTTGAATGACAGTTTCAGTCAAAAATACCTATAATACTAACAATACTTTACAAAGCCAGATTGAGTTTTTCTTTGTAATTTATCATTCCAGTTCTTGTATATTTTTTTAAAAAGTCCTTGACAGTCCTTTGATGTTACTATTACTTGAGGCAACAAAAAGAACCCTCGAGGTTTCCAGCAGTAGCTTTGTTTCAACAAAACATGGCATGAATGAACCTGTGTATGAGTTACATGGCTTCAGATCAATCAGTAAATCCTCCTGAATTCCAATGCCCCCAGCCTTTGGTTTTGTTTAACTTGTCTGTTACAAAGAATTAAAAAAAAAAAAAAAAAAAAGAAAAAATCAACCTTGTTATTCCTACATAATAAAAGTACTCAACTGATACTGATACAGGATGGTAAGTTTTGGAGATAATTCATCTCAAGGCCTCAGAAGTCTTGATGTTTAGGTTATTTTAGGATTTTTAACTCTTCTGTCAACTTAAACCTGAATTTCTGCTCCCGCTTGGAGTTTGCCTTAGCACACCATTTTGAAAACAGCAGAAGTTCAGAAGCCTATTTCCAAAATGCTGAGATGTCCTTGACTTGGGGGTACCACAGTCTGCCAGAGGCACAGGGAGCACAGCAAGAAGCAGAAGCAGCAGCAGGTACCCAATCTGAAACCTCTACACTGTAGAGGCTGTAGCACTGCTGCACAGCTTTGAAAACAGTCCAACACGAAGATACTTAATTATCATCTGAGCTGCTTCAGCAGGCTCAACCCATGTTTCAGTAAACAAATATTCACATTAACACCACTCGACTTCCCTGCACACGAGAGCAATCAGCCACCTCTAAATGCTGAAGGATCAACATAGCACAGCAGCGAGCTTTCTGCTGCACGCTTGGCATCCTACTGAAATGGCAGCAGAGTGGTTGGCAATACTCATGTCCATAACATGTTTTTCTGAGGAAAAGGAGCCACTGTTTCCAGAATCTTGCATAGGCTGAGGAAAAACTGAGCATTAAAATAAGCTTTTTTATCGAATCAGGAAAGATCAATAAGGGAAAACGCACACACTAATTACTACTACTTGTATACCATTCTGAAGAATTCCTGGGATCACAGACCCAGGATTTTCAAGACAACAGAGGTTTTACATTATCAGCCATGGTTATTTTGCAGCTGCTCTTCTATCACTCTCAAGATGTATCTCTAGGTTGGATTACACATGCATTTATTTTTCTCTGAAGTTCAAGGGTAGCAGGATAAACTGGCCTGCTGATGGGTGATCATAGACCTTAGACATCTCCAGACAACTGGAGATGGTCCTGTCTTCTAGCAGTATGCAAAGGTTCTGAAGTCCAGAGTCCAACTGGATTAATCAGCCTCAGATACACCTAACATCAGAAGAGAACATAAGCAGAATTCTCCCTTAATCTGAAGAAGAGTAGTAGGGTACTCTGGTAAAATAAAGTTAATACTAAGGTATTTTCAAATATAGATTATTAGTCTTTATGACTGCTTGGAATATTTTGCAAACCTGCGTGAAGTTACAGAGTTTAGTTGTACTGGTTGAAAATGTTACCAACCCCAGCTCCTCATCACTGCCAGGGGATGAGATTGTATGGCAGCTCCAGGAAAATTTGCCCAAACAATCTTCCCTGATGGGTTAAACAAATAGATTGACTAACTGATGGATCTACGGTAGTCTATGTTCGAATGACCGCATCTGCTGGTAGTGATGTGTGATTAGCAAGAAACTCCAGCAAAAGGGTCCTGACAACATCTATGGGATGTATTCTTTTTCTGCTGGATTTTTGTTAAGTGACATCTTTACTTCAGTTGACTTTATGAAAATATTTTTAACTAGTCTGGAAACAAGTGATACAAATATTCTCTTTCACAATTTACAATGTTTATCATCAAAGCATTCTTTTTTAGGAAAAAGCTGCTTCAACAGTCTAAACCTGACTCAAGAGTAGTTTATAGCAGATTTGGCTAGGGCCAATGACCTTACATAAAAGATAAAATTAAACTTCAGACTGCTATCAAAACCAGATGAGAATTACTTCAGCAGACACTGAACAAACAGATGTGACATCCTGCTGAGCTGAGGTTTCCTGCATTTCTCTGCTGCAGTTCTCTTACAACACGGCCTCCTCTGCGACACATACAATTCATCTGAGACATAACGCATGTCAAGTTTCTGGTAAAAATCTTTGTTCCTGGAGAGTTGACCCAAAATGCTAACGACCTGTTTACAACTGGCCGCTTTGCATTGCTGCTTGTGCTTGAAAATCATTGCATGCATTAAATATCAGACAGCACACAATTCACAATCATAAAAACGCAGGTGATATGCATAGTGCTCCAACCTGCACATCAGTCTCAATTTCAACTGCACAGCAGAAAACCCTAGATCAACTGGTGATAGATACCAAGTCCTTATTATCATCAACTTTTCCAAAAAGTAAATGCTTTAACCCCAGTACATAATTAATCACCGAGGATTTCATCTGGTTCCTTAGGAACAAGCTCTCAAAATTATTTCAGAACTACTTAGCATTTTAAATTATCATCTTTTCTGCACACAGGCATTTATGCTGCAGACAGAGATCGTACCTCATCATGAAAAAAAAGAGATAAGCATGTTTAAATACATTCCAGGGTTGCGAAGATAAAAGAGCCAAGCGACTGCTACCTGACGTGGATAATTATACCAATTTCAAAATGTCTTGGTTAATTCAGGAAAAAAGTGATGGTACGACGTCAGAATTTTTGGGGTGACCCAGACCCTGCAGGCTGTAGACTCCAGATAAATAACAAATCTGTCGCTACTGTTACATTTTTATTTCACAGAACTACCACTTGATGTGCGAATAACAGGATTGCTAAGACCATAGTAAAAATAAAACACAATAGATTGCCATGAGTTTATTTCTTTTATTGATATTCAGGATGAGTAAGTATAACAACTTCAAATACCACGGAAAATATAGTTACAAAAGCAAAGGCTACATGAACTAACTAGACATGTAGCTCTTACTCATCCCTTCTCTGTGAAACAGTAGAAGATTTAGTGCCAACGTTTATTTAGAGAGATCATAAATTAAAAACTTTTCTCAAATATTCACTTATTGTTTCTGAGAATGGGTATATTCACCTAAGTAAGTATATGCTAACTAAAGGAGGGCGACCTCTTAAGTACTAACAAAAGCATCTTTAGAAATACAAAGTACAAACAGCAAGTTGTTCAGGCTGTCATTCGGGAATACATCAATTGGAATTTCCTTTTTGGTATTTTTTCCAAGCCAACAAGCAAATCCTCACCTCCACCAACCAAGCAGAACAAAAACATCCAAGCCATAATACAATTAGTAGCCTTGTATTTCAAAAGGCTCAAAAGTTATTGCTTTATATCTATCTGCCTGTAACATTTTTCAATCTGACCAGAAAGCCGAGGAATCCTCATAGGAACCAAATACAGAGCAGCTGGATCTATCAATTGTGACCAAAAAAATGATGTTTGACAAATCTTATCTCAGCACACCCTGGTGAAATGAAGTTAGAGATTGCTAATGTTTATTTCAGCATGCTCACCATGGCAACTGACATCATTGCATACTGAGGTATACAAGATTTCATATTTTTTTCCAGCTTGGATCTGTTTTCTTGTGAACAGCAATTAAAAAAACCCACTATGTGAACACATCACAAATTGAAAGAATAAAATTAGTTTCATAGCACATACCTATGATGGCCGATATGTCTTGCTCTTTTAATGTGTCCAACTCCTTTACATCCTGCTGTGGGACAACCTCCATGCTCTAAAGCTTCCACCAATTCCAAGGGACCTGCATGTCAGGGGAAATTACATAAGACATTTTAAAAAAATCTATATAATCTTTAAGAGTCAAACAAATATGCAGGAATACCAGAGTATCATAGTAAACATGAAGAAGAAATAAGTAAACAAAATCTAATTTTAAAGTACTTTAAAATGAATTCTGTAAAAGCATGATGGAGATTCAAACAAGCTAATCCACTGGAGAAATAACTTTATTCTGTGAGTAAATCTCTACAGGAGACCCATATCTATATAAAGAAGGAAAAACTCGGAGGAACTGTATGACTTTACATTTCTCCCCTATTAACTACCTGTAGTTGCAAGAGCACAAAGTAAGTCACCCTGCTATTCCAAAGACAGGGTTCATAATGGGTACTGACCTTCTCCATTTTTTAGCTCAAGTGAATGAGTTGTGAAAACAAAGGCTGAAAATAGTACTAAGAAGCACAAGTCATCGGGAGATTTTTGGCATTTTACTTATCTGAACTTACGTGTCTGATTTTCATCAACCTGTAACAATGACGCTTGCAGAGACATTAAAGCATGTAGCTGTCAAAACCATCTTTGACGCTCAAGCAAAAATAGTATATAACCCATAGTTTCATAGTAAGCAAGAGACAGATCTACTCCAGTACAAGGAACTGAGAACAGCTCCTGCACATCAGCAAACATGCACTTCCTCGCCAGCACCGCTTTTACTTGACGAGTCCATGAACTTGTATCTCCCCCTACAGATAACAATACTGACATAAAAAGGTCTATTTAAATAGATTCTCCTACATGAAAGATAGATTCTTGCTCGTAGGTAGATAATGAAAAAATGAGAATTATTAGGTATCATTAGGACAGTCCAAGAGCATTTTTAACAACATTCCACCTATGCTAATGTTACAACACTATGACTACCTACACTGAAGTCCAAAGACTTCTATAGGCTTTAAAATGCTCTAATGGATGAGAGAACAGAGAACTTTAGTTTTGATGCTTATAACGTAACAAGTTAGTGGAGTACAGTCCTAAAATTACATTCGGCCCTTTGAAGGCAACCACGAGGCTGATGCGGCCCCTGGCAAAAATGAGTTTGACACTCCTGCGCTAGAAAAAATGAACAGTGCCTCCTACACCACCACCTAGAGGAGCTGATGTGTTGTGGTACGTGATGGACAGCTGTATTTTGTTTCTTTCAATGCCTCCAACAAATTGAAATTAGGTATTTTATACCCCCACCTAGGCTAAGATTTTTTTCTTTTTTTCCAATCTCAGGTAATAGAAATGTCACAACCTTATTCAGCTCTTTTGCCATATGATACAACTTTTACTTACGTGACCACTACTTTTTCCCACCAGCCTGCTACTTCATTCAGCACACGGGATGCACATCTCTGATTACGAAGATATGCAGCACCCTATCCTCTCCTTATTATTCACTTTGTGCTTCAGCATTTACAGTACTCAATTCAGACTATGCTTTGAAGGCAGAATGATTAAGTTCCTAACAGGCAGTCATCACTGTACCACTGGAGTTCTCAGAAAACTAATGAATACACTCCCACCATGCTCTTGACAGGAAACATTTCTTCTTGACATTTTAGAGATGATGAGCTGAGGTACAGCGATTTTCAGGTAACACATTCACACAGTCTGTGTGTGCCTTATCACAGTTATTTTACATTTAATTTTTTCAGAGTACTTAGCATCACTCAGCATTTCTTATTTTCCAAGCACAACTCTTTCTCATCTCTCTTACAGCTGTGAACACTCAGCACTTGTGCAAACCGTACCTTGCAGCTGCGATGTAAAATAATTCCAGAGAAGACCACTCGCTTCAAAATCATCTGTTTAAACTTTAGCTAATGTGTTTTTGCTACCATTACCCAGAAGCACAACGGCACAGGTAGGGATAACCCTTACCTCAGAGCCTCTTCTCCCTGTAACCTTCAGTCTCATTTATGACAGATCTCTCACTTGAACAAGTAAAACAAAATCCCTAGAGAGGGCAAGCCGGTAAATACAGTACTATTATTGGTAGAAGGCTTCTGTTAGCTTTCTCTTCAACGTGGGCACCATTAACCCCTCTTTGCTCAGCTGAAGAAAAGGAAGTTAGCTGGTTTTGAGGGTTTGCCACAGCATTTGCAAGGAGTGCCTTCTCAGAGAAGTGCAGTCTCCTACAAGCCAAAAAGCACACTAACCTTCAAGAGGATGTGGACATAAGATTTTAAGAGTGATACCTTATCCCTACAGAGTGCCACAGCAGTGAGACCACTGGCTTTGGGAGGGCAGGGATTTTATATAACAGATCCTTATTTCCAGGTTTTGCCTGTGGTTCTTACACATACAGAGAAACACGGTATTTCCACTACAGTAAGACTCAACAACAAAGCTATCTACTAAAAAGTGATTAATTACTGACCGTTGATTTTGTACTAAATGTCACATTTACATTATTTTGCATATCCTAGTTGCTATTCCTCCTTGCATGGCACTGGCATGGAAGAACATAGCACAGTACACGTGACTTTTAAAATAATTACATTATAATGTGATTTCTCTTACTAGGTGGGGGCTGAAGAGGGTGTCCGGTTTTTGTACACCAGCCCGCAGGATGGATATCAGGGCTATCTACATCAGTCCAATAATCATAAATACTATCCCAGCCATCAAAATGTACCTAAAATAAAAAAAGGAGAACAATACATTTTAGATCAGAAACATTCTATAAAGTTTCCTTAAGGAATCTCTGAAAATGTCCATTAGAGAAGACACTTTAAGGCAACTACCAATGTTACACAGAAAATATATGTACATTAGATCTGGATCCAGATATACTCTCACTGAGAGAGGTGTCATTTGGTTGTTTATTATGTCTTGCATGATCAGGCTCAAATGCCAGGAATAAAGCAGCCAAGCTTAGTTTTCACATTAATACTTCAATTAAGCATGAATTCCTGCCTTTTTTCTAAAAAAAAAAAAAAAAAAAAAATCCAAACATTTTCTAATTTCCTGTTTGAACAGGATTTAAAAATAGCAGAGCAGTAAGCCAAGGCCTAAAAAATGGCATTTATCCACTAAAAAAAACCCAAAATCCCCAGCATACTGGTAACAATTTTACTAAAATCAGGCTATACAGGGTAAGGAGCTGAAACTGAAGAGAAAACGAAGTATGTGACTTCCCAGAAAATCACCAGTATGGCTATAAATGCTTTTTTTTTTTTTCAGGTGAAAGCTAAGTATCTTCAAATCTTATTTGACCTCTGTACTAGTAAATAGCTTAGATCTCTCATGCATGCATGTGGATGCACATACACACAGCTACATACCAACAGAGCTCGTTCAACATATACTACAGAGACAAATTATCACCCTAGAAGCTACAAATCCTGACATTTTAATATATTAGACATGAAAGGGGGTTTCTGTTTGGTGGTGTTCTGGGTTTATTTTTTGCATGACAAACTTAAAGTTTAGATGGAAAACATTGTAAAGGTGAAGATATTGTCTCTCACAACTCCCTACCACCAGTTAATTCAGAATGAAATGTCAGCTGCATTTCTGCTTGAAATACCATGCATGCCTAATAAATGTGTACAACTGCAAACACAAATATCTTTCATATCCATCTAACTGGATCTCTGGAATATGCCTGCCCTTCTAATGGTTAAGGGCTTCAGAGAGTAACCTGGTTTCGTAAAATAAAAGTAAAATAGTTCAAGTATACAACTTCTGGAAAACTGGAATTTCTTAAAAATACATTACTAATTAATGCAATCTAAAATCCATAATTAATATAAACTTCAGAATTGCGGAATTCCTTGACAAGGCACAAGAGATCACGGTTCTTGTTTCATGTCTCCCTTGTATCTCTCTCCTCTCCCTGGAAGTTTAAAGAGACAGATTCAATTAACCTAGGCCAAACACTTTCTGGGCCGTAATACAAATACCACAGCAGCTCTGTGACACTTGATAGTAAATCATCACATTTATTGATAGAACAGACAACTGGTTTATATCAACTATTCCCAAAGCAATTTTCTAACGTACTCAACTCCGCTATCTAATTACCTACGTCAGCAAATTTTAACTAAGAGGATAATAGAATGACCCCTTCCAAAGGAATCATATGCATATTAATCAGCAAAAAGCTTAGCAGGACACAGCAATGTGACTAATTTCTTCCTGTGCTTAATTTTACAAGTATAGGATTTTGGTTCCACAAAGTACTCATCAGTCACTCAAGCAGGATAGCATAGTAATACAGAGAGACTTACTTTTATTCTGTAGTCATCAGTATCTACAATAGTTGCTACTCTAATAAATACTGGATTTCTCTTGTCAACGACTTCAAGTTTCATGTTTTTCTGAAAGCCATGTGAAGGTTTCTAGAAAAGAACAACAATATTATGTGCAACAGAAGAAAACCTCAAAAATCTCACACAACTGTAAAATATACAAAATCCACAGCAAACTTTCTGCTTTCATTTTCTCAAACCTGCCGTTCTCCCCCAACAAATCCAAGCATAAAGAGGTCATTCAAACCAGTGCTGCTAAACTAGAGAAACAAAGCAACTATTTTGGAATTTCACGTTCTCTATTGAATCCTTCCAAGCAAGGAAGTAGGAAACTTTATTTTAAATCAGTTGTTTGGGGTTTGTGGGGTTGTTTTGTTTTTCCGTTTGGTTTGGTTCTTTCAGTCTGGTTGGTTGGTTGGTTGGTTGGTTTTGTTGTTTGTCCCTAAATTATCTAGAGAAGTTTTCCCAGAGATTTCGACCAACAGTTTCAATGCAGTATTACATACCAGCAGCCTGAAATATCTATGAAATTTTCTACAGAAAGCATACTTGTATTTTTTAGTATGAGTTTTTGCTTTGTGGATCAAACACTTATTTTTCAGTCTTCTACTGAAAACACAACATGGCATAACTGTAAATACTCATTCAGAACGAACAGGACCAAATACCTGTTTCGTGTTGCTATTTTGGTAAAAAGATGTCTGTGTTAGGAGTATCAGATTTTATCTTTGCCATCTAGAGCTATGAAACCTAAAGCATAAGTTATTTCCATTTAAAGGAAGATATATGCAAGACATGTTAGGCTTTTTATTTCAGATTTCTAGGTGTCTGACGTGTCTGTCCCTCTTAAGACTTTCCAGAACATCAGTGTTTTTTCCTCAGCTGTAGCTTAAAAACTCTATTTTCTCCAACAATACAATATAAAATACTGTGACTGTCTCAGGATGACTTCACCCAAACTCCAACATAACCAGCATTTTATTCCCACTAAATCTGCTTTCTTATTTATCCCAATTAGCATCAATATGGTTACCATTATATTAGTACAGAAAGCAAGGAGGGGATTTTCTCTGGCTGTGAAACCAAAAGGCAGAGATGCACTGACTCCCATGCAGTCACACTCTCCTTGGGGACAAGACATTGTACCAGGGCCTGCTATGACAGGACAAGACGTAATGGTTTTAAACTAACAGAAGGGAGATTCAGGCTAGACATGAGGAAGAAATTTTTTACAGTGAGGGTGGTGAAACACTGGCACAGGTTGCCCAGAGAGGTGGTTGAAGCCCCATCACTGGAAACATTCAAGGCCAGTCTGGACAGGGCTCTGAGCAACCTGATCTAGTTGAAGATGTCCCTGATCATTGCAAGGGGGTTGGACTAGATAACCTTTGAAGGTCCCTTCCAACCAAAACCATGTGATTCTGTGATTCCTTCCCCTCCATCTTCAAAGCCAGACAGACTTGTCTGTGTGACTTTTTGGAACCCACACCATCCCCAGGAGCAATCTGCTAGCATGGTTTCTGTAATAGCGCTGAGCCCTGCCAGCTGGTGCTCTCCTGGTTTAAGGCTGTAAGTGCCTGTGCGCTTGTGGCACGTCCTCTCCAGTTTCCCAATGCAGACACAGCCAGCCGACCCTGTGGGCCACTGGTGGGGCACTCCCACTGCCAAACCCCATGTAGAGGGGGAGAAATTAGAACATGGATGCACCATGAGAAAATGTTTGCTTTTAGCTCGATGTAGTAAAGGTCACAGCCCTCCACTGTTTTGCCAAGGGTACAGATACAGGTCTCAGATACAACCAAATACCTTCCTAATTCTTGCTCCGAGTACTCTTGCTGAGAATGTAAGATTGAGACATGTGATTAAGCCAGAGGTACAGAGTGTTTCAAAAAGATGGACCCAATAACAAATATATAACGATTTCAAAGGAGTTCCATCTTCTTGAAACACCCTGTATTTTGGGGTGATAAATGGCAGATCAGTAATAAACTCTGGTGATCAACTAACCCCAGGGAACTGCTATAAGCACCACATTTCTGCTTTCATTAATCCAGCTCTTAGCAAAGTGTTATTCAGAATTAGTGACCCTAATCTGCAAAGCTGAAGCAAACCAGCTTCAGTGTGCTCTGAGACAAGGGGCTGTGAGCTACCAGCCATCTGATGCTGGCTCCTAATTGCAACCCTTTCTCCAGGTCCACTTTTCTTCACCGAAATCATAAGAGCTCAAGAAAGATGCGTGTCACCGAAAGAAAGAAGCAAGTGCAAAGCTGAAATAAAAGGATGCTGCCCACAAACACCATAGCTGAGCTGGGGAGCTGCCCATGGATGCTGCCCCCACGCCCTAGTCACAAGCAGAAAAAAAAGATTCCACCAAAGGGTATTAAACGCAAACTCTCTCTTGGCTACTGTCAGAGACAATGGACTAGATGGGCAACCAGACTAACTCCCTACAACCATTTCTACATTCTCACTGTATTTATTGCACCCTTCAAAATGTATAGATAGAAATATATATATGTTCAAAATATGTTATGATGACTCAGTAGCTATCTCATTAGTTCTAATAACCAGGCAGTAATTTCCCACAGCAAATTACATTCATTAGTAAATATTTTGTTGCATTTAATCCCATTTATAATGATTAAAATAATAAAGTAATAGTGATTTATAATAATTACCTGATTTCTAACAGTGAACTGCAAACTTGCATAAAAATAAACCATCTATTATGCAACTAATTAACTAGATACATTTGGAATCATGGGAACACCAGATATGTATTCTCAAACTAATTAATTATATGCACTTAAAGGCATGCAAAAAATATAAGCATTTTCTCACCACTTTAAAAGCCCGTGCAGGTGCAGGTAATGAACTGGTTTCTTCCAAATACTTCTCCCAAGAAAAATGCTTAGCATGTGGATAATCTGTCACAGAAAAAACATGAGATAAGTTAAACATGGCAGTGCAAGCAGTAAAACTGATGTCTAATTTACACAATGCCCAACACTACTAAAATTCTGCTCTGATCTGTGCTTCAGATTTATAAAATGATTACAAGAAAGGCTATCCTAAATTGTCTCTGACACATTCACCATGTAGGTTAAAAAACCCAACAATCTTCTCACACACAACACTGAGTAGCTAGCAGAAAAAAAGTCACAATTGCTTTGGATATGAGAATATAAATAATGTCAACTGGAAAAATCTGTCCACTTAATTCAAGAAATTCATTCAAGTATTATAAGCCTAAACCTGTATTTTATAAACAGTAATTTACTAGTAAACACAATCTAATCAGTGGTAACTTTGTACGACAGTAAAGCACACCTGACTACCTGCTATTCTTTTAGTGAATTTAACTAAATTTCTAAACAAATAGCCTGGATATTTACTACAAGAATAATTTACAGACATCATGAAAGAAGATGGTGGCTTTCTCAGAAAGAGTCATGTTTGCACTTTATGCAAAAAAACAAGAGACAGCTTTGCTCTTAAAGTCAGTGCCTGTCCACCTTCAGGCTGCACTAGAAGTTTAACTTGAAGTTTAAACACTTTGATTCATAATCTAGAACAGAACGGAACCAAATCTGATTTGTTTTAAAAGCGATTTTACTGAATGAGAGGCTTTAATGAACCTCCTGACAGTTGGAGTGCTTATGACTTTTCAAGACTGCTGGTTATTAGAATTCCTGTCAAAACTGTTTTTAACCAATTGATATTTTCCATGTTCTTAGACCATGGATGGCACTTTATGCAACAAGGCATTTACATTATTCAGCTATACAAAACTGTCCTGAAAAACAAAGATGGTCTTGTATTTCATACTAATGAATATACTTTCATTCTTCTGTATTGTCTCTCTCATTGTGTTTTCCTCCCTTCCAAAGAACCCTTACAAGTTTGATTCCTTGATCACATAAGGCAATCTTCTCACGAACCCATTATCTTCCAGGTGTAGTTCACGTGAAGATGTTCTTATGCAACAATCTCACACACCTGGAATTTGTTCTATCAGCATTTTCACAATGTGAGTCTTAGAACAAGTGAATACATTCAGCCAAAAACACAAACTTGTTCAGATGCCAAGGGGTAAGTTTAGTGGACAGATGTCTCTCTAATAAAGCAGCATACATGTGCATACTTAACATATTCTACTTCTACTTTCAGTATATCATGTTCTGTAAAACTCCTGAAATACCAATTCCTGATTGCAGAAAGAAAAATTCAGGAGAGGTAACAATAAGTTTATTGTAAGTTTTAATGCTGCTAGCTGACTAGAACCTCCTTAAATTTTCCAGATGTGTAATAAGACACAAACCTGGTGGGGTGATGAGAGTTCTTTTATGTTCTTTACACCATCCAACAGGATGAATATGTGGGCTAGCTGCCTCACACCTGGAGGGGGGGGGGAAAAAGGGGATTAACAATGCAGTCCTTCAGACATCCTATTATGCTTAGAAAAGACATACAAAAAATATTTAACAAATTCCAAATAACCTATGACACCTTCAACTCCCACTTAAACTGCAAACATAACTTTAAGATATGAACGCATTTACAAAAGACTTGTTGCCACCTAAACAAGCATAAGGTTTTATTTACAATTTCACTGGAAGACCGAAAAATCAAGTCCGTTTAGTCAGTGGCAGATCTCCATTGAGAAGCTATAATGCTGGAGCCGAAAACCTGACACATAGAGAGTCTTGGTAGAAATGTGTTGGCTGGTTATAAGAACACAGATGGGGCTTTGCAATGCCAAGACCAAAACATTAAACCAAAAGCTTAAAGACCTTGATTAACAATCCAACTTGCACCTAGGGGCAGATTAGAAAATCATGTCTAACTGCAATGCACAAGTAAAAATCAAAAACCAGATTCTGAGCTACAAACACATTGTTATAACCCAGCAGCACAAAAGCAAATGACATCTGAGAGAAACTGTCAGCACAAAAAGAATGAAATAGCATTTTAGGCCCCAAACTGCCTGAAATAATCTAGAACTAATCAGTGATCCAAGAATGCAAATTGCTCTAAAAAAGCTCACCAAACTCTCCTACTCAAGAGACTAACAACTTCCCATATTTTCTGTAATGTGCATCAAATTTTGCGCTAATGCTGTTGCCTGTGGCAGGCCACAAGAACCACAGAAGACTAACGGAGGCAGGGTGAGCTACACTTGACATGCGCTGGCATCTGTCTGAAGCAAGGCAAGAGAGATCACTCACTGTGCTCACTGGTTCAGTTACATCGTGCTTACAAGAAAGCAGCAGTGGATGCTGGCTACCTAATTCTTTTAGCAATTAAAAAAAAAAATCCCCCCCCCCCGCAAAACCATAACTGATATAAAAGCAGATGAGAGAAAAACTGTTTAAACATTCAGTATAATTTAACTATTATATATAGAACCATATAGTTTTATTACATATCATTATATTATTTCAGAACATAATACATTATGTACAATATAACATATATATATCATATAATGTATGTACTACATGCTATAGTTATTATTACTCAGTATTATTAGGAAAGCCAAAAATTAAGACTGAGCTACAAGAAATGTAAAAAGCCATCAGACTCTGTTATTAAACATGTACCATTCCTATCTCTGCATGGATATTTAATGATTGTTTTTGCGTTGGCTTAAGAATTAACAGTGCTTTTTAAAGAAGCAGACAGCACTTATGTAGTCAGGGTGAATAAGGAACATCAAGCTGACACAAAAAGCTAGCACTACTCCTCATGGTACTGTGCTACTCTATGCAAACACACTGTTTGCCTCCATTTGGCTGGAAACTCATATATACCCTGTTTCCTCAAAAATAAGACAGGGTCTTATATTAATTTTTGCTCCAAAAGATGCTTACTTTTTTACATGTCTAGTTGCCTGGACACTATTTAAATTGACTTCTTTATGAACTGTAAGTAGGGCTTATTTTTGGAGTAGAGCTTATATTTCGAGCATCCTCAAAAATCCTGAAAAATCATGCTAGGGCTTATTTTTGGGGTAGGGCTTATTTTTGGGGAAACAGGGTAACCATGTAACTCCCATGTAGATCTGTCCTTAGGGACCTCACTTGTCTCAGGAGCCTGTTCCACTGAACCTATTCTTTAGTTAGATAAATCAAATATTACAGTGCAGTAGCTCTCTCTTCCACTGTTTTCTAACCCTGAAGGTGCTTCAGGAGCTGACAATACACATTCCCAGCTATAAGTCCTCTCTCTTGGAGAATCCCATCAGTGTTTCCATCTCTCCAGTAGCCACAAGCCCAGTGCCTTACTCCAAGGACCCACCAAGGCCAACAATCTGCAGCCTGAGTAAGCCAAAGTAGTTAAGACCTTCATTCCTCATTCAACAGGGAGGGATCATAAAACAAAGCTGAAGTAGCCAAGTGGTACTCTGGATAGAAACACGTTCTCTCCCTCCTGCTGAAGAAATGCTGCTTTCCAAACACTGCGCTTTTTTTTTAATTGTTTCGGTTGGAAGAGACCCTCAGGATCATCAAGTCCAACCATCACTTAACTCTAGCACTAAACCATGTCCCTAGGAACCACGTCTAAATGCCTCCAGGGATGGTGACTCTACCACCTCCCTGGGCAGCCTGTTCCAATGTCTGACAACCCTTTCTGTGGATAATTTTTTCCTAATGTCCAATCCTTGGTGCAACTTCAAGCCGTTTCCTCTGTCCTATCACTTGCTACTTGGGAGAAGAGACCAACCCCCTCTATGCTGCAACCTCCTTTCAGGTAGTTGCAGAGAGCGATAAGGTCTCCCCTCGGCCTCTTTTTCTCCAGGCTAAACAGCCCCAGTTCCCTCAACCTCTCCTCACCAGACTTGTGCTCCAGGTCCCTCACCAGCTTCGTCACCTTCTCTGCACTCTCTACAGCACCTCAATGTCCTTCTTATGATGAAGGGCCCAAAACTGAACACAGTATTCAAGATGGGGCCCCACCAGTGCATCATGAAAAGAACACAAGCAGAGAGCATCCACGCATGAAGACATATACTTCATATACAATAATTATGGCACAAAACACTGAAACACGCATTTTGATCCAGTTTCTATTTAATACCTCTGTGAAGTTCATGTATATCAACCGTCAGGCTGGAGATGTATTCTCTCCCTTTCCCCTCAGCCTAAGAGTTACTAATGTAAAATACCTGAACAGCAGGTCTGCCCTCCCTGATTGTTATAAAATAGTCATTATCTGTCTCTACCCAGAAAGTATTAGCACGTGGGAAGTTCATACTAATTAAGTTCCCTTAATTAGCAGTACTAATTCATATTTTTTAAAAAATATTGCATGTTCATAATCTGTAATACCTCAGAGGGTGCAATGAACTGTGCTTGACAGAAAAAGAAGTTGATGGTAAATTAGCAGACACCCTAAAGTCTTAAGGCTTAGGTCAAAATGCTGGGCCTTCAAACCTTAAACACAAACATGTTTTAAGGACTGTGAAAGGAAACACAGCACAGAGAACACTGTAGACTTAACCCTGGGCTACAGTCACATTGCAGTTTTGAACCTGTGCTGCATAAAAGAATACACAGAATAACAGTAATATATTTTTTTTAAATCTAAAAAGTGATTTTATATTACTTTAAAATTCAGTACAGATGTACTTCAACAACAGAAATGCAGGTTGGGTGCCTCAGCAGCACTGCTTCACAACAAGCACTTCTCCAGCCTTGCACCTAAAAAGAGTCAAACACCAATGACGAAAAATGTTGGTCAACCCACTACAATTATCTTGTGGCTTTATGTATGAATGAGCTCTCCTAGTATTTCTTTGTAATGATGCCAAACAGATCAATTTCTAGCAGATAAACCTACCTTTGATAGACTCTGTAATGGTCCTGACAATAGCCAAGGGTTCAACTCACCTCAAGAATACCAACCTTTTGTCCTACTACAATACATAAAGCTATGCTGTATGTATTTAGTATTTATGGTATCACACCAGGTACTTTCTAATTCACTGAAGTTGCCATTAATAAAAGGAAACAAAAGGACTTTTGTGATAATTTTTCAATGTTATAACACAGCATCTGACCCTAGAAATGCTCTGCCATAAACAAATCAGACAAAAGGTGAATGCTTCGTGCTCCATGTCCTCTTCCTTTCTCTTTACCGTAACTGTGAAGCTCATGTGCAAGGGAGGCAGCTCCTCTCCTATAGTTCTCAAGTTGGAGTTTTACATGGAAGAATTTTACATAGATGAGGCATACTTCTGCACTGGAAAGCCGTATCCTCCCCTGAGTTAAATTTGGGAACAAGATCCATTCTCACAAGTCACTACGGTATTATCAGTATTATACTTAAAATAATGTGGCAGACATGTAAAAACACTTATCAGGGCAAACCTAAATGTGTTTGTCCTGCTTTGTTTTTTCAAGCATAGTATGAACACACATTTTTATAAAATTCAGAGAAGTAAATGCCACCGCACACAATTCTGGCTTTGAAGATTCAAGAAGCATCAAGTGACCAAGGTATGTCACTATGAAAGAGGTACTCCTAGAAGTTGTTCTTACATTGCAGCAATGGGAGCAAACGTGGAACACAGAGCAACTAGTGCTCCACACCACAGCACTGCAAAATAGCACTATAAAACATCCACAACATTTTTATTCGCTTTAAAAGAAAAACCCAGTCATTACATATAAGCCTATAAGAAACTTCTGTAACCATGGTGGCCTCAGGAAGAAAAGAAAAAAAAACAACAAAATCCCTGTTCCAGCAAAACCAGGTCACACAGTCAGTCCATCTCTACCTACTGATTTCACACAGCCTTTTAGTTTCTAACAGTCCATTTAACAATAAAAAAGTAGAGATAGTAAAAGTCACAGACAATTTAAAGTAAAGCTATTATGCTTTAATGTGTGTTATTTCATGGACATATTATCTAGTTTGGAAAAACAACAATAGTCTATCACTCTAAGCCCAAGACTTGTCAGCTGGAATGCGAAAGGCTACTCTGACTTTTCACAATCAATTTGCCACGTCCCACAGCTTTTTATCGCCTTTGTTCCAAAACAGAAGGCAGATCACCCGGGTCATGCGCTTCATAAAACATGATGATCCATGAATTGTAAGGATGCTTGCTAGGCCAAAAAGGGTTACCAGCACTAGCAGCAGCTGAAGAATTTTGCACCTCCAAACCTACCTGCCCCTGGATTGCATTGGAGCAACACCACATTCCACCAAGCAGTGCAGTAGTGACATTTAGGAGTGTTATTTAGGTTGGAAAAGACCTTAAGATCATCAAGCCCAACCTTGTTAATCTAGCACTGCAAAGTCCACCTCTAAACTATGTGCTAAGCACCGCATCTACACATCTTTTAAATGCCTCCAAGTATGGTGACTCCACCACTTCCCTGGGCAGCCTGTTCCAACGCCTGACAACCCTTTTAGTGAAGAAATGTTGCCTAATATCCAATCTAAACCTTCCCTGGCGCAACTGGAGGCCATTTGCTCTCATCCTATCACTTGTTACCTGGCAGAAGAAACCAACACTCATAATTCATGCCACTTGTAATCCATTCTTTCTGTTGCACAAGAACATGCAGACAGAAAAAGACATCTATTATCCACACCGGAAACTGAAGATAACTCAGCAAGCTGAAGCAGAAGTACATGCCACCTGAACCCCTAACAGGAACACCCAGAGGGCAGAATGAGCGGCAGCTCCGCTGAGTTATGGACCGCTTAACCACATCTTAGAAAAGACGGCAAAGCAGGGAACAGCTACATGATGCGAAAGGCCAGGAGGAAGTTCAGCAGTAAGGAAAGCTGAGGGCAGGTGACAATGTGAGCTCCTCGTGCGTTCACTGCTCTGCAAGAAAGGAACACATGGGCAGCTCAACAGACCTGAAATCACAGCAGCACAGCACGGCCCAGTGGAAACTCAGACTTGGAAGAAGACTCAGTACTTTTCTACTGGTCACTTTCACACTGTCCTGTTTAATTTTTCCCAAAAATCTGTTTCACATATACAGGCCACTAAATGCAGATCAAGAGAGATGGATGATAACGCTTGCTGTTAAAAAAATGAATATTCAATTCTTTCAGAAAAATATTTTCCCAAATGGGTCTCCACCTGAAGATCTGTACAGAGTTTTTATTTAGTAAACCGTATTGTCCTTAAAATAAGCTGTATGTGCTATACAGTTTTTAATGTTTTGAAATAATTCCTCATTTTCCCTTCTGGGGAAACAAACCTTTTGGTATTTTGATTTTCACTTTATTAAATATAGATCCAATCTGTAATGAAAACCTTATCTATCCAAAACCACTCATACACACATGCATTATACTCATAAATAATAATACGTACTCAAGAATGCTACTTCTACAACTTCTTGATCGTGAGATGCCATTAAAGCATTTAAAGCAATTAAAAAAAAAAAGCAACATCCTGCAGCCCCATCTAGTGCCAAAGTGAAGAATGCTTCACAATTGACAACTGGCATTATTTTAGGTCAGGGCCTCCCAAAATGTGGCCCATGAGGTTACGGTATGCGCCCAGAGGTGTTATAGCAAGCCAGATTACTCAATTTTCTATTTAAAGTCTTATCAGACAGCTTCATCATGATTTTAATGAAATTTTAGAGCTTTAGGGTCAGGTAACAGTCCATTATCCATCTAAATAGTTTAAAGCATGCACTGTGACTCATGATTCTTTAAGATTGTTTTATCTTCTTTTTGACATAATACAACCCCTTCAAAAAGACTGCTCCTTTCAAAAAGAGATTGAAGCAAAATTAATTATCTCAAAAATTAAGCAAGCAGAGCACAACTTTTAAGGACTTGGCTGTTAGCAAAGTAGCAGATGCTGGTGGAGAGCAGAACTGGCCTCTTACTTAGTCTCACACCAAAATCCAGCCTGTTCCAAAACCCGTACAGATCAGAAAACGGTTCAGAAAAATCAAAAGCCAATTTGTCTTCACAAGGCACTTTAGAAATCATTTTTTCTAGGCAAGACAGACAGGAACAGAATGGCGAGTGAAGCACGGGACATCGTATTTTCTCAACGCTCCAGGTAAGCTGATGCCAAAAGTTGACCGTAGTGCCTTCTCTGCAGGAGAAGTTCAGCCCAAGCCAAGGACAAGGGCAGGCAAGCACCCCCTGACCCAGCATGGCCATCGCTCTATCTCTCCTGTGGGCAAGCAGCAATGAGTTAGCACAGCTTCACCTCCTGTGCAAGCTCCGGCTGTGTTTGGGTTTGGTCACAAAAAAATTAGGAAGCTGAGGTGATATAAATCTGTGTAAAATCAGAACAGATGCAAGAGAATGGAGAACTGAAGTCCAGTGTGGACCTGTAGTTAATTCATAGTTCAGACATACCCGAGGATTCCCAAATTATATTTCCAGATTCAAACAACCATAAGTAAATTCGGAAATTCCACTCAGAGGGAATGTCTTTGGCTCTCAAAGAAGCATTATTTGTTTCATAAAAAAAGATGGGATAGATGGAAAGGACCTCATGATTACTTGTGTCATGTAGGTCAAAACTGTCCTTCCTGAAGGAAAGTCTTAAATTTGTCAATTTTGTTCACTTTTCTTCCCTCCAAAAGCCACAGCCAAAGGACAATTTAATAGGATTTATAATCCACTGAAAGTATCAATGCCACGCATTAAAGGGCTGTAGTAATGACTATTTCTAGACAGCATTCTTATTCTCAACCACTAACTTATTTTCTAATGCTCAGGAAAAAGTCAGAAAGAGTATCTTCAGGCTGATGGCCTGAAGCCTAAAAAAGCTTAGGCGATGCTAATAGATTTCTGTTGCTTGAAGTCCAGTAAAATCACTCAACTGTCTTTTAGTTATCCAAAAGTGGAAAGAATTTTTGTACTCAATGAAAAAGTTCAATCTACCCAAACTAAAACGTAAGAGGTATACAGAAAAAATACCCATTCTTGTTTGTAATATGTTTATAATAATCAACTACATAAAATAAATACATAATTTTTCCTTCACTATAATTGTGAGATTAAAACTTCTACATAGACACAACAAAACTGTGAGGCTCCACTCTGGATAATCCCAAGACAACTTTTCCATTTTAGTTACAACACCAGTTGGTAGATGTGAAACTTCTGCACCTAAGATATTTTAAGGAACCTACAAACCTGGTATCTAAAATTAAAAATGTAAGTGGGATGCATTCAGGATGCATTTTCAGGCTCTCTTTTGGTTGGTCATTCCACTGCTATTTTCATTTGCTCTTCTTTTCTCCCATGTCTTTCCTTCCTCCTCTGTTCACTCCTATTCTCTGTCCCAGTAATGCAGAGAGGTAGGCCGTGCCACTCAGAATCTAATTCTCATGCAGAGTATTTCCAGCAGCATTTCCTTGTTTCTTCCAGGAAGGTATTTTACAGTTTCACCAAAACAACAAATCTTCAGCTTGGCTTCAGTATAAATACAGCTCAAGTGATCTCTCAAACACCTATACATTTTTTAGTTCCATTTTCCCTTATCCTTTAAGAAGATATTACTTCATGTATCCTCCATATGAAATTCAGAAAACCCACTTCAGAATACTACAACTGCAAAAATTTAGTGTCTGGTTAGGTACTTAGAAACAGCTTTGTGGACAAACTTCCTGCTGACATGGGAATATTAACAAGCCTGAAATGCAGTGTATGCCTGCTATACACACTGCAATATCGTAGAGAGATACCTATGCTACCTCTGAACAAACTGCAGGTTATATTGCATTGTGTTTGCCATAAAAGCTTTGTCTAACTGCTGTTTTAATGATTAAAGGCGTAACTGTTATTAGTGAGCATTTAAATATCAGGAAATTCAGAATACCTTTTCCCAGTCCACAGTTTCCTGCTGCTTTGTAGAGGAAATGTTTATTCTGAGGTACTTCTTCATGAACATCATTACCAGTCTTTCTGGTCTTTGACTCATATGGCCTATTATCTTGATATTCAGTTCGTGAATTCACTGTTCGCTGCTGCTTCAATAATTTAGTTCTCCTACAGCTTATTTGTCACGTAGCCCATACAATCATTTTTTCAAGAGATGGACTCACAAAGTTTTAAAGTTACATAACAGTTTTACATCATTCTCACCTAAGCAGTCATCAAATACAGATGAAGAAACCTTTCATTTATGTTCACAGGATCAGCCCTGCAATTAAGTTGCCACTGCTGAACCCCAGACATAGGCTTACAATGATGCACCTGTTCTGCAGTAACTTAGTCTTCAAAGAATTTACGTCATCTAAACAATCTTCCAAAAGAAGATCCAAGTGCAAATACAAATCCGCCCTGTGACAGACAAAGCCTGAATTTCCTTCAGGATCTTTATGATTCTAGTATATCCTGCTCCATCCACTGACTTTTCATATAGATACACAAAGCACCTCTACAATACAATATGCAGAAGGGTCATCTCTGACACAGGTCAGGATACCAGGATCCCAATTTCCAGAGCAAAGCAGTACACAAAACACTAAAAGCGGGTTTTACCACTATCCTGATGCCTTAAAGATGATGGCTAAGGTTTGGTCTGAACAACACAGTGGTTCAAGAACCTTATGAGAAAAGACAGCCTTTCTTTCAATTTACAAATATATGCAAACCTAACTCCAAGTAAAATTAGTCACGTTATCATGGTCCATATTCTTTGCTAAAGATATCAACCTGAACCACAGTATGTAACTGAAATGAGAAATTAATCCACAGCTCCAGATGTAGCAGCACATGAGAACACTCACTTGGCACAATCTCTGGAGATTTTTTATATGCAACATGATATGTAAACTTTGATTCCTCCAGTCTGCCACTGAGACACACTTTGGTGGCCATGATTACAAATCTAGCAAAAGTTGGTATGGTAACTGTATCGACAGTCTGGAAAGTATCACAGAAAATACTGCTTAAAGCTAACACATTTCTGATATGTCTCACTGGGATACAAAACAAAAACATCATACCAGTAGTCGTAACTCTCATCCCAGTTGTCAAAATGAACCAGAAAACGATTGTCCACCATGTCTGTTACCGTAGCAACACAAATGAAAGTCGGGTTCTTCTTGTCTACGGCTTCCAGCTTCATCCCCACTCGAAATCCCGATGGAATCACTGTCTACATAGAGAAAGACATTTAATTGAAAATAAATACTGTAAATCCAGAAATCTCCCCAGTGCCCACAATCAATATACTCATGTTATTTCTAAGTTTCCCAATTAGCTGCCCCAACAAAGTGGCAGCAGCCTAATTAGTTGACATGAGAGATGCTCAAACACAGAGACTTGTAGTTTATGAAATAAAAAAGCCCTAAACATGCTGCTAAAATTAAATGTGTTGGTTTTAACTCTTGGATACTCTCTTGGAAAGACCATTCTTGTTCCACAACATTATAGTGCAAGAACTAATAACAAGACTTAAAATTAATTTAATATAACATTTCTGAATGTGACAGATCAGATGTTTAAACAGATGAGTAAAACACTAAAGGATAAGAATTGTGGAAGTGAACTAAACTGGAGATTGTTACTGAATTTCTTGTAACCATTTTTATCTGAAATATCAGGTCTTGGGTCTGCCATCACTGAGATGTGCTGTGAGTCTCCTCCACACACGCGCATACTAGCAACTTTCCACACCATTAGTAACAAGCGAGTACTTACTGCATTCTGGTTTTCAAACAGTGACTTAGGAGCCGCTTGAGCCTTGCATGCCTTTAGGTATGAGGGCCAGCTGAATTCTTCTTCCTTATACCCTAAATCAGGATCATAAAAAAAGGGCAAGAAATTATAGGCAAGAAACACAAGGTGCAGGCAAGTGATTTGATCCTAACTGACAAAATTATTTTTTCCATCCAGTGCTGAACTGTTTCTTACAATTTCAAAACTGAAAATATTATGCACTGTTAACTGTTTACTCTAATTTAACATAAACTTATTTTAAAACTGCTTCTTAATGCTACCCCAATATGAACTCAACGAGTCTGAGGGAGGACTGGTTTGGATTATTAGAAAGTTTAGCACAACACACTTCAGAGGAGCTTCTAGAGTTCAAAAGAAAGTTGATGAAGCCTTTTCTATTTTTATTTGGGCATCTGGTATTACAAAGAAGAATCACGTTCTTTATTTAGGGCTGGCTGAGCTTCCTTACCAAAATGTCAAGCTTTCTTTACACTAACTGAGCAAAATACTCTGCTTTCTTGAGCTGCACATTATTAGTTTTTTATAGTTGGCTAGGACTGACATTTGAACTGTTCCTAATCTTCATCTGGGAGGAAGAATAGTCATATAAATAAAGCACTGGGCAAGAACTCAGGAGATTTCACCGCAGTTTCAATTTCACCTTCAAAACAAGCTGGGGAATATTTCTTACAAAATCACTGCTCCATCCCTGATCTCCAGCCTCACAGTTTTGGCCATCAAGGGACCTGACAGTCCTCGAGGGGCAGAATGCCTAGTGGCAGCCTAGAAACTGAAATCCATAATTCTACCAGGTTCCAAAAATTAGTCTCTGCAAGATATCAGTTTTATACTACAATCTCTCTCCCTCCCTCCAAGTGGCACAGGCTACAAGTCAACTCTCTCCTCTTCAAATAACTCCATAAATACCAGTAAAACATCAGTAGTGAAGCCCTCCTCTTGAAAAAATAGTAGTATGTTTAATTGATGAACAGCTGGTTGCTCTCAGCCTCCTTTGAATGCATGACTCTACCATACTGCTTGTTCCTCTTTCATCCCACATGCAAGCTTGGCTTGCACTAGGACAATGGAAGAAGTCCCATGAGTATAAGAACAGGTTTCAGCAATCACACCACACCTCATCAGTGATTAAATTGTTTACCACTGAAGTGAAGTGACAGAGCCAAGCCATGCAAAGGGCAGAGCAGAGAACAGCTGTGCTATTCAAAATCAAGAATATGTCCTGGGGATGGTAGGAGTACATAGCTGTGCAGAATGACAACCAGGACCCTGAGAATTACCATCATACATCCTCCTTACTTGTCTCCTTCAACACTTCTGATAGGCTCCATGACTTTCCTAAGTAAAAGATCTATCCACTGCTTCAGTAGGGTGAAAAAAAAAACAAAACCAAAAACACCACAGAAGAACAATCTTCCCACCAACTTAAAACTAGAAGAGAAACTGAAGAAAGTTTTCATGAAAGTGACTCAGAGACAGACAGTAACTTTCCTCCAGCAGCAATAATTCATTGATAACAGAAGTTTGAGCTTTCTAAACCAGGCATTTAAGATGGAAACGATGACACCATCACAGATATAAAAGCTACTAAGCATGCTGTAATAACATCAATAACACTATAACTGGGGACTGCTCATTTGCTACATGTAACTTATTACTTCAGTGAAGGCCAGCCTTCTGAGAAATTCTGATGTACGTTCAAGAAATTGCCATTTATGCAGAACTACACCCAGCGAGAACTCTGGTACTAGAGCGGTGCAAGTACGCGGCTGAGGAAAACATGCAGGCCGACTCAATGTGAGTGATAAAGCATGATTCAACTTTATTGCCCGAGATAGCGTGCATTTATACCAAATACCATAATTACGCATACTTGTCTCTATCTAATAGGCTAAGCACTAAAAGGTTACATTTACTTACTCCACCTACTTGGGTTTAGCTAGCTATGCGCATCCCGCATTCTTCTGACTCTTATCTCTTCAAGGATATCCTGACCCTGCCTTAGTTAGTACTTTTCCGTTCCCCCCTTTCCCATGGCCTAATAGACAAGCTAACTAAGGCCTACTTATGTCAACTAAAATGGGCTCTGCTCGTACAGTTGCTCGGTGGACTCATGTCCATGCTCCTTGAGCCAATCCCTGACAGAGCGGCAGCACAGAGCACCGGGGCCTGCAGCCAGCGGGGCTCGCAGGGCGCTCAGAAGAGCAGCACATGCTCCTTCATACTCCTCCAAGGCTCAGCTGCAGAAATGCCACCCTCTCCCACACTGGCAGGCCCTCTGCCTGGGCACTTTCAGCGGCTTTACTCTTACCTTCCACATCCCAGCAGTTACATCCACAGATTTATAATTCTCTATAATGCATCCTTGTGACTGTGTACACTCATCATTTTGCAGTCTTTTCAAACCACACTATCCTACCCACATTGTGTATGTCAAAACATCACATTAATTTATTTCTCACTCTCCTGTCTCCAGGACTTGCTCTCTTCATCCCCACATACTCCCTTCCTACCCCAAAAGAGAGCCCATTTCTCTCTTTTTTTCACGGTACAGTTCAGTGCAGATGCCCTCCATCTACCAAAATAAATGAGTTACATAATCTGAAATAGAATAATTAAACAAGCAAATTACACGTATTTCAACACATGTATACCATTTACATAAGCTATATACAAATTATGCTTTCAGGCTTGTAATCTTACTCTTTTTTCTCCCTCTTTATCTGTTAATTCCTCTTCTGTCTGTATTTCATGCTTACTCTTTGTGTCAACACATGTACAATAATGGTGACCAATACCTAGTAACGGAAATGTCCTAAGACCTTCCACTAAAGGATTTTCAGCTGCCTCTTTAAGCATATGTGTCACCAGTATGCTGCCATTTTACTTGCAATAAGCATTCACTTGGGGTCTAGGTTTGTTGTTTCTTTCTTAATGCCTTATGAATGTTCCTGTGCGACCTCACCTAGGCGTTCCTGCTCCAGCAGGGGGATTGGACTAGATGATCTTTTGAGGTCCCTTCCAATCCCAAACATACTGTGATACTGTGAATTACTCTCATGGTTTATTTTCTTTCCTCTGAATTTCCACTGAATGAAAAAGGTAGGATTTAAACCTCAAGATTTTAGCCAGAGTTAGTGTATAATTTGCCATGTTCAAATACTCTGATTAAATGAACAAAAAAAGTTTCCTCTAGAAAAGAATAGTTACAGCACTGCACAGATAGTCTTAATCTCAGAGCTACGGAAAACAGACACATTTCATACTAAACAATACCTTTAGGTGGATGAAGCTTGTGACCTGTTTTCTCACACCATCCAACAGGATGAATGTCAGAAGAATCAGCGTTCACCCAGAAATCGTAACAATCTGGGTATCCATCAAAATGGAGTCGTATTCTGTAACCACAAACCTAAAAGCAAGAATGTACAACATACAGTACTATGTCTTAAGATGTTTTCCTCTACACGTAACAGCTTCTGTTCAGTATTATGTATCTTAACAGTGTGCTTTCAGTCAGCCTTTTACTTCTGCTCAAGCCAACACCAGATGAATAAATTCATTTGACATAAAGGAAAGAACAAAAAAGCAAAGCTATTCTCAGTCTGAGTGCCTCCTCTTCTGGTGAATAGAGTTAACTAAAAGCTGGATATTGCCATTAGTGTTCAAATACTTGAAAACTGTTCAACCCAACAACAAAATAAAACAGAAACCTTACAAAAGAGCATGAACACATCTGATAGGATCATGGAGAAAGCACATATTATATTTTCAAGCTATCCCTGTTAATCAATATGCAAGAGAACACTAAACAATAACTATGTTCAACAGGCTCTCCAGAGAGATACTGAGAACTGTTATTAGGCATAAGAAGTCAGCAGAGGTATCCCCCAGAGCTTCATTAGTCCATGAATAATAAGTTAACCACCAAGAGGAACAGAAAAACAGGACATAAAATCCCTCCCTCTGTATAGAAGTTCTTCACATCTTTCTGAGTGCCAAATGCCATAACTTTCCTGCAGTCAGGAGTGAAAATCTCTTGATATCAAGGTCATCCTGCAGTAAAATAACCCATCACTTAGTGCCAAGCACAAGGCACACAGGAAATACCCAACCACTGACCGGCACACCATCATAAACTGCAGCAAAAAGACAAACGGAGTATATATGGTATACTAATTTGTAGAAGGTGTCAACATAGGTAACTTCTGAGGCCATAAGCCCAAAAAACTGAAGCACAACTGCCACACAAAAAAAGTGTCAGGTAGGCACTGGAACAGGTGGAGTCACCATCCCTGGAGGGGTTTACAAGACATGTAAATGAGGTTCTTTGGGACATGGTTTAGAGGTGGACTTGGCAGTGTCAGGTTCATGGTTGGACTCAATCATCTTAACAGTCTTTTCCAACCAAAACGATTCTATGATTTATATCAGTGAATGGAGCAACTGTAAATACTATCAAACCTCTATAAAACCACTATAAATCAGTTGTCATGTTTTTTTCTACTTATTTTTTCTTAAAAATAAACTACAGGATTATAGAAAAAACCATGCATCATCCAACTAGCGTAATATGTCTTCCCTAGCTGCATACATTAAACATACATAAACAGTCCCTGCTGCATGGTATCTATCATAGTCATCAAGTGTTTGTCAAGCAGATTTAATACAGCGTTATTCATTTTAAAGCTTTCTTCCTACATCCAGTTTCTGCCTGCCTGCTAGGGATGAGCAAGCACCTCTGGCTGCTGCTGTTGCAGTTCAGTGTCTCCCGCAGCCCCGTGCCAGGGCTGCTCGCAGCCCCCACTCACCTCAGCCACCGTCAGAACACAGTATATCGACTGGTGCTCGGGATCCACCCCCTCCAGCTTCATCCCCACTTTGAAGCCATTCTTGTTGTATGGGAAAGACTGATACTGCAATGGAAAAGAATGGTTTCAATACTTCTGAAAGTATATCAGAGAAATACAGAATATAAGGAAAAGAACAATGATTATTTATTAATATTATTCATGTTTCTTAAAGAACTAATGAATTGCTTTGAAGTAAGTTCTGCATTTTAAAAAACTTACTGTGGGAAAGGAGAAATTGATGATTGTTTGAAAAATACGTTGATACTCGAATGACATAAAACTTGACAGTACTCAAAATTACAAAGAATTAGCAAAAAGATTAGCCAAGGGAAAGAAGACAGCATGATATGCCCTCAACTTTTTTCACTGTAAATAAAACATTTTAGCAATGTAATTGTTTCATTTTCAGCCTGTACAGTGACACTTTGACCTGGTGGTCATCATTCCTGTAACAGTCACAGCAATTATTCTCTATTTTCCCTTTTCATTTCCACATCTTAGGCCATCAAAGATGAACTGCAAGGCAGAAATATAAAACGTTGTTTGTATACAGGGATGGCCTCTTTGATGCCATTTTCTCCTTTGTATGTTGGGTCCCAATTAGCTCATTTTCCAGGAATGTTTTAGCATCACAGGAACATGACTATCCTTATATCACATTACAATGAACCCAGAACACCATCTTTCCAAAAAACAAAAGTAAAAACACGACTAAGCAGAAAGGATGTTTTCAGTCAGAAAACATCAGCATCTCATGTAGCATATTCCCGGTGTTCTGTTAAAGAAGGAAGGAAGCAGCAGATACTAGGGTTAAATTGGAGAAAAGATCAGACACAAAACTGAGTAAAACTGAAGAAGGTTTTCCACAGGTTACCAAATTCACAGCTAGACAGTTTTTTATGCCTCAAATGGTTACAGACAAAACACAGAAGCAGCATCCTATATGTTCCCCCTTCCTTCTGCCCCTGTCTAAAAGCCACACGTGCTCCCCAGCCACCAGTAGCTCTGCAGTTAACGGAAAGAGAAGGTACCAAGGGTACTCAGAGAGGTCTCATCGACTTGGAAGGGAATCACATCTCTCTGGTGGCTTTGGCTGGAACTGATGCAACTGAATGATAAACCAAGGAGGAGAAAAAAAAAGCACAGTGCATGGCACAAGAGCTGGACTATGCAGTCAAGGGAATGGAAATGGAGAACCAGACCAGTTTAAACCAGCCTAAAATGGTCAGCTAACAGATGTCTCACCACACCTGTAGGTCCCTATCTGAAAATAGGTCAGATCATTTTGCAGACCTCAGTTAAGGGATCAGAGTATCTGACCACAATACATGCTCTTGAAAAGTTATTTCACCCTAACATCACCACACTTAGCATTTTTATTATCAATGAAAGTTTAATGAAGTTACACTACGCATTATTCTGCATACTTCCTCAAGAGGAATGCAAAAGCAGAGCACTTTTTTTTAAATCAATAAAATGAAATTTTTAAAGTTCATCCTGGTGCACAAACTTGGAGCTAATGCCATCTATATCATAAATACCTTACAAATAAAAATGCCCATTGGGAAACTGAAATGCTAGAAATAGTGACACACCGAGGAACAGGGGCCAAAAATGTAACTGAGATTTTGTAAAAGCAAGCACAAATAAAATTACCAAGAAAGAAAACAATTAAAAAGTCACAGATCTGTTTATTCTTCCATTATTATAATAAAAATTACTGTACAAACAGTAAGAAATTCTACAAACAATACACTAAAAATTGAGCAATTATCACACAGATTATTTCCTGAAATTTAAGACATGAATTAGTCACTGTCCTTTCTATTCTCAAATCTAAAATTTCTAAGGCAACACAAACTTTGGTTTCTGTTATAGCAAAATAACAGGCAAATTTAAGAAGACTAATAACTCAAATATTATTTAACAGATTTCAATTTTGCGCACTACTCTTAATACATCACCCAAGGTAAAACTTATGACAAACTTAGTAACATTATCTTCACAACATACATTTGAAGATTCTTTGTTAAGGAGACATACAAGAACAAATTAAGAGTAAAGGTATAATGAGTCAGCAAATGAGCAGATGGCAGACTAAGGATTAGACACATTTATGTATGGTGCCAGAACATCCACAAAACCCAAGAGATTACATCAGGAGAGGTGGAGATTGGAAAAAAAAAAATTTAAGGGTCAATAATTTTGTTTTACTGGAGCAGTAACAGCTTATCAGTCACAGCCTAGAAATTACTCCAAGATTTAACCACCAAACAGAAGTCAAGGATTCAAAATCGGTGGCAATGTTTGGGTGGTTTTTTTTTACTTTACTGTTGCTGTGGCGTGCTTGTCAATCTGCAAAATGGAAAAATATTACCTGGCCACTTCTGAGTGGTGTTAAGAATTCTCTCTCCGCTACAGGCTTTAAATATTGCACACTAAATAAAACCCTGGAGTTACCCAGGGGCTAAAGAGTTTCAAAGAAAATATTAAATAAGATGCACTGAGTGAGAAAGGTACACTGTGGAGAAAAATAAAGGAAACAGTATGTCATCATGTAACTTTACCACCATGTGCAGCATTCAGAAAGGCTGGTATGCCTGGGTGCCACAGCAGCATTTAATGGAATTTTAGACAGGCAGAGCAACACTTCGTAAATCTGTCTTCCAGACATAAAAACTACTTACTCAGACTTTTTTCTTGTTAATTTTTCAACCAGTATATAGCACCAGGGGATATAACTAAGGATGGTCAGGAAAACTGTTGTCCTTGAACCTTGATTCTGCTCATTGTAATCCTAGTTCCTTACTTCTGTACCTCATTAATGTCTAAAAATACCAATTAAAGGTCAACATCACACACTCATGTAAGCTGCAAAACTAATCTCTGTGCAGAAGATTCAACAGTTGAAGTATAAAGCAAGTAAACAAAAAAAAAATAAACAGACTACAAGTAAGAACAGAATTATCAAACAATAAAACCAGATATACATAGCAGAGGTACAGCAGCTGAGACATGTTAACGTGTTTTGCCAGGTTTTGCAAGAGAAGAGAACAGCATGGAAGCTTTGTGGATTTCCATACAGAGCTTGCTTCCAAGAAAGAGCAACAGCACACAAGAAAGCACTGAAACGACAAATGACAAAGACTACCATAGCAGGCAAAGGACAAGCAAGAGATGATGATGTGACATCCAATCAGATGACAGTCTAAATGGCAACAAGCCAGACTAGTATCTGATATAGTAAAACAATATGTCAGAAGGAGCTGCAAAATGCAGGTAATATGGTCAAAGCAACAAGCCAAAAGATGACCGTTGTACCACCTTTCTCAATATATCTAAAGAGAATGATATGGCATGGAAAAGAAGGGTATGTACCAGACTTTTAGCTTCAAAGATTAGAAGGAAAGGCTTGAAGATTTTGGAAAAGCATCTGCTTTCTGTAGTCTTGGTTGACAGCATTAATCTATAACTACAGAATTCTTTAAAAGAGCAGAGAAAGATAACTGATTTCACACGTTTCAACTATGTTGATTGCTGATGGATAGCATTATTTTAATCATGCAGATTCCAGGAGAAGTGCAAAATCTTCAATTTTTTTTTTAATTGATTTCCTAGAAATTTCATTATCTTAGGTGGTTGACTGATTTAAACTTCAGAAGGTCATACCTCTTTAAAAAGCTTAGTAGGTGCTGCAATAGCCTTTTCTTCCTCCAGATAGGATGCCCAACACCATGCTTGCCTTCCTTTAGAGGGTACAGCTGTAAAGAAGCACAGAACAGCAAAATAATTTTGTTACTGCTAACTTCTCAAGAAAAAACAAACCCAAAACCCAACACTTTCAAGTTTTGAGAATACCTATCTCAAATCTACATTTTATTAAATGCATTGATGGTATTTCTCAGGACTTATTTCAGGAGAATAAATAGATCTGTAAGTTTAACAGCACCAGAAACATGAAAGGTTTCTGGCAGTTCAGATTTCGATCAGTAACAAGAAAAAGCTCTTTCAGGTGACAAGAACAACTTAAAAAGTCTTGCCCCCCGTCCCTTTTCCCTTTTTGCTCATAAGAAGCATTAAGATACACAATTTGCAGATGTGTAAAAAGATCAGTTCAAATCATGAAGTAGTTAAATATTTTAATTTATTTTTCTGAGAATTTGTTTTCCTGGAAAGCATTTTCAACTGGATAGCACTCATGACATGTTTTTTCAATCACAGTTTAAATACTTTAACAATATTCAGAATGTTTCTAACCTACTCCATCTCTTTGTAGTTTGATGCTTTTTGGTAGACAGGAAGTGATTTAACAGTGATTTCTCCAAGCCATCAAAACTGTCACCAGTGCTTTCTTAGCCCATCACATCATTAGCATATGACAGAAACCTCCAGTTCGAGGTCTGTTCACACAGTATGAACACTCTCATACACTTGTGTAGTAATATTGGCTACAGTCCATCTTAATATTGGCTACTGTCACATCAGTGAACAACAGTTTTTGGCCTTGAAAATAAGGTATTAACTGTACTACCAAAAGCCAAGAACTTTAAAAACAGATGGCTTGTGAGGCTGGCCTTGTATGTATCCACTTTCACACACCTCCACTCTGCTCTACTGATCTTCACCTAAAATGCTGCCACTGCACAGGAGCTTTAGCATTTCCGACCATAAACTCCTGCTGCCAGGAGGATTCCACACAGTCCACAGCACAATTCTGGCCTGATCCTTACTGTGTGCTACTCACAAGAGAAATAAGCCTCTTAAGTAACAGTCTGGCTAAGCATTTTTATGAGTAAAACACAAACCATAACAATAGCGATTCCAAACTCCCCTGAAAAAAGCTAATAATGTAAGAAAAAGATAACAGATGTCACAACGACAGCAATTGCTCAACACTATTAAAGCACATTCATTTTATTTGTGATTTACCCAGTTTTTATCTATTTAATTTAAGAGATGTGCTGCTCAGCACAATAATACACAGTTATGTGCTTGGTTTTGAATAATTTGGTCTTTCATACCAAATATCTTGTGCTGAACTGACATTTTCCCAAAAAAAAAAAAAAAAAGAAAAAAAAGAAATCTGTACAGATCATTCTGTCAGTGGACGGCAGTAATTTCCATAGAGCATCAGCTTTGTGCTTATATCTCACACGCTTATCACTGTAGCTTTGGAAACAACTGTAGAAATAATATTTATCTTTCAGGAGTAACTCTACCTCAGGAGGGGGACCTTCCATAACTTGTATATGTTGCATCTTTAATCAGTGTTTCGTCTGCCTAGTGTGCAGCAGAGCTACTTGGAGCTCTGTGCTGATTAGTGGCTCAGTAACTTCTGGTAATGCCTCCCAGTTTACCATAAGAAACACTTTGCAGGGCAAGATGTAGGTTTGTGCTTGGCGTACCACTGAGGTACAATAGCTGCTGATTCTCCAATTCTTCCTGGAAGTATCTATCACACAAATAGCTGGAAAAACCAGCACTCATTTAAAGTATGTTTTATTATGCCACTTGATGCAGTGTATGTCCCTTCGGACTGATTATAGCAATTACTCTTGAACAGTTCCATAAATGTGCCTATTTCCAGCACAAACTGTAGATAGAAAATTGATCCCCAAGGAAACAGAAGTAAACTTTCACTTCTGCTTAATACATGTCTTTCAACATCTGGGAACTCAATGCGCCTGATTCCCTTTCATACTGGCACTCGTTAGAGGGATGAAAAAAAAATGCAAAACCTAAAATGTGCATCAGTTACATTTACATTCACTATATCCGCCTCCACGCTGCCAGAGGTATATAAACTGGCTCTTTGCAACAGGTAATCAATCTCCAAGTGATGGAGGTTTTCTTTCCAGTTTTCACTTTGCTCTTTCAGTTCTTCGATCCTTAAAACTTAATTGCTATAAATAACACTGGCACTCTCTTTTTATAGAATTGAAAAAAATGTATTCAATAGGGAATACAAATTCAGTGAAACAATGCTGGCAATTCACAATAAGGGATGGATATTAACTAAAGAATTGATACTTGATATTTTTGTTTCATAATCTAACTTACTTTGTTTCAAAACTGTTATTTCTCCTTTTCTTTTTCTCCTGGCTCTCTGTGAGACTCTCAAGATCCTTCCTTCAGGCTTATCTTCCTAAATTTAAAAGAAAGGTACAGTAATTAGTTCAGAAGTCTAGTACAGTAAAAATGGAAATATCCAAGGTTTAACTGTCACTTTATTTACATGGCTACTGACATAGCTCTCCGCTATGGCATACAAACCTGTGGACGTCTAATAAAAACAAAGTGAGCGCTCAGTTACAAACCACAGCAAACACAATGAAAATGACAGACAGAAGGACTCCCAACAGCTGGCACTCAGCCAGCCAGACTTGTCTAAGCCAGGGACAGATCATGAAGCCTCCAGCGGGCCTGGCTGAGCTGCAGATATACAGTAATATCTTTGGTATGTTCATACTTGCAAAATAATTTAAAGGAAAAACACTCAGAGCTTTAGTCTGCGTTTTTCAAATGTACAATTGCCATACTAAATATAAAATGGCACTGATCCTTTTTATTAATTTCATTGTTTGTGTATTAACAGTTTTGTTAGCATCTGAATAGATGAACAAAGTACTCGTTTGGGAGAGCAGATGCATGGAGGCAAAGAAGGTGTTCCCTGACTTTTGCCTAAGATACACAGAACTATGAATTTGCTTCTGACAACTCCAGTGTCTTCAGCCTTTTGACAATTTGGCAGTTGCAGAGCTCTCCCCTTCTCCCTTAAAACTCTGCATCTCCCAGCAGTGTCAGAGCTATTGGGAAGAAAACAAATATTACAGGAAAACAAGCACTATGGAAAGGTACAGTGATAAGTTTATTCTAAAATGAAGAATAAATCCAAATGGAAAAAAGCCAAAAGGTGCCCCAAAACACATTACACTGCAACACAAAACAAACCAAATCTTTAGCTATGATTTTCTAAGGCAAATTACACTAAGAAAAGTATTGGCTTCTTAACAGTAATGTAACTTGCTTTGTAAATAAATTATTGGTCTACAGTCATTTACTTATGTGCAGAGTGACAAACTAACAGGTGTTGGGAAATATGTATTCCTATTTTTCTATGCTGGAGACATAGCAAGTCTGCATAAGTATCATTTTTCCTTTAAATTATTCTTGTTCTGCTCTTAAAAAAATGGGGAAAAAGAGAGAAAAAACAGTTCTTATCAGTTGTCGATAATTACAATTTGCTGATGAGGCATAACTGAATTGGTAAATGAATCAACTATTTATTGTGGTTGTGACAGAGTGAGGCCATCACTTCTCTTTGTAGACTGATGAAGTTCCTGACATTGCAGTATAAGGCAAAACTCCCACTGAAATACTTGCAAGAATGGGTTTATGATGCATACTAACAGTTTCATCAGGATTCTCTTTCTTCTCCCCATTATCCCTGGATTCTTCTTTGAGAGGTAACTTTGCTTTTCTTTTCCGAATGCCTTTGGAATCATCTTCCCCATTGTATTCCATGCTAGGCTTTTCCTCCTTTGGTTCTCTGTTACAGCAGTGACACAATGACACAAAGCCAGTATTATTTTACTTCTCATACGCATAGAACAAGTAAAAAGCAAGTCAACCTGAAGGTCAAGTGTTTGTAGATCCCAGGTTATTATATAAAATACAATCTTAGAAATACTACTAGGAAATTACATCTGTCAAAAAAATTAATCTGAAAGACACTCAACAGCAACTGCAAAAGGAAAGCTGTCACCTTACGCTGAACAAGTCCACATGTTTTAAACAGTGTGTCTTTTCCCATGTACTACCAAGTCTCACAGAGAAGCAAACTGTGAAATGTTTAGGACTGCAGGGCACTTTACAGAAAGGAAAGCAAAGGCAATTGTTATGACTGGCAAATTCAATTGGAGAAAGCCAGTATGTGACTGTTCAAATTGGTAAACAAGCAATTAGAACAGAAAACTTTAAAGCAATTAGCTAAAAATGAAGGGAAATGCACAATATCATGGATGTTAAAAACTACCATAATGCAGTAATACGCAATACAGAAAGGACATACTAACACAAACCTTCTTTTACAGTTAGATGAACTGCACTGACTGAAAGGAAAGGAACTGAGAAACTACAGTATGTTCATGTTTTCACTCACTGTCATCTATAACACAGCTCTTGCACTTAATTATAATTAACATACCACACCAACCGTCTCATTACTGATTATCTTAATTCCAATTATTATGAAACGGGGTGGGAGTCTGACAGTGATTCATGCATCCCATAGACTGTTTTACTGCTTGCATCTGACAGTAGAACACAGCACACTCTGAGCAAAAAACACTGCCCTCACCATCAGCGTTAGACAAAACCAAACGCATTCACCTGAAAAACAGTTAAAGAGCATTATAAACTGACAGAGACACATCAAAACATGGCTGCTTAATACCTCCCTTTGCCCCACGAGTAACTTTTTTATCTCACCACTCCTATGCTCCATTTATGCAAAATTATTTGTTTCTATGCTTTATAATAGCACCTACTTGTTTTTTACTTGTTGGGCACATTTCTGGCTGCAAAATTTCCCTTCAGGAACAAATTCTTCTATGGTACCATAGCTGTAACAGTTTTCACAGAAAACAAGTCCATCCATTTTTGCAGTTTCCTTCAACCTTGTAGGGATCCCTGTCTTTTCTGAGAAGGCTGCACAATGAAAAAAAGTAACTTCACTTAGGCAGAGGTGATACATTTCCAACCATCCTCAGCAGGCCTTGCCAAGAAAACAGAAAAAAGACAAGTCAAGCCACTCTTGTTAGAATGAAGAACTGGGAATCAGTGCCTGTATGGGGTCCGTATTCCTGACAAGCAAGTTGGGTTTTCATATTGCTGCACTAGAGAGAGGAATCCACCAACCTCATGCTTCTGTCATCAGTAGCACATCAACACAGCTTGATGTGGCTGCTTGTGGAAGGAGTGAATTTTGTGACAAGATCTGTGCTGACTGCCCAGTCATCACTGCCCAGAGCCCATTACCTCATCTCCTGCTGATGTGCCTCATTTTTTACCTACATATAGGGTCATCTGGGAAAAAGCTTTGTGATGGAGTTATCTTTCAAGAGGTGAACTTATTTGTGAAAGTAAATCACTGACTACAATCTACAGTCTCTCACAGCAGTAACTATTGCTCAACCTGCCCGAGGTCCACCAGAAGGAAACAAAAAAAAATCACTAATTTGTTACAAAGAAATTTTCAAATACTAAGTTACTCATCCTAAGCTACAATTTCCCCACAAGAGGCTGTAGCCTAGGAGAGGATGCTGCTTCTTTCATTCACAGGCCAGTATGAAGTATGTCAAGTTCTCCAGCCTCTAGAGCAGGCCATTGACTTTGCGTCCCTGCCAAAAGGCAAATTTGAAGTCAGAAACTATTTCTTTTGCTTGAGCACCATACTGTCTCTGAAAGCAGAGTCAAATGAACTCATGTGAAGACTATCTCCATTACAAGAATATATTATTTACATGCTATATTTACACTCCAACATTGGCAGTTTAAAACAACTACTTCCTCTTACAATGGAAAAAATTAGCAATATTTTTATCTGATCAAAGACAGTGTAAGGTAGTAGTAGAATGCCTGTTTGGTATGATTATGTGTCCATAAATACCCTTTAATTCAGAAGTAATATTATTTTTTTAGGTTTACCAGACTATAAGGGATGCTTTACTGTAGGTAACAGTGATCCCTCAGTCTAAGGAGAGAACCTGTTGTGCTACTATGCTATCACACTGTTGCCACTCTCATCAAAGAATTGTATCTTGAATAACTATCATTGCCTTGGAGACAAACCTACAAAACAGAGTAGCTGTGGTCTGAAGCCTTTGACCTCACAGCTGAGGCCCAAACTACCTTCCTACTGGTGTAAATGGTTCACCTATGCACAAAAGTCACGTAACAGTTAAGACTTAATTGTGGGGGAGTAGCAAAGGAAAACTTTCATTGACTTTGCTTATCACACTTATGCTGATTATTAAACCAAAATTTTGACGTCTTCTTTCCAAGGGACTTCCAGAATGCATATTTTTAAAGAAAAATGATAAAATATCAACAAGGAAAAAAACCTAGGTAGTTTTAAGTAACCACAAAACCAGTTGTGATATTCTCTTTCACACTACTCCGCCATTGCTGGAGTCAGCATATCAAAATTTTCAGAATTTATCAGAATACAAACCAACTTTCCTCAAACAAAACATGTTTCCTTACATCAGTATTTTAAATCCAGGAAACGCCTTATGTGGTAGACAGATACTACAACCACTAGAATTCTGTCATTCAAGATAAACATAAACAGTTACTACACACTAATTTTAATGCTGTAAAAAAGCACAGTGAGCAGGAGCAAGGCAACAGTACAGGCATACATTGACACTGGTAGCAGCAGCTGAGCAGTAGCCAGCACCATGTCAGGGCAGTTTACAGTGGGCGGTACTTCGGTCACAAATGTGCTGTAGGCAGTTAGTAAAGTCTGTGGGCAGTCTGGGGAATCAACTCAACAAAAATAACATCAAAAAAATTCTCAAGAATTTGAAGTAAGAAACTGACTACTTCACAAGTTAAATAGAAGGAAAGTACTCATTCTAAACTTAAAACACATTACTGTCAGAAAAAACTGTGGCTGTAACTGAACTTCGGATGTTCACAGTGCGATTATTTCCTCTTACTTAAAACACATTTATTTTCATATTTATTCACACCCCAAGAAATAAGTAAAATCATCAGAGATACTCTGTGCATTAAAGCAAATAAGTCTGCTTGTGTTCCGTTTGTTTTGCTTTATTTTTTTATTTTAGGGGGCAATACTTAAGAAAAACTGATACATTAAACAAATTACACTCTACCACATGTTTACTGACTCTTAACTGACCTTCTTGAGCAGTTGGAACCATCCAGGTTGTGGTAGCAGTTGCCTTTTTAACACTTTCCATCTCAGTTTCATCTGTAATCACTTCCAGGGCCCCAAATTCATTCACCCTAAACTGTAAAACAAAATAAATGGCACAGAACACGGTAAAAATTTACTAATACTTTCTTATGGTGTCTTCTATTCACCAAGATAGATTTTACACAGTGCCCTCACCATATCACCTAAGTCTTATATGTTTCTGCTTGTCCCCAAGAACTGGAAACAAGCCTTTCTTGTTTCTATCAAGCAAAATACAAACTTATTTTGTTATCTAAAAGTATTAATTTGCAATATATATTGATGCAGATACCTCCATAAGCAGATCAGTATCTAACTTACGCAAAAGAAGCAAAAAATCAGTAACAGAAATCCATGGGAGATTCTCCTAACTGTATGCCTTTCATTATCAGCAGAATAATGCAATCCAATCACTATTTTTGTTAAGGAAAAGGGAACCGAACATCACATACAAACACTTCACAGAGTACAGAAACTTCAGTGTCCTCCGAAAACACAGCACTTCTTCACTGTAAAGTGAACGTAAATAAACATCTCAAGGCAGTTTATGAGCTGTTTAATTACACGCTGAACATGATATTACTGTCAGCCAGAAGCAAAGCTCAACAATGCCCCACATGCTGTGCTGACACGGGAGCACCGGGAGTTACATCCACTCTGCTGCCAGCAGAAAAGTGTTTTCCAAATGCCGTAATGATTACAGCGCTACCAGACACAAATAAACTTCAGCTTCCCAGTTACTACATGGTTTGCAGGCCCAGCTGGTTGCATGGTCTCTAGCAGTGAGGCGCTCTCCTCAGCGGAGATCAACAGGAAAAATTTAAGCCTGAGAGGGTCTTCAAAGCTTCCCAGCACCCACCTGCAAAAATATTCTTTCAGGACAGTAGCATGAATTCTATTCTGTTTCTTTGGTCACGCAACTTGACCTTGGGAAAATGAGAAAGGGAATAATTGTTTGGCATTACACACTGATCTTGTCTGTATCTCTAGAGGCTACAGGATCAATCACTCCTACTCGCTTTGGACCCTGCTATGGTATAGTTCTGAAAATAAGCCATTTCGACTGAAAGCAAAGGTGAGCCCCATGACAGACATACCACTACAGTGTGCTTTCTCTAATACAGTCCTCCCACCCTCAGCATTTGCAAAGAGCTACCAGGTCCTAAGGTATGTGAACAGCTCAGGAATCATAAGCTGAGGGGACGAAGAGGAGGACCTCACACAGTCGTATAACTTCTGGAGGCAAGATTTTTGCTTGTGATCAGCTATGCTCACAACAGATACACAAGTGTGGACAAACTGTCAATAAATTCATCTGGACTGAAATACGAGAAGTTCAGCTTCAAAAGGCAACCAAATGCAGTAACACCACATGCTCATACACCAGTTTGTGGACAGACACTCACACTGTTCCACCCAAAGAAAAGCATTGGAGTTACTACTCAGAAGATGATCCTCATGTCTTATGACTGACTTATACACCCAGCCTGGTTTCTATTTTGGCTAAGCTAATTTTTGCTATAGGTGCTTTGCTGCCTCTGCAGTGGGTGGATGGCAAAGAAAAAACATTCCTTGCTTCCAAGAGTTGTAACTTTGCAAGACCTGGCTCAGCAAGCAGGCTGCCAGCACTGACCAAAATATGGTGCTGCAGCACACCAACCAACAGGTCACAGGGAGATTATTAACTAGTTAGCTTCTGGAAACACTCTCCTCCACCTTCACAAAATATCAGCTGGAACATCCATAGACCAAAGGTATTTCCTAATAGTCCAATGAATAACTGGGATATTTCTGCATGATCTGATAGATGTTCAGCCCTGACATTATGGATACATTCCTGCTCCACTGGGGCCTCCGGTGGTACGCAAGAATGTCACCCTAGTTAATGAAGTGACCCACCAGCCCTTCTGGCTTCAGAGGGCTGACAGACAGGCATCAAATAGATGAGAGAACAAGACAGGAAGAGCTGAACCATTGAGGAAGCAGCTCTTCAATAGTCAGGCCACCACGCTAAGATGGGCTCAATGATGGAGAGTAACCACTTGCCACTGCCTTAGCGGGCAGGATGATGAGACAATGCCAGATGCTTCGTCTCACCTCTTTATCTCCTGTTTTTGCCCACAGCCTCCCCTTTATCAGTGTCAGACACCTCCAGCTCCTGTTGGGACACAAACTTGAAGCAGACATGTCTGCTTTCACTTACTGCCTTCCCCAGCTACAGTTTCAGCATTACTGTGCGTGCCAAGCTCTCCATAGCTGATCGGAGAAACGCCTCAGACCTGGGGAGTCATACTCTGGGATTTTAGCTGGGAAGGTAAAGCAATGAAAAACTTGTGACAGAGGTTAATTGTTTAAAAGCAGGATAAATACATGTACAGAGCACCATGATGCACAAAGCCATCACAGAATAAAAGCTGATGGAGCAATGTGCCAACTAGTGTCTGCTATTGGAAGCATGACAAAAAAAAAATCTAGATTAATAGCGGTTTTTGTGCCCATGAAAAAACTGAACACTTTTGTAAGCCTCTTCTACTTAGAAAGCAGGTGACAAAAAAGCTAAACGTAAAAGTTCTGTTCTGTTTTTCCTCTATTTTTGGTGATCCAAGCTAAAATTTACTAAGAGCAGTTCTCCCATAGACTTTCCCCGGTGTGCTGACAGTCTGGAAGTTTGCGGCAGATAATACAGAGGGAAGGAACCAGTGTCACTGAACTAAGTTTTGAGGATGGACCCAGGGCTTTCTGAGAAGTAAAGATTCGGTTTTAAGTCACAAAACTCCTTAAGTAAACATATAAATTTGCATTGAATGAAGGGCTTTTCCTTGAACCTGTCATCATTAAAGCAAACAGTAAAATTTCCACTGATGGAAACAAAGGCCATTATCAAGTGCTTTTTAAATAATCTCACAAAGAAACCTGACTTTTTGTCACTTCAGTGTTTAAAAGAGAATCAATTACAAAGCTTGTTGGGTATGAATTTAATCCACTTGACTTTTGTCAAATGCCGGTTTGCAAATGTTAAGAAACCTCTCTATCCCACCCAATGGAACCAATGGTCTTAAAAGATCAGAAGGCAAAGAAGAGGAGAAAGAAACCTCAAGAGCTTTCATGAGCAAATCCACAGTAAGATAAGCAGAAATAAACATAACATTTGGATAGAAAATTTAACTTCCAGAGTTTCATGTACAGGTGAGCAACAAGGTAAAAAATACACATTTTCAAGTTACTGTAGTTCTTTCAACACAGATACATCAAACTGACTTAGTAGGATGAGTTCAACTGTTAGTGGTTAAGCATATAACACAGAACTTACTTGGCTGCCTTGTTCAGCAGTTTCCACAAGGATCAAAAGGGAATTAAATAGCAGCTTCCCTCTACACATCACTAGAGATTCGTTCCACTCAGAGCTGAGATACATTTTCACATTCTTGGGAAACAATGCCCTGATATACCCAGACTTCAGCTTATAGTACTGTTAATTTAATCCCCAGGAACTTTTTAGTATTTATTCAACAAATAAAAAATGCACCAAGGGAAACCAAGGCTTAAATATATAATAATCAAACTTTATAAATACTTTCTGAACCATTTCTGTCTCTCCACATGCAAAGTTCTTCTGTAGGGATAAAAATTACTATCAATAAACCTTTTTAAAAATTAAAATTGCATTAAAATTTACACAGGACTGTACCAAGTATCATAAGCCTTTGTTTGTTGCAGGCGCTAGTACTGCACCAAGTATTTCATAAATGTTTCAGCTACAATGGAGAAGCGGCCAGATTTTCTGTTACCAGTGACTCCAATGAAAGTCCATTCCTGAATTTCTTTCTTGAAAAACCTTCTTATAACTTCATTTACATTCACTCATAGTCAGTTTATACCCATTTGTTCTTAACTCAACGTTACCCTATGGATTACATAGCTCTAATACCCAAGCGCTTACTCTCTGGGTCTACATTTGAAGGAAGGAATTATGTATCCGCAGACTTAATTTCATTAAGCTAAGTACAAGCTCTGTCTGTTCTTCTTATGAAAATGGCGCTCCATCTTCTCGATTAGCCCATCATTCTTTGCCCACTATGTGTTGGGCTCAACCATGGAAATTAACCTTTTTCCAGTGAATGTCACTAAGTATAACACCACAGGTGGAATTCTGCTGTCCCTCCTCCAGTGCCTTTAGGACATTTCCATTCTTAATGGAAGTTCTTTGCCTTATCGTGCAGGCTGGAAGGCACTTGGTAGTTTTATGCAAGTGGAATTGTATGTTAAGAGGGCTTTCAGTTCTCTTTCTCCTCATTTTACAAAACTACTCAGTGTATTTGTCACTACATGGGATAAAAGAAAATTTGCAAATAATGAAAAATGTCTACCATATTGCAGACTAATTCTCAGATGCTCAAACCTATTGGGAATAAATATATACAATCTAGTTTCAAATTAAGTCTCTCATGTTGCATGTGTCTAATTCAGAGCAACAAATATCAGACTATGTCCTTTTGCTGTTACTTGAACCCTTTTAAGAGTGTACAAGATTTTATCAGTACTCAGAGAGATCAAATCAGAATAAAAGCTACTATTGCTTTCTACAAGGTTAAAATATAATTTGGGAGAACAGGCAGAGATAAAAAGGAAGAAAAAGGAAGAAAAACTAAGGCGCAAAGGACCAAAAAAGAACAAAGAAACCTATGCACCTTAAAACACAGCTTTAAAATAACACATCTTAATGCACGGCTTTAAAATTAGAAAAAACAGCCAACACTACCATCTACTGGGCAAGATAAGGACAAAGAGTTCACTGCAGTTAAGACAATTGTTGCTGCATTCTGACAGTAACTTCAGAAATAAAACTCATCTTGAACTCACAACAGTACAATTGTGGACTAGCTCAGAAGAAACCAGAAAAAACTGTATTATCCAAAACAGAAGTAAATTGAGTAAAGACACTTCATGTCTATGAAATAACTAAATTCACAAGCAGCAGAGTTATACAGCAGTCTGTCAAAAAGATCGACACCTGGGACTTCAGAGACAAAAAACTGCACTCAGATCTCTTGTTAGCAAACAGGAGTCATCGCTCTTGATTTCAATCACCGTTTGATCACAGTGATTTCAGTGGGACTGCTCAGACAAACCAGAGCCTTTCCGGCATCTTACAGCTCCTCTCTTTAAAGCAAAGGAATTGCCTATAGACACTGTATTGTCCAACCACATCCTACTACATGCCAAACTATTTTTTACATAATATTTAAGTTGAATAAGTTAGTCAATGCCAGAACTTGTCCACTCAACCATTCTCCTCTTCTGTGTGTGTGTGTGATACAGTCTTTACATGCACGATCACATACTATTTTTTCCACAGAACCACTGCCCCAGGCAGAGGCTGGATAGCACTCAGAAAATGAGGCAGCTGTTGGGTATTTTTATACTCTTTCTTCAAGCAATAAAGCCAGTCTTATTTACTCTACAGGATTTGAAAGCAGAATGACTGTTTATTTTCTTTAAAAAACCCCACTGAAATAACAAAGAGCATGTATCTAAAAAAGCTTTAGGCACTCTAGCAATTACTGTTACAGTGCAGTGCAAAGTAATTCCTGAAACAAAACCTCTGTTCTCACACACTTACAAAGGAAAATTAACAATATCTCTGCCTAGGCTCTACATCCTTCTGAGTACTCTGCTCCCAGCTTATTTCAAAGCCCTCAGTAAGCACGTGACCCCTGATGCTTGCCTGGTCACAAAAATTTGACTCTTTCAGGGATGTAGAAGGTTAGGGGAATGTGTCCCTGCACCTGGCTATTCCCTTTCCTCAATGATGAGAAGAGATCCTGCCTGCACACTCCTGGCTCTGGTAACTATGGCAAAAGACAGCTTAAGCAGGATCCCAGGCTATTTAGGGCCCCCTAAATCATAATCAGCCGCAATTAAATTCCATATCATGACCAAGAGGCTGGGCCAGAGCCCCTCTCACTGGAACGATGCTGTCAGCAAGAAAGTCAAACACTTCAAGCAATCTTCGACTGATTTTAAGATACTTCAGTAACACTGCAATAGGCTAATCCTGAAGTAATGAAGAAGAGAGGTCAATCTGCATCCAAAAGGAAAGTTTTTTCCTATCTGGGAAGGCACAAGCAGGAAAGGATCATTATCAAATTACAGCCTTTAAAAAAAAAAAAGTAATAGGAACATTCTCTAATCACTTCTGAACTGAAAGCTTTGGTACCGCCAGAAAACTTAGACCTTTAGCAAGAGACACTGGCTTTTCCCCAGCAAACTGCTGATACCTCAGTCTTGTCTGCAGTAACGTTTATCTACTTTATTCTTAGACAATCCTCAGGCTTTTCCAATCCCCCTTTCGGTCCTGAGTGCTCAAGAATTATCTTAGTACCAGAGGGCTTCTCAATGATTTCTCTCCGCTGCAAACTCAGTCTGCCTTATTATCTCCACTTGAGTAGGAAATTGCAGCTAAACAGACTTTCTTAAGGTGACACATAAATCAGCGACAGAGCCAGAAGTCAAGGCCTGCCAAGTTGATGCTTATTGATCCAGAAGTTGACCTACAAAGCAATCCTGGCTCCAAATTATTTCAGCCAGAATATTTCTAAACACCAAACACTAGTATCTCATGGAGAACCCAAGCAAGTAACAAATAAAAAAAAATGAATGGCTACCTGCCAAAGTTTTGGTTCCAATGAGTTGTTCAGCACCACACAGGAAGGCTGTGGTAGAAGTAAGTGCTGCCCTAAGCTTTCCTCTGTGGGATTCACCTGCATTAATCATGAAACTATTCATTTTCCTTCCTGAAATCCTCTGCCCTGTTATTTACAAGTCTAACAGAATCTACAGCAAATGATGCAGTAGATTCTATGGCAAAATAGCATGTGATCCCTTTAGTGAAGGTTCTACCATGACTACACATGAGGAAACACAATTAAAAATCGAAAGGCGAACCCAACACCAGCATTTCTTGGCTTTGGAGTTTTAGCAATTTTAACAGTGAAACTTCCTTTTTGTTCTTTCTGTTTTTAAATAAGGTAAAATCATTTCAGGACAATGCAAAGTTTTAGCCAGAAATCTATGGTGGTGAAGCAGAGTGTGAGCTAATTAATCACATTAGATTGCAAGAGAAGAAAGTTACTTCCACGTGGAAAAGACCAGGCCACTAGGTATAATACATCTGCTGGGGCTCACACATGGTCAGAGAAAGTCTAATGTGCCTTGCTTTCTCCTCCCTGCACTACCAGCTTCCTTGAAGGGAATTATCTTCTCTGTGGAATAACACCCTTCCAGTGGGAAAAGGGATTTAACCAGCTCCCAGTAGTTGATGTTTCCCACGGACACTGTCAGGGACTCTTCCCCGAGAGAGAGAAATGCCTCCTCAGATTCAGTGCAGCACATGCCACTGTGTGAGGACAGAAACAGCTTTGCACCAAAAAAGCACTGTAGTTAGCTACTGTCTGAGACAATACTGGTGTTTCTGACATATAAACATGTGAGAAAAGTAAAAAAAAAAAAAAACCCAAACTGTTTTCAAAATGTTAATTATCTCAAGCAAGCTTGAACCCAATTTCAGAACTGGCAGGTGGAAGGATGCACTTTACTGCCTTGAGTTGCTGCATCCAGAAACACAGCACGCTGAATCACCCTCACCTTCTCTAGAGTGTGCCTGGAAATATCGAGCACCACTGACCATTATTCCACCATTCATGTTCCACTATTATAGTTGGTTACCTATGATATTAGCTGCGCAACTTTATTTACAGGCTAATTTAATCATCATTATTTTTTTTTTCAAGCACAATTTGCAAGCCAGAAATAATGACCAAAATTCTGTCCATGCAGTATATAACATCTCACTTTCCAAACACAAGCACTAGAAAACTCATTATGAAGTACTTCATAAACTTCTGTCACTGCAGTAGGAAGTGACTGTAAATTATTACAGCTTTCCCAATTTAATGAGCACATTTAAATCCTGAAGAGATGGTGTTACTGCCTGCACTCAGCACACAGATTTAAAAACAAAAAAGAAGAAAAGAAGAGTATTTCACATTCACACCATGCAGAGTAACTGGTAAGCACCGATGTTTTTCAGATGAGCATACATTACTTAGCCTGCCATATTAAGGCATTCTGTAATTTGTAAACTATTTTAAACTTGAAATTTGAGTTTTCTGTTTTATTCAAGCATCCCGAAAGAACTAATATACAATGCTAAGATTTTTGTTCTTAGTCTTCGGTGCATCATACTTAACAATTTTTAATTCTCCCTGTCCCCTGTATAAATTTAAAATTCTAGTGTTTTCCACAGCCACTCACTATTTATCCGCCGCATAGCATGCTCAAAGTAGCGTTCAAGAAGCGTGAACTATTTTATGACTACTTTTGCTGAAGAGTTTTAACAAAATCTGTATGGTAATGTATTTCAACAGCCTTCTCCAACTATGGGTGACAAAATTCTAACAATTAACGCTGCACAAAATTATAGGAAAATAACATTTTCGACATTTCACCAATGTGGAAACAGATGTAGATGTGAGAGACCGTGGCAGGGCTGGGAACAGAGGCCTGGTATCTGACTCGCTCCCTTGTTTTGATGAGCCTGGGAAGTGAGTGTCCCCTGGTGCAGACTATCTCAGTGAAGTCTGGTAGGAATGAAACTACCCACAGGACTTTGTAACAAAAAGAAATAATGCAATTTTCTATTTCTGAGGTAATTGTTCTTCTATATTGTAAGAAAAGTTAAATTTAAGCAACAAGAAATATTGAGAAAAGTTATTTGTAAACGTTTCAAGCATTTTACACTACTTAAAACAGTTTTTTACCAGCTGCTATTCATAGAGGAGCTTATATGCACAAAAATGAAGTGGTTCTTAAAAATAATGGTTGCTCAGATATGCTTGCCTGTCAATCTCACAAGGCTGGGTATTCATACAGTGCAAAAGAAAAGAGATTACTTTAAAAGTGCATATGTAAAAATAAGCATGCAACTTTACCATGCAAACAGTAAAGACAAGTCAAATGCCATATGACTTAGACAACTAAAAATAAGAACTTCAAGTAGGTAACTCCCAAATATTTCTATATTAAAAAGCAGTATTTCAACATTTTGCTATATGTTTAACTTCAAACATGCTCACACGATACAGTTTACCAAATCTGGGTGTTCGTTTTCCCCAACATTTTATGAAGACAAAAGACTAAATGTGAGAATGTAAGCAATGCATTGTCTGCAATGAATAGTTCAGTTATTGCTTATTAGTTAAAAAGAAAAACCAGGCATTCTAACCTATTACCAGTCTGTAAAAAAAGAAACTTTGTGCATTTTGCTACTATGCTGTTTTCACTGGATTTTTCAATTTCATTTCAATGTAAATACACGGCAATGTTTCGATAACATTAGTGGAACAAGTCTATCATAACTTTTGAAAGACATATGCAAGCTCACAAGAAGTAACAGCTATGTAAGGCTATTTTCTCTAGGTTCAGGACACTATTAAATACTCTGTTATCAGGACAGTTCACGTAAACCATCCATGTTAATGCTATTCTGAGAATTCCACAAAGAGCATAACATAACTTCCATGGTCACTTTTACAGTTTCAAGGGATTAGTCACTCTTTTAACCATTAGTATTTAGAAGCAGCCCTGAAAAATGAGTTGTTACAATTATCCTGAAAGCTTAAAAATCCATAATATTCTAACAGCTCAAATTGTTTTGGTATCTAAGTGAATGCCCAGTCTTTCACTGAGTCTTGATGCGCTCTGGTCCAGTGAGTTCCTTAGGCTAATTCTGCATTGTTAGAAAATTCTCTTCCTTCAGTCAGTGTTAGAATGACTGTACTTCAATTTCACCCAGTCACCTGTTGCTTTTGTTTGTTTGTTCATTTTTTAAGAAGACCAGAATGAGCTGCCTCACCAGCTTGCTCTGTGTTTTTCAGCATCCTGAGTATATTACCATTGCACCTCTGATTGTGTCTTCCCTAATACCTGAAACAAAGACAAAATCTCTGTCCAAAAATCAAATACCTGTTTGTTTCCAAATAAAATAATAACTACTAAAAACAAACAAATAACAAAAAAAAAAAAACCCACACAAAAACCACAAAAAAGCCAACCAAACCAAACCAAACCAACAAAAAAACACAAAACCACCACACACAGAAGAACCACCTTAAAATGAAGCTCATGCTTTCCTGAATGGGACGCAGTTAAGAATCTTCTTACATGATTTCTTGACCTTATCCTCAGCTATACCTCCCACTCCCTTCCCCCACTTTGTATGGAAGCTTTTCCATTCTTCTACTAATTAACGACCCAACCTTTACTTCAGTTTTGTTTCTTTTGACATAGGGTAACAGGAACTGAACAAAGCATGTACCAGCAATTTACATGAGATTATTATATTGTCCTGCACTGTTCCCTTTTGTATTCCTCAAACATATCAATGGTATTTTTGCATTTCACACAATGTTGCTTATTAAAAGAGAAAGGAATTTCAAAAGCCTGGACTTTTTAAAAAAACACAGAATTGGTCAGAGGTGTGGAGGCTGATGCCTTGGCAGCAGCAACCATGACATGGTGAAGACTGAAATCCTCAAATAGCAGCACTGGACTTCAGGGGAGGCAGATTTTGGCTTGTTCAGAGATCTGCTTGGCAGGATCATAGAGGAGACTGCTTTAACGGGTAAACAGGTCCAGGAAATCTGGATATCTTTCCAGGGACTCCACACCAGGAGAACGCTGCGTGCCAATGTGCAAGAAGTTGGGCAAATGCGGATGAAGGCCAACATGAATGAACTAGGGACTCCTGACTTAATTCAAATGGAAAAGGAAGTACGCAGAAGGTGAAATGGGAAACATTCCAGACAGAAGGTATACAGTGATCTTGCTGTAGTGTAGAATGATGGAATCGGGAAACCCAAAGCTCAACTGGAGAAAAAACTACCAAAGGCAACAGAAAAGGCTTCTATACGTAGACAGGAAGCAAAAAGCAAATTACAAAATTGGAGAGTCTGGGTGAAAAACTGCAGGGCAGTGTTGCTATTCAGAAAGACCCTGACACACTAAAGAAACGGGCTAACATGATCTCATGAAGGTCTACAAAAGCACATGCAAGGCCCTGCCGCTGGGACAGAGCAGCTGTGTGCACCAGTACAGCCCCGGGGCTACTTGAAAACAGCTTTGCAGAAGAAGACCTACAAGTTGAACATGAGTCAGCAAGAGGCTCTGGCAGCAAAGGCGGCCATGAGCAACCAGGCCTGCTTTAGCAAGAGGGTAGCCAGCAGGTCAGGGGAACTGATTATTCCCTTCTACTTAAACATGATGAGACCATACCCCGACTATTGTGTCCAGTAGGAGAGAGACACTGACATAATGGAGAAAATTCAGTGGATGTCCACCAAAACAAGCAGGGCCTGTAGCAGGTGACATGCAAGAAGAAGTTGAGCGCAACTGTAAGAAGAAGTTGAGCGCAACTGTTCGCTTGGTTTCAAGAACAGAAGGAGAGATTTTACTGCTGTCTTCCAGTAGTTAATGGTCAGATACAGAGGGGATGGAGCCAGGTTCTTCTCAGCTGTGCACAGTAAAAGCACAAGGAGCAACAGACACAAGTTGCAAAAGGGGAAATTCCAACTAAGTATCCACAAAAAGAAAAAAATAACTATGAGGGTGATCAAATGCTGAAACAGGTTGCCCAGAGAGACTGCGGTATCTCTAACCCTGGAGATAACCAGATCCATACTGGACAAGGCCCTGAGCAACCTGTTCTAAGTTGGCTTGAGGTCTGGAGTGCTCAGATGTGGTGTTCTGAGGTCCATTTCCAAACAAAATTATTCTGCAAATCTATTCTACGGTTCTGTGATTTTAAAGGGGAAAAAAAAAAAAAAAAAAAAAAAAATCCACAACACAAAACCACACTTGCAGCATGTCCTGAATTTCAAACATTTTTTGACTCTTTACTTCAACAATAGAAATTGTATCAGGCAGCAAGGGATAAAAAGCTATTTTAAAAACCAACACATTTTCTTGTGAGATTCCTTTTAAAAAAAAAAAGCTATGAGAAAACTTCATCAATGTTAGTCTAAATGGAATGGCATGAAAATATTGACTATAATCCACAGGAAATAAGAGCAAGAAAGTCTTTAATATCAAAACTGTATTTTTAGCTAATGTGGCAGAGAACACCTTCTGATGACATAGTAAAAAGTATCAGATAACAACATCCATAAAATATTTTGTAAAAAAAAATCAAATTGTTATAATTTATTTCAGTAAATAAAACCAGCATAAAAAAATGCAACTAAAAGTACTATGCCAATATCATGCAAATTTCTAAACTACACCAAGCTCAGAAGCACTTGCTTTATTCATTTTTCTAGGCACCCAGATGACAAAAGCACAGCAAAAATGAACTATTTTTAGAAATAAAAAGAACTAAAAAGACAAGACCATAAGAGCAAATGACAAACATAAAGATTCTTAGTGATATGGTAATACAATGCTCCAAGTGGACTGAATATTCACACTTAACTCTTGAGATTTCTTTGGGATTTTGTGCACTTGATTACTTCTGTCTATATAGTGAGGCAGCGCTAATTTATGCATTCATACGGGAATGACGGGTGTCTGAGCCAGCACCAGAAACTGAATCAAGAAACTCCAGAGCTAAAAGCTAACAGGATACAGTCTCTTAACTCAGATCTGCAGATTTATGTTTTATTCATAAAAGCAGATACCTACACACCAGCTTGTGAAAAACATTCTTTTGGCATTATAACATTTTTACTTTGCTTATTAAAAAAATTATATATCTTACCTTTAGGTCACTTCCTGGCAAAGTACCTATGCCATCCTTCCAGTCCATAGCACTAAATACATCAAACTCTTGACCATTTCCACTAGAGGCAGATTCATTCATGATGCATATACTGGCAAAAAAAACAAAGGAGAAAAAAAAAAAGTTTTTATATGAAAATGCTTTAAGTGGTTTAATGCTTGTATCACCAGACATTTCTTCAATTGCACTCCACAGATTAGTATCAAATGCTTCCCTCAGCACACTGGCAATATGGACACCTGATGACAACGCTGATAATATACAGCAATGTAATAAAAACCAGGTGAAATCTTTTGAAAACCTTAAAATATAATACCCTGGTTTATACACTAGGAGAATATTAATGAGGCTGTATTGGGGAGAAATTAAAAATTTCAAACTGCAAACAAAGTGACATAGGGAAAACATACCTCAAGTACACCTAAGGAAAACATTTGTTCTGGGGAAGGCAAGACATGAGTGCACATCTATAAAAAATACATTAAGTGCTGATTAATAAAACTGTTTTCCCTTAATATCCGATAACATGCTGATGTGAATGCTTCACTCACATTCAAACTAAAATTTCACAATGAATTTGAAACTGTCTTTCATTTTCATTGTCTGACTCAGGACACCCAAATATTGCTTGTTTGTTTCCATACAGTTTCACTACATTTTGATTTGCATTTGTAAAATTTGTTTACATGTAGAGAAGAACAAGTACACCAGAGAAAACTGTGGCTTTCCCACACTTTATTTTATTGGATCGCTCTGTTTCAGAAAAGTGAAAGGAGAAGAGAGAATATTTATCTTCAGAAATAGTGGATTTGGACATTCTCTTCTGTGGTAAGAACTCATCCCAAATAATCTGCACAAGCAACAGAAGTTTACAGCACTTGCCACTGACGCCCAGCTTTGGCCCAGTGCTTGTCACTGCCACAAACACAGCACCAGTTGCACTGAACTGCCCATGTTTCGAGCAGCCAGTTGTGACTACCACCAACTTCTTCCTTTCCATTTCTTACAAACGTAACAATCTTTAAATCTGTGGCCTGGCACCTCATTTACTATTTGTTCAATGTGAAACCTGACTTGCTCATTTTCTTTCTCAAGAACTTCTGTGCTATGCCTAACAGCTGAAACAATTTGCAGCAAAATTAGTTCTGTCTTCAGTTTGTGAACTGCTAGCAAAAGCTCACCCCTTTTCAAATTGATGCTTTCTGAACTTTTTAACTTTCTAAGCCTCATATTCCTGTCTGCAGACTGCAAACTTTTCCTGCAAGTATCAGTATTTGAAAGTCAAATAGATAGAGAGCTTCCTCAGTGCTTGACCTTGTTTTCCAAAATCTAATTTTTAATTTGGGTCCCATTCCCAAACTCTGCAAATACCTATTAACACACTCTGGAAATCTGGAATTTCCACCAAAAAAAAAACCAAAACAAACAAAACTTGAGTGATATTTGTTCACTCACAGAAAAAGATGCAAACCAAGCAGAAGTAAATGCAGATCATCTTGAAGTGTTTTAACTGAAAGTCTGAGGAGAAAAAATGCTTAGCTAGTTAAACTCCGTTGTATTGTAAAGCAATCAAATTTACATTTTCTTATCAGAAAAATTATACCAAACACTGTAAGACCACTACTACAGATATTAGTCTGGTTTTGGGGCCACAGTGTGGACTCTGTTGTATTTCTTCTTGTTTTCTTCCTAATTTCTCGCAGAATTCTTTAAGACTCTGAGCAATGTCTTACTCCACAAGTACACTACAGCCACTACACAACATCAACAGGATGAGAGGAGCTGGACCTCAGGCAGTAATCACTGTTTAGGGTGAAAGCTTCTCCATTGCCCTTCATTTCATATGACAACTAGGGTTCACAGAAGACTCTTTGAGGAAAATTCATATATTTCGCATGACAAGTTTGAAGTAAGAAGAACTACATGATTCAATGCATTTTCTACATCTTTAATTTCAGTAATCCTCTATGAGAAAGTAGTGAAAACCATGCCATCAATGTACAAAATTTCTTTTTAAAATAAGTCAATAGATCTGAAGAAACTCAGTGCAAAGTGAGATATTCCCTGAAGCTATAGATACTGTATTTCAAAATCACTGCCAGGCAAAGTCCACCATCGTTCCCCAGGGCAGCTCCTGCAATACACCTGCACGGTACCTTGCAGAGCTCAAGCCCACCAAGCATCCAGCCCTCCACACAGCAGCAGACCAACTGAGGCAAGCTTCCACCAAACCCAACTGCAGCGCCACGGCAGAGGCGCAGGCCTTCTCTCAAGGACACAAGACCCAACCTGCTAGGAGCAGCTGAAAAATCGGATCTGTCCAGAAAGCTGTGAAATGTTAAGGACGTGAAACACGCTGGTTTGAGCACGTTGGGGTAACAAGCTCCCCGTGATTAGCCTGGCTAAGCAAACACAGAGCTGTGTTCTGCATTAACTGAAGCATTTAAGTAACCTTAAATTACCACCCTGTTTCGAGGACACTCGACCCTCCAGCGTTTATCTATTATAGAAAACATGTTCCAATTGTTTCTACAGAAGGCACAATAGAAAACGCGGAGAGACTTGGGAGGCTGTGGGGAAATGCTTCCTCCCAGCGGCTGCTGCCCCACAGAGCGAGTAGCAGAGGACAGCCGCTCCATCAGATGCTGCCATCTCGGATAGTGCCACTCTTGTTACAGACACGCTTTGTAACAGAACCAGTTGGAAAAAATTGACACGGGGAAAAAATAATCTTAGAGCCTAGCTTACTCAGGCAGGATGTAAACTGTGAAAGTAAAACAAGAAAAAAAAAAAGGTAACAAATGTTCAGAGAAATGTTCTGTCATTTCTCTCAAGAAACAAATACAAATTTTTAACTTATTTACACCTAAGGAAGTTTCCTCAGGTAGCAAGCAACAATAAGGTACATTCTCTTGTTTGATAAGGTATTCATTATGGTTTTCCTTTTAAAATTAACTCAACATCAAAGACATAATTTGTACTTTCAGATTCGGCAGCCTTCAGAAACGTTCTTGGTGAGGATGAAAAGGTCACAGGGCAACGCAGATAGGAATGAACTTACCAAAAGGAATTACATTTAACAAAATATCTGTTTCCAGTTTTGCTTGGTTTTAACAGATGAAAGATAGGGCTATATTCCTCTACTAATGACAATAAGGAGATAGAGACCAATTAAATTGTTACAGCTATGAGGTACTAAAAAAGGATGAAAGCATCACAATATACACATCTAAATCACAGAACAAAGAAAACTACAGAATGTCTTATCTAGTCATTTTCGGTTTCATTTCTAAAGCTCTAATGTAGTTCTTTGAACTAGTACAACTCATTCCATAATTATTTCGTTTGCTATTATTTCTGTTGCTACACTTTCCAAAAAGTAGTAAAAATACTAGATGAATAAGAGGCAAAGTAACTACAGAACTGTACCTGTGACTGTCACCAATTACCATCTGATGTAAAAATAAGGACATAATAGTACGAACTTGGAACAGTCATCTTCCAAACATGTCCAAAATCCACTATTAGGGATGTAACTGTATCTCAGTCTTCACAGCCATAAGCTATAACATTTATAAAAAAGTGTGCTGAATGCTAATATTTCAACATTAACTTTATTTTAGACATATGCAATAAATTAATTAAAATAAGTAAGCATATAAAACAAGATTAGACACATCCTTTAGAAAATACTTCATTTTTACCAGCTGGTGTAACAATAAATGAGTACCTCACAGAGTAGCAACCAGCACTAAAAATGAGATAGTTTCATGCAGTGAAAGACTCTCTAAAGATGTAAAGCAAAGAAACAGGAGAGAATATGCCAATTAAACTTACAAGCAGTTTTTGAAATAATTATAGGGTTATGCACTGAATACATAAAAAAATAATAATGGAAGAATTCTTTCTTTCAGTCAGTGCTTTTAAAAACTACCTGACACCTACCTAAATTTTGAAAGTCTAAGATGCCACCTGTAAAACATCCATATGATTTCTAAGCAGCGGGGCCAACTCAGTACAAGGTCACTGGGCAGCAGAGAGAGGAGATTTCAGCAGTAAAGTCACAAGTCAGCAGTGCCAGATTGGCACAACCCGTCTGCAATAGTGTGTCTTGTATTTTATGCATAGCTTTGTATTTTTATTTTTACTTTCAACAATTTCTGTAGCTACCCTGACAGGACAACTTAACAGATTTGCCCCGTGCTGCTCCTCTCCCCAGCCAATGGTTCCTTCAAGGTAAGGCAAAACTGGGCATGTAGAGCCAGAGAAGAAGGTCTCAGCAAGTAACACTACAGGTGAGGTCCAAGAGACAGAGGTCCCAAGGAAGGTGATATCCTTATGGAGCTGAGCCATGGTCCCTCTTGTCCACAGAACTAGGTGACACCAGCATTTCAGAAACAAAGGCAACAGGTGAGTTTTTTGTCCTAATACCGTGGATGGTTATTTTGGGCATTTCCAAGGAGGAGGCTGCTTGGTGTAGCACCCATGGGCTAGAGGGACACATTTTCCCTGCACAATAAATCAAGAAAACAAAATGGATCAGAATGGGACAAGTCTGCAAATACACTAACTTTTAGACACCAGGGGATCAAGCAGATACTCAGCTTCAGCTTTATTTCATGTGTAAGAATGCGAATAGTACCAGGGCTGACTTGTTATAGCACCAAAGCTACACACAGCAGAATTACCCCTTGCAACATAAGCTCCCTCTATTTCAGACAGACTCGGTATTAAGCTAGCTTCATAATGACAGCAAAGGCAAAGTCACCTGACTATAAACCCACCAGGGTGAGCCCTGCTTTTCTTCTTTCAATCCTCTCTTTGAGCTGGGTACACCCCACATTTGTCTCTTTTCCTCCCTTCATCTTTTTGCACCTGATTCTTCACTTAAAGAAAAACAACCACAAACAGGAACAGTGCAGGAAACGGTGAAGTGCTTTGAGGCTATCCACCACATTTTAATATGTGCTTTGTTTTGTACACGTTTAATGGGTCAATTATTTTAATGTTTCAGCAAAATAACTACCTGCAGATTACACATTTCCTTCAAAATCTCATTTTTCTGCCGTTTAGGAACTACTTTACTAGCTCTACCATGTTTCTATTCTGTGTGGTGAAGAGCTGTTTGAGTAAATGTCACTGTTTTGCCTGTTGCTCATGAAGTTTATAACAAGTTATTTTAAAGATGAGATATATGGCTTATATATGTATTCACAAAGGGACCACAGCATAAAATTCTTTGCCACTCTTAACACTTGTAACAGAAAATGTACCAGAATTCCTACTGATGATGTCCCTGTATTTCCTCTTATCTGTTGCTACTCTTCTGCCTGCTAGATTCTTCAGGGGTACTGTGTATGCTTCCTCCTGCTTCCCAGTACACCAGCTTAAAACCTTTTTCCTCGCAGATACAATCTGTCTACAGATGCATTACAAAAGGCTGTGAAGTCTGAGCCTGCACCAGTGCCAAAGGAGATTCATGCTGTCCTCTCCTGAGTCTGGTCTCTATCAGAGAGCCAGCACAGGTATTGCCGTACCATTGCTAGACACTGGGTAACAGTTCCACACAGCCCTTATCTACTACCTCATTTTCAAATATTCACTGAACATTATAACAATAGTCACGCAATACCAAGGCTAATGAATCTTAACACTGACAACTTTCATCTTGTTTATAAAGAACCCATACCTCATGCCAAAAAATTATTTTGCAACACTTTCATGGCTCCTTCATTTCTGTTATTGTCTGTGCAGTTTAACCTACTCAGACAATAAGACTTGAGTACAACAACTTTGAAATCTTATTTCTTAGTTTCTCTTAATTCCTTGAACCAGGCACATAAAGTTACGGAGAACTTCTGCCTTTGTTTATTTGTGCCTGCCTCCCTCCCTTCTCTGTGCAGACACCTCCTTGAGAAGAACTGTGACGCACCAAATCTTCACACTGAATATCACCTGGCTTATTTCAAATTGTTATTTCTTACCACAATTCAATATATGTCTGGATGCTCTTTTTGTCTGATTAATGCCTTCCTCTTCTGCTCCTTCTTAGCAGCTGCCATGAGTTCTGCTGTCCTTAAACAATTAATTCACCTTTGTCTAGCTCCTAAATAGACTCGGCAGGTTACTGCATTTATAGATTTTCCCTTCTCTCCAATTCATACAGAGCTTGTATTTCTCATTGTGGTGAGCAGTCCTACTACTGCAGCACTAATAAGCTGTGACTACACACACACAATCACTTTCTTCTGTAAGTGCTAAGTAATCACTGGTTCCTCACGCCCATCACTCACAATCCACCATCATACTAACCAGCAGTATTAAAAAAAAGAAGAAAGAGTAAATGGACTAGCTCACAAAAAGACAGCCATCTCTCTTCAGAGTAGGCGATGCCCAGATGCCCAATAAAACTGAACAAGTCAGAGGAAAAGGACCCATCACCTCATCACTTTCTTAAGTTATTGGAACTTTAAAAAAACCAACACTTTAGAAAAATTCTTTAAACCAAATGTGAAACATACACCACTGCAACAAGCAAGACCACAGTTCACTACAATTGCTCAACTGACAACAGAAACCATCCAAGAAGATCACTGCTTCAGCCACCTTCACCAGAGCACCACGTTCATGAGATGACCAACTGGACCACAGTCAACGCCACTGAAATCTCATCAGGAAAAAATGAGCACCTGGCACCACCCGGATGGAAGTGCAGCACTCTAAGACCTTCAGCCACTAGTTACAGGGAGCTTCCTCTTACAGATGTTCACCATATAAACTTCTGGAAATGCAAAAACTTCTTTGGTAAAAAGCACGAGTTTCCTAAACAGCTTTTATATTTAGAAAACTGTGTTGCGATCCTGAATGTGGGATATTTCCTAAAAAGACACACACTGAAGTTTTACTTATACTCAACACTTGATTTTTAGCACCCATGACGGAGAGTCCATTCACAAATAGAAACAAAAAAGCGAAACGGTCAGTCCAACGCCACTCAGCTATACAAGGGGCACGAATAATAAAATAGAGCAGAACTGAAAATATAACTCATGCTGCCTTTCACTGTAAAGCTTAAACACACCATGCAATTAAGAACAGGTAACTAAAATAAACGGAAGAGGCTGCGATCCTCACCGCCCGGGGAGGCTGCTGCATCTCCACGGGCCTCCTTCCCAAGAAGCGTTACTCGCTGAGGCTCAAACCGCGCTCTCGAGTGGGACAAGTGACACGGCCACGGGACGCGCCGCAGCCGCTCCCCACGCTGGCCGTGGGGCCGGGCCCACCCGGGGCGGCGCGGCTGGGTGGGAGCCGGCGGGCCCCGGCAGCGGCCGCCCCGGAGCCGGCCCTCCCTCCCGCCCGGCGCGGCGCGGCGGAGCGGCGCGGCAGCCGGAACGCGGCGGCGAGGCCCGGCGGGCGCGGCCGCCGCTCTCCGGAGCCGGCAGCCCGCGGCCTACCGCCAGAGGTCCCTCCTTGGCCAGTTTTGCGGCGTGTTTTTGCTGCACTTGAAACTTTCTGGAGAAAACCCGGGCTCAGGTCCGCGTCTTCCCCAGGCTCGGGCAGAACCACCGAGACAAAAGCGCCCGCCCGCCCATCCCGACCGGCTCCTCGCAGGGAGCGCTCGCGGAAAGCGGATCTCAAGTTGCTCCGTTTCCTCAGTTTGCCTTTTTCTCTTTCCCCTCGCCTCGGGCAATTAAATCGAGCGGTGGAAGAGTGCCCCTCTGCCCCGGCGCGGGGGAGGCGGCGGGGGCGAGCGCGCTACGGGCGGGGGGGGAGAGGAACTGGGTGTTAAGTGTTCCTGAGGAAGTTGCACAACGAGAGAGGGACTCTGCTTGTTTACCGGGTCCCTGGCTTTTTTTTTTCCTCCCACCCCCCTCCACCCCCCCCCGAGACCGGGATCCGGGAAAAGGAGGCTGTCTCCGAGTGGAAAGGAAAAAAATAAAAAAATGTTACCTTCTCCTCCCTCCTCCCCTCCCCCAGCGCAGAGGAGTAAGAGGGGAGCGAGCTCCTTTTTTCCTAGGGGGCTGCGGGGGTTTGCTCCCCGGCCGCTCGCAGCCGTCCTCTGGGCATCCCTCGGCGAAGAAGTCACCCGTTCCCGCGGGAGGGGCCGGCACACGCCGCCTCCCCGGAGGGCTCGCCCCCGCCCGGCCCCGCAGCCTCCAGCTCCCGGCCCCGCGCTGCAACTTTTTCTCTCACGCTCTCGTGCGCGCCCGCTCCGACGGGGAGGGGAAAAAAGCGAAGGGGTGGGGAGCGGGCTCCGCTGCGGCCCCGACGCGGCGCCCCCCGCCCCGGGCGCTGGCGCCCCGGCGGCCTCTCCCCAGCCCTGGCCGGGGTCTGGCGGCCGCTCCGCGGGAGCTGCTTCCCGTCGTCCGCCGCTCCCCCCACCCCCCCCCCCAAAAAAATCGCTTTCCCCCTCCCCCCGCCGAAAAAACACCGCCTCACACACGTTAGCGAGAACAAGTGTGCCTATATCCTGTTGTTATATGCACCGGCTGCGCAGACGGGGAAGGAGAGACGGGCGTGTACGCGGGGGCCGTTCCCCACCCCGGCCGCACTTCAGGCGAGAGCGCGCAACTTAACAGAAAAGCCGTGTCCTATTCCCTGCCCCCCCCATCCCCCCCTCCTCAGCGAAATACGCACTCACGTGTATGTGCACTCACATACACCGCCGGCACCCCGGGGCCATCCTCCAGGAGCCCCCCCAGGCCAGCCCGCGCAGCCGCCGGCGGTGACAGGCGCCGGCCCCCGCCGCCGCACGCAGCCCGGAGCGGGCAGGGGCCGTTCCCCGCCGCCTCACATGTCTGCCGCAGCGAGCGCGGCGCACGCACCGCACAGAGGCAGGAACTGAGCACTCGAGCAAAAGACTTTTTTTTTCGCCTCTCTAAAAAAATAAAAAAAATTGCTAGGAGCTTTTTTTTTTTTTTTTTGGTGGTATGTGTATGTGTGTGCAAACTTTCCCCAAAATGGCGGAAATTGGGAGATGATTATATTTTAAATATCTCTCGCACACAATCACACAAAGTGCAGGAGCGACGGAAAATACAAACTCTCTCCGCTGCGCGCTGAAGAGGCCTTCGCACACGGGGACCCACGGCACATTCAACCGGTATATCCCGGCAGCCGCCACCGCTCACCGCTTCCGACCAAAAAACCCGGGGCTTTTTCACACCCCTCTCCGCTGCGCATTGCCCCCTCGCAGCTCGCACTTCTCCCCGTCCTTCAGCCTCTGTGAACAAAGAACCGGGGCTTGGGGGGGTGGAACTCGGGTGGCAGTGAACCCCCTCCCTCCGCTCCGCTCCCTCCCTGCCCGGCGCTCACACGCACACCCATGCACCCCCACTCCCCCCCCCCGCCACCCCGCCACTGCACCCGCATCACATTGTTCCCAACAGCGCGGCGGTGCCCCGTAAGTGTCATTAAATGGAGCCAACTGACAAGCCCATTGGTGGGGCAAGTCTGCAAAATGTCTCTCCCCTTCCCTTCCCCCTTCCTTCGGAGCCCCCTCCCCCCCCTAAAAAAAAGCCCCCTCCAACACATTTCCACAGCTCCCTTCCCCGTATATATATATATATATGTACATATACATACGTGCGTGCGTGCCTGTGTATGTATATAAATACATTGCGCATATATATATATATATGTACTCCCTTCATGTGTTTGGGAAGAGAAAAAGAAATATCAGGCACCTCTCTCTTTCTTTTGTTCCTCTTTCACACTCGTACACTTATGATTTAGTGAGACCCCCGGTGCCCCAGCCGCTCCCCAGCCACTTGCGAGTCACTTGCCCACTTTCCCCGGCATTAACTTCCATCCTTTCTGCTCGAGGTGGTGGGGGAGAAGCCCCCCTCCCCTTCCCCAGATACGTTTCGTAAGGGAGGGAGAGGAGGTGCGTCTCTCCCTTTATCTCTCGCGCTCTCTCTAACTTTCATCCTCACCTAGGGGGAAAATTAAAACCCATCACCAGCCTTTGCCATCGCGGCTCCCTAAACGGCTTGCGGATTAGATCGGAACCCGCCGCTCCTTACCCCCCCAAAATTCTCTCTCTTTCTCCGTCTCTCGAGTAGTCCTGACAAATATGGTCCAGGGCTGCGGGCACAAGTGAGCATGCGCCCGCGGAGCCAGGGCTGGGGAAAGGGGAAACTGCCGCCGCCGCCGTCGCCGCGGCTGCTCTTCCTCCTCGCCTGCGCTGCCGCTGCGCCCCAGCCGCCGGCAACCGGCAACCGGGCGGCGATCGGCGGCCCGTACCAAAAATACAGCCGCCGACAGCGGCTCCGGCGGAGGTGCATCAGCTCCTCTGATTTACGGCCGACGCTGGAGGAATAATAAGGAGACTTGTGCAGCAGCCGCGCGCTATTTTGGGCGCTTTCAAAAATAATGCCGTGCACTTTTCGGGGTGGAAGGGGGTGGGGGGTGAGGGCGTACGGGGCTGGTCCTCGGCGGTCCCGCCAGGTGCTGGTGTGGCTGGGGATGGCGGGGGGAGTCTGGTTGCGGTTCTTGGCAGCGTCTTCTAAATAAAACAGAGCTGGGGCAGAGGTAGGGCAGTTCCGCACCGGTGATGGACGTGCAGGTCCTCAGACCGGGGCAGCTTCCAGCCAGGGCTCGCCCGGGGGGATGGCCTGAGGCCAGGCAGAGCGGAGCCCGGCTCCCCCAGCGCTCCAGAAATAGAGGTTTCATTCCGCATGGAAATGTTCCTTGTAATGGGCCTCGTCTCATTTAAAACCCAGCCAGTTTCCAAATTAAAAGTAGTTTCCAATGTGCCACCTGCCTGAATCTCTCCATCGTTGCCCTGTATTCACAAACAAAAATACTGTCTTCAGCAGTTATTTTCTGTCACTTGTTGAGAAAACAGCAAAACACTGAAGGCCCTTGGTATTTTATGGAGTTGGCCAGAGCGGACTTCCTTCACCTACAAGGAGGTCTGTTAGGCAAAAGAACATTAAGCAAAATAGACCTACACGAGGCCTAACTGGACTGGTGAAGAGGGAGCATGGAGGATTGCAGTCAACTGTACACATGATGATTTTAAATACATACATATAGTTGCAAGCAAAGTGTAAAAACAACACAGAACATAATTGTACTAATCTGAAATATTTTTTCAGACCACTGAGTATCTCCCTAAGGTGACTCTGTCCTTAAGGCAAAAATTGGCAAAGTGAATTTTGAATTTTTAATAGTTTGGCTTATTATTATGTATCTCTTAAAATAACCTTTACACCTCAATACATCTTTTGTTATTCCCAGTAATTATCAACAGCCAAACATTCTCTTGATATTATATATACTTCCTTCAACAAATATAGTGACAACTGGGCCAAATTGCTAGAAATCCTAATAAATAATAATAAATATCCAGGAATAAATATCAGCATTAACAATCAATTGAACAAATAAATGGCAAAATGCTCACCTACAAAGTCAGAATAATTAATAAAGTGGTTTATACAAGGCCAGATGCAGCCTTTTTACTATTATGAATATATATGGTGTTACAGTAGTTTCCCCATGGCAGGGACAGCATTGCACTGGGTACAGCTTAGAGGTGGTGTTTCTCTAAAAAAGAAATTTTCAGTCTTCAGCTTCCATACATTAAAGTATTTACTGAAGAATGTATATTAACATATTTAAGAATCAAACTTGACAAATCTCCCTTAAACTATGCTCATGCTCAAACAGTTTAGATGTGACTTTACTTAGACTTTTGCCATACTATCTTTAGTGTATCTATTTGTTTTAACTATTTTTTCTCTAAGCAGTAAAATGGGTCTCATACCTATGTGTTTTCAGGATTGGTGCCTAAGCTCAATACCTAGTTATTTTGTGATGAACGTTTCTCACACCTCCTCAACTCAAATAGCACTGTGTATAGGCTGGAGTTTTCATCAATGAACATATGTTCATTAAAAACTAATTATAGAAAACAGTATTAACCTAATTGTGATAATTAGTGATAACATACATTTAAACTCTTCTAAAACACAGATGCAAAAAATAGCAAAGGATAAGAAAATTCCTACTTTCCACCAGTGAACTCTTAGTTGAGGAAATTTATGGGTTAAAAACAAAGAATAAACTGTAACTGAAGTCGTTCAGCCATTTTCTGAAAATTATTTCCCAATGTTATTGAAGTGTTTTTATGCAGATAGTTGCCAAATAATAGGTTTTCTATTGTAGCATTAAATAGGCTGGGTTCTGCAGGAGACACTTAAAGAATGATACAATTTGGTACTACTTAAAACTCTTCAGGACACTTGACCTGTACTGATTATTTCTCTAGATGACATTGAGGTTTCAGGGGAGATTGTACCATACCCTGTTAAGAAGATGCATTTCTAAGAATACAAATTACGAGTTATCCACAGGCATTTTACTTATGCTTGAAAGACTTTGAAAGTCCCTTTTTTGAAAGTAACTTTTCCTTTGAAAATCTTAAAGGGAAACATAGAACTTGTAAAAACCTGTTATATTCTAATCTGTCTAATCTACTTGCAGAAGTCATAGGAGTGTAGCCCCTTACAGAAAATGAAGACACGGTGGAAAAGCTCCTTGAAGGATATCTATTGGAAGTCAGAACTAAAACCAAGTATTTGAAGCCGAGCATAGCTGTTCATTGGATCAGTAGTTTCAAATGGGTACCTCTTTGATTAAAGTAAAAGGAACTGGGAAATTAATAAAGGTATCCTCTGTTCTGTGTCTCGTCTTCGATCCTTGCCCTAATCATATTGTGTCAGCTCATGATGTATAATAAACCCACTATTTTGTCAATAAAAATATATTGAGTAAAAATAGATTAAATGTTAATTAAATATGTTCTTTAAACACTACTTCTGTTGCCATTTTACTTAACCCTAGACTTCTATGTGTATTCTTAATACAGAGAATTTTGAACACTTGTTTTCTATATGTAAGTATGGCATTTAATATGATTTTGGCAGTATATTTAATGACAGATTTTGGAGTAGCTAAATTTGGTCTCTCTCTGAGTATTCTTTTAACTTGATGAATAGGCATTTGTGATGTAGCCAAATACTGATTATTTTCCTGAGAGCATGCGCATGAACATCCGTATATATGGCTTCCAAATCCCAAATCCTGAATACCATTTAAGGTGGTGAGAGGAAAGAAATGTACATCATCAATTCAGTTTGTGTATTGGGTTTATACCATCATGTGATCTAATGGCTCCTCAGCAAATATCTGAAAATAAACTGAGTAAAAGAGAATCAGAATTTACATTTTACCAGATTACTTAGCACTTCTGGGGTCTTGATTTTTGAAGTACAGACTAAGATGCCTTCAAGATGGCCTTATGTAGCCTGCATGTGACAGTTTATTACCCTTCTTCTAGTAACCTGTGCAGCTCCTTGTGTGACCTTTCTCACCAGTGACAGTTGCCAGTCTGCAACGTGATTCTTTCCCAAGTCAAACCAGGAAGATAGGAAAGAAGGCTTGAGGGCAGTCACTGGCAAAACCCAATGTTTTATGTGATACTACGTAAAACTAAGCCAGGGAAGTAGAAGTGTAAAAGTTGTAAGAAATTGAGGGGGAGAGATGGTGCATGTACTTGTCTGGCAAGAAAGGCAGGCAAATTGCAGTCCATGGTGTTCCAGTTCCCCTCAACAGTGCTCTCTCCTTCTCCAGGGAACCTGATGTCCCCGCAGATGTGAGGAAATAACAACTAATCCCGCTAATCCCAGAAAGATTATCAAAGTTGGTTCACATGGCATACTAAACTGGAGAACTAGTAATACTTCCTAGTTTCCACATCTGAGTGTGTGTCCTGGCCACAGTGTGAGACTTGGGTACACAACAGTCTTTTTTCCTGGGAGGGAAACTTGAGTTTGAGTACTTGGAAGAAAGTGCAGTGCTTTCCAGCCAGGTTTCAGCCTAATACACACCTGGATGCAGTCTAGGTACAGTCTTGGAGAGCTTGTTTCTGGAGACTAGAAGTTTTGAGACAGCGCAAAGAGGGATGTTTCAAAGACTTCATCAAAGTTTCAAGACTGCAAAGATTTCCAGAAGCAGTCAAAGGCAGATGTGGAACCTATTGGATTGCCAGTGGAGAACTGAATCCAGAGTAATATTGCCTATGAAAAGTTTGGGAAGCATTGGACCAGAATAATGAAGCATAAAAGCGAAAAAAAGAGTAATTTGTAAGAGTGGGTCAAACGCAAATTAGGACCTCTAATGGAAATATTGATGAGGACTCTTGAGCCAGGAGGAGATTGAAATTAGAAGCTTGGATGTATGGCTTGAGCATTAGGGAAGGGCTTGGAGCACTAGCAGAAGCCTCAATCAGTTGAAGGAAACAGGAGAGGGCACCATCTCAAGTGGTAGGGAGGGAGGGGTACAAAGGTAAAGCAGAGAGTGTGTGATCTGGAATGGATGACAGGCCAAAAGAAATCGGTAGAAATAAAGGTCCTGTGGAAGTGGAAGGGTGGGAAGACTTAGCACAGAGAAGGACAAGTGGTGTGGAAAGGGGCAAGTGGAGTGTGAAGGGGCAAGGGAGGAAAGAGGGAAGAAGGGAGGGAACCTGTGTCAGGCAAAGCTAGAACAGCAGGAGGTTTGGGTCTTCAAAAATGGAGTTTACTAGAAGTTTGAAGGAGTAGCAATGAGCAATGTCTTGCTTACAAGTGGGAAGAGGGTAACCACCACAGTGCTCTTTTTGACATAGAGTTGTAGAATACCAGGTCCAATGTTCTTGGCAAAACCATGGTCTAGACACGAAGCCAAATCTTAAAAGTGTTCAATGTTGGAGAATCCACCACTCCCCTGGGGAGATTATTCCAGTCGTTTATTGTTCTTATTGTGAAAAATTTTCCATTTGTGTCCAATCGGAATCTCCCCAGGAGTAACTTGTACCCATTACCCTTCGTCTTTTCCATGTGATTGCTTGTAAAAAGGTAGTCTCCATCTTCCTTGTAGTCATCCTTTGAACACTGGAACATGGTGATATGGTCTCCCCTAAGCCTTCTTTTCTCAAGGTTCACATACTCTGTTGCCGCATACTCTTTTCTAAGGTGTGTGGGCACACTCTACATGTGAGGTACACTATGATTTCTCTTAGCAAAAGGTTTTGGCTCCAACCATAAGTAAAATTACAACAGCCTTGCAACAGAGCATTACACTGAAAAGCCTGTTCAAGCTGGATACTCCAGACCTGTCATCCAAAAGCTGGGAGTCACTCTGAGAGCAAAGGCAGTCTTTTTATATGTGCACAAAGAAGGCGGGTTTATGAGCACAGAAACAAACATCCCTCTTGGGAACAGAAGCTGAATGAGAAAGAGTTGCTTCCTGCACTCATGGAAATCAAGTCTGTTGAAATAGGCAACAAATGAAGGGGTTATTTTAATAATTGTGGGTAGAATTCCTAGATCTATAACTTGCTGAAAAATATCTGGAAGTGGGTCTGTGGGTCTGATTGAACAGCAAAGCCTGGCAGCACAGTGAAAGGAGGAGAAAGTCCCATCTGAGGTCCTTAAGACACGATGAAGGGTGAGAGCTTGCTTTAACTTGTTCTCCCTGGAGAGTAAGAGAACAATTTTTTAGAGCAACATGTGTCAGTGACTCACAACCATATGTGAACATTCCTAGTAAAATATAAATTGGTCCAGCAGCAGATGAAGAGGAAAAAAAATCCCAAATATTGCTTCTACTAGGCATAAGATTTTATGAGTCAAGGTATGCATGCAGATTCTTCTTTCTTTAGTTTCAGTCCTTTTTTAGCTAAAGGTGGGTTCCAACATTTTGTTCTAAAAAGGTATTGATGATGTAAGACAGATTGCACCTAATAGGCAATAAATGCTTGATGTATGTGGGATAATGCACAGGTTTACTCCGAGCTAACAGATTTATCCTTGAAGTGGCTAACGCAAAAGCCTGATGCCAATGGTTAAAGACAATAGAAGGGAAACAGAAATCCAGCTGGGCTGTAGCAGACATTGAACAAAGCTTTTTTTGGACATTGATAAGAGATTTTCCTTACTTAAGGATTCAGAGTTAGGATTGCAGCAGAACAGGTATCCCCTAGGCCTACCAAAAGTGACTGCAATTAAAGCAAAAGACAAAGCATCCCCTGTTCACTGTTAGACTCAACATCCCCTGTAGAACAAGAAGTATGTCCATTTTAATGTTTTTCCAGTGACATTATGTCACGTGGACACATAGCAATAGCATTCTCTTTGACGTGCGAAAGAGAATATTAATGGGGCCCGTTTCTGGGATCAACAATGAATGGATTATTCAGAATCAGGGAAATTCATATTCCATGGTTGCCGATCCTGGGTCATCAGGCTTTGTGGAGGCAACTCTTATAGTTGCTAGGCTGGAATAGTGGGCATTGTGGCTACATACCTGCTATCATGGATTGAGATATGTAAATGTAAATAGTGGCTTCAGTAAGTAAAAGGGAATTTTTGTTCTGGACTTTTAAGCTATGTGCTAACCCCTCCTGCTGGGAAATCATTCTGCCAAAATCTTATTTATTATCTAGAAAATAAGGACAAGTGTGTACTAGTATTCTTAGAAAAATAATTACACACAATAGTAAGAGATGGGAGTACCTGCTTGCTATAGATTTCAACGTTTGACAAACACATTTTAATGGAGAACTCAGTCTCCTGGCTACCACAACAAAGCAGGCAGGATATTCTTTTTACTTTGAGTACAGAACTGTATATGTTAGTAGTCTGTGCAGGCTGATGCCTGTTTGTGGAAGCATCTACTCATGTTGTTTTGCATTTACAGATTCCCTCAACATGATTTGATTTTGGTATCCAGCGATAACAGAACTGATGCATGCTCTTAAGTGTTCTAGAGGAACTGAACTTCAGAAGAGACACTTTTGCTGAAAGTAGTTCATTTTCCTGTGTTCTAAGACAAGCTTCATGTAACACTTCACATCAAGTCCTCCTAGCTTCTTACCCCCCAGGGAATTCTTTGCAAACCAAAAATTCTCTGTGGGTTAAATTTTAGAAAGAAGATGATGCAGCATGGGAACACGAACCATATAATCATTATAGTACTGTACTGGGAAGCATATCTACCTTAGTTTACCTAACCTCCAAATATGCAAGCTGTAGAAATAAAGTTAAAACTGAAAGACTTTTAGATTTGCAGTGCACAAATGCTGCATTCGGTGGTGTTGGCAAATTCCAGGGAACATTTAAAACTTGTAAGCATCCAAGAACGCAGAGAAGAACTTTGAGATTGCTGACTAAAAAACAGCAATGGGCTTTTCTGGCTCCAAAGAGATAATTCTTTCCCCTCTCATCACTCATCTGGGATGAAACTACTCATCATGGATGTAACTAGTAATTTCATAAATATTTGATAATCCTCAAAGCACCATGTGTATTCTTCACTTTGCTTACAGAAATAAACACAGTGATGATGAGGTACAAGGGTACTGTTCATGCACAGACCTCACCTAGGACCTATTAACAGCTGACTTCTGACATCTCCTTTGCATGTTGTGTTTGGAGCTAAACCTTTCTATAAAGTCAATGGAGTGAAGAATGTTTGTTAGAGTGGGATTCAAACATATACATTAAGAGTTTATTGCTTTTAATTAACTATATACAGTGAATTCAGATACACCGCCTGACATTTTAGACTATGTGAATATCTGAATCGCAATTCTCAGGCCAGAAACTTTTGACAAAACTGTCTCTTACATGATGATGATGTCTTCCGTTCATAATATTTCTGACTTCACCTGTCTTGGATGAGGTAGCTCTGAGCATCCATCCAATGAAAAAGAGACATTATCTAAATATGTCTGAACAAGAAAGAAGAGTGTAAAATTACAGTAATATAATTATTTATATACAGAATATATTTAAATATTTATTTATATTAAAATACCTAATATTTTTGCAAGTAACAGTGTTGTTCTTCTCTATGGAATGTAAGCCAAGTTTCAGCTGGGAACAAATAATTGAGTTATATAAGCACACAAAAATAGATTGTCCCACATCTATAACAACAGGATCACATTACAATAAAGTGGTATTTGTTGTATAATTTCCTGAAGGCAGAAAGTGCCTATATAAATGGACTTCTGTAATATTTGGTTCATATTAGGCATCCATGGAGCTCTGCAATATGGTGGTTTACATGCATGTGAGCCAAAACATGAACGGTTTGTCTTCCTGGTGCAATGCCGTTCTGCAGGGAAGATGGGTATCCAGTTCTGAGCACCATAATCTGCACTTGTATCAGAAGATTGATGTAAGATGACATGGTCTGAGAAGCAGCAGCTACATACAAAAATATTAGGTAAAATTAAGATTTTTTTAGTTTCCAGAATAGGCCACAGTACTGTACAGTTTTGTTTACATTACTACAACTGATCGGAATAGGGCTCTAGTGAGCACAGTTCTGCACACATCAGGGAATCTGCAGCTGCAGATTTGAATAGGATAGGAAACGTTACATAAACTTACTGCACATGCAGCTTCTCCTGCTGTAATAACTAATGTGTCAGGATGTGCTTATAGAAACAGACACATGCATATGTGTATCACAGACAAGGTAGGTGCTCTGCTGGAATTCAAACCAATGTGTATTTACAACTCCTGTCGCCACCCCTCTCTTACACAGCTTGCAAATTCACAAGCTGCCACAGTATATTCCAAATAATTTAAGTTGTAGTTACCGTCAAAGCTAAAAGCTGGAAGTATAACATGGTAATTATGAATATTTAATACTTCACAGTACTCACAGACTAGTCTTACCAAGCAATATCTGCTCCTAAACCAACAGGGTATGCACAATAAGAACACCTTTCTTTAACTATAGCTACCATTACTGATGCTCAAAGCCAGCTTTTGAATCCTTAAAGCTTAGTTAACTTAGAATTAGTTTTCCTTACAGTAAGAGCATGACGTACTCAAAATTACTTAATATTTCCATACCAATTTCTATTTTAAATTCTTAATTTTATTGTCTATAACTTTTTTTTTAAATGTGGCAATAATTCATTCCTAACAGAGATTGTTCTTCTCCATAGTATTCTAAAAGATGAAAAAAAAATGTTGGTAGAAGCTAGGCATGAAAAATTTCAGCCTAAAATATTTCTTTAAGTAACAAATGAGTGAAAAAAGTGCATTAGAATAAAACTCATTTCTAACCTGGTTGCATTTGCCTCCTTTTAGCTCTAATGCAGAGTTTATAAACTGGGGGAGAGGATGTGGGTAGTTCTCTACCATAGATCTGGTTGCTTGACCAATAAGACATACATCTAATCAATCAAGTACAGCATAGAAAGGGCAAGAACCATCATGGTGTTTTGTTTGTCTGGGTTTTGTTTGTTTGTTTGTGGTGTTCTTGCTGTTTCGCTTTGGTTTTGGTGTCTTGTTTGTTTGTTGGTTGGTTTGTTTTTACTCTGGTTAGCCTCCCTGCCTTAACACAAGCGTAAAAAGTAGCCACCTGAGGCAAACTTAGGCTCCAGTTGCCACTTGAGCTTAGCTGAAAGGCAGCTCCATTTCAGCATGCATTGACTCAAACATGTCTCAACTGACTCCATCAATAAGAGCAAAAACTAAGCATTCTCTGTGATATAGAGCACAGTTATCTGAAAACTGATCAAGACTACAAGGTCATCTTGCACTGGATATTGAAGAACCATCACAATATTTTTTTCTTGTTTCTATTCCAACGTGGACCGTATTAAAAAAGAAAACAACAGCAGAAATTAACAGTAAAACCAGATCAGTAGAATATGTAGTAGATCAAATCTGATACTAATTGATGATTTCTCCAGCTAGCACGTATGATCAGATAGTCCCTATATCCCAGGAAATAATGGCCATATTTCAGGTGCTTCATGGGTCAGGTAGCAAGGCTGAAGTTTTGAAATAAGGGCAACACTATAGACAAGAGGGCAACAACCCCTCAAGCAATGTAACTGCCTTGTTCTCTGTCTATCCCTGTCAGATTGCAACAGCATGGTCATTTTATATGTTTTTTGAAATGAGGCAAAGCCAAATATTAGAAGATAAAATGCTTCTAAACCTTCTCAGTGGTTGGTCAGGCAAAAGCCCACACAGTTCAATGGGACATCAATTCCCAGTGAGAACTGGTCTCAAAAACCTCTTAGACCATTTTGAAAATATTGCTTGTGTCTAAAAACAAGTTAACGTTTCTGTAGCCAAAACATCATGGGTTTAGTGGATCTTGTGTTCATACATTGAAACTTCAGGATTTGAAAATGCCCCTAATATGAATTTTAAGAAAAAAAAAAAAAATCATTGTGTTTTACGTATGCTTGGCATCAGGAAAGACTAATCTATATGACCACAAGTAAGCTATGTAAATTAAAGTAACTAAACAAAGTGATAGTAGTAATTATATCAAACTGCTGAGTGTAGCCGACTCTACAGACTGCAGTGAACAGAACAGATTCATCTGATATCATATGCATCTTTCCTATTGTACTCAATGGCTTTGTGAAGTGTAACTTACAACTTTCTGAAAAGAAACATTTCCAAACCTGACCTGTAAGCAAAGTAAGAATTCTATTGACAGATTAAGTTTACTAGGGTATACTGTTCACTACCCTAATTCAAAGTTTACCTGCAATTAATTCCATACTTGGCAACTTTCATCCACCTCCTATTCATCCACCCCAGTCACTCCGTTCCCAACATAACTGAAAACATCCCATAGACTTAGATGGCAAATTTAAGAGGTCTCCATCATGCATATATGAAAAACTCTGTGGACCACAAATAGCTCACTGGAGTTGGGAAAGTAAGTAACTTGTTCAAAGATTTCACATTTTGACTGCTTTTGGCTGCAGATCATCTGTTAAGTAATTATTCCCAGCAAGCAGAGTCACAAAGAAGAAAACAGTTTCTGATAAACCAGCTGACAAGAATCACTGCTTCCTGACAAAACAGAACATCTCTCCTGCCCCGCCGGCAGTCCGGACTTGAACTGTGTTGACTGTGAGGATATGAATTACTTGGTCTTTTACAAGCAAGAAAAAGAACAACAGCAGCAACAACAACCAACCAATCAACCAAAACCAAACCAACAAAGTCTTAATGTCCACTGATGCAAGATACAGGAAATCTTGGTGTTCTTAGACGCAGCAGACCCTGAGCAGAGCGCTCTTCCTGGTGAGCCTCCAGCCAGCTCTCCTCTGCTAACATAGGAAAAGGCACCAAAGGTGTCATGCAGGACATTTTACAATAACATCCACTGATGTGGCAGCCATTAGCTTCTTTGAAAATTTGAATTCTATTGTTCAGGTATCTTGAGTTAAAAGATTAAAGTCATACCAAGTCTTGCCAAATAGCTTAAAAATTAGTAATTTTTGATCTTCAAGGTGAGCAAACATTTCACTTTTTCAGTCAAGATGATAATTTTTTTATTCCTATGTATAGAAGCTGAACTGAAAAAATCTCGGGTTTGACCTGCCTGGAACTCAATAGCTACTAAGGAACCTGGAGCTAGCTGAGTCAGCAGCAGTCTAAATGAAAACAGGTAGGGGTGCTACCCAATAATTATTGCATGTGTATTATATATGTAAGAATATATAACATAGTTTTCCTATATATCATGTACACTGTAATTTTGCTAACTACTGGACAGGTGGGCTTTAGGCTTAAGTAATTCTGTGAGGATGATGATATGTATTTGGAAGAACATTTTTAATGCATACGTTTTTGTTTTAATACTCTTAATCTTTATAAACACAAATCTTGAAGATGCTTCAAGGTTTGGCACTTTGGAAGTTATTCCTTTAGAGACAATTAATACACAGTGTTTGTAACTGTAGATATTATTATCTGATAGCATGATCTGTAGTGAAGATGTCCCAACATTTCTCACTTCAAGACACCTTTTTTAGTTACTTATACCCTTGCCAAATGAGTTTTGGACTGAAAAAATTATTATCAGATGCTTTTCCTTAGCCTGATTATTTTCTTGTTTGTTTTCCAATTTACAGATAAAAGAAAATAAGCCTTTACAAGAACAAGGCTAGAGAAAAAGTGTTTTATGTTGCCCATGTTGAAAATGTCGTGGGTTTCTATCTTAGAAGTTTTACTCTATCTAGTTGTTGAAATAAAAATATGAAATTTGACAGGAATGGAGGAGCTTTATGCTAGGGAAATATTCTCGCTGCTCTTTTGAAAATCTACCTACATTTGAAAACTTATATTTTGCAATTGTTCTGAAAAGACTTGCTAGAGATTTAGCTGAAAACTCTGAAGAGTCTGTCAGCTGTGGACCTACTCAGGACTGCACAGACATAATTCTTTTGTGATTACAGCCAAGCACCACAGAAAGTGTGCCTCTTGGGGACCTTTCTGTTGACAAGAGTGCAGAGAAGAAAACAAATTAATTTGAATGAGGTGTGGACAAAAGTGGAATTTAGGAGTTAGTGATTATATATTGGGAGAAATGAAAGGAGTATGATGAGCAAGAGAGTGGGACCATGAATTGCCATGTTTATATGGAGGAGGCGGGGACTGGGGGATTGTGTGGAAGAAGAGACTTAGAGGATGACAAACAACCGAGGTGGACAAAGGAAGAAATTGAAGTGTGTTGAGCAAAGTGACCAGGACAAATATGTGAAGGGAAAGAGGAAGTTTAGATGAGGATTTCATACAATGGGGTTGAAAATGAACACCAGCTAAACCAGGGATTAGACAGTGCAAGAGGGTAACTGGTAGTTTGGTCAGTGGAAGCTGAATTATTCGGGTAGGTAAGTAAACAGGAATGTAAAAGGCATAAAGAAGACTGTGAGCAAGAGTCAAACAAAACATCAAACCAACATTTTAAAGGTGCAATGCAAGGTTAAGTGCAAGCTTTTAACACATAGGAAATGCCAACATTTATACAACTTTGGAAACTTTAATTTGAACCCTTGGGCACTAACATAATGATACACTGTTATGGCATGATGATAAACTACTTCTTCTACAGAAACCCAGCCTTACTCAGCGAACCCCATTATATGAAATCTCCTCTGGGTTTCCAGGAGGTTATAAATTGAAGTAGATTACAAAGCTCCTGCTTCATTGGCTCTGGCAGTCAGAAGGTGTGAAAGGCATTAAGCAGTGGATTGCTAGAAGGAAAGCCACCTGAATGGACACGCTGAAAATGAGGTTCCTTCTTTGCCTCTGACAGTTCTCATACGATACTAAATAAGTAATTTCAATCTAACTTTTCCAGATGGTCACTAATTACACATTTTCAGAGAGACACTCAGAGATCTGAGATCTAGCTTGAAATAGCATTGGCTAGTCATAGCTGAATTCTGCTGGAAAGATGCTTCAGACATAAGGACTTGAAAAATAAGGTCCTTGGCACCTTGGACACTGAATTTTACAGAACAGTTCGATTTTAAGTTCTTGCTTTCCCATTCTACAACCATTAATGCTTTTCATCTCAAACTATTCCTTAGGTCCAGATGTTCCTCCAAATAGAGAAACGTAATTTAATTTGGTTATTCCACAACTGATTTCAAGTTGAATACCTCAATAAACTACTCTGTCATTTATGCAAAACTACATGGATTTTTTTGTTTCAACTTGAACATTTAGTTCAATCCTACAGGGCTTTTGGCACTTTTTTGGTTAGCTTGTGATTCATCTCATGCAAGAGGTCAACTAGGTTCTTTAATTGAATACATAAGGAGAAAAAAACAATAGTTCTGGAATGAGAAAACCATTGTATCTTGCATTTACTGTATAAAAACCTACGTGGTTCAGCTTTGTAACAAAATTAGAACCTCCACTTTTGGATAGAAACCAGAGAACAGTTTGGAGTTACAGTAAAATATCATGTAGACAAATTAATTCCAGTGGAACAATAGTGTGAAATGTTGCATTCATTTTATTTTCAAATTCAGGAAACCCAGACTGTGATTCTTTCATACCCAAGTAGAGTTTATTAAATGACAGCTAATGTAGGAAGACACAGAGCCAAAAGCCCGGGGTAGAAAAGGAACATTTTTTTGTAGTAGTGTGGGAGGATGAAGCTCAGAAGAGTGTTTTATATCTTTTAGTGACTCAGGTATTACATACGCATTTGAGTGCCAAACCACGGAACAGCTTGCTATAACTTCTCAGACCAGAGGACTGAAAGCAAAGGGTTACACAAGGGAAAACATAAGTATGATTGTTTCAGCTGTAATCAAACTTGGGACACTTTGAATCCTGGAGTGATGTTTACAGCTCATGATCTTGTAATTAGGAAAACAAAAACAAAACAAACAAAAAACCCCAAAGAAACAAACAAAACAAACAAACAAACAAACAAACAACTTACATCAGAATTGGAGATAGCACAGAAAAAAATCAACTTTTTTTTTTTTCTCAAAGTATTAAATGGTGAAAACTTAAACGAGAACCCGTCATTTGCTAAGTACGTGGATTCTTTTGTTGTTTTGTTTGTTTCATTTTGGACATATACACTCATGACACCTTGCATTAACAGATCTAATATCACCTCCCTCTGAACCAAACATCCAAATAACTTCACAGTAGAGGAAATATTATCTCCTACATAAGTGTAGACTGCCAACAGATGCACAGGAAGGCCCAAACCACCTAAATTCCATAGATGAATTCTATAGGAGAAACAAACAAACTCCTGAGACCCTGCTCTTAAAAAGTTGTGTTTCTTAACACAACTTTTAGCAAACCAGAAGCAATCTAAAAAAGTCATTCAAAAGTAAGGAATATTTTTTTCTATTTTAAATGTGTATGAGGATGTATTCTCGAAAAAAAAATTCCTTTTTCATGGGAAAAGTTAACAATCCATTACAGAAAAATGACTTCAACCTTCTAGGCTGAGTGTTATTACATTTGGATTACAGATCTAAAATACTGCAGGAGTTTTATCTAGGTAATTTTCCTTTGAGACAGTGTCTTGTATTGCAAATAAGTTCATGAGATAATATAATCTGAGGCACTAAATACTTTTAAAATATTCATTTAACTTAATTTTAAAGAGCCCCATGAAACCATAAAATAGAGAATTTGATGTAAGAACTGGCCTTTACCACCTAAGGAAACAAAAAACAATGAAGAGGCTGAAGTTTCACAGGTAGTCCACTTGCAAGGAAAGAGTCATAACTGTATGTGGGTCAATGGTCCAGCATTTTGGCCAAAAAACCTGAAAACATTGTTTTCAGCATCACAGTAAGGTGAACTTGCAAGTTTTGGCAGATATGATCTTTTGTTTTCACAGCCTACAGCCAGAAGAAGCCATTAGACCACATAGTCTTACCTCCTATGTAATACAAACTATTAGGTTTTGGCCAGATCTGTTACTGTATTATATTCAAAATTAAGCTGTTAAGTTGGATGAATAAGGTTTTAATGCCCAAAAGAGTATGAGATTCGTTAGCTGCAGTCAGAAAACAGGACACATGGGGTGACACCTGTGCCCAAGGTCATGGAAAAAGCTGAAGGCCCAAGAGGTGATGTGACCTCATAAGATAAAGCATACTTCACACTGCGGAGGAAGGAAAAATCCTCTCAAGTACTTTCTAGATCTAATGTGGAGGGTATTCCTTTCCACCTCCAAATCTGATGATGAGTGAAAATCTAAATACATGAGGACACATTAAGCAAGACTCTAAAAACGAAGATCCTTGGCACAGCCTTAAAGCATGAATTCATTCTGTGTGAGATCCCATGTCCAGGTGTGGTTGATCTCTGATACTTGAGAGGAGTATCATGAAACTTGGAATAACTTGTGTTCATGTTGTTAATTGTTCATGAGGCAGAAATATGCTGTACTGATTCTTGCTGGTGAATAGCTAATGGCCCTGTGCATGAGATCCGATTGTAATGATTGCTTTACTGCGCAGCTCTAATTTAACAAGCATGCCAAGGGCACTGCCTACAATATCCCTGAGGCCTCTGAAGGATGGAGATAAACATCACTTCACTACACACCTATTCAGTCAGTCCAGCGGACCTACTATGCTTTTTCTCAGGAACTGGCTTAGAGCAAATCTTTTAAGAATTAATCTTGCTTGAGATTCTGACATGTGTCCTAAACCTCTGCTTATTTTTAAATACTGTCAATTTGCAACACCAATAGAAATCAAACCAGAACCCCAATTTTATTTTTGATAGCATAGCACCAGTAAGCTGAAATCAAGTGAAAAAATAAATCCCAACTCAGAGTTGCCAGCCTGTTTCTGTAAGAAAATGACAGTACAGCTACTGATCCTTTGCCTTTAAGAACTGTTAAATCTCAAACAAGATAATTCACAAAATAACATGGATGAAAACTCAGATTTCAAGGAGAAACTAATGGAAGTAAGATACTAACATCATTTAGTGGCACAGCAAAGACAATATTTATGTATACATTTTTATATATATGCATCTGCTAATGTAAGACAGAAAAATACAGCAAGCAAGATAGGTTTTGTCTATCTCCTGCTTTTGAAAGGGATCTCTTTTTGACTGGTGATATCTGACCAATGCACAATAGAAAAGTGTACTATCAGACGTAAGTCCTATGCCAATTGTTTTTAATGTAGGATCATAAAATATCTTCTTGCATTATAATAGCAACAGTAAAGTGCACTGGGGTGAAACTGATAAAAACAAGATCTTGAGTAGGTTAATGTGTTTTTATAAGTGACCGCAAATAGCACTTGTGAATGGAAATATGCAGCATCTACTTAGAAAAGCCCTCCATTATTGCAATATTATGAGGGAAAAAAAAAGCATAATATCACAAGGAGGCCTGACTCTAACTGAGGCTCTGTGTGAACTGATGGATGCAAAACTCTCTAAATCACAGATTTGTGGTACTTGAAGGATCGGGCGCTGTAAAATGGGAGCATTTACATTGGTCCTGTACAACCAGGCACATATCAAAGGGGATTTTGATTTTCACGTCTCTTTTGTCTCTGTCAGTATGTGCCACTTACAATCTCTTAAGTACTGTGGAACATACCCAGTACCTAAAATTGAACGATGGGCCCGAACTCTTGCATTTTTGCTTAGTGATGCAAAGTTAAAAGGCTTAGTACAGCAGACTTGATTTAGAGAAGCAAACAGAAACAAATATGGTATTTACTTACTGTAGGCGCTTTCAGTACCTAAGGTTAAAGAGCCATCTGTTTCTCTGGTATAATTCCAGTGGTTTCAAAGGAATCAGAGTAGGATAAATTTGATGCAATACGTTCACCTGGTCACCTAGCACACAGCAGAGACGTTCCCTTTGTGTGGAAGTCTGCATACAATCAGTTTGCCATCTAGTGGTAACTATTTTGAACACAGGAATTTAAAACAGTAGACGTTATTTTAAATACCAGGGTGTATTAAATCACCTGAGGTGTATGAAAACACAGATTATCAGATAAAAATGATTTTGAAGCCTCAAAAGGTAACTGCATTTATACCCAACATTGTGCATTCAGACAGGAAAAATTTCCTGACTCAAGCTGACCATCTAACACAAAAACCTTTCCAATTGCACTAATACTTTCTGTACAGTGTGGCTGGATATGTACCACCTGTAGCGTTTTGCATGAAAGAAGATGGAACAAAACACTGATGATTAGACACCTTCCAATTCACCCATCTCCCACTTCTACCAGTCTGACTGGGATTAAAAGCAACACTTTTACTGAAAATTTTTATGCAGCCAAACTGTCACCCTACCTGAGAGCTCTCAATGACTGAAGCGGCAGCTGCTCATGTGTGAAAAGCAAAGACATGGTCAGGTCAGACTGTTCGTATTGAGGTTTTGAGTTACTACTAGAAAGAGTAGTCACAGCTAGCGGCCACATGCCATAGCTCCTAACTCAAAGCAGCTACCAGAATCTGCTCACAAAATGCAAAAAGGTGGTGGATGGTCTGATAGCACTTACACGCTTACATAAGTGGGTTTATTTTCCCTACTTTTAATGCTAATTTGTCTGGTTTCGAGAGTAACTGGACATTTATCTACTTGTAGTACTTAATGTACTTAATAGTACTGTTACTATACTATTCATTGTTTTAGTATTATTACAATATGTATTGTGACACAGGAAATGTATCTGAAATAGGGAAGTACTACTATTATACAGATAAATGTCTCATTGCTTCAGACTCCAAGTAGGAAGAATTCTGCTCTTCCTTCTGCACAAGTAATTCCATGGATTTCCTAAGCAGCTTAGGAAACATTAAAACCAGTGTCAGAATACAGTGCCCCTAGACCTTATTTTAAAATAGTAAAAAGATACGAGTCCTGCATGTCTAAATCCTTCTGGAAACTAATTCCATAATCATGGAGGTGAAATACTTGAGAGTCAAATTATGTCAGACAGTGTAGAAGACATGCCAAATAGCCAGCAGTAGCTAACCTCATTGAATGACAGGGACCAAAGGATGACAAAAGGTCATTGGTCCATCTCTACAAGTCTAGAGGAGCACAGAGACAGAGGTCCTCCAATTTTAGAATATCCTGGATTGACAGGGGAATCCCCAAAACACTGAAAACATGAGCAGTGTGATGTAAAAAACTGGATTTAAGGAAGATTTAGGCTGCTGAAATTCATATTAGGATCTCATTAGCCATTATCCTGCAAAAAAAAATTTAATAATGAATTCTGTTAAACTGGAGCTGTACTAAAGAGTTCTTGAAATACATTTTGGAGATGTCATAAATAGTATTTTTTGTTTGTTTTCTGACAAATATCAGCTGGATCGAGTGTCAAATGAGCAGTAAAACTGAGTAAAAATTCTTTAGATGAGAGAATTTATCAGATTTCTGAGCTTAATGATATGTCTGCTTGCACTGTAGTAGTAAAAAATATAAATATACATAGATGTTTCATTGAGTTACTGAATGCACCTGTATGCAACCTCCTATTCAGTGATCACAGACAAATGCTCAATTCATTGAAAATATACTTTAGCCTAAATTGCCAACCTAGTTGCGGTAAGGTGACTTGCATTCTGTTCTGGGCCACGAATCATGGGCACAAGAGTTAATTAAAGTTCTAATGGCAGGGTCAACAAGGTCAAGTGAATGAGTTTGTCTATATGTAATTAGGGCAGAGCAGAAGATAATGAAGTTCAATAGGTGTAAATGAGAGCAGAAGCTGTCTACTGTATTAAAATGCTTGACTTGAAGATTCAGAATTGCTTTTGAAGTAAAAAGTTGGGAAAAATACCTTTTTACTTGTCAATGGAAGACATTTTTCTCTAGAAATGACAGGTCTGAAAATAGACGATGTCCCAGCACCATCTTTACTCTCATTTTCAAACCTGCTGAAGCCAAGAATGTGAGTAACATGATTGTTTCAACAGCACACATTTTTGTTTTCTAGGCGAAGGCAGTGTATCTATGACAGCAGAAAAATAAAGATAAATGAGAAAATTTTGTAGATGGAAATATTCCCTGGATGTGGTTTATTTTACATCAGATCAGCTTTAGAATTTCTGTATTTTCTCATATTAAAATGATGAGCTCAAACTAAAGATGGCAAATAACAAAAACTATGAATTTGTGGCACTTTTTCAATCTAATAAGAAAAGACATTCTTTATCCTGACTCCTCTATACAGACATTTCTTGCTCGCAAGCTTGCTGTTTTTAAAACAATCTCTTTCCTCAAATACCAATAAACAGCAGAAGCATACTCCATGAACAGGACAAAATGCATGTGGAATAATTTACTGCATAATCCTAAGAACCCAATATAAAAGCACTGAGGCAGCTTTATTTGAACTCCCTCTTCAGAGAGCAAAGGGAAATGTGTGAACATGTAAGTGTCCCAATAGTCCTTCCCCAGCAGTCCTCCTGCTGTATATTAACACATTTATGATAGCTATTGGCAGTGCAAATTTCTTTCTACTACCTTGCCAGTGCTCAAATTGGCCCTTCAATCAGAAGGTACACTTCTGTAAATGAAAAAAGAGTTCAGTTTTCATGCCAAATCAATCCTGGTATCTCTCCTCAGAGCACCAGAAAGGGACGGTTAATTAGTGCCATGTATTACTGTACTGGGGACACCTGCCTGCAATGAACAAAAATGAGACCATTAGGTCATTTCATAGAGAGGCTACAGTTACATCTACCCCAGTAAATTCAAACAATGACTGGGAACGTTCTTGGGCACAGGAATAAGATCACACATTAAATTAAATGGTGACAGAAAAGGTTCTTGCCTATGACGGCAACCACAACCAGCGAGGCTGGTGTAGGCCTGGGCCATGGCTCCCAGACAGCCGGTGAACAGCCACCGTGCCCAGTGCAGTTCTCTTGGCACTTCTATGGTACTAGCATACACACAGTGTATTGTTGCTTTGTTAAGCTTTCGCCTAACATATAAAATTTATATTCGAATAAATTATAAAATAGATAATCCCATAAAATATTAAACCATTACAAAATCACCCATTATATCCTGTCAGGTAGATTTTTTTCTTTTTCAAATGTTGGAAAACGAGGCTTAGTAGCTGTTAGATTATGTGGTAGTGGCCCATCTGCATACCCATGAAAGAGTGCAGAGAGACAATGTTGAAGGGGGAAGCCAACTATCATCATGATGGACTGCTCCCAGGCCCATCAAGGAGAGCTCCCAGGTCCATCTCCACAAGCCCAGAGGAGCACAGACACACAGTGGCAGGCAGCAACCCTAATTAGAGCCTCCTGAGGAGCAAACACCTTGTGAGGTCTCCCTCCAGGTTTTTATCAGGAGATCCTCAGCCCCATTGCCCAGGTGTGAAACCCATCAGGATGAGTCACCAGGAGCAGGTCTCTGGATCACTTTTCAGGCTAAGGGGGTGAGATGCATTATGGTATGCAGGGGAAAAGCATTTTTGGGATTGCCTAGTATTTATTAAGAGATGTTTAGAGTAGGAACCAAAGGCTGGAAAAGGAGGGATTTACATGATATGGAAAGGAACAAGTGTGGACAAGAGCATTTGTGTGTGAGAGTCTGGGCCAGTAGCTGAAGTGGAGCTGCACCCTCAGGAGCTCATATGCTCAGGTCTCAGCAACTGGGCAGACTGGGATCCAGAGGCCAACTACTGGGCAGAGCGAGTGTCTGACCCAGCAACTGGAGGGACCTACCTTGTACATTTTTATAAATATATCTTCTCACTAGTGGGCCTCAAACATACTCAGCCAGGCAGGGGAGCAGGATGAGGTCACTGGTATTGTCTGTGTTGGTGTGAGCACTCTGTGTGTGATCTATGTGGCATACAGGTGTATATATATGCATATATGTGATATGTATGGTCTGCATACGTGTGCTTACTGGGAATACATTTCAGCCTTGCTGCTGGCTGGACCTTGGGGCATGGAGCTGCAGCAGCCTTTGCCTTTGTCAGACTGCTTGATGTACCAGGAATTATTTTCCTCTAACAGTAGTGGTAATTTTGCAGCCCACTCCTCAATTTTGTGAGCCTAGTTGTAAGGAGATTTTTTCAGGATTTAATTGTACTCATCAAAAATTCCCACTAACACTAGTGGAGATGCCAGAATATCTTCAAAAGCTAGGCTTGTAGTAATCAGCACGTTAAGCTTTTCAGCAGAAAGGCCAAATATTGATCGTTTTAAAATACATACAATTAAACTCAGTTCCAAGACATACAGTGGAACCAGCATAGAAAGTTTACATTGCTGCAATTGTGTTATAGCTTCTCTCTGGATAAACAGAAGACTTAATTTTCAGTTCTATCAATCCCACACCATTCACAAGCAATAAAATTAATTTCTCGTTTGAATAAATAAGGCCTACTAAATTGGTTCCTTTGCCAATTCTTTCAAGCTTTATATTGAACTTGTTCACAAAGTCAACAGCATCAGTTAACAAAACAAAAGATGTTGTTTACTATTTTTGCTATTAATTAAACCAGTTCCTTAGATACAAGTAGCTCATTGAGGTTAATTATCCCTAAAAGAATCCAGTTGATCTGCAGTTTGCAAATCAGAAAAAAATATACCAATTTTTGAGTTGAATTCTTCTAGTACTATGGACATTTCAGAGTACATGAGCTTTTACACTAAAATTCAAGGAGACAACTTTTCAGGAGATCAAAATCCCTAAAATTCAGCTCTTATTGAATCAATTATATTGAAAGCTCTTTCACATGATATTATCAGAAATGAGTGCATTGTTAAAAGCAATCCAACAAATCTTGGAAGCAATAAGAGACAGATACATTTAAAGCACTTTCCTGCTTCCACTTAATTCTCAGATTTCCCGTCTCTCAAAATTTATCCAACTGCAACTGCAGTTAAAGAAGAAAAGAACCTAATTGCTTTAATCCTCATGGAGGTAGAGCCTAAACCTCACACAGTTCTAGTGCCCTCCATATGGGAGCCAAGCTGTTATAATGCTGTACAAGACATATACAATCAACATCAAACTGCATGTGCTGTCATTCATAGGATACAATTAAGCTATATTTCCTAAAGTTATAACACCTTGTAAGTCAATAAGTTTTAGTGCTTTTTTATTTAAAAAGTGCGTTTTCATCTGATTCATTTCAGTGCATTGACAGAGTCTTCCAGTCACTGCAGTAGAAGAACAAAAATAGTGGCCACTGTTTATTTTTCCAAGCTCTTCTATCTTTGTACACAATTTATGTATAGTTCCTCCCTATCAGCAGATGGAGACAGAGTACACACGTTTTGATGTCATCACCCTTCAGTTAATTAAGAATTTCTTACCATACAACCTAGGTAGCATCCATTTGGTTGATCTTCACATTTTCCTAGAGATTCCAGGGTAATGGATCAACATACCTTGGGGTTTAGTAATTTCCCTAATTTTAAGGCTTTTTTTTGTTGTTGTTGTTTTGAAATTATATAAGAAATGTGATTTGGGTCTAAACCTACATCTTAGTCATAGTGTGCTGCAGAGCATAAAACCAACACAAATCACCTGTTAACTTTCATGAAAGATATTCACGTAATATTGCTCTGTGATAGACTTTTTCAAATTGTTTTGAATTATTTTTGCAATGCTATTCAACACCATCATAAATTGTGGGCTTAAATGGGAACATTCTAGAAAAAGCCTGTAAGTAATAAGCAGAGGCAGCAAACTTAGCGGAAAGCTTTTATAAAAATTTTCTCAAGGTTCATTATTAAAAATTGACTTTCTGTTTTGGCCTAGGCAGCAGATAGGAACCAGGTATTACCTCAATAATATGAAGTGCAGTTATCAGTTTCTTAAAAGAGATACAGCCATGTAAAAGTATTCTTAATTTCATTTTCAAAAGATGTCTTTAATTACTCTCCATTCTTTGATTGTCTGCACTTATGCTTTTGTCAATGTCTCTTAAATCTTGTCTATTACTTATCACAATGAAGTGCATGGGTACAGCCAAATACCAAATAACAGTATTTATTAATTATTCTCAAACATGTGAGGGTAAAGTATCAGTATCCCACTAAAGTAACTGTTTCCTGGGTGTTTCAGTAAGGCAAACCAGCACAAACTCCAGGCGTTCAAAAGTAATGGAGTACTATTTTTCCTCATAGCCTTAATAAAAACCTGTAACATAATGCTTCAAAAAATAACCTGTATTTAAAAGTAGGGCTTGTAGAAACCAAAATAAAACATCTGCTTTAACCTCTATTAAAACTTGTCTTCTGTCTCCCTCTGCTGAATAGTTGCCATATTTCCTATAGCTGATCCAGTGAAGAAGAATTTGAAGAAAACATTTAGAAAAACTGATTATTTCATTATCTCAGCATTTTGCTAACAGCAACACAACATCTCTTCCTTTAATATTCACTATTGAGTGATTTAGTCAGTATTTTGGGTCACACACAGTTTCTGTCATACCCAATTTTGATTTGCTCCTGCTACTGGCTTACCACAATTTTGGTGCTTCCAACCTTGAAGCAAGAAAGCAACAGAAATATTATTCTTTCTCTTAGAGAATTCGAAGTTTTCAACTGTGCAATAGGAACTGGAGGAGTCTCTTAGTCTTCCCAACAAATCTGTGCCTACAGCTTCCCTTACTTTTCATTCAATTCAAAGATAGGACTTTGGTCCTATCTTCAGTCTTTGGTTAAATTGACTCTTTGTGGAGAAGTAAGTCAGTGAATGTAAACTCTTATTATGTTTAATAATGATCTTAGATTAATGCCATCCATTACTCTTTCAATTATCTTGCTACTTTGACTTACTGCAAAAGTTTATGCAAATTAATGTTAGGTCACGGCTGTTTTCTGCTGATACTTTGGGACAGATAGAATGCTCTTTGAATGAAACCTTTTGTCTCTTTTCAAATATTTTTTAATTACTACATCCAGTGTTTCCTCATTAATTTGCTACTTGTGATCATTGCAACTGTTTAAGCAAATTAATTTAGGGTTTTTTTTAATATTGTTTCAGCCTACTTCTTTGACATCGCTTCAGTCCTCAAAATATGACATAAATTATGTACAGATTTTTGTGCTAGCATTTTGCACAGGAAGGAATTTCACATAATACTACCAGTAATTTCCCTGAAAGTGTTCACAATCTAGAGCTATCAAATCCATGAGCAGAAGCTCTTGTTTGCTGAGTGCAGACTATATTTTAAAGCAGATAACATTTATTTTATATGATTAAAAAGACATAAAAAACCTAATGAAACTTGCACATATTATGTTAGTGATAGCAAAAAAGAAAAAAAGTTCATCTTCATTCAATTTCAGAAGTATTCTCTTGTATGATCTCCTTTTCCCAAATAACACAGCATACTGAATCATGATGTGTCTGTAAAAAGCCAAATCTGATTCCATTAAGGAGCTGCTCAGTAGAAGTTGGATCTGCACTAAAGCACAATCAATTTCATTCTGCAAAAGGAACAAAATATGGTTCAGGAAAAGGAGACTAGTCATAACACAAGTCTGGCATTTCTTAACCTAATTATACCTAATTTAATGTGAGTTATACTTAGTGTAATAAAGTGATAGTCAAAAGAAAAATGTTAGCAGAGAGCTTTCTGAAGAAGGTACTACTCCACATCTATAGTCAATAGAATTAATCTTAGAAATGTTAAAACTAATTAAAAGTAGGAAGGTATAATAAACCCTAGGAACTCTGATCAAATGAAAGCTGAAAAAAGCAAATAGAAGGTAGAAAGTATTATTAATAATGTTGTCCCTAAATATCCAAGTTATAGTATAGATATGCTTGGGCTGATTGCAGCTACGAAAGTACGAACATTAAACGAGCTGGTAGGATTTCTCTCTGCTCTTCAGCGGCTTACAGTTCACTCGCAGATGGCTTCTGTCTCAATTCAGTTTAATCCAATCAACTTGCCTCGCTCTGTCTTATACTTACCTATAGGAATTATTTTTTGGGTGAAAAACAGCTGCTTCTTCCTGCTGATGTTGGCATCCGGAATATAGCAACAGCGTTTCCTTTCACTCATCATGTGTCCATGGCTCTCAAGGTCAAAACTGCTGAAACCAAGGTAAAGGGAATTGAGTTTGTTTAGTGTTGTATGTCAGTGGATAGTATTTAGAGAATTAGCTACTGCGGGGCTTGAAGGAGCTGTTTCTTTCATTCTTACAGAATGTTCTTCAATGTTCTCTTCCTGAAAATAAAATTTAAAGGACACTTTATACTATAGTGCTGGTAGTAAGTACTGCAAAGTAGATATTATAAAAATAATTTCAAAATATAACATGTGGTTCCATTTATAATTCTTGAAAGTGTCTAATAAAATCCTATATTTGATGACACCGGTGATTTCCTAAGATTATTTAAGCTGTTTTGACATATAATAAATGACCCTGGAGTTTTTAACTTGTGGGGATTTTTGGTTTTGAAATACCTCAAGATTTAGAAAGGAAAAAAAATAGTTTGAAAATAAAAAGTATTGTGAAATTTTAAAAAATACATTCAGATTTCAGTGGAAAGATCAAATAAAAAGAATGAAGTAGAATGTGATACAACTGGACATTTTTCAAAAGGTTTTCATTTTCATGTTACATGCATTTCTTCATTGAAAAAAACATGCTACACCTAATACATCACTACATCCCTAAGACAGGTACTAAGAATATTCTGTGTGCAATGAGAAAAATCCTGGGCCTTTGACACCAATAGGAAGTTTGTCACTCCAAGAGAGACTAGGAATTCACCCAATTAGGGGGCAAGAGGTCATCGGCTCACAGCCATCCTTCAGCTCTGTGATTTTGCCTTCAGTCCTGTCTCATCACTTTTATTACAGTACAAAACTACATCTAGCGTAGATAAAGCATCAAGGAGGCCGTGGATAGAGGAGGGACAGCAGATAAAGGAGAATTACAGAAAAGATGCATCTGCTCAGAGCAACGGGATGAAAATTATTCCCATCAAATATGTGCCAAAGATTAAAATTCCAATGCTTAGATGTACTTCGAGGGATGTAGGAGGTAACATGGCTGCCAGACTTGCACATGACATTGTATTCAATTAATATTACAGTGACTGTGGTGTACACCATGGAAAATAAGGGATCAAATGGGTTATTTGTCCCATTTTCATTTAGAATAAGACTAAAGACAATGGAAATGGGAAAGCTGTATTTAGCTCTCAGACCAAACTGGCTGAAGAGAGATTAATTGTTCTCAGTTTTAGCTTTGCTTTGTTTTGATGCAGGGAAAGAAGAAAAGCGTAAGACTGTCTTGGGCACTTACTTATTGACAAATATCAGTTTGCACAGGCCTGATGGATTTTTCTCCTATCGCATTCAAAACTAAAGCTCCTTGATCTCTTTTCTTGTGGGAAATAGATGCACTATTCAATATTTAGCACTTTACAATACCTAGCAATGTACAAATAAGTAGTTTGCTAAATCCACAGTATCCACACTTGCGTCCATGTTGGATGGTTCCATAAATATATTACTTACCACACAAGCATTCAAAGAACTAGGGCTAGGAGTGAACACTAGAGATGTCTGATTGAAACTTTCTCGAGAGAAACATCTGGTTTTGCTTTGAAGGATCTGTTATTTCCAAAGACAGCTTGTTCCATTGGTTAATTGCCGTTACAGTTAAAAATGTCCTTCATGCATCTTTCAAATTCGTCTAGCTGTAACTTGCAGCTGTTTACTTCTTTTGGCTTTTCTGATAGATTAAAGAGCCCTTAAGTACCTGGTATTTTCTGCCTGTGAAGGTACTTATCCATCATAATCAAATCAGCCCTCAGAGCTAAACAGATTGACCTCTTGAGGGCTGTAGTTCTAATGGAAAAAAAAATAAAAAGAAACCAAAACACACAATATTTCTATCCATCAGTTCCCTTTTGTGGCTCTTCTTTGCACCTTCTTAATTTCTTAGCTTACTTTAAAAATTGCTGATGCCAAATTGGACGCCACTGTGTCTTCCCAGGGCTGTGTTCAGAGGTAACATTTCTTCTTTATTTCTATTCATATTCTCCTGCCTTAAAACCCAAAGCCTTAAGGGCTTGTTTTATGTCACAACATTGCAAGAGAAGCTCATAAAAATGAGCTAGTATGACCTAATGCTCATCTACAGCCCTTCTCAGAGTCACTGCCTCCTTGAATAAGGGCTCCTTTTCCTATAGAAAAGAAAAACTGATTTTACTGACCACCCTACCAATTTTAGTAACCATGTTCAGTTTTGTGTTCTTAAGCAAGCACACAATTTTGCCAAAGCACTTGCCCAAGTTTGATGCACAGACATGTCTAGTTCTGATGTCTCACATTTCCCTTTAAAAAAAAATAAAAGCCCAAATAAACATCTGGAATGTCATTATATCACCACAGAAAAACAGAAGTTAAAGTGCTCTGCATTAGCAAGACTTTTATTATTACTAAAACATACTAACCTCCAAAACTTAGTTGTACATTATATCTGTAGGAATTAATACAAATCCTATGGTCTACATAATTCAGGAAGCCAACTGAGAAGGTCAGAAATGTGTGATCAGAGATACATTCACTTGAAAGGATTTCAAGGTATTTTGTGAACTTTATTAGAGGAAAGCTATCAGGTTTTTCTCAGGCTACGTTGCTTCTGAAACTTCAGTTTAGAAATGAAGACAACACCAACTATACCAAGGTATATTAGAAAACATATATTCTTTGTATAATTCTGTATATAGCATTTCTCTTTTCTTAAAGACACAGTATTCAATCATAAGATAGTGGTTGATTTATGAAACTCATTATCTTTAGGTGTATTTTTTCATCTTGGAGTTTGAATTTATTGAATTTTGAAAAATATTTAACAGATATCCCTCATTACTCATTGAGGCTGTCTACACCCTTAACTTTGGAAGTAAACACTAGGGTGACATTTTCTGGAGGCTGAGAAATTTAACAGTTACTGCTTTACAATTTTCTACATTTTATTTACGTAGAGTTTCAACATACAAGGATGGCATTTCTTTTAAGTTAAAAACTAGGCTAAAACTACGTTAGAAACTAGTTGAGCATCTGGATGATCTTAAACTCTCAAAGTCTCCTGTGTAATAACTGTCAAGAAATGTACTTCCCATTCTCTATACACTTATAAATTAAATAAAAATACAATAAAGTATGATAAAAACAAAGAAACATGCATTATAACTATATATAGGGGCTGAAATGTACCAAAGAGTCTTTAACAACTTCTGTGTAATTGGTAACAGCAAAAATTCTGTCTACATATTTAGTTTTCTTTTTTTTTCTTTCTTTCTTCACATCTGGAGTTACTTTCTAACAATCATGTACCTAATCTAAACATGACATTAGGTTTTACTGTCTTTTTTTCATTTTGCAGGTTGTTCTGGTGAACCTGTTGATATGCATGGTAGTTTTCTACACTGTCTACTATGTGGTCCTATCTGTGTGCTTTGCAGTATTCAAGTAAGATTTCCCTGTCTTTAGTATAATATGATGGCATACTACAACTGGACACAATGAGTAGAGCTATGACCCTGTAGCAGAGGCACCCAGACTGGAGGCATCCAATCCCAGTTATCCTGTGAACACATTTTTCAAATTCAGTTGAATTGTTGTTGTAACTTAACCTTTGTTCAAGTGCACAAATTGGCAAATGGAGACTCAAAACTAGATAAAATGTTGGTTCTAATCTATTTTCTTGCACTTGCACCATGTAAATAAATGAATGTAAGAGCAAAAATGACATTAAAAAAGGAAAAGAAAGATTTTATAGTTGATAAAAAAGACACATTATATTCTCCTAGGAAGTTGATTAGCATTTATTGTGCCAGATATGTCTTAAATAAAAGTGGAGATCATGGACAATGTGTACAAGGGCAAGACCCCCAACATGCAATGGAATGTAGAGAGCTTATAAAAGCCCAGAATTTACCATATAAAATTGTATTTAAAAGCACCAGTAATGTGTCATACAATCACTAAATCTTTATCAAAAAGCTCTGGTTACGTTTATTCTTTCTGTTTCCACAGGATTAAAATGTTGGATGGTTTGGCACCTTTTGATTTTAAGACAAATCCCTCATGGATTAACCCATATTATTTAGGTAACTGAAGTTTGTTTCTCTCTTGTTTTTCCAGCTAAGAAAATAGATTGTATCTGGATGTACACTTATCCTTCTCATGGACAGTATTTTAAAGCTGTTTTAGTAATACTAATAATTTCTATATTTTAACTACACTGCATTTAAATGCTTATTCATCTTTCCTTCACTTCTCATTTTTGTATTGCTACTTATCATGCAAGTGATTGTTAGGTTTTTCCTTGAGTTGTTCTTCAGATCTCGCACTCTCTGAAGAAAACATGCTGCTTTGCCAGGATGCTTCATTTTCATTGCAGAACAATTCTCTATTATGTGTACAGTTCCTGCACAAAATTGTTATATTTAATTTTCATACTGCAGTAAATTTCTTATGAATCGTTTGATCCAGATCTGAATAATAGGTCACATTCAACTAATGGAAATTTTGCTTTGGTAATGCAGAGAATACAGTGGGCATTAAAATGTCAATTTTTGATTGTAGCTCAAGCCCTAAACATATCTTTATATATCCTAATACAAGTTTCTGCATTTTTGTCTGAAGCTCTCAAAATATATTCTTTTTTCGTAAACTGTCTTTCCCAAAAATTACATGCATACATGAAATTTTACCAGATTTGTAATCTATTTCACAAAGGCAAACCACATCGTCTGTCAGTAAAGTAAGTAAAGCTCAAAAGTAAGTCAGTTAGTTCATCAGGCTAAAAAGAGTAACAAAAATGCATGGATTTTTGTACAGTGTCAAATATTTATTTCATATTTAAAAAGAACATTTCAGTTGTAGCAGTGGAAAATGAAATCCTATTCCATTAGAATTACTTTTCAGAGCCCTAATGTAATTACTGTATCTCAATATGATTTTTTCAAAAAATTTTATCAGCTAGTTTGATGCAGCATGTTTATATGCCAATGGTGATAGCAACTATGCCAAGCGACTGGTGAGTATTCTACCGTTCTTTCTGTCCACTTGATGAAATAAAGTGGAATAGCAAAATATAACAGAATCTGTTTAAAGTCTATGGGCACAGAGGAAAAACAGAAGTCTCTGAATTATGTTGCCAATGAGAATTAGTTTACTCAAGAGTGTCACTCATGCCTGTTAAAAACAGAAGTATGTCTTTAAAAGATAATGTCAAAATAAAAATGGAAATCAGCTCAGAACTGAAATATCATTACTGGCCCCATTTTGTAAAAAAGTTTACAGGGCAACTGTCTACATTAAGTGTACTTTAGAAACTATAAAATGATTGGCATGATTTAGAGGGATACCATGAAATATAATCTGTAAACTTTTTTACAAAACAGGGCCAGTAATGATACTTCAGTTCTGAGCTGATAGGGATATCATAATGAAATATAATAAACTAAAAATACTAAAATGTATTGTCAAACACTAATTTCCTTGGAAGTGGCATTTTCCGCTTTCCTAACTACACCTGATTTTCCAGTTATTTTTTTCTTATTTTTTACATTTTTTTAACTGCTGGGTGAAAGATCCATAATACAGTTGGAAATAATTTACCCTATAAAGAAAAAAATAAAATTGAAAGGCACAAAATGCTTCCAAGTGTATAAATTAAAAACAGTGAAAAAATAGCAATGGTCTCTCTACTGTCAGGTACAGTACTTTCAGGTATTATGTTACTGCAACCATAAAAAAATAAGTAATTGCATCAAAAATGTGACTTTTATATGCCCATGCACTTAAAAAGAAAAGCAAGATGCATTTAGATGGAAAATTATATGACTTAAAAATACACAGTTATGACCTTTTGAATGGGAACTCAGGAATACAGCTGGAAGAGATGTTGTGCCTTCTCCATTCAACCCCCTGCTAGTGCAAGCAGACACATGGTCTAAAGTCAAACTTTGCCCTAAAACTGATTATTTTTGATCCCGTTACCCATAATAGCAAGTAAGCAAGCTGACAGCTTAGCACCACTCCATTCCTGTGTTGAAGAATACATCACTGAGAGGAGGAATTTTCTTGATCAGATAACTTCAATAGTCTCTTTTGGCAGCAAAATTTAGTTATTATCACTTTGCTGGTAATCCCCATTCGTGGTTTAACACAAGACAGCGCTATTATAGCTGCCAAATGTCAGGCACAGTGAGCGCATGGTGGCTGTGCCAGCCTTGTATCAGCACAGAAAAAAGCCCAGCTCTTGGTCTCACCTATCCCGAGACCCATACAGATGGGTGGCCTCTACTCACCTTGTGAGTTCTCTGCTCTATCTCCCCTTGCATCTCTTGTCTCCAAATTCTTCTGATATACATATGTGTTTATGTTCTGGTATATATTATCTATACATATTTGATGCAATGAAGTCAATGTGGAGAAAGCTATGAAGTTTTTTTACCAAACATAACCCCTTAACCACACAATTCTGTTTTGGATGAGAAAACTATTATCTTTGTCAGTATTAGCCAAATCTATTTGGGGTTGTATGCAAAGAGTGTGGATGGTTGCTAAATAAAATTTCCATGCCATTTCTCCTCTAGGCTGTATAAACTGGTCACTGTCCTGTCACTGGTCATAATCTTGTTAATCTTCATGTTTTTACATAAGATATATAGCATTTTAAGTCTATAGGGAAATCAAGATACAGCCCATACAGACATCAAGGGGACAAATTAGAAATAACCTTTATAATGAAAACATTCATGTACTATTTGATCTTGTAAAAAAATTTGCGTAACTATCTCAGACAATTTAACTTCCTATTGCTATTATTTTGAATATGAGAAAAATCCTTTCAAAACTGTATTTGATGTAAATATCCAATTTTCATTTACAGTTCTTGTGATATCATTGGAAATAACTTTCTTCATTTGTGGTCTGCTCTTTGCCCTGGTTGTGGAAGAATGGGTTTGGGATTACGCTGTAACAGTTACTATTGTTCATATCATCATAACTTCAGTCGGTAAGTAGGTTTACTGCTAAATATATGCATAGTATCACAAATTGAAGGACCAATCGAATATGATTCCTCTACTGTATTACTGGACTTAACAATTTTCCTTAAAGCTAAATATATTTCTCTCTATTTTCCATCCATTTGACTCATGCATGTATTTAAATCCTGCCAATTAAAATTCAGTTCTGGTTTTGTTGCAGAATACTAAAATACAGTTTTCTTATAAAAATTTGAGAGCTTTAGTTCATATTCTAACAGTTCATGTCAAACAGATACAGCCTAGATACAATTTCAGCATCTGGGAGATGTGTTTTTCTCTAAACCCAGAAAATTAATAGTTGTCCGTGTCCTGACACTTTAAGATCTACTCATTAACATTTCAGCTCTAGTTCAGAGTAAAACAGAGGCTTGCTTCAGCAAAGCAAATTCAAAGTCTTAGAGTTAGATCTATTGAACTAAATGTTATTGAGGAAAATGAAGAATTTTACCATTGAAACATCCTTTGTTTCCTGAAACTCTTTCCCTCAAAGGAAAGGAAAGAGCAGACTGTTGTAAATGAGACTCATCATCACTTTTTGCCAATCTCTGTTAACCTGCTCCCTCTTCTCACGCTATTTAGCAGAATGCTGCTATGGCTGATTAGAAAATAAATCCTAATCACATCCTTGCCACAGCCTGTCTGGGAATTGTTTTCTCCTTTAATAATGAGCTTAGTATTTTTATTCTAGAATTTAGAAATAGGAAAAAATATCACTGGCAAATTAGGACCCCTTCCCTAGTACATAACAATTAATTTTCCATTTTCCAATGCTTTGTCCATTTGTCTTTTAGCACATACACAGATGGGCATTCCCCAGTTCCCATGACAAGTTAAGACAGAGACCAACAGAGGCTTCATCTTAAAAAATTAAGCATAATTTCTCAACTACTTAATTTGATTTCCTGGAATTTAAACTACTGTTATTCCTTATGAATAACATTTGTATTTAAATCAAGGAATTTATAAAAATTGCAACACAAACTGCTTTGTATGTAGTTTACACAGGATGGGGCCTTCTATCATTGTATTAGATGATGCGTTTTGACGTTCAAACAACCCCAGATTTGACATTGTCTCGTTCAGATGGTCAACCAAAGCTCTGCTGGCTGCCAGCACATGCAGTGTGCCTCCAAGCTCACTTCACTACCTCTACAGCCCTGTCAGCTTTTTTTTTGGAGGGGCAACATTCGGTCATCTAATGTCCCTGCAGTTGATCACGCAGTAGGGATGTGGGTCAGCTTGCACGATCCAAGGGCACGTGCCTGACACGGGAGAGAAGACGCTGTGCGACAGCACTAACCTGCAGTGTGCAGACCCAGGCCTTCATGCGCTGCATCACCAGTTACACTGAAAACACTAGGCAGCTTAATTTATTTGGATGGCAGCAACATGTAAGCAGTCTACCAGGGGATCTGTGTCTCTGTTCTGCTAAGCTGTGGACAGGTAAGTAATAAAAAAGGCATTTCTTCCGCAGAGACTCTAAGAGCTCCGTTTAGCACACACTTACTAGCTTTAAGACTTGGCTTCCAGTGGGATTGCTCACCAGGCTAAGCTTCATGGTACAACCAAGTATCTGAATGACCAGGACCTGAATATGCATTTGCAATGTCAAGAAACTATATAATTTATAAAACATAACTAAGCAGACCTTCGATAACGTAATGTTGGCAAGTCCCCCTCCTTGTTTAAAAATTTACATTTATCTTTTTCTTCTCCTTGCAGTTATGTCTGAATTCCCCCTGATGTTACACTGGTGGCTGGCATTAGGTATAATTGCATTTTTTAATGTTTAAAATGTTATACTTTGTGTAGACAATTAGTATTTACAGTATGAATTGTTTCTTTTAAATGTCTGTTTACTCACAAATTTGAGGACTGTCAACATTTAAAGAAGAAATATATGTTTTCATTTGTACTTTTAATGACACAGACAAGTAACACTGGGCTAACATTTGCCTTGCCTTAAAAAAAATCTTCTATTTTAAGACTAGAATGTATTCAGCTTATGCTAATCTTGCTAACAAACAGCAGACACACTCGTGTTCTTGAAATAAATCATGATTAAATCCTGACTAATCAAACTATCTCAATTCAGGTATCAAAAAGAGAGTTGTCAAAACTAGCCTTTCTTTGTACCCTTTAAAGTCAATGAAAGGAAACAGGCTCCTTCAGAGACAATTTTTATAAACACTGTGCACAGGTACTTATGATAGATGAAATAAATCCCAGTCATCACATTTCCTTAGAGTGAATGGCAAACATAAATTTCTGAATGTTTAATTTTCTGTGAAATTAAAAGCAAAGCTTTGTACTAAAATATATTATCTTGAAAAACAGTTAAGGGAAAAGGACTGATTTCTGTTCTTCCTTTTTATATGATGGATAACAAGGATCGACAGCTGCAGTAAATTCCTAAATGATGGGGACAGGCAAATAAATTCCCTGTCCTGCCACTGGTTTTGCATCAGCAGCTGCTGGGGTTGATGTCTTTGTATGTGGTTAAAGCCTTGGGCAAAATCTTTAAATAGACAGGCCATTTTAAAAAAATTGAAGATAAAAATAATGTCAGTTTAAAGTTTTATCATAACATTTGTATTCCACTATAAAAAGTAATGTAAAACAGTCATATATTTTCTTTCAGGATCTGGAGTAATTTCAATGATTTGTGGAGGACAGATTTTGGCATACTGCTTGTTCAAAGACAACTTCATTTATCCCATTCTAGACGATTTTTGAAAAGCTGCATTAGAACTTGCCTTTGTATTCACATAAATTATATGGTTACATTAACAACATAATTAAAATGAAGTTAGCAACTGTCTAATTGTAAGGCTAATATTTAGCTAACCACACCTCTTGTATCCTACATTTGTTTGCAAGTGTCAATGTCATGACTTTCAGCTGTGGTATGTAATCACTTTTGGCTTTTGTATGTACATTTTCCATTAAGCAAATAATTAGATAAACTGTCTCTTTTAAAAAAACAAATAAACCATAAGGAGGGTAAGAACAATGATGCAAGACTTTTGCAAAATCCTACAAGGAAAAAACAGATTTGAATTTAGTGTTTTCAGGGTGCTTGTTATCTATTGTATTTTAAGAAATGCTGACTAGTTTAGGCTGGAGTCTGATCTTCCACAAGCACTGCGAAAAAAAGTCACCCTATCTGGTACAGATCACTGTAGTTTTAACACAGTCTTTACTGGCAAACCCAGGCAAAGAAGAACCCCTCAACAGCACATAGCTTTTAATCTTCAAGCTCTCACCTAGATGCTGACCAAGACAACAGCAGGCGGACTTACAGTCCCCAGTGTTTGGTTGACCCTTTTGCTTCCAGGGATGCTACAGACAAATGCTTTCTACAATGGCTTCAGGCTATTCTGTCATTTTCTAATGATCCATTCGTGGCCACGCTGCACTGGAACAAGGAAAGGCAAATGCTACCGAAAGCCACATTTTACTTATCGCTTTCTCTCTCCCCGAGCTGCATGTGGCCAATGCCAAAGTGTGAGTCTGTGGGCAGTGGTAATGAAAAAACAACAGACAAACCACACTAGCAGCTTCAAGTAACTCTTTATCTCTCTAACCATAATGAAATTGTAACAGGAAAATTGCTGGAAGGCAACTTTATCTTAAATACAATACCAGTGATTGGATTTTAACTGCAGTTTGCTCAGAAGAGCAAGACTGGATTGTTGTTTGGACAGGAGTGCTAAATGTTGCATTTGCCTTAATCTTACTCAACAGATAATGCCTCTGAAGAATCTGTCCCATTCATCTAATAAAACACCTCAAAATTTATTGCAAGTTTTAAAATCTTCAATTAAGTTTCAATACTGACAATATATAGATGGCCAGAAGCATGTTTCAAAAGAATTGCAAAAGAATGAGCTTGTGTCTCATGAATGACAGATATGTGAGTCATTTTAGAGACAAACCAGGTATGTAAATCCATAACACTGAATAGACATACACTTTCTAAGTTGTTCTGCATAATATGCTGTGAACTAAAGTCAGCAAAGAGAATTCTGGAGAGCGAATGAACTGACCCACAGTGATCACTGATCTGAGCCGTGGACCAGTTTTAGTTTGATTAATTTCTGTCTTCATAAACATTAGTGTGCAGATAACTGACTGGTTTTATGTGTTCAAAAAACATTCAGAAATTTCTTCCAGATTCAGTTCAGAACTATAAAAATGGATGGGAAGGAAGTATTGTCTAATGTAAATTCATACCTCTGTCCTTGTCCTCACACAGTTTGTGTGTGTGGGTAGTGTGCCATGTGGCAGAACATAAGTGGATCAGATAAAAAGTTAATCCATGGGTGGAACAAGTTTCTATTTTTAACCTGGCAGGATTTTCCTCTGTGTGTCAGCCCAGCTGCAGCTTGTAATAGCTCTGTTGCCCAGTCTTGGCATTTTAAACTTCTGTTTTCTATTTAAAATCTTAAATCACCAGTGGGAGATCCCTTCAGACTGATATGAAGAGTGCTTTAGACCCAGGATTTCTCCAAAGCATGTATAACTAGGCCAGTGCTAGAAAAACAATCACAACAATAACTGTATTGAGGATTAAAAGCCTTAGCCCAGCTATTAAAGCATCATTAGCTTTTTGCATTACTTTCAGATATGGAATGGTGAGACAATTTCAATGTTATGTATTTCATCCTTTCCATCACTTTTACATATAGTACCAATAATAAATATTACACATGATACTCAAAATGTAGACAAAGTTCATATTATACAAATAAATATTCATCATGCAAGCAATACGAATTATATGTGTGTGGGCATTACTTGGTGAGAAGCCTTCAAAGATAGTATCTAATACTGAGTGATTTCTGTCTGATACACCAAAATGGTAATTTTGAATGTGACAAACCTGGCTGTTTCTGAAACAATAATAAAGTGATCCACCTGATCAATTTGCATGTGACTAATTGATAACAGTCAAGACGAAGGCGGGAAGGATGAGGTGCTGGAGGCAAAGAGGGCATTGTATATGTTTCATAACAGACCTGCCGTAGACTACAAGAAAAGACCGCAACAGAAAGCAGAAGGAAGCCAGGGGGATTGGACTAGATGATCTTTCGAGGTCCCTTCCAATCCTTAACATTTTGTGATTATGTGAAAACAGCAACAGGGGCATGTGTTTGAAAGAAAGGCACAATGAAAGCAAGAAACAATATGACAGAAATGGACAAGATCAGAGAAAGAAGGAAAAATCTGCAGACTGAACTTGCAGCACTGGAGTTTAACAACATGAGACTTTTATGCCACTTGTATGACAGATTCTGTTTTTCTGCTGATGTATATGTGACTCTAGGAAAGGGGGTCTCCACATCCATAGTTATGACTATGATCTGTGATGTTATGCCTGATGCTTCTGCCCCAAGATTTTCAGAATTCTTTGCTCTCTGACTCAACCAGGCACAGGAATATTGTCTAATTTAGTTGGTGTGGGCTTGGCATTAAGTTATTTAACCCTTTGTGATACAGTTTAGCAGTCATGAGTTTGCACAAGTATCAGTGGAGGTAAAGACAGTCTAGAAAACATCACAAGCAGGTGGAGACTTCATCCACTTCCAGGCAGAGTTTGCAGGGAAGAAGGTTAGAAGATGCAAGCAGTACACAAGTTACAAACCTTAATAGTACCATACTTAGAGTAATTTTAAGATTTTTTTTCAGAGGCAAGAAACTCCTTTTCATCATATCCAACCACCTACTGAGGCAGATTGTGTCCTCCTCAACACAGCCCTATCTGTAAATGTCTCTGCATTCATTCTTGTTCCAAATGGTGAAGCATCTTACTCTTAAAAAAGAACATGAATGACATGCAGGATTTTTTTTTTGAGACTCCAAGCATATATTCCTAGGCTAATAGTTTAATGTTAAAGTATAAACCAATTCAAAAAGTTGTTCTGGGACCAACAAACGAACTCAAACATGTAAAAAGAGCTGAATATCAAAATATAGAGTACAGATAAAGTAGTGATTTTGAGATGGCTTTTTTGTAAAAATACAGGTTTAAATACTTTTAATTTCCTAGTGAAGTAAAGAGCTAGTTATGAAACTAAGCCTGTCTATTTTCCACCTCTGTAAATTGCTTGATCAACATTTCCGTCTCTTTTGTATTCCAACTTTAAAAAGCAAGCAAACTAAAATGCTACAGGAGTCATTATTTCTGTATTCCTAAAAATGCCAACAACTGCTGCACCAGTAAATATAGAGAACACAGTGTGAATAATACTAGATCACCAGCAATGGGTAGATGAGTCACCTGACTGCAGTCTCCTATGTCAGATGTTCATGCACAGGATTCCTGTGGCCCACGGTCCCTTAACTAGAAATACTCATCATGACCAAGTGAGGTTTGTTAAACAGAGAAAATATATGAAAGCCTTACACATGTTTCACTCCATCATCTGGTATGTATGTTGTCACACCATAAAGTTATATTCTTGTTAATCTCCATAGGTATTTAAAGCTTTATTTAAATATTCTTTTATTTTCCAAATGTGACTTACTGAGAATATTTTTTTCTTGTTTTAAGATCCTGTGTAATGATCCATCTGCTCAGTAATGGCTAATACTCTAATCTCTCCTTTTTTTGTGAGCTAATCACAGCCCCAGACAGCATGCACTCTCTCATTAGATGTCAGAGAGGATAAAGGTCTTAGGAATAGTTATAAAATTTGATGATGTAATTAATACCTTTTATTATTGGCTTCAAATCTCTTAGTGCAAGGCTATGATTTGAAGATGTAGACCCGTGTCCCAACCTCTCCTTTGCTCAGGGAGAATGGTATGAATCCTTTTAGAGTGGTAAATCTCTCTTTGGAAACACCAGGATAATTATGCCTGTGTTGTAGGGCAGGCACGGTCCGTGATGGGCTTACATCCTCCTCCACCCATTCTCCAGTTTAGGGGATCAAATGAATACTTTGCAGTGATCTCCCAGTTCATACTCTCAGATTTCCTCTGCAAATAAGGGTAAAAGAAGGGAAAGATGTGTGCTTGGATGTCACTCTGACATGCGGTTGTAGCACGGCATTGGCTTGGACTGGGGATCTGGGAAGTGACTCTACAACAGCAGCTATGGACAACTAAAATCTGAGGAAAGGCCTTGGCTCCAATGTTTTAAGGTTGCCTACCCCTAGAAAACAGTTGCAATCAAATACAAGGATGGTGGTTGAAACTGGAGCCTGTAAGAAATATGTAAAGGTACTTTCAGTCTCCTGCTGTCATTGTCCTAAATCAAAGATAGTCACAGCCTGGCCACTACTGTTCTGTAACTGTTCTGTATTTTCCAATGAAAATAAATCCTAATACAAGATTATTTGCTGTGGATTTGCAAAGTGATTTGTAAAAAAAAGGTCCACTCCTGCTTCCAACAGCAAATTATCTCTGGTGGAGCAATACTTTATCAAAGGACCACTTACATGTACCTAGACACTCTCTCAGAGCAATCTTGTCACCATATTTTCAGCAGCAAAAGGATAAGTGTTTAAATAACACATGGGTGATGGTGAAATGCTTAAATACATTGAGAGTTATCAATTTCCTAGCAGTCTTCAAACACCTTTGCACTGAAATTACATTGATAGCTTTCAAAATACACTGAAAAAGCACTTCATAAACTTTGGTGAGAGTTCACACAAAGATGTATCTTCAAAAAGGACAAAAAAGATCAGAATCTTTGATATCTGATATGGAATTAACTGCCAAAAAATGATAAATATTAGTCAAATTACATGGGCAAATCCAACAGTATATCGTATGTACACACATTTGAATTTAAATCACCAGTTTAAATTAAGCTGAATTCTAATGAATTGCTTTAATGCTACTCCACTGGAAAATTATAACAAATCCTACAAACGTGGGGAATATTCCTTAGTACAGCCCCAGGAGAGAGAAGGGCAGGCAGTAAGTGGCAAAGGTGGAGAGAAGAGGGTGTTTCAAGAATGTAGCTGCTTTAGTACCCAGGAAGAATGAAAGAGAACTTGTTGGATATGAACCCTTACCTAGCTGGGAGCAATTTTTCATTGTAATAGGAGATGTTCTGTTAACTAAGTCCTTGCAAAATTTTTCAGTACATCATTTCTACGCATAAATTCATTTTAAGACAGCAAAAACCATCTATGAACACAGTTAATTGTGTTTGGCTTGAAAAATAAAAAAGGTGAAGAGTGTCAACGCCTCTTCATTTCAGTTCCATGAGATCTCAGTTGTTCAGGTCAGACTCACAAGGGTACCGACAAGAAGAGAACGAGAGGGCTGCAACGACCATAGACACATTCGGATCTAAAGCAGCAAACTCTCTGGATCAAATTCATCTGTCAATTATTCACTGTGCCATATTTTCCAACAACTTTTAAAACACGTAACCCTTGCTTTAGAGAGAAATTCTATTACCAGAACATTTGCCATTGAAACATTTAAAGAAAAATGCAAGTTGTAATTGAAAAGCAATTACTGTTTTCCATTGCCAGGAAATGAAAGAACATCGGGTCTTCAGGTTTTGAGCAACTAAAATCAGTCTTGATTAAAAACAAAGTTGCATTAAAATGAAATTTTCTCACAAAAATCTGCTTAGACCAGAAGGTATTGTTATTGAAAAAAATATTTTTTCCCAAATTATAATGTTTCATACCTTATTTGTTGTATGTATTTTTAGAATGTGTTATGTATCACTAGATAACATTTGCAGACTGTTCCAGTTGCCGAGGTAACTACGTTCTTTTAATGATCATCGGAGAGGATCATTATGTAAAACATTATGTTAATTTCAAATGCAGAAAATTGATGTCTTGCTGTTACCTTGAAGCTGCACATTTTTTTTTTTCCTCCACAAAGTGCTTTTTTCCATGAAAATTAATGGTATGGCTAAGTGCTTGAGTATCCTTTTCATACTGATTCACATTGCCTATCAAGGCAAGTAAGGCAAAAATAACACCTGACAACCAACTAATGCAGATGAACAAATTTCAAACCAGCATACTGTGTACAGAAATACTATAGGAAAAAATGTTTCATGGATAGTTCATGGCAATTTTAAGAAGGCACATACATAATTTCATTTTTAACTTTGAAATATATTATTGCTCAGTTAAGGAAAGCAAATTATAAAGCACATGTATCGTTTTTTATTAAATATGCATAACTATTTGTCCATGATAGAGACCAACTGATGAAGAGATTAAAAAACTGACGATTAACTTTTGCTGGTTTTATTAGATTCTATACCTGCTAGATTACTAGATTATACCAGCAGTACAAATGCTGTGCATTTATGATTTTATTGCAATCATAACAGCTCTTTCTGAGGCTGCAGTGAGAACCTTGCTGATGTTAGTTTGTGGTGCATTTCTATTCTCAAACCTACTTTCTCCATTAAAACAAAAATCTACATTTCAAAATTATCACAACTAAGTTTCACACAAATTTGAGGGCTCATAATGGCAACTGCTGCTATAGAACACCTTCCTCACAAATGCAAATTGTCTCAGGCTACCAAATGCAACTTGGTTTTGTCACCAGAATCTTCTTTTGCCTCTTCTCTGGCATTCTGCCTACAGATTGTGTTAAATTATGAATGCTTAATTCTCTAGGTGGAACTGGCTGCTTTTATGCATTAAAACATGATATGCTCAAGACATCTCAGAGCTCCTATATTCTCCTGACACTTCATCGTAATCACCTGGTTCATTTTAGAGTCAGTGAACTCTTCTGACAATACTCAAAGTGCATTTTGATGGAGACTATACTTATACAGACTGTAACTCTTCACTCCACAGTGCTTATTCGAATCCTTTCTCAAGGATTTTCTTGGCAGGCAGAGCTTTGACTTCAAAAGGCAGTAGCTCTTTCTCAAATTCTTTACCTATAATCACACCTTTTGCACTGGTCATCTTCTATTTCAACCTCACTACCCTGACTTTTCTGATATGCTGAGGTTTGCTGATACATATACATCCCAATAAAGACTGCAAGCTGAAAATGTAAGAATTTGAAAAAAACAGAGTTGTATTATTAAATCAATTAGACACTGTAAAAAGAACATGTGAAGATACAGCTGGGAACAAGCCACCTATTAACTAATAGGATTAGGAATTAATTTCCCCTTTCCAACAGCTTATGCCTCACTTGTCCACTATGTGTGACCAAATACCTTCGCGTGAAAAGCTTTGCTTTCATTCTGATCATGGTGAAAATAGTGGGCTAAATTTTCAATCCCTGGAATGATTTCAAACTTTCCAATTGGTATCTTTCTGCTAGAAAATGTTGATTACACAAAATCTAAATGTTTCAAGGGAAAAGTATTATTTTTGTTGAAATTTATTGACAGAATATAATCAAAACATGTTATCTAGTTGGCTACACCAGAACATGATGTCAAACAGCATAAGAAAACCAAGCAATGTTGAAACAGAATTCCTAAAGTATGTGTTTTATTTTAAACATTTTGATAGGTCCATTTAGACTCTGTAAAACAGACTCTTCAGATTTTTTGTTTCATGTTAGATTACAGCTACCTCATTATTTTTAATCTTTTTGCAAACGAATTTGTTATATGAATAAATACAAGCATAGAATTAGCAAGTAAAGATTAGTTAAGGAATGCTAGTGGAAATAACAAGTTTCAAGAACAAATACGAAAAGGGGGATCACTAACTGCAAAAAATAAACCAATCATGTCAAACCTGGTAGAGGTGAAACACCACCGATGGAGACAGCAGAACAGAGCATGAGAACAAGTAAGTAAGTGAAGGGCACATATTTTGGAGCTGTAATTGACATGAGCTGGGAAATACAGACAGTATAGAAAGAATTTATAGAGAATAAAATAGTGACATTAATAAAAACAACAAGCTTGAGGATATGGGATATGAAGCCATATGCAGAATAGGCAAAAAAATGTCATCACAGCAGTATTCACTACTAAAAGAAAATAAATCTATTTTAACCATCTACATCAAGTCCTGTATGTTTACAGAATCTCTAATTTCTGACACAACCTCAAAAACTAAACACATTTTTCTCATAAGTCTGATACTGTCAAGAACACACAGACAGAAATTATCAGAGTCTACAATGGAGTCAAAATTCTTACTGTCAATGGAGCTTTCCAACAAATTCTTCCCAGAAAAAAATGAAATACAATTTACAGTAGCCACCTTATTTCAAAAGGGTAAAGTGACTGAACAGTAACTTGCAGGTACAACAACCTTCTAATGTATACCAAATATTTAAGTTTGTGCCTTTGTGCCACTACTTCCATGCACAGTCCCCAAATACGTCCTGGTGAACTAGAAACATTCCATTTACTGTGACTGTTCTTTGTTTCTAAGTTTCAGTGATTTTAATGCTATCAGTGCAATGAAATGCTTCATTACAGTAAGTCATTAGTATAAATAAAGCATTCTGAGTCAGAAACCACAGAATACATTTTTATTTGCAACCTTCCCTCATACAAATTAATGTGTGCATTACGATTGTCTTTGAATTACATTTAGTGAATCCTACTTTTTCAAGAGTCTTGCCTGGCGGATGCACAAGACGGGGAGAATAAGGCTGAAGGGATATCCTAAATTGTGAGTGCACCAGAAACTAAGTAATTAATATTAACAGATCTGAAAAGCTTGAGTTACTGTTCTGAACATTCGCTCTGTGATCATCTAGACTGATCTCCACAGTAGCAAAGACCACAGAGTTTTCTCCATGGCCCAAATCAAACAGATGGAGAGATTACTTATTTGTATTTCATATGTAGAAGTCATCCTTTGTAGAGCTAAAATTTCAAGAGATCCAAGATCCAGTAGTGCTTTATATAATTTTTTTCAGTGTTTTGGTACCCTTACGGTAGCACAAAAGGTGTTTCTTTGTTCCCAATCTGAATTTGTCTAGGTTCTGCCTCAGTCCTTTAGTTCTTCTTACGTCTTTGGTAGATTAAAGAGCTCTCCGCTATGACAAATCCTCCTGCGTAGGCGCTTACACACCATAATCAAATCACCTCTTCTTCCCCCGTCCTCTGCTGAGCCGAATGGGTTGAAGACGTCAGTTTCGTATGGCAAGGCAGGTTGTCCAGATCTGCAATCCTTCCCTTGCTCCTCATTGAATTCTTCCCCCCTGAGCAGCCTTTGAAAGAGCACACACACAGCGTGCAGGTCCCAGCCATTGCCCTACGCTGGGATGGGACTGTCTCTCTCATTTGGGACGCTTCCACCCTCGCACCTCCCGGCCTGCGCTGTCCCAAGCAGCGCGGGTTTCCCGGGCCTTTGGCCCACACACCCACCTACCCCAAGCGCTAACACACCCTAGCGTGCCTGGGGTCCTGCCTGCCACTCCCGGCCGGGGAGCTTGGCACCCGTGTCCAGCGCTTAGGGAGGGGCTGCGTACCCCTCAGAAGAGAGCAGAGACCCCGCCGGCTCCCCTGGGTCTCTGTCGCAAGGCTGCCCGCAGAGCCCGATCCCAGTCCTCCTTCCCCTGCCACGGTGGCCCCGCCGCTGGCCAGAGCTGAGCGGGTCGGAGGGAAATGGGCAGCCGGGAGGGACTGGACGGCACCAAGCGGAGCCGCTCGCGGCGGGAGGCCCCGCGCTCTTCCGCTCACAAAGATGCGGCGGGATGGCGGCCAAGGCGCCCTCGGTCCCGCAGGGACCCAGCAGCCGCTCCGCCGCCCGGCTCCGCGCCCCGCGCAGTGGAGGTGCCGAGCGCTGCTGCCCCTCCGGAGCGGGCGGCCGGGGGGGCCGAGGTCGGGCGGCCCTGCGGGAGGGCGCCGGCCCCGCCCTCTGCCCGGGCGGGCCTCTCCGTGGCGGGGCAGGGCGCCGGGGGCGTCTCCGCGGCGGCGGTGAGCGCGGGCAGGTGAGCGGCTGAGAGGCGAAGCCGCTGCCGCCCCGAGGGGACTGAGGACGGTGAAGCAGCAGCGAAAGTGCCACCGAGGGAGGAGCCCCCGGGCAGCGTCGCCCTCGTGTCGTGTGTCCCTCCCTCCCCCGAGGCAGCGGCGGGGAAGGTGACCCGGGAAGATGGTGACTGTGGTGACGAAGCTGGTGCACTACCTGCACCTGAGGTAAGGGCGGGCCAGCGGCGCGACCGTCCCGCTCCTCCCGGTCGGCGCGACACCCGATCGGCCGCCGCCCCGCGCCCGTCCCGCTGGGCGCCGCCGCCTCCGCCACCCCCCGCGCCGGGCTGCGCCGAAACCGCCGGGAGCCATCGGGAGGGAAACTTGGGCAGCTGCCGCCTGGCGCGGTGCGGGGCGGACACGAGTGGCGGGCGGCGGGCTGGCGGCGCGGGTGGGAGCGTGTCCGCCCCCGCGGTCGGTACCTGACCCCGCCGGCCGCTGCGCTGTGCGCGCCCTGCGGCTCGAAGGCTCTTTCCAGCCGCTCGCCGGAGTGCGTCTTGCAGGACAAGGCGCTTCGTGGAAAATAGTAGTTATTATGTCATAGTCTGAAAAGGTGATGTCCCTACAGTACTTGTGCAGAGTAATTATAGTCGCATGGATTAGACAAGTTGTGTATTTCTTCTTTTATATACGTCTTCTGACAGGATACATTACTAAGACATTTCCCCCCATATCCTCTATTCTCATGAGAATTTAGCTGATAAAACCCAATGTTTTGGCATCAAGTGGAGAGAAAGCACGAGGATGTGCTGTCCCAGTGATATTCCAGTTGTATTTTGTCGAATCACAAGTTTTCTATCATATATGAGTGCTTAATATGCATCGAAAGACTTGATTGAAAACATAAAGAAAATGTATCAAGAGGGAGCATAATTGATCCAGAAATTCAATTTGCAAAAGCAATTATATTTTTGTGTAGTGTTTTCACATGAGGCATGTTAACTATGGGAGCTGGTTTCATCAGCTGAATTTTTCCAAGTTAGCCATAGGAATGAGTGGAAAAAAAGCAATCAATTGTACTCTAACGTTTTATTGGTATGATTTAAAACTTGATTCCTAGGATATCTGCAGATTTTTTTTAACAATTATTAAAATAATAATACTTTAGCTTCATGCCTCTATTTGCTTTGCAAGGAGTAGACCAAAAAAAACCCCACAAATCTCTGCCTCAAAGACTTTAAAGGGAATTAGGAAACAGCAAATAAAGTGGACAAATGGGATAATGCAGCAAAGTGATGAAGTTTGGTTCTAAAACCAGTAGCCTGATCACTGTCAAGTGTTTTGTGGGTATCATGAGAAAGGATGCAAAGAGGCTAACAAGTTTATGAAACTTAAAGGAAGCTCTTCTCATGCTGGGTGAGCATCAAGTGTGATGAGCATTTCTGAAAATTTAATAAATATCTTGCCAGTGGCCTGGCTGAAGGCAGAATTTGATTATTTTAGTACTGAGTGAAAGAAGTCAATAACATTAGGGAAGATTTTAAGAAGTCAAGCAATTTGCTTATATAGAAGTAGAGCTATTGAAGATGTGGTTGCAGAGGGATTCACTAAATGCAACAGGTGAAGAACTGAATGAACATGCGTTAGGGTAAGTTTCCATTTGTCACAGCTACATAAGAGGATCACTGAGTATTGCTGAAGTGGTAAATAGTGGCAGTTTCTGACAGGACATAAATGAGCAAGAGGTGTTCCCTGGAACCAGTATACGTCAGCAAGACAGCGCATATTTGTATGCAGAACAGATCAGGGAAGGGTACTCAGTCATCTTTAGTGAGTCTGCAGGCTTAAAGTGCAGCTTGATTTCATCAAAATCACATCATACTTTTGTCCATTTACATCACAAAATCATGTCAGACAGGTGATGGATGTTTCAATCCTTGCCAGTCAGGCATGAACAGCTACTATTAGGCATTACAGTATGCTTACTCTGTCCTCCATTAGCAAGTGACCAGCAACATAACAATGAACCTGGGAAAACAGTAAAGTGGAAAAGAGAGTGCATAAATATGAAATTGTCTGTCATATTCTTGAAATACTATAATTTATGAACTCTGATTAAACCATTTTAGTAGGTTTCTGGCTAGCCATACAATAATATTTTTCCTGTATGTGAAGATGGAAATGGTTAAAAAGCAATGAACAGCAAGGAAACCGAAAAAGCTGTTTGACCGCATTAAGAATAGTTAGGCAGCTGGTGTGCTGGGAAAAATGCTTATCATCAGCATTGTCCCTCTTTCTCCACCAAGTGCAGCATACATGGAAATGCAAAGGGTCAGCTGTCACCTTCGTATTCCATGTAAATTCTTAACCAGCGAGGCCTTGTCCATGAATTGGATTTTAAGGTTCTTCCACAATTAAGTGAAAAAATATTGTGCTAATATGTCACAAGAAAAAGATATTTGAACACAAAAGATTGTGTTTAATAAGTTTATAAGAATACAGTTTGTGGCAAGATTAGAGTATGCCAATAAAACAGTACACCGGGCAGCTCAAGCAATTACTAACGGATCCCTAGAGAATCGTAATTATGCCCTTAATTCAGTACTTACTGAGAAACAGATAATTAATTCAAAGCATTGTAGGATTGCAGTGTTAGCAGAAATGTGGACATCATAGGAATCTGGCTTACATTTGAATTTGACACCTTGCAAAACACAGGATCCTGAAGCTACAGCAATAATATTATGACCATGGGCACTATACAACTGTTGTAAAAAATGCCTGTTCTGAAAATCAGAAGTAAATACATTGAAATACAGTACCCATACCTGCTAGAAGAAATCATGTAGCAGTGCTTTGTCTCTTACACTTAAACCTTGACTACTTAGCCCTCATAGAGGATCGTCCCATGCCCATTTCAGTCAACAGTAAAGGTCCCATTCAGCTCTGTCGTAAACTTGTGGTTAGTTGCAGTCAGACAAAAGCAGGCTCACTGAATGGGAATGGATCAGCCAAGAAAGTCATTGTAAAAATCTAAATTATGTTCTCAGCAACATGAGATGTTTTAATATAAACGTGCTTTATGTAATTATCTCTACATAAATAAAGATTGTGCTGCAAGTGGAAGCAGAGCAGTATACAAAAACGGGGATGAGCAGTGATTCTTGAGAACAACAGACAAAGGAGATAGCGGCAGATAGAGCGGGCTCACAGCACACCACCAGGCAATGCAAGCGAACTGAAGACAAAGAAACAGACTTAAGAATGTAAGACATTCACAAGGCGAGTGAATATTCAATGCTAGTAAGGAGATTTACATAGAAAGTTGTATTGCAGAAATATGAACTGGAGCATGGCTGTGGTAGTTACAGTTCCCCATTTTAGGAAATGAAAATGATTAACAGGTGGAATAGAGCAGTCCCAGGTTTGAAGTGCTTTTTTTAGAAGTTTAGTATTGGTTATGAATTAATGATCTGCTTTTATAACCTGCTTCTGAAAGCGGTCACATGAAATGCAACAGGATTGTTAACTGAAGCAGCAATCAATAATCCTTTTTGGGAGTGGTCATAAGATCCCTGTTTTTATATATGAAATTTAAAAGACAAAGAGGATGAGGAGCCGGAGAAAGGAGCATGACTCTTCCTTCTGCTTAGAGGTCCAGCAGAGGCTGAAGCTGCTGCTGTTACTGTTACAAAAGCACAGAGGCTGAACCTCTTGGTTCAGCATCCCTGGATACCACAGCTGGAAGAACCATTTCCCTGTGAAACTTCTTTTTCACAAGTTTCACGTTCCTCTCAGAGCATCCCAAGGAACTACCATGATTCCTGAGTTCAACTGGGTGTCCTTGCCTCCCCTCGCTTGGGGTCTTGGTACCAGCCTGGCCATCTTCAGTGGACAACTAAAGCATAGAGGGTTCTGCCATGTGCTGCAGGTGAGGTTATCCAGCACAGTTATTATTTCATGGCTTCCTATGCTTTTCCAGTAACATGCACTGCCTGGTCTTTGTTTCTTAAAAAAACAACATCAGAAAGTATGTCACCTGTACATAATTTTGTTTCATTTGTGAAATTATGTGTGAAATTAACACAGTTAACATATTGGGATACATAGACCTGAAATTCCAGTGTTGACTTCTTGACTTCTAAAGTTCTTGAGTTTATTTTCTTTTATAAGCTTAATGCATCTTTAAAATAAGTTTTTTTTACATTTAATGTAGGTACTCTTTTCTTTCTTTCACCCTAGTGTAGGAATACAGCTCAGGAGGATGCCAGGTTGGAAAAAGCTTTCTAGCTCACCAAGTGCTACCTTGCAGCTTACAAAAAATCTACTATCTGTAATCCATTTCATAAACAAACTGAGCTTTTCTGAAGATTAGGTCATTTGTCCTTTTTGGTGAGTGTGCTGGAACCTTGCTCTTCTTGCTATTTAGAAATGGATTTCTAATTTTCAACCTACAGTTACCAGTGGAAAGTTTCTACACATTTCTTTCGTATTGACATTGTTCATTAACTTAAATGGATCCTCCTACCCAAGATATCTGAGTACTCACAAACAGCAATTTTATAGTTGCTTCTCAGTTACTCATGCTGACTAGATTCTGCTCTTTCCAAAGTGATTGTCCATGTTTGAATACATCTTTCTCGATTATCAGTGATCAGAAGTGACACTATAATTTTAAGTAATGTCTGATCAATGTCTGTGATGATATTAAAATTCTGATATCTAGCCTAAAATAGCTACATATACGTAGGACTGCGTATGCCTTTTTATTGCTTTAATACACTGTGTCTTGCGGTTGTCTTATGACCAATTAATATCTGTCATTTCAAACTGATGAGTCTCCTGGCTTGTAGCATAGAATCTAGTTATTAAATCTATTAAATACATGCACTTGTATCTCATTTTTATTTTTCCAGTCATTTTATTCATTCATTTTTCCTGTATAATATCTTGGACTTTCTCTAAATGATATCCCTCATGTCATACTATGAGTAAATTTCACATTTTTCTTTCTGTTCCAAAGTTATGAATGAAAATATTAAATAGTGAGATCATTAATAAGAGGAAACCTGGAGAAATTTTAATAGGATGACTACTTTTCCCTAGTTGATCAATTTGCTTTTTGGTATTGCTATTCACTGTATTGCTGTCTCTTTTCAGCTAAGTCTTTCTACAGTTTACAAACTTGCACTGTTCCCAGTTTCCTGTTTGTGTAACCGTATATGTAGTTATACTCTTTATGTGGTAGAATATCAAATGTAATACTGCAGTCTGTATAGGATAGATCTGCTGCAGCCTCCCATCTTTAATGCAAGTTATTACCAAAATCTGCATTTGCCTTGTTTAAGTCATGTTGTATTATATCCTAGACTTTCACTTACCCATGTGTCTCAAAATATCCTTTCTTTTGAAGTTCTTAGAAAGGCTTGCACACTACTGAGCTCAGAGTAACAGGTGTGAAGTTACCAGTTTTTCTCTTTTTATCCTTCCGAATTATATTTATTATGTTAACATTCTCTGGTGGCATCACTTGAGCTGATAGAGTTTTTTAATTAATTGCTATTGAATTAATAGATTAATTGTTTCAATATTTGGGGCAGGAGGTTATCTATTCTGCCTTGTTTAATTTTACCAAACCTTAAAATCTTTGCTTCTGTCTTGAATGTGATTTAGTGTTATACTCACATTTTCAGTAGTTGTCTGGCTTATGACATCATTCCTCTTATAGAAGATTGAGTCAGAAAGTTTTGGGGTGGCCATACCAACATTATCTTTGACCCCAACTCCATTCTTACTCTGTAGCAACTTCACTGCAATTTCATTTCTCTTTTTCTCTATACCATCAAACAATAGAATCATACAATAATAGAATCATAGAATCATGGTTGGAAGAGACCCTCAGGATCATTGAGTCCAACCATAATCTAACTCTATCACTAAACCATGTCCCTAAGAACCTTATCTAAATGTCTTTTAAACACCTCCAGGGATGGTGACTCAACCCCTGGGCAGCCTGTTCCAATGCTTTGCAACCCTTTCTGTGAAAAAAAATTTCCTAATATCCAATTTGAATCTTCTCTGGTGCAACTTGAAGCCATTTCCTCTCATCACTTGCTACTTGGGAGAAGAGACCAACACCCTCCATGCTACAACCTCCTTTCGAGTATTTGTAGACAGTGGTAAGGTCTCCCCTCAGCCTCCTTTTCTCTGGGCTAAACAGCCTCAGTTCCCTCAGCTGCTCCTCATCAGACTTGTGCGCCAGACCTTCCACCAGCTTCATCGCCTCCTCTGCACTCTCTCCAGCACCTCAGTGTCTTTCCTGTAGTGAGGGGTACAAAACTGAACACAGGATTTGAGGTGGGGCCTCGACTTCCCTAGTCCTGCTGGCCACACTATTCCTGATACAAGCCAGGATGCTCTTGGCCTTTTTGGCCACCTGGGCACACTGCTGGCTCAAACTCAGCTGACTGTTGATCAACACCCCTAGATCCCTTTCTGCCAGGCAGCTTTCCAGTCACTCTTCCCCAAGCCTGTAGTACTGCCTGGGGTTGTTATGACCCAAGTGCAGGACCTGGCACTTGGCCTTGTTAAACCTCATACAACTGGCCTCAGCCCATCAATCCAGCTGGTCCAGATCCCTCTGTATGGCCTTCCAACCCTCCAGCAGATCAACATTTCCACTCAACTTGGTGTCATCTGCAAATTTAATGAGAGTGCACTCAATCTCCTTGTCCAGATCATAGATAAGGAGATTAAACAGAACTGGGCCCAATACCGATCCCTGGGGAACACCACTTGTGACTGGCTGCCAACTGGACTTGACTCCATTCACCACAATCCTTTGGGCCTGGCCACCCAGTCGGTCTTTCACCCAGCCTGTCCAAGCCATTTATTTTAATTTATATTGCTAACTTTCAGGACCTGTAAACTGTCAGGACTCAGCTTGACTTTTGGCAATTCTCATTTCATCCTTACACTTTTTGGAACTGCAAGACAGTTGTTTCCCACCCTGCCTTTCTTTTAGGCTTTTTGCTCATACCTAACATAGTGTTTAGATAAATCCATTTACCTTTTCAACCAGAGCTGCTGCACTCGTGTCAGTTATCTTTATGGAGCTGCCAACTCTTTCTTCAGAGGATACTGAACATAGAAGAAGCTCATAGTGAGGATGCAGAACAGAGAACTCAAGGTTTTAGCCTTAGGGATCATCTATGTGTAAGCTTGAACTCTTAATTTTGTTTAAAGGTTCCACCGGATGAAAAAAAAGGCACGCACTCCACAAAAAGCATTTAGTTAGTAAAGGCATACTATTTAAAGTAGTAATTCAGCTCATTTTGCCTAAAAAGGATTACTGAATTATTATCTCTCAGCTCTGCAAAGATGTTACCCTCTTCCATCAGCACATCTGGCTCCAAAAGAAGATTTGTTCATGCCCGCTTTGAAACAGCTTATACCATTTTCTGGCCAATCTATGATAAATGAAAAAAAAAATGTTAAAGTTAATTAAGAGCGCCCATCCAGCAGTTTTCAGTCAATTAAACTTGACTAGCTCTTTGACTAAAGAAAGCCATTACTGATGGCATTTTATTTCTGACCATTCTACTCCATGCTTTACTTCCTAGAACCTACACAAAGGCAGGAGGATTGTCAGAGCCCATGAAACATGAGATGGGACACTCAGCTTTTTACCAGGCTTGCCAGGTGTGATAGAAAGGAAGAGAGATGCTCTTACTGCTTGGAGGTGGAGGGTGAACCTTGCCACCAAGGAGAAGGCCATCTGGCAGATGTTCCTCAGACTTTGTCCTCTCTTCCTGATACTACCTGTCAAGCCAGACAGTCCCAGCTGGGTGGTCCATGTGGTGGCTTTTCCAACATTGGAAAAGAGATGGCTGCAAAAGCTGTGTAGTCATTTCCCTGATTTTGTTAGGAAATGCAACAATGACAACTCAGCAGCATACACATACACCTTCATTCCTGCTCAGATGCTTATTTCCTCCAGTCTTCCTGACATATCTTCTCAGCCAGAGCTTCTTATCAGCAAAACTGACTGCAATGAGTAATTGAAAAGCCTATTATTGCCTTTTTTTTTTTTTTTTCTGCAACAGTGGTTAATGGAATCATTGGATACTTGATGCTTATCGTGTAATAAGTATAATTTTTGATCAACCTAATTCCTCCTTTGTACTTTCAAAATTTTGTTCATAATCTATAGCCAAAAAAAGAAGCCTGTGTGGCCATCACCTTCCCCTTGGAGGGAAGGTTTGCATCACTTTAATAATTGTTATCTCTGCAGCACAAGGATCAAAATGAGAAACAGTGCTGCATAAAGTAAGCTTTGAGAGATCAGAGATTTAGAGCAGGAGCTTGATGCACAGTAAAAATTATTAGAAAATCCACTCAAGAAAATAATACAGGCAAGCACATTTTCCTTACTAGAAGCAGAAGCCAGCAAGCCAGAACAGCTCTTAGCCACTGTGTCCCATTGAGCTGTGGGAATTTGAATAGTTATTTAAAGTATTGAGTAATTAGAGGCTGAGTCATTTTGTGCAATTACTGATACATAAGTAAAGCAATGTTATGGTAAGATGTCAATGACTTTGTAAAAAAATGGTATATAGCTGCAGTTGTAAAAAATATTCTTCCCAGTGAGCATAGTATTAAAACAAGTAGTGAGAGAGTAGTGAGTGTAGTGAGAGAGAAGAAACTCATGCTAATTAAAAGTGTTCACCCAAACCTAAACAGGGAATACAAGAAAAAACAAATAGTAAGAATGACATTTGGAGGCAGGCTCAACACAAGAACGTTTGGCAAAAATGAAGTAGTCATAGGCATTCCATAAATTCAGCAAATTTAAGAACAGAAGCCCTACTTCATGTGCTTCTCAAAATAAGCTTCAAGTCAAGGCAGATGTTATCTGTGGAGTTAAAAACTCTGTTTCTTCCAGCCAAGCCTGGCAAATGAGTACTTTTCTTCTTCTGTTTGATTCTGTTTTGCTTTATAACACTTTCAAAGTTTGAATGTCTGTAGGTGGTGGAGTGGCAGATCTCCTCACACTCTGGGCAGGGGCATGCACTGACACCATGGGCTTTGCCATAATTCCTGTGGCAAAACCAAAAGGCTTAGGGATTTACACAAAGTAATGAGACCCAGACCTACTTACCCTTGCTTACACTAATAATTTCCTTCCTTCCCTTTCTGCAGAATTGACATGTCCTCTAGAAGAAGTGAGAGGACAGTCCCTCCTCCTTTTCACAAGTGCAAACTAACCTCTGTAGTCCATTCTATAATGCTATCTAATTATTTAATGTTTCTCTAAATCCCAGATTTCAGGAGGTGGCTTATGTGTGATTGAATCTGAGTGTCAGAACCTGCAAGTAAACATTAGAGAAGCCAGGGGCTGTTTGTGATTTGCATTCCAGCTGTACAGAGCAACTCGGTGAAGGAGGTGGATATAGAAATGCTGCCTCCAAGAACTGTGGTAATAGCCTGGTGGATGCCTTGTAAAGGCAGGAGACAAAAAACTCAGACATTTCAATACAAACTTTATTTTATCATCTAAGTAAGGCATATTTAGATAAAAAGATTGTTCCTTTACCTCACAAGCTGAATAGTCAGATAGATTTTACTTTAATATTAATATTAAATGCTAAAAAGACAGCATAGCTGAATGAAGAAGCCTTTGTGGAAAAAATTTCAACTCCTGTAAAGGAACTCAAATTACTAGAACAATGTTTTTTTGGCACAGGAATTATGAATGCCTCAAATCAACATTCAACTCAGTGTGTGAGAGTCAAATATGAAGTTAAAAAAAACCCCAGTCTGTACTCACTATTAAATCAAGCAGAAAGCAATAATTTCACTACAACTGATAGAGGAACTGCAGAGTCAGAACTCTGATTCCTGCCAAATATTTTGCCAGATAAAATTAATAGGAGGAATGGTTTTGTAGTCCTTGGTTATCAGAAAAACATTATTTACATTGAATTTATAGGAAGTTCTTGATATTCTTATTGTTTGAAATAAAACAATGAAATTCCTATGTACAATTTATTATGGTGGACCTAACATGAAAAAAGCCTCAAATATCTGTGGAAAGTTGTGTTAAGTGGGTTCATTAGGTCTGGTTAAAATTTGTAATAAGAGATAATCTTAGCATGCAGGAAAGTGAAGTGGTTCTGTTCACGCTTCGCAAAAGTGTCACATTGAACTAGTTAAATGGCTGGGATGATCACTCAGTGAAAAGGGAATTGCTTCAGCTGAGACTGGGATCCTTGCTGGAAGCTTATGCTCATTCAAGTGAAGAGAAGAGAAGGTGACACTCAACCATCACAAGAGAGTAGTACTTTACCACTTCAATAATACTTCTCTAATATTTTTGTTTGGATATGAAAGTCAACAAAGATTTCAGATACAAACAGTATTCAGTGGAAAGAAGGCCAGGCCACTCTAAATAAGAATTGTAAACCAAATACATGCTGTTACTGTAGCATATTGTGTGTCCTCTTTGTCTTGGACCTGGTGGATCAATTTTTATTCTGAATGCTGTTATGTGATAAACATTTAACAGCAGTTAAGGAATAACAGAAGTGCAGCAGTCTTTAGTGTTTCTGATTCCTGTGAACAAGAAATTAACTGTCTACAGAGAAAGTAAGGTGCACTATTTTATACCTCATGAGTCTTACTCTTTCCTATGGGAGGAAAGGACTCCGTTTGAGCCTCTCGCTCATAGAAGGGCCGCTGACTTCTCTGGGCGCAGGCGTCCATCGCAGTCCACGTTGCTCAGATGAACGTGCACGTGCAGAAGGACAATTACAGTTGCGATAACATGTGGCAACTAGGAGAGAAATGTCCTTTAGAACCAGTTTCGGTCCATTTCAGATCATTAAATCAAATCTTTGCCACAGAGGTGAGCTGTGAGATGTTTGCCCCTGCATGTTACTGGCATGGGATCACTACAGTGAAGGGTGGGTGCAAGAGGAGAATTGATCTCCCATGTATTAGGTAATTTTAATTCTGTTGAAGCAATCTTGATCTGCTCTGCTCTTCACAGTAGAGAAGCATATGGTCCCACATTTGGTGGCCAGCACTAGCAACAGATTAACATCTTAGATAAATGCTACATTTTGCTATTATGACAGCAAATGCAATTAGACCTGGGCATAATGAGACAAAAGATTCCATAGCCAGAGAAAAGCACATGTTCTCTAAGAATTAGAGACCTGGTATTGATTTGTAATTATATATATGAGATAGAATGGTTTATACCTCCAATAATCTTTAAAGACTACCATCTGCCCCTAGACAAACATAAGAAGGAAACTTAATTTGGATAAAAACCTGCTGTGGATAGTTAATTGAGTTAAGGGATCAATTTCTAATAAAATTTAAGGATTGGGCTGTGTGATAATCCTTTGAACTACCTGCAGCAGCAAATTTGTCCTTAGCTTTTGCTCCTCACAGTAGCACCTGGCTTCCTGGTAAGTGATATGCCCAGTATGGTAAATAAAAACTGACTGAAACAAAATAGAAAGAATTTTAAAATTACTGCTGTCATAAGAGTAATAATAGCAGTAAACCTCATCAAAATACAGATGATAATAATAAAAGTACATTAAAATGTACATTTGCTAAATGTAGTAGTGATATGAGGTAAGTAGAAATTTTTAAGATTAATTTAAAGATAATAATTATAAATGCATGCATGTGTACATGCACTTGCTACAAATGGCATCAACGAAGACCTTCAGTGCTATGCGATAAGACTAATACGAAATGAGGGCAGAACAGAAATATTTGAGAAAATGTCAGTTTGAAGTGTCTTCTCAGTCTTTCAGGACTGCATTTCTGCACCTAAGCAAGAGCAGTTTGCATGCAATGAACTCCCTGGTTTACGCTGGCTCCTCTGCATTCTGTGTCCTCAGCAATTCCCTTTGAATTCTCTCGCTCAGCAGAGTAAAGCATCCAGTTCAATTTGATAAAGAGGAAATCATGACATGTATGTAATAGAGATAAGTGCAGTGTGGGGTGTTATGTTTTCCTTCAACATGTCTTTAGAGCTAATGCAGTGATACCATTTCAATGTTTCAGGCTTCATGTTGCTATCCATTTAATGGTTTACGTCAGATTTATAAATCCACCATGACATTTTTGCTAAAGAAAACATTACTTCATCAATTACACTATTAACAACAGCATATAGTTTTCTTAGGTAAATCAGAAGTTCAGGCCAGTGTCAGAGGTTAGCTACATTAGTCATCTGTGATGAAAGAAAAGCCTCTATTAATGCTTATGCACAAGGATTAAGATGACTTGAATGCTGTAATCCTTCCTGTTCGACTGTTGGCATCGTGCTGCCATCTGACAACAGCTGTTTCCTCCTTAATCTAATGGAAAAAAATTGTGATAGATTGTTGCCCGCACCATTACAAGCTCAGTCATTCCAATTTATGTTTTAGTAAATACGCATGTTTATCACAATAAAACCCCTTAAATGTATACATGTGTTACATATAGTATAGTCTTATTTATTTTTGGCATCTTCTTTAGTAAGTACCCAAAGAACCAACCTACATTGCTCTGCACTAATGCTTTATTTTAGTTCTGTAGTTAGGAGCATGCTGTGTGGGACAGCAGGACCCAAAACTTGTTGTGAGGCAAAGAAATGGCATTTGGGCACATAAAAAAGGAGTAAACATTGCATGTCATGACACTTTGTAATTGACACTCTTGGCAGAAGGCCAAGCATGAAGCTCACAGAATCTTTTGAAGCACCTGGAGCTAGAGGATCGTGCCTTGGAACTGGACATCAGGCTGACATCTCTGTTTTCCTGCCAGCTGCTACTTTAATGACACAAAATTACATTTGCCTTAAGTATTTCCCGAGCTTCAAATTGTTGGGATACTTAGGTGAAGCTTGGAGTTCCAAAATTCATCCATGAGAATCTGATTTGGACACTGTTGGATAATGGTGCCATCACACACGCTGGTTTGACTGACAGCTACTGGTATGTTCACATACATTGAATACATTTGGTATTGGGATACAAAAATAAAGGCTTGCTAAATGACCAAGTATTCCTTGAGAGCAGAAGACCGAACATTTATGTTTAAAAAAGAAAACATTGCCTTTTGGGTTGATGCCGCATGGAAGAGTGATTGCTATTGGTTCTGAAGTGGGAGAATTTAGCCTGAAGATCCTGTCCCTCTTTATGGATGTTTTCTGAGTTTAACTTGGGAACAATGAAATGCAGACATGGACAGAGGGGAGAAAATAAGGGTCAGATTGAAAGTCAGGCAAATAATTCTGTACCTTTCAAGAGCAGAAACTCAGAACTCAGGGATCCCATGAGATACTTTATTATAATTTCAGGTGAAGTCATTTGAATTGAAAGTAGAGACTCCCAACTTCTGCTGGGGGAAATGGGTTCATGACCAAGGTCTCCCAAAATCCGCCTGCACCAGCCCAGTTACTGTTGAGTGAAGTGAAAATAAAACTGCTCTGTGTTTTGCAAAACACAAAGTATTCCCAGTAGCAGGAGACAGAGGACAAATGGTCCTACTCTGCTGTCCACTTTTTGCAGCAGTTATGCATGATGAGACATTACTTTACATAACATTACTTCATGTTTGAGGATGATAGTTTCAAGGGCTGGAACATGCCATGGACTGCCTGGGCAGGGACTGAGCTTCTCATTCACTTCTAGAATAATGCTCTGGAGTTTGTGCAACCACTAATTTGTAATGTAGAGGATCTTTTGGCATACTCTTGTGTTAGCTAAGATTCATGCTAACATTGTTAGCTTAGCAAATCACTGGCTTCTGCAGTGCTCTTTTGTATTAGCTGCTTCCAGTAATGAGACTTTGCACTAATGTATGAATAGTTGGGGCAAAATAAAAATATTGTAAATCCTAACAAGTAGAATTAAATATTGCAGGTATTTTTATGGCACTGCAGAATGTATGAGTAGTGATCAAATGTTTATGGGTAAAATGCAAGGAAACAACATATGGAATACTCTGAATATATATTAAAGGCCTGTTGTGTAAACTGTATTTAATATAATCTTTAAACAGATGAGTTCTTGTGAGCATGCTCAAGGGGGTTTCTTTTATTTGCATGATTTACCTTGGTTTAGTCTGAAGTAAATAGTTTATTTAAAATGCATTCTTAGGTTTCAGATATACTGCCTGAAACATAAGACCAAACCCAAACAATCAGTGGGACAGTCTGTGATCTTCAGTATGTGCAGGATTATGAGCTCTGCGGATGCATGTCAATTATTTTTTAGAAGGACATAGGAGCTGATAATATATACTGACAGTTTACAGTGAGAATAGATCTTCTTTTGGAAAATATTGAACCCAGAGGTATTCTTAATATTTGCACTTTTTGCTATAGCAAAATGTATTTGACAGTTGTAATTCTTTAATTCAAAATATCACTCAGAAATTAGGAGTGATGCAGAGGACATCTTTATGTTTGTCTATTGACATTTTTGTTATTTACATTTCCAATCAGGGCATAAACACAACAGTTTCACCTGACTAAAACGCACCATTAAAATTTAAATAAGTGTTTATTTTGCTAATACATAACTCACTGAATTAAAATAACACTGAACATCCACTATGAGCTAAAAACTTGGCTTGCAGTTTAGAAAAGGACCTGTGTTCTGCAGATAAGTACACTGTCAGTATTATTCTGTGTTTAAAATGTTTCAGCTACAGGGGTTAGAATTGAAGAATTGCTTCATTTCTGCAAAGCGGGAGCAGGCCAACCTGTGCATCACAAGAACCCTGTTTGGCACTGAGTTCCTGGGGGTTATTTGTGACCACAGCACATTAAATGTGATCCAGATTTCTGCAAATGGTGATGCTTTTAAGTCTGATCAGAAAATTGTGTCCTCAGAAAGGTTAAGAAATGCAATCATAAAGTTAACAGGGTATGTTACTTTTTATAAAAGTTATATTTAAAAATAATGTAGGATAATAACGCCTTTTTTTGTGACTGTCCTATATACTGAATAATAAATTGTATTTTTTATCATTCATACACTTTTACACTACTTTCATTGTTGCAAGGAACCAGAATTGTTTTTAATTATAGCCTCTTTAAACATAAAAGTAGCTCTACTGGTTTGGACCAAAAGTCCATCTATCTGGTATCCTACCAGCGTTTAAAAGACACCCGTACAAGAGTTTTAAAGCAGAGCTGCCACTCCTGATGCTTTCACCAGCTTGCAGCCATATGCTGCCAGCCAGTTCCTGAGCCAGATGTTCTTTCTATGTATTCAATAGTAGTCCATGGATTTCTTTTCTGTGAACACATCAGGTCTTTCCGAGAATCTGTGTGAACTTCTAGCTTCCCCAGGATCCTGTGGCAAGCAATTCTGCAGTGTAATTACACATTACGTGAAATTTCACCACTTTCTGTTTGTTTTGAATCAATTTTTTCATTGTAGTTATAGTTAATACCCCCTAGTTCTGGTACTGGAAAAGACAATGAATGACCAATTGGTATAATTTTTTTTAACCTATTGAGGTTTGTATCTTACTAATTTAAGTCCCAGTCTTCACCTGCAGACCACCTTCTCTGCCCTGTTTTTTATGCTTGTGTGTTTGGTTTCTTTTTAATTGATCCTATAATGATAGTAGCCAGCAGTAAAATTGCTAAGATTACTTACATGAGCAAGGTATACCAAACTAAGCCCTGAATTAGAAATTATATTTAATATAGTTTAAATATAAATATTGTTTAAATGTGAGCATAGCTTCCATTATGTTTTGTTTGGATGTTGGGGGCAATCAGCCTCTTAACAGAAAACCTGATCTGACTGTACAATTTAGGCCAATACTTTTTTTTTTAAATACGAATTGTTCAGTAAGAGTACGTTATGCCAAAATAGTTGTACTTTTATGGCTTAAAGGACTTTCTGACATACAAAAGGTAAAATACAGAAAGTGTCATTCCTAGATTTTTAAGTGTATTCCCAGCATTCTTCTGTATTTTGCTATGTGCCTATAATTTAAGAACAGTACATAATAATCTATTCAAACACTTGTGTACTTTCTGTCCCTAAATGTGAATAATACAAAATACACATACTGGGTCCTTATGCTTTGAAGTTTGGGTCCTTGCAAAGCAACTGTGGTGAAGCTTCATTTTAAAATATTAGCCTTGCTTATCTGCAGTCAAAAGAATGAGAAATTAGGTTGACTAAAATAGTTCCAATATTCTGAACAGAGTAGTCAGAAGTAGGGAATTCCACTGACTTAAGCAGGATCCTCGAAGCCCCTGGAGGCTGCTGTTCATCGTGGAAGGATATGGCAACATCCTGAAGTTATTACCATTTCACAGCTTGTTGGCAGCTAAAAATGATGCATTTGCTTCATGGGGAAAAACAACATTCCAGTTTGGCCCATGTAACAAGTACTTAAGGCATTTAAAACTATTATGGTTGTATATTGTAATATATATTTCTGCATAACATTACGGCACACATTATACATCGTGCTGATTCCTTGGGAAAATATCTTCCTGTGATTACTGTAATGAAATGCACTTTGCATAGATAATGTTGTAGAACTTGATGCTTCCACAAATAGATAACTCTCAAACTGGGGCTAGGAAAAAGAAAAATCTTCAGCTTGAAATCTGCTCCTATGAGCATCTACTCTTATTGTAACAATAATCTTTTATAGCAATTTTGTCTTAATTTTTAGTGATGCCCCAAAGCAACTGAAGAGAAGAAACTAACAGGCTAAGAAAAGAAAAAAAGAATGATTCTGGCAGAGATGCAGCTTTTTCCCCTTAACTGTTTATTCATGGCCAGAAGCAGCATACAGACACGTGGTCCCTGTGCTGATTCTTTTGTAAAACTAAAACAAATAGATATGCGAAGCTTCAGTGGCTAAACATCAATTTTCCTCCTTTTTTGTGAGTGATTTGTGGGATTCTGCACTCTTGAAAACCAGTCTATGTTAGTGAGAAATGTCATGTTTTTATAAACAATAGCTATACTAGTAAAAGGCCTACTGCAGCTGCAGTAGAAAAGCACTTTATACTGCTCCAGCCACTTAAATACCTGAATAGGTATTAAATATTACAAGTCCTTATATTATTGATAAAATTTATCTACAATAGGGTCATTTTTCTTTACCCATTCTGGAAGAGTCCAACTGGCAAAATTAATGTGTAGGAGGCCCTAATGAGAAAGCACACAAACAGTATGCTAGTTTTCATATGACCACTGCTTGATTACCCCTAACCCGCTAAGCCAACAGAAATACAGTTTTATGGTATCTGTTAATGTCACTGTTTTAATTCTGGGAAAACTGCAGACTCTCCCAGAGCAGAGGTACTTTTGTGTAGTTGAAGCTCTTGTACCTCAGCCAGCAGGTGGCAATGAGATGACAGTTCCTACAGGTGACGATCCCCACACCTACTTCAGTAATGTGTTCCAAACCAAAATTAAATTATATAGATGCTACATTCCTTCAAGAGAAGCAGGGCTGATGGTATCAGAAGTATCCTCCTTGTAATATTTTCTACCAAATTTTATTGTCATGCATGCTCACATACTGATCTCTTCAGTGAGATTTTGTGAAATATCTTAAATTACTGAAAGGCCTTACTTCTTATCTTTCAGTTTTAAATATGGTAAAAATACAGTTTGGAAAAAAAGAGGTAAAAATAAAATAGTTTTTGCAGCCTACTTGCTATACAGGGATTGCCAGAATACATAATTACTGATAAAGAAATGATACACTGGCTGGACAAATGTATCCTTTCGTTAATGCAAAATATGGTGCTCCACTCTTTGCCTCTGTCTGTCTCTCATACATACAGGTTCACAGTATGTAAAGCAGCACGACACTTTATTTTATGATGAAGGAAGGATAGAAAAGAGAAGCTGATGATTTCTTCATATTTTAGATAATTTGTCCCATAAGAAATGTGGACTCATGTAAATTCAGAGATGGAAATACTACTGATCAGATTACAGTGCCTTATGGCAATTTGATTTTGTATTTAGTAAAAATACATGAAAATGCACAAGGGGTGGTGTTCCCCCATCCTGGGAAGTGCTGTCTGTCCCCAAGGAAAATGCATCTCCTCACTGATGAAAGTTAGCAGCACCATTTCCATTGATTTTCAAGTGCCAAGATGTAACCTTCCTTCCCTGGCCTGAGAGAGCACCAGCCAAGGGCTGCAGATGGCTCCTTGTCAAAGACCAAACCCTGACGCAGCCGCATGTCGTGACTGCTCACTCGGAGCCCTGCTTCCCTATCGCAGCCATACGGCTCAGTATCACAGTATGTTTGGGATTGGAGGGAACCTCAAAAGTTCATCTAGTCCAATCCCCTTGCTGGAGCAGGAACGCCTAGGTGAGGTCGCACAGAAACACGTCCAGGTGGGTTTTGAATGTCTCCAGAGAAGAAGATTCCACAATCTCCCTGGGCAGCCTGTTCCAGTGTTCTGTCACCCTTACTGAGAAGAAATTTTTTCTCAAATTTAAGTGGAACCTCTTGTGTTACAGCTTGATCCCGTTACCCCTTGTCCTATCATTGTTTGCCACCGAGAAGAGCCTGGCTCCAACCTCATCGCACTCACCCTTTATATATTTATAAACATTAATGAGGTCACCCCTCAGTCTCCTCCAAACTAAAGAGACCCAGCTCCTTCAGCCTTTTCTCATAAGGGAGATGCTCCACTCCCTTAATCATCTTTGTTGTCCTACGCTGGACCCTCTCCAGCAGTTCCCTGTACTTCTTGAACTGAGGGGCCCAGAACTGGACACAATATTCCAGATGTGGTCTCACCAGGGCGGAGTAGAGGGGAAGGAGAACCTCTCTCGACCTACTAACCACCCCCCTTCTAATACACCCCAGGATGCCATTGGCCTTCCTGGCCACAAGGGCACAGTGCTGGCTCATGGTCATCCTGTTGTCCACCAGGACCCCCGGGTCCTTTTCCCCTACACTGCTCTCTAATATGTAATTTCCCAACCTATACTGGAACCTGGGGTTGTTCCTGCCCAGATGCAGGACTCTACACTTTCCCTTGCTAAACTTCATTAGGTTATTCCCTGCCCAACTCTCCAGCCTGTCCAGGTCCCGCTGCATGGCAGCACAGCCTTCTGGCGTGTCAGCCACCCCTCCCAGCTTAGTGTCATCAGCAAACTTGCTGATAGTGCACTCTATTCCCTCGTCTAAATCGTTAATGAATATATTGAGTAATATTGGCCCCAGTACTGACCCCTGAGGCACTCCACTAGATACTGGCCTCCAACTGGACTCCGCACCATTGACTACCACTCTCTGGCTTCTCTCCTTAAGCCAGTTTGCAACCCACCTCACTACTCTATTGTCTAGACCACACCTCCTCAACTTAGCTCTGAGGATGCTGTGAGAGACTGTGTCAAAGGCTTTACTGAAGTCAAGGTAGACCACATCCACCGCTCTACCATTATCCATCCACCTTGTTACATTCTCATAAAAGGCTATGAGGTTGGTCAAGCATGACTTACCCTTGGTAAAGCCATGCTGACTGCCCCTAATAACCCTCTTATCCCTGATATGCCTTGAGATGGCACCAAGGATAAGCTGTTCCATTACTTTTCCAGGGACAGAGGTGAGGCTGACTGGTCTATAATCACCCGGGTCCTCCTTCTTGCCCTTTTGGAAGACTGGAGTGACATTTGCTTTCCTCCAATCCTTGGGCACCTCTCCCGTTTCCCAAAACTTGGCAAAGATGATGGAGAGCAGTCCAGCAATGACTTCACCCAGCTCCCTCAGCACCCGCGGATGCATCCCATCTGGACCCATGGATTTATGGATGTCCAGACTACTTAATTGCTCCCTAACCCAGTCCTCATCGACTAAAGCAAACTCCTCCATTGACCTGGCTTCATCCGGGGTCTCAGGGGTACAGGGCTCCCCAGGACAGCCTCCGGCAGAGTAGACAGAGACAAAGGCATTCAGTAATTCTGCCTTCTCTGTATCTTCTGCCACCAGGGCACCCACCCCATTCATCAGTGGGCCTACATTGCCTCTGGTATTAGTTTTATCTGCTATGTATTTGAAAAAGTTCTTTTTGCTGTCCTTGACCCATCTCGCCAGCTGTAATTCTAAGGAGGCCTTGGCTATCCTAGCTGCCTTCCTACATCCTCTAACAGCAGCCTTATATTCTTCCCAAGTGGCCAGCCCCTGCTTCCATGACCTGTAAACTCTCCTCTTCTGCTTGAGCATACTCAACAGATCCCTATTCAACCACGCAGGCCTCCTGGCTCCCTTCCTTGACTTCCTACATGTGGGGATGCTCTGATCCTGAGCATGGAAGAAGCAATCTCTGAATGCAATCCAGCTATCTTGGGCCCCTTTTCCTTCAAGCAGTCTTGCCCATGGGATTTCCCCCAGCAATTGCTTGAAAAGGCCAAAGTTAGCCCTGCTAAAGTCCAGGGTTGCAATTCTACTTGCTATTCTGTTCCTGCCACACAAGATGCTGAACTCCACCATCTCGTGGTCACTGCAACCCTCAACCTTTACTGCTTCGACCAGACCCTCCTTGTTAGTGAGGATGAGATCCAGCAGTGCACCTCTCCTAGTCGGCTCCTCCACCAACTGCATGAGGAAGTTATCATCAGTGCACTGGAGGAACCTCCTGGACTGTGGCTGGCTGGCTGAATGGTCCTTCCAGCAAACATCAGAGAAGTTAAAATCCCCCACAACAACCAGGGCCTGTGACTGTGAGGCCACTCTCAACTGCCCATAGAAGGCCTCATCAACTTCCTCAGCCTGATCTGGTGGCCTGTAACAGACGCCCACAACAGCATCACCCCTGCCAGCCTGCCCCTTGCTCCTGACCCATACACTCTCAACTCGCTCGTCATCCACTCCTGGGCAGAATTTAGTACATTGTAGTTGCTCTCTCACATAGAGAGCAACTCCACCACCACGCCTGGCTGGCCTGTCTTTCCTGAAAAGGGCATAGCCATCCATGGCTCGAGGCCATTCCCTGTGTCCTCTTCCCAGGTGCATCCTCCTCTGCAAACCACTCACTTGCCTGGCCTGTTTTGTGCTGTGCGCTCTCGTTCTGATTTTGTTTGTGACTGTATTAATTCCTCCTAGTGAAGCTACAATTGCATTTCATAGATTGAAATTTCAGGACACTTGGTCATGGATGTCTTCATAATACTTACGTTATGTACATGTGTACATTTACATACCTTTACATTACTTTTCCCATATGCATGCTTATTTAAAAAACACTTCAGCTTCTCTCTTTTTCCAGCTTTTTTTTTTTTCCCTGGACATACTGTGAACAGTATTATACATAACACAAGGTATTAAATAGTAATACTCTATATTAAATTTAAAAAAAAATCAGACTGCTATAACATAAATACCATTTTTAGGTTAATATCTTCCAAATGAACTGCAAACATTATGTTTTTCCTGTGGAAACTACACAGATGATATCCTGATGTAAGCAAACTTTCAGGTATAGCCTCCTGTAACACCAGCGATTGCTTTAAAAAATCACGGAACTGGTATATATCCTTGCCTTGTATTTCTGCATCTCTTGCTGAACTTTGCTCTACAAACCTGTCTGTCAGAATTTCTCTGCAGACAGAGATGAGCAAATTAGCTGCAACGAGTGGTTTATTAAACTTAGTCATTTGTGACTGTCGCAAATGTACCCTTAGAGGACTGAGGCCTTAGAGGCTACACATTCAATGTTTTCTTTAAAATTATTTGTGACTAGGGCGTGTGGCATCAGTATAGTTATTGCTAGGTACATGGTACTATAGTACAGCTAAAATAGTTCTTTGAGTTTTTATTATTCTTGCTGTATGACTAGTATTTTCCAGCTTCTCACTGTCTGCTTTCAGTTGTAAAAAAAACAAAACCTCGAATATTTATTTCTTGTACAAATTTTTGCACAAGTCTTCACATTTATTTTCCTTGTATTTGTTCTTAATGAGAATTACATGACAGTTACTTCTGAATAGCTATGAAGAGGAAATAAAAAGCATTGGAAGTACTATCAGAAACAAAGAATTGTTTGTTTGTGAATTTCTTTGTTCAAAATTTGGCCAATCCTTGTTACAATAATGCTACTGGAAAATAGCTTCCAATCCCAAATATTACACACATTCGAATTTAATTCAAAGGTGCAAGTGCTAAGCATTGCTGTCAAAGCTGATTTATGCAAAAGATGTAGAAAAAATTCTAGTTGTGTTAACTGACGATTTTTTTACAGAATAGAAGCATAACAGAAACGAGGCTGGTAAGCTGATGAAACAGAGAAAACAAGCAAGAATGTGGGGACTTCTATTTCTCCTTTCTGACTTGTCTCTGATACTTAAACACACAGCTTTAAGAGATGCTGTCTGATTGAAATGACATTTGTCAAACTGTAGTTGGGACTTCACGTGTGGTTAAAGTATGGTGCCCTTCTTTTGGATTTTCATTAAATTTCTGGAAAATGCAGTTCTGAGTTTATAGGAGCCATTTTTAAAATTCATGTTGAATTCAGAAGATTGTTTCAGTTCCAACTAGCAAAAATAATACTGACAGGTTGGAATACTCCATATTAAGGGTGGCTGAATTTGCATTGAGAGGGAAACATTTTTCTCAGATTTGTCTGGGATGAAAGAGAATGATGCAAAGTGAATGCTTCTGCCAATAAGAAAGAACTAAGAATATTTTGCTTTGTGTTAATGTGAAGTTTTACTGGGTAATCTTCACTTTTAAAGCCTTTAGAGAGAAGTGGTTTTCTTTCTTGCAGCCCATGACTCATGCAATTGTTCCTTTCTTTGTTCTGAAGCATTTCTTCTCAGCTCGTAGTGACATTTCTGGATAGCTCTGGCTAGCTCAGTTTGGGATTGTGTCACGATTTTCATGAGCTTTTCTGATTGACTAAATTCAGAAGAAATTCTTCTCCTTCATGGCTGCTCTATGTTTTACTTCACCAGATGTTCCTGTGCCACAAATTCAGCTGTGATCAAATCTGCAGGCAACAGCAAAATTAGAAGGGTAACAAACAGAAAAGCTCCCAGTCAATGTGTAAACTGACTTAGTGAACATATGTGAGAGAGAACATGGTTTCGACTTCCTATCCAGATGTAGACTAAAAAAGCTATCCCAGCCGCTGTTCAAACCTGATCTAAAGCAGGAGGGGAGTGTCTAACACAGACCATGAACCTGAGTGATGGATACAGCCTGCCTTTGAAACCAGCAAATCATATGTTTATTTTCAAGTTATGTTCTCCACGCTTGCTAGCACCATCTCCATCTCACTTGATGAAACTTCAGCTGGTCTGCTCACCCATTCAGTTCCACCGTGAATGCTGAATACCACAGTCTTCTCCCTGACTTAAAGAAGAGAGGAGGAACAGATGCAGAAAGAAGCAACAAGGATGGTCAGGAGGATGGAAGATTTCTGAAAGAAAATTAAAACCATGTGGCATGTTTAACCCAGAAAAGCTCTTTTTGAAGGATTAAACAGCTGTCTTGTATAAATGTAAAATGGGATTGAACAGAAACATGAGATAGCATGCTCCATCTTTATTTCATTTTTATACTCTAGTAGATTATATCTACCTATGCAGTGAATGCATTTGGTGTGCACCACATCTAGACAACGCTCTGGCTGAATTAAGAATGATCAAGGCCATTATATTCTGAAAATACACTGTTTTTTCATAATTAGTGGCATATGTGATGTTTTATAAAACTAAAATTGTATCAAGACTAGCTCAAGGGAAAGGAAGCATTCACAGTCACCAGTGAAAATCCCTTAGTCTCCAGCACTGATGCTGACTTTTCAAAAGTGGCATGAAACATTGTTTATGGTATTAAGTTTTCCCCAGAAGTCCTATACCTCCTGTGGAGATACACCATCATACGCCAAAAGAAAGTAAACAGTGATGTGATGGGAAGTAATATCCTGCATTTCTGGTACCTTTCAGTGTAGTTGAACATATGGTGAATAATCCTCATGAATAGCTAGATATGATTAGCTCCATTACATGGATAGGGAACGGGAAGCAACAATTGATATGAGGGTTTGTACAAGGTCACACTACAAATAAACATGGGTAAATTACTGCTACTGAAACTGATATACCTCTGGGTAAAATTCAGCAGCTGTCTGACCATGAGCAAAAACATAAACAGATGCCACAAGAACCTCAATCACTCAAACCCCCCTGCGACTTATGTAAGGTAAGTAGATGGGCTGCAATGGGTGAGATCTGAATTTCTCCAAACTGGATAAACTGAAATAAATTCATGTCTTCATTAGTCTTTGTATGGATAATCTCAAAAACATCATCGGTAATTACTGTTTCACCTTTTGCAAAGTCATTGAATTCAGAATTACAGAAACAGCCACCAGAGTGCACCAGATACATTGTAAAGCAACTTGCAAAAAAAAGAGAGAAACCTGCAAGTGTCCCTTCTTATTATTATTTTCTTATTTTCTTTTTGCTATGGGAAACAAATCAGCTGTTTACATATGTACATGGAGGGCACTGAGGGAGAAGATGAAAACTTTCAGGAAGGCGGGAGGGTGTCAGTTCTCTTACCTGTGGCCATGCCCATGGCGTTGCTTCTGTGCCAATTGTGTCTTGCTTGCTAAATTCCCCCATGTTTCGAGCTGCCTCCTGATAGTATTGGACATTTTTTGCCATTAAAAATCCTATGAAAATTTGGATGTAGGATAAACATTAGCTTGCAGGATCAGACTACAAAAAATGTGCTGGCTAGCAAACATGTTACCAGCTTTCTGTGTACAAGTCTGCTTTTTGTGTACATGTGTGACTTCATCCTCAGCTTTATATTCAGGGATATATAAGCACCCTCTTACATACCACTACTGTACCTTTCAGAGTCCTGACTACTCCACATTGTGTATGCCAAATGGTGCATGTTGTAACTGTACGTTGCGTCTTCCATATTTTGAAGGGCAACATAAAAGCATTGAAGTTGGAGCTTATCTGACAGATGTGGACATCTGCATGTGGACTACTTATGCAGTCATCCCTTCTAGTCAGTGGAAATAAACAGAAAATTCTAGAGCACGGTTCATCTTTATATCCTAAAGTGGATGTCTAACATAGGGCAGAGGATTTTACTCTCTAAGAGTACATTTCTGTCACAGACTTTCAGTGGAGCATAACATCACTTACATGGGTGTAGCCATCAAGAGTTAAGTAACAGAAATCATACCCTGAGTATGCTAACCTGTAATATTCTTTTTTATATTATTCCTAGCATTGATTATTAACAGCTGCAGAACACTGCTCATGTATGTAGCTCTTTGTGTAGTGGACTGCAGCAATACATGAAGTGTGAAGCATAATAAGGGTTAGATTCCATCTTACAATATACAAGCAACTTTCTATTTCACATCTTTTCTGGCTGCTAGCTGGAACCCTGGAAACACAATTTGGACAATGGAAGTGCTGCTATTTTATTTGAATGTGAGTTAGGTGAGTGAGCTGATGAGACATTTTCTGCTCAGTTTAAAACCCATATGAACATATTTTACAGTAGATAATGCTAGGGAAAGGATGAAACTTTCCTGCATTAAAAAATACACTTTCTAAGTCCTGAAGTACAGTTGTACTTTACTGCAGGACTGCATCAGTTGTCTAAATGCTCCAGCATTGGTTCCAGAGGGATCTCTGGACCTCAGCAGGAATAAATCCACCCACTGCCATTGAAGTCAGCCTGTGAATTCAAATTTGTAAGCTTGCGTTCTGTAAGCCAGTGCTTTTCCGTGGATTGCATTTTTACCTGCTGGTAATTCATGCATCATCAGGAACATGGAGTGTGAAAAATCATCCATCACCTATATAAATTATATAAACACATATCTATACAACATATGAAAATCAGTGTGATTTTTTTTTAATCTGGGAAACCTTTAAAAAGGAAAAAAGCGCTCTGCAGTGAAAAGTCAAAAGCATATGTCGAACACATGCATGCTCAAACCCTGTAAAGCAGTGATGAAGGATGGTACTGCTGAGAAGTTATCTTTTTAGCACTTGCTTTGCAAAGAGAGCACGAAGCATGAGAACCCTGCGCGATCTGCTTGGCTCTGACAACTGATGATATTAAGTGTAAAGGCACTGCGTGACATCTTAGTATTTAAACTCTTTGACAGTCTTGGATTCTGTAGCAAGATCGACTGATTTGTAATCTCAGTGATATCTCCTTTCATCACATAAAACTATATGCCTCAAATGGTGCATTCTTATCTAGTTGATTACAAAGAACTTTACTTTTCAAATAAGCATTCCTGTACCTTGTTAAGAACATGAATATTAACTGCAAACTCAGCAATTGCTGGGTGCAAGTTGTTTTCGGCAGAAGATAGACCAGTGAAAGAAAGCGGTGATATTCATGTCTGTTTACAGCAATAATACATCTGTAGGCCAAAATTGTCTAGCTGGCTCCACTGTAAACTGGGAATATTTAATCAAAGAAAACTATTCTGGTTTTATGCTGTCATAACAGCAGAGTTTGATCCTATCATGTTGTTAAACATAGTAAAGAAAAAGGTGTGCCTAGAGTTAAGCTCCTAAATCCACTTCCATGTTTGAAGTGCGTCATATTAAAGACAGATTTAAGAAGGGAATCAGTATCTCTGGTGGTTTTATCAGTAATTTAATCTCTATTCTCGTTCATTAATAGAACTTTCTTTCTAGCTCCTTTCCCACCCTCCTTGTGATATACTTAACAAAGCTTTCTTACTCTTCAGTTGGCTGGTAGAAACTCATTCTGGATTTTGCCAGTCTTAATCTCCTCCCTCCATGAACGAGGCAGGTTCTTCCCCTTCTCCATTTGCAGTAAAATTTTCTTTGAGCAGTCCCTGGTGACGCCACATTGGCTACATCTCGTTTCTGCATTCTTCTTTTTACAGCAGCAGTGCAGCATGTTATGGTGTGCCTTAATTACGATGTGTTTTAAGATGCTTATCAAAGAAAAAGCAGTTTATATTGTTGTTCTTCTAGCACCTAATATATCTCTGATTTGGGCAAAGGGCTTTGGAAAGCACTCATTAAACACAGAATGCTTTAGATGTTTTTACTTTTCTTTCTGTTATTTTTTTAGTGATTCTTTGAAGGAAATTTTATAATGAAGTGGAGTATTTGGCATGCAACCAATTAGCTGAGGTTTTAGAAACAGCTGGGTCCTAAGGACCCTGGTATTTACATGCTTAGTGTTCTTGATTTAGTTTAAAAGAAAGAGGTTGGGTTCTTCAGAAAATTGTTGTGGGTTCTGCATAGACTGTTTGACTATTATCCACACATGCATTTAAAGAAAGACCCAAAGGCACCAGCAGATAGGTAGGTGTACTGGTATACATTAATAGGACGTTTTCTCATCTCATGCAGATTTACTTCTAAAGTGAGCAGTGAAAACAGACAAGTCTTATTTGTATGTTTATGTGAGAAGTTAGGCCAAGTTTTGCCTACTGGACACAGCCTGAGATTGGAGTGGGGTTTTGCAGTGGGTTCATGTTCTTGCTTTTGTGTATGTTCCTGTGAGTAGGTACTTGCAGAGAATTTGTTCCAGTGTATTGCTCCTGGTGCATACTGCCAGTTAAGCTGTTGTAGCCGTGCTTACCAAGCCATTTTTTAAGCAAAATTGTAGCTGTGCCTTCTCTTTTACCCATTCCCTTCGGAAACTGAGAACATCTGGGGAGGTGGGGCAGCACCAACCTCTTTTCTATGCACTCTAAATTGTAAAAATTTAAAAAACACACATAGTTCAAAATAGACCTGTTCTCTTTTCTAATTTATATGCAAAGCTCATCAGTTGGTAGTAATGTTTACTTCTTAATAATTTTTTATTTAATATGAAAGTTTGGATTAAGAATTAACAATACAAAAATATTTTAGCCAAAACACCTTGGCCAGCTGCCCACAGACAAAATATCTTACAGAAGCCATGGAAGAGGCAGGCTATATTAAACCCACTCCCACCCTCCATTCTTTATATGAACTTAAAACTAAGGCAGCAGTTGACCTTCAGTCTTGTAAGAAGTTACCTCTGTAATGGTTGGTCTATTGAATGTCAGCCAAATTTTCCTGTGCTTGTAATGTTGACACTCTTCTTTCATAGTGACATTACTCTTTTTAAAGAAATCGGGGAGTGCCTGTTTGGCACTCTGTAGTAGGCCACCCTTTGAAGAAGAAACCTACTAGATGAAATCAGTTGCTTAAATCAATGACAAAATTCAGCTATGTCTGGATATCACCTGTGAACTCTGCAAAGTCACCAGCTGTAAGCACCAAGGACTCTGAAGGACAAACTGATCTTGCTCAAACATGATGGGAAGTTCTTTCCCTTTGCTTCTCCGCTGGGAACAGCTTCACAGCAACCGTAGGTTGAGATTTATGTGCTGGCCCTGCTTGGCAGCTCTGTGCTAGGGAACAGCTGCACAGAAAAATGCGTGACAGCACGCAGCATTCTGGTTTGAGTGTGTGACAGTTTTAATAAGTGAAGGTTCCGAACTTGATACCTGCATGCTCCAGAACACATCAAATAGCCTGGTGGTGAATTTTTCAGATGTTTAACTGCAAGCAAAGAAGTTGCATGACTTGTTTTGTTTTAAAAGAAAAAGGGAAATGCAATTCAAATTACGCTCATATTGAAGCCAGTCCATTCACTTATGGCACAAAGCAATTCTAATTCAGGCAAATCATAGGCTTCTGTGGACACAAATTACAAACCTAAGTAGTGTACATACATTTACTGGTTATGTTGTTGCCATGGATAACAAAACAAAACAGGTCTGAGTGTTGTGTTACAGGTCCTGCCTACTAATCCAAAACTAATACTAAGGCAGTGAGTCCTACCTCATCAGTTTGTGCTGAGGTGCAGAGGACGCTGACCCAAGGCTGCCCTGCTCCAGGTGTCGCTGGTTGGTAGAGCACGACCTTGGAGGCAATGGCAGCTGGTTCAAGGCACAGCATCTGTGAGGCAGCTCGGTCACCTTGTGTCCTTGCCCGACGCTGCCACCTGCTGTGATTTTTATAACGACAGCTTGCAATTAAAAAAAAAAAAGCCATGGGAAGTTAAACCAAGCACAGAATCACGTTGTGATTCTGTGAAATGGACAATGCATGAAATAAACACCAAATACCGAAAACATTCCTTATTTTTCTGATTGAAACACAGTGGTCTCGTAAGCCACCTCTGACGGGAGCAGCCAGTGGCGTGTGGCACACAGCACCGACCATCGGGCGACTTACACAGCTCTGCAGCAACTTTTCTTCAGTTGACTGGTTTCTTCGCAATGCCTTAAACAACTCCAGCCTGACTCGGGAACGCTGGTTCTTAGCAGTACGTGATGTACGCGAGCACACAAAAGGACAACGCGGGCGGGCAGGCGGGGCGGCCGCCGGTGCGCGGGGCCCGTCCCGGGTGGAGCTGCCGCCGGCGGCGGGTGCGGCGCAGGGCGGCAGGACGCGCTTCCGGAAGCCGCTCGGTCCCGCCGCGCTGCTGAACGGCCGCTGCCGCCGGCTCCCGCCGCCCGCGCCCGTGGGGCGACCGAGCCGGGAGGAGGGGCACGGCCAGCCGGAGGAAGCGCTGCCGTCACCCAGCCCTGCCCCACTGCGCTGCCGGCGGGAGTCTGGGCCGCACCGGGCCGCGGCCAGGCTGCCCCGCTCCGCCTTGGCGTCCCCAGAAGGGATGCGGCGGCGCACGCCATGAACTGGCGGTCCGGCTCCCGCGGGGTGGTTCTCACCGCCTACCACCCCAGCGGCGGCGGCGACGCCCCCGGCGGGTGAGTGGCGGCGCGGGGAGGCCGGGCCGGCGGCGGCGGGGCTGCCCGGCTCGGCCCGGCAGGTGCGCTCGGGGTTGGCGGGGCCGGGGCGGCTGCAGCCGCGGGGCTGCGGGCCGTGTGGTGGAGGAGCAGGGTGGCCGGCTCAGCGGCAAGCTGCTGCACGAGGAGAAGGTGTTTCCTCCGTCCCCCGGGGACTGGGGTTCCCCTGTTTCTGTTCTTTGTCCCGTCTCCTCCCAAAGGGTTTTTCTTTTCTTTTTTCCCCTCTCCTTTGTTTAATATCCCTGCGCGCTGTGGAAGCCCCAGGCGTTTTTGCTGGGCTACTTGGAGTCGAGTGTCAACAGCAGACGCCGGCTGTTGTCAAGGTGTTTGTAGTTGCAAACAGTCCCGTGGCTACCCAAGCGTGTTGTCGGTGTGTTTTCAGACTTGGCGTGTGGAGGGCGTGTAGGATGCAGTGGTGGGTGCTGCTGCCCTGTGGTTTCAGGGGGAGCTGGACCGCAGCAGTCTTTGGAGTATATAGATTTTCGCGTAACCTGTTTTAACTTTAATGCTTTGTTCTTTGCATTCTTATTATTATAATAATTATTATTGTTTTAATGTGATAAAAGGAAGGAACGTGCAAGTAAGGTCAAGATAAACTTTTGGAAGTGTTTGTCATTTAGCTTAAAAGGTGGAGCTGATAATGGACAAAGAAGTCAGCTTCATTTATATGAAGGCTGAGGACCACCTAGTGCCTCACAGCATGTGTTTAATACAGGCAGAAGCACTGCTGGCTTTTCCATAGCAATGACCAGAGAGACTGCTGTGTGGAAATGGGAGTCTTGTCTTTATGGCCCATTCAGTCTTGCCTCTTCCTTGCTGAAACTGTCAACAAAGGCCCCATTGATAAAGATGGGACTTTTATTAAGGCCAAGAAGCCAAATGAAACTGGGAAGGTATTGAAACTAGCACGCTATTTCCACGTGTCCATAGGAATAGTGTGTATGATAAAAGAGATTACAGCCTGAATCAAAGAAGATACAAGGAAGTACCATGTTTGACCCTGGTCAAAAGATAACTGATACATTGTGATATGTCACACCAGGAGTCCACAGCAAAGGCAGGAACTGAACTGACAAATACAGCCTGCCCTGTGTTTGAACCACGAAGTCATGCCTCTCTTTTTGTTGAGATACTTCTTTCTCCATAAGTAGTGTTATTTATCAACCCCGCTTTAAGTCCTGCTGTTGTCTTAGCTACATATATAAGGGTACTACAGATCTAGTTGTTTACTATTGAATGTAAAATATGTGCATTTTGACAAGAAATCACAAAATCCACCACCTTCTCAGTTATTGTTTCTAGTGTTTTTACCTGTCATACCCCTCCTCAAACTTCCCATGGAGGAGAGACAGAATAAAAACTACTCTCCTTGCGATAACTCGTGAGTAAGGATCTGTGTATCTGTAGACTGTTAGGATTGGTTCCCCCTTTTTAACGTGGGGCTGCCTTGATACCTGTCTCTAAGCTGCAGTCACTCATAACCCCCAGAGGTCCTGGATCCATGAGCACAGTGCTGGGAGCCCCTCTGTGTCATAGGAAATTGTCACTCGTAATAATGCTGCACCGTTAGGAGCAGAGATCTCATAAAGTTCTCTGCAGCTGCTTCTGGGGACAGCTGCCTGGGTAAATTGAGACATTGCCATGCGAGCAATGGTGGTCCTTCAAAAATTGTTCAGCTGTGCGAGAAAGGGAGTGTGGGAGGGAAATTAATGTGAAAAGCAGTGTAATTTCCTTAATTAGAGTAAAAAAATATGGATGTTAAAGATGCGCAGAACAGGGGATTCCCAGTTAGTTTGCCTGAGTCCCCCTACTGGCAGTGTTACAAGCCATGCATGTTTTCCATTTAGCTCATTAAACTGAGAACCTGAAGGACACCTCTCTGTCTTTCTGCTGTGCCACTCTAAATTTGGAAGTCAGTCCCATCTCTCCAGTTTTCACTACCCAGGATGTCAGTTCCATGGTTCTGATTAATCTCCTTTTTGCCCTGGATCTCCAGTGTTTTCCTGTTTCTGAAGTGAGAGAGGTGGGGAATATTATTTTCATGAGGCATGGAGGGACTGGAATGACCACTTGTGTTTTTGTGGGTTTGTTTGTAGTGTTTTTTTTGGCTCTTTTTTATTTGTGTGTGTGTGTGTGATTTTTGTTTGTTTGGTTTTGTTTTTTTTCTTTTAAATAAACAGAACTTTTCTGAAACAGTGTAACCTTTCTGTGGGATTTTTTTTTTTTTTCATTTTTCTAACTACTTTGTCTTCATCACCATCCCCAAGATGCGCAGATCTGCATGATAAAAATAGAGCAAACTCCCAAATCTATATAATTCTGAAATATTTTGTGGAAATACATTCTTCTGTTATGCTCTGCACAATGTGAAAATGCACCAGTTCTGCAGTCTGGATTCTGCATCTTAGTACTGATGTGATAGTAGGACTTATTTTGCCTTTTTAAAAAAGAGTAAGAACATCTTTCAGTATCTAGGTTAGCATCTCTCTGCTAATTTGAAAATTCTGTGATATTTAACAGGGATCAGAATATTAGGAAGCTAGCGTAATAGCATGCCAGCTGTAATGAAACAGCCCTTTGGAAAGATTAATAGAGAAACTCTGTTGAATTATTTTTTTCAGAGGCATTCAAAATAGTGCCTGTTAGAGATTGTATTGTCTTTGGAGAGCTGGGGAAGCGTGGCAGTGGTACATCCTGGAAAAAGCAATACCTTGGCTGTGCTCCAAACAAAATGACATCCTAGGAAAGGGCTATACTTCCTAACCGTTTATTGTTTCCTTCAGGCATGCAAGAAGTCTTGCTTCATAAGACTGAAGAATTTTACTGAGCTGATAGATTGTTGAGATAGTTCTCTGTTCTTTTTTGACCCTTGAAAGACACAGTGAGCCTGTGAAACATTTCCTTTAGGAAAGGCTTGCCCTACCATTGGTTCACTAGGCTAAAATCTAGAGCAGCCTCGGTGTCATTACTTCCAGGTTTGACATTGGTGCTGTCGTCTTCACTATAGAGTAGTTCTTTAAAGTAAAGGTTAGAGGGATGTATTCATACAGTTGTAGATATTGATTGCGGGTGACATATCCAAGTATGTATCTAAGAACTAACTTAGAGAAATTACAAAGGCAGGTTAGCCAGTATAAAATTCAATTTTAATAGCTCTCTTTTCTGTATTGTATCAGTTTTCTCACTTCCCAGTTTTCACCCATTAGATCCACTAATGCTCTACTGGCTGTCATGCTATGTGCATTTTGGTTTATCTCCTTTGTGATGTCTGTGCACAAACTTGGAAATGTTTCTTCTTGCTTTCCCTTGAAGCCATTTGTTGTTACATGGCCTGTGGAAAAAAAAGAGTGAATCAGACACCTTGCAGTTCAAGACCCTGTTTCAATGACTGCTTGTAGGTATGTCACCCTCATGCACGTGAAATCCACACCCTTAAGCACAGACGTCCAGTGCCATTTAGTTTACTTGCTGAGGAATTTTACCCTATGTACTGTGGCAGAAAGGACTACAGGTCCTGTGTCATATTTGCCAGCCACATGCAGGTGTTTCAGGTAACAACAGGCTTCTCATATGGCTGTGTGGGCTTATCCTCAGGCAATCGAATGCCATCCAGAAAGTCTTCTACAGGAGTATTTCTGTCCTGTAGCGTCGATGAATGTGTGTATGCGTATGCATATATATACACGTGTATGTATATGTGTATATATGTGTATGTAAAAATATTTTGAAAATGTATTTTTCTCTCCATACCTTTGTCCTATCTGGGAGGCTGCTGTTCTGTGTTGTCTTTGTGCTTCACCAGATTGTCCTGTGAGTCACAGCCTCCTGGTATCTGTTTCCAGTGAGTCACTGTGCTTGCTCACCAGCAGGCAGCACGTGCACTTTGCTGCCACTTCATTTGCACTTCTCTAACTTCCATCGGAAGACCAGTTTGAGTTTTGAAGCTTCGCAAGCTAGTGCCTGTTTAACATGCTCCCCAAGGGCCTGTGAATCCTCATACTGCTAATGGCTTTTTAAGAAGGACTCCATAGAGCTTGGGATATGTCTCTTCTTCCTCAGAGGCCGTGTAGTATTTGCACCTTCCCTTATTTGCCCTATTTAAATCTTGGTTTTGGTTTGCTGGTCCTCACTTGCAAAATGATAATGATGAGTTGTTTCCCTGAGATGAAACTGAAGCCCAGACCAGTTCTGGAAAGAGTACTGTAACCCTTGGCTGCGGTATGAGAGAAGATTGCTGCTGCCTCAGGTCTCCTTTTTCGAGTGACACCTGCCAGCCAGGGCCTGTGGTCCCTCAGGCTCCCTGTCCCACATCATTACTGAATCTGCGTGACTTGGCTCTGTATGGCAGTGAAACTGAGGGGTCTCAGGTTTTGTTGTAGAAAAGTGCCCTTTTTTGTGTGTTACTGTGCAAGTCAGCATAAACCAGAATATTTATTTTTTTATATGTCTTTGTAAGTATGGGCTTTCCTAACTTAGTAGCAGTAGCATTTGTGTTCACTGTGGGGATGGATGACAAGTGAGGCACTTGAAAGGCTTGGTATTTTCCACATACAGCTGTGGTCTAAATCACTGACTCACTGCTTGAACTCCCTAAGAAAGAAACCAGATGACAGAAGTCCTTTGAGCTTGGAAAAATGACAAAGACTTCTGCTGTGAATTTTTCACAATATATGTTTTTTTTTTCCAAATATTTACCATGATAGACATTGCAAATCAGACATGCAAGAGAAGTTTATTCTTTCCTTACCAGAATAATCTGCCTCATTCATTATTCAAATATTTGCTCAGTTAATCTAGAGACTTAATAGTTTGCATCTTAAGCCAAGAAGCAGCCTTGTAGTAAGCATGAATTCATGCCTTTTTTTCAAGGGCAATGTTCATCTCCATTCCTTCAGAGAGAAAAGCCCTCATTCCTTTCCCCCTCTTTTCCCACCAGTGACTCACTCTTGGAATTGAAATCTAGTGAAATCCAGTATGAAGGACTAAAGCACTGTGAGGGATACATGTAATGCTCAGTGTACAAGCAACAAACTCGCAAGCTGATTACTCACAACTGGCTTAAGTTGGTGCAGCCTTTTGCAATTTCATTTGCAATCTGCTAATACAGCACAGATTTCATGTGTTCTGTATCATTGCAGCATTAATTGTTCCTAACCCTTATAAACTGTCTTTTTTGATGCCAGTATGCATAGCTTAGTACCTATCACACTACATCTGATTTTACAGAATCATAGTAATCTTTTTATCAGCTAAGTTTGCAGGCTCTACATGAACACAGTCTTCCATCTAAATGCATTAGAAAAATCTTTCCTACCTTGGATTTGCCTCCTACTTAGAACAGTGTTTCTTGTCTGGTGCTTGCCAACATCTTCAAATACAACTGACAGGCAACAATGCATTAAGTTGCTTTATTTAGAATTGCTTTTATGTCTTTTGCACTTCACATATGTATAAATATGTAGTATACTGCAGACCCTTAATGTGTTGCTTAGTTACCAGTGTATTAATCCCAGTAACTTGATATACTGACAGCAAGATCTGGTGTCCCAACATTTCCTGCTTCTTTGATTCCTGCTTCATGGAGTCCCCCCTACCCACAGTTTGCACGATATTTCTTCTTTGAATTTGTCTTGCTCCTGCCTTTGTTTCTTGCTATGTCTTTCCAATTGATCAAAAAGGCCTCCTAGTTCCTCTTACTTATCGACAAGTTGCTGCTCAATTTTATCGTGGTAGGCAAAACAAATAATTCTTTTGAGCCTCTTTGTTTCTTCAGTCTGAGAACCCCTTTTGTGACACTTTTCTTCAGCATTTTCGGCATCCTTCTTTACACTTGTCCTGCTACTTTGCTTACCCTTCACCACCAGCCTGAATTACATGCAGGGCTTCATTGTCAGTCTTACAAGTGTTATTATAGCTTCACAGATAAAATCACTTCCTTGCTACTAATTGCCACCGCAGCCAATTGTGTGTATTGCAATCATGCTATCTTGTTTTTCGAAACATCCTGGTGGAACTCACATTGAGTTGCCTGGCCTTTCTGAGCCCTAGATTTGCCCAAGCTCTTTTTCAGTGCAGTCCTTGTTGTGTAAATATGGTCACTGTCTTGTGCTTAGACATCTATTTAGCATCTGTCAGTATAATAAAACAACATTATTTCAACAAGCCCACTTCACTGTGTGACCTAGATTATCCAACGTCGTGGGTGTGGATTTGATTTAATGTGTTCTGCTATCACTTAAAACAGTCTATTCACTGCTACTCTGGGTCAGGCCCTTAAATAGATTTAAAATGAGAATAACTGTGCTGAATCAATGGAGCTACAGAGCAGAAAAGAGGAAAATCAGGGCCCTCGGTATATACACTTTCCTTTTTATTTTAATGACATACAGAGAATAAGATGTCATGCTTGTCTAGCTATAAGGAATGTGAAGCATAAAGGCCTTTTGAACATTTTAATTAAGGGCTTTACCTTTTTTTCTTGAGTGTATACAAAACGAGATGATACAGAGCGTAATACAATGTATTGCTAGATGTGCTGTTATAAGCATGTTGACTTTATGCAAAATTGGAATTTAAATGTACTTCTGATGAACAAAGTGCCAGAGGAGCTGTGTAAATCTGAACTCCAACCTTTGTGCTGTGTGTTATCAAATGAATTTTTTTTTAATTGTTTCTCTGAGTTCTTTTTCTTTAAAGAGCAGAATTATTTAACTTGTTTTTAAATAAGACTAATGTAATATTCAGTCTGCTGTACTGATGCTTGATTAAAAAGTGTTATAGCCTACTGTTACTGCCAATATTTTACTTTTGTTTCGTAACTGTTACTAGTGAGGGTGGAGCTGAAAGCTGCAAGGTTTTTTAAAGGCTACTCAGGTATGTGTCAGTAATGCAATGCCAGCACCTTTTTCTATCGTTAGTGCTTTTTTACTAGAGATACTGAGTGTGCACCTTCATTTTTTTTCTGATGTGATTCGGAATACTACGGCTGAACGGAGGCAGTGATTACGTTGAGGTTCCTGCTGTGGGTGGTGTTGCAGATTTCCGTTATACACAGGTCACCGACTGTCACTTCACACTCCTCGGTAAATCTACTTGTCCAGGGGAAGAAAAATTCCACACTCATCAATTTTGAGCATTTCCAATGTTCCAGTGGACTGTTTTGGGAGGGCTGCTGGTTTTTCAATGAACCTGTCTCTGCCTTGGAGTTTTGGTCTTAAAATAATCATGTTCAACCAGGGAATTTAAATATTGCCAAATAAATAGGAAAACAAAAAAACAGGGTTTGTGGTTTTTTTTTGTTTTTTTTTTTTTTTTTTTTTTTGTTTTTTTTTTGTTTTGTTTTGTTTTTTTTTTTTTTGTTTTTTTAGCATTTGGATGTGTAAAAAATAGATAGGCTTGATTTATTTCACAAGTAGAATTTTAGCCATTGTTTTCTGAGGTTTATTTTTATGACAGCAGTTTACCCCTGTGCCTCTCCTACAAAGCTGGATCTATGAACTTATTCTTCGGTCATTGTTCTGTGCCAGCTCTCATGTATTGCAGCAGAATAAAGTGTCCACAGACATAATTACTCACCTGGTCATACCTTCCTGTGAGGACAAGCTGTTCAATATTCCCCCTTGTTCTGTGACTGTTCGCTGCCCTTTCTGCTGCAGCATCCCATTCCCATTAGCCCTGAAATGTTTTAATGAGCATTTCAGTTATTTTACCTGTCGTCTTTCTACAACATCCTTTCCTAGGGAGGCTTCTTAGGCCAAAGGGTGACAAATATGTAAAAACATATTACCGTATTTACTTTGCTGTGCCCCTGGTATTGTTGGAGGACTAAAATGGTTTGGGGTAGAGTATTCAAGGAGGAGCAAATATGAATGTTTTTAGCTTGCTTAGAAATATGATCAAAGGTATGCCACACATGAGAAAGCATCAAGGTAAGAATAATGCTGTCTTCAGCAAATAAATGTCTTGTCATGTATACTCAGTGCCAGATGGTAGTAGAGCAGTTGGCATGTTTTGCTTGATCTAGCATCAGTACAATTCTTCAATTTACCACTCCTCAGACTTCCTCTTTTTCCTGTCTGCCAGTTGCTAAACCACACAGACAGCTTTCACAGTGGCTTAGGGAAGTCAGCTCTTTTGACTTTCCTGTTTGAAAACCAGGAAAATACTTAAGAGGATATGTGAGAATTCTTTGCCTAATGTTTCGTGATGTGTGCTTTGTGAAGTGCAATGTTTAATTTTTATTATTTTTAATCACTTGATTGTTTTTAGCTGACTTCTGTGTAATTGTCAGAACAATAGTTGATGGGACTCATTGCCACTGATGAAATATTCTATAGGAAATTCTCTGCCTTTAATAAAATACATCAGCAAGGTCTAGGAGTATACTATATCTCAGAGGTAACAGGGAGCTTTGCCCCTGGTTTGAGAGCATGCAAAGTTAGATTTTAACTGCACAAATAAAGGGGAAAGCTCTTGTAGGCTCGTAGTGGCCCAGGGAGTCACATAGTAATCAGAGTTATAGCTGTGGTTATGGATCTGTGGTCCCAGCTACAAAGCAAGAGGCTTGGGGCAGTAAGGAGAAGCCTCAGCTGCGGAACAGGGATGAAACCCTGTCAAGGGCTGTCACACATGCAGCCATGACTTGCTGGCCAGGCACAGCAGAGACCAGAGCTGTGGTTACTGGTGAAAGATACTGTCTCTTTCAGCAGCTGCCCAGGGGATGATGGATTTAACAGATCCATAGCGTAGCTCCTGGAGCCTCACTGTGTGATTCCCTTTGCCACAACCAGATATAGAAACACTGGTAACAGTGTTCTCACTATGGGAATAGTCATCCTCATCATTACAACCCATTTACAGCGTGAGCTTTTGTGTCCTACTGAACTCATTCTTGTGGCTTGGCTGTGTCATCTTCTGAGAAGCCCGTCTTTCAGAAAGATTTGAGGAATATCTTCATGTTCTGTTGAATGTATTATCTCAGGAGAGAGATGCCATGCTGTTTCCTGAAACTTTTTCTTATCATTTCAGAGTGCCTCCTAACCAGCAGAAGTTTTGGTGTGCAGTGACAGTGGGTGCATGTTATGGCCGTATGAGGCTGAAAAGAGTGCGGACATCACTGAAACTGCAGTTTCCTTCCACCTCTCACCTACACTTTTCCTAATGTTTTTCTTGCCCTGGCACTGGCATTTCTGAGTCAACTGACGTAGGTTGAGCTGAATTTAAAACAAAAAAAATCCAACTGAAAGCAATATTTTTTGCAAGTGTTGTTTTCAGACAGATTGGTATCTTAACATAGCTCAGCAAGTGACTGCATCAATGATGATGCTGGTGCAAGGGAAGTGACAGAAACCCACAGGTGAAGGGGATTTGACAGAACCCTCTGGCGGCAGGCTACATCTGTGCCAGCTTAACGTGATATTTGATTGCTTAACTTGTACTGACAGGTTTTAAGTCAGTTCAAGTACAACTTGTCCTTTAGCAGCGACTCTGAAGCTAGCCTAAGCTTTATCTCCAGCTCATTTAGTCCTGACTTAACACTGTTCAGTGATTCAGTTGTGTGCTTGGCTTCTACATGCAAAAGGCAGGTTGTGATATGAGTAGAGATCCTTGGGATCCAGGTGTGTTACGCAACGGGGAACATCTGCATTCCTCTTGTGGAGCTGCAGATAACCTGCCTTCCCCTCATTGCACATGGCATTGTGCAGCTTGCTGCACCGAAAGAAACAAAAGCCCAGCTTGGATTCCCGCACACTGTAATGAAGTAAATTAAAGTGCAGCTTCTAAATTGTGGGTGGTTGTCAGTTGATAAGCTCTTGAAAGGTTGTTGATTGGTGCTTTGTTTAAACACACCTTTCTTTGTTCTGAACTTTGCACCAGAAAGATTGCTTTGGTTTCGTAGTGCCCAAGGTTATACATCAAAACAGTTGTCAGGGATGAGAAGTAGAATGAGAATAGCTCATATGATTTCCTATTGGAAACACAACCTAACTTTTAATTGCAGTAGTATTTTCTGTTTTAAGGGTAAAAGAGTCTAAGACATTAAATATATAAGACAAATATGTCACTGAAAATATTATGTACTAATTAAAATGTCCAAGTGACTCAAAACTTCCCTGCCTTCCCTTTTCAGAGAAGGATATTTACACTGTGAAATTTGTTCTTCTTTGAGGCGAAAGCTGAATACTGTACTTGTTTGAACTTCTTACTGTGGATGCTGCATATAAGAACAAACTAAAATGTTTTCTTTTTTTCTCCTAGTTAGTAGGAGCTTCTCATGAGAGTTTATGGGGAACTTTATGAGCTTCATGCTGTGAAAGCTGGTATTTGGCACTTTGTACTTGACATCAGAAAACAGCTTATGAAGATATATGGTATTAGAATCTGTGTGATGTGTCAGTGTTTTGGTTTTGGGTCCTTGCTTGAACTTTTGAAGTAATTGTTAAAGGTAGTTCAGTCATCCTGTCTTAGGGAGTGCAAGTGAGACTTTTGTTTTCACTCACCATCAATTGGCTGAATTATTTTATATAGATTTTACAGACCACAGTACGAGTTGTTATTTCTCTTGAGAAGTTTCATTTTAAATATATGTGTTCCCAGGCTGAGAAACCTTCCTTTCCACCTGGTTTGGTCTTTTGGGTTTGTTTTTTTTTTTCCCCGCTGTGTGCTATGGTATTGACACAGGTGCACAACCTCTGATTCTGGACAATGCTGGTACCTTTTGTACCGTGCTCTGTTCCATTAGTCTTTTGGAGGTGTTTGAATCGCCCTTTCTTTCTTACCCTCCGTGTCTTCTGACATAGGTAATTTCATGTAAAAAACTCTGATCCGAAAGAGCTTCATTTGGATAAAGGATATTTCTCCAAGTAGGTTATCTTGCACAAATCAATAACAGGAGTTGCTGTTCTTATTACATAGAAGAATCAAGATCACATCTGCATATGCTGGTTTGGTTTCTTTTAATTTTGTTGGCAACATTCGTAGATAATCTTAGTGCCTGTACATGCAAGCATTTTTTATGTGGATGTATCGATAAATCTTTTTTTACAATGTATACTGACTTGTGTAATTTTGTATACAGCTATTGCTGTAATTCAGCTTGCTGGCTAGGAACACTTAAGTTTTTGGCTAGCAGCGTTCCTCTAGACAACGATTTTCGTGATGAAAACCCTTTTATTGGGCTACTATAAATTTCTTTCTACAATTCTGATTTCATTTAAGACTTGAAGTTCTTCTCTGTCTGTCTGGATTTCTTTCCATTCTATAATACATTATGTAAGTATATATATGTTTATATATGAAGAGATATCTGAATTACTATGGACTTGATTTCTGCTGTTGATGGAGTAATGGTTTCATCCCATCTGAACACAAATAATTTTGTAGGTGTGTGTATTAACCTCTTCCTTAAGATTTGTTTTATTTTCCTTTAATTTAGTTTTATTCGCTTGCAAATGAAGACTGGGAGGTAAAAGCTTTTTGTTACAATGTACAACATCATCGATTAATGAATATCTCTGAAATAATGAGGGACTCTTACTCAAAATAGTGTAGGACTGCTTAAAAGCTGTTAAAATTGTAAAAGCTTTCTGGTGTGCATCAGATGTCCCACAATATTATGTGATCTTTGAAAAAAACAAAAAAAACCAAAACAAGACAAAGCAACAACAACAAAAAACCCAAAGAGCAAAGCCCACCAACCTTGTTCTTAAGAATATTTGGGAGGTTGGAGATCTAGAAATGAAGAGTAACTGGACAATTTCTCATTTTACACACTATTGTATCAATAATTAAAAAGGCCATTCACCTGTCACTTTCATCTAAAACTTAAGTAAGATATTGCCATATACTACGACAATGTTGGCCTGAGAAACTAATCTCTGTTTCTCTTTAAAGCTGGAATTGCTGACCATGTTTTGTACTTACCCTTCATTTTATTTTTTAGAAGTATTCCCCATTTCTTGATTGAATTATATATATTTTTATATATATATATTTTTTTTTCTTTGTATAATTACTGAATGATGTTCTGTCTGGTTTTAACAACTTTTACTCACCTGTAGTTTAAGTTACAGTAAGATTTTTCTGAAGACTGATGAAATTCATCAGAGTCAAAATATTAGTAAGAAATTAGATTTTGTGTTTTAAAGTGGAAAAATAAAACTATTCAGTGAAACCCTAAAAGCATAAGATGCTTTTGCAAGTAAGAGCAACACTTCTGCAGCTTATAATAACCAATGAGGAACTGTAGTATTTTAAAGCTTTGATTTTTATCGTTAATTGTATTACTTCTGTTCTGTGGCTTCTTTTGAGCTAGTCAGAGATGATCCTTTGTCCCATTTCAGGCTGCTGCTGTCGAAAGAAACCATTGCTAGTACTTTAAATCAGGAAATACTTACAATAACTCCCCAAGGGCCATGTCATCTCCAGATCAAGAGCGGGACATTCTTTTATTGATGTGTGTAAGCTGCCTTGTGGCTGGCCTCATTAGCTCTGGAGATGCAGAGCAGATATTTCCCAGGCCTTTGTCTTGATCCCGGAGGATGCTGTATCTCTCACTGATAGTTGTCCACCAGGGTAGTGTATCAAACAGTATCTTGGCAATTTTACCTCAGGAAGTCCACCATCTATCTCCTTAACAGTTTTCCTGCTCAGTAAGTCCATGTGCCATCCAGTCTGCTTCCAGCTGCTTGTCATCTGAGAAGGGTGGCAGGGTGGAGGGTCATGGGACAATCAGCTGTGTCAGGCTGATAGAAGGGCATCTATATCCATATCTATATCCATAAGGAGGAGGCTTGTGGTGCTTACAATCAGAAGAAGGTATTGCTTTGTGTTTTTATGTTAGCAAGGGTCCCTCATGCTGCAGGTTTTGCTTTCTCAGAAGCACCTGCTTTGCATGGTTTTCAGCAAGTTGGTGTTGCTAGGCCAGTGGGACTTTGCCTGCTCATTATCCATTTGAGTGAGCTCACAGTAATACTAAGGTAATTGATGCAGTTAAGGAGAAGTGGCCAAGATGTCTTGCATGTTCCTTCTGCTAGATACCCCCAGGTCTGCCTGCCTCTGTTTCTCTGACTGATAGCTTGAAAGAAGGACAAGGTGGCTGGCATATGGAGCTGTGGCAGGCTCGTGTATGGTTAACTAATGGACAGATGTCACTCTCTGCATTCTGGTTCCCTTAAAGGATGACTTGCAGGTGTTAGGTGTTTTCCTATGATTCTCCGGAATTAAATGGCATTAAGGAAAAACTGAATGACAAGGGAAGTTCAAAGTCTTCTGTACAATTCTGGGAATCCAAGTCTTTTGCTGTGTCAAGTTGAATGAGCAGTACAAGGGAAAAAGCAGTGACATTGTGGGGTTGGTTGGTTTGTTTGTTGTTGTGGTTTTTGTTTGGTTTGTTTGTTTGTTTTGTATGTGTATTTTTTCTTTTTGTTTGTTTTTTGTGGTGTTTTTTTTTTTTTTTGTGGGAAGTGGCTTAGCTGCTCAAAGGGTGACTGTGTTACTTTGGATGTCTGATGGTCACCTCCAGCAGAAGAAAGCCTAGCTGTTGGCTGGAGGTGCAGTGCTGAGATGATACTGATGCCCTTTCCATGGATGTAGAGGCATTGCTGTTTCTGAGTAAAGAATTATTCCATCACTAGTTCTGAATAAAGGATTATTCTTTGCTGTGGCTGCAGAAGGTGGTGATTTTCACTGGGCTGGTGACTTGCTTGAGTTATGCATCTGGTTGACTCTGTCAAATATTATCATGTGGTCCTCTGACAGTCCTGGTAGCTGGAGTTTTCCCATGTTTTCTCCTCATAAACGGTGATACCCTTTACATTCTCCTGAATTGCACTGAGTGTATGACAGGCTGGCTACCTTCCTGCTTATGCTGTCTTTGAAGGGTGTCTGCCTGTAAGGATGGGTTGCACAAGGTCTGGCACGTGGCTGTTTCGGGGTGTGGATTAAGGCTCCTCTGTGAAGGGTGCTCAATGGGTGCTGCCTGCCTCTTGCAAGTTACTGTAAAGGATGGAGTGGCCTTGGTGTGTTGCCTCTGGGGGCATTGCACTGGGACACTCTGAGGTTACACTGGTGTGAACACTCTGTTAACTGAGCCGGTGCACCTGGAACTGAAAAGCATTACTTGGGGCATTCTTGTGGAAGGGACAGCTTCAGTGTATTACTTCTTTTTAAAAAAATAGACTTTGTGTTTGGTAATAAAAAGACGTATTCTGAGACTTGCAAATCGTTCTAACTGATTTGGTTCCAAGTGAGTTGTCATGAAATATCAAAAAAGGGAAAATGAGGTCAGTTGGCTAGAGGGCACAGTCAATGAAAATATCCCTAAATTCCTCATTGCACCTTCCTGACTTTCAAAGAGGAAGGAGATCTGACCACCTTTGGTGAAAACACACAACAAGGGTGCCAGAAGCTGTGAAGTATACTCACCAGTTTTGCATTTAGAGAATTGAGAAAATGGTATAATTTAGGTATATAGGCATTTGTCTTTCTTTGAAAGACTCCTTTTTATCTTTATGTTAAAATGTGTTGTAAATTTTCTGTTACAGAGTTTCGACTTCCCTTGCCATTGCTCTTGTTGTCTTACATTGTAGGTTTTAAACCCTTTTGATGCTGGCAGGTGTATGTTTCCATTTCTGTGTCAATGTGTTATCACTTGTATTGTCTTTGTAAATGTAAGGCTTTGTCCAGGTGCCTTATTTTGGTGAGGGAATTACTCTCTCTCCTCTGAGACAGAATTGTCTACTTATACAACCAAGTATTTCTTGTATCCAAAGAAACTTTTAAGATAGCAAGTGTGCGTTTTCAGTGCAGAAAATATTAAGAAGGTGTTTAATACTTCTGGCAGGAAGGGCCTCAACTGTGTCACCTTGCCTGAGCTCCAAGGATGTGTTTGTCGCCCACATCAGGCCCCGAGATATTCAGTACCTTCATTGCCTCCCCAGCACTCTTGGTATGTGCTGGTTCCATAAATTTCAGGGTGCATTAGGGAGTCGTTCAGAGCTGGAAAGCCAGCAGGGTCCTGGTCAGCATGGTGAGGCGGCGTGAGGGTTGGGGATAGACTGAGTATTGGGCAGTGCAGCTTTGGAGCTGGGAGTGAAGGATTTGTGGGGCCCTTCCAGCTTCTGCTCTGGTTTGCCTCACACTTCATTCCCTTTGCTGTCTGGAAATTTCTCTGCTCTGTGCACTCAGGTCAGGCCTGTTCAGGCTGTCTTTCCTTCCTCCCTCCCCCTCTCCCCAAACCGCAGGCTTGGATCACTGTCACGATGTTTTCAAAGTAATTTAAATGGAGTTTCCGTATGTGACTTAATATTGCATTCAACATTTTTTTTTCTGTGTATGTATGATACTGTGTAAAAACCATACGGTATTCATTTGTAGAAGATGCGTCCCATAATGGGAAGTACAGATGTCTAGCATTGGGATCTTGGTCCTGTAACTAAAAATCAAGGATGATAATATTCAAGAGTGTATATCATTGCTCTTGTTCTTTTGTACACAGTATGTGTACATATGGCAAAATAAAATATGATTTCGTATTTATAGAAGCAGCTGCATATGGATTGTGCCTTATTTCAGGTTTAATGTGTTATATGTGAAGCATTGTATTTCATTTTCCTTGATTATTACTGGGGTCTGTAATCATTGCTACTTAGTGTTATAAGTATGTGCTATTTTTACCCTGTTTACACAAGGAATATGTCTGAAGTTAAAAGTCAGGGATTTAACCTCTAGATACATGGGGGAAGTTAAAAGAGTACAATCTAATTTTTTACTTGCATTTTTTGCTGGCAATTAACCCTCCACTGAAGTGTTTTGTTTGGGAATGCAGGGTAAGAGTAATGGCTAATACTAGTGATGCTGTGATTTTTAAAAAATCAGATTGACGTTGCTTTGTATAACTGATTGACATCTTCCAGTGATACTGTTTTAGAACAGTAATCACAGATAACGTTATCAGCTGAAAAAACATAAGTGTCACCTATATGTTGATTTGGAAACTGGTATCTCTCATGTTTGTAAGATGCTGGTAGAGAAAGGGATATTGGTTAGGAAGGAAAACAAAAGGATTTTCCTAAATAATTTCTATTAAGAATTATCTAAATAGTTTGCAAATCTAAACAGTGACACTTTTGTTTTACTTCAAATATTTAATATTTAAATCCCAGAATTCTCACAGTCCCTGTCTGTGTCCTCTTTGTAATGAGTGTGATTTAAACTAAAGCTGGTAAGAGCTCTTTTGGTCTTCAGTTTCCATAATTCTGGAACCATTTTTTTTTCTAATTTTACTAGCAGCACTTTTTTTTTTTTTTTTTTCAGCTGCAGAGCAAGCAGTGACCGTCAGCCTTCCCTTTCTGACCAGTCTTGAACATTTTCTATTACTGCCTTAGAGTACGATGACAGTCTTCCATGACCATGTTAAGTTTTGAACCCACAGGGAAAGGAGACTGCTTATGCCAAAAATGAATCAAGTCTGAGAATAAAGAACAAAAAAATGTAATGCTGTTAGTTGGAAGTGAGAATCAAGGATTACATGTGTAAAATTATGATTGACTAATAATAAAAGACATATGGGATTCTTTTTTTAGGGTTTGTTTTTTATTTTGAACAGTTATTCCTATTAAGTGATTGGTTATTTAATTTGTGTGTTTTGTTTACTTAATTTCCAGTGTTTGTTTCTTTTCTGTTTTTCTCCCATTGTTTGTTTTGTGTTGTGTTCTCTTTGTTTTTCCCCCCTCCTGGAACAAAACCAAACCTCTTTTAAATCCTTACTGTTGAAGTTTTGGTTTTGTATTCGAGTCATGATGCTCAGACCTTGTGGACAGGTGGCACAGTAGTGGATGCTACAGTAGGCATTTAGGGATGGGTGGCATATTATCAAGGGAGACCCTGACTGTGAGAATGGGTTATTTACCATGGGTAATCTGGGTTGTCCTCTGCATTGCTCCTCTAGAACCTGACACATCAGAAGACACGTTGTTTCTTCTGTGGTGTCACCTCTGTCTGGGATGGTGAAACAACGGAGCAGCTGGAGCTCTTAAATTGCACACCAGGGCTTTTATGTTAGGACTGCCAGTGGCTTCCAAACTTGCACTTGAATGCGTCTGTGTATTCAGATTGGTAGCTGTACATCTGTGTACTTAATTTGTAAGCAAAGGGATGCACCTGCACATACAACTACCACTAAAACTTTGTAGGGCACTTGGTTGAAAAAACACATGTTTTTATATCTTTTTGGCTGATGCTCAGAAAACAGAGATGGTAGTGAAGAGGGAGAGGGAAGGAGAGAATCTGTGGTCCCAAGTTGCTTCCTGCTTGCTTGGTTGTCTACTGACGTTTAAAAACTGCCAGAAATACAAGTAGGGAGGGAATATATTAATGTAATTTTGCTTCATTTAGTGGCATTCCTGCTGGGTTATAGGACACTAAGCCTCTGGAAGTGCTTGTCAGCGTAGGTAAGAGAGGACTACAGACAGTTCAATAGTTACACCCCAGGAACAGGTATTTCCCAGGAATATTTGCTTAGAAGAAGGAATTTGCTAGGAAAGGAGATGTTGCAAAGGCTCATGGCTTTTGCAGTTGCCCTCAAACATAAAAAGTAAGAATTTTGACCAAGTGCGCTTTTCAATCTCTTCTGTTGAGGTGACAGTGGACTTTTCTGCTGCCGTCTTTGTGGGGTGGGTCTGTGGGGTGGGGGTGTGAATCACAGAATGTTAGGGATTGGAAGTGACCTCAAAAGATCATCTAGTCCAATCCCCCTGGCAGAGCAGGAACACCTAGATGAGGTTACACAGGAAGGTGTCCAGGTGGGTTTTGAATGTCTCCAGAGAAGGAGACTCCACAACCCCCCTGGGCAGCCTGTTCCAGTGCTCTGTCACCCTCACTGAGAAGAAGTTTCTTCTCATATTTAAGTGGAACCTCTTGTGTACCCGTTTGAACCCATTACTCCTTGTCTTACCATTGGTTGGCACTGAGGAAGGAAGGAAACAGCTGGATCAGGGCAGACCTGCATTGCTGTCTGCCTCGGCTGTGGTACGCTGCCCAACTCCTGCTAGAGGAGTTCCTCAAAGCAGGTTTGCCTCCTGTGTAGAGACCTATGCAGTGTTGTTGTCTTTGCACCTCTGAGAGCAGGTGAAATCGCAGTGACCACTTTTGAAGCTGGTTGCAAACACCTCCTTCCTAGTGCTAAGCCCCAACTAAACCCAGATTAGTCAATCCCTTGCTGTGTCCTTGAGGCCTCCTCTCTCCTACCCCATTGCCTTTAAGGATGCTTCTTAAAAGCATCCTCTCTGTTTTGCTTCTGAACAGACCTGTGTCCCTCAGTCTACTTGAGTGCTGGCCTGCCTTGCCCATGCTGCTCTCCTCAGCGTGTTCTGCTCCCTCCTCTCCCTCTTTGATCCAGCTTCTGAGAGAGAGCACCTCTATCTGCTTTGCCTTCCTTGATCTTTGTTGGTGATTTATTTACACAATTAAACAGATTTCCTGACAAAACCTCTTTAGACTCCTACATGGATTTCCTTGCCTTCTCTTTGAGAACGCTCATACAAATTTATTTATGATTTATTCTGAATGTAAGGATTATATTGTAATAAATTGACTATGAATGTGTGCCAGTTTCCTTCAAGCATAAACAAAATTACTGAATTGTGCTGTAGGCCTTATATTTGCAAGTAACAGGGTTATAGGTCTAGCTAATAGGTCCTTTAACATGGTAAGAGCTAACGCTTTTAGAGAACTAATTGCTTTTAGAGGCACAAAAGTGGCTCCAGTATCATTTCATGGCTGTAACTGCACTTTACCTGATGGTGCTGTTATTTGGCGGGATAGGTTAAATCAGGCTTTGTTACCATGCTTATTTTTTTTCCACTGTGTAAAGAAAAATCAATTATTTAAATCTTTCCTCTCTGTGCCTCTCAATAATGGAGTTAGACTGTATCTATTTCACTTCCTGGTTTATTCTCTTTGATATCTGTGGAGCCTGAAGTAATCTCACACAGGCTTTATTCTCTTTTTTGGGAGAAGATTAGTTCCAGTGGTTCTCTCTCTGTGGGCAATAGGTTTTCTTTAAAACTTGAGCTTTAAACACAATTACAATTGTGTGTAAGGGAAATATACTGTGTTTCTTTTTAGTTTGGAATCTGACTTCTGTTTTCATTCAGTGGGATTTGAGGTTCTGTAAACACTTCCAGTTCTTCCAAAAGTCTGCAGCAGTTGTAAACCTGCCTCTAATGTGATGCCACTTGTGTGGCTGTGTCTATATTGGTCACCTAGGTTCCCTTGCTGCCTTGTTTTCCTCTCTGGTGGTTTTTGCACTTCCAGGAATAGCTATTTCTTTTTCTAAAATGTATGCTTTTGAACAGGAAATTTCTGTGTATGGGCAAAAAAATGGGAATGTGTTTTCAAAGGGTCAGAATGGGAGGACCTGAGACAATATGGTCTACTTCATTTTGTCAATACAGAAGTAAAACCAAAACTGATTTTTTCTGATATTACTTCTCAGTTTGGCTAATTGTGACAGTTTTATTGCAAGTCTGATAACATGCAATGTTCTATTTAAAGCTCCAAGTCTGAGTCTGTGGGACACACTTTTCACTAACAGAAATAAGCAGACTTCTGTATTTTATGGCTGGGAGAATAAAGCTAAAAGCATGCACTGAATTGAGCAGCTGAAACCCTGGAATGCAACAGTCTCACAAAAAACAAGGAAACACAACTAGTCCAGTCATTCTGTGGGGGACAGGCTTCATGGCTGCAGTTGTCAGTCCTGAATTCTTTCTCGCTTTGTATGGAGTGGAACAAGATCACATTTATTATGGAACAACCTGCAATGGCATTGCTAACAACTCTTTTTGTAAGTGTTCAAAAGTGCATATGTTATAGTTCTATCACCTTTTTTGATTATAAATCATTTCACATCATCAACTGTACACAGGGGCCAATGATCTATACCATCATTTTAGATAGTGTGTGTATGTGTATCAGTTTACTATAATTATAATTTGTCTAATCAGAAGTAGAAAATAGGTAGGGTCTAATTGGCTGTGTGGGAACATGAGCTCTTATTACAGGAAATGTCATTAAATATTTTAATCTTCTTAGAAGTGCTGCATATCGTTCAGGCAGATTAAGTTTTGGCATCGTATCTGCAATCTCCTATTTCTGGTGCAGTGGATTAGAATATTAAGTGTAATACTCTATGGTTTTGCCACAGTTTCCTTCCTGTTTTATTCAGTGACAGATTGGGGTTGGGAAAGGAGGATGGTTATGTTCAGTACGGTAAAATTCTGATCTAAATAATGATGAGGATATGGCTGGAAGTAGTGCAGTGTATATATACACCTTTTAGACTTACAGTCTGGCAGCCCTAACTTTGGGCTGTTTTGCATTTATTATTCATGGAGGGGTTTAAAATGCTAGTTTGTGGGGTTTTCTCTGTTTTCTTTTGTTGTGTGTGTGGGTTGGTGTGGTGGTGGTGTTGTTAATCTCCAGAGCAGTTTTGAGCGGGTATTAACAGCAGCTGGTGGTATTACAAAAAAAATCCTAAGAGAGCTGATTCTCTTTGCTCAGGCTTTTTTATGCTCTTTTGGAAAGTTAGTACTGTTTTATATGCTCTCTGCACTTTGTGCTAGCTTTGGAAGGAGAACAGAACCTTGCCTCAGTTCCTAGTTCTTTGGCTTTTTTTGGGAGCTTAAGGGGGATTTAGGCAAGTTTCATTACAATTGCTATTTAAAATGGCTTGTAAGGTCATGGACGAGCCAAAATAAAACTCTTTTAAGTTGGGAGAGAAGGAGTGCTAAGCGTCAGTACATTAAAAATACTGGAAATTACATTGATTTGTTACTGTTATCTTTACAGGTCTTGTATGACTCTCTTGAAAAGACAGTTCCGAGAGAGTTTGCAGTCAGTCATGGAAACAAAAGTGATAGAAAAGGTGGAAAGGAAAGGATGTAGTTGTTGCAATGAGTGGCAAGCTTTAGGAGCTAGAATGAATGGCAGAAATACAAGTCCAGATTAAAGTTTGTCTAATGCCTTCTAGAAGTTATGAAGCACTTTAAAAGGTATGTGAAATATTTTTGCATTGTTCTGGACACCAAATGGCTGGACTTGGGTCTTGTTAGGTATTGTTCAAGGGTTACCTGCTGCTTGTGAAAGCTGGTGATACTGGCTTTTGTTTGATAGTAGGTTTTAGCTATTGATGAAATAGAATGATTTTTTTTTTTTAAAATGTTAAGTCATATAAAAAGATGAAGACATTTACATTTTAGAAAAAGAAAACCCTTTAGTTAGATAATGTACTACTCTGTGACTTACGTTAAATCTGGTTACTTTAGAACCACCTGCTTTGATGGGCACATCAATTACAATTTGATATTTTTTTCTTTAACAGAAGACTTTGAAAGGATGCTCAAAGCTGCTCTGCAAAATGTTGAGTTCTGTGGAAGGGGTGGTGTGACAGAAGTCAGTTTCTTAAATATTAGGTTGAAACCATTAGAATAAGTGATCTGAGAAAAAAGTTCTTTAATACATCCTTGAAATCAAGGCCTTGTGTTATCTTCATATCTGATCATTTGGAATGCAGCTTTGCCTAGAAACTCTGAAAGATCAGGTTCTGGTAGGCGCTGTGGCTATCGGAAGATCTGGCAATCAGTTCCCAGGCTGGTGTCCCAGCCAAGAACAGGGAGCTTAAACCAGGCAGCTGTTGTTGCCATTAGAGTAGAGCTTTCTTGGTTAATTCGATTAAGAAGTCTTTGCACCTCACAGTGCTACTTGGCATCTTGAAAGGAGGGGAGGGATGGGGGGAGCTTTGGGCTCAGAAGCTTTAGTTATTCCCACGCTTCTGTCCCTCGACCTTCAGGATAAGAAGCAGGACAGAAGACCACATTGTTTCCCTCTCATCTTTTTAGTTGTTTAGGTTTGAAAGCACTTGGGAAGTCCTGTATTTATATTAAGGGGTACAGCATCCCGTGGATGTGATTGCTCAGTAGATAGTTGTCAAAATGGCCCACAGTACCCATAGGCAACTTCGATTGTTTGAATCTAGTTAGCTTTGAACAAATGTAAAATTACTTATGCAAATTACTGCTTAAGTTTGTAACTCCTGTGTCAAGAAGATAATTCTGTTTTGAGAGTGCTACTCTATTTATAGCCACAGAGCTGGAGTCTGTCAGATACCCACAGCAGCAGAGCTTCCTTTTATCTGCCTTGCAGTTTGCCATGGGGCAGATCTCGATCTTTCATGCTCAGTGGTGAAAGACTCTGGAGATCCGAGAATGGTTCTTCTTTCTGTCACTGGTTTGCACCCTCAATTTGAACAGTGTGCTTCACCTCTACAGGCCAAATACCCACATTGTCTTTTTCCCTCTCACAACCTTTGTGTGTCTTGTTTATCAGCTTATTAACATGTCTAAGCGTGTGTTGGGACAACGGTCAGAGTCAGTGAGCCCCAGTATCAGCTAAGGTATGGCTGCAATAATACTACCAGTGGCTAAATGTACACAAGTCTTTGGGGGTGATGGCTGCCTTTGCGTGGGGGTTTCAGAAGTTGCTGCTGTAATATAGCTGTAGTCAGGTGTGGTTTTATCATTTTATGTAACTCTGGAAGGGAAATGCTAGTTTATACAGAGGGTGTATCTGAAGGGAATGTTGTGCTCAAGATGTTGCCTGTACAAGAATCCCAGCAGCAATGCTTTATGTACAGGATTACTTAAAGAAGCTTTTAAGGCCAAGCATATGGGTGATTGTATATTCAATGTACAGTTTAAGGAGGTTTAATAGTGTAGTCTGACAAGTAATTATATCGCTTGATAACACATTGCTTTTTTTTGCACTGCTCTCAATGTTGGAAATCAGCTGATACAAATGTTTGTGAAACTTTTAGTCTTATAGAACATTGAATTGGCCTTCAATTTGAGCCTGTTTAATGGTAATGTTTAAGGCTCCCATAGGCTTTGTTAGGCAGCTGTGGAAAAGGACAATATTTAATTCCAAAGAGCTGAATCCTAATTGAGGTCAAACCCAGTAATTAATCAGGTGGCCTCTTCCCTTCTTCCACTTGTGACACTTCTTATAGTTACAACTGTTTTTATTTAAGAAAGATCCAGGCCTGAATTTTGAACCCCAAAATTTGACAAAACGAGGTGGAAAAAAGGACTCTACAGAAATTCCTAATTTGTGGCCAAGAAGAAAAGGCGTTCCTTACTTCTCCCTTTCCCTTGCTTTCTATATTTTATCATGTTTTTGTTTGTTTGTTTTCCCCAAGGAGATGATAGCAGGTTATAGGGACTGGTATCTTTTTGCTTTATGTTCGTGCAGTATTTAGTAGCTGGACTTTGTCCTTTCCTGGAGTCAGTGAGCTCACCTGCAATAATCCTATTAAAGGAACTCCACTTTGCTTTCAGCATCATTAATTGGTTTGGTTTAGTTCAACAGTGTATTTATATTCCCTAGTTTTTATGACCATGAGCATCCTTGCGTTTAGTATTTCTATATTTCAGTGTATTTACACATCTAATACATGCATGCCCATATATAATATATAAGGATGCCATACAGTTCTGATGTTTATATAGCAATGTAGAAAGATCATATTCAGATTCAAAATTAGTGGCTAGCGCTATAGAAATGATGAAGTTATCTTTTTTTCTCATCACTTGCTGTTTTAAAACACAACATAGTCCGTAATTCTTATGGAGAAAACTGGAAGTAAAGACAAAGCTTCCAGTGAAATGAATGTATCTGAAATGGCAGTGACAGTGCACCTTCCTAACTGATTAATCTCCATGTGACAAGTTTAAGTTATGAACTGCTATAAAGGCACTGAACAGACAAGGAGGTTGAGATTTCAAAGAAAATAAAGAATAAAGATGACTGCACTAGTAAAAAGTGCCTATTGATGAAATCAAAATCAGGCTGACAGAACCTGAGAAATGCACGTTTTATTATGATGTAAAACAACGATTAATGTGAAGAATTGTGTTTTCCACAGTTGGTCACGAAAGGGCAGGCTGAAGAAAATATTTGTGCCCAGTTCTTCTCCCTTAAGTGCCACAACGTGAGGTTCATCAGTGCTTAGTGAGATAACCTAAATCTGGTTTCTTTCCTTATAAACGTTAGGAATGGTGTTCATTACAGTAATTGGTTTTAATAGCTCCCCTCTGGAAGAGCTAGAGTGCTTTGTCTTATATCCTTGACATTTCTAATAAATAAATGCATCTCTAGTGGGTGGGACAAGAAGATTAACTCTGGTAAGAGACTGCAATAACTATATTGAAGAATGTGTTTTATACTGGGGGCTCAGTTTTGTGTTAAGCTACATAGGCAAAAAATCTCATCCGCCTCAAAGGGCACGTGTCTGAGTACCAGAAGTCAGAGCTAACTGTGTAATTCGGAAATGAGAGTATTTCACTACTCCCTGTAAAGCTGTTTGAAGAGTAAACTATTTACTAGTGATTGGAAATAGATGTTAATAAGATTTTAATAGAACTTGAGTGTTGTTAGCAAAGACCTTAATGGAAATACAAGTTTTCTGGGGGAAGAAAGGTGCTGGAGAATAAACTTACAATTTAGTAATCTGAAATGCTAAACAAGTAGTGTCTGAAAATGACTTTAAGTGACTAGTGTTTGTTAGCAGTAGCTTACTTTTTCTGGGAGAAGAAAAGACATCTCCTTAAAGGTACTTGTGAAAAGCAGCTGCATTCTTCACATTTTAAATAGAAAAAATATAACACCTAAAAACTTCAGAATGTGCTGGAGAAGTAACCTGTCTTCTGCAACCACAATAATAGCTTTTTTTTTTTTTTTTTTTGCAATGAACTGTTCTTATTTCCTACTGATAGTTTTTTGGAAGGCAGTCTTCTACAAAGTTTTAAAGGTTGCAACATGGGGTATTTGAAATAACTTTTTTAAAGTTGATTTTTTTTTTTTTAAATGAGGCTGTGAATGTGGGATTAATTATTTTTAAAAACCAGATCTCTCTTCCAGATTCCTTGTACTGTTCTTACTAAGATTTATTGCTTTTCTTTTTCTCCTCTCTTTTTTTTTTTCTTGGCCTTAACTTGTTCCCACCTATGCATTTTTATTGTGTGATGTGGAACTAGTGCTTACTAAGCATATGTTTGGAAAAAGATTTCGTTCAGGGGAAGGTCACAGCAGAAATCCCATGTTCTTGATTTTGCCAATAAATACCTAGAAATAAAAATCTTAATTGGCAACCTATTTTTTCCTATACTGGGCATTTAAAAAAACTGTTTTTCTTTTCTCACCTACACCAACCCTATGATACCAAGACTGTCCTTGTTATCCTCAAAAGGCCTTTCTCATTTGTGCCTCTGTGCACAGAGGGAGATAAAGAGATGAGGATGCCTGGAGCCACTTTCCCCAGTGGGGCATGTGAAGCAAGAAATGTTGAACCAAATGAAGTGAAAATCAGATCTGACCTGCTCTGTCAGATAAAGTTTTAGCAGTTCTCTCCCAGTCCAAGCCTCTCTCTGTCCTACCCAATAGAAACATGAGGCTGTGAATAGGCCTAAAGCAGGATGGATTTTGAAGGAGAGGTTTTTGGGGTGAATATTTCTTGGAAGGTTCCCCTGGCTTGTTGGTGTCTTTCCCTCTCTGAGGGCTTTCACAATGAGAAGTGGCACTACTGCCTGATGAAAGCTGAGAGTTGCTGTATTGATTCATTACTGAGAGGCAGAGGTCAGGCCAGGGGGAGCCTTACAAGACAAGCAGCTTATGTTTGGTCGAGTAGAGCAGGTCTGTGCCTGGTGATGGAAGGGTAGAGCACAGTCTCTGAGAGTTAGTGGAGTTGTTTTAATGTACAGCAAATGCTCACAGGACCTTGAAAATGGTCATGAATGCTCTGTCCTGGATGTCACCTGTGCATTTGAGGACACAGACTTCTCATCTGTGAAACAGGACTTAGTCCAGGGAAGGTGAGGAACCCAAGGAATACTGCCCTGGGAGTGTGGCACCGAGCTGTGGCCTGCTGCAGCATGTCCCACCGCAGCCTGCCAGAGTCCCCCAGGTGCACACTGTTAACATATTCGATCTGTTAGCTCTGTCTTCCGCTTGGTGTGCTGTGGTGGTTAAATTTCAGCCTAGGTGGGTCAGTGAGAGCAGTTTGTTCCAAAGGTGAAAGGCCACTGAAGAGCTGCTGAGCAGGTCGGCAGGGTTAAGCCTAGGGACAATAAGCTGAAATCTGACCTCCCTCAGGCTGAGTTCAAGTGTGCAGAGTCTCTTTGTGAGAGGGAGCCGGTCGGCTCTGAGCACCTTCAGCCACAGGAGGAGGGAAGCCCAGGCAAGGGCTGGGAAACCTGACCTGCTTTGGCCACACCTGAGACCTACGTTGGCTGCTGGGAATGCTTCTGATGTGGCTCCATGAACATCCTTCTGCAGTGATTAGTGTTGGATTCACAGGCAGCACAGGTCACACACAGGACACACCTGTCAGGAGAAGTTCAAGAGCAAAGGTAGCTACATGGAGAAATTGTATTGGTTTGGTAACATGCTCTACTACCAAGATGTTGTTATTACCATTGATGCAGAACCTGAATACTCCTTTGTATGTATTTTTTCCTGGGATTTCAAAGAAGGGCAGGTTAAGGAATGGTTTTGGGGTGCCTATTGGCTTGGTAATTCATTGTCATTCATTAACTTGTACCTGGAGGAGGGAGGCAGGGTGGGTGGAAACTCAGCCCTTTCATAAGGCTCTTTACCTTTAAAGGCAAAGTCCATATGGTTAGTATTTCTTATCAGAGAATCAAGCACGTATGGTGTGAAAGGATTTGTGACTTGGACACACAAGGGGCTTATCTTCAGAGAGAAAGGTATGGCTTTTTTTACTTAGGGGCAGCTAACAAGCGTCAGTTGTCCCAAGATAAAATGTAAGGACGAGGTGCTTTTGTTTTAATTCTAGATAAACTTGCAAAGTCAGCCAAAGTGGGTAGGACTTAATTTAAAGCATTTACATTGTGATAAATCCACAGTGCTTGATCTTTGATATGTTCTTCTCTCAGAATAAGTGATATTTATTATTTAACCCCAAACTGTGGCTCCTTTTTTAAAATATGGAGACAAATTTAGACATAAAAAACATCTGAAGCTGTTCCTGAAATGTTAAGAACATACCATTTTTTAATACAAGGAAGTATTTTGATATACTGTCATAATACTAGAGTTACTTAGTTTAGAAATGACCACTGGTGATAATCTTGTCTGATATGCCCCAAACCTGAAGTATGGCTGCTTTTAAGTTAGATCAGGTTGCTACTCATGTAATCCATGTCCTCTTTCTGATACTTTGAACCAGGTTGTGGCTTTTGATTTGATGTATTTGACTGTAAGAATGACCTGTAACTTTGATAATGTAATTATAACCTTTGCACTTTTTAAGAGGAATTCTTTGCTAGGTCAGTGGTAATTTTTGCCAGTGACTTAATGAGGTCAAGATGAGACCTAGAGGTTTTAGCTTGTTGGTTTCTTTTTTCTAGTTGCAGCTATACTTAAGATGAAAGAACCTTTTGAAAGCCTTAGCAACATATGTTTGGCAGGGTGAACCAAAAACTAACACCAAACTATAAAAATGGTAAGCTTTCAGTTAGAGAGGAAGCAAGACAGAAACAAATAGTGGCCTTTCTTAAACGTTTGGACTCACTAGTTTTACTTCACAAGCTGTAACTTCAGTAATTCTACTTTGTACTTTCCCAGCTGTAATTAAGGTCATAGATACCAGACTAAACATCGATAACAAAAGCAGAATAGCAAAGTAAAAATGTAGGGACACTGTCAAGCTATAAGAATTTACTCAGGCAGAAAGACTCTTTTGAAAACTTTGTTATGAGCAGTGATGATAGGAAGATACATACCATGAGGTCTGTGAAGCTGACTTGTGAATTGAATTAGAGGTTTGGTGTAACTAGCATTACTAGAACTTGGATTCATTATTTGTTCTTTAATACAGAATCCTATGCCCTTCCAAAGTGGGAGATGCATATAGCAGAAATGTTAAATTAAAAATCTGTTCCAGATATTAAAAATAGTTTTCAGTATCTTGGTTTGCCTGTTTATAGTAGTTTGCTTTGATACTCTGACACAATTAATTACCAACTGCCTTCACAGATATAAATATACCCTGTATCTTAAAATGCTAACCAAAAAATGCTTTTTGGTTTATGTTTATAGCCGTCGGTCTGGTCAGTATACAATGAACCATGACCATTCCAAGAAGACACCTGATGGAGCATCATTTGACCGCTCAGGATCCCAGGACTCCTTGGATGAACTGTCTATGGATGACTACTGGAAAGAACTTGAAAACATCCATGAAACCAGAGGAAATAATAATGAGGAACGAGTAGCACTTGTAGTGAAAGAGCCAGATGGTAATGAAATCCACTCTTGTGAATGATTGCTGTTTAGAGATTTTTCTTTAAGTCTTACTTAAAGAGATGGCACCCACCAAACACACTTAAATCAAAGAGGAGGTCACTCTACTGAACACCCATGTTGAAAATCCTGTTGCCTCTGATACATACCACCAGAAACAGGTGGTGCCCTGAAAGAGAATTGTCTCAGAGATAAGTAAAAGGCTGTTTTTCCTTTAAATGTTATTTGCAGAACCTCAGAAAGTTTCCTGTACTTGCAAATCACAACAATCAAAGCTTCATTTGCAGTTTACTGTTAAACTAACTTATCCTTTCACTCTTTGTATATGTTGTTCGTTATTGTAGTTATTGTGGATAGAAACCTCACGCTTTAGAAGACAAGCCAATGATTAACCGGTTTAAGTTTAGTGAGTAACTTTCTACGCTTGTAACTGTTGTGACTGTTCAGTTGTACTATATTTGTTCCTCAGAAGCATCAGTTATAGGCCTGATCTTAGAAGAAGTTGGGCAATTTCTGTATTTTTCTTGTCCTATCAGGTAAAAGAGGAGTAATGTCCTTAATTTCACTCTTCTCTCAAAAATTATTTTTATCAGTGCAGTATCTGCCCTTCTGCCATTCTTACAAGAGGCCCACAGTGTCAGTAAATTAAAATGGTGAGCTTTTCGTATGGCTTCTATGTGAGTGAGAAGAATGTGCTCCATTTGCTTTCAAAGGGATTTGCAATTCTAACAGCCTAGGCATTTTGAAACATTGCTGCTATTTACAAGTGCTCTGAAGAGGATGGCAGTGTGACCTCTGGAGAAAGCAGCAGGCTCCTAGCCCACATATGCGGGGAGCAGGGCATCTGACAGAGCTGCGAGGCTTTCTCTAGAGCAGCAGAGCCCCTTGTTCTGCAGCACAAGCCTCTTCTGTCAGCCCAGCTCACTGATGCTGTTACACTTTCAGGCTCTGCACTCCCAAACCCACCTTTTCCTTTTTTGTTTATACATAGCCTATTTCCCCTTAATTGCTGCTCCAGCTTGAGTCGCAGACTGGTATGGAGCCCAAGTGAGCCAGCTGAGTTGAGTTGATGAGCTGGAGCAGATGTTGCTCTGCCCCATACCTTGCCTAATGTGCAGCACCTCGCTTGGGTACAAGTACTCCTGAACATGTGGAAGACTGCACCTGGCTGATGGGCCTGCCTTGGCAGGGGCTTGCTTGAGACCTGGACATGCAAAGGCGAGGCAGGGGAGGGAAGAGGTATACCTTGCTCACATCTGCTTGGAAGAATGAGTGTAGCACTTCTTTCTTGCCCCAGTAACAGGATCTGAGAGAGTTTTGTCAAGATTGGCCTCACAGCCATAACAAAATTCATACTTAAAATTTTGTGCCTGTTTTCTGAACACTGTTAATATTCAGGTGCCCACTTGGATGTGCACGGGGCACTGTGGGAAGTTGCAGTCAATAGTGAAGATGACATGGCAGCTTTGGAGTACTTTTAGTTATCCAATAAATGGAAATGTTGTTTGAATGTTTGAGACAGTTGCTGGCATTCAGCACAAGCCTAGCTGCTACAGACAAAACTTAGAGTTTTAAAGAAAGTATCATTAGAGAGATACTGATTTCAGAAGCAGAAGTTTTGCCATCAATGACAGTATTTAATAGCTTTCTCATCATTCATGTGCAGTGATCTGTCAGTAAAGGATACCTTATCAACTAAAGACTAAAGCAATAATTGTGTCATGGGCTGTCAGCAGGCTGTAGACCATGTCATAAGAACTGATTAAAAAATAGCATTAAGGTGACTCCTGAAGCCTGGTTTGTCCTTCGTTAAATTGAGCTAGTGGAGAACTGTAGAATTAATGTATCAAGAAAAGTGGGCAGAATCCTGTCAGTAAAAGAGCTAAAAAGATTGAGGATTGAACTAAAAATCAATGAAGCAGCAATGATCAGAAGTTTTCAGACATCCCCATACACATTTGTATCTAGGTACATTTATAAAATGGTATATAATTTAATAGTAGTGCTATAGATTATTATAAAGATTGCACTATAGCAATCTGTATTGGATTAACTATTTTAAAAGCTTTTCTATCATATGTTAACACTTTGGAAGCTCTTTAGAAACAACAGGGTTTTTCCAAGTCATGATAGTTTAAGTAATTGTTCTTAATTGTGGATTCCCTTAGTACTTTCCCTGTGAACTGCATTAAGTATGTCGCGTTATTAACATCCAGTCTGCTTAACCATACTTGAAAGCCAACCTTTATACCTTTTTCTCTTTGCCTTGCTCAGAGGGAGAACTGGAAGAAGAATGGCTGAAGGAGGCAGGTCTGTCAAATCTGTTCGGTGAGAGCTCTGGTGACTCCCTGGAAAGTGTGGTGTTCCTGTCCACGCTGACCCGAACCCAGAAGGCAGCGGTAGAAAAGCGAGTAGAGACTGTCACGCAAACCATGAGAAAAAAAAACAAACAGCACCAGATTCCTGATGTCAGAGATATCTTCCGGCTACAAGATGACTCAAAGGGAAAAGTAAGTTCCTGTCTGTGGTTTTGTTTGATTCTGGCAGAGAGAAGAGCGGGGCATGTGGGAGCGGGGGAAGGGAAGAGGGACGCACAGACACAAAAGGAATATTTCCAGAAGATTTGTGTCTAACTTTTCACTGATTTCCAAGGGAATTTTTTACTGAATTTATGGGAATAGCATTGGTCCATACATGACATTACAATTTTAGTATGTTTTAGTATGTAGAAAGAAGTATGTATATTGGTGATGAATAAAACAACCACTCCATGGTCAAGATACTAATCGGAATTACTTTTAATGCAGATGCAAACCTCATGACAGCAATCACCCAAAGAACTAACAACAGTGGTAGTGGCTAGCAGTCATCCTGAAGGGTCTGCCAGAGCAGTACCTCTAAGTTACTGGTGGTTTTGTTTGTTTGTTTGTTTGTTTAAAGAAAAAGAGAAACAAAAATGGGACATCAACCTAATGTACTCAATTTTGACTAGGCCTTTATGCCTGTCAGCTGGGGGCTTAGACCTTGTACTGACTCACTGGGCCTGTGTGTGGGAAGTTGCTCTGGCAGGTCCTGAAGGGTCCTTGTGTCCTCTCCTGGGCTACGGAACAGGAGAGTTCCTCTGCCACACGCAGGAAAGGGGAAGGAGGGAAATGGAGACTATGATTAGAGTTGTTCTTCTCTGGGGAAGTGTGTGTGTCCTCTCTACTCCCGCAAAAGCAGTGAGATCTTCAGCTGTAAGAAGGCTCTTACCTGGTGGAAGTGCAGGGGTAATTTACCCGACCTCAGCCCCATCCCTCATTCTTGCTGCTTCCGTTCAGCACCATGGTAGCAGTGGTGAAAGCACGGTGGATTTTGAGAGGATTTAACTTCTTCTTCCCCTCCAACAGCTTCCTCTCCTTCCACAACTCCTTTCAAATTAAATAGAAGTGAAATGTAGTGAGGGGAGTTTGTAAGCTCAAATGTATGTCCTGGGTGCACAACTTCCCTTTCACTGTTCTGCCTTGCATGTGGTTGCACAAGGGATATTAACTCTGTAAAAGCTTTCCGGGATCTGATTTGGAATTGACTATACCTAAGAATTACAAGACCTAATAGCAGAGCAATTTATGTAAAATATCATATAGCTTAAAGCAATAAAATTTCCCTTTCAAGTATGTTATTTCAGTAAAGCACAGGAAATACCCATGTTCTTGTATTTAAGTTACATATTGTAATGTTTGGAAGTCACGTCACAGTGTTTAGTAGACTTCTGAGTCTCTTAAACTACGTGTTTTGATATTGATACAAACAAGTGATTGTAGCCATTTAAGATGTATAAAACAGAAGGTTAGAATACTTATTACGTACAGAAATAACTGAAAAAAATACTTCTAAACCTGTCTCCTTGAGTGGAGTGAAATAAAATAATACAAGTGTAGGCACTCAAACCTACACTGCATTCCTTTCTCCAAAGCAAGATAATTATTCAGAAACCTTTGCTCGTGATTATTCACTTGATTGACTACAGAAAGCCCATAGTGAAGTAGCTTCTACAGTCTCCCTAGGTAACTTATCTCAGTGCTTTGTTACTCTCCCATCATTAGAAAGCTTTTTATGTGACAAAAGAGGACTGAAGCCATCTGCAGCTGTGTGAAGTCAGTCCGGTTTAATAATAGCCTCCAAAAATCCTGTAGCCTCCCTTCACCTGGAGGAAAGCAGGAGGAAAGGTAAAACAATAGTGTTGATGTTTCACATCAACGCAACAATTGTGCTGATGTTTCTACTAAATTTCCTGCCATGTTCCCAAAGAGTAGCTAGACTTTAGGTACCTTGACAGCTTCCCAGTCTGCTTCTACTGCTCTGTGAAATAATAATCATTTTCTGGGCAGTCAGGCTATCTTCTTGCACCTCTGAATATCCCTGATTTGAGAGAATAATAATTAAAAAAAAAAAAAAGTATACAGATTTGTGTTGGTAGGAGGAATCTTTAAAACTTTCCTTTTTTTTCTCAGTAAGTATAGAGTTACACAGTGCTTGCATAAAATACCATTAAAAATTCAGCGTGCTAAACGTTTATTGTTGATCTGAGTTACCAAAAACACAACAGAAATAATATATGGGTAAAAACGTATCTGGGTATATGTATACTCATATAGATAAAGGTATAGATTTTCTACATGCTCTGAAATATTTTTTTTTTAATAATAGGTGTTATCCAGTTCATGGAATGTGACAAATCTTAAGACCGGGTAGTGCAGCATTGTAGAAAGGAGAAGGCGGTTCACATCCTTTCCTGCTTTATTGTCTTTTCAAAGTGTCCTCGTTTTGCTGTTGGGAATCTGAGCTGTAATCACAGATATTAATGTCAGGCTGTTGTGCAAAAGGGATGGGATTGTTCCGTAGGGAAGGCAATCATAGAATATTTTGCAAGGAATTTGGATTGAGTCAGTCAATATACTTCCTCCAGATTCCCTTTCCATATCCTTTCCAGTGCAAACTAGGGTTTCAGGTTAAAGACCACATTTTCTTATTCTTTACAACTCTGGAAAATAAAGTCTTATACCCACTTATCCTTTTAGGAAGAGGGGGAATTGACTTAATTACTAATTTTTAATTACCTAGATTTCAGATCCCTTTAGACTTTGGCAAAGGGTTTTCTACTGAAACACACAGGTGTGCTTCTGCATACCCCTCAACTACAGGACTATATGTTTTAATCCTGCACAGAATCAAAAGAGTTTCTACAACTGTGCATTTGTTTTTTATAGGCATGCATATTTATTGTTCCTTTCTTAGGTCTGTGATGGAAGTGAACCCTCAACTGTGGGAGTAAGTGAAAACAGAAATGAAACAAAAGATGGAGCAAAAGGTAATGCCAAACATCTCTCCTCTTTTTTTTTTTTTTTTTCTTTTTTTTTCTTTTTCTTTTTTTCTTCACCTTGTGGTTTGTAGGCTTTCAACTACACAACCGACTGCATAGGTCCATATTTCCAGTAACTTTTCAGGGAAAGAAAATGAAGTTCATATGAGGAACCTGTTCTGGCCTGCATGGTTCTGGTGTAAAACTTTTAAGTGTGGCTGTAGGTAGTGTCCTTTGACCCATCTGTGAAACCTTTGTGTGTTATCAGCGGTAATCTTATCATCGAGTCATCTGGGAGAAGTCTCCTCTCATAGCTTATCCTTAGGTCTTTCCTGATCCTTAATTTATACCTTCTGGTTTATCTCAGCTGTGCAGCACAGGAAATGAAGCGATATACATAAGCTCATCAGTGCATAGAAGAGAATAAAACCAAATTGACTATAAACATCCCAAAAAAGTGAGAACTGGCTATGGATCTGCAGCTTAAAATGAAAGAGGAATAGGAATGGAAGAAAAAATTTGTTTACCTTTTTAAGGAAAATGGAAAAGAAATAGCATTCGTTGTGCGTAGGACTGGATTGTGATTGGATTGTGATGACAAAAGAGGGGTGCAGTACCGAGGGAAGGCCCCTCCCTCTCACTGGAGGCAGGACAGAGCATCACAGAAGTCCTTAGCTGATTCCATAGTTTCAGTTTTGAAACTATGAATTTTGATGGAAGATTTGACAAAGCTTTCTACTGTTCTTCAGGTCCAATAATAAAAGGATGGCTGCCCTGCATCATCTTAGGTTTCTTCAAAGTAGGGGTTGTACCACGTCTGATATGCCACCATACCCATCACTGTAGAGATCAGGATACTAACTGGCAGCCGTTTCAGCTGTAAAATATTGCATTGCTATTCTACACTGTTTGTATGTTGGGTTGTTTTGTACTTCCAGGGGACTGGATAGCACATAGGTGTTACACTGAACCCTATAGCCACTTAAATAACAGACAGGCAGATCAAGTTCCCTACTGCAAGTTACTTATCTGTAATTAAGCCACCAAATAAACTTCTGCTCCAGTTCTAGAATACTGGCCAGTTGTATTCTGGAAAAATGGTTACTTTGAAAACTTCGAAACCAGCAACAGACAATGCAGGATGTGCTTGAAAGTTAAGTGGGAGAGATGAGTATAAACCAGATGAGAATATCACCAAATCTCTGCGTTTCTAGAGGTGCTGTTAATCCTTCCTTCCCTCCCTCCCTCCCTCCCTCTCAGTAGACCTCTCTCTAACAGGAACAGTAAAAAACTGGGAGGACTGCCAAACTGCTGGTTCAGCACAAGGGAAGGAAGAGATGCCTGGTGTTTGTGTCAATAAACCACACTGTAGGATTCAGGGCTGGAAAATTACCAAGCAATTATTACAGAGTTTTATCACATCTGGTTCTTTTTTTTCCAGTGATCCTGATGAGCTCTTCAGAAATGGGAAGTTCTGAAAGGCAAATCCCATATGCTAGAGCTCCTCAGCACAGTTTGCAATGTGGATGGCAAACACACTCTGCTTACATCCTGATATAACATGCAAAAATGGGCTTTGCTCCCAAGACTGGAGCAGGAAGAAAAAAGCCAGTTCAGTTTGCAGTCAAACCACGCAAGTTTGGTGGTGTTAAAAGCACTGCACCTGTTTGAGTGCTGTGCTGTGATCTTACCTTCAGAACGACGAGCAGATCAGTGTTATGCAGTGAATGAATTCAAGGCAAAAAGAAAATAATGCGTGATGTTTTGGAGATACCAAGTATTTATGAAATCTAAATACAAAGACATTATTTTAAAATGGAAACCCCCTTTGACAGAGAAGTAGTACCAATTTACCTGGAAAATATTAATATAATCTCAGACATCTATAAAAAAATCCAAAGCTTAAATTAAGATATCTTAAAACTGCTAGAGTGATTGACTTGTGTTTGGCCCTTCTCCAAAGGTGATGGCTCTGTTCCTAATTTGGTATTTGAATGCTGCTTTCCCAAGTGCTTCTGCCAGACTGAAGATGATAATGGTTTGCCCTTAAAGTATACATTGGCTGTGTGAACCTGTGCTTACTTCTCCTTTCTTGCCAGTCTGACACACTTGGATTCTTGCCTAAACAGTGGAAGCAAACTCAGGGAATAATACAAAACCATTAAGTTTTTATTTGCCTGCTCCTGCTGAAACAGAACAGTTCAATGAGTTCCTAAGATGTTTTTTGTTGATAGATTTTGAGGTAGATTGTTGAGGTTTTTTGGATGGACGCTCACTTACTGGCTTTAAGTGCCTCTTTGTTTCATGTAGGTACAGAATGTGTCCGCAGGAAATGAAAAGAAAATTCAGAGTCGTGTATTATGCCATCAAAAGACATTATCATTTTGACAGTCCGTAACACTCATTAAAGACCTGCAAAGCTAGCAATATGTTCAACAGCTATGAAAGAAAAATGTAATTATCTTTGGATGCCTGTGAAAAGGAGTAAATAACTGTGTTGGCTGAGACATCTCAAGAAATAAAAGGGAAAGAATAAAGCAGCTGAGAAGTTAAATACTTGTTAGGTTTAACAGAGAAGCAGCAGAAGTCAGTTCACTCTAGGACTGCAGTTGTCCTTCTGAATGTGCAGGATTAGCTACAAGGGAAGAATGTTAGATAAAATCTCTGTAGAAGGGCAACCTCAAAGCATAATGAACTGGCAAATGGATGAAATAATTGCGTGTACCATGTATAATACAAGGGAAAAGAGCTGTAATGTTTGCTTCTTGATAGGGAAACAGACTGAAACGTGGTTGTGTTTTTTAATTAAAGAGTGTGTTTCTGCTTTTTATTTTACATGACAAATGAGGAATCTGTGGCTGGAGTAAGAGTGTGTTAGTGAAAAGATTGCAGAGTTTTATATTTTCTATTTAAAATCTTATGTGGGTTAGCATTTTGGAGAAATGCTTTGTCAGTCAAAAAAAAATCAGCCATTCTAACTTTCCAATTATAATTAAGATATATCAGCATACCTCCATCGGGGTATACTCTAGGTTCTGTAGCAAAACTAGCAAGGCTGACACTTGCAATATTTCCATGTCCTGTTAAAAAGAAACCCAAAACGTAACCTCCACCCCATCAGAATTCCCATCATTTGATGTGATCTTTACATAGCACTGTGAACCAAGGACAGGGTCCAAGAGTTACGTAAAATACAGTTTTCACATCCTGACAGACAATGTTTACATTTTTCTATATCACACTTGCATTTCTCTCAGGAAATATTGCATGTAGTTGGCAGAATGCCAAGGCTGCTTCCTCTTACAGCTGCTTCCTAGTCAATAAATGCACAACAGGAGCAAAGCTATATGACCAGGAAGAAAATTCCCACCACAGCAACATTTCCAGACCTTTAAAATGCGCTCAGCATTACCAGGACATTTGCTGTACCCAGCACCCTTGGATGTGGACTGAAATAGGAGCTACTACTTTATTGTTTGTTAACATCAGATCCCTCCCAGGCTGGTAGGAAGTATGTAGGTCACATATAGGCCACATTAGCATGACAAAAGTCTTGAGGGGAAGGTGCATTAAATAGTTTACATGATATATACAGATATACACACAGGAGGCCAAAGGTTGAAACCAGGGATGAATTTGACCCTGGATATGTTTGGTTACTGAGGTCTAGTGTATCTCTTTACCAGAAGGACCAGCTCTAGTTTCAGGATCAACTTAATCTTTAGCATGTGCCCCAGGCTTCTTTCGGGGTCTATGGAAAGTGAGCAGAAGCCACTCTGGAAAGAGCAAGTCGTGAGTAAACACACACAAAATTAGGAAATGTTTTGTTCTACCTCTCACAGTATTGCTTGGTAGAGTCAAAGTGTTAACTCAAGTCCATCCTCTTTCTTGCTGTAAGTGTCTGAGCTTTAGATCGATTACATGGACACGGGAGTGATTGTGTAAAGCTCTGTGCCCTACCTGAGAGTGGCTGTGGTGGCTGCAGCCACTTACTTGTCTATCAGGTCCCTTGAGTTTGGCCCTGGCAGACCGAGGTCAGTTTCAGGACTCACTCTAAAGAATACCAGAGACTAGTCTTGTTTTTGTGTCTTTCAATTAGACACAGATAGACTTCAGAAAAATGTTTGAGTTTATGTAATTTTTTCTTTTTTTCCAGCTCGATGCTTTGTATGTTGTTTGGGTTGCGTGCTTACAGTTCAGCACTTTTGCAGGCCACTGGAAGTATCCGTGTAGAGCAGCACTTCCCTGTTGCCTTCTCTCTTACTCACGCTATCTGCAGCCTTTCCCCTGCTTTAAAGTCAAATGTTGCTATAGCTGTAACTATTTTCTGGAAATTTTTTTTTGGCTTGGCTTAGCACAGTTATTCCAGGCTGCACAAAAATTTCCCACAGCAGTGTAAAGACATTAATCTATTATGTTATGCAATATTCTTATACCAAAGCATATGCACTGCTCATGGTTCTCCTCAACTCATGGCTGATTGCCTATGACATTTGACTTCTTTTTCGAAAAGCAGAACTAGAACTGCCTCTCCCTTTTTTCCCTCTTCTTAAAAAAAAAAGTTGTTCTTATTTTGTTTGATGCCTTTAAGGAACAAAGAAAGAGAAGTGAGGCTATTGTTGTGTACTTAGTTCTTTCCAGTGTCATGGAAACATGTCCAAACAGTATTGAGGAATCTAGACTCTTCAGACTGAGGTGAGGACAGGAATGTTGGAACAACAGCGTGATCCACGTACTCCCTGTTATTCCAAAATGTTAATGCTTTGGATCATAGAGGAAACATTCTCTTTTGCTTTTGAAATTTTAACAACAGAAAGAATTGCTGTTTTTTGTTGCTGGATGTTACAGTCTTTGAGGCTGGAAAATGTTTGTTGGCAAGAAACTTTTGATGCTAAAGCTGGCTCTGGAAGATGCTGGGAATCTGCTGTTTCTTCAAGGTGGATTGGTTTATCTTTTCATAACAGATAAATAGGAGAAAACCCCATGCCTTGGCAGAACTATTCATGAAAAACTACAGAAGATGAACCCTTGTAGAAAGCTAAATTTTCAATTGACATAAAAAACGCAGAAATCATTGAATTTGCAACCAGAAAGTCCATCCCTTGCACAGCATTAACTTCCATTAATACTTGGTATTAAACTAATCTGTCCTGCACTGAGGGATGCTCAATTGTGCTGCTATTGATTATTGTTTTTTCCACTCTGTTTTCAGGTCCAAAGTTCAGTCTTGGAATGGATGAGCAGAAGAGTCCACTTGAAGACATGCCATTTTCGGACACTGACATCAATTTGGAGATATCATTTGCAGAACAGGCAGCTAATCTCAAAGACAGCTCAGTAGGCAAAATGTGCAAGGGTGGAGGGGGTGACACTCTTCTCCCGGTAGGTGTTTCTTATATATTGCTCTAATTCTTTGTTTTTACTAGTGGTACTGTTTGGATGATATTTATCTGATAGTGGGTGAATTGTGCTTAGAAGAATGTTGTCAGATCCAGCTTCGTGGACATAGGCCTTCTCAAGGTAACTCATTTTTGGGATCATTACTCTCAATAACATGGAAGTAACTACTGTTGTGCCTATTTATGTCATTGTCTTTCTGGCAAGATGTACTTTGTGTGTAAGCAATAATGGACCAATAATATTAAGCTAGAATAGTGGCTTAGTGGTAGTTGTACTCAAAACTTTGTCTTTGCTTCATCTGCTTACAGCCCCTTTTCCTGTTATCTGAGGTGAGATGCTTTACCTCTGTAATGAAAATCTCTGTTGTCATTTAAAAAGGGTTGGTGGATGCCTGCAGAAACCTTGTGCAGTTATCCCATGCAGATAGGTGAGGGGTGAGAATGAAGAACAGAACAGTCTATAGAAATCTAAAGTGAAGTGGTAGGAAATTAAAGATTAGTTTGTACCCAGTTTTACTTTCCAACTCTTAAATAAAAATGGCTCATTCTAAATGAATTCAAATAAATAGGAAAAAAAATCCTGTAAGGGTAAGGCATTTTTTTGTTGATCCTCAGGCATCAATTTGAGGATCTCTCTCTTAACAGTTCATGAACATGAAGTTAAGTATGACCTGTGAAACAATGGCTGGTGTGAAAAATGTCTGTGTTTTTCCTAACAGTGTATGCAAACATGTCTGAGTAAACATAGTGTCTGAAGGAATAATGTTTCATAGTTCTTCAAACACTTACTTTAGATAAGGACATGTGCAGTTCTTCAAATAGTAATTACCCCATGTATTCTAGTTTAAACATTATAAGCTAGACGCTAATGAATATTTAGAAATGGATTCTAAAGTGTTTGAGTCGTGTTTCTCTAATGCAGCTTTTAACAAAGAAATTATAGCTATTGTCTAACTTCTGTATATATGCATATATGTGTATGTGTACTACATACTTTAGTTATACTTCTCGTGAGGCTTAGGAGGATTGCTCAAAGACATGGCTATGAGTTTTTTTCCTTCAGTGGTAGAAGGAGTGGCAAAATGATAGGAAAAGGAAGGGAGTTACCTATTTAAATCTACAGTTTGTATTTGTTGCACCTTCATCATTGGCAGCTATTTTTAAACATATGTGTTTGTGCAAGTCAATGAAACTCAAGGTGGGAAACTAACTATAAATCTACAATTTGTAAATTGTGTTTATGTTTCGGTATGTGCCATTGTTGTTATCTACCATAGCCACCAATTAAGCTGTGCTATCGCTGGGTCTGTACAGGATGAGGTAATAATTCTGGAGTATAATTTATCTTCCCAAATGGCAGAAAGTCTTGTCAACCTTCCTGCTTTGATTCATGCACACTCCTAATGTCAGGCATGAGCAAGACTCTTACTTAGAAGCCTGCTGGTGAGAGATGGAATTAGAAAGCCCTATGAGTTGGGAAGTCCCCCCTCTCTCTCCATCTCGGTTCTGTTCCTTATATTGGTCTCTGACTGCAGCTTCTGAGCATTTAGTGCCATAAAAATGAGCCATAACTGAGGATCCCCCTTCCCTAAGAAGGGAACCCCTTTATTATTATTTATATAGCAGCCAAATGTGTTATTTTGTATGTGTAAGTGCACAGGGATTTCTGTCTCGATTTTACATGTGTAGGATTGCTCATGGACAGCTATTTCTACCACTGTCAATTGCAAGAGGTTGCACAAGGTGGATGTAGTGGGGTGGGAAGTGGTTACAAGCAAGACAAAGCCAGAATTTTCATGGAGGTGCACAGCGGAAGGACAAGAGGCAATGGACAGAAGTGACTACAAAGGAAATTCTGTTTTGCAAAGAAAAGAATTCCCCATGAGAGCATTAAGCATTCAAATGGACGCCCACAGAGGTTTTTGGAAGTTTTCAGAATTCAGTTGGACAACACAACAAGACCCTTGATCAGACTTTGAGCAGGCAGTTCAATTAAATGACCTCCAGAAGTCACGAGGAACCTAAATGCTCCTCTGATTTTAAGATCATCTGCTGCTCAGCCTATTTGGGGGATTCTCCTGTGATTTATTCAGTAACAGCAGGCTTCATGATGAAAGGTTGTGCCCTAAAAGAAGCACAACCTTTGAGCTAAATAATTTGTTATGACTTGGATTATTCACTCTGCTGCAAATCTCTCCTTTTAGAATTTCAGGCTGCCGAAGGACAAAACAGGTACCACAAAGATTGGTGACCTGGCCCCTCAGGATATGAAGAAAGTCTATTCTTTAGCACTGATTGAATTAACTGCTCTCTATGACATACTTGGGACAGAATTCAAGCAACAAAAAGCTGTAAAAATCAAAACCAGAGGTGAGTCGGTGTTTCATATTCTGAACCAAATGGGTCTGGTTTAATCCCATGAAACAAACGCATCTGGTTCTTTATGATTTTCCAGCAGAAAAATTATACTAATATAGAAATAGTAATGTAGGTCCTGAACAGCATGTGATGATATGCCTTAACTCAAAGCACACTTTAAGCAAGGTCATGCACATAGTCACTCCAGCTATGGGACTGTGCTCTCCATCTAAAGTTCAAACTCAGGTCAGTCACTCAACAGATAAACCAAGGAGTGAAGAAGGGGAATTATCTTAGTAGTGTGCTGTGCAGGAGGAATTGCTTCACAGAAGTTTGTATGTGCTGATATATTGCCTGGGAAGGCACGTGTATGTGCTCTTTGTGGGTATTCTTTTCCTGCTTTTCTGAGGGTAGGTACTATGCTACTTCTACTTGACTTTTTTGCTTTTATTTCCTTTGCCTGGAGAAGCTGTGGCAGCGTTTGTCACCTGCTTTCATCTTCTATCTGGTACAAACTTTTCTGTGTCACATAGGCCTTGCCCACCCAGTATGTACTCAGGCCATAATGGAATTTTTATGCTGAATGAAATAATACTAAGTGGGCTGCTGCAGAGGATGTCGAGACAGCTGCAATGTGTCATTATGCTCTGCAAGCCATGGGAGCACATGCATAATCACAGTGCTTTTCTTGGGAACATAGGACACATGGAAACCAATTTCAAGATGCTAGAGGTTTTCAGGGCTTTGTTTGTTTTCTGTGTTTCTGGCCTCTGCTAAATGCTTTACAATAGCTTGAAATGTGTTACCAGTTAATCAAGAACCTGCTTTGCCCAAAACCTTGTTGTCAAGGTTCAGCGAATGTGACAGTGCAATAGCTCACTTTAAATAATTGAAAGCAGCAGAGAGGGTTGAAACATATATAGCAAAGTACAATAGATTCTTTAGAATATGGTCTCAGTTTACAGTAGTAGAAAATAACTTTTTAAATGCAAAAGGCATACATGGCAACATCTGTGAAACCTTGACCCCTTAAATGCATTTTCTCCTTACAGAAGTGCTTCTGGTTTCACTAATAGAGACAAAACACATTCTCTTGTATTTTGGGTCTTAGTTTTAACTGATTTTTTTAACCAAATTTATTGTTAATTGAATTTCACTCATAGCATTATCTAAATGACAGGCAGTGATGAAAAACACTGAATTGGTAGAAACCCCTGGTTTTGCCCAATTTAGAAAAGTTGGAAATGTGTAGGAAATAGACACTGACATGTCACCCTTTTTGCCAGACAAATCTGATTTAGCAATGTAATGCCTTCAGTGCCTTGTTCCTCTACCTGAATCTCACCTCTTCACTCCTGAAGTGTTTGGCCAGTTGATTCATACAATGATGGATCTATTGGCTGTTCCCCTTTGTGTCTGAGAATGTGAAGATGGTGAAAACAATTCTTCTGTGGACTGTCGTGGTGTGCCCAGCCTTGCCTTTCTGTTGACCTCCTACAGTTTGCTTATTCAGCTTCATCCCAGTAGAAACTTGTATTATTGGCAAAACCTTCAAGGTGATAAAACTATGGGGTGTGGAAATTGAATGCATGTATGAGTCTCTACATATTTTATAGAGAGACTTTTTATGCTGACAGAGATATAAGATCTCCCCAGTTTGGCACTGAAACTGATGTTTATTTGACATACATCTCATTCCCTCATGGGCTGACATCTTTTTAGTAATTACAGCTGTTCTGTGCTCAATATTAGCATGGCATCATCCCAAGCAGGAGTTATGTAGTGTTATATGCTGTTGCAGAAAAGTTGCACATACAGCAATTATCAGTACTTCTGACAGAGAAGTTCTATGTCAGCAAACTGTGGGTTAGTAGTTACTAATATAGCTCTCTCTTAATGGTCATTCACTTCTATTCAACTGGGCCATAAATACCCAGGAGTCCCATTTAGTTGAAGACTAAGGCTGGTTTTGCATCAAGGCTAGATTAACTGAGACTAGATTCCATTTTTCTAAATTTGCATTGCCTTAGCATTATTGCAAAGGCCATTTTCTAACCAAGACTTAACTACACTTTTGCTTTTATTTAAAAAAAAAAAAAAAGGCAGAACACGTTTGGCAAGACAGTGATCTTGCTTTCCTGCCAGTGTTATATAATGCAAAAGCACAGGAGTTGAAAAGCTCTTCTTTAAAAACCCTCCCAGAGAGAAGTGCTCAGAGTAACTCTGGGTGATAATTACATCTGTCTCATTTTAGTAGCCAAATTTCTGGATATTTTACTTATGCCATTTGCATCTTAACTGTAATAACTTGCATTGAGTGATGAAGATCTGCATTGCAGGGTTATCAGCAGACCCATTCTGCAAACCAGAACGATGCAGATGGTTCATTTATGCAGTTTGCTTCACTGTACTGCAGAATATGTGGATGGCAATTTGAAGTCAAACCAGAAGACTCCTGATTTATGGATGAAGGAAGAGATGAATGAATCCTTTTAGCCAGAGTGCTTTGTGTAATAACTTGATTGACAAAGACTTTCAAACACTTTGAACAAAAGGTCAATAGCTCTGACTGTATTGAATAGGCCATTATCACATATACTGGCACAGATGTGGATAATATCTCAATTTTTTTTGCTTTATTCTTCAGACTCTGGCTTGTTTGGTGTCCCACTGTCAGTTTTACTGGAACAGGATCAGAAGAAGGTGCCAGGAACCAAGATCCCACTGATTTTTCAAAAGGTAAATAGGCATGAACAAGTCAACTTGTTACATATCTGCAAATGACAGACAAATAACATTCTGTCATGGATTTATTTGCTTCCTGTAGCACAGTTTTCAGAATATTACTCTAATCCATCAAAGTTATTGTAACTTTTCTTTTCAGCTTTACATACTAATTTAGTAAATGTGATACTTTGTATCAGACATATATTGAGTTCAAGGACTAAAGTTTGGGTTTTGTCTGGTCTCTGTGATTTAGGCAAGTTTACTACTAAGCCTGTGGAAACTGACAATCAGCATAAGAACCCACTGCAGCCAAATTCCAGCTGATAAAGGTGGTGTGACTTTCATTATCAGTAGGGCTGCCCTTTATTTTTTTTCAGAGAAAATACTTGAAATTCTGTAGAAATTCTCAATCCCTGGCCCACAGGCTGAAGCAACCTTTCTAGAAAGTGGTTTTCTTCTTTCAGAAGTAGTTTGGACCACAAGGCAGCTGGCTGGAAAACTGCCTCTGGTGGTGGCAGCAACTCTTTTCCAGATTTGTTGCTTTAGTGTGTGAGGAGATCCTTTGGCCTGTATTAAGTCATGGTAGATAATAGGAAAGATGATGGAAACCCTGGATTTAATGACAGTGTGTAATGGGTCTCATTGCATGGGAAGGGAGAGACCACAGCGTGTGGACCTGTCCTAACACTGACAGAAACTCAGTGCTGTGTCATCACCATTTCAGTAGGCTTGGGGACCTGCCTGTTAAGTTATTTTTCAAGAAACTGAAAACTCACTCTCTCAAAACACTGTGTCATTCATGCCAGAAATTAATTCCTCAGGATTATAAAAATACATTTCTGGGAAAGATGCTACCAGGAAATAAAGAAATCAAATGACAAAAAGTGATTGATCACTGTGCTGTTCTAGCAACACAGTAAGCATAGTTCTTCAGGAAGAAAATTCTACATAAAAATTTCTAGCTCATGGTTGTGATTTGTTTTGTAAGGTACCAACATCATTTGGAATACAGTTTTTCTTTAAATAAGAACATGAAAATAGAAAGTTTTCCATCTCTTCTACCTGTTCTCAACAGCATGTGCTTTCCAAGAATTGGAGATCTATATAAGCGCAAGAAAGAACATCTTTGTGCATACTGCTTTTTAAATGTACCTTGGTTGTCACTAGCATGAAACAAAATATTTTAGTAAAATACAGATTTTATTTCATTGAGGAATTGCAGTTAAAAATGATGACATAATCTAGCCTAGGAGTTTTCCACCTGGAAAATCTGAGGGTAATACCATTACATGTATCTCCAACAGAAGTTTCTGCTGATAATAATTCAGGTCTCTGGCGTCATTAACACCACGTAAAGCAGCCCTGGTAGAGATGACAAGGGGGTTTTCTACAGGCAGGCAGGAGTTCTGGTGGTGGCCAGTGGCCACCTCTCACTGCCTGCCAAGGGGCCACTTGTGAGTGAGCGTGTGCAGAGGAGCTGTGGCCACCGGCAGTGGCACCAGACCTTGTCTCCTCGCAGATATGGTGATGGTGGCAAATCACGCAGTCACAAATCCCACAACGTCTGTGTGTCTTGGCAGATGGGAGTGGCAGCCGCTGCTCTGGTGGAAGCTCAGTATGGGGAGACTTGGATGTGGCCAGTGACCACTTTTGTTTTTTTCTTTTTCTCTTTTCTAACCTTGTGGATTTTCCTGTCTGACCTTGTTTTTATGGCATTTATCAGGTGCATAAATACACTGGTAGGTAAACCCCCTTTAATTTCTGTGACTAGAGAAAACACAACTGTGTTGCATAATTCTTACTCAAGAGCTGGCACAGGAAGGTGTGTGACAAAGGCACTGTCCTAGTTAAACACTGTGAGAACCATTTGTGCTAAATGATGATGTCATCAGCTTTTGACATTTACAAATTTCTTTTGAGTACTTCTAGATCCATCCTTCAGTGGATACTTCTAGTCATATCTTTTAGAGAAACAGAATTTATGATATGTGTTTAAAGTACTTTTATGGAATTTCTACTAATTGATGTCTAAGCCCTATGTAGGATGCAAACTCTGGAGCTTGTTAGGAGAGTGCTGAAGCTTCCTTATAGCCTAAAAGTACTTAGATCTTCTCTGGTAAAGTTGTAAAAAAGGGTATTTGTGAGAAAGTCAGTACTGTATCTCTAATGTTACTTTAATTGATTCAGAGACATTTTAACAAGAGTAGTAATTGGGATTTACTTTTGAAGACAGAGTAATTTTGGAAAAAATCTGCTTCAGTTTCTGAAGGAGGTCTAAAAAAATACAGTTTTCTTTTTTTAATAAAACAGACAAATTCTCCTTTCATAATGTTCATATAACGGGTAAGAGCCATATTAAAAAGTTTTTTTCTACACCTACAGCAACTGTAATCCATTCATATTAATAAACTGTGTGTTTGCTTGTTACATATGTGCATGCACAAATACATGAATACACGCATACATACATAAAAGCTCCTTTATATCAGAACTATCTACCAGAAATTTTTAATTGGCATCTTCATTCATGCAATTTGCTTTGTGTTTGACAGCTTATTGCCCAGATAGAAGAGGCAACTCTGGAGACAGAAGGACTTCTTAGAATACCAGGAGTTGCAACAAGGATAAAGGTAAAACATTGCACAGATTTTCATCATCCTCAAAATATTACCTGTGCTTGCTGATTTTATGTTGTTGTGGAAATACATTTTAATCTCAGGTTGTTATGAAATCAAAATCAGAAAGCAAAATCTCTTTACAAAGAAAAGTGAGCTATATTAGCCCGGAAGCTGATGTTTTCATCCAGGGTAGTTCTGGGGAGAAGACTGGAGTTAAGAGTTTGAAGAAGAGTCAAGGCTACGTTTCAAATTGAGTTCTGCCAAAATCTCATTAATTCTTGGCACAAGCTTTCTAGCCTTTTGCATTTTCCCTGAACCGGTGTAAGCATTTGAACAGTCTTTCTGCCCCAGGAGGAAGCTTTTCTCTGGCATTGTGAGCCTATTTTAATAGCTGGACTTAACCTGTGTTACAGAGCAAGGCAGCCAGCATGGCCTCAAGAACCTCTCACATTTATTTTTATGAACAGCAATATAACTACTCAGCTCACTAAGCACAATCTTGTTAGGCACGTCTGTACTCACCGACACTTTGCAGAGCGAGTGCCAATTGCATGCAGACTCTTCTCTGGTATTTGCCTTAATGCAGGAAACTGAATACACAGTATAATTCATGCCAAGAGTCAATGTGTTAAAAAGATGTCCGAACTGGCCTTAAATTTTAAACAGAAAGGACCATTTAAGTGGATTCAGCTGTTTGAAGATGTCTGCCAGCCTCTGTTGTGTAGAACTCAGTCCTGCAGCTGGTTCATTAGAAACAAATGAAACAGGGAAATATTATGGAAATTGGCTTTGTTTATTTACCAGTAACTAAGATATTATATTTTTTTTACAGTTTTCCTCCATTCTTTATTTTCTGCTTTTCATCAGTTCTCTATACTGGAATGGTTTTGGAGTTATTTTGTTTATTTGTTTATTCTTTGAGTTTATCAGTGTAATACAATTTTGGAGGCAGAGGTTCATTTACCATTTGACTTTCATTAATTTTTACCTATTCATTTGTAGGAGCTGCTTCTTTGAATTAAGCAATTGTTTTGTTAGCAAAGATGTTAAGTTCCTTTACTTGTGCCAATAGAAAACTTTATAGAAAAACAAATAATTTAGCGTACTAAAGGACTGATGTTTTCTCTTAAGTTTCTTAAACTTTTTTTCCCCTAGAAAATATTTTCCTTGTGGTTTAGTTTTATAGAAAGGCACAGATTATCTTATGAAAAAATATTTTGCTATCTTACTCTATAGATTTTTAGAGTTAATTAAAAAAATGCATTGCATATCTGCAATACCCCATAGTTAGATACATTTACTTTAAAATCTAAGCACGGGTCCATTAGAATATGTAGTTGGCATTTCTGCCCTTGCCTCTCAGAAAAAACAATTCATCTTATAGAGTTGTTTAATACTGCATTTGCCACAGTGATTTGGTCTGAATGTGTATGGAGGAGCTGATGACACTCAGGGAGAATTTTCATCTGTATTTCTAAAGCTTGCCTTTGTTGATGAGCAGGAAGTCACACCCACTTGACTTTAGACATCTGAGGTAGGCTCTTTACACCTTTGAATCCCCTATGTAATCTGTGGAGACAGAAGATCTCTCTAGGGGACAGTTGAGAACATCCAGCTTTTATATCAACCTAAGTGTCCACCATTTTCTTTGGAAATAGACCCATTTTCCATTTGGACAAAGTTAAATTTAATGAGAACAGTATCTTAAAAATGTATCTAGTATCCACTGTCCAATGCGTCTTTCTTGTCCAGATAGATAAAGCCATATTTTTCCATAGCGCTTTCCCTCACTTCATCTCACAGACTTTACAAACCAAGCCAGTGTCTCTGTCCTCATTTTCTGCCTGGGAGAGCTGAAGCAAGAAGGGACGGACTTGAGAGAGGTGCCTTGGGGTCACTGGCCCTATACTGGGGCCACTTCCCTCTCTGCCGGATTGGGAGATAAATGAAGTGGCTGCAAGGCCGGGACCGATGCTTAACAGGAGACCAAGACAACTCAGTCTTTTCAGCGAATTTCCATTTGTACATCTCTGGAAGCCCAGTAATAGTACTGCCATGGGAGTAGGGCAGGTACATGGTGATGTCTACTGCCAACAGGTATCCCACAGTAACTCTTACATGAATGAATATCTCTGGTTCTTATAGTATATTCCATATGGCCTTGAGGCAGGCCCGTGGGTTTTCTTCCGGTATGATTTGGCCATCTATGCCTATTACTATGTGTTTTCTTTCAATACTTCTGATCCCAAATTTATCTTTTTGTAGCAAAAGATCAGCAGCTGGAATTAAGTGATATTTCAGGTGTCCTATTTTTTTACCCCTTTCAAAGTATGGAAAGTATTGCTGTGTGTATAATATGTGACTTCCAGCAGCCAAGTGTTATCGGTGCTCTCTCTATCTACTGTCTTTCAGAGTCTTTGCCAAGAACTGGAAGCAAAATTCTATGAAGGGACTTTCAACTGGGAAAATGTGAAGCAACACGATGCAGCAAGTCTTTTAAAACTCTTTATCCGCGAACTGCCTCAGCCACTCCTCACTGTAGAATATCTCAAAGCTTTCCAAGATGTACAGAGTGAGTAGTGTCCTTTCTGTCTCAGCTGCAAAGAACAGGTATCAGTACAGAGCAGTGCCTCTTTGCTGTAGCAGTATTTTCGCTAATAATATTTGAAACTGAAAATCAAGTTGAATAACAACAATATGACTTCTCCTGAGAAAAGACTGGGCATATTTTTGTTAATGTACAAATAACAGCTTTTGTAGAACTTATTTTTTAATAGTTAACACATAAAATGAAAGCACACTGCCTCTTTCTGATAAGATGTTGCAGGTAGTCGTTAGAAGCTATAGATAGGTTATAAGGAAATTGTGTATGATGGTATCAGTTTATAAACAATATTTGCTTCAAAAGAAAATAACAGCAAAGATCTAATATTTCTGCAGAAAATCTAACAAATGGTAATTTATACTGTTTAGGGTATTTTTAACAATTTACAATAGGAGAATCAGATCAGAATTGTCAGAACTGCTCATCATCCCAGATCCCCTGAGATCAGCAAGAGCCTGTCAAAATGTCTTCCTTGCCAACTGGTCACCAAGACAGCAAGTATACCAGCTGTAATTGAAAGAGAGCGGCTCGGTGATAATGAATCAGGAGTAAGAGCCCACATACATTAACTCCCCAGCCAGCACAGGAGTGCAAGTTTCAGAAAAATCTGTTTCCACAGACAGGCAGATAGACAGACAAATATTCTTAAAAACCATGGGCTATATCAGTCTGCGGGTTGTGTGCTGCCTTTCAAGGCAATTAAGTTGGTGGGAGTAGGGGGCTGGTGCTTGGGCCTGCTACATGGTGTTGCTGATTTTGCAGTGCTGAGGGGCAAGTTAAAGCTGCCAGAATGCTTTCAAATGGTGCTGGCAGCAAACAGCTCCTTAGGGTTGTTACACTTTGCGGATACTGATTAGAGCCAGGAGGGTTTCTGTTTCCTGCTCCTGAGCTGTCTGAAGGCTTATGTGGTTTTACTTACCTAGAAAATACTCAGGTGCCAGGGTCCAAAGCACTTTCTATATTGAGCCAAAGGATTTGATGCAAAACAGACATAGCACTTCATAGCCTCCCGTTGTTTAAATTGTCTGCTTGTCTTGTTGGTTACATGTAATAACATTAGGTTATAGAGAAAAGGGGCCATCTTTGTGACAGTCATCAAAATTCAATCATTATTTAGGTGAACAGACAGAAAACCTTAAGTAATGAATTTTATTTGGTTTGTAATCGTATTTTTGCCTACTTTCCTAGGAAAAGGTTGATTGTCATGGCTTTTTGAGCATTGTGACATGGTGTTTTGCAACTAAATTTAAGCTTTACTTTTAATGTATGAATTTCTAGAGCAGGTAGATAAACTATACAGGCATTTAAAACGTGTAAGTAGTGGTAACAGTGTATCACTCATTTAGTCAGATCCTTATTTTTTATAATGGTAGAAAGTAGTCAGAAAGGTTTGGTTTTTTTGTTTTTATTTCATCAATTAACTTTTTCTTGGTGGTATCTCCCAAACCGATTTGAACGAAACATATATGAAATAACAGTTCAGTTGGAATGCCAGCAGGGTGCACAAGAACAGCCGTGTTGAATTTTTGAGATAGTGTGATAAAACTACATCACGTGGGTATCTCCTTCTTCACTTGTTTTTATGTATGGTCTGATTCAGTAGGAATCTGCTGAGAAGACTTGCCAGAGCATGTCCTCTAAAGCATGACAGGAGGAAACGTATCACAAGCGACAAATGTGAGCGCTGGGGCTTTCTGCTGCTCAGCAGTGCCAGAACATAGGAGCTCTTGTAGCAGGTGGAGGAGTGCAGGGCTGCACTCACCCTGCATCTTGGGTGAATGATGCACCACTGAGCAATTGGGTAAAAGGCAGAATCAACAGCACTCTTCTTTAACTATAGCTTGCCATGATTGGTGCAGTGCTCACTGCTGTAGATAGGTGTTAAGCTTCTCTGCTCTTGGCTTTATCCCCACTGGTTTGCCATTGCAGCAGCTGCTGCTTATGTTGCTGGAGACCTGCCTGATTCAGCAACACGTGGTATTGATTCTGTGTGGGTGACTTGGGAGACTGTGCAACTGTTCAGGCAATCAGAGAAACTGTGAAAGCAGTATTGAATATGCCCTTTCATATGCTGGGGCACAGGCTCAAAAAAGGAGGAACTGACTGTTTCTTCTTGTAACATTGCAAAATAAAGAATCACAAGGCATCTGGAAAATACTGCCAGAAGACTGCTGAGTCATACAGCAACTGAATCCTAAAAGAACATTTGGAAATGAGTATCAGAAAGCAAGGATCTGCCAGTCCTTTGTCATACTATGACAATTAGCCATGTGTATGCATTCAGCATTTTGCAAGAGATTTCCACTTTGGAATCATGCCTTTTGAAGAGGACAAATGACAATTTTAAAATACTGAGGTTCTTGTGCTTCACTGGCAGATCTTCCAACGAGGAAACAGCAACTACAGGCTTTGAATCTTTTGGTTCTCCTTCTACCTGAAGCAAACAGAGACACTCTGAAGGTTAGAATTGCTAATCCTTTTTTCCTGCACAGATATCTTGTCTGTTTCTGTGAATCCACTGTAATGAATACTGTTGTCTTTTAACATTTTTTTTTTCTGTCCAAAGTTAATGCTGAAACTAGTGATTCTTTGTTTTTTTCATATTTCACAGAACTTCAGGGGGAAAAAAAAAGGCACCTTAGTACCCAAATTCCTCCCAAATGACTTCTAAGAATGACTTGAAATTTTTCCAGGAGATTGCAATAATAATCTCTTACAAGTTTTGCTCTCTCGCTTTTTTTTTTTCTTTTCCCAGAAGTCTTCATTTCCAGTTCGGAAAATAAACAGTGTTAGAATACTGTGGATGAGAGTTTGCTTTTATGAAATGGGTTTTGCTCTTCATTTTTATTCCCCACTTTTCTCTGTGCTGTTTGTTTCTACTTGCAATAAGCTAGAAATTTACACTTCCTATTGATATGTGCAGCACATTAGGTGGAGTCTTCCAATTTGGGCTTGTTCTTTTGTAACAAAGCTGTTCATCTTTTTCAGAATATGCTTACTATTAAAACTGCTACAATCAAAAATGTATTTGCAGGATTTGTATAGGATGCAGGACATCCTCTATTACATGCAAAAAAACCCCTGTTAGGTGTTATTGTTTAAACATTTCTTTTTGAGTTTATTTACTGTGTGGAAGCAGTCAGGAGGGCTCCTGAGTTGAGTTACAAATGTCTGAAATTGAATTAATTGAAGATTGGCAGTTTCTGACTGGCTACCTGTCATTCACAATGCGGTGGTTTACTCATGAATTGCTTACCTTACAGAACTAGCCCCTCCATGTCTCCATAACCGTGACAGCTGGCAATATTGTGTTCACTTTCAATTTAAGAAAAGCAACAGCAGTGTTTTTAAAAGCATCTGTGGGATGCTACCTATGCACCTACATAACAAGGGTTTTGAAAAAAAATCTTACTGTGCAGGGCTTCAAAGTCACTTGAATGCTTTTGAAAACGTTATCCACAAAAATAACTAGAATTATTTACTTCAGTTCTTAAAGGAAACAAAAATTGTGTTACACTCCTGTGAATAAACATATCCACACTTCTGGTATTGATTGTTTTTAATGTGGTTTTATGAGGGATGAAGAGCTTTTTCAGTAAATGTGTAACATCATCTTTCACTTGTAACTTTTTCATGTGCAGAGTTAAGCTCTAAGTTCTGCTCTTATTTCAGGTACTGCTTGAATTCCTCCAAAGGGTAATTGATCATCGAGACAAAAATAAAATGACGTTAAAGAATGTTGCGATGGTGATGGCCCCAAACCTTTTCACGTTTCATGGGTTGGGCTCAAAGACTATTGAACAAAGCGAGTTTGTTATGGCAGCTGGAACAGCAAATGTCATGCGTTTTATGATTCAGTACCAAAAACTGCTCTGGACAGTAAGTGTATTCTCCAAGTAGGGGTGGAAATAATAAATTTTGCAAATAAGGCATCTGAACAAAGAAGTAATGTGAATTATTGCCATGATTTAGAGAAAGATCAGCCCCATCCAGCTGGGCTCTTGCTCATAGGTCACTCTTATGGGAGGAAAACAGAATCGTTGTATCTTATAGAAGAGTTAAGCTCTGATGGTCGGAGTTTTTATATTGTATGTACCATATGAGAACTCAAAACTAAGTCCTTGAGGGATCTTTGTATTTGGTCTATCAGTATGCATTGTTATGAGGAATTTATTATTTTATGCTTAGAGATATGTATAGGAAACATGGTGTTTTAGTCCATTACCCTTTTGGATCGAACTTGATATTATATAAAACATGTTTTGACAAAACATTAAGTTGTGTCATGGTCTTAAGCAAAGCTCTAACTTAGACAGACTAGAGAAGTTCGGGCTTTGTTGTCCATCAGCAACTTTAAACAGTTTTGACCTTTGCTGCATGTGAGGGAATGCTATTATCACCATCACACAGACTAAGTGCTGAGTGAATGATTTTGGATGAGGAAAATAAAAACACTGCATGATTCCACCTCTCTGAGAGCTTACTGAATGGAATATAACATTGCAAATGGAGTGGGGTTTAAATGGTTTCACAGCTTTATATTACTGGAATCTTTAATTATTAATGGAAATAAATACTATTTTTTTTTTTGTGTTCTACCTGACAATCTGTCAGTTTTCAAAAATGTTGATAAATTAGTTACTTAAGGAAATTATGTAGATGTTCATACTTATATACTAATGAAAATACACTTATATTCATCTAGATTCCTAAGTTCATTGTTAACCAAGTGAGAAAACAAAACACTGAAAGCCAGAAGAAAGAGAAAAAGGACAAAGCTATGAAGAAACTTCTGAAAAAGATGGCATATGACCGGGAAAAGCATGAGAAACAGGAGAAGACCCCTAATGATGTAAGGAAACATACCACTAATAAGACTATAATCCCTAGTGAAAAAGTGCAAATAGCAGGGGGGATATCTACATTTATTTAACTGAGAATTTTGATAGATATCAAGTTAATATGGGTTTCATAGTTCATGAGTTACCAGCAGGACACATTTAGAGGGTTGGCTTGGTTGGTTGTTTTCCCAGATTTTTCAAAATATTTATATTTGGAAAAATTATATCCCACAGGTTATTTCGGTTTGGGTGTCTGAAACAAAAGTACCTTAGGTCTGTGTCTGTAGAGGAAGTAAGTGTTGTGGCAACACTCATTATTACTGCACTAGGTTTAGATGCATTGCTGCCCAATGAAGTCACAGCAGACCATGTGTTTACTTAAAAAATAAATACCTAGATTTCACTATTAGATATTTAATAGTGTTTGGAAACAAAGACAGCATTTAATCCTTCTTCCTCCACTACTGCACTCTTTGCTTCAATTAATCTGTAACCATTCCTTGTAAAGTGGAGCATGTCAGAGCATGCACAACCTGCCCACCCCAAGAAACCCCAAAGGGTGAAATAAATGTAAAAAACTCATAAACTGCTTCTTACGCAGCTGCTGTCCAAGTGTCTACTCCCAATTTACTATGGTATATATAATCTACAGTTTCGTATCTCTCCATTAGGTAATTGACTTCTGCCAGACCTGCCACTGATGTCAGGGCATAAGTTTCAGTGTAACCTTCTTCACACTCTCTTTAACAAAAACAAATAAAATCCCATGGCATTATAGTACTATTTTTTTTCTGTACTTTACAGGTATTTTAACCTAACTGTTCCCACTGCCATGGAAACTTTTCAAAAATATATCTCATGTACCTTGAAATTGCCTATTATTTACAATTTCATTTAAGTTAGTAATTATAAGTCTTTGAAGCTCATTAGCCTATACAGTATGGTATCTTAATTAGAATGCATTTAAAATACATTATTTCGAAGTTACTTTAAATACATAAACATGTAACCCCAAATATCTGTATCCCGAAAACATAATGAGTACGTAGCAGATTTAGTTGGTATGAAAATACTACCTTGTGGGTTGAAGTAATATTGAAGATTCTGGTGAATTAGAGACATCTTGTGGTAGCTTGCAAAAGTGCATTGGTCTCAATGGTCTGTTTTTCTTACCAAGTACGTGTGTGGCAAACTGTTACAAAAAGGGGTTGTCATATTCTAATAAAGGCATTTTTTTAAGCAATAAAGCCAAAAAATAGAATATGGCAAAGGAATATGCTATAATGTCCCTCAAATCTGCTTTGTAAGTATGCCTTTTTTTTTTTAATGTGCGAAAAGCTGGATCCTTTAGACAACTGCATCTGATATCTGCTGGATACATATTTCAGTGTTCCTGCCTCATTTTGTGTGCAGTATTTTTTACACATCTCTTAATGTCCAAAATTAATTAATTCTCCATACATCACTTTGCCTTGCTTTCATATCTATCTGTATGAAGGAATCTGTACACAGAATGAGGACTTACTTGCAATTTTAAAATAAAGGAACGTAAATGCTGACATTTGTTTTACACTGTAAGAAAGGGATTCTTTGACTACAGTTCAGTTATGATGAGATTACACTTAATGCTGCCATCCTCTGTTCAACAGAGGAATAACAGCAAATACACTGAAATAGGCAAATGCTGTTGAAACTTCAGGTATTGAATTTCTTTGTAATTCAGTGCTGTTGGTCTTTTAGAGTAAAATATGCCTTTTTAATCCACTGGGGAGTTAGGGCTGAAATCTCCTGTAATACCCAAGTGTAAATGTAAAGTTATTCCTTAAGAGTTTTCTTTAAGCCCTAGAAATCTGTGGAGATTTCCTTCAAAATTAAGTGGTACAGTTTTTCACAAATCCTTCATGCTTATTTGAAGCATTCAGTAATTTGGGTGCCTGAGAACATATTACTCTTAAAATCATATTCCCAAATTGGTAAGTCTTCATTTTGAATGACAGTCTTATACATTTTTGCAAGCAAATACTTGTCCCATTCTTTAAGAAGGAGGAATGGGTTTTTCTTTTTCCCCAATTTTCGGTTTATACTGCCTTAATTTGAAATTGAGGCGATTTACCTGTACAGTTCCTGAACTGCATTCCACTATTAGATAGCAAGTAAGCCAGCCAGATTCGTGGTGATTCCCCACTCCAGTGAAGACTGTTTAAAAGTTCTGAGAGTTAATTATCTTGCATGCAGCTGAACAAAAGCTAAGTAAAAGTTGCTATTTTCTACCATATGCTATGGCACGCCACATGGTGAAACGTAGATGGACAGAGCTTGAGTCACTTTCATGCTCTTCAGAAATACGTAAATATCTGCATTCTTAATGGCAGTCAACTCATTTGGATAAAATTTCATCTTATCTCTGATAAGGGCTCTCTATCAGATTTCTCCTTTAAAGACAGAGGCTAAATAGCATTTACTGTAAACTTTGGGCAAGATCTCTGTACAGCGCTGAGAGTGGTTAATGTTAGAGGGCTCATGAGGGTTGATTGAGAAAGAATAATAGTAGAGGGCTTGTGAGGGTTAATTGCTTTTTGGGATACTGATGCATACCTGTGTCTCCAAGTCTGTGTTAGGGATTAAGTCTTTGTGGTGTTGTTGGGGTGCATAATGCTCTAGCTAGGGAAACAAAGATGCCCTCAGGACTGGAAATTTACCTACTAGCACAGTCACATTTATACCGTCTGTTATTGTATTCCTCCGTATGTTGCAGTTGTTCCAAAAACAGTCATGTTAGCAATACGATGCAATGCTGTTGGGCTTATCTAACAGGTTAGAATAACCATTGTGTTCTATAGTCCTTCAGTTTGCATAACCTTTTTGAATTTTCACAGTATAACATTACTGAGTCTTGCCGAATTTGTTATCCGCTGCATTGCCAGATTATTTACTAAAGAATTGCTGCCTGCTAAGTCATTTGTCTCTATGTCATTTTACAGTTTTTTGTCCCAAATTAAGTGCAACACTTTACAGTTCAAAGACAACAACTCCATCTCCTTTTTTTCAGACTTTATCTTGCATGTAGCAAGATCCTTTGGAATTCCAGTCTTGTTCTTCATAATGTTCATCTCATTCCTGCCTGGTATCATTCTCACATTTCATGAATATATATTGTATTCCATCATCTGAGTTGTTAGTGAAAATACTGCATAGTCACTTTGTTCCTCTTTTAATCTAGTCAGATGAATATTTGTGTCATGCAAAATGGAACAGGAGAATCTGGAAGAGACCCACCCCAGATCCTATAGCCAAGCAGCTGCAGTTCTTTTGTGACATACAGATTCAAGTCCCTCTGAAAAGAAGGGGTTTGAAGGAAGACAAATACCTCACAGGCAACTGCTGTGCCTGCTGCAGACTGAATGCGGGCCAGTGTATAGTCCATCAACTAAGGATGTATCTGTCTCCAGGTTTTTAAAGTGTCGAAGTGCCTAACTTAGCCAGAGGTTTCAGCATTGCAAACCTCATCCCAAGACAGCCTGTGGGACAGGAGGGAAGACTCGCAAGCCAAGTAGTGGTGACCCACCCTTCAGTGTATTGTCAATCACCTTATAGGTACTTGGCTTGCATGTTGTGATGTGGAGTCCTAACTTGGATGTTTTGAACTGTGTTGTGCAGAAAAGAGATCCTCTGTGACTCTGCTCCTAAACATTTTATGGCCACATTTCTTTCTCACTGACTTGCACGGTGAATGGGCTAGAGGATGCTCAGTATCTGTTCTCTTAATATAAGTTGAGGACCATGAACATATTGTGCAGCTGAGCATGAGTTCTTCTGTATATGCAGGTGGTGGAAGTGCAAAATGGACTCACTAGCTGAGTTAATAATAATTCTGTCTGAATAAACAAAGTAATTATTCTGTTTGATCTGTGACTGTAATGTTACAGCTCTGTGGACATTCCTTGTTCCTTCTCTTGTACGCTCAAAGCAGGCGAGTTTTTAAGTAATTTATCGTATGTCCATTGTATAGAAAAAACCCATAACAGGGTAGATAACACTAGCTGAAGGTTGGAAAAAACCCATTAAAGTCAACTGAGATAAAATGTTACAGAATTTTATAGAAAAATTAAAACCAATTTAAATTTACCATGTTGAAAGACAAGTTAGGGACATATGTAAATAACTATTTCATCCTCAAAAGTTTCCTTTCCTTTAGCCAGGATCACAGTGGTTTTGAAAGAGACAAAAGATGTTTAAGCAGGTGTTAACTTCGTAGCCGACAGCTACAGACATTGTTTCCATAGGTGGAGACTTTAAAGAAAATATTTTACAAATTTAGGGATAAATTTAGGGATTTGCTCTGTGGTAACAATTGTAGCCTTATGAATTTTTGATTCCACAATTACTCTGAGGCAAATTCTCAATTTGGTGATCTTAGTGCTTTAGGCATGAATAGTTATTATGTCTAGTATTTTTTAAATCAATAAATAAAAAGACTGGATATAGAAGGATTATTTGAGTAAAATTACCATAGCTCATCACTTGTGCTATAATGAGCCTTTAGCTTTCTCAGGAAGCTGTGCTTCTGATTCTGCTCACTTTTATACTTGTTCTATATTCGTTTAACTCAGATGGTTTCAGAGAGGCTATCCTGGATTCACAGGTGCCCAGATTTGTTCATTGATTATGGAGGTAGAAGTGTTCAGCCATAAAATTGCAGTAAATGTAGGGATAAAATAAGAGCATGAATTGCCATAACCAACCTTGACTGCTGAGACTCCTACATTTCATATCAAAGTGAGTACATTTGGGTAAATGGTAATGTAGTATGAATAGCCAAATTACCTCAAGATTTCCAGGAACAGAAATTAGGACCTTATTAATAAATACATTAATCCTTTTGTAACTTCACATGTCGTGTACTGCAAGTTGAAAAGAAAAACTGTCCTTTGGAGCCTGTAACTAATATGATTGATATTCGTCACCTAGGATTTTTGGGTTGAAATAAAATAAAAATCCATTACGTAGCCATACCTGCAGTTTGACTAGCTGAATACATTCTGGAGAATGAAAAATAGGGAATAAAAGCCATTTTAAAAATAAATTATATTTGGAAAGAGGGATCACTTAAAGTGGACTTACCTATGAATACTTTGATTTCTTTTTTTGGCATGAAATTCAGATTAAATGAATCTGGAAAGGTTTCTTGTGGAAGTTTTAGTGGGGGGTGGGTGGTGCAGGGAGGTTGCCCGGATTTCATGTGTGCAGCAAGTCTTTTTTGTATCAGTCTCATATGCTTCTTATCATGCTGAAGTGTGTTCTTAATATAGCAGTAATTGTTATTCTTAACATCTTTGAAAAATAATTAAATACTACTGTTCTTTTGTTCCAAAGTTCTCCCTGCTGTTAAAAAGAGATTTGAAGGTGTGATGTAATTTACTGAATTACTGTGTAGTTATCGTATTTCTGCAGTGAAGTGTCGTAGATCGCAGTTCAGTGTACTTACAGAGCACTGTACCAAGTTACTTCTGCCATACTGTGTTTTGAGGAGCGCATCAAAGCCAGCTGCAAGCTGCTTTGCTCCAACACCGTTATTGCTTTGCAGGCTGATGTTCCTCAGGGAGTGATACGGGTGCAAGCACCTCATCTTTCCAAAGTTTCCATGGCAATACAGCTGACAGAAGAACTGAAAGCCGGTGATATAGTAGCCAGGTTTCTCAGCCAGAAAAGGTACGAACACATTTTTGTTTTGTTGTTGTTTTGGAAGAATATTATATGCATATATTTATATGTATATATATTACATTATATCAATATATATTATAACAAGAAAAAAGTTTTAAATACTTGAAATCCAGGTGACTTAATGAACTTTTGAGCCAAGTTTAGCCTATTAGAATACATGCTTGAGGAATTGAATCAGTATTTCCAATGTCAGTAAAGCTCATGAAGCCTTCAGGAATACATGAGTGCTGTTAGTAAAAAATTAACTGCTATTTAATCTGATGGGTCAGTCATAGTTTTGCAACTTTCTGGGAAGAAGATAGAAGAGAACTTCAAGTAAATAAGTCTAGGAAACAAAGAAATGAGGAAAAGAGACAAAAAATATTTTGTAAAAAAATGCATTTATATATAGCAACAGTATAGGTGTTGGAATATAAATACGTGCATATGTTGTGCAGGTGGAGTGATTTAAAAGGAAAACTACATTTGAGTCATCCAAATACCTTTAGAAAGGGAGAAGTTTTAATCAAGCTTTTACTTTTGTCTTTATAAATCTGAGAAAGTAACAAATCAGAATAGACTTAGGAAAAATAAAATGAACACACGAGTGCAACCATGTATAACTATTCGTGCTAAATCAATAATGTGCTATACTAGTTGAGCTTAAGAAGCTGCATTTTCTTAAATGCTGTTTTTAGAAGTTTAGACTTTGACAGAAAGTTATTTTCTGGCTGTGCCTTCACATATATTATTACAAGTAAGGAGTGAGAATAATGGAATCCCTTTGTAATACAGGAACTTTATTCTTCCACTGTCTTTTTTGTTTTTACTTCTTTTAGTTGCAGCAAAATTAAAACCAGCAAGAATGTGGTTTTTCCCACCCAACCATAAGGCTTTTTTTTTCAGAAATATGAAATGTTTGAGGGCAATACTTATTTTTGTAGCAGCAGTGAAAGGAAAATCAGAGGGTAAATATCAGGCTACTTGCTAATAACAGTGGAATTTTCCAAAACCCACTGTTTCTTCACATCTATCTTATTTTATCTTTTCTGTAGTATATTACTCACTTGCAGGGCTATTCATTTGCCCTAGCATGCACGGATATGCTTTTTCACTTACTGTATCAGTAAATTAGTATAAAAATGAAGGGTTTATGACACGTATAGGTTTACGTTAGACATTAGGAAAAGGTTCTTCACCCAGAGGGCGGTGGAGCACTGGCACAGGCTCCCCAGGGAGGTGTCACAGCCCCAAACCTGACAGCGTTCAAGAAGAGACTGGAGAGTGCCCTCAGACACATGGTGTGAACTGTGGGTTTGTCCTGTGCTGGGACAGGAGTTGGACTTAATGATCCTTTTGAGTCCCTTCCAACTCAGGACATTGATTCTATGATTCTAACTACACTGCTGATGGTAATTAGCTTAATTTTTCCTGGACATGTCTACATGGTGGGCATACAAGCTCTTTCACAATACTGTTATTTATTGTGTTTTGTTCTTGACAGTGGAAATGTCCAAACACTAAAGAAAGAAGACGTCTTTCTTTATGAAATAGGAGGAAATATTGGTAAGAATGGCTTCTGAACAACTTATTTTGCTATTAATAGAATAGGATTCCATTGGCTTCACTATGGTTGCATTTTTATTCATGTTCCCAGTTCTCCCTGACACTAAGGCAGACAGTTAACCTTGGGGAGAAGGAAGCAGAGGTGTTGGTGTGATCATCATATCAGTAGTATCTTCTTACCTCTTCAAGGGGATGCTCACAGCTGTAACAGATGTTCCTGGTACATAGACACAGTGAAGAAGCACAGAAAGCTTGGATAGGAAGGTGCCTGAAGTTCATTTTACTCATCTCTTTGTATTGAGGCATAATAAGTGATCTTACAATCCTTCATGCTCTGCATTTGAGCATTGCTTGCAGGTTCCTTTGGGGAAAAATGCTCAACCAGAAAGATGACCTAGTGATAAAATTTTCCAACAGCTTGTCTTTCCTGCTCTGTTTTCTAGACCCTCTTGATTAAAGCAAATAGCATATGGGTAAGATTAATGCCAAAGGATCATTTTGAACACAATTCTGAATTTTTCTTTGGTGAATGCAGAAGTGTTTTTGCCTTGGAGATCAGTTTCTAATCACCGTATTTTTCATATGCTCAGGAAAAAAAATATAACTAGAAAGCAGTATTGGATTTGACTTACATTTACATTTTTCTTATTAACTGTGACCTCTTAAACTTTATTTGAAGTTATAAAATTATATTAATACCCTGTACTTTTTTACTTTGCAAGTTTAAATCCTGTATGTAAATTGCTACTTCCAGCAATTTTCCTTTTTACTTAATCACTATTTTAAATCAATTACTTTTGTGTGTGTGTGTGTGTGTGTCTAAACCAAGTGACTTAAAGTAAATTAAAAATAACACTTTTCTATATTCTGTACAACAGATATGTTTCAGTGTTTTTACTAAGTCCGATGGCAAAAAAGAAGTTACTAAGATAGCTGGATGCCAGATTAATGTATCATATGTTCCCTTGCATTTCCAATATGTACAGACATTTGTAAGACTTTTTTTAAAGGAAAGGAGTATATTTTTCTTTTACAGAGATTTGGTCACTATAGAAAAAAGTTTTTGTAGCAGAATTGCAGTGAAATTGAAATAACTTACTATCACTTTAAACATGTGACAGGAATAGTATGGATCGTAGAGAAAATACATTACTAGTTGCAGGTTTGTTTTGTTATGAAATAGGATAGAAAGCTTAGATGTTTCTTCTGTCTAAATACTTCCAGACAATTTCAACTTTAATCAGCCCTTACAAATACTCAGTTGAGATAAGATAAACTCCATTACTATAACCTGCTGTACATGTTTAAGTAAACCAGCTGTCCTGATCTTTGCTATTCTCTTTCTGCCCAATGTGACTCTCTCATGGAGAGGGACCCCAAAAGCAAGAAGACTCGACAGGCTCAAGGGACACTCATGTGCTTACACTTATGCTCATAATTGCAGCGTGCACAATGCTCTGATCCAGTCCCCGGGTAGACAGAGGTGCTGAAGTCTCCAGATGTTTACTTAGTACTGCATAGAGCTTCAGGGCACCGAATGGGACTTCTGTCATTGCTTTGTGACCAGGACTGGGTAGGGACATGGCAAACCACTGTCTCTGTGCTCTCACTGCCTGAACACGCTGCACTGTGTGTGGGAGAGGGCTGAGTTCAGCAGCGTGGGCAGTACAGGTCATGTAGGCTGGGATAAAAATCCTGGAGGGAAGACAAGCTGCCACCTGGCAAGGAGAGTGGATGAAGAATGAGCAGATGGAGACCGAGCCTGGTTGAACAGGAGACTTGCCTTCTCGCCTGCTCTGCACAGGGCACCCAGAGAGCTGGCAGACAAACCCAGCTGCAGCATCCCACCTCTGCTCACCTCCTGCTTCTGGAGCACAGGGGCTTGAAATGTCTGGCTGGCACACAAACTATCTACCCCAACCACTTGGCATGGTGGAGTGGGAGAGGGGCTCTGCTGTAGGGCTCCAAATGCGTGAGATGCTTTGCCTGTTGGGGAATGGGAAGAGCATGCAGATCTTGATGGATCAGCATATGCTATTTTCATCATCGCTCTAGACATAAATTGATTGCTTGTAACACACCAAGAACTCTGTACTGCTGTTTGTTCCTAGGGCAGTGACCTTTACAAGTGCTGTGCAGAGCTGCTGACCCAGAGGAGCAGGGTAGGGAGTAAACCTTCTTAGCGAGGACAAACCTTGCTGAAACTTTCAATTTAAGAGTGGGAAAATAACCTGTAGTTTTAATGGGCTTCTATGTAAATGTGAACCATAAGAGGACCAGGGCATTGCTCCTTTCCTAAACCTTTGCAGAGGGGAGCTTCCATGTGCATCATCTGTGTGAAAAATCGACCTAGAACATACCACAGAGGTGACACAGCCCCTACGCTGCTCCCTCCTTCCTCTGTCCCCTTTCCTCCCCAAGACAGATAGGAAGGGCAAGAGCACTTTAGGTTTTAGCTGCATTGTCCTTTGGTTTTGTCCCTTTGCACACAAAGGGCTTGTAAACCTAAACTGACGAAAGCAATGACAGGAACTTTGAAAATTGTTTCTTTGGTTTTTGATACTGATGTAACCATGTATTTCTTCTGTTTCTTCTAGGTGAACGCTGCCTTGATGATGATACCTACATGAAGGACTTGTACCAGCTCAACCCAAATGCTGAGTGGGTTATAAAATCTAAGCAGAGCTAAGCTCACAGCTAATGGCAAATGAACAACTTGTGGACTTACTTCGTAAGGCTGAATGTTTCAAAGGGATAATGTGTCCTTTCAGCATTCAGCTGTTATAGATAATAATAGAACTTTATCCAGTTTTAAAAAAAAAAGTGATGGAAGCCCAATAGTGATTACCAATAAATTTTCAGTTTTACTCGCAGCAACATTTTGGATATAGCACAGTTTTCCCACTCATATTTGAAATGAGAATAACTACCTTAAATATTTTAATGGCACTAATCTACCTCCCATCTGGTAGGTCTTATTTCAGAAAAATTTATTTTTCAAACAGATGTTTAACCTCTTTATATTAGAGATCTACAATCTGTTTGTGTAGAGTTGTGTTCATATAGGTCTGTACAGTGCTAATACACTGGAGAACCAAATCCTGATGAGCACTTCTGAATGGTACAGTATTAAAAATACCTAAAACCAGTCATATGAATTTCCCAGGTGTGAAATTCACAGGAAAAAAAAAAAAACAAAACAAAAACAACAAACCTGCAATGCAATATATTTTGTCTTTGGAAGTCCTAATTTTGTTCATTTTCTAGGTAAGGTTTGATGAAAACTATTGAAAAACAACTGTGAAAATGCTTTCTATGCAGCTTTTTTGCTAGGTCTTTAAAATATTTTTTTATTCTTATTCCAGTTTATTGTATTCTTGAGATTATTTTAAAAAAAGAGGAAAAAAAAAAAAAAGGACCATGTGACAAGGTGAGTCATTTTTGTAGCTCACCACTCTTGGCAGCGTCCTTTCTGGAATATTGTCAAGCACTGGAAAGACCTTTTGGTTCTTCAGCAATGAGATGCAGCTGTGTTACTTATACTGGTTTTGGGTTTTTTGGACATCTGATAGATTGCATTTGGTGAACTGCCAAAACCTGCCACTTACTAGCACAATAAAAACTTTCAGGAAGAATAAAATAACTATAGAGGGAAACTGTAGTCTGAATTCCACAGGTAGCAAACCCCCAAACCTTTCACCCAAAACCAGTGGAAAAGTCTACTGTGGAGTTCACATGGGTTTTTTGGTGTTATCTGTCATCGGCTTTATGTCTGGTCTGTCCTGGTTGAGGCTGGAAATGCTGAGGCTGATAGATGCTGTCTAAACCACTTCAAAAATTAATAGTCCAGTGGTGAACCATTGCAAATCCTTCTCTTTGCAGGGAAGGACTGAAAGCTCCCCGTGGATTTCACTGATAATGAATTATAAGCTGATGTGGCTTGTTGCAGCACAAAGAGCTGTGGACAGTGGCTCTGGAGCCTCAGTCCCACAGCAACACTTTGGGCTTCACCAATTTGTGTACTGCTTTACAATTGATGTGTAAACTAGCTCAGCCATGCTTAAGCGCTCACACCTGTGTGCTGACTACCTGAAATAACTACTGTGAAATTATATCCTTGGGATGAAATATTTTCTTTCTGTGCACACGCAGAATTATATTGACCTCGTAGGGAATATTCTACATACAATCAAGGACTGAATGACATTCTTTTATGTGATCAAAGCTGATTAAAGGAATAAAGGGTCTTTCTGCTGAGCTTTGGATACAGGCCCTGACTATGTTGTTCCCAAAGTAACCACTGGAACTCTCCGTTTTATATTTAAGCAGTGAAACAGAACTCTGAAAGGTCATAGAAGAATTAGACATCTACTAGTTCTATTTGTTATCCACAGCATATGAACAATTTTGGGGGCGCAAGTATTTATTGTTTTTTTGAAGTCAAAGGCTGCCTTCATATGGAAAGGAAGCACTGAACGCTTCTCAAATGCAGGATGAATACCACAGGAAATTGTTCTAATGTGACTGCGCTCCCCTCGAAGCTCCGTCTCGTTGGGTACCCCTGGGTGATTTAGCACTGTGCCACTATGGGTGAGCCCTGTGAGACAAATCACTTCTGTCAGTAGAACAAACCACACTCCCTGTTCTTTAAGTCTAAGCAGTAGAGTAGAAAAACAGTACAATGCTTAGGTAAATATTTATGAATCTAATGTAATAAATGTAAGGTTTTTTTGTAATGTAATACAAAAATGATGTGCATTTTCATAATACATTATAGTTCTGTAAAAATTTGCTTGTTACTGGAACTCTAGATGTTATTTTAATCAGGAGCAAAGTGCAGATGATAGGAACAGCTGTACAGTTTCAGTGTAAAATTACAACCGCCCTGTAGCTATGATCTCTTAAATAACTTTGTTTCTGGTTTAGTGCCATTATCTTTTTTTAATTTAAAAAGCTCTTTTATAATTAAATGTTGTTTTTTTCTGACTTCTTTTCTCATTTGAATTCTTATATTTGTATGTAAAATACACACAACTGACACAAGCAGTGATTATTTTTTAATTTCACACTTTGTCTTTGTAGATAGTTTGTAGTTTTGTGGGTGAAAAGGAGACATTGATTAAGTTAGAAACAATCTTGCAAAATCAATGCCTGCTGGAAAAGGAAATACTGGTTAGAAGTTTAAAACTTTGATGCAATCACAGCGCACCTTCACTAAATCCGTAATATAACCCTTTATTGGGTATACACGAGGGAACATCATTCCTCTCAGCTTTTACTGAAAATACTGGCTCTTAATTGCTCATAATTAAAGAATTCAATTAGGGCACAAGGAGGAAGTCCAAAACGCATTCAGGTAAGCTGATAAAAATCTTTTATAATTAAGAAGACAACACTGCTTGGGTTCCTTATTTGGGGCAATTTGGCAGCCAAACGTTGTTTAGCTGATGACTTGGGAAAACACATCCACGGGTTTGGGTTCTTTTTACCCAGCTGACAGATTAATTGATTCAACACTTAGTGCACAACCCTGTGCCGGCAGAGCGGCGGGAATGCATCCGGTGCAGCAGGACCAGGATGGGGGAAGGAAGGAGTGGGGCAGCACACCTGGATGTTATGGAACATGTAAGGTTGGGTTTATGCTCAAAAATCGTCCTCAAATGTATATTGGGGGCAGGGGGAAGGGTGTGCAGTGCTTGCATGGGCTGTTGACACCTTTCTCGTGCTGCCTGCCCTCTTCAAAGTGTTTGTGCTCATTTTCCATAGCCTCCTTTACTGCCCCAGCTTGTGTGAAGCAGGTGTACCATCCCTGGAGAGCCACAGGTTCTGGGAAGAAAGCTGTTGTCTCGTGTTGCAGCTCCACAGGCAGTGTGTGTGAGTGTGCTGGTGAGGTTTCACGAAGGCGGGAGGGAGGAGGAAGATCCTCCCTGTCAAGGCCAGGCTGGATGGGCTCTGAGCAACCTGATCTAGTTGAAGATGTCCCTCCTTGTTGCAGGGGGATTGCACTAGATGACCCTTGAAGGTCCTTTCCAACCCAAACCATTCTATGATTCTATTGGTCTATGATTCTATGAATGGGTCTGCATGGATGGAAGCATTGACTGAGTTTCCTTCAGGCGTTTCAGTACCCAGTGGCATGACTGAGAAGAATTCAGGGGCTAAGGAGATGTATTTTTATCCAGTGAGCACAGATGGAGAAGGAAACTTTTGAGAAAGGCCTCCTAGAAACTTTTTCCATTATTTCTTTGTCAGATATTCCTTTTAAAACTAATGGAACTGTCCAATCAAATACATTCTTTTACTAAGAGTTAAATTGCAGCAAAAAGCTAACTTGGCAAAAGATTTACTAAATGAATGACTTCCTCTGTATCACACTTAAATATATCTGAGGATTAGACCTCTATTGTGCTATTTTTAAAAGGTTGCAACCATTCAAAATGAATAAAATGAATACATGGTTACATCAATATTTACAATAATTATTTTTTATGTAAAGCAGTGCTTATAGGATCTTCAAACCGCTGTTTGTGTTTGCACACAGACCACATCTGAGGCAGGTAGGTAATTATTATTCCCATTTAACAGCTGGGAAAAGTGTTTATAAATGGCTTGCTTGCGGCTAGAAGGGGTGGGATCAATCTGATTTGTAGAAACCAAATATAATCGTCCAAAAATTGTTTTAAAAATCTGCCATATTGACAATAACAGAAGTACGGCAATCACAAATCTGACTTCAGGGGACTGTTTTAATAAATACAATACTGTGGGTTTTAGGCTGGTTTCCAAAGGAAAGGTGTCTGGGCTAATCTTGCTGCCTATATGTGTCTTCCCCTAATTACTTTTGCATTTCTTAGCAGACTTCAGTAATTTTTGGCAAATGGGGTGGGAGGAGGGAATGTCTCAAAAATAATTAATTTTCCACGAGCTTCAAAATAATAAGGTACTTGGGAGACAGAGGCAGTACAAGTCTGTTGATCAAAGAGAAGACCACAGCATCAACTCAGCCTTTATTGAGGCACCGGAACAGGTGTGGGGGAGGGAACCTGTGCATGCTCTGACCATGGAGGGAGGCTGTGCTTGGAGCTCACAGCCAGCCGTCGGGAACTGGCATCAGGTGTTTGGATGCCAGTGAAAGCACCTGCTTGTGTTGCCTTCTGACTTCTGAATCTTCTTTGCTGACTTGATGTGGGTGATTGTTGCTGAAGCTGCTGCACTTCTCCTGGGCCGGCTTTTGTGATGCAGCTTCTCCACAACTTCTGGTTAGTACGACTCATCCCCATTCCCTCTCTATGGACTGAACAACTAAGTGAGCACCTTCCCAGCCTGAGCTGTACCTGCAGTTAATGGTGTTCACAGGGGCCAGGAGGTGGGTAGTGGTACATCTGCTCTCTCTGCTTGTAGGTCTGCTGGAAATTACCTTCATCCTGAAAAAAGATCAGATCTAAAATTGGTCAGTAGCCAGGGACACCCTTCACATACAGGTTTTAAACTCTAGTGGGAATGTAACTTGATGTTCAGATCTTCTGTTCCAAATCACATGGAGGTGGTGGTGGTTCAAAATCCCTGCAGATGTTGCCATTGATTAGTCCTTTTTGGGATGATTGAACGGATCCTTCATTCTTCCTGTGGCACTGTAAGACCAGTGAGTAGCACTCGTGCACACTGAGAGCTGAAGTCTCCATACCTCACCTGCCACATGAGCTTTGCCCTCTGTGTTAGCATGACATTCCCTAATGCATCGCTCTCAAAAATGCCTGGGTTTGGTGGAGCCGGCTCGGTTCCCGCGGGCATCCTGACCACATGCTCCCTCACTGGATCAGGCCCTGCAGATCAGTCAGTTCTGTGCTTTTTTTTCCCCCCCACGGGATTTCACGTGCCCTCAGAGCAGTGAAGCTGCCACCTGGTTATTACCTGACCGTGTGTGTGCTTTCTGCTGTAACTCATCGCCGGTTTGGGAGAAGCGGAGGTTCAGCCCTACAGTGCCCACGCCTTTATCTCCCTGTCAGACAGCCGCCCCTCTGCGTGTGAGATCTCCGCACCCTGCCACGGGTGCCCTGACCTCGCTGTCCTGGCTCCACCGGGACCTGCCGCAGCTGCCGTACTTCCTGGCTCTTTCTCCTGCGGCGGCAGGTGGCGGTGCTGCACTGCGCTGTACCGGACCGGGCCGTGCTGGACCGGGCCAAACGGTGCCGGCCCGGCCGCCGCCGCGGAGCTGCGCGCCCCTGGGTACAGGCGGGGAGGTCACTACCCCCCGCCAAATGTGGGCTGGCTGAACGTGGGAGCCGCAAAATGCAGTATGTACGTCTCGTAATGTCTGCTCCCCTTTCCTACTCCCCCTTTTTTCCCCAATATAAATAAATCAGTATATTTTGGGGAAGGTGAGAATTTAAAATATTATATAGTGCTCTAACTATACACATCAGATCTGTACTAGTGTGCCCCTGTCTGCTTTTATCTGTGCATCCTGTCAGCTGCACTGACAGCTCTTTGACTTCCTGAAGTCATGTATACAATTTAATGTCTTTTTTCCACACCCGTGGCTAGTCACACAGTGCATAACTTAATTTATCTGAGATGGTGCATCAGGAAGGTACAACTTCAGCATCAAGTTGTGTCAGCACAGTGATGCTGTGAGGATAGAAAGCTTTGCATAGCAGAAAATCGCAAGCTCACATGTTACTGGAGTGTCCCTTGTGGGTTATCAACATGAAGATACATGACTCGCTCCAAATGACCCAGAATAAACGAGGGAACACGTAATTGCTTGGAAATGTTTGAGTGTCTGACTGAGGTTCCAAACCCTGGGCTGCATTAGATTAGCAACTGGAAACTAGTTTTTTATTCACTTTTTCCCCTAATCTGAGAGAAGACATTTGATTTAAATCTTGCCTTCTTATTTTGGATTAGTCTGAAACTTATCAGGGTTTCTAACCTAATTTGGTTGCTTTAGTTATATTCTAGCATGTTCCCACATTTTGCTCTGTAAGTTACGAGGCAAATGAGCTCCTAAACCCTTATTCTGGGTGCTCCTCCTCAGCTGTAGTCTGCCAGAAGCTGTCTATATTCATAAATCTCATTCAGCCTGCATGAAGGGAGTTTCTTTCAGCTGTAACCAGAGCCTGAGTAGGTGAAATGGTGCTGAAGCTCTCACTGTGGGGCTTTGCCTATCTGTGAAAGGCAGAGCTGAGGGTTGCCCATCTCAGTATCACAGCCTGACTCCTTTTCTCCTGTGTGTCAGTCCCATGCTTTGTACAGCATTTTGCTTCTGTGACTGTAAGATCTTTGAATGGAGCCAGGTGACATCCATCTGAGATGCTGGTTTTGTTCAAAACACTTGATCTTGAAATAAGCAGCGTTTGTGAGGTATGATAAGGGTGAAACCTTCCTGTGCAGTCTTGGAGTTGTGGCAAAAATATCTGCTGGTGCTTTTAATGTGCCATTGTGAACCAAAAAGAAATAAGATTTTTCTTCTTGTTGGGTTTAGCAATGAGAAAATAGAGAAATTTGACATGGTTAGGAGTTCAAATATATGAAAATTATAGTGAAAACTCAGCATAATTAGGAGAATTTTTCTGTATAACCACAATGTGGGTGTTTGGGGGAGATATATATATATATATATGTGTATGCATAATATACATGATTACAATATTCTGCTCTTCGTGTTTTGTAAAAAATTCGTAAGTTGCCTATATCAAATCTGCTTGGATCATTATAAGAGGAATTGAGCTAGTGGACAAGTTCTCGCTAAGCCAGTGGCACACTGTTGGTAAAGTTAGAAAAGAACTAATTCTTTCTTTTTTGCCAAGACTTCTGTGGCTGTGGCACAGCAAATTCTAAAAACACTTACTTGGTTCTAGGAAAAAGTAAATTAGTGCATAAACAGTACGAATAAACTGCATAATTAACTGTGCTGATAGTGACAGCACTGGTATCCCAGGTCTGTTTATTAGGTGCTGCCTTACAAAAAATGCTGAGTGTGGGCAATGCTGATTAAAGAGGCTATTCTTCATTTGTCTCTGCCTTTACTTTTGGGTAATTTTAGCACTTCACTCTTTTATAAAGCCCTTTAGCAATATTCAAGCAGTTAGTACGACAGAGACAAAAGGTAAAGATCTACTCTGTGTGACGTTTTTGTCTGTGCCAGTGTGCTCAATCTACACTATGCACAGAGGAAAAGGCCAGAAATAATATTCAGCTATGTAACCTCACAAGGCATAGCTGATGGTTCAATCACTGTAAATGCAGCTGGGGACTTTTTCCTCATATTTGTTACTTTATACTTCACACTGAATTTCATCTGTCATTTTTTTTTAACCAGTCTTTGATGTCTGTTTTTATTTTTTGAGTCTTCCTTATCAACATGCTTGTATGAACTTTCTCAAAACCTTTAACAGATTCATGAGTCATGACTTTATAACAGTGTCATCTTCAGTAATGGATTATTACATTTAACAATTCAGCTGTGTCATACTTGAATTTTGTTTATTTTGTGAGCAAAGACCATCTGCTGCTGGTAACTAGCTAGTGTTAATTTTCTCAATTTGTGTTACAAATTTTTGCTGAACTTCAGTTTGAGAGTTCATCTGGAGTCTGTTCTGTAAATCCTAAAGAGATAATACAGACGTAGAAAATTAATTTAGTTTTTCTGTTGTGGTCTCTTCTTCGGTCATTCCACTTACACATTAACTGTTGGTCCTATAGAGTTCTGGCAGCCCTCCTACTCCTAAGAAAAGAAAAACTGGTTTTACACCCTTGAACCTTGCTGCACCTTGAACCACAGTTTCTTTTCACTTCCAAGGTTGACCTCTCCTCTGCACCTGCTCACCTCAGGGCTCCAGGTCACATTTGAAAACACAGACAACCTTGGCACCATCCTTCCCCCTACCAACCACTTGCCCAAGAGCTCCTCCTGCTTAAGAACCAAAATGAGCAAGAGTGAAGTCAACCCCTGTTTTCTGGTTGCTTTTCAAGAAAAGTGTCAGTACCGTGGCTGTCGTGTCCCTGTGTGGTGTCCATGTTTCGGTGGGACACCTCAGAGTGACATTTCAGAAACCTGAGTCTCGTTGGACTGTTGGCTTTCTTGTCAAGGTTTTGCTTTGACACCGATCCTCTGCTCTGTGACAATTTGATTAATAATTACTACTACTACTAAAAAAAAAAATCTTGATGGAATGCAACTTTTCCCCTTCTTGGAGTATTTGAACCCTAATGTAGTATTTCCTTGTCTGCTTCCCATTCAGAAACAGTTTTATTTTCTTTCCCAACTGATTTTGTTGTCTCTTTTTCTCCTCCTTACACCTCATCCGTTGTCTTCCAGTCCCTCCGTTCTGTCCCTGAAGTCAGTGGTGTGTGTGGAAGTGGAGAGGGACAGCACTGTCTGCATTGTCGCTCTGCAGTTCAGCTTCTGCAGGCGTTCAATATATTCAGGCTTGTGCCTTTACACCTCCTCTCTTCATTCTTCTCAATGATCATCCAAAGACCTGCTTAGAAATGTTAAATAACTTCTGTAATTACCCAGTCTTAAATCCTTTTTCATGTGTCACACTTCCTACAAATGCCATTCATTTGTGAATGAAACAGCATAGATACAAATGCTATTAATTTATTTCTCCTCTGACCTTTTGTATCACTTTTAAGTATTTACTGTGCCAGGAATGCCTTGGCTTGCTGCATTTCAGTGCGGCTTTTATCTGCTTTTGGCTTAATTTAGTTTAATTGCTCCCCTATCAATGCAGCTCCTGTCTACCCTCTGGCAAGGGGGTCTGAGAACAAGGAAACAGTAGTTTTCAGTGCTGAGTGTAGATATTAATCTCAGAAGTCACGGCAATGGCCAGGTCTTCAATATGGAGCCCTGATTTTACCTTTATGTTTAGTGTAGAAGTCTGTTTTAGCTGGGAGATGTGTAGCAGTTACAGAAAACCAAGGCAAATTTGATGCAAAGTTCAGAGAAAACTGTTAAATCTATTTCTACAGTAGAGATCTCTGCAAATTTACCCTAATAGAGCACTTCCTTGTGTCCCTCCCCCCAGGAATAGCTTGTTGTTATTCCCCTTCAGACTGTCCTCAGAGTGTAGCTAGCTGCCTTTGCAAAAAAGCAGAAAAAGTTGAATAGTCTTATATCAGAAGAATAGAAAATGTGAAGTAAGCAGAATTATTCAGCCTAATTGTCTCTGGAGTCTCACTGGAGCTTATTAAGGAACAGAAGGGCCAGTTCTAACTTTTATGGGCCAGATTTGCTTAAGAATTTAGTATATTATGTGCTGCCTTCCTTATACTAGATGTCTGAGACTGGAAACGTGATTCAGAGTGTGTGGTTCATCCTCATTCCCCCTGTCAAGAACATGATCCCCCATGCTCATTGAACAATGATACCTAAACAGTGAGAGACTGGTTGGCAAGTAGTCAATTATTCTTGGTAGCAATGAACTTACAGCAAATAGCATTTTTTTCATCCTCCTTATATTTAGCCAATTATTTGGCATAATTTGCTAAAAATTTGCACAGGAAAGTTTAAACTTTATATCAACTTGCTTTTATAGTTGGCATGTGGAAAACACTTCCTTTTTGTATGATGCTGGAGTATTTTTGGGAGCTGGAGACAACTAACTGGTCAAGCAATTTCCAAACATGGACACTCAAGCATATTCTTAAATGGTTACTTTTTCTAAAAGGTCTGTGCCTTTATCTTTAAAGCTACAGTATGAAGTTTGGATTTTGTATTCTAGCAAAATCTATCAAAGGCAAAAAAAAAATCCCAAGCCACCCACCTGTATTGATCAAATATCAATGCTACCCTGCAGTCCAGAAGTGTGCACGTTGAATTGCCTGCATGGCAGAGTGAGTTTCTAGTTTTCTTTGCTCAGCGTTGTAGAAAATGAGATTAGGTCTCAGTTCTGTAGGACAGAAAAATATTTAGAAAAAGATTTATACTGTAAAATGTAATCTAAAATAAAGCATCCCTGTTCCTTGTTTTAATGCACGGGGAGAAGGGAATGTTCAGTGAAACTAAACAGTGTCAAATCAATATCAGCATCTGAAATAGAATATTTATATAAATAACAAGGCACTGATGATGTAGCAAAGTGAAATTTGAACTGCCTTGGTACATGTTTTGGACTGAATGTTACCTTGTTCAGCTGGAAGCGACAGCAGCCTGATGTTGGACCTTGTTGGCTGCGAGCTGAATGTGATCACCTCTTCAGAGAGATGGGTAGAAGCTGGAGGCTGGTGGAGTTTGTTCTGGTGGGAAGGAAGGGGTCCTCTGTGCTCCCTCTCAGCCTCACAGACATGTAGGGGTGTACCAGCCTGGCAGAACACCCAAAGAAAGAAGGATTTTGGGCTAAAAGCTTCAGGAGTGAAGAAAACAGCTGGGGATGGTGGGTAAAGGTTTCTTCTAATTTCATAAACTCTCTTGGGCTATGTGTATGCCCCGATGGGAAAAATTCTTCTCCTGGGAGAGGGAGACCTCCTATACAAAACATCCATAGCTTAGGAAAAAACGGGGGGCGAGGCCAGTCTGTGGGAGAGTCTGCTCTGTGTGCGGTGTTGAAGCTTCAGATGAGAGAGCTCCTGCCTGTGAAATGGGTATGAGCCATTCTGCAGCTGTCAGAGGTACGGCTGAGTCAAGTCACCCATGGGGGCCCATGAGGCCTTTGTAAGGCTTTTGCCATGTCCTTACACCTGTCGCGTTGCTGATATGTCTGTGGCTGCTTTCTGAACCCTGTAAGAGCAGATAGACCCTGACTGAAAGTGGCAATTATCATGTTCTAATGGGCTGCTGAAGCCTCATGGTCCAAGAAGTGAGGAGGTTGGTAGAAATTATGAACCATATTGGCAATGGTGTCATGGGAAAAATGAGAGCTAAGCTGAGTTGGTAAACCCTTTGTAGCAATGTGACCTAGATGGAGTCATGGTCCTTGTAGGACTCCTGAGCTGTGTGCCTTGGAGGGGTTGCAGAGGCCAGTGGAGGCATTGAGAACTACCAGACTCTCAATGTTATGATAGAGGTGGGGACAGCATCTATTACTCAGCAGTGATATATATCAGAATGTCTCAGAAAGGAAAATAATTTATGCTCTCTAATAACAAAAATGTCTTGTAACAACATAACCAATCTGTTTTTGCTTCCGCATTTATATGCATGAAAAAGGGAGATTTATGAAATGCACACTGTATAGTGCTTTGTTGCATATTAGTAATACTTTCCAGATCTTCTTCATCAGACTGGATCAAGCAGCCATAATACAGAGAATGCCATAGATAACCGTTTCTACCGGTAACATGGTCTTGCTGCAATTGTGCTTCAGAGTGGACTGAGTTACAGCTTTCTGTCCATGAAAAACAAGCTGAGATGCAGGTTGAGACCGAAAACTTCCTCTGCAAAGATTCCCAGACATCGGCTTGCTTAGAAACTAATATAAAAGAGTTAGAGCATTACATTTATTCAGGCTTTTAAAATTTCCCTCATGAACACAATATTCGCCAATGTCTACCAACTCTGCACCTTTCATGGTCCTTTCAGCTCCTTACGGAAAAAAGGTGGAGAGGTAAGGAAAAAAATATTTTAAAGTATTTAGAACTCATTCACATAAGAATTTGCCATTTCTTTGAAGACATGAAAGCTGCACTAGCCTTTAATTCTGCATCTGAGATGCCCTGACTTGCAGCAGAGAATAGAGCAGATGTATAGTTCCATTTTTTTGTTAATGTGGAGGTTCTCACCTGGTGCCACTGAGCACCAGGCTGAAAATTTACCATAAAACTTCTTAGAGAAAGGAGTGTCAGTAAAGGATGTTTTTGATATGATACTAAGTGGAATTCCTTAGATTTAAAATTATAATGCAAACCAAAGCGATTTAGGAGGCAACACAACATTCACATTGCTTGTCTTTTCTTCTCGGTGTAGTTGATGTTGTCCTGCTAGTCTCTGTGGCTAGGATCCACAGAGAACTTCATAATAACTTCTACTTCCAGCTGATAATCTGGTATATTTATGCTACAATACTGAAGTGAGGCACATAAGCCTATTTGCTGCTCAGTGTGTTAATTCTATTTTAGCGATGAAAAATGTTATGTGCAAATACATAAAGAGCTCCAGTAGCATCTGACAGCTTCCAAAATTTGTGTAGGGAGACAGTTGGAGAAGAGTACAATCAAATTACTTGCACATCTGAAGTGTTTAATCTTTTTTCCTCCACAAAAATGTTCCTACTCTTCTTTACCCATCATACAGCTTTTCCTGTAGGTAGAAATGTAAAGTATACTGAAGTGAGCTTTATTTCAGTAATGTCTGACCCACTATGATTTTTCTTAGGTACTCCTTGTCTTTTCTCCCCGATGAAGATACCTGGCACTTACAATGCAACTCTCTTCACAGTAAGTTTATGCATTTTCAATATAAGATGTTGTGAAGTTTTGTATTCTGACCACAATTCAAATGAAGTTTGTGTTAACAAGAAAATTATTCTCATGTGCTCAAAGTCATTTATGGAACAAAAATTACTAAAATATACAAGAGAAGCATTGAGAAAATATTGATTACAGACTTATTTGCTTGTTTTCTGCCATTGAAAGATGGATATTTTTTTTTTAAATGCATTTATAATCTTCTAGTAGCAGCAACATTTAAAAAGCCACTAATTACTGCCTGTTACCACAGAACAACTTTCTTCCTCTTTAGAAAATACTTTAATTCTTTTTAAGCTAAAATAACTTAATGTGAGGACTAATTAACTGTTCCAAACTTTAACATCTGCACGTGTCATCTAGAAAATAGTTTGTTATTTTGGATTATTATTTACTTGGTTCTAAGTAGCCCTTCCACTGGACTCATGAAGATATTTTGGTAGCCCATTTGCAGAAATAGTGGAGAAAGATGGCTAATATAATGATACTAATACAAACTGGCATGCACAGAAATTTATGTCAGAAAAATGAAGCATAGGACCTTACTGTGGGGTTATATAGCAAGCAAATCCATCTTTCACATTGTGGCTGAATTTGCAAAATGCGAGTGGTGATTACAGTTGACAGAGTTGTTTCCCAAAACAGGGCACCTCAGAAGGACTTTGCTTTTCAGGAGGGCAGCACTCAAAAAAGTGCGTGTGGATCATTTGTTCTCTTTTTATTAATCGGCATTCGTGCCACAAGCTGGGCTCACAATCATTAGTTGATGGTGAAAAGCTTTACTTAGTCTTGGATCCATGAATAAAGCCAGTGTAGATATACTTCATTGTGTTTCTTCAGTGACAGAGGAGGAGGAAATAGCAAAAATGATGATCGTATTGATTCTGAAAAATGAGTCTTCTCCATATTATGAGGGAATAAAGGGGACTCATGTACCCAGAACATCGAGCCACACTCCTGTATCATGTTTATCTCTCCCCCCTTCCCCAGCAAGGAGAACGGCTTTCCAGGTGAGCAGCCCAAGAGAATTACCTGGGGTCCCAGGCCATGGGGAAGGACAGGAGCGTGCCCGTGGTGCCACCAGGAGAGGCTCTCTAGAAGGCAGGTCAGTGGAAGGACCTGCAGCCCTTCTTACCCTCACATTGGTACCACCAAGTTACAAAGTAGAAGCAAATAGCCCAGTCCCAAGCATCCATAAGAGGGAGGGAAGGGAAGAAATGAAGTTCCAGTTGTGTGTTGTTTGTTATGGCCTCAGCTTTGTGGCACTGTGCTTGTGCAAGTGCCAGCATTCTGCCTACTCCTTTGCTCCAAGTTTGAGCAAGTTCAAAGAGACACTGATAATGCTTATATTCTGTGCATCAGACAAAAGATAAATTACCTTCTCCTTCTGAAAGGGACAAATAGTGTTTGATTTTATTTTTTTTTTCCATAATTAAGAAGGGGAGAATGGTCTGGCAACAGCTGTCAGGGGAGGAAGACACCAGACTACACAGGTAGGCATGATGCTCCCCCTCACAGTGCCTGCTGCAGGTTCAGTCCTAATCCAGCTTCTGATGCTTCCTGAGAAAGAAGCACCATGACAAGTTTAACACATGCTATTCATACAGTAATTATGCATTTGTCAGCTGGTGTCACTTTAAAAAAGCTCTTAGAGCAAAATAGAGGGATTGAATAGAATGTCTGATAGTGAACTGCAAGAAGGCAATTCAGAATTACCATAATAAAATGGTTGCTACTGACTGGAGTCTTGCTTGCAGTGAATTACCTCAAATATATTTGCCTCTTCTTATTCTACGGTGTTTCCTCTAATTACATCGTTGCCTTGGAGGGACATTAGTTCTTCATCAGCTTCTTCAAATTGGGTCTGGAGACCACACAACAAAATGTCATCTCCCGTACAGTGGAAGAAACCAGCTAGAAAAAACACCAGTTCCTTAATGCAGTTGCTCATTACCCACAAAGAGAATTATTTTAGCTATATTGCCACAATGGTTGACTCTTCCATGCTCTTGTCTCTCCAGTCACATTAAATAAGCTTCAAGGGAGTGCGTGATGAATATTTATTCTGTTTATTAGTTTGAAACAGCACTAACCATAAGCAGATCAACGAGAGACAGACTGTCAATATGTGTATGTCTAACTGCTGTGAAAAATGAAGAACATGCACCTTTGGCACCTTTGTTAAATAAGTTCTTGTTCATTGCTGTAGACAAGGATGTCTGTTTTTGAGGGAAGGCACATAGGGAAAGAAAGGAGTTGAATTGGATTTCATTGACATTTTTTAAGCTGATATCACTCTGTACTGTGCAAGCACAAGAGGCTTTGCAGTGTATTTAGGCCTTCTTTAGAGACACTTGGTTGGCAGCTGTCTTCCCACAACTGGAGAGGAAAATGTGAGATTATATTTAATTTTTATGTAATATAAGATTATATAGTTACGAGATGTCTGTGTGCTTGTAGAGCCTGTGCAGCTGATGACAGCATGCTAATCACAGTATTGGCAACAGTTTAGAAGGAAGAAATGGGACACAGCATCCCCCCTGTATTAACAAGCCTCTGAAAATCTACGGCTATATAACTTCTTTCATGAGACTGTGATTTTTGCAGATGTACCGGGGCTGCATCTTCCCTGGTAGATCCATCATGGCTATAGTATATGCGCTGTTAGCAATTTTCAGCTTTGCCATGTAGTCGTAGATCACACAGCACTTTCTTTAGGCAAGGTAATGCCAGTGGAATATACTCTTGAGAAACGAAAGTGATTTGACCCCTAGAGCTCATTTTTGTTTTCAAGATCTACGGCAACCCTTGCACTCCGAACGAGTTGGTTTTGGACAGGGGACTTCTGAGTGTGGTAATTGGTTTTCCATAAAGGATGGAAAAACTGTTAGTGGTTTTTGGTAAACCTCTGCCTGCATTGGAATTAAGGAAAGTAACACCACTGTGGCTTTCTTCATGGCTTTGCTGGTTCTTTGCGTCACTTATTTCCTCAGGATGAAACAAATTAAAGATGAATTTCCCTTAGTGCCAAGGGTATCATAACTGTAACTGGAATAAACCCGAAACTGAAAGTCTTTTAGACTGGGCCTATTCCAGTGGGCATATCCTTGCATACTACTTACTGGACTACAATTTCTATATAAAGACAATGAAAAATAAGAGGAATTCTCAGTATAGAAAAGTATTATATTTTCTAAAAAATCTTAAAAAAAAAATGAACACCAAGACTGAGATCCAGGAACTTAATTCTCTTAGCAGTATTAAGAAATTCTGTTCTTCCTTGTTTACCAGGGAAGAAACTTGCTGAGTAGCCTGAACTCTTGCATCTGGATTTATGTGCCATTTTTAGGCAGGGAAGACATGGCAAAGCTTAACTGCAAATTTAGGAAGCAAATTAAACAAGAACATGTGCTCAAAGGTGCTCATTTCAGTGTTTTAGATATCTAAAATTTCAGCCCAGCAGACAGAATTCCTTCAATGGCTGCTGTTCGAGAAATGCTTTCTTAAAGCTTCCTCTGCCGTCACTCAGTGTTGCCCTGCACCTTCCTTTCTGTTCTCCTGTTCCCTCACCTGCCTGCCTTTCCAGTGTCACTTTTTCCTTTTTTTTTAGTCTCAGTTGTTGAGTGAGGACCTGTCACACAAAACATGGGCCACATACACAAATCTTCAGAAGAATCACTGCCTTTTGGCAACTTTTTCTGCTAGCGAGGGAGAATGAGCACTGGATTGCTGGTGCTGTTGGTAGGAGTGCACGATGCCATGTTCTCAGCTGGCAGCCATCCTGCAAAGCCTGCAGTTCCCCATGGTTGGCATTAACTACCATTAATTCTTAATAGAAATATTTTTTAAAGTAGTAGTTGTTGCAAAGCACTGGTAATTCTTAGTCCCTTCATGTTCTTGTCACCTGCACTAGGGACAGCCGAGAGTCCATGCAGTACAGAATCATTTCTCAAACGCGAGACCCCTTTCCTTTATGTTTGCCATGGCTGTTCAGAGCCAACCTATATGAAGCTGCAGCCCAGCTGCTCAGGCATGTCTGAGGAAGGTCTGTATTGGATAGGTCTGTATGTAATTCTTTGACATATTATCTAGGAAACCACTGCAGAGTCTGTCTTAGTGATTTTTGTTGGAAATTAACATACAGGGAACTGAGGGCAGAAATTTTAAAGGAGAAACAGATAAAATAGAATAGTGTAGTTGTTGCATTGGATAACTTCATTTCCTGGACATGCTGTTTGTAGTCAACCCAAATTATGACTTTTGTTTATTAACAGAAAAATGGATAAGCTAATATTCCTAAAGCAACTTATAGATAAGAACTTATGAAATGCAACATTTTATTAATAGTTTGTATTAAAGAGTCATCAGTTTCCCAAATTAGTCTGCTAGTTTAAGACTTTCTGTTCTGGTTTTATTTTTATTTTATACGTATCAGAAAAAAATGTTTGCATTGTCGTATTAATTTTGGTAACTCTTTTTTTTCTTCCTGGCAACTAGATACTTTAAGTTTGGACTCAGAATGAACTTAGCTGCTTAAACCCCCTTGCATGACAGCTTGAAGGTGTACCCATGGTGGTAACTTCCAGTGAGAATACTTAGTGTAGTAGTACAGCCCTACAGTAATAATTTTCTGTATTAGAACAACTATTGGTGTGTGTTGTAAACCACATGCCATTCAGGTATTATTTTCAATAAGCATGAAGCTTCAAATACTTTTAATCCAACACAGGTTTTCTTAAGCTGGTGTAAAGCACTAGATGCTGGCTTCCTTTGTTATTGCCACCATTACCTTTAAATTACAAAGCCACTGAAGTAAATATACACTAGTGAAATACTTCGGGTGGGTTGTGGTGCAGCTGATAAGAGTCTTCCATCCGTTTCAGGTGGATCCTGGTTCATCAAGTGACTGAATGCATTCTTGACGGATGGCAGTGTGTTAGTTTTTAAATCATTACTTTGCAATTGCAAATCAATGTCCCCTTCTAAGCACTGAGTCGGAGGCAGATCAGTATGACTCAACCCTATTTGCACTGCTATAAAAAACCATGTACTGACACAGTGCTCCAATAATTTTATGACCTTCTCCACAAATGGATACAGTGTGCTAGGTGGCTGAGATCTTTATTGATGGCTATGGCTCAGCTAATGTATGCATTAACAGGGGTATTCAAATGCATCTTTCTCTGCTGGTTCCTTTTCATTACACTGGAAAATGAGCTTTAGTCGCTTTGCTTGGAGTACTTGATAAAGCTGTGTCTGCTTCTTGCACTTCCGTTGAGCAGGGAAAAAAAACCCACAAGAGTCCTCAGACTGGCTAATGAAATAGAGGGAGAAACATGGTCATTAGTTGGAGTGGTGGTTGGCTCCTGAGCCAACTCTTCCACTGTAAGGAAGCATTTGATGCTCTTAGGAGAGTTGCTTATTTCAGTGGGTAATGGTTTTGTTTATTGAGTTTGCGCAAATGCATTTGATTTAGTCAATTTAGGCTTTGCATTTAAGCAAATTACAAGTTAGGACTCGATCAGCGAGAGGTAAATTAGTTTGAATGCATATAAAAGGATCTTGCTGAGGGTAAATTTACAGTCAAACCATTACATGGAAGTCATAATGTGCAGTACATGTCAGGTTTGATAAATGAAGCAGGAATGTAAAATTGCCTTTAACTTGAAGTGTGCTTGCTTGCATTTGGCTGGCTACAGAGCTGAAGTGCTGTTATGTCTGCTGTCCTGAACTGGCTCAGGAGGGAGAAATCTCTCCAAAGCTGGAATTGCTAAATTTGAAAAGGACAAGTGAAGAATCCTTGCAAATATATAAGCTACTCGGCTCTATTTCCTCAGCTAAACTACCCAGCTCTTCTTTCTCTGCTCCCTGGTCTTGCCCTCATTGGGACACTGGCCAGGTACAGAACGTAGTGCTGATGCCTGCCAGGGAAAGGCATTATCCCAGGAGAAACCTCGTGCACAAGCACAAATGGGGAATTACTGGCTATGTCATTGCTCTGCAAATAGGAAAGGATGAACTAGGCGGCCTCCTCAAGCCCTTTCTACTGTGTGATGTGGGGGGGTTTGGTCATTTGGGGCTTTCTTTTCTGCAAGACTGTTTCCTCTAGAGCTAGGCCTACCCACATCTCTTTCAAGAGTACCCCCATGGTATAGGAAAGGATTTATTTGGATTTCTTGATTGCCTCAATGCAGCCACATAAGAAGTGGCAGAAAAAGTCAGGTAGCCAAACAATTTTGTTTTGCATTTAAGAATTTTAAAAATGAGAAAATATAGTATCTCAGTGATGCAAGAAACCTGTTGTTATTACTAAGGTGGCTAATTATAGATTATCAGTGCAAAATACTAATTATCAGTCAAATCTGTCAGTTCTTACATACCACAAAGCAGGATATTACAAAGAGGTCATACCACAAAGTGAAAGAAAAAATGCTGTATTAAAACTACCACTGAAAAAAGAAATGCCAGCAAGAGCTCTAGATGTTGTTTTTATTTGTATGTAACCTTTGAAAGTGAAGTTTTCTTTAGGGATGACAATCCTTTTAGCAGAAAACTTCATGCATGTTTTCAACCTGATGTAAATATTTAGTGACACCATCTTCACACACTGGTGAACAAGCTCTTTCGAGGACATATTGGCTGTTTAATCAATAGATGATAATGCAGCTAATAATTTCTGTAGTTATCTGATATTAGGTAAATGATCAAACAGACAAGGAAAGATTGTGGAAAAGGATAAAAAGTTTTAATTTCAAAAATGTTTGATAAGGGGAACAGAAAATGGTCCATGGACCAGGCAGCTAAATGGTAAACTTAATCCTTCATCTGTTCTAGTACTTTTAACAGTTCCTACGCAGGAGCAACACCCAATGGCTTTTATGGAATCACATTTTAGAGACCTCACAACCCAATGTGCCACTGCCAGCTGGTGTTTGAGAGCACACTGCTACTGCTTGGAGGTTTAAAATAGCATATGCCTTATAGACAATGTATACAAAGGTGCGGTTGTACATTGTGGCCATGCTTGCCCTTAGTCTTGCACTGAATGTATTAGTATCTTGCAAACTTGGCCTAAGGGCTTTGATATGGATGAACACTGAGCTTACTGTACTACTTTAAACCTTACCTTACGAGGTTTAAATTCACTATGTTGGGTTTTGGTCAATGATGACTGCTTGTCCTTCTTTAATGTAACTGGAATGCAGCAGTGCTGTCTTTAGTTTGTATTTTCAAGCACAACGTCTGGATACAGGGGTTTTTCCTCTCTGTTACCCCTTTATAGGATGGACACTAAGCAATTTTGTAGCGTGAGAAGCAGTGTTGAGTTTTCAGGTCCATAATAATTTAGAAAAAAACAAACAAAAAACCTCCAGAACACTCTTGAAAAACCTACCTACCCCCATAACCATTAGCTACTTGTGGGATAGTTGTAATCTTCAGGAGAGTAAACAGTCAAAAGTATACAGATGCATTGAATAGAATTTTATATTAGTTTGTTGGGGTTTTTTTCCCATTCTTTCATTTACATGAGAAAAGCCAGAAACAAACCACTGTGAGCCATTTTGTATGTGGCCCTGGTGCAGATTTGCAGATCAAGTACCCCCATCTGTAGCAACCCTTTTCTCTGCTATAATGCTGTAATGGCATTCCTGACCAGCTTATTTCCTTCTCAGAGCTGCCCGCTTGGCTGTATTAATGTTTAATCTCGTATGTAGATGTGATTTCAGTGTTTTGCATGTTGTAACCTTTTCCTTCAGTGTGCACCAGCTGTATGCAGTGTCAGATGAAAGATGGGTTTTCTAATTTAGGGCAACCCACTGTTGCCAGTAGTTTTTGTTTGGGGAATTTGCTCTTCTGTCCAGCTGTCTGGAGGAGATGCAGTACACTGTTAGCAGTACCCTGGCCTTTCGACCTTGAGATTTTCCACAAGACAGTGGTTTTGTAAGAGCAGTCAGAAGTTACTCAGATTTTTCCTACCTGCCTCAGTATCAGTGAATTCTCAACAACTTTGACCAACTATTTCAGCCAACTCAGCCATTATGTTAAAACTTCTGTTACTTAATGAGGAGATTTATTCATATTGTCAAAACTGACTGAATAGTAGCAATAATGCAGCCACTAACAGAAACAAACAGGCTTTATGGAATATCTGTGTAAGGTTAATTTATTAAAATGCCGCAGTCTGTGACAAAGATCTGAGTGCTTGTGCTTGCATCTCAGGTGTACTGTGGAGGTTATTTTGTGTGTGTATGTGTGTAGAAGAAACTGGCTAGTATTGTTTCATATTACCTGCATCTGGAAGTTTTACCCTAAGCTAGGGTTCTTCTCTGTTCTACCCAAAGTAACCCTAATGCTCGGTGCCATAGTGAATTACAGCAGAGCAACCAAGTCCAATTGGGAAGAAAGGTTTTACCAGTGACACAAAATGAAATGAAACAAAATCCCCAGGATGACAGTGGGCCTGTCTGCAGCTTCTGGAGTGACCAAAGTTCGCTGCTTGTTGGTCACTGGCACAGTATGGTCTTGCAGCCCTTCTGACTCAGCTGGTGGATCAGGCTTATAATTTGGGTTCTGGGGCAGTAGTAGGCAGAAGAACTCTAGAGGTGGCATTTGCTGATATGGTGAATGAGACCCTGTTGTTTCCTCTGGTCATTTGAAGTAAAAACTGTAGTCTGATGGGTATATCAATAACAGATTAACATGACATCCTTTGTTTCCAAGCACCAACATTTCTTTTCAGCTGAAGATTTACTCCCCCCCTCAGTTGTAGAACATAGTTGTCCACAAGGCAGAGTAAGAAAAAGTCAAGAAAAAAAATAAAAGGACCGTTGACTTTCCCCCAAGCAAATTTAACATAAAACCAGAATTTTTAAAAGAGGAATGAAATGTAAGTGTTGCTTGAAGAGGTGCTAATAAGAAATCCTACAATAATTTGTAGTATTCGCACCTTTTCTGAATCTTCAGATGGGCTAAACTGATGCAAACTGCAAGAAGTATCAGTCTGTGTTGTGTTAGGCCTGTCTACACTCCCAGGCATTTCAGTGCTTAAGAAGTCTCTTCAAATATTTCAAAGTTGTGGAGGAAAGAGCCCTCTTATGCTCCTGAGGGATGTAGGAACCTGTGTTGCTCCACGTGCTGTGTTCCCTCAATGCAGAGATATGGGCACACATGGGGACAGTTTTTCGTCTCCCAAGGAGCCATTCTCTTGACATGAAGCTCAGTGAGAGAGTGAAGCCTTTGGCTGTTTAAATCAAATTCATGTGATATTGCAGCACAGAATCATAATGAAGAAAACCACAGGAAATTTAGCTACTCTAGGGCCTCAACTGCCAGTCATCTTTCCTTGCTCATGCCAAATAGAAGTACTGAAGTTGTCAAAATAAATTATGATTAAAAGGGGAAATGTCACAGCAGATTATTCTGCTTTACAGAATATTTAATAATACTATATATCATAAAAGTATTTGAAACTCTAGTCATCTACTTTCATTATTATTGTTATTACAGAGTGTTATATAAATATGGGGCAAGAAGAAAGCATCAGCTGAATTTTGTACTCAAACATCCTTTTGAAAACGAAGGCAAAGAGGAGGTGACTCTAGCATTAGGAATATTTTGTGCAGTTCTCTTCAAAATAAGTAAGTCTGTAGCCAAGTGAAAATTACTAGATTTGGGCTAAAGGTTCTGATGTCGGTCCCAGTGGGAGAATGAAAAGTGTACAAGAGCACTGACTGTTGGAGATTTTTCCTTAGGATTTTCTTTCTTACCTTAAACTAGATATTTTAGTTTCTGAAGTGCTGTCATTTTATGCTGTGTTGTCCACTAAACTTAAAATGAAAGGATCTGTGGTTTTTTGGAGTTGAAATAGATACATCGTATCAGGAATGATCCGCAACTTCACATACCTGAAGAAATTATTTGTAATCTCGAGTGTGAAGAATAACAGCATATAAATATACAGACTGAATAATTTGGTGTTTTGTTTCAATTCCATAGCATGACACATCAGCAATATAAGGAATTCTTTTGAAGGAAGGTCTGGATGATTTTGTTTCTATTTATGAAGCGTGAAACAGTGAAATTGATGTTTCTTCCTACATATTTATGTCAGAAATTCATCTTATATGTACGCTGTAAGATGCTAAGTTGGATGACTGAAGAACTGATAGAGTTTTGCCATTGGGAAATGCAGATGATATAAAGAAAAAAAAAATCTTAGGTTAAAAATCCAGTGGTCTAGCTATGGTATCTCATTAAATTGCTCTGAAAATAACATTTTTCGATGCCTAGGATATTTTCAGAGAGTTTTATAGGCTTTCACAAAATCTTAGGCAGCTGAAAACTGCAAGGTCATCTTTAAAAGTCTAAAAACTGGTGTGGATGTGGGGATAAGGACCTTTTGTGCAGCCTTCACTAGACATGTTCTCATGAAAGGTATGGCATACACTTTTCTTTCTGGTCAGACACAGGTCAGTGAAAAATTTGACTTGCATGTACTGAGAAACTCCTCAGCAGACAACTGGGATCTCCTAGAATCCCCATGGCTGAACAAGGGAAAGCTGGAACTCACATTCCTGGTGTTTTCTATGTTAAAAGAGAGACAGGGAAAATTGTTTGGATTTTTAAGCATTTGAAGTTTTTCTTGTGCATTCTAAAGAAAATTGCTAAGCCAGCAAAATGTTTTTCCATTTATAAGCTTCTATAAAGAGCTTAAAGTATGACTTGATAGAAAGAACAAGTAAATTACTCTTTACAAGGAGTCTAGGTTGAAAACTGGTTGTATTTAAAACCACAACTTCTTCTCATACACAGTAGTTTGCCTAAAGCTAAAGATGAATAGGGATTTGTCCCATTCAGAGTGAATGCTCATCATGAATCCATGAAAGTGACCTCAGTCAACAGGGTCAGTCTTAAACACAATTTTAAAAACACATGGCTGTAAAGTTTTTAAAGTTTAGCAGCAAAGGCTACTTAATGTGTACAAAACGAAAAGGCAGTAAAAGGGTTTAAATTCTTGTGTTCTGTCCATGTGTATTAGTTTGCAGTCTTGAATTGGGAAATACATGGCTTCTGGCAGAGTCAGCAATGACAATCGCCAGCAGTTTGCGAATGGCTCTGCGCCTCAACCTGCTATTTTCAGGAAATTTTATCTATTAATGTGTTGTATGGCAAAAGGTAGTAATAGGGAGTGAAGATCATTCCCAGATGTTCTGCTGAATCTTCAAATGCAGAAAGCTTTGCTAACGGTACTTGATACATCTACTCAGGGACCTACAAAAACAAATTAAGCAGTTTTTTATGTTTCCTTTTAGCTTGGCTATTTGCTGAAGTAGCTTTTGTTTCAGCCTGCTGAATTTATTTCCTTTAGCAGAGGACAGAGAGAGAGAAGAGGAGACTGAGGGGTGACCTTATTGATGTTTACAAATATATAAAGGGTGAGTGTCATGATGATGGAGCCAGGCTCTTCTTGGTGACAACCAATGAGAAGACAAGGGGTAATGGGTTCAAACTGCAATGCAAGAGGTTCCACTTAAATTTGAGAAGAAACTTCTTCTCAGTAAGGGTGACAGAGCACTGGAACAGGCTGCCCAGGGGGGTTGTGGAGTCTCCTTCTCTGGAGACATTCAAAATCTGCCTGGACACGTTCCTGTGTAACCTCATCTGGGTGTTCCTGCTCTGGCGGGGGATTGGTCTTTTGCGTTCCATTTCAATCCATAACATTCTGTGATTCTGTGATTTGTTTCCACATCTTTATGTGGAAGACCATTGCTGATGCAATGCTGAGCAGAGCAGTGGCAATTTCCTGCCTCTGAGGAAGGGCACGGTATTAACTCATGGTGTTCTTGGCTCTGTTGTTTTAATTTCCTTTGTGTCTTCAAGTCCAAAAAAATCCAACAACAACAACAACAAAACAAGCAACTTCAGAAGCAAGTTTAGTTTAAAAAGAATCCAACATGCTGAATGGGACCAGAGGTAAGGAAACACTTCTCTGAACTAGGTAATACCTGTGCATGTAACGGGCCAAGGGGGTGGTTTGTTCTGTGTGTTGTGAGAGATTCATGACAATAACACACGTTCCCTCTGCAGAAAAGTCTTGGGGCTTCATTTGTTCATATTTTTCAAGAATTTTGGAAATACTCAACTGTATTTGAAGTGTTATGGCCTATTTTTCATGAGCTGATCAAACTGTCCTGAAGGATGAGAGTAGGTAAATACAAGGGACATAAAAAGAATAAAAGAGAAACATGAATATTTTACAGTGTTTGTTCGTAGGACTAGAATGTAGAAGTTACAGTAAGACAGTACATGTCCCATAATCAGACTTTTACAGAGATAAGTGCATGCTTTACTAATTTTTAGTGCTTTGAATGTAAAGAACATTGCACAGCCATTAACTGTTTGTTAATATTAAGGGGCAATTTGCAAGTGAAAACCAGCATCCTTGCTGAAGTCAATTACTTCGGGGTTTCACTGCAGCTAGATCTTTTTCTTCAGGTGTATCCGATGAATGTTGGACTCCCCAAATAGTTGCAAGCTACATATTTATTACCATGTCTTTAATGTAGTTTCCCAGTGTAAATGTGTGGGGGTTTTTTCCATGGCAGTTTAGAGCAATATTGTATGCCGAGACCTTTCATAAAATACAAAGCACTCATGCAGGAGTGCTCTTTGGCAGCACAAATTTTCAGCTAGCCTTTTTTCAGTCATGTCAGAAAGTCTGAAAAAGTGTATTCAAGGCTCATGGTGGGCAGAAAAAAAAAAAACTTAAAGAAAAAAACCCTGCTCTTTTAATTGCGTGGCTGTGCTACCTTACTGTGTTTGTGTGTGTGGTTTTCTTTTTCCCCTGTTGTTTTTTTTTTCTCTTCTGTGTAGGTAGTTGTTTTACATTTGTACAGTAGATGTACAGCAGGTCCAAGCACAACCTTTGCAAAAGTAGAATTTAACAATTTGAAACACTCCATAGAAAAGGTAATTCGCACTTGAGTGATGATTTCGTAGTCCTCTAAAACATACAGAGCACTGAGGAAAATCACCAGGACTTGGTATTTTTAGTGAAAATCTAGGAAGCAACTTTCCTCTCCTCTAAATTTTATTTAAGAAAGATCTGGGGTGGCTTCTGCATTCAGAATCCCTCAGAACCTGACAGCATCAAGCAGAACCAGTAGAGGCTGCTTTTATCTTAAGGATTTAACTAAATAGATTACAGAAGAGATCAGTGACATGTGCCATGCTAATAATCTCTGGGATTCTCCTGCTTCACCTCCATTCTGCTCCAATGCAGTAGTGTCAGATTTCACCTTCCTTTAGAAAACTGGCTTGTGAATTTTTGCTATGTGTAACTTCAATACCACGTGTAGTTGGCGAGAGGGGCAGTATCAAACTTTAAGGATCATTTAAAACCATCTTTCCAGGTAAGTGACAGAATGTGGCTCTACTCCTTTCATTACAGAGAGATGAGATATTTCTGTTTCAAGCTATAAGGAAAAAAGACAGATAAAAATTATTGTTCTACTCCTTTAATGAAGGGAGGGGGGGGAAATTATAAGTTCTTGTATTCTTGGGAATTTCCTTGAAATAGCCATTTGAAGATACAACAAACACTACTCAAATACTTGCATAAAGACATTTATTATGAATGCAATGTATATGTAGATTTTTATTTTTTTTTTTTTTTTATCTGAGGTGCTTATATAAACAGACCCACATCAGTTGAATGACAGTCAGTTTGCAGGGCATGACAGTGGCTGAACACCCTTCAGCTCCAAAGCTTTGCTGAAGTTAATCTCTTGAGGTTTAGCAGTACCCTTGGTGAGCTTCAGAAATCGAATACATCCTTTAAAACGGATATTAGTGGTCAGCCCAAACTGGGTCACACCGTCTGAGGGATGAAAAAAAAAAAAGGGAAAAGGAATTACGTAGGTGTGAGTTGATACTTCATTTTGTTTGCTGGGAGCCCTGCAGGAGATGTCCTCAGTGATAGATACATATCTATATAAATAGATATATAGATATATATACACACACACACATGTATATACACACACATATATAAAACATGTTATGGTAGTGGTAACAATCTAGTCGTCTTTCCTTTTTCTGTCCTGGTATGATAGTGGCAGAATCTGAATGCATTTAAACTGGTATCGTAAATCATACAACTCAGTTATGCGACATACACAAAATTAAGGAAAATGGTCAAATCGCAGCTTGGTACCTACAAATGGTGTACGATGCACACGTGCTCATCGTGCAGACCTCCAACTTCTCAAGCTATTTATCCACAGAGTAAGAGAGGGGAAAAAAAAAGTGCCAAAATGGATGCAGTTCTCAGGCCTAACATCACGAGAAAGCCAGTTCCTCAGTATGGGCTTCAGGTGTCATTTAAAGAATGATTTTGAGAGTTTTCAAGCATTATGATTTTTTTTTTTTTTCTTGCTGATAGTAAAGCCAGGGATTTGAGTCCACCTCTCCCACTAAAGAAGGAAGGAACTATTCTAGTGTGATCAGATGATATAAGTGAAGGTTGGTGTGACTTGGAAGCTGGAAATATTTCCCTTAACTGCTTGAAATTCGTGTCCCAACTTGTTTCTCAGTCTTCTTCCAAGTGAAAAAGTGGCAACAGGGATGTGCTCTGATACTGACTGATCTATGTTCTGGTTGCGGAAATAACTTTGCACCTGTAGAGGACTGAATAGCCATAGCATTATGCTGTTTCACAGAGGATGATGTGCTTGAATGCACCTGTCCCTCCTTGCACAAGGAAAAGCGATAGTAAGACATGAGTAATGGCTTTTATGGGTAGCCGGGAATTTGTATCCTTGCCCATGCTTTCATGGCAAAATGTTTTTCTGCACAGGAAACTCTCCACCAGCTAATTCTATCTGTTTTACAACTGTTTTGCGCTGTTTATGCAGCCAGGGGAAGCCTCAAGAGGACTGGAAAATACAAATGCTTACTAATTTTACAAAATCCCATGATACCGTGTTTTAAATTTGTGATAAGGTTGTCCAGGTATTGAGAATATTAAAACAAATCTTGGAAGAGCTACACTAGATAGCAAGAGAAGTGTGAGGTGTTTAAATGTGCATGTGGGTTTATTAAATCATTTAATAACTCACTGTGTGGCTGAACTCAGTAATAGCACTTCAACATGATGCAAGCGTAGGCTTGTTTTGGACAGATTGCAGTGTTACTTTGTTTCTCTTGCTATGTTCCTCTTGATGTACAGTCCAGAATGAGATGGTAACTCCATCTGCAGTGTTCCTTTAGCAGTTGCTTCTATGCTAGTATCCTGTTTTGCTATAAAAAGGCTGCCACGAAGTTGTTTTCCTTCTGGCAAAAAGTTATTGGTCCTTATCAATAGTCACTGTGACTGAAGTACAACTCTCATATCTCAGTATCAAGAACATTGTTGAAAATGTTCTGAAGCTTTGGAGACAAGGCTTTTTGGATGGACTGTATCACACTAGAATGGGGGGAAATCAGCTTCCAGAAAATCATTTCAGAATTCCCTCAAGGTGCATCTTGCCATTGAACTCAGTATTCACTACAGTAGACACATAATGCAAACATCCTTAGCTTTTTTGTTTGCAAAGTAGAGGGAAATTTTATTATAAAAGCAACAAAATTGGCACTTCACAAATACCTTAGCTGTGTTTTCAGAAAGTAAACTGCTACTAGATAAACTTGTTGATTGTCTGTGAACAGATGAATACCAGTATTCATCATCACCTTAGTGGAAGATGAAGCAAACTACAGAGCTCAGCCCAGTTCTGCATCCTGTTCAATTACCTCTGCAGGAAGCAAGTTCTCTCAAGGACTTCCAGAATATACCGAATAGCATTTTTTTTTTAACTTTAAAAACCACCAGACCAAGAGCAAAGACATTCATCAAAAAGAGGGGGTGTCTTCTCACCTCTCTATGCAAGCTGTTGTCCACATTCCTCAGCTCCTCAGGTTTTACAAGCTGATTTAGACACACAGTGCCCTGTTCTTCCAAGAGCATTTATATATTCTTTAGTTAAATTTGCTATGCTTTCATTAAATTTAAATTTGCCAAATTCTGTTGCTATTGAAACATAACTATTACGCCGTTACTAAAGAAAGTTTAAAGAAGGAGTCTGTGTGTGTATGGGCAGCAGAAGACAGAAAGTCTGCCTCCTCCAGTGTCACTGTGCCTACCTCTGAGACTGGCCAGGGGGTCTGTGAGAGTCCCTGGGTGCTGCAGAACCTCTTTTTCTGAAATGCAGCTGGATGCAGAAATGAGCATCCATGCCAGCTGATACAGACTTGGACAACCTTATCCATCAACTTTAGCATACTGGTCCTAATTGCATCTAAGACATTACCAAGTCAGTGCAGCTAGAGCATAAGTATCATTTGTGTGCTAAATACTTACCAGGATACCCTCCGACAAAGACGGGGTCGTTAGTGTCTGCTGAGGTCGAGGCCCTGTTTGGGCTGTTACTATCCACCTGCCTGTCATCCACAGTCAGCTCTAAATGGTGCTTGATCTTGTTTGCAAGAACCTTGTGCCACTGTCCATCACACAAGCTGCCTGGTGCATCGGGCTCATAGATAGCAGAGAATCGGCCTGCACCATTGTCAACGTGGAACATCACCTGAAAAGTGTGATGTGGAAGTCAGTTAGTTCTCGAAACAGTTCTACAGGTGTGGTGTGTTTTGTTTGTTTGTTTTTCTTTTGTTTATTTAAAGTCAACATGCTCTGATTGCACACACTGAAGCTCTAATTTAATACCAGGCTCTTTGTGGATTGCTGTTCCTCTAGAATCAGAGTTACGTCACTGAGACAAACACTAGTGGAAATGTGCAAAACTGTTGTACAGGTTGTCATTTTTCCATTTTATTGTCTTAGTTTTGAGGTGTTTCATCACCCCACCCCAAGGTCTTTATAGGGATAGACTACTGACTGGTTTTCCAGACTGTGACATAAAATATATAGACAAGAAACTAGTACTATTAAAGGCAAAGCCTTTCCTCAAAACTTTTAATATTCCCACTAAGTCCTGACATTGCAGTTTTAGGAAACTCAAGGGTTACAGAATCTTTTAAAATATCTTTGTAACGGTGTAAGAGCCTCTTGATGTATGAAGTGCTGCATTAAAGGAGAGCCCTGATTTAGACTGAGACTCCTTGAGACTGGTGTATTAAGCTTGCATTTAAACTACCTGTGCTTTTTAAAACCAGCCTCTATAAAGAGCCAAAAATGCTTTGCTACTCACTTTTCCGTCTACTAATTCGATGCCAAGCCCGTCCATTTTCTGGCTGCTGACTCCTAGGAGAACACCATTCATTTGTGTTGTGCGGAATTCAAATTCCACGAGCAGGTCTGTTCCCACTTTGTACGCACCAACTTGAAGAGAAAAGAGGAAGCATTATAAATTGAAAAAAAAACATTTAATACTTTATTCCTGATAATCACACAAAGCATGTTACCAGTAATGCAAGGTAACCAACTCAGCATTATTAATGCACTCCATTTTGTGTGAAATGATGTAAGTAACAGTTACAGTGGTTATGCTTAGTGTGAGACCTTGCTAGAAAGTCATATAGTCTATCCCTAGGCAAGATAACTAAAAATGATCAGTGGGAGTTTCAAGTATTGGTCTCACTTTGCCTCCAGTCAACAGGACTCAGGTGGCACTGAAAATTTTTGAAAGCAGCATCTTCTCTTTTGCTGTTCTTTGCCTATCAGCAGAATTGCTGTTCATTACCTGTTTTGGCAAAGCCTGTTCCATCGAAGTATGTTCCTTTCTGTGCAGTGACAAAGCATTTTCCAACATTGAAGCTGGAAGTTGGATTATCCAGGTCAACAGGGGATTCTGTCATTTTAAAATTTCTAATGCAGCCATCGATGCTATAGGTGACCTACAGTCAATATTAAAAAAGAAAAAAAGCGTAACTGTGCAAAGCAAGCTCAAATACTCAGAATAAAGGCCTAAAGCATGTCATCAAAAAGTACCTTTCCTCTGCTCTTCTGCTAGATTTATGGAGCTGAATAAAACTTGAATTTTACATGGCTAATCCTTAATATCTGATTGTAATTGGAATCTAATCTCAGTCATACTGAGGATGAAGTACATTTTGGGGATATGATCTGAGCTACATCTATTTGGCTTAATGGAGGGGACATAAAATAATACACTGCATAATGAAACATAGCAAATTACATCAGCAATGCAGGAATTTAATCGCCTATACTTTACATTTTTAATTGACTAGGTTATGGGTTTGCAAGTTGATGAAGATACTGGATATAGTTCTCTGGGCTGCTAGTAATTTTACTAGGGCTTTTTTTTCTTTTTCTCCCCCCCACCCCGCTTTAATATGAGCCTAATGTTGCATGGTAAGGCAGAGCTAATGCAGGTACACAGCTACTAAAATGAACAAAGGTTGTTGCCTGTGTATAGTTCTTTGTATAATACCTGTGTATAGGTCTGATGACCGGACTGACTCTGTTGGCCAGAGAGGCAGGTGGAGGAGGGGGATGTGCTGGGATGTATGGAGGCTCCACTGTGGGGTAGCAAACCACAGCTCCAGTTTGGTCTCTGCACTGAGAGCACGTTACAGAGACTCTGGGTAGATGGCATGTGCACCCTTGAGCTGGTGGTTGGTGTAAGTAAGTGAGATCCCGCCCCAGAGCTCTCCCTCCTCCCCTCCCTCCCTTTCCTCTCTGAGGTGTGCAGAAGCTGCATTTTTGGTTCTTGGCTTCAGGAAAAGGCTTTGATCTTTGACTTAGAGGCAGGAAAATTTATCCCTGATATCAGTGGGAGAGGGGAAAATGCTACACATATACTTTGAGGGAGAAAAGGAAGACATTCATACGTAATGCAGTAAGAAGGAGGAAAATGAAAATCAGCATATAAAATACAACATAGAAGTATGTAAAAATACAGAAAAGAGAAAGGCACATCTACAGAGGGAAGCCTTGAATCTGCACACTGCATCCTCTAACAATATCCTGACTACTAATTCAAAAGAATTTCCAAATAATTTCTTTCCTTGTATAATAAATCAAAGCAGAATGTACTGTGGAGTTATATAGCTTATTTACTGCAAAATACCCATGTACTAAAGGTTTCATGACAACTCGAGCACTATCCGTAAATAAATTGATTTCTGATCTGAGCAATGCTTTCTGTGAGATCCTTCATAAATAGATCTTTTTCTAAGTGAAAGTCATCACCAGACCAACAAGTTTTGTTGTCAAAAAAAGAAAAATATGCCACAGAAGAAAAAAAATCTTGCCATCATCACTGTGAGAATAAATCAGAGAAATGCCCGATTTGTAGACAAGTCAGTAACATTTTCTAACTTCAAAATTTCAGTTTCTCTATGGAAAAGGAAACCTGATTATACTTTAGCATGGAAACAGGCAATATATAACTTCTTTAGCAGAAAGGAGTGTTTCAAGTGCTTAAAATGTGACATCTGCTGAAGCCAAACAAGTAGGTATCAGTCTTCTGCACGGAATAGGGAGCTAGTCCACCTACGGTTATGTATTAGATTAGTGTCTAAAAAGCTTGATGTGTGTTCAGAAGAAAGCTCTAAGATAATACCTCCTTTCAACTTACTTTGCATCAGAGCCTTTACATAAAGCCTACAACACAACACTCTATTAATACATCATGTAGTGTATTTTACTGAGAATGATTGAAAGGCAAGCACTGTTTTTTACCTTCTGTGAATGACATCTGAAATCACAGCTTCATTTAAATCCCAAAGCATATAAGACTGTTGGGATCTGACACGACTGTTATTGCCAGACTGAGCCATTTATCTGCATGGATTCCCTCCATTACTTCTGACAAGGAGCAATAGGTAAGGATTTAGTGTTACCTGTCTCCTTAGATTAATATTTGTAAATCGCAGATTTACGTCAAAGAGCATAATTTGATAGTATTAGCAATTATATTTTGTGAGTAGTTAAGCATTGCTTTTGTTTTTCACTGCCTGAGATCTAGTTCGATAAATCCAAACAATTGCAATGCTACAGGCTCGGGGAAGAGTGGCTGGAAAGCTGCCTGGTGGAAAAGGACCTGGGGTTGTTGGTCGACAGCCGTCTGAATATGAGCCAGCAGTGTGCCCAGGTGGCCAAAAAGGCCAACAGCATCCTGGCTTGTATCAGGAATATTGTGGCCAGCAGGACTAGGGAAGTGATTGCCCACTGTACTTGGCACTGGTGAGGCCCCACCTTGAATATCCTTTGTTCAGTTTTGGGTCTCTCCTACAAGAAAGACATTGAGGTGCTGGAGAGAGTGCAGAGAAGGGCAACAAAGCTGATGAAGTGTCTGGAGCACAAGCCTTATCATGAGCAGCTGAGGGATCTGGGGCTGTTTAGCCTGGAGAAAAGAAGGCTGAGGGGAGACCTTATTGCTGTCTACAACTACCTGAAAGGAGGTTGTAGCATGAAGGGTATTGGTCTCTTCTCCCAAGTAGCAAGTGATAAGACAAGAGGAAATGTCCTCAAGTTGTACCTGGGGAGGTTTAGGTTGGATATTAGGAAAAAATTCTTAATGGAAAGGGTTGTGAAGCACTGGAATATACTGCACAGGGAAGTGGTTGAGTCACCATCCCTGGAGGTGTTTAAAAAACATGTAACCGAGGTTCTTAAAAAAATGGTTTAGTGCAGGCATTAGGTTAGCGATTAGATTCAATGATCTTGAGGGTCTCTTCCAACCAAAAATATTCTGTGATTAGTAGATTTGCCTCAATTTGGTCTTTCTGCCAATCCTAATTCTTTTAAGAAATGTGATCTTACAGGTCGGTTTTCTTCATGGAATAGAACTTTTGGATTTAGACTTCTACTTTGTACCCAGTCAATGAGTTACTATAGTAACTTGTTTAAGCAGCATCTCGGAATTTCTTTTCTGTATTTATTTTGTCCACCTAAACTGGTAGACTCTTGCCTGTCTATACGCTAGCATTTGCTATTCCATAATCATCTTATTAGAATGGTATTTACTCACATGCAGTTTCTTTGAGAATCTGGTTTGTTTCCTTGCCAGGATCTGTGCTTTTGCCTCCTCTTTACAGATTCTGTGTAACCACCTGGAATGAGCCTGGACACAGCTGCTACTGACATTCCAGTTATTTGTCCACATCTTGCTGCACGATATGTCTAATTTGTTGCTTGCTATAATTACAGTCCCTCAAGTTCTGGCTTCTGCTTTGAAAGAACTCTCCGTGTAGGGAGAAAAATTATGGAGAGAAGAGCTTTGCTCAGATTCTGATACTGGCATCACTTGGGGGGTGGGATGGCAGCAGGGAAACGAGATGACCTACATCGAGCTGTGTGAATAGACACAGTAAATGGCCCAGGTGAGGGAATACACTATTCCTAGTTAATTCTACACAGTTTAGGCCAAAATGGTATTCAGCTCTCTGTTTGCCAAGATATAAGTTCTGTGTCAGCATGGAAGCTGGGCAATTAGCCCAAAACAGTGATAAATTGATACATACACATTTGATTTGGAAACAGAAAGAGGACAACAGAATTTCTATGGCCTTACTTTAAAATATATTCTCTTCTAGTTTAGTAATAACAACACAAAACCAATTACTATAGCAAGCAGCAATACTACTGGGTACTTTGTCCAGGGTAATTTTGGCTTCTGCTGCTTCTCTTAGGAGATGCTTTCCCTGTTCATTAGCAGTTATTGGTAGATGAATTACAGCTAAGAGAAAGGACAAGTAGTATTCAGGACCTGATACTCTGACTGTGCAGTGATTCATGTTGATACAAGTATATGGATCTTTTTGCTTTTCCATAACAATAACTAACTCTGTGATTTCTAGTTCTTTTCATTAACTGGATTCTGAGTCAGATCTTTCCACTTAAAGAATATAGCATGCCTCCACTAAGATTCATTTTATCAATATTCTTGAGCAGTCTGGGGGAAAAGCAAAACAAAACTGGAAGGACACTGGTACCAATTAAGACATACTTGGGGACTGTAGGATAACTACATTAACTTGCTTACCGGACCAATTCTTCTAGTTGTGTAGTTAATGGGCAATCCTCCAACATACAGCATTCCTACAACATCCAATATATCGGCCTTTTTGGGGCTAACAGTCCTGTTTGAAATATCATCTACGATAAGATTTCCTTCTTGCTTCGTTCGAGCGACTTTTATCTAAAAAGACACACAAATGCAATACAATTACAGATAGTTTTCTGATAACTGTTTCCAGATTGTAACTGGCCTTACAGTCTGAAATACATAACACTACAGGAGAAAGCAGTAGGAGTGGTTAGCAGAAGTACTGTGGCAGCAACTACGGATAATGTTTATGGACCAAAGCTCCCATGCCATGTTTTGTGCAAACAGATGACTACCTTTTAATCAGCTGTGGGTCAGGAGGCATCATGACTGTTATTTATTAGAATTACTGAAAGGATCTGAGGTTCCTTTAAAAAGCTTGTTATTATAGGCAAGCCACAATATTGTTTTTCCTGGAATCAGATAGTGATTTTAAGTACTGGGAATAGTAAATGCTCAATGTTAATGGCACCGGTTGCAAATCTTTATTATAGAACATGTTTGCAGACAGTATTGAGTTTATGATTCTGCTTGTTTGGATGTGCCTCAGTTCATGCTAGAGTAAATATAGTACCAACTATGTGCTGTTGGTATTATGGTTTTGCTCAGACAAACGGGCTGTGAATCGCATGGAGGAAGTGCAATTGCTGGAGACTTGAGAAAATTATACCCCAACAACCGCAGGCCAATTTATTTCCAAAGATTTATATCAAAATCTCTATGAAATCAGTATAATAATGGTTCTGTATAAAAAGGAATAACACTTAAAATGCAGCATACATATTAGCAAATTTCTAAACAGAACAGTAGTTTAGTTCACCAGAGCAGCAGAGAGACAGAAACAGTATTTTTCTTTGGCTTTTCTTTAACATTGCTGCTCCTGTTTCAGTGTAGCAGCACATCAGTTGTGCCATGGGAATGACTAACACTGACAAGGGGTGGCCTGAAGGTGGGAGACTGACTTTGGTGTTTACAATGGTAAATTTGAGACGGACAGTTACACCTTGGGCAGAAGGAGGATTTGGTGAATGAGACAGAACTGGAAAGAGACACTTTTACGGAGGACCTACACAGAGCAGCAGCACAATCTGTTTCTGTAGGCGTGATGGACACGTTTCAACCTAAACCATATCAAATGGAGAAAAGTTTCTCACTAAAAGGATTATTTTAAGGAGACACCCCAACTTTCTTAAAAATAAAGACTGTGGTCTTATATTAAAGAGGTTGCCCTTTTCCTCCTCCCTAAATGGATTTCATTGTGCTTTCTGGGAATCGTGACTTTGGATTTTGTTTCCACTCTTTCCTACAAAAATTTGACCTACAAGGGTCCCTCTGTGGCAGAGTGTCAAGCTGAATGTCCAAAGAGCACAGTCTTCCATTAAAAATACAAGAATGTATGTTTCAGTTAATTCTCTTGGAATGTAGAGTAAATGGCTAAAAGAGAAAAAAAAAAAAAAGAACCACCACCAACAAAAAAAACCAAAAACCAAACAAACTTTGTTCTGTATTTATCGAGAGTCTAGCAGAAAGGGGCCCTGTTCTACTGGCAGTGTTCTTAGACATTATGGAAAACAGATAAATAATGACTACAACTTTACTTTTTTCCCTCATGAAATACCTTCGCTTAGAGCATTTGCTATCATCAAAAAGTTCATGAATAAAAACCCAGTGAAAATAAAATAAACGTGGAACAGGGTGGGAATGAAGCAGAGAAGGACTAAGGATGACTGCAAAGTGGGTTTCATAACAATCCAAGCATAGCAGAAAATCCAATCAGATTTTTTTTCTTATTTGGTAATAGAGATGAGGATGGTGACTTTCCAAATACCTGTCCAAAAATTAATGACTCTCATAACATATAACTTGAATACATGCTTACATGTATTCTTCTCTTCTGTGCCTTTATTGGTGCTGTCAAGCATGTTATCTCATGAATATACTATGTGTCTCTTGTCCTTGGCCCAGTAAATACTAAACTTCATGGCTGTGATACTATTCCTTCCCTTACCATCTGAAAGCCACAGGAATTGTATTATATATAAATGCTTCCTCTCATAAAGTCACAGAAGGGGCTGCCAAATACACCCACAAATATCATATTGATGCCCTAATTAATTGAATTAATAATGCATGGAAGAGTTACTTAAATGTTTATTTTTTTCTTTGTTCTTAGCATTATGGCTGAACAGTCACATTATTAACATAGAAACAACTGGCTTTAGTGATGTATTTTATCATCATGAGTTGATACCCACCTGATCCCTATTAGGCAGGAAGGAACATTTTCTGCAGTTCCTAACCATACATGGGACATATTCTAAATACATCTGGAAATATGTGTTTCCTGAAGGACAAATTTCAAAGATCAGCACTAACTTTTTTTGTTAGTAGAGTATGTCCTATGTGCTTAATACTGTATCTGAAAGCACAAATTTTGCAGACTACAGAAATTCCTAGTTATAAAGTTTGGCTTGTATAGACTACATTTTGCAAATATCTTAAGGCAAAACAAAGCTCTCTCTTAGCATTACAAAGAAAAATTTAGCATTAGAGACTATTATACCTTGTGCCACTGGCCATCATTTATTTTGCTGGAAATCATTGTGTTGGTGTCTCCACTCCCCAGATCATAGCTGAAGTAAGGCAGTCCATTCTTTATCTGAACTGTAGCAAAATCAGCATGGTTGATGCGGGCCATATAAAACAGCAATCCAGAATGAGCTGTTGTTCGGACTTCAAATTCAATTGTAAGTCTGAAAATCAAATGAACAGGAAAACAGAAACAAAGGAAAAGATATTCGGAGTCAGACAGTAGACAGATTTAACTGCTTTTCCTTTTTGTGTTCCTCTAACAAAACTTTACAGCTAGTGACGCATTTTACTTATCCATCAGGGTTTAAGAAAAAATAATTTGGTTATATGTGAATTGCATTTCACACATATCTGATCCCCAAGAAGAGAGTTTTCTTTAGTCCCTTTACTGTGGAAATACAAAAGTACAACCTTGGCATAGAATTTCAAGATACAGTTCTCAGCTGCAGCTGTAGTTGCTAGAAAATCCCCGCGCTTGTAAAATTCCAGCAGCGTTATCCGTCATCCACACACATAATGCGCACAAAGAGGAGCGAGCTGTAGTGACGGCTGGCAAATGTTGAGTTTCTAATGGGTTGTATTGTCTGAAGACAGGTTGCAAAACTTTTAAAGATGCAGGGAGAAGACTTTACAATCAGGATATTAAACACATATTCTGATTTCTACCCATTCAAAATGGGAGTGTGTCTGAGGACGTCTCCTGTCTTGTGAAAACCACTGACCCCCTGGACCAAATGTTGATGCCAAATTCCTCCCCTGCAGCAAAGAACCTGGGAGAAAATGATTTAGATTATCTAGATGCTAAGGTTGCACTGCGAGCACATCATTAACCTGGCCCAAGCTGAGCTGCAAAGTCAGTACCTGAAAGTAGCTGATAATATAAACATGCAAAATCATTGCATGAAAACAATCAGGCCTGGATTCTTATTTGAAAAAACAACATGCAAGGACTGTAGGATTACATATTTATTTTAATTATTTTCCTAGTTTTCTAAAATTAGCATATGTGAAAATAAGTAATACAGCATTTTATAGGTAAAAATAAGTATGAGGCTGATGGACTTGTAAACCATAAGGCAGCAAAAACGCCCAGTGGTGTGACACAGCACATTTGTTAATGATCTGTAACAGCAAAAATTAAGAAGTAACAAGTTGTAGCTTCACAAATCCATTTAAAACTGCTGTATTTTCACAAGTAGCTCTTGGAACTCCTTTGCATATCAATGTGTGTGTATACATTGTTATACTGTGGGAGGGCAATATCATTTTGCCTGTTTACTGTGCAAGCTTATTCTTAACTATAAGACAGGAGATACAGAGAAGGCAGAATTACTGAATGCCTTCTTTGTCTCTGTCTACTCTGCAGGAGGCTGTCCTGAGGAGCCCCGTACCCCTGAGGCCCCAGAGGAAGTCAGGACAACGGAAGAGTCTGCCTTAGTTGATGAGGACTGGGTTAGGGAGTAATTAAGCAATCTGGACATCCATAAATCCATGGGTCCAGATGGGATGCACCCACGGGTGCTGAGGGAGCTGGCTGAGGTAATTGCTGGACCGCTCTCCATCATCTTTGCCAAGTCTTGGGAAATGGGAGAGGTGCCTGAGGACTGGAGGAAAGCAAATGTCACTCCAGTCTTCAAAAAGGGCAAGAAGGAGGACCTGGGTAACTATAGACTGGTCAGCCTCACCTCCATCCCTGGGAAACTGATGGAACAACTTATCCTTGGTGCCATTTCAAGGCATATCAAGGATAAGAGGGTCATTGGGGCAGTCAACATGGCTTCACCAAGTGGAAGTCGTGCTTGACCAACCTCATAGCCTTTTCTGAGGACATAACCAGGTGCATAGATGATGGCAGAGCAGTGGATGTGGTCTACCTTGGTTTCAGTAAAGCATTTGACACAGTCTCCCACAGCATCCTTCCATGTCCCTTCCAATCCCTATCATTCTGTGATACTGTGAAAGGGAAAACCAGGTTTGCTTATTACAAGAAATTATCAAGTTACTGAACCAAGAAACTTTCTTCAAAAAGGCAACTTATGAACTCAGTTGCGTGACCTGGTTTCATTATTTTATTTATTTATTTATTTATTTATTTTTCTGCAAATCAATCTGGAAATTGTATACGCCCAGAGCTTTACAAAGAGGTAAACTGTTTTTTTGTGAGAGCTACTTAGGTGGGAACTTCATTGCATACATTTCATGCTTTAATGCTTTTTATGTTTGCATAATGAAATGAATTAGCCATGGAACATGATCTTTTTTAGACTATGCCCATAATTTTGGGAGATGCTTTTGAGAATATTAGGAGGGGCATTTTATCTTGACCTCATTCCATCAAAATTCATTGCTGAAATAAACACTATACCTGTTTTTCACTTTGGTGTCATCAAATGCAACTGCAATGTGGCTGTTCCTTGAAAGACCAAATTGCTTGCCACCTTCCAAAATGGCTGGTTCTGTGTCAGCAGCACAGGAATCCTGCAAAATACACAGCAATCATTCCGACTTCATATTTTGTATCTATTGTCTCAGGTGTGCACATGCTGGAAGTCTTCCAGCTGCTCAGGAGTCAGAATATTCCACCTAGTCTAGACACTGGCCCTGCAGTTTTTCAGCATGTTGATGTCTCATCACACCAGCTAAAGTTACCGAGCAGTGTGACAGGAACTTGGTGTAAAGGCAGAGCCCATTAAGCTGGCTGTAATAGCAAATAAAAGTAATATATGAACATTGCTGCTTTCATGCCACCGGTGGACATCTACAAGAGTCTTAAATGATTTTCAGGCAGCTCAGTGTACTCTTAGCTCACATAACTGAGTTTTACACAGTAGGACGCCCTCTTACAGAAATGAAGCAAGAATTAATTTTTAAAGTGATGCTTTGCTGTCAACTTGAAATCTAGTCACCTTAAAAATAATGAGTTAAAAGTAGCTTGAGATCCTGCACCTGTCAACAAATCCCCCATTTTACTTCTTTATATTGATTTACAATTGTGTTCTTTGTTTAATGTGCTGCTGTTTTCCCTGGTGCTGTTGAAGGGCCCCCACAAACAATAAGAGAAGCCAAATAACTGATGGGTGGAAGTAACAACTGTTAAACTCCCTGAGCTGCCTAATGTAGACACATTACCCAGGGAGTAAAGAAAGAAACCCCTCCCTGTCTGTTCCACTTCTATTAAAGTGGTACAACAGTGGAAGGTAAAATATCTTCTGCCCAGTGTAATTTTCTCTTTTTAATTTCACCAGGTCTTCTAATCTCTGGCCCTAAAGCTCTTGTATAGGGGTGCCTGGGGCAATGAGAGATCATGGTAATTACCAGTTCTTACTCATGTCTAGCTTTTGCCTCCCACTGAGAGTATTGTGAAGAAACGACTCAAAGGATCTAACACAACACAATATCCAGACAATACCACTGGGGAAAAAAAAAACAAACTTTGATAGCTGCAAGCTCTGTTTTTAAGCACTGTGGCTGATATCATTTTGGATTGGCGACAGTCTCTTATTTGAGCCCTGACTCAGCAGGGACCTGCAAAGCACAAGGTGCGGTGCTTTGCTGACAAAGAGCTCTTTCTGTGAAACATTTTGAAAATGTCATGAGTGACTCATCAGGCACTGAGATTTCAGCTGGAAACAGGAAATTTCTTTCCCCTTCTCACTCAGTTTTTCAGTAGTGTTGTATATTTTACTTTCACACATCACAAAAGATCTTCACAACAGTACAGACCACTTCTAAAAATTAGTTTTCCACAATGAATGAATGCTCCAGTTTGAATGTGACAGAGTAGAACACCATGCATTACAACAAGTACACATCAATGTGCAATGGAGGGAAAAAACAGGGAAAATTCAGCAGGATTAAAGTAAGTTATGAACGTGTGATAGCAGTCTTCCAGTGATCATCAAATAATAATAAAAAATAATATTCCCATAATATTGGGTATAGTTTCTAATTATTTTAAGCTTTACAAGTGCATCTAGAAGTTTAACAACTATGTTGATAATAAAACTGTGTGTATAGTACTTACAATAGCATTTGGGCTTGCTAAAATTTGAAAACAGGGACTAACTACTGGTACTTGAACAGGAAAGAATTGGAAAATACACTAACACCCACTTTTCTAGGGCAGACTTTTAGATATTACATGCTAAAGGATATATTTTTACAGTATATTCAGTCCTAGGCTGGTATATGTTAGTAAAGGGTCTGGCCCTGACACTTTAGGTGAGGGTTGGAATCATAGCAAGCGTACACCGATTATTTACTGATAAATACTGATCAATAATAACAAACATCCATTAGGCTGATGTGAAAATGTCAGTAAAAGGGAAAAAGCAAAGAGGGCACACTTAAAAACCTTACAGGTTTTATTCTCAAGCTTACTTCTGCTTTCACTTTACCCAAGGACAGCCTGCTTTACTGCCTTCACAAGTCTGTGAACTCTGCATGGCTTATCTGCCTATATCAAAATATTCCATCTGCTTTTTTCAGTAATGGCCTTAAGGTGTCCTAGATTTAAACCTATGCTACTTAATGATCTTCCATGTTACCTGAGAGCCTCAAGACTGAACTCTTCAGCTGCACATTACCTCAGTCTTGTCAGATGTCAGGCACCTGACTAGTAGGTCAAGAAGCTAAGTGTGTATCACAGTGGAAACGAAGAACTGAAAAGCCAACTGGTGGACTGTCACACATTCAGTATAGTGCTGTATTAGCTATCACAGAGAAAGTAATAGTGCTGTATTAGCTATCACAGAGAAAGTAATTAGGGGAAATCGGGAGCACTGCTGAAGCAATCCTCAAAGCTCATTGAATAGTGTTAATAAAACAATGAAATAATGCATGGAGAAACAGTAGAAGATACCGGCATGGAGTCAAACGCAGAAGTAATGCTGGCACTCTTCATTTCAGTGGCAAGCGAATCCTGAGAAGCAGTGAATAATACGAGGCAGAAGCAGCAGTTACTCAATGTTGAGAAACATTTTGGCATCTATAGCAAGCAGCAGCAGACTAGTGACCAGTGTATTTCCCAACTGTCCTACTATTAGATCTTGTCTTGCCTGTAGTAGAAGGTAGCTTTTTTTTTCATTTGGGATTAAACCCTCCCTCCCCCTTTACATGCAGATATATAATGAAGATTAAAAAGAGGTCCTAAAATAACTTACTTAGATGTCCTATCTGAAAATAATTTTTTTCTGCTTTATATTTTCTGCACATACAGTTCTTCTACACTGTGCTTCTGTATAATTAACTGTCATGAGCGCTATCTCATTATTAAACTGTAGTTACTTATTTTCTTGCAACATTCCCCAGAAAAATATTTTGAAGAACTTACTTATCAATGTAAAAACTATCCAAAATCTTGTCTTATTTAAAATACTTCCAATTCTTCAGAATACTAAAACAGTTTTATTTTTTCCAAGAGCAGAAGTAATAGGTCTTTTATTCAGATTCTTATTTTGAACTCCTTTTCCAAGTTATCATGGCTCTAGATATGTAATATACAAAACTCACCTAGTTACAATAGAACTAGTTTCCAATATGAGTAGATCTATTCCTCTCATTTTCACTATTTAAACATTAGTGTTTAGAGTCTTAGAAAGTGTGTACTCACTCTCTCATGTGCTTCTGTGTTTTTTTTTTATTTTGTTTGTAGTGTTTGTTCAAGGGATAATAGGACTGCACTGTTTCACATCAGTGAGCATTAAACTGGATGACCCTTTTTACCTTGTTGTTGCCTAGTTAATTATCTTTCTATGGTAGCCTTACTATACCGTAAATTTCCTTATTTTCAACTCCAAACAGGAAGGTCCATAGGAGCCCTCATGTTACAACCACTCCACCTTGTGGGAATGAATCAAAAATGCTGCCCCAGAGCATTAAAAGGCTCTGGGGCTTGGGACAGGGTAATAGCTAAGATGAAGCTTGCCTATCTTGCACACCAGGCTCCCACTTCCAGGCACATAGATGGCTTCATGTTCTGTGTAGACTTCAGTACCTACCTATGTCCAGATATGAATTCTGAAAATGAATCAGGTGTGAAACGGGAATGAAGATTAAATCTAACCCAGTGTGGACACACCTACCAAAACAGTTAAAAGTTCTTACTGCTACACTTGTAACAAAAGAAGTTTCTTCTTAAATTTCATTGTATAAGACTGCTTGCTGCTACCTGGTTGAGGTCTCTGACAACAACAGTTGAACTCAATTTAGCACTGACTGAGGTTTCAGTTCTTAAGTTCATAAGTCTCCTGACTAAAATTATAAAATAACAGTGGAGGAATTACCATATCAAACAGACCTCTCTGGTTTACCTGTTTCTTCATCCTGTCCCTGATGTGACTGTTACCACGTGCTTCAGAGAACAGCACAAAAAATATCATAAGGTCATGGATTTCCCATAGAAAAATTTCCCTTCCAACCCCAATTGGATAGTGCTTGGCTTACATCCTGAAGTGCCAGGGTTTAGGCCTAAGCATGCAAGCCAAAAGGGGATTCTACTGTTATATCACTCTTTAAAATTATTCTATATTACTGTTGTGATAATCCAAGTGTATGACATCAACCAATGTTCCCTTTACAATAGCATGCTGAATTATTACTATTTTTGTAGCAAATTACTTCATTATTCTTGATGACTAACTTTTCAATTTTGCCTTGGAAAAGAAGCTTTTCAAACTTTACCTGCGTGAAGTGATCTACACTTACAAGTGCTGAAGATAGAGACGGTGTTGGAGGAGGAGGGGAACCAGGAGGAGTCTCTGGTCTTTCTTTGTCCCCGTTGGTGTCTGGTTCAGGTTGGATCAGGACTGTTGCATGGACTGGTTTATCTTCATCCTCAGGTGGCCTAACCTCTGGTTCTAGAGAGGGACATTGTCCAATATCTGCATTTTCAAAGGATACGGGTTGAGCAAAGTCCATGGGGCTGAGAATACACAAAGAAATTGATGTTTGTTATTAGTTTTTCTGCCTTTTTACTACCCATTTATAAAGAATAGCCATATGCTGCAGTGTAATTCCACTTCACAGGACACAAAGCCAGGATTCATCCCATCTGTTTTAGATAAAGAAGCGGTACACTTAAATTAGAGGTGTCAGTCACCATTGGCATTCCTTCCTACAGTCATTGCAGAGAGACAGGTATCCTCTTCGGCAAACTTCACCAGCCTGGGTAGGCTGAATCACATTGTGGAGAAGTCCTCTCTGATGTGCACTTACGCAGTGTGGGGCTATGAGATCCTACTTTAGGTACTTCAGTTATATGAAAGAAAGTCTTAGATGGGAACTTTCTACAGAGGTTTTACATTATTTACCATTCCTTTTCTTTTTACTTAAATGTTCCTTCCAGATTACTGCAGCATGCAAATTCATTCTTATGGTGGTTCTCAGAATTTGTATGCACTTGGAGATCAGCCTTGCTTAAAATAAAGTGTTGTAGTGCACCATAAATATCTATCACTGAGGCAAATTTTACACCAGTGTTACTGTTGAATTTCTCTGATTTTATGGGTAAGTAGACAGGGGTTATCTTTTCTGCAAAGCAGTTCATTAATTGCATAGCCTAGGCAGTGTATATTGTAGACAAAAAAAGGGAAGGGCATATTAAGAAAACAGATAATATTCTAGGATTTGCTGTTAGTATGATTCCTTGCAACAATTAAGTTTTTTTTGACAGCCAAGGTAGATAACCAGACCTCATTAACTGGACATTTGTGGCATCAGTGAGACTTACGTGGCATTAATGACAAGATTCCATATACAGCCTTCAAATGGTGGTATGTTTCTGACAGGTGCAGTCTGAAACTGAGAAGAGGTACCCCCCACAAAGAGTTTCCTAACAGAGATGGGCAGGTCTGTTGGCAACCTCTGAGTCTGGCCTTTGTCTTCATCTACTTGAACAGTGAACATCCTGTGAAAAAAAATATTTGAAAGCAATGAAATATACTCTGGTTATTGCTTGTACTGAAATTGCCACTCTGCAGGCCTCATTTACTCCTACACCAGCTATAACACTGAGCAACCCAAGTTACGTAGTTAGCAGCTCACATTAAATGCATATTAACCACTAGAAGGTTTTCAGCTCCTACTGTGCTTGGTAGTTCCCTGACAGAGCTTGGCAAAGCTGTGCTGTGAAGAGGTGATAATATCACTGCTCACTGGTTGAACGGAAGAAGTTGTTCGTAGTGTGGCAACACTGACCTGGTGAGAGCCCAGATGGCCGTGCAGTGATGGTTGATATAATTATCTAGTGCTCAGTGGGACGGGGACAACATGGGGTCGTGTTTTGTTTGGGCTCCCTATTTCCTGGTTTGTACAAGTTATTACCTTCTTGCAGGGGAACAAACACTGCTACAGACTGCTCGTATTGCAGAATCAACCACAGATACATACTGTAGAGTTTCTAAAAGATCTGGTAGCTTTTGTTTCTGAGGGAGACAGCAGAGTAGAACTGCTGATTGTTCTCCATGTAGTGGTACAAGTGCTATTGTTCTTTCTTGTGGGTAATGCACATGCTACAAGTTAAAGACACAGATGTCCCATGGAAGATACTGTTCAAGTTGAACCGAGAAAGGCAGAAGCCTCTGACGCACAGGACCATTGGCTGACCAAACCAAGTCAAAGAATAGAAAAAAGAACAAAGAGGAAAGGGCTAGTTTTGGGTTCATACCACATTTACAAGGAAACATAGTAAAGGGGACATAAACTGAAAATCTAGGTTGTCAAACCATACATTGTGTATACTGAGAAAGCAGCATTATTATCACGACTGTGGAACTGAGAGACAGTGGATTATTTTGATGAGTAACATATGTAACAAAGTATAGCAACAAGAGTCAAAAATAGAACTGCTGTCTTTGGGACAATTAATCATTAAGGAAACATAGAAAACCTCCAACGTCCGCACAAATTCAGCTTAAGGTGAGCTGAGTTGCAAAGGATAGATAAGAACTTCAGTAATTCTGAAGGTGAATGTAGAATGCTAGGTGGCATAGTTTCTTTATGTTGTTAGATTATATTTAATATAGTGTAGCCAGGAGAGGATCAGGACCATGACAAAAAGCTATATGTGTCTACAGAAAACTCTGATATTATTTATGAAGTGCAGGTTTTATTTCAAATATGTTACAGTCATGCTAATCATGAGGACCTAATTATTCAAGCATCTTTGACTAATTTAATTATCTAAGCCTAAGTTGGGTAGCTCTAAGCAAGTAGCTTGATTTTTCAGAATTACTGGGCATCCTTAAGACACATCAGAAATAATCAGTTTCTGGCAAACAATCTCATTTTTTTCAACTGCAAAATTACATTTAACTCCAATATTCTTCATAAACAATAATTATAGAAGTCACCAACTGAATATTGAAAATGTTTACTGAAAAGAGGCCAGTTTTCATATGTAAAACAAACACTTGGCTTTGTTATTTACACAAGTCATAGACAGAAGTGGATAGTGACTTAAGTGCCTGAATTGTATAACTGTTGTACTACATGCAAATTGTCCTATTTCCTTATAGTTTTGGATGGATTCATTTGGTCTAGAAAGCTGTAGAGTAAGAAAGTGGTTAATTTTTCAAAAGATTGGAGAAAGCAGTCATTAAAAGACTTATCTTTTGGGACAATCTCTAGGATTTTCCCCAGACCCTTCAGCATGGGAAAAAGGAGAGAGGTTTCTCTGGGGGCAGTTCAGAGCAAGAGACTAATTTAGGTTCTGTGAAGTGTCCCAGAGAGGGCACTTCACTGCCTTAAGAGGACATGTAGGGAAATTAGACTGTCAAGACTTGAATTATCCTTTGTGCTGCTGCACTTTAGCCATGGCTACTGATTTGCCTCATTCTCATCAGCATGCACTATTTCATCCCTAGCCATTACCATAGCAAACATTTTCGCACCAAGCAGAACCATACAATGATGTGCATTAGTCTTCAACAGTATCCTGTAATTATCTCAGAAGAGAAAGCAAATACTTCATAATTACATGGACAATTATCTCACTGAAGAGCTTCCAAAGGATGTTCCTCATATTTAATCAAATAAAGCTTGAGTTTGTGATGAGCAGAGGATGAGTTAATCTTAACATATCTTTTCACATCATTTCAGGTTACACAAACTGCAAAGTTCAGATGATTTGTTTTGTAACAGAGGTTCATCTGAACAAGCATTACTGGATGGCATTGTACAGCCATTGTGTCTTGATGTACTCTCACAGGTCAGGCTACTGTACTTGATATATCACTGTATAAAATATCTTTGTTGTTTAAAGCTTCTTATTATCATCTGCATATTTGTGTTCTGTCACAGTGACACAAAATGTTTCACAAAATGTAGTCATCCATTTCCAAAATAACTTTTTTCTCCCAAAGAATTTGCAGTTTTACACCCAACTAGTCACTGAAGCTGAGGAGAGATTGTCTGAAGGCATTATTACAAAGTTTTTTTTTTTACTGATACAACAGAAATTCAGTAAGAAAATTATACTGACGAAGGACAAAGCAAAGCAAAGCAGATTATAGAGGGGACAGAAGGGCACCTGGTGACTAAACAGACAGGATTGTTGCTCAAGAAGGCTGCAGTGTTTGGGAGTGAGAGGGTAAAGCCTAGTATTCAGCGGGCTTGAATAACTGCATCTTATAACATGCTGGATGTTACATCTTCTTTCTGATTTTTTTTAAACAAAATAGAACAACATTGTAGATAGTGCACTAATCCTTTGAATGTCTGCACATTATTTACACATTTGTGTGTCCAAATGTCCACAACAAAACCTATTTGGAACAAGGGGTGTTCTAGGCCATAAATAATAACCGAGTCAGCATCTCAAAAAGGCTCCAGGCTGCTGTGCTGCTGCTGCTTATACACTTTAAAAACGTTTTTTCTCTACATGTCTTGAAAAGGGGATTTACTGTACTGCAGTGGTATTTCTCATCCACAGATTCGACTAATATTATAAAATATATTTGCCAAGTACTAGAAGGTTAAAGATACAAATTCAGGTCTCTGGAGAAATAGGTTGATAGCCTAGGAAAGCATGTAAACCCAGCTCTGTAGAACAATAAGACCTGTCAGAAACTAACTTCTAAAAATTTGCGTGGATTGCTAAAGACATTAGCACATTCGTTTTGTTGAGTTAGCTGTGCTGTGTGGTCTGTAGCACTTCCAGGTATTTGTTACCCTTTAGCTCTTTCTATCCGGACGGAGTGTGCTCTGCCATCGTGGAACTCGCCAGCTTCTGGTCTGACGGTGATTCTGTGGGGATCCCGTATCCCAGTGGAGATGTGCACTTCTAGTCGACCTCTGTTCAGGAACACTGCATAGTAGGCCTGCAATGTGTATGATGGTATTAGAAGGCAAGTTACATTTGGAAAGAAATTATTTCACTCAGTTTTACATTAGTGTGTATGTTTATTTTCTTACACTGCTTACCATAGTCAAGATACCGTAGCTTTGGTTCTGCTGCTGCTGCCGTATTCAGAGCGTTTTGCATTTTTATAATGAGGAATGGATACAATGAGGTCATGCTGGAAAGCCTCAACAAAAGATTTAACTCTCTGCATACCTGTTTGCAGGGAAACATAGAGACTTCTAACCTACAATTCTTCTGATTTTTGCTGTTATAAGGCCTGGTCTTAAACCTGTCAAGCCCTGAACAGCATCGATCTCAGTGTGAGTTCTGGGTTTGGAGGGCTGGCAAATCACACTAGTAGTTACTCTAGCAACCAATATAATGTTGTAGCAGATTTCAGGATCTGACCTCCAGTTGCTATAGCAATCAGTGTCATGCTCACTTCTCTGACCTATAGAACTGGGTAATGATAAAGGAGCCCCTACCCTGAAGTTAATGTCATGCGGGTGAGCCACCGTAATGTGTTGTCCCTGGAGCATGTTCCTCCAGGTCACTGAGACCTCTCTTCCAAAACAGACAGGAAGAAGAATAATGAAATATCATTTTCCAGAAGTCCTGAACAAAGAAAGAACCAAAATATCCTGTTTATCTCTCTTGTAGTATGTCTGTCTGTAAGGTTTTTAATTAATCAAGATTTTAATTACTTCTAGCAGCAATCATGCTTTTACCAGTTAGTCACATGGACTCTGTGTGTACTTCCTCTGAACAGACTGACCCTATCCTCTTCTTCAGAAAGGATTTATACTGCAGATTTGTATTTTATGGGAGAGAAGGAGACATTGGAATTCTCTTAATTATTTTACCCCACAGCAGTGATCACAAACAAGGGGTTTCGGTGGAAGCAGAATAATCCTCACTTATGTCTATATAAACAGGAGTGGGAGATGTTTCCAAGCATTAATAATGTGTAAGTAGTCCTCAGAATGAGTGAAGAAGAGTATTCTCTTACATTTAGGTTTGATTTAAAAAACAACACGGAAGCATCTATATGACACAAAACCAAATCTGTTGTTGTTTAGTAACAAATAATGGGTGTTTTACTGTAAATCTTTAAGAGAAACAGCTCCTCCAATTAAAATAAAAAAAAATTCTGAGCCTCTATCAGATTCTCCATCAGATAAAGGATAACATTAGAAATAACGTATTCCCAAGCACTGACTTTTAATTGAAGTATAAACATCTGACTGTCTTGAAACAAACCAAGTGGAAGAAGTTCAGTAAAACTGTCAGTTTTCTTTCTCTTTCACTAGGTTCCTCATACCTGTCCCGTCTGTCTGCGCTTTCTCCTCAGAGGGGCAGCTTTCCTTCCAGTGTATCTGCGCTTTCTCCTGGGAGGGACAACTGTGCCACTTGTGCCGAACAAGATGATCCCAGACTCATTCTTGGTGCTGAAGGAGAGGTTGATTTCTGTGCCTGTGTCAAAAGAGACGGGCTGCAGTTCCACAAAACCTGGCTTGGGGAAGCTCACTGTGTAAATGTTCTGTAGGAGGAAGACAATAGGGAAGTCCATTAATAGCATTAAGAGTCTGCATTTGCAGAAAGATTTCTTAAGTAAAGTAATAAACTACATAAATATAAGTAGTGGGAAGAGATGGAAAGTAATAATAGGCACTAAACAATTTACTTCTCAAACTGTTGTGCAAACACTGATTTACCTGTTTACATCTGCCTTCATTAGAGTATTTCTGTCTTACAGGAAGGCAAAGTTCCAGTCTTATTTCGGTGTATCCTCTTGGATTAAAAATAACTGCTTACAGATGTCTTTTACATTAATGTTTTCCACTGAGTTAATACAGTGAGATTCTGCTTTTAAATCAATACAACAGCCAATGTGAACATAAACTAGATTCTATTATTTGTCAAATGTGCCCAGAAAATACTTTCCTTTAATCAATCATGATTGCTTCATCATTATTGCTTCTCTAAGCACCGCTGCTTTCTTAATGACTCAGGCTCATAAATGAAGCAGTTGTTCATGGCCCAACTCTTTGGATATTAGTAGCCATTAACACAATTCAAGGAGTAGAGTATGTGATCAAATAATACATCACTGCATACTACTGGAGATTTTCTCTGATCACTGCCAGTTCTTGTACTCTTCCAGATGGGGAAGACCACTCTATGGAGACAGTGACCTTTTCTAAACTAACTCACCATTTTTTCAGTACAGTAGAACTGTTTTCAGCATAATAGATTATGCTAGATAAAATCATTGCTGTTAATGTTCACCTTTCTCTGAAATCTGAGGGCATTTAAATAATTGAGCGTATATCCAGTCCTTATCTTTTGCTTTTACTTCTTTTTAATTATCCTACAAACCCTGTTTTGTAAAATTTGGATATTTTATTTAATTCCCCAACAAAATGGTTAGTTCAATTAGATTACAAATTCTGAAACTTCAAAAGTTACAAAATGTTGTGAAAAGCTTCTAAGATTCATGGCAACAGAAGAAAACCAAAATAACTGTTTTTCCTATTCAGCAAAGCATATACAAAAAATGCGAACAAATATGAACTTCTGTAGAAAACTTTTGCCAAACCCAAATTTGTAAGATTTAAAAGCATTTGTGCAATCTGGTTGTTTATAGTTTAGCTTTGTCACAAACCTGAAAACTTAAAAATGGCCATCTCATGACTGATCCATCTAGTCTACTATCCTGTCTGAGAGTCCTATTGTTGTGTGCTTTTTGCTCTGATGAAGGCCAGAGGCAGAAGTGATGAACACAGCAAAATAGGCTACGCATCTTTATTTTGGCCTGTCTGGGCTCCAGTCACTGTTCAAAGGAAATTTTCAGTGTTTTGGAGAAAAATATTTGGAAAGCATGTGTTTAACAGTAACTCATTTTGATTTGCTGTAGTGTTATATGATATGGAACTCTAGATGATACATCTGCTTGCAAAACTATCTTAAATAGCATACATTTCCAAAACATACAAAACATACAAAATGTTTATTGGGAGAGAAATATCACCAGAATTAATTTTTTTCTATATGAAGACTCTTCCATGGAAAATTACTATATTATTTCTCAAACTTAGAAACAGACTCCTAGAATTTCATATGCATTGAAAGCCTGTTAATTAGAAGAAGGAACAACTAAAAATAAATAGACTTGAGTTGTATTTAAAGTTAAAATAATGACACCAATTTTGCACATTCTTTGTGATCAGTAAGAAATATGCCTTCCAGCTCAGTGGTAGTTCATAACAGTAAGTGCTCTACAGTCCCTATCATAAAAGTGATTTTGTTTCTTTTACCCCCAAACACACTGTGATTTTCAAAGTACCTCAGGTTTCCTGTCATGAATGATTTTATATTAACGTTTTTTAAAAAAATCATTTAAATCCTTAGATTTTACATGTATCAACATTTTTAAAGCTTTTTGCAATATTATAAGTGCCTAATTCTCCCTCATTAATGCCAATAATTCCCGTTTTAGTCATCTAAAACAGAGTTACACCACTGCTAAGGAATTCAGAAAATACTGCTCCTTAGGGACAGGGATATTACATCTGTCCAGGAATTTTGTCCAAGAAGTTAGGATCTGGAAAACTGGTCTGCTTCTTGATCAGACTAGTTAATCTTTCTTTCTATAAAACAGAACCACTCTGATTTTCAGGTTAGATCCCTATGTGTGTCTGAATATGCCTTATACAATCAGAAACCAGAAAACATTTACATCCATTAAGACCAGAATACATGGAAGTCAGACTAACCTCTAGTGTGCATCCTTTGGTCAGACCCACAAAATCAGGACTACTCAATATATTATATGGTGTCCTTGAAATTTCAATTTCTTTGAGGCAACCTGTGTATTTCTTTAAGTTTACTTCAGGCCTAAAAAAAACATTTAGAAGTAGAATATATTTTCAAAAACAGAGTTTAAGGAGAACACAGCTAGACACACTCACACACACACTTTCAGATGCACAGATGCTTGACTTTTTTTTTTTTTTAATACACACATACTCAAATGAATACATCTTGCCTTCTACAACTTATCAGCACATAGTGCAGTCTGTCTTCCATCACTCAAAGGTGTAACAGGAGATTCATCTCATCTTCAACTGACAACAGTCTTAATTTTTTCTGTTTGTTTGTTTCTTTTTGTTTTTGTATAAGGAAGAGCTGTCACCTTTGCTGTTTAAATGCAGTGAGCTACGAAATTAGTTGTTCCTTAAGCGAAGCAGAAAGGTGCCAGCTCGAAAATCATGACAATAGGGAGAAACCTTAACTGGAAGACTGATGTTTCATCCATATTTTGCATGCCAGATCCTAACAAAAGAGGAATTCAGCAGCATAGAAACATTTTTGATAAAGTCTTTGCCAAAGACTGAAAAAAAGTTTTGATTTGATTTTTGTTATGCTTTAGGAATTCTTTATGTTCAGGTGGACTAAGATTTTTTCTATGCCTTTTATATTCCCAGTATCTTTCCTATGAAAACTGCTGCATATTTTCTTGTGAGACAGCAACAGATTTGACTTTTTCAGGCAGCTAAAGAAAAAAACAAACCTCAGGTTTGTTATAGAAACTGACTATCCATCCAAGACAGGAAAATTATGTAATCGAATTGCAGAGTTCCATGGTTTGACCCATCAGCTGGTTGCCAGAAGAAATGAGAAAACTCCTGAAAATAATATCAAAGCTACCATGGTTGAATGCAAAAGTATGATTTCCCAGGCCTGGGAACACCAGAGTGCAATCGTTACTGCTGGCAACACCTGAACCAGGCTTGAAAGAAGAAAAGCCTTATAAAATCACTTCAGGAAAAAAGTTGCCTTTCATATCACGGAAAGTAAATCCAAAATGACAAAAAAGCACTAGTTAATTCGCTCACAATATTACCCATGAGTCTTCAGTAGAATATCTGAATATGAACAGCTCAAAGAAAGAAAAATGAATTGGGAAAATAAATGAGGAGTTAGAACTGTGGGGAGAAAAACAAAACAAAACAAAACAAAACCAAGCATGTGAGCCCCCTGGAAAGAAAGAAAATATTTTAAAAATATTAATTACAGAACAAAACCAATTTGCAGAGATACTGTTCAGCTGCATGTTTTGGTACTGAAAGCCATTCTCTGAGTTACAGCCATCCTAGCAAGCGTGGTATGTACTCTGGCAAATTTACATCCCTGAAACTAGGCATTTGGTTTACTAAAATAATCCATACTTGGCTTTGTTTAAGGTCATGTAGCTACGGTCACCTTTTATTTTTTATTATTTTCTTTCCTAGCTCTTCCCCAGTTCCTTCATAGCTTGATCTTCCCAGCAGCAGATGAGTTTTGCCATGTCATTGTCGGCAGTGCTCACTGTTCCTCTCTTTGCCATACAGAAACCACCCATGTTCCCACCCCATTCCTGCCCTATTCCAGTACAGGCTGCACTCATGCAATAGACTGTCACTGTTGTCTTATAATTCTCAACCCATATGAACTCTACATCCCTGTAAACATTTAATACTTGCTTGATGTTTTCCTAAGACTTTTTTTCCCCTGTTCCATTCCAAACATACAGAACAAGGTCCAAGTTCATTCACATCACAGGCTGGGGTTGGAAGGGCCGTCTGGAGATCATCAGTCCAACCCACCTGCTAAAGCAGGTTCACCCAGAGCAGATTGCACTGGAGTGTGTCCAGGTGGGTTTTGAATGTCTCCAAAGAAGGAGACTCCACAACCTCTCTGGGCAGCCTGTTCCAGTGCTCTGGCACCCTCGAAGTAGTTTTTCCTCATACTCAGATGGAACCTCCTGTGCTTCAGTCTGTGCCCATTGCCCCTCATCCTATCGTTGGGCACCACTGAAAAGAGTCTGGTCCCATTCTCTGGATACCCGCCCTTGAGATATTTATAAACATTTATGAGATCCCCTCTCAGCCTTCTCTTCTCCAGCCAAACAGACCCAGCTCTCTCAGTCTCTCCTCAAAAGAAAGGTGCTCTAGGCCCCTAATCATTGTCGCCTGCTGCTGGACTGCCCTTAGTAATTTTTTGTCCTTAAACTGGGGAGCCCAGAACTGGATGCAGGGATGTAGTGCTCCAGATGCAGCCTCGGATCTTGGCTTTTTTTTTTTTTTTTTCTTTTCTTCCCCCCAGATTAGGATCAATTTCAAGGGAACACAGGAAAAGATTTCTGGAGCTTGGAAGGAAATAATCTTTCTCCAAACTGGGGAAGGAAACTACATTTTTGTACTTCATGCTATGAACTAAGCTCTGAAACAGCAGAGTTCATTTCACATCTGAGCAAAATAACGGACACCAATAGTTGCAAACTGGAAACAGTCAGAAACGGGTGACCTCTCCTGTCCTCCTGTTCTTAAACTCCGAAGTGGCAGATATCACAAAAATCTGCACCTAGCTTTCTCATCCTCCTCAGTAACCACTTCCCTGCTCAGGAGCACAAGGCTCCTCACCTGGCCCGGGACTATGTTGCTCTTCCAACTCTGAGGGTCAGAATGAAACTCGGCAACACGGCTCACCTGAGCTCTGCCTCAGTCTGGTCTCATCAAGAAACACAGCTGAAGTAAGCAGCTGTGTGAAGAAAAAGTTGTTTGTGTAGGCGTGTGCACGGTGTGTAAGATGAGAGTGTTAAGCACTTGGGAGCAGCTTTGCTTGATGCAGCAGGAGCAGCTCGCTGAATTAACAGCCTTAGCATAGCAGCTGGTGTAAATACTGCCCACACGCTGCTTCTGCATTGCTGCCAGTGCTTTCAAGCTGCACATACTAACACATGCAAGTCATGCAAGTAATCTGATTATTTTTACCTTGCTTTCATACTAGGGTGAGAGAGAAAGACAAAAAAAAAATCAAAATTAATTGTAACAAATTATACTTATTAGCAAGGTTCAAATATTTCACACTGAGACAGATATACATTATTTACAAACAACACAGAGTAGATGGTGAGATTCTACATACACTATCAGACTATAAAAATTAACAGGGTTACTCTGCAAACAGCTACCTTAAAGTGTAATATAATGGAGAACTTTCATAATTTCTTGCTGTATATGGTCATGAGTAAAAGCAAACCATGTAAAGAATTTGGCAGAACTGACATGACCTGATAATTACAAAGTCATGGGTACCTCAGTGTCTATTGTTTGCAGTGGCTCAGCTTTGCCATAATCTCCCTTTCCCTATTTTTGGTTCTAATTTACTGTAACATTCATCTTGCCCCAGTGACTGGTGAATCATAGCTGCAGGCAAAATGCTTACCACAGGTCCACGTAGCTGTGGTACACTGATTTTCTAAGAAACCACAAAGGATTTTCTGGAAGATAATGACTCTAGATATTTTGTTATGCACTGGTGTGATTTCACAATTACATAATATAGTGTTACATTTCATGAGTAAAATAGATCTTAGATCTTTTTATTGCTGGGTGATTTGACATCAGAGGTCAGCTATTAACCTAATAAATTAACAGATACATCCATCTTTTAGATGCAGAACAGCCTGTGGACTAATCACAGCAGTTCCTTGTGCACAAGACCACTTCAAGACTGTCATTATGCCACGTAGCTAAAGCTGACATAGATTAATGGGCTTGTTTCTGTCTTGCTCATCTGTCCACTGTAGCACGGAGTTCTCTTGTTCTTGTCATTACGAAACTACTGAATATTCATTTAAATCTTCGGTAAGTTTTTCGGTCTATTTAAAACCATACAATACAATTACTAAGTTCAAGTATCTGTTATCCCATTTCTTTAGTTTATTAAAACTTAAGGTAATGTTTATCAATAATACTTTGCAATATGTTAAAAATACCGGGAATTTTATTTGTGTAAGAAATTCAGGATCAGGTTTCTGAAGGGAAAGATTGCTGTATTTCATTCCATTTACATTAAATATATCAGAAGTATTGTATCATGTATTTTAATTCCTGAATACAATAGGAATTTTATCTAAGCAAACCAGGTACTTGTATCTACAAATAATTTTAAATTATATCCAAACACAACATTTTTATATGTATTGAATGTATACTGACCCTGATTATGCAAAAACATGCATACCCATTTAACAGTAATACTATAAGGAGTAATTTGTAGTTCAATTTTTCTACTCTTGCACAAGGTGAACACTTATGCTTAATTTTGTGGAGTTATGCAGCCATTTCTGTAAGTCTGAAGTCACAAATTCTATTAATCAAATAAAAAAATATCTAAAAAGTCAGCTACATCATGGTTCTTGTATAAAACCAGAAATCTGAACTGCACTGTTACTGCTATTTCCATTGTATTTGTGTACTGTGAGCTTTGTGAAATACATTGAAATACATAACATATGCAAATAAAGCATTGGTCTGCTGTGCCAATATAGAGTACATTGGGAACTAACCATTCACTTACTGCGAGTGAACTTGAGAAATAAATACTGAGAATAAGATTCCATTGCATGTACAACCCCTTACCAAAGGTAAAGAAATTGGTTTGAGCCATGTTACCTTAGATTTCCCAGGGTTGGCAATCCCCCAAAATATATCTTCTCATGCCCTTTTAAGTTGAGCCCAAAGTGGCTGCCTGTAGAAGTTGTTGCTATGGTGTCTTCTTCATTGGTGTCTATATCTACAATTGATATATTGGCTGGAAGAGATTTGAGATTAGTTTTAGAATATCAGACATGAACAATGATATCTTCATGTAAGAAACCAATAGAGAAATATTTGGAGGGTTAGCAGGTGAGGGGACAGGCAAAGAGGGCTGTATTTCACAATTAAGACACTGGATTTCCAAATTGTCAATTATGGGCATGCAAAGAAACCTGCACTTTCCTCTGTTTCCATAACAACCTGAAAAGCTATAGCAATTCTGTATGCTTTATTTTTATGTATTCTCTAAACCTGTTGCAATTTGGTATGTTCTTTGTGTCAATGTAATTTGGAGCTAACACTTCAGGACAAATTCAAGACAGAAGAAATCACTTTACATTTTATTTTTTATTTCAGCCCAAAGGCTGTCACTTGAGCAGGATTTTTTTAGCACAAAAGTTTGTTAAGCATTGTCATTATGTGCCTTAGAGATTGGTGATCAGTCACTCTAAAACATTTTCAAACCCAAAGCAGTTGGTTGGCGTCACGTCTAATCTCGATCTTGAGTTGGTGATGCGCTACATAACAACCATCCTATATACATGCTTCTTCCATATATTTTTAATGCATGGTCTGTGTTTGAGATGTGAAGGCACTGCAGGGGGCAGTGGAGGAAGAGTGTGTTTTAGGGGGTCTTGGTGACCCTGAAGGTTCAGAATGCAAAGACTTCAGGATGCAAAGGCACAAGGAATGCCACAGATACCATAAATAAAATTAATTTGGCTCAGGTAAGATTCTAACAGTCCTATAACTAGATTAAAAACAAAAAAAAGGGGGTTGCTAGCACAATAGCCAGCAACCTTTGCGATCTTACCAAGTGCCACCACTTCACATTTTGCTCAAGTAATAGGCTAAAGCAATAGTAGCCCTTTTGAAGATGTTCCCAGGTTTTTTCACGCAGATTCAGGTCATGGCACTCTGCATTTCATTAGGGTATATAAAATAGTTGTTGGCTTTGTCTACTGAGATAATGCACTGAAGTAATTGCTGAGCATGAGATGACTGTACAGTACAAAAGCTGTTGCTGTCCTAACAAAAATCACACATTTTTTTTTAATGATTTTGAACATCAGGGAACTGATGAAAAAGTTTCTTCTTTCTCCACTCAGAAGCACTTCAGAAAGTAATTTATGCAACTGTAAACTGGAATTATGCCTGAAAATTAAACTACCTGTTCATAAAAGGCCATTTCAACAGTGCAATCACCCACGTGCAGCTCAACACACCTGTACTCTAGGAAAAATAAGTTTCTAAATCACTAGAACTTTATAATTCCAGTAATTTTGCACATCATCTTCCCCAAGATTAGATGGTTAGCTGCACTGCATAAGAAACTTGGAATGTCATGGTGTCAGCACCACAGGAACTCACCTTGTTTTTGAATTCTTGACAGGGTGAAAGATTTCCATTTGCCGTCATTATGATTTTGGTTGCTCATAACAGAAGCTGTACCTGAACCCAGATCGTAGCTGACTTTTATATGCCCATCACTGAGTTCTACACTCATGAAATCCTTCTGTTAATGAAAGGGATTAGATAGATACACAAATTACTATTCTTGTTCCTTTTGGTAAAAATGCATATGTCATTAAATAAGTACTTTTCCTCAGTGACAGACAACTTCTTTTAACCTTTCAAAAAATATCTGCAATGTCTGCTGCCAACAAGTTATTTTTTTCCCCTTTTACTCTCCTTTGGATTGCTAACTTAGTTGGAATTTTGCTAACGACTTAGCTGGAATTTTGCTGGGATGTCTGTACTTTTCCTTTCTTAGATTGAAGACAGAAATACACATTATAATTACCTGAAACTAATACTGAGCTTTGACAGGTAGTGTACTTACTACGTATCCCAGATTTAAACTTGCAAAGTAGAAAGCAAGAATAGTGAAGGTGGTAAAATGGGCTTGTTTTATCAGGGTTTCCACAGATTAATCTTTAGCAATGGAGAGCTATGAACTATTTTTCTCATCGGCCAGTGACACCAATATGTAAGCAGTGACTGCAAATGGCTGACTGGAATAATAGTGTAACACTGCAGCACCTACAAAAAAAGAGCTGGCAGGATTCAAAGTGGAAAACAACCAAGGAACTGGGCAGCATGAAAGGCATTAAGCAAATAATGGCAGAACTATGACCCAGGATATGAAGGTACCAGAGAAATTTTAAGTTTAATGATAGTTTTGCTCATGGTCAGTTCCTCCTGTGTTCAGTTATGTGGGGGATGAAAGTAGTTTACCATGTGCTGAATACTTAGGCAAAACTGTAATCATAATGTTATGTCCATGAAAATGAATTTATGTTAAGATAAAAGAGTGAAATATAACAAACTCAGTATTTTAGATGTTTATGCATGTCCATCCATACATCACTAGAAAGACTGTCCTTGAAGTTTTTATATAGTGGGACAATATCTTAAGAGAGAAACTATATCAGGGATTAGTTGCCTTGCAGCTTCCAGAGTTTTTCAGAAGTTCAGGTACATACTTATTTTTCTTGAAAACTACAAAAAATTAATAATTATTGTACAAAATAATTATACAAAGTCATCTAAAATAATTACATTAATTATACTTTCAATATTCAATTATAAAAAATCATTATAAAAACTGTGTAAGTACTTCGTTGTCATAATAAAATGTTCTTCTACTATAGTCACTCAGGAGGAGCACCCTTCTCCTTGATAATTCCAGCAATTATGATAATTTTTCCTAAAATACAGAAATCTGAAGTAAGACTGATTTACACAAAACCAGTTTTTGTAAAATAATGAGTGCTCAGTAATTCTTCAAGACACCATGGAGAACTGCTGTATATAATTTCTGGCCCATATGAAAAGGCTAAAGAAAGAAACCTGTTCCCAGCCAGGCTTGCAAGTCAATCTGGATCAGATACGCTGAAGTTGAGTTAGTCCTGGTTCATGTGAGGATCTGGCCAGACGTCTTTATAAATAACTTCTCCTTGTCTCCCACATATATTTGATAGTGCATGAGAATAAATACCTTGAACAGCTTTTTTAACTAATGCTTCTGTTCTCTGTTTTAGCTGGAAAAGGGACCATTTGTACGCCTCGTAAAAATGCCATCACCATCACATTGTGTTTGTTGCGCCATTCAGTTCCTCTTTAATGCCACTCCATTAAACCTAAACTTTGCTTATATATGAGTAGGACTTTTAAGACTCGTCTCTTCCCATAATCTCCCTGCTCTCACACTATGACATTTTAAACTATGGAGGTATAACTATAAATGGCAATGTTTGCACAGGTAATAATTTGGGATAAATTAAAATGAATTAATAATTTCAGAAAAGCTGGAATTCCCCTCAGTCAAACATCCAGGCACATAATAATGCTCCCCAGTCAGTAAATCAGAGGCAGTCAGCTTCCACACTACAGTATTGTCTGCATTCATTTAGATATCAGAGAGTATCATACCAGGACAATGCTACACTCAATTCCTATTTGTTCTCATAATAACGATAAATTCAGACACTGTGAAAATGGCATGAAACCTGTCAGGAGTGTGGATATCAGTCGGTTCTTCTTACCAAGTCATCAGTAGCAAGATACATCAGCAGGGCATTCGATGAGAAGGTCCTGAATTTGAACATGACTGTGGAAATATTGGGGTTCCAGCGGATTGGGCGGCTCACCATGGCATAGCTGTCCCCATCGAACTGGACCGTCCCTTCACCGTCTGCCACCTGTGGGCTGAAAAGGGACAATTCCAACCATTTTCCTTTGCCATGCGAGATTAAAAGAAAAAGAAGTGAGGGGAACTTGGAGGGAGGGGATGCCTCTTGGGACTCTTCCCAAACTTGGTTTGATTTTATATCAAACCCCGGTTCTGAGAAGTGAAGCTGTAAGGTCAGTTCACCAGCTGTACAACATAACAGCACTTTTGGGAGGAAGATGGAAGCGGAACCTGTCACATATATCCATATATCTTGTGGTCTGTAATGACTCATTTTTCAATCCTCAATGTAAAATAGCATTATGTACTCCTTCATCTTGTAATAAATCTTTTGTTATGGTTAGTGATATTACAACTTCTAAAGGATCACAGGCTGAAAACTCTGGAATCTAATTCTCTCTTTTTACCCACAAATTACAAACACCACAACAGCAGAAGCATCCGGCCCTCCACAATTTTTGGCATTCCTATCATCACAGAACAGAAGATCAGGCTTTGAATCTGTTTGATATGATTTTTATGATAGACTCCTGTCCATTTCTGTCACACAGATCAGACAGCTGCAAGACATCAGTCTTTTGGTTTAATCACCAATACAATGAAAATTGAACAAGGGACTTACATGTGAAATATTGGCCAGGAACCTATTTCTCATTTATTTTGGCACATGTACACAAGGATCCTGAATGTAGTCTTTCCACTCTTTATAGCTACATTTAACAGGTTTTTGAAAATAGATTTTGCAGGAGAACAGGACTCTTTCTGGTACTGAAACAATGAGTTAAGGTAAAAGGGAGCTTCTAATACAGTTTTCTACAAATCTCAAGTCTAGTATTTTTTTTTTTTTAATCTCCTTCCCACCTACCTCCAACTCCAAACAAGTAGATATACACTATCACTAATGAATAAGAAAATTTAATTTAGGTGGAGCTCCACATAATGGTTTAAGCATTTCCACTATGACTTGCTTGGAACTGAAATGCATATATCCATCATCATGCTCATTAAATTTCTACGTCAGTGTCAATGGCCTCCATTTGTAGTCAAGGATATCCTCTGGTATTTCCAAAATTGTTACTGTTCACAACTGGATTTTCCATAATTTTCAAAGGGCTAAGCCTTAGCAGGTTGTCAGACTAGCAGCCTAGTTTCAAAACTAGCCTATTCTTAACTTCCCTGACTGGGTTTGCAATTATTTTGCTTAAAGCAGCATGAGCTCTATACCATATACTGACACTGCTGAATTTGCTAAAAAAACCCAGGAGCCTCTAAGAGGACAGTGCTGCTTTCATGCAGTCGGTCACTGTAAAAGTCATAAACTAGAAACAAGGTTGTGACAGACCCAGAGTCTGTCTTCTTTACATGATAATTCCCAGGACTGTGCTGTAGTATCAGGTCACACGTAAGGGCCCTCAGCTTCTGAAACTGAGACTTGGCACAGGAAAGTGTTTGAGATTAGTTTGGTGGGAAAGAGAGGAATGAAGATGGGTCACAGCTCTCTAAGGACAAGGACACATCTGGAAAGGAAGTAACTTTGGTTGTTTCAAAATTCCTGAAGAGAGTCCTGAGCCTACATATGTGAATCCTGGCTGGATGGACCATTTGCCCTACCTGGAATTAAAGGTCACTGACAAGCACAGGATTTTCCACTCTCTCTTGAGAATAGAGACATTTTTCTCTTGCGGGGGTCCCTGCTCACAATGCTGGTGGCTGTGAAAGCCACCTTGAGGCACCTGACTCTGCCACATGCTGCATAAGAGGAGCAGGCACCCACACCACAACTGTCCATGAAACAGACTCAGTCCCACTGTGGATATTTCATTGACTAATTCTGGTTACTGTTTAGCAGAAGCCTCACCATCACAGCACCATTATACCATCTTAATTCTGTTACGACAGTGACCACTTTTATGACCCTGATTGGGCGTTTCCCCTCTTGGCATAACTGCAACCTCATTTTGTATTACCCACAACTCTCAATGCTGTGTACAGACTGCTGCCGTCTATGGGAACTTGACGGCTGCTGTGGAAACTCCTGCTGCTTACCAGGGAGCACAGTGTCACTGCAGACAGCTTCCCAAAGGAGCATGAGAAGCAGTCAGTGCACCACCTACCTGACGGCACACCCTTTGCAGTCACCTTCAATATCCCTGAAATTCCACAGACCTATGGGCTTGCTGTCTAGAAAGGTCTCACCCATGCAGCCGGTGAAGGTGGTGACTCTTACAGCATCTGACTTCTGCAACAGAAAACACAAATTTCATTAGAATTCAATTTGAAGTGATCTACTGTGTCTGGAACCAAAACTGGCATGAAATACCAGAACATGCTTCATATTATTTTAAATATAAATAGCAACAACTGATCTGAAAGTCGTCTTATTAAACAACTGATCAGCAAAGAAGTGAACTAAACTTTGTATCAGTCAGGGTGGAAAAGCTGATTTATCAAAGCCCATTTATCTGAGACTCTGGTGAAGGCCTAGGAAGAACGAACCCTGGAGAACGAGGAGCTGCCCTGGCTTCTATATCACAGTCGGCTTTGCTGGTTATTCAGGGAGCTGCGTACTCCCACTTGTTCAGGGTCTGTCTGGATTTTTGTTTAAGGCTTCATAGAAAGGGCTATGAGGAATCTTTGTCCGCAATAAAATAAGGAAAGTGTTTTTACTGTACTTAATGCTCAAATGCCTGGAAATTGAGCAGACTATCCAAGATAAAAGACCAATTGTGAACTCAACTGGCTACACTTGTAAAGTTCATGCTGAATTTTGGATGCAGAAAAAAGTGCAGATGGCAAAACAATTTAAACTCATACTCTATTAAAATTCATTAAGGTAGGGTCATGCATATCAGGTAATGCTCATTAGACCATAACAGGGTACCATGATCGCAGTAGTAATATTTGAGAGTACACAGAGTACTTAGCTCAAAATTATCCTTCTAAAAATACCTAGTTTCATTTAAATTTCACTTCATCAATATGAGCTGATTGAAAATCTATATACTTAGCTGTTTGAAACAGACAAGCACCTGCTGTTTTCCATACAGCAATTATGAATATTAAGATCTTATAAGAGAATATGGAGAAGTGCAATTTGAAAATATTCAAGGAAAAGTATGACTCAAAAGACTTAATGGGCTGGTGATGTTTTCCAGGGTAATTTGGAAGGTTTTAATTAGCAACAAGTATAAACTTAATGTCACTCCTGAGAAATTCATGGCATCTAAGTATCATAGTCTTCTACTCAAGTCAAATGAAAGATGATTTTAAAAACTGAAAACGAACCTTCTTTTGGAATACACTGCAAAGATGCATGCAAAAAGGGATGTGGACAAAATCCCATGACAAATTAAAGCACGCTAAAAGCCAATAATATGAAAAAGCCCGTTTGTAAGACAAGCATTAAAATAACTATCAGTGACTGTCATAAATGTCCAAAGAGCTTCATGGTTTTAGAAAAATATCAGTTAAGGTTTTCATTTTTTGACCCTGAAAACTGTACTACATGATAACAAAAATTCTCAGAAAAGTAATAATTTCTCTTTAAATTCATAAACTGTGTGTGAACAGAGCAAGTCTGGTAGTGTTTAAACTGCAAATATACCAGCCATAGCAAACTGGAGAACTCTTACTGAAGTTGAAAACAGTGTTCTGGCATCAGACTTTTGCAGCATCTATAATTCCTGTTTCTGTTCAGCATCGCACCTCACACTTGATCCTACAACTGTCTTACGTCCTGAATTGTGGTCACTACCCACCTCTGCCTCACTGTATCAAACTAAAGGAAAAAGAAAAACATTCAAGAAAGGGTCCAGATTTAAACTTTACTGTGCCAAGATCTTTTTTGCTTGTCCTGAAACACGAAGAGACCTTGAACCCATTTCCCCTTAGAGATTCTGCTAAATCTCTAATTTTTTCCGAAACACACACTTCATGAGGCTTCATTGTTATGTAATTCTTCTTGACTAAGTATTATTCAAATACTGCTAGTATTTAAATATCAAGTAAATATCCCAAATAAATACTACTAATAATAACAATGAAGTAAAATCAGTAGATACAATATTAAATACTTCTAAATTCAAACTATTTTTTTTCTCTGGCAGTGCAATTTAAGTGCGATGACCTTTGTTAGGAAAGGTGACATCTTTTACTGGAGCAGTAGGTACTAGCTTTTGTGTCTGGTTGCTCAAATAGTACATGTGATCTCTCTTTACACCTTTGCCTCACTTTTTCTACCATCAGGCTGTAATACTAAGATTAAATATTTATAATACTTAAATCTAGAGATGACATCAAGTAAAACATACATTTTTGTTAGTCTAATGTTATAGCTTTGCTGTGGAAATCAGGACTAGGCACAAGACTATGCTGTGGCACAGAACACCTAGTGCTGAACTTCTGTATCATCTTTGATTCTCTGGATTCTTAATGTAACCAAGCATTTTTTTCGAAGTAGAATTCAGGTGAAAACTTTGGTTTGGGAGGTTTGATGTTCTAGACGTGCAAATATAATACCAATGTAACTAAATTTGGTATGAGTGAAAACAACAGCAGAAACTTAAAACTTACCTGACACAGCAAAAATCCAAGAACTAAAGAAAGCTGAGAGGAATTATTACGTGTGGGAGATAAAGTACCTCTCCTTTTTTAATTTCCATTCCCTTTGAAAAAGCAGATCAAAGGGACAGAGTACAGAAAGCCAGTGAGGCCATTTTGGTTTTGTAAGGGTCATACTAATCTCTGCAGTGTCACTTTTAGCAACTGATGATTCATTAATTTAAGAAATATTTTTCAAGGGTTCTGGTTGATGGCTAACAGAAAAAAGCAAACACCCTCTAGATAGAAAGTTGGAAGGTAGAGAGCAAACTAGAACCTCTGTTTAAGGCTGTAAGGAGAACATAGAAAAAAATGTCAAAATGTCTGCCTTGTCTAATATGCATTTCTCCAAGAAATTCTTCAATTGACTTCCTTGTCTATTTAGTTGTTTGGGCTAAATGCTGCATCCATACATCCAGCCACCAGGCTTCTGAGTAGAAGAAGTTAACAGCATGGGCAGAGAACTTTCTGGTCTGTGCACCCAGATGGCTGGCAAATCCTAATATTCTTTCAAGAGCACAGGTGTACTGTTTGCTACTAAAGCACCTACTATAATGACACCAAAATATTAAAGTTCCCTATTTCTATTCTAAGGAATATCAATATTGTCCACATAAACAGACAGTTAATACACTAGCTCCAGACATGACATTACCTTTATTTTTCCAGTTAAACCACCAACAAACAACATGGCATTAGCGTCTACATCCAGAATGGTATATCCAGGTGGAGAAAGAGCGCTGAATGTGGCTGGCACAATGCTGGCTTTGGGGCCATCCAGAGCTCGCACTGATATTGTGCCATTTTTCCCAGTCCTAAAGATTTTAACAAAATAATTTAAGCATACATACTCAGTAGTTAAATCAAACATAGGAAAATACTATTTTTGATGGCATCTTTTAATAGAGGCTTGTATTACTGATTTATGCACCATTTTGATAAAAAGAAGTAGACTCTTATGCTTGTGTAAGTTAAAGATATGATCACAGAACCATTTTTTTCCTCACTTCAACATCCTTTTTGAACAAAATTCACTATACAGATGAAGTGGAACTTTCATTGACTAAAATAAAGAAGTTGCATTTTTAAGATTTATTGTGATGAAATTAGTGCTGAGTAATTGTTTCTTGACATAACAAATGATGCAGGCAAAATTCCAAATTAAGTTTCTGAATTTTGTAAGGTTTATTAGACTATATTTGAACTGAAAATGAATGATCATGTGATACAGTACTTCAGTTGGCTTTACTGTGATGCATAGAGTTTGTATTTTCTGCAGTGGAGCGCTCTGGTTGCTTATCAAACAGGCATAAACCCCATTATGTTTAAGGATGTTACCCCGTTTTCCTCTATGAACCATATCAAATATTGATAGTTACAACAACAATAAATGAATTTACCAGTTGTTAATAGTTTCTGCAGCAGTTTGTTTTGTACTCCTTAGGTTATATTAATGTAGCAGCTGGCATGGAAAGAGTTTGCTGATATTTTTACAATGGGAGGAACATAATGTGGAGAAGATGATTCTTCCTGGTCTTTCAGGTATACAGAAAGGTATTTCAAAGGAAACTTGAATAATTTTGAATATTTTGCAATAACTTGCTTAATATTACCTTTGCTTACAGCAGTATGGATCATAGCTTTCCATGGAAAGCTTACTACTGACCTAATGGAAGTAAACTGTAAGGCATTTATAGTCACACCATAACTTAGAGTTTCCTGCCAGACAGAGGGAGCGTGACGCAAACCCTGCCATGTGCAGATGAAGTATCTAGTATGTCCAGTAATGTGGTGGAGGAGTGGCTGGGAAGTGATGCAGGCAGAGGGAGATCACATACTGTGGGCTAAGGGATAACTTTGGAAATCGATTCTTCACCTCACTTTTAATAGGATGCTGGATTTCCCATGACCATTGTCATGTTAATTTGGAAAATCTTAACATGGATGCCTGGCCTTGCAAACCTAACTTGCACTGAAACACTCAGCATGGATATCACATGGAACTTTTATAACTTAACTGTTTGATATTTAATGCAGAAACACATTATTTTAAATAAAACTTTATTTTTCCATAAGAGTTTACCAAGAGTGTATATGTACCAAGAGTGTATACCAAACTGTATACAAGAGTGTATACAACTGTATACCAAGTTAAACTCCAAAAATTACTGAGTACGTGTTCTCAAGCTAGACAAAACAAACTTTTCTCAGAAAACAGACTTCATATCTATGCTTGTGACAAAGGTTTCTATGGAAAGGACAGAAGCCAATTAAACAGAGGTGATAAAATAACCAAAAAATTTCTAGATGAAAAGTTACATACTTGTCTTATGAAGATACAGTCAAGTCACAGCCAGAATGTGAAAAAAAAAAAAGGGAAAAAAAAGCACTTTGATTTTCTAAGGTCTTGAACTTTGCTCCATGCATGCAAAGATGTACAATTCCTTTTTGTGTAATTAGAAAAAAAGAAAAGATTCCTTCAGGTATTGAAGTAACAAGCAAACTGAAAGTTAAAAGCATACCTTTCAGGAAGAACTGTCGTTTCTGTGAAAGCTTTACTTGAAGAACTTACATTTAGAGCACAGCAAGACATTACTTAGGCTACTGAATAAGCTAAATCTGTACTTATAGAATTCCCGGATTTAGAAAGTTTACTGGACCAGGATTCTAGAGAGTGGAAAAATCCTATAAGACTATGCATTTTATATCTAAAAAACACTCTTTAGAAATTCATTTGGCTCAGAACCTATTACCTAATAATCAGAATGACACGACAGTTTTCTCATGAAATAACATAAAACTGGAAAAAAGCCAGTTCAATAATAATTAAAAAAATTCAATTGAAACACCTCAGTTTTGATTAATTTCTCCTGAACGGTGAAGCAGGGTTACAAAGTAATTTTGATGATTGCCAGCCAATGGAGTATACCTTTGTAGATCTGTGCCATCTTGCTTGCTTTGTAGTCAGGGATCTCAAGGATTTCTTTGTGAAAAATACATCTTTACAAAAAACCACTGGAGCTCTTTGATTACCCACCCATACCTTAATCTGGCAGCTCTGGAAACCACATGGAAGGGACCCTCAGTTTCCTCAGGAATATCCGAAGTGACTTCTGGGGTACACAAACATGTAGATGCTCCCAATCATTTTAACAATGTGGGCTAAAGCCATCCATGTTATTCTATTTTTTTTTTTTATTTTTTTTTTTTAATTTCCTTTTAATGACAATATCTTACCTTTTATTCCAAAATCAACTGAATGCCAAGCAGACAGATTTCTATGCAGGATAAATTCCAAATTTTTACCTTTTCTTTTTCAGATTTATTGGCATGAAGTCCTTTAAACAATAGAAGTTCTTAATGCAGTAATTGTTGAATGACTAACAGTTGCTAAAGATTTCTTTTTAAACCACTCAACCTTAATGCTCTCTGAAAGAAAGTCATTGGAACTTTCAATAATACAGTGCTGAAATCAAGATTCCAGTTTAAAAACATCCAAGTGCAATAATGCAGAAGTCACTGAACAGACTGACACTTTTTAGGATGTCTAATATGTCACAAATAGCACAGTTGTCTTTCTTCTTCAAACAGACTGAAATGCTAACAATGGAGTTTCTTCCATAAATAATTCTCTCTTATTTAGGGAGGACAATTGAGCCTGAAGAAAGAACTTGGCTAACTTGACAGCAAAAAGGCATTTTTACTCTGTGCATGACAAATCGTCAGGTTAGAAGATGTTGTTCTAGTGACAGTTCTGCAAAACTGGTGGATTATAGAAGATGTACCATCACCCTGTGGCTGATCCTCTGAAAAATTTACATAATGTCATGCATGCAGGCTTTGCTCTTCAGGAGATGCATGATATAATGGCGATGACTTTTGCAAGTCATCAACATTAGACTACAAAATACAGTGTAGAAATCTCTTCTCCTTGGCCCCTTAAGAGCACAGAAAATCTTCATTGGAAAGTATGGCTTAGATTTGGCACAGTAGTTTAAGACTGAATTCTCCCTGAACTGGGCTGGATGTGTCTACAGGGAACTTGTGACTCAAGAGTTCTTTGTCCTCAAAGGAAGGGCGCTTCTTAAACTCTGTCAATAGCAATTAAAACAATGGTAATACTTAAATCACACTTGGTTAAAATCAAAACTAATCAGGTCCTGCTCCTAATTAAGGCCTGCTGAAGTTGAGTGACATTGTTTCACTGATCTAGTGAGCCTCAAAAACATTCTATTGTCCATTTGACCGTTTCACAAAATTGACAGTTTGCATTTTGCAAATGTGCTTTAATTTTGTCACATACTGTTATGCCAGATTTTCCTTTGTTAATTGATATTTCAACTGCAGTTCTTAATGCCAATCATATTTGCCTCTGTAAGCAGGTAAGTAACTTTGTAAATGACATTTGTTAAGTTCTTGTACCATCAAATTATAGGAAATTCCTATAGGAATAAAGAATTTTTACTTCAGTTCCTTACAAAAAAAAAAAAATAAAATGTTTCCATGATAAACTCTGCATTTACAATAAAATGCAAAGTATTAGTACACTTCAAATAAAAAGGTGATGAAAGTTAAAATTGTCCCTGGAAAACTGATGCAGTAATTATCAATTTGGGCTTAACACACTGGAAATTTTGGCATAGTTATTAACTGAACTGATTTAACTGATCAGTTAAAAATCTCATCAGATTTTTCATATTTAGATTTCATTCAGTATGCTGGATGAACTTGAGAACCTTTTGGCCACATCTCCTCTTTTTAAGGCCCTTTGGAATCCTTGGTTAAGAACTGCTATCAATCTTTAAACCTGCTATATTATTATTACTGTGTGTCAATGTCTGTCACCACTGAAATCAATGGCAAAACTTGGCATGGTCAGAATTTCATCTTATGTCCTCATTCTAAGGGGGTGCCCTGCCCCAGCTGCCCCAGTGGCTCTGTCAGATTGCTAAAAAAAGTCTGTGTCTGGAACTGAGCAGACATTTAGAGAGAAAAAAAGGCGAGAGAACGAAACGAATAACACTCTCCAGCAGCTTATGAAGCGAATCAGAGGGGAGTTATTAAATAGACTAAAATGTTCAAAATGGAAGAATCTTCAGTAGCGTACAGGATTTACTAAGTCTGCTTTAACAATGCAAAATCAGTCCCAAGTTCTTCACCTTAATCCCACAAATCCAACTAATGTCTCTGCAATGTAATTCTCCTAAACACTGCTCTGTACTTCAGATTTGTGCAGCTGTAATTGTTCTAAATTGCTGATCCTGCAATTCATTCAAAACTAATAGCATGCACACCCTATATATCCAGAACAACCAGCTTAATAGGCAATGTGCTTTTGGAGGATGTGTGAATTTTTATACTGTGTCCTGGCTCCAGATTCTGCTGAAGCAGCTTTCTTGCAAATGAAAGTCTGGCATTACTGTGTCATGAAGCTATTTTAGTATGCATAACATGAGCTTGTGAAGATTTCAACAATTCATATTGCACCCCAATTTGTATTTTCCTAGCAATAAGGTTTCATTAATCCAGTTTCTGGAGACAGTGCCATAGTTTTATTTAATTCTCTGCGCTGAATGGTTGATTTCTGTGATTTCACTAAATTATTTAAACTGGATGCCATTTCCTCCTCTGAGAGCCATGGATAAAACCAGAATTGGAATGCTTTGTTTTCCTTTTTCTTTTCTAATTTTCTGACTATATTATTGCTTCTACGTTTAATACTATGTGAAATTAACTGTAGTGATGCAGGAGGAATTTCTCAGCTTCATATCGAATTGCAATACAGATGATGCTATCTAAATTACTAAGATTTGTTCAGAAGTAGAGGATAAATGATATGAGGGTATGTAATTCTTATGCTGTAACTACTACAACATATGCCATGTGTTTGCTATTTGAATGGAAAATATAAGCTTCAGGTAACAAATGTGAAATTTTAATATTAAAGTATCTATATTTCTCAAGTGCAAAAGCATTCAAAAACTGATCTCAAAGTGGAAATTATAATTTCAGTTTTTACCCTTGATTTTTCATAAACTGTGTATTTTTTAATATCTCCAGTTTGAAGAGATATTCTGTCTATGGAAATGGTGTTTTGAGTAAGAATCAAGATACTGGAGTATGGTAGACCATTGAAGTATTGTATCAAAACAAGAAATTCAGAAAAGGTGGTCCTCTTTGAAATTCAGGGAGAAAAGGATAGTAGTTATCTGTGTGAGTGCCAAAACCTGTGAGTGTTTTTAAAGGAAGCTAGTTGAAAAGAGAATCGATAGAGTGATAGGTAAACAAAAGAGAATATAAGCAGTCACAGATTGTTGATGCTGGAGGGGAAGTATGATGAAAATAAATTCTTGACACAGAACAATTCTTATTTCAACAGTAATTGTAGTGTATAGACTATTGGATGTAGGTTCAAAAGCTTTCATGAAACCAGACCAGAATTTCTCGCATTTATGAAAGAAGCTTTTTTTTTTAAAAAAGCCCATGTTTCAAACGTAGCAGACAGTGGATTAGTAGCAGAACTTGCTAAATTCAGCCTTTTTTTCTTTAGGAACCAAATCTTGCAAGTAAAACATATACTTGCCTAGAGGCTTCAATCCTGTACCAAAATCCATCATCAATGGTCAGATCTCGATAGTCCACTCGTCCAACACCAGATCCCACATCCCACAGGAAGCTCACCTTCCCTTTGCGCATCTCTATGGCCAAGAAGTCAGTCTACATGTAAAATATGAAAACAGAAACAATCTCATACTTTAATTAAAAGAAGTTTTCCAGAATCTTCACAATTTAGAAGGTCTAATGAGGCATCTGAAACACATATATGGACAGTAAAGTATCAACATAAAATCTCACAGTGATCTAAAATGAGATTCTCTTTTTCTTGCTTTTGTTGGTTCAAACAAAGAATCTTAAGCCAAAGATAGAGCTTTAACAGGTGCAAAATGATTAGCTACTTCAATCCCAACAGAAAACTCACAACTGACTCAAAAATTACCCTGATTGCACTGTGAATTTTAAAGCTCTAAGAATATGTACAAGTTCCCATTTCATATCTAGTTAAAATTAAAAAAATAAATATATATTTGCTGGTCTTATTTTAGAAGTCCCTACATTAATACCAAACACAGTACATGTCTAGATTATCTTAGGCCCACTACTACTGCTTTGAAGCCTCCAGGAGGAAAAAAAAGCACCTTTCTCATCCTCTATTTCTCAGTAGTCTGATTTGATTGAGCAACCCTGACAAGAAAAGCAGAAGACAGACTTACAAACTTGGCACTTCCAAGGTAAAAAAGCAGATTGTCAGCAACTACAGTCTTCACATTGACAATGATGGTGTTGTATGTTCCCTTCTTTATTTCTGGTCTGTACGTGCGAATACAATTGCCTCCAGAGGACACAGACACTTTGATCTTCAAAAAAAACACAGCAGAAAGAATTCAGTTTACTGCTTATTATTCCAGAAATAATTTTAGTTGCTTCCAAATAATGATAAGAATATCACACTTTTTTATTTCTTTGTTCTTTCCCATTTCTCTGTTATGGGTACCAGGGAGTTACTTGGATATGCACAAGAAGTAGAAATTGAATTTTCTTTCAGAGATTGTTTATTAAAAGGAAATAAAAGCTCTTTCTGGCATTCAGATTTGAAAGGACTTACTGTATGTTTTAGAAATAGCTAGAAGATATACTGGTCTAACACAAGCAGCAGTGGAATTCTAGCAGCAGAGATAGGCTCTAAGTAGCACGTGCAGCCAGGAAAATAAGCAGCACTCTGTAAGGGATCACAGCATATTGCTATCAGATAGGCAGGATGATCTATTTTTTTCCTTGTAATACCTTTGATTATGCCAATTTAAGATACCTTTTAAGACTTATTTTTAAACCAACAGTTGTGTCTATCACTGCTTTTACATTGCCCCTAATGGAGTTGGTATTCATAAGTTGGATTTTCACAGCTGAGTGACATATGCATTTGGATATGTGTGCTACTTTCCTCAGGCTCTGGGCATACATAAAAATAGTATACTGTTTGCCTTCATAATGTCAGCATAGACATAATGACAGTACAATTGTATTTCAATTCTAGCTGGACATGTTTTAGAGTAGGGGCACATAATGGTATCACCTTATGCTTAGGGCAAACTTAGTCAGAAAGGAGATCCATTATATGACCCAACTCACTATTTCCCTATCTCAGAAATGCTGAACAGCAGTTAAGTACTTCAAAGCCTTCAGACAGAAGATGAATGTAACAAAACCATATCACCACCATAGCCTGTTGTGGTTTAACCCGAGCTAGCAATACAACCACCATAGCTGCTCATTCACTCCCCCAAGACCCCCAACAGGGCAGAAAATCAAAAAGGAAGGGAGAAACTTGGATTGAGATAAACACAGTTTAATAAAATAACAAAATACTAATACACTACTAGCAAATATATATATACACAATAGAAATAAAATATACTCAAGGCAATTTCCCCATGAACTCCATCCACACTAAGCAACCAGTCCCAGGAAGTGATATCCCAGTCCTGAACAGCCGATCCAAAAGAGAGAAAAGAAAGGAAAAAGGCAGAAAAGCACAGAGGCCTCTGCAAAATGGTAAAAAGCTGAGTTGAATGTCCCAACCGAAACTCCCCTGGCTGCAACCCAGAGGGAGAGAGAGAAAGAGAGGAAAAAGCAGAAGGCCCAACTCTCCTTAAATATGAAGCATGATGCTAATGGGCTGGAATACTCTCATTGATCAGTCTGGATGTCAGTCAAGCTCTGCCCCATCTCTGCCCCCCTTCCTTGATTCCTCGCACCTGTGGGCGGAGTGCTCAGAACATCCTTGGCTCTCAGAAGAGCTATTAAAAACATTGAATCTGTGCTGGGGTGTTATTTCTTGTTCTCAAACTAAGTCCAAATAATGAGCGTGTTAGCTATGAAAAAGAAAGGTTTCTAATTGCACGAAGAAAATTAACCCATTGTCAGTGAAACCAGCACACCCGTCTTTCTATCGCAGGCAAATTTCATTGAGTATATGGAATACACTTCTTCCCCAGGATCCTATTTTTTGTAGATTCATTTTTTTTAACCAATTTTCAGGAGATCTTCTTAAGTACTGTCTTAAAGATTTTTTTTCCTTCACTGCACTAGGTCACATGCTGAATAACCTTGCTGTTAACCAGCTGATCCTCAAGTTTAGAGTACTACTGAGTCAGGGACATGGACTCCAAACCTATTAAATGGACTAGAAATACTTTCTTGACTCAAGTTCGAGTCCTCAGAACTGTTACTGAACAAAGAAAGTCAAGAATACAGGAAAAGAAAATACACTCAGCAATTTCAGTGAGTTTGAGATGGTGTCATTCTCAGGTAATGTAAGTTCTATGAAATGAAATCAGGGGCTTAATACCAGTGCTGAGGCAAAAAAATACATTTTCATTTTCATTTTCAGAAAAGATCAATGGTGTTGTGACTCTTCTGCTGTACTATCATTCACCATACTTCTTAAATAATAACATTTCTAGATACATTCCTACCTATGTTATCTATTTAACAAGGACAAGTTTTAAATGAAGAAACAAGATACAAAAGTGAAAAATATCAGAATACTCTCTTTTTATCTGAGAAATTATACTACATTATTTGCTTTCTTTACACATGTTTAGAGTTAGAAAGAATTAACCCTGCAGAAAAGAAATAGAAAAGTAGAAAATAAAAACCAATCAATACTCAAAAGGTCATCTTAGTGAGAAAGAAGGCTTACCGAATTGGCTTGCTTCCGAGCTTGGTTTATCAGCTCTTTTATCTGAGAAATATTTTTCCCTAAGTTATCCTGAAGTTCTTTGATTGGCTTGATTTTATCTAGCAGGCGATCTGCTTCCTTTTCTAGGGTTTTAATACTGGAATCTGCATCAGCAACTTCACAAGAAAGAACAAGGCAGAGTTTTAGAGAATAGTGTCAGAGAATAATTACACATTGCAATAATAAAATCCAAGAAAATTCTGCATACACAATAGGCAGGCGATTGTATATGCTACTAGGAGGTACACACAGACCGGGAAGCTACCTGAAGAATTTAAGAATATTTAGAATCAAGTTAAAGTAGCAACAGTAGCAAATGCAGGTATTAAAGAAGGATTTTGAAACAGCAACTATGCTTCAGCAGGTCAGGGTGATACTAATGGAAAACATTTCCTGTAGCAAAATACACTTATGAATGAAATATTTCCTTTTCTTTTTTTTTCTTAATTTTTTTTTTTTAACACTAATTTGAAGAAAAATGCTAGATTATTGAAAACGGGTTAGTTTTTATTACTAATTTCTGAAACAGGGTTAGAATTAACCTGAAGTTAATTCTTGAATTAACTATAATGGCCAAAACTAGAAAATGGCTTTATTCTGGTCACAAACTTAAAATTCTCTATGTGTACTGAAAGCAGATTAAAAACCAGTGGCAGTAAACTGGAGATATTTAATTTTTTCAGGTAAATTTAATAATTTCACAAGGATATATTTTCTCTATATTTAAGTTTCAAATGACTTTGTTGCCTCTAGACAAACAATGAGTGAACAATGCCCTCTCCTCGACAACTCATCAGCAGAGCTAAGGATGAGGGTATGGGTTTGTGTGAATGACATAGAAAGGGACAAACCTGCATTTACCAGAATAATGTATACTGAATGGCAGTAACAATAACAGTAACAATAATAATAATTATTATTATTATTAGATAAAGCATGAAGTTTGGATATCTAGTTTTTGAATAGTCACCCAGACACTGATACCAAACCTTCAAGATGCTTCTTAAGGTTTCACAGAAGTGAAACTAATTACCAAGTCAGTTTATTTTGGAGCCTTCAAAAAGAAACTATTTAACTTTTCAGTGAATGTGAAATGTAGAGCACCATGCAGAAGCTGTGGTGGTAAGCAGCAAATCATCATTTACTGGAAAAGGCACAATAAAAGCAGTAAGAAAGAAAACATACGTACTGATTTCTGTAGGCAAGATATGGAGTCAAAGAAGAGAAAAAGCAGAAGACAACATAAGACAATGTTTTGAAGATGTAAACACAAATGTAAAGTAAATTAAGGGAAAGGATTAGCCTAGAAAAAATTTATTACCGTCTCTATTTTGCACAGGTGTATAATGAGAACTCAGAGCCTGAATTTTGACACACATGACAGGCCATGTCTATTTTAGCATGTAGTTGTGAGTGTCATAATACACACTACATAGATTTGGAGTTGTCTACTCTGCATTTACTTTAATCTCATTCCATAATCTGAGTATCCATTAGCAGTTGGAGAACGGTAAAAATGTGCTTCTGAATAACATCTTCCAGTTAAATTTCATCTGACATGAAAGAGTTTGCAAGTGTTAATACCACCCACCCAGTGTGAACCAAATAATACTGACTGTGGAAAATCAAGAGATTAACTTCTACATTACTGCTTCTAATTTCAAATAAAATGCTAACGTACACATAGTCTTAGAATAATTGGTCTGGGACAGGTGGACTAGTCTAGACCCAGCAGTGCCAAGAAATGACTGCTTTTAAGCCACTTTTCAGCTGTTCATCACCACACTGCCACAAGTCATTACCTCATAGATCTGCTTGTTCCATAACCTGTTGTAATCTAACTGTGCTATTTCAGTCAATAACTACTTTTCATATTCTCTAAACTCCTATGGATCAGTCTGCCTGATGGGGATTACACCCTGGGCTCACACATGTATCTCAGTTGATGAGGGATCAGGAACTTGCAGTAGATGGGCAGTGACAAACAGCCACTGGGATTAACTTCCTTCACTGGTACAGCTACAATTTGAAGAGGATATTTATCCACAGAATGAGAATGACAGTGTCCTAAACCAAATGTGTTCAGGTGCCCCGCTTCATCAAGTTGATGACAATCTGGGGAGCCCAGGTTAGCTGTGTAATCAGTCCTTCAGTAATTTTGTAAAGACACTCTGGTTATGTTGTCAGCCCTGGCTGTATACTCCTATGCGTTATGTTCTAGTAATCTACCATAAAATGTGTTGTAATTTAGAATGAAATCTTATCCATCATAACCAAAGTGAAAATGCTAAAAAAATCTGTAACATTTGATAACAGAATTTACTGTAAAGAAAAAAAACAAAAAACAAAAAAACCCCAAACATACAAAAAAAATTCCTAAAATCTCCTTTTTCTCTTTCTTAAAGTGTTCTACCCAAAACAGTAATGTATTTGAAAGAAGTCATGCATTCTTCCCAGAACTGATTATCTGACTGACTGAAGACAGGGTTAGTATGTGGAATTTTGCTTGAATCAAGGGGTGAATTGTTGATTATTTGCTTCCCCTGCATGTTGGTCCTGATAACATTATTTTTTTCCAACTAATAGCATGAGTCCTTAAGATTTAAAATTATTTTTTATATAAGGTCCAGAAAATAGACGTAGAGAGATTCATTTAATCCCATCATACTGTAGTAATGCTATGTGAGTGAAATTTTGGAGTGCCTCTGTTTCATTTTGAGATGTGAAATTAAAACAACAAACTGAAAAAAAAAATCACCACCAAACAACCCAAAAAAGATCTTACTGGTTTTGACAGGATCTTTCACAACAGCATTTGTTTTTGCCATGTCGTCTGCAAGTTTACTGTAGTTGTTTCTCAAGCCCAGGAGATTCTGGTTGAGGTCTCTAATCTGGGCCAGGACATCATTTGCAGTATCGTTGGCTTCTCTTGCTTTGTCTTTGGCTGCCTGTACCTTTATAGCTGTATCTGTAGGTAGAAAACAATAATGAAATAATGGCCTAGAGTACAGAAGTTTCCTTCACACATCTTAAGAATAAAGTTGGGTCAAAATTCTATCATCCTAAATTGTGTTGTGTAGTTGCTTGAGTGCTCCTACTTCACATGTAGTATGACATTACTAATTGTAAGCATGGATTGCACAGTCTAGCCCTTTATGTCATTTTTTTTGACCTGAAATACACCTGAAGAAGAGAAGGTGCTCCAGCTCCATTTGTATGTAAAGGACAAATCATTTTTGTTAGGTAAATTTTTGTGCAATTTTGTTGTTGCTGTTGACTCACTGGTTAACCTCTGATCAAGTGTCAGATACAATATTTGATACTTATAATAGAAATAGGACTTTCAATATTCTGATGTATAGAGTACAGAAATCTAACTCTATGTGGTTCAGCTGAAACTGTGACAAATAATCTTGTGAATGGGAACACCAAGGGTTCATTGCCTGAATTAATCACATACATCCAAAGACATCCTTGGTAACCTTGAGCAAAACAATTAGTCTACTACTGTCCCACCTCTCTGCCTGCAAAATGGAAATGAATGTTCCATTTATGTGGTGAAAACATTCAAGCCTGGAACGTTTTTTATTCTGCTGTTGAAAATGATAAACCAGACAGCTGGGTATTCTAGTAGGTATTTATCCAAATCCTGTGTTAGTAAATTGTGTTGCTTTTAAACATGTCACGCAGGTGTCAAACAGCTCAGGTGCTGTTGCCATGCTGGGATTACATCACATGATGAGCCAGGAGCACAGGTTGTGCTGGGCAAGGGAGCTGGCCAAGTTTCCGAATTCCCACAAACGGGAGGAAGTGAGCAAGCAGTAAATGTCGTGGTAGATTCTCCAGCATGCAAGGGAACCTATGTGAACTCCCACTCTGCCACCACATTACCATGGAGTCAGGGGACTCACAGGAACCTGCTTTGCCACATGCTTTCTTTGAAACTGTTCATGGAGTAGCTTTCCCCTTGTGTTCTCCAAGGTATCCTCCTGTCCCTGAGTCACATGAGAATTTTGGAGTGCAGCTCAGAAGTTTAGTCACCTATGAAACAACCACTTTTCATACTGACTGGGGCTTCCTGTGGTAGTCTGTGAAGTCAACAGTTTGAGTTACAGTAGTTATGAAAGCACAGGAGGTTGTGTTTTCTTTCCATGTCTGACTAACAGATAGTTGATAAGAGCCAGTTTATAACAACATTGCGTGAAGCAGGTTGCACATTCCTATGACTGTGAAGACATGGGAAACATCGACATTTTCTCAATTTCAAGGGATCAACAGTATAGGTCCTTCTCCATCTGTGGAACATCTGATGCGAACAAGCCTGAAGACTGGAAAGCACATGATGCTTCCTAAGCCCATAGAGAATTGGTGGGTTTGTGCTGCATATTGGAGAGTTACATCAGCCTTTTACTTTCTTGAGTAAATATATATTATACCTGGGCTTTAAACAACCCCACCCTTACTTCTGAAGTTTTGGATGATAAGCCTCAAAAATACAATAGAACCTTGAAAATACAACTGAACCTTTAATAAATAATTATCATCATCAATACTGACAAGTGAAAGAACAGAGAGTTCTGATTGCCTTTTTCACTTCCTTATTTCATCATATCTAAGCATCTCTTTTTGAGGCCATTATTAAAGGTCATGCATCTTTCTGGTGAGTGAAAGTTGGTGATACTCTGTTACTTCTCTCTGTTAGTCACACAAATTTTATTTATTTTCAGCCACAGTTTAAATTATGCCTATCCCTGCACATGTGGGTCCTTGTCCTAAGGTGATCTACCCATCTATCCCATTTTGAATCTTTCTGCTTTTATTTGGATATTGGTATAACATGGAGACAAGAATTATTAGTTTAAGCTGCTCTCTGCTTTCTTGAAACCTTGAAGAACAAGATATATGACAGGGTCATTTTCTCTCCCACCCTCATTGTTTATTTCCCTGTTGGACAACTAATTCAATGCATTTTCTTATCCATGCCATTTATTTGCTCTGAATTTCATTCTTAATACACATCTACCTGTTTATATGAATGTCCTTGTCCCAAAAGTGAGCACTCTGTAACTCTAATCTGACAGGAGCTTATTACATTGCTAATGGTTGCATATTTCATATTTCTTGTTTCAGATTCAGTATTCTGTGTCCTAAGTTAACTGGCTTTAGAGGTCCACTGTGTTTGACTGAGACCTCTATCTGTGCACATTAAGAGAAACAGACATGTGGCCAAAACCAGGGAAGTGGTATGAGCACGACATATTAAAACGTTTTTTTGTGAATGCATGATTTCAAGGATCACCAAATCTAAACCAAAACTTTTCAGTGATCTGGAATCTTTAAGCCACAAAAATGTGCAAGATGAAAAGTAAATAGTTTTTCATTCCAAGTTTTCATTTGCAGTCTGAACTTTCCAGACCAACACAAATCAGAAAGAATATAGATTTTCTTTAGAGACTTTCCTTAAGGCATATCTTCAGTTTCTAAAGTGCTTCTTGGAGAGAAAAGTCATAGCAAATTACATGGCTAAAAAACTTTTTATTTTCTAAAACAAACATTCAGTTTATCACTGTTCATCACAATGTTGTAGCTCCCTGTCTCTCACTATCACAACACAGAGTAGCTAACATCCCAGAACTCTGGGATTTTAATGTGTATTACCAATTTTTTAGAAATCTTTTTGGCTATATAGAATTACAAGTGTGCATAGAATTTCAGAGTTCATTGAGGAAAACCTGTTCCAGTTCTAAGCAATTTACAGTCTAAAAAAGATATACACCACCAAACAGTGACTGGAAATGATACTGCAGCATAAAGCAATGAGAGTATGGTAGAAAGGTAAGACTAAACACAACAAATTTCATCCTGGGTTTTCTATAAAGTCAGTAAGTCTTTGTTCTTCTTGGGTTAAATTATACCAGTTAAATTACAATGGTTCATCAAACAGTAGTTTCATAAAAAGTCTTTTCACATTTAAAGAAAATATTATTTGTCTCAGATAGTATCATAATTTGGATATCTTAATTCTTTTATTTCTGAAACCTTTTGCAAACTGCAGTAGCACGGTACCTTTTACCGTGCCAAAATACAAACCGATACCAGGTATTAATTTTCAGTTCAATTTTCTCTCACATTGCTCATCTTTGTCTTACTACAGTGTCCAATGGTCAAAGTGGACACAGTGTGGACACAGGCAAAGACTAAACAGACAGATGTTAAGCGATGGAAAGTGAAACAGAAGAACAGGGATGAGTCAAGTGTTGCAGCACTTTTCCAGCTTACCATTAGGAATGGCTGACAGCTTTCCAAAGGTTTCATTCAGAGATCTCAGGAGAATGGAATTCTTCTCATCAGCATCTTTCAGCCTGTTACGCATGCTGTCCAGGTTATCCCCCTTTTCTATAAAAGTGCACATAGTACAGAAGTTTTAACTCTTTTTCTACCATCCTTTCTTTACACATAATTTAAAATGCATAAGATGTATTGTGTAAATAAGGAAGTCCAGTAAAAGTGTTTGTAGGGTTCACTGCTAATCTTTTTCTTGAAGTTTTCTACTTCCATGGTATCTAAATGCTCAAGTTCCTTGCATGGATGTATATTTATCAAGCATTTTCCTAAGGTGCACAGAGGAAAAAGAAAGACAATCACAGATGGTATGATTTATGCAAATTCACACAATGACCCACTGATAGATTCAAGTGTGATGTTTAGTCATAGCTTGATTCCTAGATTAAGCTGCTGGTGAAATTTTCTTCTTCAGGAGGGTGTCTGGGATGAATGAGTTGAAGATAGTGTGAAAGAGGCGAGATAGATTAGATCAGTTTAGTATTGCAATTAGACTGGCCAGAGCCCAATTCTCTTGGATTTTCTCAAAGATAACCAATGCTGACATAACATCTGAGGAAAACGCAAGATCACCCTAGCACTGATCATCAATATGAGAATATACTACCAACAAGTTATTATGAAATAAACATACTAAAATTTGGAGGAAAAAGCCCACCTAGTAGATAAATCCCAAAGCTAAGAATTTGTTCAAACTGAAGAACTAATACAAATCAAAGGCACAGGTGTGTCGTATTTGGTGCGTTACAGATGAAACTGATGTTATCCTTTACAAGTAGGTTCCCATTCTTCAGCAGGTCCTTTGAATACAAATGATGGGGTTTTTTGGAACAGTATTCAGCATAGCAATAATTTTTCAAACTCTCAAAAGTGAGATTCAAGCTAAGCTTTATGACTATTTGAACAGACATTATTTCAAAATTTAGAAATAAAGTTTGGCTGAGAAAATGCCAGTTAATGCTTAAACTACTGTCTTACAGGGCATTTTTCGTTATTTCTTAATATCAGTACGGAACTCTTCGGAACAGACAGCTGGTGATTTTTTACCTTTCAGGCATGCCCATCACTGTGCTTGATAGCATGGGAAAGGAGATAACTTCTAGAAACAGAGCTCAGGATACAAAGTATGACTGTGACCTCAGATATAGAGCAGGTTATTGAAAATAAACACTTATTTCTTGGGTACTTATCCAAGTAGATATTAAGACAGGAAAAAAGACTGGAGATTAGGTTTCTTGGTGGATTATAGTCCCATACTTGTCAAAAGCAAAAAGCATATCTCTTTTTATTAAGGGACAACATTTAGATGTATCTGGTACTCCAGCAACTCCAACAGCATCAGGGCTGTAACCCTTTGGTGAGAGAATAAACAGAATAATGGATTAAAATGAAGGATTGTGGGTCATGTTCCACAAATTCTAAAATGTAAGGCTTCTAAAACTAGATGTGCAAAAAGCAATTTGTAATGAGAAAACAAATCAAACAGGATGTATATTACCTTCAAGAAATCATTAACTAAATTTTCCAAGACTACAGCATGACTGAAATAGTGGTAGAATTTAAATGAGCATCATACTTTTGTTGTAAGATGCTTTGAAATGTCATTCAGGGAGAAATCTATTTGCTTTAGTTAAATTAGAGCAACACAGGACTGCAGGAGTGCCTGGAAGTGAGCCTTCATTCCTGCAAATTGCCCTGCAGAGGAACAGGACATTTGTGTGAACTGTAGGAGGCACAGCTAACAGTTAGGAAGACTCATATAGACTATAAAATTTTACTTCTCAAAGACACCTTTATTGTTAAATGACAGATTTTGTCTCCACTGATGAATGAGGTTACTGGTAATGTGATGTTGTTAAATTAGGCTGAACTCAGGAGATCCTGGTCTTAAATGCCCTGAGACTTTATCTGAGTTAATTTCTTGTTAAGCAGTAGTATCAACAAAACTGTTTTAATCTCCTTCATTTAATTCTGAAATTATGGTCTGCCTGATATTTCCTTGGTGTTTCTGGTAGCCTTTGGAATGTTAGTGTTTATGAAGTTTGAATTTTGGAGATATTTGATTCATTTCCAGTAGTAGTGTACTAACTTTGTTCCATAATCTTCAGTTATATCTTTTTTCTCCTCTTTACACTGCCAGATCCAACATTATGGTAATCATCACCTGGTTATTTTTCTGATGAATCATGATTCCAGACTTCTGTTTTCAGCTTTGTAACCACAGCAGCAACTGATTGCCTTATTAAAATAAGGCAAGTTTCCCTAGAACTCCTGACACTGAATACTGAGACTTCACCTGTTTATGTTTTTTTTTTTTTCTTTTAATCCCTCAAATTAATTTTAACTCTGCTTTTTAAAATATTACAATAATAAAGCCACAAGTAAGTGCTGCAAGGGAGAGTCTTACACAAAGACGTGAGGAGATACTAAGGCCTATGTCAGCTTTTCAAGGAAATTGTTCATTTTGTGAAGTGACATTAATGTGAAGTTACATTTTGAAGTAACTTCCCATCCTGTAACCCAGGTGGTGTCTTCACAAACCACTGAGCTAATTTCATGTATGAATTGCTGGCTGAACTGACTTCACTTCAGCTTTTCCCCATCCTTTACTTATTAGCATTTATGAAAAATGCTGGAGATATGATCTGAAGGCCTGAGATCCTCCAGTTCATCATAGAGGCTTGACAAAATACAAGCAGTTACAATCTAAGTTGCTCCAAACTACAGAGCTTCTCTGACTTGGAAGAGGTTAGTGCATCTGCACTGAAAGATGTCAGGCACTGTCAATCCACATCGAAGTGTAGGCTGAGGAGTATCCTGACAAATTTCCCTCAGTCCTGTTTCCACTTGATTAGCTCTGCCTGGAGATGGCATAGGATGCCAACCAACGCACTGTTTATTGTTCAAATCAACGAAACAATTCATGTATCACTGAAACTAAACTTTAAAGAGTAACCAGGATCCTGAAGGACTTTGGAGGTATGGGCCTTTAGGTTTTTTGGCTTGGTCAACGTGAATGAAGATTTTCAGTTTCCATTTCCATGGTTAAACACAGCATTACAGAACTAAGCATCATCCCTTTTTCCTCTAAGTGAATAAACTAAAATAAGTCAAATGGAAATAATCCCTACACTCATATGTTTCATTAAGAATTCACTTAAGAACTTAGGTAACTACAATTTATGTGCAGTGATCTATTTTTACAAGAGACAAGTATTTAGAAGTGTCTGTAGATCTGTGGCACTGGGTAATTACTGATGATGTGCAACCACTGCAGTGCTAGTGGAAACAGACCTCTGCTGGTAGTATGACCAAATGCAGTTTTCCGTGTGAAACTGCCTGTAGGGCTATGCTACCCAACACATATGTCCACATGAGAATAAAGGTGGAAATCAATCTAGGAACAATAAATACAGGTGTTTTTATTGACTGGATACTGACAAATGAACTGGCAGTCACGCTCAACCCTTTCCGTTATCTGCTTTGCTTCTGCCAAACAGCATTCTTGCTTCACCCAGTCTCATCCCATAAAGAGGAAGATGGGTCACAAGCTATATATATATTTTTTTTTTCCCCTAAAACAAGCAAGACTTAGAAACTGGCATTAAGAAGAAACAGGGGAAAGAGATAAAACTAGAGCCATGCAGCTAATGGTGGTTAACTTTTTATAAAGACTACATTCAGCACTGGCTGCAGTTTTTGTATGTATATTATGTTGGTCATCAAACTAATGCAACAATTTGCTGATTGCGATATGTCAGGTCAGCAAAAATACAAAGCAGAGGAGAATACACAAACAACGGATTTAGCTGTGCCTATCATCTGGAAAATATTTTAGCTAAAAATATGCACATGTTGGCAGACAAGACAAGTCCCCCACAAGTTGTCAATTCTTAAGCAAAAGAAATGACATGAGCTAAATTTCAGTAGCCACTTGACAGCAGTCTCCAACTGAATATGAGTTTATACATCTTATTTTCTATTTTCATTGATCAGCTTTGACAAAGACTGTATGTATTCCCAAAACTGCACTGAGGTATTTTTTTTAAAACAGGAAATTTTAAATTATAAGGAAGAAAAGTCGCTGCTGGCAAACTGAAAACCCCTGAAGGCACAGAGAGAATGAAGCTGGCAGGCAGCAGCATCCACTCATTTGTAGCCAAAATTTCAGAACTCCCTCCTAGCCAGAGCACTACACACTGATTTTGCTTCTCCCACCAGGCTTCTTCCTTCTAACTTCTAACCCCACAAAGAGAGAAATTACTATATCACTATTTTAATAGCTTCTGTCAGAAGCTTTGCTTTGTAAGGACTGTTTCAGCAGTTTTTGGTGGTAATATAAAACATTTCCATGATTAACAGCCATTTTATAACTAGGGTAATTGGCCACAAATCAGGGGAATTTCATAATGTCTCAAGAAATAACTCCCACCTCCATCACAGCCCTGCCTAAATTTCTGGAGTGTATATTAGTTGAGGGGTTTACAGGTCTTCATTACTTTAACTAATGTACTACCTGTAGTGCAGACTGACAAATTTTAAACTAATGATTACTTCTGCATACCAGATCTTTATAGAGTACCCATCATCTATCCTGCACTTCCAGTCAAGATTCTGAACAGGGTGGCTTTGTAAGAATCTAAAGAAAATAATGTTTTATTACTTTTACACTTGATTCTTACTTTCTATCCTAGAAACACCCAAGCAACTAAAGAGGATTATGCTCATAATACTAGTAATTTCACCCCTTTGGAGCAAAGAGGGGTGGGGAAAAAAGAAATTGGTCATTGCGCTTTATTCATCTGCATTCTGGGCACAATGTTAACTGTTCTCTGTGGGTCACACTGTGGAGCATGGCCACGTTTTATCAGATGCAAAAAGGCATACTGTGAAAAGTTCAGAATGTTTGTCTGTATGAAGCATTTTAGGTCTGAGATGTATCAGAGAGCATTAGGAAAGCTCCATCTCATTACCCTTCAGTATGGGGCAAGAACACAGACAAAGGTCTAATATGTGCTTTTTAAGCACCGCTCCCTGCTTGCATTAAGCTTCTTTTATGAATCTTTAGAGCGTTTAGACCTCTACTGCTGAATTATGAAACTGTGATCAATTCAGCTTCTCATTGGTGCAAAATGGAAGCATAACATACTTTTTACAAAAATCTCTGAAGTATTGAGGTTGTAATACATCTTTTCTTAGGGTTAAATTGGGCAGTCTTGTGGGCACATGGAATTGACACATATCCAAGTACAGACACTATTCTATTTGTCTTTGAAAACAGGGCCCTGTGCTCCCTGGAATACATGATTACTCTGTGATAGCTGCCTGGGGAGCACACAAAGCTGCAGACTCCACTCTGTGGCGTTTGGTCTGCTCAGAGGAAGGGAAAAGACAGCACCACCATTTTAGCATTTCTGAGCCACCAGCCATGGCAAACTTCAGTAGTTTTCATGCCAGAAAGTGGCACTAGCAGCAACTCTATGCATTTTACTTCAGCCATGCTACTTAAATTGCCCACCGGACTCCCCTCGTCGTTTTGTCATACTCTGTAACATATTTACTGAAACATGCCACTCCAGCCCTAAATCTGTACTGAATCTAGCAGTAAAGTCACAATAAAGAGCACCCTAATATAAATCAAAGATTTACAAGTAACTGCAGACACAGTTTTTTCTCAGAGCTGCTATAAGAAAATAATAATGTTTTAAACTTCTAGCATATGACAGTGAAATGTAATTAATGACCTTATGAAATGTTATGCTTTATGACCTTATTAAACATTGTGTTTATTTCTTAGCTAGTTCTGCACTTGGAAATCCTAGAGCTGCCAAAACTAAATGAAAGTGTAGTTATAGCCAAAAGATTACTCTAAGTTGTATGGATCTTAACCTTCATGCTATATGCTTCTCATAACTCATGTCCCAGGAGGCCAAAAAAATTTTGTATGTTAAAACCTGAAAAACTGGGCTGTTTAATAAAAATATGTCTTTTTTCTAATAAAAAGTATTTTAACTACTCTAGCATGAATGTTCTGATGCATGACGCAATGACTCTCCCAGCTTGATTTTCAGATCCTATGATGAGCAAAAGATCATAGGTGTTTTCTTCTTGTCTTTATGTCTTCCAAGACCTAAATCTGTTTTCTCACATAGGTTTTCAGGTGCTATGCTTTTCCCATCCTTGTGGTTAATTCCAGGTTAACTCTATTTTAGCTTCAGCCAATTGAATTAGACTAAACTATAATGTATCTAGTATGAAAATATTTTTCAAGAACTACAGTGACTGGACACAAGCTTCTCAAAATATACACAACAAAATTTCAAATTACAAAAGGGATGGGATTATAGTGTACTAATTTGGAATAAACCACACAGTTATCAATGTGAACTTATTCTCTCAAGACTAATCAAAATATTACTCAGTATTTGGATGAAAGACCTTCAGAATACTTGTATGGAGGACCCAGTTAATTGATCCTCCTCTCAGACTTTACTATACCAGTGCACAAATGCTGTATGCTCCTAAGTTGCTTGCTTTGTCATATGTAAAAACAGAGCAATTAAAGCAGTAACATTTAACATTTTTCATAAAGGCAGACGGGTGAAACTCAGTCTTGGCCTATTTGAAAGTGGATAATTGCATCATGCTTATTTCTGCTCAGGTTTAGCTGAAATAAATTACTTTTTCAATTCCTTTCCAAGACTGCTGTGTAGAAAGAAGTGTTGAGTACCGTTAAACAGATGCTTCATTAGTGCTGCAATAAGTATTTTCTTAGAGGATATATAAAACAATCTGTCTGGATAAAGATGCAAGAAATAAACTGCTTTTGGTTGCAATGATCAGAAGATCATTGAATCACGGGCTCAGAACAGATGTCTGTCCAAAGATCATTTTTCTTTTTCTGACCAACAGTCATTCCTCATTGCTGTTTATTTAAGCTGTTTTCAAAGATTTTCAAAGGTCAAATCTCCCTAATCTCCTCAGTACTCTGCTCCAGTACTTCAGTATTTTAATTGGAAGGAAGATTTTCTTTATATGTAACTTGTATCAGTGCATTGAGATGTGTTAGTCCCATCTTCTTTGGAGAAACCTTGACATAACTGAAGAATATTAAGCCCCTACCCAACAGTCTTTTTCAGTCTACAAATTATAATGATTTCAATCTTTCTCCTCATCTCTCCTCTGACAGATCTCCAGTCAGCCCTCATGATGTCTTCAGGACTCTGCAAGGCACCTCAGCTCTCATGAAGTTCAGTGCTCAGGACTGTGGACAGTAATTATCCAAAGCATTAGGAACCCTGAACAGAGTGGAAGCATTTTTTCATGTGTTTTGGAAATCCATGCTCTTATTCATGCCTTCCTCTGTGACATCTGCCTTTTTCACCTCTACCCGGCGAATGATCCAGGTTTCTCTTTAGTCTCATTCTAGACAAGCGCAACCCAGGGAATCGCTCCTCATTTCTGCAGCTGATTATTCATGTGTGCATGAAACACCTCATATGTGTCCATGCTGACTACTGACCGACCTTCTTGCACTATGGCATTCACCAATAATAGTCTCATTTATTGATGAGAAAATATTAAGGAGATTATAAGCACAGGCTGACATGAATTACCAGCTTCTACATCTCACCTAAGAGCATAGTTGAAAACATTTTTTCCCCCAGTATTGAATACAAATTAAAGATGTTTGATTTTTCACTGAGAAACCAAAGTATTTGGTTTGGAATCTACCAACTTTATGATTTGAGCTGCATTTAGCAATGTATTTATGCTCCAGGAACAAATAAATATTTTTTTGTAGGCGTGTGAAAATAATAATTTTTCTCTAGAGACACGTTTTTAGTTTCGTTTTTTAAGAAACTGCTTAGCAATTCTGTCCCATTAATCTCAAACAAACATCTCATCCTACCTCCCTATGCTTCCCTTCTCTGGCACAATCCCATAAACATCCTGAAAAGATGTGGCATCTCTGACTGGCATTGCAAACCCTGCTCCTGTATTGACAAGAATAACAATTTAATGCTGGGCTGTTTTTTGTACAATTTTCTGCTAGAGCATTTAGTAAATCAGAACCAGTATTTCCGTTGGGCTCTCTTCCTCACTTATTCTTGCCCTAACTGTAGTTAGCAAGAGAAGACCAAGGCTCCGTCCTTCTCAGCCTTCCTGTCCCACAGACAGAGGGGACAAGCATCCCTGAGTAATGCCTGGACCCAAAACAGGAGAATCTTTTTTGCTGATACATTGGTCAGCCTCAAATCAGATAATGAATTCTACTTCTTTTCTGCTGATATGGCTTCTTCATACTGGAAGCATAGCAGTCTCTCAATGTTTTTCTTGTATTTGATGTCCCTGAATGCCATATACTGCACATACCTTTAACATCATTTTCTAACATCCTGGCTTCATTAAGTACCCTGAAGCTTTTCTGAAGAGAGCTCTTGGCGCCATCCTTCAATGATCCTTGAGGACCAGATGTCTGTAGACAAACAAGCAGAGTCATACATACAGGAAAGTCTGAAGTCATAAAAAACATACAAACATGATCTAAGTGAACAGTCACTTGAACGTAAGAGAAAACATCAGTGTGCTCTGTATTATATCCCACTGCCGCTATATTGGTCTACAAGAGACAAAATTCTCTTATTAATTTCCTTTGTTTTTACAGAAAACCAGATATCCTTTGGAATTCCAGTGACAATTTTATACAAATATAAACACCATGCAATACTGTATTTCTCCCTAACAGCAGCTACAGTACCTTTACAGGCAAGACTGGCTCTGATGATCCAAATTCTAATATTGGCAAGAGAGATGCAATTGCAATTCTTGATTTTAACCACAAAGGTTAGGTCAGAAAAGAAAATATGATATATAAGAAATAGAGTTTTTAAAAAAGGGAAAACTGCAGTTAATCTGAAAGAGTTTTATTACTAAAAAGCCATCCTTCATCATATCATGCTACTTGAAGATTTTTCTGTTGAAAACCATCCATCTCTATCTTCAGTCCAGAGATTGATCAATAGATAGAATGATTTTTCTAAATTAGATTAGTATTTTCAGTTGGTATGAAATGCTCTAGGTTCTGAACCACTTACTGTTCAGTTTGTAAGGCTGAACTCAAGTCACACGTTACACTGAATGCATTTCCTTGAGAATACTCCTGACTGACAGATAACATTCTATATTAGTCATAGGTCATGGCCTTGTAACTAGTATGTAATTAAGCAGCAGCTACTTTTCATTTTTCATGGTAGATACATACACTCAAAAAATTAACTGTGTGTCAATTCAATGACACAGTTATTATTGCTATTCATTATTTATATAATGAGCAAGCCCAGAGGTGATATTTTTCATACTACTGAATCGTTGTTTTTCAACGACACTGCAAAATGATATATTGAATTGCCCATTTCTTTTTCTTTTAAATATCTTAGGGAATGTTTTGAGTACTTTCAAAATTTAGAACCAAGTTTTTTGTTATGAGATCTCATGGAATATGTTGCTATGTCACAGAGATGTAGCTACTAAATATTCCTTGCATTCATATGGGATCTAAATGTATGCTTAGTTTTCATCATTGGCTAAGCAATTTTAGGAAGTAAGGCCCACATGACTGCCATATTTCCAAGCTCACAAATACACAAATTATTTTCAACATCAACAGAAACTATACATTCAAAAGATGAACAAAATGAGTTTCTTATAGAGTTTATCATGTAATACAACTAGCATTGGTAATAGAAAAATACATATGAATCTAGAAAAAAAAAAAAAGACTATCTAATTAAGCAAAAGACTGCTCCTGAAGGAAGAATGTTTGGCCAGATTTTGTGGGAAACACACTTGTCAAATTAGGCAATACTTTTATGTTCCTTCTCCCATCGGCAACAGAACCCAGGGTATGATCACTGTGACCAGGGACTTAAAAAATAATGATTGTTATTATTATTAAATTACTAGGCATGGTTGACAGGCTGTTAAAACAGTTTATATTCAACTCAATGAAGGTGGAAGGCCATATTTACAATGCAAAACCAAGAAGTTCATCAAATTGGGGACAGTAATTTGGCATGTGCTGGAAAATCACAGGGATTCAGAAATCCAAATTGTTCTAACTCTGTTTCTTCTAGACCATCCATAACCAGAGGACAGTACCTTCTCCTCACCCTACGCTTTCCTTCATGGCCCCTACCCTCCCTATGCCAACTGCAGTTTGACTGCTTGTAGCATCTTGTGGCAGAAGTGGGATCTCATTATGTATCCAAACAATGCAATCTTAATCATGGTTTAGAGGCATAAGTGCTGTTATAATAATATAATACAAAATGCTGCCACTGAAACTATACATCATCCTTAATGGTCCGTTTTTTTCCAAACGATGGGTTAGCAAAAATTTTAACAAAGTTTAACAAGAAAAGAAAAACCTCTATCAAATTACAGAAAAACACTCTTAACTGATAATTAGCAGACAATTTTGGGTAAGGAAAGAATTTAGGAAGAATATCCCCTCTGTCTTCCTTTTTCTGGTATTTCAATGAATCTTGAACTCTTTTTTTGTCAAATAGCCCATCTTCTGCAGGAGTGCTAGAAAGATTTCGGTTCAACCCATAGCCTGGTGGGTTATGGCACCGTTCTGGGATGGAGGAGATTGCTCTAGATTGCCCAGGGATGATTGTGTGACTCACTAACTTATCACATGAATAGTGAAATGCGTTTCACATTGCAACTTTGAATAAGATCAGCTGTAGTCACAGCATTCTAGGAAGACTCTCCTGACAGCACATGCTGGGCATGGTCTGAATACACATCAGACTAAGAATTGCTGGGGACTTTGCAGAAAGGAAGCTTTTCTGAGGTTTCATGAATGGATGGAAACATGAAGTAGGCATCATGTTGTCCAAACCTGCTGACATGGTGATTTTGGTAACATGCAGAGGTACAGCTCCCAGCATCGATGTAAATGCACTGGTACAGTTTTGAGAATCATGTACTTGAACTTACACACATACAAGGTATTTCATAGACCTAAGTGCTAATTCACATCAGTAAAAAATAGTTCTTTATTATTAAATTCCATTATTTTCACTTACATTTATATTTTCAGAAGGTTTCACCTATGCAAGAGTTAGGGCTACTCTCATTTTGACCAGTCCTGAAGACAGCATTCTAAAGGACCAAAATGTTATGAATGATTTGCATCACAGCACATCCTCACGAGGAGGATGGCTTGGTGGCTTTATGCCATTACCACGTAAGGAAACCTAGACACCCAACATAACCGTTGGGGTACCACTACAAAGAAAGTCAAAAGCAAAGAAGAAATTAGGATCCTAAACACCTAATATGTCACCTGTGATTCCTGTCACTAGCCTATAAACCTGCTCTAAATAGATTAAGAATAATCACACTTTTTCAAGATGCATGATAAAACTATGATTCTGATCTGTGTGACACAAGCTGGATCTGTTAACATGACTCCTCTCTTCGGTCAGTTACTACCTTGGCTAAGTAATGGGATATTGAAGCTGCTTGAATACTAGAGATTTCTCATTTGTGATAAATTTATTTTGCTTTTAAAGGGGAGAGCAAATCCATCATAAAAAGCTTGGGAGGAATTTTTCTGTCAGATTTTTAATACATTTTTTTCCAGTCATTTATCAGGCTTCCTGTAATCATGATGGATTTCAAACATCTTTTCGTTCTTGTTTTTAGCAACATTAGCTTAATTTGAAAACAAAGTAATTTTCCCATTACAAATGAAAACAAACAAACCACTGAGATATCACTAAGGCTCTTGAAAATTATTCGCTCTAGTGGTGTACAGGTTGGAATCTAAAACTCAGTCCTATCTCTACCATCTCTAGTTCATGCACCAGCTTTCTGCTATTGCGAAACCTTCCTCCTCTTGCCCCAGCATTATAACTGGTCAACAGGAAAGGTGATGCATGGGAGCTTCAGCCCTTTTCTCCATTATCTGCTGCCATCTGGAGATAAGAGACATTTACAGAAGATAGGCACCCACTACTGCTCTCATAAAGAACACGTCTTTCAAAAGGAGGGAAAAGACATGATCTCTGTCTTTTACACAGGGTCCCAAAGAGTTTCTAGAGGCTTCCAGTCTGAGGGGGCTCAAGTCCATAAATGCTGCCTTCTGGGAGAGTGCTTGAACCACAGTGCTCCAGACAGCCCTGAGTGAGCCCTGGTGCACTCCCGCCCCCAAGCTGAAGTTCAGCTAAAAGGCAGTTCTTCGGGGCCTGCAGAAACAGGGCACTCAATTTACCTGGTTGGCAGTTAAGCTCTTCATACAGGATGAGCAAACACTCAACAGTCTTTGCATAAAACCAAAAAAATAAAATAGCGAAATGATGACTGAACTTTACAATTAACACATTTTTTAAATGTGGCCTGAATCCTCACTGATCATCTACCAAATGACAGTTAAAAATCTACCTTGCTCTGCAGCAATTTGATGGTAGACCATTGATTACTCTAGAACAATTCATTTACATCTAAAAGGCAGCAGCTCCCTCCATTTTCTTCTTTATCAACTAGATCCCTGTTACAGCTCATAATAAAACCCAAGCTCCTTCTAATGAATAAATGTAATGCAGATGCTTAAAACCTCACGTAAATAATATCTTAGTCTCTTTCCTTGCTATTTACTTACCTCTATTTACATTGTACTGTCCATCTCACCTCCATCTCTTTCAAATTCTCTATCTCCATTCTCTCTGTGGTATAATCAGCCAGTTCACCATCTGATACATACTATTTTGTAGACATACTGTAATTACTTGCTTTGTTTCTTGACTGCTATATGTGTCTTTTTTTCCCATTCAAACCTTGAAACAGCTGCCTGCCTCACTCACTGCAAATCATCATAGGAGCAAAAGATAGCTATCTGTATTAAATCCTAATAAGCAGAAAAAAAAAATCTCCTTATTTACTTCTGCAGTGTAATTAGGAGTTCTGGTGAAACAAATAACTATTTACAGAGAATGAGCGCATACTAATGTGTGAGGTGGAATTTTTTCATCAAGAGACAAATATAACAATTAGTGTTATTTGAAATAAAAGTTGAAAATGCAACAGCCTAAGAATATTGACATTTTTGTTCAGTAGCTAGATCACTTTATACCTCTCCTAAACACAGCCCTTTACAGCATGTGATTGCTTTTGCTGTTCTCATAATCTATTTGACTGAAGTAGCTCTCTGCAAGCTACCTTTATTCATGTACAAGTGCTGTAACTACATGTTGCTTCTTCTCATCTATGTTTCTGTATCAAATATAGGGCTTGGCAATTTCATATTACAATGTTATTTCCTTGTGTTTCTGTGTGCTTGTGAAGTGCATGTCAGTTGCTCTCTGACAGACTTCTACAAATTAGCCATTAACTCTTCTGATATTTGACATGAAAAATAATTCTGGCTATGCTCAGAATGTTTTCTGCTCACAGGATACACATTCAGGAGAAGAGTTCCTCATGATGACTCAGGCTGGAGAGCTGCCTTTACTTTACAATTCTATTTTTAAAAGTTCTCTCTGTTTCATCTGAAAATTTGCATGCAGCACATCACAGTGAGAATAAGATTTCTCTGCAAGAAATGGCAGAGTTCACAAAACAAGCTGTAGGATTTCTATGAATAAAACTTTCTGCTCCCCTCCTACAATTCTCCGTTTTTAGAATTCTGCTGGGTGCGCGCATTTCACCCTACGTGCAGAGAAGTGCCTTCGAGCATTTTCATGGAAGTAGAGGGTGAAGAGTTAATTAAGGCATGGAGTTCTTTAGATGTGTGCAAAACATTAATTAAATATAAACCAGCTTTATTGAGATTCAAATGACTTACACTCCTGGCTCAAAGCTTTCCTGCAGCAGCTGTTGGCTTGAGCCACAGACAGAGGCCAAAAGGCTGAAGACAGAGGAAGGAATAAACAAAAATAAACAAAAAGAGAAAGAAAAATAAGGAACACGAGTTAGGAGCAAATGGAGATGTAGCCTGAAGGTATATGTAGCTCTGACATAGCTTTCTGATCTCAACAGAAAAATCTATGGTGGCATGGGTCTCTAAATCAAGTCATAAGATAGCAAAATGTGGATCTGAGATAAGGTGTAGCACAGTTCCATAGAAAATCTAAGCCTTCTTCCCAATTTACTTATTTTTCTTACCGCTTGCATAGCTTCATTTGCAAGAGTCTTGGCTTCCTTGGCAACTTTTTCAGCTTCATCTATGTTATCCTTGATGTTAGTATAAGCATTGAAAGCAAGCGTGGCATTGAAAGAGAGGTTTTTGGCTTCAGCAAGGATTCTGTTGGGATGGGAAAAGTAAACACACCATTAAACCTGCTATCAGAGTTAAACAGAACACAGTACTCTACTTTTTCAAACCCAACAGCTTGTATTTCTAAGGCTATTTCTAAGCCATTTCTTTAGAGAGCAATGCTACACTTGATATTTCTGGAGTTCTGGCATCACATGGTTAGTGGAATTCACATCTTATCTGTGCAGAAAGACATAAAAACAATGTTTGCTAAAAGAGGAAATTCTATGAGAGAAAAATGGATCAGACACTGAGAAAACAGAGTGCGGCGCTTAACACTACAATCCAGATAACATATATTCTTAATGTGGCTTTATAAGTTATGTGTTGAGCTAGACAACTCAATGAATTTGGCACTGTATAAACATGGGAGATCATCACTGGTGTATCTTGAAGTAGACTCTGTGAACACCTAATTTCTTGGTCTGGCTGCCAAACACAGAAGCACCAGGTTTGAAGATCTCACTGTCTAAACCAAATCCTAAATGTTAATTTTGCTGACAAAAATGAAAAACCTAAGCAATAATGCTTTATAATGAATGGGATCAGAGAATCGTAAAATCATAGAATCATTTCAGTTGGAAGAAACCCTCAGGATCATTGAGTCCAATCACAACCTAACTATAGCACTAAACTGTGTCCCTAAGAACCTCGTCTAAACAGCTTTTAAACATCTCCAGGGATAGTGACTCCACTACTTCCCTGGGCAGCCTGTTCCAATGCCTGACAACCCTTTACATGAAGAATTTTTTCCTAATATCCAACCTAAACCTCCCCTGGTGCAACTTGAGGCCATTTCCTCTTGTCCCACCATTTGCTACTTGGGAGAAGAGCCCAAACCCCTCCATGCTACAACCTCCTTTCAGGTAGCTGTAGACAGCAATAAGGTCTCCCCTCAGCCTCCTTTTCTCCAGGCTAAACAGCCCCAGTTCCCTCAGCTGCCCCTCATCAGACTTGTGCGCCAGGCCCCTCATCAGCTTCGTCACCCTCCTCTGAACTCTCTCTAGTATTTCAATGTCTTTCTTATTATGAGAGGCCCAAATCTGAACACAGTATTCAAGGTGCAGCCTCACCAGTGCTGAGTACAGTGACACAATCACTTCCCTAGTCCTGCTGGCCACACTATTCCTGATACAAGCCAGGATGCCGTTGGCCTTTTTGGCCACCTGGGCACACTGCTGGCTCATATTCAGCTGGCTGTCCATCAACACCCCCAGATCCCTCTCTGCCAGGCAGCTTTCCAAACACTCTTCCCTGAGCCTGTAGCACTGCCTGGGGTTGGTGGGACCCAAGTGCAGGACCCGGCACTTGGCCTTGTTAAACTTAATACAGCTGGCCTCAGCCCATCGATCCAGCTGGTCCAGATCCCTCTGTATGGCCTTCCTACTTGTTCCACTTACATGAAATTCTCCATTCTAATAACCGCAATTAGATTAAAAGGTAATTATAAACAAATATTATTTCCTGTTGCAGGGACTGGAACTCAGCTGATCCCCTTCCAGAGGAATTTCTAGACAGTTGGCTGGAGAAGTCGCTTTTCTTGCACTCTCTCTGTATGATATATTCAAATATTTTCTACAAAGTACTGCACCTACAGAATTAACTTGAAGACATATCTCAGAATACATTATGCCTGATGTTTATGATTCTTTCCTTGAATAAAGGGTAAATGGACAAAAATGAATTTTTGAATCTGGGAAATTGCCATCAAAGTGTATGGCAACATAAGGAAGGGAGGCAGGGATTACTCCTCTGGACCTGTTCCAGCTTGTATAAAATACTTAAGCATTGAGACTGCGTGTGTGGAACGAAAAAAAAAAAAGAAATTAATTCTCTAACCTGGCAATTAATCTGTTCTCTGGGGAACAGGGACAGCTGGGCTCCAATATTTGTTTCAATGAGTATTTAATGATTTCTACAAAATGCAACAGGAAAGACAAAGGGAATGGAAGGTACAGTCCCTGGACTACACATGTAGTTAACACAGGGAGCGAGATTCTTTTTGGGCTCCTGCAGAAACAGCATGACTAAGCTGCTTCTGCATCACTCCTACAAAAGCATGTCTCCTTCCTCAGCTCTGAATGGACCTCACTAGCCTACGGTAAGTTTTTGTAATGCTCTGTTAGAGAAATATGCAGCCCAGAATAGCTATCTAGCTGGTAGCTCTGGTACTGCTTAGAAATCCCTTCTGGCTGGGAAGGAACTGAACTGAATTTGCCAAATACTAGTGACCTTTACTCACGAGCAGGTGATTAGCCGTAAGGGAGACACGTATACTAATATCTCCCTGTATACAGGAAAAATAACAATTTTTTTCTAGGTTAAATACATGAACTGTTCCATGTTCTAACTCTCAAGAGAACACTCTCACCATCAATCAATATACTATTTGAAGCCTTAGGGAGTGATCGGAGGGAAGGGGTACTCCTTCAGTTTCTGCTGTAAGATGAAATGGTATTTTTCAGCAAATTTAGTACTAAATGAAAGACATCCAAGTGCCAGTTGTGAAGACAGATACATTTTGAAATTCCTAAGATAGATAGAGACTGCATATTTCTGTAAAGTATGACTGTTTAATATCAGTGATTGAAGTAAACAGCTTTATCCTGATGCAGGATTACATAGCACCTTGGCATTTTTTTCTCCTTTGAAATCATATATCTATCTGACCACATTAGAAATATTCTTTTAGATATAATTTTAATGTCCTTGATTCTGAATAATTTATTGATGTTCAGATCACAGTATCACAGTATGTTTGGGATTGGAAGGGACCTCAAAAGATCATCTAGTCCAATCCCCCTGCTGGAGCAGGAACGCCTAGGTGAGGTCGCACAGGAACATGTCCAGGTGGGTTTTGAATGTCTCCAGAGAAGGAGACTCCACAACCTCCCTGGGCAGCCTGTTCCAGTGCTCTGGCACCCTCACTGAGAAGAAGTTTTTTCTCAAATTTAAGTGGAACCTCTTGTGTTCCAGCTTGATCCCGTTACCCCTTGTCCTATCATTGTTTGCCACCGAGAAGAGCCTGGCTCCATCCTCGTGGCACTCACCCTTTATATATTTATAAACATATCATATATATATCAGCACCATGATAAGGGCCTCTTACCAAAATGGTCATCTTAAAAACAAAAATACTGCTTGTTTTTAACAAATGTTTATGAAAACACATAGTGAGCTCTGTAAGACAAAGTTCATTTTTTTTCACATCAACATGGCAGTAAGCATACGGCAAGTTAAACTCTATTATGAGGGCATGTGAGGGCACTGTTTGTAGTTAATCCAGCCTATAAGTATCACAAGATACATGAAATGGTTTACAAGAGATATACACAAATTAACCAACTGGAGATTTGTATATTTGCATAAAACACTGGTTATTTGTGTACTCCTAGTAACAGATGTCGAAGCCTAAGAAGAATGCCTTTCAATTTTTGTCAAGCAATTTTACAAACCCACTTCATGATTTTGTCTTTGGCTGCCTTACCCATCCAGTATGGCAGATGATTCATTTAGCTGGGCTGCATGGTTCTCAGCTTGCAACACCTTCTCTGGAAGCATCCTGTCACGAATTTCTTGTGATAAGTCGTCTATTTTATCCTTCAGCTGATCAGACATTGGCTGTATCTTATCTGCAACGCCTTCTACATACTGAAAATGCCAAAAGAAAGGCCTTTAAGTGGCTGAATGCAGGAACTCTGTATCCCTTTATATATATATTTTTTTTTAACTTGTGAGGTATTATCCCATAAATTTCCCATGCATTAAGACTTCAGAGAACCAATATGGAAATAATAAAGGAATGGCTGGACTGGAGAGTAGAGGGGAGACAAAAAAAATTCCAAGAGCTACTTGCCTCTCTTGAGCTTAGTAGAAGCTTTAATTTCACAAGTAAGGAAATGCACAGTTTAAAAACTTATAAACTCTAATTTGGATTTCTTTCCTAAAAGTAGATGCATACATAGTTATACTAAATTATCATTGTGCTCCACAATAATAACTAAATAATGACAGAAGTTTCATGTTTCAGAACCCTTTGAGTGACTCCAATATATTTTTGTTCATTAAAGTGTCTTAGTAAGAACTACACTTTTTGAAGACCTGCCATTCCTGTTTCAGTAAGTTGTCTCAAAGTGTTTTCCCTCCCATTTCTCCAAAAGGCATCTTTCCATTCTGTATAAAAATTTTCAATGCAAGATGGAAATATTTCCAGAATCAATGACATTTCAAGATTTAGGTGTTTTTTTTTTTTTTTTTTTCTTTTTTTTTGATAGCTAAGGCATTGATTTCAAGCTCTGTTGATAAAACTTTTAAAGCAGAATTTTCAAAAACACTATGTAAAATCAAATATTCCAACACTGATAAATAAAAAGAAAAAGCAGCTGTTACTTTAAATACATATTTTATTTTCATAATGATTCTTTGTTGTACTAATTCTCAGATAAGGATGATAAAACACTCACCTCTACAGCTAAGCTGATTTCATTTGCAAGTTTGTTGGCTTCATTAAGGACATCATTCCCTTCCTGCAGGCTCTTCTCAACATCTTGCCTGCCATCTTCTACAGCTTGCTTCTTTTTCTGGAGGATGTGTTCACACAAAGAAAAATATGAATTGTTTACTAGAATGGGGATGACAATTCAAGTACCAGAATCTCAATATAAGACTGCATTTTGTAACCATGCCACAATGCCACCTCTGGAATTCTCTGAGCTTTCAGAGTGAAGACAGTGACAACAATAAAGCACATATAATGTAAGATATCTCTTCCTGCTCCTCCTGCCCCCAGCTTTGTATCCCCTTCCCACACAGTAGGTTTTTTGTTGCTCTATAACAGAGGTACCTGACTGTAGTACTATTGCAAAATGAATCTGAAAGAAGTTCAAAATCCTAGTCTGTACCCAGATATGCAAGTTCCTCATTTTGACAATTACCTTCTCTGGCTATGAAGGAAAAATTTATCAAAATATTCTGATGCATTCTTACAGTGTTTCACTAACTACGGAACATAAAATAAAAGGTAATGGTCTGGAGTAAGCTTAGGATTCTCAATCTTCCAACTAGTAAAAACACTGCATGTTGTGTAGTAAGGATGGATTTCTGAATAAGGAACTGGCAATTTCCTGTGCAAGATCCACAGGGTATCACAAATCAGTTTGATGGGTGACCACAGCATTCTAGTGTCAAGAGTGCTGTGATGGCTTCTTGGTCGAAATAAAGCAAAAGAACTCTGCAAAACAGCCAGGTGGGCAGGACTGCTGGAAAGGATGCCCTCAGGCACTCTGATACTGTGATGCAGAGAATAGTTTAAAAACTGAGATAGCAGGTAATTTCTCCAACCTTTATCCATCCACCTTTGGAAGAAAATGCACAGAATAGACATCAGCTAACTTCTTTGCAGCACTATATTTCCTTAATTCAATCAAGCCCACAAATCTCTGCTGAGAACCGAGGTCTCAGAACCCTAACCCCATGATTGTATATGAGGCAAAAGCTCATTGAGATACAAACAGAGTTGAAACATTTGTCTTCATTAGATTGACTCTGCTCTTTACGTCTCGGTTAAATGCTTGTTAATGTACAGTATAATGTGCTCTTTAAGTCTCTGCAATATAAATCAAATCACAAGCAGACCCCTCTGCTATGAGGGAGATAATTTATAACAGCTACTAACTACAGAGGACAGAGTTTGATTTATTACTCTGTAATATCCACATACCCCCTTCAGTCTTCTTCCCAGGGGCTGGAGAGGGAGATGAAAGTGTAAGTTTTCTAGAAACAAATATATGACAGCAAAGATTTTAACTGATCTCCTATTTAAATCTTGAGCACAGGATTTGAATTTTATACGACTATTTATACCAGGATGAATTTAATCTCTCCCAGAATAATAAATCCAATGTACCCTCACTCAGTGTTTAAAAGCAGATTATATTATTTTTAAAAAGCTGTGGACTAACACTACTTTTAAAAGCCAAAGTATTTCCTCATTCTGAGGAACACGTTTCCTTTTAATTACATCAGATATAGTTATATTCTAATAACATTATTGCTTTGCTTATATTTTTCTTTCAAGATGTAATAATGCAAAACTTTAAACTTTGATCAGACTCCAAGTAATCAAGGATACAACTTGCCAGCACTCACCTCCACCATGGTCATATTTTTTTGGTTGACTGCAGATAACCGATCAGCCTCCCTAATTTTACTCGTAGCTTCTCTTAGCAGATCTCGAGCATCATCAACTTTGGTGTGGTAGTTTGCTAGCTTGTCCCGGACCTCATTTTTGAGATCCTCATTTTTCTCACTGGGCTCTCCAAATAATTTCTTCACCTTGTCCAGAAGATCTTCTGCATTCCTGCAATACATCACTACTCATGAAGGCCCTGAGATCATATTCCCTACACCAAATAATCAGAATATTCTTAATAACATGCAAACGAAATAGACTTCTAAATTAAATCTCAAAGTAACTTTCAAGAGAACACATGAGCAATAAAATGAAATGACAGTAGTTCTTAAGCCCTTTCTTAAAGAGGTTTTTAAATGCCACTAAGGTCCTATTTATGAAGTAGAAAATATTCAAATATTCTCCACTGGAGACTGTGGTTTGTTGTTTGTTTTTTTTTTTTTTGTTAGTTGCCATTTTTGAAATCTAACTAGTAAAGTGAGATTTTTCTGAAACATTTCAACTTGTCAAAAAGATTTTCTTCATTCACTTTAATGTGACATGTGACACAAAGTTGTTTCAAGCTGTCTTGGAGCAGACAAGCTGCTTTAGACAGTCAAAAATCAGCCTACTTTCCTGTGAAATAAACAACCCCAGGAACCTTGGATTTATGACTTCCAGTAGCAAAAGAATTTTGCTTATCTAAAATAAATTCTGGGATATTTTTAATGGACTTTGGCAACACAGAAATGGAAAGTTCACAAGTGCCTGCTTTTGGCAGGGCATACAATATTTCTTAATCATCAGAGAATTGCTGCACCCAGTTTTGAAAGACTTGAGTACTGGAGTCTTTATGGTCTGTCATTTCTCTGCTTCATCATATCAGGCTGCTGAATCAGTTTCATGTAATGCAACACCACTGTGTTAATGCAATGATACCACAAGGACAGCAAAAACACACACAAAAAGACAAAAAAAGTACCAATAGAAGAAGTGACACTTCCAAAATGACACTTTAGAGATAAAGAAACATCCTAACTGAACAGGAATGTGTAGGATAGATAATACCTACAGAAGAAATCTATCACACTTTCACCTAGAACAGATTAAGTTTTCCTTCTTGTCACAGAATGGCAATGTGTCTGAAGAAGCTGTGTGGAAAACAAGAACTCTATTTTCTGAAAAACACTGCAGTTTGGTCTGCCTGTAGTCAGTTCCATTAGAAACATTCTAAAAATGCACACATGAATAAATGTACACACAAAAATTATCTGAGGTGGAAAAGATATGCTGCCACTGGGCATAATTTACGTGAAGGATCTGAACTGGAGCCAAGGAAAGCCAAATTGTTACCTTAGCTCTGGGATTTTCCAAGATGGATTTTTTGTTCCCATCTGCCCTGCTTTTGCTTTTGATGAAAAAAAAAAAAAAACCAACATGTTATGAATTTTAACTTCTGAGGACAAAATATTTAATAAAAAATTAAATCCAAGTATTGACACCCTGTCACAGAAATGTAGAAAGGAATTCAGAATTTCTCCTATACCCCTCCATTATTCTTTCTATAAGCAGGGCATACATGTCTTACACTTCTGGTGAATTTTGACACCCTTATGACTTTGCAGTACTGCTGGAACAGTACAAGACAGATGGATTTCCTTTTTATGTCCTTGCCTTATAGTACAGTCCAAACTACCTATCTGTCCACTACTCTATCTCAAAACTCCTCACTGGTGCTCTAAACATAACACTTCTATATTGAGCTGTTGTGCATTTTCGCCTCTGTTCTTTCTAATGAAGTACAAGGCAATGAATCTGCTCCATTTATTCCCTTGCTTTACGTATTAGAACTCCTGTGTGACTGGACTGCACCACATTTCTTGAAATACTACCTTGTACATTTCAGCTGTGCTATTTCCATTGGACACCTTGCTAGGATAAGAACAAAACTGTACAAAATGCTTCAAACGTTAGAAGAAATAATTGCAGGTTTGGCCTAACACGTGGAATGCTGTATGGTCTGGATCCTCAAAATGAGTAAAAGGGAACAAAAGAAACTAAAAAAAAAAAAAAACCCAAAAAAACAAAACAAAACTGTAGATATATGAGAGACTAAATATACTAGAATTGTCCTGTCTTGAGAAGAAATGAGGATTACAGCATCATGAGTAGCATGGATAAGGTGATCAAATGTCCAATGTCTCTCCAAACACAAAAATGAAAATATCAGGAAGCAATGCCAAAACTCAGGAAGCATCTCTTCAAACACTGTTTGGCTGAGTTATGCAATTCATTCTTAAAGGAAACTCGATAGAAGATCACAGTGGCTCAAAATCCATCAGACAAATTTATGGAAGAAAAAGTCACACAAAAATAAAGCTATTCAGCATACTACCTATAAAGATAGAGTTCTGGCTCACAGCATCACTTGATAGCAACTCAGTGGTATCCGAGAAAATGTGAAGGAATATTCTTAAATATTGAAAGATTTCTTGCATAAGTATGAAAACCATGGCAGTTTAGGAGAGAAACTGGTGTATTTTTAACATGTTTTTTTTAGAAAGAAGTTATTGATTAATGTGCCATTCCAGTACACTAGGACAATGAGATTACAGACTTGATTTGAAAAAATTGAAAGAAAATAAACGAGGGGAAAAGCTACCCATGTAAGAGTCTTGCCATTTATGAAAGCAAAAATACTTTTCTTCATTTGTCTTCTTCATTTAACTTTTAAGAATTCACTAAAAACAGCAGAGCTAAGAAGAATCCACTGATCTTTGTCATTCTGTTCTTGTAAGAAATCCTGAAAGCAGGATACAATCATTGCCAAAAGACATCTCACCAAAGAGTAAACACAATTCAAAGAGATCATGAGACTTGCAAAGCGATTCAAAAGTAAAGATTTCTAGAGGAGTCTGTGGGAATACAAGTGAACATAGCGGTCCACATATGTATGCACATACACAGCTTTATGAATGGTTAATTTTTCTTCATAATTCTTCCTTGCAGAATGCAGCCTACCTACAATCTCCCCCATTGTTTAAGTAGTCTTAGGACTTTTTTCTTTAAGAGGCAGTACTTTATAAAAGAGTTTCAGAAAACATTATCTAGGGACCTTTCTTCATGGGCCTGTAATCCACAGTGACTAATTTTCTTTCTGTTGAATTTCCTGTCAAAAGTTCTTGTATCTCAATGACCACCTGTAAAGAGGTAATTCTATCCTTGAGATAAACTTTGACTGAAATCTGTGAGTATATTCATGTATTTCTTAGCACAAAATGTACTTATTTATCAGGAAATGAAAATATTCACTTTGCACCTCTTAGGAAGAATGGTAAGAAGGAGAGAAGTTCTTTCCCTCAAAAAAGCCACACTGAATGTCTCCATGCTAGTCCGACAGTTTCATGTTAGTTGTAGCATTTGAGGACTAGGAACACCTTGTTTGAAAGGTCTCCCCTGAGTCTGCACTAAAATTGCAGGCAGCACTTTCAAAGATTTGACTAAATTTTTCTCAGAATCAGAAGAAAAAGCAATAAAACACTGCTGATAAATAAATTTCCAATATATCCTTTACCAAGAGAACAGAAAGCGGAACCATCAGAATTACGGGTAGAAATATTGTACTGGTAGGATTTTTGGAAAATGATCTGGTTTAGAAAGTGTAAGATAGGCAGAGCAAATTTGATTCTATACTGCTTGGAATTCTTAGCTAATCTTGTATTCTGTTTATGTCTCCTTACAATATGCATGCACCTGCTGACATTTTCAGGCCTGAATATCTCTATCCCAGATATTTTTCTGAGCCATCGCAATTTCAGTGGATGATGTAGCTGCTCAGCTGCTAGTTGCTTGCACTGGTAAAGTGCTAAGCCCAGCTCTAGGAATATGCCTGTTCAGACTGACAAAGAAGTAACAGACTACCAAAATTTTAACCTCAGGCCTTTGCAAAATGCTTTATAAAGAGCTGCCAGTAATATTATACATGTACATAGTTTTGATTTTTACAGATAGCTAAATAACCAAACCCTGGACTTCTGTACTGTGCCACAGAGTTTGAACATTCTGATCTATGCTACTCTGTACATGGCAAAATACATCATTTTGAATGTCTATGCTACTGGACAAATTTTGCAGACAGCTAATATTTTTATTAGACTGGTTAGTTTTCCAAAACTCCCAAGCTTCTACACAAGCTCTCTAGTACAAAAGCCATTAATCAGATCTGAAGCAGAAGCTAAAAACAAACTGGGACAAATTGCCTAGAATTTGATTAGAAATGTTGCTGGCACCTGTAGAGCAGAGAAGTAATTTCCTAGGGATTTCTTTCCACATACGTAAGCTTTTCCAAAAATGCAAATGCTACATTAACAGATTTGAAGTATTAGACTTCTCTTTCCTTCACATTTCTGTAAGCCCTATCTTGAAAGCTTGGCTGTAAAAGATGACAGTCACATTTACAAGAGTCAGATATGATCACTAAAAGGCTGAAGACAGAGGTCTCTCTACTCACTTTAACTCATCTTGAGCTATTCTTTCTTGCATATTCAGCTCTCTACTTCTCATCTCTGTGATCATTCTGTCAGCCTCACTCTGCAGTTCTGGAAGACTCTTCTCCAAGGTCTCATCTTGGGTTCTGAATGTCTCATTCAGTTTTATAGCATCTTCATTTGCAGCTGCAGGGGGGACAAAAATATATATGTAGGGAGTTAGTACATAAAAATAATAGAGGAAATTTAAGCATCTCCCCATCAACTCTATCAGCAAGTGGAAAGCAGCTTGCACTGGTTATTGCTGCTGTGAAATACAAAGGATGTTTAATCCAATGACTGGTAACAAATGAGAAATTATGTTTCACCAAACCTTTTATTGCAGCTCACTTTCAAGCACAATAATTAAAGTGAAGAAGTCTTTACATCCAATGCAAGAAATACATTGCTCCCCTCCTCAGCCAAAAGAAAGAATTTGCACTGAACTTTTGAAACAACAGAAGATAATCGGGTATGTTTCTCATAGGATTAAGGAGCAAGACAGGAAATGAAAATCATTATAGATTTAAATTACTTTTGTAGAACTTCAAAATATGGCATTTTTAGCATTCAGACTTAACAGGGCTAGGAAGAATAAATGGCTGGGAAATTTCAGAAAAAGAAGGAGAGAGAAGAGGAGAGAAAGACACCCATGGATGATTAACGCCACTCATGGGTTTAGAAGCAGATGCCCAGAAATGGGAAAGAGCAGTACAAATGTTGGAATGTATGATGGTACACCGTAAATGTATTATGTGTTCGGAATAGCTGAATTATTCCTAACTGATAAAGCTGTACACATGGTATCATATTCAAGGACTGACTAAAATCTTTCTGTCATGGCACACCACAACATCTTAGAATATCCACTTTCAGAAGCAACTATGTAATTTATGAAAATCAGTTCCATCTTCAATTTTAAAAAGTACTGCTGCCTTTACATAGGCATAGGGCTCCCAAGTAACACATTTCTCCAAAATAGAACAGTTCCTGGTCGCATGCGTACTTCTGAACATTTGAAATGAAACCTTTAACTGAAGAAATGAAAATCTGTCTTCCAAAATTCAAAGAAATGACCATTTCATCTACATGTTGTGTAGGTTCAGAGCAAATGATGAAGAAAATTCTAATACCATGATGTCTTTGATTTGCTGGTGAGAACTGAGATTTGGATCTTTAATCAAGAGCCATCATGTGTGGGGTAGTGAGGACTGAAAGAAGACTACACTTTGATTAAATGGATCATGGATTGCTTCTGTGCATGATGTTATCTGTCATTACCTCAGGCCAGGAATAGGCATATATTAATTTTTTAAAAATCTGGAATAAATAAATGGTAATTTGAGGTCCCTGAAATTTTACCTTAAAAGAGAAAATGGATATATTACCTCAGCTTTTATTAGGTTCAGGAAAATGTATACCTAGCTTTATCTTTTAATTTCATCCTCCTCATAACTACCTTTACTTTCTAGTCTCAGTTTACTGCAAACTATCAGTCCAGTGGTGGTAAAACATTTGGATGCACTGGCATGATGGAGACAAGAAAGTGCAAAACTGTGGAAAATCTAGTTACAAGTACTCAGAAGTTCAGAAAATCAGCAATCAGTTCAGTAGAAATGGATCCATGAACAGAGTATGGTCCTTTCAACAAATCACTATAAACTTCTCATTTGTAATAAGGAGGTTTTACGGCTTGAAGAATTTCTTGGTTCCTTGATGTTTATGGAGGCATCTGTCAGATCTACTTCTGAGTACTGCCATTCTCAAACATTACCTTCAGTCAATGGAAAGAAATAGGTACTTTCATGGCATTTCATCCTAATGTTATTGCCTACTGGCAACAAGTACTAGGGAGCTCCAGGTCCCATATACCAGCCTGCATTACTAGAGATCCAAAGTACTGTAACTTTCAGAAGTCTGTAATCCAGGGATGGCGGACAAGGAACGGGCATAAAGCATACCTGCAAACTGGCTGGTCATCTTATCAGAACATCATGAGTGAACACAAAATCTTCAAGGAACAATCTAGCAATGTCCCATAGGTCAAAAAGAGCAGAGGCGAGGTATAGGGCCAATATGGAGTTAAAATGCCATTGAATTTTAAAATAATTTAGGAATGGCTCCAATATAAGGTGGAAGTTTACCCTTAGTTTTTGAAAGATGGTGACCTTGAACAGGAAGACAATTAAGGATAGCAATCAGAAGTAAGGATATAGAAATTATCACAACTATCGGAAGAACATTTTAAAGAACTCAAGCTGGAATGGCCAGACAACTTCGATGCTAGAAACTTCAAGGATATGAAGCATGACATCGCAAATCCATGAAGACCATTTGACTGAGAACAAGCAAATGTAGTGCCTGTTTTGAAGAATTCCACTAAGGCCTGAGAACTTGCTTTGAAAGTAAGTGAGAAGCAGAATGTAGAATAAATGAATGTATTTTTGCCTTTTTGTTTTTTGCATAGGTAATACATGTCAGACTTTACACTTTAATAGCAAATCCAGTTAAATATTTTCATTAATCATCTGAGGTGGGGAGGGAAGGAAAAAAAAAAGCCTACTGAGAAGATACATTTATGAGGAAACGTCGTAAGACACTCTTAATAGAGAAGGATTGGAATGCTATGCAGAAAGAACTAAGTGACCTTCAAAACTGAAGTAATTGGACCAGAACGACATTCCATAGTAGAAAATATAAGGTTGTGAACAAATAACAGAAATTTCAGCTGTAAACTACGGCTTTGCCAGTTAGATAGAAGGTATGAATGAGAGGAACACAGCTATGTTATGAATCTCCAGTGGCACCCAGCTGTGAAAAAAAGGAAATGCTATCCCAGAACATTTCAGGAGAGCTGACATCAGCAGGTTTTACTGCTACTGAAGTGCAAGACACTGAAGCAACCTCATTTTAATGTTTGTTACCTGCGCTCAGGAAATATTAACCCAATTTTGAACAGAGGAAGGGAAATTTTATGAAGGTGAGTAGCAGGTTAGTATAATATGTTTTAAGGTGTTTTAGTCTAGAAAAAAAAGGTCTGAAGGGGAGTATGATTCCTATCTATGAACACAGTTGAGGCTGCGGGAAGGAGGAAAAGCACTAGGGAGAGGAAAAAAAACCCTATTTGAACTAAAGAATTAGGTTGACAAAAGATCACATGATGATAAACTAAACATGGACATTTTTAGCTAAAACCAAGAAGGTTTGTAGTTATGTAGAGTTCTGAAACTGCATCCTATTCCGAATGTGTGCATTTGTGGAAACTACTTTGAAGATAAATGTTAGAAAGTTTATGATAGCAGGAGTGTGGATGCAGCAACACAGGAGGTATCTTTCAGTCCTGTGGTCCTATATTTCATCTATTCTTAAAACGCCAACTTGCCTGCTAGGCAAACACACTGATTTTAAAGTCTTTGTCTACTTTTAAGATACTGCATAAATTTATTTCACACCCCAAATGTCCTTAACTCTGTATTTCCTATTGCTAAACCTGGTTGAGGAAAATTTTGTTTGGGTTACAAACTTTGGGCATAAACTTTGCAAAGCAAAAGATTTGTTCAGTCCTTGTAATCCCAAATTCATCTTGAAACATGAAGAACCCAGTCTTTTGTTTCAAAACTTCTTGAAAACTTGCTCACTTTTTCTTGCTGCTTTTCTGACATTTAGTTTATGTCAAAGTTGTACATCCTAAAGATATACTAAATTGCTGTTCAGTTCAGCTACAGGGCATGTACTGAGATGTGTTACATGAAAGGCAATATAAAATGTATTTGATAGCACTGGGACAAAAGTGGAAACTTTCCCTTTCAATGAAATGGACCTTCAGAAGCATAACTACTGAAGTCAATACTGCAGTGGGAGTTTTGAGGAAAAAAAAAAATCCGGATTTTTCAAGTAAAAGACCTGCCTGTGATTGCCAATCACTTTCATATTTTTCAGCCATTATCTTATTTAATAGCTTCATGAAACATATAGGTCTTGTTCCTCAAAGCCATCTACAATACTTATACTCGTAAGTCTTTACTGCATTTGTAAGTGCAGTAAATCAGCTTGTGGAAGAGAGTTGGCTCCATGCCACTACTTAGGTAGGATCAGGAGTCACTTGCAAATTCCAAGCAGCAGATGCTCATTAACAGCAAGCAGTAATGCATTTTTAAAGTAATTTTGGGGAATTAACATGAAGTGTTAATATACCAAGTGCTAAAACTACCTAAAGCTTTTTTACCAATTTATGTTTTAACTGCTTTGAAAATAAACAGAAGCTAAGCCCTGTTAGTTACCTCAACATAATAACTTTCTTCAAATAACTGAATAAATCCTAAAGAAACATACTCAATATTCTGCCAGTCTTTTCTGGTAATTACCAGTGCACTAACTATATAAACTACATCTGTAGATTGCAAAAAGTCTGAAGATAGCTGTCTGTAGTTTCTTCATTTGACATTTAAAGCACGTGACATTTCTCAGTGAATAAACTTTTCCTCACTGTCTCTCAGACTGTCTTCCCCACCATCCTTCAGTTTTCTTGAGCAACGATTTGCATATTTTTTGTTTTTTTCCAGTACCTTCAGCAGCTTGGAGAATGCCTTTGACGAACTGTCCAAGAGATTTTGCTCTGTCATTAGTCCTCTCAGCATCCTGCCTGGTTTGCTCACCATCTGCTGTCACCTTGGTAGCCTAGTCATGCAAATTCAGGAAAAGTATAATTAGTAAACAGGACAAGGCTGCACTATGCGATATTCCTACCATCTGAATCCATGTACAAAACTTTCCTCAGGCAAAAGGCAATCAATGAATTATAGATCAGATATATGGGAAATGACATGCTCTGTTCAAGTACACAATTAAATTTTATTACCTTTTCCTTTAAATGGAAATTGGAGGGCTTTATTTTAGGTTCTTAGAAAGCCTAGCTGTGTGCAACAGCACACAAAAGGAGAGAGGATGAAATTATTCACTAAATTTGCTTAAAGAAATGTTGTTTGGAATCTTTTAATAGATTCTTCAGGGAATAGTTTCCATAGTTTCACAATTGTGCACTTTTAGACTGACAAAGTGTAGTAGATATCATGACCTCATTGCTTCCTCCCTGAAGGCATTCTCAAAGACACAGTTTATGCCAACAAGCAAGAGCAATTTTAAATCAATACATTAATTAAATCAAGAAAGCGAGAGAAAAAAAACTCTTTTTTTTTTTTTCCCCAGCTCTAATGCTTCATGTTGTTTATTTATAACATATTGGGGTGCTCAGTAAAATTTTAGCTTTCTGTAAACAAATGCTTTATAATTTTATTGATTCACAGCAGCAGAAGCAGGATGAAGACAGACATCTGCTGCAGACCTGAAAAACATGCTAAGGAAAGGAATAATCTTGAGACATTCTGCTTAGCTCTCAAGGTCCCCATGTACAAAATGGACCCATTTTTATTACAAAGCAGCTGACCATTTCAAGCAACAAAGCTTGACATATTGTATTGTAAAGGAAAACAAAACAAAACCAAAACTAGCCATTTTTCTTCTTTGGGGATTGCGTTCCCAAGAAATGGCTCAAAGCAGGACATTATGATCTTTCCAGTCTTTGGGAAGTGGCTACAAGGTAAATAACTCAAAATGAGCTTAGGTTTTCTCTGATTTGAGTTATACAAACTGTTTTCTCAGTTACAGAAAAACCCCACACATTTCAGTAATAGTCAAAGTCAAATAGTATCACTTTAACACATTTATTTTTGTGTGATTAGCTTCCAGATGGAAGCCATCAAGATACATCAGGACAGCTGGCTTTCTGAAATGAAATCCCTGGCATTATTATACCACCTACAGTTTTGGCCTACTTCAGAGTAGTTTGTCTGAAAGTAATGTATATGAAAATGGTTCAGGTAAATAGAATTATACAGGAGGAATTTAGAAGCCATAGTGGCTGGAATTGGTTCTATTTCATCCCTATATCAGTGCAAGAATCAGCTTTTCACATTTATACAGATTTAATTATGCTATTGGTTATTTCCTCTAAGATATCTGAAACCTCTTTACCTGCTTGGACACAGAACTAAAATATTGCCTCAATGAGCTGTAAGAGGCAAATGGGATAGGAAAAAGGGAAAAATACTGAATGGTCTTGATGGATCATTGCTCTAACCCAGCTTAGCATTTCTGATGTAATTTCATTCTTCATGTAACTGAGAGCTACCTTATTATTTATTGTTAGATCCTCCACAAACAGCCTTTTATTCTTTGGGTTTTATTTGCTTTGAATTTTCATATTTACTTTTATTATATTCTATAATATTTCTAAGTCCTTTAGTACATATTGTGCTTTATAACTTACATATGCTCTTCTTGGTTTTGATTACTCTTTCTACATTCATGTTAATTCCAGTTGGACAATTTAACCTCGGTTTATGACTGAATGGCATGTACTACACTGTTGTGCACATTAATCTGTCATCGAACAGTTTTCATTTCCTCTCGGTGACAGTTCTTTTCAGTACTTAAATCCACTGAAGGCTTTCTGTATAATTTGTTTTGCTGAAAAATAATCTTTAGCTTCATTATCTGGTCTAGCTTTAACTTCATAAACCAAGTTAAATGAGAAAAATCCTTCACACTGTATCTGGCTATTCCATATCTAATTAAATGTTTCCATTCATTAATAAAGTCTTACTTATTTTCTACACATTCAGTTTACTACAGTTCACCATTTCTATAAGGTCAGTCTTCAGCATCTTCCAACAGTTTAAACAGGCACAACAAACTCTTTCTCAGGGAGCAATATGGGTCAGGCAGGCTGGACCCAGAGCAAGGGTTTGGAATGAATCTTCAAGAAGTCTGGATGCAAATAAGACTTTTTGGCATAAAGGAGATCCCATGGAAATCTAGCAAAGAAAGTATCTGAGATCAGTGAACCTGCTTTGGTGATGTTCGTAGCTTGTACTTAGTGATGAAGGTTCCATGGAAGGCCTTGTCATCATGTGAAGACTAGTAGTCACTTAGCAACGCAGACTATTAGCAAGTAGTAGCAATTAAATACACATTTGTGTTTTGGTTTGGTGTGTTTAGCCTAAGGTCTTAAGCATTAAGAAACTCCTTTGGATGGCATTTGGAGGGGAGCCCTGCAGGAATTTCTCCAGCTAGTGAGCTGCAGACCACAGAGGGAGTAAACACAGACCTCACTGTACAGATGGAAGTTCTTGGATCTTCCTCCAAATGCTTTCAGCTATTACAAATGAAGTTGCCCCTGCTACTACTTCCAGAACATTTTGAGCTTGAGAATTTCAGAGAGAGAGAAGTGAAAATTTTACAAAGTCAAAAGAAGCATTTTGATCAAGATAGGTGATTCTGATCCCTGTCTTTCTTGAAGGCTTTGAAGGTACCTAATTAGAAGGGAAGAGCGGTTTTTGACTAAAAGTAGAGAACTGAAAGGAAGTGAAGAGTCTAAGGTCTGCCTCTGGTGGGAATGTGCACCCAAACATGTAAGAATGTAATTAACATGAGAAACACATGAGGATCTTGTGTACGGCAGAGCGAATGAAGAAGAGCATGATGGAAAAAAAGAAAAAGGAATGCTGCACAGATGTAAGAGATCATTGGTTGAAAAGTAACAACAAGGAAGCAAAGACTTCAAAGGTTTTGTAGTGACTAGATACTATTGTTTTCTACATTTTATCTTAAAATTGATAGATTTTTTTTTTCATGGAAACAGACTCCTCACCAATCCACATCAACTTTTTTCTTCATTAATACTGGTTTTACTTTGAAAATTTAGTGAGCCTGCAAATCAGATACGGGGAAAAACTTTGCTATTTATGGTTGTACCGTGTGTCACAAGTGTTAGCCATTATGTGGTTATCAGCTATAACTTCATTTGGAAATGAGACCTGAACACAATACATCAGGACTCACTCTTCTTTTCGGGACACTATTCGTGTTTACAAGCATAGAAAGAGTAGGGTAGGACTTGCTACCAGTTGCCAGTCCTCAAATTAAAAAGCCCACCTGCAATTCAGTTAATAACTCTCTGTAAGGATAACTGGGATTCGTAAGGCTACTTACTCATTGCAGAAATGGAAAACTGCAGAAAGGGAAGCAGTGAGAATCTTGACAGCACACTGAATCCCCCAAGATCTCACCTTGAACATTTTTCCTTTCAAGACTACTCTACAAAGTTTCAGAATTTGCAACATTACTTTAGGACACACCAATGAAGGATTAATTTTTTGGGAGGTGAGGAGGTAATTGGAAAAGGATACCAAAAAAAAAAAAAAGCAACTATGCCAAGGGGAAAAAAAAAGTGTCTTAGCCTAAGACTGAGAAATCTTAACACAAGAAATACAATCTTCCCTGCTTGTAGGGCTGTCATGAGTTAAAAATCCACCTAGCAGTGTGCAAGCACACTACAGATGCATTCTTACCCACTACCCATGATTTCAAAGATTTTTCCAAAATTGAACGTCATCCACATAAACAAACCACTTTTTCTGAGAATTTTAGTTCAATAAGCCATGAACAGTTTTAAGACAGGATGCTAAAACTACACGGAGTTTAGGTAAATTCTCTCAGGTGTATATGCACGGTAAACCATGTCTTTCTTATTTGGCTATTTCAGTGCGTGGGAGCATAACTCATGAACATGGCTCTTACTAGTCCTTCATATTAATACATATCGGACATCTGTATTTTTATTGTGGTTAGTTCACTTATCTATTTTTTTTTCTCCACTAGGTGGCACAATTTATATTATTTTCTTAAACAATGTCTTTTACTGACCAAAATAAGGTCTATATTTGAAATAAAACTTTGCTAATAAAAAGAGTAAATAGCACATCGATTGAAATCCAGAAGTCTCTTGCTACCCTCATAAATGAAATATAAAACACATATATTTAAATAAACACTCACCTTGTGCATATATTTGAATTCTCCCTTTAAATATTTTCCCCATTTCAATTACTTCATACATTGACTTTAATGAGAACTTGTTATTTGTTAAACCAGGACTTCCATTGACTTGCTAGAAATTTTTTTTTTAAATAAGTGAATCAGGCTAGAGTACTCTTTTCTCTATATCCCCTGGAGAAACAAGCGACACAACAGATAACCCAAAATGGAAAATGAAACCTCTAAACAGCAAAACTTGTATTGAAACAGGCAATCTAAAAAGAGAAACAGGCTGAGAACTATCTTGAGACAGTCAGACTCAGAGAGATTTGAAAGGGAATATGATGAGATGATGTTGCTGATGCAGAAACCAGATAGCCTTACCAGAGACAGTACTAATGTTCAGAAGAAAAGGAAGGAAACAGAACCATGCAGAATCACAGAATCACAGAAAGTTAGGGATTGGAAGGGATCTCAAAAGATCATCTAGTCCAATCCCCCACGCCGAAGCAGGGGCACCTAGATGAGGTTACACAGGAAGGTGTCCAGGTGGGTTTTGAATGTCTCCAGAGTAGGAGACTCCACAATCCCCCTGGGCAGGCTGTTCCAGTGTTCTGTCACCCTCACTGAGAAGAAGTTTCCTCTCTAATTTAAGTGGAACCTCCTGTGTTCCAGTTTGTACCCATTGCCCCTTGTCCTGCCATTGGTTGTCACCGAGAAGAGCCTGGCTTCATCCTCATGACACTCACCCTTTACATATCTATAAACATTAATGAGGTCACCCCTCAGTCTCCTCCAAGCTGAAGAGACGCAGCTCCCTCAGCCTTTCCTCATAAGGGAGATGTTCCACTCCCTTAATCATCTTTGTTGCCCTGCACTGGACTCTCTCCAGCAGTTCCCTGTCCTTCTTGAACTGAGGGGCCCAGAACTGGATACAGTATTCCAGATGTGGTCTCACCAGGGTGGAGTAGAGGGGAAGGAGAACCTGTCTTGATTTACTAACCACTCCCCTTCCACTACACCCCAGGATGCCATTGGCCTTCCTGGCCACAAGAGCACAGTCTTGGCTCATGGCCATCCTGATGTCCACAGCATCCCAAGGTCCCTTTCCCCTACACTGCTCTCCAACAGGTTGTTTCCCAGCTTATACTAGTACCTGGAGTTGGTTTTGCCCAGATGCAGGACTCTACACTTGCCATTGTTATATTTCATTAAATTTTTCCCCACCCAACTCTCCAGCCTGTCCAGGTCTTGCTGGATGGCAGCACAGCCTTCTGGTGTGTCAGCCACTCCTCCCAGCTTCATGCCATCAGCAGACTTGCTGACAGTGCACTCTATTCCCGCATCCAAGTCACTGATGAACATATTGAATAATACTGGTCCCAGTACTGACCCCTGCGGGACTCCACTAGATACAGGCCTCCAACTAGACTCCAGAAACCAGATAGTTCAGTTTCTGAAAGCCTCAGATGGTCAAAGAAAAACTCCAGACATGTGAGAAACTGCATGGTAATCTCATGGTTTTCTTGCCACACAGGTTTATAACTTGTAGCTGAAGTAATGGGAAAGCCCATAAATACTGTATTAAATACTCTCTTTCCTTTAGTGTCAGCTTTTCCAAATAAGCTCATTCTTGGGTTCTCTGTATGAGTTTCTTACATTATTATACAGTTCTGCAGAAAATATATCTCAATTTATTGACCCACAAAAAACAGGATGTTAGAGCATTTAATGCTATTTCAAAAACTGAGACTGAGAAGCATCTTATAATTCATCTATTCATTCATGTTTAATTCATATTCAGAAGATTTCTGTCATTATGCAGCCTTAACCAAATCCATAGACCTCAATGTGATCATAGACTTACTCTTGTCAGTAGTTCATCCATTTCTGTCACCAGGGTATCCAGATTTTCTTGTGCTAGCTGAAGAAGTCTCTCTGGTGCTTGCTGAGGTGAAAGCAAATGCTGTTGGGGAAGAGAGGAGGAAGAGTAAAAACCTGTATTTAATAGATCTTAGTGCTTCCAAATATTGTAGAGAAGAAGCATAAAAAATTTCCTTTTCATTACACTATGCAACTCCCTTGTGTCATTGATTCCTGTGTCACATCCATCCAACACACTTTCCTCAGGAAATCTTGACAGCATTACACAGTTTAGTGGAGAACATATAAGTATGGTAGGGAACATACAGTATCTATCATATGCATCTGCTTTACAGACCATCAGCACGAACACCATTTTATTTGTATGCAACATCACTTTTTCTATGCCTGCAGTGTAATTCCTTGCATATATGTACATAACTCACTGCTGCAAGACTTATTTACTAAAATGAGTCAAAATAAATAGCTCTAATAACTATTTATTAATGAAAGCAAGTTTGAAGCAACTAAATCTTGAATTTTTCTTTTACCCTAAACCTACTCATGGCTGTATTGAACAGATTCAAGTACAATTGTACTGAACCCCTGTTATTTATCTATATGAATACTGTGAACATACCTTTAATTCCTGTGTCACATTCTCAAAACCATGTAACATTTTATATGGAGCAGGCAGTGGACCACTAAGGTTAACACTCAGGATCATCTGGTTCAGCCGATCCAGGTCACTGAGAAGGAGTCCTGTGCATTCATCATCACAGGCTAGGGGGAAGAACAGCAAAGCTTATTCACTCATCCTAAATGTTTAAGACATATCTCCGAGTTAGAAATTATATGGCATGCATGCAATTCTGTGAGAGGTAACACTCAGTTCAGGTAATTTACTCTAGAAGCATAATGTGAGAAAAAACGGAAACAACAGCTAGGGAGCAGGAACCACCTTATTTCTTAGGACTTCATAATGGGACAATTTAATATAAAACATGAAGAGCGAAACTGGTAGGCTTACCTAACAAAAAGAGGAAATAATTAACACGGTCCATATAAAATCTTAAATCAGACAGGCAGTTTGGATGGACTCTGAGAGAAGCGGACAGGTAATCTAAGGTAATCTAATCTGTAAAATCTAAAGAGCACTTGAAGTAGTATGGTTGTGGATTTGAATATAAGAGAAAAAAAAAAAAAAAAAAGAAATCTTACAATTTACATACTTTATAGTCATATAACAGCATGGCCCAGCATGCTAAACTTGTAATGCAGGCAGTAGAAAAAGTCCAGGTAAAAATACCGATGGTTTTCTTTCAAGAAATGTTTTTCCCTACCTCCTTTCACTAACCAGCTCATGCCAGTTTCCTTTATTGCAAATACTTTTTGGCATGAAAAATACTGCCATGTGCTACATATGCTGAAAGGAGTTTGCATTTCCCACCCTCCTTGCTTTCTATTCACTATCACAAGAAATTCTCATAACCTTAAGGTCTTGTATCACTTATGCTGCAGACAGGAAAATTCTTCATCCTTTAGAACACAGTTCTGGGAATATCTTTCTGTATCCCTTCATAAAGATGATACACAGGACGGACAAATCTAAACCACGCCTCAGGACATGGAGCAAACTGTGAAATGATGGATTCACTGATGACGTTAAGAGACATGGAGGGTTGTACTTGAAGTTTTACAGGTATGTAATTATTCATTACAGCAACACTTCTAGGCAGCTCAAGGGCTAAGAAACCCACTAAACAACATGTATGTTTTTGTAGAAAAAGTAATTGTCAACAGAGAATTACATCTTTTTTTCCTGAAATCTATTCTTCATGTAGATTAAATCTGTCCTGTTCTTTAAAGTTTTCACAGTTATCTAAACATTGTTCTTATTCTGTAGGTTGGTTGTTCAATATAGTGGGGAATTGTGTCAAGTACAGAGAAAAGAAGAATATTGAATACTAGCTTAATATACCATGAAACTCATGTGATGATTGAAAAGGAGACAAGATAGATACTGGATTAGTGCAGTAAGAAGTGGTGCAGAAAGCTAGATACTGTTATTTTAAGACTTCCTTTTGCTTCAGTTTGCAGACTTCTTCCTCCTATTTCACAGTATTTTGTTACATAAGTTGAATTGTACTGGAACTTCTCTGCAGTTGTTAACTGTGGGCATAATACATTCTGATTTATGTTTCTACATGAAATTAAAAAAAAAAAAAAAAAAGCTTATTACCAACCCAGCTCTTGTCGTCTGAGAGAATTAAAGGAAAAGCAAGTTTTACAGCCAACTGAATATTTTATATAATAAATCCTTGTTCTGTGGCTGGCCAAGAAGGTAAGTAGAACTGATAATCATTTTGCAGGATGCAGTTAAGTTTTCTCAGATCTGAAAATCTGAAAAGAGTTATTTGTTTTTATTTTTTCTTCCTTTTTTAAAAAGAAATCCATTATTTACATTATTTCACTTACGAAACAAGCTAAATGTCTTCATCCTCAAAATTGGCAGTGGCTGGTAATAAAATCCTAAAAGTTTGCTATGTGTTAAAGACAAACTCAGTTCACACCATTAAGAAAAAATGAATAGCTTATGAAAATATGAAGTATTCTCCACGAATAAACAACTGATAAGTGAGCATTCAGTATAAATTAACACCTCCTGCATGATGATCAGGTTGAAAAGAGGAACCACATCAAGTGAGGACCACAATAGAGTAGATGGGAGAAGACTAAGCTACTCCCAATACTCAGTCTGAAATGTACTGCAGCTACAGAAAATATTTCAAGAGCGTGATTATATTTTGCAAGACTAAATACTTCTGTATCTATCTATAAAACTGTCAGGATAAATTTGTGTTTAATATTAACAAATGCAGCACTAAATTCAGATCATTACAGCAGTGCAAGCATGTAAGAGGCAAATCATGCAGTCAATACTACAATAATCCAGCAAGCAATTAATGCAAATTACTGCTTTTTCCATTTTCACCACACTTTTCCATGCACAATAAGTCCTGTAAGGATTTTGACTTACCTCTTGTGAGAAGCATCTCCAAGTATGCATGCCAAAGAATTTTTTTTTTTTTATAATTGCTCAAGCAATAAAAGAACACTATAAGTTTATGGACATCTAACCACTTATTCAATCTTACAAAGAGAAGACAATGCACAATAAAGGAATTGCACATCTGAGCCAAAATGTGTTTCTCCAATTAAGTATTTACCTAACATAATTTTGCTTTAATACATTCATTGCTGTTAAGATTCAGAAGACTGTGTTATGACTAAGTAATTTTTCGTCTAAGGGTACCCATGCAATCTCTGTTATGAGGTGATATCTGTGATAGTCAGTGACTCTTCGGTATTAGTTTCCCGTTGCTTCACAGTGAATTAGAGCTATTGTTAGACTCATTAATCTGTTGGCTGTTACTCCATTTTTCCCACTTTCACACTGGTCTCACACCAAAGAATAAACAAGCCCTTCTCTGCCCCCCAAAACAGAACCCCAGTTGAGAGCTGAAAGCTTTAGCTTCCTTGCCACTGCTGCTGGTTTCAGGAGCTTTGCATGATCAATAGGTCTCCAAAATCTGAGAAAACTGAGATACAGGTCAGGGTCTAAAGTACTGACTCAGGTTTATATCTGATTTTTGTTATTTGGAAAGCCTCATTTGCTGGTTCTGAAATATACCAGTACCTGTTGGGTTTACATGGTGCTTGAGTCGGGCAAAAGACCAGTACTGGGGTGTGGGTCTGAATCCAACAGGAGCTCATGTGTCACAAAAAGGGAGAACGACTGACAGCTTGTCACCTTCTAGAGCCAGTAGAGGTGGCCATCCCTTCTTGTTCTCATGCAGACAGAGAATCAGTTGTCCAGAACAGAGGTAAGTTTAAATCTTATGGCTGTGCCGTAATGGCTCAGAACTTCTGTTAAACTTGGAACACAGCAGAAGCTAGCCCAAGGCTTTATAGATCTGGTGATACACACAGTATCATTCTTTTCAGCTCACTCTGTGAAGCCTTGCGATAAGAAGCTCCCAGTTTTTGCTGAATTAAGGTGTGTGTAGGAGCTAGGAGATGCTTCTTTTCACAGATTCTTCAAGATCTGCCTCTGACAGAGAGAGCTTCTCTGCTTAGTTCTGAATTTGGAAGCGCTGAGGTCATGGAGTTTCTCCCCTTTTTAGAGAGAAAACCTGGATTCTGCCAGGATCAGTGGCCAGGAGCTCCCTTGTTCTCTTGGGTGCAGAACTGAGTGGTAGGTGGGAAAAACTCCCTCTCATTGCAAGCACCAGTCTACTTAGAGTACAATATCTAAGTGTCCAAGACCTGGTATTAAAGGAATCTGATTATATAATTTTCTCCTTCTACCAAGATTGAAGATTTAAATTCATAAAGACATAAGTTTGTTGACTGCAGCATGGCTGAAGGTCCATTTTTTTCACAAAATTGAGTTTAAGAAAAATTTCTAACAAAGAAATACCCGTTTTCTCTATGTCATGATTGCTTCCTGTTTTCTGCTAATCTCATACAGCAGAACCACATCAGCTGCTTTACTTTTAGGTTTTCTGGTTGGCCCTGAGGAACATTTGTGACAGGAACATACATCTGAGGAAATATTTTGCCATTTGTGTTGCAACAGACATCAAAATATTGAAGCCAATTTGTTTTGAAGTCCCCATTGTCGCTGTAACTGGTGCCATGAAAATGTTCAGAAGGTAAGTTCTGACTTGCCATATATTTAACAATAAAGCCTTGAAAGATTTGAATCCTCACTAGGACGTTTTTTCCCCCTAAACACTGCAGAGTAGCAAGCACAGTTGCTGTTCCAACAACATTGCAACCTAAGGTTCTTCATTTTATGTATTACGAACTCTACAGCTGAAGTGGAATGTCACAAGGTATAAGATAAACTACACAAGTGAATTAGTAATCTAAGAAAATGCACGGTTGCTACAGGTTTGATTCAAAACAGCTTGTAGCTCCTTCTTTCCACTTCAGCTTGCTAAGGTCAAAGCTCTTAGGGATGGATGAGGAGGGATCAATACATTATTTGGCTTGTTTACATATTTCTGGTATGTATGTGTAAAACACGAACCAAGCAAATACTGCCTGAGCATGCTAGGAGCAGATGAACTGAGGAATGGCTACTCCTGTTCCTCACAAAACTCAGCCATGTTCTAGATTGGAATGGTGGGATTTAACTAAGAAAACACAAAATATACATCTTCAGTACTGCAGTGATCATAGGCCAGTCACCATTTGCTAGTTGACAACTTTCAGCACAATAAACATTGACATACATTTATTACAGTAAAAATGAGTGATGCATAAGGGGGCATCAATCATTTAGAGGACAGTTCATTTATAATTACAAATAAAAATAAAAATTTGCAAGCATTAGAGCAGATTTGAGAGAGCTTCTATCATATTTGACAGTACAAGGATGTTAGCAGTGTTATTAAAATTAGTTTGCAATCATCGATAATTTTCTTATTGGCTACTGACTGTTTCAAAAGAGAAGGGAAAGTGAGCCTAGGAAGTGGATTACTTGAGACCAAAAATTACAAGGAAGTCTTTATCTTCAGAGTATTATGGCTACCTGTGCATGACAATCTAATTTTTTGATATCATTTATCATTCCCTAATGGAATCCTAGAGAATACAACATTGTTTTGTTTTAACACTATAACGGAAAGTAAATTCTGTCTGTGCCATTCACCTGTAATTGTTATTTAGCAGTAAACAAATTCTTCCCCTTTGTACAGTGGATTTTAAAATTTTTTTCTCTTTCCATATTACCTGTAGCTTTCTAAAATATAACTGTGATAACACAGCAGTGAAAAGTGGCATGCACTAACCCACTGAAAACCGACATGTTAGGAAAAAAAAACAGTAATAACCTGGTAAACAGATTTTCAGCTATATCAGAAAAAGAGCACTTCAACGAAGATGCATGCTCCTCTAGATGTTTTCCTTTTTACTGCAAATTTGCACTCTAAAATCATTAGAATACTTCTGACCTGGGATATGTTAAAATATAAATGCTATGTTTAAACAATAATACACTGCAACATTGTGGCTAAAATACCTCTCTAATTTGATTTAAATCTGCATTATTTAGCTTTCATGTCATACTGTATGTTGACCTTTTCTAGAATTTGCCAAAAATTTATTATTCATATGGTTTTTCTTTGCTAAATATTCAAAATCAATTTTCACTTTCCTAAATATTAACTATAACATACTAACACTGGACAACTTAATCACACTATGTTTTATATTACTTACAGCTACTTTTTTTCAAACATAGGTGATTGTATCTGCACGTATTTTCTTTAAGCTAGACCGTGTTACTACCTAACTAGGGGTTCTTCACACTTCTGACAGGGAATGGAATACTGCAATTGAACAAAAGTGCACACAGCTCATTTGAAATATTGAATGCAAACAGAATTCTGCATTTGGCACTAATTTTCTGTACATTAAGAGTACTTACTATTATTACCACTATTAAGGTTTCATTACAACTGAAGCTATTCAGAAGAAAATTTACTGAGTATTTTGGAAGTAGCTGATACATAAAAGTAAAAATACGTTGTACACAGGACCAAATTCTCAGCTGTATTAAACTCAGATTGGAACAGATAAATGTTCTGGGACTAAGGAAGGAAAGCTTCAGGGTTTCCCCAAAAGGTGTTTCTAATGGTTCTTTGACAGCACAGTGACTACTAAAGCACATTAGGGGCTGCCGCAGTGAATCACTACCAGAAGAAAACAACTCTGTTCTGAAGCCTGTGGCATAATACATGGTGTTAGCCATAAGCAAATTCCCATCAAGTCTGTGCCACACTCCCTTTGTCTGCCACAGACCTACGTCCACCACAGGCTACAAAGGTTTATTGATCAGGCTGGCTTTCTACCATAACAGGGATATTGTCCTGTATTAGCAAAGGTGGGTTTGGAGAAATATGTGTGTTAAGGAACCTTTAAACAAAGGGAAAAACATATAGTGAGAGTAAATAGGCATAAAATGTCTATTAAAATATTTAAATGTAGTTTTTGCAATTTATGGCACGGATGCTACTGCTGTGGTGTCAAAAGTTCCTGTGACAGGGGAGATTTAAAGCACCTCCTGTCTGTTTCTATAAGCAGTTCCTATTTTTATGACTACAGGAAAAAAACTGTTTTCATTTGATTGCTCACTTCAAGCAATGACATGCAATGTCCATATGCACATGCAAAGGATTGTATTTACAGTGAAAACTGATTATCTAGTTAAAGCAAAAATGCTGCTACAGGTAGTATAGATACATTTCAACACTGGTACATCATTATGTCGCAGTTAAATCACAGATTGTAGTTAACTACATCTTTCAAATCAAAAAGTTCAAAAATTTGGTTGACTTTTCCCGTTCATAGTGAGGATTTTTAACCTTATTATCCACACAATGAAATAGTCTGATTAATGAATTGGAAAACCATTACAAATGAAAACTTGCACTTAAACTGTTTTGTACAACTAAACTCTGTCAATCTGGATATACAAAAGACTTTTAAGAACATCAATATAGTAAATAACCAACATAAAATGTCTTAAGCGATGCCTGATATTGAACACACTGGCTAGTACTAGGAATAATGTAACAGGTATTCAGGATGTTGAAAAATTAAGTCATTTTCATTTAGATGCCACTCTGGAAAACACAGTCCTTATTTTAAAATTTTGTAGCTGTAATACTTATGGACTTAACTCATTATTTCAATTCTCCTTGACATGTAGGCCACAAAATGGAATCCAAAGCTTAGTTATTTCAGCAAAGTAGCTACTTACTCTATTTGCATTCATTTTGCTGTACTTCTAAATAGAGCTCAAGTTACACAATAGTTCAGAATTAAGTCCTAAACTATATCACACTACAGGACATTAGAGCTTCATTTCCCTTAAGTACACTAAGCTTTTAATCAGTTAACCAATGCCATATTATTAATAATACAGAAATAGAAATATTTATTTCTATATTTTGTGAACTCAACAGTCACAGAAGCTTAGTTATGCTAAATCCTGATCACTCTCTGAGAGCTGATCACAACCATTAAGTTGAGAGAAACAATGTCCTGTACTGTGTAGTCCCTGACCCTATGTGCCTAATGTCTTCCCCTTTAATCACCTAAAGAAGGCCCACATTTCATGCTTGACTGATGTGATACCTTCAGCCATTTTTAGTTCTTATTTGGTTTCTTTATTTTTCCAATTTGTTTTTAAAATGTTTGCAATTTGTCTGAGCTGTACTACCTTATTTTATTATTAGAGTGCAGTTCACCTCTATGTATTGAGGTAAAGAATGAATGCATGCTGTGAAAAAAAAAAAGGCCTTTTTTTGGTATCTGCTTGCCTTGATGTTACATATCCCTCACACAGGAAAAAAAAAAGTTCCAATTAAAGTCCTATAACAGATAAAAATCACACGTAAACATTAAAAGCAGTTAATTGTGCACTGCCAATACATTCAAAGATGCACAGATTAAGAATTATTATATACTGTGGACTTGCTGGATCCCTATCTGTGCTCTACTTTAAAACGATTGATGATGGCCTTGAGGGGAAATAAAATAAAATTAGTTCCTACTCAGCCAGGTAAAATGGAGGAGTGGAAAATGCCTTATTTCAGTCAGGATTTACTAAGTGTTCTAGAAAGGTTTTGCTAACTGATTTTTTTTATGAAATAAGCACACAATATCACTGGAAATAAGACTGCATGTTCAAATCAAACACTATCCAATTTCATGGAAAAAAAACTCCAAACAATAATAAAAGGCACTTGGTACATATCAAAACTGAAGGTAGGGCAAAGATACCAGTACTGTAAAATGTAACTTGGTGTTTTAAGCTATTAATTTTCTACTTTAAACAAAGGAAGTTCTTTGTTCCTGTATTTGTCTTACTGTTGTTCCTTATGTCTTTTAAATTCTAGTGGGTGTTTGTTGAACTAACACGGCCAAGAAAACGGTGGTAAAAACTTTCTGTGTGACTCAGGTCATAGAGCATTGCAATCACTGGTTAAACATTTAGGCCAACCCTAGGAAAATTCACTAAAAGCAAATATTGTCACAACTGCAGTAACAAGCTTTAGCAAAACTCCAGACTTCAAAAGCCCACAAAAAGAAATCTTTTAAATCTTTGCTGTCAGTTTTCAGCAAGCATATTAAAAAGTCTTAAGAGCTTTCCTAATGTTTCAAGGCTTGTGAAAAAATGGACCAAAATGCCAAAGTAGTAAGAAACCTGGCAACTATTTTCAAAGAAACCCACACAACTGACTGATGCACAAGTGGGGTTAAATTTCTGAAATACGACAATCAAAAACTCTCAAAAATTACGTTAGTATACGTACAAATGCATCTCATGCCATCACGTGCATGCCGATGTTCACAGCCAGCACACTTCCACCCTGTGAATCCAGGCTTGCAAGTGCACTGTCCGGTGACAGGGTCACAGGGGACGGGCAGGGAACCATATCGATCACACTCACATTCCTGGCAGGAGCCTCCTGGAACTTGTGGGTTTCCGGTGTAGCCAGAAGAACACCTAGACATTGCGAATACAAAAGCAGGTTTGGCCAGCTGAGGTGCATAGTGTACTACAATCAATACTCGGCAAAACTGTAAATAAAATGTACAGGAAAATTCACTCATGAACTACTAAAAAATCCCTTGGTGCTTTATGACATTTCTAGAGAGCGAAATGTTGAAAACTGTCCAACGAACTGATAATAACTTTTAACCAGGACATGGAACAGTCTGGATGTAAGGAGTATGCAGAAGTGATTCCATACCCCTAACAGTTTTCTGCTAAACTTCAATTATATCATGACAAAAAAGTTTCCACATTAGCAATGTTTGGTCTACAGCACCTTTTTTTTCCCACTAGCCACTTGTGTTTTCCATTAGAAGTGACATCTCATTGTAGACACTGGTTGATTTTCATCATCTTAATCCCACAGCATTGCTGTGGATGGGATAACAGCTGCTGTTGAGGTTATTAATTTGGTCATTAACATGTTTATCTGTAAGTATCTTTCACAATGAGTGCCCATGAGGACACAATAGTGACTAGAACAAAGGGTATAAGTGACATCAAGATACACTATAAGCATGGTAGCTAATTTTAGATAAATTCCATATTTTTTGGTTTAACTTCTGAGGTCCAGGGGAAAAATATTCCACAAATCAGAAAGTAAAACCAAGACAATATTTGTGATATAAGTAACACTGATCATCAGTTTACTGCGGGTAAAAATAAAAATTGCCTATTGTGGCTGAGTTTTAACAACATATAAAGAGGAAATAACTTATCCAAAGGCATGGATTTAAACATTAGTAAACATATGTTTCTGGTATTGGAGGACATTGCTCTCCATGTCTTGCCCTCCTTTCATTGTCTCTTTTTCTTCTTTTTCCATCAATCCTACCTTTCACAGTACTGGCCTTCATATCCAGGCGGGCATGCAGTACACCGGTAATCACTAGGTCCTTCCGCAACACAAGAAGGGCTAAAACTAAAATAAAGGCAAATAAAAAACTTTTTCCACTCTATTGCATCATTTCACTCTCATCAGCTGTGCAGAAGGGCCCATGGTAAGCCCCATTCTCAATGTAAATTGCAGCATTTTCTTATCTGTTCATAAGCGCCTATGGAAGATCCCTCCATTCTATTAAGAATTTTATGAATGCCTTGCTATGATACTGACACAACTTAGGATTCTGCTGGAAGGGCAGAATCAACAAGAGTCATGTCAGAGGGGATGGAGTCAACTATGCCCATGCTGTAGGCTTGTGTGATTGAATGGTGCTGTCACAGTGATCAAGAAAAGAGAGTAATGGGAAGGATGTGAAACAAAAGGTTACGAAACTGAACTAACAAACCTGCAGCCTTTCCAGTCTGATTTAATTTTAGTTTGAATAAAAGGAGATAAGCCAGTAAGAGTTTACTCAAAGGTAAGACATATAGAGGGAGAAAGGAACCAAAGTCATAGCCATGTGGAATTTTCCAAAATGATGGCATCAGATAATCTTTTCAAGGATGTACTGAAAATAAAAGACTGGCCAATAGATAAAAACAACTAAAAGCTACCTCCTTCATGATCAAGGAGGGGTTGTATTGTTTTTACTAAGCCATGACATGGATGAATAACTAGTGACTGCAGAGTGCACCTATAGGAACTGTGCAAAGTAGCATGTTGCTGGAATAGTAGTGTATTAAGTGACTGCACAGACAGGTAAAACAAACAAAAAGCGTAGGTAAGGGAAAAGAAACACAACTAAATATTAAAATGGTGCAACACTATAAAACTCATTCAGCTCTTTTTGGAAGAACCAGAAAAGCTCAGAGGTAGAAAGCGGCGAGCCCAGAGCTCCTTCTTGGTACAGTACTGTCAGCATCCTACTCTAAATTGCTTATAACGCATTAAATCAATAATGCTTGAATGAGTATATAAAATTACACCTTTGAAAAAAAATGTAAACAAATTGATCTATTACTCACAAAGTCATTATCCAACACATTTTCAAGTCTATAAAAATAGATCCACACCCCCAGGAACAACTCATTCTCTCTGTTCTTTTCTTTTTTTTTCAGCTCATCAAGTTTGAAGCTGACTGCTGATTGTACAGGAGCATAAAAACCAGTGTTTAACACCTCAGTGGAGTTTTGTGGAACTGCATAAACAAAAATAATTGCACTATACTCATCCACAAATATTCATCAGCTACCCTTCAAAACAAACCTCAGACCACCCCAAAATAATAAAGAAATAAAACAAGCAAGAAGAAATAAAATTTAGAAAACCCAAACAGATAAACCTCTCAGATATATTGGTTTGAAATACTCATTAAAACATCTTAAAGGTCAGACAAAGCACAGAAAAATGCTTTTAAGGAACACTTCCAACCTTTCATGGGAACAATCATGAAATAAACCTTTTCAGAGCAGTACTATAGTATGATTCCAAATATCATTAAGTGCCTTTCAGCAAAACAACAAACAAAGCAGAAGTGCTAAAGTATCATCTGCTGGGAACACACGCAGAGACATCGTGGCAAGGCTCATTAGCATAAAGCAACCAATAAAATTTATGCTGCAATAAGTATATTGCTTTTAAATTATTCTATCTTTCACAAATTGCCTAAAACTCATGTAACATTAAATAAGAAATCAATAAATTCCACAATGAAGCAAGAAAGGCACTGCAACACATTTATACCAACATAATATATGAGCGTAAGACTTTTTACAGTTCCCTTGTGGCTATATTGTACTTGAGTTCTGCTCTAGCTTCCTTTGTGAGAATACCTTTATAACACACATTCATTATGTGTTGAGTATTGCATTTTCTAGCACTTATTAATTTATTCATCACAAATTAGCAAGGGAGCAATTTCCAACTCTTAAAGGAAGATCAATTAGCAAAAGTAGATATGAAACATTTAGTATGGCTCACATGATGCAGATCTCCTGTAGCCATCTGAAAAGTGAGCCCAAAAACTAAGTCCTTGCTTTATGGAAAGGTAATTCTGTGTCATGAGCTTGTTTACTTACTTGTTACTGGGATTGGATAGGGGACAAGCACAAGGCTGACAGTCATCCGAAGAGCCTTGGACAACACCATAAAATCCCAGTGCACATCTCTCGCAGTGGTGACCAGCGGTATTATGCTGGCAATTCTGCAGAGGAAGGAGACAGAATTGACTGTATTGATAACTACAAGAAAGCAGACAACATTTTGTTCCCAGCCTTGGGGATTCAAACTTATCTGGATTTATAATTTCTCCCTCCCTGACATGATTCGCAGTGGGACTGCTTGCTTTAAACTTCTGTCAAATGCCTGCTGAGTTATATATGGGTTTACAAGGAGAAAGAATGGAGGCCTGTAGCTAGCCAGATGTATCCTATGGAATTTCTTATCCCCTTCAGCTTTCCTTTTTTCTTTTGTTCCAGCTGTTGAAGCAGGAGAAATAACCAATTAAAATTCAATCTTACTGTATTAGGTCACATGTGTTACTACCTAGAAGAGCAGTGTTGTGTTTATTGCATGATGCATGGTACATTGCCTCTTTAGTTTGCAGATATTTAGTTTCTCATCTAACACAAATAGTAATTCAGCAGCAATAAAGCACAGCATAATCTGAACACCAGAAAATAAGAATGGAAAATATTAAAGGCAGACAGTTTATTTTTTTGAACTCACTTTAACTTTCACACTTAAGGTATTTATGCAAAACTAGATTAAAATATTGTCCTCTATTTTTTTAGATCAATTACACTACTTATGAATTTTACATTAAGATTATCCTAGTGCATAAGTTCAGAAATACAATACCTGACAAATTGATGTTTCAGGGTCACACATAGTACTGTGTCCATGACACTGACATAAAACACACACGCCTAAGGACTGCGCAGGTGTCCTTCCTCCAGGTGAAGTTGAAAGCCTATAAAATCCTGGAGAGCATGACTGCAATAAAAAAGATGCAGAAGAAAACAGATCATTACACAGTAGAGTAGGTATGAGGAGCATTGCAAGCTCATCTTTCCAATCACCAGTTTTTACAAGTTGTGAAAAAAACCTGACGGGTTCCAGCTGTGTTACAAACAATATACAGTACTTTACAGATAACAAGAACCAGCGCTAATTGCAAACATTGCTGAAAAATCCCTGGAGCACTCCACTGTCACCAGGCTTTTCATACTGCAGCTTTAGAGACCTTTCATTCAGACGTAGAACACCTCACTGTTCTCACTGTGCATCAAGCATCGTTCCTTTCATTTCTTAAGAATAATGTTTGTTTTCAAAATAAATTTTTTGCATGGACTGTGGAGAACGAGCATGATGATTCTGTTTTCTTCCTCCTTCATGAATTTTTCAGGTTTGACAAGCTAATATCTGCCTACATACCGCCTGATGGATAACAAGCAAAAGTCAAATTATACTAATAAAAAAAGGCTGCATTATTTATAGCTATATAATTTAAAGACCATAAAAGTAAAGAATTCAAAATATTAAAGGTTTTCCATATCTTGGAACTATTAGGCCAGAATCAAATTTATCTATCACTAAGTCTCCTCTACCCCAGCTTGGCAGTAAAATTCTGAGAGCAACCCAAAAATTACTAGCAAAGCTGACACATGCAAAATCAAGCACTCGATATTTATTTCAGGCTCATTATGCAAATGTATGATAGTGCCTACATAGCTTCCAGAAAGCACACAGCTATGGCAGCATAAAAATACAAACAGGACCATTTTGACAGTTCAGACCATTAGGGATGAGTGCATACAGACAAGTCACTCATCCCATGTATAAATCTCACCACCTCGTGGTGCCAGGAGCCTATGAACTCTGCCTGATGAGGTAATTTCTGACTGTTGACCACAATTTGTGCTTTTTGGAAAAAATGTGAATAGTACACTTTCCAGATAGCAATAAAATGGATGCAAAATAAAACAAAAGAGTAAGTATCTTTTCATGATCAAAAGCAGGATTCTTCCATCAAGCACTATATGACACTGCTCTGACAATTCTATAATCATTCCCAAAACCGACAGGAGTCTAAGTTATGGAAAAAGCATAAACACAATTATTTTTTTTCGAATCACAAATAAAGTAATATAACTCACCTCTGCTTTTCTCCTTTTATTTTGACTTAGACTACATTAAGATCCCTGAAGCACAGAAAAGGTCTATCTGCTTTTTCATGGTTTCTGAAGAATTTCAATTTAGATAAATAATCTCAAAAGGAATTTTCTTACTACAATTTCCTAAATTTTTCCTCCCTCTCAAGCTGCAGAAGAGTCCTTGTCCAAACATAATGTGGTCCAAGGCATAGCTTAGAAGTTCTGAGTAACTTTTGGATTGAGGTATAAATATATGGTACATCCTCAAACAAATCTAATCTCTAACCATTTTTTTTTCTGATACGCTACTGACACTCTTCTCATCTATTCTGATCTAAGCACTTCTGAGATGAAACGGGACACAGCAAAAGATGAAGCAAACTACATTTTTCATTACTAGTTTGGAAGTTTTTCAGAAATAGCCATTAGGGAAGCTCTTACCACCATTTTTTCCACTTGTCATTGACTTGAAAACAAAGAAAAAGGATATAAATGTCACTTCTAATAAAAACTGCTGTGCAAAGAGTCCTCACAAAGCAATTACAGGATAAATAATGAAACACTTACATATAGCCTGTTAGCATTTGCTTAAAGAATGCCTGAATATTATTATTTTTCTCCTCCTGAAATTAAATAAACCTTCACAGAACACACCTTCACTAAGCACACTAAAAATAAACTAAGTTAAGAGCATGTAAAGATCACACAATTAAACAAAAAGTATGAAGGTTGTAACCGAGACACTTATTCCAGCTCCCGGTTGGTGTGAATTAAAATTATTGCATTATCATGTATTTTCCTTCAAAAACGCAATTTGTTACAGTAATTTTTAAAACGTGTGTACCTCTGAGCAAACGTTGGAGACTTGATTTCTCATACGTATATTTACACACATTCAGGTGTATGCACTTAATAAAATAGTGTGCCAAGAAAACGCCTTCATTTACATCCCTGCACACATTTCCTGTGAACTCACTGCTCTTGTTGCCTCATTTACTGTGTAACACAAACCTGTACAACCTCTGAAAGGAGCAGAGTTTTCATGGATAACAAGGCATCTTTCCCGTCATTTACTCACTCCAAATTTTCTTCTGTTTTCAAATTTGTTTGTATGCTTCAACTTTTCATTGATGAATTTCATTCAACTGATAGATCTTTAACTTTTCAGAATTAATGAATATGTAAACTTTAATTATTCACTATTACAAATGTTAATTTTTATTTTAATGATTTTATTTTTTTTTTTATTTGACATAGAAGTTTTCTTGGTTTTTCTTCACAGATTCTGTGAATCATGGTCATGATAAAATGATGCATATAGTTCAGTCTTTTGGAAGATATGATATTGTAGCTGTATTGTGTATTATGGCCCACCGTAACACAAAAACATAGTACAATCTGTTGTACACCGTAGATTACAAAATTATTATACCCTTATCTGGCCAAAAATGCTTGATCAGTCAGTATCAGTCACACAATTGAGCATCAGAGATGCTGACCCAGTAACGCTGACTTTCCTGTATTCTAAGTGTTTGAGTCATCACCATGGTTTCAGTGGCATATTTGCCAAAAGCAAAAAAAAAAAAAGTGCTTAAATTCCTTGAGAGATAACTGAGAGAAAAATAATATGAGTAATTAAATTATGAGAGAATTGTTGTCAGTTAAATGAATTCACACTCTTATTTTTATTCACATTATTATTTTTATTCACTTATTATTCACATTACTTATCACACCTTGCTAATGAATGGACTGAAGAAGGTATAAAGGCTTTTCCTGGGAGCCAGGTTAGTACCGTACCTCACAAGACAAACCAGAATAACCCAATGGGCAGTCACATTTCTCAATCAAGTGAGCCTGAGGAGTCACTCCAGACACAGTGCCGCTTTCAGCAACCTCCATTGAGATCTCAGAAATCCTGAAAAAAAGGAGCAAACATCTCTAATGAGATTAGTCAAGCACTAAATCAAACCCAGTTAGTCCCAGTTAGCACAGGAGAAAAGAGTCGTATTTGGCTGTTTGTAGGCTTCTTGATCTACAGGAGACAAACAGCACCATTTTTGCATCTCCTAAGGAAACAACAAAGCTATCAGCACCTCCAGTCTCATTTTCCATTTCTAGGCAATAGTATAACTGATTTTTCTCTCCTTCTTATTTCTGTCTCATTTTTAAACTATTTTCAGCCAAACTATAAACAAAAGCTCATTTCTGATTCTTCATTTGAACAGACTCATTAAGAAATTGAAGTCACATACTAAATGCAGTTCCAATTCATGGTAGTAAAATTGTCCACTAAATCTACTTTTAATGAGGCAACTATTAAAAAAAAAAAGAAAATAAATAAAATCTATCCTCAGCAACAAAAGCAACTTAACAAGCAGACTTCAAAGATATTGGACATTTGCCTTTTTAGCAGGAATTTTAAGATCTGTAGCCAGATATAATTTTATTGCTTTTTTTTTTTTCCTTAGGAAATTATTTAAACACTTAAACAGTTTAAAGCAAACACGAAATCCTACTACAGAAGCATCTGCTAGTGTCAGAAAGAGATATGCTTCATGGTAGAGCTTCCAATATTTTAACTTTCCAAAGTTACCAGAAATCTTATTGCCTCTCAACCACTCCCTGTCTTTCCAGCATGCATGCTGACGGGCTAAATAGGCCCACAGACAAAGACAACAAACACAATATCTAATGAAATACACTTAATCCTAATGTGCTGCACTGCTGTTCTTTTAGCTTACTTCTTTATTTTGGGAGATTGTTAGTTTGTTTAAATGAATGCTACAATCTGGAATCCCTTACTGTCTTTGAGAAACAAAAAGGGTAGAATAGCATACATTTTAAAGCTTCAGGTATATCGCCAACCTAAAAGAAAATGTTGAAGAACATGTGACTAACTAGCTCAATAAATATTGATAATGCTGATACAGTCTGTTCATTAGGTGTCTGTGCAGAAGGCTAATGCAGAGGAGCTCACAGAGCTGCTCATCTCCTCACACTCACCATGGATCTGCTCCCAAACCTTAAATACTAAGTGACTGAGTGACATTCTTCTGCACATTGGCATATTGGCACCAGTGTCAGGATGACTTCAGGAAAAGTAAATGCCCACTGCTACACTAGCTGAGAGTTTTGTGATGGAGCTTATGTGACCAGCCCCATACTTCTTCATACCTTGTGTCAACGGAAAATCTCCAAATAATCTAGTGACTTAAATCCTGTGCACCCTTCTTACTACCTGAAGAAAGAGGTTCAGAGGAGCATGGAAATTGGGGAGGAAAGCAAAAAACCAAACAAGACTGAAAATAAAGAGGGCAATACCACAAAACCATTCAGATCTGATATGTCAATGTAAGCTTATGCTGAAACAAAATGAAATATGCCTCCCCATCATCTTCAAGGCTGAGGCAACAGTCTGTGTGCTGCAAAACACCTGTTTACTGCCAGAAAGCTGTATTTACATAATAATATACTCTGTGACTGCAAAGCTACCTGTTGTTTGTGTGGCAATGTTACTTAAGGAAGGTCAAGCTTGGTTGATTCTTGGAACATGTCTAATAAGAAGCAGTCCAACAACTGCTACCTGATCAGTGTCAGGCATATTAAAATAATTCACAGTCAAATTGAAAGCATACTCCCAATTGAAACTAATTTATTATCACAGTCCTGTTGCCTGAAAAGCAAAACAAAATCTATAAAAGCAATGTTTCAATTTAGACCAGTGAATGTGAAAATGAGGGCAACAAAATGAACAATACAAGAGAAAAATGTCTGGCTTTGGATTCTGAGCAGAAATCTCTAAATCACTAGTAATGCTGCAGCTTTGAAGCAGAAACAACATTGGCACTGCTGCTAAACTATATAGCTAATACAGTGCTAACACTAGAATTAGGCTATTTTTAGGCTTCCAACTGCTTGCGCTGCTTTGACTTTATTTTAAAATGCTCTTCCTGTCATTTATTACTTATCTGAAGCTTTTAAACTCTGCAACTTAAATTAAAGCACTGTTAAAAACCTAAAAAAATTAAAAATATTTCATATATTGTATTTTCCTCCTCCCTTATACAGTTTCTCTTACTTTATACTTTTCTACTATGCACAGTCAGGTAGAAAGAAATACTTTATTAGTTGAGAACAAGGCCCTTATTTAGAAAGCACTCTATTTAAACAAATAGTTTATTATAAGTAATTTAATTCAAATATATATTTAAAACTGAGCATAAATATTGTCCTTTAGAGGCACTCAGACTATTTTTAATAAAAGCCTTCAATTCTAATGCAAGCTAATATTCCACTAACCTTTAAAAACATTTGGGGGGATTTATTTTGTGGTCTTAAGCAGAACTTCTTCTGAAATCATTCAAGGTGCTGACGTGAAAAAAAAATAATGATGTATTCCTGCTGTTTATTTTCTACTTAAAGTCTCAGATGCCATGTGATGAATGTTACTTATGTAACCAGACAGATCACAAAAATCTATTGTAACATAACCACTTCCAAAATCAAGTATGGTCTGATATACAAAGTTATGACTTCAGATGGAGAGTTACCAGAAAGAACAGATGAACTCTTTGCTAAGTCCTGCTGCCTTATAAAATGTCACATTCTGAAAGGCAGTGCTGTAAAAATACATTTTGGAATACAGTGCCACCTTGCAAACCTGAAAAGTCCTTTTCTGTCTTGTTATATGCCTCATTACTAGGTAGCCATGATAAAATGGTCATGTACTACAATGCAGGTTTATTTAGGTCATGATTGTCATATGCATCTCAGGACAAAACCATGAAAACAGAGGCTCGTTTTCATAACTTATGCTGCTTGAGGTGAGACAGTATTCAGTTTTTCTTCCACATCCGAACTAGGATCTGTAGTGCTTAAAGGGAAGGGAGAAACAGACACAGATATGTGTGGATTTGGTTCTCAAATTTTCCACAGATATGTGTGGATTTGCTTCTTAAATCTTCCGTGTTGCACTGGAGTTACTTTCATACATCTATCCACAGGAAATCCCTGTGCTGGCAATACAATATCCTAAATAGACTAAACCAAAAATAAATGAAACCAGTGTAAAACATTTATGGCATCTGTTGCTAATATTTACTGTCTAGTTGGTCCAAGCTGGACGAATATTTTTCTGTAAATGTTATATGTCAGAGATAATACAGCAACAGTTACTGTTTTCCGTCACACAATGCTGCAATGTTGCATTGCATCTGCCCCTACTACTCACCCTCAAACTACAAAGGACATGTTCTTATAGATCTATTTGTGACCTAGAAACCTATAAATAATTTTAGCGTATCACTTTTATGACAGAATCACAGAAAAGACCTCTGTAGACCTTTGAAGTTTATCTCCAATTATTCCTGTGTCCTTGCTAATAAATTTTGCTTGTGAAGGATATTGTGAATTTGGTATCAAAAACTTTTAGGAATATTTTATGTAAACTGTTCCAGAAGTTCTTTATCCCCAGGAATTTTTCTCGTATGTCTAATGTGAGTATTACTTGCTGAAGTTTAAGCTAATTTCTTTTTTTGCCTTACCCATCATGGCAACAGAGAACTGATTCTTTTCTTTTTGACAATATTTTCTGCATCTTAAAGCAATTTCTAATTTCTAAATAAATCTGTTATTTATACCTTCCCTCACACGTCATATTTTCTGACCTGTGATGATGATCACTGTTATCTTCTGGGCACTTTAATAATTTTTTCTTGAACCCTGGTATCCAAAACTTGATGCTTAGGCCTTACTACTGTTGAGTGGAAGGAAAAGATTTTTTTTTTTTAATCTTTTTAGGTTGTACCTGTTTATACATGCAACTAGAATATTAGCATTTCTCAACAAGAATATCATTACTGAGTCATGTTCACTTGATGATATGTTGTAAACAACAGAGCCCTCTTTGAAGAATACGTAACTAAGCAGTCGTTCCTTGTTTGTTCAACTGACTACTCCTTTCCAAGTGTAAAATCTTATAGCTGACCTTTAGATTGCAGTACATTTTTGTATTATTCCTCTCATCTTGTTGTCTAATGTCCACTTCAAATTTAGTGTTATCTTTATTTCATCATCTAACTTATTAATGAATAAACTAAATAGAAAACGTTGACTGTATCTGCCCCTATTATATTGGATTAAGTAGCATTTCATTACAGGAGTACTCTTTAATCTTCGACTTTCTACCTCATTTCCCACGTGCTAGAGAAAATTCCTACATATGCTAACATTTCTATTTAATTACAGCATCATGTTTTCATGAAGATGACATTTATTCAAAAAATACTTTGGGTTTGTTTCAGGAAGCATGTGCTTACATGTGTTTTCTGTTCCAGGATCCTGAAAAGAAGGTTTTCATTTGCCTATTGTGATTAAATGTCCTGTTGAATAAAATTTCCCTTTCCTGCATTTTCTACTGTGCTGAATGCCAACTCCTTCTGCTTTTCTTAGCAACTGCTTATAGTTTATGAACAAAAAATGCACTGGGAAGCTCTATCAGGTTATCGTCTGTGACTACTGCACTATTTCAGACCACTGCATGAAACAGTTACCTGCTTTGCCTCATGATATTGCCATGAGTAGCCTTAATAAGAATGTAATGAACATCATACAACACGTTCAGGAAGTCTTCCCGGGATACAGGTCTACTTGGTCTTGAGTCGTCTCCATAATACTTCCAGGTGAAATCTGCCTGGGCCACTGTCCTGTTGACACTTGGATCATCATGATAATATTCCCAGGGCACAGTGTTTCTGACTCTTTGGTCATCACCGTAATATCCCCATTCATGCTGAAAGACAATAATTCAATACAATAATACTGATTATTAACAGTATTAAAAAGAACCAGGTGCTTAAATTCTGGGAGGGTGAAAGCAGATTTCCATTACCTCTGTCATCTCTATCTCGTGCCTTGTCAGCTGCCCAATCAAAGGGGCAGCCATATGCCGGACAATAATTCTGGGATGGGTGGGAGGCCCACCTCTGATGATGACTTGTGGGTAGTAAGTAGTAAAACCTGTCTCTTCTCGTGCTTCAAAGTAGATTGCGTATTTCAGTTTCCCTCCATAAGCAGTCAGCTAACAAAGCAAAAAACAAAGTACAAAAAGAAATCTCATTTTCAGTTAGCTAAAAATAAATCCCTGCGTGTATGTAGGAGATATATGCACTCAGCACCTGTGTACAGTCTGATAAATGTGTGTATGGTAGAAAATAGCAATACATGCTTGTGGAACTATCTGGGGACACGGGCTGTGTTCAAAAATACCCATTGGCAATTTGTTGTTGTACTACACTAAAAACAAAACATTATCTATTTCTTTATATATGCCTCGATGCTCCCCAAAGTTTGTGTTAGAGAAAGAAACATCTAAACTTTCCCAAGCCAAACCAAGAAATATGAAAAGTGCAAAATAAATTGTCACAGAGGTGCACAAAGGAGGGTTATTTCAATAATTTTCTCCTGTTTAACTAACAGAGATCAGGCATTTTTTGTTTAAAGTGGAAAGAAACAAAAATTTACAAGACAGTTATATTAAATTAATGCAGCTTAATTTTTCAAATAACATTTTTATGATAGAATCTATCATTTGTAAAAATATTATATGTTACTGCCTGTTAGTATATATTTTTAAATAGTGTTTATGTTAAAGACTTATGAATTTCCATGATAACCAAGCAAATAATTTTTTATAATGGAATAGCATTTATTTTCTTTTGAAGTATCTTCCACTCTGTGATGATGTGCTTAATGGAAGGGAAAAAAAAGGCCTTGTAAAATACAAATGCAAGATTAAAAAAAAAAAAAAAAAAAAAAACAGAAATCCCTGTCAATATTCAGTGGAATTTTATGTTTACCTTTCGTCCCTCAAACTGCTCTGGAAGTCTCCAGTAAACAGGTTCTGACCGAAGATCCTGTATCACCTGTTCTATATTTGCTACTATTTCAGGAGGCTGGAATGCAATCCCTGAAAGAGTGCTGCGCTGAAGCTTTTCATCCACCAGTGGCAGAATCATTTGCTCTGGCTTCAAGGTCACCTATACATATTGAAAAAAGGCGAGAAGAAAATCAAGTCTATTTCTCTCCATGAAGTGTTAGTCTTTAAATTCTTACTGTTCTAAAAATTATTTCTAGGTAATTCCAATTCACATCATGAGTAATTTGTCACAGAGTCTTACTACTCCTTCAGGTCTAAACAGTGATAATAATGACTTCCCCTTCAAACATTTCACACTTTCTTGTCATGTTAACAAAGAATGTACTAACGCTGGTTAAAAGAGTTTCAGCAGCAAGCGATCCCATGAATTTTATTGAAGCGATTTTCATAGTCCTATTCCAGTCCCAGGTCTCTTCTGTTTGGATTGTGAGAAACACACCTTATGAAGAAGCATACTTCCTACCAACACTCATTATACATCACTGGGTCTGTGGAATACAGTGCCCAATTTCGTGCTACAGTTATGCAATATTCAAGCTAAGTGTTGTCTGGCCAATATGCCAGTAGGGGTCAGGGTTTCTGTAACGCTAAATTCAGATTTACTTTAAAATATAAGGATGCCACTTAGATACTTCTAATTTTCTCAGACTATTCAAACGTGTCTTAGCATTATATGGAAATCATTATTTTGATCAAAAACTGCAATAAGACTCTTAGTAATTCTGTACAGATGAAAGTATCACAGGAAGCTTGCAAACAAATGCAAAGGGCTGGTATAAAAATTGTCTCCTCCCAAAGAGTGAGGAAAACAATGAAAACGCATGTAGTCATCCCATCAACAGGCTGTTCATGAGGTAGAGATCAGGTAATGAGGAATTCACCAAGCTCAGTACTGTACTTTAATCATCTTGTCATTTCCATTTACAGCAGCATCTATGGACTTACCAGACATGGAGGCATTTCTAATGTTGCCAGCCCAAAGTGAGATTTCCTGAGTTTCTGTCATAACCTTATTTTACTGTTTACTATTTGAGACATCAAGAACATGGCCAGCATGTTTGAATTTCAGATCAGCCTTGCCTTATTGTCATATAAGATAGGATTTGCCTGGTTAAATATGTCTAATGCCATTTGAAGTACCTGAGAGTATCTGAAATAGCCACTAGCAGCTGGCAGAATCCAGTCTCATTCAGTGTACAGCTCTGAATCAATTCAGAAATTGACAGGAGGACTAAAAACTAGATGAGATGTGGACACACACTTCTTCAGATATAAGCATAAATATGAAAGGAAGTTAATGAAGAAACAAAAATAATCAGGAGGTTTAAACTACGTTTCTACTTTGTGCTGCCACAAAGGTCAAAGCATACTTTTCCAGAACTGTTTCTGTCATGGAACTTGATTAAATTTTATAACTTGTCATCCTTTTAAAGTCTTCCTTTTCCAGCCTACCAGCATATGGTGGGCAAAACTGAAATAATGTGAAAACCAGGGTCAGATCATGATACATGATAAATCATTTTACCCACTGGGAAGGGAAAGATGTGTTACTGGATTGGACAATGAAGGAGAGAATGGGACTTTAACCAGAATATATGAACTCTTTAGTAAGAGATCACATCTTGATTTCAACCTCAAGTAACATTATCCAATTGACTCTTGTGCTTGAAACAAGTCATGGGCTTTGGCTGATTTGCATTAGGCAGACATTCCCTGCTTCCAGCAGAGTTATGACCGACCACGCATGAGGACTGAACCAGTCATTTTTCATTAGAAACAGTGCCTCCAGAACATAACTGAGGAGCTGGCGCAGCAGTGATGGAGAACAGTGGTCTCAATGCGTGTTTTGCACTCATCGTCCAGATAAATAGAGACATCCAGTCTGCTTTATTAGTCTAGCATAGGTCCCAAGGCCCACTTCAACAAAAAGGTGGAGAGGTCTTTGCTCTGATAGATTATACCCTTTCACTCTTTTATTTAAACAGAGCTCAATAAGCTATTTTTTAAAAATAAAACCAAACCAAACATAACAAAAACACGGCAATGAAAATAAAGAGATTAATTGAACCAAGAGAAATCTATGCTGGACAAAAAGTATCTGTGACCCCTGAATACACCTGGGTAAACTGTGTATCATACACCAGAGATTATGTTACAATGCACCGGACTGCATAATTTCCCCTTGCCCTTTCCTGGGTTTTAATAGCTTTACTTTGGCATGATGTCAACTATCCCATCACTGTTTTTCTTATCTACTTATTTACTTTCAATACCTCGACCGTGATCGTGTAATGGAACATAAGCGCTCTTTCCACTTCTTGAAGTATAAAGAGGAAAACGATTGTTTAAATGTTTGGCCATTTTCTAGCTACCTCTCTGTGCCTGACTAAAAGATGCCAGCAGGAAACAACATTATCGCATTACATGGCTCAGCAGTTTCCTACTCACCCATGTGCGAACCAGCCCCCTTGCCTCACTGCACTGTGTGGTCAGGCCAAAGCAATAGCAACTGCTGCAGCCAAGTGGGTTTCTGGCAGAGAGGCTAAATGTACCAGACTTGCACCTGTCACAGTGGACACCTTCCACATTAACCTGGAAGAAAGAGAACATTAGGAAAAGAAAGGAAAAAAAAAAAAACCAACCACCACATCAAAAAAGCAAGCTCTATTTCAATGTAGTAGGAAGAAAAAGAAAATCATACAGTAATGATAATAACAGAGTGCAGAAATAAATAATAATAAGTGTAAGGAAATGTTCAAGGAACTTTCCAGCTTCTTATCATGTGTGTATGCAAACATATACAACTAATGCAACTAAGGTATTTGCATCCACTGAGTAGCTCTGAGCAACGGATGTTGGCTTCATATTTACACAGAAAAACCAAATGGCAATCTGGGCATGTCATGCTCAATAAGCAATTGATAAGAAAAAAAATATGTCCTTCTGAAATTACCAGGGTTAATCAAGCCTTTTGTTTAATATGAGTTATTTGACAATTAGCTTTGACAATTAGAATGTTTAAGGTACAGTATTAAATGTTCTTATCGAGAAACCTGTCTTAACAGAAATATTATAGAGAAAAGCTTTCCCCTCTTCATAATTGTTTTCCACATCACTGAACAGTATTAGCAAGACTGAAATGTTTCACTGTTGTAATGTCAGTGCTTTTATTTTCATTTTTCAATTAGTCCAAATAAAAAGCTATACCAGATAGAACCAGGTACATGAAAATTTATGCACGGCCTTTTAAAACCATTTTCATACTGAGACCAAGGTATTAAAAAAACCCACTGATATGAAAGTACTGGTTGGCTTTTCCTCCCCCTCCCCCCCACACTTTTCTTTTTTTCTCTTGAGAGTAATGTGAAGAAGCCAATCTAAAAAAAAAAAAAATCAAGTTTCCAAAGCTTACACAAGAAACCAACATTATTCCTGAGGATTTACCATTTTTAGCCCTCATTTCCACGCAAATCTGCAAATCTGTCTACACTGTATTTAGCTTTGATTTTGCTCCTTTTTGTCAAACAAAGGGACTCTTGAGCCTTTGAAAACTAATTTCTGCAGCTCTAAACAGCAGGTTTAAATGGGAAAGATTAGCATTTTATAAAAATCTAGCTTCTTCAATACAGAACTCTTACAAAAAAGTTACATAAAGGGTTAACCAGCCTGTCCTGGTTTTAGTGAATTTTCCTTTCAGCTAAGTTCTTCTAAGTAACTGCACTTTTCTGAGTTTGGTTGCATGTTTTTGCAGACAGGAGCTGATAATGTAAATGGAATGCAAGGCTACTGATAAAAATCCACATCCCATAAGTGAGAGGGGCGTACTTGCGAGGAGGGGCAAACAGAACAGGTGACTAAAATTGACCAACTAAGTATTCCATCCCATCCACATCATACACCCTATAAAACTGGGAGATCACGAGAACCTCACTCTCTCCGACCACAGCCAGCATCTAAAGAGGACGCTGCCTGTTGCCCCTGTGATCCAAGGCCTGCTTCCAGACCATGTGTCCCTGAATCCAGTTCTGGTTTGCTGTGGAGGACATTCAGGTGCCTGCCCTGCAGCTGCTGGAGCTGAGCCAGCTCTGCTGAGCTGCTCTGGGAAATTCAAGAGTGGTTTTGTGTATTTTGTATTATTTTCTCCAACTTGCAAGTCTCTCTCTCTTTTCCTCCTATCACCTTGCCTTGGTGGGGAGGACTGAGGGGGGTGGTTGGGAGGGGGTTAACAGAGAGAATCTGCCATGGTTTATTGTCGCCCTGCAGTAAACAGTGACACAGCCAGAGATTTAATTTCAAACTTGGATTTAAATTCTGGAAAAAGAAATCTGCTGACTTAATTTGGTATTATTTGTCCATTTTTTGTCATAAATTGTAAATCTGTTTAACATCAGTTGCAGTTTCTTATCATTAATCATCAGCTAAGTATATACTGTTAATTTGCACTCACAGAAACATAGAAGCAACTATATTAGCCATAAAAGAATAAAAAAAGAAACATTTCTATTTAGAAATGCATAAATCTCCATTCTTTCTACTTTGTGCTTACAAGAGCTACAAGAAAGACACTGATGTACTGAACCTAGTCAAGAAAAGGGGCACTGAGTTGGTTAGAGGGCTTGGAGAAGCTGAAAGAACTGAGATACTTCTATTTTTCCATTTCAGAGGACAATATAGGACAAATAACGGTGATCATTAGGATAAGTTTTACTCAGATGGTCCATGTGACCAACTCACTCAAGTTTTCTTACAATCTCACCATCAACTGAATCAGTATTTGTGAAATAGAACATGATGTTTTCTGTTCAAATACACCAGAAAAACAGGAGGATCATCAAGCTGTCTGCATAAAGAGATTGTGAAATTCCCATTCTTGAAGATACCGCCTTAGCACTCTTTCAAACAAGGCACTGAACTAGATGACCTCCATAGGTCCCTTCCAAACTAATCTGTTCTACAGTTTTTCCATTGAATCTATCCTTTAAACTCAGAATGAAGGGGCTGGTGCCCATTTAACAAAATAATTACCTGGGAATTCAATGATTTGAATTCATCCTTCTATTTTACTTTGTGTCATTACAGTCCCTGAAAATGAATGAATCAAAATCACAGAAAGAATCTCTAGGGGTCAGTTTTAAAAACCTCCTCCTTGAAGCAGGACTATCACAAACACTAGATCAGGTTACCTATGCATCTTTCTAGTCAGTTCTTGAAAACATCTGAGAATGGGTATTTCATAACATTTCTGGATTATCTGTTCCTAGTGATTTTTTTTCCTAGTGTCCAACTCAAAATTCCCAACATGTCACTTGCAGCTTTGTCACATCTTTTGCTACTATCAGAAAGGGCTTGACTCCCTCAGCTACTCTTTGAAGTGGCTGTAGGCTACAACTGCATTTTCTCCTAGCCCCTCCTCTTTGTAGACTAAAAGACTCCAGCTCTTTCATTATATCCTTACAGATCATCTGCTCTAAGTCTCTTTGCAGCCTTTTTCTAGATCCTTTCCAGTTTCTCAACAGTCTTGAATCACATCCTAAAACTGGACGCCACTACCAAGTGCAGTCTTACCAGCACTGAATAGAGGGGGATAGAGATTCCTCTGCTGGCAGCTGCATTGGCCAGCATGATCCAGGTTAGTATGCGGTTTGCCTTATTCACAATAAGAGTACGTTTGGCTTATATTCAGCTTGCCATACCCCAAAGCCTGTATGTGCTTCTCTGCAGAATTATCACTCAGGATTTTTCCTCTCAAACTGCACTGATTCTTGAGGTTATTCCACTCCAGTTTGTGACCTTTCTATTTTTCCCAATCATCAAGCTTTTCAATGACCCTCTAGATTGAAGTTCTACTGTTCAGCACGTCTGTCTCCTCCAAATCAGCAACATTCTTGAATCTGCTGATGGTGAATTCTGTCATCTGTGTCACTGAAGAAGGCATTGGCTCTGGGGTACTCTGCTTGCTGGCTATCAACTGCATGTCAAACCACCAATTTTTGCCCTTTAAGCTCAGCAATGCAGCCAATTTTCAAACCCAGTGGTTTGCTGGTCTTCGAAGAACAATTCCAAATAAAAATGCTGTGGGTGAAGATGCCAAAAGTCTTTGCTTTACTGATACTGAATTGGATGCAGTCTACTCAGAAAAACAGTGAATTCTACTCATAAAATGATCAGTATTGACTCCCTCTAAGTCAAGATACTATATAAAAAAAAAACCAAACAAACAAAACTACAAACCTAGCACTGTGGCATACTATTCCTACTTATGTGTTTACTTTTAGTTTGCCAGATATCTGAACAAGAACTGTATTGAATGGTCTTAAACTGGCAACAGTTCTGTAAGAACAGGAAGAAATGCAAAGTAAGAAGAGAGCTTAAGAGGATGGTATCCTGGCACTTGTTAGTGTGTGAAAAAGCAACTGATAATCACTTAAGGCTTTATGTTAGATTCCTCCCACAGCAGTTAACAAATACACTATGAAAATCAACTAGATTTGTTTGCATATATTGTTGGAACAGGCAAGTACAAATGTCAGTGAATTTCAGAATAAACTTCTCAGCAGCTCTGAGATCGTCTTGCAACCTTCATTGTCCTACCTTGCAGCTGCATTGGCCAGTATGATCAACGCATGAGCATCTCCCCAGCTCTGTTTCACAGCTCTGTGGATCAGTCCCTGCCAGGAAGCACTGACAAGCAACACATTGTGGGTAATTCCAGTAACCCAACCTGCACTCAGTGCATTTATCTCCAGAGAATTCAGGGCGGCAGAAGCAACAGCCTGTATTTAAGTCACATTGAGAACTCAGGGCTCCAATGAGGCTGCAGTCACAGGGCTAAAAAAGGAGAGAAAAAGGAAAAAAAATGCTATTGTGCTTCTGAAAAACAAACAAATGAATGCCAACAAAAAAACAACTCACCTCTTTCAAGTATCTGTATATCAACTACAGCAGTGAACTTTCACTGTCTGAAGGTAGCATATCTGAATTATAAGGCTAGACATTTTTCTTTATTCTACAAGAGTCAAGCAATTACACTAAATACATTTACAACAGTGTTTTTTTTGGGAACATATATTACTTATGAGAGATAAGTTAGATAGTGAAATCAAATAAAGCCAAAAGGGTCAAGATACTGACATATTTTGTGGACAAAATTAACTTTAAATCTACAAGTGCTCTCTAAAAAGTGCTTTCTATGTAAATCCTCTTCAGGGCATGTTCACACCACTTTGCTAAAACTGGAATTTCTCAGTAGTCCCAGTAGAATCTAGTTCAATGTTTATTACTCATCCATCAGAAAGGTAACTATCTTCTTTGTACAAACAGGATTCTCAGATGACAGTAATTTACACAGTAGGGATAGAGATTTATTCACGTGGTATATTGGGAAGTAAATGTGCTCACAGAACAAGACTTGCGCAGGCAGGTAAGGATAGAAAATAGGTGGTTTGCCAGGGGGCCTAGATATTGAATACAGAAGTAGCAGGGAAAGCTGCAGGTTTCCTAAGAACAGAAGAATCCCTCAGTGCTATTACTGTGACTGTACTGCAAAGTTAGCACAGGACATTTGCTGTGACCATTCGCGTGACCAGAATCTCACAGGGAGAAGTTCAGCTTGCAGAAGCAAACTTTAGTGCCAGTAGTACAGGTTACCACAGTAACTGTCATGGACAGACTGGCTAAAACTAAGGACAAAAAGCTGTAAAAGAGAGCAGGAAAATGTGGATTCAGTTTCCAAACAAAACTGGTTACTACCTGAATACTCCTTTCTTCTGATCTGAAAAGGCCATTTCTAAAGAAGGTGATTATATACAGGAAACATTCAAATTCAATCTTTACTGAATACCAGAGAAACTATTTAACCACTGGTTAAATGTTAGACTGTGAGACTGCTACATAATCTAAGATATAAACCTTGTGACAGATAGAACCTTATTCTACAAGGACATAAAGCTTGGAAAGCAAATTGTTTGCCACACACTGGAATAGCTTGGTGTGCAATATCAAAACCTAAATTACAATCAAGTTATGTTTGTTTTGCAAGTAAGCAGTTTTATGCCATGTTCTCTGTCACGACAGCCCTGGAAATCTTCCACAAAGAGTGTGAGCAGGAGATTCACACCTCACTTTGCAGAAATTAGCTGAAACATACTGAAAGAGATGTGGGCTGATAGATCACTATTAATTTAGATGGTGCCATGAAACTGCCATACTAATGCACTCACATAAGACAATCAGAGAATATACTCTAGAGCTCAAACAGAGGTCTTCAACCTCATTAGGATGTTTTCAGAAGCCAAGAGTCTGTATCACAGCAGCACAGCAGAGCTTGCACAAGAGGAGTTTTCCATACATACAAAAAAATAAATCATTCTTGATAATTAGTTTGCAGCCTGAGCTACACGACAAACAGCCTTTTAAGAGCGAGCATTGATGGTGTATGACCACGTTCAGACAAGACAGTTTTTTGGAGTAATTGCAGCAGTACTATAAATCCCTCGCCATCAATGAGAATGGCAGAGAGGAGAAGGCATTTGAACTTTGCACAGTATTCACTGTCACCAGCTTTCAACCTTAATCAAATACTTCTCCCCTTAACTCAAGAGCAGGATATAACAATGTCATGGCCTCTTTGACAAACTATCGTTTTCCTATTTCTTCTCCCTCCTTCCCTCCCCTTCAGAATTTAACTGTGTCAAACTCAGGAATAAGAAGGATTTAAAGGCTAATGAAAAGGGTTATTTCCCCTTTAGAACACACTAAGAAAATGCATTTTACAGCTAAGGTGGTTGTTTCTTTTCTTCTCCTTTCAACATCTTTTATGCACAAGTATGCCTCAAATACAAATTCCCAGCAGTATCACAATTAGGGTCCAAGTAAACTTGTTCTGCAAAGACACCATCTATATACATTGTACAGTACTGTGTTAATCTCCTCAGTCATGTTAAACACAACTATAATAAAAGAAACAAGACTCAAGCAGGACACTGACTCAGCATGATAGCAGGATAAACAGGGTGTTTGGTGTTACAGGCTGCGTATCTGAGACAGAGGATCTGCAGCACTCGGTAACAGATTGCGAACAATTACACCATAGCCTGACTCCAAAACTTGCAATGAAGAGAGAAACCATGATTTACAAATCTAAAACTGTGTTCCAGCTACAAATTACTGTATTTTCCCCATGGAAAAGAGGTAACACAAAGAAGGAAAATAGAGATCCACTTACCTTGCAGCCAGTGACAATGTCATGGCCCCAGTAATTTGGTGCACATTTGTCACACATCTCTCCAACAGTATTGGGAGGGCAGATACAGCGGCCACTGATGGGATCGCAATTATCACCAAATCGTGAACACTCACAGGCTTCATGGGAGACAGGAAAAAATAAAGCAGAGGAAAAGTTACCCCTTTCTGTGACACCTGGACAGCAGAGCCCAACAGGGTTAGGATCATTCCACCAAAGACTTTACTGTACAGTGAACTCTCAGTTATCTGCAGACATAGTGGGGAGGAAAGGGACAGTAAACACAGAGAAACCAAGACCAGAAGCAATGCAACACAAGTTAACTGAGGCTGCAGTAACTGCAATGAGAACAGAATGGGAAAAATAAAGGCACCGACTGCAGAAGGGCAGAGACCTCTGAGAAGGTTCACTCCCATGACATGGCTGTATCCTTTCTAGGCCCACACTGTCTCATGTAAGAAGCCACCCAGCTGCCTCTGAGCCCACTACACTGGGACCTGCCTATATTTAACCTCTTCCGCAAATCTCAGCCAACCTCCTGAAGTTTCTGCTGCTGTAAACAGACTTTTCTTAAAGGGCAAAAATGGTGTTTTGGTTTCTTTTTCCCATTCAACTCCCTTTTTTCAGATTACATGTACTCTGCCTTGGGAAGACATCAACAATGTGTCTCTTCACAGAAAACTGGGATTCTTTGCAGATTTTATTCAATTAAAACCACTTTGGTTTTGGAAGTGGTTCCAAAAGTGATCTTTGCTCTTAAAGCACAATTAACTGAACAACTCATTGGTCACAAATGCTGATTCAAAGTATGTAAGTGGTAAGTAGTTACAGAGCACAAGATACCTGATTGTTTGGAGGAGAAGAACTGGTGCATGGTTATTTTCCTACCCCTGAGGTCATAGCAAAAGCATCATAAGCAAACTATGACTCTATCTATTCGTTGGGGTGTTTAGAGGGCAGTGTAACATAATGTTCATTGCTGAGGGCTGTATTTATGTTCATGTAAAAAAAACTGTATGAAATACTTCAATTCAGAATAAAACTAGGAAATAAGAGATGTGCAAAGATAGAACTCAAATCTACAGTTAAAATAAGAAGTGAACTTTATTTTTCCCCATCAGTGCTTTCAAAATAAGGTAACTGATGCAAAAAAGACAGCATGTTTTGCCTCCATCATGCCAGGAACAAGATGTTTTGCGTGCTATGTAACATTTTTTTACACACTGACATGAATATGTTTCAGCACACACCTCTCATTAGGAGACTGAGGCTTTTGGATGTGATAGCTGTTCTATTGGGTTCCAGTTTCTACACAGAATTGGTTCAAAGGGCATGGAGGGGAAGAAAGTGACACAGGAATGGTTTTTACATTTTTACTTTTATCATTATTAAAAAGAATATGGAAAAAATACAACACATCTGTTGCAAGCAATAGTGAAATAGAAATCTCTTCTGTATCTTTGCTGCTAGAATGTCAACACCAACTGATGATGCTTTAGGGGTTTTTTTTTAGGCTTTATGTTTTTTTATTGCCCAAGAAAAAAAATCAAATTATATTCTCTTTGGATAAATGCTAGATAAAAGAGGTCCAATATTTTATTCAATGCTTAACTGTCACTATGGAATTCATTTTTGTGCACTTTCTTCCTAACACAATTTGATATACTTTTATTAAATTTCTGATTTTCTCTGTGATTCATAATTTAATTCCTTTTTTCGTCATTTGAAGGAATACATAAAAAACCTGCTAAAAATAAGTGCAGAAAAAACAAGCATTTTGAAAACAGAATTCCTCTCCATCTGTTGTATTAACTTTGGAACTTCTAAACATCTGAATTTTCTGAACATCTTTAGCTGTTTCAGTGTTTTAAAATATTTGACGACCACAAGCAGATACATTTCTATTTAAAATGTTTGGATTTACACTACTTTCCCATTTCACCACTGTTCTTTAAACTCTATCATTTCATGTTTGCCAAGAGAGCAGTTAAAATCTAAATGTGAAATCTTGTTAATTGCCATCTCTCTTTCCTTCCGCAATTGTATGAAGTTAACTACATTTTGCAGTATTTCACGATAGTGATGTGCTTTTAAACTGTGAAATGTCAGGATAAGAGACTAATCATTAAGATATTTTGTATTTTTTACCTCCATATTTGTGCTAATAGCTCTAGAATTGCAGTTATCATGTGAACTTTATTTCAGGCTCTCTCATCAGTAAGCCTGGGAACCAATCTTTCCCTTTCCCAAGGTACCAATGTGTTCAAATTTTTCAAGATGATAAACATATTTTTAGCCCTTCCTTCCCATGGGAAGCAATGGTATCATGTTTTCAAATAAGATCAGTAACCCAGCCTGGCTTAAGTTTTATCAACACTACAGGTGAGATTGAATTTTACTGCACAGATGAAGGTCTTGAGGTCTAGATGCTCCTTCCATTACAAAAGCGGGGTAAAAAAAGGCAGAGTGCTAGGCTTGCTGCTGCTGCCATTCCAGATGGGAAAGGAGAAGGAATGGGATAATGGACATGGTGGTTGCTGCTCCTGCCTGGAGAATAACAGCAGCAATACCCTTGGCTTTATAGCACTCTACTATCAGCAAAGAATGCTGCAGAGCCATCGCCATTCTGGTGTCACAACTGCCAGCCACACTAGACAATTACCTACGTTTTCCATGATCACACCTAAGTGAGTCTATGAGACTTTACAAATACGGTTCTATTAGCAAAGATGGATATTTCCCTGTGAAGAGACCCGTTGATTAGATTCTTTTCAATGTAGCAGTCTGTACTGCTTTAAGGACAGGAAGCATTCATTTCCATGTTTGACCTAATGCCCAAAAGGACAAATGTAAATGTAAAGAAGTGGCTGGATTTATTTATGTCTGATGCTAGAGTTTCAGCATCAGAAAATATATATTTTTTCATGCGTTTACACAGGGGACACAATAGAGAATTTTATCTGAAGATCTTGTTGTACACAAAAAGTGTACAAGTAAGAAAGATCCTAAATATTACTGTAGAGAAATTTAATAAAAAAGGATCAGCCATGTAAGAACAGTGAAAAGGTCTGGGATAAAACTAGAAGCAAAGGGACTTAAGGGACCTTTTTTTTTTTTTTCCCCCATTCACATCCCTTCAAGCTGATGTGATTCAGCAAGACTTAAGATGTTCTTACCATAACTAAATTATAGGAACTTCATAGGAAATTTTTTGTATAAAGTACCTGGAGAAAAGGACACTTCTGTTCCTTCTAAACATGATAGATTAGCCATAAACTGACCCCAAAATTGCAGGAATTGCCTGGCTCTTTAGTTCTTGCCAATCATCATCCTTGCAATTGACTGATTTACAAGGCTGTCTATGAAAACACCTACCTGTCAGGCAATCCAAAACCAGCCAAACTAGAATCTTAGTAATGAATTAAAAAATAAGCAAATACATATATCTGCAATCAGCTACAAAGAATTTACATACGAGTACAGCCTCCTTCTTCAAAGTTGTAAAATCCGTGAGCACAACGGTCACACTTCTTTCCTGTCACTCCAGGCTGGCAATAACACTGTCCATCTCCATCGCAGTCAAAGGACTTTGAACCAAAAGAGTTGCAGTTGCAGGGAACACATCCTCTTGAAGACTGTAAGCCAAATGTTTCAGGCTGCCAAAGACAGAAGAAGAGCAGTTAGTACATGGAATAATTACCAGGAGAAAAGCGGAAAAGGTGGGAGTGTAGGGAGATGAAGGTGGTTCTTTCTTCTTCATCACTGAAATACTACTTGTAACCGATTGAATTATAGTGGTAAAACACTGGGACAAGTGCAGTACATACACTACACAGATGAAAAGAATCAAGATTTCACAATGTTACCTGACGCTATAATCAATGTTCTGCAATGTAATGTATTCCCTATGAGGTTGTGTTTCCATAGACAATTCCCATAAGAAATTGAATGTATGTCAGCACCATATATATATCTGTGTCTGGGTTGTAAGATTATGTCAGGCAGAGTTTGTTGCTAAGAGAGGGAATGCAAATTCTTGGCTAAGAATGGAGACTGATTAAACTGGAAGGTTTCTGAACAACTAAGTTTTATCTACCAGGGGCAATGTCTGTATACAGTGTTCTGTAACTCAAGGGCATTTCTTTTGAATGATACTTAAGAATAACTCTAGAAGAACATAGATATAATGTACTTGTTTACATTAAAAGCAAATAATGGGAATTACCTATTTTTAAGATAAAAACTTTGTCTTCCAGATAGGTCTAAGACTAAGCTAGAAGTAATCGATGAGTCTGTTTCTCTTTCATTCTTTGCTTTCTTTTTTGCATTGAGTACTGTAAAGCTCCTACAGAACCAGAATAGATGTTATCAACTATAGTAATAAATTTCCTCCTTAACTCCATTAGTGAAGTGTGAAAAGTACACTTGTAAAGAAGCAAAGACACATGGTCATTTGTATACTGTAATATGGAGTTCTGCATGAAGCTTTTAACCAACAGACCTCATGGGTTTCACTGCACCAGGTAAAAGAGGCCCCTAGGAGCAAACCATACTTGATGCTCGAATTCTGAACTCAGTCTTGAGCTAGAGTAACTTAAAATGGGAGTACTTTTCTACCTTTTTCCCCAGGTGTGCTGATTTTTAGAGGATATTGAAATCTAAATCATATTGTGAACTTCACTTGAAATTGATCTTACAATATTTGATAGTAAAAAAAAAAAGAAAAAAAAAATAAATCAGGGACTCCCCTAGGAAAGCAAAATGCTAAAAATGAGATATTAAAAAGATCACTGCTAATGAATATAAATGGAATAAAGTGGAAAATATTTACTTTTACAATCTACTGCTGTGTGAACCAGGTATGTGGTGATAGATTTTTAGCTAGTATACATAAGTACAGATTTTTCAAATCAATGGAGCTGCACTGACTCACATTTCATATGGATCTGTTCCACAGTGGAACCCCTAACTTCTTGTGTAGGTGAATCCCCAGAGATTTTAGCAGGTTTCCAGGTAGAAGTCCTGAAATCTGATCTCTGATGTAAATATTGAAGTTCCACATTCCCATAGAGAATCTGCTGATAGGTATCAGAATACAGAACTAAACCTATGGTCAGAATTTGGCTTGAAGAATCATATGAACCTAAGAAAATGCTTCATTGTCCATATAATAAAGAATTACACTCACTTTCATTTCCAAATTCTATATTGAAATGTTTTGCCAATTACATACTTCTGCATGACAGAACACAGTGTATCAGAGAGAAAGAAATACCCAATTAAAATGAAACTCCAAGATTCAACTAACTATACAGTCTATCTCTAAAGATTTATTTTTCACAGGAAGAAACACACAGAAATGTGAATAAGCAAAAATCTCATGGCAGACATTCAGATTAATGCAGTGAAGTGACCAATGCACAGCATGCAACTTAGTTCTCAACAGAAAGTTTGATAGGATCTAATAAATTCTGTTTATAAGGGTGAAAGCCAGAAAAAGTCTGATACACTAGAACTCCACACTGCATGAAGGAAGAAAAGATCACTAGCATGCTGGGTCATATTCTATGATGAGCTCTGCACAGTCAAAGACATTTTGATCAGTCATGCAAACTCCCAAGATGAACCCTCAAGCCCTCAGCAAAGCTTGTTTATACACAGAAATTCTAAGAATCACATTTACTGAACGAGAGATAAGATCCTGGATAACAATGAGGAAATACAATTAATTTTCTGGATATGTTATTATATTCTGTCCCTGCGTCAGTGTAGGCCAAGTGTTTGTTTGGGCAACACAGTTAGGTAATAGAAGTTAAACGTGTAAAAACTCGTGTTCTCTAAGTGGATCCATACAAGTAAGTACGGCATGGGTCCCCGAGTCTGGCTGAGGAGGATAAACAGCGCTAGGTATTTTTCAGACTGGGTGTGACAGAGTGGAGGTTTTGAGTTACAGGCAAAAACCCCAGCATTCCTAAAACACTGCTTTGTTAGAAGCAGTTACATCATAATTACTTCATTTCAGGAAATAAATTGCTTTGGTGGTATGTGGTAAACAATGAACACTTCTGTCATTTTGGGCACTACATTCAAATAATGGGCACTTGACCTGGTTAAAAATGGCTCAGATAACTGGTCATATTCACTAATGAGAACTTTTTAAGACCAGTTATATTTGATATTTCAAGATCAGATCTTAACACTTTGCCTCTGGGGCTGATCCTTCTCACAAACTCCTTAAGCTTTTGGTTCTTTAATTGGTAGAAAAGGAAGTATTCTTCTGCTGAAGTCCCTGAAAATCACCCATACATTTCATACATGCTGCTGCTGGTGGTGCTGGTTTTGGACTTATTCCAGTATTTGACTTCTGGCCTATGTTGTCATTTGCACAATGAGAAGCCCTAGGAGTGGGGAAGTATCTCAAAAGGCTGCCTGTCTTCTGAGCCTGTGAATTTCTTGATAATCCTGTATACTGTAGCATACTACAAAAAATATCTGTGAGAGCTCCAAACGCAAGCAAATGTGAGATTTCAGCCCATGCAATGCACACAGTTTGATTACCGGAGTAGCAGGCCGGTAAGCACCCCGTGGGCACCCACTGGCACTGCTGACGCCCCACCTCCGAGGGGGGACTCGAATCTGCTGACTGCTGCTTCGTGCATTTTCTTTCAATTTAGGCATCTGTCTGCTGATTTCACAGCGTCTGCCCACGAATCCTGATTTGCAGATGCATCTTCCTGACATGTCACATCGCAGTGACATGGATCCTACAGCACTGCAGCCACAGGGTATACAAAACAGCTTTTCTGGGGCCCAGAAGTAGCTGGGCTTTAAGAATGAAAGGTAGACACTGTTAGAAAGTGAAGATAAAGAAACTACAACAAATAAAAGAGTGCAGGAATATAGCTAATAGCAAACACAGTAGTAAGCAAAGATTAATCCCAGCCAATGGTCAATATTGTATCACTGAGCTTGACGTATTTTCTGCATGTAATCTGTGCCAATTCCATCGATGTCAACAATTTTACTTTGAACAGACTCTTTAAATACATAGTGAGCAAACTTTGTCAGAAGCTATGCCGTTTACACAGGGTGAAAACAATCCTTGTGATTTCTGCAGAATTATTTATGTGCTTTGAATTACACACACGTGGAAGTGTTCTGAGGACACAGGCCTAAACCATGAGTCCTCACCCTGAGCTAGAGAAATGGGCAGCCAGCTATAACATGTTTCTTAGCAGCCTAAAGAAAACTCTGTGAAAGCTCATGAAACACTGTTTTTTTGCAGTGATTTATAAGAAAGCAAAACAATGTCAAGGCAAAAGACACTTTCACCAAAAAGTAATGCATTATTTGGACAATACATGAAGAATGCCTAAGAAAAAACATAAAAGCAGAACAACCACAGCAGGAGTGAACCAGCATTCTGTTTTTTTTTTTAGAATCAGATGCTATCAGACATCTAGCAACTTCCTTCATAGAGAGATGATTTCCCAGAGCTTCAACATTTTTAGCTTAATTTATTTATATCAAACACTCATGGTATAAAGTCTATATACCACATATAAAAATATATGTACAGTGAGGCTTCAAATATATTCATTGCATGCAAATGCAACATTCTGTGTTTTCTTCTAGAAAAACCTTTAGAAAACATTTTTAAAACATCCATTTTAACTTTCTGTACTTGAGAACAACCCATATATGTTCTTCAAGTGAAAAATGAGCAAAAAAGGAAAACTATCCAAAACCCAAGGATATTCAGTTATGACAAACAGGGAAGAAACCTGAAAGGAAACATTGTTTCTTGTCACTCACCTTGCAGACATCACACCGGCGCCCAATCACGTTGGCTTTGCACTCACACTGGCCTGTTCGAGAGTCACAGATCTCTGAGAAGGAGCCATTGATGTGACAGTGACAAGCTGCAGAGGAAAAAGGAGGAGCTGTTAATGTGTTTCTAGAAGCTTTTGCCACCCTGAGAAATCTAGCAAGGCCTGAGTAAAGCAGGAAGGTGTCACTCCTATATGCCGACAACAGACATGAACCTACCCATATTAATGTGGAATTGTGCTCCAAATTATTGCAGTGAGAAATTTTTTCCTCAAGTTCATAATCAAATTGTTTTATAAGCTCCTCTCGGATCAAAACAGGATGTTTAAGGCACATTGTCAAGTAAGTGCCCCAAAAATCAGAGGAGGCAGTGTGGCACTGAGATTTTTTTAAAAATTAAAAGGTTACAGACCTTTATAGAGGGTGTGCATGGGATTTAGCTATGGCAGTGGGAGTACTACTGCTCCACCTGCTGGTCCTGCTGCCCTGGAGCCCAGTCCACGATGATGTGGTAGGGAGGAGGTGTTGGCAGGCTGAGGACCTAGAAGGTCACCTTCATGGACCTCGATATGAGGACAGTAACCTTCTCAGCCCCCCAAGAGCTCCTCCATGCAGGCAGCACCCAGGGGTATGAATGAAAAAGAGACAAAGGATTATCTCCTTCTGTGACTTTCTGGGATCTTTGCCGCAGCAACAGCACCACAGTTCCCAGAAGAAATGTAACACAACTGAGCAACCTAATTAATCAGAATGCTCTCTTCAGGATTTAAAATGGCAATGAAAAGGAAATGCTGTGTCTTGAGGAAAATAACAATGCTTTTGTCTTCTAAATTCTCACATTTTAGAATAAGAGAAATATTTGAGAAGCTTTCTATCACCCTTTATGTTTTTTTGTCCACAATTCTTTTGGCATGCAGAGATTATGAAAATAATCCCTTTGTAACCCACAGTAGAGAAGAAGGATGTGATGGGGTGTCACAGGGACTATGACCAGGCAGTCATCAGTTCCATCAGCGTGAGCTGATTCCTGCACATCACTTTTCTTAGAGGGGAATGAAGCCACATCTTTATGTTGATTATCAACGTACTCTGTAAACCAGCGCCCCAAACCACATTTTGTCTTCCCGTAGTGCCCTGACCACATGTGTTGGTCTTTTTCTCAACATGACAGCTTCATTTTAAGAAACACTTAAGGAGTCCAGACAGTGAACACATGGTGGTCACATACTTGCATGTCACAAGGTGCCATTTGAGACAAAGCGGTTATATTTTTTTCTATGTATAGACTATTACAGCAAGATCTTCCTCATTACTTTATTGAACGTGCTGTACTGTAAATGGAAAGGATTATTTTCTGTTCTTCTCCCTGCTTTCGAGGTATTCTGCAGAAGTTGCTTCTTTCAAATGCAACTTTATCACTTGCCAGTATTTTCAGGGCCTTGTTTCTCAAATGTTTGCAAAGATGTCTTATATTCAGGAACAATTAGCAAAAGTACTTTGGGCTCTCTTATCAGTCTGGTAACACCTTCACGGGTTTTGATCTCTTTCTGGTTTGCTATTTATTTTAAAAATGTAAACATTTAAAAACACTTCTGCTGTAATTAACATCACTTTTCTTTTACTCTCATTTTTCAACACTGACTGAATCCATAATTTACCTCTCATTCTGTACACAGCCCTCCTACCACTCTATTTATATTTTAAAATTGCTGACACTCCAAAATGTACACAAAGATGAGTGTTACATATATACATTTTCAGTGTCTTTCTAGTTAAAATGGTCAGCAATGAAAGATGATACATAAGCCCAGACTCACAAAACCACAACTCTCCAAGCAAATTAACAGTGTTTCGCCACCGTTTTTATAACGACCTCAAAAAATAAAGCCTGTCTTATTTGAATCATTTTGCTTATCAGGGATATGACACCACGAGAATCAAAAAAAGAAAATTTACACTGATTTTATAGACAGAGGAGTGTGTCTTGTTTATATTATGTATTACCGCAAACAGCATACCATGTATTCTTAACTCAGCCTCAGATGACTGAGTGTAGTACAGTGGTATGGCAGAATTTGGAAGTCAAGACTTTGATTGCTTTTCTTGGCTCCAGCAGTACATACATAAAGAAGAAACATACAGTCAGGGCTATTAATCTACTAAACTGCTACTCAATGTGAGAAATTGCAGTTATCTCACCTGAAGCCTTCTCATTCGTTTACCTCTACCGGGAAAGTTAGCTACCTCAAAATGGTTGCTATAATACACTACTACTGACAGAGAAGTTTGCCTTACTTTCTCCCCAAATGACACTAGTCAAGACCTTCTCATTCTCTCTTGATTTGTATAAATATTTATATGTGTGTATTTATAACCGACCTACACACTTATTCAACTCCAAGAGTAGTACCTATGCACTGGCGCATAGGCAGACCTGAATATTTGCTTTAAATCATGTCATGTCACTTTGCTCTATTACCATCAGCACGATCTCCAGGTATTTGCTTCAGTACATTGTGCTGTTTCACACCAAAAAACAACCTACTAGAGTCAAATCAAATAAGCTTAGGACATTTACTCAGTGTTCTTAGATTTATTATTTTATACAGATACACCAAGAAATTCAGAGATGCTATAGTGATATAAAGTTGTACCGTCATTTGAAACAGTTAATGCACATGACAACTGCACTGTACTGAAATAGAACAAGAAACATTTCCAATGATAATTTGAAAGCAAAATTCATGCTTTGCAATACTTTTGGATTTGGCTTTTTAATAAGGAATGAAATTGAAAACAACAAAGTAAAGGCACAGTCCCTCTGATATTGTAGCTGCAGGGCAAACTTCATGGAAGTCTGCAAAGGAAATAAAAAAATCATATGCAAAAAAGAAAACCCACATGAAAGACAGAGAGTAGATGAATACAAGGTAACTGTGAGCACAAGGCTATGAATACATTAGGGGGCTCTCCTTGTCAGTGATACTAACAACAAAAGCAAATTTGTAATTCTACATTAAACATATATTTATTTTTAATATTTTTTTAATTGTATGTTTTCTGAACTCTCCTCATATTACATCTCTTTCCCGTGCAGCTGCTACTATTGTAGAAACATTCAAAGCAACAGTCCTCTCAGTGCCTCGGGAATGTTGACAAGCTACTGGAAGCTATGATTCTTTTAAAATCACATTACACAGTTAACACTGTAACTTATATGACATCTTTCATCATGAACTGTTTGTTAACTCGTGCAAAGAATATATGTGCTTGTCCAACTTTTATCCAGCATTGTATAAAGTAGGTATGGGAAGAATTATCACAGGTATATGTCTTCATGTCTATCTACGTTAGTTTTAGCTGAGAAACCTGATGATGTTCTGCATCTCGCTGACTCCCATGCAGTCTTAGGTGATCCAACAGAACTTAGTACTATCACTGTCAAACTGCAAGCCATTCAGAGAGCAAATCCTGGAACTGGATGCCAGTGGCTCAGACTTTCATGCTTGCAACACATACTGCAGAAGTGGTCCCTGTGTTCATACAAAGTAGAGAAAACAATGGCCCAGCTCTTTTACTTGTGTATTTTTATCCTAATATAACACCTTTGTACTCAACAGAGTTGCTTTGAGTTTATTCCAATGAATCAAAAAGGATTAAATCCTTGTGATGGTGAAATAAAGTGCTCTGCTCTTGCAGGAAAGATTGTAAACCTGCTGTATTCCATTCCTCAGAATGGGGTGGAAGGGTATGTGAAAGATGTTTTTAAGCTAAAAGCCTTTGTTCTGCCTAATAGCTGCATTCTGAATTATCCAAGCAGCAGCTCAGAGAGCACCACTGCCTCCTCCAGAAGCAAAAGCTCCTGTTCGTACCAAATCTTCCATCTGCCCTCCATATTTTTTTGCAGTCGCTACATGGAAGCATGAACTGGGGCCCATACTTAAACAACATGCCACCACTAGCTGAGGAGCGGTAGCACCTTAAAAAATTTGTCAGGAGATTTTAGACTCTGCTTTGCAGGAAGCAGGAAAATCTGGCCCTGTAAAAGGCAGCAGCTTCCAGCACTTACTGCAGTCGTGTAGGTGGGACGGAGGTCACAAGAACTGTCAGGCTTGGACCCTACGGTAACTGAAACACCACTTTCAGCACCAGTCTTAATAGTTAGGGGGATTTCCCTGGATGCTTTATAGATTTTTTTAGTGAATAATTTTAATTTATTTGCATTTATTTTTGTAGATCTCACATTTAGTATAACCTTTTGCATCCATGCAATGCTCCACTCTCCCAGGTTTTTTCCATGTCTACTTCATTACTGTTTCAGGTACAGCAGGAAGTTTTTTAATAGGGTCTTCTTTCTATTTACTTTGAAGCCTCCCTTTCCAGATGCATATGCAAGTAAAACACTATTATAACTAGTGGTGTAAGTACACTGTATCATTCTCCTGCTCACACATACAGAGGCACAGTCTCCCTCTCAGGAACAGAGTTATAGGATAGATCAATACTGTCAGCAGCAGTAAAAGTTCATGACTTACGTTGACAGTTCCTTGCATCAAGTGCATCACCAAAATATCCATCAGCACACTTCTCACAATATTGGCCTGTTGTACCTGGCTTGCATATCAGGCAAGCACCAGACAAGCTGTCACAGCTGCCAGGAATGGAGAAGTCAAGGTTGTCATTACACGGGCATGGCTGGCACGATCCACCTGGTATTAGAGGTTGTCCAAAATAGCCTTCTGCACACCTAAGGTAAAAGACATCACCAGTTAGGACTCTTAAACAATCCTCTTATTAGAAATATTTCATTTTGTTGCCTCACTAATCACCGAAAACAATTTGATCTTCTTTCAAGTATTTCTTAAGCGTCTTTTCCCTCTCCCCCCTTCTCCTTTTTAACAGCACTGTAGATACAGTACCAGCTGAAATCCTGCCAGTTCTGCTAGTAATTAGATTTCAGTGGGAGAAAAATCTTGTCACTGGCACTGAAGACGAGACAAAGCATAATAAGAATCTGTCTGTTGGCACACTAGAGGAATTCAGGTCCATGTTAGATAGGCTTTGTATTTCAGTACATCATGCCTAGATGTTCTGTATTCATTCACCATCAAGCTTGATGATTTTTTCCTTCTACCTTAAAAATTCATTTAGTTTAGAAAAACAGGTTTAGAAAGTATTACAGACATAAATTTGTTTACCTGCATGGTCAGATTTGTTTAATTAATGGATTGCTAATCCCTCTGTATAGGCAGGTAACAAAAGATGGTTCATTATTACAGGAACTATGTCGGTATTTACTATACCTTTCAGATTTTAACAGAGATGCTTAAAAACATCACCTTCTTTTCCACCTTGCCCACCAGCAATTTCCTGTGAGTACCATGTAAAACAGGTTAGTGAATCTGACCTAGCGTGAGGGTATATTTAAAGCAAATTTCTGCTTGCTTCACAGCCTATTTCCTATTTATATTCTGGTCTGCTTTCGCTTTCTATTACATTTGCTCCCACTTCACAATAAGAGCTGCTTGTAGATAGGGAAAGAAGAAAAATTGCCCAGTTCAAGCTCAGTAAGTTATTAATGTGCATCTCAGATGAACTCCAATTAGTGTGAAGAAAACAGAAAGTATATAAAACAAACCATATATATTAATGTTTCCTACTATTTTAAGGTTGGTTTGAATGCAGTTCTAAAGTACAGAGATATCCTCTCTGTGTTGTAATAGTATTGGATGGCCTGGTCAAACAAGGATTTTCGCACACCATCCTGATATGGAAAATGCAGAGCTCCACTATGCCTTCACTCTTGTACCTTTATGCTCATCAAGCTCACCCTTTTCCTTGCATGCAGAATATCTCATGAAGTTCTGAACTGCATCCTAAACAAATCCATCTAAACGCTTATTAAGTATTATTCAAGAACATTAGCAAAGATGACTAAGTAGGAAATCATAGTTGGATCTAACTGAACAGTTTTTTTGTGGTCAGATATTACACAAAATAGGATTTTTTCCATTCTCTAACAATACCCACAATGCAGACAGTAGATGAATATATATGTATAAACAATCCAGTGGTTTGGGTACATCTAAGCAGTCAAGAATATGAGCAAAATTTTCACAACCTAGCCCACTGTGCATTACTTCTTTGGCATAGCCATTTCTTACAATTATCTCTTCATAGCAACAATGCATTAAAGTCTCATCATTAGAATAATTCAGGCATTTTATTTACAGAACCTGTCACGAATGCAGTCACATATTGCGTCTGTATTATCTGCAAAGAAATAGATATTTTTTTCTTGTATGGAGGATATCTCAGCAATCACAAAAGACAGATTTTTAGCTTATTTTTGTCAAAACAAGTTGGCTTTTTTTCAGCGATGGTATCTCAGTGACAAAGGCCAGGAATGTCTCAATACATGTTACAGTTAATAGCCATGTTTTATCAAAGCCAAAGAATGACTGCATAATTTAGGCAGTTATCTTCTTTTACCTGAAATGGATGATGCATGAAGTTCGTCCATGCTTTGCTGAGTTCTTTCTCACTTACTACTGACACATTTGTCATAAATCTGTATCTTTTGGTACTACTAACCTATCTGATTTCAGTTGATATGTATTCATTTTCCTCTTTCACTTAGGGGTTAGTTCTGTATCTGATAGCATTCACAGAAACTTACCAAGCACTTCACAGAGGAAAAATACTCTAGGGATTTCTGAGAAATGCACTGCTAATAATTTCCTTCTATTAATAGCAGGAGACCTTGATAACTCTTAGTATTCCCATCAGTTTAGACTTTGCTAATTAAAATTAGCAAAACCCACTACCATCACATAGCTGTGTTTTACTTATATAAATACATAACCTGAAATCCAGATTCAAGATGATCGTGAAAGTAGGGGTAAACCAGTTAAGCTTAAAACAAAACTGCGTGCATAGACCTATGTGTAAATTCCTCCACTTTTTCTCACACTTCTTGCAGGGGAAGATTAATTCACTAATTCCATCTTTATTCCCTTAAGGACATTTCTACTTCAGCTACTCTTTTCAGATTCAAAGTACTACCTGTTTGGCAAGGTTCATATTAAAAAAATAAAATAATGTATGTGGCATGGAAAATTACATTTATATATAACACAAAGCACATATCTAAATAAATGACCAGTAAGTACAACAGAACACCTCTGGGATGAAAAAAATAAACAAAACCAGGAATAAAAGCAGTGAAGAAAGGCTGTTTTCATATTTTTCTTTCCTCCTCTATGCCCACCTTTACTCTCAAATGCAGATGTGTCTGAGACTAACACCATTTGTTTTTATTTGGCATAACTGATGCCAAATACAGGACTACTACATAAATACATGTGTATGTATGTGTACTGGATCTGGCTAGGATGGAGTTAATTTTCTTCATAGAAGCTTGTATGGTGCTGTGTACATACACATCCATGCACACAAACACAGGTTTATTTTATACTTTTCTTTCTGTTTACTGGGGAAAAAACAAACAAACAACAAACCAACCAAAACTTTGAGACAGAGTTAATTTAGGCTGTAAATCCAAACAATTTAAAGCCTGGAAACACTATTTTTACAGTTGCTTTGGAGCTTATGTGCATTCAACCTGTGTACAAAATTGGGTAAAAGCTCTATGGAGAAACAGATTGTGAACACAGAGTTTAAAAACCTTCAGTCAGGTGCACAACACAGATGTTATTCTTGTATGACCAACCATAAATCTTGCATTTTCTAATGTCAGAGAGAGTGCCTACTTTGCAAGCTGTAAACAATCCTACATAACACATTTGTTGTATCAAATCTCCTGAACATTTGACCCTTTTCCCATCAGCACTGCAATACAGACTTGCACTTCTGGCACCAGAGGAAGAATTATATTAGCTAGAAGGAGCAGCAGGTTGAAGCAAAGGGACTCACAAGTGTCTGTGGCTGGCGACATCTGTGCTACACCTGAAGAACTGGGGCAGGAAGGACACAACCCAGCTCACCCTTCTCCTCTCACTTAAGTTACACTGACCTCTCATCTGCCTTCCTAGGAGGAAAAGGTCACTGGAACCATATTCATAAAAGCAGTGCTACAGGAGAAGATAGGCTCTCACACATTTTCCTTCCTTTCCCTAAAACTGTGTCCTCTTGTCTGTATCAAGACTGTGTAGCTGGAAAATGCAAAGCATCATCATGTAAATGTGCAGGGCTCAAAAGACAGCTTTGTGACATTCTCATAAACCCTTGCTTGAGAAAGGGAGCAGTGAGCAAAGGAGGAACGTAAGTCTAATTTGCTGGGGAAAATAATCAAACGGGGAAGCTAGGTTTTCTCTTCAATTATAGATATGTGGTAATTCCAACAGAGTTTATATCTGGAATTATTTTGATGGTAGTATGAGCTGGACTCCTCGGAACATTGAGGAATTTTTGGCAACATTTTCCTGAAGAGTTCAAGTGAGAGAAGTAGCAATTTTTTTTTAACATTTGACAACTTGGGTGTAAAATATACATATACATATAAGTAAATAAAAGACCTTATTTCCCTAGCAGGTAGAGGATTATTTTGGAGTCCAAATAAGTACAGTACTGAGTATGCTCACTTCATGATAATTTAGGACTGTTCAGTTAAAGAATCATGTGGCTCAGATCACTTGTCACTTTACTGTTGCTAAAATGAAAGAGAATTTCACATAAATTCTTTTAGCAATTATACAATCACTATTAATAGCAAAAGGAGACAGGCTTTCTCCTGTTCATCATTATTGACAACTGCAGGCATTTCCAAACAACTCGTTACAATTAAAAGCAAATAGTTCTATCAGCATTGGATTTAAGGGCCTAATTTCCAATGGATTTATATCTCATGGTTACAAGGCTAAGGGCTGATTATTTGCTGCAGGATGTTACTATTCAGCAGAGAGTAATCCCTCAGGCTACAGCAGCGCTTTTTCCTTGCCCTGTGAAAGTTTTCTTACAGGCAGAACATTTAATAATCTGTCTCTTTCATTCTCTCTCTCATGTATTCTCTGCTGTTTAATCAGGTGTGAGTTCACACAGTGTTCTCCCCCTTAGCTATGACATGTCCTGATCTAGTAACCTCTATTCAGCCACTTCTTTTCACAAAACCTTCAGCAACAATTACTGAGAGCTCCTACCCTTCTGTCAAATTTGGTTGAAATTGACCTACAAGTTCAAATGTCTTTGCGGGCAGACAGACAGACAGGCATGCACAAAAAGATGACACTAGCCTTGTTTCCTTCAGAAATCAGGTTAAAATCCAAGTCTGCCACTTATTCAGAATCTGTCCTACTGCATCTACAGCCTGTGCTCCACTCAGAAATAGCACTTGTTGCTAATGGAAGCTGTCAATGACCCTGCATTGACAAACTGCCACCAAAGTGCTCTTGATGTGATTTATTCCCATCGTCATTAACTTTGCAGCCCACTAGCTGAAAGAAGGTGATGACTTCCAAGACAGACAGGAAAAGACAGGCAGAAATAGCACACAGCAGGAGGAGACTCAGTGATGATGGGAGGAAACAGGTGACAGCCTGTACTTTCACTTTAGGACAGAGAGAACACAACAGGGGATTTAAAAGGAAGTAGTTGTAAATGTAAATTGTAAAGAAAAGACTGGAGGGTGATTTGCAGCATGTGGTCAGGTTCCTGTTTTCATGGTTGGGCCTTCCTCTTGGTTCATTCCTACTTTTCCTCATCCCAGCCTGAATATTGTAATTCTCCATTCAGAGGCCTTACTTTTTTTTAGGGTTTACATTGGAGAATGCTGCAAACAGCTCAGGAAAGTGCCAAATGGCAAAAGCCTACAAGAAAGAGACGTGCCACGTTTCCATGCTCCATAACTGTCTAGTCAGGTGTTAGATAGTGATCTGGGTCTCTCAGCCCCTCTTAAAAATGTGTCATTTGCAGGGTCACAGGGGACTTGGATCATGGAGCCAAAGCCAATGCTGATTCTTCATGACCTCCAAACAACTAGCAGAGGTCCCCTGGCACAGTAGCTGCTCTTGAAAGCTGCTCCATCCATGTGAAATCCCAAGGGACGGAAGGTGTGTAGACACAGGGATGATATCCCTTGTCTGTGGTCTCACCTCCTGTGGAAGGGGGTTCTTGGGAGCTTAGCGCCAGCACTCACACTAGCCTCCTGTTTCATTTAAATTCTCCATGTGATCCTTTCAGATAACAGGGTATAAGAAGGGGAAAGACCTTTCTCTCTCGGTACTAACATGTCACTGAGACCTGTAATAGGCAAAGACAGACTAGACATATTTTTTTAATTTGTTTTTTTGTATAGGTAGTAGTAAGCGTAAGAAATATATATTGAGCTTTTCTATGTGTTTGACAAAAAAAATATTTTCTTTTTTGTTGTTAAAACCTAGCTTTTTCGACTTGCTAAATAAACACTGCAATAGGAAACTAGAAACAACAAGAATGTAAAATATTCTTTTTAAAAGTAGGTAAAATCAACAAATAACTTATTAGAAGAGCTGTATTTTTACTGCATATTAATTTCCCTCAAAGAGGCATCAGTAATTTATTGTGTATTTTATTAACTGTGTCCTAAACATGCAAATGACAAAAGAGACAAAATAATTATAAAAACCTCAGAAAAATTACAGAAAAGCTAGAAAAATCATTTTTATAAAAAGACACTTACTTCTCAGCAAATGCTTCTTGGAAGCTTTGCACTTTACCATAAAGTAATAAAACAAGCACTAGAAATATACAAATGCATGGACACAATATGAGAGGAAGATGCACAGGAATTTCTTCAGTGAGTCTCAGAACACAGGAACGGGGATGAGAAGGGGAAGTTAATAAAAAGGTAGAACAGGTGATCAGCACTTTTGTTTCGGATCTCATGTGGTTAAAAGCATGGTGCTTGCTTACCTTTCACAGCGTGGTCCCACGTACCCAGCTGGGCATTCATCGCATATTAATCCACGACTTCGGTCAAAATGGCATGTCGGGCTAAAGCTGTGTTGTTGATATTGGGTTAGAAGAGGGACAAAGAAGAAACACAAAGAAAAGATGGTTAGCAGCATAACTCTCTTCCCACTTCAGAGATTGTTACTCTGCAAAACCGTGCCTAGGAAAAGTGATTCTGTTCTAGGACATGGGGCTTAAGTTTGACTCCAGCAAATTGAATTTGGAATGACTCTGCTATTTCTGCGACACTGAATATAGAGTAACGGATGGCAGCATCCCAATAGCCTGTTATTATGGGACCTGAGCCTGCCACCGAGTGGTCTGGATACCATTAAAAAGGCAGGAATGTACAGCTGTTTGTTTGTGCCCCCGAAGGCCTGGCAAAACGATCTATCCCATAATGTGGCCCCTATATAAATCTTTCTGAAGGACAACTGATTTGAAAGCTCAGTTAACTTTGTGTATAATCGGCTGTGAAAGGAATCCAGTGAACAAGAAAGGGGAGGGGCAAAAAGGGAAATATTTGGGGAAGCTTCCCAGAGAGTGCATTTGAGTAAATCGCGTGCCAATGACCTTAAGCTACGGGCCAGACAGGCACACTGTTTAAGAATAGCTTGCAGAGTAGAAAGCTATGCTCTACTTATTTTAAGTTGTCGGGGTTTTTTAAATAAATAAATAAGGATACTGTTGGCATTTGCAAGCTCCACCTCTCGATGCCCGTGTTTAACTCTGAACTGTGCTTCCCCACTGTTTAGCATTTTGCTTTCCATAATCTCCTTTCCTGAACACATTTTGTGAGGAAATCTCCTGACACTCTAAAAGACACTAAACAGAAGAAGAGGCAACCTGTTCTTCTGTCATTTGGGAATGATAATTAGAGACAGAGACATAAGAGTACTTTTATACAGCCTCATCTAAATAATGGTAATCAGTTCTGGTAAACCAAATAGAAAAATAGAAAAAGGAAAAAAAAAAAAAAAAAGAAATAATGGGAGCAGGTGCATAGTGGGATGACTCATCACAACAGGAAAACAAAGCATCTTTCTGGAAAGAAGACATGAAACTTAGCTTTTCTAACCTAGGAAAATAGAAGTTGAGAAGGAATATATTGCTTTGACAAAGACATCAGAAGGAAAGTATATTCAAGGTAAAAATTTATGCTACAATAATAACAGAGAAACATAATCTGACCTCAGATAAATTAAAGCAGGATATACGATGAAAGTTTCTGGAAAATAATAGGCACAGGGAAGACAGAAAAGCTTAATTAGCATCATGTAATGTGACTAACTGCTGGTGACTGGACATACTTCTCAGTAGTCATACCTAGGATCTGACCTTAGTTAGTCTTTCTTCTGTTTCTCTTATAGATTATTTTAATTAATAAATACCTTGTCTGTCGTAGGGCAAGTTATCCCATAGACATAAGAGACCAGTAAGAAAAATGTGGGAAGATGAGGTCCAGTAAACAGAGACAGGTACTGGGATTTCCTCTCTCCCATAAGGATTATGTTTGTGTTATTTTGCAATGTCATTCAGTTAAGAATAGATTCACAAATGCATGAGGATCCAGTTGAAAAAACAATAATTGTTCATTTTATTTTTAAATAGCAATGAAAGCAATTTTTTATGAGAGGCACACATTATCACTGAATCTAATCAGCAGCACCTGATTTATTTAAAATAAGATCCTGCTTGTCAGGCCCAACCTCACTCTTTCTAAGAGCTACATGGGAAACTTTGTGGAGATGCTATCACAGCTCATTATAGCTTTGCACGAGATTGACTGTACCACAGTTCCATCAAGAGCTCTGAATCCAACTGCATAAATTTTAGAGATAATAATAATAATTAAGTACTTATCAGCACTAAGCAATAATAATGAATAGCAGAATTTCCATGTTTTAAGGGTTATGCTCAGACCTAGCAGCCTTTGATCCTTTCTTGGACTTAGTAGTCAGTCCACATCTCAACGCTAAACATTAATATATTAAGAAACTTCCATCTGCATACTATAAAGAAAATACATGATGTTAGCGTGGGAAAAGACCAGTTTATCTTCCTGATTATTTAGAATCTTTTGACTCATTAGTGATAAATACTAATAGACAGTGTGTATTGATCTGTCAAAACAAGCTTCAAAAATCTTAGTCCTTCTTGATTCATCATCACTCTTTTCAGTTTTTACATAATTAACACAAATACCAGCCAGGACATGGGACAAGTATGAATACACAGTATGGGCAAGTATGTGATAGGTCTATATTGGGAGACAGGGCTTCTTAAAGGCTTACAAGTACATTATAGAAGACATATATTGGAAATAGGTTTGTGATTTTACTTAATTCTCCAAGAAAATATTAAAATCCTGATACCAACCCAAATTCCCAGCTCACATGCTATGAGTTTACTTGCGACCTTCCCAGGCTGAGATATCTTTTATCTCCCATTTCCAGTGATAAGGCATTCCTGTCAGGAACTTCGTTACCCATATTAAACTTATCTCCACTTCAAAAGAAAAGCAATAATTATACCAGACATCTACATTTGGTAGAAGGAATTAGATAGCAGTATGTCTAATCATTTCTATGAGAAAAAAAACAACAACCAAACTCCAGTTAATTTGAAACTCCTTAAAGACTAAGAATGTTAGAATAGTTTGCAAGGGTGATGTGCTAAGGAGAATAAATAAGTCAAGAACGCATTACTAATGCCATTTATAATACAGGTATTGATCTTATTTGCATTGTGTAAGTACAAATATAACCCAGGATCTAGAAAACAAGCTTAGACAACTTTAGTTTCCTGATTTAGCCAAGCATTCTTTTCTGACATGTGGCAAGTCACTCATCACTGTAGTGCTTCAGAAGGCAGTTTTATGATTAGCTTCTGTGATTGCATATGGAAACTGCTGCCATTAGGAAACAGGAGAGGGAATGAGCAGCAGTCAAATCAGCTTAAGTTAACTATAGAACAACACCATCACCACCACATTCCTAAAATGGATAGAACAGTTCTCCTCCACCTTATGTGGCATTGCAAAGAAAAAGATTCAGGTGCTGTGAAAACAGTGATGGGAACCATTATGAGCACCATAAGGAAATAAAACACTCCATAAAAGACAAAACTGATTTCCTAATAGAAATATATCTCAGAGGTTCATAACGTGGACAATATTAGCTGTGAACCAGGAACTTAGTATTAAGCTTAGAGACCTGTCATGTCATGTTAGGAATTAAATGCTAGAGCTATTTATTTCTATTTAAATTAGTCAATTGTTAGATTATTCAGAAATAACATGACATATACTACGTCTGTACGGTGACATGCGTTTGGTAGAAATGTCTTTATTTTTCATGTGAAAGATGTGTGAGTGAATCTGGATTGTTTAATATATTATGCCTAGCATACCAAACTCACGGCCAACTAAGTAGAAAGAAAAACGAGTCTTTTAACAACCTTCAAATAACACACTAGATCTTTAACAACCTCTTTATTTCCTCATAAACAAACTTAATAACTGGTCTAGAATCCTAAAGTCATGAGATCTTGAACCTTACAATGAGTTCTGCAAATCTCAAAGATGTTGTTCATAGTTTTGCTTTTGTTTATTTTAAAACTAAGAAGCTATTGCACAATTCTAATGCTGGACTAAACTTGGTAGGGTTCAGAATTCCCTCAGTTTCACAGTTCAGGAACATTTATATTCTGTGTTTGTTTTGTACCTATATTTTTCAAGACAACTAAATATTAAAAAGGAGACTCTCCTGTTCAATTTCAAAAAAGGAAAATAAAGCAGCCAGAACTCGGCTGAATATGTAATAAAGGTCTCCAGGCATTTTGCCAATAAAAACCTAAAGTCAATCTATATGACTTGGTATATTGCACACCTGCACAAAATATAAATGTGACACTGTTTTCCTGCTTTGTCAGTACAGTGTTGTCAAACAAGAGAAAGAGAATTAATTAACTATGCAAGGAAATACTAAATATGTGAAAGCAATGAGGACATCAGCAAAACCATGCCTGTGCAGCAGACATAATAAACCCAACTGAAGAGCTGTGATAAGAAGGAAGGCAGGTTCCCATTCTAAAATCCCCTGGAATTTCTGCTGATAAATACTTAGATTATTCCTGCCCCGATCTGTGCTATTTTAACAGGACACAATGCCACTGTAGGCAACAGCGTTAGCCTCAACTACTTAAGACCAAATCTGGTTCATCCGTGCCTTACGTTGTCACACTGCCATTCAGATTACGTCCTCTTCTTTACTTGCATCTGGCAGAGCTCCCTCTTTGTATGGGTGGTAGCCACATGTTTTGCCCTGCAAACCCTAAGAAGTACTCTTTATACTCTTAAATAGTAAAGAGCATTTCATTGACAAAATCTGACTTCTGTTTTGGGAAGAATGGGGTGAAATAGAAGATGTGGGGCTGAAAGGAGAAAAAAAAAACAACCAACAAACCCAAAAACAACAACAACAAAATCTCCAGGGGATTTATCAGCTCCTAGAGCCACTTGAAACTTTTAAGCTGTGTGAGGAGTTTGGGATGGGATCCTTCTGAAATGCTTCTCTGGATTACCAGTGATTTCTTGTCAGAAGGAAGGCACATCCAACTTGTGGCTGGAATTTGGGCAGTCATTAGTTAGCACTGCAAACGTGTCATACACATACCCAACAGCTCCAAATCTTCTTGACCAATTATTGTGAGTGTTGTACCACAGCAGCTATTCTGTGTAGTCTGGACATGCGCTACTTGCACCAGGCCTCCTTTTCTCTGAAGGCAGACTGCATAGCATAAACCAAATGCACTAATCCAAACAGATACATGTAATTTCCTTTTTTTTCTTTTATATATATGCACAAGAAAAGATAACCAGACAAGATTCAAAACAGTTTTCTTCAACTACATAATATCAAATCATTTTGATAGTGATATTTTCCAGGTACTGACTGGGACAAAGCCAATGAAAAAATGTTCAAGCTACTTGGTCTATTAAATTGTAGGTAGTAGGTAGCACAGGCAAGCTTTTGTAATGAAGGAAGCATTTCTTCTTAGATCAGAGTTTTGATTAACTTTTCACTTTTATTTTTAACTAATTAAAAAATTCATAGTGATTATTCTGAGATACACTGACAAAATATTTTCACTCTCAAGATCTAAGGTTGCATTTTGACTCCAAACAAATCGACATTATCACCGAAGGCTGACTGGAAGAAAAGGAAAATTAAAAGCAAAAAGAAATCACTATTTTATCTGATCAACATTAAATGATTTTAAATTCAATTATTAAAAGACTCCACATGTTAAATACGGAAATTCAGCTTTAAAACTAGAAACAACTACTCTTAAGGAGGACAGAAAAACAAATGGTAGTTATTGATTCAAAGAGCAGTCATTCAAATTCTGTGTTGTTCTTTCTAGCCTGGTCTCACCCAGTTTTTGTCTTGATCTTTGCCTCTCTGTGAAGCTAAGCACTCTGAACAACTGTAAAGAGAATAAAAGTTTAGATTGCAGAATATATTATGTGATTAAAATGCAAAAAGTCCTGAGTGTACATGGAAAAGTATAAACGAAAAAGTTACACAACTTACTAAGTGAAAAAGTCTTAATATGCAATAACTACACATCTTACTTGTTAGAAGGTATATTGAGAGGGCAAGCACACAACTGACAGTCTTCAGCTGTCCCTTTAGTAGGATCACCGTAGAAGCCGGGAAGACACCTATCACAATACGAACCACCTGTGTTGTGTTGGCAGTCCTAAACAGAAGATGAAAAGTACAAATTCACAATTAGAGAAATTATATATGAAAAGTTCTTGAAGGTGATTCACCTAGCCCATCCTCTCCAGACAATTGTAAGAGTTCTGCAAGACAGATTCTGTTTCTCTGCTGCTGGCTGAGAAACAGCTGTCATAATCAGTGCTTCATATGTATCCTCAATAAAGGATGAAAATAGCACTATTATAGGGAACACTGATTTCTTCTTCACAGCTTTGCAGGATTACAATGATTTGTAAAAAGGTTTTTTTGCATTGTGGTCTGCATAGCCAGTACCACACATCTGGGCAGCTAAAAAAGCACCCATTTCAGTCATGAGTGCACTGGAGTCAAAAGCATCCATCTACAGAAATGCTGTTTGCTTTTTTAAAGGGTGCATTCTTACTGTTTGTGTAAACAATCAGCATACCTTTCAAATGAAAGCATTAGTCACCATATTCTATTTTTTACATATTTACAGATTGTGAGGTAATACCAACTATTGAGACTCTTAGTCAAAGTTATAGCTTTACAACCATCAGCTGGGTTAAATTCTACTTCATTAGGTCTTTTAAGTTCATTTGATTGTTAGTTCAAGTGCTGTCATTCAAAAAGAAGCTACTAGCCATACTGAAAAAGTAGCTGGGAGCATTAAGATATGCTTTTAAAAGATGTGACAAAAATAATTTAAATGTTTCAAAAGAAAAATCTTTTGCAATTCAATTTTTTCAAGGCATCATGTCAAATTATTTGTACTTTTTCTGAAAAATAATGGATTCTTCTTTTGTGTTAAGTTTAGCTTTAAATAGCCTCAGACATATCTTAATGTTTTTGAAGAATATGAACAGCTTATGTGTCAAGGATGTTATTAAAGTGAAAGTAGCTAACACTATTTTAAAGCTACACATCTCTGACAGAGTGGTATTTGCAGTTTCTGCTTTTTTCAAGTAAAAAACCTGAAACCTTCCATTTTGTAGGAAAACAATTCATGTTACAAAGAGCTGACCTTCTTCTCTTTGATGAATTATTTTCCGAAACTCTAACGTCAGTCATTCCCACACTGTGTCTAATTCTCCTCAATCCAGATCTCTGTATCTGCTTACTTCCTCATCATCAACCAATAAATTTAAAAACAAAAAATAAAAGTACCCTACACATATAGTACCAAAATCTGAGCATGTGTTGCATTGCATATATGTAAGAACTTAACTGAGAAATAACGATCTTGTGTGGTCCTATACTTTTCTCCCTGAGCGAGTCTGGAATTTGCAGGACAAAGAACAAGAGTTACGTAGTATGTCGACGTGACATAATTTGCTTCTTCTCTTCAGTGATGCATTACATTTTATTCTAATTTGCCATATTTATAGATCACTTTAAGTACTGAAGTAGATGAGTTATTAGCCCTTCTAAAGAAACTATCAATACTCATGAAAAATTTGTGTTTTCTTGATATCCACCAATTAAATCTCAGTTTGAAACTTGCCAAATGTACAGCAACAGTTTTGAGCATCATCTAGTTTGAGCAATATCTAATTATACTATTTCCTTAAAACATGCTTAAGCTTCTGAATTCCTCTTTTCTTGTTTGTAGGAACATTTAATTATTTTTTTTTTTTGTGTCACAAGACTGCGTATAAAAAAGATCATGATCAATTAACTGTCCATAACCTGCTCTGTACATTATATATGCTTTCTTTTTATTCCCTTGGAAATAAAGTTTCTTCCAACACGTTCATCTAGTGGTTTTGGTAAAATCAGTGCTTTGTTCCACAGATCCATAGACCTTGTAGTCACAAATGATTTTATGCCCAAATCTTTAGGCTTTCAAATTCCAAGTACTGGATCTCAAACTATTTTGAATGCATCAATTTTCTAGACCTCTTTAACTTCAAACACCATTAAATTTCAGTTAGACAACCTCTGAGTAAGCAAGACTGTGGAATTTATTTTTGTGCCAGATTTTATGTATAACTCAGACCTTGTTGCCCAAAGACTTTATTGCTAATGTCCTGGAGTGCTTTTGCCACTGTTTCCTATCAAGCCAGCTCTCCCTGCTGAATGAACACTTTTATGCCCAGTACCAGGGAACTCTAAAATTCACACTGAAAACCGCTCCTGCTCAGCTGCATAGGCAGCTGAGTGTACATGCATATGGAAAGAAAGAGTCTGAATAGAAGGCTAGTGATGAAAATAAAACTTTAATCAGGGAGCATGACTGAGCCCAAGATAGTGCCTTTGGCACACTGCTGCCCTTGATGGGACATCTGTCACAGGGACAACCAGGGAAGCTGCTGGCTCCAGCTAGTTAAAGAAAGCAAAGGGGTAAGCCTGGGTGCCTATTTTAGTATATTCCCTGGCCATCTAGACCAGGCAATGGTATTACATCTTTGGAAGCATGAATATGAATATACACGGACAATTCCCTTTCCTGGTGTTACATCTGCAGTCAGGATGTTGCAGAGGCTTTACAGAATTTTCAACCATGGTCTAGCCTATATTGTATTTAGCTTGGGATCTAACATTTCGTTACTGTGTATAAGAAGAAAGCTGAAGACATTTTGTTATTCCTGTGATGAACACTGTCTAAAGCACATGCCCACTAGCTCTGACAGTGGCCTCGATCTATATGTTATATATATGCTGTTTACACACAAATGAATAAAACACAAAATGGATGCCACTGAGGACTGCCCACTTAGCAATAACTTAGGGAAGAAAGACCTGTTTTCTCTGAGCTTACTAATGGGAACATAGCATCCTGTGATGAATGAAACACCTTGAAACGTGTTTGCTTTTCACAAGGTTTAGGTTTAACCAGCTTCTTAAAGCTACTGCAAATGTGTGTGTGTAACACTACAAAAGAATATTTCTGAATGTTAGAACTTGCTTTATGTACCAAAGCAGTTATGTATATCACAATGGTAATGAGAACGATGTATCATGCAGCTTTCCGTATGGTTGCTGTGGGCATCAAAGGGCTTTGCAGGTTACTGCAAGATATGCATTAAAATGAGCTTTTTATACAGGCCTGTGTCGAAGCAGATGATTTGAGCTTTTATCATGAGTCAAAAACATATTTCAGCTGCTTTTCAACTACATTTCAAAGCTAAGGAAGAGCAAAAAGAAGTATCATATCAGTAAATTAGGTGCCTAAATTGTCTGTTGTATTACTGAAAAAACACCATGAATAATAATAAGGAGGCCAAAAGGCTGTGTAAACCTCAATAGAAAGAATGCCTTTGATGTGAAACATTTCTTTTTTAGCATTCAGACTTCTCTCTCTTTCACTTCAAAAGGCTTATGATCCAAATTGAATAGCAGCATTTAATAGCCTGCATGGATACTAACCCATCTAACTTCACTTACAGTGTTTTCAAAGTAAGCTGCAAGAAAATCCAGAACTGATTTTAAGCTCCCTGTGCGCCTCTTCTTTATAGCATGATCTAGTATAAGCTCAGACAGAACACATAAAATACAGAAGGCTTGATAACGCGTATAGATTAAAGTGTATTTTCAACTGGTTATTTTCCGCTTCCTTGCCAGTGCTGTTACCTTTACACCAGCACCCTTGAAACATCAGAAGGGGGAGCTCTACTGTCTCAAACAATAGTCCACATCAGCTGAAGAGTGCAAAAGCCGGATAGTGTGCAACTACACAGCCTTCCCTCACATCCAGCTGGTGCTACAGAAAAAAAATAGAGATGGAACTTGTGCAAGGGCTAAAATTTGAAGACAGAGAAGCAGGCAACCTCAGAACTAGCACTGGGCTACGCACCCCTAAGCAAAACAGTCAATAATTATGGTATACCTTAAACAGGATTCTCCATTTCTTTTCTGTTAATTGATCTTATCCCACACCAATGTTATAGGAATCATAGCTGGAAGTTATGGTCACTAATGCAATAAATTTAATCTTTGTCGAGAAACACAAACCCTATTTCTTATTACCCTAGAGATAAGTATTTTCATTGCATATAAATGAAGGATTCAAAACATGGCTGTTATGTCACACATATTTGTCATCCTAGGTACTTCTATAAGGCTTACAATATAATTAAATTGAGAATCATTTTAAGCTTCTATTCATGAAAAAGCTGTTTGAAAATTCACTGATCCACATATTAAGGATATCTTGCTTTGCACTTCCGTGCAATTAAACATTTTGTATGGGCAAAACAGGAAGACCAGTGATAATTCTAAGTGCCAAATTACATTGAAAAAAGCCTGAATTTTCATTTTGGATTTTTCCCAGCAGCTTCTTCTTAAGGAAATAAAAGGGAACATTCAGAAACATGCTCAATACAGAATCTGCCTGAAATTCTGCAGGGAAATGAGAGTATGATATCACACTAAACTGGCACTGGCTCAAATTGTGTTTCTGCAAGACTAATGAAATGAGAAATGTTGTTTCAAGCTTCATGCCATGTCGGACAATATAAAACTAAAAATGCCCTTGAGTTAATCAGAACAGACTATTCAGCATAATTCACCCATACCAAAAGGCTACTGAACAAGCTGAAATAGTGATGTGCTGGTAGGCTTGCTATGGATAATATATTTAATTACTGAATTAGTAGGTAAGTACATAAAATCTCCATAGCCTATAAGAAAAGAGGAAAAAAAAAAAAAAAAAGAAGAAAAATTGATTTAGCCAAAATCATATGCTTTTATTAATTTTTAAGCACAATTTATTAAGTATTTCTTCAAGTTTTAGTAGGATTTTACATGAAGGAAACCATTAACATCTTGTCATACCAGAAAAGAAGTTACAAAGTTACCTGCTACATACTATAAATTGAATACACTGCAGGAGACAGATAGGAGAGGGAGATAAATCTTGCATAGAAGACTATTGATATATTTGTTGCTTTCTACATGCCATACTTTATAGTATCGATTCTATTTCAAAACATAAATCCTATGTGAATAAAAATGTATTTTGTTTAACTGGACAAGCTACCATATCTTGCTATGAAGGGATACTTAACTTCAGCACAGTTCAGCAAAAAGATCCCTTCTGTTAAATGCTGGCTTTTTTTTCCTTGAGTATTTGAGGTCTCAGAGGTCGTTAATTCAATTGCACAGATATACTGAATTGATGCTGGCATGTCCATCAAGTTTCCTGCAGTGACACTTACCAGGCATTCTGCTGTGATATCATCACACGATTCTGCATGACCAAAGCATGTACATGGTGCACAGACTCCACCAAAAATTGTGCCATTCACACGCCTGTGTCGAGGCCAGCAAGACTGCAAGATAAATTAGATATAAGCTTAGACTCTACTGAACAGAGAAAGGAATGGGATTTTTAAAAGTCTGTTGAATTTGATACTTGCACACACAAAACCCATACTTGTCAAATTAATATAAATACCAACATTTCTCTATAAAGTTCTTCTTCCTGGTGGTATGGCTTTGCACTGAGCTTAGCCTTATTGGCAGGTGTGAGATTAGAGGAAGCCTTAACTTGATCATTCTTCTGAAATGGGAAAATAAAGCAGAGAAATGAAGAACTGAAATATGACAACATCAAAGCAAGAGGTACAGGTTGATAAACAGCCAGAAGGCAAAACACTGAAGGAGAGAGAAGGAGGGAAGAGACCCCCAAAACAACAAAAACCTTTCCTGAGAAGATCACCTGCAAAGTACAATTAAAATACCATTTAGTCTTACTTGTTTGGAGTCTAATGAAAGGCAACACTGAAATAAAGCGAAGTCTAAAAATAAAGCTATTCTTGTATTTAGAAATTGTGCTTCTAGAGTATAGCCATTTCCCTTTAAGAAAGTGCTCTGATTTTTAATTTTTTTAAATGTTAAATTCAGATCAATATCAAATACATGGCCAGTTTTTTTCTTAGCAAAGGTGACATCGTACAACTGTGATTCATCAGCAAAAATTCAGCTATTCTGTTTCTTCATAATAAGATGTCAAGCAGCAGTCTTCCTTACTATATATCTCACAAATGGCTTTATAGGTTTTGCAAACTATCTTTTCTCAATAAGACTGCTCATGTGATCCAAGGATTTTACATAATATTAAAAAGTGCATGACAGAGTGCTGACCTTCAAAGCAGCCTGCTAATACAAAGTTTTATAGTGATAGAATAATAAAAGTATCATTTCATAAAGAAAACCCTATCATCTTCACATACACTCTCCATAATAGTAACAAGAAGATTGTCCTTTGTAAAAATAAAGATGACGTCCCTTTTTGTCTTACTCCTGCAAAACATGAAAGTAATTTGAAGATTAATTGAGAGTATTATTTTACAAAAACATTCCAAAACCTGAGACATTATCCTTATTTTTCCTTCTTTTCATTCTTGGCTAAGCATTTCTAACAAAATCCACGAATACTAAAAATTAAAATTCAGAGTTATAAAATCCAAAAAAGAAAAACAGGTTTAAAGAAATTGCCTTATTTTTTCTCTGTGGTATGAGATGCAACTGCCAAAGCTATTTCTGTATAAATCTATAAATGTCTTCCCTCTTCTAGTGATTCTGAGAAGAATGATCTCATGCACAGAAATACATGATATTGCACATGGTATGTCTCCAAAAGTCACCAATTCTAAGGGCTTAGACATGGAATATCAACAGCAAGGCTTAGAACAGCAAGTCTTAGAGTGAAAATAACAGGTTACAGATTGAGATCTTAACAAAAGACATGATGTAACATTCAAAAGTTTGGAAAGTTCCTGAGCATCACAGTGATGCAACTCAAACACAACTTCTTCCCCAGTGGAAGTATAAGACAAAGGGAACAAATCTGGTGGAGAAGAGCAATTAGATGTGAAGATGTTGACAAATAAAAAGGCAGAGGATTCGCATGAGCAGAGTAAAGTAGCTATCACAAATTACTTGGGTTTGTATTTGAAATCTAAAATTTTATCTGCTTTACCTATGCTCATGTAATTCTCAGTTCACTTCTCAGATATACTAGCAAAAATATAACAATTTTTTTTTTACTAGAATCCTGTAGAGAATTAATTCCAAATTTGTGTAATGGAAGCATCTCACAAGAGACAACATATTTTAAATGGGATTGGTTGTCTTCTGATGGATCATGGCAAAACACTCACAGCAAGAAAAAAAGGAAATAATGGCTGGTTTTAGTGCTGCAGCATCTATGCCAGGTGCCACAACATCATTATGTGGGAAACAAACACACATGTTAAATTAAACTAAGAAGAGAAAATTAAACTGAAAACCTCCACAAAAATCAATTAAAACGAAACTCTGCTAGGTTGAAACTGGAAGAAGCAAAGTGTTGGATATGGTCAAAAATGTTTAGAAAAAAACAAATATGGTATCCTAAAAAGTTCACATTTTTGATTGATCTTCCCATACTTTCTCGACAGCTAGTTTTCCTGGAATTCTAAAACTCTGGGTTGGTTTTTTTTTTGTGTGTTTTTTTTTTTTTGTTTTGTTTTGGTTTTTTGTTTGTTTGTTTGTTTTGATTTTGTTTTGTTTTTGTTTTTTTCTTGTCATCTACTCAGAACACCAAAGTATTTTCTGTTTTTTTCTATCAAACACAACTGTTCAATGCATATTATATGCTAAACCTCTGCTACAAAAGACTCATGAGAAATTAATTCAGTGAATAAAGGTACGGAAACTAAATCTTTTAACCCTATCATTGTTATTGTAAGATAGGCCAGCTTTGTCAAATGGCATTCCTGCGCAGTCCAAAATGCTCTGAAATTCAGTGAGAGGACACAGGAAAAGTGTGATCATGCAGAAGTCTTTCATCTCTTCTGGGCCTCCAGTCTCGGGAGGAAAATCAACATACAGGCAAGGCCTACAATACAGTTCAATAGGTCTGTGATTACTACTCAGCCAGCCAGTGTCCATGCCCACTATTGTACACAGAAACTTAAAATTTGCAGCTATCCATGTATGTACTCCCTGTTGTGGAATATGATCATCGTATATATCAAAAATCAGGGACTCTTTTGAATAGGAGAGAAGGTTTAGTATTGAAGGACACAATATTGGATAGAGAATTTCAGCAATACAAAGGCAGGAATTCTACCCAAGTCCTTCAGCTTCTGCAACTAAAGTAGATACTGAAACATCTGCAACCAGGGCCTTTCCAACTGCTTTCTGGGAAATCACACCTAAATCTTAATTGAGAGGAAAAATAGACCATTAAAAGAAAAAGAAAAAAAAAGTGTGAAGCACAATGACACTTCATCCAGCTTTTTTCTTCAAACAACTGAGCAGACAGACAACAGTCAGACTTCAAAATTATTTCTTAACCATTCTTCTACATTGTTTTTTTGTCTGTACCATTTTGGAAGTGATAGGAATATCCGTTAATTCCTTAGGGCCTTCTTTCTACATGAGTTTATCTAGCCCCAGTAACAAGCAACTACATTTGGCATGAAACTAGACTCTAAGCCCTAAATATCACATATAAGCATGGAAGATTTTAAAGAAAAAGAGAGTTGACAAGCAAATGCCTAGAGTGTCTGTGTAAATGGCATGCTGTTTGTAGTTTTATGAAGCAGAGCATCTTGGTGTTTGAAACATTTCCTTAAAGGCAAAGCTTTTGAAGAATTTTTTTTGGCTTCTATTTACCCTAAGCTATAACCACATGAGCTAGTTAATCATATATATACTGTGTATGAACACATTCTGTGTGAACTAATGGATTTGTTAGGAAAATGGGTATTTTCTGAGCATGTGTCTATGTTATTACCTGTAATGGAACTAAACTAAAGTGAAACAATCCTCACAAGCACACACACACATGATCCTCAAAGACTCCAAGGCAAGTAGCAAAGCCCTGAGAAAATAAAAGAAGAAACTCAACCACATTAACTCAGATAATATGATCCGGCTTTGTTGTGCACTGGTCAGATAACTGCCATTTCCTTTCTGATTATGATAGTTTCATGCATTTGTATTATCAGTTGGCTGAAGAGTACAAATACTGCTTTCATTTTCTTTTCATTAAGAGAAATGTCTTTTCATAACTTGGAAATCACCACAGAGGTGTAAAACTTCAGATTTCAATTATCATCCAATATAATGAACCACCACCTAGAAATAAAGGTAAATAGACAAGCTATCCTGAATTCCTAACAGGAATGGACAGCTCTTTTACTATTTCCTACCAACACAGGGCCCCTGGTTGCTTACAACTGTCACAGTTATCACAACCGATCTAGACTGCATCATGATACTCACCTCACAAGAGGTACCATCATACCCCGGGGGACAGTCACATAATTCCACTGCAGACGCCACCTTTCTCCCAGTTGAAGTGTGGTCAGCAGCTTCAATGCTACAGCTTCTTAGTCTGGATGTAACAGAAATGAAACAGTTAAAATAGCAAATTAAACAGAAGAATATGAGCAGCTGGATGCAACAAACAGTATATAGAGACATTTTGTGGCTTGTTTAAGTTTTCCTGTTTAAAAGTAAGGAGGTTTTCGTATTAATCTATTTCTTCCTAAACTACACATCTGTAGGCTTGTTACTACTTTTGTCCATCATGTGAGGCAGACAACGGTCAGATACACATCAATGAAAGTGGATTAAAGCAGTCTCACAGCACTGTATCAGTAGGTGGAAGGCTACTCCTGGGCTGCAAGCCACAAGTACCAACTTACATTGCAGTTGTATACAAAGCAAAATTGACACTAAGCAGTGTCTTCAAAATTTATAAACCAGCTTTCTAAAACATTACATTACTAAGTTTTGGTTATAGGGTATTTTTACTCTGGAGATTCGACCTCTGAAAGATATTTCAGCTCTGTCCAGGAGGATCTAAGTATTATGTACATAAAAGAAAAAGTATGTACATGAAAGCAAAAAGAAATCTTCTACCATATACCTCCGTTTCCCCAATGACAGAGGAGACAGATTTGGAGAATTTTCTGCTCTATGCACAATCACCTTTGAAAAATAAATGCTAGACATTGGCTAAACAGCCATTATATACCAAACACTGAACATTATTTTTATTTAAGTATGATGGAATTACGATGAGAGAAACAACAGAAGTATTTTTGATAATCTTACAGGTAATACGCAAAACAGATGTAGTGTACCTCAACAGTATCCATTTGGGGAAAGAAATTGGGATTTGGGGATTTAATTCTCATGAGAATTCAGAAGGAATATTAAGGTATTGTAGAGGCTCAATGATTTCTATTTTCACACAGAAAAGAGAGGGTTATCAGAGGGTTTGGTTACTAGAGCTACCTAAAAAGCTTCTGAAGTCTTTTTCAGTAGAAAATACCTTTCTATCATGACATGCATTTTGTTGAATAAAATAACAATTTTTCTTTGGAAGATTGAAACCAAACCTTTTCTTTCCTTCATACTAAGGCATTTGCCTTTTGGCTGCCAAAAACTCCTGAAAATTATCTGGATGACCTTGGATAAGAAAACATGCAAGAAAAATATTTTTTTGTTATTGCAGCAGTTAGAGGAAACATTAAGACAGGATATTTTCCCCACTCAATTTTATGACTACTCTCAATGACACAGACATAAAAGGTAAGCAGAAAAAAAAAAAGATTTCTGAAATTAGGATGGGAGCTTCAGAAAAACAGAAATTATACCATCACTGGGGATATGACTGGACCATGGAGGCACTATCATTGCAGATTATGCAGTTAGAAGCTTGAATCTAATTTGGTGATACCAGAACCTCTGTAAAAGGTTCTTGGAACTGTTTTAAGAGATGGGTGTATGTTCCAATCCAGATCTTCAGTAAGATCTCTCTAACTTTTCAATATTTTCCCTTCACTCAATTGCTCCATGCTTATTTTGCAATCATCCTTTTGAGTTTTCCTTACAATAACATAACCAACCTCTAGGATATTAAAGAGCAAATAGTGATGGCTTTAACAGTAAAAACTCTAACAATATGAGGAGAAAAAAATCTGTAAATGAAGAAAAAAATTACTAGCAAAAGTTTTATTCATCCTTTGAACTACAGCTAGCTCGCTCTCAGCACAGATCTCAGAACAAAGAGAGGCACTTACACACAGAAACAATCCACCCAGTATTATCCCACATTTGTATTCACTGAATTGTTCCAATGTTCATTAGGTTCTGCTATTTGCTAAATGGGATTTTAATGTGTTTAACAGTTTTTGGCATTAACAGTTACTCAGTGAAGAAAGCTGCGGTGATTTTTTTTTTCTCCCATTTTGATGTTACAATTTTGATTCCTCGATGCCATTCTGCATTCATTAAAATACATAATGCTGGCAGTAATGGGGCACTGGATCCTGGAGATGCATGAACAATTTGAGATTCAACATCGAGACCAAATATTTAAGCTGACTGTTACTGTCAACAGGCAAGTGTTGACTTCTAAAAACAAACAAGATTAAAAAGGAAGGGGACGTTTCAGGCAGTATCAGCACAGCTTACTGTCTGCTATGCCAGGCATCTGAATCACATCAGCTACGTAAGGCACATGAAGAACTGACCGAATCATGGCTCATTTGTCCTGAAGCCAATTCTGCATATGGAAAACCCTTGGCCTCTCCTTTCCTATTTCTCCTTGCATCTAGCACTGCTTCTATATGTGGTGGCATGCAATTTGTTGTCTTTAGCACCACAATTTCCAGTGCCTGATTGTCTACAATATTTACCATCTGTGGTCACTCTGAATATTAAAACTGAAGAAACAGTGCTACCAAACTTTGTTTGAATCACAAGCTAATGATATTAGATTATACGAAATTATAAAAGAGACCCATCTTTTCCTGGTCTGTTGCATCTACCACAAATGGATTTAGCTGCAACTGTTTGGAAGATCTGTCAAGTTAGGGCAGGATCTTGATTTAAATCCAAAACCTGTAATCGCTTTCAAATTTATTTCTGCATCCTGCTTGATAATCTAAATGAAAGCCTGCTCATTTGAGGTAGCAATAACAACATTCTATACTTAAAATGACAAAAAAAATGTTCTCAAAAACATGCTTGAGTGAAACTCAGCTTTACTACACTGTTAAGTAACTACTTGAAAGTCCTACTGATTAGCTAATGTTTCTAGTAGGTTAAACCAAACAAGGGTGAAAAATATAATAATTATGTTAAAGTTCTTGCCACCTGTAGACAACTCCACTGAATTTTAAGTCACTTTTTACAAGACTGCAAGAAAGGTTCTTAATCTTACAATGCCTCCATTCTGGCCTCTTCTCAAGCACAGATTATAGTAGCACCCTGGGAAATCCTTACACATAACAACACATGGGGTGTTATTATCCATTTTGAAAACTTCCAGTATTTAAATTAACAGGTTGCTTAATATAGCAATCTTTAATTAGCATGTTGCATAATTCTCCTAATGTTTTGAGGCAGAAATTGCCATTCATGAAGGATCTAATAACCCTGTAATATTTCTGTCTATCTGCCAGACCCTCTTTACTTTCTCAGAGGAGTATCCATCTGTCCACCATACATACCTGTTTAAAAGAAAATAAAAAACTCTCAGTTTGTGTCTACTTATTGACTAAGGCTTAGCTCTACACTATTTATTTGGCAAAAATATCTTCCTTTGCAGCTCATCAACAGTAGTCCTTAATCAGCCCAAGATATGATAAGAATACCTTCTTCATTTGGTCCGGCCACTTACCCTGCAGTATTAAAGAGGCAGAATACAGAAAAAAAAGAGTTGCTTTTCATGATCTTATGAGATATGAGCACAGCTTTGCACCTAGTATGTTTTAGCATGAGTGAAAGCCAAAGAGAATATCAAAAAATTAGAACTGGGGCATACCATGGAAATCAGCAATATGCCTACAACAACTGATCATAAACTCAGCTGGATGACTGTAGACACTGTTGTTGCTAGAACACATCATGTGGCTGGGAGCATGCACTCTTTTGAGAAGGCTTAACTGCATCCAGTAAATCCTACCCTGATGGGTGAAACTATGATTCCTCTTGTTAAATCAAAGACGAAAAATCCTATTCATTTAATTGCTATTGGAATTTCACACCTTCTCTTCTGTCCCTGCAATGAGCACCCTGACAGCACTCAAGAAAATGTATTTACTTTAGAGCAAAACTATTTTCAGAGACTTCTGGACATGCTGATGGTAATCACAGTAACCACTGCATTCTTCCATGGTAAAAGACATCATAGGGACAACTAGAGAGGTACCAGTAATATAAAACCATTTCTAGCAAAAAAAAGGTACTCTTCCAAATTACTTCAGCCCTTTCCCCTGTCTTTAAGGGACCAAACTTCTCAACTGTAATGTCATCACATATAGAAGATGGTGGCTACTACCCTGCAAAGCATAAATTATATGTTTGTCCCAGAGCTCTTGCAGAATATTTCCAAGACATGTTTTCAGGAAGCTATCTATAACACATGACAAAAAGGCACGAAATATAGACTGTGCCAGTTCTACATGTGTGTGTTGACCTGATCTCTGTGCTGTCACCACCCAGAGGGGATCTGATCTGTTCCACCATACAGAAGCCAGTACATGTCCAGCAATGCACTTTCTCCACAGAGCTTAACTGCCTAGCCAAAGTGGCTTTTGTAGGAAATCTCGGCTTCTCATTCTAATGCAAACATCAGTACACAAATATATGTAAACCACTGACAGCTGAAGTTTGCACTTACCGTAATACTTAGTAAGACCTTTGGCCCAAACAATGTCAATCATATATATCTCCTTTAAAAGAGCTTAGCATATAAAAGTCGCTATTACTCAGCCCCAAAATTGCTCCTTCAGTTTGGAAAATTCTGCCTAATTTGGTTTGGTTTGGTTTTATTTGAATGAGAACAGAGTGGAGGAACAACACTCACTGAGCTCCCACAAGTCTCAGCTTCTCATGGTTTGCTCATATTGCATAAGTGGTGAGCTCTGGCCTGGTGGTTTGACTCTCCTCTAAGACCAGAGTGAGAAGGCGATGTGCCATGAAAGGTTCTCAAACTGGATGCAAGAAGAAGCAAGGCTGATGACCAAATGAGCAAATTGGGAAACAGTTTGGCTCAAGCTCATTATGATTCACAAACTTATTTACAGAGAGGAAATACATACCTCTCAATGAAAGAGGAAGATTGAAGAAACATGAATTCTTTTTTGGAGGGAAAAGATGTATACTGCAAAAGCTCAAATCAGAAAACTGTATGCTGTTGACACAACCAGCCTCTCAATTTAGGAAGTATTTTAATTGCCTAAGTATTCAAATGATGGATTGCTGATGAAATTTCACAGTAGCAAAAACTGTATCTATGCTCTCAGCAAATAATCACTAATGTGCTGTTAGCTCCCTTCATTCCAAATTGGCTTATGCTGCTGAATCAAGTGATGTGTAGCTTAGAGAACATTTAGGTTTCATGCCTTGTCAGTAGAAAACTACTATGCAATCAATTCTATTGCACATTTAAAACATGTTATTTATGCCACTTAACTATCAATGTATAGACAGTATCATACAGCATCAGGAGAGAGGCTCTCTTCTAGCCCACCTGGAGTACTGCCCATGCACTTACGAAAATTTTAAATGCAAGATGAGCCTAACAGGTTCAACCATATGGCAGCCACTGAGATAGAATAACTGTGTCATCTCATATAACATGTCTTTCATTTTATCAGAAGACTCAGAAGAGTTCACGTGAAATCAGTGGTTTTAAGCAGTCCAGGCAGCAACCTGACATAAATCAAGGGAAAGGCTTTGGGATTAGCAAGTTCTGTGTGTGGTACTGACTAAAAATATAGAAAACTCCCCTCAAGCCACTTTTCTAGCTTAGAGCCTTAGGATATTATTCTCTTGTCCACTATTAATGTGGCCCTGTATGCTCACTAAATGGGGAAAACAATATTTAAGCAATATATCATCTCTTACTTCAACATGTCATTACAGCACTCCATGATTTACCATATACATGGGAATTACAGTGTTCATAAAACAAGCATATTTATAGAACTGCCATTCGTGCCTTAGCAGTCCATGTGTTTTCATCTTCTTACAAGGCGGCTTCTTTCTGTTGCTTCTTCTCCTCCTCCCCCCTACCCAAAATGAAAAAAAAAATACTAACGACTGTTTGAAAGTGTAAATGAATGCTATGGATTTCACAATAATAACTTAGTGTGTTTTAAATTACACCAGCTTAGTTCTCTGAAGTGAGAAAACAAGTATTTTGAGAAGATGCCTGTAGCAAATACATGTTTCCCATATTTACCTATAGATGGCATTCATCCCATTGCTGTATGTGGCTCTTATGAGGATCCTCTTCACATTTGCAAGAACAGTCATGAACTCCCTCCTGCTGACTGGAAGATCAGTGCCATGCACAGAGAATGATTCTGGTTTCAGCACAATTTCTTCAGTGTGCTCTTCAGAAGGCTGCAGGTGAATGCCCTCTTTTGGAGTGCTGATTCTCAAGTCACCTCCCTAGATAGAGCCATGAGAGAGAGACATTTAAATATGAAAAAAGTCTAAAAAAGCTCCATCTGCAGACAGTCGGGGTATGGGATTTATTAAATAATATATTTTATGAGAACAAAAATATCAGGAATAACATTCACATTCATCCTGAAATTGGCTTGCCCAATAAAGTTGAAAGTCAGTCCTAAAGAAAGTTTAGGTTATTCAGCTAAAACCTAGTGTCATGGTTTTGCATAGGCAAAAGCAGATTCATACAATGCTGCGCTGCACAAGAACAGGTCTACTGAAAGAATGTGAAAGGATTACCTCCAACAACCAAGTATTTTTTTCCTTCATTCTTCCCGATGAACAGAAACAATATAGTTTTGTAAGCTACTGCAAAATTGCCAGAGGCTCCTTGAGATACTGAAGATTTTAGTTCTCTAAAGTGTGTCCATTTTCTGATAGTACAAATTAGCTGAAAGTACATGCACCCTGCTGTTTTGTGTCCTCAACCACCAGGTTTCCCGCTGAACATCTGAAGAAGTAGGCAATTTTTTTTATTTTTTTTGGTGGCTGAAAATACAATCACTTTACCTCTATGATGACATCAGATTGAACTATCAATTGAACTGTCTCTTCTTCCTCTGTGAAATCATAGGAGACTGTAAATTTCAGATGTCCTCCAGCAGCTGCTACCTGGTGAGAAAAAAAGACAAGAAAAATGCAACTAAATGAAACAGGTCTTAACCATTTCGGGTCAGTTTTCTTGGGAGTCAGTACTTCCCAGAAACAAACTTCTAATGTTGCAAAGCTGTTTGCAGATACCTGGGGATTACAGGTCTATGAACCATTCTCTTCTTGCTCAACCATCTAGAAACCACGCTTAAGACATTTTTCTTCTCTATCTATTGAAGACTATAAATTCCTTAAACACATGGACTAACAATCAGAACCAGACCTGAAATTTATGCAAATTTTCACTTGATACTGACATCAGGTTTTCAGTGAACATTACTTATATGGTCCTCATTTAGGTTGGACTTATACATCAGCAGCTTTAGCAACCTTTGGAAGATTCAATAATTTCAGTTTTGTTGATGGGGCAAACTACCAGAAAAGAAAAAAGTCCAGTGATGTTTTTCTTAGAATGAACTGTAACCTAAAATAAAGTAGGAATTGTCTCTTACTGTGTCAAATACATTTACTTTAAAAGAATGCTCCAGTCCAGCTCTTTCTCTCAGTTTGACTCAGTCTTCAATGTCAGCATTCAATAACCAGGCTCTTGTGTCATGCCAATATATTTTTTTCTATGCTTATTGGCCAAAACCATGGCAGTGGCAATAGCTTTTCCATGAAGAAATGGAGTAAGCAGATCACTTTAAGAATCCAAATCAAAAGATGAAGACTTGAATGACAGAGTTCAATACAAAAAACAATGCTTTTATTTTTAATTGTTTGGAAGTAGCATAAGTAAATCAGAGGTTGCAAGAGCTGTATTTTGGGTTTTAAACGCATCTGCCTCATACTTCAGTGCAATGGCAGCCTCTTCTTTGGTACTACTAAAATTATAGGGATCCTTCTGCACTTCCAGTGCATATTGCTGACCACAGAGCAAACTCATGATTCTTCTACAAAGAGAATAATCTCGTTATTCCCAAGGACATAATGTGCCACCTCTTGTTTATCACACTAGATGGTTTTGCACACAGTAACAGAAAGCAGTGAAAGTAATCAACTTCATTATTTTTTTATGCATCTAATTTAAGGGAAGAAAAAAGTCCCACTTTTAAGTCACGGACATCAACTGATTTGGAATTATCCACAAAGGTATAAAAATCCATAAACTGCAACTGAGATTGTACAGCTAATTGCTAAGTTAAAGCCAGAAAATTCACTCCAATTCATAATCCAAAGCTTGGATCATAGAATCATAAGATTATAGAATCACAGAATATCTCAAGTCAGAACGGAACCATAAAGATCATGGAGTCCAACTTCCTGCTCCCCATAGGACTATTTAAAACTAAACCATAGGACTAAGAGCATTGTCCAAATGCTCCTTGAACTTGGTGCTGGGACCACTTCCCTAGGGAGCCTGTTCCAGTGACCAACCACCCTCTCAGTGAAGAATCTTTTCCTAATGTCCAGTCTAAACTTCCTCTGATGCAGCTTCATTCAATTTCCTCGTGTCCCATTGCTGGTCACTAGAGAGAGGAGATCAGCACCGATCCCTTCACTGCCCTCCTTGAGGAAGCCGTAGACTATGATGAGGTCATCCCTCAGCCTTCTCTTATCCAAGATGAACAAATAAAGTGACCTCAGCCACTCCTTGTAAGTCTTGCCCTTAAGAACCTTCACCATCTTTGTCACCCTCCTCTGGACACACTACTAATTTCACATCCTTCTTATATTGAGATGCCCAGAACTGCACACAGTGCTCCAGGTGAGGCCACACCAGGGCAGAACAGAGCGGGACAATCACCCCTCTCACCCAGCTGGCAATGCTGTGCTTGATGCACCCCAGGACACGGTTGGCCCTTTTGGCTGTCAGGGCACTGTTGGCTCATGTTCAAATTGCCATTAACCCAAACCCCCCAGATCTCTTTCCATGGTGCTGCTCTCCAGCCTCTTGTTCTGTATGTACAAGCAGGATTACCCTGTCTCAGGTGCAGAGTCTGGCACTTGCACTTGTTAAATTTTCTATAGCTGGTGATTGCGCAGCTCTTTAGTCTATCCAGATGTCTCTGTAAAGCCTCCCTACCCTTGCGGGAGTCCACAGCTCCTGCTAGTTTAGTGTCATTGGCAAACATCAGCACTGGATGTATACATAGTATATAAACCTGTTAGGACCAACGCAACTACATTCAGCCTTGAGTATAGCAACATGAAAATACTTTTTTTTTTTTCCATAGACATACTTTTTACAGCATTTTTGTTTTGCCTGCAGTCAAGGCTAAACACTGGTTTATAAGTGTAAAAGAAAAGTGGAAAAATCATATATCCAAAATGCTGCAAGACATACAGAGAAATGCTTTCAGCTTTAGACAAACATTTAAAAAGAGTAACTTTTGCAGAATTTTATAATTTCTGTTTCAAGTTCAGACTACAATGATTCAAGAAAGTGAAAATAATGCAAAGACAAAGACTGTATGGTTTCAGGCAACCTATAATAATTATGCACCACAACAGGTTTTACTTTTTCCCAACTGCAGGGTTCTGATTCAAAATAAATGCAGACAGAAAACAAATCAACAATGCAGACTTAGACCAAAAATCTGTTGGAAAGGAGCAGACAAACAGATAATAGAGAAAGGAACCAGAATGAATTAGGGACTTCTATATATAACCATCACAAAACACTAGAGGAAAAAGGTGGGTTTGGCTAGTCCAGAAAAGAGAATGCTAAGAGGGAATAGGAAAATAGTTTACCAAAACACAAAAGACTGGAAAAATGAAATGGTAATTTTTATTTTCCTGTGCCAACTGCAGGGAAAGCAAGAAGATTCACCTTGAACATGCAGAAAGCTTTCTGACTGTAAGGATGGTCACATATCAAGCAACTTGAAAATGCTACTGAATTCCTTCCTTAAATGTTTAACAGCAGTTCAAACATGTCAGAGATACTCTAGGTATGATGCCTAAGAGTTGGAATACGACTAAGAAGTCTCCTGAGGTCTCTACTAGCCACAGCAGTCTGAGTTTTGCAGCTGCCGCTGGCAAGATTTGCATATCACAAACAGAATCGCACAGTGAAGTCAAGGTCCCCAAATGGCACTTGTTGGAGAGAGTACCTTGTAGTTCAGAATATATATATTTATCGTGTGTGTTGTATAATATCAAAGTAGATTAGAAAAAAATCAAATAAAATAGAAAGTACTACTTCCATCTGCCATTGCTTATAAATATTATTTCCTTTCTCTGTATATTTTAAGTACAAGCTCACTCTCAGGCAAAATAATTCAGAAGTCAGTCCCTGTGCTTTATGAACAATTACGTCTCATCTAGCGCAAAAAATACTTTTCACTGAACTTTGAATATAAGGGTGATGCAGAAGTTGGGCACCGGTGAGATCCCTTCATTTTGAGACTGTTCTCTGTATCACCCAATGATTCAGAGTTCTACCTCAAGGACTCTCATCCGAGGCCATATCAACACGAAAGAGAACAGAGCATAAAAGTTTGCCTTGCTGGTGACAAAGGCATGTATTGTTGAGACAAGAATAGCTGACTAAAAATGTCAAGGAAGTTCCACAGAATTTCCTTTATCTCTCCCCCCTGTTTTTAGATTGATACATCAAATATTTCTTCTCAGCTCAGGAAGCAGAATCTACACGTTCAAGAAAAGTCACAGGCTCCCCAAGACTTACAAGGATAGGAGAGAGAAATCACACCTATCTAATTCTAATCCACCAAGTTTCTGGCAGATAATTTTTTTTGATTGGCTAACTGTACTTCTACTATTATGTTACATGTTTTTGAAGGATACAACCAGAGAGCAGACGAGACTGATTGCGACATCCTAGCAGTTGCATTCTGGGTGAGCCAAAATCCTCTGAAGCAGGAGAGATGGGTTCTTTCCTGTGAACTAATGCCCATTCTCAACAGGAAGAAAAACAGAGGGTAGGAGGAAGTGCTCAGTACTACCTTATGTAATGCACGCCTTAATGTTATGCCTGTCGTACTAAAATAATTTTTAAATCAAGACAAGTGATACTAAAGCACAAATATTTACGGCATTGAAACAAATAGCATTGCTACAAATATTCGCAAAGCCATACATGAGGAGAACTTGATTTTCTTTATATGGAAATCAAATTCTGGAAGTTTCTCTCTTCCTCCACTTGGTCAGTCTGCTGTCAGTGCTTTTCTGAGGCAAGCTGTCAGGATCTCTCCTGCTAATGTCATTGGAGAGTTCCTCTTTCTTATACAGCTTTTATAACCCATCTTATTCTTGAATCATTTGGTGATTCACACTTATCTTCTCCAATGCCTCTTGTAGCTGCCTATAAAGTTTGAGCACTTACTCCACTACAACAGAGGTCATCTCATTTCTTCGAAACAACATCTGCCAAATGTAGCTTCAGAAGTTCAGGAGCTACCAACACTAAACAGCGTGCTGTTTACAATCCCTTCTCATTAATCAGTAAAATGCTCTTCTGTCAGGTAGGAAGAGACTCAGCTTGTGATTAGTGCATCTAAATACAGTTGCCTGTTTGTGAATTAGATGACCATGACTCTCTTGAGTGGAAGCCAAATGGAATATACTGGGGCATCTGATATGATGCTATGTGGCTACATGTAGACAACTGAAAGAAGGGATCTAGAAAGTGTTCACTCTATGATTTCCCCACCAATGAATGACTTTCAAGTCACTTCACTTTGTATTTGTATTAAAAAAATAACTTGGAAGGCATAAAATACATTTCACAAATAAATAATCACACAGCAAGTGTATTATTGAAATGAAACCTATGCACCTTGTCCACATGTTTAGTAGTAAAATCTATATCAGAATGGAGCTCAGAGAGGCTTTGATCTCAGGCCTAACCCAAAAGAATATGACACTTTCAAAAGCAAAAATGCATTATTTCAATGAAGTATATTTAAACCAATACTCATAAACCACCAGACTTTATAAATGAGTGAAATAAAAGGCATCAACAAATTTCAAGAAGTTGGACAATCTTTTCCATCTTCACTGTTAGTGGTTCTAGCAGAAATACAGACACTGACACATTGTATTAGAAAGATAAGCATTGCAGAGAGAGTTTATGTTTTTATTAGACCAATACAGCTGCAGTACAGCTATGGAAAGGTGAAATGCTTTTGGAAACATGAACCCTGCTTGCTATTAATTATTGTTTACACAGACATAGAATTAGAACTACACCAAGTGAAAAAAAATTATAGTAAAAAAAAAAAAAATCAAAATAAAAGAAAAAAAGAAAAGAAAAAGAAAAAAAAAGACCTTAAACCCATGAATTAGCAGAATATTTCAGTGGAGAAAGCTAGTATACATACCTCCACATACAAAACCAAGGAGGTGTCTCGCAGCAAGATGCTGATTGTAACTCAAAGTTCTAAGAGATAAAAATGTTCCCTTATTCCAAAAGACATCCCCAAAACAAACAAACCCCCCATTTGTTTCCTGATATGCCTGTGAACATTCTTTTGCTTGTTGTCATGATTATGAGAAATGACACAGATGGTCATTCAGTTTTCCATTGGCTCTGTCATATTCCTGGTGGCAATATCTACCACTAGATACAGTACTTGAAGGTAATGAAATCATATTGTACACAGTTTAACATTCCCTGCTAGCCTTCTTGAAACTCCATGAAATAGAACTGCAATAAAATGTTGATGTTTATTTGGAATCTTTCACCTTCACAAACTCTCTAGGTACTCATTTATTTTATGACACAGATTTCAGCAAATATAGAGATATCTGCCACCAGAACATCAGCACTGACTATGTGAAGGAAACCCTTTAAAAAAATAAGATTGCTCCCAGTTTCTTGGTGGTGATCAATTTAGTCCATAATTCATTGGCACCTATACAGCTGTGATATGATTTGACAAGGTGCTAAACAGGTAATGTACTGCCTTACCCAATGCCTAAATGTATTCCAGTTCTTCTAGCCAGCCAACTCAATGCAGAAGGGAATAGATAAAGAGCTTCTTTTCCTAACTTAATTTACTTACATTTAAGGAAAGATTGTATTGTTAATCCAGCTCTCATCTGGATTGTTGTTTCTTTAGAAAAAAGTACTGGCTGTAAATGAACAATATTTAATTGAGTTTTTCTGGTCCAGGCTTCATGCTGGTTGTAGAATGAGGGAAGGTAAAGACTAGGAAAGAATTCTGATAGAACCATCACCAAGAAAACATCGGATTTTTATTCATTTAGTAATAGCTCTCAGTAAAGATTGCATGTTTTAGTTTTGCACACGATCCAATTAGAAATTAAATAGATTATCCTCTCTTAAACAGACCTGAATTTAGATAGGATATAAAAGCTCTTCTGAGGCATTATAGTAATATTTCAGATAAAGCAGGAAGCAGAATAACCATGTTCCATTTGAATGACAGTATGGTTCTGGTGAGCTTTAAAAAAATGCCAGTTCTCTTCATAGGGAAGTTGAATTTTTCCCCTGAAAGAATGGACTTGTTCCTCCAACTCCCTACCACTTAGAGTTTACTCAACTCTGTTTGAGCTAGTTCAGACTGCTACAGCTTCCCTGCTTAAGAACACTCAGAATTCTTCTATACAAATTGTATAAATTGATGCTACATTCTACCTAATTTCATTTATTCAGAATACTGCTCCAGAGAAGTTCACTGAAAAAGGACGAAATAAACTTAAATAAAGTAGCCTGGTCACTATGTTGCTTGGTTCAGCTGTTTTCTGTGTGTGTTTTTCTACAACACTGAAGCACTCAAAGGGGAAACAGGACTTGAAACAGACCACTCTGATAACCAAGTCACACTGTAAGAAGATTTCCAAGTCATTCTTTTCTGGAATATTATCAAGAATGTTATGATACAACCTCTTTAATTTTCTGTATTTCCTCTGCTGATCCTATGTAAAGGCAGAGTTAAGCCAAAGATAAAGGAGCTTTAATCAATGTAGGCACTTATCTAATCACAGAATGCTCCCCCATGTCTAAGATAGATACTAAGAAATCAAAGAGCAAGATACAAAGTATATCAAAGAAAGAACATTAATTTGCTCTACCTCGAACAACCTTTGTGGAATACTCAAAAAAAAGCCTTAAAAACTCATTCTGTAAGATCTTCTTTCTTCATACACTGAGTAACAGAACAACACATTCACAATAAATCTGAATATTTCACAGTTTCCTAGCAATGAAAAGAACCATTAAATCTGTGGCTTTAATTGTCTTCCCTAAGGAAAAGTCTTCTCTGATTAAAAGACAAATATTACCTATCCATAAAGCAAGCACAACTGATAAGAAGCGACCAAAACTCCACCAAATTGTACTTCATATGTACCTTTAGCATGTCTCTCTCATATATTTTATAACAATATTCAAGTAACTGGGATCTCTTCCAGAACATGTATTAGTCTCAGCTACAGCAAAGTCTGTACACTGCATCAGTTCAAGAAGGACAGGGAACTGCTGGAGAGAATCCATCGCAGGGCAACAAAGGTGATTAAGGGAGTGGAGCATCTCCCTTATGAGGAAAGGCTGAGGGAGCTGGGTCTCTTTAGCTTGGAAAAGAGGAGACTGAGGTGTGACCTTATTAATGTTTACAAATATATAAGGGGTGAGTGTCACGAGGATGGAGCCAGGCTCTTCTCAGTGACAACCAATGGTAATGGGTTCAAACGGGAACACAAGAGGTTCCACTTAAATTTGAGAAGAAACTTCTTCACGGTGAGGGTGATAGAACACTGGAAGAGGCTGCCCAGGGAGGTTGTGGAGTCTCCTTCTCTGGAGACATTCAAAACCTGCCTGGACACCTCTCTCTGTAGCCTCATCTGGGTGTTCCTGCTCTGGCAGAGGGATTGGACTAAATGATCTTTTGAGGTCCCTTCCAATCCCTAACATTCTGTGATTCTGTGATCTGATCACTAGGCAGTAGAAGGAAAACACTGGTGCCCATCAAAGAAATATCGTGTGTTCAAATTCAAACACAATGGAAACATGAAGGAAGAAAGAACATCAAAAGGGGAAGGCATTATATTCTAGTATCTCCTTAATCGTCCTTTTCAAGCATCCCTCGGTTTTGCTAGTATACCAGTAAATCAAGTTTAATTGGACAATTTAAAGCTTTTTTTGGTTTTGGTATGGCTGCCTTTTCTTTCTTGCTCCAGAAGATACAAGGTATCATTTTTGTAAGGTGCTTGATAACTCTTGCCATCCTGAGTGTGACAAACTGATACTTAATTTCCAAGCCCTTCATATTTAAAATAGTTTGTCACATGTGACGGAGACCAATTAAAATCTCACACAATTATTTTAATTGAATATATCTGCTATAATAAGAAACATTTAATAGGAAAATATTAAAGAATTCAATAAGAAGCTTCTTACATATGGATTTTCTAAATTATAGCATAAACTGACTGATATACTCAGTACTACTGAGATACTGCATTAAGATTACCATTTCATAACCCTAGTTCTCTTCTTCTTTGGATGCACTAGATGCAGTATATGGAAGCAAAGAAAAAATAGATGTCTAAATAAAATGCAACAATTAACTGTGTTTAGTACATAATATCGAAACATTAAATGATATCACATAACTCTAAAAGGAAAAATGGAATAAATCTCAGTTCCTAAGGAAGATGGGAAATAAAGGACATAGCTCTCCTGTGAGCCCTGTGCTGCCACTTCTACTTATGTTGAGTAGCAGCTACTTCTGAAATTAGCACTGAAAAAATAAATGGAACCAGTGACTGATTAAAAAAAATTGCACAATAAGATTATATGCAGTTTCCTGAAATGTCCTTATGAATGTAGACATTTACTCTACAAGTTCTCAAATCTCTCCCAGCTGTAATTCCTCTCACTAGAAAAGAGAAACACAACTGTCTGACCAGCCATTCCTGAAGTCTAAAATCCACTTTCCTAACGATAAGCCTTAACAAAATTTAGAATATATGATTACTTTGCTATAGTTACTTAACCATAGAAATTACAGCACGTAACCTTAGCATGGCTACTCCCTTTCTTGTTCCTCCTTTGCTTTATTATCAAAGTCCTTCCATGACTGTGCCTTCTCAACCACTGTTCTCCAAACTGCTGTAACTAGATCAACATAAAGTTGAGTTGATCTCAGTCTTTGGAAGTGTCCCAGTCTGGCAAAAATATGCCAGAAGCTGTGACACCATAGCATAATATGCCAGACACCTGTCATAGAGGGATACTCAAAAAAATTAACCTGTCATCAAAATTGCAGACACTTTTCCCTAACTTACTACAGTTAAACTGCAGAGGGGGAAAAATACAGCCAACACAAACTCACCAGCTGCTGACTAGTTTTTTTGCAACAGCTGCCCTGATCTTTATAAGCATCAATTTAGCAGTGTCAGAGTGGCTGAAGGGTGTAGGTCTGGATAAAAATACTACTTAAACTGTGAAGACAGTTCAGACTACTAGTGATATCGAAATCAAACTCTACTACTTGAGCATCAACTCTGAGACATGTTTCTAAATAACATATCCTCATCAAATGTTTCTAAGTAACAACAGTTTACTGCTGATCTTGTAGCTGTCAACAACCTCATAACTGAAAGTAATTATTAATTTTACTGATTAAATGTTCATCTCCCAGTACCATGGTCTTTAGTTCCAAGGGGACAAATCATAATTACAGCAGATATATCAACAAATGCCCTCCTGTAATATTAGAATGAAATACTAACTAGAATATTTATGTCAGTGTTCAGTTCCATTAAGATACAAGAAATGACCCTTATCCTCTCATCTCTGTCTGTACTCCTGCATGAATATTTTAGCAAGAAAAAGATTTTGCATAATTTTGCAAAACTAAAAAAGCTCATATTTCTATGGCAACAAAATCCCAGCATGCAAGGATTATTAAAAACAAAAATGCAGGACTATTCAACTATTCAAGTCTAAATTAAAATCTGTCCTTAGTAAAAATATTTCCCTCAGCCCTGCTATTGCATTTAGGGTAATCAATATTTGCATCCAATATTGTTGAGGACATCACATTGTGTGATGATCTTAAAATCAAAATCCACGTATACTTCCCAAAGTGTTGACTTGCTACTGAAAAAGCTTAAACAGAGTAAGTAACAACAATAAATAGTTAAATTCAATTTCTTTGTTAGTACAGTTCACCAAGTGAGACTGTAAGCATTCTTGATCTTAGGCTTTCTTTTGTTTCCATGCCTGTAAAGTACCAAGCAAAATAGCTCAGGAATGTTATTTCTAAACTTTGCCACAACAGAAAATGAAAAAACACTTCAACTTCTAGGCAGCCAAAAGTGATTTTCCCACCTCCTTCTGCTTAACTGTTTTGCAACATTACTGTGGACAATATTGTGCCATAATGACGGCTGCACAAGTAATTCAAAGCAAAGGATGACATAACTGGCACTTTGGGATCCTTTAGGAAACCAAAACATATAATAATGTTTCAAGCATGAAAGAGTTGTGTAACTGCAGCATCTGTTGTGTAAAATTATTCTGACAGAAAGGATATACTGTTTTTAATAACTGTCAGTGTTTTTAACTTTTGAAGTGGGAGATTTTTAATGATACAGCATGTAAATACAGCAATATTTTGAAGAAAATCCCTTCTTTTCTAAAAAAACCCACAAGGATATGCAAAGCCCAAATCTCTCTCTTCAGAGGTGACTTATTTGATATAATAAACACAACAATACTACATTCTTTAGTATTTTACTGCATATCATGGAGACCTCTATGGATCACATATCAAAATAAAAGCAAAATAAAAGCAGTAAGAATAAGCATTTGAGTATTAAACAAATATATATATCTGTATAAACATGTATCTGTATACTGTAATTCACTGACACTAAACTTAAAACCAAAAACAAAGGAAAAAAAAAAAAAAGAAAAACAACAAACATAACAAAACTAACCAAACCCCAAAACAACTCTTTGAATTTTTATTTCATTTTTCAGGGCAGGAAAAAACAAAGCAATGAATCAGAACTCCTCTGATTTTTCCTCTACTTTCAGGCAGCATAAACCATGTTTTGAATTACTTTGCCTCTGGGGCCAATGCTTTCTCATTATTAAATTCATGGCCACTTTCCTGGCTTGTTAGTTTTGCAGCCTTTCTTCCACTGACCTTATTTGTGACAAACTAACATAGTTTTGAAAAACACTTATGTTTTGTTTTAGAGAAATAAACTTTAAGTCAGTTGAAACACATGCTAGTCAATAATAACTATGTATATGTATGTATTATACAAAACCTGAATTTTAATACTGTTTTACTCTAGGAACAAAGATTTTTCAGAACTGTATAGACAGCACTTAATGAATAAATATGCTTCAAGACAGAATTAAAAAAAAAAAAAGAAATTAGTGTCAATAAAATCTGTCATTCCGTTCTTCATTGTACACACGAAAGCAATTACGCACTTGTTATCACTATCATGGTAATTCACAGATGATTCTTACTTGAGGCAATGCACTCATATATATGAACACTGCACATGCATAGACACACACCCCCCCCCATATATATGCATATGCACACACAGTGGAAATAAAACTTAATATGCACTCGTCTTTGAAAACAATAAAACTGTGCTGCTGTTCAAAAGGTAAGAAAAAAGCTTGTTTCAAAATAATCTTAAAGAATAAGTCCTTTCTGAAAATCTTTGCAGGTGAAATTTATTTTTCTCAAAGTCTTTATCTTTCTTAGATATGATTTTCTATGAAAAAAACTATATTTCTTCTTAGAAGGCTGGAGGGCGGGTGAGCAATCAAGCTAATGAGATTGGAGAGGAAAAAGAAAGACAGAAGACAAGTGAATTGATGGCCAAGTGTGAAAAAGGAGAAATGGCACAGCTTTATAAGACCTCCATAAGAGAATTTATTCTTTCAACTTCAATTGACCTTAATGGGAGCTGACAAAAAAATAAAAAATCCTTTGGTCATTGTGAGGATAATCTAGTTCTATGAACTTTGTGTTTTCTGCATTCGTGTTGTTATCTTTAAAATTTATTTTTTTTTTCCTTAATGGAAGAATGTAGTAAATAGCTGGCCTCCATAAATTATCCTGATTAGAAAAATTACATTATTTAACAGCAAAACAATACAGGCTTACGTTTTTTCTCACCATTTGTGAAGTGCCTTCCATTTACAGACTTGAAACAATATATTTTCTACCAATTTCAATGTATATACTGTATCTTTTATTAGAGAAAAAAAAAGAAAGAACTGAAATACTCATTAGTTACCTCTGCTTTAAAGGCAAAATTATGGAGAAAATTTGCTCTGGATGCATTAATAACTGTCCAGAAAAAGGGCAAGAATACCTCACAATGTTTAAATGTGCTGATAGAATCAACATCAGTCCTGCACTGGCATAAGCTCTATGAAAGTTTTATACTGAGTCCCATTTGAAGGATCCATCATCAAAAAACATTGTAGTTCCATGAGGTATGTTAACACAGACATTGTGATTAATATAACATGAATTTGAATTCACACAGGTAGGGAAAGGTTCTACTGAGATTAAATGTTCTCAGGCCTGTTGACTTCTTTCACTTAATCATGTGGATATTTTGCAAATTTTTCTGCAGAAAGTGCTATGTGGTTTCGAAAGTTACATATTTCACAGAAAGCCTCCTATTCTCTTCACAAATTCACCTTACAAAATGTCAGAAATTCCTTAACCTTTGGCTACAGAATATACTCCACAACAAATTGAGCATGAGAACTCTGTGATAGTATTGTCCTACACGCACCTTATTTTAGTGCTCTGAAAATATAAGAGACATAGAGAAAGTAATGCAACCCTCACAAGGTTAAAGGAGAATAAATACACAAATTCTAGTTATCTAAAATTATATTCGATATAAACATAATGCACAGGATGGATATAGAGTAACTATCCACACACTGCAGTGGAAAAAAAAAATTGCAAAAAAATTATTTCTACTGAAAAGTTATCTTCTGCACATCCACATTAATCATCTAACACAACACAGTATCTTTAGCATCTTTCCAGAAGATATACTGACCTTACTAGCTAAAAGTGATTCCTTCAACTTGCTTTCTCTATGAATGCCAACACTTTGATTTTATGGAGACTTTTTAAAATAAATTCCTTGCCTTACAGTACAAGGGCATTGGGTATGTTATAGCTGGTTGCTATTACAGGTGTGGATACTTCTCACCTTCAATGATTGGCAGCTTCCTTCTTGGACAGTGCCTTCTTGAAAAGATATATATATCAAACTTCACTCTTTCTAACTATGAAAGAAGGAAAGATACTTACATCATCTTTCAGACATCTCCCTGACTCAAATTCAGATCCACATGGATGGAAAAATTATTAGGATTCAGAAAATGCCATTGGCACAATAAAAAGAAAAAATAAATCTACACAAAGATCCTCAAGGAGAAACCAAGCGGAAGGAGGGAGATGCTGAAGTTTCAACAGACTACTAACCAAAACCCAATAGTTAAGTGATGGATTGCAGTTCTTTTTTTGTCTCCACCTAAAAGTAAGAACACTTTTTCCATAGCTTATTTAGTGATGTTCAGATACAAGAGCTTAGGTAAAGATGATCAACTGAGGTGTTAATAAGGAAGGACCAAGTAATTCCCCAAAAATGAGTCTGGATATGATGCTTGATCATGAAAGCTTGGTGCTGTTAAAGCTACCAATTGAAATTTTGAGACTGAAGGTATTTTCTAAGTTTATGAGATTTTGTTGTGGGTGGAAATTGGCTGGCTGTCAGGGTCCCACCAAGCCACTGCCCCTCCTCAGCAGGACAGGGGAAGAGAATAAGACGTAAAAGTTATGGGTTGAGATAAGGACAGGGTGAACACTCACCGATTACCATCATGGGGAAACCAGACTTGATTTGAGGAATATTTATTGCCAATTGACAAAACTATAACCACCTTCCCCCCATCCTCCCCTTCTTCCAATGCTCAACTTCACTCCTGACTCTTCTACCTGCTCCCCACAAGTGGCATAGGAGGACAATGAACGGGGATTGTGGTCGATCCATAGCACCTTGTCTCTGCTGCTCCTTCCTCCTCAAGCTATTTCCCTGAGCCAGTATGGGGTACCTCCAATGGAGTACAGTCCTGCATGAACTTCTCCAACATGAGTCCTTCCCATGGGCTGCAGTTCTTCAACAACTGGTCCAGCATGGGTCCTCTTCATGGGGCACAGTCCTTCAGGAACACGTTTCTGCATGGATCCCCCACGAGATGCAGTTCCTGCCAGAACACCTGCTCCTGCGTGGGCTTTCAATGAGCTGCAGCTTCCTTAAGGATACATCTACCTGCTTTGGTGCGAGGTCTTCCACAGGTTGCAGCATGGATATCTTCTCCAAAATGGTCCTACATGGGCCCTAGGGGAACAATCTGCTTCACCATGGTCTTTTCCACAGGTGGCAAGGGAATCTCTGCTCCAGTGCTTAGAGCACCTCCTCTCCTTCCTGTTCTCTCACTTTCATGTCCGCATGGTTCTTTATCTCCTATTTTTCTCATTCCTCTCTCTCACAGTTGCTGTACAGCATTTTTTACCCTTTCTTACATATGTTATCACAGAGGGGCCGCCAGCTTTGCTGATGGGCTCAATGAAAGGTCCATTTTAGAACTGTGTGGAATCAAGTCCGTCCAGCATGGGGCTGCCCACTCCCAATCTCTTCTCACAGAGGCCACATACGCAGCCTCCTGCTACCAAAACCTTAACACACAAACCCAATACAGACCCCACTAGCAAGACAGGTTTCATTTTAGAACAATGGAAGATTTCAGATGCCTGGCACAGCAGGGAAACCATGAAGCCAAATACACCCAAGGCTCATGTTCACCTAAAAAAATGAAATGATGGACCACTTCATCATTTCTTCTAGAAGCAGACTTCAATCCAATTCTTCCTTAGGACCTCCTATGGCCCCAGTTTGGAAGGAAGAAAGCATAGCAAAAGGATAGATATTACAGAATCATGGAATGTTAGGGATTGGAAAGGACCTCAAAAGATCATCTAGTCCAATCCCTCTGCCAGAGCAGGAACACCTAGATGAGGTTACACAGGAATATGTCCAGGCAGGTTTTGAATGTCTCCAGAGAAGGAGACTCCACAACCTCCCTGGGCAGCCTGTTCCAGTGTTCTATCACCCTAACCATGAAGAAGTTTCTTCTCAAATTTAAATGGAACCTTCTGTGTTCCAGTTTATACCCATTGTCCCTTGTCCTGTCATTGGTTGCCACTGAGAAGAGCCTAGCTCCATCCCCATGACACTCACCCTTTACATATTTATAAACATTAATGAGGTCACCCCTCAGTCTCCTCCAAACTAAAGAGACCCAGCTCCTCCAGCCTTTCCTCATAAGGGAGGTGCTCCACTCCCTTAATCATCTTTGTGGCTCTGCACTGGACTCTCTCCAGCAGTTCCCTGTCCTTCTTGAACTGAGGGGCCCAGAACTGAACACAATATTCCAGATGTGGTCTCACCAGGGCAGAGTAGAGGGGAAGGAGAATCTCTCTTGACCTACTAACCACCCCCCTTGTAATACACCCCAGGATGCCATTGGCCTTCCTGGCCACAAGGGCACAGTTCTGGCTCATGGTCATCCTGCTGTCCACCAGGACCCCCAGGTTCCTTTCTCCTACACTGCTCTCAAACAGGTCATTCCGCAACTTATACTGGAACCTGGGGTTGTTCCTGCTCAGAAAGCTTTCTCACACAGCAATTTAAACATATATGGTGTACTCATTTTCTCTCATGATAGTATTTTGAAAGTAGTAAGGATCCTGTAGTTCATCACTGGTGTGAAATTGATACTAAAACTAGTGCTGATTTGGTAAAACAAAAAATAAAATAGGTGTGATGCTGAAAGACAAATGAGTTTCTATGGAACACGTTAATAATGGAGGAGTATGTACCAGTGGGAATGCTCTCAAGCACATCAATGTTGAAGCCGCTATGACTTCCCCCATGTATTTAGTTTTTTAACTTTTATTGCTGAAAAGTTTGCCTAATGTATAACTTTTACCTTTATTGCCATTATTTCAGCTCACTCTTTTTTGTCCTTTTCAACATGAACATGGAGAAAAAAAAATTGTTCACTCTGCACAGCTGCTGCCTTTTAGGTACTTTAAGACATCTGCTTCAGTACTTATTAATTTTATTTATGTATATTTGTCATTAAATAAAACCAGTTCTTCCTGTTTTTCTTTAAGTCCTGCTCTCCTTTGAGTTCTGTCCAGTTGACAGTAGAGTCCAACACACACAACAACATGTCATCATGCAACTGTGTCTTTTGTAGAGAGAAAAGCTTAGATGTAGAAAATAAAAATTTTTGGCATAGCAACAGTCTCACCTTGAGAGAAGGAAACAACAAGTATGTGTGTATGTTTGTATGCATACAGTGAGCCGATCTGTGTTTGACACAGTCTCCACGAAGAAAAAACACAGACCCTAAAATCAGGTGCTTCAGAATCTCTCAGAAAATATGTCACTTGATGCCAGTAAAGATTCTCATACGCTGATTTTCTAAATAAAAAAGCACTCCCTACTCGGATGTCAGGATAAACATTTAAAGTGTAACAGCTATAATATTCAAATAATGAAGTATTATTTATAAAAAGCATTAGAAAATCAGTTGAAACTACCTATCTATTTCTCTCAACCTAAGTTCAGTTTCCAGCAACTGATTGATTCATGTTTCCTCATTTATATCCTTGGAGAATGCAGAACAACAGTATCTCTGCGCATGATGAAATTATCCCGAATTTTGGTATTATAAGCAACCAGTTTAAGAATAACTGATTTTGCAATCTCAAACAGTAAAGTCTCAGTATAAAATTTCATCACATGGTCCAAGATGTTTAAAACTAAATATGAACATATGAATCCTGAATGTAATAAAATCTAGGAATTTTTATTATTCATTATTACTCACTCTGTTTAAATAAGTATTCAAAAAGTTATCCTGAATTTCAACAGATAGGTTGGAAAACCTCACATTCATTTTACATTTTAGCCAGGGTACCACATTTTAACTTCCCTTCAGTATATTTTGAATTCTTGATGTAACAAATATAACGAATAGCTATATACCTCACGAAGAATCAACCTCCTTGCATGTAGTTCATATATAATATATAAACACAAGGTCTTCTGAGTGGGATTAATATGATTTATATACCTACATAAATTTCCTTTAATTGAACGTGTTCCTTCCTTTCTTGTTTCTGTTGGCAACGTGTGTATATATACACATATATATATACATATATACATATATATACACATATATATATACACACACACACACATATATATGTGTCTATATATATATGTGTATATATGTGTATATATATATATATATATATATATATATGTATATTCTAATGTAAGCCAGGCTGGTAGGTCCTAATAAAACAAGTTTTGACTAACAATATAAATTTTCTGCTTCAGTCTCAAACTTTTTAATATTTAGCAGGGTTTCATGCTGCCATAGATTTAATGCAAATGGTGTAGTCTGAAGCAACAATTAACTTTATAGCTGGAAGATAAAATGTGGATAAAGGAGCTATTACTTTGCAATAGCATTAGGAGAAAAAAAAATGATTAAAAATGTCGAGCTTAAATTAGCACTGTTTAAAATATGTTAGATGAGTACTGTGACCTACACAAAGTTATACAAGTTTCCAGAAATGGCAAGAACACACCATAAACTCTTTTACAAATGCTAATCTATATCTAAGTAAAACTCATGTATCAAGTTAAACACAGACAATCAGGGAGTGGTTGATTCATTTTGTTTGCTTTGGTTTGTTGTTTATTTTTTTTTTTTCATAGCATTTGTCTACAGGTTGCAAGTCACATTTTTGAATCAGAGTGTTCCAGACTCTCTGCATTTTATTTGGTCATAGGACAAATTCACCTCCCCACTATTGACAGCAAAATTTCTTACATCTATGGTTGTTTGAAATTATAATGTACAGAGATTAGATGCAACACTGTCAGTCCTCCATTGCCACAATCTCTGTTATTAATATATGAATTCTGTTTCTTCACCTGTCTCTTCCCACCCTTCCTCTAGTTGTAGTGGCCCATTTGTTATTTTTTTCATAATCTCTTGCATGAATTACCAATTATGGTCTGAGAATGTAAGTAAATAATTGTTTTATCTAATGCTGTGCATTTTCTGATCAATTCAGCATTTCCTTCTCTTACTACACACTGTAACACAGCTATTCTCTAGCTCAGGAAATGTGTGCAAATTGCTGTATACTGGGTTGGTGTGCAAGACAGCATTGATGTGTGCTTGCTTGCTTATTTCATACACATGCAGTATTGGTCACTGTTGGAAACCACTTCCTAGGCTAGCCTGACCTTTCCTCTGACTAATTACAGCTGCTCTTACTTTCTCATAGATGTTTCAGAACTGATCTCCTGCTGATAGAAACTGCTGTAGCTCCATGAACTTAATTGATTTCTGAATTTTTTTGCAAACAGGGGATCTGTCTTTTCCTGTAGCACCAAGCGCCAAGTAGGGTGTTAATATCTCAATTCTGAAGAGCTAAAGATAATGCAAACAATCTCTGGGGAGTGAATGAGTGTCCAAGGCCAGCTAGCAAGAATTATTATGACTTAACACCTGAAAAAATGGCTTTTTTCCACTAATTTTCACAAAAGAGGTGTACTGTGCTGTATCCACTTATGTCTGTTAAGAATTGTGTATTAAATATTTTCCATTCATTAATTTCTGAATGTAGAACAGAAAGTAGGTATGTAAAGTTCCAATCAAAACATTTAAACGTCTTACATTAGACAAAAGAAAGAATGGTATGTGAACCAATAGGGAGTAAATTGCTGGAGGGCTGATCTTTCAATGTGGCAAACAGCAAATGGTAAATTCTATGTGGCATAATTTTTTCAACAGTTTTCGATATAAGATTTGCTTTGAGTGTAAAATTCAATGTGGCACCATCAGACTCAGGCTCTGCAAAGACTGTAACTTGCAGTTAAAACAGTTTTGTCGTATTAACACATCGCTTTACATCTAACCAGGTAGATCAGCCTCAGTTTATTTAACTACTGACTGAATAGATTAAAACTAACAGTAAGTTTAAGGTATTGCAACTAAAAGAACTTTGAACTTCTAGTGTGTCACCCACCCGTCTCACCAAAGAAAAACTAGATCTAGCCAAGGAACATAAGCAAGGTGCAACACATACTGTTTATCATTGCATTTTAGTCCCTGTGGACCTCTCTACTGCCATTTTACTACCGTGAACTCAAGCACTGATGAGACTTACTGGCATTTAGCATTTCTAATATGATTCTTAATCTCTGGAATATATCATGGTACTTCACTTCACCAGAGAGTAACAGGAATGTCTGAGATTAAAAAAACCAGCAGAATGCAATAGTTCACAATATAGTGATTTCCAGTCAACTGTATCTCTGTTATGTGATACACAGTAAGCTGTAAAAACTTCTTATTTCTATAATTCTAATTTTAAAGCAATTACTAGCACTTAACTTCTTGTGTGTCTATCGCTAACCATAGAATAACAGAATCATAAAATGCTTGAGGTTGGAAGGGACCTCTGAAAATCATCCAGTACAACCTCTAAATGCAAACAAAACTTCAGATGAACATTTTTTTTAATTGAGATGTGTATTTAATTAAGAGGTTTTTTAAAAAATCCCAAATTGTCTGTTATTCCTCAGAAGGAGGAAGGAGAGAAATACATAAACAATGTAACACTGAGACCATGAAACTATTTCGAATAAGAGTTAAGTCCATCTGAGGAGTTTTATCACATTTTAATAGCGAAGCAACTTCGCTATTAAAATGCTGTTTTGTTTGTCTTGAAACTATCCAGAAAATCTGAGAAAGCTTGCCTGACAGTTTCATCTGAAAAATATTTCAGAGTCTAAACTGACAAAACAGAATTTACCAGTCTTCTGCAGCTGTTCTGTTAATTCTCTTAATTTAATAAATGCTTGAAATAAAATAAAAAAAAAAAAAAAAAAAAATCTGCTCTAGGTCAAATAAAACCTTTGACTTGTAATGAAATCCTTCAGTTTCTCATTTTAGCTGGGAAAAACAAAAGTTTTAACAGAAATGGATCCAAGCAAATTCCCACTACCCTTTGCCCCAACTTTTTTATTTCATGGCCCAGTGAAAGATGGATTAATCACTCAGACACACTTGAGGATAATTCCCATATTGCTGGAATCCCTGGCTTCTTTCATGGTTATATCTTCTTACCCTTAAAATTAATGTCACCTAATTCAAGTGCACATGAATTATTTGCAGTACAAATTATGACTACCCTTTTTCAGATTAAAAGTGTAGCTGTTGCAGGGAAGAAAAGACTGTGAGAACATCAAAGTGTGGAACATATATTTGAGCTAGATAATTTAAGTGGCCTCCAACTGTTAGTTTGGCTAGTTACCATAAACCACAGGTGTCTCCACAGTGCAGTATTATTTGCTGTTTTCTTAGAAAACAGCAGTTTCTGCTCGGTAAGGACAGGCCCCCAGGACATCGTAGAGTTTCTGCTAAAGTTCAAACCAGGGTATGAAAGCACTGACTATCCATCAGGACATGAACTGCTGCTACATTCATACTCTCTTGGGTGGCACAAATATTTATGCAGGTTTCAGCACAGTTTAATTCCCACAGAAGTTAAGTAACTATGTTTTCCTGGAAATCTACATACTCACAAGATGACCTTGTTTTTACTCGGGGTTCTTCTCACCTGTCTCATGCAATTAAAACTAGTTCTCAACTTACTTTACCTTTTTAATTATCTCCATATTAAAACACACTAACTTTTTGTTTTGCTTTTGTCTATTATATAAATAACTTTAGTCAGTTTCTTTTGTTTGCTGTTTTGTTGTTTTTTTTTTAATTGATGCATGACATCAAGTTGGTGCAAAATTGTACAAAAATTAATGTATAATTGCACACAGAGGTTCTTGATTTAACTTGGGAACTGGAAGCAGTCTAGACTACAGAGGCTGGGAATTCAGTTATTAACACCTAACCTAGATTATTTAAAGTTAGTTCAGAACACTTACATCGCCCAACTGATAGCAGTATAGCTAGGGCAATTGTTTAATAAATACCACTTTGGACCACTGAGGAGCTACAAATAACTGAATGCTTATGTGCTGTTGCTGACTGGTCACGTGCTATTGACTGGTTTCCAGATGCTTCATCTAGCACAGAAAGCTAAAATACATAAATATTTATTAATAGTACTTTTTCCTACAAGCATTAATTATATTTGCCATTTGGACAATATGCAGTCATGAATAGATGAAGAAATGACCTTTGCAATTATGAGATGATTCTAGCAATGTATACATATTTTCTGTTTTGCTTTAATGATTATAGTTTAGAAAGCTGATGCTTTATAATCTACCACATATAAACAATTCAGTAATGTACATATAAACATTTCTGCAATGTAAACTGTTATTTACAAATTATACTTTCCTCATAGCCATGTTACACACAGGATGCTGTATCTTAGTTTCATGTGTAAATTAATAAAAAAAATGACAAGTGATTATTTTTGTGAAACGTCTCACCTGATTGGGAGATCTGGGTGTTATTACACTGGATATCTGATTTGTCTGTAGAGGTTTCTATCACAAATCTCATACCAGTGGCACAATGAGACTGTCTATATTTAAGCTTACTTTATAAGTGTCCAGTGCAGACTGTGACAGAAATTTTCCATAGAAATTACACATTAAGGTACTTCACATGAATGGGACAGGTTTTTTTTTCCCTTTTATCTACTTTTTGTTAGCATTTTTGAATATTTTTCAAAACAGAATACTTTCAGTTTAAAGTAGGAACTGCCAGGACAACAGTCCACATTAATGTTAGATGCCTCATTTAATTTTAGAGATGATATTCCTAGACTCCCTCCACTGTCAGTGGAGAAGGGGAAGGTATCCCTAAATGCATGTAAAGTGTAAATTAGTGCTATGAATTGCCTTTCAGGGAAACTCATGTCTCTCCTCTGTTTACACAGGGAGCCATCAAGACTGGCTCGTGAACTTAACATACCAGAATAGAACTAATTATTTGGCAAGGTTTCTGCATTTCCCATTTAGGAAGTTCATTTGATAAACTGCATGGTGAGCCAGCAAATCACTACTGTTTAAACTCCTAAAAACTGTTTTCTGTAGTGATTTTCATCTTGCCAAACAATAAATGTGGTTAGAATTTTTTCTGCAGTCAACTAGATATATGTAGTTCTGCTTAATTCTGGAGAAGTTAAAAATATTAGCACACAGGGAAGAGAAAAATAAGAACAAAAGGAGTCTCTAGGATTCTCTCCTGAATTCTTCTGAGAATAGTCTGGAAGGCAGTACGGGCCAGGAGCCATTCTCAAATTATAGTTTGGATGAGACAATTCTCTTTTGGAGGATGAGGGATTTAAGTAGTGTGAAGTAATGTAATAATTTTATTAGCTACACTATACTGTTACTTCTTTAAATAGTTGCTACTAATTCAACAGTATAACATTTCAACAGTATGCCCATACCAGCAGACTCAAAACTAGAAAACAGGTCCCAACAGATGCGTCCTCAAAGTACCCATGTGAATAATACTTCTGACAGTGTAGCTCAAAAACTACTTTGCAAACTTTTGTTTTCATTTTGTCATCTAGGTATTAAAACCCATTCCATTCAAGTGCCATCTCATGGTTGAATACAGAAATTTGTGTGTTGAGTTTTAGTCCAAGCACCATTTTATTACCCCAGTTTCAGCCTATCAGAATGAGAAGTTAATGATGAAAATTATTATTAAATTATTAGGCTTATTTCAATACAGTTACAACTCCAGACTTGTTCCTTCCTTCCTACCTACCTCCTCAGTACAGTATCATTTTACAGTAAAATGGGAAAGTAGATTATACTTTAAGAGTATTTAAAAGTGTCTAAATAGTTGCAAGTCCTAATACACTGTGCAAGGCAACCTTTCCCAGACTAACATACAGACATAAATTAGTACCATATTGTACACATGTTGTATGAAGATAATATCCTGCCAAGTAGGCAAATGTCATCCTAAAATAGAAAGCCACACTTCCTCAGGATATTGATGTAGCTAAGCTGGATTCTATAAAAGATAGAAAAGTGGATAATGTAACTTCAGACGTGAGAAGTTATTAAGTGAATTGACTGTTGGAGCTGTACCTAATCCTCAGTCCCTACAGCACAAGAATCTCTCAGGTCAGATTGTTTTCATAGCTCTAATCTCCTAATTCAGGTCACTTTTGGGAAGAAGGAGGAACACAAAAGTGATTAATCTGCTGTGGTGCCCATGTCATGTATTTTTTCACAATTATTTGCTTACTTGCTTCCCAAAGTCGTAATACAAAGTGCTTAAACTCCACAATTCCTTTGAACGTTTTTGTAGGGACTTTAAATTCAGTCATAGTCCTATAGCAGTAATTTCTACTATGAAAGGTTTTGTTTTAAAAGTTCATGGTATTTAAAATCTAAAGGGCTTAATCAATCACTTAACACACATGCAAAACAAGGTATGACTAACAACATTTCAACATTACATTAACTGTTAGACACTTATGTGCTTTAGCCTGGATCCTGCTGTACAAGTAACAGCAACAGTAGCCTCAGTGGAACTATGTTCATTGATTGAAAACTGGTCATCTGCAACTTGTGGTTTCTACAAGAACAGGAAAGACAATACCAAAGCAGAGTAGCTACTGAACTAGTATACAGTTAAGAACAAGAATCTCAACTCCACTGTGAGGACACACACATTCTTATGGCCCCCAGAAAGATTTTTAAGAATAGCCATGAGGAAATGAAGTGTATCTTCTCTGCCTCATAACCCATGTTGATATTGTGCAAAATATCGTGAACTGATACATCCTTGAAGGTGTGTAGAGAGCATCACCATAGCTGAGAAGCTGATAAGTAAAAAAGACGAGGGCATGATGACACACAGTTTTATACAATTAACTGTCCCATGAAACTCAAGTTCCTGGTCAGCAAAAAGCAGGTTTTGGAGAATACAGTATTCACCCCATTTCTGCAAGGGAAGTGAGACAACATAAGCTGGGAAAGAGGTTTTTTGACCACTATTTCTTTCGCATGGGCCCACTCAAGAAAAGACAGAATATACCTTGTGCTAATTCTTCTTTTCTGTATTCTTCTACGATTCTACTTATCTGATTTATTACTTCCTCTTCTTCAGCCTTATTTAGGTTTTTTAGTACTGGCTCAGATCACTTTCCAAGGCTCATTGCTTTTCATATACTACAGTACAAAAATGTAGGCTGTGATACAATCACATAAATTAGAAGCATAATAACAATATGCTGTTCCTTCGTTTATTTTGATACTAACCTGAATCATAGAGGTTTAACAACCCTTAAAGCTTTCATAGGAGAAAAAAAATCATAGAATATGTTAACTCTAAGGACATACAGATTCTGATCACTGCTAAAGTAGCTATTTTAACTAATTATCAGAAGATTGTAATGAGAAGACAGAAATAACAGATTCCTGAAAAAAAGAGACATTTAAAAGTATTGTCCTACAATATAATCTCAAAATATTTTCCTTCTTTCTGAGCAGTGTCAAATGTAATAGACAGCGATTTACAGCATAAACAGATGAATGAGAAGCAAATATAATAGTTTGTGCTTTGATGCTATGGCAAATAACTGCATTTCTTTACAAAGTACAGGCAAGTTTGCCACCAAACTACTTATCTGACTTGCCAGCATAAATAGATCGAGTAAAGCAGCCCTAAGACCTATGACAAAACCACTATGTTTTTGCTTAAAAAAATAAATAACTTTTAACAGTACAACTGACGCCAGACAGAAAACATGAATTTTCCCATACAAACCATTTTTCAGGGACAATACAAAATCAGCTACCAATGCCAGAAGGCAGGACAGAGTGGGCTGGATGCAGTCCCAGACTTGCTGTCCCAAATAAGACCTTCATCTTTTGCTAGATCTTCATGTGATAAAGCTTTTAATGTGCAGTTAGGATGAGTAAAGACCATGAATTACAAAGACACCTCCAAGAGTTCAGAGGCACCCAGACTACAGGTTGGTTGAAGACAGGAAAGTGCATGATGAAGGATCACTATACACTTGCCTGCTTCTTACATTCTTATCTTGGCATTTGCTGTTGACCACTGTGATTAAACAGGCTACTGGGCCGGATGGACCTTCCTCTGACACCTTTTAGATATTGTTATATTCTCGGACTTTGTCTTTTCCTCACAAAGATACTAAAGGTTTAAGATTGTATTTCAAGAACTGGAAGTATAAACCTTTCAGTGCCTTATGATCAAAATAATAGCAACATGCTCATTAGGTAACGTATTACTACCTCTCTGTTTTCCCCAGAGATCCACATAAAACTACTTGGCAAGAGTAGTTCTAAACCTAAATCTATGATCTCCCTCTCAGGACAAATTCCTCTTGTCAGATCTGCAGTGTGAATCTTGTTTGCAGTTTACTGCTTTATTACACACTGTGTTCCTGTTTCTCTCTGTATTGAAGGTGAAAGTTCATCAGAGCCACCATACAATGCCTGCAACAGATCCACAGAACAGAACAAGTAACATAGATCCAGATTGAAGGTACAAAAGAAAAGTTAATACATGTTAGTGTATACAATTTAGATTGAGACCAAATGGGAGAATTTTTGCCTTAGTTATTCTAACATACAAAAAATCCCCCATAAAAATGGCTCATACTTCTCCAGCAAAATTATAATTCATTTTCTTCCTAGCTGTCCTGATGAGAATTAGGTCACATGAAAGCATGCATCCACCCTCTCTCTAGACACAATACGCTCATGAACTCCACTTTTTCTTTTTCTCCTCCCTAAAAACAAGAACTCAGTGGGATCACATGGTATTTTTAGACCAGCTGTTAACAACATAATTTTCTGTGAAGCTTGTAGCAATCTGAATTTCCCTGTGGAGAGTTGGCACAAAAACTAACACAGAATAAATAAATAAATAAGCCAATTAATTAATCAACACAGAGAACCTATTGGAAGCCCTCATAGAGCTTACAATGACAAATAAGCCTTGCGGACAACTCTAAGATCCTTGGGAAGCTTGAGTTGCTCACTGAACATAGCGGGTACTCACAGTTGGAGCTACCTTAGGAGGTGCTTCTATCTTTGCTCTGAATGGGATGCTGAACACTGTCCCAGGCAAAGGTACTTAAAAGGGCAGCTCAAGTCACTGTCTATTCATGCTTTTGTTCAGTTCATGCAGGATAATAAAGCACACCAACTATTAAATGTTTGCCTAATTTCTCTTGTAATATTGGTGGGATTTCTATTAAGCTGCTTTGTATACAAAAGAAAAGAAGAAAATATTTAAGGCCTTTTGGGCAATATTCAGAGTATTTTCTTTGAACTTTCCATATTTTAGATAAAACATATGTGCGTATTTCTGTCGCAATGGTTAAGGACCCTTTGCTGCAATGTTCAAACTTTTCTGGTGGTCCCAGGCTGTTTAAAGCACATGTACAGTCACCTAAGATGTGCACATAAATCTGTGATAATGATTACACATTTTTACCAACACAGCTAATGAATAAAATCTAATTTTAGTGTTGCTCCTATTACTCATTCATTTGGTATTCATTGTTTTAACACTGACCATAATGATATCCATTAGGTTTTACAATAGGTGTCATTTATCCTTCTGTAAGAATTCCATCATAATTCAGCATAGACAGAAATATACTCACTATGATGAATCTTTCCATTAATAATGTGGATCCACATTATCCAATATAATATGTGCTGTATTCAAACATTAATTAACATCCACTTATTTTAAAGTGGTAGTCACTACCTGCAAAATAAATCCTGCTTTGTGATAGAAGCTTAAATTCACCATATTCTTCAGGCAAAGTCAATACATTTCAGCAAACAACCACTGTTTTCTGTGCTTTATAGAATGCTGCAGCAGTAGCATGCATGCTGTAGTATTTATGAAAAGTGGACCTTCCCGCACTAGATAACAGCAGACTTCTAACAGGCAAGAAACTCCGGAACATCATTTTCAAATACATGGTTGACTACAGTCACTTTACACTGATTCCTGCTGTGGTTCTTCTCCTCTACACTTCTGAGCACCACAGAACAGTCTCAAGTACCTAAATAGAGAATCCAATAGGTGGCTTTTCAGTTCTCTAAAGACTTTGGCATTTGAATATGAAACCAAATTTGTGCTCTGAAAAATGTCAGAAGGACTTTAGTAGGTCAGATCAAAATCTGTTTAGACTAATGTCCTCTCCCTAAACATAAGAAAAATTTCATAGTGTTACTAAGTAAATAATTTGTCATCTTCAACTCAAAAAGCCCTGGATTTCTTCAAGCTGCCCAAGCTGCTGTATTCGAAAAATATAATCTTTGGCTTTGTTACAGAGCAAAACATAGCTACACATTCTGCATATCTTTCAGGCAGAAATGGCCATAAAAATGTCCATTTCAAGTGCACATAAAAAATAAAACACGCAAAATACATACAGGAAACCTACCAAACAATTTAAATATGTCCTCCTGTTTTAAAAACACCAGGACACTTTGGAAGAAAACAGGAAAATACTTTTTTATAGGTTTGATACAAGTTTTTACTCTAGCTGCATCCATGAAAAAAATAAGACTTGCTTGTGGTAATGCATTTCGAAGATCTATGGAACAAATATTTTCTAAAAGGAAGCTGCACTATTTAGATATTCAAAATACTGAAAGACAGCCTGAAAGAGTTATTATGTAAAAATCTTGAGAGAGGGAAGCACAAGCACTTACTTTTTGGAAAACACAATGTGATCAGAGTAAAGTTAATACTATGTACAATGCATCCACAGCTGATAGCCCAGAATTATCTTATTTCTCAAAAGTGAATATAGAAAACACTGCACAGTATTGGAAATAAAGTAGGCAAAGAAGCTAAATAATGATTTACAGGAAAAGTAGCAAGGCTAAGTGTTTCATATTTGCCTAGAGTACCCTGTTTTCCCAAAAATAAGAGTCTTATACAATTTTTGCTCCAAAAGATGCTTACTTTTTTACAAGTATAGCTTCCTGGACACTATTTAAATTGACGTTTTAAATGAACTGTAACTAGGGCTTGTTTTTGGAGTAGGGCTTATATTCTGAGCATCTTCAAAAATTCTGCAACATCATGCTAGGGTTTATTTTCAGGATAGGTCTTACTTTTGGGGAAACAGGGTAGTACTTTCAATAGCTATGATCCAAGTATATAGACAGTAGATTGAAAGTATGCTACAGTCAGTAAAAATGTTTATAATAAAATATAACTTCAGGGGAAGGCTGCTGTTTTCATTATGTTAAAGAAAACATGTAAGCTTCAGATTGTATTTTTCACAAAAATTTGCATTGAAAATTTGGAAGCGTTTTTCTTATTTTATCTTACTTTTGTCTGTAACTTTCAGAAAAACAGACTTGAAACTTGTAAATTGTATTGACAACTGTGTTTTGTCACACATTTTCATACAAGTTCCACAGTTTGATAAGACCCCCACTAAACAGTGTATGAATTTCTATTTAATTCAGAATTCAACCTCAGTTCAGGGACAGGTCAGGACATGCTCTAAGATTTTGAGAGCTCTTTTGCCTCTCCCAACTCTTTCAGCTCCTATTTATCACCTTGAATATTGCAGGCAGAGGGATGTTTCGTTTCATGGAGCTCTGCGAAAGCATGGTAATGAGCCTGGTGGTTTACTGATAAGGTCATCTACTTGATCACATTTATGGGTGTTTTTTTGAGTTGCTGTAATTGTTACCAAAATTTTTAAAGTTTCCTACTACTACTAGCTTCTTTTCAGTAACAAAGGAAGGAAAAAGTGACAGCTCTGCAAAGGCACACTGCAGTAGCTCAGAAAACCTCCATTAATGCCAGGCAGGCTCAGAAGGTTTGACCTGGCAATATCACTGGCCAAAATCTGAAACTAAGTATCTTGCTGCAATTTTTATTATAGAAAATTTGAAAATGTTTGGTGGAAAAAGACAAACCAGTATTTTAAGGAAGAATTTTCAGAAACCTTTAACATAAAAGCTTGAAGTTTGCTTAAGAAAGGTTGCCATGATCATTCCTACATTTAAGTTCGTAAGCTTTTTATTTTGATGTGGCTAGTTTTACTCTCTTTCATCCTTTGGATCATACATTTATTTCTTTTTTTTCAATGAGACAAATGTGTAAAGCTCTTTGTATTCAAGTTATAGGTACATCTATCATATATTTGACATAAAACAAAAGACACGGGACAGTGACAAAACTGGATTTTTGCACATCTACCTAAACTGAACTAATACATCACCTATGAAAGAGAGGAATAATTTACTGGACTGCACATCACAGAAGATGAATCTCAGCAACAAAACTGTAGAATGTTCTTTCTCAATAGGACATTTAATCACGGCAGACTAAACAGAATTACCTCACACGTTTAAGTAACAAGTCACAGCTGACTAAACAACGTGCCTGTTTATTTGATTAGCTTTAAAGGCATCTGTTGTTATGAATCTACTTTGTAAGTTAAATAATGCAGTTTCAGTCCACCAGTTTTATTAGTTTAGGCTGCCTAGGTTTATTAAGTTAGGAAATCTTGTTTCCATAGCTAATGACAATATATACTGATCAATTAGTTTTCTTTTTCATTTTACTTTTTTTACTTTCTATCTTTTTTAACTTGTAAAACATTTAACATGACTAGATGTATGTATAGTTCTATATTGTTGCCTTTAATTTAAAGTATGCAAGAAGAAATCATTCCTCTATAATATCACATACTTTGATCATCTGAGCTTCACGAAAACTTCAAAGTAAATATAATACTGTGCTATGTTTTCTGGAGTGTGGAAGATACAATATTGATGGGAAACTATAGACTACTATTCACTGTATTTATATCCATTAATATTGCTGCAAACGTGCTACCCACAGCGAAGTAAACTTGGAACTGTTTAAATTTGATTCACTGTACAGAGTAAAGGATGCTCTGCAGTGAGGCACAGCTCACCAGGAGATGCTGCAGGAACCCTGCTGGAATGACACCATGCAAGAGAGGGATGTATGGAGACAGAGTTGCTGTGCTGACTGGGTAGCTGCATGAACTTAAAGCCTGTCATTCAGAGAACTCCCTACAGGCCACATTTTCAGAGCAGACTACAGCTACCTTATGGTTAACTGGTAATATGGTTTATGAATATATAAAAGCCATTTATCTTACACAATTTCATTTTAAATATTGAGGCACAATAAAAATCTTATTTCAAGGACAAGAAATTGAAGGTATGTATCTCTGACACTGTTATTTTTAATTAACAAAATACACTAGAAATCTTTAATTGTGAGGGGCACGGAAGGGCAGGGCACAACCAAAAAAGCCCAGAAGAAAACTGACACAGAAATTTGTTAAAACAACTGCCTTCATTGTGAAAAAAAAATACTGTTCCTAAAAAGGGTTAAACCAGCCAAGGAACTGGTACAAACTGTTCTAAATATTTAATGACATTTTATACTTAAAGGTTTCAAAAGCTTGTAATAAAATAAAGAAAAATACTAGTAATGTTACAGTTCCTCTGTCTTGCTAATTTTTCTGAGGAAATTACCTATGGAAAATAAATTGATAGGGCTAACAGGGCCAAACAAATAAAACAAACTTTTCAATTAGAAAACAGGATTCTCCTGTATCATAATACAGAGTGCCTCTGAGCCTGAAAAGGCATGTAGATACCCATCAGAAATTCATCCAGCCATCTCAGGAGATGGTACTGCACATACTATGAGAAATGTTAGGTACTTCTAGCAAAATATGGAATGTTCAGGCAGGACCATTAAAAAGCCCCCAAAAACCACAAAACAACCTCACCAAAAATAAGTGCAAATATATTCACTTGGGTAAAACAATCATCTGTGTCTACCCATGCATGCTATCTGCTCTCATTGCTGTCACTCCTGTCAATCTGAAGTTGATAGGTAATGGCCCTGTGATTCAGGGAAACTGCTGAAGTGTGTACTCAGGCTTCAGTTTGAGAGATGGGTTCATTTATCATCATAATAAGCTATTACCATTGATAGGTCACAACTCATTGAAGAGACAGTCAGTCTAATTGGCTCAATTCAGTTAGCTCTGGATGTGCCTCAAGGAGACAAGCACTGCTTTGCAGGTAATACTCAATCACCCATCAAACCACTTGTTTAATAATTCATCACAGTTCAGACTGGGGTTCTGGCACATGATTATCCCTTCAATATGCCAAATATCTGGTCTTAACCCTTTTGTCTCTTGGGTCCAGGAAGACAGAGGCAAGTTCATTCTGTAGTTAGGGTAACCCTTACTTCCAGAAACTTACTGAATATTGAAAATTTCCACTGAGGTTTGCTTTCTAAAGAAATTTGTTGTAGTTAGCTAGAATCTCTCTGGAAAATAAAATCTTTGCCATGATCATTCTCTCCTGCTAAAGGTCAGCTTACAGTATGTAAGCTTAACAGGTATGTAAAGTAATGGAGGTCGTTTTGCCTTCTAGAGATTTAACGAAGCAATATGGGTCCATTCAGAAATATTTAGCAATCAGGTAATGATAGGGTAGGTGAATCAGAGGGTATAGTATACATGAGATACAGGACCTACAGTATTTAAAGGAGGCTCTTCTCAGTGACAACCAATGATAGGACAAGGGGCAAAGGGTACGAACTGGAACATAGGAAGTTCCACTTAAATATGAGAGCAAACTTCTTCACAGTGAGGGTGACAGAACACTGGAACAGGCTGCCCAGGGAGGTTGTGGAGTCTCCTACTCTGGAGACATTCAAAACCTGCCTGGACACATTCCTATGTAACCTCATCTAGGTGTTCCTGCTCTTTCGAGGTCCCTTCCAACTCCTAACATTCTCTGATTCTGTGATGCTTCATACTCTGTTCAGATATTAGTTCAAAACATGAGTCACTCACAATATTGAAATGTTTAGAATAATGACTTTATGAAAGGTCAAGTTAAAACTAAACTAATAATTCAAGCCTCTGATCCCTAACATGCTACTTTCTTGTCAGTTCTGGTTCCCATTTCATCGTTCAATTCTTTGTCAGTATATGGCAGCCATACTGAAAATTTCTTTTGCAATCGCTTCATTGTCAAAGGCTTTAAGGTTCTATTTCTTCCACCACTTTCAGTGGTGTCGTGGTGAGTTGACCCTGGGCAGCAGCCAAACACCCACCTACCTCCCACTCCTCTCCCACATGGAATGGGAAGAAAATAGAAGGAAGGTGAAAAGACTTGGATCAGTGGGAAGGCTGGAGAGAGAAAGAGATGCTGTGCAAGCTCTGTTCTGCAAGAGCCGAAAGACTAGTGCGTTACCAACGCTGTTTTAGCAACAAATGCAAAGCACAGCATGAAGTGAACTCCAGCCCAGGCAGACCCAGTAGAGATGTTAAAATACTATGTTCATATCAGACTATCTGAAAAGTAAGATGGCCTGCCTTTATCTTTTTCTTGTTAAACTGAAATACATGAAAGTGATCATTCCGATACTTAGTTTTTGGATGACTGACTGGAAATCTACTAAGTATGGATATCACCTTCTGAAAATTAGAGTTTGTAAAGCACTCCAAGCATAATGGCCCTACCACTCACCAACCATCTATGAAAAAGTCAAGAATATATAGAATTTACAAAATTACTCACATAATTTTTATTATAATTAGTTATGGAACTATTTGATTCTCACCAGCTCTTTATATACACTTTGAGTGTCAGTTTGAGTTTTCTTTCACTAATGATATCTTAAATTAATTTGTACCATTTTCAGCTATTGATAAACCACTCTCATTTCTTCCATACTCCAGTTAGTAATAATGCTTTGTGTGTATCCTTTCCAGTCTCAAGTAACCGCTGTTCAATTTAGCTATCTCTAGCTTAGAATCACCATCACCATGCTTCTTTGCATATTGATTAGCACTCAGTACAAGTTATCAGATATATCAGATTTTTCTAAGTCAAAGTCTTTTCTTCTGCTGCTTCTGCTTTGTTGGATCCTTCAGTATTTTAGTATTTGGGATGTGAGATAAGAAAAGTAAGAGTTTCCAGTCTGGTAAACATATTCCCCAATTTACTTTCTTCGTTATTTCCTAACACTACTCAGTATTCTCTCTCTAGCATTTACATCCCTTCTTTTCTCAAACTACTTTATTTCCCACTTGTTTCTCCATTTTTCAACTGCCACTATTGATTAAAACCCTTGCCTTCAAGGCAGACCTGGGTTAGCAGGTAATGTAAAGGACACCTGAGATTTATGAAATAATTTCACCAACAATAAATCTCCTCTTTTCTCATACAGTAATATAAGATGATTTTAGCACAAAGAAATTAAATGTATCATGAGATATATGAAATACTGCAGTCAGTGGACTAAGATAGCCAGATTCTGGGCCTTGTTTCAACTAATTTCTAAGGCACAAAGAGGCTGTAACAGTCTACTGGGCATCCTTAGTTTTCCTTGCAATCACGATAATGGCTCTACTTGAACTGCCCCAATAGGCTATCCAAACATCATTACAAGCATTAATGAGGCACAGTGTGCAAAATTTACTTATGTCTTGGTAGCTCTTTACAATCATAGGTAGCTGAACCCCCTAATAGGACAGTCCTGATACTGTTTCAGTTTGTATTGGAGATCTAGTAAAATTTGGCTAGCCACAGCTGTGAAAAAATGCAGAGACCTGTCCCTGTCTCATTTCATGGTGCCACGCTGAGAGAATATTCCAGCAAAGATAAAGAATCTAAACCGGATCATGTAATACAAACTAAGCAAATTTAAAGGAAGCATCAGTCAGCTGTGGTTCAGATCTTTAAAATGTTCTGCTCTTCACTCATGTTTCTGTTATGTTTGTCTCATCCTTTCAGTATCTGAATTTGCCTATTACTCCAATTTTAGAAGCTACAGTGAAGTAACTGTTAACAAAATAAACAGCAACTTAGTATAAGTTGAAGATATCTTCATACTGTTGACTGAGTCTGATTACCATGGTGACTTAATTTTGGTCAAGAAAATTTAGACGGTGATGTAGAATAAAATGATTTATATTAGTTTAGAGTTTACTTGTTAAAAACCAAAAACATATCAATAAACTAAGCCAGCTTTTTATTGGAAGAATGCATTCAAATATGAAAGCCGAAAGATACTGAAGTAGCTGTCTTTACAAAAATATTTTTCTTTAGGTTCAAATGAATCATTTTCTGCCATGTATTGGCTGTTGACACCACTTCAAAAAAATCTGAGGATCTGCAGCAACTGTGAATAACTTCAAGACTTTGCACTGAATGGAGATTTCTTGCATACTATGTGCTGCTGATGCCTATTACTGTTTCTTTTACAAATACAGATAATGTGCATACAGTTACCTTTTTGACCCCACTCAAACATATAAGACATTAAGAATCAATAAATGTCCATGCACACTTGTTTTTGAAATGTTATGCCTTAAATCTGAGGAACACATTCCCTACTCCAGCCCCACTTTACTTTTGCTAGCTTGGAGATGTTCTTTGTTACACATTCAAATCTGAGGCTGAAAGCAATTTCTCTGCAGAGGGTATAAAAAGGCAAATTTAGCATGAAGTACTGGACCTGCCACCACTGCGGAAAAATCCTTTACGCAGTTTGCAGATACTTCAAGCACTGCCATTATGTTACTAAGTGGTGGCCTGCTTAGACTTGGACAACTCATCTGCACTAGGGAACAAAATCTCCTACATGAGGGGCTAAACTGTTCATATAAGAGCTGAACGAAAGAATTACCTTATAAAGGCACACAAAGGAAGATCACACCAGCCCACCTAAGTTTCACCACTTCACTTCCCTGACAATAAAAGCAACACAGACACAGACTCAAAAAAAATCAGTCTACTGACTAAATTTAAGACACTGTTGGAATTATGAAGTGTAGGTCACTCACTGCTTTTCTTGAAGCCAATGAATTGGAAAACAAACAAACAAACAAACATAACCAAACAAAAAAACTGATGGTAGAAAAAAGTAGCTTACAACAACAATTTATTTTGCATCTCATCCATTTATACCAAAACAGGTTCAGTTAGATTATTCTCTTTGAGGCAGGCAGTAAAAGCAAGAAAAGAGTTGTGGATCTATCTAACTCTATCATCTCTCATGATCAAGAAAATCTTGGTATCGGAAACCATGATGATATTAGATGAAGCTTTCTGGGTTTAGAGGTATTAATAATTTAGGGCAATTGATCCTGTCACTTCTGTTCCAGTTGATTATTGTGTTATTGACACTTTATGTTTTGGGTTTCAACTCCCTTTCCCCCTGGGACCTGTAGACTGCAATTTGCTTTGCATTATTCTGTCTTTTGCATCAGAATTACCTAAGAAATGAGAACAAATGGAATAAAAGAAAAATAAAAGCCACAAGGACCTAACTTATGATTATTTTATAATTCAATATTTAATCCTATGAGGTATTCTGGGCAGTCTGCAGTAGACAATATGTCTCAAAACAAATCGCTCACTCCATCCCAATCTTTAACTTTCCACAGTAGAGTACTTTTAAAGGTTGATAGATTTTGTGTGTATTGGCTACAGGGTTATTACAGTATCTTCATCTCTGGACTCAAAGAAACACTGACTTCTGTAAGTCAGCAAATAGGTTACACAGCTAATTACAAAAAAACGGGCAAAATAAATGAGGTGACAGAGTTAAGTCAAACAAGTACCTTTCCTGTTCTGTACATACAGACTTTACACAAAACTTTCAGCAGTTGCCTTTCACTAGAAGTCAGATAAAGAACAATCTATCCACCATATAGCTGCTTAAGTCTATGCAGTTCACAAACGTGATATGCTAGAATTTTTCCAAGAGATAACAAAGCCATTTATTCAAGTATCTTCTGCTTTAATATTCAACATGTCCTAACTTCATGAAGGACCAAATTACACTGAAGGGGATCATGCTGTACAATTAGTTCAAATGATTCCTGTAAAACAGCACTCAATACAAGAGACTTCTCAATCTGAATAAAATCTGTCAGTTAGCAAATAGTATTTTAGAGCAGAAGTGTTTAAGGGCTCCTATCACGTTGTTTGCAGTATAAGCAATGGTGGCATTAATACCTGCTGAAAACCCAGACAGAGGAGTTAGAGGATGCATCATCTAACTTCTGTATGACTGCTAGGTTTTGAGATGATGTTCAGAGACTTGGATTCTAGGATGGCCTCCACCTACAAGTTGAACTCACCTGTGACTGCTGACCAAGGGCAGTGCCCTAAATACCTGAAAGAGGCAGGGTAAATCTCCACCTTTATGATTAAACCTGGCCCATAGCAGAGAATGGAACATAACATTTGCAGTAGCACAGAGAAAATAAGGAAGAGAGGCTTTCTCTAAACAAAGATATTTCCTCATGGAATCTCAGGCAGCCTCAGCTGTCATGGTGTGGGCAATGTCATATGTTTATTTAGATATGCTCCATACCATGTATTTAAAAAAATTATCTGTGTTTGTACAACAAAGTTGCAGTTCTAGTAGCAGCATATATATATATATAAGAATAAAAGGATATGGTGATGTTAAACTAATTTGCTCATATTCTTGTCCTGCGTTGACATAAACAAGAATCCTGTATAGCCTCCTGTTATTTATAATGTCTCCTTAGACAGTCAAAGACCAGTATCATACAGTCTAGTGTCACCCAGATTTAGATAAAGAAAAAGCTGAAGGCTGCACACTCAGGACCATCCTATTTATAACTCTTTTTTTCATCCAAAAGAAGCATTTGGAGATGGATGCAAAACAAGCAGATAGAACACATATGGCAATCAACATTGTGGAGGCGTATGCACTACATGCCAACTTTATATTAAAATAATCATTTTAAAGAAGGTTTTTGAGCTATATTTGAAAACTAGGAAATGTAGGGTGGTTACTACCTTTTGTTACTGAGTTTTATTTTGGGGAATAGTATTTAAGAGCAATAATTTTAACAATAGAAAGGAAAGGCAGTTTTCTGTCACACAAGGTTTATAAATTATAATAGAAGTGTACATCGTGATACAAGATTTCCTAAATTGCTCTCTACATTTCCTAAAACAAAAATTCTTAAAGACGCTTGCCTGCTCTGAGATGCCAATTATTCGACTGTAACACAGCTAGCAATCGCTCTCAAGAAAGGATGTTTTTATCTAGTTTGGCGTTATCCAGTTTCAGCTATTTAGAGAAATGTTTTATTGAGTCTACAAACAAGGACTCTCAATATTCTATTTCCATTTCCCTTTCCATAGCACAAATCATATGGCCTAAGCATGTCATTATGACTATAATTTACATGATGCAACATGACAGTTAAGATGTACTGTGGTAATTTGTGAGTGCTTTCAGTATTATTGTAGTATCAAAAATTTATATGGTTCAGCTATTAAGGCAAATTGCTCCATTCATACAGAGATATCCTACAGTAACCACAAAGGACCTCCAAATTACACTGAAAAAATATCTTCCACATTCAAATAATTTGTGCACATTCTTACCATTATTTTGTTCACTGAATAGAAGTAGGATGAAATTCTGTTTGGAAAAGTATCAGTTTGTATCTCAGGGTAAGTTCACCAGACATGGAAGTCTATAGAAGAAACCCTCCCTTTGCCACCTAAATAAGTCTGATTTTCTTTAACAATTTATAGCCATGAACAGGATGCCAAATTCTTTGGAATGATGCTATTTAGCTTACACATGCTCACTTACCTTCTGTCATGTTGATTTTCAGCCAGCAGGAAGAAAAATAAATAAGAGGTTGACTAGCCTGAAGAGACTAGAGGAAAACGTGCTGAAGTGTATTAGTGTTAGAATTTCTGATAAGTTTTAGCATAATCAGGATTACAGTAAATGGAAAGCTGTTTATATTTCTTCACATTTAAGACTCATTCTGTCCTCAGTTCTCCTCTCTGGAAAATAACGTGACATTCATGAAAATATCCTGTATGATAGCAGGAAGTCTAGTGTTGAGAAGCCTGACAGTCAGACCACTGAAGCATCCAAGATTTTAGAAAGCAAATATTTGGTATTAACCTGCAGGGCATGAATATGTGTGTACATGCACGCATAGACACACACAGACTTGGATAAATATATACGTTAGAACAGGCACAGAGCTCACAACAGCATTTTCTGAGTTCTGGGGCAGAGAGCTCCCCACACACAAGTTTCTTGCCAAATATTAAAGTTTTGTAACACACCCCCACAACATCTGATACACAACTTGCATCTCTGAAAAGCAGACGAGGGAACTAGTTTTCAAAGCTGAGAAGGTGGGAAGAGAACAGGACAAGCTGAACCACACACCAGCTAATTCATTCAGAAAACAACTCTGCAAACTATATAGACTTCTCTAATACCTGACAGCAGAAGCCTCAAGAGGTCTCAAGGTCAAAGATACTCAGTTAATTTTCTCTACTTAACTTTTCACATCACAAGGATACTCCACATGCCTGATTCCCTTCTGCTTGTGGTTGTGCTAGTCAAACAGCTATCCAACTTAATCTTCCCTCAGTTCCACCCTGCTTCAAACTCTTACTGCTTTTGTCAATAAAACAAATTAGCATTTAGGCAAGTACCATCTGCACTTACTTTGTTGCCCAAATAAGAACTGGGTGCACTCCAATAATAAGTCTGTGGCAGTACTTTTCGTGCAGCCACATTGCTGATGCTAAGCTGCTGGTGCCCATCAAATTGCTTTTGCTTGGGGACAACTCTGATGAGACCTGGTAAGCCAGTCAGATACCAGCCATTCATATCTTCTATCTATAATGACAGGAAAAAAAAAAAAAAAAGAAAAAAAAAGAAAAGAGAGACAAAGAAAAACAAAACACTATAATAAGAGTCAGAACATCAACCTTTCAATATTCACAGCCTCTTATTATTCCATTTTTAAAAAAATGACTAGGTTTATATGATTCATTGCACTTTAGGAACAAAGGACACCACAAAGTAATAACAGCAAAAATTTCTCTTATTGTATGTGACTGGGAGCTATAAATTCTGAGAAGTTTGAAGCAACTACAAGTATTTGCTGTCTCTGCTTCTTACAGTCCAGAGTGAGGAGGAAATTCTATTGTACAAACATATGTGTAAGAATATCTCCAAATATGATACAAGTTTCCAATAAATAATATCAGTCATAGAGGGTACAGACGATGAGCTGACAAATTGGTATAGATTTTTTGATTGTTGTAGACAGCATAATTTATAATAATTTGTAGTTCTAAAGCCTTACAACATACAAGTTCAAATATACATTTTTTTTTAGAAAGCCAAAGTAAAGCTAGAGAGCACCAGAACTTGAATTTCAGAAATCCCATAACTAGAAATGAATCATCAGAGAAGAGTACACTGTTCATACAAGGGTAGCTTCTGGAGCCTGGAGACAAGCAGAACAAGACATAAGCGCAGCCATGGGATGGAAAATTTTCCAGATGCTGGCATGTAAATGAGCACACTAGGCATATATGATTTTACTCGTAGAATTCCAGTATACCAATACAGCCAAAACCAGGAGCTAGGAGACCTGGAACACATTTCCTAAACTCAATCCACAGACATTAACATGTAGTATACATCCATTACACTGGAATCAGTGTCAGAGTCGAGAAGTCGCTTGAAGTCTAGAGTACATTTGCAGTCTAAAGACACATTTTTCTACAGCACAAATAAGATGAGTAGGTTAATCTCTTTTTCATATCCTTTCATTGGAATGACATATGCAAAAGAAATTCACTCAAAATGCCCTCTGTAAGGCATCCCTTTTTCTTACATAACTGTGTGTTGTACATTTAATGTTTCAAAATTCTTAATTTTCTCAGGTCTAGAAATTTAATAATGACCTGAAAAAGAGGTTGCCATATGGATATCCTGCATTTTAACTCAGACTGATTATGTATGCACATTTCCAGGACTGTGTTTATGCATAGGGCTTCATTTTTGACTGTTTTAACTTCTTTTGCACTTTTCACTGCTAACTGCACTTTTTCAGAACTTTCGCACAATTAAAAGAAACAAAGCTTATAAGCATTTTCTTCTGGATAAATGAAAAATACATAGGCCAAAAAAGAACATGGTGACAATGGACAGTGACAACACACAGAAACACAAACACAATGACATAGACTGATAAAGTATGATTTTTCTTACAGTGCTGTAGGTAAGATGAGAGTGTGTGCAGACGTTTGTTTTGCCAGAGCAGAAACATTCCTCGCAGCCTTTGGGATTTTTTTGCTGCAGATTGAAGAAACCTGGTTTGCAACGATCACAGTTTTCTCCTTCAACATGTTCCTGGAAATGCACATTAGAATATTACTTCAGTTGTCACAGATTAGAACTTGAGTTCACAAGTTTTGTACTCTGCAGGAGAGTATAAATGAAGGACAGAGACACTTATAGGAAAGACTATTTTTATTTGTGAATATTAGTAGCAAATCTTGTACACAATAAAAGTTACCATGGCTGCACATAAATAACGGAACATAGAATTTGGACATTATAAGGTTTTTAATTTTTCTTCTACATGAATGGATTTGCTTGATTTCAGTAAATAATCTAATTGATCTTTACACTTAGGAGAGTCTTTCTTTAGGGAAAGAAGTATGGGACACAACATTACAGCCTCAACAACTGTAGTCTGTAGGTTTGGCTGATAAGATCTGTGCATGCACAATGACGCAAACTACAGGTACATTGCATCAGTTGTACCAATCATTCAGCATATCAGCTTTTCAGAGGTCTATCTTTAACAGCTGAATTCAGGCTAAATCCATTGCTTCTTTCCATAACTACATGTGTTTGCCAGCCATGCAGTCAGGTCTGCAAACTCCCCCCCTGCAGAAAGCAAGGCACTAAACATGCATGAAGAATTCTAAACTTAGCATTTGGTAATTACAGTTTTCAGAGAAAGCTTATGTTGTACTTTAAGTCCTTCTAGCTTACACAATAAACCAATTTGTCCTATAGGCAAAGACAAAGCCAGCTTTTCTACAAGGAGTATGTTGTGAAAGGCTCACGCTATGTTGCTGCCTTAGTAAATCAATATTTTTCCCAAGATATCCCAGAAAATTCTTTCCCTTTCAAAAGCATTATGTACAGTCTCTTTAATCCTGGACACAGTCCTCTATGGTAAGCACACAGAATCAAATTGTTGGCTACACATCAGCAGAGAATGAACACAATATAAAAAGCCTGCTCATGCTGTGTAGTCTGTGATTGCTTGAAATACACAGCTCTGAAGTAAGTTCACCCAGCTACTCAAGCCTCATATGATAAAAGATGTGGGTAACCTTTGAGAACTCACAGGCACCCAAATGCTCTCACGCACAATTTTGATAACTAGAATTAGGAACCCTGGTCCCAAAAGTTTCAAACCTTGCTGACGTGCTTAGTGTGTACAGAGTGTGAAAGGCAAAATAATAAAGAAAAAAAGAAAAAAAAGGGGGGGTGGGGCTGGCAAAGTGTGTGTTTAAATGAAAAGTTGTCTTACTCTGCAGTCACAAGAATGTCAGCAGTGAGTAAACCTGTATAATTCTATTGAGTAGGCAGCAAATTCAGTGGATAATAGATTTATAAAACTCAAAGTCAGAAAGGAGATCTAACCTATCCCTCAGACAATGAAGCAATGTTTCTACAGCCTCATTTATTTCTGAACCTTCAGAAAGTTCTCTGAGATAATTAGTGATAAAACAGGCATTTCTACCTGTCCCTCACCTTTTTGTACATCAGTTTACTCTGGCTAATGTGGTAAAGATAACAATCTAACGCTCATTACATTTTGCTGCTTACAGTTAGAATTGGTTTTCAGCAGTCAATTTACTTTGCAAGAAAACTGTCTTTAGTAAATTTAGAGCTCATCATATGTAACTGAAAGATGTGATTAAAAGAAGGGAAGCATTTTTTATTAAGATCTGCTATTAACTTGTCCAGACATCCCACTTTATTATTCATATGGAGCATAACTAATCTGATTATTTCAGTGTCCCTCTGACCATAATCTGCTTTGATTTGAATTTGAAGATTACTAGTGAAAATAAATGTGTATGTATCTGTATCTCAGCTATCTGCAAAGAACGTCATTTGTCTCCCACAAGCACTTAAAAAGGAATTAGAGGAGCAGAAAGGAGACAAAGAATGAACAGCAAGAGAAAGTGTATATATTGTGGACTCTCTAGGATAGGAACAATTATCTCTATTCCACACTTGTTCATTCTGGTTTTATTGTACTAACAGATCAGCCTGGCATTACACAAATAATGTCATAAGAATAATACTCATTCAGCATGGTTATCTTGTATTTGGCATATGACATCATCAAAGCTCCCTTTCAACTCAGAATATAGCAAAATCACCCCTTTTCTGATCTCCTAGACTTGATATCTTAAAGAATTAGAACTGTGTTATGGATAGATTTCTGACAGAGAGCATGTATCTATTACATAAAGTAAGGACAAGGTTAATTCTCTGAGTAGATTTCAGTGCTATTCGGCTGTCACAACAGAGCTTTATGTGTGTCTGCAGCATGAGCTGAAGTATTGAAGTATTTTTTTCTACATTCTTGTATATAAGGACATAACATAAATAGCTTTAAATTCACACTTGGGTCTAATTCTGTTAATCAAATGCTGGAAGGAAACTCGCACAAGTACGACACAGTAAATTGTCCTTTGGGCCTATTTGCAGTCACTTACTAAACAGTGACTTAGAGAGCACCACCATTTCTAAAGCACTTCTGGTAGCTAAGTATTTTTTAAGGCATGGATGCATGTGTTTTTAGAAGTTTTTTATTTCAATATTATATCAATATATAATTTGCTGGAGGTACATGAAAGCACACAGAGAAAATAATTTTTACATTTTCTTCCTAGAAATTAAGAAAGTCATCCCAGACTAAGAATGGTAGCAAAGAATGCTCTCAGTTTGGAACTTAGCAAGAAAAGAGGCTTATATCACTAATGACAACTCCTAAAAGGCAAGCTTTTTGTTTGCTTTAATACATCAACAGTTCACCTAGTTTTCTCTTTTGACATGATATTACAGGTTAGTTTTAGAGCCCATCATACTTTAAACATATAGTTTCTGAGTAGATGAGGATATAAGTTTGAAACAAATGATTCACAGGTTTCTTAAGTATCCTTTCATTAAAGATTTCGAAATATTTGTATGAATGGCAGCAGGCTCCTATGTACCTATGTTAATTGCAGTGAATACTGAGATGGCACAAGACAATCTAAGACTTTACAGGACGCAGAACAAATGTTCTATAAGAAGTGAATAACATAGATACTAGCACAGCTAAGTAGGACAGTGGAATGCTGTTGTATGATAGAAGACAACTAACTGCAATCTTTCAATATTTTTAAAATTTTCCTATGGATTAGAAGAATTTGACATCCATACCTTGCAGGTGCAAGGACCTACACAAGGGTCAACATTCACACTGCCTTCCAGGGAGCAGTTGCAGGGCAGGCACTCAGGATATCCTGTATAACCCAAGGCACATCTATTGCAGCTTTCTCCTGCATAGCCAGTCTTGCAGTGACAGAAACCAGGCAACATACCTATGGGAAGAGGGAGAAAACATACAACATATTTGATTTATCGTTACTCTTATCAGCTATATGTGTTAGAGTGCTTGAAGCCACACCTTTGGTAGCTGTAATGAAAGGGCATTTACTGTGGGTCACACCATACGTCTATTTAACTCAACATCCTGTCTGAGAGAGGCTAGAATAAAGCATGTAAGAATAGAGTAAGTATATAGCGATTTGGATTCTGAGCTTCCAGAAATCTGCACATTAGAGATCTTCTAAACTGAAACTTATCCCTACTTCCTTGTATCTAACAGTCCCTGAAAAAATTGCCTTCCATTAATTCACCTAATCGCCACTGAATATGCTTCTACTCTCAGAATCCATAGAGCCACATTTAGCCATGTGTAGCATGAAAGAAAACACTGATGTGTGTTAAACCTGCTAATTCTCGTATCACAGAAGAAAGCAAGTAACTGTTCCCTAATCACTTTCTACATGTCATCTATGATTTCAATATACCACTGTCACATCCCACAAGACATTTTTGTTTCATACACCAAAAACTCCTAAGCCTATTTAGTATCTCTTTAGACAGAAACTACTTTGTATGGCTGAAAATCTCTGTTGTCCTCTGCATTGTTTCCTGTTCTAATAAATTATTTAAGGAGAAGGGAGTGCATAGTGTGGGCCTGCAAATGGTTTGATGTTTTCTTTTCACTTTGGTTTTTTAAACATCATAATATTTCATAAGGCTCTGTTGGCCTTTTTGACTACTGCTGAGCCAGCACTGAACTGATACATCCAGGGCACAGTCCAAGGAAATTCTAAGAGCTGTTTCACAGCTGGTAGTGCCTAATTCAGAAATCACTGTAATCAGTGTAAAAGTAGAACTACTTTTCTCTGTGTTCTACTTTTCCTTTAATTGCCACAGAAATTCATGTTATTTTACTACCTAGCCACTGCCTATCTTGAGATCTTTTTGAACATTTTACAGTTCTTTCATTTCTCTATACTAAAAGATTTTGTACTTGCTCACTTTGTCACCTGCCCAGTCATCCTTTTTCCAGGTTAAATATTAATATTTTCAACAGTTCATACTGATCATCACTGTGAAAATGGTCCATTATTCTTTTAAGTCTATTTATTCTGAAGTACAAATCCATGAAAGAACCTTTCCTCCTTCTTCTGCTACATTTTCTTTCATGGTCTTTGGTGAAGGATCTTGTCAAAATTTTTTGAAAATTGAAATACAATATTAATCAAATGAGCCTTTGTTCACATGTTCATTTAATCCTTCAAACAGATTCATAAGACGCACTGTCCTCTGACATTGAGCTTTGCCCATTTTTGCCATAGTTCAGAAGTGGTATAAATCATTTATTGTAGTTCTACTGATTTACTTGTTTCAGAAACCAGATCTTCTGATTTTAGTTTCCTGGAACCCTTTGCCTTTCTATTACAAATTGGATAAATAGTTTCTATTTATTGAATATTAATTTAAGATTTTAAAAGTATTATAAACTACATCTAATGCTTCAAGCAATGCCATTTTAACTAAATCCAGAAGCCAAGGATAAATACCCTATATGCACCATGAATTTTTATTCTTCATTTATCAGATTTCTCTAAATCTGCCACTTCTGTCTGAGACAGTTTTTCTGACTTGTCCCCATGAACAAAGACTCCCAAGTGGAAAATTCCCTGAGCTCTTCTATTCACTGATACAAAGAATTAATCTAGCTTTTCAGCTGTGTCCTTTTCTTTCTTGAGATCTCTGGTTATAACGTCATTACAGCTTAATCATATTTAACTCCTGCTGAATTTGAATGTCTAGCAGTCTTTTAGATTCTGAATTATCTGAAGTACTTCTTAGCAACATTTAAGCATTTAGCAAATTATTCCTTAAAATATGTGTATGTGTTACTAAGAGTACAACTTCCCAGAATCTGTCACAATTTATGTCCTTTTCTATTATCCTCAATTAGATACAACTTCTGCTTTTTCAGGGAGCTTCTTTTTTATTGTTCAAATAGATTATTTTCTAGCTTAATCACGTTGCTTGAATCATTTTGAACTAGAGGAATGTATCTTCTCTGAATATCTAATACGCAGTTTATAAACCCTATGCTTACCATTAGCAATCTTGGATTGTTCATTTGGATTTTCTTTTTAAAGGTTTCCATGTTTGGATTAAGCTGTTTTTTAGGGAGGTCTTCCCATTCCTACAAGAATTTTGAATTTGACCCTTCAAAAGGAGAGTTTTAAACCAGTTCCTCATGCATAAAAACAGAGGTGCTTCTCATTTTATCGTTTCTCTAACTAGCTGCTTGAAGAAGCATCCACCTACAGGAGTTTTTAATGATATTATCTCTTAATCCATACAGTGATAAAATTCAATCTGTCTTCTCTAACCTTGCATCCTCTTTGATCTCCTGTAGCACATCATATTGACTGTCACCTTCTTGATCTGTCTTAATTATATACAGAATTTCAATCCATGAAATTTCTGTGTTACTCACTACACATGAAACAATGTGCTTCATGGGTTTTGATGCCTGTGGCTGAGATGATTCTCAAATTTCTGAATTACCCTCCTCTCCACTAGCCACTGGCAACGCCCCACAGCACAGCAGTCCTCAGGCTCTTACGCAATCTGAGTCAACGCATCCTAGCTGGACAATCTTGTCTTACAAGAGACACTTCTCTCCCTTTTAGATGAAAATACCCTGCTGTATATCAAGGCTCAGGAGGAAAAGACACATGTAAGTCTGGCTCTTTAGAAGTGAGTGAATCTTATTTGAAAGTTTCTCATAAGTTTGTCATCAGGATTATATTGTACATAAGGAGGCAATAAGGAAAAAACTTAATCGCATGATGGTATGCATCAAGGACCAAGTCACAAAACTCTGCCAGTTTCCAAACCTCACAGTTTTTGCAGGTGCTTAAAAGCCAAGTAAAATGACTATTTGATAAAATCTAGCCACTATAGCTTGACACAAGAGTGCTGATTCACTGAGAAAGCCTAATTACTGGAATTCTGAATGTACAAGTTCCACATTTGCTTCTGTGTGGACAATTGCAAGTGTCACAATATCAGCAACGGTCAAGTTTACCTATTATTAGAATGGATTGGACAGGGGTGGACAAGTTCACTTTTAAAATTATTGCCTTTCAGTTACAAAACCTAGAGACATTTTCATCAGTTTATTTGATCAGTACTACAGTTTTCAAACATACTATGATTTATTATAAGTTTCTGGCTCTATCTTTTCTATATTGCTTCTAAACATATTATATTATGTTGCTATGAAAGAATATTTGAAAAGCATTTTTGAAGATTTAAAACTAAAATATACTATACAAGCTAGAATAATAATATTTCATTTCAGAATACCGTGTGAAACACGTAAGGACAAATTTATACTAGGCTGACCAAACTAGAAATTATACATGCTTAATATGAAAAAGTACTTATTTTTCCCCTGAAACAATGCCTGGTCAATTAAAAACTGACTTCTTCCTGCCATTCTCTTATCTACTGAAACCTGATGATGACTACAGGATGCAGTCATTTAAATCCAGTTACTGAATGTCATCGATGTACCAGTTATCATGGTATTTGCTACAATTTTCCATGTTAATTGTTGCTTACAGAGAATGTACAGAGAATGTACAGCCTCCAGTTTAATGTTCCTCGAGAACTTTTCAGGGTGACTTCATATCCCCAGTGATCTTCCTTATTATCATATTTCCATTTTACTTTAATGTTTTTAATCTTCCTGACTCATTTGCCTACCACACATTTAAGAAGCATATCCCCATCTTACACCAAACAAACAATTTATCCTTAAACAATCAACCAGCTAACTCTGAGATGTATTTCAGTCTACCCAGTGTTTATTCATTCTGGTTCACAGGCGAATAGATTCCTTCAGACAGATAATGCTTTCCAGCCTTTCCTTTATGAAGGCTCCCTGGTGCTTCAAACCCAACTGCTGCCCAGGGTGAGCAATAAAAAGAATTTTATCTAGGTATTGAATATAAATTTGAGAAAAGAAAAAGGTAAAATTTGATCTGCTTTCAGGATAGTTTTATGCTAAAAATTATATCCAGACATGCTCTTGATTCTAACCTTTTCCATTACCATAAAAATATTTTAACTTTTTCTTTTGAGGAAAAAGCTCTTTCCTTCAACTAGCATTATTGTGTCTTTTCCGCTGAATGTTACAATCACAAATCTGGCCCACTGGTCCAAACACTAGAGTCAAACATCGTGTGCAAGAAGTTTTCCCATTGTGTTGGACCTCATAGTACAACAAGAAGTAAAGAAAAGCGAATAAACAGAAAGAACAAGGATGGCTACAGGCTACAGAATGGCTACAAAGACCAGTTAAGTGTAGAGCTGACTTATTTTTCTTCTTATCATCTTAAAATAGGTAAATAAAATAAATATAAGAATTCTTTTTTATTTATTTATTTATTTTTATTTTTTGACTTTGTTTGTCACTATCTGAATCTATTTAGATTGGAAATAAATTAAATTAATTTTCCACGAGTCAAGTCTGGTTTGCCCATGAGAGTAATGGGTAAGCAACCTTCTGGTCTTTACCTCAACTTGTGAGCTGTTTCAACTTATTTTCTATCATGTCCTGCAGAGAGGGGCAGTGAGAAAGCAGCTGGGTGGGCCGTTGCAGATGGCCAAGGTCAACTCACCATAACTACAACTTGAACAATATCAGTATGATTTTATTGAACCAATGAATCAGTACATGGCTGTTTCAGTAGACTTAACACCTCTGGGCCCTGTGTTTGCATCTCAGCTATGCTGCTTTTATGTTCCATTGATCTGTATTTCAAAAAAGTTTGTTGCAACGTATTTTGTCAATCGATTGTAATTAGCTCAATTAAAATATCTCTTAAGAACTGACCTTGAAGTTTGTTATCTTCCTACAGTATTTTCAGAAATTTGTCAACAAAAGAACCAGAAAAATCTGGCAATCCATTCTTTCAAAGCACAAGGAAGCAGTGTATGAAGCTTCTCTGTTTGAAGATAGCTTTATAGGGCTATGGTAAGCAGTTTGCAATCCTACATGAACAATATAGATGGCACATAAATATGCACCTATCAAACTGATGTTTTTCTAGGTTTCAAATGGAATTATTCTTAGAGAGGAAAATAAATTAAAACATTATGGTTATACTAGTTTTAATCTCTATTGAAAAAGAAAGATGCTTTTTAAAACCAAAATTCTCCAATATGTTCCATGGGGAATACTCTTTCAAATATACCCAAGTTTGCAAGCCATGAATCTGAAAGAAGCCTCAGCAAATTTAGGAACAACAAGTCTGGGTTTCCAAAGAAAAGTACAATAAGAATGCAGGTGGTTTATTGTTTGCACGATTAAATGTAAAAAAAAAAAAAAAAGTTTGTTTTTTTTAAGAGTTATCACAGGTGTGTTTCAGCTTTTCTTTGACCATTGCTGAACTTGACCTTTAACATCACTATATTTTAGGAATCTTACCTCCTTCTGCATGTTTCTCATCTTTGACACAGGTATCATGTAAAGACCCACTTGGATCACAGGAACATGGCTGGCATGGATCTGGGCTATCTGGTAATACCTATTATAACAAAGAGATTACAAGAAAAAATCTTAAAAAAAGATTTTTACTTTACTTCTTAAAAAAAGAGCAGGAGAGAATGACTTCTGTGTGGATAGCTTGCACTTTAACAAGAGTGAGATGGTTGCTAAACTGCCCATGCAGTCTAAACATTGAACTTACATTTTGGATTTTTATTTAGAAATATATAAGTGATTTAGATGATGCAAATATGTTTTCAACTAAAAAACAGGTGTAAAGATACTAACAGACCCTTGTATAATTAAAATCAATAAATGTAACTAAATAGATGTTAATAATTCAGTACCTAAAGTAATATTTACAAACAGTTCAGTTATTCTGGTCAACATGATTCAAAAATCTAACTAAAGTTCGTCAGTCCAGAAGTGAACAAAATGGGTAAGTGAAGAAAAGTGAACATTAGACAATGGAACAATTTCCTTTTGTTCTTGAAAAGGCTACCTCAACCAAACTTAAACCTTAGCCTAATATCACATGGGGGAATATGAAGTAGAAATTCTCCATGGACCAGGTATATACACATATTATCAATATGATATAAACACACACATATACAAAATCCCTATTACTTGAATGATAACCTGATTCAGAGGAAAAAATCAAGTGCTTTGCTATTGAAGAGATCAGTACTCCTTTTCTCAAGTTCTAAGGCTAAAACCTGTATATCAGGAAGAATGTAATTGTTATTATTTGCTGATGTTTTCTGCGTTTCGGGTTTGAAAACCAATCAGACTAAAGGCCATGATTTACCCAACTAAAACTATACAGACAAAATATCAGGAATTCAAGCACACACTAATAGTGCGGCTGTCTAAAGCACAGGCACAGCCCACATTGGCAATACAACCTTATGTAAGATTCATCATCTGACAGCTTCAACTTAAATGAAAATATAGCCTTATATGATGAAATGCAAAAAAACCTCAACAAATCCTACAGCACCCAAAATGAAAGGCATTCATGAGACACTATAGTATTTCAGTAGTTATTAATTCTACATTATATTTAAAAAACACAAATTGCAGACTCTCTTTCTCCAATATCAAATATAGCAATATTTCTTTGATCTTTGACAATAAATCTTGAAATTCACTACTGAGGCAAAAGTTCTGTTTACAAGACCACATCCTCCTTTAAATTAAATTAAATTGAAATATTAGCTGGAGGCCCTGACCTCAAGTGCAGTCCTCCATGTCAACACAATTCATTTCATATTTCTGTGAGCATTAACTTTACAGATTTCCAGCTGTGAAAAGCAACTGCTACACCAACTGAATTAGAAGTTAACCTTCATGAAATGGCAGTCCAAACTGTGTCATCTCTTTTTTAATAACTTAAATCTCCAAATCATGGTTTCGACAGTGGCTTTACAGTGAGGTGACAACAGAACCCATGTTTACCCCTTTAGGTCTGAAGTAACCATCGATGCAGGTCTCGCAGTTTATGCCACTGGTGTGGCTTGTACAATTCACACACACGCCACCGCCAATGTATTCCCCGTGGACGTTCAAACTCTGGTTTCTATCTGCAACGTCCTGATCGTAGTAACACTCCTCAGTCTTCCCATGGCAGTTGCAGGCTAAAAGAGAAGGAACTGCGTTAGTGAACACTTTCCAGATGGAGGTGCCACACTGTTACTGAACTATTAAAAACACTCATTCAACATTTTATCATCGGTGCTGTGTACATTCTAACCAACAACACACCCAAGCATTAGTTTACAACTAGCTGTAAAAATCAGCCTGGCCCCATCAGAAGCACAGCCTGGAATTCTGTATATTGTATCTTTTTCTCAATATTTTGCATGGGGGAGTATGGAAGTTGACAGATATAGTCTAATTATGTTATTATGTTCTTCCTGTTTTGTTTTAGTGTTTTTTTCCTGTTTAAATCAATCATTCAGAAACCTTGTGATGGTTGCACACATGTACAGTTCATGAAAGAGTAAGGTCATTTAAAATAGATACGGAATTACAAGAAAAGCAGCAGAATGGTATGAGTAAATTAAAGTAATTTCCATGAAAGACGAAAGACATCCTAAAAACATTTGATTTGCACTGGGTCAGAACATAGGGGTTCCCAGTCTTAATACTTCTTTAGAAGTTCAGATTTGAACTCTTAGGCTTCAGGTCCACATACAGGAGGGCTAATCTAATAATCTGTTGTTGTGAAAATGAGGGAGCTCACTCTCTCTCCCCCTGCAGTATTAAAACATTCATTTCCACAGAAAGAGAAATTCAAAGCTTGTCAACATTGCAGGGAGTCATTCTCCTCACATCTGAACCAGATCCCAGGGAACTGTTTCCACCAAGAAAGTACAATTCACCAAGGGCTGAACATTGTACAAGAAGTGCCTCTCAAAAATTAAACAAGAAAATCAATGTACCCTGATTTCATTCCACAATGCATTCCCAGTGCAGACACAGTCGCTCCTGAAAAAAAGATGCCTGTAGCCAAACTTTACAGGACACAAATAAAGTATTACTACTTTTTATATGGGGATATCTGTTTCTTTTAACTTATTTTGAACCACCCATGGTAAAACTATAGCTAATATCCTGTAACTGAATAAACACTTATACTTAGTGGAGCACTAGATTCTATTATGTTCAGAAATACAAGCGGTATGTGACCTTTGGAAGTAAGATGTGAAAGTTCAATTATAACCGTCCTTACAACAGCAAATCTGAAAATTAAATTCTTACCCTGTGGGAAGGTGATATTTCAAGGTATGTTTTCATTTCATATTGGAAAACTAGATACATTGTTTTTTCCATAAAAAATCAGAAACTCAAATTGCATTTTGATCATGTAAAGTATTTTTTTTCAGCGAGGCTGAACATTATAACATATAAAATTGCCATTTATACAAAAATCTTTCAATTAAAGCTTAATATAATTAAAAATATGCTAAAAAGATTTTTTATTTATCAGGATACAATCCTAGTATTAAAAAAAAACCAAACACAAACATAATTATAAAATTAAACAAGGCAAAATGAATTTTTTGTACAGTATTTCACCAGTATCAACACGATACATAAAATATTCTGAGTTCAATAAAACCATGATTGTACATGTAACTTTCTCTTTTGAGTCAGTTTGTATAAGTGCACAACAACTGATTCATAAATGAATGCTGTTAGAAATGAAATTAATTGCAAAATTACATAGGACTAAATTTCAGTTTTCACCACCAGTTCCAATAAATTTTCTCTTCTGTACCACATTCAACTTACGTTCACATTCATGCTTAACCAGGAAAGTGCCAGCATGCCAAGGCTTTTGATTGAAACCAGGACAGCACCGATCACATGTCTCTCCACATGTGTTGTGTTCACACTGACAGACAGATTTCTAATTTAAAAGAGAAACAAATATTTATACAATGTGATGATTTGAAGAATCTGTCCATGTACATAATCTGCATTGCAGTTCAATTTATGAAAACATTAACATTAAGGATTGCTATACTCTGTAGTTCCTCTGTTTATTCATTTTTATTTATTTATGTACACTGCATTCCCCAAGTGAGAGACAAAAGAGTGTGTTTAACGTCTATAGCTCTGTTTTAAGAAAACCGCCTTGAGGCAAAAGAAGATAAGTGGCCAGAGAATCTAAGAACACAGCAGAATCTAATTCCAGCTGCGTGAAGAAAGGAGGAATGGGAGAATGAAAGTTCCTCAATACAGCAAATAAGCCAAAGTGCTGGTAGTCCTCAGATACAGCTTCACACTACAGGACAACCATTCATTCTCCACCCTCCCCTTAGATGCAGCAATCCTGCAGCTGCAGAGTGAAATAAGTGCTGTTGGCAGAACTGATAAAAATTGGCTTTTCTTTTAATTTAGCATTGTTTTTTTACTACATGAGTCAGCTCACCACGTAAACTTCTAACTGCATGACTAATTCTATGTGAGGGATAGTAGGAGTTTTTAAACTAACAAGAGATGAGAACAGGACAAGCCTTTCAGTCACTTTTCATTTCCTCAGATCACCTTTGTCCCAGCTTAGTCCCATCATGAAAATATTGTTGTAGGGAACACTCAAATTCTCTGAGCCACAGACACAGATTTGAAAAGATAAAAGAAACTGTAGTTTGGAGAAATGATGAGCAAAAATTGCCTTCCCAATAGTTATCCAGTGGAGGGGATTCTCTGTGGTCCTTGTAAGCCACTCAAGGTCAAATCAGCAGGCTAACCTGGAGAAATTCAATGGCTCATAGGTCAAAGTATAAATCTTTAAGGTTAAGGTTAAGGAATGCTTCAGAAAAGCAAGACAATAAATTCAATTAAGTTTATTCCTTGTAATGCTAGGGGGAAAATTCATTCTGCTAACAACTACAGTCATGATGTTTATAAGCCAAAGCCCACCTAATTTGGTAGGGCTCAGACTAAAGAGTATCCCTGGAGAGCTAAACCGAATACTCCAAATCTCTTACAGCTTGAGTTGTTTCACCTAAGCTATTTTTTATACTAGTCAGATAACAAATGCATATTTGTCATCCTGCAAAACAAGATACCACACTTGTCAAAATGCATTTATTTTGTCTAGTAGCCAAACTATCTGAAGTATTAATTAATCATAGTAACAGCACTTATTTTCTTAGGTCTAATTCTAGCAGATGGACTGAGACAATGCTGCACTTTGGTAACTGAGGCCATTTAAACCAATAGTTTGACACTTGCTATACACATCATCACAGAAAAGCCTTGGAAGGATTAAACCAAGGAGTCTGTAAGATTTTTACAAGGCTCCATGGAAACTGCTTAGAACTCTGAAAGACTTGCTCCAGTTTGTTTCCTACACAGTGGTTTAATGTTATATACAAAAAAGATTTTCTGTTAAACCCTACAAAGCTCCTACTTAAGTGAACAGTAGATTAAGAGGTCCCACACTGTGGCACATTAATAACACTAGTAGCTTGGAAATTCTGTATTAGTGATAATGTGTGCATAGATTTGGACCACCAGTAAAAAATTATATTCCTCTTTCAACTGTATTAGTTATGTGTTTATTAATGGAAAAAAAAAAAAAAAAAAAAAATAAAGCTATGAGTTGGAAGAAATTATAAGCAGCTTATGATTTTCGAGACTAGCTTGACTGATCACTCAATTAATATTTCCCGCATAGTAAATGCGCCATTCTGGAGCCAACATTTGTTTGTAAGTATCAATTAAACACTTGACTGTCATTTAGGAAACACCTTGACTAATATCAACAAGGAAAGGAAGACTGACTGTTAGTTCTCATCTCTACAGCTGCATAACATAACCAAAATTCCTGTTGTTCGTAGGAAGCTTTCAATATGGAATGAATGACCTGAAACTTATTCTTTCAGAGAAACCCTCTGCTGACATCGTATGAATGTTTATTATTCTGGCTGCTAACATTGTTTCTTCCTGGCACTGCTTTTGACTGTTGTTCCAGGTGAAGAACAGATATAAATTCAGAGAACTCTGAAGAAAACCAAGATTTTTTTCTCATGTTCTGCCTTATGAATAAAGCACATTAAAAAAAAAAAAAAAAGAAGAAGAAGAAGAAGAAGAAGAAAAATACATACATTGGTTGCTGGATCCAGTGGACAAGCCTTTGCATGGCCTGAACATATACACATGCCTCCAACAGAGATATCTTTTATAGAATAGTAATACTGTAAGACAAAACAGAAATTGAATTGCTAAGTGGATTATAAAATGCAGGTCCCAAACTTCAGAATTCATTTCTGATGACAAAACTGTCAGGTCCTGTTTTATTTCTTTTTTGATCTATTACAAATATAGCTGACAGTGTAATCCAAGCTGTACCTCAATCAGCAGATTCAGACTTAGTGAAAGAAAGGGCATAAAGTAGTACAGTTCCATTTGTCTGAAATCACAAGAGCCACATCAATTTATACACAGCATACACCAAACACAAGAATAGGAAAAGACCATACGCACACTGGATAACGAAAAGTCAAACGCCATAGAATTTATTCCCATCGGAAAACATGAAAAGGAAAAGGCGTGATGATGGGGAGAAGAGACAGGCTAGAACAAAACCTTAGAAGGAAACACTTTTGTTCACCTTATCTGAGTTTTACTTGGGCATTCATTGGCCTGAGGGAAGAACCGATTTTTACTACTGGCCTCTAGAATGACTATGGAATAGTCTTCATTACTGAGATTTAAATAACTTTTGACCTGTTGCTCTGCCAATTTGACCATTTGACCACTTCTGTTTTTCCTTTGGTGGGGACTAATAGCCCTAACCAGAAAGAAGGTGGAAATATATTTACACTCATATATTATGATATATATGAAAAGTGAATCTCAAATGTAATCTTGTCCATTTTCGTCTGTTTTGATGAGGGTCCTGTAACATCCTAACAATTGGCTAGTCAAAACCAACATACATTATCTGCAAATATTGCTGTTTCTGTGTTCAACCTCTTTTTCGGATCATTAATAAATACATCAAACAAAATGGGAACTCATATAACTTACGGTTAACCTTCTACCAGACAGAAAATTTACCATTTGTGGCCACCCTTTGCTTCCTGTTTTGTGGAATAGTGGTTTGTCTAATGTCTTCTATAGGAAAAGCCAGACAAGCATGGCAAGTTTCAGTTGCTACTTGTTCCTTTGAGAACAGCCTCATGGAGAGATGCCATACAGAACTTATTGCTCTATTTTGGTTTGAGAAATCTGTGGATCATCCTGCATTAGGTTTCATGAGTATACAGTGATTTTTAAAGTTTGAATTAAATTTTTGTGTTTCTGTTCACTTAGAATCAGATTATTAAATCTGTTATGTAAACATGCAGTTTCCATGATTAGTGAGGCTGCAAAAATTGCACTCAACTGGATGGGTTTCTGGGTTTGTAATACAAATCAGAATGGAACATTCCAAACTTTCATGAATAGCCCGCTCTCTGTGTACTTAGAGGAAGAAATGGAAACCAGAAATGAGGAACAGAGGAAGCAAATTTTTTTGCAGTTATCCACCTGCACTTTGCTGCATCTATTCTTTTAAGATAAAGCACAATGTAAAATTTCTACTGTTAACAATGATAGAATAATGCTTAAAGTGTTGTATTCAGGCCCTACTGCTATTTATAGTACCACTAGCAGGAATTCTACTCAAAGTAAGCATTCAAGTACTGTAAGAGATAGCAAAGCATTGAGCAGGAGAAGAGGTAAGAGGACACTATCTAACAGTAACCACTTGCCAACTACCTGCTGCCAAATGTTTGCAGCTAAAGGAGCTGTGTACTTATGTTAATAAGCATGTTATGTATGATACTAACCCCAGTAAGCAGAAAAGATGAAATTGTTATTTCTGTTACAGAGAATATAACAAAATACTGTGAAGAGAGAAATCTCAAACACCCAGATTTTGACAGATAGCAACATATATTCATCGTCTCCCAAAATTTCTTATTACAAATAAAGGCAGGTACAGCATTTAGAAGTGTAAGAGAACATATTGTAAGAGAACATACGTGAATTGCTACTGTCTTGCCAGAACTTACCCTCCTTGTAACAATGGGATCAATTTCATTTGGATCTTTGTGTGCGAACATCATTAAATCAGCATTTAGTGTCCGAATCCTCTGAAATCTCAGGCGAATAAAGCGAGCAGATGTGAATTCTAGTAACGCACGTGAAGGATCATCAGCACTAGGCCGCCCATTGATTAGAGAAGTGTGAATCTGAAGAGAGAATTATTAAAACAATCAGCAATAAGATGACAGCAATGTTGCCATGATTATCCCAACAAATATCATTAAAAACACTGTGTGAATGGCTTTATAAATGTAAAATACATCCTTTATTTAGGAAACAGATTTCCCCCATTCCACATACCCAGAGAGCCCAGTTATGGAGAGGCTTTACAGTAAAAACATTTTGAGCAAAGGAAAGTCATCAGCTACAGAAAGACTGTAGCACAAACTGCGTACATGTACCTAGGCCCTACAACAGTGTTCACGCCTCAGGCAACTCATTTCTCCTCCTCTAATCTAAAACAAGTATTTTCAAGTGATCGAACAACCAAAGGGTGCAAAACTTTTGAGTTAAAGGAATGGATACTTGGAATGGGACTCAGAATTCAACAGGGGTCAGTTTGCACATTCTAGCATGGTCATCATCAAAAGATTTTTGAACTAGATTTTTTTCTAAAGCCAGGATAAGATAACTTTTGAAATACTCAAAAATACAATGGCTAGATGAGAAAAAAATAAGCATTCATAGGCATCTCCCCATTCCCACTGTCTCTTTACACAATATATCATTTTCTTTGAATCTTGTTCTCAGCAAGTTGAAGCAATTTCCTGGCAACTGTTTTCACCTTGTCCCTAAGGAAAATTTTTATCACCTCCAAGAACACTGTTCAGCATTTGTTTTTCCAAAGACACTACCAATCTCTGCTTACACTGTGGTTTCTCTAAAGATTGCCTGCACTTCTCTGCCTGCCTATCCTAAACTCCAGAAATCTTTTAGGTAAGTGTGTTCTGTGGCTCTTTCACAAAGAGACTTCTCTGACCCCAATTGCAGTATCAAGGGCAAGGCAGCAAAATTAGGCAATCTTCTACCCCTCCTACCTTTTTAGCTGATCATGGCATACATTAGCTGTGAATCAACAATATAAAACAGATGGGCTGCTACAGAATTGTTCTTGGAAAAGGCCTACAAGAAGAAGAATGTCAGGTATAGCAAAATATTGTTAATGAGCACCTAGGGGGAGGGAGGAAAGAAACCATTAATTTTCCTGCATTCTGAAGTGTTTAATTTTAATTGGGGCATTTTTATTACAGGTCAGTACACCAAAAGAATGTTCGGATGCTGAGTCAAATGTGCAGAACATTAGAATGAATAAAATAATTTTTTCTTTTTTTGCAACGAACATGTTGTGCACCTTAGCTCAGTGCTCTGAGAGGCCACACAGCTGTTTCCTATCATTGAATGTGATCATATTATCACTGTTTTAGGCAAACAGCCGCCCTCAGAATGCCAGCTGGCACACACTTAGCAGCAGCTGCCTCACGCCAAGGAGAAACACAGCAAACCTACTGCTCCCAGCAAAACAGCAGCTCTTCCTTTCCTGGAGTTTTTCAGGTACCGAATAAAAGGCTTAATGAACAACTGCTGTCTTGCACTGGCCATGTGACACTATTAACTTACTTATTTTCGCTACCAAGAGGGAAACCCTAAAGCTCATCACATCCAGCATCCTGCTCCACTCTGTCCACAGGTACACAAAAATCACCGGGAGCCTCTCTGCCAGAGCAACTGTCAGTCCTGTCTCATCTAAGTATGAATCAGCAGCTCTACGCTTCTGCCATTTTATCTCCAGGAAGAGATGATATTGCTGCTTCCTTCTGAGTTCATAACAACACTCTCTGAGCTTTGACTCAATTTTGCTCCTGACTACAAGTAATTAAATTAAAGGAGACAGTTGGCTGGAAATGAACAGAATAAAATGCTATGAAAAAGGCAAGGTACAATGGAAAGATTATACTAAAAACCCCAGAGGAAGCAAGGAGGAGCTCCTGAATGAGAAACGGCTGGCTATAAGCAGGACAAAAACACATGACCAGAGAGAGCAAACTGCTCAAGTCCCCAGTGAAAAGAGAGGAGACCATGTGTGGAGAGTGAACTTCAAAAGAAGCCTGAGGATGGTGGCAATAGGTCCGGTGGAAATTGATAGATCTTTCCAAAAGAAGCAAGATTTTAGTGAGAACACATGCCTAAAGACTTCTTTGAATATTTACCTGTGAGCAAGGAAATAATTTCTTGTGAGTGTTTTTTCACACTGTCACCTCATTCCTTTAAACAGGATCCAAGAGACTTCTTTCTTAGAGGCATCAAACATAGATGGGTTACAGTAGAATAGTAAAGACTGAACTTTGATATTCCAGAGATAAAGAAGAAATATACCTAAAATAGTTCAGAAAACATCCCCTAGCTAACCCAGAACAGCAACAGCACCATGGCTACACGCAACATGGCAGTCAAAAAAAATTCAAGCTTTCAGGGGTAGGGGAAGAAAGATGCAGGCAAAACCCGTGTATCAGAACAAGCAAGTGCCCACAGAGAGTTCAGAGTATGAATCACAGACACAGCTTGACCCCAAATCACACAGCTGACAAACAGTCATATCTTTTGATTTACATTGTTCAAAAAAGAACAAACTTAGTCTTAAGACACTGACAGGTAAAAAAACCCACCATCTCAGAGTGATAGTTTTACAAAATTAAAACATAAATTAACAAAATGAAACAAGAAGCATCCTTTTCAGAACTGAGCATCTTTTTGAGAAGTTTCATGGATCTATCTACCAGCAGTCCATCTATTTGCAAGGTTAAACTAGTAGACATGAGGACTTCCACTTACATTGTCTTTTATGCTTGTGTTTAAATGTTTCACAATTTCATTTTAAAACAAAAACAAATAATTTCTCATGATTCCTGAAATGCAGCTATGTCCTTTCTGAAATGTGGCACATGTTCAAACATGCACACCAAAATGACACTGAGATTAGGAAATTAAAACTGGGTAGTTTTATCAAAATGAATCTGAAGGGAAAAATTTACAGAGGCAAAATTAATTACTCTAAATTATTTTTCCTCCTCTCAACATCTGTGTTTAAATCATTAATTTCTCCCTAGAAACACTTAGAATCAACTTGAAGAGTGTCCAACTAAATTGTTCCTAATCCTTGAAAAAAGAATATGGAAGAAACTGGGAGTACTTTGGGAACATCTGTCATTAATCAGGGATAAATAGTCAGAATTTAAATAACTTCTTTTAAAGAAGTCTGCATAGAAATCAGATTTATAATATTTTCAGTATGACTCTTGCAATGAGACCTCACTGTGTTTTTCAAAAGCTTGTTTTCTCATCTCCCTCCAGAATCTTGCACCTATTTGTAAGACATTCTTCACACAACAGCACATTTTCAGACAAGACACTAACATAGCCTCACCCTCCAAACTTTTTGAATCAAATCTGAAAATTTTTCCAATGAATGTAGTTCTCAACATTTGTCTGCTGTTATGTCACCCAAGATTATCATAGGACTTCATATATATGCTAAGGCATCAAATCCTGTACTAGCTGTGTTGTACTGCAGTATGAGACACATGGGAGTTCTACAGCAGAGTTAAGATCCAAAGCTGAGTCTACCAGGAAAATATTAATACTTTAATCCACCCATTGAGCTGCTACAATGTGGATAATCCAAGTCCCCACGAGGGAATAATCCCAAATTTTGCTCAGGTTTTATGGAGAACTTTTATTTACCAATTCCAAGATTGAGGTAATCACCATTTTGGATCCTAAATGAAAGTGATGTACATTCCAACACTAGAAAATTTTTCCTTAACAAATTTTTCCAAGATTATTTTCCAACAAATAGGATCTTTGGAGGAAACCAGCATTCCTTACAAACATCTAAACGCTACCACAATGAAAGCCAAACTCTCATTTTGTAAAGCGATTTTGAATGGTATCTGATTTGTCAATCAGTTCAATAGTCAGAACTATTCCAGCAAAAGGCTATGATGATCTTTTCCCATAGCTGCATTAGCAAATGTATGTTCAAACAGATTATATCACAGAATCACAGAATAGTTGAGCTTGCTCAAGCAGGGCCACATAGAGCCAGTTGCCCAGTACCATGGCCAGATGGCTTTTGAATATCTCCAATGATGGAGACTACACAACATCTCCTGGAAACCTGTGCCAGTGCCTCCTGATGTCCAGGTAGAACCTCCTGTGTTTCAGTCTGTTCCCATTGCCTCTGGTACTGCCACTGGGCACAACTGAAAAGAGCCTGGCTCTGTGCTCTCTACCTTACCTACAGGTATTTATACACATCAATGAGATGCCCCCTGAGCCTTCCCTTCTGCAGGCTGACCAGTCCCAGCTCTCTCAGCCTTTCCTCATAAGAGAGATGCTGTAGTCCATTGCTGACCCTTCTTTAAGCTTTCTCCAGTATGCCTGTGTCTCTCTTGTGCTGGGTAGCCCATAACTGGACACAGTACTGCAGATGTGGTCTCACCAGTGCTGAGCAGAGGGGAAGGAAACCTCCCCTCACCTGTTGCCAATACTTCGCCTAATGCAGCCCAGGATACCATTGAGCTTCTTTGCCACAATAGCACATTGCTGGCTCATATTCAACTTGGTATCCACCAGGAAACCCAAGTTGTTTTCTGCAAAGCTGCTTTCTGGATAGGTGGCCAGCAGCATATGCTGGCACATGAGGTTGTTCTTCCCCAGGTGCAGGACTTTGCACTTTCCCTTGTTGAACTTCCTGAGGTTCCTGTCAGCCCATTTCTCCAGCCTGTCAGGATCCCTCTGGATGGCAGCATGACCCTTTGGAATTACCAGCCACTCGTCCCAGCTTGGTGTCATCAGCAAACTTGCTGAGGGTACACTCTATGCCATCATCCAAATAATTAATGGACATGCTAAACTACCCAATAGTATATATTCAAGTTAGTTTAATTACCAAATTATATATCATCTGGATTTGGTTTGGAACCAAAAGTTCTATCAGTTATGTAAAAAATGCATACTCTAGTTAAATGGAAAAACAGAAAAGCCACTTTGTAACACCAAAGATCTACATAATTAATATGTCCTGTCTCCAGCAGAGGCCAGTAAAAAATCATTAGGAAGGAATATAAAAAACAGGGCATTTAGAGAGAGATGCCTCTGATACAATATCATCACTTCCTCTGAATGAACGGTCTAAACGCTTCCTGAGCTACAGAGTAGATCTGAATCATAAGAGTTTAATGTCTACCAATTGCCCTTTTCCCTATAATTAGTCGACTCATTTTTTCCAACATTGTGCTTTTCATCACTACAGACATTTGTCCCAATGGAAGGAAATCTGTTTCTTCTAAAAAAAACAAGAAAAATAACTTAGTTTGGTGAGGTTGTGGGTTTGTTTATTTTGTTGTTGTGTTTGTTTGTTTGTTGTCTCCTTTTAAACCTGGAATTCAGATCATAAATAATTTCAGTGACAATTTTTCAAGTTTTTCATTTCAGGAAACATTTAGTAGTCAACATATTTTCACTTTTGAGCTTCAGTATGATGCTTTTTCAAAGAACTGTTGAGGATGCTACAAGTTCTCTACTCTGAAGATAAATTAATTCAACACTAGTCCAGCATTCATGTATAACTATTTTTTTTCTTACATGTATTACTTTGCTTTTAGCAACATTTATTTTCACATAGTATCTCAGTCCATGAGAGTGTCTGGACCATGTCAGAACCAAGAAACCTATCTAGCATGGTAGTCTGCCTCATACAGTAGTCAAAACAACATGCTAACAATAAGTTGAAGGCAAGCATACCTAATACTTCCTCAGGGACTTCCTGAGCTGTAGAAAGTTTCCACACCTTTACTAAGCCTCAAAGCATTTCCATGAACTTACTCAGTCTCACCTTAAATCCAGGTCACCTTTTAAAATCTACATCTGCCACATAATAAGGATTTTCTCACTTCATTTACATGTTGTAGGGAAAAAGATCCTTCTCCTGCTTGTTTTAAACCTACCTCCTACTAAATTCACTTAATACTCCTTGGTTCTAAAATGGGAACAAAGGACTAGATGATCTTTCAAGGTCCCTTCCAACCCCTAACATTCTGTGTAACTGTATCTTTCCACCAGCTCTATTTTTCATTAAATTTCTTTAATACTAATTAGCTTGGCACAGGTATCAGGCTTCCAAATCTGTAGTAGTTTCCTTGGATTCCTGGTATTTCATTTGACACTCCACATTCCCCAGTTACTGAGAATATTTGGAAGTGAGGGGTTAAATAATAACTTGTAATTCACCTATTTCAGCCTTGAGTTCCTTTTCACTATCCAATTTATCAATTATTTCTGTGCCTCTTCAGTTAACAACCTAGTTTGTGACTGCTTCTCCAACTCCTCTCCTGTAAATAATGTTTCCAGTGCAGAAATCCTCCTGACAGTTTCTATAGAAAGAGATGATTCAAATCATTAATTTAGTTTTTCAGCAATGACCTTATCTTTCTTGAATGCTCTTTGATCATCTCTCAGCCCACCAATTTGCTGGCAGACTTCTTGAATCTGATGTGTTTGAAAAAAAGGTTTATTTCAACTTCATACTCAGTCACTCAGAATTTTTTCCACATCTTCACTGTGGTTTAACATTTCATTTGCTGGAGCTAATTTTCTTACCTCCATAATTTCCATTAATAAATGATGCCAGTTTACTTTTAATAACTATTATCTTTTCTTAGTTTATGCTGTAGGATTTTTTGAACCATTCTTAAATGTAGCATGTATGTGTGTGTAACGCAATTGTTAAATGAACTCAAGGCTGTCTGAAATTATTTTAGCTGTTTGACCATCTTTTATATTTTTAAATTGTATTTTTGCAGATTTTATTGCCTGCGATGTTGCATTTTGAGCATTTTCTTGTTATTTTTTACAATAACAATTATTCAACAGTTAACACTCCTAACCAGGATCTGTGCTCTGTTTCAGACTAAATCGTGGGTTCCTTTATTAACTGCACCGAGAACATTCAAGTATTTAAGAAACAGTCTTTTGCATTACATTCTATTCTGACACCTAAACAGGCTGCCAAAGGGTTACAGAAGGCTGATATTATATTCTAAGCCTTCCTTTGGCAAGACCCACTCACTTCCACACCTCTGCTTGGGCAATTGCCAATATAACATTAGACCTATGCTGTCCCAATTTAGGTGCTGAATTTTACTTCCTAGAGATCTCATACACCATTTCATTTCTGCTGACTTTCTTATTTCATGTTAGTCCATAGTGCCTCTCTTCCACAAGCCCCTCAGTCATTCCTAAACAACTGCTTGTTTCTGACATGCCTATTGCGTCATGGCTTTCAAACACACTTCAAGAGCAGGTATTAATTAGCAGAATTAAAAACTTTCCTCAGCTGCAGGCTATGGATACTTTTGCAGGTACTGGGGCAATACTTGGATGCATTCAATCCTAGCTTCTGTAACAAAGACACCTAAGAGGACTTGCAATGTGCTTCAGCCAAATGACTGTCAGGCCATCCAGACATATGATCAGAAGTCCACAACACATTTCCTTGACTTTCAGCCACTAAGAAGTGACAGATGTAGCCTCAGAAACTTTCTGTCATTTTTGGCATTAGACAAATCTCACATACTGATGAACATGGACTTATTTAGACTGTACTTTAATGGGTCATCAGAAGAGAGAAAAGTATCACCCTGCAGCCCACCACATATCTGTACACTTCGATAAACTGAGACTTCTCATGGCTAAGCAATCCCAGCCCTCTCAGCCTCTACTTGTAGGACAGATGCTTCAAGTCCTTAATCATCTTCCTAGCTATTTATTTGACTTGCTTCAAAACGTCCACATCTCTCCAGCACCGAATAGCCCAGAACTGGACACAGCTCGCCAGGTGTGCTCTGACTACTGCTGAGCAGACGGGGAATGATCACCTCCTCAACCTGCTGCTCACACTCTAACTAATGCAGCTGAGGATACTGTTGGCAAGGACACACTGTTGGTATATGTTCAAATTGGTGTATACCACCGCTGTCACTTGCTGCTGCTTCTTGATCCTTCTGGGTGATTTAGGCACAGCTGGCTCACCTGTCTCATTGAACAGAGCTCCCAGGCTATTCTCTGCTACCAGACACCTCCAGGCAGAGAAAGAACCTTCCTTCTGGTGTTGGAAGTCACCAGGTTGAAGCCTTCACCATTATGGGCATTTCTATTTCTGAACCCACATGCACAGACTCTGCCTGCCTTTATTTTGGTGCAGTTGTGGCTTCATGCTGCAGAGTCCCAAACAAAAAGCAGTTAATCTCTTTCCTGTCACCTCTGATGTGGCACAGTTTGCTGTCATCCTCCTGCAGTTCTTTTACTTGGTAATGCAAATCGCCAACCAGCGCAAACATTCTGCAGGCAAGGATGCCATCTCTTTCTGCCTCAGCAAGACATCCCAGACAGTTCGTGCAACCTCAGATGTGAAAAGCTGTTTCCTCCCTTGGGAACTTGGCCTGAGTTGAGGACTCTTCTGTATTGGGGTAGTTGCTCCAGCGGGTGCTGTGAACTGTGCCCAGACTGTCTCACCACCATCCTTCTGTGCACATTTCTGTGTGAAATTTTGTGCAAATGTGCAGCATGTTATCTGGCTCTGTTGCTTTACTTAATCCGACAGTAAAAATGCTGCTGCTTTGCATTAAAGTATATGATCAACTGCTAAGTTACTTAAAATTAACACACTTTAATAAAGTTTTAAAGAATTTTAAGTATGCACAGTGTTCTCATTCAATTTTAAAATATCCATGTATGAATCCAAGTGGTGTATTTTTCTACTCAGAGCTTTGGTATTTGAAGTTAGTTACCTTGCCAAGCAATTCAAGTGCAGTCAATCTCAAGCTGTTTGTAGGATATAAAAAAACTCCAGCTGTTTGGCTATGTGGCATGGAGTTGTTATGTTCACTTTCCTTTCAAGAAAACAGCATTGCTAACCAATATGCTTTTCACTATATACTGAATGTAAGATAAAGCAGAAGACTTAATTCTTTCATAAAAAGTGAAGGTTACTTAGTGTAATTTGTCACATGGATGGAGCAGGAACACCATCACTCTACAAAAAACTTTGGCTAGTAGTGGTGAAGAACTCACTTTGTTCAAGTACTCAGTAGCTTAATTTGGACATCATCAAACTTGTGGGCTGCAAGCCTAACGGTGGTCTGAACTAAAATATTGTCAGGAAAGGTCAATTTCTTACTAAAATTTAACCTCTGACAGCAGCATAAAGGAGAGAAAAGTTTCTGTCCTTCACAAAAAGGCTTGCTACTTGATAATCAGCAGTGGAGAAGACAGATGTGTCAGTCTTAAAAAGAATTAATGAGAAAGGTACTCCATGATTTACATTCTCAAGTTATGCAAGCATATCAACCTGAAGACAGACAATACTGTACATCAGTTTTTCCACAGGTGATTCCATAGCTTCAATTATCTGTTGCAAATAGCTCATTTACAGTAGAACTAAAGTTACTGTTGATTAATTAATCCCCTGGCACCTTATATTTATTCCCTAAAGAACAAATCCTAGTGCAAGCCTTAACCTATCATTAGAATTGGTTTCAAAACCAGAATAGTAGATGGAAGCATATGTCAAAAGTCAGCATCCAATTTTTCATCATAAAAATATATTTATGATAATTTTCTATAAGAAATAGTGTATTTGGCAAGTTTTGCTGTATTTCTAATAAATATCTCACTATCTTAATAAATTAATGGCTTAGTAAGTGAAAGCACAACTCCCTTCTGTGCCTTGCTAATGAGTACAAGAGCTGCTTGAAATGTAGTGCTTAAACTTGCATTAAAATGTCAAGGGCTATGCATGTCAAACTCTATCTCAACTAACTCATTCCCCCTAAGAATACAGGCAAATATCAGCTTAACGAACTGTTTAGCAAATACTATTGTGTCATTGACAACTAAACCTTACAGCTTAAGCTAAATAAGGCTTCATCTCTTCAGTTCTGATTAACTTACTTTTGTCATTTTCTTCTTTCCAATTTCACTTGAAACTTAAATTGCTTATTCCAGCCACTGTTTTTCTATGGTTCCTGTAATTCTCATGCTTGTTATTTTTAGACAAGAAACAATTTGTCAAAGACATCATCTTGCATACTTTTAAACAGACTGTATTATCAGAGAAATAGCTATTAATAAACCACAGAATAAGGAATTTAATTACCTTGAAAGTATATTTGTCATTCCAAGCTTTTATTTTCTTTTTGTTACTGTCTTAACTAAGTGGAAACACTACACCATGATGTAGTTTCAGCAACAGTCATGCATTCTGCAGTCCATAACAAATTCAGACAAGATACAAGGCCTGAAATACTGTACTTGAACACAACTATGATCGTTTGTGTTCTACTGGCTCTTCAAAGTGTACTGGCAAGTGAGATGCCATCTCTTAATACAATGAAAAGGTATTTTGTGCTTAGTGATAACTAACAAGATAGCTGGAGAAAAAGTTAAAAGCTTGACTCATACAGGAATGTTTTCAAAGATGAAACACTGAACCAGTATTTTTAAAAGTTATCTACAAGCAGGTAGATTGGCAATGTGCTATACATTCTAACACATAATAACGCAGGCGACTTAAGATTTTAAATCATCAAATGGCAGCTGTTTTAAATTTCACCGTACACGACAGTGGTCTGACCTCTGATGCCTGAAAATGTGTACAACCACTGTCATTCTGGGTTACGTTTTGTTAGTGTCATGCAGCTCCTGCCTAACATATTGGCCCTTAAGCAAGCAGAATAGAATGAGAAGAGAAACCACATGAACTCAGTGGCTGATGCCAACTGCACCTCTAGGTACATAGCAATTCTGAAAATTATGTTAGTCTGGGTTCTGGTCAAGCAGAGGTGAAACACACTGGCATTACCAAGTTAAATGCTACTGCCTATCTACTTAAGAATGAAATATATAGTGATCTGTCAAACCCAGTCTTCACAAGTACTCAAAGAGCACAATATAAGAACTTAAATTTCGTTTTTTAAAAAGCACTGAAGCTAGATGGCATGTTATCTTAAGTGGGACAAGTAACTCCAAACAAAAGACTCAAACAGGAAAGTTGCATGTTCCCGCAGATTATAATAAAAAGCAGTCTGATCCCCAGGTTTAACTAAAAGTGCTTCTGACCATGCCAAACTAAACAACTTTAAAAACCGAAACAAAACAAAAAAAAAAAAACCTATCACCCACCCACCCTTTCCTGCCAAGATATTACGATTTCCCTTATTCATTATATGATTGTGCTAAAAACTGATGGCACTTTCCACTACATGGTTTCATGAATGAGATGTGCTATGAGTGCACTGTGGAAATAGAGAGAAATTACTGCCAGAACAGAATGGTGACCAGTAGAAAGATAATCCACAGGAACTTGTCCAGCTGTAAGCAGTTGCAAAGGGCTGCCAAGCACAACTGCTGATGTAAAAGAGGGAGAATGTCAGGATTTAAGCTGTTCAAAGAGTAAACAAGTACATCTGCTCCTGAATGTTATCGTTAAAATAAACTGCAGTAATATGCTTTACATTACTGCAGTATTCTTGTTTTGAAGTACAGCTCTGAAGAGTTTTGAACTGCTGACATTTCAACAAAAATTTTTCGTTTTGGTTGTTGTTTTTTTTTGCATTGCAGACCCATATGTTGAAAAGCCCATTACAATTATTGTGCAGTGCTGGAGTCAAAGTTCTAGAAAAACCTGTGTCATATCATTTGGAACATGCGCTGATGAATGCTAATGAAAACCAGATCAGATCCCTTTGAATGGGAAGCATTCAGTGCCTTGAAAATCATTTACAATGCTTCGAAAAGAAAGAATAAATAGGACACTTGGCTGTAGAATGCAAGAAACTTTGATCCAACTCTGAACCTGATCTTTTGAGAGTTGGAGATATTTTACAGGGGCTAATATAAGAAAAGTCAGGAAAAAACGTCAGTTTCTAAGTAGCACAGAATGAACACCCCAGGCCAGGAATGCTATAATAAATCTTCTATAAAACACAGGAGATTAAAGAATTATGCACATGAAAACAATTATGTTTTTTGCTCCTAACATTAATTGTTGTTAAGTTACAAAAATAGTAGTGCTTACTTTGGCTACAAAAACTAAACTTGGAAAGTTTGTGTTGAACTCTCAACTATTTGGTTTTTTTCAGATTTCACTAATGATATATGATATTAAATAATATGACAGGTATAGTAAACTAAAGCACTGGTTTTGGCTGGGTTAGAGTTAATTTTCTTCATGGTGCCTTGTGTGGAGCTATGTTTTGCATCTGTGATGAAAACAGTGTTGATGATACACGGATGTTCCAGCTATTGCTGAGCAGCACTTGCACAGCATGAGGCCTTTTCTGCTTCTCACACCGCCCCACCAGTGAGCAGGCTGGGGGTGCATAAGGGGTTAGGAGGGGGTACAGCTGCGAGAACTGACCCCAGCTGAGCACAGAGATGTTCCATAGCATATGACATCGTGCTCAGCAATAAAAGCTGGGGAGCAAGTTTGCCAGGGCTTTAAAACTGTTCTTTTAAAACTTTTCTTCCTTCAGATGTTCTGCCAACTTCTTTTAAAACAAAGAAAAGCTCTACTGTGGCTCCTCCTGTATGTCTCTCCATATGGAGCTCAAGCCACAGAATTTGCATGCTATGGTCTTACTGTCCTTGGCACTCCTGTTATATCTCAATTGTCTATTAGTTTTTTTATTCTGATAGCTTGAAAAAACTTCTGATGTTGTTGTTCTAGGTCTTCAGCACAGTGATTATCTTGGTACGGAAGGGGATATTATTTTGGTTCTTGCTCTTTCTTTTGCCTTAGTGTGATTTTATGTTTATTTGCAAAATTCCTGCTTTGTTTGCTGGGAGAAGATGTTTTTATATGATGTCTTTTGGTTTCTAACATATATATACTCAGGTATTTTATCCTGCTACCTTTTTAGATACTCTAAGATTTATTCTTTTTTTTTTATAAGTGGCAGGCATAAACTCCTACATATTTAAGAAAACATATACAAATATATTTACGCCTTTAGAGATCACTTCAGCTTATTGACTGTCTTTCCAAATTTTCTAAGAAGCACATCAAATAGTGAGAATATTATTGACACTTTACAAAACAGTCTTTAAATAACAGTATTTTGAACTAGCCTGTCTCACGTTCTCACAATGTTTTGAGTCGCTTCCCTTATTCCGAGTTTTCAAAATTTGACTGCTTCTTGGAAGAATATTTAAGGGTGGTCAAAAACCAGCCTCTACACTCCATCATGACAGTCAGCCAGCCTATGGGAACCTAACCATAGATTACTTTTTCACTATGGTGTGTATTTTTGTCTTTGTTTTTGCCTTCACAGCCTCCTTAGTTAGTTTTACCACCTTGCTTAAGTAGCACTGCAGTGCTAACTTTTTCCTACTCTTACTTGGGCATGAAATACCAATTTTCTCAGACACAGTGTTGTTTGCTGGTACAATTTGTCCACTTGGCTCTATGCTTTCTTCGTTTATTCATTCTAGAGTTTAGACCTCAATCAAAGAATTTGTACATTGATATTACAGTGTCTCATTAACTAACTTTCATTCTATTGATGTTCTGTGACATTTACAATTTAAAATGAAAACTCCAGGTAAACTAAGCTGTTCAGTTTTTATTTTCTTTCACGTGGAATTCCTTTGCACTGCCATGAAAGCATACCTGCATCTGGCCTCAGGCTGACCTATTCATACATGCCTGTTTCAGTAAGACTGCATTGATCAAAATTACTCCATGTGGCCCATTTGGATTTTAACAAATTCTACCTTTAAAAAAAACTTACTCATTCTTTAACAATACAGAATTTTATTATTTAAACATTAAAGAATGACTCATCTTGAACTAAGCACTGTCTAGCTTTCTCCCAGCCCCTAGTTTTAAATTATCTTAAAACCTTTACTGCTTTTTCCTCTCTCTCTCCTCTGCCGTCTCTCAGATGCTTATCACCCTTACCATGCCTGAAAGCCCTTCTCTGCCTTTGGCCACCACATTCATTAAAAACAAGAATTAAGCTCTTCTTTCTTCCATTAATTATACATGACTGTTAATAACCACTCAAAATAGAAAAAGACCAAAAGATCTTGGCAAGTTATGTTATAATATTCTTATCTCAGAACAATAACCCTACAAAAAATGCAATATATAGCTAAGGTGAATAAATGCTCGTGGTTTTACTTCCTAGTGGAAAATGCTTACAATTAGTATTTCATTTAAGCAAAATTTCCTATTAAGTATTTCTGTTGTGTGGGTTAAGGTCTTCAAGTATCAGTTCCCTCATCCCCAAACCACCTCTCGCTGCAGATCTTCAGTTCTCCCAATCAAGCAGAAGAGAAAAATCTCACCAAGTTACCAAGTACCCAGTGTTCTTGTTTCCCTGCCAAAATGTAATCTTCTGCTGTCCAAAAATCAGCTACCAGATACAACAAGAAGACAGGTTTAGTCATTACAATACCAAGACCATTTCCCTCTGCAACACTAAAAACAGTATGTTGAATTAAAAACTACACTTACTGGCATGTGTCCTCCTTTTATGATTTGGAAAAAACACAATAGATCTACATAACGATGTGCAACACTCCTCTTTTCAGTAAGCATTGTGATCAATAAATGATGGATGCTAAACAAAAAAGATCATCTAAACAACTTGACTCTTCAAACAGAAAGACTGCTCTGTATAGTACACATTTTGTGTATTTCAACTTCAGTACTTATGTCTTATGATTCAGATTATTAAATAGGTTTTCTTTTTTTCCAGAAATGGTCAAAATTACAACATGAGTTTCTGCTCAGGGACAGAAGGCATGCCAAGACAGAAGAGTGGACTGTCTGACTAACTGCACAAAAGAAACTTTCATTCCAACTTGGCCCACACAGATGTACCAGTAAATATCCCTCCTCTTGTTTTTAAAATAGTGAGAAACTGCTATATGACTTATACTTAGTTTTCCACAGTTGTTTCCTCTTTGGTGCATAATTTAGAAGAACATTATACATTTTATATTGGCTCTTTTTTCTAGAATATTAAATATCAGAAACTCAACTTCAATATGAAGTATCAACTTACAAATATTGCCATAAGTCTTGCTTTTCTTTTCTCAGGCAAAAATTAACAGTGAATATTGCTACAATGCAATTATAAAATTGCTGACTTGAAAGAGTAGTTGTACAAGATTTGAATAAATTATTGTGAAGACTATTCCCATCATGCATAATAAAATCATTTAAAATTGCCTCAAATCACATTCTAGATGTTTTCAAAATTCTCCTGTGATATTATGAATGTATGTCAAATGTTCACTTTGTTTTATTCTTTTACATATCTATCATGTCTATTAGGAAATCAGGAAATGTTAATTTTTATGTTAGTGAGGAGATACAGTATTGTGTACAAGGAATACGTAAAATGTATCCATTTATTTGGCAGTCACTTGTTAAATGTCTGGTTTTTTCCCTCAGATTAGCTACTCAAGTTTAGTTTTTCTAAGTCAAATAAAAAAATACAAAAACCAGAAAAACTGATCTTTGTTCAAACCTCAAATCTGTTTTGTTTTTGTTTTTTTTAACTGTTTCTTTTGTGGTTTTTCCAACTGGAAATCTTTGACCAGCTGAAAGCTTATGTGCCAGAATTCCTGAAGAAAATCCATACCCTGTTCCTTCTTAGGAGACACAAGTAACTTTTTAGGCTAAGTTATGCTTTCAAAACACTCACCAAAGCAGACTCACAAGTAGAAGTTACCCCAGTCATTTCACTGAGGCAAATCATTCAAAAAAAAAAAGATGATATCCAAAACCATGGCTTGACCAAAAGATTTCCTGAAGCTGCTGTAGCCAGAAGGTGGGGGTGGGAGGGGAAGTAAGCAAAATGTAAACCAAGACCAACAGGGAGAACAAAGTACGATGCAATCCAGAATGTTAACCAGTGACTGTTTGACCACTCAAGTGATGTAACATTGATTTAAATGACATAAACAGTCCTCCCAAAAGACCTGATCCAAAGGTTGTTGGCTTCAGTGGAAAGATCTTTAATAATAGGCACTATTTTTCTAAGGATCCTGTTGGCTGTCGACATTACTAATCACTATAAAATACTAACTGTGCATGTAAGACAGAAAAACATGAAGAATGATCCTAAGGTGATAAGACACTTGGATTTCAGCCCAAAGAAAACATGATTCATTATTTTTTACAAAATGAAGCTACGCCACCTGGCTAAATAGTCTGACTCAAAGTATACTAAAAACCTGGGAATCATGACATATTCTTGGATGCAAGGACTGCATTTCATAAAATCTCTGTCAGCTGAAGCTTTCTTTTGCTTTCTAGGCAAAAGACTGTCACATGCCCTCCATTCACAGCTTTGTGAAATTTGTTTTCATCGTCTTTGCAATTTTTTTAAAAAATTAAAATTATAAAATAAAATGTTTTCTTTTTGCATCACATGGAACAACTTATATTGGTCAAAACAAAAATATCCCTTTCACTGTTAAAAAAAAAAAAAATTAATAATTTAAAGTTATTTTTATTCAGCCTGTTCAGATGTCAAGCTAAAAAACGTTTGTTCACAGAATCCTATTTTGGAATTTCTAACTCAGGCTGCATTCATTAGTCTTTGTCTAATGTCTTGGTCTAAACTGTGATGCTGAAAGTAGAACCAGCTTAGATTTCTGAAGAGTTTCATCCATTAAGAATAGATTGTTACCTAGTTTTTTGTATCATCCATTTTTTTGCAATGACAATATATGAACAAAATACTGGCACAAAACAGTATATCCCCGTAACCACAAATACTCCAAGGAAATGCACATAGATGCACATAAAAAATATGGAAATTTAGCATACTCATGAGAAATGCCTAGGGTGATTGCAGCTGAGGGCATGAAGAGAGATATTACTAGCATTACTTTTCACTGTATAGATGTTTTTTCTACATCTTGTGCTATTGAAAAGAAACTTATGACTGTTATTCAAGCGGAATGGACAGTTCTGACTCTAGAAAACTATTTCACAGTAAATTCAAGATGCTGAATGCAGGTTAGATGCTGAGAGGATCAAATTAGAAACAGGAATTATAAAGACAGTATCAATACTGCAATTCACAAACTCTTATGTACTTTTTTAGAAACACTTTAGTACCTGTGGCATTTATTATTAGGAAAAAGTCATCCCAAAATTTTCAGCTGGCAACTGAATACATTTCAATTTTGAGTACTTCTAAAAATTCTGACTTTCTGTCCTCTTAGTATTGACAGTCTAGTGAAATCCTAGTGACAAGGGATTAAATCCGGCTGTGGGGAGAGTAGACTTAAGAGTCCAATTGTAAGACTGTTTTTCTTCCCTTCCCTGTGAACCAATGAGACTACAGTGAATGGGACAAGCACTATGGTATCAAGAGGAGAAAGCTAGCAGGAAAACATCGGGAAGTAGCAGAGTTCAAGGTTCCTGGCATCACTGGTCTGAGTCTTGCTGAGAGAACAGCAAATCACCGAGAGGTGGGGGAAGTTCAAAGAGAGCTGAGACAGAGCAGAGAGACACATTTAAAAAGGGGCAGAATGCTCCCATTCAAGCACCACGGCAAGCATGGCAACAAAACCATCAAGGAACTTTTTTCTGTGTATTTTTCTTCTTTACATGTTTGGTACACACTTTGAACTTCCACTTGACTGAAGAAAACAAAGACTAATGAATGTGCTCATACAGACTAGTCATTATTACTGCAGAAATGGTATTTTACTTTTTTGACCTCACACTTACATTGCTACCATCATAGAAGAAGTACGAGGTTAAGCATTTGAAGCAGCAGCAGTGAAGCATCATCTTCATTGCAGTATTGTTCTCACCACTGTAATAACAGTGATAGGAAAACTCATTTGCAGAAAAGGAAGGAGACAGGTTACTAATTCCCACCATAACTCCCTTCTCTGTCAGACCTCTGCTTCAGCCTCAGCACTGGCTACGGCCATACAGCAGGCAGGAAGAAGTTTCTTGTTGAAGGCTAGCATCAGGACCCAATGAACCTTACACTCTATTGTTCACACAGACTGCTCTTACCAAAATCTTTCAGTCTCTAATTCACCTTTGTGAACATGGAAAGAATACCATGCAGTTTACTGATCAACAGTTAGCCATCTCAGAAACGCTTCATAAGCGTGATGTATCAGTGTTAATATCTAACTGCCTGACCACTTCAGGGCTAACCAAAAGTTAAAACGTTGTTAAGGGCATTGCCCAAATGCTTCCTAAACACTGATGGGCTTGGGGCACCAACCACCTCTCTAGGAAGCCCGTTCCAGAGTTTCACCACTGTCTTGGTAAAGAAATGTATCCTAACGTCCAGTCTAAATCTCCTCTGGCACAGCTTTGAACCTTTCCTAAACGTCCTATCACCGGAACCTAGGGAAAAGAGCTCAGCACATCTCTTCCCATGTCCCCTTTTCGGGAAGCTGTAGAGAGCCATGTGATCACCCCTCAACAACCTTCTCTCCAAACTAGACAAACCCAGAGTCCTCAGCTGCTCCTTGCAGAACATCCCTTCCAGCCCCATCACGAGCTTTGCCCTCACCTGGAGACATTCAAGGACCTTCACATCCTTCTTAAATTGTGGGGCCCAGGACTGCACACAGTACTGAGGGTGAGGCTGCACCCATCAGAACATCTGCCTAGTATTCTCTTCTGCTCAGGAAGCAATATCTGAAACTCCTCCTAAGAAAATTTGCTAAGATGATGATAAGACATGACCTTTCTCTAGGCTGAATTCTTAGACAGAACAAGGTTAAGGTTTCACTCTGCAAAATCCTAAACTCTCATAAAGGCCTGCACAAATATTACACGAGCAACATATGCTTTCAGAAGAAATAGGGAACACATATGGAAATTTAATTTAATACTTTCCCAGAATATGAGCTTTTTTCTTCTTGACTTCTTATGGAAAGCAAGTGCTTTCCTAGCAGACTAATTAAACCTTCCTCCCACTGTCTTCGCTGGATTTGACTTTCAATCTCTGCTTGCACAGAGAATTACATTATATTAAAAAACCAAAACAAAACAACAAAACAATTATTTTTTGGCCTAAATATTTTCTTCTAGCCTATACAAAATACTCTTAAGTCTATGTGTTTCTGAAAAATACTTTTTCTAAGTGTAACCTTCTGCTTGATTTCCTGTCAAGCTACAGGTCAGGTAAAATGTCTCATTTTCTATGAAAAGATATACATTGTCCTAACATGTTACAGTGATCAACCGGAGAACCTGAAGTCTTCAGAGGGTCCAACTTTAAAAGATTTGCAAGCAAGAGGAAGGATTACCATGTATCAAAATACAAATACTAGGCATGATGGTTCAAACAAGTGTTGACTAAAAGAAATATCCATACACTCTTACACAAAAAAACCCCAAAACATTGACATTGAAAGTTAATGTCCAGAGCCACCTAGTCATCAAGGTAAAGAAGCCCTCACACAAACTGTAGTCTAGCAGAAGAAGAAAGATTTCAATAAAAAAGGAACAAACTAGATGTAAACATCAGAGGTTCCTGTGTCAGGGAAGTGAAGCAAAAATCACTATGGTAACCATTAATTTTAATTCTCAACCTAATGAACATGCGAGGAAATAAAGAAAAAAAGAAATACCATTCTTATCCGCTGTTTAAGTGAATATGAAAATGTCACAAAATGGGCATTCTTACTTACCCCAAAATAGCAGCCTCCTCCTTATATAAATTACTCTTTTTCAGCTAGTGCCCCAAAAAGTTACCATTTAAGCAAGAAACATCAGTTGGGTAAAAGTTAATCAGTAGCTCTTTAATATAACTGATCTTTTTCAGTTCTTTTTCTGTCTTGGGGACACTGAGACCGTGGAATTTGCTTTTTTCTTTTGGAAACAATATTTTGGGAAACTTTAGCATTTACATTTATTGATGGTGTATCAGAAACATAAATGCTAAAAGTCTACCTTTGCCAATGTGATAGAGACACTCTGGTCTTCCTATGATTTTTCCAGGCGTCACTGATTTTAGACAGAATGGAAACTGGAATGCTAACAATCTTTCTGCATTCAGTCCACACTTCTGAGAGAATTTTCCTCATTAGAGAATTTATCTTTTTGTGTTGTTGTTGTTTTGTTTTTTTGTTTTTTTTTTTTTTTTGTTTTTTTGTTTTTGTTGTTGTTGTTGTTGTTGTTGTTGTTGTTGTTGTTGTTGTTTTCATTCAGAATCTGTCACTATGCAATTTTCCATTAATTAATGAAAATATTCAATAAAATTATTTTATGCAAATAACGGTTAGTCTACAGGTTGTTTATTCACATTTCACTGAGCGAACTTAAAATTGTGCTATTTACACCAATCTGAAGATAAATTGCACAGGGTTTTTTGCTTGTCTGTTTATTATTGTTTTGTTGTTGTTGTAGTTGATGGTGATTTTAATTCTGTGATTGGCTAAGAGAATATTACTGGTGCAAATAGTATTTATATTACTATATATATATGTGTATATATATATATATGCCAAAACACTATTAAATGCCAAAAATATTTTGCTTAGATTGACATTTCTGTAAATACTCTAACCAACCAAGTCACTGACTAAAACATTTGTTGAATGTGTACATTAAAATAATATATTCTGCTTTTTCTAAGATGACAAGTTTTAACTTAAGACAAAGACACTACACTGCAGATCCAGATTTGGCTTTGGAACCAGTTCATCAAGCTCTGCTCCTTCTGAACCTGAGTGTAAGCCAGAATAGTGTGCCTAAATAGCTCACGGGTTTTGAAGCAAAGGAAAGTTACTTAATTTACATTTGATAACTCTGTGAGTCCCACAAAATGTCTGTGATACCTGATATGTAGAACGAAAGTCCTAACCTGGAGCAAAAATAAATGATGTGCAGATGTAGTTCCACTGCAAGGCCAGGAGCCAGGCAAATATCACCTACAACACAATCGTAAGTAAATCTGATTTTGGTACAAATTCTATTATTTTTCATGTTATATGTTTGACGAAACATGAAAAAGAATTAACCTGGGATAATTCTGTGTTAATGCTATGTATTTTAGAATGCAGTCTATAGTACTCAGATAGATGGAACTAGTGTTTTACTTATGAAAAGACTGTTAAAAATATAAGCTGATTAATTCATATTGAATGATACTGTTCAAGTTACTATAAAAGTTAAGCTTTAGGCTTTTCATTTCAAACTGTTCTCTCTCTACTGGGGCCATATCTGAGACTGATAACTACCTGTGTGAGATAAGATTAAGTTAGGATGTGCCTTTCATAACACATGCCTTTATCTAACAATTCCCTTTTTCCAAGTAGAATGGACCAGGTGCATTCCTCTCTTCAACATCTTATTCCCATTTAAAGAAACTATCAGATATCGGTCATTTACTAGGTTCAGGACAGAACTCAAATTACAGCACATCAGGCCAAGTTAAAAATTATTATTTGCTCACTTAGGATCTAAATTAAGTTCCACTCAATTCAGCAAGACTTAAGCAAATATTTCAGTCACAGATATACACAGACATGCTGTCTAATTCGGCCAGTGAAGAACACAAGGAGGCAATAGTTTAACCAAGAGGACAGCAAACCACTGGACAAAACATTGTCTGCAAGAGAACTAGATAACCAGATAAATTGAACAAAGTAAATTAGATTAATTATTGCAATAATTACTTTGGCATTATATTTTCAGTGCAGGCATGTCCTCCCAAGGAAACTGTAAAAAATGTCTTTGTAAGCGATAAGCAGCTAACTTGTGTTCTGTTCACCACTCAAAAAGCACCCAGCTGGAAACATTTTGAAAACATAGCACATATGTATGCACTATTTCTTTTAATATCACTTTATCTGTTCCTGCTAGATTTTACAAGAACAAATACCCATTCAAATGATACAGTTACAAACACAAAGTGTTTGCTATGATTTTTCTTGGATATGCAACTGATTTCATATCTGATAACTCATATGAGACTCCTTTAGATCCAAGCTCACATCTTTTTAAAGTGTATCAGCAGGATATTTTAATTGAAAGCTCTATTTTTCTATTTTTGCAGCTGGCATAGGGAGTTGCCTGTGAACTTAAACTATACATATATATTGGATATAGATACAGTATTCAAAAATAATTGCATTAACAATTTTGTATGTGAATGTTGCTTTGCACATAGAGGAACAAAAGACAATAAGTTGATACCTCTTTATATGGAGATAAGCCATAAAAAGTAGAACAGAAAAAATTAACAGAAGGATAAATATTGAGGCTAAAATTTCAGAGAACATCGTTAGGCATCAAAGAATCTGTAAGTAAATAAATAAATACTTCAGATCTAGTGCACATTCAAGTCATGTTATTTTCTTTAATTACCAAGTTATGTGCAAAGCAAGTGTTAGAAAATAATGTGTGAAAAATATATACAGTTATCAGAATTTGGTACACAGGGCCTTCCCTCTCTTCGTTTTAAGTGTCTGAAAATACTGTCTTTTTGGCTATATTAGTTACATTTGCCTTGTTCTTTCAACCACAGTTACTCATTCTCACCTCCACCACATCTTTTCTATGCCCTCAGTTTAAACAAATGACTTGTCCATGATTCATGTGCCCAGATTCCCCATGAAATAGCAGAGATCTCTGACAGGACAAGAATGAATAGGTATATGCAGGGGCAGAGGATCAGCAACAGGCTCTTAAATAGACAACAGATTAAACTCCGAGTAAATCATTACCATTTAACATCCTAGCTTGTAGACAGGGAGTGAAAATAAGACCCAAAGAAAAGTCTTTAAATGGCTTCACTGAGTCCATGATTTTTCCCAATATTCTCACTTTTTTTCACAAGTGACATGGAAACACATTTCAAGCACCTAAAGTTACCTAAAAGTACTAGTGCCTTGTTCTACCCAATAACTCTTTTACCTTTTGGTTTACGTTGTAGAATATGCTTATTAGAGCATACCTCATATGCATCTACATAGGACCATGTAAGATCAGTTTTTTAAAAACACAAATAGATTACGTCTCCATTTTTCAGGCATAGCAGAACACTCTGTCTACTCAAGTCAGATATTTGCCAATTAAACAAACTCTTGTTTTTCTGCCAATTTACGGTACTTGGAATAACATCTGATCTTACCTCTCCATTTTCCAGAGGATGGATCTTGGAATAATAAGAAGTGCATATAACTTCATCATCTTTTATATAGGATGGGGTTCCAGGACGGGGATGAATGTTGTAGCGTGTCAGGCACTCACTGTCTGTAATAGCATAATACTGCCATGGCTGATAGTCTACGCCATCCAGTGAGCGCTCTAATATCCAATTCCCAGGTCGAGGTGAGTTAGCTGCTTTCACAATAACATATGCAATCTGGAAAATCTGAAAAATAACCAAGTTGTTAAAATAATTGTAAATATATAATTATAAATTCATTTCAATTTCTTAATAGCTAGTGAACTAGGAACAGTACATACGATAATGTTTGATTTTTTTTCCCTAAAAATGCAATGTGGCCTTGGAGTCCACTGAAGGTCTTTACAAAAATAAATTCTGCATTAGCACTTCTGAAAAAAAGATTACTTGCATTAGGGCAGAAGAGACTTTGAAAATAGAATTTAAAAGCACTCTAAATTCCATATAACTTAGTAGGTAATTGCTAAGCTGCAGTTTCAGCCAAATGTTTGCAAAGTTTGTTTTCAAGTATTTTCAATTTGTAGAAGTGGTTTTGTTTCTATATGTGTATTTATAGATGTATACTTTCTGCAATGTTTAAGAGTTGCCAAACTCTGTTATAACTTTATTGCTGTTAAGAAAAACATAGATTTAAGCAATTGAAATGTAATCATGCAATGCTGAAATCATTCTATAAAACTTTCTTGTTTAAATCACATGACTCAGCACTGTGGCCATAAATAAGCTTTATAGGACAGAGACACAGCAAATATCCCTATAAACAGAATGTAAGCATGTAATCAATGCTCATTATGGTCCACTTCACCTGCCTTTTCAAGTGATTTATCAAGGTTTCTTTCTGTTTACAGGCTTGCTGGAATGCAAGACACAAACAATACATTTGCGATTGCAGAATGACATGTTAGTGGTGCCTTTTTTTTTTTAACATAGTAACATCTAGATGCTACAGAGGTAAAACTGAAGCTAGGGCAAGGAAACACCTATTTCCCTTCGAAAAGCAGAACATACAAAAAATTAGTGTTTTTAAGATATAGTGCTGTGAGTCTGCACACAAGGATGCTAGAAGGAATCATGGAGAAAACAGTGTTGATTTAATACTTCATGATTTCTGTATCTGAAAGTCGTTGTAAAGAAGCTGCATGATTCAGACTTAGTCCACACAAAATCTGTTCTGCATATTTAGACAATCAATAATGCAGGTGGGTGGAGGTCCTGCAATAATCAATGAAAGGCATAGTAGGAAGACTCAAATTGTTTTTCTAATAACCACCAGTATTATAATAAATTAAAAACTATGTTAAGTAGCAGAGTACTGCAAATATTACAGTACATTTGATGATAGACGATGAAAACATTGATCTCCAATTATCACTCCTGCCTTCAGTGTAGATGCCAAGAACATGGTAAGATTCACAATAGCTTCAGTCAGGAAGTCAAATTGCTAACAACCGAAGTATTTCAGTGAGAATAATAAGTGGGTGAGGCTGTATTTATTTTGACCTGAAAAACATGTGAATAACTGTGCATTCATGGAGGATTATCTCAAGTTATCAATATTTTTCTTCAATAAGATAAAAGAAGATCTCCAGAGACAAGAAGAAAATTGTAATTCATTCTATTGTTTCAACAGGAATCACACAATCACTTGCCCTGTTTCACAAATGTTCTTTCCTCTCTTGAACTCATTTATAGATAGATTCCATTGTAGCTACAAATAAATATAACTACACTGAATCATAGTCATCAATACAGTTTACAATAAACAGAGAGAAACACAACATTAATATACCTCTCTAAACAGTGTGTGTGTGTGCCCCAGTTAAGTAAGCTCTTTGAAATGAAACAAAATAGCTGGAGTGTTTAATTCTTTATTATTCACTAAAGAAGGTAATGAGCAAAAGGTGTATTTTAAGGAACTAGTTTATCATTGTCCTTTGCATGAGTAAAGAATTCAATGTATTATAATGTAAATTGCTTTTTATACTAGCATGATCTAGTCAAGCCACTTACATTCTTTGAGCTCCAGCTGTTCGAAATAAGTATTTCATTATAGGGTACTTCTAAATATTTTTCTTTCAATTTTAAATGGGTGTTTTATCTCAAGTTCTCATGATAAGACTATTCCTCATATGTTAGTTGGATAACAACTACGGTTAAATACATTGCTAGGGCTTCTACCATGGAAGATCTCTGGTTTAGGACATAGCTGACAACAAATTCATAATCTTACGTGTGCATTTATCGTTTCCTTTGTGGAAATCCTAAAATTTAAAAAAAACACTTCACAGAAGAGTCAATGTTAAATAATGTCTTTAGCCAAAAAAAACATTTAGCTCTTCAAACATCTTGGATACATCAGCTCTGTGGGGCCAAGAGGTGTAATCAACAGGAAGTCTTTTTTTGTTTGCTTGCTTTGAAACACTAGGCTATGTGGTAGAGCAAAATCTTCTACAGATACTTTTCAAATTAGAGCCCTATTTCAATAGCATTTCCTGCACATTCTGCTGAAGATTGGCTTGAAGTCTCATTTCTTACCTCTGGGATAGCATACTGTTTGACTGCTGTTTATTATGTACCTTTGGCTTTGATTATTTTTAGCATTCTTTGTAAATGAAACTGCATGAAAATTTTCTAAAAAAAAAAACCACAAACCCAAAAACCAGTAGTACTCTAGGTTATAATGGGGTGAATATTATCTCTCTTAATCAAACCTGACATGAAAAAAGCTTAATGTAACTAAGAGAGTACACATTAAGGGTTGTTTTTAATTAATTTAATTTAATTTTTAATTAGTTGTCTTTAATTAATCAGCCTGATCCAGACTACCAGCACTGTCCTAGCTTCTGAGAATTCCTGCAGTGGCTTCTGCAACACTGAGCTATTTGCAACGCAGTGACATGTGAAACATTTTCTTTTCTTTTCCAAGTTTCTATTCACAAGTGGAACTGAAGGACTGATTTGCATAAAACAAAATTATTTCCTGGATAGACAAACAGAGCTGGAATGAAACACAATAATGTTTACATGTTGGTAGGCTGCTAATGCTCATTGCAGTCAAGAGAAGATAAGCAAGCACATGCATCAAAAACATGGCCTGGTTGTTATTCCTGATCTTTCTGACTAAGGCTAGGCTGAAGAAAGTATAGGATGCTAATCCATGTTTCTTAGAAACACCTTTTCTTTGGTGGCCAGCTAGACTTGCAGAGATTTAGCACAAATCACGAAGATGGTTGTCCCACCTTAGAGAGCTCCATTAGTCACTACCAGCTCATCACAGTCCTATGACACAGACAAGAAAACAGGTGTATTCCATGCTTTGATGTGCTTTCTAAACAAACTGACAATAACAACTAGTGGAGAAAAAACAGACTAAAAATAATGGTAGTTGTGTGATGATTCTCCAAGTAACGGTGTGGAAGCAACATTGACTTTCCCACTGATTCTCCAGGTACAAGAGTAACCCTTCCTTTACTGTGGAGTTGCTGAGCAGATGGTGTTCTGGTTATGGTATTACAACCAGATAGAGCTTAGTGGCATGAGAATACTAACACCAATAAAGTCTAATGTATCACTGAGTTTTGCTGCGTGTGTTTCCGCAATCATAAAAAAAAAAAGTAAATCTGGTCAGCTTTCTGAAGCCAAGTTTCCGGGTAAATTGTAACACTGAACTTCTATTCCCACAGAGTAGTTGATGCAGCATGCTGGCTTACTTTTCAAATAGCATCAATAAGCTGACAATTGTCAATTGATGTAATAATTATGCAATCCTAAAGCACATCTGGTTTTGTACAAGTCCAACAGAATGTAACCTGGAGACCAAAGTTTGCTAATACAAATGTGAAAATGGAGCAATACCAAGCTGCTTAGTAGCATGTACTACTCCATGAACACAGCTGCCACAATGCAGCTGGTGCTTTTTTTACTTGCTCTGCTCATAGTGCAATTATGGTAGTGGGAGAGTAGTAGTCTAAATAGTCCTTTAAGCCTTTCCTAAATTACAGACAAGATAATCCTCAAGATGAGAAACACAATGAGTCTTGGGTCTCATTTTCACTGGTAATTGTCTCAGCAGTGAGATCTGTGAAGCACGTATTGTGAGGTGCAGTTCCTTAAGGTATAGCATTGTATCTTCTTATGAATTCCTCATAAGACATAGAAAAGTGCATCCTACTATACGGGATAATTTGCTACACTAATATTATTCAGGTAGAGCTGAAATGAATCATTAATCTGCACAGGGTTTGCTAGTGAAGCAGGAAATCTCATTGTGCCTGACTCCCACCTGCGCTTCCATTTAAAAAATAAAACCTTCAGTTAGAAACAGTTCATGTAAGTCAGAATATCATCAGAGAAAAAATACAGTACCACGCAATTCTATAGAATTATTTCCATTTCGTTTTCTCAACAGAAGAATGTAATAGCGCTAATGGAGGCTTCCATCAGCAATCTGGTGTAAACTGTGTATCTACTTATTTATTGTAATTATATTACGTTGTTGATTATTATTCCAGTTCAATGCTCAAGTAAACATGGCATTCTTCTATTGAGAAGAGTGCAGAATTTCAGCAAGGGTTTCTTTCCTTACAGGATGGCATAATAAATCTTGTTAAAACTTGGGGCTTTAAACATCCCATAGATTCAGTTAACCAGACATTTGAAAGCGCTGTTAGGATCAGCAAAGCACTACAGACACCCTTTGTCCCAGTGCAAAATCCATTGGGATGCTCCAGCTGAGCAAGCGCTCTCAGAATGCCAACAGGCTAACAGGGGTGACTGGCTACAGGGGGGTACAACTCATTAGCAGAAGCAGGGGAAAGAACATTTTTGGACTGTGTAAAACTTATTACGAGATGTGTTAAGGGGATTGTGTAAATGGATGAGACTTACTATCGAACACTTAAGGGAGAGAATAAAAGCGGGGAAGCGGGGCAGGGTCATGGTGAATCAGGGAGGAACAGGTGTAAGACAGAGGAAAAAGGAGGTAAAAGGAACCAGTTGACTAAATAGTCAGCATCTTTGTCCTGACCTCGATCACTGAAGCCTGTCCTATTTTCTCATTAAATCCTGTTTCTGAGTATCTTCCATGCAGGTGTGCTCCCTGTTTTGAGTGGGTATGTGTGAACAAGAGTTAACTTCAAGCTCAAAAAGCCAGCAGGTAGAAGAGGTCTCAGTACCAGCAATTAGAGTAGGGCTGCCAATCTCCAAGGCTTCTCTGTTTGGGTGTCAGCAACAGGGGACACCAATGAGATCTGGGGCCAGCTAGTGATTAAATTATCTAAGGCCAGCTCCTCTAGTGTTACATACCACGTATGCACCCCTAGATAGACACATGCTCCTAGCAGACTTCAATCTTAAATAGCTGGAGAGGAAAAACAGGGTGAGGCAGCCTGTGCAGTGTCTGGGTGAGTGCTGAGTGTTCACTTGGGTGCCAATAGGGCACTGGGGTCTATTTATGTTGCTCTGTACAGCTGTGTGTATGTTTCCCTCTCTCAGAATATGAGCTCTGCCTTGTGACAGTCTGAACATGAAGACAGAGCCACAGCAGCCTCCATCCATCAGGCTACCAGATTCATCATGTTCTAGTGCCTGGGATGACCAACAATCAGGAATCACAGATCTAAGCAAATTCTCAATGCAAAACAGTATTCCTTGATCATTAACTTCTGTCTTCACACTCATATAAAAATGATTGTTACATATTCAGGACATCCTGCATCTCAAATTAAATATCACATCTGCACTATTTTTCATTTTGGAATAGCTTCTTCTATAAGTTTTAGATATGAAACGTATCAAATCCAACTCTTTCTGGTAGTGAGCTAAAGCAGAGGGCTTGTGAGTTTGTGAAACAGCTCCTGGTGTTCTCAGAGACCGATATCAATATCTTAAAATTCTACGCAGTCCATCATCTTTCAGTTCATATATGCTGTTAGGGATTACTGTTTGCATCTATTATTTATGAAAGAGAATAGACAGGTTTTATGCAAGAATTTTCAAACAGTTGGCTATTTAAGAACAACTAACCTCCTCATTTTAGTATCACAACCAACTCAGAAAGCGAAAAATCCTAATTTAGAAATAAAGTGGACCTCCAGATTCCTCAAACAACCACCTAACATGTAGACTTTTCTATCACTGTTCTGAGAGACAGTGGCCATGCTTTCAAACACTTGGCTCACAGTTAGAAATTCTGTAATTGAAAACGTTGGCATGGGGGGAAAAATAATAATAATAATAATAAAAAAGATGCTTAACAGGATTCAGCTAATATCTGTTTAGAGAGCTGAACAGCTCCCCACCATGCTGCAGTTTGCCTTCTAATGACAATGTCTCTCCTGTTCATCTGAGCTGCTTCCAACTGAAACGCTGCTACCAGATGGGGAATTTGGGCTGAAAGATGCACACACTTGATTCCAACATAGTTTTTTTTCCACAGTGTTGCAAACAGTTCTGGTTACTAGCTAGCAGGGCATCATCTGCCCCAGAAAAGCTGTAGCTATGAATGCTATGCAAAATAAGAGTTCCACAGCACCTCATGGTAAAAATTGAGAAACATTTTACCATAACAAACCTTGAACAGCTCTAAGGTATCTCCAAATCTTCCATATTTTGTAATTAGACAAAAATTCACCCATGTACAACACTCAGTCCCACTCAGTTAATACCTGCAGAACATGCATTAAAAAAAAAAAAAGACTTAAAAATACCTCACTGTAGAACAATCTCAGCTTTCTCCCTCCCCTGTATCTAAGTGCTAGAGAGGCTCAGGTTCCTTTAAGAACATTTTCTTCTTGAGAAAAATAGGTCCTTTATTAATTCCTCTCAACTTTTACTCATGTTTTAAATAAAATACGATTATAACTTGTGTCATTTAAAAAAATAAATAAATAAAAGCACAGTGCACTTTATAAAATGTCAAACTCTAAAGCTTTCAAGTTGTCCAGCTGTTGAATATCTAAGATACATTAAGCCAAATAGAGGGAGCCACTACCTGTAAGTTTCTGGCAATGTCAGCTTTGTTCTTTGTAATTTTCTCTGTTGGTTTTCTCCATTACACACAGTTGTTTGTGAAGGCCTCAAAAAGAATAGCTGCCTTCCACTGACCGTTTTCACTGCTCATCATTGGCCTAGTGTACACCAGAATTGAGGGCTAAAGTTAGTAATTTCTTTTCACAGTGCTTTCAAATAATAGCAGAAAGCAATTTCTTTTCTCTTTATTTCCTAAGGCTAATCACTTCTTTCCATGGAGAGAGTATGGTGAGGAAAGGAAAATTGATGGAAATGCCAATATTCAAACATTTCTTCTTCAAACCTAGACAACAGGAAAGAACAGAAAAGGTGATTCTTCTATTTTGGTGCTAAAACACCGAGAAGAAAATAACAGTCACAGCCATTTTTTAGGCTCCATTTGAAGTTCTACAGTGCATAAATCTTACAACCAAAGCATCTTAAACCTATTCTAAAACTTCTCACCTGCTTCTTAATTCTCATTTCAAGTCATTACATTCTACTTCCATGATGAAAATATTAATTTTACATAGATTAATCTATTTAGTCAGATACAGGAATAGCATATCAGAATCTGTTTTTCCTAGAGAACGCTTACTTTTCTTAGAGAATCGTAGAATGGTTTGGGTTCTAAGGGACCTTTGAAGATGTAGTCCAACTCTTCTGCCTCAGGCAGGGACATCTTGCACTAGAGGCTGACTGTTCGGTAGCTCCCAGGGTCCTCTTTATTATTATTATTACTATTATTATTATTATTATCATTATTATTGGTGTGATATTCTCTTTTCTCAAGTTGCTGGGAACCTCACTGACTGCCGTGACTTCAAATATGATGAAGAGTGGCTTAGCAACTACATCAGCCAATTCCCACAGGGCCCTGGGATATATTTCATTGAAGTTATACAGATTTCCTTTTTGTACAACAAAGAGCAAGTTCATGCTGCACTAATTGTACCAATCTCAAATTAATGATCTTTTTCAATGTTACGGTTTCTGACTTTTCTGCAGAATGCTAAAGCATATATAAACAAATACTAGATTTTTGCCTCACTAAAAAACTATCTGTTGCCCATCTTGTAGAGAGGGATACAAATAAAAATCTAAAATCTATACTGTTAGCATAGAGCATCTTCTGCATTAGCAACATTTAAACCTTTAACATTTCCCTGCTGAAACCTTCACAAGCTTTTCCTTTGGGTTCTCTGGAAAAAGAGATGTTATTCACCATATATAATGTATGATAAGAGACATCATCTTAAGGACCTGGGATTTTTGATTTGATTTTATTTGTAAGCTGTCTCACGTCAACTAAACTTCAGAAATTTCAAAAAACAGACAATGAAAAAATAAAATGTAAAAGAAATGAGATTCTAAATCCGAGTTCTAGATGAAAAAAAGTACATGCATATTCAGTTTTCATTTTAACTTTTAGTTCTCAATACTTTTTAAAATTATCCTGAGAACTGATTTAGATATGGATATGTTGCTGTATAGCATAGCAGGGTATATATGGAATATAAAAAGTGAATTATGAGATGAGTAATTCTATGATTCTATCTCACAACCCCTTTTTACAATCAGAATTTCCTTATGAATAATTAGAAGACATAACAAATCAGGACTCACAACCATGCAAAAGGTTTATCTTCACCATGAAGTTGTATGTTCTGTGTAATAACAGATCAAGTCTCTGTCTTTCCATATTTTGCAGCTGGAGAGATCCACTAAACACCCTTCTTTAAGTTTCTTCAGTCACTTAGTCCACATTAGTCCAAATCAAACAAAAAAAGATACATTAATGACTGTTTTTACTGGCTAAACTACATCACTGGTAAGCAAGTCCCAAAATACTTCCACGGAGTATGTGACCCACTGCACACGGACTTCATGGAGCACAGAGGAAGAGAGAGAATAATTTTGTCACCAATAGATTTGATGAAATGAATATATACACACATTCATTCTTCATTGTTCAGAACAAGGGACAATCTTATGCAGCCCCTAGGCCTATGTAAACATTTACTTTATTACCATTAGTACTTTTTCCTAGGGCAGTGTTAGATCCACCAACAAATCAAGACCATTGCACACATGAGAAAGAACTCCTGGGAACACAGGTTCAGTGGTCTTGATCAAACTCTGACATATTCTGCACATTATTCAGAGTAACAGCATTTTACGCTGTGCCATATACATGTATCTGGATGCTCCTACATCCTGCTAGCTGGCAACAGGCAATTAAAAACTACCTTAAGCACATCTCATCAAACCATTGTATAAATACAGGTGTACAGCTGCAAAGCACTACATGACATTTAAATGACAAGGTACTTTTTTGATATTAGGAGTTGCTCTTACTTCCCTAGATCTTAATTCACACACAAAACCCTACATAAAACAAACTAGTCAACTAATAACCTATCTCTTCACACATATACAGCTGTCCTTCTGTTACCACAGTTTGCATGTGTACTACAGAATCTTGTTGCCCATCTTGCAGCATAGACCTCATGTTTTGACAGAAGCACCATTTCATGACCACCACTGTCAGCTGCAAAACTCATTTTTTCAAGTTAGCTTTTTATTCATCATAAACTATTCAATGACAACATATTTGTTCAGTAAGGACTGCAAAATCTGTTCAAGACTGAAACTCCTATGACCCCATTATTTGTCACACCACCGTTCTCACAGGCTCTGTAACTTTCTTTATAACCAGAATAGTACAAACTGAGAAGAAAACCCGATATTCACGTCAGAACACATCACTCCAGATTCAAAGGTTATAATGGAGTATTTAGGACCTATATCCTGAAACTATTTACCTGAAGGATGGAAAGGTGAATAGTTCTCTTGGTTAAAGCCAAAATTAGAAAAGAAAATGTAGTATGTATATTTATTGTAGTCAACCAGGGAAAACGTAAGGCAAGTAACCTCAGAATTTAAAACTATAAATTCTCAAAACTTTTTTAAATCTTTATCAGCATATATTATGAGCTGAAGCTGAAAGGATTTGTTTACTTAGAAATCTTTCTGACTAATCATGAAGCAATAAAGTTATGGTCTGATTTAGTGGGGAGCATAAAAACACCTGGGCAAAATAAGCCTGTGAAGATTTATTGTTAATACAACTACTCAGCCTAGCTAGCAGCACTTTATATGTTGGGTATTACAACTGGTCATTCAGGATGATAATGGCTTCTTAGCATTTCAGAATACATTGAAGAGTACTCCCTCCATGGATTATTGCACTACTCATGAAAAACTTTCTTTTTTAATGCTGCAGGAAAGTCACCTTGAGTAACTTCATTAACACTTGTTTGCGAGGACCTCAAAAAGCTTAATGCAGCAGACTCGACTGGAGTTACAGCTGGTATAGATGTGCACTCTTGAGCCTTAGCTAAGGAAAAAGGTCATTATTTTTTCTTTAGGCTTTTGTCTGAGTGACATCAATGTGGAAAACTTTATTCTGAGACAAGAACTGAGTGCTGGATCACATCTGTCAACAGTGTGACATTCATTCCGTTCAAGCATATTCTCTCCTTCCCACAAAGAGAAAGCCAGGTGGAAAGCTGCATAACAGTATACTTGCTAATAGTGTATAAAGTAGGTAGTTCTTAAAAATATTCACTGTGATGTCAAAATATTTACTATAGGTCTGCCTGCTTTCACAATTGCTAATAGTTATGTTTCCTAGGTATGTTTGCTAGAAATCCTCACTAGTTTATTTTTTGTGTGGTTCTTGTTTCTGGTTTTCTTCTTTGTCTTTTTTTTCCAATCATTTCATTGTAAACTAACTTAACATCCAACAGTTTTGCTTGGTTAAAAATAATATCAGAAGGTCAAAGCATGCTTTGTTTCATCCTATAGATATCAGTCAATTGTGAAACTAAAGAAATGAAGGGAATTACTAAAATGTTCAAATTCAAGTCTATGAAGGTAACAAAAATGAAATTTAAAAAAAAACCCACAAAACCACTAAAAATATTATAACTAACACCCAATTATTACAATATTATAACTAACACCCAACTATTATACCTGTGTAAAAATTGGCTGAGCACTTTAATAAAACAGAACAGATCTCTTTTTTTTTTTTTTTTAATATATATTAGTTCCACAGTCTCATTTTCATGGTTTTAATTGCATCTGCTTTGAGCTGTCACTTTAACAGTTCGTTACCACTTAGTTATAACTGAGACAGAGAACTGGACTTAGGATTATTTTTTTTTGAGAGAGAGATAATTAATGGTTTGAATTCTCAAATGTTTACATTACTTCAAAACAGAATCATTCATGTGCAAGAAACAGTAAAAACAAATAATCAGGATGACAGCTCTATGTTGCAGGCATGGACTGCAGCTCATAGATCAGTATTTTATACTTGGAAGTTTTACAATGAGTTGAAGCCAACGCAGAGCACCAGCTGCTCTAGAGAGAGGCGGAACTGTTTTCCCCACCACCCCCAGAAATATGTTCCTGCCCCCTCCTCCACACTGGCATTAAAATCCCATGCAGCAAGCCAAATTAGAAAATTGATCTGGCAGCAACCTAACCCCCCAAAAACAAGAGAAGGCTCAGTTTTCGATATCAAGGTACTGATTTGGTTCAATACACGACACCACAAGTGCTGGTGCAGGGGAGTGCAGGGGAGACTGGAATGTCTCCCTTCAGCCAGTTTGGAAAGGGGGATGCAATGGCAGGGAACAGCGATCATGGGACTGCAGCATTACAGCCTGAACAGACTTTGCTTCTGTTCACATTTCTCTCTTTGGACAAATATTTTTGAAGATGGACAAAACAGACTGGCATTTGTTGGTGAAAAGCCTCAGTTTGGATTAATTTTCATTTCTGTTAAATTACTTTCCGGTTTGAGGATAAAGAGAAGCTTTAAGCTTTACCTTTACAGAAACTGTTTTGAATGTGTCTCAGACAGCTGAAGCACATAATTGTTAGTAAAAGAGAAAAAGAAAATATTAAATGAAAATCTAAGCAAAACATTTGGACATATATACAACTTTAACATATGAAGACCAACTGGCACTTAATTTTACTAATCTGGTTCTCATATCCCAAGGCTAAACAGTGACATTAATCTTCTCTTTATTCCTTTATCCATTTTGATATTTGATATCAGAAGTTATTCAATAGAAAGTTAGCTATACTTCTTTTTTTTTCCACTGGAAAATGTATCTGATATTCCAGAACAGAAAAAACATACAGCAAACATCTGCTAATGATATACTTAGTTCCTATACCACTGTGCAGATAATTTATGAAACCTATTTTAACATGGCTATATATTCTGATTCCTTATCCACTGTATGGTGAACTATTATGAGATAAAATTAAAAACTATAAATCTATATTAAAAAAGCAGTGTTGCTGTGAAATACATTGTACAATTTACCTTGCATTTCACTGTGTCTGTATGAGTGACTTCAGTCAATCCCTAAAGGATTAGTTTAACTAGATCTAATTATAGGGTTTAGCTGTAATGAGAAAGACCCACACAACAGGTTCCACTAGTTTTTTGAAACCAGACAACAGGGAGAGGGTTCCAGAATCCAAAAATCACACAACAACTTCTAAATTGCCAAGATTCAAAAACCTATTTCTTTCTTCTTTAAGAAGAAAATAAATTGAACACGGATGCAGACTGAGTAAATTCATGGTCTCTGCCACTTAATTTGCAATATGACACAGTTCCTAGATTGTATGTTTTCAGACTAGCTTTGGAAGGGACAGTGAAACAACATCTCATTTACTAGAAACATGAAGAAATGGCTAGTCAGAAAGGACAGCTTTACTTTTGAGATTACACAGGTATTTCAAGCCAAACATTCCTATAGCAATCTTCTTGTAACCTCCTCAGTCAAACACCAGAAGGAAAAGGGAAGAAGACTGAAAAACGGGCAGAGGAGTGAAGATGGAAATAGGAATTTAATTGCTCTTATAACCTTTAATTAAAACCAGCCATTCTTTAAATTAATCATATCAGGAACAAGTATTGTGTCTCAGTCTGGCCACACACCTGGGCAACACCTTCAACAGGGTTCTGCAAGACAGTACTTGTCACGCTTGCCTCAAGTCATCCTTGGCTAACAGACACGTGAATTCTGCTGCTGTGTAACTCTCTGAAAGAGAATAGCAATCCCCCAAGGGATCTGGTTAATGTTGTGCGTCAAGGGAACTGACAGCTGAAAATACTGTTTTCTTCCAACAGCTATCAACACAGCACTGTCACACTGGCAAAGTTAAGGAGCAAATTACAAGCAAGGTGCCACAAGCAAGGGGTCTTCACAGGATGTTTATCCTCTTATTATACCTCCTTTGTCCTCCCACAAAGGTCAGGAATATTGCACTAAGACATGGGAGACTACCATCATTCTGGTGTAGCATCTGATAGGCTTAACATAAAATCTGGACTCTGTTCAGACACAGAGGTTACAAGGGCACATCCACGTCAGCTTTTTAGCTCAGATAAGAACCATGCTTTTGAGGTGAATCTCCCAGCTGTTCCAGTTTAACCTGCTTTGGTTCACACCATTAATATATCATGGATCTCGCACACTGGATTCCTTTCAGATAAGAACTAAGCCAGGAGAACGTGTTTAGACATACCTGATTCATTTTAGCTGCTAATGGACATTCAGCCCATGGTCCAGAATAGAGCTTGTCTGAAGTAAATTTCCTGACAAGTGAGCTGGGTCCTCAGCACCAAATAAACACAAGTCCTCTCCTAAGGCCATCCCCAATCTCTGATACTGTGACACACTCTTTGTTAATGTAGGAAAAATTGAAATAGCAATATTCAGGTTTTTTTCCTCAGTTGGTTGCCAAGTTTATTCAAACGTTCAAATTATAGGTGACATTTCACATTATGTATAGTAGTCCTCAGCATAGCAGCAAATGTATAAATGCATCGTGTATTGTATGCAGCCCAAAATTCAAGCTTTAAAATAAACTCATTAAAATAAACCGATAATTATAAAGCTCAGGAAAGAAATAATGAATCACAGTCCACACTGTGCATGTGGTATCTGTAACTCAGCTGTGAAGTATTACTTTCAGAAAGGTATTATATGCTATTTCTGATGCTTGTAGCTGTCCTACCTATAACAGCAAAGAGTGAAGATGTACTTTCCATAGGACCCTTCCTCCCTAATGACTTTTTCTTCAGTTTGGTGCATGTACAGATTCTGTTTCCCTTCATTGACAGGAGGATTTTTTTTCCTCCCTTTAAGTTCATACAATAGACTACCACACTGAGCTTTTACAACACCAGTCTGAGTCCTATCCTGTTATTTTCCTGTCCCAGCCTGAATCTCTCTATTCATCTTATCACAGTTTCCTAGTTCTCTCATGTCTGTCTTTTGCCACAGAGTCACTTCGTTGTACAGTCTTGTGTAGAGAAAGCAAAAGCAATCATTCAGTTTTGTGACTTCTTTCCTCTTCCTAGCATTATTCTTGTTAAGGATACGTGATACATGTTTGTAACCATGCACACGTGCATTTGTGTGTATTTCTGCTCATGGGTATTAAAGTGCATCAGATAACAAAAAAATCTTTCAAAACCAGATCAGAATCCTCCATTAAAATTAATTTGGACCATACAGAGCTATAAAATAATGAATAATTGTTGTCTGCTTTTCATAAATGCTTTTCAAATTTTTTCTGATCAAGTCAAGCATTCTTCTCCTACTTCCAGTTATTCACTTCTCTGTGTAGTTTCAGAAATGCCATTCCCTAAAATATAACATGTGCCACTCAAACAGTGAAGTCCATGAGTCTGAAAACTTAGATTCTAAAATGTACTGAAATACACTTCAGGAGGAGTGAGACTGCAGTGATATCTACATGGTGTCATAACACAATTTTTAGACTCCATCTTCCCGTCCTAGAGAGGAAAGCAGGGGACAGGATGAAAAGACAAGATGAAAGAGCTGGACACTATCAGGGCTTAAGGAACTTAAACCTGATGAACTGCAATTGCTTTAAAGAGAAATCAATTATGAGTTGCACCTTATGAGATCTTAGGAAGCTCTGAGGAGTGTCAACTACCTCTTATTTCATCAGAAATGTATGCCTGAAAAGGATTACCTGGACACTGAACTGATCCTTCACAAACCTCAGGCAATTAAGGTCTACTTATTAAGTCCAGAATTTTCTTCCAAAACATTAACCCTGGATCCACCCGAGCTCCACATATCTGTAAGTCACATAAAATATTCCAGCACCATTAAAAAAAATATATATAGTGTATAGTAAAAAAAAAAAAAATATATATAGTGTATAGTAAAAAAAAAACCAAAACCCACATAAATATGGTCCCGGAACAAGCATCTTCACAATATCAAGGGTATTGTCAAAGTCTTGTTCCCCACAACGGCATGGAATTTGTTAATAAAAGTGTCCTGATGTGTGCAGAAATCAGGAATAGATGGGCTGACTACCTCCATCTGCCAACTGTTCTTCCTGTGTAGTTGCCAATTCTCCTTAAAGATACTGTACTAATCTTCCACATCACTGTGAAATTAAACCAATTGAGGATTTGGGATAGCATGAGTACAAGGAATATGTTCTCCCTGAAAGTCTAAGCCTTTCTGTTTTGCCAGTTCCCTTCTCAGCACTTCTTGAAGAGAAGGCTTATATTCTGTCCTGCTAAACATTGCACTCCCTGGCCCTGAATTACTTCTGTTACACCTGAACTGCCCACCACCATTAAAGCAAAACCCACAGACCTTACACAATCAGCAGCAGTAAGAAATGCACAAGAGCAGACAGCTTCTCTTGGGAATTTGTGAGTGATTCGTAGACACAACCACCTAGCACACCAATGAACCCACTTGCCAAACTCAGATTTGCAGTTCTGCTTTCAGCAGCTCAACCTCTCATTTTAACCTCCATTTAAATTCATGTGAGCAACTCCCTAGTAGATCTACATTCATACTTTTACCTCCTATGCCCTTACTGCATGAAAAGCACTGTAAAAAATAATTTCACATGTACAGCTGTGAATGATGTTCTATAATATTCTGGTGAAATAGATAAGATGGTGATTGCAAAAACAGCTAAAAAGCCTAGAAAAGTGAAGGGTTAAGAGCAAATTAGCAAAGATGCTCAGAACCAGATTTCAAGTCATAGATCCAGATTACAAGTAATATTTTTACAATAGATGGGGTACAAATTTCAAATGTATTTCAATGAATTAGAAACCTAGTTTCCATTCTTGATAAAAGCTCTTTATAAGTATTATAGTAAATCTCAAGTGTTGGGAGAAAATATTTTTAAAATTGGATTTTTCCTAACCTGCCTGATCATATTTTGTCTCCTTCTGCAGTTAAATATTTTTTACTTTTTCAATTTATTAGTTATTGCTAACTAGTATACACCATTATGGCTACGCTGCACAAAAAATAAATAATTAAAAAAAAATGGAACTGTCCCAGAAGGCATCATATAAATGGAGAAATTGTAATTATTTTTCTTATTTTTTTCATGAAATTAGGATTCATAAAAGCATTCTATATTCTATCATAATTACCAGTAACATAAAAACTAATGCATTCCTGCAATTTTCAATCCATTATTTATAGATTTGTCATTTGTTATTTCTATCTCACAAAAAGAAGTTAAGCATTTTTATACTTAAAGCAAGAATCCATCAACACAAATGCAGCAATTACTGAATCTCCTATAAGCCAAAGGTAAATAATAGCATTTCTTTTAAATGAGATCTCAAAGATATCTGGTGACATTTGTCATTTATAGTGACTACCACACCTGACACTAGCTGGAAGAGAAGTTTTGTATTTTAGTGACTACTTTAATAAAGCCTACAATGCTGTGTCTACAAAATACCCAAATAACCAAACAAAAACTCCCAATACTCCTCAAAATCAAAACAACTCTTATTTCTTACTGAGCAGTCTAAAAGCCATGCAAATTGCAACAGACCTTTTACTAAATTGGGGGGAACAAAGCTGTTTTCCTGTTCATGTAAGGTGGTGAGTAAACGGTGTGCATTCCTAAGTACATGGGTTACTCAGGCCATAAAGAGCATGCCAGGCAGCATTAGTGACACCGGGTCTTATCCCACCTCTACGGCATCCATGGAAACCTCAACAGTGCTCCTATTCCAGCCAATACAACTGAATGGGCTTGAGAGAAGGTATCAGCTTTAGTACTGCAAAAGGACCACCCAGCTTTCTTTGAACAACAAGCAAATGAATATGGGAAAGAAAAAGGCTCATACTTGAGCCTTGTCTCATTTTAAAAAAGCAACAACAAAAAAAACCCAAACCCACACAACACACAGTGCAGTATTGTCAGACCGCTGCAAACTGGCACACAAAGAAGCCTTTTAAATACTTTAAAATAACCCATACTGTTTCTTCAATATAGTCACTGACCCTCTAGTTGCTAACTTTTAGCATATTAGAAAACCCAAAACTTTTGGAATTGCACGGATTTGCTTGTTTCCTATGACAACCTAGATCTTCATATGGCAGGAAAAAACATCAGAAGTTGTAACTCCCTAGTTTAACAGACCTGACCTAAACAACCACAGAAAGTAAAATCACCAGGGTGATGAAAAACAAGGATGGTAATTTAGTTTTAATACCTGAGAGCTACTCACATGTTAACAGATTGTAGCCAACAAGAGGCACAATACCTTGTTGTAAAGGCAAACCAGTTAATAAGTCTGAAAACTTTAAAGACATTTAAAAAATCCCTGAACTTTTTAATGCACAGGAGCTTACATTCAAACTTCCACAAGAAGGTTTAGCTCTACTGAATAAAAGAGAAATGCACTAACAAGAGGCTATTTATTTAAGGACCTCGTTAGCCAAATTCCCCGTTTACCCAGGCTGCCCCCAAAATAACTCATCACATGTGCATGTATCCCTAGCACAGCTGAACTATTTTTAAGGTATTTTAAAGATTTTTTGTGTATTTAGGTGCATAGTACTATATTACTGAAAAAAGAAAGAACAGTATTCTGAACATAAACTTTTATTCATATTGATTTTTCCCCGAAATGATCTTTTAATTGTCTTTAAAGAGACAAACCAGAAGTTATTGTGAAAAAATGCTGAAAATGTTATGTTTAATATAATTGTAAACATGATTTCATAAAAATATATATGAAATATTTTTTTTTAATTTGGTACATTATGTTACAATGAATGAGTTGATCAGAATTGTCCATATAAGCAACAGAAAGTTATAGGAGAAGCTGAGTGTGTCTTCATAATGTGAAAGCAACATAGAGCAAAGAAAAATAATCCAGGTGATCTGTCATGCAAGAAAGACAGACTTTGCAGTCACAGACAAACAGAAATCTACCTGTTGGAGGTCCAAAGTAATGGTCACATAATGATACTCAATTCCGTTCTGGATGCTAGGGCTTTGCCACCAAGTGTTCTTGCCATCAATTGCATTTGTTATTGGATGTCGTTCTGTTAGAACAGCAGAAATACATAAATATATTTTAAAATTATTAGGCAATTTAAATTATTTTAGATTTTAAAATCTAGATTTTAATACAATTACAGAACTAGTGAGGCAGTACTTCAAAATAAAGAACAAGGAATTAATTTTTCTTTTACCCTTGGGGCACAGTCATGCTTATTATTACTGTAATACTCATTTAATATTAGTTGTTTGGTTTTGGTTAGGATCACAAGAAGGTGATTCCAAACACCTGAATGCACGTGGAGGGTCTCTTGATACTACAGAAATGTAGGCTTCTAGATCAAGTGAACATTTCCTGCAGTCTTCTGAAGTTTCAAGTACTGTAATGTCTTTAAATGTTGCAATAGAAACAACAAATCAGGAACCAGACATATGGTTTGCAAGGAAAGCAGAGATTAAAGTTATACTGGTACTTGCATTTCTAAGACATTTTAGGCACACATGGAAATAATTCAGAAATCATTAAAGAGGAAATTATTCAGAAATCATTACAGAATATAATTTTAAACTGGAAAATTGTCTGACTCACATATAGGCATATGAAGAAGGTTTGCTTGGTTATAATCCACCTCAAATTCCATGACTGATTACTTTTCATGTCTGTATTTACTCTGCTGCAGTGTCCCAAATGAATCCCAAATAACAGAGAAAAGAATTTATTTACAGAGTTGAATTCTTCCCAGAATTTGAGATTTTCTAAATTATTAAAGTTTGCTTACACACTATTTTAATGTTATTTAGATTGAGAAAAACCACACTCAACATTTCCAGTTACTTTTTGTGGTCAGTGAGTGTGTCTATCCTATACAAAATGGAGAATAAGGTAACCTCAATTTTAAAAGGTACAAGGATGCATATTCTAAGTCCCTAATTGCCTACAGGTTGTACATTATGGGAAAAATAACCCAAAGGAAATTCAAATACAGTAGGTTTCTTCCATGTGAGTTCTGTCTGCAAGAACATAACAAGATAAGAGAAATCCTACCCCTCTCATTAAGGATGCCTTTCTAAATTGACGGGTTTTCTTGATATGAAACTGGAATATGCTTCACTAGTAGCTAGTCCTAGAATTACAAATAATTAATTCATGAACTGATTCATTTACTTGTTATTTTAATTATTACTTAAACCGACCAGCCAGATTGATAGTCTTTGTGGCTGTTTTTTTGCTACATCAGCCACCTGTGGAGGACAGGAGTCCTAGCTCATTAAGGAAATCCGGAATGTCTGAACATATTTAAAGATACAATTAAAGTGCTTTGTGGGTGTGAGGGAAGGCATAAATCCTCAAAATTGAAAATGCCAAAAATTTCATTTAAATAACAAATTATTCAGTGGCACTAGTAGGCACCAACATTTGCAAGATAGAATACTGGTGCTGCAAGGGATGTTATTATTAGCTTTGTCTTTATACTGAAGAGAAAAGCAAAACACACCCGTGCTTTATATGTCGTCAGTTCCCCCAGCTCTGATCATTTTCACAACCCTTGGCTTTCAATGAGTGCCAGCAAAAATCACCTATAAAACAAACTCAGAGCTCCTCAGTGACTCTGACAGAAGCTGTCTAATTGGAATATTTGATGTAAGTCTCTTCGGGTGAAATTGATAAAAAAGGTAAATCATGAGAAGGAGAGTTGAGAGATGAACCAACAATTAACTGTAATCACCATTATGAAAGTTTAATCATAATTCATTTGAAAACACTGATTAATTGCTGGTATGTTTTGCCTATTTAAAAGGTAAGGGAAAATAATACAATATTTGTAAAAAGGACCGGATAGCAAATGCAGTTCAAGGACCGATCTCCCTGATAGATGGCAAGGAGGAGAACTTACAGAGTGAGCCCATCAAACTGTGCTCTGTAATTTGGGCTCACATGTGATTAACCAGGGAATTTGTGTTCATTTCCTACTACAGTAATTAAGGGGAGGCACTCCAGACTTGCACATTCCAGGGGGATCATTTAAAGTCTGGTTACATTACATGGTTCTTCTATTAATGAGCCATCTCTGTTTAAATAAGTCACTTCCTTCTGCCAAATGAACATTTAAAAACCTTAAAATGAGATGTGGTTGGCAACAAAAGACCAGACATTATGAAGCCGGGCAGATTCAAGTTTTTAAGAGAGTAGGAGTGAGGGGAAACACAGATATAAATCATTCAGATGGGGTTTATATGTATATATAGATACACACATATGTGTGTCTCTGTATATATACATACATTAGAGTACACTATCTGATAGTATAGGCAGGACATGGGAACAAAGCAATCCAGTTCCGGTTTAGGTTTGTTTTTTGAATTAAACAAACTTGATATAGAAAATAAAGTCATATGATGTGCATGCATCTCTAAACACCCATCTATAAAGAAGGGAAAGAATCTATTGTGCAGTGTTTCTGCCAGTTGGAATGGTTCCAAAAACCCCTGCGATCTTCTCTGAGTGAGACACACTAATATAATATAACATATTGCTACAAAATCATATGACCTTTCCTTAGAAGGCAGCATTTACTACAATTAAAGAAGATATAGAAACTTGAAAAACTATATTGGGAAAAAAATAGGTTACAACTGTGTTCAGACAAATGAAGTAGTTTGTACTGGGGCAATTACAATTAGCTTCACAAATACAAGGTGAGGAGCAAATGGCTGTGTAAACATTTAGCAGGAAAGTATCTGGGGATTATAATGGACAGCTAGCTATATATCTCTCAGTGGTGTCACACCATTAAAAAGGGGAAATATCTAAGTAAAAATATGTAAATAGGAATATATTCTGCTCATTCTGAAGTAAACTTGCATCTCTATGCAGTGCTGGTAGAAGCGCAAGTGAATTTTAATAAAGATGAAAACCTCTAGAGAGAATTCAGAGAACTGCAATTTGCACAGTTAGAGTTCGAGAAAATACAACCTATGAGGAGAATGAAGGAAAAGAGATAGTTGAGTGTAGAAACCAGATAGAGGAATACCATCAACCCTCAATAAGTAAAATACTTCTGTAAATAAAAAGGGCATAATCCATTCCCTGTATTGACTGAAGTTAGGGAAAATGTAACATGAATTTCTGCAAGGAAAATGCAGATTAGCTATTAGAAAAAGACTTTGGAGTGAGTGATCACTCTATGAAGGGTGGCCCTGGAAGGAAATTTCTAAAGAGAAGCTAAACAAGTTTCTGTCTGAAAAGCTACATAGACAGCTCAGCTAGAACCAGCAGATAGATTAAATGTTTGTTGTTTTTTTTTTCCTATGGCTTTAAGCTTAAATGTGCTGTGTCATGAGGTGTGAATATATCTGAGCTAGATTTTAGGGGGAAACAACTGGAAAAAAAGAGCAATTCCCTCCATGCCTCTGCTTCTTCCAAAATTTTATGTACTGCATTAAAAGCTGTCTTAAGTGTATCAACACCCTTTACTATCTACAGTGTCAATATACTCACAAAAATTTAACAACATTAATGCTATTCATGTTTTTCATTGCAAGTTCACACAGATTAAAACTTGTATGACTTGACTAAGACATTTTCTTAGTTTTAATCTTCCCAACCATATAGAAATATGAATCTCTGGAAGCAAATGATAACAAATTTATACTCAAAAACTGATTTTGCTTCTGGGAAGTCTTTAAGAAAGCAGTGTTAGCAAAGGTCAATTTTAATATGAAAAAATAAACAATCAAACTAAGCAGTGCTCCATTATCTTATACTACTTATGCTGGCTCAGTTAAACTGAATTAACATCAAACAAAGAAGAAAATATCCCAGAATACAATAAAATAAAACTGGAGTTGGCCCTCAACTGAAATTTCAGATGTTGCTTCTCGTGGTGGGTTAACCTTGGCTGGATGCCAGGTGCCCACCAAAGCCACTCTATTGCTCCCCTCCTCAGCTGGATAGAGGAGAGAAAATATAACAGAAGTCTCATGGGTTGGGATAAGGACAGAGAGAGATTATTCACCAATTACTATTACAGGCAAAACAGACTAGATTTGGGGTAATTAGCTGAATTTATTGCCAATCAAAATCAGAGTAGGGTGGTGAGAAATAAAAACCAAACCTTTTAACATCTTCCTCCTACCCCTTCTTTCTTCCTGGGTTCAACTTCATTCCCTGATTCTCTACCTCCATCCGCAAGCAGCACAGGGGAACAGGGAATGGGGTTTGTTGTCAGGTCATCACACATTGTCTCTGCTTCTCCTTCCTCCTCAGAGAGAGGACTCCTCACACTCTTTCCCTGCTCCAGCTGGGGTCCCTCCCACAAGAGACAGTTCTCCATGAACTTCTCTAATGTGAGTCTTTCCCACGGGCTGCAGTTCTTCACAAACAGCTCCAGCGTGGGTCCCTTCCACAGGGTGCAGTCCTTCAGGAACAGACTGCTCCAGCGTGCATCACCCACAGAATCACAAGTCCTGCCAGCAAACCTGCTCCAGACTGGGCTCCTCTCTCCATGGGGCCACATTTCCTGCCAGGAGCCTGCTCCAACATGGGATCTCCACAGCATCACACCCGTCTTTGGGCACCCACCTGCTCCAGTGTGGGGTCCTCCCTGGGCTGCAGGTGGATCTCTGCTCCCCCATGGACCTCCATGGACTGCAGAGGGACAGCCGGTGTCACCGTGGGCTGCAGGGGAATCTCTGCTCTGACACCTGCAGCACCTCCTGCCCTCCTTCTTTACTGACCTTGGAGTCTGCAAAGTTGTTTCTCTTACATATTCTCACTCCTTTCTTCTGGCTGCTGGTGGTGGTGCACAATTTCCCCCCAGCTTCCTAACTATGTTATCCCAGAGGTATCACTGATGGTGCTACCACTGTCGCTGATGGGCTCGGCCTTGGCCAGCAGTAGGTCTATCTTTGTCACTGACTCTATTGGACATGAGGGAAGCTTCTAGCAGCTCCTCACAGAAGGCACCCCTGTAGCCCTCCCACTACCAAAACCTTGCCATGCAAACCCAATACACTTAGATTGTCCAAAATGTTCACATTCTACATGTAAATATGCAGGTAAAAGTCATCTGGTTTTCATTCATGATCAGTATATATCAAGGGAATACAACAACAGCTGTACATAATTAATTTTCCTAAAGCTGAATTTAGGTGCTCCACTTCAATCTGAGTTAGAAAATTCAGTTTGAGGAGTACACAAAACAGATACAGATCTTGAAATATCAATGGAAGAGATAGGTAACCTCATTTAAGAAGAGACAGACATTTCATAGTAATTGGGCCAGTGATCTACCGTTTTGTTTGTTGAGTATCTACAACATTTGGAAAAAAAAAATCTTTTTAAAGGAACAAATTGAAAGTGGCAAACGTACGATGTGCAACCCTGCTCCTTTGATCACAAATACGGCACTGAGGGTTCCTTGCAGGCTGTCCAGGCACATGTTCAACAAGTTTGCAGTACATTTCCCGACCCTTTTCTCCACAGGTAGCATTGGTTGTGATGAGAGCATTAGTAGCCAGGTTCAGCACTGCAGGAAACAAACCTGGAAAAAAAAATAAAATCATAAACGAAAGCAACAAAGGTAAAAGCAAGGTGAATTTATCAGGACAATCATAAATGAACATAACACCTGTTACAGCATTGAAACAAAGGCTATGTTTCTAACAACTATGGAAGTAATGAAGCACAGAAAAGCACCAGCAACTCTGGGTTTGAATCTAGAATTTAGACATCAGAATAAAGCCATTATACTGACAGCTTCCTCTTCGTTCCCTTCTAAAATTGTAATTGGTATGCTCCAGCTATATTTTGAGCAACAGCAGGACACCAAAGGAGAAACATACAAAGCTTTTTTTTTTCATAATCAAATCTTATTTTCCTTCCCCACTAGACACTGAAATATTGTATGAAAATTACATATGAAAACTCTTAATTATTCTTCTTTTCTGCTTACATCTCCATAGGAAAGCTTTTCTTTCACAGACCGCATCACTTGTATTACGCTATATTACTTTTCTGCTTATGACCTCATAGTCACCCTTGTCATCAGAGGAGCTGAGTAATTCATGAAGGAACATTAACATCATCTGCAATGTGTAGCTTCCCTTTCCTTGAGAAGATAATATATACAAAATTATATCTCTTAGGGCAGTACTGTTAGCCTTTTCATGTGCACGCGCTGAGTGATATGATATATTCTAGTTCTCATTCAGCACAGCACTTAAGCACATGTTTGAGTGCTCTGCTGAACCGAGTTCTATGTAGCAGTAAGCTATAAAGATTACAAACCATATGAAGAAAAATCATTTAGCTGGGTTACTCTCCTTCCCACTAAATACTGATCAAAACCTTTGAGACATGGTAAAATTGAGCCATGGAGACAAAGTGATATGATATGTTGAATGTATACGTTAGTCCCTCACATTAAATCAATCAGTTTTGCATCCTCAAAAGTGTAATTTGCCATGGCTGCAAGTGAAACTAAACCAACAAAAAAATCTGAGATATGGATTGGAATCAGCTTCAGATTTATTTGATGACAACTCCCACCGGCCCCATATCCACCCTACTGCAAATCAGTCAGCTTCTAACCCTATTGCATTATTATAACCTTAAAATAAGGCTTTAATCAAAACTGAATCTGCAATTATTGTATGCTGATAAAGCTTCATTTGTAAAGAATTTTCTTTTCCTTCTCCACAGCTGGACAACACTATTCAACTGATTCCTTTCAGTCCTTCAACTCCAGTCTCTTGCTTGTCTTTCAATTAACCTGCTTGCTATTTAATTACCATGCTTGGGTGGTCATGGTACAGCTGCCCTCTGACATTGTGAGTTAGGGACTCTCATGCTTACTTTAAAATCACGTTAAACATGGTGCTTGAGCATGGCAACCCATTAGTTACTAATCTATCCAATTTGTACAGTCAATCAATAGTTGAGATTTTATTGATTGTGTAGCTTGCTGCTTCTGTATCGATTACAGCTAATTTTCATCCTGTTTTAAAATCTATACAGTTGCTCTTGTATTTTTATTCAATGTATTCAGTGATATTTGCTGCCTTCTACAATGGCGGTACCTGGTAAGAATCTATGTAAGCATTAACAGAGTAGATGAATTAATAGCTGTGGAACTTCCTATGTTGACTTACAGCCTCATTATTCCCTTTTTAGTCTTTACAAAGTTAATAGTGTAAAAGTTAGTTATCATTTAGTCTTAACAAAGAATCTGACATTTGGTTTGGAGTTAAGTATTTTATTCCCTCAAAAGTGAACTTCATAAAAAGGATAGAATGATCCTATATGCAAGGAATTGCAGTAGATGGCATCAGGAGAATAAATCCTTCAAAAGCCAGTGGAACAGCTGAAAAAGAGCAGGCAAAAAGCCTCCAGAGTCGCACGGTTATAAAAATACTACATATGTCTATACACAAATTGCACCATTGTTCTAAATTTTAAATCAAGTTTTAAATGGAAGAAGCATTAAGTAAACGAAGAGTACTTAAGGAACTAATGAATTAGAATGCTGTGTAACCATATCTAAGTGTTCCTGCTCTGGCAGGGGGATTGGACTAGATGATCTTTCAAGGTCCCTTCCAATCCCAAAGATTCACTCTCAGGTAACCTCTTTTATGTACAGTGCAGCTTAGGGTAAAACTGCCACAAAACCTTGCCCATAACCAGTACAAACACAGGCACCGAAACCAGTACTGGGTGTTTAACTGAAAAGATCACATCAAGATCCAGATCCTCAGAGAGAAGTACAACACATCACATTCCCTGCGGGCTCATGGGCACGTATTCGTCAGGTAGAGAGCAAGAGAAGCACAAAGTGCTCCCACACTGCACCCAGTACTTAGTGTTTCATATTAATTCATTCTCCAGCCCTGGAATTTTTAACAAGTTAAAAATTGCAATTAACAACTACATATTTGAACTTTTTTTTACTTTTTTTTTTTTTTTTTTTTTTTCTGTGAGGAGCAGGTAACTGACTTGATGATCCTTATGGATCCCTTCCAATTGGAGATATTCTATGATCCTATGATGCTGCTTTGTGTAGCCCAAAATAAGGCTTTGCTTTTAAAGAACATTTGATGTTGAAGCCTGATGGAATGGAGGAAGTAGTACTATTCATATTGCTTTCTAGCGATTAATATATATAATACTTTCACAACATAGGCAGGAGATTCTAGCAATAAAGATGATGAAAGCATTGTCTTGAATGCCTTAGTCAGGCTTCCTGAATATGAAATAAAAATGTGAATGTTTGTGATGCTAGTATATATTGTTTACCCTTTCTAAGATTCCCATCTATCCAACCATAAATTCCCCAGGAAAAAAGGCAAGAGAGCTCAAGACACCACAGTTCATTTTTTTAGAGAATTTTGCTTTATTTTTCCATGAAGATAATCATGCAGAAGAAATATTTTAAATTGATGTACTAGTTTTGTGCATCTTAGAATTCAATCTCTCATAAAACTATAAAGTTTATTTAGTTATCAATCCCACCTTGAATTCTATGGGCATCCTGCTATGAAATACTTCCAAAAACATTATCTGCTGTAATTACAGACAGCTCTTCTTTCTTTATTGCCAAATACCTTTAGAAATCATTTGCTCCAGTGTGAAGACTGGGTAAAATACCTCTGAGTCAGAAACACATTATCCTTATTTTGTGTAGCTCAAGTGCAAGCAGAGAAATTCTACTCCCTTCAACTGCCAGGTATATCAATCTTTTCCCTCCTTTGTGTCACTGGCAAAAACGGATTAGCATTCATTTCTACCTGTTAAAAATACCAAAATTTTAGCAATTGCACAGAGGAAACAGGTAGAAAAGACTGGCTTCTAATTAGGCAGTAGTTTCAGCAGCTTGAGTTCGATTTCTGTTTTTCAACAGATTTCTGTGGCATGAAGAGAAAAATACAGTCTCAGGTTCTCACCTATGAAATGGGCATGGTCATCTTTCTGCTTTCCACTTAAGTCTTTAAGCATGGAACATATTCCATGGAGTTTTTAGAGCATGGAAGCCTGATAGACTGTTTAGTGTTGACAGGTGATTAAACTATAAAAAGGAAAATAACACAGAAACTAATCAAATTCTTTCAAGTGGTGTACCACGCAAGGGTAATCAAGAAAGCTGCTCAACTCTCTACAGAATTAGTGATGATAAGCTTAGCACATATTGTCAACAGAACCAGTTTTAGAAAAAAAAATGTAAAAATCAAAAGCAGCGAATCGGGAGTAATAGCTGTTTTTTGCCTACAAACTCCAATGTACTCAAGTTCTACAGTGCCACTATTCTCGTGAAGTGGGGTGTGTTACCAAAGTGCTGACTACATTACCAGTTTTTTAAATTATTCCTGTATCAAAGCAGAACTGAATATCTATCTTAAAGACAATAATAGATGATGCTTGGGATCAGAGGTCTCATGAGCCATCCTTTATCAATGTTAGAGTTCTTTGTGAACCCTGGCAAGCATATAGGTATGAGTGATTCACTGACTTTATACTTACATTAACAAACAGATTTTGACACAATTCTGCAAAGGCCACTAAAGGAACTAGGCTATGATAACATAGGAGGGACCTCTCATGAGATAATAGCCACAATAAAAAAAAGGAAAATGGTGAATAACACTGGAAAAACACAGCAATCTTTGCTGAATCCTTTTGTTCAACAGTTACATAAGTAACTTAGAAAAGAGGATAAAAAGTAAGATTACAATTTATTGATTATGGAAATTAATCAGGATAATAAAAATACGGAAAGACCACAAAGAGTGGTAGAAAAATTTCACAGTATCATGTGTCTAGGCAATAAAATGGCAGATGAAATTGAGGACTGGAAATTAATACACAAGGGGAAAATATGATAGGCTCTACACTGGCTATTATCACCCCTGAAAGATTTATTATGGATATTTCAATGAAAATATTAGTTTGAGGAATAGAAACAAAATTATCAAATAAATTTATCTGTAATGACAACTCAAATACTGTATGATATTCCTTATCTCTCATCTCCAAAAGGATATGGTAAAACTTAAACGGATAAAGCAACGTGTGACAAGACCACACTTGTGGATCAACTTCTGAAGGTGGACATTCATAGGCTGTCAGTTTTATGCTAAGAAAATAACTGAATGGGAGATGTGTAAAATGACATAGCTGTATTTAAAAACACAAATGAGTTTAGCAAGTGAACATTTGGAAGTAAACATGCTAAGTTTAGTTACTCTTCTACCACAAATTGGGGGTGCTGAGTCAACTTATCATGCAAATTTGTTTCATTGATTGGAATTTTTTTGTCTGTTTATAAATGAAAACGTTTTTCAGTACGATAGAAATTAAAGTTTAGAAAACATTAATAAATTCTATTTTTTTTTTTAATTCCAAAAGCAAATATGGATTTAAAACCAATTAGATCAATACATGCAACATGGGTTCACCTGGTGCTGTTAAACATGAAGGGCTTGGTGTTCAACTGTCAGTTCAGAATATCCCTAAATCACTGGCTGTTGCAGGGTTTTATCCAGGGAGGCATCACTGTTACCATTCTCTTTCACATTTTCCCTCACTATTGCTTTTAATAAATACCTGTAGTAGTTTCTTACTAAGGGTGGTAGCACATATAACCCTACATGAATGTCCACCCAAAATGGAATAGAAATTGTAAACTTAATTTTGTGTGGTGTTGCTAATGAAATCATAACATTTTTCCCAGTATTATTTTTTACCACTAGCCATTGACTTCTATACTGCCTCTCATTATCACCTTGCACCCACAAAGGTCTTATTAATGGCTATTTATTCTACGGATGCTCAGAACATTCTCTGAGATTGGTGATTTCTTTATGGTTTTCTGCACAGCAGTAATACCCGATTTTCTTATGTTTTCCTAATCTCATTGCATAAAGGAAAATAATAGCCCATCTTCACAGGTACTTTTCACATTTCCTCACCAACCTCCAGCTCATAAAAGCTCAATGAGTACCAGTGGAATAAAACCCACCAACCTGATGCCTGGCACCCTGCCCTATTTTGTCATGCCCTGTTACCTACTTCTCTGCCAAACTGACAGATTTTCTACATGCTTCATTGCAATGGTTGAGATCAGCAGAAGCACATGAGCTACACAAGTAGCAGGTACAAGACATTTTCATAAAGCCTGTCAGCTGTTGAATTCATTCTCACTCTCTCCTCCCAAAGAGTGCAATTTGATTGACCTTCAGAGAACTCTGCAAGATCTAGCTGATTTCCTGAGCTGAGAGAGTATGGAGGGATTCTAGTGGGAAATCAAATATATTATCTCCAGCTGCCAAATAGTGATTACAGGTTCATTATGAAGTGGGGACAGTCACTGGGGTAACTCACTTTGAAATATGTCAAGGAGCAGCTACAGCAAAGGAGGGGTACTGAAAATAGATACGAATGTAAACAAAATAATTAGCTTGTACATTAGTCTTCCTACCATTTACCAGTCCTGACAGCTATGTTTTTCTTCCTTTCACATAACCCATGGAGAGTTGCAAATACTGTTTCAATCACATCAGGATCCTACATCTACAGAGCAACTGGTGGGATACATCTCAATAGAATGACACTCTAGCATTACAATGGAGGCAGGAATCACAGGGGAAGAACCAAGATCAAGATTATAACCTCTGTTAGGCTTCTGCTACTGCATGGAGGAAGCAGCAGCACCTTGAGCGAGAACAAAGGAAACACCAATTAGTGACAGGAGATGGAAGACAGCAGCAGAGATCTTCGTGTGGAGATGAAGGAAGGAACTGGCTACCTGAGTGTGGGAGACTGAGGGAGATGAAAATTAGAAGAAGAAAGACCACTGCAATTAGATGCTGAAAGAAAGGTCTGTAACCTTTCTTCCTGACAGATAATGGGTGGCACACACAATTTTGCATTCAGTATTATTCAATGTCTAGATCGTAATTACAGAGTGATAAGATTGGTGCCCTATTTTACTGAGGGTAAAATTAATATAAATAATCACAGGCCATGCACACGTAATCAAAGTGTTAACTTTTTTAAAAAATCATTTTTGTTATTTAATAGTACCTTTTAAATACTTCCAAGATAGAAGACAAACTTTGGTTTACCAACTCTGGGATTTCTTTGTGTCTTATTAAAGCATTAGAACAGAGAAAATGTTTTCCTCCCAAAAAAGACAGCTCTGTTAAGACCTGCATATTCCTCTTCTCTCTTCTAAACAGACCAATATTTGGCACTGTATATTTCCTTCAATCTTCTCAAAATATCCCTAGTCTCTTCAAAGAAGCAAATAAAACAGCCTGCCTAAATATGTCTAACTTTTCAAGCCAATCTTCCTCATCTGTAGAGTTCTTTGAAACATTCGTGCAGTCAAGCAGAGCTGTTTGCCGCTGAATTTGTACTAAAAAGACAAAAGAGAATATGTCAATTTCAGATGTTCTCAGAAGTGTCACTGGAAAAAGCAAGACTTGTCTGCTGCAGCGCGGAGCCCTGCGAGGCTGTGGGAACACAGTGGGGAGAAAAAACTGGGACAAAACAAAACAAAATGTTGCAGCGCAGAATAGCTTCCAGCTGTGCACCACAGGGAATAACTTAATGCACTCTACCCACAATGTAGATGAAGAGTTTTATACAACTGGAAAATAAGCCCAATTTGAAGAAATAGCTGTCCAGACACAACAGAGCTTGCAGTCGGAAAAAAATTGACACTGAGCCCATTTGTCCAGAGGAAGACAAAACCAGAAAACAAATATTTCAGTCCCCATTTATGTCAGTTGCCCTAGACCATTGTACTGTTAGGTAGTCATCCTTCTTTTCCTTCTGAAGAAAGTGGAAATGTAGTTTTCGATGTCTGGTAGTAGATAAGGCTCGCTTTTACTTTCAGGTAATTTTCTTTCTTCATACTGAGTAGCATTACATGCATTCTCCTGCATATTTAACTTCAGCACAAAAGACACGGTATAAAACCCTAACCTGAAGTAGCCTGACAGTAAAGCTAACTATAATCCTTACAAAATAACAGGCATCTGAAAAACCATATACTGATATCTAGTAATATTACCATGCCTCTCCACAGTTTACAGCATTGAAAATCTGTAGGGACTTTGCTGATTTTAATAGTGAAACCCAATCAGTTTTACAGATTGGGAGACTGAGTGAGAAAATTTCTATTGCCTTATCCCACTATTGTATTGTGTAAGCATTCTTCCAGCTTTGCAATTAATTTTCTTTTTCCTAGCACTGTCACAGAAGGTTGTTTTTCACAGCAGAACAGGAAAAATACAGGTGAAGATGAAATCCTGTCTCCCTGATGCCCATGGCAGAACTCCCACTAAACCAAAAATCTAAAGTACAAAATTTAATGGGCATCTCATTTTCAAAGGTATTAATATGCTCAATTTGTGTCAGGCACACACTGATTTTCAAATATATGTCTGTATACTGGCACAAATTTCGAAGTGCAAAATCCTAGTTGTACAAATACTGTATATGTAGAAGGAATGCACTATGCATGAAGAAGCAAGCAGCACTCTCTACAGTTATTTCCTTGTATTTATTAGCCACATGACCTTCATTACAACCTTTGCAATGCAGTGGTATGGTCCTGGTAGGCCAAGCAGGCCTAACAAGGAAAAACAAAAGGAACTTTGAGAGACAGCACTGATCTACTGCAAAGAGGAATTCTTCCAAATTGTGTATATTCTGTTCTTGGATAGCACACGTCAGCTTACAATGATATAGCTAAAAACATCCATTTTTGATCAGTTCCCTCATCTGAATACCAGCATCTCTATACATCAGAAGATGTAAGTTTGGTTGCCCCCACTCATGCACTTCCTCCATTCACTGGAAGAAGGCAGAGGAGAGAGAGAGAGACACCTGTATGATTCATCTATCCCAGATCCTTTCCACTGAAGGAGGGGAGAAAATGACACTCAGGTCCTTCTCTGCAAAGCTGCTTTCTAGCCACTTGATCCTAGTCTGTACTGCTGCATGGGAATGTTCCTCCCCAGAAGTTAGCGTAGGACTTTGCACTTGCCTCTCTTGAACTTCATGAGGTTCTTGTTTAGTCCACTTCTCCAGCCTGCCAGAGTCCCTCTAGATAGCAGCACAGTCTTCAGGTGTATCAGCCACTCTGTTCAATTTTGTATTGCCTTGAGGGTGCACTCTGCCGCATCATCCAGGTCATTATGGAATATACAGTTATACAGTATTTGACCCAATACTGACCCCTGGGATACATCACAAGTGACCTGCCTCCACATGGACTTTGTGTCACTGATCACAACTGTCTGGGCCTATCCATTCAGTTTTCAATGTGCTGTGCTGATTATCACACTTATCCACCTTGCGACTATCTAACCCATGTTTTATCAGTTTTTCTATGAAGATACATGGACATAGCATCAAAACCCTTAATAAAACTAAGATAAATAACATTCACTCTTCTCCCCTCATCTATCAAGCCAACTACCTCACCGTACAAGGCTGTCAGGTAGGCAAAGCACCATTTCCCCTCCATAAATCCATGTTGGTTTTAAGACCAACCTTTTAGCTACATGTACCGTTTATGTTTACCATTTTACATGCAAGTGTTACTTAAACCCAAGCTACATAATACCCTACTATAATGAGAATCAACTTGCTCCCCTTGGTTAATATGGTAAGGCCTTTCACCTTTGATTTGTTTAATTTCAATGCATGTAAAGCACAATTAGCAAGGTCAAGGCCTTCACTGATTATTATATTGAAGGCAGAATGCAAAATGTAATTTTCACAATGCAAAGTCTCCCAGCTTTCCATAGAATAGAATATGTTATCTGTACTTCATTTCCATACAGTCAGTATTCTGAGGCACAAATCAGCTGATTAACTGAGAGATACTACAAAATAAATGCTTAATAAACTGCAAATTTAAATTGAATATTTCTGTAGTAATACAGATTGGCATTTCCTCTGCATTGAGTCAAAAAACTCTTCAGTTACTTGTAAGACCATTAAATAAAATTTTGAACATTCTGTGTCAATTTTACTGTACCCTTTTGTTCTAATGCATTGAAATAGTTGTTGCAGGTTACATACACTTGTTCACCATAGACTTCGCTACAAAAGGGTTACTAAATACATATATTTATAAGTACTGTAACAGTGTATTTATAAATTTAGCATATTTACAAATTATATATGTAAGATACACAGATATACAAATACAACAGACAGTGCATCTGTAGTCACAGTTGTCTAAGTGTCTAAAATTCTTCCTGTTTCATTAAAATGATATGTGCATGATTTCAGTATCTTTTTAATATATATCTTGTGAGAAAGAATATTTAAATAATATTTAATATTATTTATTTTCTCCATGAGAAAAATAGCCCAATAATTTCCCTCCATTACATGTATTTTGTTCCTTTACTTGAACTGTGACTGAATGGGAAGATCAAATGAGGTCTGAGCAGATGGCTGTCAGCAAACCAGTGACAATGTACCATGGTTTAGAATTAGAGACAAATATGCAACCTGGTATACAGTTTCTGCTTGTTTCTTGCCAAAGACATCTGGCTTAGAATATAAGCCAGATTTAACATCCCTACACATATTTACTTTATCATTCATGAAAATTAAATTATATCAGCAGCTCTTAATACTTCCCTGGTAATGCTGTGCCTATCTGTATTTGTGGAAACCCTTCTTTTCTTCTTTATAAAAGTGGACTCAGCTGTCACAGACGTCACATCTTTACATGCCATTAAAATCAGTCAGTTCTGCATACAGATGAATCCCTGCATGTTGCTTTAAAATTGTATGGGATGACACATCAAGGAAAGGAATCCTTCAGGTCTTTCAATTGGATTTTAATGAGCTTCAGTGGTACTACTGTCACTAGTATGATATTTATTTGAGTGATTGAAGGTTTTAGAAATGGACTCTTAGCTGGAGAATAAACAGTTTGTTTTTCCGATATCTGAAGCAAATATACATCTCTTGGGTTTTCCTTTGGCTGGCCTCACTGTTCTGAAAGTCAGGAAAATGCTAAAAAGTGTTCAGGTCCCTCACACTATGTATAGCAACAGCTTTTTGTGCAGCTTTTTCTGATTAACAGAAGCTGGTTTCAGCCATTCTAGGTGACAGACTGCTCAGTTCGTGGAGACCTTAACTTCTATACTTTTTAACTCTACATGAAGTGTCCTCTGAAGCACAAAGTTCCACATCATGCAAAGAGACATTTAGCAACAGCATTGACAAGACATAGCTGGTTGCTAACCATATAAAAATATATTTCAAATGTAAGATCTTTGTAGACTTACCAAGTTGATAACATTTACAGGCATATCTGTATTGTGATAATTTGCTGTAATATTTAAAACTAATTCTAAAACTTTTGTGTTCTCTGAATCATTTACTGGCCTGGGAAAGAGGAAGGGAAGGAGAAGCACAGAAAATCAGAGCTAGATGGGTTAGAAGAGTGACAGGTTTAACTGCCTGTAACTGTATAAATCCACACCTAACAGAGCTGGCTGATAAAGGCACCTACTTATCCTTTCCAGGTAACAGTAATACACTTGATTATCCATTCCATGGAGTCTAGCTACTAAGAGGCGTCGAACTGAAGATAATGATTTCTTGATCAGTGAAAAATTGGAAGGACGAAGGAATTTAGAACAGGTACTGAGACCTAATGTAGGCAGGAAACAAATTTGCAGATAGGCAGCAATGAAATGCAGCACTCCTTTTATGCAGATTTGGGGGGTTTTAATACACAAGATGGGACAGGCGGTGGGGCAGGAGGGGTTCCTTTTAAGGATAAGAAGAAGAAAGGAATAAACACAGCCTTTGTCAAGAGAGAAAGGGGAAAAACAGGAAGTTTCCACAGGAAGCAAAGAGAAATAGTTCCTTCTATAAGGAAAAAGGATAAGAGAACATCCAGTAGATGTCTCACATTTAGAGGTTTGGTGAACCCTAAATGCAGAGGAAAGGGCAATAAAGAAAACTACAGCCTTGGTGGCCTTTCTACTTTTGAAACCCACACCACCTGATGCAGGGAGGCAAGAAGGTGAGGAGAGCACAAGACAACACAAGTGCCTTTGAGAGTAACACCTGGAGATGCACGGTGTCCCTCGCATCAGAGCCTGGGGTACAAAGGCAATAGGTGAAGTGGTAGCAGCAGAGCATCAAGGGATCTCGGGGGTTGGAAACAGAAGAGCAATAAGCACATTTAGCAATAAGAGGCAAAAATTTGGGTAACAGAAACCCCCTAAGAAACAAGTCAAAGACTGTTTCCAAAGTGAGGAGACATGAGGGGAAAGTTTTACAAAATAAATTTGGGTGGGTTACTAAGAATACAAAGACTGTAATCTTCTTATTGCACGCAGGGGGTAAATAAAGTCTCCTTCTATGAAGGATGACAGAAGCCATCACTCCAAAGTCAAAACCAACAAAATTCCAAGGCAGAACTAGTACAATTTCTACAGGGATAGTGTGATAGACTGAAAATTTTCTTCTGGGTAATTTTCTCTGGAAAAGGCTTCCAGTGCAGTGGCCACTGCCACCAGCAATGAATAAAAAGCCTGCAGTCACATCTCTCCACTTGAAAGTTTACATTTTAAAATCTTGTTTGTATACTGTACTAGAGAAAGAGACATCCATCCTTGTCTAGTTATTTCTCAAACTAGTTTCCTCAAAACCATCAGTTAGAAAGTAAGGTGCAGAGTTGTATCTACAAACACATCTCTTTTTTTATTATGCATGAATACAGTGTATCCTCTCCTTAAATTCCCATGCCTAATTGTGAATCTAAGAGAACTTTTTTGACATTGCTATCAAAAATCCCTAGGCTGAAATTCCTAAAACAGTTAGCAATCGGTTCTTTATTCTAGGATAGCCTAATAATACAAATACCGTATCTGAGCCTTATAAACTTAATTATTAATTAGTCTTTGCTTTCTTTGAGGTGTTACACAAAGGAGTTGAAGGTAGATTCTTCAAAGAATATACAAATTAATTCCCTCTGAAAGATTCACATTTGAAAATCTTTTCAATAGGGGACCTTTTTCACAATGATATGACTACTAGGAGGTGGGAGTGTTAAAATGTTTAGATGTTTAAGGGGAGAATAAATACTGTAAGTACATACTTAATTTAATCTACACTTAAATATGTTTCCCTGTTAAAAGTTGACTATAAAGTAGCTATTCTAATGTAGTGACAGTAGCCTATGTCTTAGCTTTGTTTGTAACCTTCAAACACTGCCTAGTCTGTTTTTCATATAACTATGATTACTTTAGGGCTGCAGACAACTCCAAATTCCACCCAGCATTAATTAGCATAGAATATAACAGTTTTTCTGCTCCATGTATATCAACAGTTAATTTGGCATATTTGCAGTGCAATCAGCTGTTCCTAGAGTAGGACCAAGGGAAAGCCACTTGAAACTTATTACAGTTCTCAGGCAGCTGTCAGCATAGCAGCAGGAACCACAGAGACTTTGTATCACAGTAGGAAGCAGCACCGTATTATCTACACTATAAATCTTACAGCCCTGCCTAAAAGTCTCCTTATTTATTAATTTTTACCCATTTGTTGAAAATAATTAAAGATCATATGCCAGACAGTTATTAAATTCATAAGACAGTAGAGATCAGTTTAATATCCTGTAACAGGAAATTTTCTTTCATTAGAAACAGAAGATATCCAGTTATTGGAAAGATAACAGAAATACACACTTCAATTAATTATTCATATTATAAAAGAACCCCTTGGGTCATCTTCAGCCAACTACTCAACTCAAATTAGAACTGCTCACAAATATTCCTCACAGATTTCTGCTCACCTGCATAGCCACCTGTCATATAGTCAATATTTCGGTAATACAGTGCACATGGGCTGGTAGACAGGTTTTCTCTGGTAGTAGTATCTCTCTGTAAAATTATATTGCTGGGCTTTATCCTTTCTTAAATTCAATTGTACTGTCAATACAGCTGAGATCAAAGAAAAGTACCCTTGCTGTCATGTGCAGAATTTCATTTTCAGTTGATTTCTGTAGGGTGCTTATACTTGATCTATCTTGCTCCAAGGCTTGACTAAAACATGTAATTTATTAATATTTCATCATCTTAGAGTTTTCTTCTTTCTGTTCTTTTAGTCTATTTGCGTTTTAACCCTTCTCCCCTATTTTAATTGGGTTCTACTACTTTTATCACACAGTTGATCTCAAGCAAGTGGGAGGGAGAGAGCAAGCAATCTTTTACCATGCCATATGGGATTATAATCTCTAAATACAGACTAGACTTGAGTTCTTATGCTTTCATCTGTAAGAAACCTAACAGAGTAATCAGCAGCTTAAATAGTGTAACTCCCGCAGAGTGACAACACTCCCAAGAAAGTCCTGCAAAATCCCAAACCTGTCATGTCAGGGCCACTTGGTATTTAAAAAGCCAATGCTAAAAACATGGCTCCAATTCCTCAGGCACTTCTATGAGCTTTTATTTCGAACACTTAAATGTTTAGCATTAATCTCCTTCTCATTCCTCTCCTGTTTCCTCTAGCCAGTTTTGCGTCCAAGCACTAGTTGCCCATTTCCTGCAATGATCTACAAACAGAAGTTCACTTGTCTGAGCATAAGGTGATCACATGCTGTTATGCTAGCACTGATTCTGCTTTCTTAGATGTGGGGGAGTGCTAGATATTTGTTAAAATTGTATGTTCAAGATGGACAGGTTCATGCAAAAACTGCTGTCATGGAGGTTACAGGTACATGCTGTTCACGTCTCTGACTTGGACATCTCCCAGTCTCCTGAGCTGACTACACCTGATCCAAACGTGTAGTAACACCTAGGTGACAAAATCTGCAATGGAAGAAAATTGGAAAGCACGTGTTTAAAACCAAAACTAAAAAAAAAAAAAAAAAAAAGAGACACAATTGTTTGCCATTTAGGCCACCTATTCTCAGATAAAAGATTTTTTGCTTATAAGACAAAGGCACAGTAAGTTTTTTCATATTACTTCTATCTACATTCTCCTTGGAGTACACGAGGAAGGGCATCAAAGTTCTCCTGTTCTACACACACATTTACAATACCGTGTACACTGCATTCCCTCTCAGTTCATCTTAAAGGTTCTGATTTTAGATGAATGTTAAATTGATGAGATTACAGATAAAGCAACATCTAAAAGAGTGTTACTGAAGCAGCTGGCAACAGTACAACAAGTTCCTAGCAGTGTTTTGAAAAATCTTAACACATGGATTCTGATCTCTCCCTGTCTGTGCCCACATGCTATTCTGTGCCTGGGAGCCTCAGGCCCTGGCCACAGGAGGCCTCTTCCTCCCTGCCCACAGCTGCCATCCCCACCGGGCTTCCAGCAGCCAAGGACAGCTTCTCGTGATACAACCGCTCTGCAACAGAATGGGAGGTAAGACTGGAACATGCTGGTTTAAGAGCAATTTCCTCTGCCATCTAGGTCTTAAGAACCATTTCTCTAAGCTCTTTTTTCATTTTTACCAGACTACATACCAATATGGGAATTCTCTTCAACATGGCAATTTCACTTTTTCTTTTTTTCTTTTTTTTTTTTTTTTTTTTAATGCTACACACAACTATGCTCTCAGTCTTCTTGGTTCTAAAAACCGATACATCCAAATAACCAAAAGGCTTTCCCATAGACAAGACACTGAAATAAAGCAGTCATAAAAGTGTAAAATAAAACATCCATTTACCAAGGTCCTTTCATATAGGAAAACAGATTTTTATAAGTGGAACAATTTATAAAAATGTGAATATACAATGACTAAGAGATATAAAGAATATACATATGAAACAAAAATCTGTAAGATAAACCTTCAAATTGCCAATACCTGGACAAAGAGGCTTTCAGGGTAGGGAACCTGAGGGATGTGTATGCCAGTTAAAAAGATCCACTGGTTTTCATTGGAGGATCTCACATTTATATTATATAGACAACACAAGGTGCTGGCAACATAACAGCAAAAACTTTATGTACATTTTTCTTACCCAATTTACATTTTACTGTTTTTTCATTTTCATTTTTAATATAAGTCTGTTTTAAGAACATACCAGTTGGTTTTTGTTTTTTCCATTGTACTTGTAAACAAAACCAAAGCAAAATAAAACCCATTCATTTCTTTCACGTGGCGGTTTACAAAGAATGGGATTTGTTTCTCTTAGTTTCTGTCTCTTTTTGGGCATTTAAATTAAAAGAAATATAAATAGCTTTAAAAAATTCCTCTTCCACAAAGTATACACATATGAATCAATCACATTGATGACTGGAAGACAAGATAGATCTAAGCTCTGCTTCCAAGTTTTTTGCATGACCCAGATTAAACCTCTTTTTTCCACACCTGTAAGATGCAAATAATACCTGCCCTGCTTTATAAAACAAAATATGGAAGTTATGTTGGAAGAAAAAGTCTGGACGTGAAAAAGAAATAAAATATATTTACATATGTACGCTTTTGGTGATGTGGCAATATTGAAAGTATCTCTTAGTACTTCTAATAAATGAAAAAAAAGAAGTGTCTTTCTTTTTCTTGACAGACAAGATATAGGAAGGTCAAAGGGGGCCTTTTATTCTGGAAACACACTACATATCTGGTTAGGGGGAAACAAGCACACATACACACACATAAGTAAATTAGGGTAGACCATCCCAAGACACTTCTCATGAAGCATTCTTTCAAATCTAATGATGGAAATTTGACAAGGTCCTTCATTTTCTTTTTAAGCATCTGATCTCTATGTCCCCAGCATTATCACTGGAAAAATATAATACTGATTCAAATTCCCTTTGTAAAAGAACTTTGAAATTTATAGATTCCTTTATAAGGTATTTTACAATTCCCTTGAATTCCCCTTGTGGGGAAATTCCCAAATCAGCAGCTAATGTTTAATAGACACTTAGATATCACAGTGCTGAGTGCAAAAAAATGACTAGAAAATTTCGGTAAAACTGTGCCAAGTTAAGGTAGCAAGAAAACTAATAGCAGGATCTTCCATGCAATCTTTCATACCTCTTTTCTTTTAAGGATCAGAGACATAATGTAACTTTTCATCACCCAGCACAGAACCAAGTTAAATGTATGTACATAGTTCCACAATATATTTTGCTATAACTTATGCTCTGTGTGTGCTGGGGAAAGGTTTGGGCACTTGTAACAGTCAGTCAAATAAACTTAGTAACTCCAAGTATTGGATAACAGAAGCAAAGTACCGATATACCAACAGAACACAATGTTGATGACTCCAAGTTTTCTCATCAACAGTTAAGGAGCTATACCGCATACCAGAATTTTATTTAATTCTATATTCTTATCTAAATCCGCTAAGAATGTGCAGGTGCTGGTGTCCATTCCTAAACTTCTCTCACATGACAGAGAAACAATGATCTCTGTTAGAAACTACTTTAAAATATGTAAACACTTTTGTACAAGTCACTTTAATCATGAGTATCTCATGGAATTCATATCGTGTATATATGGCCATACAGTTGCTCCTAGAACCTGAAGAACACACAATTGAAACACTATTCAGCTAAAACAGAAATATGGAGAAAATAATGCATTTTGAAGATTTTTATTTTTGATGCAGTCTCATGAAGGGTATGTTTAAGTTCAAAGAATGGGTCAAAATTTAGGTGCTATGTCTTAACTGGATCTTGCTTAAACTGGGAGAATTCTAAGGCTGGAACTGAATTCTTTGCATCTTGGTATCAAAAATCCTCTGGTGCCAGCTACCAGAAGTCAGATGGAGTCAGACACACATATATTCATTTAATTTGATCAGAACTGCCTAGTCTAACTACCATCCTCATTCTTGGTGCAGTTTACTTCTTGCAGAAGTTTTCTCGGCTTCTGCAGTACACACACCAAGGGCATAAATAGTCAACCTATAATGGCCTTGGCTAAAGTCATCATTGCTCTGTTGACTTCTCAGTCTTTATTTATACTCTTATTATATAGCTCTGTATATTTTTCTGACATAAGTACTTATGCAGCTGAGATAAAAAAAAAATACTGGGATGTTATCTGACTAAAGAAGTAATTTATTCCTCCTAATTAGATTTTTTTTTCCAGCAAAGTGGTAAATCCCACCACCTTCTACTTAAAGACATTCTCTGATGCTGCTTTATTTCATGTACGTGGACACATAAAAGAATGGAAATAAAATCCAAAGCAATGCCAAAGAGGGGACGATAGGTAAGAGTGATCTTGGATAATGAGTTACAGAAAGGCACTGAAAAACCACTGCAATGTAAATGGTTTCAGAAACAACCCCTCAAAATGAACCTCAGACAAGCTAAGTGGGAATTCCAAAAGCTTCATCAATAAATAGCTAGAATACTATGTTGTATCCATTTATGGAAAACAATGTATTATTTGTATTACAGATTAGTTATATAAAAATAGAGTTAAGACTTACGTAGTTAATTTATAGTTATGTAGACCATAGCTAATATAGATATATTAAAATATATTTCATTATAAATTATAGTATTAATTTGGAAACAGGGTTCTTAATAATAACACAGACCAGTATATCTGGTAAACACTCCAGACTCAACCACAGTCTAAGATCACAGTTTAGTAAAATCTGTGGTATTTATTTGGATCAAACACGCACTCCTTACAATGTGAACGATGAGAAAGTCAGACATTTTCATTAAAGGTGGAAGAGTTGGATCCTTCCTTGCCAAAAGAAAAAAGAAAGAGGTCTTTAGCAGAAAACATCAGGAATACAAAAGTCTAAGTTAAACAAGGAGTTCTGAATACACAAAGTTGCAAGAAGAGAGAAAGTGACAACGGTCATGGATTTCAGCATGAAATGTTCAAACTGGAGAACAAAAAAATCTGCTCTTGCCGAGTAGTATAGCACTGGTATAGGTTTCAAGAGAGGCTGTGACATCTCTCTCCCAGGCTGTTTTCAAGACTTGGCTAGACAAAGTCACAGTTAAAACTGTAATAATCTAGTAGTATTCCATTCTAATATACTAACTATGCTTGGATTCCAGTGGTCCCTTCTCACTATTACTTATAACTAACACCTGGGAGAGAAAGCATAAAAATAAAGAATACAAAGAGGAAGTATTCAAAAGGCCTTAGATTTAAAAACAAACCAAACAAAACTTAAAGATGCACCTACAATTTTTGAGCTTATGGCATAATTTAATGGCATTTTTTAAATAAATATGACATTAAATAAATGTTTGAAGCACAAGGAACTGACAATTCATACCTCTTTCATCCAGATCATACATTTGGAATTACAATCCTCCTCCTCATTTTTTTTTTTTATTTTCCCAGAAATCACCAGTATATGTCCTAAGCAGATGTTCTGCTGCTGTCATCAGCAAGAACACAGAATAAGAGGGCAAACTATTCTGTTTCTTCTCAGAATGGCTGAAGATTCAGCTTCAGGAATTACTTACTGACTGAGGTTGAAGTGATTTTTCAAAATGTCTTGTTTCAAACCAAGTATTTCCTTGCCTGGCAAGATTTTATTTTAGGATTACTGTTTTATTCCATGGTTTCCAAGATTCTCCCTCATTATACAGCTATTTCCATCATGAACAAAACGTTCGGCTTTATGTCAATATCAGTTAAATTTTACTTAAGTGAGGAAAAGTAAAGTGGCAGCCGCCTTTCTTAGTGATCTTTTATTTTGCGTGCTTCATGTTTCTACTCAAGTTAGCAGTTTCACAGCTGCCTTAAATCAATCTCAAGCATGTCTTGCCACTGAAAACACCAGATTCCCCTTCTGCCCATATCCACACATTTTTACCATATTTTTGTCAACTGTGGAAATTGTTTGGCTGCACAGTAAGTTGGAATTACACATGCACCTGAGGAAAGAATGAGTATCTGGTAAGGACAGAAACCTCACTCACCCTATGACCACATAATCTATAACAACGACACAAAAGGGATGGGGACAAACTCATGTGAGACAGCCAGAGGAAAGGCTATGTTTTCCCCTTTTTGTAACTGTACACTGTTACAGGCCAAGTCAGGTCAGCTGTGGAGTCACACATTTCCCCCCTCTATTTATTTATTTCTATGGCTGTGAATAACACGTAGTCACAGACCCAGTGTTGACCAAGTTTTTGTCAAAAATACAACCACCAGATCTCTAGACAGTTTCAGCCCCCAAACTGAAAAACTTCTGTATTCAATTTGTCCTCAGGCAGAGTTCTGCCAGGACAACAGTTCAGCTGCCCACCCACAGATCCAGCACTGGCACGTTCATCTGTGCTTACACACACTCTTTTCAGAAGCTCATCCACGCCAGAAGCCTTAGTTCACAGATGAACACTTCACACTTCTGGCAGCAGGAGTGGCATGTCATTTACCTCAGGTGGATGGCAGACACAACCACCTAAGTAGTATAAGTTTGCACTTTTCCTTCTTCCTTGCTGTGACTATGTCCCTCAGAATTTAATCTATGAAGCATTAAAAAACAAACAAACAAACCAACAAACCAACCAACCAAAACCAACAAACACTGAGAAAGAAGGAACCAGCCTTTAAATTAAGACACAACTTCAGTTTGAGTTGCTGGTTCCAAACAGTGTACTCCCTACAAACTGTCTGTAGCCCTTCTACCTGAATACCTCCAGCTTTCTCCAGTTCTCTGGTAATCTTGATAATATACAACCACGTAAACAGGAATTCAGTTAAAACTGGAGGTTTGAAAGCTGAAGAACGTTATCTTGATTCCTAGCAAGACTTTTTGCCTGCTCGAAGGCAGTAAAGCAAAATGCTTTAAGTGACTGAATGGTGGACCGGACACAGCACAAAAGAACTTTTGCTCATTTACATGTAGAATAGCTATCAGATAAAGACTAGTCATATAAAAGCTGGTTAAGTCATTGGAGTAAAAAGATAAAATTACTTTGGAGACATACAAAAGAGGCGTGGGAATGGAAAGCAACTGAAATTTAAAAAATTCAAACATCATTTTCCACATCTGAGGTCTTTTCAAACATTCCCACAGGCAAGTGGCAAGGGTGAAGACCTTTAAATAAGTACCAGAGATTTAGTGAGTAGCTTGTCATCAAAATGATTAATGTAGTTAGTTAAAGTTATTCTTAAGGAAGAGACTTTTTATGCCTTAGGATTTATAGACTTGGCTAATAAGAAAACAGTTAAGTGGCAGAACAATAGCTATTCAAGAAGGAAGTAAAATGGGTAAGAACAGATGTGGTCTCACGGAAAACAAAACAGGCACTTCTGAACTTACGCTAGTACAAAATAACACCTTTCTACCAAACAAAGTTAATAAAAAAGAAAACCCAGCACAATTTTATCTTGAGTCATGAGATGTGGGGCTTTTCGTACACTTTATGAGTACTCTTGAGAATGGTGTATTGAGTTTTATTAACTTCTAGAGCATGTTCACTTGCAATCTGATGCCAGCTATAAATGACCTTTAACCTACCATCAAAATAATTTTTTCCTAAGTTAACGCTTTGTGTTTCAAGGCTTTCCTTGAACTGCATTGACAGACACTGAGAAATGAAAGTCCACGTAAGTAAAGATTCTGTGTCTAACAAAAACATGATTCAAAATATGAAATATCTAATAATGCAAGACTGATGTAGTTAAACTTATCTCTGAATTTCACTTCAAAATTGTTCTAGTTATTCTAATGTGGTAACAAGACAGAAAAAAACTGTTGTCTTAAAGTTACATATTCTCCTGAATTTGAAATCAGAAGTATGCAACTCTTCATTTATTTAACTGGTGCTTTGATCTTGCAAATAAAATACATTAAAATAGCAATTGTTATATTACTGCCAATAAAATATTACGATTAGTAGAAAACTTTTTCTAAAATCCTGAAGATTTTCATGGAATGACCAAACTTTGTAATGATAATTTGCAATACATTATGTGGTCAGAGTCATGAAGGAATGTTACACGGCCTTGTTACATCGTCACTCTTCCCAGCTAGGCATTCTCTCAAAGGCCTTCAACCTTGTTAGCAACTAGACTTTATTGTTTAGCTTGCCAGGTTTGCACTCTGTGGGGATCCAGAAACCAGTCAGTCAAGACAGCACTATAAATATGTATATCTAAACAAATAACCCACACAAATTTGCAGTTATTTTTCCTTAAAGCTTCAGTATTATTTTTATGAAAGGCATAGTCCAAGAAGATTAGAAACCAACCTCTCATACTGATAGAATCTACCTTATCTCGCTCTCCATTTCTGTGGTGGATGCATCAGCAGACCTAGCCACTCAACTGCAAGAACTTGATCTTTTGCCTGGTCCAAACCATCTGCACCTCTGAGGGAGCTTCACCTGTTAATCTCTTTTTTTCTAAGACAAAGTCAACAGTGTGTTCTTTCTTCAATTAAATAATGTAGTTTTGAAATGTTTCTGCTCATTTTCTCATGTGCAGAAGATTCTTTTTAGAATCCTGAACTAAGAACCACATAATCAAATATATGTTTACCTTACAATTGTTTCAGTATTCCAACAGCCCCAAATACTAATTGTCCATTATATATATATAATTTTACATATACCCCACAGAATATGCAAGCTATGGATACTTTCCAACACACAAAACCGGTTGTGCAACTGACAAAGTAACTCAGAAGTGACCTTCCCAAACATTCAAAAAGCAAAGTATATCAATATTATTAGATTTCTCAGCTCTAGCATAATTACCATAGATGGATATTCATTTTTCAAGTGATCTGTGTCCAAGTCAACCTAGTTAAAATATCCTGTCTCCAAATGAAGAGTGATCTAAGATGACATAGTTTTCAAATTTTCATCCATTTTATGCATAAATCAGGTTTTCAAAACTAAATTAATTTGCAAGGAAGAAGACAAAAAGGTAGCTTTATCTGTACAAACATTAAGTATTTTCTGGTTAACCTCTGTCAGTAGGCAGAATTAAATTATGGTCCTCAAGAGATAACCTCCTAAGTAGCTAATACAAGCAGACCATATTGTACTACGGAGATGCCTAATATTTGCCACAGTTAAATCAGAAAAATACTACCAAAATACACATAGGAGAATTCCCTCCTTCTGGCATTTAACAGCAACTACCTTGACCAGCCTCACAGTGTTAAAGTACAAGTGTATGGCTAATACTAATAAAATCAGAGTCAATGAAACTGCAACACACCCAAGCAGTCTACATCCAATGTTGGTTGAATATCTATTTTAAATATTAAATTACTTGCAGAAGTCCAAGAATTTCCAAAAGACTACCTAAGTGTGATTCACTTTGAAAAAATTCTGAGACTAGGTGGGCATGGTACCTGAAGTTGCAAGGTAAAGTACCACTTCTACATACAGACTGGTATTATATCACACGGTAATGGAATCTCTTTCATACCTATGAAATTACATATATAATATTCCTCTCAACAAAAACTTGCATGTAGGAAACAATTTTGTTACTTGGGATGCAAGATGTACTATGGTCAAAATCCATCAACTACAAACTAATAAACAGCATACACTTATCCAGAACTAATGGAATATTTACTGTAGGGATTAGTTAGTTTGATGGCTGGGAAGAATGATGATGTATGGAAAAAATAGGATGACAATAAAGTAGCTCAAAGTAAGTAATTTTTGAGCAAGACTTTGAGAATTGTTGTGAAAAAACTAATTACTAGGAATTTCTCTAGCTATAAAAAAATAAGAATCTGCATATTTGCTTCAGAAATATTTGCTCAAGATTTGGAGAGGCAAAGGCTTTGTTGAAGATAAATCAACCACAGAATGACTGAATCCTTAAGGTCAGAAGGGACCTCTCAAGATTGTCTCATCCATTCCCCCCACACAGAGCAGGCTCAACAACAGGTTTCTTAGGGCCATGTCCAGTCAAGAATCCACAAGTTCTCTGGGCAACCTGTTCCAGTGTTTGATCACCATCTCAGTAAAAATGAGATGGATTATGTTTACATGGATTTCCTGTATTGCCGTTTGTGTACACGGCTTCTTGTCCTTTTACTAGGTGTGACCAAGAAGGGCCTGATTTTGTCTTCCTTACTCCCTCCCATAAGGTATTTTGACATTACTTTGACAAAACGCTCCCTGAACTTTCCCTTCTCAAGGCTAAACAATCTCAGCTTTCTCTGCCTCTCATTGTACCTCAGATGTTTCAAGCCATTAGTTATATTCTCTGGATTTGCCCCAGTATGTCCGTGTCTCTCTTGTACTGGGGATCCCAGAAATGGACAGAGTACTCCAGGTGTGCCACTCACCACTGCTGAGCAGAAGAGAAGGATCACTTCTTTTGACTTGTTGGCCATGCTCTTACTAACACAGCCCAGGATGCTGTTTGACCTTTGTCACAGGGTCACTTTGCTGGCTGATTTGCGACTTGCTGTCCACCAGGACTCCCTCTGTTGAACTTCATGAGGTTCTTGCCAGCCCATTTCTCCAGCCTGTCAAGGTCAGCCTCTCCCTCCGAATGGCTGCACAACCATCTGTTTTATCATCTCCTCTGCCCAATTTTGTATTGTCTGCAAACTTGCTGAGCGTGCACTCTGCCCCATTATCCAGGTCATTACTGAAGAGGTTAAACAGTAATGGCTCCAGTAACAACCATTCACAAGCGATTTGCCTACAGCTGTCCCTTGAGCTCAACAGTTAAACCTGTTTTCAGTCCACCTCTCTGTCCACTTAAACAGTCTGTATTTCATCGGTTTGAAAAAAAGGATGTTAGGGGAGACATTGAAAAAAGCCTTGCTGAAGCCAAGACAAACAATATCAGCTGCTCTCCTCTCATCCACTGAGCCAGTCCTCTGATTGTAGCAATCTATCAGGTTAGTTAAGAATGATTTCTCCTTCACAAAACCATGCTGACCACTCACAATCACTTTCTTATCCTCTATGTGTTTGGAAATGGCTTCCAGGATGGGAAAGGGTGTATCCATCACCTTCCCAGGAATCAAGGTAAGACTCAGCAGCCTGAAATGTCCTAGATTCTCCTTCTTATGCCTCCCAAAGATTGGAATGGCAACCAGATCTGTGGAATTTCTAATCTTTCAGGAGAGAAGAAGTCTAGCACCTGTTAAAGCATATGGTACAAAATATACAAGCAATCTAAAAAGACAGGTCTAGCACAGTAATACAGGGATAGGCAGTAATGGTTAGATTATATGAAACAGGTTCAACTAATAAACCAAGAGTACATGGAATCACTTCTGTAGGAGCTTTGAAGACAATCAAAATTAGTTTGTCTTCTATCTTCAAAATCATTTGTCATAAATAGCCAAAATAACATTGATAATGTAAGTATACTGGTGGCTAAGCATCTCCACTTACTTCTGATCACAACAGCAGCAGACCATAACTACTCCTCCATAGCAGATGATTTGCCAGTAAGACAAACAAAAATAATTCAGGTGACAAAGATGCTCCTTTCACAGTGCAAGAAATAAGAAAACTAAGTAGGCAATCATTGTTTGCTGATGACACCAAACTGGGAGGACTGGCTGACAATCCAGAAGGCTGTGCTGCCATCCAGTGAGACCTGGACAGGTGGGAGAGTTGGGTGGGAAAAAATTTAATGAAATATAACAAGGGCAAGTGTAGAGTCCTGCATCTGGGCAGGAACAAGCCCAGGTTCCAGTATAGGTTGGGGAATGACCTATTAGAGAGCAGCATGGGGAAAGGGACCTGGAGGTCCTGACGGACAGCAGGAGGACCATGAGCCAGCACTGTGCCCTTGTGGCCAAGAAGGCCAATGGCATCCTGGGGTGGATGAGAAGGGGGGTAGTTAGTAGGTCAAGAGAGGTTCTTTTTCCCCTCTACTCTGACCTGGTGAGATCACATTTGGAATATTGTGTCCAGTTCTGGGCCCCTCAGTTCACGGACAGGGAACTGCTGGAGAGAGTCTAGTGTAGGGCAGCAAAGATGATTAAGGGAGTGAAACATCTCCCTTATGAGGAAAGGCTGAGGGAGCTGGGTCTCTTTAGCTTGGAGGAGACTGAGGGGTGACATCATTAATGTTTGTAAATATGTAAAGGGTGAGTGTCACAAGGATGGAGCCAGGCTCTTCTTGGTGACAACCAATGATAGCATAAGGGACAATGACTACGAACTTGAACACAGGAGGTTCCACTTAAATATGAGAAGAAACTTCTTCTCAGTAAGGGTGACAGAACACTGGAACAGGCTGCCCAGGAGGGTTGTGGAGTCTCCTTCTCTGGAGACATTCAAAACCTACCTGGACACATTCCTGTGTAACCTCATCTAAGTGTTCCTGCTCTGGCAAGGGGATTGGACCAGATGATCTTTCAAGGCCCCTTCCATTCCCTAACATTCTGTGATTCTGTGATATTAAAATTTAATTTCAGTCCTCAACCATCTTGCATATTCTGGCTTGACACATATACCTTTTTATTTTCTTTTATAAAAAAGTGTGGATTCCTGACAAAAGTTTCTAGAAAATTTAAGTAGCTTCAGAATTTTCCATGAGACCTGACAATGTTGTCACTCACTGCTAAGAGGTAAATGAAACCCACATACTGTAATACATTATAGTTAAATTCCATCATTCTATCCTCTAGATGACCAAAAAAAAAAAAAAAAAAAAAAAAAAAAATCAACCAATTATCACAGCCAATTTCACTGCCAATCTTACCTGCTCATGTCAAAGGAAAAGAAAGAACTGGTACGGATACTACTGAAGCAATAGCTTCGTAGATGACTGCTTTCAGAGACTAAAGCACACAGGTTTGTATATGTAAACCGATCATGTTACATAAAACTCCATAACAGACATTTAGAACTTTTTCTATTTACGCAGTTATACGTTATACATTCAAAGCACATCACAGATGTTACGAGTCTTCCTACTTCTTACTTTAGAGGAAAGAGAAAATTCCCATGTCATGTCCTTTACTTTGTGCTTTTATTGCAGCAGATGGGAAGTAAACAACAGATATTAATGGTGAGCAGAACTATTTTCTCAGATTCCACAACTATTTCCACAGCTAGCTGTACCAAAGCATCTGTGGTTTTGTGCCTGTCAAATTCTCAGGAAAAAGCCTGGAGAGCATAGTGCTCTTTCCAAATGCCAATTTCTTCCAGTGCAGGTACACACGTGCCCTAGAAAGACTATAGTCTACTCTGTGAGTTGTATCATTCATTTTTGATAGCTGTCAGAATTTCCAGTATCAACATACTCTCTGCTATTTATGAACACCTCAACGCAAATGTCATAAAATTTCTAACTTGTAATGCTAAGGTAGTATCTCATTTTCAGAAAAAAAAAAAAAAAAGGTTTCCTATACACCTTTCAGAACTCTGTCTTGTTAGTAACGACCTGCTGATTTCATAGGTCTTTGTACGTTAAACAATAAAAGAAGAAACATAAAGTTTTTAACCAAGGAGAAATTACTTAGACATATTTTAGCTCTCCTTTTATCAGCCTATATTAATCTGCATTCTATGAAATTCTCTAGTGTATATTTGAGCTCAAGATGACATGATGTTTGCATGCTGTAGTAAGCCACACAACTCTGACCACACTATAAAACGTAAATTTCTATAAACAATTAAAATTAGTTCTTTTAAATAAGTGGCAACATTCCACAAGTTTGGGGGCATGCTTTCATTACTAAGGGGTAATAGTGCAGAACAGTAATTAAGTGAATTAAGAAAGTTACTCAATGAATGAACAAACTACATTTCATTGGCAGCACTGCTCTTTTATAAAGTGCTAAGATAGAACAAGAAAATGTGTCAGACATATTTTGCAGTACTAGAACACACCCAAAATTTCAGAAGTATTTAACTTTATCATAACTCCTCAATTTACATATTCAAACTACAAATAGATCTTAGACAAAATATATTTTTCCCCCTACGGTAACCTTCTTCTGAAGACTAATTTTATTAAATATTGGCAATTTGGGGTTTTACACTCTCTTGTGAATTCTACAGTCTTATACTATGCAATACTTTTCTAAAAAAGAAATTCAAGAAGGATATTGGTTTCTCTCAGATTGCTTGGCTTTTGTCCACTTTAATTTTATTTTAACAGCACATCTTACAGCAGAAAAAGCAACAACATTTCGTTTTGCAAATGCAAAATGGTTTTGTAATGCAGTATCTAATAGACTTAGTTCCCCTTGCAGGATTGTGCATAGCCCATGTGAAAGCTCATTTCCACACTTTGAAAGCCTTAGCATTAATCAAGATGATGACCACTAGCAAGATGCATCCCTTCTCCTGGGCTCTGGTTCCTGCATTCTTTAACAGAGGCAAAGAACTTTCACACACCACAGAATATCTTCCACGTCCTAGCAAAAGGCATGGTCTGATGAGATACTTTCCCAGATCTGAAAGAAAAGTAGGTACCTATATAAACAAGTATACAATACATTTATTGGCAAAAGTAGCCTGCACCACTGAGAAGACAGTTATTACAAGAAGACACTAAGTTATCAGTGATGGAGTGGCTTTTCACACAATTTCTACAAAACAGGCAGGTAATTGTACAAATGCTTCAACTGATTTCTATTTTTTTTAAGATCTTTCATATATATTTATACTTCATACAAAAAAAAGGGGGGAGGGGGTGGAGGTGGAGAACAGTCATTACAATGGCACAATTACCCTAATTACCCTAATATAATCTTGATATTGTTTTATATTGTTAAGTATTTCACATAGTACCTCGTAAATTACAAACACATTTGGTAGCTTCTCTTGGACAGTCCTGAGTCAATAAATATGGCATTGATATTTCTGTTACAATATTTTTATTTGTTTCTAATAATTGTTGTCACTGTTTTTAATTTAAAATACAATAAAAGTTACATATATTATGCATATATTCAGTCTTCAGCACTATTACATTTCTGGGCAATGATGCTTTTTCAACATATGGTAAGCATACAGCTTTTAAGATCAAGAAGAAGCCACAGATAAGACTTTAAGATCTCTAAAGAATTATGAATTGTTGGGATGCTGAGAGGAGCAAGGTGGTTATTTGCTTTGTTTTTGTTTTGAACTGAGGTAAGTCCTCTTTCATTAAGACTGAAAGAAAATTCTTTTGTACTGACAAACACCAAGGTTGTCAAGATAAGCCTAATAGCCTAGCTACATGTTATCTTTTTTAATATTTCAACTAAATGTCTATGTTAATTTAGAATCTTTTTGCTATGATTTTTCTGGAAGATTTTTACTGAAGAAAAAATGCCAGAATTTCTGTGAAGAAAAATATTTGCATCAAATCCACAGATAAAGTTGTTAAACTCTCAAGATTGTATTTAGAGGCTTGCAGCATTTGGGAGATGTGTCTAAAAATTTAATTTTTAAAGGTGGTCAAGTATCTCATTTTCACGGAGAAGTTTAAATATATTTCTTATGTTTCTAAAGAACTAATAGTACGCACCCAAGAATTAAAATAAAGGGGGGTTGGCAAATTAAAATAATCAAAACCTTTAATTTTAAACAAAAAAAAAGACAATCATGAGATGGTTGTGACTCAATTTCCAAACATATCTGGCAGCACCACGGGAATTTCAGTCACTATAGAAGCATGGAAGAAAGTAGGGGGGGAAATTGTTCCGAAGCAATAGGGAGGGAACGGCAGCAATTGCACTTGCTGTTACTGATGCTAATAGAAATACAATTCTGGATGATGGAGAACACCTTTTACAACCACTGCGACTTCTCACCTATTAAAATCAGATAAACCCACTAAAAAAAACTATTGTAAATTGAGAAACTCACCTCACTGCTTAACTTAGGGGTGCAACCCTGATGAAATTTGACTCTTTTGAAAGCAATTTCCCACTGACTCCACAGATGCCAAGATTTTTTCTTAGTTGTTTGTCTTTCATAACATACAGAGTACGCTAAAGAATATGTCCTTAAATAATTCTGGGAGTAAATCAGGGGCCTGGTGCTGCCCTGCTGAGAGGAAGAGGAATCTCTGTATTTTAGGAAATGTTGGATTATTTTAAATAAAAGCATACTTGTTCTCATGGCCTCAAAGTTCAGCTAAGCAGCTGGAAATGATGAACCCTTCTCTTCAATTATGTCATCTCCAAAGCTCTGTTACCAGTCTGTAGCATTTCCATCAGGCCTCTTCCTCAGACTGGTACCAATAGGGAGCTTGACTTCTCACTTTCAAAGAAGCAGCAGGATACACTGTCAACTGCCAGCCTTCTAAACTTCTTCACATCAGTTTATCCCTATCCCAAAACATACAGATTCTTCTCTACCAAAATATTCCCACAGGACGTTAAAATGAAAGGCATCCACATCTAGAGGATGTGTCCAACTGGATCTTTCCGATTTAACATCTGTTACTCAACTGCAGGCCCATGTAGCAGCTACACTGCTCTCCTGCCTTACACAGACAGTACTAACATATTATTGCCTATCTCAGTGGATCCCTATTGTCACCATTATCTTTATAAAGCCACTCATGCAAAAACCTGTTTCCTGCCCCTGTTTCTTCTACTTTTGAGCAATAGCAGGCTAACTGCTGCCCAACCCACCTCTCCAAAAGCTGGAGAGCTCACACTGCCAGTGAATGTCAGTCATCTAGGTCTTTGTTCTCCAAGGTTCCTGATCTGTGAGGAGGGAATTATCAAGACTAGCTGACAACTCTGCCAGTAATCACCCTGCAGTTAGATGAAAAGAACCTGAATCTGTATGTTTCATTCTTGTTGTTTTGCAGGGCAATGACAGATGTTCTTGTATGCAGTGCCATTTCCACATCACAACATGAGAAACCGTTCCGTTCAAGAAGGCAAAAGGGTCCATAACGGGTCATTATAAAGTCTAGAAGGGCTGCATTGTCATGTGTGCCTTAAGCGTGATTCATTCCATCACTTTGACTGAGCAAACAGGTTTTGATGTAGCTACTGACTACGGGGAAGTTACACTCCACAGCTCACAGTACCATAGGAAAAAAAATAGATCCTGCAGCTAGACCAGGATTATATGTTAACTTCTCCACAGTTGGCAGCTGAATGCCCTAATTTCACCAGCACCATTCCTAATTAAAAGACATATTCAGAGAAGCAGTATGCTTACCTAGTTGGAATCAAGGAATGCTGGTGCAAAGGGTCAGGCCTGTCAGGATGAATAGTGGGCCAAAATCATGTCTTACCATATGCTCATGCAGTGGTTTCCTGTGAGAGCTAAGGCTAGAAACCACAGAGTAGCACCATAAAGCTCCAGAAACCTCCATATTTTCACAAAATACCCACTATGTGTTATTTCAAATAAGCAAAGAGTTCAAAGATGTGTTCCTATCCAAAGATCCATAATACTCTTTTTAATTGGTATATGTTTGCTCTGTGATACTCCACAGGTAATTCTCTTCATCACTTTGAATTACATGCAGCATTGTTTGACAGTCCTTTCTTACATAGCAGCATTCAAAAGTTTGGAAGCATTCTGATTATTCTGCAACTAGAGAAATGGCAGAGATTTATCAGTACTGTCACATCCTTGAGGCATTGGTTTACACTTCATCTAATTTTAAGAGGCTGAAATCAAAGTAATCAAAACCAAAAAAGAAATAATGGGATCAAAGTTCAGCATGACAACAGAAGTTATGATAGGATTCCCAAGAATAAAAAGGATTTTCCAGCCAGAAAGTTTGAAGAATGAAGAATAAGCAGGGGCTGCAGAAAGCTGAGGGTTGCTAGTCTCTAAGGTATGCATGGCACTTAGCCACATGTGTCTGTTTCAGCGTACTGCAGAAGCCCTCAGCGATTTAGGAGCTTTCTGTTAGCCCATACACATTAGACATATGTGCTACAGAACCTTGTACTTGTGTCATCCAGTCATTGATTAAGATCTTACTGGGTCTGGAAAATATTTAGGGAAGAGCTTCAAGTTTAGAAAGAAAACCGCTTTGAGAACAAAACACGAAGTAAGTGGAGACACCAGGGAACTACCTTCTAAACAGCAGAGTTTCTCCAAACCAAATGACTGGTGTAGAAATGTCACAACAGAAGCTTAGTAACCTGGCTCCTGCAAAGACTAGTCTGTCTCCTGAGGGGAACAGGGATTCTTTGAACGGTCAATGGTTACGGAAGTTTACATAGTGCATTTACAAACACTAACATACCTCATCCCAGGTGTCAATTCGCAAGGTGAATCCAGCCTTCTGTATTAACACAATTAAAAAAAAAAAAAGCAGGATCCATTTACCAAACATACAGTTCCCCTTCATCTCAGATTATAAAACACTCCAGAATCTTTAGAGACATTCAGTGTGTCAGGTAGACTATAACCTACAGGGGAAATATTACCCAACCACCCTACAGAAGTACAAAAAACAAAGGCATGAGTTGCCTAAGCCTAAACCATATTAGAAATCATGCTCTTCTAGTCCCTCAGCCTCCCTTCATCATTCCAAGAGATTTTTAAAATATGGAACTCCATTCTATGCTGTGAGATGCTGTTTTCAAAGTATTTTTACATGTTTCCAGATACGCAGCTGAACTGCATTTTGAAAATTTACTCTGAATATCACTTAATTTTATCTTGCCAGATTACTGCTCTAAAAATCAGTTACAGATAACACAGTGCGTGTGTCTCTCTTAGGAATTACCTTGGGAATTACATCGGACAGATGTCTAACACTGAAAAGACTCCTGAGCTAAAGATGAATTTCACTTTCCTAACTCCAGCTGTCTCTTCAGAGGAAGGCTTCTCCCAAAAAACAGTATCTCAAAATGCTACTTAATATTATCCAAAATCTTGGTCATTACAGACATCTGTGACAGATCAAAGCAACACATTTCTGAACTCTATTGCTCAAGAACTGCAACCTCTGCACATGCAAATGATACAGCACTTAAAACCTTGAACACAGAGGTTAATTACTTTGAGCTGTTTGATTACACCCCAAAAAAAAAGATTCTGCCACTGCTCCTATCCAATGCATTCTTAAGACTGCAAGACTATCTATTTCAATGCCTGGGAGCACATAACAATGTTTTTCAGCTGAGCTCCTACAGTATGAATTTCTAACTTAATTTTTCATGAAGTTTTTAGATTTTACTGTTGCTTGATATCAGAGTTACACCAGAATATTACTTCACAAGTGACATAGCAACAACTAGAAATTCACTTACTAATACCATACAGAGAAAGTATTGGGAAGTTATTTTAGTTTCAGTAATCAAAAGCAAAATGTTATGAAACAGTAAGGGAAGCAACATACACATAGTCTCAGAACACCAATAAATAAGAATAATCAGTATGTTTAAATGTACTTAAACACAAAAAAAATGAGCATTATCTGTTCACTACCCCAGATATCTTCAAAAGATAACTCTCATGAGAAAGGATTTGGTTCTGGCCATGAAACTACATAAGCTGCAGAGCCACTCTAGGCATTCCATCTGGTAGCAATTCTGTCAGTTTTGGTCAATCTGTATTTTATATCTGAGTTCTTCAGATGAGAATCTAAAAAGGTATCAATTTGTATTTTTTTTTCAGAATCTGCACAAGCAACTGACCTATTTTCATTCATAGGGATACATTTTCTATTCATGGCCATACACATGTAACAGACATAAATCAAAAAGGGATGAAATAGGTTATGAACAAATGAGGGTAGTGAGGGAAGAATGAGCAGTAAGATACTTACAGGGTAGTGCTCTGTGATTTACTTCAAAAGAATAAAATGTGTTATTCTATCTTTGAATGCCTAATAAAAACAGGTATTTCAGACATGCCAAGTAATTAATTTGTAGAATATGCTACACACACGAGCAAGTGAGACAGTTCCTCAACAACAGTGAAATATTAGTACTTTTACATTTTAAATCCTGTAGTGCTTCAAACTGTACTAAAAGGATTCCCAAAGTTCAGGAAAGCAATTTATCCTCTCTAACAGTAACATGGGCACCTCCAGCTAGCCCTGCAGAAAACTCAAATACAACAGAAAACTCATCTAAAACATGGCTGTCTGCAGTGAGTGACTGGTTCTTGAGATTAAACTAAGGTGTAATTTGAAAATGGAATCCAATAGCTTGAGGTTAAAACATTTTGCCCCCACCTCACAGTCTGTTTCATTTTAATGGGCATCAAATAAAAAAACCTGTTCAGGTCATTCCTCACAAAATTGCTGCTTTAACTACATAATGCTTGCTTCCCAAGTGCTGGAGGAAGGCTCTCATGTCAAAATGGTTTCCCCTTGGACAAACAGTGTAAAATGAAAACGGTTACAAGGAATGAAACCGTGTTTGGTCCATGAAGCAATCCTTTCTACTGAGCAAATAAGAAAGTAGAGAGTGTTGCTGAAAATGATTCTTCAGTGATTTAATATCAAAAGCACCATTATTTGGACCTAAGCTCCACAAGAAAAAGAGGAAAATCCTGTAGACAACAGGGAAATGCGGAAAGGATGTCAATAGATGATGAAATTACAGATTCATGTGTATGTTTACAGATATGCAGAATACAGCAGAGCATGTAGCATTCTTCCTCTATGAAGCTCATTTATGCAACTGTACTTTGCCCCTGGAAGAATGGTCGAAATACTGCTGTCAAACCAACTCAGAGCAACCAGAATCACCATTTTGTATATTTTTCTGCACCACGGACATGAAAAATTAAACTGAAAAATGGATGTTCCTATCCTTTTAAACCACAATTGTCTTCTAATGGAGTTGAAGGGGATTTTGTTCATTTTATTTTAACATGTGAATTCCTAATTTGGAGTCTTAGCTCTTCATTTTCTTTCTAGAGGAGAAAATTATAATCTTGGAAGCATCAGACGTACATTTCCAGTTAAACTCAAATAAGTTCGCCTTCCCCTTTTTGGGGATTTTGTACTCTGTGAGACCAAAGTTCAAGGAAACAATTTCTATTTCTCTTCTAGACTGCTTCTAATGATTCAGCCTCTTTCCATATTAAATATAAGTCCTGTTATAGGGCCACAGTTCAAACGCGTGTTCAATAATTTATTCAGTGAGCAGCCATGAGTATCAAAAGTGATTCTTACCTCTAGTAATTACAGAAGCTAGAGTTATGTCACAGCATTATTCAGTGAATTCAATATGACCTTCAATATTCAAAGGTTCTTTGTATTACTCTAGCACTGATCTGTTAAATAGGAAGAAAAGTTTTAATATGGAAGTAAGAAGAGAACTCTACTAATCTAATATTTAACTAAACAAACATCATAAAAGAAAATTTTCTATATTGTTCAGTAGTATATGGAACCTACAAAACCAACAACGATTCAAACAAGTGCTTTGAATTTAACAAGAGAAATTTTTTTTTCAGTTAGAATCAAGAAGCTAAAATAAGTGGTTTTCATTAAATCTGGCTAGAGGACAGTTATTTAAAAACTTGCTATTGAAATACAGATGTTTCCTGGAAATATGAAAAATTAAGAACATGGCAAAGACAAAATATTACACAAGAGTGACGCAGTAATCTCTAGGAACATGCAGTTTCTAGCTCCCCTGCAACAGTTTACTGTGCTCCTAATCAAACTGAAAAATGCACGATGTGCACCAGTACCAAATGTTCTAAATTAAAATGTGAATAGTACAGAAAACTAATGAAATTATGTTCTTCTTAGAAAATACATGAAAACCAACTTAAGATTTCATGCTGGGGTTGGAGAACATTAAAACACAGAAATAAAGCAGGATTTTCTTCTTTGATTACAAATAGGCACCAAGAACCCCAAATGAGAAGACAACTGTGTCAGCCCCACCCACACTTTCTTTTTTTTCTGCTTTCAGGACAAAATGTGCCTTCCACAGAATCCAGGCCACAGCCAGCTACAATATATATTTCACTCCTGGTGTCACAGTCCCATAGCGTCTCACTAGGAAAATGAACACAGTGTGTCTCAACAACACACACATTCAGCTTTTCCACTGTTAAGCATGATGGAAATAAAACGTCAGCTGTTCAAGAGAACATGAAAGTGCAAACAAAGCCAACAAATTAAAAAGAAAACAAAAAATGAAGCAGACCTTAGTCTTCATTTTCATTTATGAACTCAACGCTGTTCTTGCAGACTGCTCAACATACAGGAAAAGGGAGAGCAAAATTTAACACGTGACAGATGGGGACACAGTTTCTCAGGTTCAGAGCCACATTTTCCTAATCATTTCTGCCTTGGCCTTAGATTAAACTATTTTATTGACACAAGGATTTATTAACATTGCTTACTGACAGTAACTTAATAAAAAAGTATACCATATTTTTTAAATTCAAAGAAGTCTTCAAAGAAATCTTCAAAGAAGATTTTTTAAATTCAAAGATTCCAGCCACAGTTTTCAGATCCCAGTTCTCTTCAGAGCCAGCGGACAAAACCAGTCACTAGCCCAGTACCTGTTCAAGATGCCTGCAAGACGCAGTCTGGCAAGCAGCAGCCTGGTGGTTATTTCAGTCACAGCAATTCCCTATCATTTTCATTCCTGTTGACACAGGAATTTTGTTATCTCACCCATTCTTCTATACTTTGAAATTTATTTCCCCTTTTCACCACAGAATTTCAATTCTCATCCATGGAATTTTAACTCTCATAGTATTGCCCAATCTACTAGGAAAACATGAGAAAAATGCACCAAAAAAAAATCCACAAGTATTTTTTTAAAATAACCACTGCAACCAAAAGGCACTAAGTGAGATCAGCAGAGTGGATGACCTGAATGGGTGTCATAAAACCTAATCCCAAAGCTCCTTTAAATCAGTGACAGTCTTAAAACCCGACCTAGCTAGTTGCAATCAATTTCTAGAGCTGTCCGTTTAAAATTTTTCATTAATACTGCATTCATGTTAATTAATAAATAAATAAATATATAAAGTCCTCCCAAATAGCTTAAGACTGAATTCCTCTTTCACATTTGCATCCTTGAAGCCCTAGAAACAACATCCCCTACAGCCTGCAAAACAGAAAAGTTGTGATCTTGCAGGTGTATGGCAATTTGGTTGAACATCCCTAGGGATCATTAGGGATGCAAGAAAAATGTTTTTTCTAGAACAGGAAGAGTAAAGAGACTGTCTAAAACAAAGCACATGTGCAATAACCAGAGAGTGATACTGCAGATGGCTGTAACACTGTTTACGTGAAATCTGATTATTTCTCTCATTTTTGGCTCAGTGTATAAAGAAGCTTATTTTTTTCACTACGTGTGTAATGCCTTTACCAGATACACTGAAGAGCTCAAACATATGCTTCCTATGTTTCATCTAATACAACCTCCTGTCCCATGAGATAAGGTCCCATCAGGAAAGCGAAGTCAAGAAACATTTGGTTGGAGAATCTCATCCAAAATACAGGTGTTCGAGTGTAACAATGCTCCTTCAGTCTGCAGGCTTCAGAAAGAAACCACAGAAGCATTCAGCTCAGTATGAGGGTTATAAGACAACATCAGCTGCAACAGTTTCCAGACAAACATTTTCTATGACTAAAATATTTGAAATTATTTCCCTCATTTTTTCCAAACTAATTCATTATGATAGAGACTAGTAAATGAACTACTCTGTTACTGTTCTCTGTTACCTTCTCCTGGAAAATGGAGTATGACAGTAGGTAGTTATTAAAAAAAATTAAAAAAAGGGAACATGGAAAGTAAAGTAATAGAAGCTGCTTCAAATAATTGTTTTATGAATTGTAATATGTGCAAGTAGACTGGTAATAATTACTAGAGTTCATAACGCTCACACTTTGTTCGAGAAAATTACAAAGTATTACCTGGAAGGAGAGCTAAGCTGCTTTTAATTTTTGTTATTTTTGTTTCTTGTTGGTATTCTAAGGTTTGTACCAGGAAATGGAAAGGCTGTAGAAACAACACACAGAGAGTCAAAAGCCAGAAGCACAGAAGGTAATTAAAAAGTTGAAGAAAAAGACTTCTTGCTAAAATCTACAGCTCAGAGAAAATCTGAGCCCTGAGAAGAAACACCAGCACATAAGGAGCAGGAGAGAAAGTGCAAACACTCAAATCAGCATTCCCCATTTTGAAGCATGCAAAGCAGGAATAATTTGACTACTCCATTGGCAGAGAGAACTGCTCCTAAACATATGGGTTTGTAGCTTAAATCCTACCTAGGGCTGCAGCTTTATTAGAGCCTCTCACTTCTAACCTGTTTTGCTGCAGGCAGGCTCTGAATCCTGTGATATAATATTGATTATTCTGCAGTGAGACAGAATGGCAGCATAAGGGTAGTTTCTCACATATTGCGCAGCCCTGGACATCATTACATGAGATTAACAATAACAACTGAAGAAATGCAAAAACGTTTTTATCTCATGTCACTATTTTCCCCATGGCTGCAACAGAACAGAATGCATGGCTATTCATGTAGTAGCTCGTCACTAGTAACAGAGCAAAACATAATACCTCTTATGTATTTTGCCACCCTCCAGAGAGCGCAGAAGCTGTCTGTCAAGCTAGCTCGCATACAGCCTTCTAATGAAACTGCCTCTTACAAGAACAAAGTTAATGTGTTCTTCGAAAAAGTTCACCTCTCGTGGGACCTTGGATTTTAGAGGGATCTTCTTTGTTTTAGGTTTAGGACTAATTCCCCCTGATAATCTGTAAGTTTTGTTATTTCATTGGACCATATATTAAGATCCTTCAGGAGGATCCTCCAGAACACCCCGAAGCTTTCTTTTTGTGGTACAGCTGTGCAAGAAGCAAAAGGATCTCGCTTGCCTGCACACCAACTGCACTTGCACTGCATGAAAAGGTGCTCGTGAGTATACAGTGTTGGCCAAAATTGTGAGAACATTAATTCAGCTTGGAAAGTCAGAAGAATGCAACAGTTTCAATCCAATGTAAATTTAACATTAGTATGGCACGGCTATTTTTATCTTATTGCATTGTAGAACTCATACATGGCAGTAGACATGATGTCTACTGTGTCATATCATGTCTCTATGTTTTGGAGACAGGACAGTTTTTCAAGATGATAAAACCTCTAGGTGGAAGGTGAACACGAGGAACCCCTTCTAGCTGAATCTCTAACTTTTAGTCTCCCCACCCTGCTGCTTGGATAGTCAATCCTAACCAAGCTTTCAAGGAATTACTGCTGCCAGTTTCACTTATTTTCCTGTGTTTTTTTGAGAGCTTGACTGCTACAAAGTGATACATTGTAATTTTTCTGCAAGTCCTGCCTTTCCTAAATGTATCAGCAGCGACAGGTGCAGAACAGAGCTCTCCCCAAGAGAGTGTTACAAAAAATTAGCCCAACAAACCAGGTACTCCCTAAACATAAAACCCACACAACTCAGGCCCCTGTAGTAGGATCATATTCAGAACCTTACATTTGCAGTACTTATTTGAGGAGTAGAATCTCTTATCCTTTAAGGAAAAACTTCAGAATCATCCCTAGTTTGACCTCTACAGAAGAAAAAGAAGCAACTCATTTTAACAGTGCCATATTTTAAATGATTTAACAAGATCCAAAGTCAAAAAGGAGGAGCACAAAAAATTCAAAGTTAATACTTGAAACTGACAGAAAACGGTCTTGCAAGAGGCTCCTCAGATGGTGAAAAATATCAAAAAAGTGATGGGAGCAGATGGTATTTAAGATAACTCAAGCAAATTATTAGTACATGCTCCAGGTCCATTAATATTAATGAATATAGTGTTCTTCCCGAAAAATACTGTTTTCCTGCTAAATAACATGATGAATTTTTCTTTTTTTTTCTTTTTTTTTTTTTTTTTTAAGCATTTAGCTTCTGCTCACTTTCTTGACTATTTCTCATAAAGTTGGATACCTGTGATAGCAGGAAGGAGAAACTGGACTCTTCCAGTCTTTTGATATTCCTGTAGTTCTTTATATGAACCTGATTAGGTGAAGTTTAACCCACAAAACTATGCTAATAATTTCACTTGTACAATGCTTCACATTCCAAACAGCAGTTTTTAAACTGCTGTAGTTTAAATGAGCCACTCAAGTCCACAGGCTCGGTTCAATAGCACTACTAAAACTCAGATTTTCATTTGTTTTTATCAGGATTTGCTCTGTTTTCTGTTTCGAAATGTCAGCTATGATGTGGCAAAGGCTGCTGATACAGAAGCATCTATGTAGCCATCTCAACAACAAGCTGACTGGCTGTAGCTGCACTAGCAAGTAGCACAATGGAGTACAAATGAAGACCTGAAGACCTGAAGAGTGAAAACATCAGTGCAGAGGACCTGGTATCCATGCTGTAGGCATTTTGGGGGAGTGGTACTTTAAACTTACTTTGGAACAACTCCAGTCAGATCCTATGAACTGCACACCAGACCACACCTTTTATTTTAGAACAACCTGAAAATAATCCAGTCTGGAATACACACACATAAAATCAGCAAGTGGGTAGGATCAAGTCATGCACTTAACACAATCTTGATCAGAACTCAAATGCAAACACAGATAAACCCTGAATTTGGGGACAGAAAATCTTAATCAGGGCCTCAGGTAGCTGAAAAATCATAAAACACCAATGAAAGCTTTCACAGATTTATGTCTTAAACTGTGAATCTCTGGCTATGATTAAAAACCATTGCAATGGATATGGAACAGAGTCAAAAGAATAAATACTCATCATTAATTGGTCACTAAGTGAAATGCTGCATATTGAGTAAAAATGATCATTCAAAGCAGCTCAGACTATAGAACTGTCCTATTCAAAGACCCTGGGACAAACATGATGTTGCACCTTCCCAGCACCATCATTCAGAGAACCAGCAAGAGCTTCTGCCCGATGGAAGCCGAATGGGACCAGTACAGACCTTTGGACTCTCCCTGCTCTGTTCAGCCTGCCTGCTTGTTCCAAATCCCTCTTCCTTGTCTTCCATTTCATCATCTCGGCTTTAATCTATATCAGCCTTTCTGCGTGTTTTCAGTCCTTGCAGCTTTCAGCAATCTATACACATATAGAGAGAGCCAAGAAACAATGTTTACAACTTTACATAATAATTCTGCATTTTTATCCTACTTGCTCTGTGCACAAACTTTTCCCCTTCCACAGAATCTAAAATTTCATTCTTCCACATTTCTTATTTATGGCTCTGTTCTCCACACATTCAGGTGGTTTTAGATTCTGTACTGCAGGGCTTGGAAACAGCTGACTACCAAGTACAGGATTGACCCTGGATGTCTATTTTGAGCCAAGAGTTTTATTAGCCATTGAAATAGTGACTTCTAAGACATTAAGTCCCTTTTGAAGCCAACCTTGAGCATTAACAAAAAATGCTCCAAAGAAGAAGATGCCACAATTAAAGAAATAAACACAAAGATTTTTTCAGAGAAAGAAAGACCACAGGAATTATCTTACTTGTAGGACTGTATATGACTACTAATGAGTTTTCAGCGTGTATGCATACTCCTCAGAGAACCTTTCAGAAGCTGTTCCCCAGCTGGGGGATGCTTCATAGTGCAGCTCCACAGGGGGCCTCTATAAATACTCCAAGGCCAAAAGAAATTGTGAGGATGAATAGCTTGCCCTTCATATAATTTACATGCTCAAAGTCACAAAACACTTTGCATATATTAGTAGTGCTCATGGCCTTAACTTATGATTTCCTATGTAGTAAGGGAATAGCATCTCTTTTCTTTAATTTGAATCGAGGAAAATAAAAACAAAGTGTAAGGTAATTTATAGTATGCCTATGCGACACAAGGCCAGAGCACTATTAGAGCTAGCCCTGCTTAAACTGCCTTAGTTATCAGTAGTAGTGCAGTTGTACTGAGTTACCTCATATCCAGAAACACTGCTGCCAATAGCTGAGCTGGCTGGTTATCTCTACATTAAACAGCCATTTAGTTGTTTTAACAACACAGAACTATACCAAGCCAATAACAGCTAATGAAAACATCCCTGTGTTTCTCAGTGGGCTTTGGCTGAAACTCACAGCTGAAAAGTAAATGAAGCACTAACTTCTTGTCACTGGAATTTGCCAACAAATAAATGGAGATGATGGACTCAGATTCTAAATAACTATTAGAAGTATCAGAATCAATCAGTATCTAAGAAAACAGAAAACATAGAAACTGGGAAAGACAAAAGGCTAATTCTGCAAAGGCTGAGGGGATGCTGTCAGGCATTTCTGATATTTTTTCTCTGTAAGCTTTCTGTCACAAATGAAAGGAAAATTTATCTGGGTAACAGTACTGCCTTATATTTTTAGAAGTGTAAATCAGGAAATATTAATACATAATTAATGGCACATTTTTATTTATTTATGCAACCATAAACCCGAAAGAAGCATGTAGAAAACTATGACTGAGTCTCAGGCCTAGCTTTTCCACCCAAAATTTTCTGAGACTGAAGTTCTATGGCAGAAATTTGGTAGCTATTGCTTCTGGTTACAGGCATCAGGCATAATGGCTGTAGATCGAATTCACACTGCAGACCGTTTAGTGCTCCTGTAACCTTAGATAAGCATTAAGAAACCTTTTGGAAATAAACTAGACCAAAATAAACTACTAAAAGCTATATAAAGTATGTGTAGCTTATACACCAGTGCTGCACATTAACAGAGTAACTTAACCAGGTATGTCTAAAAATGGACCTGTAATTACATGAAGTGTTTGCTGTATACATAAGATCTTATTTCAAGTAATACAATGCATTATGAGAACCACAAAATGATAAGAAAAAGATAATAAGTCAACTGATACGGGACATGGTTTTAAAAAGATAGGCAACTGTCAGCTTTAAATTTGAGACTATAGAAGGAAATCACAGGAAAACACATTATATGAATGTATGTGCTTATACCTAGTGTAAAACCAGAATATCATAGTATAAGCCTGGTTTGTTGCTTGTAGAAACATGGTTGTGTGCAATGGGTCACTGTACAATTTTGTCTTGAGAAAAAACAAGTGGAAAAAAAAAATTTGGTGTGACAGTTTTATGGGACTTAGAGGCAGAAATTTCAGCTACCGAGTGTCAGGTTTACCCTTCAATGTCTTTTTTGGGTTTTGTTTTTTTTTGTTTGTTTGTTTGTTTATTAACTCAAGCAACACTGCATGACAGGATCCTAAATCAAATTTACCAAACAAAAGAAGCTACCAGTGGAGAGTATTCATAGGATCAGCATTTGTCAGCATTCATCTGGTCACCTGAAATCAAAAATCAGAATTTCTTTTTTAAGTGTTATTTTTGTTTCTGGAGCTGAATGAGAGGAAGAAGCCTACGCACAGGAAGGAACATGGCCAGACACTGGCTCAGGTACAGCTTGAAGATATTTCAGTACTGTCTTCCGTCAGACTCATTTAACTATCTTCTACAAACAGTATTAAGAAGAAAAAAAAAAAAAATGCCTGTGGTTGCCAATGAGACTCCAAACCAAATGAATTCCTGATGCAGCACAACTGATACCAACACAGTTATAGCTGGCTCACTGCACTTCCACAGCTAGCGTTTTACTTCCATAGTTTATCAGCAGTGTACAGGAAGCATTTACAAGGACCAAAACTATTAATTCTTGTTTAAGTTCCACTGATGGCAACAGAATTAGGCCTATGTTTAGAGTGTACACTTGGATACAGTGATGAAATGTGACCTAAATCACTTACTGCAGTGATTGGATCAGTATTTGGGAAATCTTCAAATAACATGTAACTAGGCAAAATAGAAACAAAATAGGTGACAATCCACATCTCTGGGAATTTACAGGGAAAAAAAGGACAGAACAGGCTTTCACTGGTACAACCACAGAATGCCCTTGTGCACTTGGAATCTCAAGTCTCCAGATGTCTCCTAAAACTGTACTTAAAACATCACTTTTGTAAATGGCTCAGGGATCACTCTTTCTTTCTAAAGGAACTGTGACACGTATTTGGGAGATGAAAAGCCTGTCTTCCAGTCCATGCTGCAAGGACTTTTTCAGCATTTTATGCTATGCCTCAAACAAGTAAAATACAAACAAAAAGTCTCAAGAACTAATGAAAGCCCCACTCTTCCCCTTTCCTGTGGACGGCCTTTATCAGCATATCAGCAAGAATGTCCAATTTCTGCATATTAGCTGTGTGACCTGTTTATAGTATAAAGACTGAGGGCTTTTAAAGCATGAAGAAAACCAAAGATTTAAGGATTAAAAAGTGCCATGTGTATGAGATATAAGCAGGCTACCAACATATCTAAGTCGTTTTATAAAATCTGATTCATTGCACTTGCAAAATGGAAAAAATTGGTCAGTTCCTCCAGTAGCAAGGTAGGTGCAGGCAGCATGAAATGCAGCGGTCAGTATGACAGAGAAAGAACAGTTCCTGAGCAGTTCCCTCACCATTTCATGCAGGGCCTCAAACTGCATCTCTGAATAAAAGCATCAGATTTGAGGGTCATTTATGAGTACAGACAAAGAAAGCAATGTGGTAACAGGACTGGATTGTGACCACTGGTCTTTCATATCTGCTGTTAAACATATATTTAGTGTTTTGTTCACTTGGATAAATTCAAACTAAGTACTAAAAATACTATTAAGAAAAAAAAAAAAAAAGCAGTCTCAACTATTCTGGTCCAATAAAACAGCTGCTATTATTTAGGACTAATTAAAGAAATGCCAAGTCTTACTTTTATATTGAATCTAATTCTTTGGCATACTCATCTGACATGAGGATCACTTGAACTCTAATACAGCTATATTAATTTGAAAAGAAGCTTCTTGCCCTAGCATTTTTATTTGTTTTGGTTTGTGGATTGTTGCTTGTTTTTTGTTTTGGTTTGGGTTTTTTTTTAATTTGTCTTTTTGTTCGGGTTTTGTTTGGGTTTTTTGTTTTGTTTTGTTTTTATAATGTTGGGACAAGAGACTTCCAAATTCAGCAAATAAATAAAAAGAAAACTGCTAATTACCCAATCAAAGAACGTATGCTGACAACATCACCTGGCATAAGAATCACAAATTAGGGATCACGAATTTCATTTGGAAAGAACATTTTCTTTTATGCTTGGTAGGTAAGAACATAATAAATTATCAATAGGATAGAATCTTTTTTGCAAATATTTACTTTTTCAAACAATCTCCATGTTAACTGGATGAACCCCTGCTGAACCTAGTAGAGGCTATCAAAATATAAGGAGGTTAGAACAGCATTCTTTTTTTCAGTCATGATTCATCTTCGCGAGCATTACATTTTTCTCAGGAAAAGAATCTTCTTGTCTTTCATCAAGCTCTGAGGTTCTCAGTTTCTCATACCCAAGATTATAAATAATCTCTGTAATATCTCAACAGTCAAATACCCCTAAAGCTTTTTGGGAAGTGTTGTCTTTCCATTTTGGTATGCATTCTCTAACTTTTCTTACACTGAACAGACTTAGATGTTTTTATCCTTTGTGCCCTTGGGACAGTAATTGACTGTCTTCTAATAAAAGGTCATTATACAAGCCATGAGGGAAAAGGAAGGTGTATTAAATTTAGAAGCTGTTTGTATGTATTTCTTCCTAAATGCTGAAAAGTAATCACAGAGAAAAATCATGATGGCACAAAACAGACTCAAATTACTTTATATGTGGCTAACTTCTATAATAGACTGACTGGATCAACTGCTTGTTTTTTGAAAATGTTGATTGTTTCCTCTAAGTAAATACTCAGTTGGCATAGTGGCAAGTGTCTTATCTGGTTTTATTGATTTTTAAATTAAGCCTAACTTAGTGTTTTCAACAGCTCTATTAACATTCCTCAAAGCTAAACCAGAAAGAAATAAGACAACCAACAATGAAAAAGGTGATTATTACACATCTTGTAAGATAAGCCACTCATCATTCTGAAAAGGAAAAAAAGTATGTTTTCCTATTGTCCTGTTCCCAGTTTTCCATTCCCTGTGCATTTTGCCAAGTAAACTCTTCTACTTCTATAGTGAAGAACATAAACCACCAAAGCAGAATCAGTAAAACTGTGAATTTACTATAATATGCAAAATCTCTGACCAGAATTAGGCTTTATTCTGCTGTGATGAGAGCAAGGACAGAACAATAATCACAGCCTTGTTCCCTCAAAGATTTGAGATTTTTATTTCTAATAGAGAAAGAACTCCACTACTCATTTTTACTTACTTCTTTTCTTATAAAATTGTCATATTGTCTTATATAAATCCTTTAAACATAGACTATGAACAATGTGGGCTTGTGGTGCTCTTGTTCCAGTCTTGTTTCCATCTCAATAGATAACCAAACAGTGAGAACACTCTTCTCGCTATACAATACATTTAGAGAGGTTGAATAGGAAGGAACAGCTAGCTCTAAGACTTAATTATCTTTAAGGATAGAGTGAAGCTAATACAAAGCTTCTTCAGAGATGTAACCCATTCAAAGGGAAGTTTTTCAAATGGCAGGGAGAGAGCTGTGTGGCATCTATCCCATGAGTATATCCTACAGAGAGCCACAGCCAAAGTATAATACTGTTACAAAATATTTAAAAAATGATTTTTTATGCCAAGCCTGTCAATTACCTCAGTGCAAAGGAAAAATAAGAAATTAAGTGAACCACCAATCAATCATATGTTCCTTATACCAAGAAAGCAAAAGCTAGGTCGAATTACCAACTGAATTTTTTTAAAGTATGAAACTTGCAGACTGATTATCAGTATTCATCATGGAAACGCAACACATAAAGCAATATTCCTCGAATTCTGTCCCACATTCAATACTATTTAATATGTTCATTAATTATGCAAATAGAACAAAGAGTATGCTTATTACAGTGGCACAGTCTGGAAAACAGGATTAAAAGTCCTCTAGCAGCCAGAGAAGTCTGAAAAGCAGAGCTTGATATCCAGCAAATTTCAAAACTTACAGCAGGAAATCAGCTTCACAAACACAAGAATGGAAGCAATTACTGACCAGCAGTTCTGTAGAAATATCGGAGCTACAATGGGCCTCAGATCATGAGTCCCCATGTGATGTAGTGACAAAAAGGATGAGTATAATTCCGTGGCATCTAATCAGAGGTATAGTATGTCCAGCTTTTAGGTTTCAATAATCCATGTCAGAACTTTTATCAGTATCTGGAGGTTAGAAACAGCAGTAAAAACTTGAAATATTGTGAAAGATTGTAAAAGATTGTCCAAGATGAGACCCGAGTAATAGTTTAGTTTTGACACTGCACTTTTTAAAGTATCTAGGTTTCAGAGGGCAAGAGAAATTATTAGAAGACCAGGTAACGCTGAGGAGAAGAACTCAAGATGTTCTGTTCAGACTAAAGGGGATCTTCAGATGTCTGCAAGGGTACTACAAAAAGAAGGGAATTTTACAACAGCTTTTTTACATCTCCCATTCAGTTAGGATAATGATTCGAGAAAGTTTACAAAAGAACAAAAAAAATTCTAGAAAAGAACAAAAGTAAGCACACACCAATGAGAAGCCAACTAAGTGACAGTATTTCACAAACTTTCTTTTTGTATCACTGAATAAAATTTTGAAGTAATTAAAACTAAAATCTTAAGCAAACCAAATGAGACTAAGTTTTTTATGCTTTGGATTAAAATTTTTGTCAAAATCTTGGCAAGTCAGAACAGCTCTGTGGATACTGAAAACAAGTTTGGTAAAGATAAATCATTTTGTTGGTGTTAATGATAACTTTCCCAAAGGACAGCTCTAACAAGCTGCCAATTCAGAGCAGACCTGCTATAATGGATTAGCCTTTGATGCCCTATTGAAAAGTTAACTGTACATCACTGTATTCTCATGTACTTTTCCTTATTTGAGCATATTTTAACAAGCAGAAAAGAGAGTGGTTACGGTTTAACAGCAAAGTTTTTTGCAGATTTCAGCTTTGCTTTTGTTTATTTGGAGAAAAGACGGGGCTCCAAATGTCTCATGTGGCAGTAAGAGTTGATGTGAAAATTTTGCTTATAATCTCTTTGAAATTCCATTTACTGGCTATGAAATGGAGGCAATACCTTTCTCTGCTTGACTTCATAGGGGATTCTCACTTGCTTTAATTACTTAATGCTTTAGAACTATTTAATTATTAAATACAATAATAAAAATATTTACAAAAGAACACAAAAACATTAAGAAGGAAATCAGTCATTTTGTGTTCATGACAGGGCACAAATGGAAAGCAGTAAGACAAAAGACCACATCTGAGTATTAAAAAAAGACTGGAAAAATCTTACACTTTCGTAACACCCTGAAATAAAAACCAAACAGGATGTGACCAAGAAACTAAAGATTGTATTGCAAACAGATGAAAGAGGTTAACACATAACCTTTTTCTGAAGATCATCATTCTTAAGTTTCAAGCTTCTGAATGCTGCAGTTTGCAGTGTTACACATTCTATACTTTGGGGTCAGATGGGGATGTGCGGGGCTGATAGAAGAAAGCTATACTGGCAAAAATAGATAAACTGAAGCAAAAACTACACAGTGATTAGACAACTGCCATGTGCCATACTGTACATGAAAATTCAACTAAAATACTTAAAAGGAACTCATAATAAGCCTTTACCAGATTAGGCTGATGCAGGTGTCCTGAAGACTCATATTTATACTTACTTTTGCTTACTTACTGTAATCAGGCATCACATAGAATTTTGCAATTCTAGTAAAAACTTGGATTTAGCATATTACCCTTTAGAAGGGAAGTGATTTTCAAGGGGGATTATATTTACATTACAGGCAAGTATTAATCTGCACACAATTAATTCATCTATTAACTGTCAGTTACCCACAAATTCTGAACTAAACAAAAAAAATATTTAAAATAGCTGTGAACTAAGGCACTCTGAATCCAGCTAGTCATGATCTCACATCCTCAGAGCAGATACACACAAAACTAAACTGAAAAAAAACTGTTGTTTTTTCTTTCCTTTTTCTGACAGATATCTGAAAATTATAAACACCTGTCTTTTACCTGAGGTAAGCTAATAGGATGTTGAACTTAAGCCACCCCAGTGGATTGTGGTCTGCCTGTTCTGTAACTCAACATATTCAACATCCTAACGATGAACTTTCCAGTGCCTCATAGTGATAGCATTTCAATAAATGTTTCATCACTCAAAATATGACCATTTAACTGTTATTTTTATTCTTGTCTTTAAGCCAATGCCTGTTAATAATTTTCAGACATCTCAGCCATATTGAAACCATACATGGATTAAACAGGCAAGTACTATGAGGCTACTGAACTCTGGAAGTGACATGAAGTGGCTCCTTTACCAATGCTTTGAGAAGATACTATTTTGTCATCATCATTTGATTTATTTCATATGTTCTACCAGCAGATTAAAATAATTCTATCAGCATCTCCTTGAAAAGCCTATCCAATTGATAGAGTGAGCAACAAATACTCAAGATTAAGCAGTTTTAGCATTTAATCTTCAGTGATTCACTGCATGGCCTTGAACAAATGACAAAGTATGATCTTCGAAACTGACCAAGTAATTTAACTTCTCTTGCAGACCTTAACTATCTCATCTAAAGACAATAATTTCATAATTCATATGAATTGTGCAAAATTCAAAACATATATAACATTTTGAGACTTACTAGAGAGAAGCTGGATGTACTCATATATTCTGCGCATCTCACTGTCTAGACCCTCTCTAAAATACATTTGAAAGAAGATACTTTAATGGAACAATTCTAACATAAGATTACTTTTTAAAAGTTCAGACAATAAGCCAAGGAGACAGTTTTTCCTCATTCAATTTAGGATTTCTCCAGACTCCTAAAATATAATTAGCAGATCTCCCACTTTAACAACATACTTGTAAGTGGTGCACATTTGGCAGGAGTCACAGTGACACGAATGTGAAAACTTTGTGTAAGGGTGTCAGGTCATTTTGTGCAAATTATCTGCCCTACATTCTTCCTACTGTGCGATCAAACTTAAATCAGAGCCTCTTCCTCCCCATTCTTCTCATGTAATAGATTTTTGGAAGATCCTTATTTTTCCACTCTAAGTCCAGTCTGACAGAATCAGTAGTTATTCTCAACTTGGTGCTCTGCAATTTTGTTTTTCCTGGATTTCACACTGCAACTAACAAGAGCAACTTCATGCACATATAAATACCCAATTCTTTTCTCAATGTTATTTATACATTGCATTTGCATTTCAGCAGTCACTGGGGAAGAAATGACTTCTGTAACATTACCAGATGCATACATTATTATTGTTACTTTAGTTGCGTTTTATGAAATATGGTAAAATTCTGGCTTACAATAAAAAAGAACCTGAAGAAGTCTGAACCAGGCAGAGGAGTAACTCTAAATAGTAATGATGTGAATGACACTTATCTTCTACCTTTTAGATAAGAAACAACCAACAGTCAAATCATGCAATCAATCAAAAACTAGTTAAAAAATACATCGCATCAATTAAGTAGGAGGTGTGAGAATAAAGGAGGGAGAGACGCTGTGTATAGTTGCAGTGCGAGACCTGTATAATCACAGGAAATAACTGAAAGGAAAATATGTTGGGAAGAGTCCAATTAAAAGGTTAAAAGTACTCTGACACATAACCACATCACAGAATATCCTGAGTTGGAAGGAACCCACAAGGATCCTCAAGTCCAACTCCTGACTCCACAATGGGCTACCTAAAAGTTATATCACATAGCTAAGAGCATTGTCCAAACACTTCCTGAACACTTAACAGGCTTGGGACCACAACCAGTTCCTTAGGGAGCTTGTTTCAGTGCTCAACCACCCTCTCAGTGAAGAACTCTTTCCTCATACCCAATCTGAACTTCTTCTGACACAGCTTTAAGCCATTCCCTCACATCTTAACCAAAAGAATGGGCAGTTCTCCAGAGTACGTTTGGGAGACAAAGTAGTGCCATTCATCCTCACACTAAATGAGTACTCTTACCCCAGAGCCATAGGTAGTTTTGCAAGTATTTTAAATAAGCAGCATATGCCTCAGTTAAACTTGTATAACTTGTCCAAAATATTAATTGGGATAAATGAAGAAGTCAGACTGAAAATTACAGCAGTTTCTCTAGAGTTAGGAAAAAATACTTAAGAGGAACATAGAAAGATCACAAAAATCTCTCCATGCCTAGTTTACTGCATCATGCATTTCATAGAAGACCACAGATATCCTTCTTGTAACTATATATCTGCCTTACTCAAGATAAACACAGGAATTCAGGAAGAAAATTCTATTAAATTCTGTCTTATAGGAAGAAAAAAAATAAACCAACCACAAAATGGTATTGTTATAGAATTGTATCCCACTGAGTTAATCGAACTCAAGTTTCTAATTGCATAAATAGACTTGTATTTCACCAGAAATATTCCTGTATATCAGAAGAAGAACAGAGATGTCAGAATAATAAATATTTCATAGCAAATTGCTAAACAACAGCTGAATGACAGATTCACCAACTTTCAGCTGCAATACAATTAAGCAGTATCTGTGTAAAAGCTCTAAGTTTGAGTCAATTCAACTTAGGCTCCTGCTTACAAGAGCTTATTTTGGCACAACAGGATTATTTTGCAGAAGGACAAGCAGCAGGTCAAATCCCATAAAAGAATACTCATAATAGATCTCTACAACAGAGACACTAGCTTAATTCATCTTCCTTTGCCCCTATTATTCACCAATCATGAACATGTCTCTTACCGGAATTCTGTGTTGTACAAATTCATTGGGAAACAAATGCAACTCATTTTAAATTATTTTGACAGATTACTTGAAAAGAAAAAAAAAAAACCACAAAAACATCAGAGACTTTTTCAAAAGCTCTAAGGTTTTTCTACAGATAGCATTTCCAAATTCGTACATGCTTGACTTAGAAAAACAAATCCTAAATTCATATCAGAATTTCATAAACAAAAACAGTCTGGCTGATTTTTTTCTGGCTTGACATTTATTCAGTACTGGTTGCCCTTAAGAATATTGGGAAAACTTCGTAGAGTTGAAAATTCTTTACAAATTCTGTTCTGATGATACAAATTATCCAAAGGTCTTCTTTAAAACGTTTTCACCAAAAAATCTGAATGGGCGTTGAGGTTAGTAAATCAAGAACATACCTAATACAGAGTAAAAAAAACACTTAAGAAGATTAAAGAATAAAAAACAAACAAACAAACAAACAAACCTCTCAGAATAATCTCTTGCTTCTCTCCTCAGAACTAATGTAGGCATGATAGGCTAATGCAAAGAGTCCTAGACTTTAAGACAAAAAGAACCTATCTTCATCTAGTCTGGTCACATGCAGCGCCTAGGTTATACATTTTCATAAAGAGATGCCTGTATCACACTACCCTGCTGAGGTGATAATTTTTCCAAGAAAGACCTACGGTCATGACTAGTCTTTTGGCTTGCCTCAAAATATTTCAAAATTAGGACAGCTTTTGTGAGATATGGGGCAAACCTTTAATATATATGTATATATAATTGTATTTGTCCTGCTGAACTAATTTTTATTTGCCTTGACATTTTTAATTTGTTTACTCCCAAGGGTGATTTTTTTACTGTGGAAAAAAATTACTTCATACAAAAAAAAAAGGCAAATTATCAATTAATCTCACAACCTTACTCAAAAACCTTTTAAACATGTCATTACTAGAATTAAGACAATATTTTTTCCAAAAAAAAAAATTGCTAATGCCAGTGCAGCAACAACTGCCTATTGCTCATTTGATGTTTCTCTCAAGTACCGCAGAATCATTGTTACTCTTGTAGCCACCAATCTACATTATGGACAGTTGGCTACATACAGCACCTAAATTCTTTGCTGTGTGACAACTTCTCCTGAAATCAGTTCTCCGAATGCGTATTAAGAGTATGTTTGTACATATGATTTATACCATCTGTTCATAAACATATACCCTATTCAAGTGAGGTTATGTTATAATACTTTTCAATTTAGACTGTGCTGTAAAACTCCAGCTGATTTTGTTTATTTTAATAGTTGCTTAACCAATCTTTATGACATCTATAATATTTACTAGCAACAAATTTGGGTTTCCTTGCAGATGTCTTATATTTATGATAAACAGCCTGAGGACAAGAAAAGATCTTCTGGACCTGGTTATAAACCCATTACCTGATTATCATTAAACCTGTGATACACTGGTCTAGTACAGCTTCTGCCCTTTTTAAGACTTACAAGTTTTTCTAGTATTGCAGTGTTCTTAAGACTATTTCATCAATTCCAATCCTTAAATAATAAAAGATCTACACCATCCCAGTGGTTTTGTGGATGTTTTTCTTTCTCACATAATTCTTACCATCTTTATCCACAATACCAAAAGATTCTTTTTTCTCTGCAGATTTATTTACCTTTCAGGTATCTACTCACAAGTGTTAATTCATACTCATTATCTTTTTTTCATTTTATTTATTATGTATTCTTTAGTTTATATTGCCATTTTCATTTCTCTTTAACAGTCTTTTTAAAAACATTAAAATGGACTTTTCCACTTGGAGAACCATACTTTTTCAAATGTCTAATGAGGTTTTCATTCAAATAAGAGCCATTCACATTGCACAGGTTTTATTAATATTTTTCTCCCATATAATTTCACAAGGATAAAATCTGAATGCATCAGAATGATTTATTTCACACTTGTGAAACGGGTAGTGGAGTTTTTTCTATTAGAAATGTTCATTGTGTAGTATATATCTGTAAAGCAGCACTAGACAAATCAGAAAAGGCAAAGTTTTTTTTAAAGATTTACTAAGAGAATGAGGACAGCACTCTGACACCACTAGTTTGAAAGCAATCACAGATGACTTCATGAAAATATGGATTTGGGGTTTTGTTTTGACTGGATTCTGAATCCAGAAAACAAAAAAACAAACCCCGAACATATAATAGGGGAATGCAAGAAGTAGGCAACACTGTTTTTAGAAAGGGGAATTTGAGAAGGGATAACAATAAGACAGAAACGAATATTCTGAAGTCTCATTAACTAAATGTTTTCCCTCACACTACTTAGCTCAGTCTCTTCATCTTCCCCATCACTTTATATATCAGGTGGAAACTTTGCTATATCTTTTAAAACAGAACCAAAAATAACCAAAAACCAGTGCCATGGTCTGAAGTGTCCTGTGATACAACCTGTGTAAATTAATTGTAAAGCACACAGCTCTTTCTGAATGGAGTTAATACTTGGAGTCAATTAGCCATAGAAAGCATCCTCAGCCACTTTGTGGTGATTACCTTACTCTGCTACTCGAAAGATTACCAGAAAAACGGGATTTCTGAATATCAGCCATAATAGTGTAACACTGATGATGGCAATTCAGAGTAAGTAGATTTCTACCCTAAAACTGAAATCAGTAAAAAAAAAAAAAAAAAAGTATCTTAAAATGCTGCCCACCCACTTACAATTTGTTCTCGATGTGGGGTTTCTCTTTAGCCCATGAAAAGATCACATTTCAGAGTGAGCAGCTACAGAAGCAGTGATCTTCCCCACATTTAGAGGATGTATTCTAGATAGCTCAAAAATTACAGTTCATGATGCTTCTTTATGCAAAATAGTATGGAAATGCTTTCATCCCTCCCTCTGAAAGTGTAGTGATCTCAGTGATGTCTATACCTTGGTTTTCAGGACATAGCACCACTTTACCCAAGCACCACTTGCTAGCCAGTGCACACTGTAGGTAAATCTCACCTGATTACCTTAAGATTTGAAAGCTGACATCTGTTCCTATGTCTGCTTTCACAGTCCTAGATTACGTTCATAAGGAGGTTTAATATTAGAACAGTTTGATTCATGTAGAAAAAAGTCATTAGGGTCACCTACTGCATCTTCGGACACAAGTACCAGACTGCCTCATATATTTTCATCAAATGTGTAGCTCTTCAGATTCTGCGCAAAGCTGCACATCGTGCTGCGCTGCAAGGAAAGAATGAAGCAGTACTTCCAGTGCTTTGGCTTAATTACTGCTTTTTACAGGCAGCAGTGTGAAAATATAGATGGTAGGACCAATAACAGCCATAAATCCCCAAGAAAGATAAACAGGGGAGAACATGCTTCACCTTTCTAAATTGTTTGAATCAGAGAACAGCTTACAATCCCAGACCATACCTGGGATACACATGACACATTACTGTTGAGGCCAAATCCTACTGACACCTAAATAGTTGTACAGCTCCAAGCTGCTCTGCCTATCTGAGAATCCATGACCCTTGGCTCAAAGGCCAACGCACTGACTGACAGCAGTTACTGAGATGTCAGGGTGGTGAGAATAAAAATCACCCTCACGAAGAAAAACTGAAGATCCAATTTTAAACCTTCCTCAATATTTAAGAGAAATTCATTGTCTTCTCCAGAGTTTGGCATTTGATGTGCTTGACTTCTACAAAAACTTCACATGCAATGTAATTTATGCAATGCAAAATAAAGGTTTAAATAAACCATCAGCAACTTAATTGCAAAAAATGAAAGTATTTAAGAAAACATCATGTACCTGTGCAATCTGGTAAGAGATGTCAACATTTTATTTGTTGAGATGTTTTCTCATATACCATGTTTAGTTTTAAGATTTTCTTCTTTTGCTTTCTTGTTGAACTGGATTGAGCCCTGTTGACTCCTGCTAGATTTACACAGAAGCATTATGCATCTCTAAAGCCCCAAAGTTGCTTTCTTCTCCCAGACAGAAAGAATTAGCACATCATTTGCAATTTTTTCCCCAAAATATGCAATACACAAGAACATTGAAGTGTAATTTAAGTATGCACAATCACAAACTAATTTTCATGTCTTCATATTACTTAACTGTATATTACATTAAGTACTGATATTATTTTAATGTTCATCAATGCCACTATTTTCTAACAGTGAAAATGACAGCCATTCTTCACAGTGACAATGAGCATCACTCCAAAGTACAGGTTTTCTTTCCAAATTAAGCCTTTGATGTCTTCTATCCTTATTATTGTCAATATGCCATTGCTTCAAATATGCTGCTTCTTTAACACAGTTTCTGTGTTCTTGAGTAGTCAGAATATATTTCTATACTGGTGAGTGAGACAAGTTTTTAAACTCAGATGAAGTGGTAACAACAACACTTTGTGCATAAATTATTCCTACAAAGAAGCAAATGCAATACAAAATTAGGCAATAAGCCTGAAGAAATGGTACAGTTTAACGTAACAGCCCACTCAAAGTAATTTTGTAAATATACTGCCTTAAAAAGAGATGGAAAACATAAGGAAAATTTGCATGGATAAGAAACCTTATAAACTTTTGAGTCACTGAATCACAGAATCACAGAATTTTAGGGATTGGAAGTGGCCTCAAAAGATCATTTAGTCCAATCCCCCTGCCAAAACAGGAACACCTAGATGAGGTTACACAGGAAGGCGTCCAGGCAGGTCTTGAATGTCTCCAAAGTAGGAGACTCTACAACCTCCATGGGCAGCCTGTTCCAGTGTTCTGTCACCCTCACCATGAAGAAGTTTCTTCTCAAATTTAAGCGGAACCTCTTGTGTTCCACTTTGTACCCATTACCCCTTGTTCTATCATTGGTTGTCACCGAGAAGATCCTGGCTCCATCCTCGTGACACTCACCCTTTATATATCTGTAAACATTAATGAGGTCACCCCTCAGTCTCCTCTTCTCCAAACTAAAGAGACCCAGCTCCCTCAGCCTTTCCTCATAAGGGAGATGTTTCACTCCCTTAATCATCTTCGTGGCTTTGCGCTGGACTTTCTCCAGCAGTTCCCTGTCCTTCTTGAACTGAGGGGCCCAGAACTGGACACAATATTCCAGATGAGGTCTCACCAGGGCAGAGTAGAGGGGAAGGAGAACCTCTCTCAACCTACTAACCACCCCCCTTCTAATACACCCCAGGATGCCATTGGCCTTCCTGGCCACAAGGGCACAGTGCTGGCTCATGGTCATCCTGTTGTCCACCAGGACCCCCAGGTCCCTTTCCCCTACACTGCTCTCTAATATGTAATTTCCCAACTTTTACGGGAACATGGGGTTGTTCCTTCCCAGATGCAGGACTCTACACTTTCCCTTGTTATATTTCATTAAATTTTTCCCTGCGCAACTCTCCAGCCTGTCCAGGTCTCGCTGGATGGCAGCACAGCCTTCTAGCATATCAGCCACTCCTCCCAACTTTGTGTCATCAGCAAACTTGTTGATAGTACACTCTAGTCCCTCATCCAAACAATTGATGAATATATTGAATAATGTAGGCCCCTGAGGTTTTAAGAGACTTCCATTTCTTTCCTAGGGTTTCTGCACTTCTATGCAACTATAACTGAAAAGAAGTACATACAATCTGAGTGCCCATCAAGAATTTAAATTGGGGTAAATACAAGAAGTCTGCACTACAAAAGTAATTTTCTTAAATGAGTTATGGGGAAAAAAGTCACTCTGAAATTGAGTATAGCTAAAATAGTCGTAGTAAGAAATCTAGATTAATTTGTTTAATAGAAGCGCTTTTAAAAATTAAAACTTTAACAAAATATTAATGGGTATATGGTTGTGTCAGTTACAGCAGTCAATCTTTGGGGGAAAAAACTGACATAGATATGAAAACCAGATCGAACTACTAGCCCACAATTTAATGATATAAAAATAAAGAAGGGAACTGAATTCCAGATCCCTAACATGTGAAAGTCCATACAAGGTCCAAAAAACCCTTATTGCAACTTAAGCCCAACAAGAGCGATCTTTATCTGCTTCATGTATATTTTTAATCAATGAAATAGTAATCTAAAAATATGTCATACCTGCATTTCTGCCAGAAGCTCTTGCAAGCCAGAGGAGCAAAGAATCATGGTATCTTTTTTTGTCTAAGGCCCCATGGCTCCTAGATAAACTGAGAAAACTAGAGCAACAGTGTCACTTAAAGCATATAAAATGACTACAAGATAGCAGTACCCTGGCATAAAAGCACTTCCCAAAGATACGAAAGACATGAAGGGATCTGGAGATTTGCTATCCCCTGTGAGCCTTCCTCTATCAAGAATTTAGATGGATGGGAAATTTGTGTTCTCATGCCTTACCCTACATTGGTAAGAAATCAAAAAAGGGTGGAATATGTCGAACCTCATCAGGATATGAGGGTCTAGAATCCCTTCTTCCCCAGAGGGAGTGTAGAAGGAGCTGCTGTGGGATGTACTACAAAAGCATGAACCAGCTGTATCCAAAGGTATGGCTTAGTCAATAGGAAACTCTGGAAAGGAGGTAACTGAAATCCTACCTCGCTTCAGCATTCCCCTACACTAGCTGCTGTGTATCTTCTCCTTTGATGCAAAAAAGTACCCCATAAACTGATTATTGTATTTACAGATCTAATTTAATCATGTATCCTTTAACAGGATCCTGAAGGCACCCCGAAATACTGTATATCACCAGCCATGTTTATCCCCATTTGAGTAATTTAAAGCCCTAAGGCCCAAAACTAGTAGCTAGGCCAAGCTTGAACAAGAGGCTTCCAATTTATAAATAAACTGATTTCATTAGCAATCAATGCTTGTGTGCTTATTCAGGCTTGTAGATGTATTTTCACTGCATTATTAGACAGAGTAAGCAGAACTGGAACTTAAACTGATAACTTGCAAGCAGCTGACTTGCTCAAGCTTAAAGTACCTCTTAATTCAAACTACAGATTTTTGTGGGTAAATGGGAATTGGTTAGGAACAATATTAACATTGTACTTCAAGCTAATGATGCCATGAGGAGAACTCACTGCATCCATTTTATAAACAGGAAAAACATCCTCCCCTGCCTGGCATAGCTAATGCTGGAATAAATGTACTAGATAGCACATTACATGCAATCTTTAGTACAGCATTGCCTCTAATGACTGGCAAGTTACTGCAAACATTCTCATTTAGGCGTTTGAGTTCTCCTGTGTGAATGCAAAAGCACAGTTCTTTATGTCTAAATAGCAATTGAAAAAGAACCCTAGAACTGTGAGTTAAATTACATGTGTATGCCCGTGTGTGTCTGTGCACATGCATATTTTTTTATATACGCATTTCTCCATCCTTCAGGTGTTATCACCATTGCTATCATCTTCACTGTGGCTACAGCAGATCTTGGCCTCCACCCTGCCTCTCCAAACTCAGTCACCCCAACATTACAGCAGCTCACAACCAGGAAGAGTTGTTTAAAACATGCAATGAAGCTCTGCCTCAGACACCATAAAAAGAATAATAAATAAACAAACAAACAAACAAACAAACAAATAAAACCACCACACCTGGATACCTGTATTAATTCTAGCTTTCTCAAGAACAAATTTATCAGTGGTTTAAAACTGGCAACAAATTTAAAATTTCTTTTTTAAAAGCTCCCACAGGATTAAAAAGAATGTCATATTTGGAAAATACTTTTTGTCGTTGCTTGTTAGTAGTGGTGATTTTATGTGTCCATATTTTCATATGGAATAAAGATCTGAAGAGATCAATGTGACAATGATTGGAAGCAAGGCCTAATGAAAAATTATCACCTGAATTTAAAAAGAAAAGAAAGGAGTTTTCTTTACTCTGCCAAAATTAATTTAAATCAACACAGCTTTGAAACCTGACAGTGACATGGACTCATACTGCACAAGGCCCAGTTTTATTGTAGTTGCCAGAGAAATGCAGTTCTGTTACAGATCATTACTGCGTACATCATGAGCCTAATTCACTAACCCAGTCAGATGCAATTACAAGAAAGCCATCCAAATGCAAAATACATCTTTAAGAAGGCTGTCAAGTACACTTTCTCTGCAATAAGAGAATTCAAATACTGATACATGGCACCTGGACTATCTCATTCCTCAGCTAGGGTATTTCTTCTTGTTTTTATTTTAAAAGCACTGTTCATCTGCATGAAGCACACAATAGCAATTAAAAATAACATCCAGTTTAAGAATAGAATGTGAACCTCAGAAAAAGCCTCCCTGAGTTCAAACACAAAAGAAATACAAAAGCTTCCCTTGATAAGACTGCCCCACAGACTGTCACATGGTTTCCTTCCTCTGCCTTCCAGTTCCAAGTTCTAAACAAGGTTCCAACTCCCTTTTCCTCTAGAAGTTCCACCAAACTCCTTCCAAACTCTAACAGCCCTTCCTGAAACCCTTCACTTTTTGTTCTATGTTTTTGTTGCAGAACAGTCAGAACTCTGCAATTTTTCTTTAATAAAGGAACCTTCTTGAGCTCAATGTCATGACAGTCTTCTAATACAGACTTATGATTTCCCACTCATAGGACAGTGCCACCAGAAAATGATGAGGCAGCTAAATAAAATTATGTTAATATGATGCAGCCCACTACTCCACATTATATCTTTCATCTACAAATTGAAGTTCTGTTTACAGAAATGTGATTACATTTCCTGAACTTCAGATAAACTGGATAGATGTTGGACAGATGGTGAGCAGGGAAAACAGATGACAAAAGCTTAGATTCTGAAAACAGATGACAAAAGCTTAGATTCTGGATTATTCTCAAAGCAGGTGTAAAGGCTCTTCCAAGTGCACACTGCTGAATTGCTGAGTGTCAGAATCTTCACTTAAATGTAGCTTCCCAATTGACACAATACCTAAATAATTCTGAAACACCTGGATTTTGCTCAAATTGACAACCGAGTAGAAAAATTACCCTAGCAGAAGTGAAAAACCGGCAGTGCAAAAAGTAACAACACTTCTCTGTTACTCCCCACCCCTTCTTGGCATGGGTCAGTGCAACTGTCTAGAATGAAACCCACACTACCATGTAACAAAATACATTTGTCCCTGATACAAGTCTGTGTAAGCATATAACCATTTCTGTAATGGGGAAAAAAAAAAAAAAAAAAAAAAAAGAAAAATAAAAGAAAAATAAAATATTGGTTATAAAATGTATGAAGCTTTCCACAGAGTGTGCAAAGTGACAGGATAGATTTAGATCCCCCAGAATCTTTGCATCCTTACAAGACCACAAGTTTTGTGAGAATGTAATTCTATCTATATTGGCCTGTTTGTTCCAACTGATTATGAAAAATGGATAGTAAGTAATTGGTATGATATATACATAGCGAAAATCCACTGTATTGGTCTATTACAAAAAGATATTTTATGCCACTTAATGCCTAAGTAACTACACATTTATTGATTCTGAGGAATCATTAATTATTCAAAATTAATCATTCACATTATTCAAAATGAAATTCAATAAGATATGGCAGGTATCTTCCTTAAAGGCAGGTGGTTGGCATTAAATGCAAGCTGGGTACCCAACTTCCAGGTGCAATAAATTAGTTTCTGTACCAGAGTACCACTCTATACATGAATTTGCTGCCTAGGGAAAGCATTTTTATTTTCTTGATCGAATAGTACATTCATCCCTCTATTTTTCTAGATTTATAAATAATTACAAAGAGTTTCCCTATTAGCCTTTACATATGTGCTGTTGGTTTGTGTTCCTAAAAAAAGTTATAGAATTTATTTATTACATATGGAATTAATTTATTCTATTTTATTCAAATTTCAACCAATTTTTCCTCATTTTTTCAGGTTTAATTTATTTTGTCCATTCACCCCCTCCTTTCTTGCTACTTGTCTTCTTTAAGACGTTTTTTCTGACTGCCAGGAACTCCTTCAGACATTTAGTCTAGTTTGTTCAATCGGTACTGTCCATTTTTCATGGTGTTTTTACACTTCATACTCTCACAGCTCACAACTTACGGTGGTAATTTCATAATGATTTTAAAATACAATTGAGATGCTTTAGATAAAGAGTAAGAAATCCTTCATCTCTAAGACAAACCAGATGAGAATAGTATTGATTGAAGATCATCATCATTTGAGATCTGGCCTGTGGAGCCGTGTAATAAAAAGAGTTTCAAATCATCTGACATTGTACAAGGCAAAGGATGGCATAAGGTCCTACAACATTCAGTAAGTCAAAGAGCCTGAATATGAGTGAAAACACAAATTCATTTCTTGCACACAACAGTCAGATGATGATTAGGTCATGCTGACAGGGGAACATAACAGAGCATCTTCTTCCAACTTGTGTTCTTTAGATAATTAGAGAGAGTTTTGGTTTCCAGCTCAGCAGACCAAAACCTTCCGTAAGGGCTATTTTAAGTTTTTTAAGAGAAGTAACATTGTCACAGGAAAAAAAAAAAGGAAGAAAAAAAAAAAAGAAAAAGACACACACAAAAAAGTGAAACCACAACATTTTTTTTTTTTTTTTTAAACATTTAACATTCATTTAACATTCTAGACATGGTAATATTTTTAGCATCCTACTAAGCATCAAATGAGCTTTCCTGTCTCCAAGGTTTGCTGACAACAAATAGCACATAAATCACAGGAGCCAAACCTTTTTAGAACAGATCAAATGCTGCTATTTTTTAAGAAAATTATACGATCAAAGTAAACTATGTGGGTGGGGATTTGTGGTCTTCCATCATGTCTCAAGCATTGTGAGAGACTTTAGACTATTCTACCAGAAGAAATGTTATTTATACAACAGGTGTGTATGAGGCAAAGCTTAGAAGTTATTTCAACAGTTTGCTGTAGCTGTTTTCTTCTCACTGCTACCTGACCTCATCTTAATATGGTTTTCGGAATGCAGGAGGTGCTTTATTGCATCAAACTCATATTTCACATGATACAGGAGGTTTGATATAATGCCAGCTAGGTGTTCCAGAAAGACACGGGAAAACTCCATAATGAAGCAATAAGGAATAACTCTCCTCTACTCCTAATACAATGTTAATGTTCAATAGTTGAGGAAATGTTGAAATCCCTCAATATAAAATTTCTGTCTCCCTTCAATACTCCTTTTATTAGTATTATAACCCAGAATATTCTCAGTCTCCAAATACTTGTACAAATTATCTGCAAATTTTAGGATGGTTTCACAATAAGTGCTTGAGTTGCCATTTACTTTTTTTTTTTCCCCCCATGATTCTTTCTCTTCTGGGAAATTTTTCCATATCCACAGATAATTTTATATATCTTCTTAATCTATCTAGCTTCTAAAAGATATATCATATATTTATCATATATTTACTGTTATCCCACAGGTAAGTGCACAGTGACAAGGTGTTTTGTGCCCCTTCTCCCAATGTATTTTGGTTTTTTTATGCCTTTCACTGAACTGAAACTGGACAATGGAAAGGCTTAAGAAATTTTCAGTCATGCTAATAATACACTTAGGATGAAGAAAGGTTAAAACTTAAATCAAAATACTGACATAGAGATATTTGTGTTCTCTTCATTTAATCAGAAAAGAATTCTGATACACTGGACAGACTGAATTAGGTTCATCAATATTTGTATTACTCCTATTATATTCCAAAATTTAAGTTTTCATTAGGAATTGGGAGCCAAATAAAAATTTATTAAACTCAGAAAGTATTCAGAATATGTTCATTTCAGTACTTCGCTCTCACAGCTCTGAACTTGAATATCACAGTATATTTTAACAAAGTTCCTTACCAAACATTGGAAGAAATTCTACATTCATAACTGTATTGTTTGCTTGTTCATTCAGCCATAGAATGAAAATATCAGCGTGTCTTTTATCTGATTATTAGTTTCAGTCCACCTATATTTCAACAAAGTTTTCCGAATATCTAAAAAGAACTTCCCTTCTTGTATCTTGTGTCCACTGCCTATTACTGTACCACTCCAAACCACCAAGAAAACTCTGTCTGCATCTTCTTATGCCTTCTTATTAGGTAGCTGAAAATAACAATATCCCTTCTAGTCACTTATAAAGAAAAAAAAAAAAAAAGGTAGTGGTATTTAGATATGCAGAGCCTTAAAACACAGATTTGGCGCTTTTCAGTATACATAAAATATATTGAATGAGAGACAAAGATCATATGTACTAGCAAAGATCCAAGGATAAAAATGGAAAAATCCTTCATAGGAACTATACACATCTTCATAGTAGGGTGACCAGGACCTTTGAAAGACACATTAGAACTCTTAATGTTTACATCACTATGGATCACACTAAAATGTTGCATTAAAAAATATGTTAACAGAATTGGCAAGGAACACAAATTATTACAGTTAAATTTGGACAAATTTGAGGTATTTTTGTCAGTATGATCCTCAATATACTTGGATAGAATTCAATCAATATCAGTTCCACTTTCTCCAGTACATTGATTCTTAAATAATACTTTTTAATCTCATCCAAATGACTGGATGGAATCTAATAATAAGACATTGTTCATTTATCCATTTTCCTCTGCTTAGAAATTTATTCCTGCTTTTCAGTAGCAGACCAAAAATATTGTAAATTATAGTAATCTTCAGTAAAGATTGAAGACATACTGTAGTACACAAAACTTTCCAACCTACTTGCAGTACTTGAACAACTAGCTTTGTATGCTTCATTGGCTCTGCCAACACTTTGTCAGCATTCTTGTAATTGCTACTACTCTTGATTTCTTTCACAGAAATCAGTTACTTTATGATCTAAGATTTAATTTTCTGTCTTTTGAAATACAATAAATATACATTGTATTATACAGCAGAAACTGAATCCGTTCACGGTCTGTTCAGGATTCACAAGTAGGCATCCTTGTGACTAAATGAGAGACCTCTTTGAAGGCTGAGCTGTGAGTTTGCCACATGCACAGGACCAGCATAAGAGCACCAACTTGCACTCAAAAATTTTGGTACAGTTGTGGTGACCATCTTTTATATTCCAAAATCCAAGTCTGAAGACTCTGACAGACAATGGAAAACCAAAACTATCTTTCTTCTTGGAGAATGTTCTCCTTCTCTGGTACAACACGATAACCTGGGTGAATTCTGCAGCCTGACTCTCTGCAAATACACATGGAGTGCTATGGGATGCTACAGTGAAGGTAAAGGCAGTTGTGGCAGAATGCAAATGCTCCTCTCTCCCACTCCCTCCTTCGATATGGAAGAAGTAGACACATCTCCCTCTCTCTCTGCTGTTCGAGGCTAACAGCTTATTTTGTTTGGCCTCAGAGCACCCTGGCCAGGGCCATTAGGAGAAGGGAGTGCCGAGGCGCCAGGGAGCTGCTGGGCACCCATGGCCAGTGTGGGGGATGTTTGGAAGCTTCATGAGCACCCCACAGCCAGTGTGGGGGTGCAGAGAAGCTTCTGGAATGCCTACAGCCAGATCTGATCAGGCTATAAAACAGGATTCTCGTCGAGACTCCGCCCTTTGTCGCGGATCACTTGGAGCATGAGCCAGATGCTGCCACCGAGAGCCACCCCCTGCCCGGGATAGAGACTCTGCTTGCCTTGCCACCACATGTGTGAGTAAAATTAATCCTCACAGAATCAGAAGTATATTTTCCTCTCGTGCTTCCACATAAGCACATGTAACTTTCTGTGCACATTTGCATGCATACTTTCCATGCTCGATACAAGCACATGTGAAATTAAACCTCGCAGAATCATGGGTGTATTTTCCTCCTGTGCTTCCACATAAGCACATGTAATATTCCATGCACATTTGCACGTGTATTTACCCTCACAGGATTGCGAGTGTACACTTTCCGTACTCAATACAAGTACGTGTATCCCTTTAAAATAATCCCACACCATGTTCAGGCAAGTGTGTACTCTTCCCGGACTCAGGGGCTGCTCCGGCATTGTTTTTGCTGAAGCTATGTGTCTGGACACTGTGGACCTCCTGTTTTATTAGTTGCTGCCCCTTAATAATTTTCCTCAACTGATACCCAAGCCTGTATTCAAGTCACTTTTGGAGTGCTAAAACCCTGTTTCTCACTGGTTTAATAAAAGTTGTTTTGGACCCTGTTCTCCCTTAAACTAACCTTGGGGTGCCTCAGTGACAGTAGTCCAAAAGGAGTCATATGGTCCTGTTCTCATCCAAGTGAGCACCTCTGTATTTTTCAATACAGAACCAGTAAATAAAGTATATAACTGTACTAAAAAAGCACAGAAAGCAAGGCATAGGTATGAGATATGAGTTCTCTTACCACTAGACAACATAGCCCAGTTTTCCCCAAAACTCTTGTATACTCTTTAACTGAATGGCTTTAACAGTCAGTTAACAGTTAACAGTCAGTCTTTAACTAACTGGGTTTAACAGGAGAGGGGTAATTTAACTCCCAACAGCTTTGTCTGTATGCTGATGCATAGAACATCCTCTTTGGAGACAAGACAGTAACACCTCAAACTGAAAAGAGGTAGAAGCTCAGTCTTCACATCAGAAATAAGAGACCTATTTCATAAAAAGTAGACACTGTCAGAGCTCTCCAATAACACCTGCTGTTTGGAAGAAAAAGCTGCAGTTGCCATCTGCCAGAAGAACAATAAGGACATGCAAACGGAGAAGTAGACCAGGAATCTTGATGCCATATAGACCTGAATGGGAAGTCAGTATGTACATGTGAAAAAGATAGTGAATTCCTGCATTTGGCAGCACTGTATCTTTTCCTGTTAATTCAGGACTCACTCTTTCACCATCACATCTTTCCCCTGTATCCTTTTTTGTAGAGCAAAGTCAACCTTCAGTTTAGTGGTGGGACAGACTATTTGGATTGCACCAGAACATGGACAACAATTACTCTATCTGTCTTTAAGGGAAGTCACTATCAGTCATTATGTTTTAACCTGATTTAAACCTAATCCAGTCTTACTCTCTGTAATACTAAAATGCTTAATGTATTTGGTGAATATACTTAGATTCACAGAATCATAGAATAGTTTGGGTTGGAAGAGATCTTCAAAGGTCATCTAGTCCAACCCCTCTGCAATGAGCAGGGACATCTTCAACTAGATCTGGTTGCTCAGAGCCCCACCCAGCCTGGCCTTGAATGTCTCCAGGAATGGGGCATCTACCACCTCTCTGGGCAACCTGTGCCAGTATTATGCCACTCTCATTGTAAAAAATTTCTTCCTCATGTCTAGCCTGAATCTCCCCCAATTTCATTAAAAACCCTTAGCCTTTGTCCTGTCATAACAGGCCCTGCTAATAATACTCTAAGTACAGTGTGCTCTAGTTTCCTAAATATACTTTTTTTAAAAAAAAAGATATTGAGCACAGTGTGGCAGTTTGAGTAAACTACAAAGATTAAAATTATAGTTGCTAGCCAGCTTTTTCAAGGATGCAGTATATGCAGCAATTCACCATGAAAAATTAGAATTATTTTGTTTTCTACTTTTTTTTATCATTCATCTCTTTCCTTAAATATTTCATCACCTATATGCTGATTTTCTCTATGTAACATTTCTAAACATCAGTAGATAACTCAATAATTGCACAAAGCAAAACAATTAGTATTTCAGGACACTTAAAAATATAAGATTTTCACAGCAAGGCCACTGACTATGATATGCAAATTCCAAATCATTTGAAAAGCTTCCAAACAGTAAATTAAATGTTTTAGTCAGGTGGCATGTGATTGAGAAGATGTGCACTTACAGATATTACAATATGATATGATGCCTTCAATGCTTCATTTGTGCCTTTAGGTTTCACCAGATAAGCAGAACCACAGTTCATGAAATCTCATCTACACAGCTATGGCACAGTTCTACACATACATTCCATAATGCACAGCAGCTTCTATGTCGGTGAACATAGAATCAAAATTGGGACTTCAAATGAATAATAGGTAAGTCCTCCAGCATGTATATGGTAGTGTTGTGTTGAGCCAAGGTAAAGTCAGGTGGTAAGAAAAGTGGAGTACAGAGACTAATCCTTTAGGAAAACATTTGGCTTGTTTGCTGTGAAGTTTCAGTCCTTCCACTTGGACATTTAAACATCCTACATTATCTACAAGACACATAACAAACTCAGCAATGGCAGTTAACAGAAAGACAACTGTCCAACCTACCTTGTGTAACACTGAAAGGCTGTTAGAAACCTTTTCCTTCCAACAGCAAATATGCTATTGCATTTAAAAATTCATTAAAAAGAAGTCACACCATGACATTCTTGTAGAAATATGTGGAAAACTTATATTGCTCATAACAGCTGAAATTAAGAAACTATATAGGTCATATTTTAATATAAAGGGCATGAAATTATAGATCACATGGTAGATAAACGGTAACATGGACTACGGGCCCTGCTAAATTGACCAGGACCTCAAAATATGCATGTACCATTTGAATTGTATTTCAGAATAACTATACCTCCTGATTATTACTCTTACTCCAAAGGCACAATGTAGCACTGAACATACACACTGTAGCTTCAAGAATTTCAGTAGTAGTGAACTGCACACATAAACACAAAGTATATCATAGCATAGTATGTGCTGCAAGGCAATAGGATTTAAAGAAAACACGGGCTCAAGTCACAACCCTTTTGATTAAAACTTTTCAAAATAAAGACTAACATATATGCATATTTTAAAAACTGAGCAGAAAAGCTAAGGACAGATCCATCTGTGAAAACTATGTGCTGTTCAAAGTATCTTCAAAGCAAATTGTAATCACCTTCTGCACTTACAAAACATAGTAGGCTGGCAGAAAGGGAATGTATATGATTGTGAATCAAGACATGCAAAGATTGCTTTAGTCCTTCCATTTGTCCCATCCCTACTTCTCAGAAAACTGCTTTTCACCTGTCAGTGCCTATCATCATCTTCTGTCTCAGGCACTAAAATAAATCAAGTCCCCCTTCTCTAGGAGTTCACAAAATTTTAAACACAATTGTTCTTATTTGTCCATTTATTCAGTAAAGAGCTAACAGTGACATAAGTCACACAGCATTTGTGTTTCTCTTTCTCTCATGACTGAATGATAGGTCCCTTCTGCCGACACCATTTTCCTTCCAACAAGCACACAATATTTAGCAGGTCACATTTCATTTTCTTGCCAAGATAAAAATGTTCTTAGCCTACTAAGGAAGACCCACATGCTGATATAAAAGCTCCTCCAACTTAATTTTACTAAGTGATTGTGTGATGCTTAAATGGGGTTTAGGTAGACAAATTACAGCTTTGATACTGCAGAGCAGCAAAATGGCATCTTGACAGCGGTCTGAAAGGTCCCAGTTGTTGGTTAAAGCAACCCAGCATTCCAAACTGCACCGTAAATAGAACTGAAAAATGTAGAATATTTTAAGCATACCTGCTTTGGGCTACTTACCAAGGTCCTAGGTATCAACTGAGCAAGGTAGTCCCAATGTACTTTATCATAAGATGACCACAAAATCAAAGGTGTTGGTTTTCAGCCTTTTAACTCCTAGTGCTTTTTTTCTCTACACCTCCACACTCTATATAAGACTGACAAGCAATTTTCGGTCCTTAGAGTATTCTAACGCCACTATTAATACACACTATCCATATGCCTCTGACTACTTGACATTCACTAAATAGATTAAGCTTCAAGTAATAAATTTTCTACTTTAATTTAGTTTGTTTAATATATAAAGCATCCCCACTATTGCTTGAATACAGTGCTTAATAGCTATATTTTATTCCAGTAGTATAGACTACATATAGTGTAAATATATATTTATGTGTATGTACACATTGATGTAAAAATAATGCGTTTGCACAAAACACTACAACTTTTAGCACAATATATTGAACAGTGAATCCAATGTCAGGAAGACTCCTTGTGTATGCGTCGTATTACAAATGAACATGCCTAGTTTAAGCCAGAGCTGCCATATATCAGAACTATAGCCTGGGTATCTTTCATATAGGAGTACCACTGAGCTTACCTGCAGAGAAATACACTTGATCTGTACTTTCACAGCATGCCTGCACTTACGACTACCCATATATAGAAGGGAAGGAGTTATCTGTACTCTACTGACTTGTTGATTTTGTCAAATGCAGCTTAGCTTCAGTGTAGTTTAGCTATAATGTTCAATACTTTATTGACTGTAATTGCAGTCATTCCATTCTTCCAAAAAGGCAGTTTATGTAATATCACTGGTAGCAGAATATTCTCCCTGACAATGTCTAGCCATCTTAACCTAGATTACTATGTGAGCTTCAAAGCCTGAACATTTTTCACTTTATGAATATATAGGTCTTTGCAGAAGCCACAGAGAAACAGTTATCTCGCTTTTTTAATCCCATCAGGAATATGGAGTTGAGTTTCTTACATTTAAAAAAGAGCTTTTTGGAGTACCTTAGACACAGACAAAATATATTGGCCGTCCCAGATAGCACATATAGCAATAGCACCCAGAGGGAAAATAATTACACATACTCACAACTTAAATGCCTAGACAGATCTACAGCATGCATTAAACATAACTTCTGTCCATAATAGACCTGTGTCATTATTCACAAGCCTTTAAGAAGATTTCTATGTTCTTCATGTTCCTGAAATTTTTACTTCTCCCTCGAACAACACCCATTCATCTCTTTACAGGTCTTGCTATCCCTATAAGCCTCATCTCCCCAACCTGCAAGCAATTTCTCATGTTTTCCTGAACAGAGTTCTGTACCAGAGGAAGGTTGCTATTACCAGATCACTAATTTCACTTCATAAGTATTTACTGAGGTTTCAAATCATTTCTACTGTTGCAAGATGCAGAAACTTAAACTCATTTTACCTGTGTCTTTTGATCAGATAAAAGTATTATTAAGATACCATTTTTAATAGCTAAACAAAGATTTGAGCATCCAGAAAGCTCATTCATTTTCCCCTAAGTAAACTAGCTGGTCTAAAAAATTATCTCATCCCTTCCTATATGCCTTATATTGCTCATGCTTAAGTATGAGACCGACATACTACAATATCAAAGATGAACTTAGACCAAACTGCTTCGGCTTTTGATATGGGAAGCTTCCAGACTACGAAGGACATTCATTTAAATGGATGTGGAATGAGCTGGATCATCCTACTTCCTTCTACTGTATCCCTGTTTCACACTGTCCCGTTTTCAAGGAATGAAATATCTGGCCTAGTGAACATTCTGTGCTTAAAGTAAGATTTAGGGTCTCCGATAACTCATCTTTGAATATATGATATACGATTTATGTGCCGCATATTTTTCAAGTTAATTTCAAATAGTAGAGGAGGGAAGAAGAACACAAGGGAAGAAAAGAGACAAAAAATTACACTAGTATAAAAAGATGCAAGCATTTGTTTTTTCATGTTTTAGTATAAGAAAATAAGTTGAAAGGCCAACATCTACATAGCTTTTTAGAAATTAAAACACAAGACAAATGATTGAGGATAAAATCCTCTTGAATTTTTTACTTCCAATAAGAGCACAACACACAGACTGTCTTCACCTGTTATTTCTTTCAAGCCAAAAACCAAAACAGCATTAGTGGAGTAGTGCTTGGAAGACTCTAAGATCAATACTGTTGCGTCTAAGCCTGAATCTTTCTTCTCTGCAAAAGAAAACCATACTTGCTTCAAAACTTTGAGCCTAACTGAACTTACATGTAACCTAAGGCTTCCTTCATTCAAGAAAAGAGACTCAGTAGGCCTCCAATATCTTGAAACAGAATCCAAACTCTATGGAGTGCAAACAGTATATCAAGTGTCCACAATTGCTCATTATACCCACTAGGACCTACATTTTTTTTTAGAAAAAGAAAACTTTACTGTATCTCTTTCATCCAATTAAAAAGGATTAAATTCTAATAAAAGGCTTTAAAAAACAGGTATCTGGATTTCATCTGACCTTAAAGACATTACTTAAAAATGTTCATTGAAACCTTCAATCATCAGGTAACTTCATATATGTTCCACATGTTGCAGAGAGTTGTATGCTCCACTAACCCTGTCTCTCACAGTTCTCAAGCCCCTTCTCAAATCTCTACATGCTAAAATTTAAGCATGCTGAAAAGACATTAAATTGTGCTAGCCCACTGGCCACAGGTACCTAAAGAACTCTCCACAGTGGTCATGATCTCAGCATTGACCTCCAGCCCACACATAATTGCAATTCATGTACTCAAAAGGATAAGCAGACTTCCCAATAACAGTTGTTCGTCATGTATGATACTATTGAGGCAAGGAATCATCTGTTGGCTCAGCTCTAGATAGAAAGTACAAGCAAATCTCAAAGGAAAACAGCTACATTAGATTTTGTTTGTTGAAGTTCAGTGGCAAGATAGCCAAGTTCCTTTCAAATAGAATTACACAAATCCAGTGAAGTACTAAGCATGAACCACACCTATTCTCTGAAGGTAATGGAGATCCCAGCTGCTTCTTTCACAACAAGGCTGAGAGTTTGTCACGCTACACAAATGCAATCTTCTTTTTTCCTTTCTTTCTGTACAAAGTATTTCCACTTTATAATAAAAAATCAGGTTTCCAAAAATTCCAATCACATCCTGTGCCCTTGGAGATTTGAGAAAAGAACTGAAGACTTTCCCACTTTTCCCCAGAAAGCTTCATGACACATGTAGCAACCCACCCCTTGTTAAAAATCAGTCTTTACAAGGAACCTACTAGATCTTAAACGCCCTCCATGCCACCCAAAAATATTATGGGATTCCACTGGGACAGGAGGAAGAAAAAAAAAAAGGGAATAGCCATGGAAAGTTGTCTACCAGTTATGTGTGTTCTAGCATATTTGGTCTATATGCCAGTTCTTGCAAATCTGGATGCCTTAAGGATGGTCTAGTAATAATACAGAAAATCTCAGTTAACTTTAAGACATCATTGTTTGGCATTAGGTACTATCTTTGCCTTATAAATACAGAAACCAAGTTCCAGATATTATTCTGATTTCTTGGACTAGTTTATTTTCAGAAAGACAGAAATTAAAGTAGCTGAGAAAAAATTAATCAATCAACTTCCTACAGCAACATTTGAAGGGTATTTCTGCCACCCCAAGTTCCTAGGCATGTAGCTCTCAGTATACCACAGCTGCCATGTTTTCAACCTCTCTTTCCTGACACTGTATCCCTATAGTATATAGAACATTTTACAGGCCTCAATTTATGTGCATGCTGAATTGTCTGTATTATCTAGATCAGATGAAATTAAATTATTACAGGATGAAAACTATCCTTTTAACACTGTTCCACTATAAAAAGAATAAGTGTTTCCTGCTCTTTTCTCCCCTTGGGTTTATGAAAAAGTCACAATCATAATTATTTCCTGAATTCAACCTACATGCATTTCAAAATGAGAGCTAGAAATATGCTTCCCCCTCCTTTCATAATAGAAATCTTTAACCAATATCACTGAACCGTAACTACAACTGCAAGTAGTATTTTACTGATGCAATTTCTTCACAGAAAAGCTAAGCTATAAAGCAAATTAAAACCATGTCTCTAACTCTCAGTGAATATAGCTATGTAATAAAGTGGCTACAGAAAACATTGTCAGTTTCTTTCTATTACCAGATTTACCACTGAAAACTTTAGTTCTATCTCCTTTTATGTCATATAAACTTTTGTTTGCCTCCAGTACTCACAGCAAGGTGTAAAAAAAACATGACCATTCTGTAGTACTCAAAAATAACTGAGTTAAAAAAAAAAAAAAAAAAGCAAGATTTAAGTTTAAAAAAGTAGGTCTCAGCTTTTAGCTTGTTTCAGTTCTGGTTATTTCAACTTCAGTCTTAGCTACACTACTAGTATTCCTCACTTTCTAAGACTTCAGTTATTGTCACCTTCACCAAGTGGTACATAATTTGTGAATATTGTCACTCTTCCACACCTAATAAGGTTTCAGCAATTCATTGCTAAAACAAACTGAATAGCTTCCATACAGAAAATTTATTTCATATTTGTCCAAAAGGATCTAAATCCCTGTTTTCCATTTCCAAGGACACTGACCCAAATCCAAAAGTAGTTGAGAAGGAGAGAGAGGGAGTAGATTATTTCTACTTTACTTAATCTGTTCTCCTGTCCAGAGAACATAAGTAAGCAAGATTTTTCAGCCACGTAGACTAGCTTAGTCTTTTAACATGAGAGGTATACTGTTTACTTCACCAATATTCTTCTCAGCTTTATTCTTTCTTTGCCTTTCTATCTCTACAGGATTTGTCTCCATTACTAATTATATAATCCACTATTCACTTATATTAGTTCTTTCCTCATCACCTGCCCTTTTTTCTAACAGTATCAGAATATCAGACAAGAAAGTAAAGTGCTTAAATTGGGGGAGTTATCTCTCTCTTTAGTTAAGAGCAAATCTCCTTCAGAAGACAAATCAGAGCTCCTCAACTTGTACTGTGAAGTGCTGCACAAAACAAAATAACTATATTAATGACTGATAGAAAGAATATCTCCCTAATCAAGCTACATGCCTAATGTTAAATGGTATATATACTTTCCCCAGCACTTTATGTCTCAGTGGCTTGGGTTTCTGTGGTAGCTTTGGTAGCTTTATTTTTTTGATTATGCTTCTGAATTGCCTTATTGAGTTTTTAGTAAAGCAATATAACATTAGGACATTTCTAGCGTAAGAGACAGCAGCACTCCTCTCAAAACTTTCTTGATTCTTTAAAAATATGAAAATCCTTAAGTGAGACTAGGCTAATGAGTAACTCTACATATTTTAGAGGAGAAAGACACAAAAGCTCTCTCAGTGAAATAATGAAATGTTGATTTTGGAATTCACATCTAAACTTCTGATGGAAGTCTGCACAGGCAGAAAAAAAGAAAGGTAAGGGACCAGATCTTGGTATTTTTATTCACAAATTCTATTCTGCATTTAGAAACAGCAAAATAAATAATTTTATTTGTTCATACGAAATTTTGTTCTAAGAGTTTAATTCTACAGACAATGCAATCTGTCGTACACCACTTCAACTAAATGAAAAAAAAATGCTTACTTTGAGGAAGCCAGATCACAGTAATTTCATCACCATGATGAAAAGTTTCACGTGAAAACGGTTATCCTGAAGATGCTGCTTTGAATAATAGTATTTCTATACTTAAATGTAGCATAAAATAATACTTAACTGCACTTGAACTAAACAGTCATGTGAATTGCAATCGTTTATCATTTGGAAGTGAGTCTACACACAAAACTGAACACAATAATGTTTTTCCCTTTGTGATAGGGAACAGTTAATCACAGATTACAGGACAAGCAGGGATAACAGAGAGCATCCATTTATAACAGAGGTTGATTTTGGATCCAAGCTTGTTTTATCTGGCATATCAGCAATACTACAGGAAACCACACTCAGATTAGAGTGCATAAGGTTAAAAGATTCACATTATCAGATTTCTCATGCTGCATGCTGTTGCTCTGGGTAGTATCTTAAGACTGGTAACAAAATACAGATGCAAATCTCGGATATTATTTTTTAATCTTTATTTAAATTTATAACTTCCTGTTTATGTTGTTCAAATATCAAGGTCACAAGAGCTTATTAGTAAAGGCAAAAAAATATACCATGACCTGATTTAGAAAGCCACTAAACTTCTACATCCTTCATGCATTACTTGTCCTTCCAGGGTCTGACCCTGCAAACACAACGCATTCCACTAATAAGAGTAACTGGATATTTTTCAAAAGTCCCATACTGACCACGAAAGCATTTGTAGAATAAGAACATTTAAAGTGTAGCAGTCTTAAGTAAAGGACAGTATCTCTATTTACACAGCACTTTATAGAGGCAGCTTCACCATCCTCTCCACACCACTGTGGATTGCCTTAACACAAATATCACATTTAAAAACACATACTTGTCATGTTGCTATTTTTCTAGTCAACTGATATATGTGGGGAGCTCATCATTCATATTCACAATGACTGCAATAACAGGATATATTTGAAATATACATATCTGTACATAATGGCATGCACTATTTAAAAACTATTAGCCAGAAGAGTTTCCTTTAATAATGTGCTGGAATACTCATACCTGGGAAGGAAACCTGACCCCAGGCTCTCTCTGTTTGGGTCAGTATGATTCAAGAAGATCAATTACAGATTTTAAAGAAAACAAATAGTCCCACATCACACATTTCATATAATTGAATGCAACAACAGACTGTCCACAAACACTACTTCTGTTTCTGGACACACTGAAATAATCCCCTTGAGCCTTTTTTTTATCAAGTTGAAGACTGAACCATGAACAAACTAATCAAGGTGTATCTCATCTTTTTCTTTCAGGCCTTGTACCAAGAAAACTGTCAGATCCAAGGATAAGTTCTTCTGAGGGTAGAAATCATGAACCCACTAGATTTAATAATGTTAGAAGAACAATAAAATTAATTTAGCATTCCATTACACACCCACTATACAAAAGCACAAGGCACTTACCTAAATAGCAGTATAGATGCTTCATTTATGAATGTGGAAAAAACAGCTTAGCTCACCTTCTGAGTACACATCTATTCTAGATAGATAGAAGTAATTTCCATTTAATGGAAGTTACGCAGAGATGTTCCATAGCAAAAGGGGATGGAAGAATAATAATAACACTGGAACACAAAAGGCTTCTTACAACGGTGGGAAATACGACCTTCTCTAGTCTAGAATGTTCTTTAAAATACTGTTTAAAAAAGCCAAGTACATCAGAATAGCTACAATGTCTTTATTTGTTTACCTTACAGTAAATCAGTCTATATTGCCACAGCTAGGCCATGTCTACCGGCCAATTTGTCTGCTTTAAACTACATGGTCTGTATCTCAGGCCTATATCCATAGTCCAACATTAAAAACACAAATTCACTGAAAACTGTTCCCAAAATCTGGAAGTCCTAGAGAAGCAATTCAGCTGGGATTTTAATGCAGCTTAGTAACATGCAGTAATTCTAAACATCGTATATGTTGCATCTTAGGTAAAGTGACATATATTATGATGAAACCAAAGTCCTCCATTGTATGGTACAGTACACTGGGGACAAAAATTGAGTTAAGAATTTCGAAGATTTTAGTAGGATACAACATCCACTAACAATAACTGGAGTTAAAACACGTTAAAATTTCAGAGTTTGTTTTAGAACAAAGCTACAAAGATACACAAGAAGAAAACATTGAGTGTGCATGTGTGCGTGTGCATGTGTGTGTGTTTGCTAATTTAAAAAAAAAAAAAAGGTAAATTACTTAAAACAAATACTTTCATGTTAATTACATATCTTAGTGGAAACTAAGGGTGACAAGCACAATACCTTAAAAATCTCTTTAGATCAAATAAGCCTAAATACACTTTTACACATAAAACCTACCATAAAATCTAAAATAAGATGCCAGCTACAATAAGCTTTGTTAATAAAAAAAAATCTAACTTATTTTAGAATAAGCCTCTAAAAGCTTAAGCTTACTTCTTAAGACATTCTATCCAAAAAAGGCTGAATGCTTTGCTGAAGTTTCTTTGCACTGGTAAAAATTACAAGAATTATTTGTACACATACCTAGTTGAAATTACCACTGATCAAGTTTTTCATAAAACATACATAAACTCCTAAGTGCTTGCGTAGGAGTGATTAATGTTCATAAAACAGAAGAGTGAGATTCTAGAAGTAGCATCTGATGACATGCCAATCAATATTTTGATCCTCACAGATTTATAACAGCTGTTTCTTCAGCCCGGCTGATACAGTGAAAACATATCAGTGGGGACACAGAAAGGTTTCAGAAGAGATTACTATGCATCTGTATGCATCATTTTAAAGAACTTCCCCTTGCATGCTATTTCAACAATTAGTTTATCTTAGAAGCTAATTGTTCTTGTTCACTGTTTGGTACAGCTATAAAGTCAACGAAGCTGATACAAAGATAGAAACAAAGCCTCATTTAAACACAAAACAATACTAGATGCATCTTAATAGCTCTCTGTAGCAACTCCCTAATTTTCAACTATAGCTAATGCTTCAGTTTATCTATTCATTCTGACAGCTCTGGGACCCTCTGGCTCCTCTTGTTCTTCCAGTCATTGTAGAAATAAACTGCTTACACACATATGTTCAGCAGAACATTAAGACAGAACAAAATGTTACATTCTGGGTTGTATGCTCCCTTTATAAGGACTGGAAATTAATTTTTTGCCACAAGGAAGTCAATAAGAATTTCACCAGAACTTCAAACAAACCTAACTTTCACACTAAAATAAGTGCACACCACACAATATTAGGTATTTTACTCAAGATATTTCAAATAACAGTCATATAAGAAAATCAGGTAGTGAATGAGAGCAAATTACTTCCTTGGACTCTGTGGATTTGGTTTACCAGGGAATATAAAAGTTTTGTTTCACTGCTAGAAAATAATTGTACAGGAACTGTCATACTGCAGACAGATGCTACATTTTTAAACTAATTTCAAAAGTGATTTAAAGGTCTGCTCTACAGAATATAATGGCTTTTTAACATGAAATTTAATAATTACTCGAGTTTATGAAACAGATTGAGCAGAGTAATTTCATCTCGTTCTACATTGTCTTAATAATGTTGCCTCACTTTGAAACTAATTGTTATATTACAGAGGTACTTAGATCAATTAATGGATTAATTCATCAATGGATAAATTCATCGATGGATTTTCAATTAATTTGAAATACTTGTTTTCATACCATGCAGTCAAAATTCCTTCTTATTCCTAGAAACAACCCTATTCTATGGCACAAGAAGAGTCTAAAACAGTGCCCTTCACATACCATGTTCAAAGTCATGCAACTGAGCAGTAGAAATGCTGCTCTAGTCACACTAGTGGTCCATCAAGTAATCTTAGGCACACACTGCTCAGCCACTCAGCTCCTTTTGCACAAAACTGACAGCCCATTCGACAGTTACCGGGAAGAAAACTCTCTGTTGTCATAACAGCAACATATAAACATAGAATCATAGAATGGTTTGGGTTGGAAGGGACCTTAAAGATCACCTTGTTCCAACCCCCCTGCCATGGGCAGGGATACTTTACACTAGACCAAATTGCTCAAAGCCCCATCTAACTTGGCCTTGAACTCTTCCAGGGATGTGGCATCCACAGCTTCTCTGGGTAACCTATTCCAGTGCCTCACCACCCTCATGGTGAAGAATTCCTTCCTCATATCAAATCTAAATCTACCCTCTTTCAATTTAAAGCCATTAGCCTTGTGCTTCTTATGCTGGGGGCCCCAGAGCTGGACACAGTGCTCCAGGTGGGGTCTCACAGGACCAAAGCAGAAGGGGAGAATCACCCTCCTTGATCTGCTGGTCACACTTTTGATGCAGCCCACAATACAGTTGGCTTTCTGGACTGCAAGTGCAAATTGCCATAAATAAAGGCTGGTAATAACAGAGGAGAGGTAGTGGTTAAAGTTCACATTATGCATGTTATAGTAGAGGTGGTTTTCACTTTGCATTTATCAACAAGATAAGGCAAGAAATCATACCAAAACTGTTTATGCCTTACTTTTCCTAACTTATCCAATCTGCCTGTATTTTCTGTATTTTCTGCATTGTGAATCTTCATGTTTCCAGGCACATGTCTTCCTAAGAAAATATTTACAACTAAAATAAAGGAAAAGTGAGACAATGAGAATTTGTTTCATTATAAATGTGCAACTGTTTCGTTTCATAAAAGCACAGAACTGAGGTAGAAGATTAAAAGAAGTATCTATATTCAAACTACAACAGATTTCACCATTTTTGAAGCACACTGCCTACAAATTATCCCATCTTCCATACAGATGGAGAGATTCACATGAAAAGTGTTGGCCTATAAATTATCATCTGCAGAACTGGAATTCCTGAGGGCTCATAGCAGCTCACAAATAAGGCAGAACACTTGCCACTTACTGGTTCTTTAATAACTGAGGCATAAGAAATTAACTGCACCCCTGTTGAACTGAATGTTGCATTTTCTCATGCTAATTGAAGGACAGAGGTTCTGCAGATCACTGCTAGTATTATAACAAATTACTGAATAGCTTCAGATGTAACTGATGTTCATATCTATCAATTCAATTTAAGATTAATTCCATCCCAACTAGGCATTATAACCTGTCAAAACCTTTGTGAATTCTTCCAGAAATTGAGTTCTTTCTTTTTTTTTCTATGATATCATAGATTAAGGTACTCAGGCATGTTGTCGAATGCTTTTCTAAAACCCCAAGTCTATTATAATAGCCCTTATTAATATGTCTAATATAAATTCGTTGAAGGCTGATCCATATAATATACAAAACCCACTTCGCTCTTTCCAGCACAACATATTTATGCGTGTACTAATTCTATTCTTTACCATGTCACAAATGTGTTCATCTCTAAAACTATAGTTACAATGTCACTGTGTGAGTCCTTTTTAAATATTAGCATATTTGCCAGCTTCCATTTCCCCTCTAATGAGGCTGTTCATACAACCTGTTCAACAATCAGTTATGTAATGTCATTACTCTATCAGCGCTTTCACACCAAGTTCTTTACATCCTTCCATAAATCTCAAATTCAAATACCTATCTCCTCTAGAGCTACTGAGCTGACACCACTCATCTGCCTTAACAAACCTATATCCAAGCTGACTCTACAAGCATTTTCATGCCAACAATAAATCCTACACCCAAAGCTGAGTAACTTAATAAACCAGCATTTCTATCCTCCTGTATCTGCTGTTTAGATAAAAACCCTGAGGACATTAGTTGTCTGTATCTTCTGTAATGCTAAACACAATCAAAAATTTCTTTCTGTCTTTCATTAGTTTGCTTATCACCACAATTTTCCTTTTGAACTACTTTATACATGTGAGCCAGCAGCATATCATCTTCTGTTTATATGGCACTTCTATTTTAATCCTAAAGAGCCTGGAATACAAAGAGAAGGCTTAATATCAGCAATGGTTAATCCTGAAGCAAAAAAGCTTTGTTTATTAGCAGTCATCTTGCAGAATATATAACTATTTTTATTTTCATTCTTGCAGACAGACATAAATAGCCTTGTCTCCCAAACTTCTTCCCTCAAAAAGTACCTTATGTTCCTCAAGCAATATTTTTATAAGATGAGCACTGTCAAACTGTACATGTATCAGTAAGCCATGTGTTAAAAGCCACAAATAACTAAAATTAAAAAATTATTTTGTATAGACAATGAAAAACACAGTAACACTGTGCAAAGAACTACACACAGTTTCAATATCCAAAGTAACATACTGAATCAAGCACTGGTGTCCCTCTTACTAGTGGCATACCTTTAATTTTATTATTTTGAGTTATATTACGGGACTTAATCAAGGTGAAAGACAACAGATGAAGGCAAAAAGCAAACTGGCAGAACAAGTAGTTGCATAAGAATCTATCATCAAATGTGAATCACAGACATTTTAAACAGATACTTTGGTACAGATACTACAAGTAAAAGCAAAGTACTGTACAAACAGCCACAGATGTGTTAGTATAATGAAGAACCAATATATTAGGACACAGTTGCATCCATTGATCCCTTTAGGTATTATTATCTAAGACGAACAACCAGATAGTAATAACAATACTGACCAAAGGATAAGGTGTATCTGCAATGAATAGACAAATGACTAAGTGTAACAACTTGAGTTCCACTTTATTTTTCTGGGACAGTGTCTAATTTCCCCAACAACTGACTCAAGCTCTTGATGATAATGATGATGATTATTACTATTATTTACTATTACTATTGTTTTTCCCATCACTTTTCTATGCCACAAAAGGTCTCTCACCAAATAAACTATGAGCTTCAAAGTCAGTTTTAAATAACACCTACCAATATGGTAAGCAGGCTCAGTGTTTTTTCCCCTGTAGTTAACAAACTGTAAAGATGATACATGCATTTAACTATTAATTTTGTTGGCAAATGACTGCCTTATTCTCCATGTCAAAGATGCAGCTGAGGGAGGAAAGTGAAGTTGCATGCATAATCAGTTATTATAGGGTATGCATGTAAAAGCTTCCCACCTACCCTGAATTCAGAATATATTTGCAATATTTACTATATAAGTATACCAAAAGCAACTAGGAGGCAGAAGCACACTTACACAGACCCTAAACCCACACAACACGCAACCTTAATACAGCAGAACTAATTCAGAAGGCTGTGCCCGGCTGTAGGAAGACACTGTGCTTAAAAGAATTCAGCATGCATACTACAAATATATTTTTCAATCAAATGTGTGGGTTTTTTTTTTTTCCCATGGTAAAGAAAGCCTTCTTGTGTGAGGGCTCATTCTTCTTTGAAAAGGAATGATTAATAGAAAACATTCCCCAATTATACCAAAACCAAAGCAAATAAGAAATGTCCTGTTTTATGCCACGTACTGTGTATGGGAATTCTTATATTCACAACTGGCATTTTTCCACAATTGTTGTAAAAGGTGACAAAAAATATCCACAGGAATGAAATGGTACCAAGAATTTATTTTTTCGGGTAATATTAACAAATTCAGTATTGTCAATAATGGCTCAAGGCTAAACGCATGAAGTGTACTTTTGATGCTCTGCAATCCTATTTTTGTTACCACTACAAAAAATGCACGCATAATTCACACAACTAAGTCAGATGTGCAATTGAGTCACACTCAAATCACCAGCTCTGGGACTTGCACAAACACACCAGTTCTATTTCTCGTGGTTTCACATATCAAATTTAAAAGCCCTGTATGTTCTATTTATGTTACTCTGCATTCTTTAAAAGGCATGGATTTCTTCTAGTTTCATAGAGCTCTCTGGCTGTCAGAGGAATCCAGACTACTCATATTCCCTACCACTGCAGATAGATTTAGAGAACGCACAAAAAAATATATCACTGGAACATAGTATTTTATCATACATATTCAGAAACATAGTAATATGTACAAATAATGCTATTTATTCATATCTTCTCCCAGCCAAAAAGTTATTTACCAACAAATGTATAGCAGTAGTTCTACATTTTCAGTACAGGATACACTCCACAAAAGTTTACATAGAATGCATTTCCCTGTAACAGAGATTATCCAGGTATTTCTGTCAAACAGGAATACAGGCTGTTGAACAGCTAGCATAAACAGAGGAATACACTGCCATGTTCAGCATCTGATATCAAAAAACAAAATTAGCCCAAGTGAAAGTGACATCTAAAACTCTCAGGGTTCATCTGACAAGGTGGTGTAGAAAACCAAATTAAATCCTAAATCAGCTCTCACTGGAAGTGTGCAAAAGAACAGTGCCTCTGATATCTTTTTCTTAGACCTCTAAATTCCTGATGGCCAACCCCCACCTTTGCTTATTTTTCCCACAGCAGCGGGAAATACACAGTATGTTTAGAGCCATTTTCCAAATTTTTGTGATGAAGAGTTCTCTGATTCTTTCTGACTTCAAAGACTGCCCACACTACTTGGGTAGGTGAAGAAAGTCAAGATACAGTCATTTGCTACTAAAAAAACCCTGATATAGGTATAATTATTTTTTTTAATCCTGTTTTGTTCACTTCTTGGTAATTTTCCTTTTTATTACATCTTAAATCCATGAATTATGACAGTAGTAGATACACATGTCAGTTGGGACAGAACAAGGCATTGGAATGGTATTTGGATAATCCACTCTGGAAGAATGTTCATTATTCTTCCTAAAGTTTCACAAGAGTTCCCTGGCATAATACTGCTACAGCTGCTTTACAGTCTAATGTTATTACAAGGTCTGATTCAAAGATAATGTCTGCTAGAGGAATCTGGCAGGGAGCAGAGCCTAGGAAAATCCTTGTGATGCTAAGGTGTAACTAATGGAGACTGAACTGCTGAAAAAATTGAGGGTAGTAACAGCTATTTGTTTTGAGTTTTGCAAGAATCCCAAGAGATCGTGGTTATTTCTCAGAACAAAAGTCACACAAATTGAAGTTACTTTTTATGTAAATATTATAATTTTTCTAATCAAAATAAATCCTATGGGGGAAAAAAAAAAAAAAAAAGAAAAAAAGGTAGTGATCAACGAGAGCCAGCTCATGAACTAGCTTTATTGGTAAACATCAAGAAATGCCCTTTCCTGTTTCAAAGACATGGATGGAGTCAACATGAAGTTTAGCAAACATAACATTTTTGTCTGTCTTTTATACCTGTAAGCAAAATTTGGTCTGTACTATTGTTGGTGTGGCCTGTGTTGTCAGCATGTGACATACAAGCTCTCAGATATTTTAGACAGAACTCCTATTTAGGAAGAAAAATATCCATTAATTAAGGGCTTATTATGTAAAACACTTGGGAAAGAAAAGGAGATGATCAGGTATACACACTGGTTCACGTTTGCATGTATTTGTGTCCTGTTACCACTCCTGACCTACAAATATAAGGAGTCTGGACTTCAGGGGAAAAAAAAGAAAAGAAGGGAAAAAAACCCACAACCCTGCACCAGGAATTCATGCTGTGTCTTATTCCAAACTACTATAATCTCCCGCAACTGTCAGGCCAAGTAGCTGGATAAGAAATTAGAACATGTGTGGGTGGATTCCTTCCTCCAGTCTGAATTAATTAAAAATGATTGTTTGCTGTATTATTTTAAAGCAGATTTTGGAACAGGTTAAAGAATCGCTGTTCTGACTTTAGTATTTCAAGCCTAATAAGAAAGACTACTGTAAAAAAACTTGTAGGAGGAAAAAATAATAATAAGGATTTTAAACTTAAAGTGCATCTTATGTTTTTATTTGTTGTTTAGAGAAATTCACACGTTCTTGTACGAGAGCTACCTCATTCATTTTGGCTGTGGTTATTTCAAGTTAAAGCATGTACACAAAAAACACACACAGATTCATGTCTCCAGTCAGTCTGGGCAATTTTACCTATTTCTAATACCTTAGGTTACCCTTTAATTACTATGTTTTCCTTTCTCACATTCTAAACCTGAAACGCGTAATAATAATACCCTCAGCTTTCACTTCCTAAACCAGTTACTAAATTACAAGAAAATAATATGGACAACAACTTTAAAGTAAGAAGTTACAAGCCATCAAAACATATTTCTGAGAGCAGCATCTCCCAAAATTTTGGGGTTGGTTAATCCTTGTTAATCAGGCAGCAGTAAATACTCCTTAGAGAGTTTCTAGAACTGATCAATATGTGTCTTGTATACATAAATGTAAAAAAATAATAAAAAAGAAACAAAAGTCGTAATTTCCAGATCATCAAAAGTCTACCTGCAAAACTACTGAGTAGCATTCAAAATGAATGTAAGAAGGATATACGTAGAATGCTCTATACTGCAGTATACCTTTAGCAAATAAGGTTTGTTATCTGCTATAAAATCCTGAAACTGGATTAAAGAACTCCTTCAAAAAAAAAAAAAAAAAAACAGAGAATTTTACACATTGTAAGACCCCCTGCCCTCCAGAACTGGCATATTCTCCTTCACATTTTTGAAGGCAGAGAGAGCCCCACGCACACTGACCAATGGATGACCAGACTGAATGGATTAGATAACAACTAAATTTTACCTCTCCTCTCACAGAAGAGAAAGTACTTCAGGGCTCTTTCTTACAAATAGTCATTGATTTTCAGTGATTATCTTAAAGATTTCTACATTGCTTTCAAATTTAGTTGATATTGGAAAACAGCTTCAAAATTTATTTAGGTGAGAACAAGCTGATAAACAGAATCACCTAAGCCTTGTTCGCTCAGGAAAGTCAAATGCAAATTTACCAACATTATTCTTTCCAATACCAACTAAACCATTTACATGTACCACTCTCCAAATAAAGTCAGCAGAATGTTTTGCATGGTTAAATGCCATCAACTATGATGGAAATTATTTCTATATCAAGATTACAGCTTGGCGAAAAGGGAGGTTGATTATTTTGAAAACTGACCTTACTTCAAAGAGGTCCCTATAAAGAAATAGGAGACTTGACTTCTGCTTTACCAGGTTACATTAAATAAGCATCTGTTTGTCTCCAGAAACAAAGAATCTAAGTCCACACAGCATTCTTCAATCTTTAATATGTGAAATATTAAAATTATGCCGCATTATCTCTCTTGACTTTTCAGAGTACAGTGTACAATATGCACACCTGTACATATAGGGGAAGGAATTTTGCAACTCCTCAATTCATAACAGAGAGAACAGTTTTGAAATGAACTCCGAAAACTCATTTTAAAAACTTACACCTACAGACAGATTTAAAAATATTGACCAACCTGCCACCATTCATTGCTTAACAGACTGGCATCAGTCATATTCTGCTAACACTAGGCTAACGTTCACCCCCCATTTCTCTTTCAAGTGTGAAATTTCACTTTGACTTTATAAGCATCCTATATATGTCAGCTCTTGGAGTCAACTTACACTTCCGATTTGTGAGATACTGAGAAACATCTGTACTCCATGAGTTATCTCCACGGATGTCAGCAGCTAACACCACAGATCGAGTTACTGTGCAGTAGATGTTCCTGTTCCTACTATTCACACCTTTCACAGATACACAGCTTCAGTTCCATCTCATGATAGATTACTTAGACCTTTTAAGAAAAGGATGGATTCTTCAAGGTCAAAAGCAAGTTTCTTATTCATTTCTAAACTCCTATTATTTTGTTTCTCTCACATCCCACAGGAAAGAGGATGAATCAAGGCTTCTTAAGATTCAAAAGGAACATTATATAGCACCTCAGTAAGCTTGCCTTAACTGCATGTTACGCATACCTTTAAAAAAACAGTGTTACTCAATACACAAGCCTTTCTTGTTCTGATTCTTCCATTTATGAGAAATTCAATATGACTACTTAGTGTTCAAACACCAGAAGAACAAATAACATGCAACGGAAAAAAAAAAAAAAAAAAAAGGAAAAAATAAAAAGAAAACACACAAAAAAAACACACACCACAAAACTTAATATTAACTCCAGGTTTCTGAACACAGTAGATCTTCAACCAACTTTAAAAAAAAAAAAAAGTAAAAGAAAATAATTACAGACTGTTCTTGTCTTTGAGGTGCAAAATGTTCTTGAACTGTTCTGTTCTAAAAAAAAAAGCAACATGGGAATTCATTGTGATGTCTCAAATACTGTTTTTCAAAGCATTGCAGCTTTGTTACATAATTTTCTTTGCAGACATCTGACTAGTGCTAACAATTAGAGAGCAATATTTACCATCCAGTGTAATGGTTATTACTAAATACATATTAAATGGAAAAACAAAAGTTCTAAGTCTAAAGGCATAAACCACGAGTCTCGTAACATGTTAAAATCCCCTCGTGGCTTCAGTGAAGTCAGACTTTTCAAACTTTTTGCATTAAAGAGGAGTTTGTTACCTCTTCGCCTGGGCAACATAGTGACATCTACATAGTGCTAGCACCTCCTAGCAGCTGTAACAGATCTTAGAAAGAAATCTAGAAGACAGCAAATGGCCTAAAATTTTGGCAGACCAGCACTTTAATTCAGTTGTCAGGTCGAGAAGGTCCCATCATCACATTATTAGCATTTAATTAAAAGTTTTACTGCACCTCACAGAATTACCAGAACTCAGCTATAACATAATACCAACAGTGCAGCAAATGAACACCTAAGACAACCACTTCTCATTTAAAAGGAAAATAATGATCACTGTAGAGGTTATCAAAAACAAGACAGTGCATAAAGAAAAGGACATTCTCCAAAAGCTTCTCTGTGTGCACGTGAGTGGCACAGAGAGAATATTAAAAGAAATGCCAAATCAGTATTTTTCTAGCTGAAAAATGAATTGGCTTGCAGGTGAAAAAAAAAAAAAAATAGTGGAAAATGTGTGATGTACTGTATCTTAAATGCCTTACTTACAAAATCTCAGACTTCAATGTTTACCAATAAGTCACCATCTAAACATAGTCTAATTTAGGATGAGTTTTTTTATCTACACAGATACTTGATCAACTCTCAGTTATTTTCACACAGTAAAACTAGTATTAAGGAGCCAACTGCTTGAAACACTTTTTTTACAAAATGAGAGTGCATCATGTTTTCCAAAGTGAACCCTAAACCTTAAAAATTCCTTATCCCGTGTTCAGCCTATAGTGTGACATCAAGGTCAAAGAGAAACTAGCTGTTATTCCAGTGGCTTTAGTTAGTTTTATTTTAACGTGCCCATGGTATTTCCTTATCGAATTCTTTTTAACAAAGCAAAAAAGCTAAAGAGCAGCAAACGTGGGCACCAGAAGGAATACTGTGAGCTGAAGAATGGTTTTAAGACTTTCCCATGTGAGCTGATAAATTCAACAAAGTTTATTTCTCTCATCATCACCCTTCTTGATCTTTCCACATAACACTAACTGAAAAAGCAAACAAACAAAAAACCCCTTAGTGTCAACACATCTAAACACTCTAAAGGAAGATGATTGTATGTGTAAGAAATTGACTACTTGTGCAGAATTCAATTGATTCTGTTCCCAATCCAGTCGTGGTTAGTTTTCAACACCGAGAAAAGTTTTGTTACTGGCTAAGTGGATCAAATCGTCAGCTTAAGTAAAAGCAGCCCGAGCAGCCCGCATTTGTTTCAATACAGGCTACCAAGCTTCCCCTGGTCACAGAGATGCCAAGAGATGGGCACAACACGGGGAGAGGGCTGCCTACAGATAAGCCTGTACAGACTATGCAACGCTTCGGGGACCAGGGCATGCCGTTCAGCTGTCCCTCAACTGTAGCAACGGTAAGTATGGTTTGCCCCTCCGTCTTCGGTCACAACGCAGTTAATCTGCCATGCCCGGAACCGTGCCCTAACCGCTTCTTAATAAAAGCGTGTGTGAGAGAGTTAACGGGAGACAGAGCATAACGGTGGGCGCAGACCCGCGGGGACCTCTGCAGCAGCTCCCGCGAAGCCGCGGCCGCCCTCCGTGTCCCGGAGATGGACCAGCCGTGCTGCCCTCGCAGCGCTACCCCGCCCAGTCCCCCCTACAGGCTGGGGGTTACTTGTCACGCTCGGTCCCTGTCCCCCCGACCCTCCCGTCACCGCAAGGACTCCCGAGCCGCCGGCAAGGTCGCCTTCCCCTCTACGTCCTCCCTGGCCCCGGCCGGAGCGAATGAGGCACGGGCTCCCCGCTCCCCTGTACCTCTTTGCAGCGCCGGCGGTGGCTGGCCTCGGCTGCCCAGCGCCGCCAGGAGCAGAAGGAGCGGCAAACTCGCCCGTGCCATGGCGCCTGGGCAGCCGAGCTGCGAGCTCACCCCGCCCCGGGCCAGCCGAGCAACTGAGCCGCTGCCGGCCGACAGAGGAGACCCTGTACCCCAGGCAGGGAGCAGGACACACCCCCGCCCCGCCGCTCTCCGCCCCGCCGTGCCGGGCCGCGTCTCTGAGGGCAGGCGAGGCGAGAGAACGGGAAGTGCCGGTGGGCTCCCAGGGAGAGCAAAGCCGGGAGCTACGGCCGGAGGAAGGGGTGCAGGCTGCCACAAGGCTCCCTGCGGCGCCTGCCGCGGCCGGGCGCTCACGGGGAGGCCGCCGAGTCCCGCGCTGCGGGAGCGGCCGGGTGGCGCCGGGATAGCAAACACGCGCCTCTCGGCGCACGAGGCGCCACGCGAGGAGGACGGGCACGTGCCCTCCTACCGGCCGCGGCACGCGCCGTAACGGCCGCGCCCGCTGAGGTGCTGGGCTGGCAGGAGGGCAGGCGGCCTGAGGAGCAGAGAGCCAGGCGGAACCCTCCTGGAAGTTGTCTAGCGATTTAAAAATAAAACGTTTATCAAGTCATGTGAGAGACATAAAAATACCTGTGCTGGGGAAAAAAAAAAAAAAAAAGAAAAAAGCTTTCTGGGTAGGCATTCAGAAAACTAGAATTGCAGATAAGCCAAATACATTTTTTCCTGCTGTGTCTGGGAGCAGTATGTCAGCACTAGCCACATATTACAGGAAAAATCCATCTTACTGCATAAAGGAAAAATTAATGTTGCATTAAAATATGATGCTGATTAAAATCTATTGTGTAGCTTTCCCAAAGAAAAAAAAAAAAAACAAACAAACTGGAAAAAAGTCAATATAATCTGATTTTGATAATGGAAGAAAGTGAAGAACAAGGCTTCAAACCTGCATATACTTTTACAGAAAAAGTACATAATAGATTGTTAGAGAGCTGGGCTGAACTTACAGTGTATCTGTACAAATGCACAAAAGTAAGATTGTGTGGGCAGCCCATGTCTGGCTTGCATGGTCACCCCTGCATCTTCACAGATCTCACAGTGCTTCAAACTGCATGTTCTTTGTATTTCTCACAGAGTTTAAGCAGTAACATGCATTTCCAAGCATAAGTACTTCAGTATGTATGCACACAAACACAGCTTTACATGCCGAAGCCAACATTGGGTGAGGCTGGGGATTGGTACACGTTAGCCTGAGTTTTTTACATTATCTCTTTCAGCTTTCAAACCACAGCCTTTTCTGTTGGTAAATTTGTCTGTTACTCCAAACCCAAATTCAAGGAATGTGGCATTTTGCGTATAATAGCCTGTTACATACAGCAACACAGCCTGCTTGTTTCTCTCACGGTCATCCCGTACCAAGGAGACTCGTTCTTTCTCTTTCCAGTGTCTGCTCACTCTTGAGGTTTCACCCTGAATGACCTGGACTCTGCTGCTGCGATTCTTGTTTCCAGACACCCATTGCTTTCACAGTCTTCTAGAAACTGCTCCCCCAGTACAGGGCAGCAACAATAATGCTCTTATATGGCTCAGCCGTTTGTCACTCATAAGTCAATGGAAAATACTGCAGTCCTCTTGCCAAGCAATGATGTAGTGGCCTTCTGCACTTCTTACTGGGAAACCCAAGTTCAAGGTTCATCTTGATCGTTTTCATCTTGTCAGCTATTTGCTTTGTTCTGGAAATATACATAATTAGTGAACAGTGAGGCACAGAGAGGGAGATGGGGTTTATGCCACTGTCCACATTTTTTTTCACTGTCTCTGTTTAGTCCCTAAAGTGTTTCCACACAAGCAGAACAGTCACTAATTTCTTCCGGATGCTTGTCTTTCTGCAATTCCCTTCATGCAAAAATTTTAGCTGCAAGGAACTGTGCATGTATACAAGAGGAATAACCTAGTGAATAGTTAAGTACAACAGAGTAAAACCACTTCACACCAAGTATAGATTTGTAACTTAGAGAAGGTGGTGCCAGTTTTATAGGTAGGGATTTGACTACATCTACAGTGGTTTGATTCTTAAAACACAATTATTGGTTGTATTAGGCTGAGCACAGTGGCAGCTGCTGTGTAAAAGCCATACTAGCCTGAGTTGCATACTCCCCCAGCTGGAGAAATCCTTTCCAGGGCTCCAGGAGCCGCAGGCACTACAGATGAGTTTGCGGTACTACTCCAAAAGCAGACCATAGAAACTGAGAGGGAGACATGAAGGCAGGATTCTCTGCTGCTTTATGTAAAGAAGGTCTTGTCAGATCTTAGGTAGTAGGCTCAGATACGGATTCATCACTTACCAAGGCTGAAACGGGTTATAGTTTTGACTTTATGTTTAAAACTGTCTTAACGACCTTTTTATTTATTTCCAAAGATGAATCAAATTCACTTTTGTCAGTGCTGTTTTTTTTCTGTGTACCACCCTTTCTTGCCTTTACAGCTTCTCAATTTGCTGTTAGTCTCAAAACCAAAAGCTAGTACTTTTTCAGTGCCTATCCCAGGATGCTTTCCTCCTTTTAGACATCTGCAAAATATCTCCATGACTCATGAGTTACTAAGATCAACAAAAGATGAGTGATGCAGGTATGAAATGAGTGAGTAGTGCCTAGAATACATAAGGCCTAAGTTCAGATAAAATATTTCCAGTGAAGATATGAAAATTAATACTGTTGTACTGTTGCATCCCACTTAGGATGTCATAGGGAATTATGATCACTCATGTTCAAGAAGGATTAATTTGGACTTAAACATATCAGAAGTCTCTGGAGAACGGAGAGCTTGTCTGAGACACATAGATTAGAAGGGTTTGAAATGTTTAACCTAGGAAAATAAGAGGTGAGATAGTTCTAAGCATATCAGAGATGTCAATGGATGGAATTGTCACATATGGAAAAGAACATAAGCAAAATATAAATCAGTATGGGCCGGAAAACTGTAAGAAGGTTTGTAATCATTAGGTGTGGAAACAGCCTTCTGTTAGGAGAGAAAAGAAAGAAAATTTAATTGATTTAAAAGTAGAGCTTGAAAGATCTATGAAAGTAATTCCATGACAAACTTGCCTGCAAAAGGCAGGAGGAGTGGATTTGATGACCTGTGCAACCCTGTCCTATTTTCTTAAGATGACTGTAATCAAAGGATAAAGCAAATAGAGGTTTAAAAGATAGAAAGAATAATCAGATACAGCACTTAGGATGAGTTGAAATGTAGGAATCATAACAGTCAAAGTATTAACCCTAAAAAGGGGCAAGGTGAAAGATAGTTCATGATTAGGACCCAAGTCAGAAGGAACCAGAGTTATCCATGTGCCAGCATTGTGTTCATCTACAGGAGGTACTAGGGAAGGGGCTGGCAAATGACAAGATAAAGAAAAACAAGGGATAAAGAAATGAGATATGTGACTAGGAATCAATATCAAAGCAAGAAACAGAATTCAAGATCAAAGTAGACAAAGGAGACAAAAGAAAAGGAAGAATCTATCACTGATAGAAAGTCACTCTTGTGAGACCCTCTGTTGCTGGGGTCACTGAGTCAGTTTAAAGGCTGATATGTTAACAGATGCAAATAACATCAACTCAGGAAGTATTCTTGTGAAATTAAAGAAGCAAAGAAAAGAAAAATAATTGAAAGAATAGGGAGAGATAGCATAGACCTGGGCCTAGGTAGTAAAAAGAGGGTATATGCAATAATTTGACAGGAGCAGCTGTGAAGAGAAGGCAACAATAGCAGTTACTGCATCCTGAAGAGGGCAGAGTCAAGAGCAGAGCCGTCACAGTTTGTTGAACCACGAATGACATCAGGATTGAAGCTCATTTCAGAATGGAGCTCATTTGGTTTCAAACCCTCTGTTTTGCCTTGCTCACCACCCTGGAACTAGTCAGACTATGAATCTCATGCACCCAAACCACATACTGGCATTATTTTTTATTAACTCTCGGTAAGCTAAGTGCTCATCTGTTAATACCTTGCTATTGGTACTTATGCATAAAGAATAGGTAGGAGTTGTGGTCTTGCCTGATATTGGATTCTGTGTACCATTTGTAAGCACCACCCATTTCCTGTCTTGGTTTCTAATAACTTCCTTTTAAGCCATTATCCTTTCTGACTATGTTGCTATTTTAAGTGACTCTTGTTTTGACTTTGGTCGTGTGAGAAACAAACAATTTGGAGAGTAATGGCAGTGATATTAAGTTAGCTTTATGTTTAGCTAAGAGTATGAAGCAGAAAGCAAATAGAGTTGTTCAGCCAATAATTAATTTTTACAACCAAAGCCTTTATATACTCTCTATAAATAATGTACCTGTTGCAAAGCATTTCGTGGCTCTATTTTCAGGGAATCAGATAACTGCCAGAAAAGACTTACTGATTTTAATAGCTACTCATTACAAAAAAAAGCTAGAACTTATTCTGAAATGACACCTAATCCTTTCAGTTTGAGAATGCATTTAAAAATAGTCTCCATCATTCGTTTGTTTAGCAGGTCTGTTGCATATGAGAAACTGCCAAAATTGTTAGAACCAATTAACAAGAAGAGTTAACATCTACTAATTTTGTCCTGAAGTATAACTTTGCCTCTCATGGAATGGAGATGAGGATTGTTTGGCTGAATCATCAGTGTGGGTTTTATGTTTCCCTGCCAGCCGTTAATGAATTGTAAAAAATAAAAATTAAATAATAATAAACCAGAAGATTAAATCAATTCTGTAGAATTATATTAACTTGCCTTCCTAAAAATGGATGTTACTGCAAAACATGCAGACAGGGAGAGAAACAGATGGATGATATCTGACAAATAAAGTTTCTAGATACTGTCCCATCTGTTGCCTTCTACACATTTCAGCTGTAGGCTTTTTAGCATTATAGAGTTGCTCAGGTTATATTCATCTTTGCAATGATGTCACACCCAAAGACTAGTGAAAGCAGGTTGTTGCACTAATTTCAGAGAAAGGATCAGCTCACTAGATTGTTACCAATTTATATCCTAAAAAAAAAAAATGCAGGCACTAAATTTGCTTCCTTTATAATGGAAATATTTTATTTTCAATAAATTGTTTGATAAACCCTTTGGTTTGCTTTTCAGTTTGTTTTCCAGAAATAGTAAGACCAGCAAAATTGGAGAAAAAAAATCAAAATGTGCAGAAAATATTGCTTCACAAAGATAGTAAAAGAGATGTACTTATAAGTACATTGGAGACATTAGGTCATTGTCTGTTAAAATGTGAGATATTCCTGAAGATCTCCCATAGATTTGAAGGCCATATCATTTTATCTGGTTAAACCTAAATTTTTAGCTCATCTGCTTAAGTTTCATTATGTTTTCTTCACTCCCTGATACATTTATAAACAAAGTTTCTTTTTCCTCTCTGAGCCTCTCAATGACTTCATTTCTGAAAGAAAAATGTGTTATGAATAGTGCTACATTATACATAAACAGAATTTATTAACTAGAAAGAATCATGGCTCTAAGGAAGACAACTGTACAGACTATCCAAAAGGCAACATAGCCTGGGCTCCTCCCACTGACTTCAAGGAATCAAAAGGGGCATTAGTTGAGCTAAGCATTTAGAGGGATATCTTTCATCACCTGAGTATTCATGGAGACAACAGAAATGAGCATGAAGTGTTAGAATCAGTGAAATCAGTTACACAGTTAAAGTTACACACGTGATTACATATTGGTGAGCTGCCTGTACTGTGGTTTCATATACTAAGGAAAAATCTTTGGCATTTTTCTGTATAAAGGCTTTTAGAACTCTGTATCATAGTGTAATTGAAGCTGATAACAAGAGGGAGGAAGGAAGGCAGGGAGGAAGGCAGGGAGGAAGGGAGGGAGGAAGGAAGGCAGGGAGGAAGGGAGGGAGGGAGGAAGGAAGGCAGGGAGGAAGGCAGGAAGGAAGGAAGGAAGGCAGGAAGGAAGGCAGGGAGGAAGGCAGGAAGGAAGGCGCTCTTGAATCCTTTAAACTACTATTGAGTTTTTCTCAGCTGATTTACTCCCAAACATAAAGCACCAAGCAAGAGATCTTCTTTAAATAGTTCTTCTATGCAGCTGCTCTGCAAAGTGAGAGATACTAAATGTATTCTTACATAATTTGATGCAAAGTCAAATACTTTGTTCATTAGAAAAACCTGGAGACTATTGTAAAAGAGTAGTGAAGATCACATTTTTTGTCAAATTACATATTTGTGTACAGAACCAAAAGTTAACTGATTCCTTTAAGACGTAGCATAATTTTCCATTCAATAAAGAAGCCTAGCGATCTTGTCCACAGCCTTAAAACTGGGATTTTAGAAGCAGTTGCAGAGTAGATTTTTTTTTATTCACTTGAGTTTTAGTCCCTATTTCGAGAGTAAAATGTGAAAATCTACAAACTGGAAATACACAAAAGGAAGAATTTTTAATGCTGTGCCCTCTTTAAGAGAATAGCATATCATGTACTCTTTAGCAAATGCCTTTGTGTACATGTACAAAACCATCTGTCAAATGGTCAGTTTCTATACTGATAGAATACTTTCCTTTTAACAATCTTAAAATGTAAAATTAAGGGATGTTTCTATTGTATATGTACCTCTTCAAAGAAAAATTGCAACTTGCTGCCATCAGTAAATTATTTATTTTACAATATTATAATATTTTTAAAATAAAATGTAAAATGTTCAGATCAAACAAGCATCTTTAATTTAAATAAACATCTAATTACCCAATCTCTATTGATAGGTGCACTCCTTCACTGTTGTCTGGTTGATTATTTTAGTCAAATAAAATTAGTCTATGGCATGAACTCTAAATGCTTTCATTATTGGTACACCCGCCCATCTGTTTATCCTGCAGAACTGTGCACAAAGCATAAAAGTATATTCTACCCTTTCTAGACATCCAAAATAATACCCTTTCTGCACAGAACAAATAAAACACAGAAAGAAACAGACACACATAAAGCAATTCTGTTAATGAAACAGTTGATCTTGTTCTGTCTTTACAGACAAGAAACCGAATGTCTTACAGATCATCTCTCATCAAGCTTTGGCTTGACAGCTTGACTAAGATAAACAAGATACATTCCCAGGTTTATTTTATATGAGCCTGGTGACTGGATGTTCAGAAGAGCAGAAGGCTCTTCATTCTGTTTTTTCTCCTCAGTCCAAGGTTGTAGGCTTCTAGAGCTTGTTCCAAAATCTGCTTCTTCATGAAAGAAATTAGAAAAAAAAATAGAAGAAATGCATTGTGAGCTTAATCTAGACAATGGAGTTCTATATGTTTTATATCAGACGTGGGTTTTGTTGTCTTTTCAGGTTATTATCCCAGTGATGTTGAGATAGCGTTATTTGCTTTCTTCACCATATGCAGCTGGCTTGTGGAGAGTTAATTTGTCATGCATTTGTTTCACTTTTGGGTAGTATCGGTTTATGGTTAAACATAGTAAGGAATGGCTTGGCACATATCAGAGCAACCCAATAAAATATAATTATATGCACTGGGCTAGTGCAGGTACTTTTTACTTCTATTTGCTATCATTTATTGACTTTTTTTTATGTAATATACTTTCCTTTAGTAAGATTTTTTACTTCACCTTCTACAGCATTCTCACTGGCAACCTGAAGACATATGTTCTAGATGAATCAACTGTTAGATAGGCTGAGAATTGGCTGGATTACCAGGCTCAAAATGTCGTAATCAATGGCTTGACATCAAATGGCATCCAGTAGCAGAATAACCAAAGGGTTGTAACTGGGGCACGTAGTGCTTAATTCATTCATCAAAACAGATTTGCAGATGGCACGAGACTAGTTGAAATGTCTGACACAACAGGTGGTAGAGCTTCAGTTTAGAGAGAGTTGGAGAAACTCAAGAACTAACAAAAGTCAGACAGAGCCATGGCTGACCTGATATAACATTGGCAAAAGAGCTGCATCAGGCAGGAGGATGAACTAATGGACCTCTGAACATCTGATCCAGCCAACATTCCTGTCTGTGATTTTTATGACATTTGTATGGCATGCTTGTGGTTGTTCAAAGAATATGTTTCTTTCCCTTATAAATAGTGAACAATCGTGTAAGAAAATACGGAGACTCTCATAAATTGAAAGAGGTAGAGAAAATACTTTTCCTCAGCAAATTATAGTTAATGTATTGCAAACCGTTCCCTTTATAACCAGTTTTCTAACTTGTATTTTGCATCTTCTTATCCAATTAATGCATGTAGAAGAGTCTTGTTTTTACAAATGGATAATGAAGTATTTGACATAAACTGTTTGCTGCATTTGGAATATTGGACTTAATAAAATCTTAACATATGTGTGAAATTAATATTAAAACCATGCATTATGCTTTAACAACATAAAATGTAACACTAAAATAACAATATTAAATGTGTACTTATCAATATGCTTCTAACAGTTGCTATATATGGTTTTAATTTTCTGCTGATGTGTATACCCCCACTTGCTGCATGTTAAATACTACTTTTTAATGAGTCACATCTTTTAATGTATGTAAATTAATGGTATTTATCTCTCATAAACACTATCCATACTATTAAAAGTTTTAGTAACACCTTTGGTGCAAAGTTTACCTGAATGGAATTGTAAAAAAATTGAAGTTGTTTGAAAATTAACTGTAATTCCAGACTTTAGGAACCTGATAAATTAGTACAGTCAACTGTCTCCCAGCTCCATATTTTTATTTTCTTCTACTATAAACTTAATAATATTAATACATACAGAATGCAACAACACCGCCAAATCAGTTCAGCTTCATAATCTCTGGGTTAACATAAAATGGGTTCAAGCTCCAAAATGGACTAAATCAGTCAATTACCAGGACATCTGGGAACTACCAGCATGCATTCTCCCCCATCCTGAAGATGTGGCTGCCTAGGGCCAGCTCATTTGGTGAAGGCCTTGAGGAAAGCTACGAGAAGCCTTTTTGGGAAGCCTTCCACCACTTCTCCTGGGAGCAGGGCTTAAGCTCAGGCTGTCATCCTGGCTCTGTGTCTGAGTCATGCTGCAGGTACGGCTGCACATACCTCCCTCATTCCAATCCTGACCTGCAGACTTGGCTCTCTGGCCTGGTCCCAGACCTGTCTTGGCATTACAGTCTTGTTTGGTAATGATGGGACTACGTCCAATCATGGCTACAGTCACAAGATCTGATCTGCTTTCCTTGTTCAGGTACTTGGTTCTTTTCAGTAAAGCTGCTGCCCCTTGGTGTTGTCTTCATCTTCAGGTTTGCCTCTCCTTGTGGAGCAACCCCTTTCATGCTGCTCCTTTGCACTGATAGGGTAGCATGCACAAGAGTTCAAATTCTGCAAACATTAGGAAAGTGACTTGGGTAGGCTCAGCCCACCATAGTTCTCTGAGGATGTCCCAGGAAGATGTGTATTCCCAAATTAGGGATTAGGAGTAGGTCACAACCGCATTCCATGGATGGAAGGTCCATATTGTTGAGGTGCAGAAGACAGTGAGGCAGACCTTGAATCACAGTGCCCTCCTGCCATTATGTCCTGCTGGAATGGATATGGATCTTCAGCCCAAAGGATATCAATCGTAAACAAAGTAGAAACAAACCCATTTACATTACTCAGTATAGAGAGTGTTTTCCAGCATGATGACTGAAGCCAATACAAAATATAACATTAATGAGAGAAAAGCGTTACCTTTTAGACATTATGAACAAAGAGGGATAAGCAAGAAGCGGGCAAAAACAGAAAAACACACTGAATTTTGGCAAAGCAGATTTTCAACAGCTACGATCTTTGAAGGATTTTTAAATATATGTATTTATGGCCACACTAATTTATTGCAGAATATATTGTATGCATTTGCCAAATACTGTCAATAGCCAGTGCTCTGCTCATCTAGTGCAGCTTTAGCCCTCAGCAAGAGCTGTTCAGGCAGCCTAAGGATTATTGGAAGTCTCAAAATATTTTTTTCTTAGAAGGTCCACTTCCTGTAGGTAAATTATTTCCTGTGGATATCAGCTTTACCTTATAACAAAATGTTAATTTGCAGGTACATTGATTGCAGAGGAAAACTGGATCTAAGTACTTGATCTGAAAGAATAATAACAACTTTTAAAAACAAATAAAATAAATGATACATGTTAAAAAATATATTGGGTTCTTACTAATTTGGAATTTGATTGTGAATGTTAGGTGCTTATAATTGTCAATACAAAGTTGAGACTTTTTGTAAATCAAAATGTCTTTGGGTTAGAATTTGAGGACTGGGATTGGATTTGAAGGATGAAGAAAAAACATCCTTCAAGCAGGCAAATGTTCCTGTCGAAAAACTTTGTTCTCACCCATGCTTAAACAAAAAAATTAAGTAGGATCAGAAGTTTACCGGGGAGACATTCAACTTAACTTCTTTCTCCCATGTACAGTAGCCAGGAGAGCTTCTCCCAGCTCACACAGCACCATGACCAGCATCTGACCCAAGGTGACATGCCTGCATCATGTCAGAGGTAGCCTTGAGCACAGGTAGCCCACTGTCAAGGAAGGTGTGTGGCAGGCTGCACTCAGAGCCGTGACAAGGACTGAGAAAAGGTATTGCCTTTGTCTATGGAGTAAGTGCAGTCTAACTGTGTGTCAGTACAATTAACTAGTTTCAGGGTTTTCTTTAGTGTGGTTTGACATTGAGATATTTGGGAGGCTTTGTGTTTAGGGCTGTTACACTACAGAATAAAGGCTCTTGATCTGTAATCAAGTGTCACAGTAGAAGTCACTGAGGTTTTGCAAAGGATAGCAAAAAAACCTTTTTTATTAATTTCTACTGTTACTATCAATAAAGGAAATTAGAAATCTAAGAAAAATACATGTAAGTGTCTACCCACAGATATAATGGAATTACAAAATAAGACTAATACTGGTATGTCACCTGAAATCATCAGGCCTTTTTCATTTTATAATCATGGGATCCAGTAGTCTGTACCATTGATAAAACAGATAAAAGTAAATCAGAGTGAAATTAGATCTGTCAAAAATAAAGGAAATTTGGCTTTGTTTTATGCCTGTGTTATATGTGAACATGATTCTGAAAAACTAATTCTCTTAGTAGGATCAGTGTAAACAATGCTGAAGGTTATAATCAGTATGAGCAAAACAATGATTTTTTTTTTGTCTTACCTCATAGAAGAAAAAAGAAAAAAACGTGTTTTAGAAAGTATACATACGGAAGTTTAGGTTTCTGAGTAGCAAGCAAGGATTACTTTGGCAAGATGTGTAAGCATTTATATCTGAAAAGCAAATGGAATTCAATTATTTTGACAAACCATTATGGTTTTCAAGATTCATTGCTCATGAAGAAAAATTAATATGCTTAATAAGTGATCATTCTTGTTCCAGCCTAGTAGTTCCAAACTTTAAAGTGCTCTTTTCTTAATTCTAGTTAACATTTTAAGCATGGAATTACATAATTTTCAATATATCATTTGAGCTACAGTGATTTATTTAGGAAATGTGTTGCAGTCGTGGCCTAAGCAAAAACTGTTTCATCTTTTCTGCTACCAGGCATTCTTCTTCTTTTAGCCTCATCTGTGTTTTCGAGCAATTTGAGTTCCCTCATTTTTTGAATGCATTTCACCTCAGTTTCTGTCTCTGGGAGCTCCTAGCTCACCTTCCATTGTGGCACAGCCTACTGTTGGGGCTCCCTGATAGTTCTTAATGGAAGGCTGATATATTTTTCAACTAGGTTGTGGCACTTGAACAGCTGCAACAGAGACATTCATATCTACATTTACAGTGTTCTCCTGGACCTGTTCCAATGGCAGTCCTAACAATAATATTTCTGGGGACTCACAACTTCATTCATATCCATACTTCAAATTTCTGGCGCATCTCTGAATATCATACCTGATGTGACTTCACAGTCCTGGTTGAGAGGAGCTCAATCATTAATGTTTACTGATAATACCATTTCAACTTCCAAATTCTGGGATAATTGACTAATTTCAACATATTCAAGTCCCTTTTCCAGGACTTAACACTAGGTCTGGTTACTTCTGGTCCCCCATTTGAAATTTAAGACAACATTATCATGTTCCAATGGGGAAACATGCCCAGCTGTTCTCGGTTTTAGGCAGATACACATTCCTTCCAACATCCATGGAAAAGAATCCATGACTAGTGTCAGTAACTGATACAAGAGGCAGCTGCTTACTATACTTTAGGGTCTCTCAGTAACATCCCATCAGCATCAGACAAATCATCCATCTTTATGCACTGCAGGATTTTTGCAATGCCAAACAGACACCCTGCTATATTGATATGCATTGCATGACAGTTCTTACCTTTATTGCCAGCATTGATACTTATTTGCCACTGCTGAATGTTTAAAGTGTTAAGGTCCACCAGGGCTGTAAGTGATATTGACTTGGTGACATGTGCCCTTCACAACCTACAGAAAGCGAATGAAGAATCTTTCTCAATTGCATAGTTCCAGTAAGAATGAGTATTTCCCAGACCTTTGCCCACCTAGTACTGTATTAATAGCCTTGTGAATCTGGTTCCATGAGGAAAATATTATCCATAAACTCATCTGCACTTAAAATGATTCCACTTGCCCTAACTTACTCTGGAGTCCTCCTCTTTCCATCTTTTCCATATCTCCGCTCCTATTCTTTATCCCTTTCTCTTCCTGAAGACACTAGATTTCTTTCTTTCTTCTCCTTATAACAGGCAGCAGATTGACTGAGCTGGCTACAGTAAGGAAAGAACACTTGTTGTATCCCAAATGATAACTTTCTGCTTTACTCTCCCTTGTAAAATAAGTTTCACAGCACCAAGTCCGAAGTCCCTCTCACATCTGTATGTAGCATCCTGCTGTTGTACATGCCCAGTCTTTTTAGAGAAGCCCAGGTCACGTGAGAGTTGAATGAAAAACATCATTCTATTCAGTGTCTAACATAAGGCATGGTGGGTGGCTGCCCACACACGCAGCAAGTGCCAAAAGCTATTTGCAGGGTGCTACGCACACATTTCCCAGTCTTCCCTTGCTCTCCTGCTACTTTCCTGAACTTGGAGCCTAGAGTCAGGACATATTACCCCACCTTTTATTCTTTTATCATTTTGTCTGAGGTCTCTACTTCTAGGCTAAAAACTGCTGGAGTGCATAGAGGTTTCCATCACTCACTAGAAAGCCATGGAAGACTTGTCTCCTGTTATAGGGGCCACAAGGAGAAGGGACAAACAGAGAGATAGGCTTTAAGGCATCAGTGCATGTAGAACAGGCTTATGTTCCCTTTCTCTCTACAAGTAATCGGTTTCATTTTATAGCACCTCTCTACATGAGCAGACCAGTTGCTAGTGTTAGAATCCCTTCCTTTTCTAAAACTTGTCTCTTGAGAAGAACAAGTTATTTTCCATTTCTGTCTAATCACACAATTTGGAAGAAGGGACAGCCACCCAAGATGCAGCAGTAGTGCATCACACTCCCTTGGAGGCCCACTGATGGAATGGAAACATTTACCTACTTGAAAACCCAGGTTCAGGCTGGCGGCATTTGCCATTAATGGATACTGGCAGAGCATCAATGCTGGAGAGATTTCTGGCTGTCAAATGGCAGCCTGGCTTTGGTAGTGAATTACTTCTGGTAACTGAAAGCATAGAATGACCTGAGGAACTAGCTCCTTGCTTCTCTATATTTTCTTTTGAGCATTTTATGGCATGGCCTGACATTCTTGTACAATGTACCAAGAAATAAGCATGTGAGGATTGGAGGGAAGGATGATCTCCTTCTCATCTGCTTGTCAGAGAAAGGGAAGAGTTGAAGAAATACAGGTTTCCAAGGCAGAAGATGGCTCCATTGAGGCCTATGAAAAACATCAGAAACATCTCCCATGTCTAAACAGGTGATTCATCTCTCTATGCAGGACAATGTTAGGTGTCTAATAGCCTAGACCATGCTTATGGCCTGGTATTTTAGGCAATAACCAGCAGTGAGGTGTTTCTTCTCTGGGATAGAAAAGTAGCCCTACGTTAGCCTGCATAGAGCCAGCTCATACTCATTTCTTCAGGAAAAAAGAAAACCATCTTATTTTGTGAAATAAGAAAATCTCAATGGGACAAGAATCAGAACCTGTTAATATAAGAATATTAATTTGTCACTAACTTCTATATTGTTTCCATGTGGAATTAAATAAATTGTTCTAGGATTTGGTTACTATGATCCAGCACTGCCTTGCTTTAGAAGCAGGAATATTCAGCCTTAGTTTATAATAAAATTTTGTAGCCCTTTTGCTTGCAGTGATAGAATTTAAAATATGTTCAAGTGCTACTACTGAACTGCTAGATTTAAGGAAATGAGCAACTGAACTTTACCTCTGTGTCAAAATACAATGAATTTTACCTTTGTATCAAAGTACAATATACACAACTTTGTGCGGTTATAAATATCTCTGGACACATCTTATTTCTAACCCCTAGCCCTCTTCAGAAAAAGACCTTTAGCCAGGTTTGTTCATAATGAGAATTAGAGGTGAACACGACTTGCTGAGAGGTGAATAGTGAGAGCAGAACACAGAAATTGTTAGAGAGGGGAAAAATGTTTGCTTTACAAATCCACCTCAGAAGGCCAAATTTTACTCCGGAGCAAACAGCCATTGTACGACCTATATCAACACAACCATTTTTAGTAAAAGTAAATATTTTCCCGGTTTCTGTCTAGGAGTAGAAAGTTGGGTTATTCACATTGTATTTTCAGCATTTGTGACTTACTTCTTTCAATAGCTTACTGTGAAAGTACATGATATAGATAATAGGGACACCTACACTATGCTGTGGCTGTATTATGTTAAATCAACGGCAATTTACTTCAACAATTTTTTATTGTAGGTTTTCCGCATATACCAAGGAAACCTTCTTTTTGTTACAAATCAATAATTACAAGTCCCTTCTTATTAAATATCTGAGAAATTGAGACTATCTGTCAGACAAAACAGCCATATGCCCTGACTATATCAGTAGGTAATTTTTTCCTATTCCTCTGCTTTACATGGAACATTATGTGAAACTCAATATTGCTTTTCAATCCTTTTTTCTCTTGTTTGCAGCTAACAATCTCTGGTTGGGAAAAGTGATGATTATAAGATTCAATAGTTTCATGGAGCAACACTTGTTCCTCAGTCCTTAATTCCCTTCCCTTCCCTTCCCTTCCCTTCCCTTCCCTTCCCTTCCCTTCCCTTCCCTTCCCTTCCCTTCCCTTCCCTTCCCTTCCCTTCCCTTCCCTTCCCTTCCCTTCCCTTCCCTTCCCTTCCCTTCCCTTCCCTTCCCTTCCCTTCCCTTCCCTTCCCTTCCCTTCCCTTCCCTTCCCTTCCCTTCCCTTCCCTTCCCTTCCCTTCCCTTCCCTTCCCTTCCCTTCCCTTCCCTTCCCTTCCCTTCCCTTCCCTTCCCTTCCCCTCCCCTCCCCTCCCCTCCCCTCCCCTCCCCTCCCCTCCCCTCCCCTCCCCTCCCCTCCCCTCCCCTCCCCTCCCCTCTCCTCCCTTTCCCCTAGTATTTACAATATAGAAAGATATGAGTATATTACATTAAAGAGTTGTAATCTAGATAACATAAATGAAGTATATCTATTGTTGGTCATGTATCATCTATATAGCTGCTGAAATTATTGATCTGTAAACGAAGAACCAAGGAAAGTTGGCCCAGATGACCTCCAGAAGTCACTTCCAACCTCAACCATTCTGCAATTCTGTGATTCTTCTCATAGGAATAATTTAGGCAAGAAACCTTAGAAGTTTTAAATCGAATTTGATCTATTTAAGAAACAGATTACATGATAAATTTGTCTATAATAAGAGAAGACTAGAACTGAAGATAGTGGAAGTCTCTCATTCTTATGTGTCCTACTTCGAAGTTACCCTAAAAAAGTTCAGTAATACTTCTTACTGAAAATATTTACTTATAGAGGTAGAAATAAGATATTGCAAATATTAGGAAATTATTTATGATATTTAATCATGCAGTGATATGTGTGCTATGCATAATTTAAGATGTTATTTTTACCTAGCAAATAATGAGCTAGGTATTTTACACACACAGTCACAAGAAATCTTCCCCATAATCAAACCACTATGTCAACTCTCTTTACATTTAATGAGCTGGTTCAATCAGAATACACATCAATATCGTTTTTTATGGGTAGATGTATAATATAAAGGATCTTGATAACAAAGAAAGAGCTGCAATTGTTGGCCAAATGTGATTTTCAGTGGAGGGACTCACCGTAGAGACACACTGTTATCTCCTTTCTCTTTTCTAACCTTGACTGCTATGCTCCCATCCCTGTTCAGAATCAGAGTTTATTCAGTTCCTTTCTATGAATTTGGAGTCAGCATGTGGATGTTGTACATACCCCACACCCTCCTGAGTCTTAATTATTTTATCACCTTATGGGCTGATCCCAAGAAGTGAAAAGTCATGTGCTTGTGACTCAAAGAGAATTGTTCATGGGGGTCTGCAATTTGGCAAGAAGTGCTTGGTAATTCTGTGTTTAAGATACGAATAACTTCTTTATTCACAATCTTAGAAGTAACAATAAGTCTATTGTGTTGTTATTACAGTGTGTTGTAACACAGCCTGTGCACCAGCTGTTCTTGTTTACAACATAAGAAAACCCTTCATCATGAAAGGCTTATGTTTAAACAGAAAGCATGTCATATATTCTGCTTATGCTATAAGCATGTAATTCTTATGAATTATTATATAAGCTAACTGCACTATTTGATGACCATGTAGATCTAATTAGGTTGTGGTTGAACGAACCTTGATCTTTGATTTTATATGCTCCGTATATATCTGCACATAGATGTGTATATACAGATTTAACTTAGAAAGAACATGTTTATTATTATGCTTGCTCTACTAAACAGGTAGCAAGGTGCTAATAACACTGTGTAGAATTGCTTTGGTTAAATTAACTGAGTTAATTTGTATCCTCCACTGTTTTCTCAAAATTAGCCTATTTTTTAATCTAAAAGACTGTGTCGACATATGCAATATGTAGGGTGCCCTTCTATTTATGCAATGCTGATAATCAGCCACCACACAATTCCTCTTAAGTTCTCAGTAATGAAGTGCTGGCATGTGTCTGATTTTTCTCCACATGATTTTAACGAAGAGCTTTTCAGTTTTACTACTACATAATTAGAATATATGCATAAATCCCACTCTATTTCTCCAATGTAATTAAAGATCTTTCTTCAAGAAGAAAATTATAAAGCTTTTTTAAGCAGAATTGCTGAAACTTGAAATCCTTGACTAAATGCATTTTTATGCATGAATCAATCTTCTGAAATAGTTCTGAAAACAATTAATAATTCTCTGCTTAAGAGAAACCATCTTAGTTGTTTAATGTGAGGGAGAAGTTTCTCAACATTTTCTTCTGCACAACTTCTGTAACAGTGTTAAGAAAAACAACGTTCAGGCATTCTGCTCATGTAGCAGATGGAAACCTCCTTTTTGATAATAAGCTTAAATAAATTTTTTGACAGATAAAGTTGTTTACCTATCTGGATGCCTTATACTATATAATCCGGTAAAGTATAAAACAGAAGACTCTTACTCAAAAAACGGTCATTATAGGGCTATACAGGTAATATTAATTTATTTAAACTTCACTTCCATTACTGGGGTGCAACAGAGGCAGCTAACAGACACAACACTTACCACAGCAGTTTCTGGCCTTCTATTATTGCTTGGGAGGATTGCAGGATTTCCTGGAATTCATCCAAGAATTTTGGGGTATCTGCTGCTGCTGGAAAAGTGTAGGTACTAGAGGCTTTTGCTTCTAGCAAACTCGGTTTATAAAAATGTCTGCTAGTCTTTCCTGCTCAAAAAGTCCTTAGACCTTTTGTCTGCAACTGAATCCTGATTATGAAGTGTCAAACACCCACTGAACTAGTGCTAGCAAAAGATCTACAAAACTACCATGCCTACAGTGCAGCAAGTAGTAGCTAACAGACATCATAGTTCATGCAGAAGAGTGCATGGAAGGAAGCTGGAAGGCTGCTTAGAACAGCATGGGTCTGCTTGATAAACCTGGGCATGTGCCACAAGGCATGGTCCCCAGCATCAGCTGGAGCAATGAGTGGTAGAGCAGAGGCCTTGACTCAGGCTTCTGAAGGGCAGATGTGGCCACCCAGGTCTTGGGCTACAGGATGGGCCTAGTACCTCTCCCTGAGCTGGGGCAGGAGAAGGTGGTGTCCTTGCCTGCAGGGGGGGTGCTCTGGCTGAGGACCTGTGTTGCCAACAGGAGAAGGCGAGCAAACTGTGCAGTGTCAGAGAATGTGAGAAAGATTCACAGGATTTTCACAGAAATCCTGCAGAGACAAATTCTCAAATTATCCAACTGCAGAAGAGAAGAAGGAGCCAGAGACCTCTACTTGTTTAAGCAGCACGTGATATTTCCAAGATCAGGAAGGCTGGGTCTGACTGGGGAGCAGCTCTCGATTGTTCTTTTACCACACCACCTAACATTAGAATATAAATACACATTTATTTTTGTTAAACTGTCATTTAAATTCAGCAGAACAAGAACAAAACTGAGTTAATGTGACTTCTACCATTATGACTAAAGTTTAAGATTAAATCTCTGTTATTTAATCAGTCCAGTGAAAGAACTGAGCCATTGAATCACTGTAGAGTTTCTGCTGTATGACAGACACTTGGCATATTCTCCACAACCTGAGACCCTTTTCTAGTTCTATGAAATGAGTGCACCTCCACAGAATGGTGTCTCTCAAGAACCGTTTAAAAAGTAAACCTTTTCAGGCAATGCTGAAGAGCTGTGAATGCTATTTATTATTTGGTAGTGTAATTAATTTAGGTCCTTTATGCATCATTACAATAGTCATTTACCACATAATCACATATTTTCACCGTCATCCTGTGCTCAAGGGATGGTCTCCACATAAGAGGCAGTTATTCAGAATCTCATTTTAATCGTCATTCTCACTGTGGAAACTCATCTAAAACAGAGCGCACAACACCAAAACTACACCTTAAACACAGAATCATGAAGTTCCTATGTGCTATAATTTAAGAAATCCAAGCATCTAACTTTATAAATCAATGAGAGCAAAGTACTTCCAAGTAAATTAGGTTTAAAATCTTGACTTTGTTTCTTTTTAAAAAAGGAGTGAATCTTTTTCTACTACATCATTTAGCAATAAGGTTAATTATTTTCATTTACACATCTTTACATGTCTGAACAAAAGCACAGATTATCAGCAAAAATGCCAAAAATGTTGATGGATTTGAATGCCAAATTTAATCAGTGTCTGGTGAGAGCAGCGGTTATTCACAAATTGAAATGAGCATTCAGAAAATGTGTAGTATGAGATTCACTTTGCCTGCCTTCACATGAATACAGTAGAGGTAGGTAAATAACTCTAAGCTTGTGATCCCAGATTTTCCTTATATACAGAGCGGGGAAATGGTTGATTTTATGGTACTGACCTATGGTATCTGACCTACTTCAGCACCAGCATGAGGCTGAGTCAACTCATTCTCTAAAGCACCTGTTTTATTCTACTGTGTAAGGGATAGCTCAGAAAATTTCTCTGCTGCTCAGAGGAATCCCATTTGTATTAACCCATGTGAAAACCCATGCTCAACTCACCAAACTGTAACTTCCTATTGCAGTCAGAGAAAACACATTTCTCCATGAGGTACAAGACAACCTTGTCTCTTCTTGAGATCCTCAGTCATCTTAGCTCTGTAACGCTAATTCTTTCCTAGATAATGGTGATTTCTCTTCAACGAATTAGCCAATGGGAAAAAACAGATCATACAGTTCAGGACTACATCATAATGCATTGTGTACAAATGACCTGTGTTAAAGTCAGTGCCTGCTTCTGGCTTTTGCATCTCTTGTGAACTCGATTTGGAGACCATATATTCCTAGAGAGTCAACTCTGGGCTGTGTTTAAATAGCCACTCCTCATGAAGTGTCTTTCTGTCACTTTCCTTGATGTTCTTTCTGATCCTCATAAGCTACATTTCTTTTTCCAGCAGAATAGCCTTAACTGTGAAAGTTACCAGCATTGGTTCTCTTTCACTCGATTACAAGAAACAGAAACAAACTTAGCATATAGTAGCTTTTAGAAACTCAGAAAAGGATTCACAGTTCTGGTTACACATGGAGATTTTGGTGCCACGTCTTAGGCAATATTCTATGTAAATAAGTAACAAAGTTCTTTATGACATCCTGCCCTTTAACACTTGATCTTTCCAGTTTCTCTTCTGTCTCCATGCCTGTTTTTATTTTCTCATATTTACACTATGCAGATGTATGTTTCTTACAGTCCTCTTTCCTACTGTTTTCTTTATTCCTCCACCATTGGCTTAATTCCTTTCATGTCCCTTAGGCTTTGAATAGCTCCTTCTCTGACAAGATCTGTACTCTAAAAACTCTGGTCGATGATTAAGTTGTTTTAAGAAACCTTCTAGTACTGATTTGTTCAGTGTTAACCACTCCATTCTTCCCTTTTTGCTTTAAATTTGTATCACATTAATTCTCTTCTGCTGGATCAGAAATTATCTTAGGGAAGGGACCTTATCTTTCATGCACTTGTAAAGTGCCACACACTTACTACCCTATACTTATATATATTTGCTGGCATGAACATTATTTTGAATAACTATTTAAAGAATTGTAAGAGAAAAATGCATAGAACAAGCAACAAATACAGAAAACCTTACAAAAGCATACAAATAAATAAAAGTGAGCATGAAGAAACCTTTCCACAAACATACAATCAACTACTAATATTGCCTTTCATCATGTGCTATGCCTTCTCTGTGTCTGTTTTCCAAATTTGTATAATTTGCAGGAACACCTAAAGATGAATTTTGATAAGAAACCTGAGCATTCATAAGAAGCATCAGTTACAACTGTGAAAAAATGTTGCAAATGTTTCTATCAGGGATCCACAGGCCAAAACTGAAATCCTTATTTCACTACAAAAAATTACTCATCTCAGTCACCATTAACCTACATAAGGCAAAGTGTAAGATGGATAGTCTGTGGTATTTTTTCTGGCTATTTCTGTCAAACTGAACACTGGTTTTCCATTTTGCACTGTCATCTCTGTTTTAGTTTAAAGTCATTCAGGCAGTACTTAAAGCTAGACTAATACAAAAAAAGAGCTTCTTTACCAATGAGGGCCCTCTGAGCTTGTGCCAGAGAATGGGATAGCCAGGGTTTACCTAAACTGTGCAACATGGGCACTCAGAAGTGCACCTGCATTCCTGGTCTCTCCATACAGCTTTGGGGTTCTGCAAGAACACACTACAGCTCTATCTTTGCCTAACTCTCAAATTTTTATGCTCTTGGACCCGGTTTACACATAGGCTTAGTGCATTGACATGGGAAAGATTGGAAAAGCCCTTTAGTTATAAACAGATTCCATTACGGGAAGAGCAGTGCGTATCCTCCAAGCAGACATTTATACTAGAGAAAACGTCTTACATAGCTGGAAGTGCTTTATTTGCCCCAGCTAGCCACATGACTAAGAATGGTGACTACTTAAGATACCTTTTTTGTGGAGAGACATCTTCTCCCTTGTGAAAGAGTATGCTAAGCAGCCACAAGATGCTGCTACCCCAGTACTTAAACCAAACCCATGTGCCACAGCAAAAGTAAGATTATAAGGAAGAGATAAGATTGACGGTTTTATAAAAAGATCTGTAAATACACTGCTACATAAGATAAAATCGTACGGGGTTGAGAAACTGTTTTGTTGATCTGCTTTTCACTGTCCTTGAAGTGCATAACTGAAGTCAAACAGGTTTTGAAGAAAATGGCCAAAGCAAGTGGCAGCTCTGAAGACCTAATTCTCTCAGGCATAAGCAGCTGCACTATAAGATCCTACTGACCAAGAAAGATGTCTTTTCCAAGCCCATCCACCCACTTTTCCTGTTCCTGAAATTCAGCCCTGTCAAGCTTATGAGTCACAGTGACAGTCTGCTGCTTTACAAAGAGAGAATTTTAATCTCGGTTTAGGTACTGAAATTGAAATAGGCAAATAGGTGATAAGGACAAAGATAACCATACTTACAGGCCTACCGTAAATCAAGAAGTTTTTCCTAAGACTAGACATAATGTTTAACTAAACTTAGAATATTGGCTTGTGTGGACAAAGGACATCTGTAGAAGTACTGTGTGGGAAAAGTGAAGAACTGGACTACCCTTTGACTGAGTCCAGTTCTCATTTCTTGTCTTTACTCTTTATTTCTGGAGACCTGGAAATGGCACAATAAATATGAAATTTGCTGCAGTCATCTAGACAGCAGTTTTTAATGCAATAATAAAACCAGATTTGATATATCTTCCTTTGCTCATTATTTGTCTGTGAAACAGCCAGTAGGTATACAGTGATGTAACTAAGAAAATAATTTGTCCTACTGATTGCAAAAATCAAAGTTGCAGGTAATATATAGAATGAAAATCCATGCCCAGTAGACAAAGAAGATGGATAGACTCCCAGACTGCCAAGTCTCTGTCTGTCTACTCTTGTTAAACTGTAAATCTTTCATAAAGAAGTTGTTTCCTACTATTTGATTTTGAGACACTTAATCCAAAGGTGGCTGGTAGGATCTCTATGCAGTATTATAAACAATAATAAATATTGTACTGTAATAATCCGTGCTATGCTGTGTATCTGAGATTAATAATGATGAATAATGAAACAAATAGTCCCAAGAGTATACTGAGCTTGGGAGGTCTAACATAAATATTCTATTAAAATTCAGGTACTTCTGGAAACCTACAAACTTACTTGCATTTGTATTTGATAGTCAGTAGGGAAGTGGTATATTTAAGCAAACCAGAAGTTATTTTTTAAAATAGATTTTACATTATCTTTGAAGTTCCTTTTTGTTCTGTGAAAGAACATTTTTAATTCTTATTTAATTTTTCTGACTTCCAGATGTGATGTATCCTGCAGATAAGAGATCAGAAAATGAGATTCTTTCCACTGCTGTCAGAAGTCCTTGGATAAAACTGGACAATTCCTCCCTAAGCATGCACAGACAAATTAAATCGTTCTGTATCCAGAGGTATCTCTCTGTTCCTAAACTTGCTCAAGCTTCGTTTGATTAAGACAGCTGCTTGAAATGCTAATTTACAAGGAAAACCAACCAACCAACCAATGCACACACACACAAACAAACCAAGCAAACAAACAAACATAAAAACAAAACAAAGAAAACAAAACCAAAAAAACCCCAATATGAAGCAGCACTGATTGCTGTCTCAATATATTCCTTTAGACAACAAATCTACAAACGTAGACAGACAATGCAACTTCTTATGTGATACATCATTTATAAATGAACAATAACAAATTTTGCGTTCGATGTAATTCAGTTGCTCAGGATGTTAAAATGCTTCTTACCTGTCTTTAATTAAAAAAAAATATGGTCTTTAAAATGTTAATTGTGTGTCCTGTTAGATAAAATCAGTGATAACAAAATGTTTCTATCCAGAAATGTAAACATCTACAGAAGTAAAGCTTAAGAATAGACTAGAAATATATACTAATTTTTACCACTTCCCATGGTTCCATTTGTGCATCTCAGACCATTCTGTATATATTAGAAAAATCAAACTTGTAATTTTTATGTTACTGTGTTCACTCTATATATACTATTACCAGGTTAGCAATATATACACATATCATGGAGCAGTCTCCCTCAGAAATCTGCCTGAAGCTTTCTGTTGGAATGGCTTTAATGAGAGAAGGCCTGTACTGAGGTCAAAATTTGCTGTAAAAACTACAGTTGTATTTTCAAGCACCTTCCAGATCACTCCAGAAGATCATTATTTGTTTGTGATATGGCTAGTGACATTCCCTTTGGTCTTCAGACATAGCAATAAACTGGTATTTTGACAAGCAAGAGACACTTGTTTTTCAGCTCAAGTCAACAATAGCAGATTTCACATGTAAAAAAACCACTCTGGAGCAGTCAGTGATAAACCCATAGACATACAGGTGTGAGTGATGACGCTTGAACAAGATAGACAGAGGAACATAATTCTGTGATGGTTTTATTTCTGAAATATTTTTTAGGACAGATGAATAAACTGTGGAGAGCTTCAGAATATTAGTTATGTGATGAAAACAAGAGAAACGTCAATGTCTGATCATAAGAGACAGAACAGTGATTGTTGTCTCCATGTTTATTTAATCCTGAGCACATAAGAAAAACAGAAAACAAGGCTTGCATGAAGTATGTTTCATTTTGGAAATGGGCATGACCTGAGAGTTACTGGTGAGACTACAGTGCATATATATTTGGCACAGAAATCAGTTCAGAATTGCAGCTCAGAAATATGAACTTCTAAATTTGTTTTGAGAATTCCTGAGATTTCAGCTATCAGGAAGGACTTGTTAGTACAAACAAGGACTGTAATTGATCTCACATGGTCAAATTTGCTTTATAAGCAAATATTTTTTTTTCAGCATGATCAGCAGTGTTGTGCCTGTTACTCAGTTGTCACTGTAGAAATATAGCTGTTAAAACTCAGTACACTGAATAAAGAAACAAAGGGAAGTGAAATGTAGGGCAGGAGTGGGAAGCAAAAAAAGAAAATGGGAATAAATAATGCTACAATTGTGCAACCCAACTCTCTTTACTTTTCTTTGACAAATTCCATGGGCTATGCAAGGAAAAAAAAGGATACTTTTTGTAAAAATTATTTTTAGGATTTTGCAGTATGAATAATCATAATGTGTCACCATTTATAGTAAACAGCTCTATGTCATTCCCCTAATTGTTGCCAGCAACTGTGAATTAGGTACAGTTATGAAGAAGATACTTTTTTTTTTCTTGCAGCTTTGAGCTTTTTAAAGAACATTTTTAAAGTTCTACTGACCTCTGTAGACACTAAAACACAGCAGAAAATTCTCACATCTGGAAAAGTGAACTTGTTTACATGCATTTACTTAGCAGTCAGTCCATCAACTCTAGTTTTTAATGAAGCATTTTTTTCCTTTTGGCAGAACTATTTATTTGTATTAGAAACATGCATAATTTCCAGGAAGAGATTCTTGCAGCCACCTGTAGATCCTTCATGAATGACTGATCTATGTAGATACCACAGGTAAGAGAAAAAAGGATTTGAATTGTAAATTGTATCTTGCAGACTATTAAATCTCACTGCAGACTACTCTAGGCAATATGCTGAAGACCTTGGAGATATTTATTTTGCTGGCACTTGAAACGGGCACAAATAAATGAACTGAAGACAACATACTTCATTAATCATAGATACAATATCACGGCTAACCTAACAAAAGGATTAACAATGTACAACTGCTGAAAAAAAATAAAGACATGTAAGGAAATATTTTACTGTTCAGTATGGCTCACCTGAAACAGACTTTTTCATCTCTTTTCAACTGCTTTAGGGAAACACGATCTCTCCTTTTGGGAATTGTGAGATGGGACAGTTGCCTGGACACTGATGAAGAGCATCTGAATTTTGCTAGAAGAGATGAACTGAATAGAACTCACATTGAGGAGGGAGAGGAAACAGATGGACCCTTGAACTTTGAGCTTGATGTTTGCCACCAGGATCCAGAACACAAGTCCCCAGCTCCACTGCCATGTGCCCAGGTCAAACTGATCACCAGCTGGGAAGCAGGATGGAATGTGACAAATGCCATTCAGGTAACCTTTTCCTCCCCCATTCATTATAATCATCATTTGAAAAACCTGGTCATCACTTATCCTGTTTTATTTTACTTAACTACACCATCATTTTACAATATTCTAAAATGTTTCTATGAATTTATTACTAATATATGTCACTTTCTGCACAAGACTAGCACTCTGAAAAACATAAGTTCCAAAGGGAAAAAAGATAGATATGTTAGCTGAAGTTTAAAAAAATATATAAGCTAGGTGAACGTGAAAAGGTGGTAATTGCACCAGTTTTTGAAGTGCAGGCATTATCTTTAATAAGTATATTTGAATTCCATGACAGAGATGCTTGATGGAAATGTGAGGTAAACATCTAATAAAAAGAGGATAGTAAGAATCAGACTGACGTCAGACATGGATTTGCTGACATATGCGTTAGACTACATATAAATTGGAGCATTAAGCACAAGAATTGTAATAATACTTGTCAATGTTAAAGAAAATAGTTAGGTTGAAAAGACTGAAAGTATTTGGTCCCAGCATTATGTGTGGAATTTGAGTTTCTTTCTGAATCCTTAAATTTAACACTCAATGTTTCAGATTATTTTTCTCACTTTTCCTGATCCATTTCCTTACATAGTTTTATCATTACCGCTAACTTTCTGTTTCATATGGTAAGAAGAAAGCAGTATCCACAGACACATATAGTCCCAGTAACTTTTACTTAAACACTTCTCGTGGCACTTTAATTATAGAGAAATAAACCTTCCAGTGTCACACAAGTCTATGATTACACTGATGAACATTTGTTTATGTATCCAGTTCAACCCTCAGTTTTGCAAAGGAGGAGAAAATGGACGTGTTTCTAACCCTGCTATGTTTTCAAACATGAGCACCACCACTTGAGAGCCAAGGCAATAACATCCAGGGCACAGTAGCATATCATACTCAGAAAGTGTTCAGCTATGAATAGAAATGTGAAGTCCTAAAATACCCCAACTACATTCTAGTAACACATTTTACCTTCAGTCTCCCTCAGCAACATCTAGTCAGGACAGCAGTCTGGGATGAGAGCCCATTGTTGTCTCTGTGAGTTTTGCCTTTGATTTCACCAAAGCCAAGATTTCATTCTGGAAGTCAATTCTGTCAATATTTGCTTTATGACCTTTTGGCAAGTCGTGATCTCTCTCACCCATTGTTTTTCTTTCTGAAAAACAAAAGTAATAATGCCTCTGTAAATACATCGAAGTGCCTAAAAATTCCTGAAGGTTGTTATGTACACATTGCTATTAATTATTAATATTATAGCTTCCAGTTACAATTAGACCGATAACACATAGTAAAAACACTATCAAACATACAGTTGCCTATTTAAAAACAGGACAAATTTAAGCTAAATTATCCAATCAGAACAGTAACTATGGTCTTAGTCAAAACTCCCAGCATGCTGTGTGTTGCATACTGTTGTCCTGTTTCTTTTGGTCAGATACTTTAGAAATCAGCATTAAAAGAGCAGCTGGCTACAGCTGTACTGAGCTTTCCTCCTAAGGCAGGCTGAGGATGGCAAAGCTATAGTTTCGTTAATGGTACAACCGAAGTGTCCTAATGACACCTGGTGAAACCGCGTATGTGCATATGTGAGCACATATGTGAATCTATGTACACATTTGTGTATTTTTCCTATTTTCCTATATACCTTACCATCTGATTTAGTAACAAGGGTAGAAAGTAGAGAAAGGGAAGGGCATAGGCAGGAGAGGAGAAGAGGGAATATTGAACATGCATCTGTCAGTTAAAAATAATGGTTTGAAGAAATTTCTATGAATAGCTTTGAAAAGAAAGTCAGACTTGCAAACAGAATGATTAAAACAATCCAAACATTTTTGACTGGTGCAGACAATCTATGCTAGGATGACAGTTGTTTTTGCCCTACCCAGAGGAAAGGGCGGAAGTGTTTTGCATGGCAATTAGAGGTAAACATTTCAACAGAATTCTGAAGTGTTCTAAACAGTTATTCTGGTGAATACAATTAGTCTGAAAGTGAAGTTATTTCACAATGCAGATTTATTATAATTGAATCTTTGGTGTCTGAAATGAAAAACAAGGGTTTTCTTGCAGTGTTTTAATGTAAATATTTTCAAACAAACAGGTAGAGATTTTTATTTTGTTTTTAACTTCAACTGAAAAGATGTGCACTTTTGGTGATGATATTGTATGTGTAAATGATTGCTTCAGACATTTGAAGTTTCCAGGGAAACGTGCTTTGTATTCCAGCACAGCACAGGCAAATGAAAACCTGTATCCAGTTAATCTAGGTAAGGACAGAAACCATAAAGCTGAGTTAATTCAAAAAGGAAAATGAACAACATCATCTGGCAGAATGATGCAAGTTACATTTGTTGGCATATGGCAGTAAAAGGTCCAAAAAAATTGTACTGACTTGTACAGTAGTGCTGAATAGATAAGCAAAGCAACAGTCACAAGGAAGAAGGCAGTTAAATTCTGATGGTACAGCATTTCACAGCAGAACCAAAGGACAATAAAGTATTTGCCAGCCACACGTAGGAGAATTGTTGAAAACAGTGTGGAGAATGCTTCTCCAAGCAAGAGAAAGCCAAACTAAAAGAAAAAGGCACTCACTCTTTAGTATCATGAAGGGGCATAAGACAACAAAGAATGGAGAAAAAACAAGAGATAGACAGATAGATAGAAAGGGAAGAAGTGAAATAATCATGGAATAGTTTGGGTTAGAAGGGACATTCAAAGTCATCAAGTCCAACACCCTTGCAATGAGCTGAGATAATGTTAATCTCAGTAAAACTGTAATTTAGAGCGTGTAAGTCTATCTCCACTTCAGTCTCAGGTTTGCAAACAAGTTTAACAGTGCAAAAAAGTCAGCCACTTTACCAGGCAGCTTCAAAGTGCTTTCAGTATTATGATGTCTGTACGATCTTTAAAATAGTGTAATATAAGCGCACAATTCTTTCCTGGATATTGCATAAAACAAGATGTATCAAAACATACTAAATGTGCTGTTTGATCCAATGCATTTGATACCTAATGTAACCATCTTTTGTCTCCTGTCTCTTGTTAAGGAGACTAGGTTGTACGAAGATTGGAAAGACCTGTGGCAGAGGCAGTTTTCTTGTTCCATGATCAGAATAACACAGTAGAATAACACTCTACTGTGAGTGCTTCTAGGAAAAACCATCGTGCCGTTAATGTTATTAATAATTATTTTAAATTTTGTCAATGGTAATTATTATTACAGTGATGATCATAAATGTGAGCATTACTTTTATATTCTGTATATTGTACATTAATTTAGAAAAGACTCAACACTTCAACAATCACCATTTTTAAAAATTAAAGTGTACATCTGTATTGCCTTCATGCTGTGCCATTATATATACATTTCCTTATTGGGCTCCAATATAGTTCCTTTTTATTTCTGTAACTTGAAAAGATTCACTTGAGAATATCTCATAATTAATATTTCATTTTCTATGATGTTTCCTCTGAGTTACCCACCTTCATCTCCCTAATACAGACTGAATCTTTAGAGTGCTCACTGAATATCAACAAATCCCAAAGACTTAAGTGGAAAATACAGTGACACTGAGAAACAGAATTAGCAGATGTGCCCTTAAAGATACAAAAGCAAACATCTTTTTAGGGTATCTAGACACCCCACCCATGAAGCTTTATTGACATCATATTTAAAAATTTTCTAAATATAAATATGTACATGCCAGCGTGCTTAGAAAGCCATCAGGTCATTAGATGTACAATACGAATCTTCTCATCCTCAACCTTAAATAATTTAATCACATAACTAAATAACCACTTAGGTCTTAACTGCAGTACTTGATCTTCAGTATTTATTTTCCAGACTTGAGAACGAGGGTCAATTCTTTCTGGTGCCCAGAGCTGTAACTTCCTTGAATTATACATTGAAGCTGAAGTCATACTCTGAGCTGAATTATAGACGTCTGAGGGAAACAGACTTCTGCATCTCATAGCAAGAGGTGATACCGAGAATTAAAGGTACATGCCCAATGCCGATATCTAACCTAGGACCAGCAAGTAATTCAAGTTTCCAAATGGAGTTAGTCAAAAAATGACAGCACAAAGTAAAATTCCAAGCCTGTAGGACTATTGCGGTGCACATAAGAATGACAATTAATATGATTTTAGCTGAAATGCTCTGGTAATACTGGCCAAATTTATTTTTAATAGGTTTGCAACCACAAACCCATATGACCACAACTGGAGATCCAAAAAAGGCCTAGAGCCTGGTGAGAGACACCTAAATGCAGATCTTTTTTTCCTATGATAGAATGTCATCATTATGCAATGCAATAGATAAAAGATGCATTTTAGGTAAGAAGACTCTTTAAGTGATTTTTGTGCCCTGGTTTTCTCTTTGGATTTTCTCTTGAGGAAAAAATAGATTCTGGACATATGTCACTACTTCATATAACCTTTTATTTCAGCTCAGACACTGCTGTAGATTTCTATAATTTTGTGCACATATTCATATAGCACAGAGAAGGCTGCATACAGCATATGTATTCTCTCTATTCTGAACCCTACTTTTTATCACAACAACAGTGAAGTTATATCTACTTCACAGAAATCTCTTTATTTGACAGGTAAGCACTGTGCAGTGGGATGATTTGGAGTTAACTAACTGCCATTCCCATAAATCTCATTAGAGAATGCACTATATCAGTCTACTTTTCCCTTGGTCAGCTGCAAACACTAAAAATGTTATGAAGCCAGAACTCCTAAACATAGAGAGTTGGCTCATCTAAAATTGTTTCTTATTCCAGGAAGAAATATTTGGATTGTTCTCATGGGATCTAAGTTGCTGTCTTGTAGGTTCTGCATTTTGTGTTTGTCAAATCATCTGGGAAATGAACAGATGGAGGGAGCACTGAATGGATTTACATCAGCATATTCTACTGTAACTATTATGAAAATATTAGGAGCGGCAAATCAGTTTTCCATAGCCAGTCTGTGTCAGATTTGCCAGCAAGCAGGATTTGTGATATAAAATAACTACTCCACAAATAATTCCCTGGACATGCAGACAGACCCCAGCATATGGACAATCAGTTCAGAAGGCACCATACTAGCTCTTGAAGCACCCCAAAAACAAGTACAAGATTTACACAAGTAACAGATAAAAGTATTGCAATTCTTGCAGTCTTCTAGGTGTTAAAACGACATATTAAAAAACTTTAGAAGTTAAAGCAGTCCTTAGATTATTCTTGCCTGAACCATGGGCCCAAAATTGCCTCTCTTAACAGATGAGTTACAGGAGAATTACAGGAGATGTCTTTCTCTCTTTCCTTCATAAATAACTAAGCCTCAATAGTTTGCCTCTAACTGATATACAATGGTCTATAATTTATTATACTAGTATGTTCTAAAATAATTATCATTCGAGATATCTTGTAATTATATGAGATGAGAGGGAGACATTCTAAAGTATAATATTCTACACAAACATGGAATTTTACATGCAACTTCAGCCTTAAATATGAATATCTCGATTACACGGGGTGTAAGACAGATATATTTTTAAATATCTATTCTTAACCAATATATTTATTTTATATCTTTAACTGATTTTTACCTGAGCTTTACACATATAGCTGTCTAATATTACATCCTTTTGATAACAGCAGCCAGAAGCACTACTGTGGTTAAAGAAATCTGAACAATTCTGTTCAGAGCCTCAAATTATAACCTTACATTTCACAAAAGTATTTATTTGACACTCAAGTTTTAGCAATGTCAATTATCTATTTTTTCCAACAACTTTAGCTGTAACTCTTCTCGGCTAGTACTTTTGAAATCTGTATATTTCAGCATCTAAATTTCAAAACCACCATATTATCTTGCAGGTTATTCTTAGAAACAGTAGCAAAGTCACTGCAATGCATAGTATACTTATCCTGGGTTTGCCATCCAGTTTGTCACAGTCTGGTCAGAAGAATCTTGTAGAATTTGCAAGCGCCTGTTTATTGTAAGTGGAGATTTCTTGTTGATTGTTCAGTTGTCATATCAGTCAGAAAGTCTTTTCATCTGGAAATTCTACTACTATTAATCTTTTAGGACAGTTATTTTATAGGTGTAAGGCTATAGTCCTCCTGTGTGAAGCTGGTATTAGTTGAAATTTTGTGCATGTGATAGAACAAAGTAACCCGCGGGTAAGCATACAGCAGTGTGGTGGGTTAGACTTGGGGAAAATTAACTTTATTGCTGATTAATAGATATATGTTTGACTACTGTACCTGGGATTGGAGGGGGAAAAAAGGCATACATGTAAGTAACACCTTTTCTCCCCCCTTTCCCATGGTCACCTTTAGTTCTTCACTGCTACAGTCACCTTCCTACTCTCTGTGGTGATGTTGGCCTTTCTTTGCCCATGCTTTCCCTGAGGCACCTCCATGTTTTCTAAAGGGTTCAGCCACACTCTGCAGTGGGTCTGTTGGAGCTGGCTGCAGCTGACAGTGTCTGGCACGGGGCAACCCTGGCCTCTCCTCACAGAGGCCACTCTGCAGCCCCCCACTACCAAAACCTTGCCATGTACACCATTTGTATACCATGTATACATTGTATTAGATACTGAGGGGCCTAATGGAAGTGTGTACAGCTTAGTGAGATACATGCTGTCCTGAATGGGAAAAGTATTACATAAATCAATACACAGGGTCATGACCAGCTTCCTCTGCTCTACACTGCTGTGCATAACTAGGCACACAAAAGAAGTGCTGGTGATCTCTTCTAAATGTCTGCCCTGTGCTTTCCTACCTTAGGTTATTACCTGCAACAGACCTAGGCTCTCGGGGCTGCTACAGACACTGTTGATGGCCACCACGTACTTCCCCACCTGTGGTAGTGTGGGATGACAGCAGAGTGTGTTTTCCTGGACTGGTTCAAACTCACATCTTATTTAGATCCCTCTGTGGCCCACATGAAATATCAGTCTCACTGTTCAGCAGTAGCTAGAAGCAGCTAAACAGAGCTCCTTGTCTTCTGTCTAGAATCTGTCCACAGTAGCCTTTCTTCACTGCCTGTGAAGGTCTTTGTCCTTGCTGCCATACAGGCCTATCATCTGGCAACATCTTTCAATCAGGCCTCTTTCTAAATCCTGACATTCAGACTATGTCCAGCTTCTGCTTATTTTTACTGTAAAACCTCACTAATACATAGTCTGATTCACAGGGCTAAAACTCTTACCTGAGCACTAATAATTCCCTATCTTCATCACAGTAGCACACTCTTCCCTGAGCTTGCCAAGCTCACCCCATGTACACCCACCTGGAAAGCTGATGCAGTTCCATACCCCATGTGTCCACCAGCTCTTGCAAGCACCTCTTCAATCACCAAATCAAATGTAAGCTACTCATCTTTAATGGTCTGCCATTTATCTTTCTGCATCTATTGACTGGTCTCTGCTTTTCCAGTTACAATTACCATTGTCAATTTGTTAAATATTTAAAAAAGCATTCCTATGAACTTATATGAAGATATTTATTTACACTCTTCTGATCCTCTTAGAAATGGCCTTTTGATGAAAGTTTCACCATTATTAGCTACACTAAAACCACTATTTACTCTCTTGACTCACAGTTTCCAGTATTGACTCATGTTTTCCTTGACTCCCCTGTCTGCCTGTATTTGTCTCCAGTTATCTTACCCCTAGATTTCAAATTCTTGGGAAAAGAGACCATGTTTTTGTACTTTGTTTGCGCAGTACCCTACACAATGGGATTCCAGTCAAGGACTTCCAGGTGCTCCAATACTGAAATCATTTTTGAAAGTAAGTCTCAAAATGTTTTCTATTTCACAGAAACTCTTTACAAAATAATGATTGCTTAAATGTGACTTGTAATAAATCAGCTTGACATTTGATTCAGTTTCCTGTCATTATTTTTTTCTCTTTAGAATGTATTTTCCCCGCTATTGAGACCCATTGTAGGGCCTGAGCACAAGATAAATCACCAGATAAACGTGATGAGTACTTTTAGCATATTCACCCATTAAAATGGGCATTCCATCTTAAAAATCCAGATGGTCAAGAAAGAAAATGGCAGAACCATGATATCAAAGATAAATGGATAGTAGCATTATGAAAATTATACCGTTTGGAATTGTAAATGTTACGAAACAGGATCAAGTAATTGTCAGCTGCCCAAAAGCAACAATCACTTTATTCCATGGGAGAACCCAATGCACCATGGCTTGTTGCAGAACCCTTGTTCTCTGGCTCCCTCAGGTGAAGGGAATAGCCAACGTACTTTCCCGCTACATTAAAATCAAATTAATCCACCTTGCTTTTTGGTCTCGTCAGTCCCTGAGAGCATTTTTAACAACCTCAATGAAAACAGATGGTATAATTTCTCCTTTTTTAAATTCATGGCAGGTCACATGGTATTTTAAAACACGGTTATTAGACAACTTTGAGTTTCTATATCTATCTGCTTGCTTTATTGTTGTGATATTATGTTTGACAGTTACCTTTCAAAACAAAGCCCAAATTGCCTATTAAAATTATTTACCAGCCTTCTATGGCTGAGATAATTTGCACACTTGTGCCTCTATAGCACATGCCACTGACCAGCTACAACTGATGGAAAATATTCTTCTTAAAAATGTTCTTTCTGTCCTTATTCTTAAACTTATGAGGTGTGTAACCTCAGCAAATTTGCTTTAATGAATCGTATTTAGATATATAAATCCTCCCAAGATAACTTTCCTCCCAAGACAGAAAAAACATAGTGATGGGGAACAGAAAGTAAAATATTTTGTCAGATAGCATTCTTTTCCTGTTTTTTTGTAAACTTTTTTCACTGCCATTAGCAAATTTTCAGAAGGGAGCTCATTTTTTTATAAAGAGTGTGCGCATCAAGGAATAAAGGCTGACAAGCTCAATGTCTGCAGGTGTGTATGAGAATTGAATGCTGAAAGTAAAGGACACCTGAATTATCATAATGTACTGATAGAATCAGAAATACTAGTTCTGTAGCAGACTTTGTAACAGTAAAATCTATACATGGTCAATCTAGAGTTTACTTCAATGTGTATAATTTCTGACAGCAAGAGATTCACTGAAATGGCACAAGCTCTGTCTGAATGAGCAAATGGAGCTATTTGAGAAAATAAAAAGCCCTAAACACTGATTACACACAGTACTGAAGATTATGCATTGTAACCTAGTTTTAGCACAGTAAGCTGTATAAAACGTTCTGCCCCTAAAGCTAAATAAAAGAAATTGACTTCTATTTGCATCTATTCTCCCTCTTCTCCCCACACACACCATGTTTCTTGGAAGGCAATGCATTCTGTATTCTTGGCCAGTGGCACTAGTTTTGCCATATGTACAATTCTGTGTTCACTAAATAGCTAACAAAAAAAAAAAAAAAAGAAAAAAAAATAATATTTAGTTCACAAAAATGTAAACATATGAGTCAAAGTGAGGAAACATTCACTTCAACTCATACACACATACCCTGCTATTCATTTCAGTTTCTCTCAGTCCATTTCTTGAATTGACACAAATAACAGCACCAGCAGATTATGTTTTGTAGGTCTCTAGAGGAAACATTTTGGTTGGTTTATGTTATCAATAGCAATGGTAGCTTCCGCTTTTTTTTGCCTTTACTCTACTTGAGTATTTCCATTAATTGCTAATTTTTCCCCTCTAGAAACATGTTTGATTCAGGCTAGTTCCTCCCTGATAAGCAGAGGGGTTTTTTTCCAGTTTTAAAGCCCATTCTGCTTTGATAATTTCAAAGTGAATTTGGATATATCAGAAATTACAGAGTTCTACTGGAGCCTGAAGAAATGTAAATATGGGTATAAGAATTATATGACGTAAGATGCAATATTTTTCTTCCATAAGAAAGTTATTTATGTGTATAAGAAGTTGTCTTATTTTTCCTTTTATAATGACTGTAAATTTCCTAATTTTACTGTTTTTGTCATATTTAGAAGTTGGCGCAGAGGTCTATTCTATCTCACCACATTTTAAAGCTATTCTCTTGTCTCATTGTCTGCATGATTTCTGCAACTCCAAATGACATCTCCCCAGCCACCTTCCCTGAAGGGACTGAAAAATCTTCTGAGATTTAATTGGGATATGGAGTTTAAAATGAGTCCTCCACTCCTGCTCTTTTTGCTTGCCTGATGACTTTCTTCACTTATGCTGGAAAGCCAGCTGCTCTGAGCTCTTTCTTTTGTACTTTTTATTGTTGTCATCTCAACTTAAAATAAAATACCTGCACAAAATTGTAGGCTTCCCTCTGCTGCCTGGATGGGATTTCAGAGACTCTTTTCCATCTCCTAAATTGTGAGGAGCTGCCATTCCACCCCTGAAGGTTTCTTTTCCTAATCAGAAAGGATAATCAGATGCATAATTCATACTTTCCCTCTAGCCTTCTACTTATTCCTCTCTCATGCCCATAGTTAGATATTTTTCATATCCAGTCATTTTTCCTCACAGCCTCTTGCCCATCATATTCTCTTACCCCTTGTTACTACTTCATATGGTTCACAATTTTATGTTCTAGTGTTCTCTGGTTTACCTGATGACACCTTTTCCCCCCATCACTGTCTCCCCTGGTGCAGTCATGTTCCTAAATTATCCAGCTTCCTGCTCTTCCTTTGCACTTCCTGGGTACCTCACATGGTCTTCATAAGGGAAATAATCTCACTCTGTAGACAACATAGAGAGATAGGCATCTCTAATGGAGATTCACAAATCCTAAAATAAATGCCCTACACTGTTGGAATGAATACTCCTGCGGTGATTTCTACCCGTCCTTTCCAGAGCTGGCAGATTAGCTTTACTTTTTGCTGTATTTCGATAGGTAAAGTTAGGAATCCCATTCCTAATAAGTGTGCATCAAAGCAAGATAGATTTGTCATTTATGTCTTTTCTGCTGCTATGTGTAGTCATTCATCAAATGTCTGCTTTAGATTGGGTGAGATTAATCCAATTCATAGATGCTAAGAAGTGATCATTTCCTTGAGTACCAAAGAGAGTAAAAAGGTAGTCACTTTAGTAACTTTAGTGATAGTCACTGAGTTTTCACCTAAAATCCATTCATTTCACCTTGTGACCAAATTGGGATTTTGCCTAAAAATTTGAAAGTGAGAAGGTTATTAAGGAGAAAGGAACAGAAAAGAAATGCAGTCTTAAAATAAATTTCTCAAATATGAAATCACTATAGCTTTTAACACTGAAGTGTGAACAAAGGAGACATCCAATAGATCTGACAAGTTTTCCCTGCACTCTCAGAATGGCTCAGGTTAAGTAAAAGGAATTAAACTCTTTTTAAAAATATACAAACTCTTACAGCAATTACCTAACTAACTTTGTTTTTAATAATGAAATAAGTATTTTTATCTCTATCCATACAGACAGAGTTGGTATCTAAAGATAAAAATAAACCTGGAATCCTTGTAGAAGATCAAGAATAATTGAGGTCCCCTGTTTGTCCATCCAGAGATCCTCAGCGGTTGTTTCCAGGCAGCATCCTGTCTCCAAGTCTTTCCAGTTCGGCTGCAAACTAAGAAGTTGTATGTTTGTTTGTGTGTTTGTTTGTTTTTATAAAAAGAGGAAAAAAAACAAAAACAAAACCAACAAAAACAAAACAAAACCCACAACACACAGAAAAGGAATATGGTTTACTTTAAAATGGCAGTATTTTTGTTCAGAGGTCAGCAGAGGTCAAGAACCACTGTGTCACAGTCTGTACAAACAGCATGACAAATACCTCTCCAAGTATTAATACTTAAAGTATTTTACATCTGGAGACCTTGAAAAGACATTTTCAGCATTCATTTTATATGCCATATGCCCAGTTTCACAATGCATAACTATATTCAAAATTTATTTTTTTCTTTTAAAAGGAGAGCTTAAATAACTTTGCTTTTATGCTGAGTACTCAGAACATGGCAGAAAACTTAGTCACGTATCTTTCCTGATCCGAAGTTTTAATCTTCATTATTAATTATACACCTTTGGGAATGTTTGTCTAATCTACTTGAAATTAGGGGAATTTTTCTACTCTGTTGAATTTTAATTATGATGTGGTCTTTTATGTCATTATAGGAGAGAGACACCTCCACTATGCGAATCAATTTGCAAGCTCAACTTCATCTGTATCTGTTGTCATGGTTTAAACCCAACCAGCAGCTAACCGCCATGCAGCCACTCACTCAATCCCTCCACTGTGGGATGGGGGAGAGAATCAACAGAGTAAAAGTGAGAAAACTCATGGGTTGAGATAGAGACAGTTTAATAGGTAAAGCAAAAGCCATGTACACAAGCAAAGCAAAATAAGGAATTATTCACTACTTCCCATGGGCAGGCCACCTCCTAGAAAGCCAGGCCTACATCACGTGTAACAGTTATTTGGGAAGGCGAATGTCATCCCTCCAAAGACCCCCTGCTTCCTCCTTCTTCCTCCAGTTTTATTTGCTGAGCCTGATGTCAAATGGTATGGAATATCCCTTTGGCCAGTTTGGGTCAGCTGTTGCAGCTCTGTCCTCTCCCAGCTTCTTCTCCATCTCCTCACTGGCAGAGCATGGGAAGCTGAAAAGTCCTTGACTGCTCAGCAACAACTGGAACATCAGTGTGTTATCAACATTATTCACATACTAAATCCAAACCACAGCATTGTACCAGCTACTAAGAAGAAAATTAACTCTGTCCTAGCCAAAACCTAAACACTGTCCATGAGGAAATATCAGAAGTAAAATCAGTTGCTGCTTCTTTTGTCCTAAAGATAGAAGCCTCCAGGGGTGCCATTGAAGTTTAACTGAATTTAGCAGTGGAAAATATTTGTTGTCTATATCCAGCCTAATCATAAGACAACATCTCTTCTCAAGTATTCCAGAAGAATATACTATGATACTCCATATTAGTTTACTGATTCCTAGAGACTAAAACTAATAGTATACCACTATTTATGCCTTTCATCCAGACTATTAAATATACTCTCTCCAGACAGTGCTGTAAGAAAATTTCCCCTTTATACGCTGATCTGTGGGAGTCATTATAGCTTAAGTGACAGTCCACCTAAATTTGGTGGTTGGGTCTGTGCTGAGGAAAGAACCGGCTAATATTAACCAGGGGAGGATTCAGTAACCCTTTATTCTGCATGCAATCCTGATAAATCCCATGCCAGCTTTCAGAAAATACAACTCAGTTTCCAGCAGATGTAACCTGGCTTCCTTTCCACCTCTCAGAAATGCACAAGGTTTGTTCCAATGCAAAGTCCTTTGTGCTATGGGTTATTTTCTTTCCATTTCCTCTTCAGCCTTACTTATTGAAAGCAACAAGAACTACGACTTGTCCCATAGAGGAAACATTCATTAAAAACTCCTAACAAGGCAAGTGCTTTCTCCAAGCCTGAGTTTGAACTTTCTATGCTCTTTGACTCCTCCTTTTGTTAAGTCAGTTCACACTCAAATAAAGTTTTTTGTCGCCCCCACTTCTTTCCTTTGCTTCCAGTCTCCCAAAGTCCCCTCTATGTCTCCCCTCAAGCTCTTTTGACCATATTTTCATGTAAACTCACTTATATGTTGCCATACTGAATGTTTTGCATACTTGTCTCCCTTCAGTTGAAAAACTGAGAATCCGTGACGAGCTATAATACAGGAAATTGGTAAGCAGCCAGTGAGTCCATGTTTCTCGCCACTGCTCAATTTCAAAATAACATTTGTTTTAGTTTTGATTGCCTTACTTTTTTCATCTCTTTTTCCTCTATGCTACATAACACATAATAAAAGCCCTCATTCTTTTACCAATGCCTGCTTTCTCCTTTGGGATAAAGCAAAATAATATATTTTCTTAAAAGGTAATTTGCTTGGGAGATTTACTTTGTGTGATTCAGTGCATTCTTGCAGACAGCTCTGAATTTATGCAAAACTAACATTTTCTATCAAACCATGCAGAATTAAGCATCAAGCATATTATTTCACTTTTAGAACAACTATTTAAACCAATAGCAAAGCCAATGGGATCAGCTGTCACATTCAATAGCAGCAATTTCTTTTTTCTTGAGATATTTTCTTTCTTCTATTCCCTTTCCTAATCAGTAGGAGATTCATAAGCCTAATGTGGTCACTCAAAGGGGAACAGAACCAGTGGCTTCTGTCAGTCAAATGGACATATACATTTTACAGTGCAGACCACGCGACTTCCTTACTTGCTTATTTTATACAGCATCTCCTGAGCAGTCTATCTGCCCTTTTATCTGCTTATGGGGCCTAAAGGATTGACAGAACAAGACTTCTAAAGTTTCTCTCGGTATATAAGGTGATTGCAGGCATTAATCACAGAATAAATACCTTATCCACTTTCTTCCCTGCAGCTAAAACAGGCTGCCATTGGCAGAGAGAAAGAATAAGAAAAATCAGGAAAAACAAGATTGCTTGGGTCTAATTTAACCATCCCTGAAGTTAAAGGAAGATTTTTCACCGACATGAAAGGAGATGGATCTGCTGCTAAGGTCATAAGGCCATGGACAATATTTGAAGCTTTCCATAGAACAGCTTGTAGTATTTTTCAGTTCAAACTCATCTGAGCTGTGAACAAACTGTGAAATGAGTGAGAAAGCAGATTAATTCTTTTCCTGGTGTCTGTGGAGCAGTGCCAGGAGTCTGGGTACCTGGCCAGGGAACCAGAAATTCTTGCTGCTGAGAAGAAATAGGATATAACTGATACTGTAAATACATGATGGGATGATTTATGCAACTGGAATTTAAAAATAATTACATAAAACGTGTTTACAAAAAAAGTGTAGGTAAAAAAAGTGAGAGTAGCACTCTGTGTTAGAGAGATGCTTATCCATGTTAGAGCTATTGTCTGGAAAGAAAAATCATATTGTTTTCAGTGACTTCAGTTTTAAAGACCTATGCTGGATGTCGTATGCAGTCTGTAGTAAAATATCATTAAAGTTACTAAAAATGATAGATTATAATTATCTAACACAAAAGGTATTGAACCTAGCATAAGGTAATTCTATTTTGAGCATCATTACGATGAATAAAGATGAATAGATCAGTGGATCTAACTACATTAATTATGGGAAAATAGAGGACAGCAACATATATACTTGGTGCTTCAAAAGAGGAGTGTATTTTACAAAACTGGAGAAAATTATGAGGGATAATTGATTAGGAAGACTAAATACAGACAGCAAATTCTGAAAGCAATTTGAAAGTTGTTTAACAAAAATTTATGAGATGTCCAGAAGCCACATCTCTAAATTAAGAAATAGTATGCCTATGTGCTAAAACCCCTCCTACCTCTGGTGTGATGTGAACGTATCAATTAAAATTAAAAAATAAAAATATAGCAAAAAGGAGAAATGGAGGGTCAGATTAACTATTTTAAAATATAAACTATGAAGTGTACCAAAGAGATATAGAAACTCAAAGACACTAGGACAAAATGCATCTTCCAGGGATTAGGAAAGTAAGAAAACAGTTTTTAGGAATTAGGGAAAGAAAGGAGAGGTGTGTTGCAAAAATTTGAAACAGAAATACTGATAGTGGTATAAATTAGGTATGAATAGAAATGTGTCTTTATACGTAACTGTGTATGTTTGTCTAAAAACACCAGGAGAAACAGCAGAACAAAGTAAAAAGGGAGCACCATATATGTGATCTCATTCAAATGGAGAGGTATGAAAACTGACCTATAGAGAAGTGTGAAGGGAATGAAGCAGAGAACAGTATCTACAAAACGTGCAGATAAGGAAGGTGACACTACTGTGAAATTTGGGGACTTTGTCTAATACTTATGAGGGATGGGACAAAATAATGAGGAAAAAGATCCAAACCTGCATCCATTCCAAAGAGTACAGCAGGTAAATCCAAAATCTGTTTGTCATCACTAGTCAAGATGAACCCCAGAGACACAGTGAGCACTTGGCTGCCATCATCCCTTGTCCTGCTTGGTGCAGGCAAGTGATCCAGGCCAAGCCCCTGGGACACACAGCCCAGTGCTGTTGAGTACGTGGATGTGAGAGGAGGTAAAATTAACATAGAGATTCGCTAATGCAAGATGGCCTTCCTCTTTTCTGAGATCTCTCCGTGAATTTTGCTACATTGATTTCCTACACTAGACTAAAGGGAGGTTCTGAAATTGTTCTTAACTCTGAAAAAAAGATGCAACTGTTCATAAGCAGTCTCTGTAGAGAGTCAGGAGCATGTGCTTACAGCCCAGGAGAACATTTTGTAAGTTTTTTAAGTTTTGTAAGTTTTCAAAATGAGTGTCGTGCTATTCTGCATCAGACATACCTAACTCTCCATTTCTAAACTGTGTCTACACTCCATTGTGGACATATTCTCTTGCACAACCAGAGAAACAGGCATCTCTGAAAGGAAGATCATCTCAGCTCGGCTAATGACCTGTCTTAAGATAGCTGTGAGTTATAAATTCAGGTGCTTATATTTTCCAAGCTGAGACTTGCACAATTAACTATTAGATAACTACAGTTACTATTTAAAACAAATGTTAAAATATTTCTTGTGAATATTTTGAAAGCGGCATGTCCAGCAAATTTACATTTGGGAGATGTAACAAAAGATACATCTGGCCTGATAATACTCCTATTCAATCGTTATTACATGTGGAATTTTCAGAAGACTGGATATCATTCTAATATTTTAAAAGCCAGTTAAATCCTGACTAGTGAAACCTGGCAGCAATTCTGAGAAAAAGAATGTAATTTTAAATACAGGTTTTAATTGATAGAGAATAAAAAGCTAGGAATATAATTAGTGCCAATCTTTATGGTTTTGGAGAAAGAGTCCTTACAGTCCTTATTAAACACACTTGATAAAATTCTTTGATGAGATTGTAATATAGGCAGTGAAAGATAAATAATATATTTAGACTTTTTAAAAGAATTTTGACACATTAATACACAACATTCTAATTTAAAAATTAGTGCAACAATAGAATACATCTTAAATGGATTAACAACTGCCTAAGTGATAGATCCAAAAAAGTAACTGCCAACGTGGATCTATTGTCAAAGGAATGAGTTTCTAGTAGGATTACGAGGTTATCTAGTAACATCTAGTAGAATAATTGTATTATTCAATGTAGTCGACAGTGATCTAGAAGAAGATACAAAATCACCATTGATCATGTTGGTGGCTAAGACAGGAAAAAGACCATGGGGTTCAGAAAGCATGTTATCATGGCATGAGATGTGGGGATTTGCTATATGTTTTAATTTAATGCTAATAAACTTCTATCTTCCTATAACTACCACAGCAACACAGGTGTGTGTTGTTTCAGGAAAATTATTTATTTTAAATGTCAACAAATGCTAAACAACATAGTTAGATATTTTGTGAAAGTGTGCTGAAAGCAGGGTCCTTGAATTTATCTCCCTACTCTTCCAAGAACATCCATGAAGGAAGCTTTCCTGTATAGTTTCTATGTCTAATCCATGTTCATGCAGAGAATCAACTACATAGTTGGGAACATAGTTAGGTCTAAATGAACTGTTCCAGTGGAGTACCTACAGATGGTGTGAAAGGCAATCAAAGCAAATTCAGCAGTCTGGCATATCAGCATGTGTTCTGCATATGGGAATGCTGTACTAACAGAATAATTTTCGGCTAACTTCTTCTCAGTTTCTTAACTTATTTTTCTATCTGATTCAGTCTTAAGGTTAAATATTTTTTTTCTCTCTTTTTTTTTCATTGTTTTTTATTCCATTTTATTTCATTGTCTTTTGGCATGTCTCAACTCTGACCATGCTTCAATCTTCTTTACTTTATAGTTACATTTCAATTTGATTTGTGTGTGTCTCATTTCAGGTTAAAACAGCCTATGAAATGAAGCATTTTACCTGGGACTAGAAAGTCTTAAAACTGAACATTAAGGAATTTTGTTATTTTCTCAGAGTGCTTGATTGTGCTTATTTATGTGTTTTCCTAAACATATTTTATTCCTTGGGGAGGTGCCTGTGCTGAGAAGTAGTGTCAAACCAGTGGTGTAATAGGGGAAGACACACTTTTTGCATTCTACATTAATCCATATATCTAGTATTTTTAAAGAAGCAGCCAGCCTTGCTGGTGTGGGAAACATTGCAGTCCCACCCTCAATGAATGCCAAAAAACGTTTTAATACGCAGAAGTAAGTAGGAAATCCTGATCTGCTTGTTTTGCATTGCAGATGGATGGGTAATTTCTGGTGGTAGCTGTCATACCTGGTTGCTTCCACTTGGGGGTATTCTGACAAGGCTAATAAGTAGCTTCTCTCTGAGACTGACCTTTCCTTACATGCTCTTTCCGCTTTTTTTCTTGCCATTTCTTCAAAGGCTGATCACCAGTTCATCCCTCAGTCCTTTCTTCTTTCTAGGCCCAGATGCCTGCTGTTGAGTCTACTCTGGATGTTTGACAAAGGACCTCCACACAGGCACATGTATTCACCCGTTGACACAAACACTCCACTTCCATCCTCAGTCTAGGGTAAAAATATCCAAGTCTTGCAAACATCTTGGGAAACAAAGGAAGGTGCAGCCTGCTGGGCAAACATGGCGTCCCTCCTTGTGCAGGGTGGATGGAGTGATGGCAAATAACACAACCACCCAAGCTGAGCCCTGACAGAGAACTGGTTCAAAAGCTCCATCTCCCCTGTATGCGACTGTGTGATCACTTTTTCCCTGTGCTATTCTATTTCGTAAACAGGTCGCCTTAAAACAGTATATTTAGGGGTAACATATTTGACTTTGCACTAGAACAGCTGGAAATAAAACCATTCAGACAGGAACACTTCCCGGACAGAACGCTACAACTGAGAGCTAGGAGGCAATTTAAGAAACAGTTCCTTTTGCTGCTCATTTTTAATTGATGCCTCACAGCTATGGCTGGCTGTGCCATCATTTGGACATGAGAACACAGGATCAGAAGACTCAATAAGAACAACTGCTGGGGCCAGACTGAACCAAATATGCATTGACAAAAGGTGTCGGAATTACCTGTGCCCCTATTCCAGTAGAACAGAAGCAGTGAAATCTTGACATGAGCTGTCTATATACTCTGCACTGTCACTCCTCATGAGAGGTGCAAAAAAGACACCTTCAGCAACATCCATGAAATGATTTCTTTTTGGCGGAGGAACTGCCCACAGATAGGTCACTTTAAGCAACGCTCTGAGGTTGCTGAGTAGCTTTAAATCAGAGAACACAGCTAAATGCCTGTATTGTTATATTACATTGGTAGCAAAATAAGTGCTTATTAAAGACATCATTTTCTTTGAAACTATTTAAACTTGGTGATGTTCAGGAAATGGTCCTAATAGAAAGTATTGCTTTTTGAAACGTAAGAACAGAACATCAAATCCAACATGGGGTTTGAAGTTTAATAAAAGGTCTTTTATTCCTTTAGTTCTTATGGCCATCACTAACATTTTTGTCTATTTCAAAGAAATTTGACAATGCAGTGATACATGAAACCTTTTTTATTTTTTTAAAAATGGAAAAAAACATTTCTGGCAAAGCAGGAAAAGCACCGTCATTTCACCACACTTACTCTATCGGCATGTTCAGAGTTCTCCCATTTCTCTCTACTAACTACACTCTGTATCCACAAAGCTGCAAAACCAGTTATGTCCACAATGTTTGCTTTCTATTATTAACTGAAAGCTGAAGTTTTCAAACTCTGGGAAAAAGAGATCAAAGACTTCAGCTGAAAGGAAAACTTAAAGTTTCTGTAGAAATGTTCAATTTAGAAAATCCAAACTCACTGTATGTGATTTGAAATTGGCAATCACTGATACATAATTTTAAGAAAGAATACATATAGTGCAAAATTGCATTTGTTTAAGAAAGTCTAAATTCAGAAGATGAAAAATCAATCAACCCAAAAGACCCCACCTCTGTCATCTTGTGGTCTATGTTAGGCATCAAACAAAATTATTTGGTTTAAATAACAACAAGGAGATGTTAGAGGTTAGAATTATGTTATGCTCTCATTAAACTAACAATTAAGCATGGAAAGGCAGACACCTGTGGGGAGGGCTGTAATTGGCTGTCTAATGTGATAACATCTCCGAAAGACATGCTTTGGTTTAGGTTGAGGCTACTCATATAAACATTGATCGACTAAATTCAGCAGGAGAGAAGCCATTGTGTGGGTAAGGCCTGTGCTGACACACACCTGCGGTTTAATTATATAGTGACCCTTTGTGTCAGCAGATACTGTTTGAACTCCCAAATGCAGGTTGAGGGGTAAAATAGTAATGCTGAGGGTATGGAACAAATGAGATAAACTTGCTGCAAACTGCAAGAAACTGAGAAAATACCATTGTTCTTATGTTAATATGAAAGATGGCTCTGTGGCTTGCATCTTCCTGATTTTCTCATAGACTTCATTTATATGTGATGCTTTTAAACCCAGCCTCTTACATAAATATTCTCCAAGGATTGTTTTCATAGGAAAGAAAACAAACTTTGTTCTTTAGACAACTACCTAACTTGCCAGTCAGTGAAAGCCACGATTGAAAATGGCATGATGTTAAAACTGCTGTTACGTGTGTACTACTTGCAGTCTAGATATGCCAGATATCTAGTCTTTTTATGAAAGGAGATTTTTAGATGGCAGAAATGGTAGAATTTTGGAAACTTCCATAAAGCTGATGTAGAAAAGAAATGCTTATTACACTGCAAGTCATGAGACCTGTATTAAAATGGACCTAACCCATTGGAGTGGGGAGATTTGGGGTATCACAAGCTACATAGTTGAATGTCCCAGGTCCTAAATGAAATGACACCTGTGACTTATACAAAACCTTTTATGTAAATGAGTCATTGAAAAAAACCAGAAAAGGTAGCTAGTCAATAACTTCTTATATCAGTAATAATAAGTGAGGTAATTCTGTTTCAGTACATAAAAGCATAAACCTCTTTAACAGAGATGTACTAAGGCATGTATTGAATATGATTCTCGCAGCTCTAATTCAGCTGAAGGCTGCGAATGTCTGCATCTAGAGTGAAGCCTGGTGAAACAGGCAGTGCTGCTCATTTGTACGATGGGCACTCCATTTTTATCACTGATTTGGAGAAAAAATACTGCTCTAATTCAATAACTTAATATTTCTTCTCTCATGCCACAGTCTGGCTGGAAGTTTGTGACTGGAAAAAAAAGGAAAACAGCTTTTATACACTGATGATTACTTAGTGTTTGAAAAATTGCGTCTCTTCAGAGCCCTTCTCGTATTTCATCATGTTGTCGGTGCTATGAGAAATATTGAAAGCAAAATTTCTGTGGAACCAGTTACCTGTATTTTGTTTTCTCCCTGCCTTTATTCAGTCATCAAGAACTCCTAACCAGCCTGACTAATGTGCCTTGCTTAATTCCAGCTCTGTAACATGAAAAAAATAAATGCCACAGAAAAATCTTTCCTAAAGTGGATCTTTTAATGAATAACTATTTTTCAAGGGGTTTTTTTGATTTTATGCTTAGGGAAATTAAACCATGTTAAAGTGTCATTTGTCCTTAAATAGAGAAAAAAAAGAGCAGGAAAAAGATAAAGAAATACACACAGTGTTCTGAGAAACTAAAATGCCACTTAAAAAAAAAAAAAAAACTGGATAAAACAAATCTAATTCTGTTCCTTCCAGAAACTGTTTAAAGTATCCCTATATGTTTTACATGTATTCTTAAACACCTGAATAATTTTGCACAGTCTAGATTCTCATCTGTGAGAAGAATCACTTTAGCAGTGAACTTGACAAGAGCAAAGGCTGCTTGAGGCATACAGAAGGTGCAGAGAAAACACAAGCAAACTCCAATGTCACCCTAATACCATTTTCTTTCCAGAGGTCTGTTAGCAATTTTTAGACTGGAGAAAATTGTCATTACTGGATGTATCTACAGTGCTATTTTTGGTTTGGATTAAACTTGTACAGATGATGCTACAGTTGCTTAATTTTACTGATATTGAACCTGTTTCATTAATATGCATGTAGACTGAATAGCTGCCTGTGAACCTTCTAAAATGTGCTCCTAATCACATCAGCGTTAAATATTAACTAGGAACCTGACTCTATCGTTCACTCACACTCTCTTTTGCCTAGCTTATGATTACAGGTGTGTAAGGAGCAGTCATTTTTGCTGATAATTTCATTTATCATAAATAAACACATTTCTCATGATTGTTGCTTTGTTGAATGTAGCAGTACTTCCACCATGCAGTTAGGTGAAAGCAATGCTTGGTGGAGGGCAGGTGTGGGAGTGTACCTTCTAGTAAACATTTTGCCTCAGGGATTTTGTGCTCTCTTTTCTTTCTCTTTTTCTTCTTCAGGGAATATTTGTCCTAGGATTGCCATATGCTCTTCTCCACAGTGGATACAGTGGCCTGTTTCTTATTATCTTGTCTGCAGCATTATGCTGTTACACAGGCAAAATTCTAATCGCTTGCTTGTATGAAGAAAATGAAGATGGGCAGCTCATAAGAGTGAGAGACACGTATGAAGATATTGCAAATGCCTGCTGCAAAAAACTGGCTCCCAGACTAGGTGGTGTACTTGTCAATGTGACCCAAGTGATGGAACTGATCATGACGTGTGTTTTGTATGTGGTTGTTAGTGGGAACTTGCTGTCACATAGTTTTCCATACATACCAGTGACTGAGAAAACTTGGTCTGTAATTGCATTTGCTACACTTCTGCCTTGTGTATTCATCAAGACTCTGAAAATTGTTTCCAAACTCAGCCAGCTTTGCTCCTTGGTCCATTTCATTATCATCCTTGTAGTGATGACTTACTGTGTCACGCAAATCCATCAGTGGTCCTGGGCAAAATTCAGACTCTCCATTGAGTTTGAGGACTTCTTGGTGTCTGTAGGTGTGATCATTTTCAGTTACACTTCACAAATATTTCTTCCCACACTTGAAGGTAACATGAAAAGGCCAGAGGAATTTAGATGTATGCTGGATTGGACTCACTTTTTTGCTTGTGTCTCAAAAACAACCTTTGCACTGACTGCATTCTTGACCTGGGGTGAAGAGACAAAGGAAGTTATCACTGACAACCTGCCATCATTTCTTCAAACCCTAGTGAATTTGTGTCTCTTAACCAAAGCTCTCCTTTCTTACCCTTTGCCCTTTTTTGCAGCCACAGAAACTGTGTATGCTTGTATTTCTAGGGGCAACTGTTCCAATTATAGATCTCCACTATTTGCTCTGGGTGTAAGAGGCTCATTTCTCTTGTTAACTCTGCTGATGGCCATGTTCATACCACATTTTGCCTTGTTGATGGGTTTAACAGGCAGTGTAACAGGTGCTGCTATGACTTTTCTTCTTCCTTCTCTCTTCCATTTAAAACTTAAATGGAAAAAACTGTCTTTATTAGAGAAATGTGCAGATATCTTTGTTTTTATTTTGGGTTTCCTTTGTAGCCTTGCAGGCATAGTTTGCTCAATAAAAGGGCTGCTTGAAGTATTTGGAAGAGTATGAAAAGATTCCCTGAAAGACAAATAAGGCCCAAAACTTATAAATACTTTTACCCTGTTAGTCAGTATATAAGAGATTTTGTCACTAGGTAAAATTAAGCATATGCTTAAATGTTGGCGGGATCAGGGCTTTAACTGTAAAATTATGTGGTTCTAAACAAATTCGAAAATAACCTTTTTAGCCCCAAAGGACAAAATCGCTCCTACTTAAAATGTTAAGAAGAAAGAAGGCATTGGAGATGGTTCAGCATGAAAAGAATTTTAAACTAATCCTGTATGGTTTTGTCCATACATGACATGCACATCCTTAAATGGTTACTGCAACTTATTCCACTAATTTAACCAGAATTTCTCACAGGATTAGATACTGTTCAGTCTCAAAGCTATCAAATCCAGCTTACAGGATATGATAGAGTTTGGGAGAACTATCATTGCAAACGGATGAAATACAATTTCACATTATTGACAGAACGTAACTCAACATGTGAACCAAATAAATCGGTGAATTTCAATTTTGATGTAAGACAAGTTCTACTACTTGTTTTTTAAATGAGTAGGCAAAAAGAGAACTTAGTTTACAACAGCTTTGAAAGTCTGCTTTTATCATGAGCTCAAATGGGAATATAGTCAGAGTAAAACGGACGTTCTAACAGCTCACAGCCATGGAAAAGGGAATTTGTTCTGAAAGCAGCTATAGCTGATGACTGCTGTTTTTCTGCAAGTCTAATTCCTACGATTCATGCCTCTGCAATGCAGTTATTCTATTGGTTGGGTTACGAGGAGTCTTACTGGTGACATGAAAAAGTTAATATACAGTTCACTTTCCCTCTTAGGCAGGAACTTTCTTTGATCCTTGTATTTTGTCTGATGGTATTAAAAGCTCAATGAAGTAAATCAAATTCAATAAAAAGACACACAGTAACTTCCTGTATGACTTGCTAGATCTTTAGCTGTAAAAGATATTGGCTTAATAAAAAGATCAACATTGCAATGTATTTCACATTAGAGATAAAACATTATGACAAGAAGCAATCTAATCGGAGTACTCTGATGAATACGTATCATTTTGTTGTAGTAAAGCCATGTTATCTTAGGTAATTAAAGTAGTTATTTGAAAGAAGAAGGTTTACATGTTATGAACAATTTCACACAACCTTCCACTGCGTCATATGAAAAAGTCTTTGCATGTCAACATAGGACTGGATTATACAGTAAAAAGCCTAGTGGTAACTACTTACCTAAACTATTTTTCTACATAGTATATTAGCATTGATGCTTCTATCCTGCATGAGCAACAGTGACCTCTCAAGGCTACATTGCTGAATGATAAATAACATGTATTTTAAAGGGGAGTCCAGGTAAGGCTTGTAGTCACCCTGTTCCTTTTTTTTGTCTCCTAATATACGCTTATTGTGTGGAATAGTGATGAAAAGTCTGTTAAAACCAATTAATTGTATAATTACAGAATTATTAAGAAATTATTAATTGTATAATTACAGAATTATTAAGAAAACTCTTAGAACTTCTACTACTTCTGTGGTACAATGGGTCAAATTCCGCACTCAAATCCACAACAGTTTAATTTCTTGATATTGAGATTTGTGCTGAAAGAAATAGGAGGTGTGTGTTTTTAAGGAGCCTTTTTAGTTTTATGTACAATGTCAAAAATACATTATTCATTGAAGTACTTGAAAGCTAGTTATTACCCCTATGACACAATCAGAAGGATATTATTACTTGAATGTTGTCAATGAAAGGGTATTATTACTTTTTTTGTGGAGAAGTTTCACAGATAAACAAACATGCAGGAACAGTATTTGTTCTGTTTATCCTATATAAATCTCTGAGGACAGAGGGAGGTTGCAGAAAGAGTTTTGTAAAGATAGTTTCAGCTGCTCTACTTGAAAACTCTCCACAAATAATGCACCATTTTTTCCTATCTCCTATTTTCATTTAATGTGTTTTGTTTCTAACTGTTTAGAAATTCTTGGAATTGCCTCAGTGCATTTGCTGTTGAGGAAAGCTTGGAAATGGGATAAGTACTTCATTTGTATGGCTGTTTTAGCAGTTCCCTGTCTCATCAGTGTGATTCAAAACTTGATTTAATTGGACTCTATTCTCTCAGCTTTTCCGGGAAGACAATACCTACTCCTTTCAAGTCAAAGATGGTCATTCCACCCACAATCATTCTCACTTATGCAAGCTCTTTCCTACAAGGGGAGGTGATTCATGTTTTATAAGGCGTGTACTATTATTGCACTTATTTAATCATTTACATAATCTCAGTTAACATCAGAGAACAGGAAGGACTATGATTAGCAAATAAATACAACTGGAAATGTGCAGAAGTGAAAGGAAAGTCATCCAAGCACAGGGCTTGAGAAGTCACTTAGGAGCGACCACTACAATAAAAGAGAAAACATAGTTCAAGATTCCCATGTTTTGACCAGCACTCAGCAATTTTGAAGTGTGCCATTGTTGTGGGACACAAAAGCTGTATGAACTTCCCTTTAAAGCCTGGGCCAGACATCTTCATGAGAAACCATCTTCTGGGGTCAAGATAAATGAACCTTCCACCTCAGAAAGGCAGAAATATGCCTCCATACATTGCAGTTCAAGCCTGAATGTGGTGCTCAGTATATGACAAAGACAAAAATAAATATTCATTATATAAGACTGACTCACTGGATTTCATTCCCTAAAACACACAGTTGCGTAGTTTTAGATACAGACTTATTTCTTAATACTTTCCAATGGCAAAATTCTATTAATAATGTACATAAAATATTTGCAACTGTCTATATTAGATATTAAACCACCATCTATAGAATTTGTTCAGAGAATCTAGAAAGGTGTTATTAGTCTCAATTATGAACCAGGAGGCACTGTATTTATCTGTGTAATGACTATCGGAAATTTTTGTCGCTAAATTTATTCTACCAATCATTAGAATCACTGAAGCTAGAAAAGTAAAAGACTGACTAAATATTAATCCATTATTTTGGCCACTCCTGGATTGTTCATTGTAATATGATGGTGCTTTATCAAAATTAATTCTGAAAGCAAACAACCAACAGTAGTGAACATGAAGAAAATGCTAAGGAACAAATTATCTGCTGAAATAAACCATTTTCAAACAGTCTTGCTTCATTTGTCATGCCAGCAAAAGTATGAGTAAAAAACCCTGTTTCCTTTCAACAAGAGTATCACAGGCATTGCCCAAAATGCTTTTCCCATTTTACTGAGATTGCAGTGCCAACACCAAACCCTGAATTCCTAGTTCTGACAGTAGATATGTAGATTTAAATCAATCAGATTACTCAAAAATTAAAATATAGGTTCCACTAAGGTACCTCTTGCAGGTAAACTGGGGAACTTCAAGTGCTTATTTATGAAGGCTTTCAAAAGCTTAAACCTGAAGTTAGAGTAAAAACCTTGCTCCCACTGACTCTGTGAGACTATAATCATTGACTTCAGTGGACCAAGGCTCAAACGTCTACAGTCCATTAGCAATGCTTAATTTACTTTTACAACAAAGCTTGATCATCGCTTCATAACTGGAAGATCTTTTCCACATTATCTCATCTTTTATCTCTTTTTCAGCAGTGAGATAAATGTGTTCCCTGTTAATGCTACTGAGATGTTAGAGATGTCAGAAGAGCTATTGAAAGAAATTTTGAGGCTAACACTATTTCATTAACTCTTCATGCTTTAATATTCACTTCATTTTTATTTTGTGAAGTGAATTCTGAACAAAATTCACTTTGCATTAACCTGTTACTCTGAAAATGAGGTTGTACCAAGACAGAACAAATAAGATGTCTGTGAATGCTTCATTAAATCAAGTTTCAATTTTCAGTATTTCTTTTCTGAACTACAACATTTTAAAAACTGCCAGCTGATTTCTCAAAAACATTTACCCAGTTCTTCTGCATTATTATTAATTATGTGGATAATATATTGGTCTTAGAAAATATTTATCTTCCAAAACTGAGACAAAAACGAAATGTATCTTAAAAAAATATTTTGATAGTATACCGAGATTTAGTTGTCCGAAGAGCTTGTATGGGAAATAAAATGTTGCAAAACTTATTGTTTTCTGTAGTAGCTGGCAATGAATTTGAAAATACACATTTTGAAAACCGCTTAAGTGTTTTTATCCACTGCTTAAGTATTTGTCAGGCTGTTGTCACTTTCAAGTTAGCTGGTTTTCATTCTTCTATGATGTCATTACCTTTTTAGTGTGGTGTTCCCTCAAACTTCTAATATGTTTCTCTTCACACTGCTTCTTTGAGGAAGAGAATCCCAAAATCCTCAGTTGCAAAGCTGATACTTAGAGCATAGATTGACCAAACCAGAATCCCAAAGAAACCCTGTGTTAATACTCTCCACTATACCATGCCTTCATGGTGATTGTGACAGCCAACACTTCTTTTCTTTGCTCCTTCAGCCTTCATTTTTTCTCTTCTGCCAGTTTGTGCCAGCATGACATGAAGGTATATAACACAGCAAGCAGCCCATTACACAGCATAAATACTTAACTGAAAGCTGCCTTTCCCTTTTAATTTTTTTGTCTTTTAAGAAAGAAATATAAAGATATGCAGGGAAATGAAGTAGCTAAATATTTATATATAGAGGGAAACAGCAAGTGATACCAAAGGAAAAACACACATAGGAGAGAAATTAAAGACAGAGCAAATGCAATTAAAAAAAAAGTCAAAAGGGGAAGGGAGAAGAAAAAGTGGTGAGGGACTGGAAGAGGAAAACTGGGAACTGGCAAAATGTGAGAAGCTGAGAACAAGTAAAAAGGAAAAGATCACAGAAAAGAAAATGCTCAGAAGGAGAGAAGGGCAATTCAAAGCAGAGGAAATTGTCTGATGTAAGAATAACATTGCCTGTAAATATTTTCTACAATTTTGTACAAGCTTCTCTAGGCGATGCAAGTCAATATATTCTGTGTGAATAGTTTTCATTTCTTTTGCTTCCTCAAACCTCTCATGAATTCAAAACATTTAAAGTCAAGTCATTCTCATTTCTCTGAAATTATCTCAATGTTTAGTGTTTTCTGTTTCTCAAAGGAATTCGAAAAAAATGCTAAATAAATCATATTATAAGCAAATTGTATTTCTCTGTGTGTCCTTAACTATTCCTCTTCCTGATCTGTCCTGCGGCATTGATTCAGAGATATGCACTGCTCCTCAGCAGTTATTGCCTTACAGACTCAAAGCCAGCGCCTGATCTTAAACAGGGAAAAATCCTCTTACAATGACCACCACGGAGAGTCTTTTGCACCTCAGTCCAGAACCAAAGCTAATAGCCCTGCAGAATTCCCAGTCTGGAAATGGTTTAGATCTACTTCTGTGCCTGTTAGCAAACTCTGGTCAGGCAGGACTTGGGAAAAGATAACACTGAGCTGGCACTGTACTGTATTGTGCTGCTCCTCAGGTGACACAGCAGGTAAAATGGCAATTTCTACCAGGATATAAAGTATCCCTGTGAGCTCCTTCACACAATAATGCGGACCTAATTAGCCTGTCAGTTCCCCCAAAATCAGGACCGTGCAGGAGCAAGATCCAGTTCCCTCCAGAGACTGCGTAATACACCAGCAAGAGATCAGGTTGCCTTTGGAGGTAACATGAGTACCAACCCAAATTCTGCATGGATGCTTCAGAGAAAAAGATTTGCTCTAACATCAACACAAGTTTTACTATATTCTGTCTGTGTTAATGCTAAAGTACTAATTATGACAAAAAGAATGATAAGAGATAAAGGTTTATTAATAACTAATCAAATTAATAAATGCAAAGGGAAAGAGGATGGGATAAGGATCTTGAGGAACAAATTTGAAAGTGATGGGAGAAACAAAGCAGGGGAAGAGAAAAAGAAACACTAAGAGTGCAGCAGAAATGAAATTGAAAGCTATAAGGATAATATTAATTTTATTAATTATTAATGCACAAAATTGAACATAGTTTAAATAATAGCTGAAATTTCAGTATTTGATCAAGATTGTCTTTCACCCATGTCTTCTAGCTAGATTCAAAAGGGGATGAGTTCAATACTTAAGCCCTGCATCGCATTGTTGTGTCATAGGCTACCATTTAAAATGCTATTTACCCTTCCTACACAAAGCCCTTGACACCCATGGAATTGTTCCAACTCAAACTGGAAAACAAAGCAAAAAACAAAAACAAACAAAACACACACACACACAAAGACAAGAAAAGTAATAATTAGTGATGAATGCAGAGTGTGGTCTACCTTACGCGAGGAACTCAGAGAGCACAGGTCATAGGAACTATATCAACAGGTTTCCATGTTGTTAGCAGCGCTCATAACTTGTAATAATAATGTAATGAGCAAAGATAAGGTGAAGGCAGAAGGATTAAAGGAGAGCACTCAGCACACATAAGCCATTCTACGTCTACCAAATTCCCAGTGCAGCTGCTTCAGGGATACTAAGCCCCATGCAGACATCTGCATCCCCTTGTTGCCATCTGTGGCTTGCATCTCTGGTGCTACTACTCACCACAATCTGCACAGTGGCAAAGGCATAACCCTCCATCAGTAGAAAATATCTGCTTCCACACCTGCTTGCAGGGAGCATGGCTAGCACCCAATCTGTAGGATATAAAGGCTTTCCTGAGATTTAATCAGCTGGTAACTAATCCTAGGAGTGATGGCTACAGAGAGGAATGTCTTGCCAGCTGAGGCATCAGATGGGAACACAGAGCAGGTATTAAGTTATCAGTTTTATTAGACAACACTAATCGTATTCGTACAGACTTGCTAATTACACTTCAGGAGAAAGTTTTATTAAGAGTGGTATGATGGGAACCTGAACTGGGTCAAATTTTAAAGGTGAGTCAACCTAAATTAACCCAAATCAAAAGTGGGTCTAATTTTTGGTGAGTGTTCCCAGAACCCTTGGATAATGGATTTCCAAAAGCCATCTTATTGGAGCACAGGAACTTAAACCAACATAGTGAAGTAGTTCAGAAACAGAAGATTTATAAACAAACTTGTCCTCTGCCCCAGATGTCATTATAGGGCAGACCCCTTCCTTCAGTCACACCCTCAGTCCTGCAAATCAGCCACTTATGGGGCTGCAACAAATTCCACTGTCTCCACTTGTTCCTTTCTGTCACAGTTGAGGCCCAATGAGGTGTTTGTTCTTCTTGGATATCCTCACATTCTGTGCCTGTGCTGTTGAGTCCCTGCTTCTCTTACTTGCACATCACAAGAAACTCACTCCTGTGTGTTTTCAGCTGGTTCCAGGAAAATGAAACAAAACAAAACAAAATTTCCTCACACCTCCACAGGCTGATCTTAACCTGGTGCAGCAGCCAAAGCAAAGGAAACTTAAGAGAGAGCCTTCTTTCCTAGTCCAATGGTGCTGGTTCAATGTGCTGCTTTTACATGACAATCTGAAAGAGGGTAAATAAACTCATAGGCTGGTTGCCACAGGTGGTCATTTGAATTAAAAATAGAAGTAAATGCTCCCATCATTTTTCTAATCATACCAGTCACACACTTTGCTATTTTGGGCCCAGCCATCATCCTTTAGGAACAGAAGTCATGCGAAACAAGATAAGTTGCTACCAAATAAAATATGTTTTCTTGAGGTAAACTCAAACTGAGCTTGATACAGCCACTTGACACACTGGCTGTGTCCATGAAATGTGTGAGAAGATCAAGGTGTGAAATGCTTATTCAAATCAGTTAAACATCATGCCTGCTTATGCTCTCAAACTGTTAATCACCCAAATGAAAAAAAAAAAAAAAATGCAAGTCTAATTATCTATTTTGCCATACCATGGCCATACAGGTTCCAGACCAGTGTCTAATGCATCAACTGAGTCAGTAGTACAGCACAGCTATTTTCAGAGCCCTGGAGCAGCACCAAAGAGGATGAGAGGAGATAAATTACAAATGTTTTGGGAGCTGTTAAGGCTGCACAGCTCAGAGAAGGAAGGGCTGGATCAGAAGTCCTGGAGCAGTCCAATATTCCTAGGATGGACAACATGAGCAGCTCTGGAGGACGCTTCTTAAACAAATATCTAATGCAAAGTATCATCCCTGAACATTCCCCATCCAGGCTCATCTTGCAGATCCAGACCTTTAATATGAGTCAAGGCTACGATCTAAGAGTTACTTTCAGGCCTAACTTGTCTACTTACCTGGGAACAAAAAACTGAACTTGATTTACAACAACGCTTCATCTATTTGAACTCTAGAAGTTGGAAATGTGGTTATTTGACAAGGCCACTAAGTGAAGGAAATGCAACATCTTATTTACTGTCCAGCTTTTCATAAAGGCAGCATTTTAGCCTAAGGCCTGATTAGGATTCTTTTAGAGTGATTGGACACGATAAGCTTCTGGAGGAGCACTAAGCCAGTACAATTGGAAGAGGCTCTTAGGAAGAGATCTAGCCTCTTAATGACATATGGTCAAAAGGTTACTTTGAAAACCAAGAAGTCTTTCAGCCTTCTTTTTTCAGGTCTGAAGATTTCTTCTTAGCTGAACTGATGTGGCTCTAAGACTTTCTTCTTAAAATAGAATAAGGAAAACGATGCCTTTGAGTACAGACTTTGTAGAATAGAAGTGGTGTATTGGAGCAATTAACGTAGCATTTTTAATGCCTGGGGCTACTGTATTTTACTGCTTAATGCTATTAAAACTCCTGATAAAAGATTGCTTGATCTCAATGGTTAACTTCTAATACATCATATATAATATATAAGAACCATAATTTCATTCACCATTGAAACTATATATATATATATATAATGTAAAGTGCAGAATGGAATTGAATAAGACAGCATAGGTAAGAAAAAAATAATTTTGTATCTTCCCAAAACCAGAAAACATTGATATTTTAGGGGGAGGCAATTGTGAGACAATTAGTATTACTAACATTGGTCACATTAAAAATATGATAGAATGACAATATGAACAGAATCTTGCTTTTAATCCAAGAATGGCTCTGTACAGTGTCATCTGTTTACCAATTATAGACTTAAGTCATGTTTATTTCACTGAAGATTTCCCCCAAAATTAAATAGCAGAAGCAGGGAGTTCTGGAGGGAGAAAGGTACAACAAATTCATAAACCAAGGGAGAAGTCTTTGAGGGAATATAGAATTTTCCTGCCTACAGTGGGAATCATAATCTTTGAAAACCTTAACTTTATGCAAAAATACAGTTTCATTTCATATAAGAAGCCTATAATATGTTCTACTTCAAAGCTCTTGACAAAAACAGGTGGCAAAATCATCCAGAGGTGTTTTATGATACCGTCTACTGTATGAAAGGCAAAACAGAGACCAATCTGCTGTTTTAATTACATGCTCGGAGCAAATGCAATATCTGCAGCTTTAATAAACATTGACCCTTTAACTGAATGTGCCCTACAAACACATTAATGCCCATCTGGGAAATAATCCAATGAAATAATCCAATCATACCAACAGGGAATGACTGTTAGATTGGCAAGTGAGGGCTCGTATACTTTGGGCTGTGGCAGGCTGTTCCCTATTAGCTTGTTGCCAGAGCTGTGCACCTTTCACAGAATTTCTCATATTTTAAAAGCAACTTGAAAAGCCAGTGGTTATCAAATGAGTCAAACTAACTTCACTGTGAAATTAAGACCTCTTGGATTACACAGACGTTAGTTGTCAGAAAAAAAAAAAAAAAAAAAAAGAGTAAACTGAATTTCTCTTCGCTAGCTTCACCCATTGCTTCACAGAGGTGCTTTTTTTCCCAGCAAAAGGGAGCTGATGTTGCTATTGTTTGCCTTCTCTTTATAAGCCTGCTGAATGGGGGCTGTGAGTAGAGAGAAAAAATAAATTCGGTTGAGGGCACTCTTCAGACAGTTGATGGAATCCAGAAAATCTCTCAAACTGGAAGGAGCCAACACAGTCTCAGAAACAAAGACTATTTGCTTCTCACCTTTGAGACTCAGAAAATTTGGAGGCCAGCAAACAGGAATGAATTTTTTCTCCCCATTACCACACTGATGAGTATTGCCACCAGTTGTGCCCAAACCACAATGAAAGATTCAAAACTTTCCAATTTTGATGTTACAGTGGGCTACAAAGTTGTAACTTATCAGTGTCTCATGGCTGGGTAAAATCTCTTTGAATCAGTGAGGTCCAGTCAGACTGATATTGATTATTGCATTAATTTAGAGCCACTGCATTCTGATAGTTATCAGGAATTTCTGAGGTGCAGAGAAGGAGTTACATTGCCGGCAACATACATCTGCTGGCATAAGGATGGCAAAAAAAGTAAGAGAAAAAGAGGAACAGCTTAGTAAGGCATTTGTCCAAGGCTGGAAAAAGAAAACTTGTCTGAAATCTGCCCACCTATCCTGTACAATTTTAATATAAAAATATCCTGTGGGAAAGAGTTCTACAGTATAACTAATTTTGTTCATTTTTAACTTACCCCTAAAAAATATCATTTGAGCTCTCACTAGTTTTTGTAGTAAAAAAGTCATTGGCTGTTCACCTTCTCCAGGCCACAATAGCTGTACAAAATTAAGTTGTCTCTCACTGGCAGAACAGTTCTAAACACTTTAGTTGTTCCTCTTATGGAAGCCGTTTCATCTCTTTCATCACTGTTATTTTGCTTCCTTGAACCTTTTCTACTTCTGCCCTGGCCCTCTGTGTTTGAGAGATGAGAGGGAAACATAACACAATATGTAAAAGTGGACACAGCATGACATGCTGTTTTGTTCTCTATTCCTGCAGTAATAATTTCCTGCTCTTTTATTGGTAGTATTGTTCTTGCCGTGGTGGCTCAAGGACATATCAAATATGCTTGGAAATAGAGGTAATATGTCTATCCAAACAAACGAAGCAAAAAAAATTGCTTTTGCCGTGTGTTTTGTAAAGGGGCTCATATGCTGAAGAGCAAGTGTAATACCTAAAAATTCTGTCTTATTTTGTAGTTGCTTCTTTGACTTTTACTGAACATGAAGATGACATTTTCACAGAATTATGTGAATTATGTGGCAGCAGCTAGTACAGCGTTTAGCACCCTGCATGTAAACTGGGATTATTTTTTCCACGTTGTGTGTTACTTCCCAGAAATCAAAATAACTTCTCTGTAATCCCAGAATCTCTAATTGAGATGCTTGTAAAAAGTTATTGTCACAATCTCCACCTTTCATATCTTGAGTACAAAGGCATTTTCAAGCAAGATAGTAGTTCAGCTATTTCATCCTCAATTTCCATTAGGTCTCCTGCGTTAATACCACATGGTCTTGGCAGTTTGCTACTGCGCATTTTGTAAATTTATTCGGTAACCTCCTCCACAGACATTTCAGTTTAAAACAGATCTTCTGATCCTGAAGACGATTTCTGCAGTGGGAATCTCTTAGATCTTCCAGGATGAGGAGAAATGCAATAATCCCTTTGTTTTCTCTGCTGTAACTTCTCACTGATATGTCAATTGGCCTTAACGACTCCGAGGGAGGCTCCCCGCTCCCGATGGCTTTGAGGAAGACTTTGCTCTTAGTTTCTAAGCGTTTAGCAAATAGTCCCTAAAAGATTTACTGTTGGCCAGTGATTTGTGTCATTAGGCTTAATTTGCCACTTTTCACATTCTCTTTTGCTTGTTTGGATATTGCTTCAGTTTTTTGAAGGATACTTAACTTTTTCAGCATTTTTAAGAATTGCTTTCTCTCCAAATCCACATGCTATAACCACATACTTAGGGGGAAAAAATGACAAAACTATTTTATGAATCACTGTTAAAAAAATATTTCTTTTTTTTAATTGTTTCTTTTATGGTCTTTCATTCTTGATTACTTTTAAAAGAATGATTTATCAATTTCTTTCATTTTTGCCATATCATATACTCACATTCAGCTCAGTTATTGTTCTGTTCACGTTTTACTGCCCTCTGAATTTTTCTTGGTCATAATTTGGTATCAATTGCTGCATTTCTTTACTCTCTGACTTTTCTGTTGGCTGCAATCCATGTGGCACATTTTTAGGTTCACCTATGTCACCAGCTGACTGCAGATGCTAAAAGTCAAGCAATTGTGATTAACACGCAAACACTAATGTACCAGAAGAATAATGCATAGGGTAAAACAGTTTTTTTCTGATTTACGGAGTTAAAGTATGTGCTGTGAGCTACACACTTAAATGAAAATCAATGGATAGTGTAAGGAACATTTAATGAAGAACTGTTGTTTTTACATAACTGAGGACCTGGCGCCTGACCCTAGCGTGGCGGGGGGGAGAAAGGACCGAGAGACATCAGACTATGAATCCTTAATGTAATACACAGTCTCTTCCTGGAATATGTACTAACACCTGTATATATACCGATACCTGTATTGATAAGTTTATTTAGGGGAAGTGTAGCCAAAGTACCAGGAATCCATATCTTAAATAGATTGATAAGGGGAAGGGTATTGTGTGCGTCGGGATAGTCTGTAAACTCTGAAGTACCCAACCAATGGGGAACAGGGGAGGGAAATTGTGGCCAGGATTTTGGGGAGATATAAGCAGGGGCTTTTTGCCCTATTTGGTGTGCCTACCTTTAGGTAGAACACCCGGTCTTGCAAAATCGTTATTAAAATATGCTTTGCCAAGAGATCCTGCCTGGGCCTATTATATCTGCAAAAGAATTGTTTCCTACAGATAGCAATGAAAAGAAAATACCTTGGGGAGATTCAGGTTCTGCTGAGAGCTTTCTCTTGGGGAAGTGCAAACATTTCAGACACGAACAAAAGCCATTGATTGTGAGCTGAAGAGGAACAGAAGTACCAAAAGTTCTTTATAGGAGGCTTATTCTGTCCTGTATCCTGAGCACCCTACAGATAAGAATCAGGTAAGTTTAATGTTTTTCTTCAATTGGTTTAGACACAGAGAAGAATTGCTGTCCTAAGAAAACATGTGTGAAATGTCCACCCTAAGATGACTCACCTACTTAAAAGAGAAGACCTATGGATCTTTCTTACCATTATCAGAGCCACAGAAAACAAATTTTCAAAGGATGGAGTGTCTTAGATGGCTGATGTAATGAATTACCCAATCAATTTTCTGCTGAAGGACAAGGCAATTTCCTGTCTAGACTGTATTGTACAAGTGCTTGATACTAATTTTCAGCAAGCAAAATAATAGCTGTCTGTGACTATTTTCTATTCACACAAAGCCTGCAGACGACTCTGCAAGTTTTTAAAAGTAGTACTGAGCTGACTAAAAACAGGATACGCCATAAAACTTAACATCCTGCTCTCATCAGTATTTCTGTTGAGAGCAGTCAGTGTTTGTTTCCGAGTTATCAATTGAAAAAAATGTGATACTAAATCTAACCTTGCATCAGGTCTCCACTTACAACCTCAAGGCTGCATGACCTTACTGTGATACTCTCCTGTTCTAACAAATAATAGAACTATTTGGGAAATAAAATGATTTTTGAAAGTAAAGGTATCAAAATTTGACTGATAGGTTGCTTCTCCTGCTCAGCCATTTTTGTCTCTATTATTAAACTACAATTCAAAGAACAAACTGAAACAATTATTTTTGTTTCTGGACTGGATTTGACTTGTTGAATACACTGTTACTTTGCAAACATTTTCATTTCTTTACTTATTATTGTACACTTGTTACTAGGTGCTTACTATATCTCTGGTGTAGGGGAACGACCTCTTCAATGTTAGTCTTGGTAGTTGTTTGTAACTAATAATTCATAAATTGCAATACTTCAATATAACTTTACTGGTCACACATATTCTGCTAATGGCATAAGAGAAAAAATTGTTCTAAAATTACAAGGGTGACTTAGGAGAACTGTCATCTTGCTTAAGGACACACATACTCCATTATATTCAGACATCAGGAGCTGATCTCCATATATCGATACAACAACAAGATTTTCAGAGACAAAGTCAAAAAAATAAATATTTGCCATTATCTCAGGGTTCAAAAACTGAGTGCTAGAAATGCTCTGAAATTTCTTTTAAATGTTAAGAATATCCAATAACTATAAATAGATGCTACAATAAAAAATTGCTTATGCTTCTCAGATGATTCACACTGCAAAGTATTTTTTTTCATAAAAACACAGAGTCATACACAACCTAGGGTTAGAAGTGGCCTGTAGAGGTTATCTTGTCCCATCTCCTGCTAAAAGCAAGACCAACTCAGAAGTCGGGTCTGAAATGGATCTACCTCTGTCTTGTCTGCATCCTGAGGAACTGAGCTCTTCACTGCCCCTGCCCTTCTGGCCTCCCAGCTCTGTCCCTGGAAAGGCAGAGCTTGAGGAGGTGAAGCACCGAGATAGGGATCACTAATGGAAAGTGGAAACAGACCAGAAAGTATGGCAGATGCTATCAACCTTTGCAGTCTTGAGGACAACAACCTTTGTCTCAGGAGCCAAGGAAATCTGCCTGGGGCTGCCTCACAGCTGTGCTGGACAACCTCCCCACTATCTCAAAGGTGGTAAGGAGGACACTTACTTGCTCACTGCTTCAGGGTTATTTTTTTCTAGCACACTACTTTATTTAAATCCTTAGTATCACAGTGACAAAGATCCTTTGCTAAGTGAACTTCATATGAGATGAACTTAAAGGTTTATCATTCAAGTTCTCAGCTCAATTTCTGTAGGAAAGTTTTTGCTATTCAGTAGATCCTGAATTTCAGCTTATTTCCTTTCCTTTGTAATAGTTTAATTTCACGATTAGAAAAAGGAAATCCAACACTGGGTTTCGTTGTAGGATAAGGAAAAAAAAAGAAAAGAAGAAGAAAAATCACTTGTTCACAAAGATTTTGAAATTCCATTCTGCAATTATGGTTATTGCTGCAGAAAATCTGGAAGAGTCTTTCATCAAAAACCATAGAGTTACTTTGAGTTAGTTTGTAGATACTAGAGTATATAAAGCATTTTAAATGTCTGAAATAGAAACAATTACTTACTTGGCAGTACTGAACACACTGTTGGCACTAAACAAATACAGATCTAACTCCTGACATATTTAATTGGTCCTGTTCAGAAAAAATCTTTTTACTTTAGGGAGAACTAAGCTGGAATAAAAAGCTTCTATGGACTTCAGGATCTAGCCTTATATTAACAAACAGATAAAATGTTCACTGTGTAGCCATTGGTAGACTAGGACTGAGCTGGAAGGTCAGTAGCTCTCTACTATCTCAGCACAAGTAAAGAAGGTGGATTTCTGAATGTAAAACTATTTTCAGCAGCTCTAAAGATCAAGTAAACAGAGTATTTGAGATTTGCCAAACTTAATTACTTTGTTTTGTTATGACAGAAGGAGTAACGTAGGCTGTCAGCATACATCTTGAAATGAAATCTGCGTGCTACGTAAAATAATACACTCCCTCTTCCACAGCACTACTATGGACTTTCTGAAATAAGATACAACAGGAATAGCACAGTTAATCGTATTCTGATGTCAGAATTTTTCAGAGGAAGAGGTGATTTTAAGAATCAACCTTTCAACACCATGTGCTTAGTGAAAATCCTTTCCTAGCTTTAATCTTCCTTCTAAAAAGAGTTGGATCACACTAAAGAACTACCTATACACATCTTGACCTTGTATCGCAGGTACAGGAACAGTGGTTGCTTAATGCCAGAATGAGCATGACTGCAAGTATGAGTGGAGCTAAAGCCAAACTACAGTTGACTGGTACAGCTCAGATTTCTACCCCTCTTCAGGCCAGGTCTATTCAGGGCAAATTAATTTCAACTTTTAGAGTTTGTCTGCTTACAGGTCTTTCAAATATTATTTCAATCTGCATGACTCCTAATGCAGTGGTGATACAGTGATTTTTTAAAATGCATGCCACAACATGCTCTACATGCTGAATGGTGACAATATAGTGCTGTGTACATAGGAGGTAAATTGACTGTTAAGTCAGTACCAACTTTACCTTTGCATTTAGCGTGTCAAGACTTTGCCTGGGCATGAAGGCAGTGCTACAGCAGCTCCAGCATTCCAGCAGCAATGGCATATTTTGCAGCTTATGATCACAAGAAAAGGTTAAATTCTCCTTTGTCTTGTGGTTTATGTAGTCATTTAAATCTACTCAATTGAACGCAAATCTGAATCAGAGCAGTGGTGTTGAAAGCACACACACCTGCACTAAAGCTGGGCAGTGGGCAAGGCTGCATCAGCTGAGTCACCACCATGCTGGCACCAGTATTCCCGTAGCCATTCATTGATCCAGCACAGGAATCTGTGCTGGATCCAACTTTTTAAAAGGGAGTGTTATGACAGCACAAGGGTAATGGTTTTAAACCAGAAGAGGCGAGATTCAGGTTGGACATGAGGAAGAAACTTTTTACAATGAGAGCGGTTAAACAGTGGCACAGGTTGCTCAGAGAGGTGGTAGGTGCCCCATCCCTTGAAATATTCAAGGCCAGGCTGGACGAGGATCTGAGCAACCTTGATCTAGTTGAAGATGTCCGTGCTCATTGCAGGGGCGTTGGATTAGATAGCCTTTGAAAGTCCCTTCCAACCAAAACCATTCTATGAAAAAAAATAGACCTTTGATGGGGTGAGATTATTTTTAAACCAGGTCAGTTCCCCACAACAGGGCCCATGTGTAGCTGTGCAGACACCAGCGTTAGCACAGAGGCAGAGGCAGCAGTGCTGCTGCAGGCTGGCAGATCCCAGCCTGAGGAGTAGTGTCTTGTTCCAGCAAAAGGTGCATCCGATAGCCAAAAACCAATTACAGAAAAACCTGTCAAAACTGGAATTACATATGACGTTTCCCATAACAGCAGGGAAAATTACTGGAATCTCTCACCTCAGGCAATAGTCATGCAGCCAGTATCATCACACTCCGCATCTCCAGACCTGCGTTCCTGCAGGCTGGCATCATTGGACTTACAGCCACATGTAGAACACTCGTAAAACTCCCTTAGGAGAACAGGCACATGTGCATGTACACACACACACACACACACACACACACACACACGTGTGTGTGTGCTTTCCACAAGAGGAAGACACCACATAAAACCTCTTTGAGAACTGTGAGGCTCTATAAGACTGTTGACAGATTTTTGCAAAATAAACCTCAGTCACTTGACCACATTAAACTTTGCATTCTGACTGGTTGCAATATTATTATTTCTAAAGGAGGAAAAGTATAGCATTTTTTGTTGCTGTAAATGGCACAATAATCACACTCAACCATCATTGCCATGACCACATCATGTATTTTATCCTCTCTGCAAGAAACAGTAGCTGTACGTTAGGTATGTTACTACAACATCTGCCTTCAGTAAGAGAGAATATGCTCTTGTATTGTATTGGAAAAAGCCTATAAATTAAGCTAATACAACTATCAGTCAGTTTGAAGAAAACACCTCTTAAATAAATAAGACCAGAAACTAAAGTGTAACCAGTGCATTATCATGTATACAGAATTATTCAGCCATCAGTATCCACTTTATTCCATACTAGTTATTCTTCTCTTCTATGTTAGCACGGTTCTGTGTCTTTGTCAGATACAAAGCTATATGCAGACATGTACATTGCATCCTGATGCCAGTAGAGATGATACTAAATGATACCAATACGGATAGCAGTAGATATCTCTAGGCCAGATCAGAAGCTGGAGGAAATTGGCTTCAATGTATCCCTGACAATTTATACCAGCTGAAGATCAAGATTCCCATCTCTATGTGAAATGGAGTTTCAAAGACACAACAGAGCACTTTTATAAAATGGTTTCAGTTCCTTCAGCAAAGAATTATCCTTATACTCCCCAACTCTCCAATAAGTAGTTTCCTACTTTTTCTTCTAGCTATTCTAGCAGTTAGTTTTGTTGATCTTTTTCTCTTCAATTTTTGTGATATGAAGTTGAATTTGACTTGTCATGAAGGTTACTTCAGGCACTTAGATGTAAAAAAAGATTTAGGCATCTGCAAGTAACACACATGTATCTAGAATTGCACTCCCTGTAGTCTACACAGGATCATTATACACCACAAATGATTATCAAGAAATGTCATGCACTGAACATGGAAGTGCCTATTCACCAAAAACCTCAGAGTCCTAGGGAGTATCTGAAACACCCACCTTTCTAATGTTCAGGATCTAACCAGGATTCACAGCCTCAAAACCTCTACAAGAAGAAGCATGCACTTGTAGGTTTTTTTAATAGCTCATTCTCTCAGGGAATGGGCACATTCAGTTCAACATCTCCTCAGTTGAAGGTTTCAGACCTACATCTCCCACCACTCAAGGAACTGCTCTGACCAGGCTAGAGAGCCTGGATGGTGCAGCTAGGACAGTTGTGCATTCCTGGCACTGATGAGATTATGGAAGCAGGGCGCTACACGGAGGAGCACACTGTCCCAATGGGGCTGCAGACACACTGCTCTGCAGTCAAGAGGTAAGGCATGCAACTGCAGGAGGGAACTTGGGGGAATTTTCTGCTCTCTGAATCAGTGATTCTGCATTTTGTGAGGGACTCCCGGCCCACCAGAGCATACCTATGCAATGGGGTACCTCAAGACATCCTCTGTCCTAGAGCCTGTCTCACTCTGCATGGCGCAGAGCTTGGGTACTCCAGGGCAGAAGTACAGGACTTCACACTATTTCCAGGTCTAAGAGTATCCTGGTTTTGGCTGGGACAGAGTTAATTTTCTTCCTAGTAGCTGGTATAGTGCTGTGTTTTGGATTTAGAATGAGAATAATGTTGATAACACACTGATATTTTGTTGTTAAGCAGTCAAGGACTTTTCAGTTTCTCACTCCATGCCAGCTGGACAAGAAGCAGGGAGGGGGCACAGTCAGGATAGCTGACCCAAACTGGCCGAAGTGATGTTCCATACCATACGAAGTCATGCTCAGTATATATTTTGGAGGAAGAAGGAGTAAAAAGGGGGAAGTTCAGCGTGATGGCATTTGTCTTCCCAAGTAACCGGTATACGTGATGGAGCCTGGCTTCCTGGAGATGCCTGAACACCTGCCTGCCAATGGGCAGTAGTGAATGAATCCCTTGTTTTTCTTTGCTTGCATGTGTGGCTTTTGCTTAACCCTTTAAACTGTCTTTATATCAACTCACGAGTTTTCTCACTTTTAGTTGTCTGATTCTGTCCACCATCCCACAGTGGGGGAGAGCAAGCAAGCAGCTACATGGTGCTTAGTTGCTGGCTGGGGTTAATCTACGAATTTTTCTGAAACAAGATTTTCAGCTTGAGTTTTCTCATTTCTCATTATTCACCTTCCAGAGGTATCTCCATCTCTATCCAGATACCTGCATGTAACAGGAGACTGAAAGGCCTGTTTTAAGATCTAGATTAAAGATTATTTTTCATTCATCACACATAATTTCACTAACCTGGGTACCACGTTTCTAAAAAAGATCCAGTATTTTATTTTTGATTACCCTATGCTTGCTACATGAGAGAGCCATTTCTCAAATATGATTAATTACCTGTCTGAATCCTTCTAATTTCTGAATTCCTGTCAAAACGTTTTAAATTCTTTAAAGTACTAATGTTCACCCACATATTGAACCTTAAGCATAGTTGCAAGGTAACCTCTATTCAGAGCCTCTCTTAAGCAGCAGTTTAAGTATACGTTAACAACTGGTTTGCTGAAAAGAGGATATACTGCATCAGATCCCATCCTGATCTGGTTGAAGCCAGTATAAAAGGATATAATCAAAAGCAGTGACTATTGGATTAGGCTGTTAACCTGACTGCTTTGAGACTAATCTGGGAAAAAGTCTGATATGCTTTATTCTACAATAGCTCTTAAAAACCCACAGAACTTCTTCCTTATATGCTAAAATACAAGGTTTCTTATGTCATGAAAAATAATTTGTACTCTCAATTTCTTTAATGCAATTTCATTATTAAAAAAAGTAAAACCAGCCACAATCTATGAGGAAGCTTCTTGCACGTAGGAGGTCTAAAGCCACCCAAAATAATTAATAATTTATGTCATCTTTGTCCAACATATACATTAAAACAAATTATGTGTCATGGCCTGTTTGGAACAGAATGATTAATTCCAGTTGTACTGGCCAAGATCACCATCACAAGATGCGCTGACGGTACAGCACCATTTATGACCTGAGAACATTTAAAGGCTGGGGTGTTAGGTTAATTAATATTTGAGAAGTGTTCTGACTTCCTAAGACAAAACCTGTCAAAAGTGCACACACTTATTTCTTATCATTTTGCACTACTGAGAAGCAAAGAAATGTACAGAATTGCAAACAAATGCTTGTTAAGCAAGGGCTTTAATTAATGCAAAACAATGGGAATTTGCTGCACTATGTTTGGAAATATCTGCACTTGCAACAGATATTTGGGTTTTTATGTACAGCTGTTTATCTCTGGCTGGTGCTTGACAAACACAGGGCTGGAAGGCCAGATGGGAGGCTGCCTGGCGAGGAGGCTGCTGCCCTGATACATGATGCTGAGCCTGGATCATGGGCCGTGGACTCTGCTGCTGCTGCCAGAGATGTCACGGGCTTCTTAGCTCGATTCTCACTTGTCTGCAGCCACAGCCCATTTTCAGAGGTGGTATAAGAGGTTCCAGGTCTGATCTATTAGAATTGCAGAGACCGATCTTTGTATCTGAATATGCAGTTTTCACAACTGGGTATATACATTTAATGTATGGAATTAGATTGAAAGATTAAATTTACAGACATTTAAAGTTTATCTATGGCCAAGTGCAAATAAGTGTCATCAGTCTGCTCAATGCATTCATCATTCCTGTTTTATTTTTATAAATATCATTTTTTTCTCTGAAGAACATGTATTCCCATGTTCTTTTTCCCGCTCCTTATCCCCTCATTTCAAGGTTCAGACAGTCGGCTTCACTTGAGAGTGCCTGTTGTGTACACACTTTTACTGAAAAGATAATGGACCATCACATCACATCATATCATGTAATTTTGTCATCATTCTTTGAATTCTGCAGGATCAAGGTGAGGATAGCTGTAAAGTAGGCCACCTGTGAACCTGCAGTCCATCTCAGAATGGGTAGTCTGTGCACTCGGATTCTGAGACAAATGCCTTTTTTTTTTCTTTTCATTTTATAAGTTCTTCTAGAATACACCAGACGTCTAGCACTAGAGCTTCAACACTGTCTCTGAGCAACACCAGGCTTGCTGTGGCAACCTCTCCCTGACACCACACACCAGTGATGTGGTTTCTCTTTCTTTACCGTGGTGTGTACAAGATGCAATAGAGATTGTAACCACTGTGAGGAGGCAGACGTTGCTTTTGTCCACTGCTATTATTCTAATTCTTCCAACAATGGTGCAGATTATTGTGCTGGGTTTAAACTCTAAGACATTTTTTTTCTAGAACTTAGGAAGGTAACAGTTGGCCAGTGCAGTCTACTAAACAATACACAGTTTTCTTGCTCTGGACACAATCTACCTCTTAACTGCAGGAGCTTGGGAAGATCAAAATAAAGGTGAAAAATTCCTAGCATTCACTGTAGAGGGAGAAAAAGGGCTGCAACTGCTTTTCTCAAAATACTGCAGATAGGTTTTTATCTCAGTTAGGAAGAGGGAAGAATTTGGCAAGCTGATGTACAATGGCCTGCAAAGCATTTACTGCCTATACAAAAATTTCCCACAGGGAAAGTTCAGGCTTTCAAGAAGAAATCCTGCAGGAAATAGCTCCTTATCCAGCCACAAGCACCACTCACAAAGTGAAGCTCTGTTGCCAAAGGCATCCAATAGTAGAGAGAAATTTCACTTTTATAAAGATTTTCTTACCTCTTTCTGTTTTCTGCAGATCTGTGCAATTTTTAGTGTATCTGTGGGTTAAAGGAATCTTGGCACTTGCTGTATCAACAACCCAACTTTCAAGCTTCAGCTCTGTTATCTAAAACCCATTTTCTAACTGTAACCTAGCTATTTATATATATATTGATCCTATAAGGGAAGAAAAATGACCAGTGTAGTTTCAAATGGTGCGAGTGCTTCTTCCTTTGATAGATTAGTTAACAGACTAATAGATATAATAGATTGCAATGTAGGATCTTTTTTTTTTTTTTTTCCTGTGGGTTAATTTTGCTCAGTTTTGTTCAATATTATTAGAATTGTTACCACTACATCTGAAGCATGATCTGTGATATCTCACTAAGAGAGTGCCTATCATGAGTGTATGTGTGCATAAAGATTTGCTGTTTTATCTACTGTTGCAAATAAGATTTATAAATAAGTGTGGAGCATGGCTTCCCTTGCAGCTGCATGAAACAGCATTTAGTCCTGAAATCTTTGGAAAGGTTAAGTCAACAGAAGGTTTAAACTTCTGAAGTTAGGAATCAAGAATTCACAAGCTCATTGCTTATAACTTTTGTTTGAAACAGGATTAAACCCTGAACCACGTTGTGATCCTACTGTTGAGATTATACAGTACAAGATTCAGCCCAGAAGTCCCAAAAACTTTTAGCAGCCTCAAGCTCTAGTAAGACACAGTAAGCTTAGCAGTGACTTTCCATCATAATATTAGAAGCAGGCTTTCTTGTGTGCCTTATTAAATTAATTTATAACCAGGAAGAGCTTCACTTGCAGTTCATTGCCACCTTGCTCATGCCTTTTCTTGTGAGGCCTTGTTTTTCCACATAATGATGTAACTCACTGTTTATATTTTTTCAACTATTTGAGTGGTTTTGAAGTGAGATACACTTCAGGTTTTGAGTGGGAAATTAATTAATTAGGGATATTTTCCTTTTGAAAAAACACTGCTTTTTATTTTATGTCCACATTTTAGACCCTCATCTCTCTTGTAATCTAATGGTTAAAACTCAGAGCACCACCTTAGTTTAACTAAGGATGCCCAGAGATGCCACTTAGTTCAATTTTTAAGCATTAAGATCACTAAAACTGTCTCATACTATCCACTTAAAGTTTTTGACAGAACTCTTAGTTTTCCACAAAACTCAGTAGAATTTGAAAGTTAGCTGTTCCCTGCCCCTAATTATGGTTTTTGCAAAGCCTCAGCAGGTTGATTTTCTGGAATTGCATCTAACGGAAGCAAAAGGCACAGAAGAGATGGGAGTGATCCCTCTCATTACATCATTAGCACCATTAGAGGATTTACCTGGAAGGCAGGCACAGGCCTGGGTACAATCTTGACCTGCACGGGGAACTGGCAGCTACAGCTGCACTTGGCAATACCGAAGTATATACCACACCCCTGGCAGTAATGGGAGAAGCTATTTCCCATTAGTAACTCCTTCCCTTACACCCAGTAAGTCAACATACTTAAGGTGCACAGAAAACCTTCATACTTGCTTGACTGTTGGTCTCTTAATTTGTCACTAAACACATTTTTTACTAGGCTATAGAAGTTTCTAAAGTTGGCCTCTCCTGCTCTCAGCTTTGAAGATTTTCTCTTGTGCACAGTTGTGGAAATGTGTTGGGTCAGAGAACATGAACTACAGCACTCTCAACACAGCATTCATGTGGCAGACCTCGTGGTATGGGAGGCTTGCAGATGTGCCTTGGTTTGCCCTATAGCCTGTGGTTAGCACATTTATCTGAGAAATTGAAATGACCTTCAAATTCCTGCTTCAGCTCAGGCAGAGGACTGATTTGTACCCTGCGTGCTGACCCCAGTGGCTGCTCTAGTCACTGTGCTATCAGCTGTTGTAAGCAGTGAAGAGTGAAATGGCACATCTCTGCTTTCTCTGACTAAGAAAGGGAAGGGCTTGGCTGTTCAGTCCCTACCATTGAGAAGGATTTACAGTTGGGAAAAATGTTCATCATTATGAAAGGAGAAAAGAATAAATCCTATTTCTCTCTTTGAGATTTACTTCCAGGTAAGTTTTGTGATGCTACAGAGAGCCGAGGCATCTCAGAGCTGCTGCTGTAGCCTTCATGGCTAAAGCCCCCCAAGCACTGCTCAGCGCTGTGCTCTCCAAGTCCCTCAGTGACCGGAGCTCTCAATCTGTTCAATTCTCTGCTGTGTTAGAAGTCGCTGAAAATTACAGACTTCAAATTTCTTCAGGAAGTTATGAAATGTTTTGGACATCATGTCACTCATCAGAAGCAAAACCTTTGGGACACAAAACAGAGAAGCAATAAAAAAGATGTTTTATGTTCCACGTTCTCTAATAAAAAAGAGGTTATATCTGCTTTGAAAGGAAGGATTCGGAGGAGTAACCTGAGACACTTCAGGGAAGGAGTACAGATAGAGACGTGCTGCTCTTTGGTAAGATCTAATTTAAGCCTCAAAGAGCAGTCCCACTGCTGCAACAGTTCCCAACGTGAATAAGCTTCCTGATAGGATGGGTGAGACCACAAGAATAACCATGTGCTACCTCTCCACAAGCCAGCTGACAAACCCTTCTGAGAGCTCTGAACTCCTTGAAGGCATGTTATACTTCTCCTGACCTGGAGAAAGCCTTGATGGAATATATTTGAGTCATGACTGGCCTAAATTTCTTTCTGATGCTTTCTTTCACTGTATGATTTTTGTCTCACATATAATTAATGAGAAAATTATCCTTACTTCTTTTTCCCTCTGTCTATCTGAGATAATTTCCAGGCCTATTTCCTTTAGCAAATAACTTCACAGAGGGAGCTCAACTTCCTTGTTTTCCAGATTAACTCAGGTTAATTAATAACAAAATCTTTGTTATTAAACTAAGGATAATTCCTTAGGGAAAAAAAAATCCCCTTTTGTTTCATCTTATTCTTCTATCATTGTCCAAAGAGAATTTTTATTTCATAGTGACAATCCCAAATAGTTCTCCTGCAATTTAAAAATAAACCCAAACTTTTCCATGCTTATTCCTTTACTTTTGCTGTTCCTGCAAAACACTGCAGGTAGCAAAAAACACTCACGAAACAGCCCAAACACCAACAAACAGAAAGTGAAATTTGCCCCTTCCCTCCACCTTCTCTCTTTCTGCAGACTGAGAACTACTTGTATTGGACATGTCAGCACAGCCTGTGAGTCAGGCATTCAGAGATCTGAATCTAGACTTTGTATTCAGAGGAAACCAGTAACCAGGACATTTGGTTTCAAAACATACCTTTTCCCCTGCGGTACTTGTGGAGGACCACAATCAGGGAGTACCTGTAGACTGCCACAAGTGAGTACAAGTGTCCCAAGTTGCTTGTTTGGGATTTCAGTTCAATAGATTTAGGGACATTTTGGCAGTGACTGACAACACAGACAAGGTCATGTTAATCAGCAAGGTAAACAGTGAATTGGATATACTATAGGGGCTGCAAAGATGTTGATTCACTACAAGATGCCAGTCTTAGTTCTAGTTCCAGGAATGACCAGCAACAGGGATATGACTGTATATGTGATGGATATAACTGTGTTTACGGAGGAGGATCAGAAATGTTACCTTAAAGCAGTCTGTTTCCTACTGTAGTGTACCTTAATGTACCTAATGGCTCTACCCACAAAAAAAATTCAATCACTTTGTTTTGATTGCTTGCTCCAGACACTGAAACTGCCTCTAAAAGGAGGCAATTAAAGCTTTCGATTTTTGTGTTTTCTGTCAAGACACTGAGAGAGGAGGTGAGTGAGGTTTGGGACCATAAATACTTTTAACTCTCTCAAAGCTTGTTACTTAGAAAGGGAGGCAATTCAGAAGGCAGAATACTTTGTACCTCCTGGCAGCTGTATCTTTCCTTGTTTAAAACTGCCTTGTTTGCAAAACGGCTATGCATGGGTGCACATGAAAGCAACAAAAGCGGCTGTTTGCAAGGTTCCCTAAATACATTAACCTTGTCTTGAAATGGGAGAGGGATTTAGTTCAATTGTTACAGCAAGGGCAATGAGATTCTTGAATTGAACTCCAGCTTACATCAATATTTATCTTTGAGGAAGGCTAGAATTCAGAGAGCTATTGCTTTTTTCCACTTGTTTTAATTGGTATAATTCTCCTCTCCCAAGATATCTGAAGGTTGTAACAAGAAATATTTAGATCCCTCTTTCCGTATTCATTGAATATACTGATATTATATTTTATTAAAGACTTTCAAATAGCTTACATCCCACTCTTAATAAGCCTATGCATTACAAGCTTCTGTTTCCTCAAGCTACAGACAAATCCTATTACAGGGAGTAGATTAAACTGGGCCTTGACAGATCTTCTCAATTCACTGACAAAAAAGGACAAGTTGTCTTACTACTAAGACGACATCATGATCACACTAATATTATGCATCTCAATGCTCTCAGATGGAAAAACTTTTATGCGCACCCCCTCTAGCTGGCACACTTCCCAAATAAAATCCAAGAAATTTCTTTTAATAATAAGCTAAACTATCTAAGTATAAAGAATTACTTCAGATTCACATTGTGTGAAGGAGCCATCAGTCAACAGCAACTGCATGCTTGATCATGCCCTCTGGCTCCACATCCGCAAGGGACCCGGCTCATCCAGATTGGCTTCTGCCCCTATGAATGATGTGTGTGCTTTGGTGTACAAACACGAGCCTGGAATGGAGGGTAGAGCCCGGGCTGAAAGGAAAGCGCACAAAGAAGCATTTTGTTCGACTTTCTCTGAGGCTCCACAGTGTAGCAGAGGAGGAACCTTGGGTTATGAATGCAAAGGAAAAGGATCACAGTGTATAGAAAAACAGTTGTATCCCTTTAAAATTCTCTGAGCTCTCTAATGATCTCTAATATACAGCTTTTTTTTTTTTTTTTTTAATCAACAGAAACTAGTCTGAGTGGTCAGGTGCTTGTAATCAGGTTTTAGAAAGGGCCATGTGATTTCTTCATATTATTTTGATGTGTGCAGGGATAAAGGAAACTAGTGGCACCACCAGTAGAGCAGCAGACCAGCATTCAGGACAGCAGTCTGAGAAGAACATGCCCTCCAGCAGCAGTCCTGTTACACAGGATTTCCCACTCCTGGAGTGGGAACATGGAGAACACCCATGATGATTAGTAATTCTTGGTTCCTTGGATGTGCTGCAGTAAAGTTAATAAAACCATAAAAAGCACATACTGAACTGGGAGACTGGAACCCTCACCATTTTCCCAAAGACATATCTATCAACAGACTTATTAAAAAATACCTGCAAATTATTCTTGTTCTGTTTCTCAGCAAAGGTAGCTTACAACAAAACCTTAAATGTTATGCTGTCCAAGAGAAAGGCAACAATAACTGAACAGATCAGTTCCAAGTGGTTGCTTGGAAGAGGGAATTTAAAGTCTTGCCCAGGCTTGTTTAAGTACACTCTTAAGATGGATGTTCTTCAAAGAGAAACAACATGACCCCATGGCTAGCTGTCGTTAGATACTGCTGCACAGCCTTCATGGGCAAGAAAGGGTTTTAGACAGTAAACATGGTCATGGTTCATGGGTATCTTGAAAGATTACAGTAGACTACTTCAGCATTGTGCCAGATAAAACCGGCACAGTCCTTTTCATTCACAGAGAAATTTGTTCATAGAGAAAGCATGTGAACAGATAAGCACAGTTCTGGATATTATTTGTGTATTATTTGTGTACTCAGCCCGCAATATACTTGCCAAAATAGATTTTTGATGCCACTAAAGAAACTCAGGCCCCAGGAGTTGTTGCGAGTGACCTAAACTCTTCATCTGGTACACACATGCAATGTCTGCATATTCTCCCAGATAGTATTTTGATACTAATAAGTTGTTGTCCAGAAAGATGTTATAATGCATCTCTGAGCTTTGTAAACAGAACATCCATATTTGCTAGTAACTTTTATGCATATCTAACTTTTGGTATCCTTTTATATTAAAGGTTGTGTTTGTTTTCATGTGGGGTGTTCTTCATTGACAGTGCCACACAATAAAGCACAGAGGTAATAAAGCACTAGTATTCTGTGACCTGTCAATTATACCCATGCACTATATAGGGATCAACTAGTATGCTCCTAGTAGTTTGTAAAGCAGTTTATTCACTGTAAACAGTTATTCTCTCTGTTTCAGAAACTCTTAGAAACCAGCCCAAGCATTATAGGTACAGCAAGGCCACTGCGTATTTGTCCAGTATTTGTGAATAACATCTTCGGAGACAACATGTCAAGACTCTATTCATGTTGTTGTTAACTGTACAAGGTGTAAAATTCACACAGGTGGAGTTGTGTCAGGCAGGGATTGTGGCTGGCTGGAAGTCAAATGCACAGCAATGAACTTTCTCCGCCAGTATCCGCCCCTTCCTTTGGAGAGATTAGAGACAAGTTATAAGCCTCAGGTACTTTTTCCCTGGAGTCCACAGGATAGCAGTGAAATCTCCATTTTCCAGGAAGTGTGAATGTGCAAAAGCAAGGATAATCTCCTCCTTAATGAGCAACAATAAGTTTTAAAGTGTCTATTAACATATCTACTGCTGTGTCTTTATCTTTCTAGAGTTACAAAATAGTATAGTGGTCATAACACTTTCTTTCTTTACAGGCCACATTGTTGACTGTGCAACAAAGACAGACAGAATAGAACTGCCTCAGGATAAATATGTTTTGAGAGAGAGAAAAAGAATTAAAAAAAAAAAATCAACATATAAAAAAAAAATAACCTTTTACCATGTTCAGCAGCTAGGGCTGAATCTCAATGTAGGAGTATAGATCAATTTTTTCTGTTCCTTTTGACAGCTCTTTGTTTTTCCAGTGCAACAGACTGGCAGAAAAATGATTGTGCTCAGGTGCTAGTTCAATGAAATTTGGGACAGATATATAAAATCTGAGACATATATATGCAGCAGTATGGGATCGTGTTGCCAGATCCATTTAGCTGTATTCAAACTCATCAAGTTTGGCCAATCATAATTATGTTTACTATTAATACTGACATTATTTTAGGTTTGTTATTCTCCCCCTGATGTTAATCATAGTAGTGTACCACTGACTGGAGTTTTGTCCAATATTTTTTGTCCATGATCTTTCTGTGCTTTTTTTTTTTTTTTTTTTTAAATAAAACATAGTAGGAAAAAAATGAATGCATACAAAGTCAGGAATTCAAAGTTACGGTTCCCATGGCAACATTTAGTCCCTCATGTTGCATTGTACATGCACTAAAAATAAACATGTAATGAAGTACCATTTTTTGTATGTCAAGGGGAGCAAGTGACTACAACTTTAATTTTACTTGCATGAGTTTCGTGGATTTAAGTTCTCAGGCCCAATATTGCGGGAATGTGGTTTTACACTGACAAAGATACATAACACACAGTATCTATTTACAGCAAGTACATACAGTCTGCAGGGTGGGCAGCACTGATTTACACTAACTGAGCTTGGGGCCATCTGTGTCTATTCACTGAGGGGGTGTGCTGAGCCTGCAGAGGGGTGGGGATGGCATGTTCCTGTGCAGCACACAGACATCTCAGGGGGTTCCCTTAAAACTTCAGCAATGCCAGAAAGGGGGAGCAAGGGCACCACAGACCTTACCCGACCTGTCATTGGCATCTCATCACAAATACCAGCAGGAGCAGTGATAAACTGATATATTATCCTGCTTTTCTTCACAATTTACAGACCCTTGGTGATCTGATGGTATTTCTATATGGAAAAAAAATCTTTAGAAATTCCATGCAAATCGAGAGATAAAGTGTCTGGAAGTACAAAATAAACAATAGCAGCATAAGGAAAGAGGTCTCTTTCAGATTAAGAAGGGAAGAAGTATTTTGTAAATACTTCTGGTCTTCAAAGGAATTCAAACACAATCAATAACTTATAGGCACAGATAAATCTGCTTCCAAGCTATTTTTGCTCTCCAGAGAATGTGAAAGACAGAATTCAAAGTACATAATCAGTTCCAATATTTCTTTTCTGTTAAGGTGTCCTCAAAACCAGCTGGGCAACTGATGTTCTGTCACTGAGACATTATTTCCCTTTACCTCCAGACCTGTTTGCACATGTTTGGTGTCCTTTGTCCTAGACCACCTCATCTTCGAAGGTGAGTTATTTCTCCTGCACCAAGGATGCAGCGTGAAACACCACATGGCTCTCATTCATGATGAGGCTCTGAGATGCTATAATACTACAATGCATCCCATAAACCATACTAGTACAGTTTTGTTTGACCTTCAGTTACTAAATAAACAATATCCCTAGCATAGATCCATTTAAAACAAACAGATATTTGAAGGGTAACTGGCATGAGGTGACTTAAGCTTAAAAACAAATAACTCTTTGGGTTGCAGTTTGAGTTTTTGTTTTTGTTTTTTTAAGTGATCCTAAAAAACAGCATGCAAAGAAAGATACGGAAAGATGCATGGTGTAAATACCTGCAATAAGGATCACAGTCAATAAGCAGAACTGTATATATTTGTTTCTGGAAGAGGACAAGGAGTCAATAGCTCTATTACTGCACCTTTTCCAGTGTTTTGGAAAGAGGAAATTCAGATACAGTCCTGACTTTCCTAATCCTTATAGTTTATTAAATTAGTTTAATTTAATGACTGCATCCTAAAAATATTATTCTAGTCCTATGGGGTAAAAACACTTTCTGAACAATTTCATGTGAATGGTATGATATTTGGACTTACTAAGCACATTTTAACTCAGAAAGCAGGTATGAGTCCATTTACCATGATATTAACATGGGACAAGGGATATTTCTCCTATAAGTTTAACGTGCGGATTATACAGAAATCTCCGACTTTCTGAATGTGTGAAATCCTCTGCTCTGAATCATCAGAAAAGAGAAATGACCTTAGAGCTCCTCCATGATGGGTGCTTGTGCTAATGACCATCTGATGATGGGAAAGACACTCCCAAAACCTGTTGAAATGACACATTTGTGAAACAACACATTTCAACAGAAAAAAATAAAAATGAAATGCTATGACCAGCTCAACTGCAGAACCGTGACACATAGTTTTATGATACTTCTAAAACTACTCCCTATAATACAATAATTCTTAGCATAAAAACCTCAGTTCTGGAGAGTTCATGACTTCAAAATCTTTGTCTGTTCGTTTATTTATGGGACCATTTCTCCCTTCCATTAAACCACATAATTCACTGATCAGTTTTATGCAACGATTCAGCGAAGACAGCAATGTCAGGGGCATATCTCTATTGTGTCTAAACCTAAGGGGTCAAAAATCAGGTTTGTTTCACAGAAAGGACATACCAAATATTTACTACTGTGACATTCGATATAACAAGCTTTACTGGTACATCTGAAGTCTTACTGACGATTGCATAAGTTCTCAGAAAACATAATACTAGAACTGGTCCCTCTGGAGTGTGTACCTCAAATGAACTCAGATGTAGAAACATATTTTCATTTTCCAAGGAGAAAACTGTGATGGCAGCTGGATAGCAGAGCTGTTCCACACAGATGTTATTGAAGGCAGGGTTTACATCCTAGCTGCAAATCAACATATGGTATACTAGCTACAATTTCATTTTTCTATCTTTACTGCTACTGACTAAAGTTATTTACGACTGGCTATTGTCAGACTGAAAGAGGAACAAACCAGAAAGTATGACACTGCTGCAACTACCATGTAAGCTATACATTAACTTTCAAATGCCTGAAGTATTTTAAGACCCCTCCTGCCATTCTGCGGAGTTGGTGGCATGGATCAAGAGGACATGCCTCACCTGCTTCCCTGCAAACTTGGTCTGCTTCAGGTGACTGTCAGGAATGGTGATCTGCACTTACCTGAATGATGTTGTACCACACTGGAGTAGAGAACGTGCAGTTATAATCTTCTCTTAGTATTTGGAAGCAGGTAGTGAGGATTGGCGATATCTTTCTGCTCCAGTTAGCTATGTCTTGATAGAGGTCTGTGCAAGTAGCCACTTAGAGAGAATAAAACCCCCCAAACCATGAGAATATTTTCTGTTTATCTTTTAGATGTTTTTAACTGTATGACCTCTATCAGGCTAACTGTAGGTGTAAGGTGCAGTGTAATCAGATGCATTTTAACAGTTCTCAACTAATACTTTTATCACCTCCTCTAGACCAAGGTTATCACCAGTTGGAGAGAAAGCAAACAGAAAAGCCTATGCAGTAAGGATGTTTCTGTCTGTTAAGGCAGCACAAACACTTGACATATGAAGCCAGGTTTCTGACAGGACTAATCAGTCAGAATTTAGCTTGCATTTCCCTTGATTAACCAAACCAAACCAAACCAAACCAAACCAAACCAAACCAAACCAAACCAAACCAAACCAAACCAAAACATCATCTTAACAAACTTTTTCTGTAGTGCTTTGGAAGAGCAATTCTCCATCCGGTGCTCCCAGACCAGCACAGTGTACATCTAAGCTATTTGCGTTGCATTTACAGTTGCACTGTCCCTGTGTCTTGTTCCACTCCTAAAGTACTCTGTCACAGCAGGTCTATTCAATCTTTTGCTCTCCTGTTTATTCCAGATGAAATTCTTCAGCCTCCCTTTGAGAGTTATCTTGCTCCTCTCTTCTTTGCTCACAGGCTCTGAGTCCTTACTGGATGTCCAGCTCCACAGCAGAAAAAAGCCAAAAGCCCATCACTCAAGCTGTTGCTCTGCCCTCAGACTTCCAAAGTGTTGCTGTTCATTGCCTTGTCATATTCTTCCAACCCTCTGAAATACCTGCTAAGCAAGTTTTTTTCTTTTCTTCCAGCTCTCATTTTTTTATGGCATTCCATCTATTTACATCCTTCAGAAGACTCTTGCAAGCACATCAATCTCTCACTCCCAAGCTCCTTACAGTTCCTAGTAAGAAAATGTGCGTGAAAGCATATACTTATTAATTCACTGATGCCTGTGCACTTGTTACTCTTCTGTATATTTAACTCTTTCTTTCTGTATATCTAACTGTCTCTTTTCTCTGTAGTTCTTGGGGAATATCTCATTTTTTCATGAAATCCATACCAAAGACTACTTATTCTAGTTCAGATCAGCTGATTCTTGCTAATTACTTCAGGCTAAGTGATCTTGTAAGAAACACTCAAAAAGAAGCACAGATGAACTACTGGACTCCAAATGAATATTTCAAAATGTTAAAATTGAGCTATGTACTTTTGTGACATATCAATCCTAGTAATTATGTATGTGACAAAGTCATATCCTCTTACATAAAAAGGCCACTACAAATGTTATACCTGTTCCATTTAAAAATAGTTGAAGAAATACATGTTCTTTGGATCACATACAAAGAATGAGAAACATCTAAGGAAGAGGTAAGTTGCAGAAACAGAATTCCTGTATTGAGGATTAGCTGCTGTTACAGAGCTTCAGACTGGTCATTAATTCTGTCTTTCTTTAGTTTTTATGCTTTGTGGGTTTGCATTTTTATACATATTTTCACAGTCACTAACTGTATGTGGGTGCTTCTGTAAAACAGTTTATTATTACTAATGGATATTTGAGGTGAGGCCAATGTAGAGAGAAGAAATTACAAACAACTCATGCAGCTAATGTGTTGACTATTAATTAACATGAGTGATTCATTCAGTGCTATATCCAGACATAAAGCCAGACTGAAAGATGAAAGGGCAATTTAGAAAAAGACTGTAACTTCTACAGTTATCAGCTGCAGTATCTGAGACCTCAAGTAATGGTCTAATTACAGCTCATCTTAAAGGCAGCAGGGCCTTACCCTCTACAGGAAGTATTAATGAAAAATCACTTGCTTTTCAAAGCCGATAAGCCCATGTGCAGGTTTCATATCAGGTCCCACCAGACATATATCTTTTTACACATGGGTGGTCTGTCACATGATGATTGACTCAATCTTGACAAGGAAAGGGATAGAAAAATTATCACTTTGAGCAGATATGACCACTTCTGACTTCAGCAGGTAAAGCAATCTGGATTGCCCAACGCTGACCTAATTGCGAAAGATAACATTTTCTTCAATTCTTCCATTTTCATAAGCACCAGCCAACACATCTTTCCATGTTAAATAATCCCTTCTCAGATTATGATTTCTGCCATATTTTGGTCATTGGAATGAGCGCTATAGGTGACAGTTTTATTCAGTAGTGCTGAATTCTACTGAGTATTCCTTTGCATAGCAAGGTATGTAGTGCTGAGTAGCACTTTGCTACACAAATGCAGCTGCTTCTAGGTAAGGTACTTCTCACGGTAAGCAAGTACATTACATTTCTGTCCACTTACTAACGTGATATGTATGATCAAAGACAAATGAAAAACTGTTCTGCCAGGATACTCCCACCCTGGATTATAAGCAGAAACAGTGTTGTGTGGGGTGGTTTGAACACCAAGACCTGAGCAAGCTAAAAAACCCCTATTTTTTTTCCCAAGATGAGAATGTTGACAGGCAAATACACCTAGGATGGTAATCCCCAGAACCATGAGATTCAACACAATTCTGGAGTCACTAGGGTATCCAAATATCCTCAAACAATAAGTTTGATAGCGTTCTTCCTCCCTTCTTGAAGGCTGGCCATTGACCATTTGATTGAGGAGTTCGAGTGGAATTGCTTGTTCACATGGATTATTTTGAAACTTGCTCAATCTTGATTCTCTTGTAAATGAAGCAATCTCTATTTTTGCCTTGTGAATGCAAAATTCATCTGAAACCAAAAGCAGGAGGCAGTGCTACACCAAATTGGGCCAACACTTATATTTACTTACAAAAGAGATGCTTTCCAAAAGTAAGGTGCAAGAAGGAATATAAATGAACTAGTTACTGGATCAGTCTCCAGGCTATGCTTTAAAATGCCTTTCAGTGCACCTGAATGTCACTGAAGCTGGAAAAAAATAATAAATCAACCACCACAACTTCACTTGAATAGTAAAGGACTGGCAGATGTGGAATCTGGATATTCAATAACTACTAAGCAGAAACAGTAAGTGTCTCACTGTGAGACTCTCTTTTTGTTTGTGTTAATTATACTAATTAGAATTAGAACATCCACCACTCCAATTTCATGCAGCTGTGTAGTGCTAGCTGCTATTGTTAGCACTCATGGAAAATACTCCAACAGAGGGCACCAAGAAAATGACTTAAAATCTGAACGCCCACACAATCCTGTCACATTGGAAAGACTGCAGACAGCATAACTAATATTGTGCTATTTTGAAAGAATAATAGCATGTTTGAAGAGACCATATTAACCCTGTTGTAAAGTATTGATTGCACTCTGTAGTAAAGGAAATGAAACAACAAAGACATAGTGTTTTAATTCTTTTCCTGTTTGCTCTTGCTAGTTTTACTCTCTTTCAATTTACACCTATATTTGAGAACACAGAAAATATATCACCTATGGTTCACAAAGACAGTTTTATTTTCATAGACACTCTTTCAGCAACTTGATGCCTTTAAGATTGTACTTCAGTTCAAGCGAACAGTTGTGAATATGAAAGAAATTCCTGTCTAAAATGGCTTGAATCCTGTTTGTCATGTTTATTTCTGTGTAAAAAAATAGTCAACAAAAATGTCAAAAGATGTCAGCTGGTTGGCTCTGGACATTTTGGTTTAGACGTGTTCACAAAAAACCCAAAGATGTAATTATCATTTCAGTCTCTAAGCAAATGCTTTAATTCCGTACCAGTACGTTACAAATGAGCAAAACAAGCTGTGTGCCTTTTGTAACAATTTGCTGTTGTTTTGAAAGCACATCTGCATGCATATATCTAACAGTACAATGCCACTGTACAAAGCTGTTCTAGATGCGGTTGAGGCAAATATTTAGGATTATTTTAAGTTTTAACATTTACACAGCATTTAAAGCACTGATCTCATTAAAATAGTCAGATTCATTTAGTTCTACTAGATTTATTTAAACTTGCTAAAAGCTACTTTCTTATTCTGTGCTAAACAGTAAGTTTAAGGGCAAGAGGATAGCTGAAATAGCAGAGAATGATGGACATTTCAAACATCGTCTTTTATGTGCACCAATATAAAAAAATCAGTTATCACTCCTTCCTATTGCGAATGAACATAATTTGTAATAATTCTCTGAGGTGATCTAGTATATATAAAATCACTTCAACTTTTTTTTTTTTTTCTCAAATGGCACTTTTAAGAGCATGATTCCTGTAATTGCATTTCCTTTCTTTTGTATGAGAGTATCTGTAAAGATGCTTGGCCTCTGATCAGCAAAAACAGCAGATGGAGAAAGGCCTTCCAACATGCTCTGTCAAGGGAATTGCATGTTTAGGTGGGGTTTTAATAGACATCAAGGATTTAGCAACATGCCAAAGATTGCATGCCGTCACTGTACCTATTATTTGTGCCTTTCTCTTTTAATAGAAATGAAAACAATTACTGTGCAGAAAAGATTTAGCTTCTTTGAGAGCATCATACCATATGGTATGGGGGGTGTACAGCTGACAAAATGAATGCAAAAATGAAGTATATACACTTCAAATGATGCTAGTTGAACTAAATTTATGTTTCAAATTTTAACTGAACTGATAGATAAGTTCACAAGTAGCAAAAACTTCATATGTTAATAGCAATTCAAGTAAGACATAAAAACACTTGTTACTGAATTTGGCTTTATATAAAAATGGCCTGGGGACTAAAAAACATTTCAACAAACAACTAAGTAAGCACTGTAATTATAAAAATGAAAATCAACAGTTTTTCCAAATAACAGTCTTGTTATCACATGATAGCACATGAAATTGCAAACAGAGAAACCCTTTTGGTAGGAGAGCAAACTCACAGCCTGTATCTTGCATATTTCTCAGGGAGTCATTAAAAAACTCTGAATCTGATGAGTTAAACCCACAGCAAACTTACCAAAATCCCTCCGCTATTCTGAATTTACACTTTTTGTGAGTGACTAAATGTGCTCCCAGAAATCTCCTTGATGTTCTCAAAATCCTACAGCACATGAAAGCAGCATCAAAATTTTCCATTGGGCATATATGTAAAAAGTTTGGGCTTGCAGAAATTCTAGAGCTGAATGAAAAGATTTTGTGAAGGACCTTCAACAGCCCAAACTCTTTCAATCTTTCATGGTATGAGTTTCCTCTTTGTCTTGGAGAACTGAAGGAATTGCTGTCATGCTCTATAATTCAGTGTGGAAATACAGAAACCACAGCTCAGCATTAAGTAGACCTTCATCAAACTGGAGAGAATATCCACATCCTTGCAGCAAATGTTATTTGTAGAAAACAGAAAAAAAAAAAATTAAAAAAAAAATATTAAATAAGATTTGGCGACTTGGAGACTAGAATAGCATTGAAATATTAGTTACAGTGTTATGAAAGCAGAGTTGTAGCAAGAACACTGCAGCCACAGCAAGATCTCTTGAATCAGGTTTCAGACAGTTCAGTATCTGGGTGCACAAGGGAGAAACATGAGCTATTAATTGCAATATTAATCATATACTGCCACCATAGTATTGCAAGGTAACACTTCACTGCATGTTCACAAAGACCAAACATCCCCTCAGTAATTTCTGCAACTGCTGAATTCCTTCCACCAGGACTCTACAGAACCTTATTTTCAGGAGAAATAAAATAAAATAAAGTTGGGTGTGGTGGGTTTTTTTGTTTTGTTTTTGTTTTTGTTTTAAAGTGTATTTCACTTGGACAGATCCCTTACCAAAATCCACCACAGTCACATAATCTCAAACCCATTTTCTGAGTACCGCAGTGTGACTGAACACCAGGCATAGGACATGAAAAAAAATCCTGGAGAGTTTTTCTGGTCACCTTTCCTCTGCATGTTTTTTTTCTGCCTTCTGTTTCTCTTTGATCACACAAGTATTCCTGCCTCGATCTCCTCTTCTTCACCAATGCCTGCTGTCCCAAGACAGCTTTATGCCCAGCCAATGGGTTCCTTTTCCTATCTCCGCTGCAGAATGCTGGTCTAATTTTGGCTTTCTTGAAACAGGAATGTGCTAAGAAATAAACCATTAACGATATCTCCTTGTTTACATCTCCAATGTACCACTTCCCAAAACAATACTAGAGCATTTTGTGATCTATAAGCCTCCTAACCCATATCTGTGAAAATCTCTTGCAATAATCAATGTGCAAATAACCACTTGTTCACTGTGTTATTCACTGTCACATGCCCAGGCCACTCCACCAGCTATTCCCTCTGAACTCACTGAATTTTACAGCTGGGCCATAAAAGTCACAAAAAAAGCTCATGGTGTATCCCCATCAGTTTCAGAGGCACCAAAGCACTGAAATGAATGTATCATCAGCTAAGATCCCTTTCCCTAGACCAGCAAACTCAAAATCTAATTTCTCTTTCTTTCCCTTTCAAACAAGGGGCACTCAGAGCAGCTGGAAGGCTCAGGTGATTGGAAACAAGGCACTAAGGCATTTATCTGTGAAACACAGTTCAAACCAGATCAATCTTAAATGAAAGTCACAACCATGTGATGACTGCTCAGTGAAAGCTGATGTTCTCAAACATCCAGATCACAGAAACCGTCATCACAGTGGTGTGCAGCTTTGGCAAAGACAAAGGACCACATAGCCTAGATAACTAAAATAACCTCCAGCATCCTGAATGTTTCCCTGGTCATATAGACCAGAGTTGAAATACATTGGCAGGGTTGCTCACAGAAAGTTGCATTTTTGCTAGTTGTGTTGTACCTGTACTGGGGATAAACAGAGGGCTTTCAGTCTCACTGGGCTGTCAATCTGTCATCTTCCACACACATAGGGAGCAGGTTTTGCCTTTTGAAAGAAAGAACACTGTGAACAGAAACTTGTCATTAATCAAGGCTTATTTCTCCACACACAAAAAAGAAAAACAGAGTCAAGTCACCATCTCCACATTTGGAACTCTATTCCACTTCACAAGCTGTGGATAAAGAATTCAAAGTAGAATCAGAAAGTTTGTCCTTAGAGAAAGGAAAAAGAAACACTTAGGTCTCAGTGTGGGATATGCTGGTCTGTGGAAGTTGAATAAACTGGTACAATACACAATGCTATGACTCACAGTGCCGGATGGAAGAGCACTGTATGCTATCTATCAAACATTTGCTTCAAGACAATCCTTAAAACTTTGAACACAGCAGGATGAGAAGATCACAAACCTCTCTGGAATCCATGCATGCTGCTAGGCACTCTACCTGCCTTATAGCAACAGTGGTTATAAAAAACCCTTCATGTGCTAACCTGAAATAAATTAATGGGACTGCTTGTAATTTATGACTGGATAGGCAGGTTTCCACTATGTGATCCCAAAGACTTGTTGGAGTACTCTTTGTTAGCATAAGCCAATAGAATAACCTAGGTTATCCAGGTGTTAGAAATACAGACTTCATTGAAAATCAGGCACGACTCAAACCTCTGACAGTTGATTACTTTAAAATTACAGTAAAAATAATTGTAACTTAAGTGCTTGCTAACAATGTATTTTTAAGCATTTCATTACTGACAACCCCCTCTGAGATCCATAGTATATAGATAAAACAATAATTAGTGTAGGCAAAAGAAAAGGCTAATTTAGAGAGATATCGTCAAGAACAATTTTTGGAACTTAAAGCTTGACACATTTTCAAATAAAGCTGATTAGTCACTGAAATCCCTTATGAGGCAAAAATAAAGACTGAAAGCCTGTTCAGACCTTTGATTTAGTTGAGCATAAGTGTGGTCACTTAACAGAGGATACTGTTGGATGACACTGTTACTCACCGTGTTACACAGAAAGCCAACAAATGATCACTTCTAGTGGCCTTAAAAGCTGAAGCTTGAAATCTCGTCAGTTTTTATGAGTACTTTCTATTTTTATCAGTTTGGCAGTTTGGATGTTTAAATGTACTTTTTTTCCTCTTCTAAGTGGTTTGAAAACATGCACAGAAAGAGGGCATGTGGCGGGGGGGGGGAAGTTATGAGATCCAGCCCAATCTAGCAAACCATCATCATCAGGCATGATGAATGAGGCCCTGATTTCAGCGGGACTATTCACAGTACCATGTGTTGCTGGACAGGGCTCTCATTGATTAGATAAAGAAACCAACCAAATAAACCAACCTGAAGTTCTATAAAATGTATCATGTGAGCACACTGAAAAACAGGGGGAACATATAACCTCTAATCTCTCAAGTACAAAAATTTGTAGATGTTACCCGTAACCTCTAATGTTAGAATGTAGACAGAAGTGAGATTTTAAGCAAACTATACTCCTTATTAAATGAAATATTTAGCAATTTGGAATTAACAATTCTAATAATAAATGCCAGGCAACCACTTTCGAACTGCTACCATAGCTAATTACTCCAGTGGGAAAGGAAATCAGGAAAGGGCATTGCAGCTGTGCAAGGACAAGTTGACTTTGAATTTATATTTTGTCCAAATAAAACCTGTGGTTAGATGAAGTTCAGGAGAATCTTAACCCTTCATCTGTAGGAGCTGCAGGGTTTCTGATAATTGTTGTCTTTTTCTTCCTGCTGAATAAACTAGTGATTTTCTCCAAGACTAGCATAATTTATATTTACTGTTTTCTTCCTTTGCTTCATTGTTGTCTATGTCTATAATCTTCTCTGGGAAAATGATTTAATTATATTGTTGTTTTCATGGTGCTATCACTAGTTCTGTCATTATAGTGGTGCCATGTGGTTGGCAGTCATTGAGTGCTGGCACTCAGGTGGGCACTGTGAGAAGAATAAACAACTAGCCACTGCCTCTTATTTAGATGTCAAAACTAGACAAACCTTCCAAATTATTGTGAATAGGACCTATAAAGTTTTTGGGAATTTTCTGGAGATCCAAATGTTGCTGACTTAGGAAGTCTCAAGATCAGATCCACTAGAAGTTACTGTGATACACTTTTTGGGTTAGATTCATTCTTAAACACCTCCTTAAGGTGTCTGAGCCTAGCAGTTAACCATGCCACTCTTCTCCAGAGGATGGGCATCCAAGAAGATAGAGGAATTGACTGGAATGTGGAGAAAACCAGGCTGAGATCCTACAGATTGCCTCAGGTCTTCTGGGGCAGTTTTGACTTAGGAAGATAATAAGCTACCCAAACACAAGCTCAAGATGAAAAATGGCCAGTCTTTTAGACAGGAACACCACTTTGCAAACTGTATCAACACTACTACTGCTGTCAGTACAATAAGGATGTAGGTTTCCTGTCTGTATCCCAAATGCCCCTGCCCAGAAGAGATGGCAGTTCAGGAACAGGCTGGGATAACGCAGAGCACAACAATAAGATATACTGATCCAGTTGTTGAACCTGGAGAAACTACCTTCTTCTAGGCTAAAGGAAAATCCATAAATACATTTCAACCTGCAAACAAATATTGCTGAGAATCCGAGGACTGTGATTTGTTTGAGGCAAGCGGCATCTAGAAATCAGGTAAAACCAGGTCTGTGTGAAGGGCTTATAATATTTACAGGACATAAAAAGATGGTAATGCAGCACAATATATTTTTCACAGCTGGTGAAGTTTGGCATTGCATTTGCTGTAAGTATTCTTGAACTGATTTCTGTTTCCTAGTCTGTCATTGTTGAGATAAAATGGACAGTAATACGGTTCAGCTGAGTAAGCGATAGCTATGATAATAAAGAATCACCTCAGTATAAACAGAAAAAAGCAGCCAAGTTTCTTATAAAAGCTGCCAGACTATTCTACATAAAACGTAAAGACACCTTCCTTGAACATGTATTAAAGTGAAAAGCATTACGGAATCCAATGGAGATATATTTTTAAAACTAAAATGAACCTTTAGGCCAGGTAAAACATTTTTCTCACATAAACGGCTATGTGAACCTTCTTTTCAGGAAGGAACATATTATATAACAAATTTCCAGGTAAACCCCAATAATTCTGCTCTACAAAGCTTTTACTTTTCAACACTCTCCAGACTCTAATAAAATTATTATTAAATATATTGCGGTACCCTGTCTCAGATAGCACTGTCTTTCACAATACTGTTTTCTTCAATTTTCTCTCTCTTATAGAGAAAGAAGAAATATTCCAGGTATTACATGAGTGGGTATAAGAAATGCAAGTTTTACATTTAGAACTAAAGGAAGGGAAAAAATAGAAGAACAGAATAACTTTACACATGGCTCCAATGTCCTGACATACAGTAACTCAGAGTGAGTCACTTGCCATCCAGCAAAGACAAAGTATGGTAGTTCAACTGCCAATAAACTCTTCAGGTAGAAGTTAACCTACTTTGGATAAGATATATACACATCTATTCTTGGAGTAGGTAGCCTTTTCCATTTTAGTGGCTTATCTTAGAAACTGGGGAAATGAAGAGAATACTTCAGCTCTGAAATGAAGGAACATAAAAGTGGAAACTTAGGACTTTATGGTAGATATCTGAATGTCACACTGAAGTCTTGGAGTTAAAGTACACAGAACTGAAGCAGTAAGATTCTAAGAGCAACCAGAAAATAGCTGTTGGACTCCAAAGACAAAGTCTTTATGAGTTTGTAAGATTTATTTGATGAGACTTTCTACTTTGGAGGAGAAGTTTAGTATCGTCTTATGAAAGACTGTTCTAATAGAGAAAGCTTTTGTGGAATGAGATGAGTAGTCACTATACCAGATCAGTTATGACTTCCGAGTCTGCTGAGTATGTATTAATGTGACTTGATTAATTTCCCTGGGGGATGAAATCTGCCTAAAACTACAGATAAGATGGCATCCATGAATTTTCAGCAATTTTTTCTGCAAAAGTATCTTCAGAGCATTAACAATTCCTCGGTTCTATATGAGATGAAAAAATAATTCAATACCTATTCCTCCATTCTTTGAGAGGTCATAAATCCCTACTCCAGCCGACACATTTACACGGTAGGCTGAAGAAGACGGCTATATTTTGTTCAGCATCTTTCCCTGCCCTGTGCAGGTAATGCTGGAAAACCTCTGCCAGATGTGGCATTTCCTTTCCCTATGGGCTGTCACTGATCAGCAGTGTAGACACGGGTATGAAATGCACATACTTGAGCCCTAGGTTTGCTTTCAGTCAGTAGCCAATGAGATTGTAAAAATAAATGTGAGTATAGTGCTGGACTTGAAATGTCTTTAATCATATTCTTGTTCCCTTGAGTACAACTGATTGATTGCAGATTCCAATTTTCATTCCTGGCTATCATTAAAATTTGTGAAGGTAAGGTTGAATCACATACTGGGCTTCTTGAGCTTCTTTCTTATTCAAATCATAGCCATCTCCTGGTTAACAGTAAGAACCTGAATATATTCCTTTTTAATGGATAAATATGCCAGAAGACTAGGTAATGTTTTTTATATTGTCACTTACTTGTGTTTGTTTATGCTCAGGGTTGTTTTCTTTAGATCATTTTATATTCAGACAGACTCCTCAGCTACCCTTATATGTATCAATTTCCAATTAACAAGAAGAGGTTGAAACAGGTAAGAATTTGGATGTCATAAAATTTTTGAACACATGACTGCAACACCAACAATTGAACACACCAACTGCAACAAGGAGAGTAATTGCTCTCCTCCAAGCCAAGCCTAGCTTTCTTCAATTTCAGTAACAGGTTTTGCAGTAATCTGTATTGGATATTTATGCCTGGATAAGCCAAATAAAGTCACTACCAATCCCAGCAGACCTGCTAAACACTACAGAGCTCTGCGTTACTTAAAAGTAATTTTTGATTTATAAGCATTACTTATTTCACTTCAAGGTTTTCTCAAATAGGTCTTCTTTCAGATAAGAGTTCAGCAATATCTAGTATTGAGGATCTAATGGTAATCTCAAGAATGCTACTTCCATTAAGGGAAGGAATACTGAATTATCAATTTATTGTACTTCTAAATAATTAATTTGCCTCCAAGGCCCCTTAATAAACTCATCACTGGATGTAGCATAAGTGGATGCAACAGTACTGTGAAAGGTCTTGAGGCTACGGACAACTTACATGTCATTACCCTCCCTAGATGAAACACACCATTCAAATGAAGTTGCCGAATTTTTCGGCAGTAATGGGGCCAGGGTCTGATATTTACAAATGTATTTCTGATGTCTGTTTTGTATGAGATGTCTCCTCTGTGACCTCCGAATCATTTAAACCTTGTTTTAAAAAAAGCCTAGGAAAGAGATATTTAAGTGTTTCCAGGCCTATCACTTGACAGCATTCACAAACTTTATGCTCTTTAAAAGTTCTCAAGAGGAAATTACCCAGCTCTGCACTTCTTTTTATGTATGAAATATTGCCGTGTTGCTTGTGCTAATCACAACATGCTAAGACTGGGTAAAAGCTGGATGAAAAGTGCGACGTAATTTTGGATCACATTGATTTTACTTTCAGTTAGTTTCTTTCATCCATTGACTTCTTACAAACATTCTACACACTGAATTTTAAATGTGCATGTCTACCCAATTAAGCCACAAATATATGCAGGTTCACCTAATAAAAGAACAGGAGCAATACTGTGTGATTTATTCTGTTGATCACAACCAACTATTTAGCCCAAAAAACTGCCACTGAAATGGTCTCTCTACATGGCCCATCTATGTGTTATCCTTATACATGCATTTTTCTATCAGCTTCTAGTTTTCACTGCGTGAGATTAACACCTGCAAGACTTCATCCAACTTAACCATTCTCTACTGTTGGATCTCTTTGTCTGCTGTACTTCAGTGGCAACACATGCCCTAAGGCCATCTGTCCATTTTTCTCCCAATTTCTTATGAAGCTTTGAAGGGCACATTGAGTGCCTTTTCCGAGCTGTTCCAAAATCTGAAAGAACACCTTCAACTGAGTTCAAGCTCAGCTTTAGTGTTGTGGACTTTAAAGCTCTACATGCCTTCAAACCATTGCAAGAAGCAGGTACAGGTACAATAATCTAAAAATAATTTGCTAATCAGTACAGAAATGCAGTGTACCTCTGCAAGTCCTGAGAAACTTCTTAAGTTTTGTTGGTGTCTTCCCCAATAGCACAAAATTATGTTTCCTCCTATGTTTCTAATGAGCATGAAGCTGTGATGAATGACATGGGGATAGAAAACAACTAGTAAAAGGCTTCTAGGTAATGTGGAAAGATGTATTTGCTTGGGTCCATATATACAGAAAATGTGTTCCAAGAATTTGTTTAAACAGTTCTGAGGAGTTTAATGCATTCATAATCACCAATAGGTATACTGTGCTTCAGCTACTAGCTGCCTCCCAAAGTCCAGCTCTCAATGTCCCTTGCTCTAGCCAAGTAGTGTCTTACAGAACAAGACTCTATAAAAGTAGAGACTTTTACAGAACAGTTTTTTGATGTTTAGACAAACTCAGAGACCAGTTTCTTTCTGGGTTAGACCCTGACATAAGGAATGTCATTTTGAAAGGACTGAATTTAGTAAAACAGCTTATTTGAGAACAAGGCCATGTCTCACTCCTTGAAGGCTATTCCCATGCTGTATTTTGTTTGTCAACTATTTTGTTCGTTCAAAAAAAAATAAGACAGGATTTGGGCAATAATAGGGAATGTGTTATAATTGGGAATGTGTTCTCTTTTTAAAATCACAGGCTATTTTATCCGAACTGCAAAAATGACAGGCAAATGGAAGTAATAACCCGATCCTGTCTGTGTGTAAAGAATGGAAAATTCTAGGCTGAAACATGAACATTGTTGAGAATGGTTGGTGTTCAAGCACGAACAGGAGTCTCAGAATGGGAAATGCCACACAGCTCTCTGTAATGGCACAAATGTGTCACTAGCTCTGATGGCAGGGGAGCTGGAGAACATGAGTAAGAGCTGCAGAGGTGCCCCTGGGGACTGACAGTCAGAGTGCAATTCCCCTGTTGCACGCTCTGTTCCCACCAGCTACCACAAGTAGCTGGGTTAACGTGGGGTGCTCCTATTTGGAAGCTATTTTCCTAGTCCACCTGTGCACACATGATATGCAGTAGTGAACTCCCATCCTTTTCAGACCCTCTACCTGCCCCATGTTGGCATCCAAAAACAACTGTATCAGGGGAGAATGTTCAAAGGTAAGGTTCAAAGGTTCAAAAGTAAGACCCTCAGCATTGTCTCCTTTCCAGTCCATGTGTCCACGGTTTGTTACAACAAGAGCATTGGCTACTGGTTCTCTGTGAAATTAGAATTCTCTAAAAAAGCCTCCATGAGTTCCAGGCAGTAAAATAATACATTTAATTGAAATTTGCAGTACATTTTACTGAGATTTTTTTTCAGAAGTCAAAATACAATAAAGACCCTGCTGTGGGCATTATTGGATAACACAAAGAAAACTTGAGTCGATACAATTCTCAATTTTCTCTAGGATCTCCAACCTTGAAGAGTCAGATCTTCAAGGCCTTGGATCTTGCTAAGGTTTGTAAAATAAGCGAGCAGATTTTCACAAAGGAAGCAAAAGAGCAGAGGGGTGGAAAGTCGGGTGGAAGCAGCAAGATAATGAGAATTCCTGACTATCTGATCTTTTGGCCAGAAAAAATTCATTTAAATCTCTTGAAATCCCTTCATGCTCTAGGAGAATTCTTAAAAGTTCCTGAAAAACAACAACAACAAAAGAGAAGATGGAAATATTTTTGCTGGTTAAGAATATGTATTTTACTATAACATGTAGTTTACACACTCTTCAAATACCATGGTAAAACACCATGTTAGATATGAATTCTATCTTATAGCATTGGAATATTGCTAATTTAAGAATTTTACTGTGATATGATATATTATGCTAGACATCTGTCAGTCACTATGAACACAACTAAATGATAGCCTACATTAAAAAATATATTATGATGGGCTTAACAACATTCAAAAGTATAATGGGAAAGTTTTAACAGGGTTTAACAGGGAATGCAAAGAGGGTAGAGGCATCTAGCAGAGTTTCAGAACCAAGTTTTTTTCAATTTGACAGAAATTTATTCAACGTTTTATTTAAAGGTTGTAATAATCAAGATAAAGACAACACTTGGGATAAATACAAACTTTCTTCAGATTGGAGAGAAAGACATTACTGTGGGATCTCTCCATCTTTTGGCTGTTATATTTGGCTTACATTTAGCATGCAAGTTGTTAGCTCAGACAGTTTTTAAAAGATGTTCAAGAGGTAACATAAATATGCTTTGCTCTTAATTGAAAATGTGAAAGACTGTAAAACATTTAGATGTCTAAAAATGCAAAATATGGAACAAAAATAAATCCGTTTATGTCACATAATATAAAAATGATCCCAAATCTCATGTGTAACTTTAAGTGTTTGTCAGGATGCCAACCAAGTACAGTAGAAGGACAGAGTGAACTACACATAATGGTTTGACAGTTGCATACCTGGAGAAAAAGTGGGGTTACATGCGCATGTTGCCCATACCTCTCATACTCTCTGGTGAATTTTATAGTTCACAGTAAGTATGCAAGTCGGTTTTTAGCCACTCCACCCAAATGAAGTACAGGTGTTTCCAGGTGTACAGCTTTTTTAGTGATGGGTGGGTTTGTTTTTTTTTTGGGGGTGGGGGTGGGGGTGTGAAGTACATGTTCGTTTGTATAACAAAGCAAGCTGTTGTGTTTCACCGTTTTTTTGTTGTGAAAACACGAGGTTTTGTCGGGGTTTAGAGACAGACCTATCAATTGCCACACATTGGCTAGAAAGGATTTTGAATCACAGCAAACCTTTGATGAACCCGGACTGAATTTCGAGTTTGCAATAAAACCTGTGAGCTTCCAGCGGTTTCAGGTTCTGTTGTAATCATTATACAACATCTCTAATTACAAGTTGCCATGCAAAAACCTAATAAAAATAGGTTAAAAATCTGGAGGAAATTATGCTTATTTAAAGAGAAATTCTAGCACTGGTGCCTTTATCCGTTATTTTAAGTGCTTTTTAGGGTCCGACGCTCTGGAAGCACACGGATCTCCAGTGCTTTCTGCAACAGAGAATGAGGCCTTTATTATACACATACCTGGAGTCTGGATCTGTCGAGAAGATCCTGCTTCACAGCCCGTGGGTGTCGGAGTCATACAGCTGCACACAGACCTGTCTGAAAGGTCGGTTATTTAACACATGCAGAAATAATAGCACTAATGGCAATACCGTTTATTACAATTTCAATCCCGATCGATGAGACTTCACTGGCATACGTGCCGGGCAAGTGTTGCCAAAGAGAAGGGGGCAAAGAAAAAAGCCACAAACCTTGGCTCGAAGATTCAGCCAGGCTGCTTGATGCACGATAGTAACGCAACGCTCGCCACCCGATCTATAACGCGTTTCTAAAAGCAGGTACAACCAGCAAATCCAACCCGGGGCGGCTGGACTTTCCCCCTGCAAACAGCGCCAGGGATCCACCGCCCCCCGGCCGTGCTCCCTTGCCACGACCTCCCCACCCCGCCAGCTCAGCCCTTTCGCTCCTCTGAGCCTCCTTCTCCTCCAGAGGCGGCAGGTTCCCTCCGGCCGAGGGGTTGCGAGCGGGTGTCTCGGTGAGCCGGCGGTAGCGGCTCTCGGGCAGCGCTGTGCCGAGTCGAGCCGAGCTGAGCCGAGAAGAGCCGGGCCGCGCTGAACCAGGCTGTGCCGTGCCGGAGGGAGAGGAGAAGAGCCGACCCGAGCCGTGCCGGGAAAAGCTGTACCGAGCCGTTCCCAGCACAGGCGGTGCTGGCCCCGGCGCCTGCAGCAGGAGGCGCTGCCGGGCGCCGCTCCGCCCGCGCCGGGCTGCGGGCCGGAGTCCCACATTCCCCCTGCCAAGTGCCGGGGAGCGGGGGTTGGACGTGCGCGCTCGGCTCCTCCCTCCCTCCCCGCTCGCCCAGCAGCAAAGTAACTCCGGAGTACGAGAGGAGCCGGTGCTGCTGCCGCCGCTGCGTCCGTCGCGTCGCAGACGGCTGCCCCAGCGGGCCGCCCCGGGGCCAGCGGGCGCCCCTCGGCGCGGGGGTCTCCTGGCCAGGGCCGGGGCGTGAGGGGCGGGCGAGGCGAGCTCCGCCCGCCGCCGCGGGCCGGGGCAGCCCCGGCCTCTTTGGGAAACTTCTCCGCAAGTCGGCATGGGCAGGGGGGCTGGCGCCGCCGCCTCGCTGCCGCTGCTGGCGGCGCTCGCCCTGTTGGCCAGCTGCTCGCCCGCCCTGCTCGGGGCGGCCCGGGCCCAGCTCTCCGCAGGTGAGTTGTCGCTCGGCGCCCAGGTGAGGGCAGGCGGTGCGGCCGGGTTGCGCCGCGCCCGGGGTGCCCTCCGGGGAAGGGAAAGGAAGAGGAGAGGGTCGCTAGGGATTGCGGGTAGCATCGCGCTGGGTCCCGGCTCCCACCCCCGAGGGGTGGCGGTGGGGCTGCAAAGGCTGCACCCCCATCACTCCCACCCAGCCTCGCCGGTCTGTGAGGCGCGGTGCGGCGGGGAGGGCGACCGGCGCGGGGCTCGCTGGAACGGGCAGGGCACGGGTTTCAAGAGCCTCGCAAACTCCCCTTCCTGCACTCCTTCTCCTCTCCCCGCCAGCCTCCCAGGTGGCGTCGGTGCTGGCGACGGGACCGGAGACACTGCCGCCCCTTTCCCCGCTCAAACTTTTTCCGGCGTTTCCCTGCCCGGCGCGGGGGGTGCAGCCCGCGGGGCGCCCCGGTCGCTTCCCCGCAGAGCACCCCTTGCTCCGAGGTATGGGGTGAGTAGGCACGGCCCGGGCTGCCGCCAGCTACCGGGATCTCCCCTCCTTCTTTCCCCCACCCTCATTCAAAAGAAAAAGAGTGGTGGGTGAGAAAGGGGAGGGAAAGTAGTATATGGGGCCGATGTCTGTTTTGTTTGAAAACCAAGAATTTCTCGTCCCTTCCTCCCCCCGCCACGGGGTTTTGCAGAATAAAAGCCCCCGGGGTTGGGCGGTGGGAGCTGCGGCCGGTGCGGCGGTGAGTTGTTGGCCCCGGGGGAGCCTGGGGCAGAGCCCGCGGCGGGGCTGGGGCTGGGCGGGCGGTCGCTCGCTCGCTCGCTCGCCCCGGGCAGGGAGGGGGCAGCACAGCCTGGGCTGTGCCGCGACGATGCGGGCGGGGGGGGTTCGTGTGCCGGACCCCGAAACCCTCCTCTGCTGGAGTTTAATGAAGCGTCCTTCGTTTGCTTAGAGTGAAGCTGTAGTGTGTGCGTGTTTTTATTGTTTGCGGTGTGAAGTATTATGTGAAGGACTAACTGAAGTAGACTTCAGGCTCTTCTTTCTTTTTTTTTTTTTTTTCCTTTTTTTTCTTGTTTTAATAGTACTTGCAATCGCATCGGGTGCATCTGTTGGACAAGCGTTTGAAGCCTTTATCATAGAATACTGATTTGAAAACTGCCATTAATGAAAGTAACTGCACCCATGAGACTTGGAAGTATGGTTTTCATAAGGACTGATATGTAGTTAGGAGGCTTTTTTTTTCTTTCTCTCTTGCCCTCCTATAAATTAATTTTTAATTGAGACGTTTGAGATGTGTCATCAATTAAGAAATGTGCTGAAGCAGTTAGAGAAATGGTGCTGGGCTGAACAGATTACATCCCTCCTATGTGGCTGCCTTTGGTGTGGATAATTTAATGTCTGCGTATCAGAATTGTAAGATTACGTAAGCACCTACAAGCCTTTTACCAAGTGTACCATATATGCAGCTCGTATGTTGTGGGAATAGTTGAAATAGAATATGCCCAAACATAACATCTTTTAATTCAAAACCATACTGAAATCAGACCGGTGATTTTGCCTTTGCTGTAACTCATCAGGCTAATGTTAATGCCAAAGGTAGCTCTTACGTAAAGATGTTTTTATGAGCTTGTTCACTGGCGTAAGAGTAGGAAGTTCTGATAACTTATACGGTCTGTGGTATTTTATGCGGAAAATGTGGCATGTAGCCCTTTTTAGAACTGTAAGTACAAGAAGCCAGGTTGATACCGTGGGGTATGTGTTGGGTAAGCAGAGAAGAATGTTCAACATCCTTCTGACCAGAGTAGGTGAAGCTTGTCAAGGAGTTGCACAGTTGTATCTAGGAAACACGAGGTGTGGGTGTTTTTATTTTATTTTATTTTTAATAGCATGTCAGCTGCTGGAGGCTTTGGTTTCCATTACCAAGCATCAGAAATACTGATGTGTTGCACTGATCAGAGGTTTATTAATTCCGGAGTTGCTCAGACTTTCTTGAAGGTTTGGAGAAGTAGATTTGTTAGTAGCTGGTGCTTTCAGTGTATTCAGTTAAGGTTATGGTGCTCTGACTCTTATAAATCCATTCAATATCCACATGTAGAGCTATGCCCTACTGAACACTTTGTTTGAAGGCTCTGAATTTAATAACTACCACAAACTTTGGTTTTGTTCCGTATTCTAAACCAGTCCCTGAAGTGTGTGTGTGTGTTTGTTGTTTTTTTGTGTCTGTTGATGAGACATTTCCATCCTGGTGTTAGTGGGTGCAGGACACAAAGGTTTAGAGTTCATGTATCAATTCCAGTGAGGGCCTCTCTGTAGCCTGCAATGAGATGTTTCTGTGTTTGGTGCACACAGGAGCATCTGTTTGCTTTGTAGTCATCTCCTCTGTTTAACAGAAGTACTGTTTTACAAGCATCTTCCCCACCTCCTCGCCTTAATGTAACAGCTTGAACTTTTCCTTGTTCAACTGAATCTAACTATTTTTCAGCTTCCTTTTTATTAGTATTCTTACTGTCTGAATTGTAAGAATTTAAAACTATTAATTTTTCCTTGCCATTACTGAAGCTATTAATTCAATCTAGACATTTCATAAATCTCTCTCTTATTATAATTTGATTTTTGTTTTTGTTTTATGATGCTTTGGACTACTCCTGAGCGTGAATGTTGACCAGGTCCAGAATTCTTCTTGAAAAATTTGATGTGTTTATTAAGAATCTAATCAAATTACAGTGTATGAATTTCTTGCAAGTTGGCCTTCAGGAGCATTTGTGTGATGGTTGTTATTTGTTCCATGTTCCATGAAAGCAAATGAGAAGGCAAGAGGAAGAATAACAGCAAGTTAGGAGAAGGAACAAGGTACATTTTGTAATTGCTTGCTGTCTTAAAAATGGTGTTTGTATATCTCCACCCCCTTTTCATGCAGTTGAAACACTGTATCTTTTGTATTTCCTCACAGATCTCAAAACAAACAAACAAAAAACCCCGGGCATCTTCTCTCTGCCCTCCCAACTCAGCTATAATCCACAGTGTAATGTTTTCTGGTCTCTGTAGATTGTTTCTTTACACCGCTGCTTTCCATGACCCTTCAACTTGAGTGCGTGTCTGTCAGAATCTAGGCCAAAATGTTTTGGCAGCACATTCTCCGTTAAAGTCTGGCTATTCCTTATATAGCACCTCCTTTCATCTGCAACTCCTACAGTTTGATAAAGAACAAGTTCAGCTTGTTTCCATAACTTGATCACTTTGAACTTATATTTTTGAATATAATTTTTAGTAATTTGCATGTTTTCAAATTTTGAAAAAAAAAAAAAGAAATATGTCAAATTTTTTTTTAAGAACACTGCTAACTTGTCAGCTAGCTGATGGAAATATGCATTGCACTGCCTCTGATGCAGTCTCTGCAAGTGTGTGTTTTTTTGATACTAAATGAAAGATAAGAGGATAGAAATTCTAGAAATGTGTCAGCTTACCTGAAGTTATTTAAGTGTGGTATTTCAGACTGTAGGAATAGTTGAGCATAAAAAGGAAGACTATATGTTTTGCAAGTTCATGTCCTTTATTAGAGTTTTTATTCCTCAGACTTTCTTATTCTGAGTAGATATGGTGTCATGAAAGAGTAAATACTTCTGGAATAATCTTCCCCCCCTAATAAAATAGGTATAGTCTGTCTTTGAGAAAAAATCTAGCTCAAAAATTGGATATTATAAAGATATTTGTTTTATAAGGATTTTGTAATTAAATGTACTTATAGAGAAATATATGATAATTGTAATAAGCATATCTTTTTTTCTGAATTTGTAATCCTTTTGAAAATGTTTTAAAATACTTTTAAGTAATTAAACTCAGAACAGCAAAAGTTGCTTCAGTTGTATTTTATCCTTGAATGTGCTACAATTTGCATGTGATATACAAGAGACACTTGTGCAGGTAGGCGTGTATGTGTAAGAGACTTCTCAGTAGCTTTCTTTTCTACGAAGCTGTTAAAATGTATTGACAAATTATATGGAAGATAAGTGGAATGAAAAGTGAAGTTACTTTATTGCTTTCACCCCCTCCTTTCCAGATGTTTTACTTTCCTTTACACATTAAAGTCTGCTCCATGGCACTGTTGATTCAGAGGTCACTTTTCTATTTGTATTTGCGGATACAATATTACAATTATGAAATGTATATGAGTCTTCAAAGTGGAAATAAATATGTTTGAATGGGATTGAAAGCACCAAGAACACAGTGATCCCAGAAGTCTTGTTTAGTCCCTTTTATCTGAGAAATCATGGCACTGCTTGATCAGTTTTCTAGCAATGTAAAGTGCATCTTAAACCAGGTGGATGTCTTGCCCTTACTTAATATCTACATAAGATAATTAAAATTTTTTTTAAAAAAGGGAGTGGGGTTAAGAAATCTGCGCAGGATCAGGGCAGAGGTCCACCTAGCCCAGTATCCAGATTCTGATGGTGGGCACTCAGGGGGGAGTGATTTTTAGCAAGGGGAGTGACTTCCTCTGAGCACTGTCCACAGAGACAATATGCTGATAGTTAATGTCATTTAGTGGATTCTGGTAACTGTGTTTGTGCCTAGTAACATCATCAGCTTGTATTGCTTTTAACATTTGCCTGACTTTGTGACAAGGAATCTATATGTTATGTGGAAAAAATAAAATCTATGGACTTTAAGGGTTTGTTTGTTTTAAATTGCTAGTTGTATATAGTATCTTCTAGGTCTTGTATTAAGAGATGGTTAATGATTGCTCCCAGTTTACCTTCTAAATGCCATGAAGAATTTTTCCACCCTGCCTTCAACTATTAGTTTTCTAGTTGGGAAAGTCCATTTGTAGCCATTTGCTAGGAAGGTGCCATTCGGTATCTTTTTTTTCATCCTTTAACAGTCATCTCTTTCTTTTCCATTTCTACTACCTTGCTTGAGGTATCCAAGTGACAGCTACCTGATAGATTTATACAGTATTTATAATAATAATGATTTCTGTTCTATTTCCTATCCATGGTGTGATCATTCCTGAAAGTCGCTTTGCTTTTTTGACCATTTGTCCTGCTTCTAGTTGTGAGCTGGCACTTTTATAGAACTATTTCATTACTGAGGAGCTGAGATCTTGTGATTAAATGATTTTCTGTGGAGTGGCTGTGTCAGTGGGCAGCAGGACTCTGTGAAAGGGGAAAGTCTTTAACCAGTCCTTTGTTTTAATTGGGTTGTGGTACTTTTAAGCGAGGCTCTTGAAGGACCCATGACCTTGTGCTGCATGTCTGGGATGAATTAACCTGTTTAATGCTTACCACTGCAGTTTGTTTCCTCTTTCTGAAATGCTGTTGACACAAGTGAGTTAAAAAGAGTTCATCTTCTTACATGTAAAGGTTGGTAGTATCTGGATTAACATGCAGTGGTGTGCAACATTGCTATAGTTGCTTCTTTCTCTGAAGTCTATGGTGTCTGTGTATGACCTCTTTAACTGGAAGACCTTTAGGTCATCTTACCTCTCAGGAGCTGGATAAGTCACTAAATGTCAGCTTTGCTTTACATTAGCATCTATTTTGGTGAAATGCCTGCTCTAGCTTTTGCAACACAGATCCTGTTGAATGTGCAGTAGGAAGCTTCCAAAACTATTGCTTTAGTCCTGATAACTTAGTCAGTCAGGACACACCTCATGTTTTCATGTGCTGATGGGATCCTATCTGTCATAGTTTATTATTGTCATGGAAAAACGCCTTTGTAGTGCTGCTCCCAGAAGTGTGCACTCAGATTTGGAGCGTCAGTTACAATCTGTTGATGCCATTAAGTTTATTTAATTTACTGCTGCCACAGAGAGGGGCTTTTCCCTCACTTGAATGGCTCTTGGGTGTTTTTCTGTGCAAGATCTGGCCACCGTGTCGCCTTTGGGTGAGCTTGTTTAGCTTTATGTGAATCTTCTTGGAGGAAAGATGGGGCTTGGGATTAGTTTCCTTTTGATCAGTGAGTATAGATGATTTGAAGATATATGACCACATAAATTTGGTGTAATAGGATGCTGAGGGCTGGTGGTGGGATGGCCTGGTTTGATAATAAGCTGTAATTACAGCACACCTCATGCAAGGTGAACCTGTGCTGTTTTGAGTCATGTTGGCTCCACACTCTGTTCTCTGTGCAGCTCTTCCTTCACCTGAGGAGTGCCCAGAGGAGGCAGGAGGGCTGGGAGAGGGCTGGGAAGAGGAGCCCGGTGCTCCCTCTGAAGCTGGAGGGGTCAGGCTGGGTGAAGGCGGTTGAGGCTGTGTTCTGGCTGACTGCACACAGAGCGATGACATGGTGCTGGCGTCTCTCTGCCTGACATGCATCTTTGAGCAAGCTGGGCTTAACTGTGTTCTTTCATTATAACAGATAGCTAAGGCATTTATTATATAAATGTATAAACAAGAAGTAGCCTATTAATGGGACTTAGTAGAGAACAGCTATGATGGCAAGCAGCAGAGGGCTTGGAGGAGGTGACACCTAGATACCAGGCTAAAATTAGAGGATGTTGTGACACCCATTTTGGGGTGCAGCAGGAACCGGTTTCACCTTTTTCCCCATGTGATCGGTCCTTCCCTCTCCAGTGGGGTGTTCAGATAGGATTGCCCATGAGCCCTGTGGATGTGGTAGGAAAAATAGCCATGGTTTCTAAAGACTGTGGTGAGCCAGTTGAGGAGAATGGTAAATGGCATCCATGACCATTTTGTAGCATCTGGCCGAGCATAAGGTCCTGCTGCACCTGATTTTATAGGTCAGAAAGGCCATTACCTTGTGCTGCTTCCTGATAAGCCTTGACTGCAAGTGATTTTAAACTATATCGTTTAAAACCATGTGAACTACCTAGTTTGAAGTCACCTATGCTTATTAAGTCACTACATGCTTACCATGTAGTTTAAAGTCAGAGTCTACTTTTACCAGGAAGCTATATAGTTGAAAGTCATGTTTGCACTTTTCTAGACGTTTTGTAAATATTTATAAATATTAGAAGCTAACAGAAACATACTGAAATCTTTTCCTAAACAATGTTATTAGTGTTTATGTCAACTCAATGCTGTATTTAAACAAAGTAACAAACAAGGAAAAAAAGCCACACGCCACCCAAGCCCCCAAAACATTGAATATGACAAAAGAATGTTTGTTTTAGGGTTTTTGGTATGTACATGCACACATACCCTCAGACTTGAAAAGCAGATGTTGGTGGCATGTGAAACTATTTTAAATACTTTTTTCTTCTGAATGTTGAGCTGCCTGATAACCATTAAAATTGTTGAAATTAACTTAAAATTGTTGATTATAAAGAATACTTACACACTTACAGAGCTTCTTTAAGTTGACTTAGTATCTGATACATTTATCTGTAATAAGCCACGTTTGTCCATTGAAAGGAAAAAGTTAAGTATTGACCTGTGAATTTGGGACAACAGAAGTTTTTAGGCTTGCTTTTTGTTACTGAAATTTAATTTCCATAAAAGTTGGAGTTTCTGTTAACAAATCTGTACATGTATTTCAGTTAGGAACCATTTATTTGTTGATCTAACCCAGTCTTTTTTGTGACTGCAGTCATGGTCAAATCTTGGCCTTGACAGCCTTTGCACTGTTTTATTTTAAACAGTCTAAAAATATTCAGCAGGATCTAATATATTACCTAGTATGAAAACAATGAGCTAATGGCACAGCACTGCGATATGTTTTATTTGAAGGACTGCAGATGAGAAGTTCTGTGAAGTTGTTAATCAAGATAATTTCTGTTGTTGATAGATAAAATGGTTGTAGAATGGAGGTTGCTGAATTGAGTGTAATGAGGGGGAATGTGTCCTTAAAGCACTGGGTGGATGTTCAGGAGTTTAAGTCAATGAATTTATTGAAACATCTGTAATATGTAGTATGTATTCTGGCTTAAGAACATAGCATATGGCAGCAAAATATGCTATGGAGTAATAGCATGACACACAAATGATATACTAGTCTCTGGTTAACAATGTCTGAGGCTCCATATACAGGAGAGAAAATGCTTGCCACTGCCAAAAAGAAGGAGAGGGTGGGGTTCCCAAAAGTCACAGTGAACATCACAGCAATGGGGCAACCTTGTATTAGTATCTTTCAATCACTTTCTCAAGCAGAATAAGCCATAATAGTAAACTTATGTCTCTGTAGGTTTAAAACTTGGTAGTGCATTAGGCTTATTTGCTGGCATAGCTTTATTTGCTGCTAGGTTTGTGTTGGTTGTTCTTCCCAAATTATCCAATGGTAGGTGTACAAATAAACAAAAAAAACATTTTGACTGTGGATCAGATCTAAAAGAGATTCTCTGGCCTAATAGTCCAGATGGGAGAGAAAAAAAAGTATTTTCTGTAAGCGTGAATTAACTTTAACATGTAAAAACTTGTTTGAAGCTAGGAGGTGCTATGCATGGGCCTGTCAGGCATTTGTTCTTTTTAAGAGGATCGTATGTATATGAAGTTAGCTGATATTTACAGTAATGCACTGAGTATATGCCTCAGTAAAAGATTCGAGAGACTTGATTTCTTGAGGATTGGTGCTGTGAAAAGTTGAAATTATTTGCTTAGTACTATGGGTAAGATAAGGTTATTTTTGTTAGCCAGTGTATGAAAGATTGGACCCTTCAGTTTGCCAGAAGAAACTAATTTACTTCTGCTACCATTTACAAAAAACATGTGATTATATTTATTAATTGAGTAGCAAAAGAAAACATTTCTCAACTACCATGTCATGAACTTAATTCTGCTGACTTACGAGACACAGTTGTATACTTCAAACCAGCTTCTGCTGCAATTAAATTATGGTATGTTCAATCTAATTATTACACACTGGTTACTCAATTTATTCTGAGGTGGAGTTGTATGTTTTCTTTTGTGTGTAAACACTTGTTCTGTAACAGTAAAAATGACTGATGAATATTAACCAGAAGAGAAATATGTTATGAAGAACAATCATGGCTGTAGCTCAAATGAATTCAAATCAGCTCAGAATGAAAATTTTGACTGGATCACTGACTTCTTGAACTACTATGAGTTTTTGTTTGTTTGTTTCCAAACATTGGCCATGTTTATTTGTGAATCCTATAGCGTGATCTAGGATACCTTTTGCTTTTTGAATGATTTAAGGATTTAAGTAATAGAGAAAAAAGTGTATTGAAGTTCTAAAATTTTAGGCCACTTTTGTCTTCTTCACTACAGTGAAAAATTAAACTTTTAAAATGTGCTGGAGACTTGCCCTGTAGCTATTAATAAGAAAAAATGCTCTGGTTTGATATTTTATCACTTCATTGTATCATTTCTGTGTGGTATGACACTGGAGTAAGATCAAAATGGGGAGTATGAGTTGTCTTGGTTCTTCTACTGTTGTCCCGTTTGCCTCTTTGAAAATGTGAAAAGAGCACTGAAGAAAATTGAGCAAGTTCATGACTTCGAAGAGCAGAGATAAGTTCTCATTGCTGACTGCTGTCATGGTACTTAAAAATGTTTTAAAAGGGACAATTTCTTAAAACTTAGCAATCCGAAATAGCAAAGGGAGTTTTATATTTTGCTCAACAGCTGATTCATTTGAAAAAATGCTTTTTTATATTTGTGCAAGACATTTCTTCAGGTATCTTTCACATTAGTATGCTGAAATCTGTGTGCTACATAAGTTTTAAATAGACAATACACCAAAACTTTGGTGTATTAACTTTTCAGTGCTTTTCATCATATATTGTACAGAGGAGATAAATGGTCTTGGCTTAAAAATAATATTAAATAAGTAAAAAAAAAGCCAAACCAAACTCAGAACCACTCAGCCTTCTCATAATTCCTTCCCCCATCCCTGAAAAAAGAAGTGGATTGTCAGATTTGCACTACTCTTGTCCTCCCCACCTCCTTTTTTTTTAATCTCCTTGGTTTTCCTTGTTTTTTGTTAGAAGAGTTTTATGACAATGTTGTGGGGTTTCATGCCATAATTGAAGGGAGGCAGGGTATATGAGATGCCTTACTCAAAAACGGTTAAGGAGTATAAACATCATCAGACTTCAAGAAATTTTTGTATGCCCCTTCACATAACTACTTAAGTGTATCTCTTTGTTCACATTACAGTGTTGTTTGGTGCATTCAATGTTCAGTTTTTCAGGCTAGAAAATTTCCAGTGAAAGAGGCTTTTCCTCTTTTTCACAACAGAAATGTAATAAAATGTCCTCTTCAGTCTTTTCCTTATTCCATTCAGAAAAGCCAAAGAAATATTCTTTTTGCACTACGTTTTTAGTAGCAATCCATCCTAACCCAACTTGTGAAAATACTAGAAATTGTGCACTAATTCCACAGCATATGAATGCTTTGTGTGTGTGGGCTTGTTTAGTGCAAAAGGTCTATTTATATTAAGTTTCTCACACTTGTAAATCTCTGTGGGGCTGGCTTTCCTTTTCCTTGCTACCTTTTATTTCAGATAGTATGATAAACTACCAACAATCCCCACCACCAAGAAAACCCTTCATCTCCTTGCTGTGTACATACATAAAGCTATAATCTATGTGCAAATGTAAGTGTAAAATAAGGACAGATTGTTTCCAGGTTAAAGCAAAACATTTAGCGTGTAATGATTTGGATTTCTGGATCAGTTGAAATGAAGCTTGGTAATGAAAAGGGAGTATGATTTCTGTGGTTAATGCAAACTAAATAGATGGGTGTCATTTCATAGAATGTAAAGATGATTTTTTTTTTTTTCTGGCTGTGATGGCTGAAACCTGGCAGTGAAGTTATCACTTTTTGTTTTTTAATATTAAACTTTGATTTTTTTAAAAACAATGCTATTGGTAGTTACTGAGCTTGGATGTTGTTAATAGCCAAGCCAGGCTGTTTAGCTTATGTTTTTCTTTGATAAAGTAAGTTTAATGCTTTGATTCATCCTGCGTAAATGGGAAGGTGTTGCATTCTTATGTGGTGTGTTATTTTCGGTACTTTTTTTCCTTTCCTTTGAAATCTCTTTATGCTGATTTGGTTGAATACTACAGGGTAGGTTGACAGCTCCTCCTGAGTCACGTTTAAGGCATGAAGTGCTTCCAGGTCTGCAGTCCTTTCCAGAGGATGAGCAAGTTTCTCACTGATTTCTGTCCTGTGTCTACTCAGCAGCAGTTAACTACCAAGCACAGTTTATAGCTTCTTTTAAGCACTTTGAAGCAGATACACTAAACAGCTTTTTTGGGGGTGGTGGTTGTTCCCTCTGGCTCACTTTTCTGTATTTCTTTGAGTTTATATTCTGAATGTGCAATTTGTCTGGTGATTTATTGGTGTTTCTGTCCACTGTTGAACAGGGAGTTGTGTTAAGCAAGCAGCATTTGGGAAGGGCAAGATTATGCTCTTGTTTAGAGAGACTGCACAGATGTTCTTTATGAGCATTCAGAAGAGGGACGACTGTACATTACTTTCAATTTGACAGAAACCATGTATTTGAAAATCTTTGGTCTGAGCTTTATGGCCTACATAATGAGGCTGTGAACCTGAAAGAGTAGCATTTGTGATTGATAATGACATTTGCAGACCCTAGGAATACTGAAATAATCTGTTTGATGGCATTGCATAGTGATGGTATCCAGATGCTAACTATAAACATCTCTCTGTTTGCTTAAGCATGGAAATGGGAATGAAAACATGTATTAGATAGTTTGTGTTTCAGGGAAAGAATTTTGACCATCCATGTCTTAAAACACGTATTCTTCACTTGTCACCTGAAAGCAACCTTAAGTTACTTAAGGGTCAGTCTTATTCCGTGATGTTGAAGTTAAGAAAATTAGAAAAAAAAAATCTGTTTAATGGAAGTGAATGCATGATTAAAAAACAAGCAAATAAACAAAACACCTGCACCTGGATGTAAAGTGCTTGCATTGTGAGCCTAAACCTAAAAAAAGTTAGGCAGCCAGGAACTGAAGCAAGTGCCAAACAAGATGCTCAAATTTAATAGGTTGATATGGTAGGCAGACCCTAGATGACGCAGGAATAAGTGAATGAAGTTGGTAAATGTTTATTTATCTCCCAAATACAATAACAATTTGATTTACTTTTGAGGTACACTGCAGTACTGATGTTCATTATTGAATAGATAGTTTAGTAAGGAAAAGCAACTGCTCTTTGTTTAGAGGGAAAATTGAGGTCCTGGGATCACAACTTTGTAAGAAAAAGACCCCTTAAACCAAAAATACCCCAAATCCTCTTTTGTGTTCTTCCACATTGCGTCAGTTATTATCTTGTAGTTGAGGACTGAATCCTGAGATGGTGGCAGCCTTGTGGCTATGCAAACGAAACAAAAGGTTTGAAGAAGAAAGTGAAATATTAAAAAGTAGCAGAAGGGTCTGCAAATCCATTGTGAAAGTCTGGAAGTTGCTGGGTTTCTTCAGTATGGTGTCATCAATGAGGAGGATGGCTTTACTCTCTCTGAGATGCAAAATGTGGACCAAGAATCAAAAGATGTTAAGCCTGTGTTTGTTACTCCTCGTCAGCTTTTGGCACTTTAGGAGTAACTCGTGGTTTATCATCATCTTGTTATACTGACAATTGCAGGTGTGTGGGTAGTAATAAGTAAAATTCCAAACCACTCCACTCATGCTGTATGTTTTCTGCATTGCCAGATTAAACAGGACAGATTAAACAGTACACAAACCAGTGTACTCGCCTGTGGGCTGGATACCTCCTTGCTTAAGACCTCACCTTCCAGGCTCCTAGTTGCAAGTCAGGGGGTTTTGGTAACTTTCCTGGTAATTCTCCAGTTTCTTTCTTGCTTCTGCTCAGCCTTTGTTTGGTTGGTGTGGGGTTTGTTAAACTCTCAGATCACTGTATCTTTAGCTTCCAGATTAGTATATTAAAAAGGCCTTGTCAAAGAGGAATCCTGGTAAAACTGGTTTCTGTTTACTTCCTAATCCTTTTTTGAGAAATTCTGCATCCAAGATGACTGTGTCTTGTTTGTGACACCATCCTTCCTGCCCTTCTTCTACATTCTCTCTCACCTGCTTGTTTACTGTATCCCAACTATGGTAATCAAGCATCTGATTAAATTTACATTTCTTTGTGTAAGAATTTAAAAAGAGAAGGCAGTACGTGGCCTCAGTATTTAAAGAAAATGGAGCCTTCCTGTGTAAAAGACTACTTTGGCTGTGTTTAGGTCTAGAAAAATTGCTATTTCCTTATACTTTTGAGGTTCAGAACCTGATTAAAAAAAAAAAGGTGAAAAGGTGGGGGATCAGACCTCAGAATTACTCTCATCTTGTGGGAAGGGGAAAAAGTAGAGAAAGTGTTACAACGTTAAGAACATCAGAGTTGCACATATTGAAAATTTCCATCTAAATAAGTTATAATTAACAGAATTTGCCTTTAGCAGTGTGTGAGATAAACTACCAGTGATTGTATCTTCTATGTAAATGCTCAGTAATTGATGTATAGCTCATAAATGGACCCAGTGGCTGTTTGAGGAATGTGTTTATACATGGTAAAATATATAAACACTTCCAGGTTCCCTGGAGTATTTTTGGTTTCTTTCATATATGATTGATCAGTTTACCTAAGAGAGTAGTTTGTTCTCAGACACTGTTTACAGATTCTGGCATGATGAAATGTTGTAATAGCAGGAGATGAAGTGCATGGGAAGAGAAGATACTCTTAATGGGGGACTGTAACCAGTGTTTGAAAACTGGCTAATGGATTACAGAAGATAGTAGCCTAGAAGACAGACAGCCATAAGGACCACATATGAAAGTGCAAATGCACAGTAAAATTACGCCAAAGCTTGGATAAATGTTCTGAAATGTAATTCAGTTTGCTTTCCAAAAAGTTTCAAGTGGAAGACTTGGAAAATCCACTCACCTGGATAAGTAGGAAGGCTTCCTTTTTTATTTAAGCTTGTAACTTGAATGGCTGTGAAGATAAATGTTTTAATTTTTTTTTCCAAAGGTGAAATAAGGTTATGTTTGGGTAGGGTTGTCTGCACACTTATGTGTGTGGGCATTCACTTTTTCGTGCTGTTTTGAACCATATTCCTAATACAGGTATAGCTAATTTAAAAACAATTAGGTAGGACATTAGAATGGCTCACTGCGAGTATACGAAAATCAATGGGACAAAAAATTGAAGAGAAACAGTAGCAATATTTTTAAAATAATGTTTCATGCCCTTTTTAGAAACATACATCTGTATGTGTTTTGGATTTAACCATTTGTCTAGTATGTTTTTCAGTTGGTAAGCAAATAAAAGATGAGGAATGATGATTTGGTGATGAAAAGTTGATTGTGATTTCAAGGCTGAGATGCAAACCTTGCAGGTAAAATTGAATGCTTGTTTAGGTAGACAAATTAAATACCATATTCGTTCAATGTTCTGTATTCAGTGGGAAGAGCAAAGATACAGTCTCAAAGTGTTTGAGGCCAGTTATCATGAAGGCTGAAGATCTCTGATTCTGTTTTCCTCTGAGATTTTGTTGCCCCTTGTGAGATTAATATTTGAGAGACCTGAAATACTTCAGCCTCATAATGTTCCTGTGAGGTCTGTCTGTACAACATCTCTCATTTTGCAGGTGGACTGCATGCTCAGAGACTTTACTGTCAATCAGAAAGCCTATGATAAGGCATTATACTTTAGTTTCTTATGTTTTAACTTATATCCTAGTTTATTACCTAGTTGTGGGGTTATCCCATCCTGAAACAGGCAATTGACAGTTTGTATGAAGCAAGGCTGCACAAAATTAAACCTCACAGAGAAAACTAGTCCTTAATAAGGCACACCTTATCAGTATGTTTGCAAGTGGTATTGATGACAACAACATTTATTAAGAATTATACTAGTAACACCTCCACCTGGCGATAACACCATAACACCTGCCACGATTTCGAGGGAAATTGTTGGTGGAGTGGACCAAACCAGTTGTTTACCTGTGAAAAATCTCTGAAAGGGAGAGAGGAGACTTGTTGAGAAGAGTGAAGCAGAATATATTAAACTTGAAAGAGGAATATAAATCACAGGAAATTAGAATGAAAATAGGAATTGACCAGAAGAGGAGGAGCTGGGCGCTAAGGCCAGCAGAAATGTCTGCCCCTATAGAGATTAATATCGCACTATGTGTGAACACTCTGATCTGGAAATGAGATTAAAACAAGAATTGACCAGAACCGGGAGATGAACCATTGCACCTTCACAGAGGTGTCCACCCCCATGGAGATTAATATCACACAGAATAACGAAAATCTGTTTTGGAAAGAGGATCAACATGCGTTCTCCATACCAAGGGGATGATCTTATAGCGCTTGCATAGTAAATAGCCTTGACTTTCTTTCAGAGACTAATGCTCTGTTGTCAAATAGATTCTTCCAAGGCCATTTGAACATTTTACTTTAGCAGACTTAGCAACAAAACTACTGTTGAACATTTTATTAATCTTGCAATGCAAATTGTGGCAAGTTCACTCTTCTCATATTTAATCCTCTTTCTTACACAGTGTAAGTAATAAGCAGATCGGGTTTCTGTTTAAGCAATGGAGGATCAATGTCATTATTGACATATCAAACCTCTGTCATTCTAACTGTTATTTCAACAGCTCCTGAAAGCACAGTTTCAGAAGTTAGATCTCCCTTGGGGAAGAGGGAGGCGCAAACTTTCCATAGTCTATGTTTATCTGTTAGTGAACTGTGTGATATATTTTTGTATTTAACACTACAGTGTTAAACCACAATCTTTTGTAAAGAAGAAAAGGCATGTTCTTATGCTTAGTTTTCCTTAAACTTTATTCTAATTTATTAGGATCAATGTGTTCCTGTGACACTTTTCTTTAAATGCCTGCAGAAAAGGACTTTTGAGCCAGCTCTTACTCAAAATATTAGTATTATGGTTCATATTTGGATGAATCAGGTTAGAAATAGAGATAAGTTGAAAGGAGCTTTTAAAAAAATTCCAAACTCTAAAGGTTAGTTGCCCCTTTTTTCCTTGTTCTTCTAGTGTATTTTTTCACTGAAGAAGTCAGGGAAGTATTAGTAGATGAAATTAGTGATCTCAAAGTACAATTCCAGATGAGATATATTTGATTGCACACTGGGGAAATCTGAAGACAAATCCTCTGCTGCGCCCCCCCCCCTCCCCCCCCCAATTTTTAACTGCAAAACTTTGCTTTTGCTAGTAATCTTGTGGATGTCAGCTCTCAAAGGTGTGCCTTTTAGTAGGCACTCAGGAGAGCATAACTAATTCATGTTGTAGTAACAATACTGATTCTACCACTTATTGCTGTTTTTTTCGTTTTCAATGCCAGTTTTTTAATGGAGGATGACCAGTGCTCCTAACTGTTTTTAATAGGGGCTATCTGTTGTTGAAATGCCACAATTTACAAACTTGTGGCATCTCTTTATTCTACTGTGGTAGTCATGGCACATGGTATGTTACTGCAAGCCAGAATAGTTTGGGGCCGATCATTTAATTTTTAATGGAGTCAGGAAGGGCATCTGGACAAAGAACATCAGTGCATGGGCCAGTCTTGGCAGTAGAAATGCTTATACCTGGGTGAGGGCTGGATAGTGGCTGAGTGGTGACCCTGCTGAAAAGGAATCTGGGATTGATACCTGTTTTGGTTGGTGTGGTTTGTGTTTTTGTTTATTTGTGTGTGTTTTTTTGTTTTGTTTTTTGGTGGTTGTTTTGTTTTTTTTTTTTTTTTTTCAGGCTCTTGCACTCTTCCCATCTCTAGAAGGATGTGAGGAAACGAATGTGTTGAGGAGCTGATGAGGCTCAGAAGCTGAGATGGTTAAGACTTAGATGGTGTGATCTACAAGGGGCACCTGAAGAGAGCTGGCTTTGTTTGGTGTCAAGATGGGATAAGGGGATAATCTTTAACAGGAGCTTGTAAGAACCAGGTGGGCAGTTAGGAAGATGATAGAGATGATTTCTTTTTGATTGCAGCAAACAACACAGCAATGGGTAATGGCCACAATTTGCAGTTTGTGAAGCTAGAATTTTTTTTTTAAGTTTTCTTGTTTTATTTTTTTTTTTTTAGTGATGCATTCCCACCTAGCCCAGTATCAAAAAACTTTCAGAAGTTTTCATTGCAGATGAGGAATGGGTTTGCAGAAATACGTGCAGTTCTTTTTCTTCTCTTCTTCCCCCCCCGCCACCCCGCTTCTCTAAAGCTACAAATTGAGCAAGATTTCTGATCCTTAATGCAGACTCACTCACATACTTAACTTACACTGCAAGTCAGTCATGAGGACAGCTAAGGCTTGGAGTTGAACTGCTTGCTTCTGTTCTTTAGTAAGCATAGCTGTGCTAGGAAGAGGATGTCTGCAAGTTCTTCCATATGATTTCTACTGTTCCACAAAAAAAGCGTCTCACAGTTGTATCCAGCAACACTTGTTGAGGTGAAACCCCTCATGCCTGTTTAACCCTTGGCTTTTTAAGGAGGTGGCCAGGTGAGAAGTTGCCTTTCCAACAGGGAGAGCACGTGACATAAAGTTTTCTGCCTGGCACAGCAGTGACTGTAGCTCCCTTGCTCCATGTTGTCAGGCCCAACTTCTCTATTTGGGATGGCCTTTTTTCAAAGCATGGCTGAAGGTGATTTGTCTGTATGTGTCAATAAGGTCACATTCAAATTAAAAATGAATGTAAAAATGAAAAAAAAAAAAAAAAAGAAGTTAAATCATGTTAACTCCTTTGTGGATTGCTTTCATACAGTATTAAAATGATGTATTAAAATTCAGTTTAGTATAATTCACCTTAGGAATGGATTAGGGTAAATTGGATTAAAGTAGACTAATTCTGGAAGAAGAGGCTACACAAGTTTTTCAAAGTGAAATAAATGACTTTAGAGTTAATTCAGTCTCATTATCATTGTTCCAATGTGCCATCCTTGAGCATGTATGCTTGCTTTTAATCTTCGCCTAAGAGTGTTTATGACCCAGCGCATCCTTGCTCTGCTGCACATAAACCTAAAAACACTTGTTTTAATGTTGAGCCCCTGTTTCATCCTACTCTGGGAAGTCTCTGCAGGCCCCATTCAGACTTCTTCCTTGGTATATCAGGGAGGTGCATTTTTAATGTTCTCTGACTGTGTTTCTTCTGAAAAAGAGTTGACTCAGTTGATATATCTTTGCTTATTTGTGTTGAGCTGTGTAGGCTGAGTAGCTTTCAGGAGAAGGCTGCTTTTCAGGATATCAATAAGGAAAGGTGTATAAAGGAGTGTCCCTAACAAAACAACAGTCAATTAAAGGTATGGCATTAAGGTATGATCAGTAAGAGCGCATTGTGTGTTCGTGCAGTTCTTTCATTGAGACTTGGTTGGTTTTAGCCTGAGAAACCATACAGAAAGCTCATGTCCCTGAGGAGTCTGTTGATCTGTTTTGGGGCAATGTAAAGAGTTGTTATCCTTGACTCTCTGCTCCAGTAAACCTCAACAGAGCTTGAGACTGAAATGTATATCCCGGAGAGAGAAGTGTGTCCAGTCCTCTTTGGTGATGGTCACAGGTGATGTGCTGGGTTGAGACGTCTCCAGGTCCCACTTGTAGTTTCTGTGGGCATTTGCTTGGTGAAGGGGGGAGTTAACTCCTTCAGCCGCTTTAACCAAATCCAGCAGGAGCTGGAGCTGCGAGCGTGCTGTGTCGGCAGATTCTGAAAGGGATTAGTTTAAGTCCCCTTGAAACTCTGTGCTCTGAAGTTATTATAGGCAACCTTCTCATGGTTAAAAACCAAGAAACAAGCTGCTGTGTACAAGTCAAATATGTCCCTCTCCCAAACCCTCAAAACCAAACACAACCCACCTTCATGTATGATGCATTTGATGTGATGCATACTGATGTTTGGGAAACAAGCTTTCTTCCTATTGTGAACTTTTTGAGCTAATGTATTCAGAATGTTTGGTATGTGGGAAAAGTAGTTTGTGTTTATTTTAATTTGTGATAAACTGAGTGACTTTTTGTGAAGTTTGAATTTGAAACAGAAGCAGTTTCTGTTCAGAAGTGTAAAGTTTGTCCTTATTTTTTTTTTTAAACTTGAAATATTTTGTTCAAGAAAACTCCTTTCTTTGTGTTAACTTTATGCATTGAGTATTACTTCATCTTGCTCCAGCTGCCTAGTGACTTAATTCACTAGTTCAGATAGAAGCTCATTACCCTTTTCTAAATGATATCGTAGCTAAGACTGCTAATTGCTTCACACAGCATTTTTCTTAGCAGAAGCATTCAGCTTTGAACTGTTCCATGATCCTGAAATCCTGCCCATTTACCGAAATGGTGAGCTGTTCCTACAGCAACCAAAGCTTCAGTCTTTCAGACAAGATCAGAACAAAATTTTGTAGCGTACAGACAACTTATTGTAGATTCAGTGTGAAGTTTTAATATCTGAGTAAGTGATTTTTGACTGGTTATTGTACTGCTTGATGTTTAACTGGAAGATTAAGAGTTCTTTATGGCTTAGCTGGCACAGAATTCTTCAGCGATTTCTATGGACAAGGTGCCCTCTGCCATGAAACAGTACACTTAAAGATCGCTCTTAATGTTGTTAAGGCTGCAATTAGTATCTTATTTATCGTATTTGAAGGAATTGTCTTTCATTTAAATTGTAGTCAGTTCAGGGTTGCATCAGGATAATCTTGAGACTTCCCTGACTGCGGAGTTTTGCTCCCACCTTTGAGCCCCCCATACGTACGATGTGCTGCCTTGCTTTGTCACTCTCGGTGCTCTGTTCCTCATTTGCGGAATCTGATACGCACTCTGGTGAGCTGCACAGGGCTAGCAACCTGTTGTCATAAAAATATACTCTGAAGGCAGAGATGCAGATAGTCACAAAATGCTTTCTTTCAGATTTCTGCCTTGAAAAAGAAGCTTCAGCTGTTTCAGATTTGGAAAAAAAACCCTCCCAGTGGTTGCTGGTCACATCTCCCACTGAAGTGACAGTACAATTGACCCAACTGTATTCAGTGTTTTTCTTTTTTTTCTCTTGTACAGTATAACACCCCTGATGACTACTTGCCTTTCAAAAATCCAGGAGTAATGATAACTGAAATGCTTTTTAAATAGGAAAACAACAATATGAGTGAAAATTAAAACTGAGAAACTAACAAACAATGGAAGCACCAAAGCAAGGAGATTGTGTTTAGTAAGGTGGCTGCCTAATTTTTTTTCCTTTCTTCCCCTTCCCTCACTGATTTAAAAGAAGTTAGGCAGAGGTCAAATTCTGATCAGATACACGACATAGTACTATAAGAGAGGGATTAACGCCCCCCTCCCCCCACCCCCCGCCCCCCAAATCAAGACAGTTTTTGTGTTTGTATACAGCTTTGAATCCCATCTTTAATACAGGCAATGTTACATCTTTTTGAACATACTTGAAGCTTTTACAGTTCACTGGGATTTCTGGGAAATGCTTCAGCTGTACAGGGTATTCTTGCTTATTCTTTTTAAATTGACTGTGCTTAGAAAAGGTAAGTGAACCCTGTTCAGAAATACTTCAGGACTACCCAAAGCAATTAGCATAAACTTTGTGGTTTTCAGTTAAAATTTCTAATTCCCAAGAAAATCTATCCCATTTTTAGCTTACTATTTTTAATGAAAGGAAAATTCTCAAGCTTTCAAGACTGTGTTGTAGGATAATTTTAAATATAGAGTGTAGGCTTCCAAGTCACTAGTGGAAACTGGTTTGTTTAGAAGGATGTCAAAAGCAGTTAAATCTAAGTTCTCTGTGGTTTTGTGTATTGTTCAGTGTGGGATCCAGAGCTTCCCTTGGATTCTGTGGTGGTAATTTGTGCTTCTTGAATGAGTTGATTAACACTGCTGGCAGTTCAAGTAGAAAGAAAAACCTGAGGAGAAATTATGTTCAAGTGGGTAGCTACTTGCAATATGATACCAGTCTTTAAATTCCTAGAGCCAGATTAGTATGATCTGCTTTATTCTTACAAATACGGGCCTTAAGGCTTTCTTCATTGTCAAGTAAGTACATTGAAGTCACAGTTCACTGCGGAGCCGTATGTGTTATGGATATTACATACTTCTAGCTTGAACAAAGAGGGGTAAAAATGAGAAGTGTGAACATTTTGTTTTCAGGCTAGGTTGATGCAAACTTCTAATATACAGAGAGGCAATTTTATACAGCATTTGGCACTGTTAAATGAAAAACTAAAAAAAAAAAAAATCTGCTTATATTCAGGAAGATTTATATTTAATTTCCCTCTTTGTTTCATTAAATGAGAAATATTTCAGGCATTGCCAAAGCAATGCTACAAGATTTTTATACCTGTTATCACTGAAGCTATTCCTGCTTCTTTCTGTAACAATTTTGTGAATTAATCATGATCTTTTCCTTTTATGTGAGACAAGGACCATTTAAAAAGTCATCAGTAAAGTGCATGTATGTATCCTCATATAATTTTATTTTCTGCATATTTGATTATTAGTAAAAAAGTAACCACACACACTTTATTTTCTAATTCTTGAACACTCATTCCAATTGTGTTTGCTAATGCAAACAAAAAGGACACCAGGAGAAGAAAGTATGAGTAAACTGAAAGAGTTGCTTTTCTTGCTGACAAGTTGAAATAATTTTATTCAGGGGCTATGTTTCTAGGATAATCAACTGCAAGTTAGACTCGATCATGTGGAGTCCTAATGCATAATTTAGAGCTGGTTTTATAGTACTTTTGGGGACTGGTGGGAGGGTCACTTACAGCCCAGCTGAAGTTTTCCAGCACCTGGAGTAAGGTGCTTGGGGAGGTCTGGGAGTTCCTCTGAAACAGGAACTCCAGCAGGTACAGGGCTGCCCTGGGACCCAGGGATTTGTGCTTTTCCCTGTCTCCTGCAGTGTTTCTGTGACCTTCTGGTCCAACCTGCTCTGAGGATGGTAACCAACTTCCCTGCAAAGACTTTGGAAAAAGGTAGGAATTGACTGGCTGAAGCCTCTGACTTATGAGCTGTGGAAGGCGGTATTACTCATGGTAGCTTTAGGCTGTCATGGGACAGAGTTTGGTCTAAACTTTACATATAGGTTTAGTGCTCTGGAAAGCAGGTGGTTATGGTAATTGTGTCTCCAAGACTACTTAATTTCTATGAATGGAATGTGGAAGTTAGAATATTTTTTTACTTATCCTCATGCTTGAGTAGATTTTGCCTGTTGTCTAAATAACTTAATGTTAACAGCACATTTGGGTTAAAGTGGCAAGCAGTCTGTCTTTTCCTGGTTTTTGGTGAGGTGAGGTTAGGAGTCAGTTCCTTGCCAGCTGACCTAAATTGAAATAGGACTTCCCTGGTGCATCTCTTCTCTGTTCCTTGGCATGAACCTGCCTGTTCCTGGTTTGCCAGTCCAGCCAGATAATCCAGCAGGAAACTCTCCCCCGAGGTGCCACGCGGGTGGAAGGGAGGGCCAGGAGCGGTGCCGTGCTGTGGGGCCAGTGGTTATCCTGGGAGTGCAGGGCTGAGCTCCAGATCCCTGGCCTTGCAGCTCAGGTGGGCTCAAGCACCAGCACAAAGGGTGGAAGCCAAAGTTGGTGTGGCCACTATGTAGGGGTGGTGACTGTCAAATCATGCCTCTAAGTGTTTTCCTTCATCTTTCCTTCCTGTTTACTGACAACCCTTTAATTTTTTTTTTTTTTTTTTTTTTTTTCCCCAGCAAATGTGGCTGGGTCTCTTTTTAAGGCTTCAGAATTAAGGCTCTGTCTGTAGCTTTAGCCTGGGTTGACTGCCTGCTGTTGGTTAGGAAGGGAGAAGTGCCCACCCATTGGCCCTGGGCTCCCAACAGTTACAGCTGCAGCTAAGATGTTGAAAATCCTCCAAAATCCTCCATTGGCGTCTGGGGAAAGGATGCCATTTATTTCATTCTGAAACACTGCACTACACTTATTGTCAATAGTCCTAGGTGCACTCCAATAAATTGTCCTCTCCCATACTGAGCCTTTTGCTGGCTTGACCAACTCATATGCCAGTACCCTCTGTAAGCCTCTGCTGTGAAAACATCCCCCAGCTCCTGTGTTATGTCTCCTGTGTCCTCTTTGGCACTTTATTAATATACCTGTTTTCAACTGCTCAAAATGACTGTAATGTTACTGCAAAGGGTTTTGCATGCTTGTAGTTGTGATGGTATTTTTCTCCTGTGTTTTTTAAGTGGTAAAAGGTCAGAATCGGTAATCAAATCTCTGTCTCTTTCTGTACTCAGCTTAAAATGTATGTTTTCGCCATCATGAGTTATTTAGTAGGCAGGTTGTTTGTAACTTTTCTTGGATAGCATGTGGAAACCTTTTAATTAACATTGAGCACACTATGGTTGGTATGCCAGTGTGTTGGATGCATTTTTCCTTTTGCTTTTTGTTTTTTTTCCTAAGTAGCCCTCCTTTAGTGTTAGGCAAATAGAGATGCAGTCTGGTGCTGAATGTTACTAACTTCATGCTGGAATACTTGCAAAGGGCAGACTAGTGAAGTAGTTGAAGTGAAAGAATTTCATTTTTTTTACTCAAGGTAACTTTAAGATCCCTTTGGATGGCAGTAGTCCCAACTGAAGGTTTCTTTCATGATTTCTGTTCAGGAATTGGAAACGAGAAAGTAGTTTTGTAAAAGCAGATCTGTAGTTTGACATTGTAGTTCATAAAGACTGAAAATGCTACCTGTTCTAGATAAATAATCCCAATTATATCCTTCTACTGCAATTACATGTGTAGTATTATTAGGTGGCATTAAAAATGCAAATGTTCAATTTTTATTGGCTGCAGATTTATTTTTTTATTGTGCTTTCAAGGCTCTGTTTTCTGAATTGTTGGTCCTGACAACGTTGTCTGCTTCTTCTTATCCCGTATTAATTTTATGGCTTCTGTGTACCATTTGTACCAAGTTGTAACTGTAATGCTTTGAAGAGATCTGTATTTTTCTTGCAGTGATCGACGAGGGATAGTGTTATGTGATTAAAACACCAGACCTTATTACCTGCACAGTCCAAAAAGTATGACCGTCTCTAACTGTAGGACTTTTTTTTTTTCTGTGATGTTGTTTTTCTTGATGGGGTTTGAAGCGGACAAGTGATGCTAATTAAACTAATCTTGATAGTCCTATTAACAGGAATATGTGGTTAGGGAATGCCTTATATAGCCTCTTTGTGTTACCAATAGTGGTATTACCCATTAACATGCTACCCCATTTGCATTTACTAGAGCGGTGGGGTTTTCTGTTGTTGTTTTTTTAATTTATTTTTTAAATAAAAAAGCCATTTGCCAATGGCCACTGTGGCCTTTAAAGTTTACTTTGTAGAAAATTAGTCAGGAAATAACTTGTGTCATATTCAGTGCTGACCGTGGGGATGTAAATACAGAAGTATCTGATTTTGACAGGCTGCTCCTAGAAAACATTTTTTAAAATATTTATTTTTCCTGACTTAGTCACCTAATTTTTGGCATTTTATGTGCTTATCCCTAAGCTCAGAATCAGATTTTGTGCTTCAAGGACACTGAGAGAAGAATCCTTGTACAGAAACTTCCCAGTGATCTCATTGCTAATAGCGAAAGTGGAGTTGAAGACAGAGATTTGAAACTTTTTTGACATTGTTTTGTTTAAGTGGTGTTGGCTATATCTATTATAGAATAAACAGTAGGTAGATTTCATAGGATCATTCATTCTGCATTGTGCAGGCAAACTAGAATCTGGTGTTGACTTCTCATGGTTGGTTCATTCACCTCCAATTTGCAGTTGTGAAAAATATAAAGGTTCTTTGGGAGGAGATAAATGAAGTTTAGAGAGGTTACTATGCCTGTCAGTGCAGTCTGGATTTTGGCTGTCTGGATAGGGGCAGGGAGCACTGTGACGTGTCTGATAGGTGTTAGTTGAGTTTGTGACAGTCTGTTCCACATTGACTGTAGTATATTCAGGTAATGTTATATATGGTTTTGCCCATAATTGTCTAAAAACACAACACTTGGTTGCTGTTTAGTCCTTATAATAGACACTTAATCTTAACTCAAAGTTAGTTAACTTGGTGTTAATAGAACATTAACTGTTCTACCCTACCCGTCAGACTCCTAAAAAATGGGATCTCTGTCAACAGATTTGGTCAGCTTTGGCAATGGTTTCAAAGGAGCTGTGAAGAAAGCAAGGTCAGTGTCTGAGTAGACAGAGCAACAACCATGTTAAATGTGACATTTTTAACTAATACTTTTCTACAAAATTACTTCTAGAGGTAAAATTTTAGCCTGTCTTCATCCTGGATCTTGTTGAAAGGTCAAAGTTTGTTCTAGGTTTTGTATGAGTCAAGTTTTACAATATTGTCTGCTACTAATTAAGGTATTACTTTAATGCTTCTGGGAGATCTCATAATAGATGCCTGAATTTTTCTTACCCTTCCCATTTAATTAATTTTTGATGGTCATTAAATCTATGTAGATCCCTTTGTTTAAGTCATGGAAAGAGGACAAGACCAGTAGGATTTACTTAAATTATTTGTAATGTTCCTGTGGCTATCAGTATAACAGCGGAATGCTTTATGAAAGTGATGAAATTCCATTATATAACCTCCCTGTTCTCAAATAAGGTATGTGAGACTTAATACCTCCTCTCAGAGAATGTCTGCAGATGAGTAGAAAAATCCCGGTCACAAAAGAAAAGAAATAAAGTTGATCACATTTTACATTACACAAATACATTTTGTGATCTCACATGTTACAAAAGTGAAGTGTCTGTGTTGGAGGCAATAGAAAACATGACATCACAGGTTTACAAGCCGTGGTTACAAGCAAACTTTGGATGTAGAGGAATGGCTTTTCTGGAAAGTAGTCACTTTAAAATAACTAATGCTGATTAATGGGCTGGTAATGTGCTTCATCACAGGGAGGGTCATTCTCTTTTTTGGGTCTGCAGGGGGAAAACCTCTGAGTGAGAACAATGAAGGAGAAATCCTCCTCTTCACTGACTGCTGCATGTTATCTGTGGAAGAAACCTGTTGAGAACGTGCTCTTTATGCTCTTCTTGGTTTTTGTGTCATCCATTTGACTTCTGTTCTTGAAAATAATGGAGTAAAGTTTTCAAGTTGCCAGGTTTCATAACTTCTGAGCAGTAGTAGAAAGTCTGAGGAAATTTTATAGTCTACTCTACTATGAGCAGTGGTGACAGCAAGGACAAACTTAAACTATGTTACTACCAAGTTTTGGCACAGATTTAAACTTGTAACTTGTTTAAACTTTTAGCAAAGCAATTTGTGAGGGACTTTGTATGCATGCTGTTGGCTGTTTCTGTAGAACTGTAAACGTGAATGGTTCTTTCCTACACAAAAAAGAAAGTCTAATTTCTCTTCTCCAAAAAGCTTATGATCTGAGACACATGGCACGCTGTGCATTGGAAACTCAAATAAAGGAGGTAGAAGAGTGTGAGCAGGAAGAAAGGTATAATCTGCATCTGAGTTAAGAGATTAAATTTGATTTTATTTTCAGATTGTTTTTTTTTTTTTTCCAGTCAAAGCTTGGTAGAAAACCTCTACCTGCCCCTTATAACTAACATTTTTTATGGGAAATAGGAAAGCTGGACCTAGAGCAGGTAATGAGCCCGTAATTTATGATCCAATGTTCAATCACGTATGGATGGAATAACAAAAGTTAGTAGAGGAGGCAAAAGTGTCATTTTTCATAGAGATTGAATCTACAGTACAGCATTATCTCTGTTAAAAATTTTAGTGAAGGTCAGTGTTAGCCAAGCAGTGATTTATAAGGCATGGTACCATGTGGGGTTGTGTTGGTTTTTTTTTTTTTTTGGTCAACACCCAAAGTAAGGTTTAACTTCCATCCATATTCACTTATGATACATACTGGTGTTTCTTCAGCTCCCTCCTGGTCCCTCACCCCCCCGCAAGCATTCCATAGATAGCCCAGAAATACTCTTGGGTAAAATCAACTTGAAGGCTCTGGAGTGTTGTTGTAAGGAAGAGATTAGATTTGTTTGGACAGGAATGTAGGGTTGAGTTGTTCATAGTGTGGTGTCACGCAAGTGCGTGTAAATTGTTCTAACAAACAAAGTTGGTCACATTTTATTTTACATGCAATGCTGTTATAAGATCTGTTTCTATATGCAGTCTGTGTTGGAGATAGTAGAAAACATCAGATGATTTCAGATGCTTGTAAGTCATGGTTATAAATCCCAAAAGGGATTTTTTTGTTTTTTTGGGAGTAGCAGTTACGTTTTTAAGGAAAAAAAGCTCTTCTGTGTAGTTATATATGAACTAATTATAAATGCAACATTAACTTGGAATGTAACCACAAAATAAATATGTTTTGTCAGATGTTTAAATAGTGTGATTTCACAGGTGTTGCACATGTGAATTCTATCTTCTTTCTGTTGACATAAAATCTTGGGTGGTAGTTTTAAATACATTTTTTGTGGCTGTACCTAATTGTATCTGAAAGTAATGCTCTTGATTTCTGTACATAGTACATGCATTTTCATGTATTAAATTTCTGACTCTTGAGCTTTCATTGCTCTTGGAATTTCAAGCTTCGTATATGCAGTAATTAGCTTTAAAGCTGTCCAGCTTGTTTGCAGAAGCAGATCCCTTTTGTCAGTAATCAGTGACCAAGTGCAAGGAAGCAAAATGATTAAAAAGCATTGAAGAAGCCTTAAAAGAGTTGAGGTAAATGCTTTGGTTCTCCCCACCTTGGGCAAAAGTACCTTTTTATTCTCTAGTCACTTGAGTGTGGGCCTGAAGGGATTTATGGTATTTCAAGGTTGCCTTTTTCCAACCATCTGGGACCTATCCCCATGGTGGATGGGGGAGACGTTGCCTCCTATAGCGAGGCTTAAAGTTTCTGCCAGTTGGGCTCACATAGCCGTGAAGTTGATGGACACCATAGATGTTTTTTCTGTATGACTATTGTGCATCTTGTGGTGGTGCAACTCAATGAAGGCCCCATCTGCAGGGGCCTTTGGGGGCCTTCAGAAGGCAGGTGGCAAGAGAAGTCAGCAGATTGGTAGATGTCCAGGCAAGCTCTCCCCACCTTGCCAAGCTTGGGCTCTTAGCCTTGCCATGGAGCAGGAATTTTGTAGGTACTTGGTGGGTTTTTCTGACACAGATGAAGCTGCTTTATCGTTTTCCATTTCACTAAAAGCTAATACAGTTTGAGGGAGACTCACAGAATCACTGAACGTTAGGGATTGGAAGGGACCTCAAAAGATCATCTAAGTCCAATCCCCCCACCAGAGCAGGAACACCTAGATGAGGTTACACAGGAAGGTGTCCAGGTGGGTTTTGAATGTCTCCAGAGGAGACTCCACAACCTCCCCGGGCAGCCTGTTCCAGTGTTCTGTTACCCTCACTGTGAAGAATTTTCTTCTCATATTTAAGTGGAACCTCCTGTGTTCTAGTTTGTATCCATTGCCCCTTGTCCTATCATTGGTTGCCACCAAGAAGAGCTTGGATCCATCCTTGTGACACTCACCCTTTACATATTTATAAACGTTAATGGTCCTATGCTTTGTCTTCTTCATGTGTTGTTGGGAACCGGTTGTCCTGAGCTTGTCAGACTTAAGCCCCTTAGGCTCTGTGCAGCCTTAGCACACTTGTTGCCCTTCCTGTCATGATTAAGCCTTTTGCCCCCTTTGTAGGTGGAGCAAAAGAAGCTTAAAAAGTCACGTTCAAACAAATTTTTTTTTTGGCCCTTTTTCTTGGTCGTTTGTTTTGTTTTCTCCTCGTTAGTGAGTTTCTTTTAAGCCCACCGTTAATTTTCCTCCCTCTCCCCTCTCCGCCAGCCCCGTGGGACGCTCCCCGCGCCGTCCCGGGCTCCGCGGTCCCGGCCGCGGCCGGCAGGTGGCGGTAGAGAACACGGACGGAACGCGGAACCCGGCGGGAACGTTTGCACAGATCGTGCGCTTACAGTGGGTGTGCGTTTAGTTACGTCTGTTCCTGAGAACTGCTATTTAAAATATTTAAAATGGCGGCGTATATATGAAAGTGTAATTTTCTCTTTTTTTTTTTTTTTTTTTTTAGATTTTACTAGCCAAAACTAGGGAGAAAGTAATATATTAGCAATGTGTGTGTCTAAATTTTAATAAGCACATTCCTTTAAAGCTACGGTATGGTCCAGTGACTGATTTATTGAAGGTTGTGTGAACTTTTCTCTCCTGAATTCCTTATCCGTCACCTGCAAAATTGGAATATCTTAGATTTCATTTTACCAGCCATCATCTTTTTCCCAGAGGTTTATAGAAATTCATGAGTTTGAGGTGTGAAGCTGGAAAAATGTTGAAAATTAAAGAAAGCCTATTAGCTTTATTGAGAAGCTGGTGTAGCTGAAACAGTTGGGAATTTTAATGTGGAAATGTAGCAGTGAAATACGTCCTCACCTCCCACGCCTATGTCCGTGTTGTCTTGAAAATGTAAATTTTATTTGACCGATTTACGAGCCTCTGCAACTAATTTGTGCTCTATGAGTAATAGTTCTTGTGCCCTGTGTTTCCCAAGCCCACTTGGCAAGGGCGATCCTGCATACAGTTTTACCAGCTGAGATTGACATCCCTCTGTCAGTAAATGGAAAGTGTGTCTGGCTGGTGGCGAGGGCTCCCTGTCAAAATGTGCCTGGTAGAAAGAGAGCATCACGGTGTCTTGCTGTTAAATTAGAATTTTTCAGATTCTGCTGATGGCCTGGGGACGGCCTGAGGAAATAGACATTCTTGGCCCAGGACTCCTGTTGTCCCTGTGGCAAGACACCTGCAATCTTTGCAAGGACCCATGGCTTAGGTGTGTACTTGCACCTCCAAGCATGGGGGGAGGCTGGAGCTGACCTCCTTCACCTTTGGTGGGTGAAATGTGAGGGCATCGCCTCTGCCTGTCCAGCTACTTCTTAATTATCTTAATTCTTAGATATTGGGATCACACACACTAATTTTTAAAAAGTTTTGCACATCAAATGGTATGATTTGATTATTTACAATTACTTCAAGAAACAGTATGCATGAACAGTAACTTCAGTGCTGACTTGCATGGAAGTGTTAGTTGTATATTTTGAGCAGTATGTCTGTTTGACTCCCGGGACTTGGGAAATAGTTTCCTATTCAAAGGCATAATTAGCACAACTCATTATTACTTAATAATTGTAGTATCTTCTGTTCTCTCTGTCATCTGTACCTAGTGTTGAATCACTTATCTACAAATGAGCAAAGCAGTTCATTTTTTGTAGTTCCCCTCTCCTGCCTCTTTCCCTCCATTTTGAACTTCTGAAATGCTCTAAAAGGCTGTTCTGGAAAATCAATTTGCTGTTTGTGTTGGTTTAATGCTTAACACTTGCTGCGTGTCCTTTGTACCAGCAGCTGTGGAATGCTCTGCTGCAGCTGAATTTGCGTGTTTTCTGACATGCTAAATACAGCAAGAAACTTCCTTACAAGAGGGAAGGTATTTAGGTTTGGTTTTGGTATTTAATTTTTTTGAAATAACATTTCCATAGTTCTGTGCACAAATGTTTTATGCAATCTTGTGCAATTTTCCTATGTTGCATTGTGATAAATAATTTTATATTCTACTTAGTAAAGTTGCAACCATTTTAGAACAATTATATAGCACAAGTGCTACTGCATTTGCATTGCTACCTGCCTCCTGTATTACAAGGAAGACCTGAGTTAGGAAGGAATAGAACTACTCCTACGTTTATAAAGTCCTAAAATCACATTCTGCCCTTTGAAGGCAACCGCGAAGCTGTGATCTGTCCCCTGGTGAAAGTGAGTTTGACACCCCTGGAACAGAAGTTGAAGTGTGTTAGGCATTGTAAAAGTTCAACGATATAGTTTATTTTCTTGACTATTCTTTTGATAGTTTGTTTTCCACACTGTAGGAAAGAGTGAGTTATCATTCTGAAAACTTACTTTTGTACTTTGTATGGTACAGCAAGGCTGACAGGCCTCTTCATAAACTTGCTTATCTTTAGGGTATGTTTTGAGCAGACTTGCTCATGCAGAATCTGCTTTGTCAAAAGGAATAAAAGAAGCTTAGGGAGGTATTAGGAATATTGCATGGTTATCTTGAGCTGCAGTCACTATTTGGACAAAAAAATCCCCTATGTTTTTGGGGGGCAATGGTTCCCACCTCCCCCCATTGAACTTGTTTTAAAAAGTTGGAAATTATCTGAAAGGTTGTGTGTGTGTTGTTTTTGTTTGTTTGTTGCTTTTTTTTTAAAAAAAAAAAAGATAATTTGCAAACTTATTTCTCAGCAGCTTTTAATTATGAATGTTGCTGATGATTTCACAAGGACCATCAACTACTTTGAAGTAGTTACTGTTCTTTTAAAAACTGTACGGGGAGTAATGATAAGTTATGAGACAACAGGAAAAGGAAACCTTGTAGTTGTTGGCATGTATCATGGGACTTGCTGAGAAAGTAACTAGGAGGGACAAATGCCTAGTGGCAATGCTTTGAAGTATATTGTGAGAGATGGTAGTTTAATTTAAATTGGAATTTAATTTGGCAATTGATAAGGGACATTCATAACATGTTGATAAAGCAGATAACAAGCTTTCTTTACATGGAGGTATGCAGAATTGCAAGTGCGGAAATTAAAATCAGTTTAAAAAAAAAAAAAAGGAAAAAAACCTGAATACTATGATTGTAATTCCTTTTAAGAAATCTATTGAAAATGTTAAAACCAGGAGACATGCATTTAAGCCACTGGAAATAATTCTGTTGGTCAGAGATGGTCTCCTGGGTGCTCCTAGGCCAGATGAAACTTACGGGAGTAGAAGCAAAGACCATGAAGGCAAAACTGCTTGTAGAGAAGTTTTACCAGTAAAATAAGTTTTAAGCTGAGGGCTATTATCAGTGGCTGCTAACAAAAAGGAAGAGCATGTACTTGAGTCATGACTGGAAAATTTATGAAAACTCCTGGTGTGGAAGTTGGGAAGAAAAAATATACCATAAACATTAGTTGTTTTCCATGCTAGCTGCTCTAATTGAAATAAGCGATTAGTGAAACTTCCTTTTTTCTTGATTCTAGTTGTGACTTGCATTTTCAAGGATTACATCAGGAGTGGATTTCATCCAGCACATGCAAGAGGTCCTCGAGTATAAATAGAACAGATGTGTGCTGTTGAGACACAGAGCTGCATGCTAATAAGGGCAAGCTTGGACTTTGAAGGGCCGTTTTTGTGACCTCTGATGTGCCTGTCGGTAGACTCCACACACTCTCGTGCAGTGTTCTGAACTAATCAGGTCTGTGCAATAAAATCTCTAAAACATTATACTGCTGGAGTGAGCTTGCCACAGATGCCTTGTCAGCATTGTCTAGTGGAGCTCTGGTGCTAGGAGAAAAACAGGTTTTGGCTGAGAGCAATTACAATGCAGTTAACGAGGAGGGTGCAGCTTAAACTCAGACCTTGAGGGTAGAGTCCACTGTAAAAAGATTTTCAAAGTTTGTCAGAAGATGAGATAAGAAGATATCCTGTTGATAGAGGCTTTCATTGCAGTTAATCAAAGGAGATAGTTACCAGAAAGAGCAGCTGCTCATGCAGCATGCTTTCAAAGACAAATTAAGAGGTTGAACTGTGTGATGAAGAGTAATGCTGCACTATCCTTTAAGCTGAGAGGGTTGTTCTTTAACATGTTATTAACAGTCTTCTGTGGTCAGATAGTGGAGAAAGTGTTAAACCAAAGATGGTCAAGTTTAGCAATACTTACCATATTCAGATATCATGGGGTCTGGAGACTGATGTATATTGGTTGTGGACTGATATCTAGGTGGCTTTGCCCTGAAGACATATTCTGTAAAGTGCAAGAAGCAAAATATTTAGCAGGTTTTTGTTTATTCTGATTTGGAATATCCTCAGAAGTGCTTTGATAGTATGAGGGGAGGATTAAAGCAAGAACTCAGGTTATTTTTATGTATTCAGTGGCTTCATTTTTTGGCATGAGCTGAATAACACAGAGGGTTTTAAAATTATTTTTAGAGGTTTTAGGATGCATGGCTTTTGCATGCTGTGAACTGAGTTGCCGAAGTGTCTTGTTATTAGTGAGATGAGTCTCAATTGTACAACTGAGTATGAGAAAGTTTTGTTTCACATAGACCTGGAGAAAGTATGAAGTCAGTGGATTCACAAATCTATGTGATTCAAAGCCTAGCAGCAAAGTGAATGACTTTGAGGAGGGGAAAATGAAAAGATTTCACTGCAGCGTTTGCTGTGTTTGTGCTGGTGCATTCATAGTCATCAGTGCAGTCTTCAATGCTGCTGAAAATATGTTACGTAGTTTTTAATTAGACCAGAAATTAAGTGGGGTAAAGTTATACCTGGAGTTGGTTGTGGAGGTCCTGTAGACCTGTGTCTTATCTCCTAGAAAATGAAGTCTACAGTGATGGTAGAGTATTGTTTTCCTGTGGTATCTACAGCCAGGGACATGGCCTTGTCAACCCAAAAGGAGTCATGGTTCAGAGTTACATTTATAAGTGAAATGTGATTACAGATCTTTTTACGTGTAGGAATTCAGCTATGTGAAAACAATGAGAAGCAGCAATTTACAATGGTGTCTGGTAGTATCAACCAGAGGAGCAACATATTGGCACCTCTGATGAGAAAGAGAGTTACCCTTAGTATGTTTGGTGGTGCAAGGGTGTTTGTGTATCTGTCACTTCAGCTACTCTTTTAGTGGAAAAAAAAAGTTCACTATTTTTGAGAAGATATTTTCAACATATCTATAAAATTATTGCCACTAGGGTGACTCTATACGGTTTAAGCCTTGGCTACCTAAAGTTGGCTTAATCTTTGTGTTACCTACTATTTTATTTGACCAATGTATGCCAAACACTATACATTTAAGTTGACAATGCAGTCAGGTGAATTACTCCGTTCTGTTGTTGGTTGTTTTGTGTTCTGTGATTGTGACTGTGTCTGCATCCGTGGAGTGTCTCATCTAGTTGGTTCTCTTTAAAGGAGAAGAAATTAATGGAATTAGGAGGGAAACGGTAGCTGCCTTGAGATCAAGGTTTCCACAGCCCATTTAGAAGAATTTCTTTCAAATACTGTTGCATGTAGCAGAACATGTGAACAGACTGGATTGCCAGGCCCGTTTCAGTGGTGGCTGATTGCATGACTCAGTGTAAGAATTAATTCTTGAAATTCCTCCGCAGTCACTGTGAAAATAAGAAAAAAAAATGGTGCTTAGTAGCCAAGCAACATAAAGTTGACATCCTGTTATTTGTACTTTGATCGCTATATAAACCAGCTGATTGTAATAGGAAATGAGGTAAGGTTTTTTAAGACTTAATCTCAGAGAGACTATCTGTATGTGTTCCAAAGACAATCTTTAAGGATTGTTAGCAGTGTTTGTTTTTGTCACCTGATAGAGGGGGAAATGTAATGTAATGTAAATAAATGTGATAGCTGAAAAGGGTATATATTTTCTGTGATCAGTTGTGTCTCACACCATGGAAATACCAAACATCTGTGTTAGTGTTACTACTCTCTTTGAGAAGGTCAAGTGATCTACTTAATTTTTAAATCATGGTAAGCCTAGAATTTTTTAACTTGAACCAAGAATTGTGTAGTTAACAATGTAATGCTTAGTAGACACCTTCCTGTCTACAAATTAATGGAAAACAGGAGTGATGGTTTTCAGTAAATAAGAATGTTGTATGCTGCACAATGCAGTATTAACATGCTGTAGAGTAGCAGATACTTGCTTGTGAATTACAGGAGATGGTTGCTGTTGTCAGTCTTGAGTATATGGAAATACAGAGGCATGCTCCAATATATACCCTGCACTTGAAAAGCTTTTATTAGATAGTCCAGGTATCAGTTACTTTTGTACTTGATAAGAGACTCTTCCAATTATTTAACCATCTTTTAAGACACAAGTGAAATGAGAATAATGGGTAGAAAAATTGATTGACCAAATACTACTTTTGATTATGACGGTGTGCTAATGTTAAGGGCTCTCATGCGATCGGCTTATTGTTTGTGTACTGCAACCCAATATACAAAGATTGCTTGTTGTGTTACTTGAGAGGTGAAACAGGTGATTAAATCGCAAATGTAACTGTTCTGTCATGATGTACTTTCAGGGGAAAAGCAAAAGAGCGGAGAGGGATGATCAGTAAAATAAAAAAAAAAGTTGGGTTTATATATTTGGAGTCATAATTTGATTGCAGTAAAAACCAAGCAAATGGAAAACCAACGAACTTACTGTGACCTTATTCAGTCACTTCCTCTGAATAATTTTTTTATTAGATGCGATATTGAAGACCTGAATTCTGATATAGCTCTAGGTACGAATTTTTAGAGTGATATTGAAAGACTCACCGAAAAGTTCATGAAACCTTCCAAAATCTTGTCTTAAGAAATACATTTGTGTTCTGTATTTGAATACTAGTTCTTTTAATTTGTCATGTCCTTTTCTACTCTGAATGTATCAGTTGAACATATTTGTTTAAATACTTGGGAACAGACTTAAGCAATTTGTTACCTATGGATTGAAGCTTAGCTTTAAGTTGTTGATTTGAATTGCATCTCTGAAGAGGTTTTCTTTTAATCTTTAAAACAAAACAGAAAAATTCAAACTAAAGCCCTGTATAAATTGAAATGCCTCAACAGTACATCTTTACCATCCTCAGACAGACAGATAGTAAGCTAGGAAAATGATGTTTCCTTGGTACCTCCATTTAGAAAAAAAGACCTTTTTTTTCCCCATCATTATTAAACTCCCCCTCCCCCTCACTCACCTCACTCCCAAATTGGTCTCCTAGCTGTTATTTTAATATGTAAAATTAATCATTGTATGGAGATTTGTAGAAAACATTTTGCCTGTGATGAAGCAATCGACATTTTTCACCCGGAAAAGAAGTGAAGGTGAAAGGGGCAAGACACCTGGAAAGAAATAGATTTTCAGATTCAAGTTCAAGTTATGTATGCAAGTCATCTTCAAACTAGGTTGAGGTTTTTAATTGCTCACTCGGAATTTTATTTAATTATGTTAATCAAGGAGTAGCTGAAGAAAAACTAACTGTTGAACTATCCTGATGTCTATTCTATTAATATCTAAGGGCTACCATAGCAGTTAGCTCGCTGATTTATCTTTTCTTCTTTTCTCTTGCCAAACTGTGTCTCTTTTCTCTTGCTTCTCTTGCACTGCACATGGCCAGTCCCACTGACTGGAGGTGCTAAAAGAGAGAGAGTAAAGCATTTCCTACCATTTATTCATAGTGCTGCTCTAGTGGTATATTTGTTTTATGCAATGTGCTTCTAGCCATGTTTAACTTTCTTCTATTTTTAGAGATAGTGCTTAGAACATTTTAAATAATCCTAGAACCAGATTTCTTCCTCCAGCATTGTATAACTGAGCTGAGCCCTTTAAAATTAACGTAATATTTTCCAATAGAATTCAAATACCCATGGTGATTCCCTGAGTGGGTAGATTTATTTATGTCCCTCTACCTACAACAGATTAGATATAGGTTAAAAATGTATTTGAATGTACCATGTCTGTGGCTCATGTGCCTATTATAAAATGGAGAAAGCATAAACTGAAAAATGTTGTTGATTGTTCTCTTGAATACTGAGTTTTCTCTTTGTATTTCTTAGTCTTTTGTTAGCTTGTTGGTTAGTGAATCAGATTTCCTTTCTCTGCTCAAGCTAAACGCTTAGTAACTTGAAAAATAGTCTTTAAGTATTCCATTAATGGGCTTGTCCTTCCTATGGATGCTTTAAAAATGCACTTTTAAAATTAATGGAATCTTTAATAGAGTTTCTCTACTTTGAGCCGATTGTTTAGCAAGAGTTAGGAAACTTCACACGTTCTGTCACTGGTGCACTTAAGCCTTTTGCTATTGGGCTTATATGAGCAAGGAAGTTGTCTGGTTACATTTGTAAAATAGCCATGACTAAAGGTAGTCTTCTGGGGAAGGGTTCAAAGTTCTTTTGCATTAGGAAGTGTTGTGCCCTCCCACACAGATGTAATATTTGTTGGAAGGAATTAATATAATTTGCTTCTAGTGGGATCCTCAGCTAGGCTGAGGTCCCCGTATTCTTGTGGTGGATTAAAAAAGAGTCAGGAGACTAGTCTGACTGTTGCTTATCACAGCTGGGTGAATACAATCTCTAACTGTTAGTTCCACCTTCCAGCTCTCAAATCTTCTAGTTTTACCTGGCTGCTCTTGGGCTAAACCTCTGAAATATAGATTAAAAGAAGTTTGCCTTTTTTTTTTTTTTTTTTTTTTTTTAAAAAGAAAATGAAAATCTGTCATGGATGACACTTGCACTTTTTTCTTTTGTTTGGCTTTGTTGTTGTTGTTCTGTTGGTATAGATTAGAAAATGAGGTTTAAGGATTTATTAGCAGTCAGGCAAGGGTCAGTGATGAAGAAGGGATGGATAATCCACAATTTAGGTGAAGACTACATAGAGACAGGTATTTTAGAGTCAGGCTGCCTTCCTCACTGTTTCTTCCCAGTCTAGTCCTGGTGATTATCTTCCAGATGATTTTTCTGTTCTATACTTGCCTGTATGGGACTTGTGTTTTTCCCTTAATGAAGAGCATGACAGAACTTGCAGAGCTACAGAAGAGAAGATTTATGTTGTTTGTAAGCAGATATTTCCTCTTTGTAACAACAGATCCAACACAGGAAGTTTTATGGGAGTAGGAAATTTACTGAGGACATGTTGGTACCGGTGGAGAAGGACTCCAGAGGATGTCTTTTGTTCTTACTGTGTAACAAAAACTTGTTGTTTGCACCAGAAGGCAAGAATTCAGACTTCTGCTCATCTGTATAGTTCCCTGATGCCAGTGGAAGGATGAGTATCTGAGGACAAGGCCACCTTTTCATGGTCGGGACCTGTTGATGCTTATTGGCTTAACCAGAACTAAACTGTAGGTCTTGTATAGAGAAATACAGCTTTAGTATAGATCTCAACAGGCTTGAATGCTTGTTAGTGTTGTTTTCTTTTTATTCAAATTTGGCAACTAATGCATCAGAAGAAAGGCTGGCAAATCACCTAGTTGAGAGTTTTGTATTTGCTTTGTTAGAAAGATTTGTTGAAATAGGATACGCTTGACAGGTTGGTTGCAGACCTCCTGGAGGGAGAAATGCTGTTTCCAATGGTTTAAATGCCAAGTTGTAAGAGCGTATAGGATAGTTGTAAATACTGATATGTTTTCATCACATCTCAGATGAAGAAGTATTTAAGCTGTGATTCCAGTCAGAAACTAAAGAAGATGATACTGGCACTTTTCTGATAAAATGGACAATTTAATTATTCAGATCTGTAGTCATTTTTAAGTGTAACCTGTGTTATTTCCATTAGGACATTTCATGCTCAGGTTGAGTCTGTTTTGCAAACTGGGAATCTGAAGTGGTAGATGTAGGGATTTTAATGCTTTTATTTATGGTCTGCAAACATGCAAAGTATTTTTGAAATTTATCTCATTGCATTTCAGTTTGGTGTCTTCAGGGAACTTGAGAAACGCTAAGGAATAACATAAATAGACTGGGAAAACACCTTTTGGAGGCAGAACCTCCTGTTTGGGTAGACTGCAGTTATTTCACTTTTGCCACATGGTTTCAAAGGAGAAGCGGTATGTGATGCTTAGCTTGACAGCTAATTATTTTCTCTTGTGGGATTGCTAAGTGAACTTGACTAATTGTTAATGAGGCTACTTGTTCTTACCTGTACTTTACAGTTTCTCTGTAGTAACTGTTGCAAGAGGTTTGGGACATTTAGTTCTCCCAACAAGTACAGATAAATTAGAAGATGCTTGTTCTCTTGCTTCGGATGTTGTCAGATTATTCAGAAACTATTTTTTCAGTAATCTTGGATGTAAGACCAAGATATAAAAATCTACTTTATATAAATTTGAGACTTATTTTCAATAAACAAAAGCAAGTAGACAAAACTACTGAGAATTTCTGTGAAATTTGCTTACAGTAAGTTTTCATGAAAACTTTGTTTCTATGATGGGGTATTAGGATATGGGGCTTTTCATTTTGAGATCACAACTGCTTATGTGGCCCTGGTCCAGTAGTCCAAGAGTCATTAACACATGACATGGAAAATGAGATAATGCGTAATACTGGAATGGTTAATCCAAATTTATGTTTAGTTGCAAAAGAATGTAAGAACAAATACACAAAGAGAGGCTGAATCATCCTCTTGGTTTTGTAAGTAGTCTTTTCCCAGAAGCTGTATTAATATGTTCACACATGGAGCTTTCTTCTCAGAGTTCCCATGTTGTTTTAATTTTTAAGGAATAAATGAATGAATCTCACTGTCACTCTCATGACTGGGAATATAAAAATTATAATTAAAAATGCTGCTTGCATAAACAAAACCATTTAAATGCTAGTGGGTAATGTGATGTCCAACCTTATAATAAACTTCTTCTGTAGATTAAATCAGTATTGTTCAAATCAATCTACATTAGGTTTTTCATATACCACCTACCATGAACTATTAAAAACTGGTAGTATTCCTCTAGTTTTTCTCCTTTTGAGTCTAGGAGGAGGAAGCAATGATTATGTGCTGTCAAAAAGTCCAAGGCAGAATGCAGTTATGGAACAGTCTTCTGTGTAGGTATTTAGAGAGTGAAGAGGAGCGAGTGTTGACTCACAGATAGCATAATTGACTCACACAGCATAGTTTCATTTTCTTTTTTCATTCCCCCAGGCCTTGCAAAATTGTTTTGTATCTTGAATCATGCTTAATGGAGCTATTAAAAAGTAATGTCTTATGTTTAGGAGATGCACTGCTATCATGGGATACCACCAATGAACCAAAATCACTGAGATCAGAGACTAGTTCTAAATATTTAAAAACAACTTCTTGGAGCATCGTTGTTTTTTTTTTTTTTTTTTTTTTTTTTTTTTTTTTTTTTTTTTAATTGAGGTGATTAAATATGCAGATCTTATTGGGCCAAAATGTCAGTTTGAGACTTTGTGGATAAATTTAGACTCTTAGAAGCACAGTTTTTTAAAATTTAAAGTATTCTGGCTGTCACAGCTGAAGTAATACTTTAGCCAAAAAAAAAAAAGTCGCTGCAGGTGATTTGACCTCATAAACTGCAAAGGTAGTACTAGCTACAGTGTTCCTCAGTGTGATGTTGTTTTTGGAAGAGGAAAATGCCAACTTGGAAATTCTGAATGTTTACATTCAAAAAAGGGTTAATGTAGGATGAGGTGTTTGTACCTTTGCTCCATTTGATGTTTGGCTGTTCTTGTAGCAATTACTGAGGACAAGTGTGCTATGTTGTGTCCAGTCTGTTTAAAGGTATATGGTCATTTCTATTTTGGAGATTACTGTGATTGGGTTTGCTTTCAGTATTTAGGCATCAGGGAAATGCAGGTCAATAGTGTGTTTCTCACTAGGTAGGCTTGAATAAAAAAGGTGTCAAGGCTTTCTACCCCTCTTTTCTGGTCTGAAGGGGTGGGAAAGGGCAGCATCTGCCACGCACTGCATTCTGCATCTTTTTGGTAAATTGTCTTGTGGATCAGAACAACTTCATTCAGCTAAAAAGAAAATTATTCTTTTTTTTCATCCCTCTTTCTTAGCAGCCCTTTGTTTCCAGCTTCCCTGCATAGCTAAAGGTTTAGGTTTTTGAACAAGTTGTCACAGGTTAAGGTAGGGCATGAACTTCAAGCATGCCAATGACTGTAGCAACATGCCAGTGACTTAGTGTATGCTGTGGTACATATGGGAAGAACCCAGTGCTTAAGTTATGTTGAAACAGGATTTAATAGATAGTCAAGGAAGCAGAAACAGAAAAGCTGGGGACTGTTTTCTTCCTTGTAATGTAGCATGAAGTTGAAGAGGAGCTACTGAGCAGCAGCAAGAGATGAGGGGAAGGCCTTGGACTGTACTCACTGTGCCTGGTTCTGCATAGGCTTACTAGCAGGATCCTCAACTCTTTCTGCTGTGGAATGAAGGTTATTTGTAAATACAGATTTAAAAACAGTTGGACACTTTAATAATCAAATACTAAATGGCATTGCATTTGTCGTCTGCCAAGGAAATGGTTTATGAAGGAGGTCTGTAAGACAGAAACTAACCTGGATAATGTATTTTCCTTGGTATGTGTTAAAAATAGGGAGAGAAAAACAGTGTGAATTTATGTAGTAATTATAGATGTAGGATTATAAAATTATGTCTGTAGAAAGACTTATGGTTGTTCCCTTGTACCCAAAATATTCAGACATGGTGTGTATTTTAGAATACAAGATTGGTTTGCAAAACACACATTCAAGTGATCATTAACACATGTTGTTTCTAGATGCCTGTAATCTCTCCTTTGTCTGATCAGTGTGCTTGGATAAACTGACTCTACAGGAGATCTGGTTCCTCATGTGTAAGAAAATGTGAGGTATGAAGATATAGTGGAGTAGTGACAGGAAAAGGGATGGTGTGTGGCTTTAAAGGGAAAAAAAAAAAATCACTCTCATGAGCAACCTGTAATGCATATGAAAATTTCGGTGTTAGAGAGTCTTGGTGTAGCTACGTCTGTGACATAAATTCAGATTTCTCAGAAGGTAATTTAAAGCAGCCTTGTACCTGGACAGTTTTTTGTGTGAGGATTTGCTTTCAGAGTGCAAATTCACATGTTTTTGTCACACTCTTGTTATTTTTTCCACCAGATTACTGGAAAATGATTTTGACTGCTTCTTGGAAGAGTCTATGCTGTGCTTAGCTGTTGTGATTTTTTTTGTTTGGTTTGGGTTTCCAACCCCTCTCTACTGACAGTTTAAATTTTCAGAACAGAGGCAACCTTTTTTAGGGGCCTTTCCAAGCCAGGAAGTGTTACTAGATTAGATTTACCCTCATGGGGATACCAGTCTGTTTTGTTGGGGTGTGTGCATTTGACTGTTGTAAAAGAAGGTCAGGTTTGTTTTCCTCAGAAGCTCTTTTAATACTTAAGAGTTAGGGTACTGCTGCCAGTAGGAAAAGTTTAGAGAACTTTTTTCTACATAGAACCTTAACCAAACCTCGGAGAACAACAGTATATATAATTTTTTTCATTGCCATTTGTTACCAATGTTTTTCTCCCCTTCTCTAGTGGTCCCCAATGGATTTTATGGTGCCTATGTTAAGTCAGTGTCTCCTGCCTTGTCTTAGTTGACTCTTTAACAAAACTACGGGCTAGTAGCTAAGCCGACTGTTGTTTCCCAGATATGAAAATGTAATTAGATATGCATTTGTATAATAGATGTTTTAGTTCTGCTAAGGACCCATGAAATTTGGGAAGTGCTCTCTTGTGTTTTGCTTTGAACCCTACAGTTAATTATTGTGAAAGATGTCTTCCTGAAAGACTTGGTGATGTTATAGTGGACAGATCTTGAGTGAGAATTTGCCTTTGAAACAGTCAGAATTTTACTTTATGTGCAGGATCTTGAAAAAGCATCAAGACTTGTACTGCTTTGACAGCTGAGTATATTCTCTTATATTTCATTTTCTGGTTCATTGGGAGACTTTGGTACTTTACAGTGTTCAGGTGAAATATTACAGTGCAGTTGAAATATTTTTTCTGTTTTAAGAATTTTGAGTTCTATTTTAAATAATTTCAAGTGTTAGTGGATACTTGCTTTCAAAATTAAACAGGGCAAAATTAAGTGTTGTATCTGATACAGTGGTGCTATGTGCTGAGGAGATAATGACATACTAAAGAGGTGCTTAGCATTCCATGTATACTTATTTAATCTGACTGTATGACTGCCAAAGCTTTCCAGGGAGTCATCTTTCTGGAGTTTGACTTCTCTAGTGAGCTTTTGGGATGAGAGAAATGGTCTATGTTGTTAACCTTTGATGGTATGTATTACACTTGACATAACAAGGTAATGAAGTTATTGAAAATGCTTTTTTAACGTCAAAGGGGTGTGTCACACAGAAACAAAACCTTTCTGTTGGGGATATAGATATGTCTCTTGGAAGCTAGCACAAGAGTAGCAATGCACAGAACTATACTGTCTGTAGGAGCTTATGGAAATCTTGGAGAGTACATGCCAGCATTTTTCTACACTTGGTCAACAGGAGGTAAATAACAGTTAGAAGGAAGAGTGGTTTTATAGGCATAAAAAGCAGTGGTGGTAGTTTTCACGCTATGTGTAACAGAAGGCGTTTAATTAGGTTGCAAGTTTGCAGTGGGGTTTGGGTAATTTGTTTCTCATCAAGCCGTAAATTCTTTTTTTTATGTAAAACTGAAGTTAGTTTTGTTTGTGCTTTAATGAGCTACAGTTTATGCGACAACACAATGTTCTTGGAGGGGAAAGGTGGAGACCTTTGTTTGTTTGTTTGTTTGTTAGGGTTACCTCTATTGGTATACCTGGTTTATACAAAGTATATATTGGTGTACAAGAGTTGTGTGGGGGCTGTTGCTGTGAGCAAATAGGTGGCACGTATGGGAAAGACACTTTGTTGCAGAGACCTGCCTCTTAAGCAAATACAACGGTTATTTTACTAGTAAAATATAAGTATTTTGTTTACATTCACGTGTTAAGCGTAAAGATACATGTTACAAATTGAAATAAGAGAAGATGATAGGCTGGTTAGTAGAACTTCTTTATATTATGGAAGGCACTTGTTCTTTTGCAACCTTTATTGTCTTTAAGTTGGGGATTGTCTGGCAAAATTTTCAGGGTTAGTGTGTCAAAGTGACTTTGAAAAGAGTCTACTGAACACCTCTTCAGAAATGATAAATACAGATTATGTACTTTTTGTCCTACAATTTGAGTTAATAGATTACCTGGTTAATAAAGTTACCTAGTGACTTAGCCTGGCCTTGCTTTTGTCTGTGAGCGGGAAGGGAACATGTTAAATGACAGCAGTCGTCATCTGAGATCCTCCTCTCTGCATGCTGGTGCTGATGTTTGGTACTTTTCCATGAGCTGGACAGGCAGATACGGCTGTCACAGCACTGAATGCTTGGCTCTACATTTTTATCTCCGTGATAGGAAAGTGCCTCAGAGAATAGAAACAAGTACAGTGCTACATGAAGTGTGTCTTGCACAGTGTATCCCTGACCTTCCTGCCTAGGAGCCCTTGAACCCCAGCCAGCCCCCTCCTCGGGTAGTTTCACTGAGCTGTGGCTGTAGTAAGGTTTGTTCTGTAAAGGCAAGGTTTGTGTAAAACACTGTATGAAATTTGGGTGGCTTTGGCCAAATGTTTACCATTTCTGTACTTGAAATTACCTAATTGAAGTAACTTACTGCTTTTTTTTTTTTTTTTTTTCCTTCCATTTTGAATAGTTTTGTCACTAAAAAAGGTCTGGAGAAATTAAGGATAGAAAAGTTTCTAATTTCTGTATGCAACCTTAAGAATAGCTGTGTACTTTGTTTCTAAATTTGAATGATAAGCAAAGATAGAAGCGTAATATTTTAGCAAAGAAAGCATATGTTAATAATAGTTTTATTTTTTCCCTCCACCGTTCATACCTCCTGATGTTCACTTTTGATGGGACCTGAGAACAGAGATATTGACCGTAATCGGGCTCAATTCGCCGTTGCTGTTCTGCCCTCCTCTGTATCTCTGTTTGTTCCCTGTGACCTGTGCCCTTGCTGTTCTATAGATGAATATAAATATCCTCTTGAGCAGTTGAAGTACGAGAAGTTGAAGTTGAAGTATTCCCTTATTTCTGACTCTCCCCTTTCCGGCCTCCACTGTGGCTTATTAAAAAAACAAACAAACAAATCAAACCTAAAGCCTGTGACGTAGAGCAGAACGGGAATATATAAATAACCGTTAATAAAACTATCTGGCTGAGCAATGCAATGTGATGTTAAATGTCGAAGAATTTTTCGTTTCACCTTTGGAGTAATCTTAATGATTATCAGTAGCAAGTATTCTATTCTAATGAAAATGATTTCTGAACTGGAACCTGTCTTTTTAACAGGGGTTTTGTATCACCACACTACAAATGTAGGAATGCTTTTAGGGGGGGAGAGGGGAGGGAAATACATAGAATCCTGCAAGAATCCCAGTTGTGTTCAAAGCTAGCTACAAGCTTTCTAACTTTTGGAGCTGTAGAAGAAAATTCATACAATTTGCAAGGGTGCAGACAAGTGTCCCCTTTTTGCTGAAGCTTTGCTGGCAGAAGAGGTGGCTGCAGTAGCTGCGTGTAACTGTTGCTGTGCAGAGACGGCTGCCCTCTTGGGTCTTCTGCCTCCACTCTTCAGGCGTTCAGTCTTCAATACACTTCTCCAAATCAGCCAGGTTAATGGTTTCCTCTGCAATTTTATCAGAGAGGTAGAGAGAGGTTAAATAATCTTATTGCCTGGTGGATCTGGGAGGGAGCGGGGACTGATGGTCTCCAGTGGAAAGGTGCAAACTCTTGAACTCGGGCTGCTGACACCACACAAGATAGTGTGGAGCTTGGAGGAACTCCTGTGCTGTCTGCCTGAGCCTGCAGTGGTTCATGCCCCAAAGATACTGTTTTATTTTTAGTTCAGACTAACTTAAATAAGGAATTCAAAGTGACGATGTTCTTAAATGTTCTGGCTTATTTAAAGGATCTGGGGGGGAGGAGGAGGAGGAGGAGGAGGGGTAAAGGGAAGGAAGAAAAAGAACAGGGTTTTGGGGATCTTGTGAAGGCTCTCCCAGCATCCCAGCATGCATGGCACTGGGTGGCATCCCCACCTGGGGGACAGCTGACAGTTTGGGTGCTATGTCTGGTCCTGGTGCATGGGCCAGGATGTTGTCGCTTTGGAGAGGTGGACGGGGTACAGAAGGTTGTCCTATTTTCCAAAAGCTGAAGAAGTCCTGCTTTTTAATGCAAGGCTGTGTATCTTCCATTTCCCAAGGAAGGCTTTAACTTGAGATTCAGCGATCTCTGACCAGTGCGGAGAAGGGGGCAGCTCGCTTGATGTGGCGAGCAGTGCAAACTTGCATAGACTCTGCCCCCTCCTTTGTGTGCGCTCCCGTGATTGATGCTTTTCATTGCTGATCCTGACAACTGGCACTATTGTACTGAGGTGAGGTAGAGAGAAATTGTCAGATTGCTTAAATCCCTGTGAAGCCTGGCAGTAGAGCTGTGGTGGAGGAAGAGGGAATACAAATAACATGAGGCTGATTTTTTTATTTTATTTTTTTTTTTTTTTTTTTTTTTTAAACATCCCCCCTCCACCACTTCCTTCTGCCCAGCCCGTGTCTTTGCATGTACGAGGGTAGCACAAGGCAGTTCCATGTGGGAAAGTTAAGGAATTAATGTGCCATGTCTTAGTGTTACTGTACTGGGGCTAAACAGATGGTGTAATTAGCCTACAGCAGTGAAGAGCTATTTTCCTGATAAGATAAAAGGAAGTAGTTGTGGGTGGTGGAAGAAGAGTCTCTTAAATTGGCAGGGCTTACAATGTGTTTATACAAATGTATGAAGTGTATGGGTATTATAATTCCTTTCCAATTGCAGTCCATTTTCCTTTATATTTTTGTTTATTGAGCCCGTAAGGAAAAAAATATTTCGTTGAATTATTTTTCAATGCTTTTACCAAGCTCATCTGGAAGAATGAAGGAATCGTAAATAGACGTTCCCTTTTCTTGGCTAATGGCCATAGCATTGCTTAGGAGCAATGGGGAAAGAAAACTCCCTTAGCTTCGTTTCCTTCCACCACATGAGTAGGGAGGCAGTGGAAGGATAAGGGTCCGTAGGAGGTCTGTTCTTGAACTGACCCCACATGTTCTGGGTTTTGAACTGATTCACTTTTCATCTCTGTTTCTGCCTCCCCCTTATTTTGATTGGAATATTTTAAAAAGGATAGGAGCAATTACAAATACAAGTTACAAGCAATAAATGAGATTAAATTTGATTTACACTGTTTGAAAAAGAAAACTTCATCTAAAAAAAAACAGTGAAAAAATGAAGGAATAGCAACAGGAGGAGAGGAATAAAGGTCTATATTGGGAGAAAACACATGTATAGCTTGATCAAGATTCAGGTTTTGTTTGTTTCTAAGTCTTTTGGATCACTTTTGTTTCCTTGTGAGAAGATACTTCAACTGGTATGCTTGCTTGTCAAGCTCAACTGTTCATGTTTTGACTGTAAATCTGTAGCATCTGGTCTATCAACAAGTTAGTAATTGTGATTTTTTTGATGGTTTGATTAAAAATGACTTCTTAGATATATTTTATAAAATACATAGTATCGGTAAGTAGAAAATGTGGCAAAAGTGACTGCTTTGCAGATTTGTTTGTTTGGTTTTTGTTTGGTACATTGGTTTTATTTGCCGTTGCTGACTGAGGCTGCTTTCTGTTGTGCAGTGGTAGCTCCTGTCTGTCTTCAGAGGATTTAGTTTCTCCTGTTTACTCAGAGGAATCTGTGCCCTCCTTTATCCGCTTGAAAGTATATAAAGTCTCTCATTATGTTGGATTTTTTTTCTTTTTCACCAGAGAAACAACAAACCCAAACAACCCTCCCAACTAAATTTAAGCTCTATTTCACAAGTCTCCTTTTTGCATCCTCTTTCCTGGGAGAGGAAGTGGGTGGGGAGAGCTGTGTTTTGGTGGTGATCTGTGTTAAAGCTTAAAATAGTGCTTCAGGAATGTCCACTGGATTTTATTCATCTATTTTTTTATTCATTTTCCCCTCGGCTTGTAGTCTAAATGACATGAGAAGATAGTACACTACGTGATTTATAAACTCCCTTCTCCAAAGAGTGCACCTTCATGTTTCCTTGCATAGAAGCACTCAAAAGAGGAGGGAATAAAAATAAGAAAGGAATGTAAATAAGACTTTTATCCTAATCAATATTTAACTGTAAATGAACACTATTAAGGCAAGAGTTTATACAATGGAAGAAGATTCTAAAATTTGCTGCTTTTCTATACTGATTCCATCACTGCTTCAGGAAGGACTAAAGATTAAATGGAACGAGGAGGGGGAAAAAGGTAGAATGCAGTTTTTCTTCCTGGAAATGCCACTTGTTTTCAAGGAATTGTATATAATGTAATAAAATGTTATGGAAATTTTCAGAAGTTCACTTAATTCCTACTTTTGGAAAAGGCTTTTATGCTGTAGCTGACATTTACGTACTTAGTTTTAATGAAAGAGAGAGAAAGTTGGATTCAGGTTAAATATCATTCCAAGTCAGCTCCTCTTGCAGTTTGAAAAAGTGTGTGTCTAAAAATACATATCTCTTGGTAATATACATACATGCTATATGTACATACTATATATATAGGAAACCAATTATATATAAATAAAAGAGGAGGGAGGATGTTTCTTATTTCTGGCTTTTTTTGAGAGAATAGAAACTGGAGAATCTGATTATTTTCACTGTTATTTGTAAAAAGTCTACTGTAAGATTGAAAGAGATATTTCTTGCATCCTTTGCTGGCATTGAGAAGGATGAAAAGTAGAGGTGTGTGAATGTCTTCTTGCTCATCCTGATGTTCTAGAAGGGCTTCTCCCAGCAGGTATTACCATAACACACATTTCAGTGAGTTTCAGGGAGGGAATGCGTCCCCTGGCTTGATCTCAGTATTGCAAACGCTCCATTCTTATTGCTGAACCTGCAGTTCTCAAACTACAGGACAAATTCAGAGAGCATATTTTTTTTTTTTTTTTACTGGATATATAGTAGGTTAAAAATATTGTGCCCCTGCTTCAGCTACTGAATTTCATAGAATCATAGAATCATTTCAGTTGGAAAAGACCCTCAGGATCATCGAGTCCGACCATCACCGAACCTAACTCTAGCACTAAACCATGTCCCTAAGAACCTCGTCTAAATTTTATGTTCTACTGCCTTAATGTGTGTGATTCCATTTTAAATGAAGATTTTTATGAATAAAAATATGCTTTAATTGAAGAGTTTGGCCTTGGACGCCTTCTAGATTAGAACAAAACCAAAAAACCCAGCACCAACACACCCCCCAAAAAAAACCCAAACGAAACCAAACCGCAAAACAATTGGAAAACCAAGTAGTTTTGAGTTGGAATTCTTCAATACTTAAACCTACAGGAAATACTCAGTAGAATTATGGTTTTTGCTTGAATGTACGTGGACTAGGGGCTTATGGGTAGATAATGGATAAATTGTAAAAGAAGGAGCTTGTTTGTATAGTTGTGTTCTCTATTTCTGTTTTGGTCCTAAATAATCACCTTCATTCACTATTAATTTGCCTGAGAAGTCAGTGTTTGTATATTAGTGTCTTCCTAACAAAACCTGTAGTGTCTGTTACATTTCTCTGGAACTGAACAAATTCTTTAATTCACTAGAAATTGCCTTTCCTTAGATCTTAATGTTCCCCAGATAAGCCTGCACCACTCTTCATGAAACAGGGACAACTGGCCCAAGATTGAAGTTTTTCTTCCTTCCATGAAACGATTCTTGACAGTTACAAAATCTGAAGCCAAATCTTGGTGGAGTAGGACAGATAGGAAGCAATAGGAAGGCAAAAAAAAAAAGTTGCTTTTTGGTATATAACACAACTAGTTTTAAGAATTTATGGTAGTCATGTTTTATGGGGGAATAAGAAGACTTTTTTTTTTCCTAGAAAACTAAAATTGTACGACAGTAGATGTTATGTTTTCAAGTAACTGTAATGTTTACTTGATTGTGTTTTGGTTTGGTTCCATATCAGATACATCTATACTTTTTTTAAAATATGTTTTTAACTTCCAGGCCATGTGACATAATTTGGGATCTGATTTCTTGTCTGCAGTGAGATAAGAAGTCAAATATTTTGTGGACTGTAGTAGGTCCTCTGCAATAACTGTACAACACTCTTTTCTATTAGAGTTGTGGTGTTCCTCCACCACTTCTTATTGAACAAGAATTAATAGGGTTATACAAGTTGTTTTGTCTTGAGTTAATGAGCTCATTGAGAGGTGAAATACATAGACTGGAGAGATCAGAATTAATCTTGGCTAATCATTTATTGATAAAATACAGGTCTCAAACATTGCTTGATTTTAACATTGTTGTCTTTTGCTGAATTAAAAAAAAAACAAAAAACAAAAAACAGATGTCTGTGTTGACAAACTGAAAAAAATTCAGGTAGACTTTCCAGGTTGAGGCACTGTCCTGTATTTGATCTGTTCAGTTCTTTGTTGTGCCCTTCGCAGGGCACAAATGTGAAAACAGCTGTCAGTTTTTGCGGAACAAATACCCTGGCTGTCTTTTTCACAAGACAAATAAGTCACTTGGCAAATAATACAATGTAACACGAGTTTAAAGATGCTGAAAGGCAATTCCAGAATCACTCTTATTTGGTGTACTTTTATATTTAAAGAGATTATTTGCAGGGAGAAGATGACTGGCTGCAATAGCAGTGCACTGGAAACACTCATTGAAACCCTATATTAAGCCATAGTTGAAGACACCGTATTTCCTTTTTAGTAGCTAATGCTTGCTCTAGTACAAGCTGGTTTGGAACAAATGTTTCCATTTAATTACTGTTTTGATATATTTACCTTTGCTTAATTTCACTACTTACTGAGTCTCCCCCCACCCCCCCAGCTCCCTTTAACATGGCAATAAAATTACAGTCACAATAACAACTTTCTAGTTAAATATTTGAATTGCTTCCTCTGCAGGCAAATATAAGTATGATAAATATCTGTAATATAATGCTTGGCTCAGTTCACAAAAATTATAGCATTCCTGTGCAGCTTTGCCCAAGTTAGTGAGGCTGTTTGGAGGCCAGAGTGACCCCAGAAAGTCAGAGGTTATCTGCTGCAGCTGGCAGGTGTGGATGTGTTTCTACCTGTGTTATACAGCATTCTTACATCAGCATAGGGACAGCAGAAAACATTGAGCAGGTTTTAATTTACAAAAGTCCTCTCTCTAGAAAGGCACAAAGGTTACCTACCTCGGCAGAAATTCCCCAATAGACTGGAACATAACTGTAGGGCAGATTGCTTAAGGAGCTTTTAAGGGACCTAAGATTGGTTGATAATAAATCTCATATCTTTAAACTATAGTTGAGAGTTCAAGTGAATGTTGATCTTTTGTGGTATAGACCTTGTCTTGTCTTTTACTCTTAAAGGCGTATCTCTAAGGAAAAACAGTGAAGCTTTATGATTATGTGTCAAATACGATGAACACTCTGCTTTCTGTTTTCCCCTGACAAATTATTTTAGGAATTTTGAGTATCAGCTTCGATTCATTCAATATATTGTGCTTGTAAACTTTTGGGATTATTGTATTTCAAGAGGATAACAGGGATGGTGTTGTGTTAATCTAGGACTACTCCGTTTAACTTTTATCTAAAACAACACAGTAATTCTTGTGTTGACCGGGTTGTCACTACTACCTGCTGTTCTCATGTCTGGGGACCTGCAGCAGTGCACTGTCACCATTTCTCAAGAGACTGGGAAAAGGTAAGAGTTTGTGCAGAATTATGGAAAATGGCAGCTGGCTGTGATCTTGGATAGAAGTCTAACAATCTCCAAGATCCAAATGGCCGGAGCCGTTTGAATAACACTGGTTTTAAAACGTGATTTATTTTAAAATGTGAGGGACTTTTTATTTTAATTTTTTAAAAACTGATTAATGTTTTCTAAATAAAATGTTCCTTCCATCCATCACCTTCTCCCCTGCATTCAGTTTAACGCCTCAGAAAAATGGAAGACCAGATCAGGCATATTGATGCCAAGCTTTCATCCTTGCCATTGGCACTTTTATTTTGTTTTGCTATACAAATGTAACATAGCCTTTCAGTGAAACATCTGGCCTATTTAAAAAATATGTGGTGGACCAGCTGTGCGATAAAAAACTTCATTATTATTCATAGTTTATAAACGTTTCAGTTCAAATGATGGTGATAATAATGTGGGTTTTCGTCTCTGCATGCACTGAAAGCAGTAGGGAGGGAGCTTTTCGTGAGACTGTTGAACTCTTCCTTCATCCCCCATTGCTCCGTGGATGACATGTTGAATAGCACTCATGAAGGAGTGGGTTGGAGTGAATAATTGTGCCACAGGACACCTGTATATCCCAGTCCCTCATTCTAGTTAGGTTTGAAAGTGTTGATACACAAATTAAAAGCAACTGATAGGTGTTAAGGAGAGTGTGTGAGATTGTGCATGTACTTTTGAGTGTCTTGAGGGAAGGGAGTAAGGTTGTTATATTTTGACCAGACCCCAGAAACATGGGCAACTGGAGCAACAAAATTTTTTGAGACAGAACTAAGAAGAGGATGATTCATAGGCAAGGATGTCTGGAATAGAGAATGAAAAGGATGAATCGGCAGGAAGAAGAAAAGCAATGAGGTTTACAGTGATCGCAGTGTTAAGAGTGAATGTGAAAAAGGTTAAAAGGAAGTGTGGGCTGGGAGGGAGAAGAAATAATTTGAGTGTGCTAGGTATACAGCATTGACTTTACTAAAAGAAACTATGAAAGAACAATTTGGCCTCGCAAGCACTTGGATAAAGTGTCACCTACCTTTCTAACACTTAAAAGCAAGCATTTTTCCCCCTCTTCCTCTTCCCGCCCCACCCCCCCATACTCCTGTTGTCTTTACAGATAGTGCGCGGTGCTTCCAGTCATCCTTAGTCACTGGCAGGATGTCAGAATTTCCTTACAAGCTTTAATCATGGTTTCATAGTGTTTCGGAAGTAGATATACCTATTTATGGAAATTTTAAAGCGTTCTCTGGGCTTGACAAAGGGAAGTTTGTAACTTGATTTATGTGCATTAGCTTCAGGGTGAAAAAACAATGAAGTACTTAAACCTTGCATGTACTCATTTGGTACTGAAAGATTTTCTTGAACTTAATTTACACAAGTGTTTAATGCTTGAGCTAAGGCCACTTTAAACCTGTAGAAGCATCTGTATGGATCTAATTATTTAAGATCTGTGTTTGGAATTATGCATTCCATTTCCTAATATCTTGGGTCGGAGCAGCTTGATGAGTGGGTAGAGTATAGTAATCTTGGTTTGAATGGCTCTAGTTTACAGTGATGCTCCTGCTATTTTTGGCTGGAGGCAGATTTCTGTAAGAGTGGCTTAAAAGCACAACATTGCATATGTTCACATTTTGAATGCTGTTTGCATTTCTCATATTCTTTTTATATCGTCTTCTATCTTGCAAAACCAAATGCTTTCACTCTTTTTTAGAGTATGTAGATAAACTATTTTTAAAACTTCTTTTCCATCTGTTGGTTTCTTTTATGAACAGAGAAGAGAGACAGTGAGGAAGGTGGAAAGAGATACAGCAGTGCAAGCTGGTATTTAAATTCAGCTCAACAAAGAAGAAAATTTTTAATTATCTGTACATCTCCATTCAAAAGTCTCTTAAACAAAAGATTCCTTCTGTTTTGAAGAGCCTAAAATTGTCTAAGCACGTCAGTGCAGCCTTGTGTTATATTAGTGGTTGTTAAAATTAGAGGTGAGACTACCCTCCTGGTGATTCTTCCTCCCCCTCTGCCTCTCTGTGGGGAGCATGGAAACAAAATTGTTCCTAATTCTTCACGACTTTTCTTCTCAAAAAATGTCCTTTTAGACAACATTTCTCAACAAATTAGACTGAATTAATAGCAAACATGCTAAAAGTTTATTTCTAGGTATTTTCTGAGAGAATTTCAGAATGTTGTTTAGAACCAGGGGAAGTCAGTCAGTAAAACTTTCTAGCTAAAATTGGCTTATTGCTTTCTCTTAAACCCATATGTGTATGCATGTGAGGAAGCAGTATTTGTGTTTTACTGATTCTGTATAGTGATGGACTTCATTGGCAGCAGTGTCAGTGAGTTGCCCAACACTCACCTACTTCAGCCTTGTTTTAAATTTGAGTTAATGATGGAAAAAGGAACTGCATGCTTGTTGACACAGTAGTTTCTTGAGTGCCTCATCACAGTGCTTTTCGTTCTTAACACTGGTTTTGCTTCCCTGAGGGAAGGGGTGCTGGTGCTGTTCACTCTCCTGAGGGACAAGAAACCTTGCAGAAGAATCTAGATAGATTGGAGCATTGGGCAGTGATTAGTGGAGTGAAATTTAGGAAGTCCAAAAGCTGCATTCTGTACCTGGGATGGAGTAACACTGGGCACTAGTAGAGATTGGGAGAGGAACGGCAGGAGAGCAGCCCTGCAAAATGGGATTTGGGGGCGCTGGTGGCAGCAGCTCAGTGTGAGTCAGCAGGTGTGCCCTGGCAGCCCAAAGGACAACCCATGTTCTAGGGTGCATCAAACACAGCATCACCAACCAGTCAAAAGAGTATCCCACTGTACTTAATGTTGGTGCAGCCTCACCTGGAGTACTGTGTGCAGTCCTGGGCCCCACAATTTAAGAAGAATGTGAAGGTCCTTGAATGTGTCCAGAAGAGGGCAAAGCTGGTGAAGGGGCTGGAAGACATGTCCTGTGAGGAGCGGCTGAGGCCTCTGGGCTTGTCTAATTTGTAAAGAAGGAGGCCGAGGGACGACTTCACGGCTCTCTACACCTTCCTGAGGAGGGAACGTGGAGAGGGAGGTGCTGATCACTTTTCCCCGAGATGCAGTGATAGAACATGTGGGAATGGTTCAAAGCTGCACCAGGGGAGGTTTAGGCTGGACATCAGGAAACTTTTCTCTACTGAGAAAGTGAACAAACCCTGGAACAGGCTTCCTAGAGAGGTGGCTGATCCCCCAAGCCTATCAAGAGGCCTTTGGACAATATCCCTAATAACATGCAATATTCCATGCTTTAACTTTTGGTCAGCCCTGAATTGGTCAGGCAGTTGGAGTAGGTCATCATTGTTGGTCCTTTACAACTGAAATAGTCTATTCTAAGAAACAGTAATTTTGGGCTGTCTGGTCGCCACAGTTTCCTGGGATATTTGCAAGTCAACATTTTTGCTTATTTTTAGAGAAGTAAAAAGAAATAGGAGAGGCCCAGGAAGTTGATTTCTTGACAGCAATTGAGGGGAAATGGTTTGTAGCAAGAGCTTCGTCTTTCCCATGGTGGGTGGCAGGAGCTGGATAATCTGCTTTTGGACTAGTGAAGCTGTAGAGAAGGGATGTTACTTAGAAGCAGGATGATGACTGAGCAGGACTGTGTGTGTGGAGGTGAGAAAGGACTGTGGTTAAACAGCCTTTAGTCAAATCAGGCTTTTTATCTTTGGTTATTGAACGCTAGTCAAGCATATCCACTATATGTATAACATACATGTTGCTAGTCAAGTAGCATATATGAGCTGGAATCCTTGAATTAAGACAAGAAAATAATATAGGTAAATTGTATGATTTTGGAAATTAGATTATATTCCTGGAGATGATTAAAAATCATAGTGTCTTACTGCTTTTATCTAATGCTTGGGAACCTTGATATGAAGGTGGCAAGCGGTATAGAGTGTGCAGTTGGGTATGATTTTTTTCCAGTGGTTGGCATTTGGTCAAACTCGGTGTTTCTCAGGAATATTTTAAAATCACATGGTTCTCTCCAAACCAGGAATGAAACCTTTACACATGCTTCCATCAGAAGGTGAATTGTATAAAAATATGGTGATGGCATTAAGTGTCTTCATTTCCCCCCCCTCCCCCCCATTTTGTTTTATGCTTTCTCTTCATTATATATTTTTTTAAATGCAAAACCTAAAGAAAGGATCAGCATGGTGGATGCTTATGGAATATGAATATGTAGGGTATAGAGAAGGACTCATTTAGGTCAGGTCACAGTTTGCAATACAGTAAACAGATTTTGGATTAGCATAATATAATTAAAAGTGAGTGTGTGGTCAGCCCCTTCATTCACAATATAGTGTAGCATTTTCTACATAGTGCAGCCTTTTAATAGGGTGAACAAGCTGAGTGAGAGATGTGAGTTCAGTGAAGATGAAGGTTGTGAAACCCCTGCTTTCCTGCTGCCAGTTCTGTTGAAGCACTTCATGTAGTTTGTTTCATTCTGTCTGGCCTAAGACAGCTTTTACAGAGCTCTGTTCAGAAAGCATTTACATGGCATAGACTTCTTCTAGAATAACTATATGTGAAACAAAACTTTATGTAACAGCAACTATGGAAGATGGGATTTCTAAACCTAGTTATTTGAGGTCGTTTGGAAAATCTCTGTCCAGTTTTGTGTGATTCTGTCATCATCTAAATGTAGAATAGATTCTTGTTTGTTAAGTACAACGAGGCCTCTCTTAGAGATCTTACTGGACTCCTTACTCTTAGTTCGCATTTAGTTATTTAGAAGCTGAGCCAGGTATTAAAGTGGACGGACAGAAGGAAAAGAGTAGCTCCAGGGTCAGGAAATGTGGCTAATTTCAAACCTTGTAATTTAGCTTAAATGGAAACTTAACTGCATTTAAATAGCAGAGCTACCAGTTTATTTTCTATCCCAGCCATACCAGCCTTCTGCTGTTTGTTCTCTGTATTAAAGCCTCCTTGATGCTTGAGTTTGACAGCTTGGATGTGACTGGCATAGTGCAACATTCCTTGGTTACAAGCATTTCTTCTCAATGTAGCTGTGTAAAGTATTCTATGTGTGTTCATTAACTTGGATTTTGACTTCTGTAGGATTAACCATCATAGATAAAATTCAGACCTCCGCATGTTTTGCTTTCTCTGTCACTTTGTGCGGAGGGGCAATTCTTTTTGAAGGAGAGGGTAGAGGTGATGGATGCTGGAGGGAATGGCTGAGAAGAAGTTGCCTGGGCGGGGAAACGTGATGCACCCACAGACACCTTCCCGTCATGGAGGGATTTAGAGGGCCTTTGGGAAGTACGGGTTGCAAATTAATACTGCAGCAGCAGAAGAGGCTGTGGAAGCCTTGTGGTTTGTTTTTTTTTTTTTTTTTTTTTTTTTTCTTCTGAGTAGTCAGGAATTCATGTGCATTCCCCTTCTCAGATCAAGTCTGGTCTGGTCACTGGTGAGATGATGAAACTGTGCCAGCATTCCTGCACAAGTTTGTGTTGGTGCAGCTCCAGCACCTGCAGCCTCAGTGTAGACCAGGGTGTCCCACCACAATGGTCTCTTGGAAATTGCAATTGGCCAATGTGTATTGGTGCCTGCCCTCAGTAGAGCTTCAGGCTCCTTGGGAAGGAAACATGAAGCAAAATGCTACTGTAGATTATGTTTATGTACTGGAAAGCACTGGAGTTGAATACCTGCTCTGGGGGAAGGTGTGGCTCATCACACAGAAAAACAGTTTTCTTAAGAGCCAAAAGGCTTAGATTTCAAGTACTGTTTATCTTTGTTTCAGGGCTACATCCTCCCTTAAGTTTAATCACTTACTGTGTAAAGACAAGCAGAGGGCACTTTCAGAATGAAGTTGATTCTCTTAATGAAAAAATATGTTTTTTCAATTTCTCAGTATAGAAAAAAATACATTCTCATACTGAATCTTCTCTCAAGAACATTTGCCTATTGCACTTTGCCAGTTCATATTCTTTTTAGTTGATTTTTGGATTAAAAAGTGCATGTTCAAATATATTAAAAATCAGGATGGAAAATAATTCTGCTGCCTGCTAGCTTAATATTTGAGTTTGCTAGAACAGTGAAAAATACCTGTGCTGCCTCTGTGGTATATACTGTATGCATGCAGTATTTTCTAGTAGACTTGAAGATGTGGTGAGATTTTCAAGTAATTTTGAGTGACTAGTAATCTCAAAAAATACCAAAGTTTGTGCGTACCCTGTTGCTATGAATTTATACTGGTACAGGTATAAATTAATACTGCTATTGTTTTTTTTTTTTTCTATTAAAAAATAAGCCTTACTTGGGCTTAACTTGTGAGTTATAATATCCATATTAATATGGAAGATTTTTTTGGTCATTGAGCATTTTAAAGTAGACTTCGACTAATAACAATCCTGATTTTATGCAGACAGCCTCTTGTGTTGTGTCGTCTCCCTATTTCGCTCTCCCTTTGTCCCCACTGGCAGTTCACGGCTTTACTGTGTCCCTTGTGACAAAGGTAGTCTTTTTAGTACTTTGTATTCTTTCCCTGCATTTCCTCCCATTGCCTCCAGACTTGTATCACGTTTTCTGTCCTGTGCTGCTTTCTCAAATTTCCTCTTGTCTATTCCTACACTGTTGTTGGAGTAGCAGCTTCTAATACTTCTCTGTCATTTACAAACCCAAACATTATGTTGTATATTAAATACTTAATTATGCTTGTAATTTATAATGAATAATTATTTTTTTATATATACATTAAGAAAAAAAACACTTCAAGGAGTCTTCCCCTTGTGTGGATTGGGAGGGACACGGCTTTTGCATGACTTGACCCTTCTGACTCAAAATAATTTTTTCTTGGGTTTTAGTATGTATGTGTTTACTGAATGTTAATCCTATACAAATGAAAGAAGAAGAAATGTACATGATGATATGATCCCTTAATTCATATTTCACCTTAGGAAAGGCTTTTTATAGGCCCTTGAGAAATTTGTCGACCACTTTCGTACTTAATGTGAGTGCGATAGATTTTTAACTAGCTCACTTTGATTGCTGTTCCACGATCTACTCACTGAGATATCAAAAGCAGATAGATAGAGCTGGCCAAGTCTGATTTGGAGTTAATAACATATATCTTAATTTCATCCTAAGTCTTAAAGATAGGACTATTCATTTCACAGTCATGTGGACTTGGCTGTTTAACTGGAAAAGTTAGTCTGTCATGTCGAAGATGAATTGCTCTTGTATTCTTTACTAGTGAATTAAGGATGATGTTTTTCTGGGTGTGTTTCTAGCTCCCCTTTGCTTTTAGCAGCGGGGGACTGTCATGGGACCCAGTTTTCTTTCCCTTCCTAGTTAAACGTTCTTTCATTTAGTTGAGAATCATGGAACCTCCTTCCGTACACAAGGCAGTGATTGTTATAAAGTCTTTTTTTTCCCCCAGTAATACATTCTACCCCTTAATTACTTTTCTTTTTTAAAAAAAGATTTATTTGTTAGATTTATACTGTATGGAGTCCTTTGTCAGGGCCCTCTTTACTAGTCTGCTGCAAAGAGACAACCTAATCTGTAAGAACCTGGTTATGGACAGAAATTGTTGGGAAGTTTTCATGCTTTTAAGGGGATATGAGGTAGACTTTGAAGGAGCTTATACCTGATGACAGTTAATTTACTTAAAAGCAATAGGCTGGCTTAAATGCACCTTTGTTTTTCTGTATTAATTTCCAGAGTAAAATTTAGATGCTGAATGTTGATTATTCAACCGCAGATGATGCGGTCAGTTGGCTTTCAGGTGGAGTTACTGTTATTAGGTTTACACAAGCACATGAAGTGGTGGTGCACGGTCACAACGGTGTCTTTTGAGTTAGGGGGTTCCATGGTGCCAATAGCAGATATGCTGCTGAGGTGCTGTCAGCCCTGCTGGGTGAGGAGGCAGCAGGAATTAGTTTGAAGGTGTGTGCCAGAGGTAATGTGGGGGGTCTGCGAGTGGACCCTAAGGAACCTTTGTGGTTATGATTTCCTGCCTTTTTTTTTTTTTTTTTTTCTTCCTCTTTTCCTCCCCTTGTATTTAGTTTCTGCCCCAGTGTGAGAAACATAACTTATGGGGCCACATGTGTGGTGGCCGAGCTTTGCTTTGCTGCTTTTTCCAATGAGGTGGACAGCAAGTGCCCCTTAGCCTCAGCCTGTGTCCGTGGTACCCCAGGGCCACAGGGGCAGGGGTGGAAGGGAGCAGTGCTGGATGCAGCTGGGCAGCACTGCAAATCCACACTGTCCTTTAAGTTCTGAGTCACATCAGTACAGGAGTATTGATGTATAATCACCATAGTGTGAGAAACAGCGTTAATGTTTATTGGCTTTGTCTTTACCCAGTTTGTTTGTGCCAATTCTCATCTATAATAGAGCATGCATAAAGACATAAAGATGTGTAATGAATAGTAAATATATGTACAGAGTGCTTTGGAGCACTTTTTTTTGGTGTCTGAAATGCTGGCTGACAATTTAAAATACCCACAAAGGAATCTTGAGATCTTACAGTGTTTTATAAAACTTGTCCTAAATATTTAAAGACAACTTTGGGCTTTGCAAAGTAGTTTTATCTGGTGTTAGCGCAACTCTCGGGTTTGAAATGTGTTTTTTTTCAGTAGGCATGTGTTTGAGAGAGAAAAGTAATCCAAAATGATTATATATTAAACTGTATGTGATAAAAATATACCTTCGCTATGTAAAATGTTCAGTATTTTTCCTATTGATGCTCATTTGAATGTCTTCCACAATAAATCTTTTTTTTTTTCTGCCCCCAATTAGCCATTAGGCTTACAGATCGTTATTTAATGGATAGTGTATTAATGGACTTCCCACCCTAATTACTAAAATGAGTGCCTTGCAAATGCACTAGTCAATCAGTGATTGAATATGTGTGTTGGGTCTTGAACTCTCTTCTTTTTCACTGATCTGCCTCAGCTGTTTGGAATAGAGATATCCTGGGAATCTCTATTCTGAATTTTATTCACACCTCAATGGTATATAGAGATACATATTGTAAACATTTTGTCAATGAATTCAATGTTATTGTTAAGCTGTTACTATTAACTGTTCTTTTTGATGCCAATTGGAGATGGCGATTTTGTTGAATGAGTAGAGCCTTGTTTGGTCCTGCCCCATACCTCTTAAAATTCTATTATTAAGAGTAAAGCGTGAGTTGGAAAAATGTGAATATATGTATATCAATATCTGTCTGTCAATTAGATACATGCAAAGGGACTCATATGTCTATATAAGTTTAATGCTCTGGCCTTAATTGTTCTTATGCTGCATTAATGTAAAATCCTTACTCTAAACTCAAATCAGATATGCAACTTAGCAATAATATGTTGCGTTCATATCAAGATTCAGTCTGCAGAATAGTTTCTTAAGCTATTTTACAGAAACTGATCAAAAGATGCGTGATAAAAGCAGTAGCAATAAGACGTGATCAAGGGGTATTGTTTTGAGTGCTGTTTGGCTCATAAATACTTAGGATATATTCCGGAGACCAGGCTGAAAACTCTCATCTTCCAGGAATTGGAACCAGGAAAGTGGAAATTCATTGAAGAAATTGAAATCCAGTATAAGCTGTAGTAGTGTGGCCTGTGTAGAGAAATAACAACAAAAAATGATGCGTTACTTAAGCAACCTGTGCCACTTTTGACTCAGCATACGTACCAAAGCTGTTGTCTTTTCCGAGCGCTCCTGGCACATCCCAAGGTTTGGGCAGTCGGCCGCGGGTGTGTGTGCTGCCTGCAAGGAGCCAACGTGGCTCTTTGGTCTGCTGGGTCAGGTGTGTGGCTGGAACATCCCAGAGTGCTGAACTGGATCAAACAAAAAAAAAAATCTATTTTAAGTTGAAATTGTTCAGTGATAAAACACTGTGAATGTAATAAACTTGCTGGTGAAAACACTGGTAAAGCCTTGTGTTCACTGGGGTCCTCAGTGCTGAGCCCGTGGCCACACAGGTAGCTGAAGAGGTGTGGGTTTTGTATATGGGGTTGTGCATTAAGTTACTGAACGTTTGCTTCCTGTGTTGCTTGCTTTTTTTTCTTTGGTCATTGCTAAGGATGTTATGAAATGTTGCTAAGAGTTACCAAAAAACCCCCAACAATTCTAGATGAAATAGACTTGAGAGAAGATTGCCAACTGTTATGCAGGGCTGGATGGACAACAGTGCTGTAAGGCAGAGCAATCCTGGCTTTCAAGAGCTGTCCATTTGCTTCCCCTCTCATGTGAGTTGCTCTAGATTGTGCTGAATAGCTTCTTAATGAGTCACAGGCTGCAACCCAGGCTGTGCCTTGTGTGCATAACCTTCTTTCTCCCTTTGGCCAGTTTATCACAGAGCTGACACAACATGACTCTTTCAACATAGCTTCCAGACAATTATTTTGAGGCCTTGGAGGCAGCCAATATCGAGGGATACTGATAAGAGTGCAGGCTTTGCAAAAATGTTAATGGTAGATAGGAGTGCGTTTTTGTCCCTCCAGGCAACCTGTCTCCTTGAACCCCTGTGGTCCCCTGCTACTAGGAAGGAGAAAATGACCTTTATAATACAATATTTTTTTGTTACTAAAGTTATGTTTTTATGTTTCACTTTTTAGGCAAACCTTTGAAAGTAAGCATGCTAGTGTTTCACAAGCAGGCTTCAAAGACTGTTTTGGTCTTATAAAATGAAGTGTTTCCAGACTTAGGATCATCTGTATGCTTTGTTGAGTCTGTTCTTTAAGATGACTACACCTGCCATGGCCCAGCCATAGGTAGACTAGACATATCTATCAGCAAACCCTGGCTTTTTTTTAAGGAAGACATTAAGGTAGATGTTTTGGTGGTTTTGCATGCTCCAAAGTTTTCCTTTTGGAACAGTAGTATCTGCCAGTAGCGCTGGAGACAGTAACTGGTACCTCAATATCACTAAGAAGTTACATCTCTGTATCCTTAAATGAATGTGATAACCACGTTCAGTGGCTTTGATAGGCTAGGTGGAAAAAAGTAAATGCATATAATGTTATAGACTGAAAAGATGATGCATATAGCTGCACACCCCAAATAAGGATGAAAGAAAAATGTCAGTGTTGCAGTAAATAATCCCTTATTGGTTCACTGCTTCCCGTTGTTCCAAAATCAAGAGTTCGTTTCTATGAAACAAGCAGACCTGCACTAAGGAGTTGGAACTGTTGTAAAAGCTGCTTAGTCGTTTGACAATCTGTTGAAGAAAATACCTAACAAGTCAAACTTTTGGGCTTAATGTAAGTGAAAAATGACATTCACATAATGTGAAACATGGATACAAAGTTGAAAAACATTTGTGTATATGTAAAGTAAGCAGGTTTATTCAAGAAGAAGTTTGTGGAAGGAGATGAACTTTTGATGTGAATACAGAGAACCATGCCAGGATGAAGTAGCGTTTGGCAGAGCTGTAGTGCAAATCTGTTGTGATTCCAGGCGGGTATTTCCATTTGTGAGCCTCTTTGCATGGCTGATGACTTCTGCTGCAAAGAATGTTCCTCAAATGTAACACTTGTGTTATAGGCGATGGTATTGTATGATCATTTAACTCTGATCTCCAGCTGCTTTTGGAAGTAGTTTGTGTGGAATAAGGTAGTCTCATATACCAACAGCAATATGCCAGATGTTAAAAACCTAAAGTGTGCACAGGTGTGATGTAGAGACTTGATGTGCTAAGGTGATTATTGTTTCAGAATGTTATTCAGCCTCTGTAGGCTACCTTTTATAATCTTTTTCATGGCTTAATCTTAGTGTTTCTCATCCAATTCCTTCTCTTACATGAAATAAGTCTGATTTACTCAGAGGTAGAAATGGCAAGGAAGGCTTCTTCATTCAGGAAGGTCAGAACAACCTATTGGAAGAAAACATAATTATATTTGGAAAGGTTTACTCACGTAATTGTGAAGACAAAGATGTGGTGGACCTTGATTAAGGCCTAATGTCCTAATTAAATATTTGAAGACTGTTTTGACATAGAGCAAAAGTTTAATAAACTAAAAATCTTTTCTACTTCCCCCCACCCCTCTTCTTCTTCCCCATGTCCTTCAAGTGATGTCATGGCTATCAAAATACTTTGGCTTTCTGAAATTTGATTAGCTGCTGTAAAAGTGGTCTTTGCTTTGAAACAATCTGCTGGGAGATATGAAGTAATGGTACGTTGGACAAGAGTCTGTCAGCCATGCGGGCTCCTCTTTAATAACTGTTTCTTAGGTGCTGCAGTTCTAGACGTGTTACTTAAGTATTAGAAGCATGGAAATGCATTTTTTTCAAACCATGGTGAAGTCAAAAAATTACATGCTTCAAATTTTTCTGTTGTAAACAGAGCATTATTAGTCTTTTAATTGAATTCTTCTGTGTAAAGAGCTGTCAGTCATATCCTGCCTTGCATTCCCTCCCTCCCTCTCTCCCAAGAATAAATGCTTATTTTGAGGCATAGAAGTTACATTTACTTTTAAAAATGGAAATATCTTTTAAGGTGCTCAAGTACAGTTTAATTTCCCTATGCTCAATCTGCTATATGGTGACTGTTATGTTTTTTACAATTTTATAACTTTTTGTTGTTATTGGTCATTAGAATCTTTTGTCTCTTTATTTTCATGATGTGTTTTGGGAATCTCTGACTGATGCCAGTAGAAACAGCAGCTTGAATATCGTTGTTTAATTTCTTCCCGGGGCACTTAAGATGGATTATTTTGCCTTTGGGGCTGTATACATTGGGAAGTTTCTAACCAGTTTTAAAACTGGTTGGAGCAGTAGTGTAGATCATGCTCTCGTCAAATAGCACTGGTTTGTCTGACCTGTTTCTGTTGAAAAAGCTCAGGAAAATGCCCCCAGACTGCAGTGTTAATACACTGCTTACTGCTCTTCACAATGGAATTGCTTGTTCTACTTAAAGCTGTTCATATACAGCTCTGGATTTTAAATCACTTTGCATTTGTTTCTTCTTCTTTCAGTACAGTATGTTGTTGTTCAGCTTGCCTTCTTAAAGGTCAAATTGATTTGTAGGTGTGAGCACAAATTTGAGAGTGATAATTCGGGTAACAAATGTAGAAGATGTCTATTTGATGCATTTATCTGCTACTAAATTTAGTTTGAATTGCTTTGAATTGCATATAAATTTAGGTCAGGCCTGCAAAACTGCTCTGACAAAAGATTTGTTCATAAATCTGGTATTTAACTGATAACACAGCACTGTGTTGGGAGGTCAGGGTTCACTTCTCTCCACTGTGATTATTGCTAATGTAAATCTGGCCATTTTTCTTTGTTATGTTGCCCTGTGCTCTGGGGAGACTAATTTTTTTTCTAAAGTGGCAAGCTGCGTCAGAAAGTTTTATGACTTTGTACATGTATTAAGCTTGGGTCTGCTGCTGATGGGGAAAGATACTTAACATTAAAGTCCTCATGGCAAGGTAGCATCATGACTTGTGTTTGAGGCTTTTTCTCAATTCCTTCTCTATGAAAAGCAAAACCCATGGAAACATTTTTGGCTGGGTTCTGGTATAAAATTATTGCTTGCTGGCTTTACTGTTTCATCTTAAGCACTTAAAATGATGTCTTATTTTGATAGGAGTGTTTAATGCATTGCATCCTTATTGAATATTTTTTTTTTCCTGCTTTAATTTCTAGTATAAGCTGCTACAGCCACTTTTCAGAAGTTAGGACAGGTCTCCACTGCAGGCTTTTCCACACAGATGACTAACACTGAGTAATGCCTATCGAGTGTTTTGCAGCAGACACAGTGGAGGGTGCTCTGAGCCAGAGGAGCATTGCATCAGCTCTCACCCAGGAGCTGAGCTGGCCCAGTGCAATGCCCAGACCAGGTTAACATGATTTCTTTCCAAGCAGGGCTTTTCAGTTGAGGCTGGCCACCATGCCAATACAGTTACCAAGCTTTCCAGTGGCTCAGAGAGCTGGCAGGGCAGACTCGCAGCTGCTGCAGAGTAGGGGCAGAGCGGGCCCTTGTCTGCCCTGTGTGGACATGCTGACTGTTCAGGGAGCCTGGTACGTCCCCACTTTCACATTTTGTGTCAGCACCAAATGGCAGAAGCTGAAGGAGAGCCTGCAGGGAGGCGTTAGCACTGCGGGCATATGTGCAGTGACAGCGGCAGTTTTGTCCCTCTAATAAGTATAGTTTAGTTAATAGTTAATGAGGAGCTCACCTCCTTTTGGAGAAGCAGGGATTCATTTTGCGTGTGTTACATAGGATGCAATAACTGCAACACTTAGTTGATGATGGGAAGGCTACTTTTCATGTCAGAAAAGGGAATCTTTTGTGTTTGTGCTTGTTAGAGAAAGATTTCACTGTTCCTACTGGTCTTGGCTTTGTTTCTTCAAAGAAAAATTGTAGATTTCAGAAATTAGTGTTATTTGCACATTGGTGTGACAGTAGGTGGTTTTCAGGTAATGGTGACAAAGCTTCATCTGCATGTGGATTTTAATTAATAATGGACATAATTTCGATTGGTGTTCTTTACTCCTCTAGCCCGGTCTAGCCTCAGAAACCAAAATGGCTAAGCTGTTCAGACCGTGTAATTCCTTAAACAGTATAAAAGAGAAAATGTAACAAGTCATAGGTACAGTACAATTCTTGTACTGGACACTTTTATTCTTGCTGGTTTTAGTTTTTCATTGAGAATTGTATATATTTTTTTTTTTTTCTGGCAAATTTTTAGAACACCTCCCCCCCATCCCCCGGACAACACAAAAAATCCCCACTTTACTTAAAACTCTAAAGTTTTTAAACTTCACATTTGGAAAAGTACTGGAGTTGCCAAGGGATTGGATTTGCTTTTCATCACAGGACAAATCACAAAAATCTCTTCTGGACAGGAGAGATAAATATCAGTAAACACTCTTATAAGAAGTTTTAAAAACATTGTGTCAATAACATCTTATTTGTTTATCATACATGAGAACTCTTGCTTATTGCTGTCTTTTAGCAGTAGGTCAATGTATCTTCACTTCTAGGCTGACTCTATGCTAACCTTTTAATCAAAAACTAATGCCAGCTGCTAATAGTCTCTTGGTTGTGAAATTGCTGTTCTGAGTGCTCACTTTTTACTTGTAGGACAGAATAAACCCCAGGTATTCTTTATTTTGTGTTTTTTGCTGCTATTTAAAAAATAAATTATAGAAGGGAATTTGCAGTTCTTAGCATATAGACAAATAAGATGAAAGACAACAGGAAGTGCTACATTTGGAAGATAAAATTGGAGAAGTCTGTAGGAAGGATGTGAGTGCTATGAAAGCTCTTTGGTCCCCTGTCAGCCCACGTATTATGGAGAAAAGATTGTGGAACTTCAATAGAAAGTAATGCTTGGTTCTCGATACTAACTTTCCTTTCAAATTTGTGCTTCCCTCTGTCTGCTTAATAAGCAAAAAGGAAGTGCTAAGTGTGAGGTAGGTTGGGTTTGAATCCTTTAATGGCCAGTCAGTTGCTTTGACTTCAGCCAGAAGAGTGGTGAAATAAGTGATTATATTGGTGCTCCTGTATGGAGTGGAAGCTTCATGTTCTCACTTTCTTCCAGGAAGGTTTTGTACTTGTGATACAATATCCAAGCATGTTAAGCATCTAGAATATATAAATAAATTTTGTATAGTTCTATAAAAATAGAAATTAAAAAAAGTGGTCCTTTTTTCTTACAAATTTAAAGCTGACCATCTGCTGCTCTTTTTCTGAGATAGCAAATTGTGACGCTATAATAAATGACCGATGCATAACCGAAAGCATGGCAGTGACCATTGTCACTGAGAATTTAATGTTCTGACACTCCAGAAAAACTAATTAGCAACAGCTGTGGCCCAGCAGGAGCTGTTGCAGTAGTTGAAGGCGGTGAACTTCAAGGTATATTGTGGTCTCAGAGGTGAACTCTGAGACAAAACTCTGATTGTTTAGGAATTGTTAATCCACCCTATCTTATAGCTTCCTCAGAAAGCATGTACTGCCTACCAATCTCTCAAGAGAGATTTTGAGAACAAATGAACCTGTAAGAATATCTTTGATTTTTAAGCACAGTGCTGTATTATTGAAGGCAGACAACTGTGGTTCAAGTAGTGCTTAATAAAGACCAGAAGTGTTCAATTTTTTACTGTACTTGCTTTTCAGGCAAATAAAATGGAGTAGAAAGAATTGGCATAGAGTAATTCAAATCGGGTAGGTGAAAATTTCCAAGCCTTTTACAGGAAAGCGCAAATAAGAGAGTAATGCTGTATCGCACCAAAGCCGTAGCTGCTCCTCTTTGATCACGAGCCCCCTGTAACAGAGTAAGGGGGGTGAAGTGTTGAGCAGTGGAATTTCTCAGGGCTACAAGATATGTCTCACTGCCAGTGTCTCTGTGTGTATTATATTTTGAGTATATTGGTTATGAGTGTATTTTTGAATATTGCTATTAGTTCTAATATATTTGATTAACAAAAGAAATGCAGAAATTGTACAGCTATTTGCCCAGTTTATATTAGGAGGATATATAGAGTATTTTTTTCTGTTGAAAGTACTTGAAGACTTCTTTGTATAAATGCGTTGACCTAAACTTTACTAAAGCTGTTTGTTACTTCTGTAATTGGTATCTTTAGGCACTGAATGACTTATTACTTGTTTACTAAATTAGAAGTTTGACATTGTATCGTGATAATTTGTCATGAAGTGATTAGCAACAGTGATTCTAACTAGAAATATTCTGTATTGATTTTTTTACAAGTATTCATTTTGTGTTGATTGGTGTTGATGGCTTATATAAAAATATAAAGTCTCTTTTCTGCTTGGAAAAAAAATAAATTGTATAACATCGAGTGCTTATTCACCTCTGTACTTCTCTTTCACATTTCAATACGTATTCTTAATTTTCCTTTTTTCCTTTCATCCTATTAATTTAAAGGAAGATACTGCTGATATGGGAGCACCTCAGTTCTTACCCATTCCCTGCTGTTTTTAAGAGCCTGAGTTTAAGAGGTTGCTGCATTAGAAGCATTAACATGTGTGTAAATAGTCCCTGTATGCATAACATCCATGTTAAAAAGTTCTTTTAAATTTAGCATCAATCTACACTTATGTATTCCTACTGTATTTAATTCTGAGTAGCAGTTAAAGCTTATTTCACATTGCTTTTACATATTTCAGGCATAGCAGACAAGAGGACTCTGCAGCAGGGTTCTGTCCTAGGGCAGAATCATGTCACTCTGGTGCTGCTCCTCGGTTTCTTATACTTCTTGAACTGACACTTGCTCCTGCTTGAATTCTTTACATCAGCAGCAATGTTCAGTGTCTCCTATAGGCCAAACAGTACATTAGTCTGAAAGTATGATGACTCTATTTTTGTCAGCTAGTTGCTCACAGATTAGAGCACCACTGTTTGCATCTTGTAGAAATGTTAGAGCATTTAATTTTCATGATGAAATATTATTGTGAATTGACAGGTGGTTAAAAGGTCTAAACCAGAGATATTCTTGTGGTTACCTCAGACTGTGACCACTGCATGATAATTCACTGATGAGCTTTTGGATATCAGTGAGGTGGCAACTTTAGGGGGCTTATATAGTCATTGGCCAGCTGGAATAATTGACTTGTCAGTCACTGCTTACTGTGTGAGCTTTGATGAAAATGTCATTTGCAGTTCCTAAATGACAGGTTCTTTAATAGATTTTTGTCTTCCTGTTTGATTTCTGATATTTACCTTGTTGTATCTAATATTTAATAGTACTTAAAAGTATAAATTGACCTGAAATTTTAAAACTGCATCTTGCTGGTTGAATAGAAAAATTAGAAACTTGAGGTCTGAGCTTTTTTTCTGGAAACAGTACAGACTGAACACTGTTTTGAGACTCTAAAAGAATCAAAAATGTGAGTACATCCTCCTTCTGCTCTTCGAGGTCTACAGGTACAAATGTGAATTTCCTCTTCAGAGGAAAGAAAGATGAAACTGAAGCAATTACTCTAGCATATGAATTGGTAGCAGGAGTTTTAAAGGTGAACTCAACATGTTGGTTAAATAAACATAATCTTAATTCTTTTCTGGCTGTATGATTTAAAACGAACTCAAATTAGATGCTTACTTTCTGAAAATGGAGTTGTGAATTTCTGGTTTGTTAGAGCTAAACGCAGCAAAGAAATAAATTACTGTATCAAAGGATAAAGATGTCCACTTGTTACCGAGGGCAAGAAAACACAACATTTTGAACACTTATCAGGGTAACATTGATATTAAGAACTATTTCGCCTGAGGAAAAATGTTGGTTCTTCCTCTTGTCTCCTGCCATGTTAACTGTTTCTAATTGTCTTCCAATATTTCTAAAGTGTATGATTGGTTTTGGTGATGTACAGTTAGTATATTCTTTTAAATTTCCTTTGTACAAGGTACAAATATAAAGAGGATGGGATAAGGTGGGGGGAATTACCTCTCCTTAACCCGTGGCAAAGGAATTTCTGCTTCTCTAGTTATGGTTTGAGTGTTGTGGTATTGTGTTAGTTGAAGTAGATGGATTAGGATGGAAGCAGCAAAATATTTCTGGTAATAAAGTTTCAAATTTCGTTACTATTGTTGTTGATGTGTGTACAGAAACCAAGCTGCAGCAGTTTTGGAAATGAAATTTCTTGCGTTAGCCCATGACCACTCTGGGTTGAAGCCTGTCCTCTGGGAGGCTGCCGCTCACCATATCTGCATGCAGATGTGCCGGCCCCTCCGCTCAGCTGGAATCCAGCTGGGTCCCACACTGACTCCCTGCACCAGGGACCTCTCTGGCCATCACACAGGTGATTTGGGAGCATCCTGAAGTAGCGAGGCAGAGAAAAACCTGGTTACTGAGCCCTCTTATCCCCTGGCAGTGAGTTGCCTCTGACAAACAGCAATGTGACAAAGCAGGCAGTAAGAAAAAAATGGAGGTTTGATACCAAAACAGATCTGGGTACAATAAGTCAGATGAGCTTTCAATCTTTGCGACTATTTTAGCAAATGCATATTGAAAGTGAGCAAATGGCAGAGCAGTATGACTCAGCAGTGACAGCTGGGGTAGAGATGCCATCTGTAGTCTGAAATGACACTCATAGTAGTGTGGAGTTGCATGACAGCTAACTACATGTGAGGTAGGTGGGCCCAGAGTGATACGTGATATTCAGGCTGTGGAGTAGCAGCACTCAAGAGCAGATGTCCAGAGAGTATGAGTGATCCCTGGGTAGATCCAATATTGCTACCGTGTAGACTATTATCATGATTTTTGGGTTTGAGAGGAGGGTGTTACATCCAATTTTATCAGATGGCAGTGGTAAGTCAGAGACCTACTGAGAGTGATGCTGAGAGAGAACAGATGTGGATTGTTTTGGTAGAGCTCTTTTTTGGAAATGCTCTGCTACTGAGTCGCAAAAGCATTACTAGAGATGGAAAATATGCCAACTGCATTAAGAGTCTCCTGTAATTGCCAGTTTGCAATTGCTGGTTCCCTTGGGATTAGAAAAGGAGTGAGATTACGTACTCAGGCAGATGTCATCAGCATAGATAATTGTACTGTATGGATTGAAGGGTAACACTGATGAGAGCTTTGAAAACGCAGAGCACTAGTACTCAGACTGACTCTTATGATCAGTCCAGTTGAGCTTTTCTTGTAGACACTGAAAACGGTGGCTGGTTACAAAGGCATTGCACAGTAGAAATGGATCACTTAGGGGTTATTCTGGATAGTTTTGTTAGTAGACTGTCTTAGTATGCTTTCTAAATAGAACAGCATGACATTAGTCATCAGTGTTTTCTGCTCTAAGTTTGTGAAATGGGGTGTCAAATTGAGACCTTCAGAACAAAACCAGTACTAAAAATTAGCTCTGTCTTCTTGGCTAGACCACGAGGTGGATTATTATAGTACTTGCAGCAAATTCTGAGTGGTGGCTTAGTTCTACAAAATATAACTGATTTTTCTCCTGATTTGAAGAAGATTGTTTCTGTCACCAGAAGCTGATTGCTCACCTTCGTGAGAGGACTGTGGACAAGGAAGGAGTTGAGCTAAAGGGATCAGAATGGTCTTGATATGGCTCATCTTTCCCCTATCCACCCATGAACACTGTACCACAGCATACATCTATTCCTGGATTGCAGTACACTTGTAGATTAATTTAAAACAACTGCTGTGCTATGTGAATAGGTTCTAAAACTGTTGTAAAATGGAGGCTGTGTCTCAGAGTTTGCATATGTAATGCTGTGTCTGCCAAGTTAACTCTAGGTGAAGCAAATTTGAACTGGAAGGTATCAGAAGTGTTCTCTATGCAACTGGGATATATGAAGAGCAAGACAAAAGTGTAATGGTGCATGAATGTCACAGTCTCTGCTAGCCAGAAGATCCTTCTTGCCATCTAAGACTGATCACTGTTGAATTGTACCTTCTCTGAAATTTGATACATGGCCATTAAATGTGTGTAAACATTACAAGGAGTCATCTTGTACAGGAAGGTGCTGACAATGTCTCTCTCTTTTCTTTGGCTAGTGAAAAACATGTGCTGGCAAAGTTGGTCTTTTTTAGTTCCAGTTCTCCGAAGCTGGTAGGAGATGCAAGCAGTGCAAGAATGCTGAATAATGCGTCTTGATTTGGCTCTGTGTGTTTTGAGATGTGCTATAACAGCACTTCTTCATGCTCCAGTGATGGTATCAGGGCAGCTATACTTAAATTTTCTTTCTCAAGAACAGTTGCAGTTTGTTAGCTACCTATGACAGTTGTGCCTTTGCCAGGTGGGCCATTCTGACTTTAAGAAGATGTTGTTGGCAACTTAGATGAGTGGGATGGTATGTGATTTTTGCATTGGACACCTATGGACAGCTGAAGGCAGAAAACCTAGCCAACCAACCCTTTTGCTTGCCCGTGCTTGACACTTCACGCTCTCTTGAGGCCCTCTACACATCTGCCTTACTCCTTATTCTAGCAATGGATTGGTGTCATCTCCTTTTTCTGAGGCTTGTTTGACCTCTCAGTCCTCCTCCCCCTTAACCCTCTGTGTTGTTTTAACCAGCGAAAGCAAATCCAACAACACCAAAGGAATGGGTTTCTGCCACTTGCTGCCGTGAGTTCTGTTGAGTTGAATTGGCTGGCTTTCCATAAGTGGGCATAAACAGTGAATGGTTACAAAAATAAGTTTGTTCTGTGAAAACTGAGAGAGAGGAAGTGAAAGTGGAAGGCAGCCAAGCAATGGGCTGTAAAGAGTCTTTTCAGCAGTACCGTGAATAGATGGGAGTGGGAGAAGATGTGTTTCTCAAGGGTGGAAAGGAGATGCTGAAGTGATTAGGATAAGGGGAGGTGAAAGCTGGAAGCATTACAGGTCAAGTGTGTCTTGCAGAAGCTTTTTAGTTACCCTTCAAAAATCAGGCATAGCTGGAGTGAAGGACACAGGAAGAGGAATGCAGATGTGAATGATGGATGATGGTGTCTGTAATACTTGAGAAAAGAGGTACTGACCCAAGCTCAAGACTAGAGTGAAAGAGTATGAGGGTTGTTGTAACTGTTTGAGCTCTTCATGATAGCCAGATGCTGTCAGAAAGACAGGCTGAGGTTCAGTTCAGGCAGAAGGAAGCCACTTAGATCAGTGGTCTGATGGAGTCAGCCCTACGGAGAAAATGTTTGCAAATGCATTTGTAGATGAGGATACCCAGAGATGAGATGCAGACGAGAAGACCTGGAATCCATCTTTGTCCCTTTGAAGTCTATGTTAATATTTACAATTACAGGGCTTAATGCTAGTTGGTGACATGGATTTATACTTGAACTTAAACCAGCAATTCTCAATTGTCTGTACCAGTTCTTGTTCCTTACGAAATTGTCATTGAACTACTGATATGGATGGTATGAACAAAATATTTCTGTTTTTCCATTGTCTCCTACTATTGTCTGGTGGACAGGGGAGGGAAAGCTTTGGATCAAACCTTGAGGCTGTTACGTTATTACAAATTATTTACATTCCTCTGGTACTAAAGTGTTTTAGTTTAAAATCAGCAAAATTCTATGCTTGCTGCTTTATTCATTGCATCCAGATTATGCGTTGGTTATTAAATATTGATTTTTAAATTTTTGTAAACATTTTTTGGCTTTTCTTGGGTGTTAGTCTTTTTCTTTTGACCGTATTGCTTTCCTTTACGTTCTCTATTTTAACTTTAAAGTTATAACCTAGTGGTGCAGAGCCATTTTTTACCTTTCTTCAAGTTATAGTACAGAAAAAATAAGAAACTGTCAGAGAAGGATTCTTTTCTGGAAGTTTATATACATATATATAAATACACACACACACGTACTTATGAGTAATGCAAGCATCAGGGCACACATTGCCTACTGAAACAATTCACATTTATTCTCTTGGCTTTAAAACCACCACCAACAAAAAACACAAAAAACAACCTAACCATCACCCCCCAACAAAAAAAAAACATGCCAAAAACAAACAACCACCATCACCACCACCTCCCCCAAAAATCAAACTCTTCAGATACATACTCTGAATTTTAATTTAAATGATACTTTTTAGAATCTTATCCTGCTACCACTTTACCACTTCTCTGTACTAGCGAACTCCCCTGTTTTAGGTAGTGGCGTACCGAAAAGTGAATAGTTTTTCATGTACACATTTTTGTGAATAACACTGGCAAAGAATGACTGAAAAGATATAGAGAAAACATAGGCATGTAATATTTGCACAAGTTCTAGTTGAATGTGTAAATGCCTTGTCTAGCTTGAAAAAAGAAAGAGAAGCTAGTATAAGAGCTGTGTGTAAGACTTTTTTTACTAGGCACGGAGAGTACAGAACATACTTTAGTACTCTGGAGAGTAAGTCATAAAATGCAACATCTTCTCCAGAGTCGAGTTTGATTGCAGTTATACATATGTGGCTAACAATTGCTGAGAAAAGTACTGTGTGTATCTCTTTATCATGTCAGGAGTGCATCTGCATTATTAACTCATTCTGAGAGCAATGTATAGCTGTTTCCTCACAGAGACCCATACATGTGTTGCAGTCCCCCTATTGCTCTTTCTATCTCGTTCTTTTCCTTTCAACATAATACCCCGCTGCCTCCTTAATTCTTACTGTTCCATTTTTGGCCTCTGAGATAGTTAAACCTCATAATAAAATCAATTAGTCAATTATGGCTTTATTTTGTTGTGCATTTCATACGTTTTCCTCTTACTCAATAGTATGTGCTGATCAAAAATGCTGATGAAGCTCAGTGTCTTTTCTCCAAATGCCCTGATTTTATGGTCTCTTCTAGTCACTGGGAAGTCTGTAGGTATGCTTTCACAAAATACTGTCTTAGTGACAAGTGGTTATCTGACCCAGAGGTGCCTTCTGCATAGTTAGTGTTTCTCACATGATACCAGTGATTCTGTCCATCCTTCTCCCCAAATCTCTGTAGCAGCCATAGTGTCTTGTGGCAGGGAGTCTCACAGTTTAACACTGTGGTGTTTGATTTGATCCTGGCACTCCATAGCTTCATTTAAAGCCCTGTTATGTTTTCACACAAACAAGTGGTTGATCTCTGTTCTCCTCTTTGTCACTAAGGATAATCTGTCCTATTTCTTGTGTCATCGCTGGTTGAAAACTCCTAGTTTTTTAAGTTGTGTCTAATACTTTAGGCATACTGTAATCATCTTTATTGGATGTTCTCTAAGCCTTTTTAATTTCTGCAATAACCCTTGGGAGATGGAAAACCAGAACCACACAATGTCTGGATGTGGCTTATAATGTTGCAAAGAAATTTCTAAATTTCTTTTAATTTTTGAATTCCCTTTTAGCTACTATTTAGCATCAAGCTGATGTTTGCATCAAAATACCCAATTCAGCCTTAAATCTTCAGACTGAGTGGTAAATATCTGCTCAGAGACTATTACTGGTAGTCTGTCAGTGCTTATCAGGACAGATTTTAGCCACAGTTTTTCTTGTACTTTTGTGCAATGTATAACATGAAGGGATACATTTTCACTTGTGTGCTGAAACTGTAAGACTGTAGGAATCCTGTTTCTCTATTTTCCTTACTGTGCTTTGGGCAGTGTGCCTTCAGGACATGGACAGATGATTGGCTCAAAAATGCTACAGATTAATTGCACAGTCTAAAGTAGAATTCGCCTAACCTTGAGGCTTATCTATTACATGATTTCACAAAGCCAACCCAGTGAGAGTATTTCTCCATTTAAGAAGTGGAGGGATTAAATACAACTTGAATGAGCTGGAAAAATAGCATAATACAGCTGAGTATTCTTGTAATAGTTACTTCTATTGAAATTAAGTGCAGATTTGCAGATAAAAATACAAGTTTCAAATCCTTGAGTTCAATTCCCTGGGGAGTCACAAAATAACATTTTCTTTGTTAAATTGTAGTAGAAATACAATTCTGCTTGTAAATATTTCTAACCTAAAACAGTGTTTTCTTACTAGAGCTTTAACATGCCTACTGCAATTTGTCTGGAGAGGGTATTTTTCATCACACAAATAAAGCTAAGTTTGATGGCATATCAGTAAGCTTAGTCCAAAATGATGTGATGACTTGTGGTGTTTGTTCATCAGAGGTCTTGTTGAGGACTAACTGTGATGAGAGAAGAGGCACCATATATGCTTACATGCACAATTTATATATTAAATCAGTTCAACAGTAAGCAGTGATTTATACGTAAGAGATAAAGGAATTGAGTTGTTAGCATCTTTTTCTGTATGTATGTGCTCCTAGTGTGTTAAATAGTTTTGCTGTCAGATGACTCTTTCCTAGTGAAATCTGCCTAAAATATTTTCCTGATAGTCTATGAAATATTTTGATAAATCTTACTTTGCTGAAGAATGAAGTAATTCATACAAACAGGAACATGTGAAATGAATTATCCATTTGATGTTCATTTGATTCTGTAGGTCACCTTTAATGAAAGACTTAGATTTGCAAGGCTAAAGAAGAAAGGTAAAAGACATATCAGAAATGTCTCTCTACACACTCTACTTCTGTGTGTTTTCTGCTCTCAGCTTGTTTACTATGGAAGTTTTCGTATTGTTCTGTGGTTTATCTCAGCTTTTCTCTGATACTTCATAGTATCAGAGTCCATGTTTAAGCATGGTATAAGAGGGCAATGTTATATGCATCTGTATGGTTGTATAAAAGATGTTAAAACTTGTAACGATGTGCAGAGCTTTGTTTTGATCCCAGAGAAAAATATGAAGTATTACTGAGAAAAGTTTAACATGACTCAGTATTTTAATAGGAAATTGGGCAAGGAGAATGCAGGGAAGAACAGGCTGGTCAGTCTAACCTCGATCCTAGGAAGGTGATCGAACAGCTCATCCTTGAAACCATTTCCAGGCACATGAAGGACAGCAGCAAATATTGTCTGTGTAGACATCAGTAAGGCTTTTGATACTCACTTCCACACAGGGACAGTCCCTCTGAGCATCAGGAAGCACTTTCTTTTACTGTGTGGGTGACATAGTGCTGGTGCAAGTTGCCCAGGGATGTTGTGGGGTCTCCATCCTTGGCGATATTCAAAAACTGTCTGGATGTGGTTCTGGGCAGCTGACTGTGGGTGACCTTGCTTGACCCAGAGGAGTTGGATCAAATGATCTCCAGAGGTCCCTTCTAAACTCAACTGTTCTCTGATTCTGTAGATTGTGGGTCAGTACATCTGAAATCTGTTATTTGTTGCTCTGTATCTCAGCAGGTCTTTCTCTAAATAGGGGAGCATGTCTGTTTCCTTTGGCTATGGCAACTTTCACTGTGTTTTCAAAATACATTTATACTGTTCTTCTTTCTAGCCATCCTTTCGTGAGAATATTGCTAGACTGTATGAAAAGATATGCCAGATATTAAAACTCTTATGACTATTTTCTTACTATAAAGTGGGAAATTAGAGCAGTAACTGCACGTCTGCTACAAAAGGACTTGTATTTTAGTTTAGCAGTGCATGTGTGTGTGATGTATTTTTGATCTCAGTATTGCACATAACCTCACTCATTCATGTGCCAGAGTTGTGCGTTTTACTACTAGTTTAATTCTTCATGCACCTTGATGTCTTTTCTTGAAAGATCTCTTCTGAGAGGTTCTTGTCCTCCTGTGGCTCTGGATTGATACCATGACTGAACTCTTCAATCATCTCTCCACCTGCTTGGACTTATATCCTTCTGTGGCTTCAGAAATGACCTTTTGTAACCGCTTTTGTCATTTTCAACATCAGCTTTTTCCATTTTCTTGTGTTTGATTTGTTCTTCCTTTTTGCATGATCATTTAAAATTTTATGCACAGTCTTATGTTCCTCTTCCCCCAGGAACGTCTCAGCTTTCATGTTGGCCTTATTCCTTTTGAGTTCTTTGTGCCCCCACTCCTTGAGCTCCTTTTGTAATTTTGTCTGAATGACTTAAGCACTCTTCCCTCATTTCCTCATTTATTTGTCTGGTTTCTTCACTGATGCCGTGCTAACTTGTGATTGTTTGTTGCCCTCAAATGAGACTCCATGTTTTTGGTTTTGTTTTGTTTTATTTATTTTATTTTATTTATTTTAAATTGAATGGTTGCTCCTACTGTTCAGCTGGAAACTCTCACTTTAATCTGTTGAACAAAATTTTGATCCCTGATATAAAAAGAGATGGGTTTCACAACAAACTTCTCTGTTGTTACCTTGTTTTATGGTTAAACTGTCAAAGTTGTAATAGGGTGGCTAGTGTAGTTGTTAGGCCTGCTTTTATGGTTGAATTGCTGATCTGATTAGTAGAGAGAAAAGTTTAGCTATAAACTCTTTTCTTTTCAAGTCCTTGTTACAGCTCTTTTTCCTCTTTTTACCTTGGAAAGCAGGTTACAAAATAACCTAGCACTCTGAATCTATACAAAATTTTGTGATTTAATGTAATGGATGCAGTGCTGACTTCATTCAGCACTCCTACTGAGTTTAATCGCATTCTTATCCATTAACTTTTAACAGCATATTGTGAGAACATTTAGGAGAAATGCCAGAGACTCTGAGATCTACATAAGATTTTCTATATATAAGCACCAACCGTGTCTTGGAAAAAGGTGTTATTTTCAGAAGCCTTTTCAGAAGTGTTGTAAGACCACATATCCATAAATAAAGTGATTAAATTCATTTTGAAGCTCTCAATTGTGTCCTTGAATTCATGGAATTTGCTGGCTGGTGTTTTAGTTACTATTGATATAGTCATGGAAATATTTATGAATCTCAAGTACATGATTCTACCCCTCACCCCCCAGTTATTCGTTTTCAAATGGTAAAACTCCCTGTCACCAGTGCAGTTAGTCAGAGGTCTACTCAGTGCACTACAGGAATACTGAAGATTGCAGCCTGTAAGCTGAAATATGAAATGGATTTGGTGTTTTGTGGATGTCGACACTTGGGTATTAATGAAGAACTGTTCATAAGTTCATGGAACTCTTCCAGGTTTCAGAAATATCTTGTGAGTTGAAATGGAAATTGTTTTGGTAGCTTTAGTGATATGAAGTGATCTGTGGGGCTGTTTGCTCTCTGTTGTCTTGCCCATGCCAAGGAAGGGTGAAGAAATCATGAAAAAGACAGTAAGCAACTGTGACTCTTTACAGCTACCTGTTGTCATCTCTCCAGTAAAGAACAGAAAACCTCCCTTTCCCTGGAGAACAGGGGGAAATTTAAAGACACTTTTGTTTAGATTAGTTTTTGCTTAGTTTGGAAACTGAATCACTATCTGTAATAGAGAGTGATCTTTTCCCCCCTTCATCTCTTTCCTTTTTCCATCCTGTTCGTTGCTGGTGAAGCATGGAAAGGTTTCCTGATGCCTGTCAATATGAAGCTTTTTGAAATGGGAGATGAATAAGCATTTTCCAGGCCTGGTATAGAGAGAAGGAAAATAATTTAATAGAACAAATCTAATAAATGGCACAGCCGGGTAAACCACATCTAATTGTGAATCTTTGTGCTCTCTCAGAATTTGGGTTTAGGATAAATGCTGGAATTAATAGTGAGATCTTTCCCTGAAGACTACAGGAAAGGATGTCCACATGAGGCTTCCTGCATTCTTGGTAACTTGTACTTAATATTTTTCAAGTTCCCATCTTTCCTTTATAAAATAAGCTACTATATTTGATTAATAAGGAATATGGAAGACAGATACAAAATGAAAGAAATTATGCATATATCAGACTTGAGCTGTTGGTGTTCACACTCCACTGCTGCTTTTGGATGGGACTTGGAGTTCCACGTTCAAGTTAATAAGCTAAGAGGATGTTTAAAACATACTGATAGTGGGAACAAGTTTAGAAAAAATTTAAAAGGCATTTGTGAGTAATTGGGTTTACTTGGCTTTTATTGTTCTTAACTGTAATCAGTCACGTTTTGTGTAATGAATTCTGGTACTACAAAACAATATACCACTGCAAGGAAGAGAAATATTCTTAGAATTTAGTATGACTTTCTTCCTTTAGCGAAGGAGAATCTGTCACTTTAAGTGCTGCTGTTTTCATGGTTTTTCTTTTTTTAAAATTAAATAGTGCCTCTGACCTTCTGCCTTTTTAGATGCTATGGGTTAATTAAGGTTATTTCAGAGTTACATTTCAATAGGGAATACTGAACATAAGCATTTTAACATAAGTTATTAGAATTTATTCTCAAACTGCATTAACAGCAATTCATAATATATTCTTAATAGGTGTCTGAATGCCCTACAATTAATGTGTTTTAAAATGCTCGTTACAGAGTGTTGTGGTTTAACCCGGCAGGCAGCTAAACACCACACAGCCATCCACTCATTTTCCCCCCCATGAGAGAGAATCGAGGGATTAAAAAGGTAAAAGTTATGGGTTAATATATTGACAGTTTAATGGGACAGAATGGGAGAATAATATAATAAACCAATAATAAATAGAATATATAAAAACCAAACAAACATTGTAATTGCTTACCACCTGCTGCCTGATGCCCAACCAGTTCCTGAGCAGCACCCTCTAGTTAATTTTCCCCCTAGTTTATGTACTAAGCTTGACATCATATGTTATGGAATGTCCCTTTTGTCAGCTGGGGTCAGCTGTCACAGCCGTGTCCTCTCCCAGCTTCTCGTGCACTCCCCGCCTCTTTGCTGGCACGGTGGTAGGAGAAACTGAAAAGTCCTTGAGTACTTAGCAACAACTAAAACATCAGTGTGTTATCAACATTATTCTTATACTACACCCAAAACACAGCACTATATCAGCTACTAGGAAGAACATTAACTCTATCCCAGCTGAAATCAGGACATAGAAATAATGTAGTGCCTTTAGAAGATGAAAACATCCTGTGCTTTAAGGCATGCTATGATAGAAACAGGGAAATTAATGTGGTAGGTGGGTGATTTTAAAAGCAGAACCTGTTTCTGGATATATGACTGACAGGAGACCTGCTATAGCACCTTTATACACTTTAAGCTTTGAATTCACCAAACAATGTGAGAAGAAAACTTAAGTTTTCACAGGACTTTGACCTGACATCCCAGATAAACATAATTTTGTACTAGGTTCTTACCATGGAGCTATCTACTTTGATAGATTTAGAGCTAGTCATTATGCTTTTACAGCAGGAGGTGAAGAAAAATAAAAGCATGTTGTTGAATAAAAGGAGCAGATTATTCCAGCTAGTCATTTGAGTTGGATGAGAAAAGAGTATTTCAGTCCTTGGTGTAACACCATAGTACACATGAGCCCCAAATAACCATTGGTAACTGAATCCCATGGAAGGGAAAAGTGATGATGAAAGTTTGTTGTGTGCCTGTAGTTCAACTTTTCTCTTCTGCTAGAGTTTTTTTTCTCCTGTATTGGTGGCTGAATTTCTGGGCTTATGATGAGCTCCTTAAAATTGCAGAGTGTGAAATTTAAGATGTTACTAGTGTATTTTGCATAACATCAGAAGTAGTCGGATGCAAGAACAGATCTCAGAAATGAACCGCCAAGTTGTGTTCTTTGACTGTCCTTCTGTACGTGCCAATCTATGGCTGAAAAAAATCCTTTGCAATGCTGATAAGTTACAGAAATGAAGAACACTTCTAAAATCAGTTTGTTTTGGAAACTTAATGAGGTATTCTAGTTTCCTTTCTCTTTACCCCTGGTCCAAAGCCAGAAGATAGAGTTTTCTTTCATTGCGTTCCCTTACTGGTTTCTGAAACTTAGTGCCAGATTTTGATGAGAATGTACTTGGAAGTTCTAGTGGATATTGTTGTTACAGGAGATGTAAAAATATAAGTGCCTTGTTCCTGTTGTTGCGTATAATTTGTTATACTATTTGTTTTATTTTAATTCTGTAGAGAGTGTGACATAAGACAAAGAAATACATTCTTTGTTGGATTTAGAAAAGTGAATACCAGCTGTTCCCTTCTCCTACCCCTAATGCTAAAGGTTGTCTTTTTTTGTAAAGATCATATAAAGCATGGCCAATGAATGTGTTATTCTTCATCAGTTAGTTTTATCAATAGGTACTTAGTATATTGCAATTGAGTAGTTTTCTGAATGCTTTGTATTGTTTTTTTACTATTGGTTTTCTGAGTGCAATTTAAAGGACACTGGAGTTGTGATGGTCTAATTAAATATGAAAACTGACATACGGAATTTTTAGGTGATACGTAGGAGTAGTTTCTTTTATCTAGGAGTCAGTAGATCTCCAGTATAGCATCCTTATGATGCCATTCATAAATGTTATGGATATCTTAACTTTCATGTAATATTGGTGTGCAACCTACATCTTCTATTTTAAATAGTGAAAGTGACATGACCTGTAGGAAGTGTAGTGAGAATGCTGAAATTGTTAAATAAAGATCATCAGTTTAAAATCTGAGTAAGTTTCCTTTCTGTCCTGTGCTGATGAGCTGGGAGGCCACTGTAAAGTTGTAGTGGACATGGTTTATCACTGGGAGTTGCACATACTTCTCTTAGTCTTGAGATTATTTATATTTTAACCTGGTGGGGAAAAATCCATTCAGCTCATTTTTCTGTGTTCATATGAAAAGATATAGGATAAATCAAAATGCTAGACCAGTGTCAGTACTGAGTGTTGCTGCTAAGGAAATATGGTAACATTTTTAAAAATGTAATTTGTCTTTAAATTCAAGCATCTTTAAATAGCTTTTTTTTTATAGGGGATGTGTAAACCGTGACTATATGATCTTTATTAAACTCAGGTTAGTATTTGGGATTTTAAGATTAAATTTAGGTTAAATTAGGTTAATCCTAAAGACCTTGCTGTTTAGTGGTGCTTTAATTTCTGAGAATCCAATGTGGTGTATTAATATCTTTCTTTTTATAATGAAAATTTCAGGTTCTTTATCTTTTATCAATGAAAATGGACATGTAGTCAAGAAATTTTGAGGCTAGGCTGATATATCACATATCTTTTAGAAAGATGTTGAAGAGGAATGTGTGAGAGTTCTAGTTGTGTTTAAGCTGAAGTTAATAACATCGTGAAGCTTATGGGAAAAAATAATGGAAACAGTGAATTGTTGATTTGCTTGAATTCTGTGAAATGTAAAAGTTTCCCAAGTACTTCCTCAGCAACTGAACAAATTGGATTGAGCCGAAATACAGTTAGCAGTTTCACAAAATAACCATCCAGACTTAAAATTCCTTCTGTCTTCCTAGCTTACAATTCCAGCTGTCGATAATGTTTGTTTCTGATGGACTACGCGATTTTTCTTTTTGTTAAACTGCTGAGGCTTACTGGATGGCCGCTGCCACCACCGCAGGTGTTGCATGTCCTGGCTCGTTTTGGTGCTGCTCCACAGCAGAGCAAGCTGCTCATCCCCGTCCAGCCCCTCTGGGCCATGTCCTCATGGTAGCATCATTTGAAGGGAGTAGATGCTGCCTGCCTTGTGTGCCAGTCCCCAAGCCCACACCAGGCTGTTGTTGTCAGACTAGTCTGGTGTAATGCTTTGATTGCTGCTACTGCTGCCACCTCTTTCTGAAGCATGGTATTAGCAATCTAAGGTAAACCTGGATTTAAGTACTGCAAGGTCCAGGAGCATTCAAATGTCATTGCTGTGTGCTTCCAGAAGGGATATTGAGCAGAGGTGCCCAAATCACTGTTTGTGGCTTGGTGTGTGTGTTGGTAGGTATGCACAAATTCCAGTAGCAGGGTAGTTAAATTGCAGGTTATACCTCAGCTGTAGCTAAAGGAATGTGGTGGTGATACTTAATGGAACAGTGGTTGGTAGCGAAGTAACTTCTTCTTGAGATTTGGGGAAGTTACAGATGATTGAGTTGGAGATTTCTTACTTGTTATTTGTAGGATATTAGCACACTGTTGTCAAAATGTTAGGCAAGAAATATGAACGTGCATTTGCGTTGAACTGCTGAACCTCACTGGAAGGTACTAAACATTCATCACGCTGATCCACTTTCTTCCCTGAACAGTGCTGCTGTTACACTATTGTGGAGAGTGGCCCAGTAGCTGAGTTTGGGTGCTGACAAGTCCTGACCTACAGTGTACTTCTGTCAGGTGTGGTTTTATGTTTGAGTGGCTAAAGATTGATTTAAAGTGTATATAGTTTTGAACAAACGACTGGGAACAAAATGTATCAGTGCAGGTTTCACCCACCTATCATCTCTTTTTATGTTTTCCACACATCATGTTGCACCGGGTTTGTTTCTTAGTACCCACAGTTACTGAAATAGCATGCAGGCAGTTGACTGTTAGACAGGTGGAGATCCAAATTTGCTCATTTTAGGTCATAAGGAGTAGTCTACAGGGGCTTTAAAATGCTTAGTCTGTCTCGTTTTACACTGGATAAATTGCTACAGTATTGACTTTTACTTTACTTGCCTTGCAATGTCATGATATGTTGGTAAAGAGGAGGTGACGAGAGGAAGCCATTGGTTTAAGCAGTTGTTAGAGGGTGAATTTTGTAGTATCTGTCCAGATAAACTTCGTTCATGTGCGTGAGATAAATGGATGCTTGCTTGTTCTGTGGATGCAGCTGTGATGAGCTGCACACGAGGTTTGAATTGCTCACTGTGGATTAACAGGCCCATTGTTATTGCTAATCAGAACCCTGATAACTAAAATTAATAGTGGGCACAAAGATGAGCAATTAAGGACATTCATCTTCCAAATGAGTCTACAAGATTCATTGGTAGTTTAAATTTATATACTGAAGGCACTTAAACCATTAAAAAAGGTAATGGGTGCCCTGCAGGCGTGGGTTTCAAAGCCATATGTCATCTTGGTGCTGGGACAGCAGACAATGACAACTTCCCTTTAAGGGAAACTGCTATTCATTTATCAATTAAATATCCAAGGAAATGTACATTTGCTGTAGAGTGATCATAGTGTATTGTAAGTTAAATCAAACCCCAAGATTTATGTTCTAAGCCTTTCTGGTGTTATCATGATAAATGTTAATTAGAAAAGTCTCTCGGTGGTAATAGGACATCACTGTTGGGACTTTTAATGGCATAAATATTTACTTGACGCACAAATATTTCTCTTGTGCCTTGCAGTCTTTGACAGGGAAGCTGACGTAGTAACCAACTTAAAACAGAGCCTGAAATGTTGGGTCTTTTTGTTGTTGTTATGAATGCTGTGTTTATGTTGTCACAGGGTAACATGTGAGAGGGTTTTGCTATCATGGAGCTGAATATGAAGTTTACGGTACAAGGATTTTGTAGAAATTTGCTACAGTGTAGAGTTAGTTTTCTTTCTCTCCTGGTGGTGTCCTTGCCAGCCACAACACTGCTAAATGAGAGGTTCTGGGTGTGCCTGGGAATGAGTTATCTGGCGATGTGTTTTGGTGAAGCAGAATTAGCTAAAACTTGGTTTTATGCATTTATTCAAAATGATAAACACATATGCAGAACCATGGGAAGATGAAACATAATCTTAGTCTGGGACACAATCTAGATTTGCTAATGAAATTTAGTAAAAGGAACTTCTTCTTCCACATATATGAACACTGTTTTTACAAACTCTCTTCATGTTATGTGACATTTTTAGACTCCATTTTGGGTAGGTAAAAAAATATTTTTATCCTCACTTTGGTACCATATATGCTTATTCCTCCTTATTCTCTGGCCTGTCCTAGTTCCAGGCTGTGTATGTCTTGTACAGAGGGCAGAAATGAGCACAAGCTGTAGTTCTTCACGGTCCTCAATCTCCAGTTTCCCACCTCCAGCCCATTCTCCTCTTCCAGGGTGTCCTGTGGGCTGGTGAGAGCCTGACAGGCAGGGGAGGGTGTTTGCTGTTGATGTGGTGGTGGTGACTCATCTTGTGGTGACACTAGAATTTACCATAATAAGGGGTTTTTGTTAGTTTTTGGGATTTGCAGTACTTGTCCCGTGTTTTGTATTAAAAAAGTCAGACAATGAAGTCAGTACAAATGCTGCTGTTGTTCTAGAGGTGTCATCTTAACAAGAGGAATTTCTGTTGTAATGGCAGTTGTTAATTGGATTGATATGCACCGACCACTGAGGACAGGGAGAAGAGGATGCAAGAAATATCTGCCCTGATTTCTGAGAGTTATTTATAATCTAATTCTTAAGTCGTCCTATAGCTGCTTTTCTGGATCAAAAAAAAATAGGCTTAAATAAGGATGAATGCACTGTGCTTTCTCTTTCCCTCTCTCCTGGTCTTGGCTTTTATTTTCGAGCAGGAGGAGCAAACTCAAGGACTGTGCTATGAATCGAGATAACAGATGCTGCAGAGTTTTATGTGTGACATCTGTATTTTCTTGTGTCTATGTTCTAGTTTTTCTTTGATCAGGCTCTTTTGCTACCTTTGTTTCTTCCTTCTCAAACCTTGATCTCCTGTGTGAGATGCATGATCATCATCCTGTTTTTTTCTCTCTTTTTCCCAGCCTACTTTGTTGCCTTGAGTGAAGAATGTAATAAAAAACTTACTGAATGAGACAGGGCAGAAATTACTGTGTTACACAGGTTCCCCCCCCCGCTTTTGTATTCTTCCCTTCTATCTCCCTGTCACTTCTCGTCACAACTTTTGTTGTAAGATTTTCATATCTGTTGTTTGTGTGACCCTGAAAAAGAGCCTTTAATTTGTTTTCTGCTATGCTAGATTGATGTAATAAAGCAAGATTATCCAATTCATTCCTCAGCAATTACTTAATTTCTGAGTAAATTTTAATCATTTTGTCTGACTGTTTTGGTTTTGGACACAGTATTTATCCTCGTTGTCAGTATTTGGACTACTCAGGCTTTCAGTGCATTGGAGTTGTTGATTTACACTTTTAGTTTTTGAGCCTAGTCCATTATTTTCTGTTTCTCCCTTGGTTTAAATAGCGTGTTGCTTTTTGTCATGCAGACTCTGGGCCAAGTTTCACTTGAGCTGAGCGACTGAGACAGTGATCTCCTGCTCTGACAGAAGGTGCTCTTGGGGGAAATTGGTTGTGTGAGACAGAGACTTTTTAAAAAAGAGAGCAGAACACTGAGGAGCTGCTTGTGGGCTTTAGCTTCGCATAAGCAAGCCTGTGAACTGTGCCACAGGCTGCGTGGGCTCCGTCGTTGTGGCGTGCCCAGGAGGAACATGTCTGCTTGACTCTTGGAAAAGCTCTGCTTTAGAATAAACTAATACCAAGTTTCTTCCCTAGGGGGATGTACGTTCGATGATGGTCCTGGACCCTGTGACTACCACCAAGATTTGTATGATGACTTCGACTGGGTACACGTCAGTGCTCAGGAGCCTCATTATTTGCCGCCTGAGATGCCTCAAGGTGAGAAACCCCACAGATAACTGAAGGGATAAGTTTCTCTGTTAAGAAATGCAGAGCCTCACTGAATGTGACCTCAAGACCATACCTTGTGATCTTCACTTTAACCTAGATAATGGAGGTAAAAAGAAGAAACAAAAATAATAAATATAATGATTTTGGTAACTAAGAAACCTTCTTAGATCAGATCCCACTTTAAAGTTTGGGGACATAGGGAAGGGAGGAAGGAAGGCGTAACCTCTTCTTTATGCTGTGTGAAATTCCTGTTCACTTGCAATGAAATTCTGCATCTTAAATGACAGCTACTGTATCGATTGAATTATTCAGGTATGCATTAGATCTAATGGTGAAAAAAAGGATATATGCATAAACCCATCCACGGATTCCTTCTCTCCCCCCAACTGCTCATCATCTGAAGGTAATCAGAAAAGCTTTGATTTATGGAAATATTGCTGTTGTTAATTACTATTTAGGACAGGTAATGAATAACTGAAGAGGTACAGCCTACATGACCTTGCCTGCTCACCTTTGATGAACAGCTTAATCGGCGCTTCCCAGACAGCATGATATGCTGAGAAAATGAAAGCATTTGAAATTCAGCTACATTTTCCAATTAATAGTACATTAAGTAATTAATCATGCAGAGGAGGAAAAAAGGTCATGGCTATTTTATTTGTATCTGAAAGGTTTTGTGAAGAGAGGTACATGTGGAGAAGGAATGGCAAGTGTTGCCACACAGAAGTAATGTAACCTCTGCGCCATTCCATCCCCTGCTTTTTACATATTGCTATGCGTTATTAATGGTGGTTAGTGTATGCAATTTTACTTCTTAACTGCTAACTAGCTGGACTACCCCTGCTTTGGAGTCACTAATCTGAGCAGCTGTTACCATGCCGCGAATCTTACAAAACAGGTTAATTAACAAAGATCCACACTTTATTTAATGGACTGCTCAGTGCTTCAAGTTGCCTATGGAAGAGTAAATTTAAGCCCTGAAGCCTCGGCATTCGTGGTGATCTTATATTAACAAAATAAAAACAATATCTCCCCTAGGAAGGCAAAAATTAGTTCCTTTTCAGTTTGTTTTCAGGGTCTACATAGTTTGTTAAAATGGTTGGGGGTGTTTTAATTGTGATGGAAGCACCATTTTGCAAAAAATCTGTTATTTTCAGACCTTAGGCACACCTTGTATAGGAAGAACAGCAATTTGAGAAATTGTATTTTGAACTAATCTAAATGACAAGATAGTTTCTTCTTGCTTTTCCCAAATAACATACCTGTCATCCTTAGGCAGTTTGCAGAGTTAAATGACACAGTGCTCTCTTACTTTGGTACTACGTTTCTGTTCAGTTCTGCTACAGACCCTTTTCCTCTGGGTGTAGGACATGGACTCTTCTGGAGGGAGGTTTTTTTCACATCTGTATGTGAAGCTGTGACTGCTTAATAAAATCTAGCAGAATAAAGGAATGTTTCAGAGATACAGAAGAAGCTCTGGTTATTATTATTTTTTTTTTTTTTTAATTCCTCTGTTTAGAATTCTAGACTTCTTGGATCACTGTTTTATGTTTGGTAATTGAGATACAGACTAAAAGTGAACAGTCTCATCTAATGATCTGCCCTTAAGAAGCTGACTGTCTTCATTTTCTGAAGATCTGTGCTGTGTCTAAATACTTAAGCTTTTTTGTGTTTGAAATAGCACGATTTTAAATTAAGTCTAAGAATGTAACACAGTTCTAAGACGAGCGTTGAATTCCTCTGGTGAGTCTGCAGGAAGTGGAGCAGCAAGAGGTTCACGCAAAGCAGGAGGGAAATAGCTGTGTGCAATCATCTGCCGTGCAGTGTTTTAACGTTGCTGACCCTGCCTGATTACTGTTGAAACTGTAGGTTAGAAGGCAGTTCACTGCTCAGGAAAAAGTCATCCAAGCAGAATAAGATGTGGTAATGAAGATATGGGTAAAATTAAACTACTGCTGTTTTTACTTTGAAAATGCTGGGTTTTCTAACTTGTGGCATCCAGGGATCTCCTAGGGACCAGAGTCAGACCACTTTTTCCTACTCAGTGAAAGAATGAGAGGAGAGAAGGGGTACCCAGGAAAGCTGAGCAGTGCAGAAACTGGGTCTATAATCCTTCAGCTAGGCGCAAAGCTTCTTAATGCCTGTGGTGATGTCCTCTCCACAGACACCCTTGGTAGTGTTTGGAGCCCTTGTCTCTTCCATCTCTCTGGAATTCAATACCATGTCCTGGCACTGGCCTTAGTAAGGGAAATATGGATTCAAGTACAGCTTTGTCTCAGGAGGAGCACTGTTCTACCAGTATGTTAAAAAGATAACACCCTTATGTTGAGTGTGCGGCTTTTGGGGCTCTGACCTATTCACCCAGAACCATTGTAGTCATAAAGGATTATACTCAATTTTCAAATGCCAAATTTTAGTCTTCAGTAGCTTCAAAAAGTCTTACTAACAACAACAAGATGTAAAAAATAAGATTGACAATTAAGTTCATGTTTTAATTTTGAAGGGTTTAACTCAGTGTTGTGCTTTGGAAAAGGAAAAATCACGGGAAGTTTCACACCTAATGGCACATCCTTTGGAGTTCTATGAAAATGTGAAAACTTGTCCTAGTAGAAAACATTTTGCAGTTCTAGCAATAGTAAATGCTATTGGTAAGGCAAGTGTAATTACCTCTGAGTAATTAATGTAACTTCAGATTTTTTTTTATATACTGACCTACATCGCATTTCTCCAATTATGAGCAGAGGCAAAAGCCACTTATCTTCTGTTAAGGGAAAAATAAATGGAGTACATAATGATTAATTCAAAATAAAGTGAACACTTAGAGCAGGTGCTTGTGTACAGCTTTAAATACCAACTTGTAAATTGCTTGAACTGCAGCTTACATGATAAAACCTTTGGATTACTTATTAAAACCTTGGAAAACACCTGATGTCGAACATTAAGTTTCTAAGAGCATCGTCTAAAAGTGACTGTGCTAGATGAAGCTAAAGGTCTGCTGATTTTGAGAGAAGGAATTAGCAGTTGCCTGGGGAAGAATGCAGCGGTAGGATAAGTGAGTGTGATCATGCCCTGAATGCTTTCCTGTTTTCCAGCTCTTTGGTATTATGGAATTTCTTCAATTAGAAATGGTCTTTATTCGTGATATTCTCAATTGATATTTTTGCTCTGTCAGCTTTGTTATACTTTGTGTAAGCTCCTTTTGAAGCCTTATAGTATCTGTGATGTCCCATAACAGAGTGCTAGCTTTTCTTACAAATCATGGGCAGGAGCTGCTTTTCTTACTTGTTTTGAACTTGCACATGACTTCTGTTTGATACATGTTGGCCTCTTGTACAGGAAGAGAGCAAGATTCTTAATCAACTTCTCCGATCCATTCAGTTTTTTTAATACCTTTCAAATAAAATATGGACCTTACTCCTGACATGGTTCTTGGTTGAATGGCCCAAGACTGTTGAGTTGTAGAAATGGTTCCTGAGCTGTGGATCTGCATTTTGTGTGAGGCCAGGTTGGTAAACAAGTGTTATGGTTTTGTGGACATGGTGACAGAAATGAAGTCTTTACCTGATGGTCTTTGTACTTCTAAAGAAAGACATAATCTGTATGCTGAAGCAAACCCTTTAGAACATGCATTATGTTTTCAGGTGTATGACTTCTATGTTATAATATATATGACAGAACTTAGAGAATGCTATTAAAATTAAATCCAATTTTGGCTGTGGATTTTTTCCAGTTATTTTAGGGGACTATTCATTGTGGAAGACTTGACTTTATAGAACACAGAGTAAGTAATAGCACTTTCTTATATCACTGGGGAAATGCAAAGGAATGATTTTTATCTGTATTAATAATACGTTTACTGATGTTTTTAGCCTTAGATAGAGAACATAGTTCATTTACCCTGTTTGGTTTGCGTGTTAAAAGCAGCATTATTCTGAGGCTGTGCAGGGTCAGGGCATGAGAGCCTGTAATGGGCAGTGTGACAGGGAGCCACTTAATGAAGAGCTTTTTTAATGTGAGGGCCATTACCCTCCTGGATACAAATGCAATCTGAAGAATGTCTATGTTGTAGTGCACAATAGTGACGTGCTGAGATGGACATCATGTTTCTGATCTCTCAAATGGATAATATGCCTGTATTAGGTGTGTGCTATTTTTTTTAATTGGTTTTCTAGAAATCTGAGGAAAATAAATTAAGAGTAGTGGGGAAAGTCCTTAGGTGCGCTTGCGGTTTAGCATGGCTAAAGGAGAACAGGTTAAATCTCTAAAGATGTTGCTTAGTATTAGAGTTTTTTTTGCAAAGGTAAACTTTATTTTTTATGGTGAAGAGTATTGCAGAAATTAATTTATTTTGCAGATATTACATATGACCTTATATGTTGCCCCATTTTAAAGAACAGAACTAAATTCACTGCTCTGGAAAAAAAGGAAAAGAATCAAAACAATTCCTGAAAAGTACAACATTACATATACTGTTTTAGGCTGATGTTTTGGGATCCCTGGTGGAAGACTGCACAGTTATTTCAAAATGGAGAATGTACATGGTGAAAGGCAATGGAGTTGGGAGGAGGTGTGGCGACAAGTGGATTTAGGCCATGCTATATGGAAATCTATTTTATATGTTCTTTAGGCAGAATGTCTCTGGCTTCTCATTCCCAGAGGCATCCTCATATTGCTGCCTCCTCCCAGTTGCTCTGATGTGCATGTCATTAGGAACTGGTGTGGATTGAAAATAATAACCCTGGGGAAAACGAAAAAGTATGCAGCATGGGTCAGTTTGTTAACCCAGTTCATTGCGGAGCTGTAAATTACACTGGTGCAGCTCATGAAGAGCAAGGGAACTGGTGGCGTGGGTGGGTACAGGGGTTGTATTAACCTCTGGGGTGCCTGAAAGAAATATGAAAATTACAGCCTTAGTTTTGCATGCAACTTTAATTTTCTTGTACAAATAATGCTGAGTATTTGCTGTGATCTGGAAGGTCAGTTGTGCGCTGTTTAAGTTCTGCATTGTACAGAGCGGAAATAGCTTTTGTGTCACCTTGCATGACCCAAAATGAATTTCAGCACAGGACCAACAAGAGTGTTTATGAAGTGTATAAATGAGAGAGGGGAGCCAGAAGGTCATGACATTTGTGTTTTATTATAGATTTTGTATGAATGTGGCTCAGGAAGGAAAGCTGTAACATAGAGGTCATGTGGATGTGACTTTTGGCCTTTTCCTTCACTTAAAACTGAATTTTTCTTCCATAGAAACGAATCCATCAACCTATGAATAAATTTAAATCATGTGGATGTGTATGAGTACAGTTAGACAAAAGTTAACCCGGAAGCAGCGTCTGGTGAGAGCTGGGTGGTTCTTGAGGCGCTGGAGAGACAAGAGCTTGGTGAGCAGCAGGAGAACTCTTGCCATGTCCCGGGTCACTGAGCTCTTTCATGGAGACGCTGACCCACACACGATGCTGTTTTGCACTACAGAAGTGAGAAGTTCAAAGAACGCTTTCTGGGTCTTTTTTATTATAATAGACAGACTAACAAAGTTTACCAGTCCACTGAGCAGTTGAGTGCTGACTTTTCAAGGTTTTGCTGCTGTGTATCTCACATCGCCTGTATAAAGGTAATAGATCAGAGAAACTGTGCGCAAGGGAATTTATTGACTAGTCCATTGAGTGGCAAATGCAATTCAGAAAGGTAGTGGTTTTGAAGTTTGATCATTGAAAGCTTATCTGGGTCATTACATTATGAAATAAATTGTAAAAGCTTGGATCTGTGTTTGGGGCTGCTAAGAAATTCTGGTTGTCTCTCCTCCTTTAACATGTCTTCATGTGATGGGATACGTATGTTTTATTTAAAGTGACTGAATTTTTTTTTTTCTTCCTTACATACTTCAGTCTTAATATACTTCTTGGCCCCAAAAGTTGACTGATACTTCTTTCCTGTTTAACATATTAATATACTACAGAGCTGAATTTATTTGAAGTGCTTCCTCGATGAGAAAAACATATTTTACTGCTTTTAGTGTTCAGTAAGCCTTGTAGTCGGTTTCTTGTCTGTATTATTTGTTAGTAGCATCTTTAACAGAAAGAAGCCTATGTGCAGTGCAGTGCAATTAATGCCTACCTAAAGAACAGCTGTAAACATCCTGATCCTATTTGGCTTGCTCACTGCAGTGCATTAATCAATCTATTGACTAATTCCAAGGGTTCCCTGTTCTTCTCAAGCACTCTTAACTTGGTATAAAGTGAAGAGAGCAGGGGTGCAGTGAAGGCTTTATAGGTAATGCACAGGGTAGCAGTGCTTTTGTACACTTAGATAAGCCATTTTTTAATCAGGAAATTTAGGTGCAGTATTAGGAAAAGTAAGGTTTTTGTAGTAATAGGAATGGCTTTCACATATGAGTAACATCTATGTGTTGATTTATTTTTTTTTTTCATTGGCACAGATGTATTTTGTTTCCTTCGGGTAGTAAAAGAACATTTAAAAAAAGATTACTTGCTGTATTTGCACAAAATATACTTCACCTTCAAGGCCAGCTGCTATATCTGTTTATGTAGAGTGATACTTGATTGGTTGTGCCTTCTTTTTTTCCTTTGAAGTTGTAATACTGTTTTGTTCAGCCATACCTCTTTCATGCAGTATGGATTTCCAAAAAGCTCTTGAATGGCTTATTTTTTTTATTTTCTTGTATGAGTCAAATGAGTGTATTTTACTGGTGTCTATTAAATTTTAGAAAATATGTCAGATTGTTATTTTGAATATAGCACAGCCAAACTTAAGTAAAAGCTATATAAAATGCTTCCTTCTGAGAAACTGTCCTCTCTTTTGTTTCAGATTTTGAAACATATTAGTTTATTTTCTCTGAATCTGGAGTAATAAATTAAAGCAAAGTGAAAAATCTGTTTGCAATAGAGTTCTGAAGTAGTAGGTTAATCTTGGGCAAATTTGCCTTTGCAACACTGGCACCATCGCAACATTCATGGAAGTGTTCTTGGTTGTGGTGCAGCCTTCTACTGCATGATGCAGCTTTCTAGCTTCAGATAATCTGTATCACGAGAAGTTCAGATGGTATCGTGCATCACTGCAGCATTGTCAGGGTGAGAGAAATGACCAGTTCTGATCAACTTTTACCCCTGTCGGTCAGGAGCCTGGGCTGTAAGTGGAAGTGTTTCATTGCTTATATGAGGTCAGCTGCTGCTTGTGGAACTGTGAATGTCAGTATGAGACATTACCTGAAGCTGCTATTTTGGTAGATTTGCAAAGGGTGAACAAAAAGCAGAATGGTACTGTGCTAGGCTTTCAGAGTTGCAGAATAGCACCTTGGTAGCTTGGAAGGTGTTCCAGATTTTGAGGCATTTAGTGTTGAAAGCGTGCAAGACTGGAAACCTGAAGCACAGCTGAGGAACAGTGTGTGTTTGATTTCTCACTACTACCCTGCATGGAGAGGAGCAAGCCAGCCCTGCTTTTGAGTACTCTGTCTGCCTGTTGTGCCATTGTGTTACCATCACTTTGTATCTCAGCCTGCTTGTATAAATCTATATCTATAATACACTTTTTTTTCTTTTTTTTGCCCTCCTGGTGATAACAGTAGTTTACCTTGCCTTCAAATTTTCTGTCTGTCTTGGAGTGTAGTGGAGGACCAGACCTGAGGTAACATGCTGCTGCTTCTCATGTGGCCTTGTTTGTCTCAGAGCAAGGGCACAGCTCACTCGCTCTTGCCCACACAACATGGCATGAAGTCAGCACATCTGGTCATTTTGTACCCTCTGTTTGGCACCTTTTGGCTGGACCCTTTCACAGAAAACATGAGAAGCAGACAACTACTGTATATGAACTTATTTTACATTTACATGGCTGCTTCAACTTCCTGTAAGAGTAGGTGGCCTCCTCCCTTCTCTTCCTTCCACGGGTTTCTGGCTGCTCCTATTCTTTAGCTTTGACATTTCTGTAGGTTGACCTGACTGGAAACCTTATTGCTCAGCTTTCCACTCCCACTCACATGTGTGCAATTTTAGCAGTCCAATCAATGCCAGATTCAAGCAACAATATAACTACATGCTCTCCTGTAGGAGATGTAGAAGAAGCCAGGTTAGAAGTAGGGGCTGGGGGAAAGTAAAATAATTTTACTACTTGAAAGAAGGAAAATAAAAACAGGGCCTGGGAGCTGTTTGCAGGAGGGAGTGAAGGCAAAATGTCATGGTGTATGAAAAAATGGTTTTAAGATGGAAAATAGTCTTATGAGAGAATGAGTAATGTACAGTGGTTGCTAATGCAGATTATTATTTCTGAAGTACGACTTAGAAATACCATGTATTTCTGCAGTCATGGTGCTATAGTAACCCTTTGTAGCTGTGTACTTCATGATCTGAGAGAGGCTGTCCTCTTCATGCTCACTTCTCACTTTTGTCACATCAAAGGCGAAGCCTCTTAGAAGTGGAAGTGAAGCAGTGAGCTACTTTGAATTCATGGCAGAGTAAGTGCGTTCACAATCCCACTTTTAATACTGCAAACTAATATATGAATTACCTATGTGTCTATAACCTGAGCAGTGACAACTCCACCAGCAGCAGAAGTAATGCCTGTAAAAACAAACAAAAAAACTTTAAGTAAGATGAGGTGAAATTCAGGAAGCCACATAATAGCAACAAAACAAAGCAATGTGGTGCTTTCCTCCACATTTTTCATGTACAGTGCCTGAAATTTTCCTGTCTGCTTAAATATTGATTTCCCTTTTGCTGCTCAGTGTGTAATTTATGTTCCCTTGTTGTGCTTTTGCTGCAAGTCTGTGCTGATGCAACAGTCACTTGTGTTTAATAGGGACTAAAGCTGCAGTAATAACAAAATTATATTATTTTACAGAACCGATTTTGAATCAACTAAGACTCAAAACTTTTTTCTTAGGTTGTATTGAACCAATAAACAGTTTTCTGAAGAAAGAATAAGATATTTAATTCAGGCGTTTCTATCATGACTTGTACAGATACTTGTTCAAGTTGCTGTTATCAAGCTAATTATCATCAATAAAGCTTGTTCATCTGCCTTCCCCTCCAACCCCCAGGCCTTGTGGGGATTATTTTGTTTCCTTTCCCACCTTTCTATATAGAGATACATTGAAAAGGCAAATTCTTCATACTGGGGGTCACACAAACCTCATTTGCAAGTATATAGGCTGTGAAGAGGCAATTGCTTAGGTGGATATATTAGAGAAGGAGTGGGTTTATGTAATGTACAGGAACAGATTCCATTGTGTTGCTTTGCCTCATATGTGATGTTTGTGTTTTTTTTTTTCTGAATCTTGCTTAACCATTAGCATAGGTAATGTTGCTGCCACAGATAGCGGTGTAATCCAAAGCTTTCTTCCCATCTCCTCTGGAACTTGGAAGTGTAACCTCCTTTAAATATGTTTTAGTGCAGATTATAGAATATTATTCAGAAATTAAATCCATGAAGAACTTGAGCTGCTAGGAGAAAAAAAAAAAAAAAAAAAAAGGCAGCGCATTTTTTCATTCCAAAATGTGTTGCTTCTGTCCAAAGGTGGGTGGATTTTAATCCAATTTAAACTATAGTTAAAATTAGCAAGCAAGAAAACTTGAATTAGATCATGCATTCATTTTTAACTTTCAATTTGCATTTTCTGTAGTGTCTATTTTGAAGTGGGGGGGAGGGGAGTAAATAACTCCCACCCTACCCCCCTGTGCCCTCCCTCTCAAAGGACTCTTCTCTCCTTCAGGAATCACAGAATGTTAGGGATTGGAAGGGACCTCAAAAGATCATCTAATCCAATCCTCCCACCGGAACAAGAAGCTATTCACCAGAGGTGTCGGCCATGTCGCAGGCTCAGGTGGCCTAACTATCAAAAGTGGCCCTCTGGTGAGGATGATGCCTGAGTTTTATAACAGTTGGTGGGAAGCTGAGCTTTCCCGGAGGCATCTGAAAATTCAGACTCCTCCTTTCCTGAGGGGGTATGAGTGGGAGTACCTGTTGGAGTCAGGGCCAACGCTTTCATTTGTCCAAACAGAGATGACGGGTGTTTTACGGGGCAGCCCGTGTGTGGTTTGGGAAGGGATATGTAGCTCTTCCCATCCTCCCCTTCCAGTTCATACACTCACAGTGTCAGTTTGGTTTACTCCCCATTCCTTGCAAGCATTTGAGACCCTTTCATTATTGACTTGGCACACATGCTGGATTCTTCAGGGCTTGTTGCTGGAGAAAGTATTTGAGTTTCTTCTGAGAAGAAAGCTGGGTCTAGGTACTGAAAGTTTTCTTTTGGGCATTTAGGTAGTGGCCATGTTGCTTCAAGTTTACTGCTCCCTAAACAGGGCAATCTTCTAATGCTGTTGAGCTGTACTTGTGTTCCAAAGTGTCCCCTCACATTCTGCAGCTTAGGATGTATGCATTATGCCTGAGGTGTTATGCTATACATAAATCTCTCAGATGGGTGCAGAATATCCCTTTTATTATTTCCAATAGATGTCATGTAGACAGTGGTTGTCAGCAGGTCTCCAGAGCAGAGCTGAGCCCAGTTATTATGAGGTGTTGGTGTGAGCCAGATATGAGCCTCTCTGCTCCAGAGGATGATGAACCTGGCTGACGTGGACAAAGCTAGTTGTCAGCAGTTAGTTCAGGGGTTCAGGTTCACTCCATGTGCCACCCACAATGGCAGGATAGACACAGGGATGCACTGCCCAGGTTAAGTTCTTTAAGTATAATCAGAAAGAGCAGGGGTTCCTGGTAGGTCTCAAAATACAGTTGCTTGTAGCAGAGTCTGTGCATGACTTTAAAAGTATACAGAAGACAAATATCCTACCAGATAGGTATGAAAATGTCAGTCTACTTTTTCACTTCGTGTTTTAAACCTGTCCTACCAGATTTGAAAAAAAACTGCCTGGTGTCAGGACCCTACTTGATCTGGGAAGGTATAATTAAGCAATATTCTGGACTAATAAAAGTACAAGGGTGGGTTTTGTTTCTGTTTTTCTTTTTTTTTTTTTTTTTCTTTTCTTTTGTGCACTTTTGGTTTTGCTTTTTATTTCATGAAGGGAAGATACATTTAGCTTTTTTTGTTTGTTTTCAGAAGAAATAGCTTTCAAAGCTCTCAGTCTATTCTACAGTATAAAATCATAGCTTCCGGAAAAAAAATGGATAAAAGTGCAGAACTTATAGGTACACTTACAAGGTACAATGCTGGACTATCCAGAGATACTCCAGCTAACCTTATGTTCCTGAGGGAGGAGAGGGAAGAGGTAGTCTGGCTCTGCCACCTGTTATTGAGTTGGCTCGGTTGTGTACTGCACTGGGGCGGCTGTTACTGGTTCAGCGACACGTGTATTGCACAGCACTGGGAAGACGTGCTTGTGTTCATGTGTCTAAAACATTGTGCCATCACGTATGCACCAAAACAGTGATTAACAAGGGATTCATGAATACTTTGTCCATGCTTCAGTGTTTTACAGTTAAAAAAGCACTGAAACAAACAAACAAAACCAAACAATGGTGGTGAAGGGGAATGGGGGGTAGGGGACGGACACACACACAAAAACAAAACAAACAAAAAACCACAAAAAAAAAAAAAGCAAACAAAACCCCACAAAAACCACAAAAAAACAAATAAAACCTTCCTCTTCTTTTGTCTTTCTAAAGAGCAGCTGTCAGGATATAACAGCTATTTACTGTATTTTAAATCAAACCATTTTTAACTCCCTTGAGGAAGAAAACCTAGCCCCGTATCAACATGAATCAGGCATAGTGTACTATTTTGAGAGAAAGTCAACAAACAGTATGAACTAAACATTTCTGTGGTGCTCTTTATTTCTCTTAATTAGTTCCCATGAATGAGGGATCAGCAAGCGTGTGGTATTGAAACAGAAGAAACTGCTGACTTTTCCTCTGTGGTGTATCTGATGTATGCTGTCCCAGCCTTTACCTTCCCAGTGTGCTTATGGATCACTTTTTGATCTCCAAACTTGTGGGTTTCTTAAAAGAAATAAAGGAAACGTGCAGCTGTGTGTCATCTGCAGTACCAGTCACAAGTGTCCCTTGTGCAGGCAGTACCAATTTCTTCCCATGCTCTTTGTGCCTGTTGGTCACAGTGACTTGGGAGCAGGTTGCTTTGGCTCCAGCTTTTGCAGGTGGGCTCTTAGCGCTTTTCCTTCTGACTGGCAGTAACAGCTCTACTTTCTAATTAGACTGCAGTTGCAGGTAGGTATTAAGTTTCCAGTTAGGCTGCAGCTTTACAGGTCACAGTGAGCCAGCCTAATACTTTACTGTTGCAGGAAAAGGATTATTTTGCTCCTCTTAATCCTTCCTTTGCCTTTATGCTTCAGCCAGCTTTGCTAGCTAGCTTTACTCATCAGAGGTTACTGAGAGCTGATGTAACTCATTATCCCAGAAAAAATTTTGTTGCTTTTCAGGATTCAACTGGCTTAGTGAGTTGAGTTGACTTGTGGATTGGTCTGACAAGCATCAGAGCCAGCAACACAAGGGAATGAAGGAGCTGGAACGAGAAGAGGCATAAAAACGAAAGGAGAGGCAGGCAGGGAATTGCTAAGTCATGCCACCTGTAAGCAGTAAATGGCAGCTTGTGTTTTGAGTTCTGTGATAAAAATAATGTGATTTCCACCTTGTGAGCCTCAAATTTTTCATTGCATGGTCTTTCCAATAACCTTGTGTTGGGTCTTCTGTGAAACAAAGAGATGAGTCTGTTCATCTCATTAATCAGACAATGGATGTACGCATATGTGTGTAAGTGCCCTCTCCAAATGTGGAGAACCATGTAAGTAGCTTCTCTGGTGGTTTCAGTCAGGTATATAGTCCAGACCTTTTGAGTCTGTTGGTGGTACATTGTTGTAAAACATTCTCCACTGGACTTCATCAAGTGCATAAGAAACGTGAGGTTATCATCAATGGAAAAGAGATGCTTACCTAGGAGCAGCTGGCTGCACAAAGAGAACTGAGGTATCAAGCAGATGCAGCCTACTCAATGGTGTACCATAGCTTAAAGCAATAATAGGCAAAAGTGTACAAGGGACATTTTAGACAAAAAAAAATCAGATGATTTCCTCTAGAATAAATAAATTTTGCAGCCTGATCAGCTTATCTAGTATGAAAAGGAAAAGAACTCCTTAAAATTACCATGTAAATTTACTTACATTTGTATAAAATTAGTGTTACTCATACACAATTTAATTTACATATATAATTTATATTTATATCAAATTATATTCATGTAATATTCATGTAGAATTTATATTAAGATTTTGATTAAATAGAGTGAAAGAAGCAAAGCTACAAAACAGTAGAAAGCTTATGGGTAAGGAGCAGAGGATAAATCAGCACAGGTGGTATTACAGTGAGTGTCTGCTGCAGACTGTCAAGAACAGGACATAAACTGAAGCCCCCTTTGCAGCCTCACAGTTGCAGACTTGGAGAGGTGCTGTCTTCACAGACAAGGAAGAACTATTGGAGTACGGCTGAGAGCAGCCCGTGCTGAAATGACCATGGGACTTGCTTGGCAGGATCCCATCAGGAGGTACCCTGAAGAGCAAAGGGGCCCAGGAGAGCTGGTTTAGTCAAGGACAGCCTCTCAGAGCACAGGGACAGATTGTTGCCTGGTGCAGAGAATTGAGCAAGCATGGCAGAAAGCCATCTTGGATGGACATGGGTGATCCGGACTGAGCCTGAGCACAAAAAGAATGTGCGCGGAGACAGAAGCAGGGGCAGGCTACTTGGGAGGACATGGACACATCACTTGCTTATGTAGTGATGGAGCTAGGAAAGCCAAAGCTCATCTAGAGTTTGAAGCTAGCAAGGCAAGTGAAGGACAACAGGAAAGGGTTTCTCCATAAGTGCATTGGCAGCAAGAGGGAAACTAAGGAGAGTGTGGGCTCATTGCTCAGTGAGATTAGAGACCTAGTGGCAAGGGAAAAGTGGGTGTAGTTGATGACTTCTTTGCCTCAGTTTTCACAAATAAGGCTTATCTTCAAAACTGGCAGGGTCTGTGGGAGTGAGGCTGCACCTGCATGAGAGGAGGGCAGAGGGATCACTTAATCACTTGTATAAGCACAAGTTTGTGCGACCAGTTGGGTTGCATCCAAGAGCTGGCTGATGTCATTGTGAAGCTGTCATTGCTATATTCAAAAGGTCATGGTGCCTGGGGGAGGATTCTCAGGACTGTAAAAAGGCAGTATCACACACATCCTTGAGATGGAGGAGAAAAAGCACACAGGCAACAACCGGCTGGTCTGCAGCCTTCCCCTGGGAAGATGATGGATCAGATCATCATAGAAGTCGTTTCCAAACAAGAAAGGGGCTGGTGGGAATAGCCATTACGGGTTTGAAAAGGGCAAGGGAAGCGCAAAGCAAGTTGTGTACCTTGGCTTTACCTAGGCCTTTGACATAGTCTCTCATAGTTTATTTATTACTGAACTGGTGAGACAGAGGCTCTGCAAGTAAATGATGAGTGGAAAATTCACTGGACTCTCAGACTCAAAGTTGTGATCAGGCGTGCAAAGTCCTTTTGGTGGTCAGTTTAGTGTCTTCAATATGCTGGAGGACAGGGCTATGCTTGAGGATCATGAGCAGGTTTCAGAAAAGGACTGAGAGGAACACAATGAAATTTAACAAAGGGAGGTGCCAAGTCCCAGACCTGGAAAGGATCAGCAACCTCATGCATCAGCACATGTTGGGGCTGGCCAGCTGGAAGGCAGCTTTGCAGAACCTGGAGGTCCTGGTGGACCATGAGCCAGCAATGCATCTTTGCAAAAAGGGTGGCTAACAGCCTCTTTGGGCTGCAGTAGGCAGCAGGTGATTTTCCCCCTCTGCTTAGCACTGGTGAGATGCATCTGGAGTGCTGTGTCTGCTTCTTGGCTCTGCAGTACATGAGAGTCATAGACATACTGGAATGAGTCCAGCAAAGGCCTACCCAGCTGCTCAGGGACTGGAGCAGAGGACATCCAGGAGATGCTGAGGGAGCTGGGCCTCTTCAACCTGGAGAAGGCTCAGAGGAGACCTTCTTTGTTGTCTAGAACTGCCTGATGAGAAGACAGAAAAGGTGGAGCCGTAGTCTTTTCTCACAGTTGATAGGATGAGGGGCAGTGAACACAAGTTAGAATATGGGAAATTCCAGGTAGATATTAAGAAATATTTTTACCATCAGAGTGGTCGAATGCTGGAGCAGGTGCCCAGAGAGGATGTGGCACTCTCATACTTGAACGTGTTAGACCTTATAAGTTAGCTGTAGTTAAGCCTGATTTGAGCAGTGAGTTGGACTAGAATGACCTGCAAAGGTGCCTGCCAGCCTTAACCACTCTGTGACTACACAAAAGCAGGTATATGAGGATGCTGATTAAGAATGAACATCAATGATTAGAAAATTAGGACAATGAAAATTAAATAGGAAAAATAAACTAGAGAGTTGAAGAAAACAGAAAGAAAATGATGTGAGTTCTGCCTGCCACAAATCAGTATTAGGCAGCAGTAGTACAGATCTCAGTGAGTTCAGAGTTCTGCTCAGGAATAGGCAGGGTACAATACTCCTTACTCAGGTAATAACATACTTTCTTCTCCCGCTGGTAATTGGGATATCATATGGCAACTGCTGAAAAATAAATACATGTTAAATCTGCAGTACTCTTGGTTCAAGACTTTTCTAATCCATTGATAAAATTTTTTTAAGATGAGTTAGATTTTTTTAATATGTTTTTAATATAATCTTTAAATAGATTATTCCAAATTTTTGTGCTGTTCTTTTTTATATCTAGTTGTGAGCTTGTTGATATGATGTTGTCTCTGTATAAGCTAGTATTTTTTTGAAGACTAGAAATGAAGCAAAACTTCTGGAGCCATTTAAAATGGTCTGCTTTGGAGGCAATTGATATTGTTAGCAGAGCAGTATAATGAGATGAATAAGGCTTAAAGATGGTAGCATAGGTAGATTTTTTTATTTTTTTAAGGTAGTGTCTTATTCACAGAGAATTCTTTATTTTGGTATCTGTGTTCAGCCAGCCATTTATGATTAAATGTATTTGCGGGACTGCATCTTGAAAAGCAAGGACTCAAAAGACCTGGGGGTCACAGGCAGTTTTACAACCATGTACATTTGAGTATGAATTGTTGGTGGGAAGATGCACTTGTGTCTGCAGAGAGCATTTACCCTTGCGATGTTGCCCATTTCAAAACTGTGTGCTAACAAATGGGAAAGAGCAGAGAACAGAGCAGTGAGTAAGGTTAAGGATTCACAAAGTGCCTCTCAGTGGGACTGAAGAATGATGGTCTCTTCAGTCAGTCTGAAAGAAATTTCAGCTCTTTGGACTATGGCCAGAAAGTGGCTGTATGAGGAAAAGGTTTAATTGGTGACAGCTATTGAACCCAGCCAACAAAGACATTGTAATATCTAGTGATTGTAAGCAGAAGTGATATAAAATCTCCCCAGCTCTATTTTAAACATTTCTTTCTCCAGTGAGGGAAGTTAACATTAAAACAATTTTCGTTACTTTAGATTTTTTTGTTGCTTGTTTTGTCACTTTTTAGTTTTCAATTATTCTAATAGGCCTACTTCAGATCTTGTTTTTGTAGCTTGTTTACATATTTATTAGTCTCCACATGTTCAATCTGGAAACAACTATCTGTTCAGTCTGGAGAAGTGATTGCATGGATGTGTGCCATGAAGGTGCAAAAGTGAGTAATGAGCTGAAATGCAAAGCCCTGAGGGCAGGTAGGCCTGTCCCTGTCTGTCTTGGGGAGGATTTAGTTTATTCAATTTCCAAAAAGCTGCTTGGTGGAAAGATTTTTTTTTTTTTTTTTAAATATATATCTATATTTGTATCTATCTATCTATTCAGACTGTGGCAGTGTTTTAGTCTGTATTGGGGATGTCCAAAACTTTTACATTTGCAAGTTGGGAAATGGTGGTATAGCCAAGAGTTCATCACCATCTCCCTAGTCCAGGATCACCCTATACCAGACCCGTACTCCTCCCCTCTGCCAACCTGTCCTTCCATCTCCTAAAACCCACTGTCCCCACTATGTTCCTTCCCCACTTCACTGAGACAGGTTCCCTTTGCTCCAAGCCTTATTCAGGCTTGAGATCTTAAGGGATGGCCCCACTTGTGCAGTCACATGCACCAGCAGGCAGGTCCTGGGAGTGGAATCGGGACCAAATGCTACAGCTGTGGTCAGTCCTGAAATATAGCTTGAAACCACATAGCGCTTCATCCTCTCATTCTCTTTGGTCCAGTGTGACCAGCATAGCTCCCCATTATGGGTGTGATCCCCAGATATGGGAGGGTGAAACAATGCTGGAGAGACACATGCATGCCTCCTCAAGGGACCTGCAAGATTTGTATGCTGTTATATATTTTTTGTATAATATCTGTATATTTAAAGTATGCTTTGGTGTGAGGTTGTATTAAAGAAACATCATATGAAACTGCTTATTAAACTGCACAAAGCTGCAGTACTACTAACTTCTTGGTTTGGGAGCTTAATGTTCAATAGAGAGTCTGGTTTAGAGGTGGTAATATTTTGCAGTTTGAAACTTCCTAAGATATAGGGGCAAAAGGAGCATTTTCTTTGCCAACCTTACAACTGTGGCAGGTGTCTGTTTAGGTGAGCAGACCTTTGTTAAGCTGGGGATGTGACCTCATCCCTCAGGTAGACTTACCAGTGTCAGGTAATAGGTTACAAGAAAGCACATGAAAATCACAGGGACTAGTGAGGGTTATAATTTTTTCATTAATAAATCCAAAATAGTAACTTTGGGGGAGAAAGCAACATGTTGAAATACAGCATTCATTGTTGACTGCCTAATGTGAGCAACAAATAGCAATAGCATTAAGAAGAGGGAAGCAGCACTCGTACAGATCTTCACTATGTGTTTCCTATCGACTTCTGAAAAGGCAACTGGAAAAAAATCTTTGCTGCTCTTCTTTGAGTCATGTGCTGAATGTTACTGGATTGCTTGGAGATTTTATCTGACTTTCCTGCTGGGAGAAACTTTTAAATATATCTGACTTAAATAGAGGAACACTTACCTTCCATGTGCTTTGATAGCTCTTCTTAACAAGTTTCCTGTTAAGAAAGATATTTGCATTTAAATGTTTGTCTGTTGCATCCCGTCTGCTGTATCTCTTTGATCCTTAGCTGAAATCCTAATTATGATAGCATTTATGAGTTTTCTTCCCAAGTAAACTGATATCACTCATGCAGGATCTAATGACGTTATAGCAACATTTGGAAAGATGAAGTTTTTTAAAAATAAAATTTTCATCTGTACATGGAACAAAATTTCATAGCTAAGAATGCAAATGGGAATAGGAAGGTGTTTAACATTCACCTTTATTCAGCAGTGTTTTACTGAACTGGACAGGAGTGTAATGGGATGCTTGGTTGCCATAATGAATAGGTACTGAATTTAACAGATAAATGAAGCATGGTTGTTACAAATCTTACGTTCTTCAAGTGTGGAGTAGGTTACATCATTTTATATTTTATTCAAATGTGCTCCATTGAATTTTTTACTTAGAAAGTTAGGTAAAATAGAAAAAAAAAATAATTACTTGCAAAAATAATGAAGGAAACCCTTTGTTTCTTGAAGGGAAAAAAAACAAAATGATGCAAGCCAGAATCCTGTGGAACTAAAATCTACGATACTTTCAAAATAGTCATGCAAATCTTTAAATAAATTGCAATTTTCTAAAGGATTTTCCTAATTTACGTACCCACATTCCTATAGATAACTGCTTAGGATACTGTGACATATTTGCAGAAGACGTCATATGGCCTTTAGAATGTAATTTTGCTTTTTTGATCACTGTGTTAGTCTTCTTGATAATGAACAAATACGAAAACAACTACCCCTAGGTTAGTGGTATAAAAGCTGTGGTGGGGGTGTGGTGTTATTACGTCTCCATGATTTGTCTTCCTTTACTTTGAGACTCAGCATGAGTTGTTAGAAATCTTTTGGGGGTATGTGGGAGTTACAATGAACAAAAGTGACTTAAAGGAACAGAAGACGAAGTATCAGCTGAAAATAAGATCTGTTATGTGTTTGCACCCCGTCCTCCAAATATGCACTATGAATGTGGGACTGAAAACACTTCTGGTTATTTGTTCCTCTTTAAAACTCTTAAGTGACATTGGACAGTTCCGTAGAACAAGAAAATTCAGAGATAATATAAAACTGGAAGTAGTAGCCAAGGATTTTATTGACAAGATCGTAAGATCTGAAGCTGATGAAATGAATGTTTAAATTATTTGGCATGCTTGTTAAATATTTTATAATTTGTTTAGAAGTTTATATTTCAAAATAAAGTTTGAGAAGTAAAACAAAGGCATGATCTAACCTAAAAGGAAAGTGTTTTTTAATGTGGATCACTACATTTTGGTAAGTTCCATTATTAAACTCAGCTCCTATACCAGTCTGGTCTCACATAATTTCCAAGAATATTAGGGGTTGTTTTATGGTAAACATTAACCAAAAGTTGCTTTTAATTAATCATTTACCACAACAAAGTCTTTGTTCTGTAATGTCATCAGCATATTAGTTTTCTGTGAGATCTAAAATGCTATAGATCTTGAAAAAGCAAACTTTGATCAAAGATCTGAACTTGAAATATGTATACCAGTTCTTCCCATGTTTGGAGTTGTTAGGATAGTGAATATTTTTTACATTAAATAAGCAAGTTAATTTTAATATGTTTAAAAATCTACGGCAATTTGCATGCCTATCTGATGCCTCTGTACTTGATTGAAATTTATAACAGAAAGAAAAATTACATATAATGATGTTTGTCTTTGACCTTCCATGTTAATTAAAATGGTAACTATCTCTATTTCTATTTCATCACCTAAATGATGAGAAATGTTTATTTTGTACTTTGTCATTTCCTAGTCATCCCTTCCCCTTCTTGCTCTGACCTTTTCCCCTCCCTCTTCCACGCTCCTGGAATGCTTTAACTTACCCTTCCATATATAGGCACAAGGTCATACAATAAAAGGACATTCAGAGCTGCAGCAACGTGACTTTAGTGCTTTACATTTGGTTTGTTTGCTTACATTAATACATGTGCAAAAGATCTTAAGGATTCTGCTATTCCCTTCATGTCTTTCCCTCCCCCAAGTACCTTCCTATGTGCTAAATGAAACTAAGTGATGCACTAAGGAAGCCTGAGGCAAAAGAACAACCAAGCATTTTTTCGTGCATATTTGCACTGTGTATCAAAAAGAAATTAATGACTCGAGTTTTAATCTTTTCTCAATTTGATGAGATGCCAGCCATTTACAGAATTCTTAATTGACCTTTGAAATATAAATCAAGAAGCTATTCACCAGATTATTTCTACTGAAAAGAAGTCCTGAAGACCAGACTCTCCATGAGTAGGTGGGAATGTCGGAACACGATTTAAATAAGGAGTATGTAAAATGACCCAGAGTTTGCAGGATGATTTGTTTGCTTTTTATTTGCAGAAGACTGACTTTATATATAATGATAAAGAATTGCTCCTGTTGCTTTAGAAGCCAGAGCATAAAGAGAGTTAATGTTGCTATAGTGTATAGCAAAAATTAGGTCAAATGTGTTTGATTTTGAATTTGTGGCTCTAATATATTGAGGGAGAACTGAGACACTGAATGGTTTTCTGGCTCAGATTTTGTTCTGATAAAATTGGGGTGACAGTGGCCAAATCTCCTGATGCTTTGAACTTCCTAAGATCACAGCCAATCTTCTACTTCTGAATGAAATAGAAGGGTAGATCACCAATGAAAATAATTACATGTTTTTACTGAAAGCCGATATTTTTGCCTTTAAAAGCATTCTTCTACCCAAAGGTTTTCTCTTGATGGCCTGCTTAAATATGGGGTTCTTACATGATGCTTCATTTTTTAGTCATTTTTAGGGCTTTCTTTCATGTGATGGGCTCCAGGCCTAACACTAGCACTGTGTTACTTCTCTGTAAATCTGGCTAAATGTATAGTCTTGTGAATCAGTGAACTAGGAAACTGGGGAATCTTATCTATGTATGTAAATATCTGCAGGGAGAGTGTAAAGAGGACAGAGCCAGGCTCTTTTCAGTGGTGCCCAGTGCCAGGACCAGAGGCAATGTACACAAACTGAAATGTGGGGGGCTTTGTGTGAACATCAAGAAATACTTTTTCACTGTGAGGGTGACCAAGCACTGGCACAGGTTGCCCGGGGAAGTTGTGGAGTCTCCATCCTTGGAGATACTCAGAAGCCATGTGGACAAATGGTCCTGGGCAACTGGCTCTAGGTGGTTCTGCTAGAGCAGAATGGTTGGACCAGATGACCTCCAGAGGTCCCTTCCAACCTCAACCTCTCTTATGCTGTGAAATCTTTGAATTTGTTTTTCTTATTTTTTGTAACCATGCAATGCTCGTAAAATAAGATTCGCTGCTCCTGAACAGAAAGACAATGGATCTTACCCGCTCTGAAGGTGTTGTCCAGCTCTGTTATTGTTGTGGTCTGTATATATGGAAGTAGGTTTGATTTTTGTCTAGACCTATATTGCGAAAAAAACCTAGAAGATCATTGGAAAACCCCTTCTTTTCTGAAGTGTTGCACAGCTATTATGATTCCTATGTTACTTTTCCCATCTAATACAGACACTGTTACTCACAGTAAGTGTAACTCAAGCAAAACATCTTCATGTTATGCCACTTTTTTTTTTTTTTTCAATAATCACAACTTTAGCATTATTTTTCTGATGGATTCATCATGTTGACAGTGTTAATTTATAGACAGTTTCCTGGGGCAACACAGACGGTTTTATTACTGTTACAGCTTTTCATTATAATGAAAATTCTACAAATAAGTAGCATGCATGTCAATATTGGAGATTTATGAGAGAGAGAGATGAAGGAAGAGTAGATTTGTTCAAATTTTCTTCAATCTTTGTCTAAGTTTTTTAATTTAAATATAGCTGTAAAATAAATCATTTTTGAAGATTTAATCTACTCTGAGATAGTACAAGTTTGTAAAATTGCAGAAGGTAGGTATAATTTTATTTTAGTGTTTTTAAAGTTTGAGGTTTATGACTTGCCATATTGTATTAAGTGTATGCATAAATTGCAATACATTGTGCCATTAACTGACATGATATAGTAATTTCAAGTCTTCAAGCACTGTATAAAGGGATGGAGAAACTGGAGATTTTTTTTGCTATCCAAGAGAAGAGAACATAATTAAAGGAGGCGTAACCCCACATTTATAAGATATATGGCATATCTGGCAGCTTGTGTGAAGATAATATGTTTGTTTGGCTGTGGGAATGCCTGCAATTGTATCTGTCAATCTGACACAGTAGGGGTTTAGCTAATGAGGTTGCCTAGCAAAAAGTGCATCAGGAGGAAGTCAGGGTTAAAAATAAGCATACATATGAAGAGAGAGCAAAAGATTTATAATGGATGTAGAACTGTTCCAAGTTGTTATGGCAACTAACATTTTAGACCCATAATTACATAATAACAATGCTCAAATCCTAAATAGATTGCGTTTTTGTTATGTGTTTTTCTTCAATATTTTAAAAAGATCTTGAAATATTTTCTAAAATATTCAGTTTTTGAAATACTCTGTAAATGTTTTTGGAAAGTCCTTATATTTTCATTTTTAACCCTTCAGTTTTTCACATGTGTGCAATGACTGAGTTGTGCAAGTTGTGTGGAAAATCAGTGGACCTTAAATTGAGTCTTGTCTAAAGTTCTTGTAGTGTTGAAGAAGAATGGATTATGTTATTCTGCGATTTGTGTAGGTCATTACTGATGTCACAGAGCTGTTGGATTCGTATTCCTGCCATGGCAAGGACAAGCAATTGCTGATACTCCTGAGTCCAGATTCATAAGGATTACTCAGTATAATGTAGTGAGAACTATTTACTCTGCCATCTTTCTAATAAGAGTGTATTTACAATAAGATGAAGAGAATTGCTATGGATAGATGTACTGTTTGATACATGTATATGTGTATAAAATGATGACATCAAGTTTTCTGATAATTTGAAAAGTAGAGAATTAAGGTGGAAAGAAAGCTGACAGCCTGTCAGAGGGCTTGAGTTCTGAATTCAAGCTTTGTTAGCCATAATTGAAGAATGGGGTAACTGGTGATGCTCAAGGTCTTGTTTTTCTTTTTTTTTTTTTTTTTTTTATCAAATATGTTTGAAGTGTAAATTAGGTACCAATGAGGAAAACAGGAAAGAGTACAAACCCTAGAACACTGAATGTTGCAATATACCTGTCCAAGGCAGATCTTTTAGTAGGAACTTGCTAAAAGCTTAGAATTTAATTGAAACCTCAATTTTTGTGAGACATTAGAAGCTAAGAGCTTGGAGGAGGGTGCTGGAGAGAACAAATATTAAAGGATTAAAAAGAACATTCCAGGTCAGCTTATTACAGGGGAAGCTGAAGGTGTTATTTGAACTGTATATATAGTGGATACTGTCCATTGCAAGGAATCACTGGCAGCAGTGAATAAGATTCCAGACATCGGAAAGAAACTCCAGTGTGAAGCTGTGGAAGTGTCAGCCTGTGTCCTGATCATTGGTGACATGGCAAGGTGATAAATCTGGTGCTTGCCTTTGAAAAGGACTGGAGTTGGAAGCAGGAAAAATAGCCAGTCTTCACTGGGGGAAAAGTTATCAGTAGGGTTTCCAAAGTATGCCCTGTGGCCTTTGCTGTTCCATGTCACAAATGTTTTGTGAAATGGGGTGGTTTCTGGGACTAAAAAGTTGCCAGGTGAAATAAAGTTATTTAGAATGAATAAACCTGTAGCTTATTCTAGAGAGTTGCAGAAGATTCTCATTGAGTGGATGGATGATATCAAACAAAGTATTAAAGTGTGTGTAGCATAATGCACTAATTTAGTTATCCAAATTATGGAATAAGTTTTTGTTCACTGTAAAAAGTGCCTGGCAAACAGTCAAATATTGTGTTACTTCGGAAGTTTTTGGCTGGGAAAATGAAAAGCATTTGTGGGCTACAAGAGAATTACAGACTTGTGCTGCCTGTGGACCTTGCCCAAGGCAGGGTAGATGCAGTGGAGAGAGACTGACTGGTCCTATTAGAACTTCTTTTGCTAGATGGGAAAAAAAAAAACTCTGACAATTGCTGGCACTCCCTTGTCCTACGCAATTTTGGGTAGCTCTTCTATGCAAGTCAATATGTCCATGGTCGATGTTTGCGCAGGTGGTATGGTTTTCCAGTCCAACTCAGTTTTAGTAGAATTACATTTGCAGACTTACATTAGCATGTGTATTGCTGTTACAAATCTGACAAAATACTGCCCTTTGAGAGAAGTTTAGCTTTGCAGTAGTTTGTAAACCCTGTACAGCATTTGTTTTCTCTAGTTTGCTGTGTTATTGTAAGCACACAGGAGATGTATTCTGTGGTTAAGGTGGTGGGCTGGGATTGATGGAATTTTCTTGGCCAAGATGGTTGTATTAATCAATGGTGCTTTCATTTCTTCACATGATCAGGACTGGATGAAGTATTATCTGGAAGGATATAAAATGTGAAAAAATAAAGAAGCAGAATAAAGAGTGAAAAAGGTATAAAGAGTCATGACTCTGTTCCTGCCTTTAGTTGAAGGCAATGGATTTTGAAAAACACCAAGTAGTGTAGAGCAGCTAGGACAAGAGAAATGAGAGTGCACGTATGTTAGACATTGCATGAAACCATGAAACAAAACCAACTTATATTAATACAGAATAGTTTTTCTTAAAATAACAGTAGTAGGGTGAGACAAGGTAAACAAACAGTACATCGTAATGAAGTATGATACATATGTCTGCATTTAGTTAATTTTTTTGACAGATGAAAGTCTAGCTGGATTAAAATGAGTGCTGTATGAATTAATGGGTAGGACTCTCAGTGCAAGAGTTAAATTATGAAGTGTGGTTCCTGAAGTTCCTGGCCTGCTTGCTGGAAGAATAAACATGGGAAGAGATCAGTCCTTTTCTTGTGCTGTTCCTTAAACATCCTAAACAGTCAGTGCCTTAAACATCCTGAACAGCCAGTGTCACAGTTGTGTGTTTTTAATGTGTCGTGGAAGAATGTAAGAGATTCTTTCAGAAGCTCTTGCCTTCTGCTTTCTCAAGCTCTATCCTGGCATGACTTGGAGAGAAAGTGGCTGGTTCTAAACTACCTTTGGGAAGCAGAGACATTGGCATGATAGATTTGTATTCAACTTCCAGTTTTACCAGAAGATGGACCTGGTGTGGAATGGCCCACAAAAGGATCAAAGAGTATTATTAATAAAAATAGCTTTAAAGTGGCTTGTGAAATTGCCTCTCTGTGTAGCTTCCTGCAAGTTCTGCTGTTTTCCAAACAGTAGGGAAGTAAGTCATTGTAAAATTATGACTGTTTCTGGGGTGGCTAATGACAGGACCTGAACAGTCTCAGTTTCATGTTGCATGGCTTAGCGGCACCTGGAAGGGCTGTGCTGGGAACTGGCTTGTAGTCCCGGGCGTTGCTGAAGGGGTTTGGCTGTTACAGCTTAGCAAAGGGAACTGGGTCAGATTCTGCTCTTCAGAGGACTGTCGTTGTTCAGATACACCTTCTGAAAGGTGTGGGGCCTTTTTGGGTTTAGTGATCAGTAATTGGCATAACACCTTCAGCGTCTTGGATTAGGGATTCTTGAAGTATGAGAAGCTCAGAAGGGAACTGTGAGGCTGCATTTATTTTCTGAAACAACCTGTCATTTATTTTCTGAATGGTAAGTTACTTAGTTCTGTGGTGTCTTCAAATTAGTAGAAATCTTGTTGAGTAATCAGAAAGAATGAATCACTGATTAGCATCTTTATATAGTCGAGTACTGTTTTCTGTCTAGAACTGATTAAAAGTATATTTTTATGGTAACAGGATGTAATTGAAACAAAACATAATTAATTTTTCAAGTGCATTTAAAAGCATTCTCTTTTTGCCTTTCCTTCCTTTTTCTGCACTGGAAATCAGGAAAGCAACATTCAGCTTTCTTTTTTCATTCATTTAAGGTGTGAACTTTGATTCAATCAAAAAATATGGTATAATAAATGACAAACAAAAGTGTTGAGAAGCTGTCCAGCTGCAAATGGACAACTGTGTTTTTGCAGCCCTTTCTACTACACAGAAGATTTGATTTGTTAGTCTCATAAAGAGTTTATGGGGGGCGGGGGAACCTCTGGATGCTGTTTTTCTCCCCATGATTATCTTCTCCATCTGGTTGCAAATTTAGGCAGCAATAGACAAACCCTGAAATTAGGAATTCCACAGAGCTGCATCTCTCCTCTCGGTATTGGTAGCAGCAGAGCTCTGTCAAGAGAGAGGAGTCTGGTAGCTAGAAGCCATGCACCGTGGAGTTGGCTCATTTATATATCTTGGGCATTTTCCTTTAGAGGCATTAGAGTCTTTTGTGTATATAATACCTATTCTTTAGCACTAGAGAAAATAAACAAACAAACAAAAAGTAGTGTCTCTCCCTTGAAAGTTATGTTCTCTTCCAAAAGAGTGTTTTATGTCTTTGTTTTAGTCCATGTGTTTGTTTCTCCTTAAATTTAGATTATAGTTTCTTCCAGTTAAGGAACAAAATTTTATGTACAGAAATAGCCATATCCTCTCAGATTCTCATATCATTCATTCTCTGAATAAACATTTTTAAGCTGAGAGTTGCATGGACAAGAGAGGATGCCTCGTTGAAATGTGGGAAACTATTAGCAATCACCTGAAGTGTAGAACTAAGAAGCTGAGTCGTGACTCAATGGACATGATTCTCTAGTAAGTCTGCTCAGTAACATACAACCTCAGGTAGCTCACTGCTTTTAGATATGTGTGTGTGTGTTTCGAAGGATTTGTATAATTTTGTATTAAGACATATTGATCAGTTGATGGGAAGTACTAAATTGTTTTAAAAAAAAAGTAAAAGCTTTTTGCATTCTCATACCTTTTTTGCATCCGGTAAGTACTTGAAAAACATGAGTGTTATCCTTGTCATTTGTAGTAGTCTGGAGGGTGTTCATGCTAAACAAGATTCTGTTGTGTTTTTTTTTTTTTCTTTTCTTACAAGTGATAATTTCACAGGTTTCTAGTTTTGCTATTTTTGCAAAAACACTTTATCTAATATTAAAATTAATCTGTAATCAGTTCTTCTGTTAGATTCAAAGTTTTTATAGAATAGATCCGTGGGAAGTGTCATGAAAGGCATGTTGAAGATTTTTTCAGTGCATTGTTGCTAGTCCTTTTTGGTGTCATTCTGCCCCCACTTTTCAGGGTGGGTGCAAATTCTTGAATATTCTTGAGAGTCCAAATTTTTAGATATTTTTCAGAGGAGCTGAATTTCAGCAGCGAGTCCAGGTTTGGCAAAACAGCTTAAAGTTTCATGTGAGTAATCTTTTATGCGTTATATGGCTGGGGTGGATATGGGCTAATATTTGTCTGGTTTCCTGTGAAATGCGTATTTCAGAGATATTAATAATTTTATTTAAGGTTGATACTTAGGGCCCAGGCCCATGCCATGTTGCATTTGCCTTCACAAGAAAAGCACTGTGTATTGAGCAGGCTGTAGTAAGGAAGCAGGGTGCATGGACAAAATAGTTTTGTAAGAGACCTGGTGCAATTCATATGAACCAGAAAGCAGCCACAGGAGGCTGAATCACTTCATCAGCATGTGGGGCAAAAATGGCAGCACAATATACATGCTGGAGAGTAGGAAGAATATTGAAAATAAAACTGATGCTTCATCAGTGGTGGAAGAGATTTTATCTCTGTCTCACAAAAGAGAAATCTAGAAATAAGTTGGAAAGGTCACATTAATAGTCAAAGGTCCGGCAAGAAATAAAATTAACCGAGGCCCGGGCAGTGATTGCTCGACCGTGCTATCCTTTTCTCCAGCTGCAGTTCTCAGACTATTAGTGCTGGTCTCACAGTTGCTGAGATTTGTTTTCTTGGTAGAAGGTGAATGATAACGTATTTTAAAGGGTTGATAGTGTTTCAGTATGATTGGTTGACGTTGGAGGAATGAAAAATGTTTTTATCACCCCTACCCTCCATTCAAAGCTGCATATAGGGATTTTTTGTGAATGTGGGTTGGGTATGCAGCAAATTTTATTTGAAGTACTTGGCAAAAAACAGCCCTCTTCTTCCCCCTCACACACTACCTCTTCGCAACCCAGAAAACAAAGGCTGTTCCTCAGATTTTGGTTTATTATAGTATCTGAAATCAAGAATTTAAAATGGTATACTTTAAAGGAAAATAGACATTGTAGAGTAATATGCCAGTTTGCTTCATAACATTCATGTAATATTTCACAACTGCATCAAATGTCAGTCTTTTTTTTTTTTTGTGATGTTATTTTCCCATGGCACTTAAAAGAGTGAACAGTCTTTCTGAAGCCTCAGAGTCATCATTAAAACCTTTAGTACTTAGAATTGACTTAGAATTATTCCTGAATGAAGTGACAATTTTTCTTCAACCCTCTGGTTAACTCCTGTTCTGTGCCCTCAGCTCTAACCTCTTATACTTACTAGACATTGTTTTCTTTTTTCTGCCCCCTCTACATTTTGGATATTTTGGATTTACAGTTTTATTTGGTATGATTATCAGATCTTAATAAGAGACATAAGACACTGGTGAGGCGAACTGGGAATCCTTGCAATTTTACTTCAACAATTTTAAACACTTAATACCTCCCCTAGTTCTCTGTAAGATATCCATACCCTCCCTTTACATATTGTTTATACCTAAGCCCTTTACAGAAGTAAATAACAACATCAATTAATACAGAAGATAGGATTTTCTTTTTTTTCCCTGAAATGGAGCTACAAGTGAAGTAAGTAATAAAATTTTTCACTTGCTTGTGTGCCTCTAAAATAAATCTGCAGGAGTGTTATAGGCTTTGCTTATCTGTATCTGAAGAAGATCATAGATTTGTAAGAAAACTAGAAACAGTTTAGTGAGAAGAAAAACAACAAAAAAGAAAATCTCCAAGTGTCATGTTTATCTCCAAATGAGATGCTGCAAAGCAAGCTCGGCAGCCCTTTAATAGTTGCTTCCACAGCCTTTCCACAAGGACTCAGGTACAGAGAGCTTCAGAAGACCCATGTTGATCTCAACGAATGCGTTCTTCTCTATTCAGTTCTTCCTCAAGGAAGGCTGAAGAAGCCCGAAGGGGGACTTGTTTGGGCATTTTTAAGGCTATTTTCACTGCTCATTATATACTTGGAAGTTTTTTGTAGTCTGGAGGCTTAATTTTCTAACTATCACACACAATGACTGGAGGAGTTGTTCCCAGTATAGTCTATGTGTTGCTTATGTGCCTACTTATGTGGAAAAAAAAAACCTTAAGTACTTTGTTTTTATTGCTTATTTAGTTAATGACATCTCTACTGAAATTAAAGTAATAGAGAGTGTTTTCTGTGAGGCACATATTGGCCTTAAGTGTATCGAAGTCACTAAATTGATGCTATCTACTGAAGGATGATATTACCAGATATTTGCTACAACAGCAATCCTGTTCTTGAATTGGTAACCTAAAAGTGGAAGGTTTTGCTTTCTAAACATGAGCAAGATCTGTGTATAAGAGAAACGTATCCTGGAACTCTTGCAATAATATCCTGAGGGTATGTTGTTTTGGGAAAATGATACTCCCCAGGTTTAATGTGCAAAATCACTTAGTTGTAGCTCTATTTTAAGAGAACCTTAGGATCGCCCACACCATATAACTGGACTTGGTGAAGTTGTTCAGTGCTACTTGAACTATAGCTCTCTTAAACCTCTCTCCTCCTGCTTCTCTGTCTTTGCATCTGTCAGTGTCTTACATCTGAAGTCTTTAATTCCTGATGTTTCATGTTTTATAACTGTATTTCACTGGTTACTCTTTCAATACCCCTCCTTTGTTTGTAATGCTCTTGTTCTCCATTATTTTCAGATATCTCCCAGTGTTGTATCACAAGCAGTCTCACAGAATATTACTGCTTTTTTGTATGATGATGCATTGTAGGGCTGGTCCTGTAGAACTCTTTTGTTAACGTCTCTGCAGCCTGATGGTTGCCCTTTTAACGGAGTGTGGAGGTTTTTTGTCTAGTGATGCTTTCCTTTCACATTTTTATATTAATTTTTATCTCTGCTGTTCCATCTGGTTTTGTGTAACTTTTTTTTTCCACCAGCATGTTTCATGTGATTTTTATTATTAAGGGTTTCAGGGTGATTAAAGCCATATTCATATGCTAGCTTCTACTGAGTTTGCTTTTTTTTTTAAAAAAAAAAAAAAAAAAACAAACATATATTTTGCACCCTTGCATTTATTTTGTTCTGAGCAATGAGGTCCTTGCCATAGGAGTGTGAAATAGCTAGCAGAATACTGCTTAAATGTGAAGAACAACTTTTTGCCTACTCGTCTCATAGTGATGAGTGGTCCCAAGTAGAAATTAGTAAACCTAACAGAGAACTGCGTAGTATTAAATTTGTCTATTAAATTGGCTAACTTGCAGAAATAATTCAGAGCAATATTGAAGTGTCTGCCTGTGTGACTGTGTGTAGGTATTTATGTTATTGTCTTGTTCCTTCCTCGGCTTAATTATACAGCACCCAAAATGATTCATGAAAGGTGAGGATGGTTTCTGTTGAATTTGATGGGACAATTAGGTGTTTGGAGGTGATGTAGGATTACTCCAGTGCTTTTCATTATTTTGGGTACTGCAGGTTGGTGTGTGTTCACTTTGAAATGAAAGGGTAAGAGCCTTGTTATATGACTCACTGTTACATCAAATGGAAATTTTCCAGTGTGCCGCTTTAAGTGAATCTCTCTGGCAGCATGACACTTTCAATAGTGCGATGATTTATCAGTATAGAATCCTCTTATCATACCAGTGTGATGCCCCTATCAGTCTTGAATAAGTAATCAAATTTTTAAGGATTTGACTGGAGGTGAAACTTCATATAACCTTTGCTTCTTTGAAGATGGAAGCAATTTTTTTAATTGTTAGAGATGATAAATAGCTGTCCAAGTAATTGTACCTTATAAAGACAGTAAGGCACTGATCACTCAGAGTAGCAAATGTGCTTGCTGACCTTTGAATAAAAGTGGAAGTTGTGGCAGATATTAAAAATTACGGTCTCTTCATAGCTTTCCTTCCCCAAAGTTATGCCTGTCTGTGATTTTGAACTTGAGTAGCATGGTTTAGATTACATTATCATTCATTTTTTCATGCAAACTATTGATTCATTGGGTAACATGTAATATGAAAGCTTTAGCATTCTAAAACAAATGCTAATTTGTCAAAAATAATATATTCTCTGAATATAAATTACAAAAATAAATTATGACAATCGATTAGTTGCTATGAGACCCAACTGAATAAGTTCTGGCAAAAATGTAAAATTAGGGACAGCATTTGGAGGAATTGTTTTAGAAAGACTACGGGTGTCTGATATGACATAGGTGTAGACGTTGTGTGCATTTGATACATGCTTTCATTTTCTTCTGTTGGCTTCACCCTCCCGTATCCCTGTACACCTGCAATCTCTGAAGGTGCCTTTTGTGTAGAACTACTGAGCCTTGCAAGAGAGAGGCATATCTCCTGATAATTCTGGGAATGTGCATCATTTTATATGCTGATTTTATCATACGTTACTCAAATTGTTTCATTAAAATTACATATCATTGACTATTCCCATAACCACCTTAATTCCTTAATTGCACTGCCTTAATTCCTGTTTTGTTTAACAACTGAGCCATGTGGTTGCTGCAAGCCCTGCCTCGTCCTTGCTACGTTGCATGTTACAGAAATGCTTGGTTATATTACAGAAAAAAAAAGTACTTGCTTTCCAAATGTATCTTCCATCTCTCAGTGTATTATTTTTATTCTAATAAGATTCTTAGTACTTTTACAACTAAAATGGTAATTAATACCTGACATTGAAAGAAATGAAAGAAATTATGGTTTTTATTAGCTGTATAGATTAGCAAAAAAGTTTTTAGCTTTTGAAGGTATTAAAGGTGGGTTTTGTGTCCTTTTTTTTTTTTTTGGTCATTGTTTGGCTTTTTGTTCAAAGGAGTTACACCAGCCCAAGCTCTACACCATTTGATCCTATTGTTACTTAAATTGCTGGGGTTATTGATTGATTTATTTTTATTTCATGCAATAATGAAAACATTGGAGAAGGGAATGGGGGAAATTGTTATTGCAGATGTGTAGAGTCAGAGTGACTTCTTGCATTTATAGTCACTGGAATCTTTCTGCACCTCATCTTTCTCTGTCTGCAGTCACGTGTGGTGTTCCCCAGGGCCCAGTATTGGGGCCAGTTCTGTTTAATATCTTTGTCAATGATCTGGGCGAGGGGATCAAATATACCCTCAGTAAGTTTGCAGATGACACCAAGTTGGGTGGGAGTGTTGATCTGCTGGAGGGTAGGAAGGCCATACAGAGGGATCTGGACTAGCTGGATCATTGGGCTGAGGCAAGTTGTATGAGACCAGGTGACAGGTTCTGCACTTGGGTCACAACAACCCCAGGCAGCACTACACGCTTGGGGAAGGGTGGCTAGAAAGCTGCCTGGCAGAAAGGGATCTAAGGGTGTTGATTGACAGCCGGTTGAACATGAGCCAGCAGTGTGCCCAGGTGCACCAACAGCATCCTGACTTGTATCAAGGCTAGTGTGGCCAGCAGCACTAGGGCAGTGATCGTCCTCCTGTACTTGGTGCTGGTGGGACCCCACCTTGAATACTGTGTTCAGTTTTGGGCCCGTCACTAGAAGAAAGACATTGAGGTTCTGGAGAGAGTGCTGAGGAGGGTGACAAAGCTGGTGAGGGGCCTGGAGCACAAGTCTGATGAGGAGCAGCTGAGGGAACTGGGGCTGTTTAGCCTGGAGAAAAGGAGGCTGAGGAGAGACCTTATTGCTGTCTAGAACTATCTGAAAGGAGGTTGTAGCATGGAGGCAAGCAATAGGACAAGAGAAAATGACGTCAAGTTGCACCAGGGAAAGTTTAGTTTGGATATTAGAAAAAATTTCTTCATGAAGAGGCTTGTCAAGCATCTGAACAGGCTGCCTGGGGAAGTGGTTGAATTAGCATCCCCAAAGGTGTTTAAAGACAAGGAGATGAGGTTCTTAGGGATATGGTTTAGTACCAGAGTCAGGTTGGTGGTTGGACTCAATGATCTTAAGGGTCTCTTCCAACTGAAATGATTATATGGTTCTATGTCTCTGTGTGAAAGAGTTTAAATTTCTTTGTATTTCCCTGTTTGTTGTGGGTTTCCCTTTTGTATAGGGAAGATTCTGGTTAGTGCTTTGTCAGTCTTAGGAGGATTAATAGGTAAGCATAAGAGGAAATAAATATTTTTTCTTTTTTTAAAAACTGTTTTTTTTTGAAACTTCTTTTTCAGGATTAGCAGGTTTGCTTGCTTTCTATGTTTGTTTGATATTCCCCTCATAAAAAAGATGTTTTTTTAAAGAAGTTTAGTGTTGGAAGACAATGCTGCACGATTAATTTCTCTTCATTTTCTGAGGTGCTTCTTGACATTTGACTCTGAGTATCTTAATTCAACACTCACAATATTTGAAGGTGGTATTAGGGTACATAATTGTTAACAATTTCAGATTTCCTTTATGGATTTGTCAAATTCAAATTTTGAAGGAAAAGTTTTAGAGACTGAAATGATACTCTGTTCATTGCTATATCATCTTAATTCAGGCTAAATTATACATTCCCTTACGAAGTACAAGTGCAAAACTTTATTTAAAAGTATAATTGCAGTTCAAAAAATGAAAGAAAATGAAATAGTTCCTTGGGTGACTTAGTACTCTGGTATCTGTACTTTGTCATTGCAGAAATCAAAGTAAGTGAAACAACTTGATTACAGAAGAAATTCGCGTTAAATTACATATGGAACACAGGTTCAATTCCTAGTCTTAATAATTAAGAACTGTGTTTGACTAATCAAGATTAGTGTTAAAAGTTCACAGGTTGTTGAAGACTTGAGACTAGGATCTTGGCCATCATGGTACATCTTCTGGTAGATTTCTCGGTTTTGTAGTTTATAGAACTTTAGGTTAATCACATTAGTTGATGTCAAGCATTAGCTCATAACCTCATGCAGGTAGCAGTATGTTTTATGGTCTTGAATGAGTATGCTTAGTGTTAGCATTGTGAATTTCAGTATTCAAAACAAAGGAGGATTTAAATAGCATTAGCATGTATAAACTTGGTATTTGGAAGGAAAAAGCTGTTTAAAATTTTAATTAATTAGAAAGTGTGGTGACAAGAGGAAAGATGCTGATCTTCGTAAACTAGAGATGCTTTCTGAGAACAAAACAAAAATCCCCAAACAACAGTAAAAATGACCAAACCCAATTAATAGTTGTGAACTTCAAGTTTTTTCTAAAATAGTGGTCCTAATTTATATTCAGGTTTTTTTTTTCTTTGCTGTTCTTCCCATTACTGAGCACGGAGCCCAATTAATTATTTCAAAACAGTATCAAAAAATGCTAGCATGTTAGCATGAGTGATTTTTATAATAGATAGGGTTGTTTCCATCCATCTCAAAAGTATTTCCCTGTAGAAGAAAGATGGTGTGTACTAGAGTGTAAAACCAATTGAGCTGCTAATATAATTTGAGAGGCAAGGGCTTATAGGGAGAGCTTATTTATTTATTTCTCTATTCATTTATTTTAAAACAACTAATTCAGATGAAAAATCTGATGACCTCTCAGGCTTCCTAGCCTCCATCATGCCTGATGGAGATGCAGCAAACAAACAAAGTACAGGTTATAACCATTACTCTGGATATAATGTATTAATGCTAATCCGTTTAAGTATTTGGGAGAGAAGTAGTTGATGTCTGTGGAGCGGAGGGCTGTTAGCAAGAGGTGAAGCATGACGAGAGTTGTCACACACCATAAAACCCATGTGTCTGTTTTAACTCTGAGCTCCAGCATCTAGGAGAGAGAGGAATTCTAATTTCTGAACTTTATTTTTTAATGTATTTTCTAAGCCTCTCTAGAGTGTCAAAACAAATGTTTCAACCGTGTTGGGAGGGGTTTTTTGTCTCTGTATTTTTGTTGTTTTTATTGCCTGTATGAATTCATTTGGATGCACAACAGATATTTAGAGATTTTTTTTAATATTGTTTCTGTGGCATTTAATATGATAGATTATCCATTCTCACATTCTTGGATAGGATTCCTCAAAGCATTTTTTTTTTTATATGTAGGATCTGCAGATTTTGACCATTCCCTTTAGGTGGTGTTGAGTTATGTATTGTGGCTATCACAGAGATGTGCTGTAGGGCTTGCACTTGCAAGGTCGCCATCACAGTTAGTAACTGGAAAAATCTAAAGAAATTCCAGAAGTAGCTGTCTGTAGATGTTCCTTTTTATTAGCCATTTCCTTTCCATCTTATAAAATTCAAACTTTACAGGGCATTCAGAGATTCATAGAATCATTTAGGTTGGAAAAGACCTTTAAGATCACTGAGTTCAAACATAAACCTAACACTGCCAAGTCCACCTCTAAACCATGTCCTTAAGTGCCACATCTACCTGTCTTTTAAACACCTCCAGGAATGGGGACTCAAGCGCTTTCTTGGGCAGTCTCTTCCAATGCCTGACAACGCTTTCCACGAAGAAGGCATTCACTGTTAATGGACTACACTTGTTGAATGGTTTAAGATTTTTATTCTACAAATATGCATAAGTGTGTGTAGCTGATGGTCTGAAGAAGGCTCTTCCTTGGAAATAGTAAATGTCAAGTTTTCAAGCTTTTTTTTTTTTTTTTTTCCCCCCCCTTAAGCAAGTACTTAAGTTCTCCAAATAATCCTGCAGTTGTATTGATAAAGATATGACTCCTAGTTATTCTCAACTGGAGTGTGCATAACTACACAGTCGGTACGTACTTCAGGGGATGATATTCTGAAGAAGAGGCAGTAATTTGTGATTAGATCTATCTTCTGAATGTACATGTATGTATTATTTCCACAATTTAAATATTGTTCTGTAGTGTTTTTGAAAACTCTTATCAGTAGTTTGTTATTAATCTAGGTCATGCATTTAATCAAGAGGGTGTATAACTCCTGAAGTGTGCAGGTCCTACACCTGAAAAGGAAAGATATGTAAAGGTAAAAGATTCTTCTTTGGGTAGCTGTTGAGTAAAGCAATTTTCTAAGGAGAATTGTTTTCATAGCAGGAAAAAATATTATTTGGTGCCAAGAAAAAGTGGTCCAAAATAAAGGAATGAATATTCTTCTAGTTACACACAAATCTAATGAAACTATTTTAAAAACCTCCCATGCTTTAAATAAATTCCAAGGCTACTTTCAAGAAATACAGGGCATATAATTTCCTCTTCTGAAAGGTCTGTAATAACAGTTGTAATCTGCTGTTGCATATGGTAATGATTATAGCTTTTGAGCCTTTATTTAACTCTTGGTGATCCTTGGGAGTGGTATTCTCAGTAGATTGTTAATTCTTTTCTGTTGTCACACAGTCATCCAGGGAATGGCCAGTTTAATTTCTATTGTCAATTTCAGTGTCTTAAGCTGATAGGAATAAGTATCTTCTCAAGGCAATTTAAATACTGTTGCTTTTAGAAGAATGATTAGTGTGTTAAAGATACTCTGAATATGAATGCTGCTTCAAAAATTATATTTTCCTGTTCAGCTGAAATCTAAATGCCACTTAGTACTTAGGGGAGGACAAAACCTAAGGAGTTTGCAGGAATATATTTTTTAGTTGGCGATGGAGAGAAAATAATCCTAAGGCTATTTTTGAGCTTTCTTTAAAGACTTCCAGCTATTCCAAACTACATACCTTTAATTTGTTTGTTTGTTTGTTCTGGAGTGGAGGGATCAACCTGTGTTTACAGCTTCAGCTTTCTCCTGTATCTTGACCTGGCTTTGGTGCTTATTGACCTGTCCCAGGAGTCAGTTCATTTCCCTCACCTGGGAAGAAACTCAATTTTGCTGTCCCCTCGCCTCTCTTAAGAGGGGGACAGGAGACATGGGTTGGTTTTTTTCTGGATTTTGGTGTTGATTTGGCTCATGCAAGGGTCTGATGAGCAGAGATGGAGGAGGAGAAGATCGGTGTATCTGTGTGCTGAGAGGAAAAGCCCTGTGTGTTTCAGCAGCAGCGAGCTTTCAGGTGGCCTCAGCTGTCATTTGAGAATTCTCCATGAACTTGTTTTTGTGCTCCACAGCAGATGCACAGAGAACCAAAGAACTATGGTCAGTGCTTACCTTCTTTAAGATTATCTGCCTTAGAAACTTTTAATAATGTTATTTTTTTGCTTTAATTTCTTTCCAAATAAATAATACCTTACAGAGGAAGTGGCTAATTTGATCTCTGCCTGCTTGTAACCTTCTCAATAAAGAAAAGTGTGTCTCTTTAATCAGCATTTGAAAAATCTGAATGCCCCTTGGCTTGAGCCTCTGTTTGGGTTTTCAGTTTATGTTTAGTAGTGATGATGATACAGTGTCATTATTGTCCTACAGGTGGATGCAGAGTGGCCAACAGTGGTCTTTCATCCTGGAATGTCTGCCACAAAAATGGGTGGAACAAAACTAAGGTGCAAGAGGAGGTCTGTTTGTGCATTACTGCTTATCTTATCCAGCTGAGCAGTATCAGAGCAGTTTACAGCAATGGGGAAGCAAAATGGATTTTCAACTCTTTTCTGCACCTATATTTCATATAATTGTTGCAAATCAGGTTGTTGCAACTCTTTATAGGTGTCTGTGTCTTCACAGAACTGAATTTTCCTCAGGAGGTGCAGGATGCCTTGGGGTTTGGCAGCGTCAACTGCTGCTGTGGAACATCTTACTGTCTTTAGGCTGTGTGCACACAAATGATACTCAGTTATTTGGTATCCCAATCGGATAACTTCATACTGACTCAATGTTATTCTTGATTTGGATGTTTCTTGGAAGTTTTGCTTAAAAAATACAGTTTTATCCAGGCAGGTAGCTGACCAATGTGTGCTGCTGCCTTGACAGTCAGATCAGCCCCTGGGTGACTGAGAAGCATTTTACAGTCACCATGCCATCACCCGTGTGCTATTTATGGCTTAACAACAGAATTTCAGACAACTTGGAGCTGTTCTTACTTTCATCCTAGCCATCCATTCATGGATGCTGATGTTACAAATTTGTGACTGAGTGCCTTGCTTAATTCCCAAATAAATATGAAACTATTCCGTGTGCCTTTGCGTTACTTAAATGCAGCTTACTGTTCAGTAGCGCTGTCCTTTCATAAGCTTGCCTGATGCACTGTATCAAATGTTATTTTCTGAATGCTTTGTTGGAAGAGACTGCTCAAAGGAGCACATCATAAGATAAATGCTCTTTTGTACAGGCACTGCAAGCTTCCCTTACAAATTTGAGTTGCTGACATTTTTCTGTCTCAGACTTTGGAGTGCTTAAAGCCTATGTATTTGCTAAAGATCCATCACAAGAAAAAACAGAATGAAGAGACTTCAATTATCATACCTCAGAAACTGGTATCTCATCATGTTTTCTTTCTCTGCATCAGTACAAACAAATCCACAGGAAGCTGGTGTTATGTATGAGAAAACATAGGAATTCAAACACTTCAACAGTGTGTATTTTTCATGTTTATTCATATGTAGTATGTTGATAAGGGGAACAGAACTTCTGTAGCTGCGTATAGCCCGAGGAATGATTTTCAGTCAACTTCTTCATAAAATTTGCTCCAAATACTGGTATACCTCTGAATTTTTTGTTGTTGTTGTTAATTTTCTTTCTCCGTTTAATTAGAAAACATTTTCTTGACATCATGGAACAGACAATTCATGAGTGATAGCAGTATCATAGGTGTGAATGCTGGTAAAGTGTTGTGGCACCCATTACACTAATTCTGTCTCTGATCCCGTGCTGCTTTGATTTACTGTGCCTGGCTCAGTCTCACTCTGTGCTGCCTTGTCAAGCTGTCCCACTCTTGTTGCTTTAGTTCTATGGGTGTGGAAAATGGGGCAATCCCAGTTTCAGTACCTTGCTGTAGAGCCATGCTTTTGGCACGATCGAGTACAGGCTGGAGGGCAGGAGACCTTTTCTTGTCATATGAAGTTGCAGTGTCTGTGCAAAACTGATGAGCTACTGCCATCCATTAGGCTGAGTTTCTGTTTGAATGAGTGAGTCCTCTGCCTTTATTTACATCATATGGTTTAATGACCTGTTTTGGGTTGGGTATTTAATAATAATCATTCTCTATGGGAAGTAGAAGAAAAAAAAAAATGGATTGCATTCTCCAGTGAAATTTCCCCTGTCTTTGTGTCGTGTGTTTTTGTTGCTATTACTTTTAATCTTTGTAGTAAATTCAGAGTCTGGTCTTGATGTGAACTTAAGTTGTGGTGCATTGGCAGTGAGCTATGAAGTGAAGTTGAAATTGGTGGTCTTGATTTTAAACCCATTCATTTTTGAAAATCTGTAAAGAAATGGAATCACGCCTTCAACAGTCTGAGTCTTGTGTAGAGTTAATACTACAAGCAAGTGAAGAGTGTAGAAAGAATCATAACAGTTTAAAGAAAATTTGGAAAACTCTTGTGTTGTGTACAGCAATAACATTGGTTTTGATTTTTTTTTTTTTTTTTTTTTTTTATTTTAATGAAAGCAACTGACTGACAGGGCCGATCAGGCTATTGTGATATTGCACATTTTGTGTGCGTATCAAGTAATGTATTTTAAGTGGGATTATAGTGTCTTTACCTTTATTTCTAGGTACACTCCTTAAGACATGAAACTGAGCTGGTGGGGAAGGGTATTAAAAATAAGAAAGCTTATTATTTTCTCTAGTTTTTCTCCTTATTGTCTCTAGTTTTTCTTCTGAATTTCTTTAATATTGTTTTTGCTCCTTTTGTCCTAGGGTGGTAGATAATAGCTGTGTGTTGGGTAGCGGAAGGAGAAAGAGGAGACTATAATAATTTGAGGTTTTTTAAACCCAAGCAGATGGACATTTACTCATAGTGTATTTAATTTATTAATTGACTTATTTTCTTTTTTTTCTTCTTTTGAGAAGGATATCCTTCCTGCAATAAGGAAAATTTAATATGATAACTTTTGAGGTTTAATCATTAGCCTTTACTTTTTCCCTTCTTGCAAATTATAGAAATAAATGTAAAAGGCCCTATGTGAAATGATCATAGGGATATTGCTCTGAAGAACAAAATAAACATAAATGCTAGTGTGTGGGAAATGTAAATTGTCTGCGAATTAATTCTGAAGTTTCTGAACTACTCCTGTCTGGAGTCTACTTCCAGTTGCAAGCCTATTTCTGCATTTTGATGTCAGTTCATTGCCCACTGTCTCTCATAAAAACCTGAAACCTAATCGGGGACTATAATGTTATATAGTAGTCTTTAGAAAATGAAATAAAAAGGTCATATAGTCCTGAGCTTTAGCATAATATGTTTAAGTACCTTGACTCTCCATGTCATGTCATTGACATTGCCATCAAGCAAAGACAATCCCTTCTTTTAACTTTATGGGGAAGACTTCTTTTTACCCTTGATCTGTTTCTATGAATGTTCACTTTATTCCCCACTACAATAGGAAGTTTATCAGTGGTTGTTTTTTTTTTTTTCCCCATTGGCAACCTGCAAAATTAAATCCACTTCTGTACACATAAATCTATTTGCATATGAAATTCAGAATTTCTGCCTTTTTTTTTTTTTTAAGCTTATTTTTTTCACTTAAAGGTGACATAATTGTGTCTTAGTAACTGGAGGAGCACAGTGGCAAGCAGAGAAGGTACCACAGTGTGCCCTCGAAATGGAGATGGTTTGATGGTTAGTATGTGTTTGAAGGAAAGAGGATTTGCAGGAGCAGAAAACCAGCCTGCTGAAAATTACAAGTTTCACACTTGAAATAGAAGCCTGTGTTTCAGGGAGCAAGGAAGTGAGAGAAAATAATGTGATCGGGAAACTTATCTGCCACATTGGTACATTACAGCAGGCACATTTTAGTTAAGAATTTTATTTTATTTTATTTTATTTTTTAAATTTAATTTAATTTTATTTTATTTATATCTTAGCATGATTTCTTATTTGCAATTAACTGCTAGATGATAAGAAAGCTTGATTTTCAGTTGGGGATAAAACCTAAGACTTTTCACAGGTAATTAATTAAGGAATTAATTTATTCTTAAATGATCTGTCCTTGCTACTGAGCTAGGACATCAAGTTGAGTGTTTATCAAAATAAACAAAACATAGTGTGAGCTGTGAGGAATATAGAGATCTACTCAGTGATATGGCTAAGGAAAAATCTAACGTCTCTTATTCCGTATGTTTTTGGATGCCTTGTAATGAGTTTATGAATAACTGCTGAATAGGCATCAAAGCCTTCCTGAAAGTCTGATTCTAAATTCTTGGCATGATCTGGGTAAAGGATTAAGAGACAGTGTTATTTAGCTTTTTCGTACTCTGATGTTTCTATTCTGTGTAGGAGAGAACTGGATTGACTTTTCACATCAGGAATAACATTAGGAGCTATTAACTGGCAAATAAACAGAAAGGGACTTCAGAGAAGAAAAGCAAAAATGGAAGAGTAGAGTTTAATTTAGAGAAATATAAATTAAGTGTGGTTGGGAGAAAGAGAACGCTCCTTAAGAGATCTGAAGATTGTAAACTAGAAAGGATGGGAAAGACTCTTTAGGGAATATCTGAAAGGAGGGTGAAGCAACATCTCTGTCAAACTAAATGTTGCAAGAAAAATGTTACTATTGTGATGCATTTTGTAACAGCCCTACTGCCAGAGCAATCCGAGGCTTTGTACTTGGGCAGAGTGAAAGGAATAGTTAAGAGTGGTGGATCTTGGTCCAGGTGTAGAAGATGATTTGGGATACATTTAACCTCTAATTTCTTACAGTATCATTCAAAGATGAAATTATTGTTTCTGTCTTGTAAGAAGAAAAAAATGAACTTTTACTATTTCATGTTGTTTCTTTTCTCATTTCCCAAAACACAGGGCTGTTTGGTTTTTTAATTTATTTTTTGTTTGTTTGTTTGTTTTTTAACTATAACTTTTCTTTTTAATGATGCAACTCCCTTGCAACTTCCTTATTGCAAAATCTTAGTTGTAATGGAGCAGAGGTCAGTTGCCTTTTTTTTTTTTTTTTCCTTTCTTGTCTGCAAGGGAAGGTGTTTTTTTTTTTTTATTTTTGTGTGTGTGGGTTTGTTTGTTTGTTTGATTTATTTACATCTGCTTGTGCTTGCTCTGCTAGGCCAATAACAATGGCAAAAGTCACAGAACCTGGCTCCACTAGGGTTTAATAAAACAGTTAGTATATGCAGTATCTAACTGCAGTTAAGTGAAACTACCCAACTGCTACTAATCAGCTTTTTGGAAACTGTGGTGGGTTGGCCTTAGCCAGACCCCCACCCAGTTGTTCTTTCACTCCCTTCCTCAACAGCACAGGGAAAGAAAATAAGATGAAAGAGCTTGTGGGTTGAGACGCCGACAGGGAGATCAATTCTTTGGGCAATAACAATTACCAACTGTGACAGGCAAAACTTGGCTTTGGGAAAAATTAACTTAATTCCTCCCATCCCCCACTTCTCCCCTCTCTCTTTTTCCCTGCTCCAGCCTGGAGCACTGTTGTGAATAGTTGGCTCTAACAGTTGCTCTAAATTCTCATTGGAAATATCAAATAGATAGTTAATCTTAGGGATTAATAAACTTGTGAGCATTTCCCTCACTTGTACTTTGCATTTCTGCCAAGTCCAAAAAATGTCTAACCATCTAGCTTGTGATCATCTGTCCTCTTGCCGTATCTCTGCTTTAATGTTAAATATCTGGGTCATTGTTCTCTGTTACTTGAAGTGGTCTGCTGAGGTTTGCTTACCACCTCTTGCTTTTGTACTGTGCTGATATTGCCATTAATAATAATCAAAGGAGTTGGATATATCTGTAAAGTGGCCCTGTGGCTGTTTTATCATCCCCTTATCAAATACGTCTATTAATTGAAAACTTTTGATTTGGTAATAATACAGTATTACAGATGTTTCTTGTGTCTGTGATTTTATTTTTTTTTGTATGCACTTATGCCTGTGTTTCAGTGTTTGTACTTAAATCTAAATGCTGTCTGCCCGTTTACATGGTCAGCTGAGTGTTGCAGTAGCTGTACGAGAGAACAGGTCAGATGTTTGCCTGACCACCGGGGATCTCTTTACACTTATATCTAAGTGTATGCTGGAGTTTATGTTACCTTTGAAAGTCTTGTTTTTAAAACTCACATATATTTTGACATCTGTTTGGATAGCATTATAAATTACTGTCTCATATCGGCACAATTCCCACTCACTGTATCTAAATAATTATTTAAAATTAAAGGAAAATCTTCTGCTGCTTGTTTTTATTTAATCCTTTTGCTTCACATCTAATAACATTTATGAAATACGTACATTTGATTTGGTATATGAAGGGGCATTTGCTGCTGATTCTGTCAGCACATATTTTCATAGGGATCCATCCTCACTAGTGATCCTCTTCCATTGGTATTACTTTATAAAAGTAGTGTGTAGTATTTGCCAGTACCTTTCAAATTTGAAAACTTTATAGCTTGCTCTTATCAGCTCTATGCTGCCTCAAATTTATCTGGTCATCTAATGATAAATATTTTGTTTCAAACACTATTCATTCTATAATTTCTATTATTCATGTTTATGTGGCCTCATTTGTTTTAATGGATTGCACAACAACTTGTGCTGCATACATCGTGCTATAAAATATGTTTTTCAGTGTTAAAGGATATGCCTCTTTAAAAAACAACAAAAAACAACCAACCAACCAAACTGTAGAGAATATCTAGGGCTGAAGTTTTGCATAAGGTTTTTAAGTTTTGACCCAAGATATTACAAGGTTATATAAATGGGAAAAAAAAAACCCACCCAACCCCTTCCAGTCTTGTTTTAGTACACAGTATTTATTAAACAATAGAGAATTACTTATAAAGGGCATCAGAAAAGATTTTCTGAGTTTTTCAAAGACAGAAGTTTGATGTATAGTTTACTTTGGTATTGGCTTCTGATTTTCTTGGAGTAGGTAGATGACTGAGGAAGGAGTGAGGTTGTGTACATTCGTGGGATAAAGCCTCTTAAGTTTTAAAAAAGGAAGGGGTGAGGGGAAGTAGGTTGCGAGATGCTGAACAGATGCTTTGGCTTTGTGACAAATGGTTTATGAATACTGTCTGGAGCGTTTAATGAAATGCTGTAGGACTAACACATGTAGATAGATGTATGCAAATTTACTGCTAAGTATTTTTAAATGATGAAAAATGAGTTTGAAAAAGTAGAATACTATAGAATGTATTGCTAAACAGAAAAATGTATGTTGGAGTTTCCAAGGACTGTAGTAGATTAGTTCAGTATAGGAGCAAGATCTTGAAATACTTCTAGTTTGTTTCTTATAACTCGTTTGTGACTTTTCATTTCCTCACAAGGGTTTTATCTTGAGATAAACTGAAAGAAACAGCATTTCAAAAATCCTGCCAAGTCAGTTCTTATATTCTGCTCCTTTCAATAATGGATTCTGCATATAATGCTAAGTATTAACTAGGTGCTAATTTTTTTGTGTTAGAGTTTCCTTTAAACCATATTTTTAAACATTAGTATTAAAAATTAAGATTCCAGCACTGTACTTTAATAAAAGCTTCTTTCATTGTATATTTGGTGGACTTCATCTGAACCTTCTTAAGGAGGAAGAGCTCTTTATTATGGTGCTCTTTAGGACTGAAGGCAGAAGGATTTGTCTGCACGAAGGTTCTGGAATCATTAAGCAGGAGGGTACTTCAGGTTAGGAAATTTTCCTGCGGCAAGGATTCAGATTGTATATAGAGTTGGGTTTTCTCACTTGGTTGTAAAGTTTTGCCTGGCAGACTATGTCTTAGAAGCTTTGTTCTGTGGTGTTCTTCATTTACTAGATAAAACCTGGTATGAAGTTGTTACTCTTGAAGAAATAGAGCTTTTCTAGGGCTGCAACACAAGGTAGCCTTGTATTTACTGTCCATTCTGCAGACTACCTTGACAAACTCTTTCAGCATTTTCTCCTCTGTAAACTGTTTAAACATCTCATTTCCTCTTTCTGCCTTTGTAGCTGGGCAGGCTCAGCTTGGCCTGTCTTCTTTGTAGTATGAAATAAATTTACAAGATGAGCTCCCTTCCAGCTATAGAAACTTCTCCTATCCCCCTCAAGTCCATTGGCAAATGGAACAGCAAACCCAGCTTTTCAGGACAAATGTGGCTTGGTGTCCTAAGTGAGCTATTTCTATTGCTAATGTATCTAAAATTCGAGTTTGCCCCTCTTTAAGGATAGAGGAAAGTGTGATAAAGCTACACTGAGGGACGTGCACCTTATTCTTCCATATTTTTAATTTTCAGGAAATCTGTGGAGCAAGTTGAGATAACTTTGACCTTGGTGACCTCAGAATAATGAGCCTTTGCTCCTCTCATTATTTTTTTTCAGTCTGTCTGTGATCCTATTTCTAATTATCTGATCCTGACAGAGGAGGGAGAAAAGTTTGTAGGTGGAAACATCTAGACAGGTCCTCAGAGATGTGTGTTGCCTTCTGTAGATACTGCTTCAGTGGTATTCCTAGGCATTTTATATCTTGCTGGATTTCTTGCTGCTTGGGATATTTTGGGATATGACATCTATGCATTCCATCCTTTTCACAGTAAACAATCAGTTTATTTGCATTTATCTTTTCCTTACTATTGTGTGTTTTTTTTTCCTCTCACTCCCTGCTTCTTTAGGATCATACATGATAGTGATTTCTTCAGATCATGACCCTGGAGAAAGGACTCGACTCCAGCTTCCAACGATGAAAGAAAATGATACTCACTGCATCGATTTCAGCTACCTTCTGTACGGCAAGAATGGAGCAAACCCAGGCACTTTGAACATCCTGGTTAGGGTGAACAAGGGGCCACTGGCTAATCCCATCTGGAACGTCACTGGTTCCACTGGCAAAGACTGGCTTCGAGCGGAGTTGGCTGTGAGCACTTTCTGGCCCAATGAGTATCAGGTAAGCTTGCAATAAATTCTCACCTCTTTATCACAATTACAGTGAGGTCCTATACAATTTACTTTTGTTTAGGTCTGTTCTGATAGAGTATTTTTCTGGTGTCCTTAAATAAAATGATCTGTTCAGAAGAAATAATTATTTGGAATTGAGTATTTTTCATAGGAGGTGGTTGTTCAAAGTTATCTGTTATTGTATAATAGGAAAAAAATAAGCTGGAAACGAGCCTCGTTAAAAGAAATTGTAAGGTTGAAGTCCAGGAACATCAAAAATAATAAACTCCCAGAAATAAATTGCCTGTGCAACTGTAATTTGTACTTGTCTTCCCACCTCTTTTGGATGTGCCTGTGTTACCATGTCTAATTACCTGACCATAAACTGTGTTTTTTTTCCACAACATTTGCTTCATTTGCTGTGCAGGCAGAATGGTGCTCACCTAATGAGCAGCTGCTTAGGACACATTTTTCTCCCTTTGCTCTCTATGGGACAAAACCACCTGCAGCGCAGGGCTGTTGTTTAGAGAGAAAAATCATCTTGTTATTACTAGATGCTGTTATTTGATTTGTTTGATTAACCTGAGAAAGTACCTGCAGCTGTTTTGCTCAGTGGGTATCTGATGTGAAGGATGAATCTCATACACAGGCATTGTTGTCCTGGTGTGTAGGAGGGGGAAAAGTTGGATTAGATGTACTCATCTGAGTTGTTACACCATGAGATATTATGTCATTGTTGTATGCAGTGCTTACGGACCATTGTCGTTAACACTCTTGCAGACAGTTTGGACGGACAGACTAGTTATCATATGATGCAAGGTGACCTCTTTATTAATGAGGTTTTCTTGAATAGTGGTATTGTAGGAGTGTTTCTCAAAGTACCTTTTAAAAGTTCTTTGCAATTGCCCACTGTCACAATAATCTCCATAAAAAAAAAGAATTGCTGCAAGCAGCCTTTCTTATAGGTTGAAACTGGTGTAATTTACTATAATTTAATGTTTTTCTCTCCCTGTTTTTTAATATTTTTATTTATAAAGGAATTTCATCTATCGGTGACATTGAAACTGGGTGAAATTTGATTTAAAGTTCTGAAACCTGGTTTCATGAATCTTAGCTTCTGAGGAGGTGTTTTATTAACCCTTTTATGTTGCTAGAAAGTAGCTTTTGGAATGCTTAAAAAAAACAGGAGCCTTTTATAGCACTGTAGTAGTAATCAAGTATAGCAGTATTATATGCAGTAAATCAGGTTTCTGCTGACAGATGGCCAGGCTTGACAATGAGATTGGTGGTTGGGGCCTTATCTTAGCAACATGGCCATTTTTCACTTATGTTACAGCCTTCACATTATCTGTCTATAGACTGCACTTAAATTCATTCTTTCCCTTGCTCAGTCATCCAGCAAAATATTGAAATCATGTATAACACAGTTTATTTTTAAATTAAAAATAAATCTGGAGTAGGACTGGAGAACTGCTAATGTGACCTGCCGTGATTTGCATATGACTGGCACAATTATGAACAGGAGTGAAAACCTGCGTGCTGTCTGTGCATGCCTGCTTGTTTGCACAAACAGGGTTGGTGTGTTTGTGGTTTTAAGTGGTCCTTTGAGGTCTCAAAGTCAACATTGCTCTTCGTTATTCCTTTTTTTTATTAGTGTTAGTTTTGAGTTGAGTTGTTCTTTGGCATGCGTGTCTTTTCTCACTTTTCTCATAGGAGTTTTTTTGCTGTACAGCTCTAGCTTGTGATTTTGGCACTTTGATCGACCTGTTGGTCCATGAGTTTAGCTATAACTGAAGGGAATTACACACCAGTTTTTATAGCATGATGGAACCAGTTCTTTACTAAACCAGGAATTGGATCCCTGCCTTTACAAGCAAGGTCACTGCTAAAGATCACTGTGGAGCTCAACTGTTCGCATGTACTTTGTTAATCAAGTTAACTTCCTTACTGTTTTTTTCACCTTTAAGTGGAGAAAGAAAAAAATGATTAACACAGGTTACACTATAAGGAAATCTTGTATGGTGACGTTGAAGTTATCAGGATGGCTGTGTTCATAGTACTAATAGAGTGCCACACCTTGGCTAATTAGCTCCTGAACAGCATTTCTGTGCTCTGCTGTGTTGGTTGAAGCTTAATTGCTTCCTGTTCAAAACTAGCACTGTTATGCCTGTCACTCTGGTAAACGGTAGAGATACAGTTTATGCATTTTTGGATGGATTAATAATTTTCTTTTACTTGTAGGCTTATAATAGTTATTATTGTTAATCCATTTACCTGCCTTTCTTTAGCCATAATCTGGTGAGTGATTTATTTAAAAAAATATTTTTATTTATTTATTTTCTGACAAGAGATGGTGCACTTTATAACAGTAGCTTTACTGACTCAAGCTGAATTTTTGTTTAGCTTCTTATTCTGTCTCTGAGAGCAGATCACAGTGGAAGCTTGTGGAAGAGTTCAGGAACAGGACAAACTCATGATCATGATTCCCCCAGAATATACTCCAGCTTTCAGCCTGTTTGTGGTTCAAGAACTTTAAGAACTAAAATAGTACCTTTCTGTACTCCTGTTAGCCCATGTTTTTGTTGTTGTTGTTGGTTTTTTTGTTTGTTTTTTTAAATTATTTAAGCTTCCAGTGTCGATAGTGTATATGATATGAAATTCTGATGTTAATTCCATGTTAGGACCATTCTTGTGGGTTTCTCTGGGCATGGGCTCTGTAACTCTTCAGTTGTCATATTTTGCGCTTGGGGAGTTTTAGCAGTAATGATACAATCTGTCTTCTCTCTCCTGCTAGCAAGGCATCTGCACTTTCTGTTCCGCTGGTTTAACATGTGGATGAACTGTAGAGGAAAAGGGTTTGATTACAGAATCCCTTGGGATCAAGGATATGATATGATTTTGATCCTTGTTAGTTCTGGAATCTTTTTTTATCACTGTTGGAAATACAGCACCTTTGACCTGCCTCAAGTTTGCTTCGAAGGAAAAAATATTTGGGGATTTTTGTTGTTTAAACTTTGACTGTCTGGGAGTTTTGTGTCTCTGTTGTCTGTGTTGGTTGCTACTTTAAGTAATTAATTTATTTTAGTTGTGATGTTTATTCCAGTCTGGATGTTTTGTTTTGTCTAATGCTTTGGTTCATTTCCCCAAGTTCTCTCCTTTGTGTAGTAGGAATTATCCAACTGCTCAGGGCTGTCTCTTCTTTTCTGCTTCTGTCACAGTCATTTTCCACTTCTCTCTCTTGCTACTTATGTAATCCTTTTTGAATTCGGGTTTTGGGGTTTTCTTTGTTTTCAAACACCATCTCCCAGAAAGTCCCTTGTTTCTTATTTTTTGTGTTCCCCTCACCAAATTTCTTTTGATATTCCCACAGGGTTACAATATTTGCTTGATCATATGTGAGGTTCACTTTGCAATGTGAACCATGGGCTTTCTGATTTTAGATTCTATATTACATCTCTCTGTTTTTTGTACCCTTTGATTACAAACTGGTGAAGAAACTCTTGACTTGGAACTGTAAATCTCAAACTTGTAAATAATGAATTATTTGGTTTCTTTTTGGTTCTTTAAAACTTTATTTTACAGTAATGGTTCTCTGTAGTTTAACAAAGAGGCCGGCTGTCATAGCAGCTTTATTGAGGTTATGGTTACACTTGGAAGTATAGCTAGCAAAGTTAAAATACTCAGCTGTACCAAGCACAAATTCCTTTATTGTTCAGGAAGACTTACAATGTGTGACCATTAAAAAAAGCACAGGAAAACTCTAGAAAGCCAGACCATTTTGATTTGATAACAAATCTGTTATTTATTTTAAAATTGTTGAATTACAGGATTTATAAAAGTGTAAACCGCTCAGAAAGTTATTTTCATTTATGATCTTAAAAGGTCTTGAAACTGTAATAGACTGATAACAAGAAGATGGTAGACTGACTGAAGATTCACTAGTGTTGTGTACAGTTAGACCACATGCCAGATAAGTTAGGAAGCAGACTTTTTGTGAAATATGAGTATTTGTTGCCTTTTTGGATATCAGATCACTAATCTAAACTTGCAGACATGTGAGACTGTAAGCAAGCTGCATGCAGAAAAGTTTGGGAAATCAGAGGATTAGATTTGATTTAGTTAATTGATACAGCTAAGAAAGGAAAGCAACAAGTGAAATGCTATTGGAAAGTACAGAAGTACATAAAACCTGTGCACACTGTGTGGAACTGAGTTATAGGATGATTTAGAAAGAAACCCACCCTCTCAAAATCCCACTTCTTATTTGTAAGACAGATGTACTTGATTGTTACAGTCTCCAGCTTTGATACACTATGTAGCATCAAGAAAATCCAACAGAAAGCATTTCCAAGGGACTGATATTTTTAAAATAATATATTGGACTTCAGAAAATTACTTAAAATAATATCAAAGACATACTGGATTAATAAATTTTGGAACTAGTATAAGTTTGTTGACTAAACAGATAGGAATATAATGTATATATATTCTCTCTCTATAAAATATAGAAAGTGTTGTGTTTGAAAACTTTAAGAAATTGATAAGCAGCCAACCAGCTAATGTTAAAACTTGCTGTGTAGTCTTGGATGTGGAGTAGTGAGACAGTGAAAGATGTCTTGTGGAAATCTCAACGTGAGCAAGAGTTCAGTGCCAGAGGAGCGGTCTGTAGCCATGCCTGAGAGGCAATGCTCAAACAAAATGGGTTTGTCTGGCCTGGGAACAGACACAATTCAGGGGAATATAATGGGGAAATATGACAGAATTCTGCAAGACCATCACCAATATAAAGGGGAATCCTCTTCCATTTCAAGAATTAGAGGCCTTTTTGGGCTGATGGGGGAACCAGACTGGAAAGAAGCAAATGGAGGTGGGTCACACAATGGGCTGTAGACCCATCAAGGTGTCTGTCAGAAATAGGTGTTGTGGATGCCAGAGGAGTATGTAGGCTTAAGGAGGCACTGGAAAAGTTCTTTAAATGAGTCAGAATTAGTTCTTAAAAGGAAACAGAAATTAGAAATCAGTAATTAGACAAACTGAAAGGAGCAAATAATGTTTTGGGGAACACAGAGAAGTGATGTGTGTTCTTGCCAAGTTCTTACCTTTCCTTATGGCCCCTGTTAAAGAAAAGATGTTAGAGTAAGTAGACCTTTGGCCTGAACTGCTAGGCCATGGTTAAGTTTCATGTAAAGGGCAAAGGCTGTTTGTTTTTTTTTCTTCTTCCTCTAAGTGCATGTGTGCTTAAGTTTTTTTCCATATTCCTAGACAGACTAAATGTAATTTTTATATTCTGTGGTTACCTAAACCAGTCTGTTTTTTTCATCTGGCTGTTGAAATGAAAACTAACTTCGTCTGCCACTACCAGCCCTATGTCCATTTCTCTTGGCTCTTTTCCCCTTGACATCTCCTTTCAATCTAACTCCAGGCAACAGATATTTTCAGACTTTTAAAAAATTGGAACTTGCCGATTACGCCTTTAAATTCTTCTGGTATCTAAGGATTCTCAGAAATAAAGTATGAATTAGAGCTATTGTTGTGATGACTAGCTAGACTTTATTCTAGCAGAGATATAAAAACTGGTTAGTAGAAGGTTGACTAGCTTCATACTTAAAGAAAACTATGTTAATATTTTTTAAACAGAGACAGTTTTCTGTTTTGTTTTTTTTTTTTTTTTTTTAAACTTGCAAGAGCTCGTGCTCATTAGGTAGTATAACTCATTGCAATGCTCCTCATATAGGTGGATCATTCTTTAGCACTCCCTTTGTGCAAGAACTAGTTTTAGAATACTTTGTGTCTTTTAAGAATTTAGGGTGATGTCCATGAACTATTTTTTTCCTAGTTCATTAATACATAATGAAACAGCTTATACATCTGTTTCTTTCTTTCCTCTTCTTTCTTCCCTCCATAGTTTTTGTCAGTTAAAAGCACTTTTAAGTGTCTCACTGCTTACCACTATCACTAATGACTGAAAATTGGACCCCTTTGGAAATATTTCCCAATGGAGATGATGTTGCTTTATTCTCAGAAATGCTTTGTAAAGCACTAAGTGTTCTCCAGACTATGATTTGCTAGACAGCATTTAATCAAAAGACTTTTTTTATTTCTGCGTTATTTTTTTAAGAATTACTCAGATAAATGCATTATTATAATGAACTTTCTTGTTGCTTCTCCAAGACTTGTTAGTACAAACAAAGCACCATATTTTTTTAACTGTTAGGATAAACATGAGAGTGTGCAAGCATATCTGTCACATTTCTGTGACACATTTCTTCCAAGATATTTATCAGTTTGGTGAGGACAAAGAAAGAATGAGTTCCAGCAGAATGATTACCAGCAACGTTTTAATAATTTAGTTCTGTAGATCACAAAGCACTTAACAGCTTTCAAAGGACTTTTGCAAATACTGTCTCACTCTAGTCTTCAAACTGGAAAATCGTAGTTCACAGAGTGAAAGTGAGCCTTGCCTGAACAAGCCCCATCATGACTGAGATGCCAGCTTCCACATTTTCAGTCCTATCATATGTAATGAAGATTTTATGGAAGCCCTTTCTTTTTTCTTAGTAATGACAACACTGCTTTTGACTGTTCAGGTCTGTGGCGTTAGAAATAGCTGAGATTATTGTAAATTAAGTAAAATCTGTCAACCTTGTCCAAGTCAGTTACCCAAGCTGTACTTCTCCATTGCAAGATGGCTTGGCCTCCACAAAGCACCAAAAACTCCACTCCAGCAAGGGTATAGAGGAAAGTATTTTGGATGCCTTGATTCTTACAGGCTAACGAACTGTGGAGTCTGAAAAATCACTAATGTTTCTCTGTCCTTCACAGAATCACAGAATGTCAGGGTTTGGAAGGGACCTCGAAAGATCATCTAGTCCAATCCCCCTGCCGGAACAGGAACACCTGGATGAGGTTACACAGGAATGTGTCCAGGCGGGTTTTGAATGTCCTCAGAGACATTCTTCACAACCCCCCTGAGCAGCCTGTTCCAGTGTTCTCTCACCCTCACTGTGAAGAAGTTTCTTCTCATATTTAACTGGAACCTTCTGTGTTCCAGCTTGTACCCATTGCCCCTTGTCCTACCATTGGTTGTCACCGAGAAGAGCCTGGCTCCATCCTGGTGACACTCACCCTTTACATATTTATAAACATCAATGAGGTTACCCCTCAGTCTCCTCTTCTCCAAACTAAAGAGTTCCAGCTCTTTCAGCTTTTCCTCATAAGGGAGATGCTCCACTCCCTTCATCATCTTTGTGGCTCTGCATTTGCAGAATTTTGAAGCTAAAGTGTTTGTATATCTAGAAAGGAAATTTTAGCAGTTATGTAGCTCTTCAGAAAATAACACACTTTTCTAAGTTTACTATTTTCCTTTGTTTAAATTTATCAACACTGTATTTTCCACTGCTTTGCTTTCTGATATGTTACAGTCTGTGAGTAGCTTTCTTTTGTTCTACTGTGTTCTGGGTTTTGTTTTCTAAATGTGTGAACTGATCTTATAACTAGGGTAGAGATGTAATACTTGAAGCACTGGAGTATTTTAAGGAACTGTATGGCTATACCTACAAGTTAAATTCTCTTTCTATTGAATAACACAATGTCAATGAAGCTGATGAGCATTTTGACTTTTTTTACTTGTCCCTGCAAGATGGTGGATATCTTCAGGGCAAGGTGACAAAAATTTAGTGGATGCTTGCCATTTCCAAAGGCGATGAGAGATTTGGCGGTTAATGGGCTGTATGAGTCCATGTTATAAATTATGTTTAATTACCTAAAAGTCTTGAGTGGAAAACTGACTGACTGTAAACTCATGAAGACTTACTTTTTAGATAAATATGTAATACTTTTAGCCAGTGCTTTATTTCTGATGAAATATATATGACTTTAACCTCAGTGCTCTTGCAGGAAACCTTCCATTCATCAGCAAGGTGGTATGCAAATTTTATATTAACCTTGATTACCCAGATTATGAAAAGCCTGGAGCATTCTTCTCCCCGCCATACAGCAGGCACTGTCAGGCAAGGGAGTGGAAAACACACTATTGCTAATCAGCAAGCTCAGAGTGCCTGATTCAATTTTTCAGAAATACAGGATTGACTTAAATCATGGTGTGTAAATTAAGAAATTCTAGATAGTTCCTTTTGTCAAGATTTTTCTTTTTTTTTTGGTATTTTTGTCTGTAGCTGGAAAGTATAATTACGTGTTATATAAGAAGCTCAGATTTTGTCATATTTTTATTAGCTTCTGCAAGATGCCATCCATTTCTAAGAAAAAATGTGAATAGCGTGCTATCAAAGAATTGGCAGTGGTATACTTTTTGACTCAGCTCTTTTTAAAATATGTTTTTGTTCACATGAAAAGTGAAATGAATGAAAGAGGGTTGTGGCAGAAATCAATGATATATGCTTGAAGTAGATGGTGAAAGGAATGCAGAAATTGATAATACTTTATTTCATTATACAGGTTCTGAAAAGACCGAGTAATGAATTGTGCTTTGCTAGGGGTTTCCAGGCTACCCCTGAGTGAGAGTAAATAAAATAAAAAGTGGTGCAGTATGGAATCATTATCAAAAAGTTCACTAAAGTATCTGCAATTCAAAAATTGGAAACCAATCAGCTTACAAATTTATTGGTCTTGAAGAGTCAGGGACTTTGACTTAACAGTCTGAACTCATCAGTTCATCACTGATAAGATGCATTGTTAGGTAATTTTTGCTGTGAAGCATTGTTCTGCTAGACGTCTGGATTTTGCCTGACACTCTCAGCCCTTCCTCCACCCCCCTCTTCCCCAGTGTCTATGTTGGTAAAAAATAATACTGGAAAATATGCAGCCACTTAATTTTCTTTTTGTCCTTTCCTGCCTTTTATTATTCAGGGCAAGATGAAATGCTCTAGAAGACTTTTTTTTTGGGTCTGTGCACAACGTCCTATAATGTGTTTATTATTATAATGTTTTTATTATTTTTTTCCCTGAAAATGTTGTTTAACGCTAAATGATGAACAAGCCTGAGGCTTGAAGTCAAAGGGTTTACTTCATCCCAGAGTAGCATGTAATAGGAATCCCATGTTGACTAGTGATATGACCTCCTCGTAGGGAAATAAATGCTTCATAACTTTATAATTGTCACTACCCTGTATGTACTTATTTTCTTTCGTTTAGACTTTGTTTGAGGTGACATTGAAAAACCAACTGAGATGGTTGCTCTGAAGGAAAAAAAATTCTAAAATCGACGATGGAGGAAGCAGCATACTTGGCGCTAGGATCACATTCTGATCAAGTGTGCAAGGTCCCTGTATTTAAACAAATAAACAAGCAAACAAACAAACCAGTGTTGTTGAATTTTTCCCTTTGCCCAAAAGATATTACAAAATATTTTAATGACAATCCCGCTCCCTTTGCTCCCTCCTGCCAAAGTGAAGTAAATTATGCCCCTGTTCTGGATATTCTGAAACATCATCTGATGTAGAATAATTTTCTGGTTCCAAGGTAGTACTGGGAAGTTTGCAAACCAGTGATTGCCCTGGGGGATGCCAAGGGATGGCACAGGCAGGCAGAGAGTGCTCTCAGCTCAGAGCCAGGAACTGTTGTGTTGTCGGTTTGCAGACATACTATTTTCCTCTTTTAGAGCTCTCTTTTTCTTAGTTGTGGAGCTCCTTCACTGTTTTCTTTAAATGTCTTTATGTGCAACTGCCAGAAGGTATAAAGCGTTGGTATAAAAATTGTTGAAGTGGATTAATTCAGGAAAGTGCTCGAAGTACCTTGGCTACCTAGAAGAAACCATGTGCAATCCTGGGTTTTTCCCTTATGGGTGTTTTGTGGTTTTGTTTTTGTTGTTGTTTTTTTGGCCTCAGAGTCTTCTTGAGTCTTTTGGCTGTGGTCCACAAGACCTTTTTGTGTACCATTCATTTGCTGGAATAGGTTCTGTAGCTGCAAACCTTTTTGGTTTTAGGGCTCATCGAGGTTATGTTGATGCACACGCCAGGATCACCACGTCTCTGCCTGCATCTCAAACAGGCGATGCAGCTATGTGCTGCACCTCAGCACATAGCTCATCCTCTGTGTTGAGCCAGGACAGTGCATTAGTGCTTGACAAGTGCAAGGCAGAGCAAAGTTTACCGTGCTAGTGGAGGGACCAGATTGTGTGGGCATCCCTGCTAATAAAGAGCAGGAGAACTCATGAGATTGTGGCAGTGCCACTTTATTTTCTTGCTGTGGTGTGTGCTGGTCGCTGTCTTTACCAGGGCTAGTGGTATGTGCCTATTTATTATTATTATTATTATTATTATTATTATTATTATTATTATTATTATTATTAATCTTGAGTGATCAACTTTTTTGGCTTGGACAACAAAATTGATGGTTACGGCAAACTGTAGACTTTGCTATGCTTGCCAGACAATGAATTTATGTCATAGCTTGTACATTCTTCTCTAGGTGTTATCTGTTGGAAGAAAATAATTTGTCTTTCTTTTTTTTAAACATAGAAAATATTTTTGTCTTTAATTTTATTGTTATGCTGCATCCGATGACTTAAATTTCAATACAGCAGGTTTTTAGTTATTCAAATATAGGAGACATACATCTGTCACCTGATGGTAATAGAGGTTTGCTACTATTTATGGAATTAAATAATTTACAAGCAAGGAAAGCATATTTCTTCAATTTGAGTGATTTTATGATAAACCTTTTTAAAAAAAAAAATAGTCATATAATCCTAACCTTCCCAGTAAAGTTTTGAAGTTCTGGAAGAGGAATCGAATATTAGGGATTTTGTGGTGTTGCTCAAGTGATTATGGTCTTGAGCTATAAAACAGAACAAGCAAAGAAGCAATACAAGAGAAAGAGAAAGGAATGAATGAGAATATTCTTTCTTCCAACTACCAAACTCTAGCAACAAGATATTTTCTATCTAGTGTGTGTGTGGCAACTGATCGCTGTTCTTTGGGCATGTGTTATGTTACAGAACTTTGGCGGGTTTGATCATTAGTTGATGTGGTTGGACCTGATTAATTTCAAAACTTCTGGTTGACTGGTTAACTTCTGAATTGAATTTCATCGAAAAAAAAAAAAAACAAAACAAACAAAAAATCTCCAAACAAACAAAACCAAACAGAACCTCAAAAACAAACAAAAAGAAGAAACCAACCCCCCAAAACAAACCCCTCAGAAAGACCGAAGTCCAGTAACTGTGGACTTAGAGGCAGGAGTGGAGACAGATAATCTTTCTATTCTCTGATCCCTCCCTCCCTCCCTCCCTTCCTTCCTTCCTTCCTTCCTTCCTCAGACACAACTTCTCATGTGCTCATCCTCCTCCATTTCTCTCCTGCATCTTCTCTGCCATGCTTAGGTGATTAATGTAAACTTTCTAGTCTTCACAAAATGAACTGGGAAACAATTGCAACCTGCCAAAATCTGTCTTTTGCTCCCTTTTTTCTTTTTGTGTCATGTTACCTTTTGTATCAAATATACGTGCACCGTTGTATGTCTGCGTTGCTGACTGGTTCACTCAGAGGTTTTGTAGAATCCATGTTATCTAGCGATGTGCTTGAATTGCCCTGTTGAACCTTGATGGACTGAACTTCAGCGCCTGGAGCAGTGAGGTGCTGTCCTGGTCTCAGACGGGCCTTCAGAAGGGCAGGGAGGGCAGCAGCGCAGTGTCCCTTACTCCCTTCTCCTGCTGCACCCGTGGCTGCGGGCAAGAGACTGTGACACTGGTTCTCCCCCTGCCACCAACTCTTCTCCAGGCTTCCCAGCTGCTGCCCTTGGACCAGGGTCGAAGGGAGGTCAGTGTCGGTCCGGCACAGATCCTCTTCCCTGCTGTGTCTTCGCAGGCTTCCAGGATGATGTTTGGTCTTCTCCTTCGGCAGAGTGAATATGTGCTGTGCTTTACGTTGTGCTTGTACTTGTGAAGTAGACACAAACCCAGAGAACATAATGTTTCTTAGAAATAAATAAAACAATCATTAATAACAATGAATGATAATGCCGCCAACAAAACAAACCCACTTCCCTTTTTCCATAATGCTAAGCCAAGGGGAAGACAAGTCCCTGTTACCATGTTTCCAGTGGATTTAAATGTAAATCTTAAAAGTGGGGTAACAATGTTGTTTGGTTTTCTACTACTCTTGATGAGAGAAGAGTGGGCCTACCTCATGGGGCAAGTTTCCTTCCTATATGAACTGAATTGTTAAGCTATTTTGTAATGTACTGAAAACTGTAAGTGATCAGAATGGTGATGTGTTTGTTTGGGGGTTGTTTGTTTGTTTGTAAGGTTAAAGTATCAAGCAACTTGCAATGTATTGCAGTCGAATTTGCAGGTTACAAAAGAATATTTTTCTGTCATGGATCTTGACAGGAAACCGGTCGTCTTTTTGTGCAACATAAGATAGGGATCACATATCTCTTTTGATTGCTTTTGTTTTTAGTAAGCATAAAAATGAATCCTAAAGTAAAGCAATATCTTTGGTCTTGGACATAATTATGAGATTTTAACACCAAATGTATTAAAACAATGAAAGGATTTTCCATAAAGAGCTGGAACATCAGATGTATTTATCTTGGTAGCATTGAATCCAGTCTGAATTACATTGCTCCAGTGTCGATTTATTACTAATTTGTCTAAAGTATAACATATAGCAAAATCAATATTTTTCAAAAAGCTATGTGTGAGTGCTTTTAGTTTTACATTTGTCTTGATTCAGAAATCCTAGTGAAACAGAACATGGTGTGCATTTTAATGTATTACTTGTTTACATATGTTAGATAAATATTGCATAGCACGTTGAAGCAGAAAAATGTGTTGTGAGTATTTTGTCACAACAAAACAGTTAAACTAGACACATATGCTTTCTTTAGCTGGAGCTTTACAGAACCATCAGTGTTAGGTTCAGATAGAACAACTGCCCACCCAAATGAGCAAGTTTTATATTACTTTAGAAGTAGAGCTTTCATTTTCCAGAAATGCGCACACACACACACACACACACACACACACACATATGGCCCTTGTCGAGAGTGTGGTAAGATAGTACTGAAAAATGTGCATGTCTTAGGACCTTGATCTGTAATGGGGAAGTCTCCTGAAATACACATCTTCATGTTTCTGCTTCTAAAGTTAGTTCTTAATTTTGAGCATGTGTGTTTATCTCAATCTCAAAAAGGAGTGGCAGGATCAGTAGTATAGCTAATAAGCTTAGTTTCTTTTTCTGTGAATCTGAAAATGTCACTGTAATCCAAGTACAGGTATTCTTAATTACCACATAGAGGGTTATAATTTTCCTCAAAAGTAAAGTCATAACAAAGGTAAGTCACTTTCTTCTTCAGTTTAATTAAATTGTTAATTAAATTGGGAAAACTAGCTTGTCCATTTTTAAATCCATAGTAATTTTGCTACAATAAGTCTTCTGTAGCGTTAAAACTGGTTCTGCAAGTGCTGCGTATGGCTGAGATTGCAGAGCAGTTTCCCTGCTACAGAACACCTGCAATGCAAACTCTGTGTAAAGCACCTTGGTAGCTTCTTTTAACAGGCAGTATTTGGCTAAAGCATTCTATCTAAATCCTTGTGCTTTCACAACAATCTTTTCTCTAATAATTTTCAGGAAAAAATACAGGATGGGGGCAAAGCACAGCGCATGACAAATAAGTTAATAGTATCATTTTGCAAATGCTTTGTCTTGCCCTCAGTGCTCTTTGGCTTCCTCCTTGAGCAGGTTCTTGCTATGTGAGTGGAGAAAAACAACAAACAAACAAAAAAGCAACCCCCCCAAAACAAAGCCTAACCAAAGCACGCACCAAAAATAGAAGTCTTTGCATGTGAGGCAGATACAGAATGCTGTAAGGCATTTTTCTGGGAAATCTGCGGGCAGATGTGGAAAGGACTAATCGCAGGGAAGGCTCCAAATGGAGCATCAGCAGAGCACAAGCTACTGGAGCAGTCAGCACCAGCAGGTGAAGGCAGGGAGGACAATGGAAAGCTGTCACTTCAGCTGCAACTTCCTAGAGCTGCGACATCAGTAACAGGCAACAAATCTTTCAGGAGACATGATTTAATGGCTAGTTAAGTTTCATGAGGAGCACTCATGGTGACAACAAGTGAATGCACAAGTATTTGGGGAAAATTTATTTTTGGCAAAAAATGCTGATGATTAGATTTTTGCTTTCAGAAAATATATGTCAGGTATATAGGCTTCCTTAAGCATAGTCAACAGGTTTAGTGCATTTGTTTGTCAAAAAAAGAATTTGTCGTTAATGAATTCCTTTATCAATCATAACAAAAAAAAAAGTACAGTTTTCATAAAAATGAAAACCAGGTCAATTTCAGACCTTACAAAGTTGGAAGTTTAATAATTTGAGTATTGTTTGATAGGGTCAATTTATTCCAGAGTGAGATGATGATCAGATACTTCATGCCTCCAAAGATCATGTAGAGCTGCAAATGGAACTTTTCTGTGTAAAAGCCCTAAGCTGAAATGATTTTTTTCCTAGCACTTCTCCAAAAGTGTTAGATGAAGCTAAAGCTGAACATCTGAAAAATGATCGAAGAAAGGTTTTGAAGCATAGAAGCTGGACATCTGATTTTCCATTGGTTTCACTCATATAGTTTAAAATCAGATTAGTTTCTTGAATAAAATGTCACAGTTTGTGTTTAAGTTAAAATGTGGCTTCATTTGACTGCTTCACTTTTATTAGTACAATTACTGTAATTTTAAATGTAGTAAAATATCATGGTGTACAAAGGAACCTTATAGCAGATCTTAATTGCTTTTCTAAATTCTTTAGTTTCATATAAATATTGTGATTCAAGTTGATAAGTAATTTTTACCTATGTTATTTAATGTTGAGATTTTTACAGGTGCCTCCTCCTTTGGTTCCACAGTGAAGATATTTAATTAAAGTTTACAATTTAGAGCTGTAGGAGCTGTTTTGTCTCTGCTCTAATAATTTACAAAGTCAAGTTGACAGTGTAGAGAACAGGAATAAAATTCAGTTACAGAACTGATACAGATTGCCTACAGAAAGTATTCAGGGAAGTTTTATAGATTTTTTTTGTTGTGTGTACAATATTTTCAAATAAATAATGAAGAAAGGGTGCTGAATGAGTCTGTAGTCTAGATGCTGTTCTGATGTAAAAGTTTTAAGGGAAGGATTTATATTCTTCTGACGTTCTCCAGGGAGAATTTTCACAAACCCTATTTAAAATCAAGCTAGGATCTGTGGTTTTTATTAGTAAATCCAGATGTGGTTATTAGTGGGCTTTAATGTGTTTTCACTTACTGTTTCTTTTGCTAGCTAATGTACTTAAGCTTTGATTTTCTTAGAATTAGGAAGACTTACAAGTAGCTACTGTTGAATGCTAGTTCTCACATGACAGCAGGAATAGTATTTCCTATTTACTTTTATTGCCATGTCAGGTAGCATTAATTAAAGGCAACTTTAAAGAAGGCGGTTTGGTTTAACTTTTGAGTTTTCTTTCCCAAGCCAATTCAAGTAAAAAACATCCTTCTTGCCCTCCACCCCCCATCATGACTTGCTGTGTTATGTCTTTTTTTCCACCGTGCTTGGTGGTAGCTTCATAACCATCACAAGACACCTGTTCTACCAAATTATGGAAGATTCAAACTTCTGGCAACTTTCTTTTGCCTTGTCTTCCTTGTCATCATCTACTTAATTTGCAGATTCATCAGCTATATTACAGTGTTCAGTATTTTAATCTTACAAGTGAATCTTTGCTATTTTACTCAAAGGAGTAATTTGTTCCTTCAGACTTGTTTCCTTTCCTGTAAACGAGCTGTTGGTTTTGTGCTGGTTGTAAGCTACCTTTTCCCAGGATGATTGATATCTAGCCAATATGCTATGCCTGGCGCAGGCCAAGGAAAACTGGGGTCCTGAAAACAAGTAACAATAACTCAGTTGGAACATGAATTGGTCTGTCTCTTCTGGTTAGCTGCAGCATCCCAGGACATGCATTTCCTGAAGTGAAATGCAAACAGTTTTTAAGAACTCGTCCTTGATAGCTGATTTAGATGTTTCGTGCCCCATTAATCTTTTTACTGTCTTGCAGGCACGTATCCATCACTGAAATCAGCCTGCTAAGAGTGTTTGCTAACACAGGTTTGGTGTCTACATGTATCACTGCAGCAGCTCAGTGTTGTCAGCATTACACAGAAAAGGGGATGAGGTCTGTTAAGTGAGCAGCATACTATGAAGTTAAAGCTGATTTGCACGGGGTGTGTTAAAAATGGCCTGTCAGCATCTTCCTGGTGAACACAAACCTGGCAACTTCTGTGTGTATAAGCCCAAGTCAGGAATAAAACACAGCCAGAATGCAGTACAGTGTGACTGCTGACAGACAGCTACAGTCGCACAGTGGAACTGCAAGTTCAAGAAGTCATCAGAGTCTGCTGTGCTGTGTTCAGCCTCTCTCGTGTGAATTTGTAACACAGTCAGCAGTTCCAAGTTTGCTTAACATCTCACTGGAGACAGGGACGTGGTCCATGCCATGCCTATCTTAGTCCACCAAAGGACTCAAATACAGATGTAGTGAATGCAATGCACAGCTGGAGAATAAAGGGATTATTCATAATAGTAAGGCAACTTGCATGCTGAAGATTTTTGATAGACATGGTTTTAACTTAGCGTGCATTTTCATACAGTAAAGAACGAGAAATTATGAGATATTTTACTTGATAAAAAATATTAGTACATTTTTTATGTTCAGCTGCTGTGTGGAAGTGGAGACGGTGGAATGAAGCTCATACTGCCATATCAAATGTCAGATAGCAGCTCTGAGGTTCAGATTTTTGTGATATCTTTGGTGGTTATTTCTAACACGAGATTTTTTTAAAACAAGTTGTATTATATTTGTATGAATCTACTACTGTAATTCCCCAGTTATGAACACTGGGAACTAACTTAATTCACACTTAGTAGCTATGTGCTTGAAACCACTACATAGTCTGGTATTCTTACGTGCCTTTTAAAGCACACACATGTTAAAAATAGTGAGCTTTTCAGTCCAGACCTGGCTTTTCTGGGCTGCTTTCTGGACAAGTTGACTTTTTGAGTTAGGGCAATATTGACTTGCTTCTACTCAGGATGAGCCCACCCCAACAGTGCCCTGTGCGTTGTGGATTTTGTTGTTGCTCTTGCTGAACAGCAATTTCAGGAGAAAACTGAAAAATTCTCACAAGGCTGCAATTGCCATCTTTCATCTTAAAATCGCTTCCACCAGAAAGGAAAGATCATTACTCCCAGTGTGTAGTTAGAGGTAGTGTACTATCATGTCATCTTAGTTCAGATTATTTTCACTTATTCAAGAGGCCAAAGCAGGGAGGATCTGAGATGACAGTGGTGCTAAACTGAGCTCATCGGAGCTGCGAAGGTTTTACAGTTTGTCTGTTCAGGCAGCTGAACTATAGTGAGAAGGTAATTACTTTTCTCGAGATAAAAGAACATTTTGGTAGAGGTGTGATTTTTTTCAATTCATTTAATCCAACCTACTAAGTTAATATGAAACACAAGAGGAAAAAGGTTCTGTTATAGCTATGCATATCTGTCTATGTAGCTATGTAATTTCTTCTCCCTCCAGCTGCTGAAGGACAAGGCTGTGCTGGCAGATTCTGCATTGTGGAGATAGCGTTGAGCACATAAGTAGACCCTCTTGTGATGAATGGTGTGGATTGGTTTATATTTAGTTATTCATAAGCACCCGCTGTTGCATGGTTCTTTATTTGGGTATTCTTATTTCTAAGTATCATATTTGTGTGCACTCTTAACTGCTGGTTCTGTAAGAATGCCCTCACCTTGGACTTGTTCGTGAACAGCTGTACTGAGTAACTGCATGTAGACAAGACTGTAATCTTTTCTGATGAGTATGAATACATATTTATCCAAGTAGCTGAAGCTGTTAACAGATGGCAGATGGAAGTAAAACCATATTGTGTGTGCTGCTGCTTCTCTCTGCATTCTTTCCTCCTCTATTTGGGGAAACCAGAGAGAGAATTGTCATGTGTTCTTCAAAAGTGGATGTAACTGCTCTGCCAATGAGCTTTCAAATGCTCTGCTTCCAACAAAAGAGTTTTAATGTTCTTATGCCTTTGCAGAGTTGGAAAATGTTAAATAACAGTTCTGAGAAAAACATCGTAGCAACTCCTTGTCATCTATTTAGAGCAGAACATAGATATTTGCAAGACAGAATGTCAATCAGGCTTTGAAGTGACTTTTTTTTTTGTGCATTTGAATGGAAAAGTACTTAATTCTGCTGATGTTATAAAGATCTTAAAAAACTTACTGTACAGAGTAGTGATGTTTAAACGATCTTGAGGGAGCAACAGAATCCTGAACCACTAATTATTTTTGTAAGAAGATGGGGGAAAACCTTTCTTCCTTGAAGCATATTGAGATATACACCTTCTTGTTAGTTACTCAGCACAAAGGGCCATTTTTATATATGTTGCAGCAATTGAACGAAACCCTCTATAATTTTGGAAATCTTGCTTACTGCTAAAGAAAAAAAAATCTGTTCTAGAGAAGAACTATGTAGGCATTTTTTTTCCAATGTGTCTAAAGCCATTGGTCATTTGGAAGTGTAAGTGCTTCATTTTTAATAAGAAACAATTGAGAGGGATTGAGGGTGACAGTAATTAGAAAGGACAGATACTTCTGATGTTTGTGGTCGTGGTCATCTTGCTAGGTCAGTTGTGAGCTGCAGTTACACTTAAGCAAGTTGCATAGGGTTAGCTGTCAGAGGTGAGTTTTGAGAACCCTGTGGCTTCCATGTAGTTTTTATTTCTCTATTTCACTGGCGATTTGTTTGCTTTTTCTAAAGTGTTTCAGTTTTATATTGCCTTATTATTCGCTCCCCATGAAAACTTTTTTTTCATTTGAAGTTAGGGTTAATGGTGGGTTTAGTATACGGTACTGGATAAAAATCATGGGAAACATTCAGCAATTTCTCTGCTCAGCTTCTTGCCTGAATTACAGCACATCTTCTGGAAGATTTCATTCACCCACTTTGCTTATCCAAAGAACAGAAAACCTTGTGGGTAGGATCTGCAGGAGAGCAGTACAGACAGATTAGAACTGTTGGAAGACTGATGTTTGAAAACTCCAGGAACTGCAGTTTGATCTAGAGACAATAACATAATTTCACTTACTGAAGGAGCAGGGCCACCCTTGGGGCATGGTTGTAAAATGAGGCAGTCAAGCCTGCCTGCCCTTTCACGTGAGTTTATGGATATGTTACCCTCCCCACCATCCCCAGTGTGGGTCAGCCAGAATCTCCTTGGCCCCAAATGGCTTCTGTTGTTCAGTAGGGGAAGTACTACCCAATCCCAGGAAAGTATGAAAATCCATTGTCTGTGATTCCAATTTCGTTACTGTTCTGAAAAGGTGAATTTGTTACAATTCTAATTTATTTAACATAGTTGTTTCCTTCATGTGTAGACCTGTGTTGCAAGGAGGCAGAGCTGGAGGAGACATGAGGGCATTTTTGCAAGCCCTGGAGTCCCAGGAGGATCTGTCCCCTTTTGTGGCTGTGTGGGGCCCCTGCTCTTGCTCTGCACACTTTGGGATTTGTTGTACCAACCAGCTGGTTTAACTTGTTTGCCTGGCAAAAAAACCTAACCCTGTAATAAAAGTCAGTAGCGCAAAGTGGCCTTGGCTGCTGGGAGGATCTGATGAGCTTTGATGCCAGCAGCAGGTGGGACGTGGACTGAACAGGCAGGAGCAGCAAGAGAAGAGTGAAACCTGCCTTTGCTGATGGGAAAGTGCAAATAGGGTCAGCTGCTTGTTAAAAGGTTGCCAAAGCTGTCCAAATTTCAGGGAAGTCATCTTTCCTTGTCTTTGAAGTTTGTGTGCTATAATTTATTAGCCCATTTAAAATATTTACTTTTACCTATCTGCGAATCGGAAGTGTTTCCTAACATGATCAAAAGCTGGAAATTACAAATTGTTGCAAGACAGATCCTTGCTAAAAAGTAAATATATGAAGGATCAGAAAATTGCCCTGTGATTAACATATGTATTCTCTAGTACTTTACAGTGGTTTTGGACCTGTTATTGGGATTTTGCAAAAAAACTAAATGCTATTTCATAGCTTAATATACTAAAACCTGAGCATTCTGTGTTAACTTCAAAGTCACCTTTATGTGTGCAGTGTCACAGAGATCCCTTTAATCACTGTCAGTCATTGCTTATCTTAGAGTGCTCACTTTAAGAAACTTACTCACTGTTTAAATGGGCTTCCCAATGCAGTTTGACTGGTTACTCTGAAAAAAAAAAATTGTCAAATTGCAATCATGTTGTCTATATTGGTCTGGAAAAATTATTTTTGCTTTATGTCGTATCATTTTTTCTAAACATAGTCTTCACTTTGCACTTTCTTATGGCTTTGACACTCAAATTATCATTCGCAGTTACTATTATTCCATAGTAACTACCCTAATAGTAACAACAACTATGTAAAAATTGTTGTTTAATTATTTGATTATTTAGATTATTTTTTAAAGCCTGAAAACATTTAAAAGCATTTGGAAGTAACACCATGTAAGGAAGATGGGAAAGCTGATATGGAATAAGCTGTAATTAACAGCTCCTCTGTAAGTTTTCAAAAGATAGCTTTAAGTATGATTTTCGTGTTAGAACATAAAGAGAGACAGCTCCCAATGCTAAAGCCAATTTGTTAAATATGGGGAAATCACATTCCTGTTCTTTGAAGAATGCTTGAAGAATCGCAAGACAGAGTTTTGCACTGGAAACCTGTTTTTTCTTGCTTCCGGCAGATAAGACGTCAAATCCATAGTTTTAGTTTAAGCTTCACTTGTGATTCAAGGAAGGTTAAAGAATAAAACAAGTGAAAAGAAGCTTCTCTTGGGACCTTTCAGAGAAGTCAATTATTATTATCTACAGTATCTAATGACCTTTTATTATTGTGGCCTGTTATGATACCTTCTCCAATGCACAACAGTTTTTATTTCACTTCCAACCCTATTAATTATAATAATCTTTGTCATAGCAACCAAGTCTTACAATATTTGGTTGCTAAGGGTTTTGTTAAAATGAAGGCAAAGTATACTTAATTGGGGATTTTTTTTTAATTAGTGTGACTTTACATGAGTGTCTTTTTTTCCTCTGAGTCTTCTGACAAGCTCAGAATCTTCTGCTGAATCTATAGGTTCATTTCTACTTTTTATTTCGTTTAATGAAGTTTTAATAAGTAGAAGAAGAAAAAACTACACTTTTTAATAACATTCCAGTAATATTTTGCCTCTCCTATGGAGATATCAGAAAAATCTTCTGCTCATACATAAGCAAATAACTCACCAAACGAGTGTAACTGGGTGCACCAGTTCTGCACCAGTTCATTCACAGGCCAGCATCAGGCTCTTATTTTTTTTTTTTCTTTATATCTATAGATATATAGATATAGATATAGACATAGATATATCTATCTTCCCTCCCTGACCTGGCTAGGATGGTTACTGTTAATGGGATACGCTAAGCCAGTAATACAGGCTGATGGGGTAAATATCATGGTGCAATGTGGAGAGTGAAGTTTCATTTCTATGAATGTTTATTCATTGAGGTGACTAGTTAGGAAACCTACCAAAGAGAAAGCTGTGTTTAGCAGAGGAAAATTTAAATTGTGAATATCTCTATAGCTCTTCCATAGGAGTGGTCCTATTGCATTCCAGCTCAGCAATCTCACGGGAGCTTTCTACAGCAAAACAAAAAAGATCCATTGAAAGGAGCAGCTGAAAGGCTAAAACAATTGCAGGTAATGTGGAACAACACTCCTGTATAAGAGAGAGGTCAGGAAAAATAAATTTAAGAGGACCAAGAATATCCCATCACCACTAAAACCAAAAGCTGTTGTGGTTTTAAGACCTGAGTGAAGGTGAGTATTACAAGGAAGAGAACGTATTTTAAACAGTGCAAGTCATGTCCTAATGAGACTAATAAAAAAGGGGAGTGAGCCTGTAAGACAGTAACCCCCAGGCCCAAAACATTAAAGACCGATATAAAAAGAAAACCACTTGTGTTCTTCCTTCTTTTTTCCCTTTTCCCCCTTTGTCCCCCAGCTTTTATTGCTGAGCACAAGGTCTTACAACATAGGATATCCCTTTGATCAGTTGGGTCAGCTGTCCTGGTTATGTCACCTCTGAACCTCTTGCCCACCCCAGCCTCCTTGTTGGGAGGCCTCATGATAATAGAGGAAGCCTTGATGCTGTGTAAGCACTGCTCAGCAATAGCTAAAACATCCCTGTGTTATCAATGCTGGTGTGGTAACAAACCCAAAATGCAGCACCATATGAGCTGCTATGGAGAAAACTCCATCCTCGCCAAAACCAGTACAAATAGCTAAGACATGAATTAAGCATACAAAAATGGAGTATACCAAAGTCTTCATTTGCTTAATAGATGTAAGTTATTCCTCAGAGGTTCTTGAGTTCCTAAAAAGGTTTGTGTGAGGGAACGTGTAAGGGTTATTCAGTTGATGTTTTTTGAGATTTGAAATGAAATGTTTTGACTAAAGGTTCTTTGCCAAGACTTAAATTTGCCCGTGAAGTAGGGGAAGAAGACAACCTGCAGGTCAGTTGCCTATAAAGCAGGAAATTATGGGTAGGCGTAAAAAATTGTGGTTTTAGGTTGGGAAAGTGGGTGAAAAGCTGACACTGGAGATTTGAAAAAATCTGTTCTGGAAGCCATGCAGTTTAGCATCTTCACAAATGAATGAGCGAGTGGCTAGTTAAGCAAGAGGTATGCATTTTCAGATCATTAAAATTATTTTTGATAGTAAAAAATAAAATTGCCTATGACGAGATGCAAAAGAATATCTTTCAGGACAAGCGTGAGCCAGAAAAATTGGATAATAGAAATATTACAGAATAAATGATGGGTGTGAGCGGGAATTCCAACTAATAATTTTTATCTCATGATAATCATGGATGATGACAAAGAAAGTGTTGCCAGGAGGAAAGAGATATTGTAGTAATTTTGGATAGTTCTCTGAAATATCATTGCCCAAAAGGTAATCATAAAGAAAAATAGAACATTAGGAATTGCTAAAAGAGGAATAATGCATAAAGAATGAAGCAGAAAGCACTAAGGAGTAGTTCAAACAGCATTAATTTTCAACTATTCAGAAATGGTGCCTGCCATACATTGATGTAAACTCTGATGGTTTTTGTGTTTGTTTGTTTTTGTTTTTGTTTGTGTTTTGTTTTAATTAAAAATGGCAACTGAATGAAGGAAAAGCAACTGAAACTTTCAGGATAGGAAAAGATCTTTAAAGAGCAGGAAATATGATGAACATCTGGTTTCATAAAATGTATATTTCATAACAAGTGGAGAAAAGAGCATTTTCTTACTGTTTGTGGTACCTCAGGTAAACTCTCCTATAAATACTTTTTGGTGTAGTAGTAGAAAATTTCATTCAAGGTCGGGGTTTTTTTGTCTATTTTATATATGATAACTTTAACAATGGTTGATTGACTTCTAGGTTTATGAATACATGTAATGTTCATCAAAGTGTGAAGAACAATATTGGAATTATGTGCATTTTGGAGCTCACATTTTGACAAAGAAAATGATATTTTGGGTCAAAATACAAAAATTTTGGAGCTTCTACTTTTGAAAGTATGTAATAGAATACTGTATTTTATAAACTTCTGACAAAGGCAAGAGAGACTAATGCCATAGGTATTCAAGTGATATAAATGAGAATAGTTCAGTGTACTTTTTTTTTCTTTTGTTTTAAGCCATGCAGAAAAAAGACAAAGTTGTCTACACTCAACCTGTTCAACTTCAAAATGTCTCTGTGTTAGCCTTGGATTGTTGTTTTCCCCAGTTCCAATTTTCCCAGCAAAATGCAAGCTAGACTTTATCTTGCAGGCATTTAGTGTAGTCTGCAGTTGCTTTTGGTAAATATGAGCTTAAAATTTTAGCAAATCTAGTCTACCAAGTAACATGAATCAAAGAGTATATTAAAAAAACATACAACCTTATCTCTTTAAATAATCCATTACAATTGGTGTGCATCTACTTAAGTTAAATGATTAATATTGAACTTGAATTTGGGCTCACCCACTGACCTCTGATTGGTAAAACCATTGCCATACAGCTCACTTATTTAGCAGGGAGAGCTCAGAGTGGGCTCATCCAGGCTGTTGTATTTATAGAATGAAGTGGTTGACTTGTAGTCAAATTGCATGCAGTAGGAAAGGTCTGCACGAGACTCCCTGCACTCACAAGCCATCGGCGTTCAATGTACTGTTCTGCTTCCCTGTGGGTCTCCTGGATGGAGTTCTTGGCCTGGCTGCAGCTCAGGCCTTTACCTCCTCTGGAACGTGGACCAAACTGCTGCTGGTTTGGCTGTGGGGGTGGGTTGAGTGCGTCCACTACAATCCTTTCTTCCTTTTTTCTTTAGTATATTCAGGATGATGTTTTCTTGTGAACTATAGTATTTTGTCTTGTGTTTTTAACCATCTTTGACCCTGAAAGAGAGAGCAATAAAATAGTGGTTCCCATCATTTAGTGTCACATAAATAACTGTACAGAGAAGAAACAAAATGTATGACTATCATCATTACTCACTTTTATCTTGTTGACTGCATTTTCTGCCTAAAGAAACGTAGGCCTCATTAGCTATAAGGTGGAAACCTCTGAACTGCTACTTAAAAAGGCAAACATCATTAAAAATATTAATAGAACTTGGGATCTTTCCTCCTAATAATCAGAAATCTCTGGATGACAGTCTTCCTTTTTTTGTGAGCAGAATTGGATTCTGACTCTCTCCCCTTCTTTCTGTGATTTGCTTTCACAAACTGTATGTATATGTGGGTAAGCATACAGATACATCGCATACTTTCCAAAATATGTGGAAAAGCAAGCTGCAAGCTAAAAAGATATAACTATATAAGGTTCCTAGTGTTGGCCTTGCATCTGTTGCCTAAAGGTTGTTGAAGAACAGATGGAACTCTGTTTTTCTGAGGGGTGCATGGTGAAATGATAATAGGCAGCAGCTACAAGTTTCAACTGGAAAAATTCCAACTGGATGTAAGGAAAAATGAGTAGTGAAGCACTGGCATGAGTAGCCTGACAAGGCAGTGGAATGTCTTCCAAAACTTGATTGCATAATCAATTTGCTCATGGCCTTAACTTTGATGTTGGCTTGTTTTGAGCAGATGGTTGGATTAGATGATCTTCTTATGTCCCTCCCAACCAATACTATTCTATTAATCTATAGAAACAAGTCTACTTACATCACCTTTATCTACCTGAGGTTTTATTTGAAGAGGGGAGGGAGAAAGAGGCAGTGACATATGAAATGGTGATCCTGGAAGTACTGTGTTCTTATAGAACATTCTTAATTAAGGTCTTGGATATTCAAAAGCAACTATGATTTAGATTTGGAAGCTTTTAGAAGGGCATGTTTTTACTCTTACCCACCTTCATGCGTAGAGTTTGTGGGTGGAATGATAATTCTTTATATTGTCCCAGCATTTCATTTATGGAGCCTCATGCACTGCTACTGGAGTCACCCAATGGCAGCTATTTGCTGCAGAAAATTTTGGCTGCTCAGGTCTGGATGACCTGGAAAGAGGAGGCTCATACAGGGTGTTATAGTCGGAAGCAGTGGAGCAAATCTTTGTTGAATGATTACATGCAGAAATAATCCCATTTATTTCTTTATGGAACTTTGTTAGCATTAGAATGATTTAATTCAAGACTTGTGTTACATTCACGCCAAAATTTGTATTTTGAACTTTATTAATTTCCCAGTCTGCACTTAGCACACTATCTTGACCATACGGTTGCAGTACGTCACTCTGGGACACATTTCACAAGCACAGCTAGTCCTGTAAAAGCAAGAGCCAGCTCCTAACACTTGGACAAAACCAGGTGCTCTTACCTGCAGGAGAAAGAAGAGATTTCAAGGCAACTTTCAAGGAAGAAGTGGCAAATTAATTCCTTGCTTGCGTGATGGATTGGAAAAAAGACAGGCATAATGAAGACCAAAAAAAAAAAAAATCCCTATATATGAAATGTAAAAAATAGAAAATGAGGTGTAAAGCTCTAGCTGTCTCCTAAAAGGTAGTAGTTTACAACAAATATATTTGAATTGAGCACTGTATGAGGCTGCAGAGCCTAACTCTGCTGTGTGTGATCTTCATGGGTGGGCTGAAAACAGAAATGCTAGGCAGTGCTCTTCGCAGTCATTGACATGTGATAGTGCTTTGATTTGTCTAAAATAGATTTGTATTTTATTGATTCATAGCAGGCATGTTGTTATAGCAGCAAGCAGCTTATTTACAAAGTGAAAATATGTAACATAAATGACAGTGAATCAAAAGAAGCATTACAGAAATGTGAGCAGCCTTATATTGTGAAGTAAAGGCTGAAACAAACAAAAGGATGCAGTAAAATAAACACAAATTTGTTTGCTTGCAGTATATTCTGAAGTGTGCAATGGACCTTCTGAGATAAGGAGGAATAATTCTGGGTACCTGGTCCTCCAGGCAGATTGTGAACTATTCTTTAAAGTATATGATTCTGAGATTTAAAACCAAGAGCAAAACCAACAACTGAAAAGACTTCAGTCACTGAACTGATAATGTGGTCATTAATATGCATATGTATATTTATAGCACTGTAAGAACTATATTACTTATAGATAAATGTTACTAGATAAAATAATTGCTCTCTTAGATAGAGGCCTTGTGAATTATTTTATGGTAAAAATACTCTTGATTTCCAAGAATAATTATGTACTTCTGTTAACATAGGTGATTTGGTGCATCAAGCGTGAATTTCTTTCAAGATTTTTACTTGGGCTCTACTTTTGAGAGGCTTTACATCAATGTGATTGCTCTCCATTTTTCATCTTTTATAGCTGTTTTTTTTTTTAAATGCTTTTGTACTGATTATTGTGAAGCTCTGTAAACCTTCTCAGACTATATAATTTTAGTCCTTGTAGTCCCTAACCAAATAACTCTGAAAACTTGGTTTTCATTTTAAATAGGAGAAATTTGGCACTTCTTGGATTCTTTGCTGCTGTAGCAACACCGTTTGACCATTTTCTCTTTATCCCTCTTTCATTTTTTTTTAACCTGAATATAAGAGAGTTTTTAAAAAAAACAGTATGAAGTTAGTGTCACAGCTAAGTTCAATACATTTATCTCAAGTTGGCAAAAGGTGCTAGAATTAGGCTAAGAAAGGGTATTTCCTTGCCTGTAATGTCATGATATTTTTGAAACACAGACTTAAATATTTTTTTAAGAACTGTTCATTTGTCATAACAAGGCTTAAGTACATTCCTAACAATTAATATCTATACATGAGATAATAGGTTTCTTTAATAAGTGTGTTAAATGTGTTTGTTTGTTTGTTTTTATTTCCCTGGCTTGCAGGTGGAATAGCTGAGGAGATGAAACAGTCTGTGTGTAACTTGTAATTCAGATCTAGAGTGAGTTGGGATGAGTAAAGGAGCAAGGAGGGGTTCATGGTCCAGAAAACAATGAATCTCATGCTTCGAAGTAAATCACATATGTTCTCCATGCCTGTGGAAAGAGCAGCAAACCTGCTCACCAAGCAAGTCCTACCCTATCTATGAGCAGCAGTGTACAATCTTCATCTTCAAGCCTTAGCCTGGAAAGCTGCTCCCTATCCAGCTGAGAAAGCTGGAGTCCAGACTTGTCATGAGAAGCGTTATCACATTTGGTGAACATGAGCATTGAAAATAAATGCAAAATGAGAACACGTAGAAAGTGTCCTGTGTGTGCAGAGATATGTAGTTCAGGGAAGTAGGACTAGATAACAAACCAATGATGGTTGCAGATATATTCAGGACAAAGGCAAAGAGTCATATGACTTGACTGTAAATGGAGGTTTTGAATAAGTGACTGTGTAACACTGAGAAAGAAGTGGAGAATGTGGTCATCCTCGTGTCATGTCAACAGGTGATGCACAACAGGTGGTGCAGGAGAAGAGAACAAATAGCTTCAAATTCTTTGAGAATTTTCTGTAGTTGTGCAAGTTTGTTATGCTTAGCAAGATGCTTTTGTTAACAGCACAGCGAGATCATCAAGAAATGTCTGCCTGCTGTTCAGACATACTGTATCCATGTGGCTTTTTGTTTTGCGTATGTTTTATTTTGTCTTTTAGAAGTGGATTAAGGGCTTTGTTCTTGGGTGTGTGTATAACTGCTGGATTTGCTGAAGTCACTTATTGAATTGGTCTCTCAGTCATTTGTAAATTTGCCTAGTAAACGCTGAAGACTTTTTATTTCAATGGAGTATTTAGCAACATGTGTTATTGAAAAGTGATTTTATGGTGAATTGGTCTTACTAGTTAGACCAGACAAAGCATGTGCTTTGCTGGCAAAGACAACCACAAATGATGAGTTACAAGACTTCCTCACATCCTAAGGAGAAAATATGAAATAGTAGTTAAGAAGCAGGATTTCCTGCTCATTTTCAGCAAAGATGCTTAGCTTTCATACATAGGCTCTAGCCTCAGTGAATTAAAGCGACGTGAAAACAGGTATTTTCAAATAAGCATGGGACTTAAGAATATTGATTTATTTTGGCTTTAAGTAATTTAAGTTTCTATTCCATACTTTTGCTGCCAGCTGTGTAACACTAAGTTTCTGACTTTATTTTTACTGGGCTGTCTTACAATGAAGAGATTCTTTATGTGAGAAGCTTTCACTTATTTGTTTGAAAAATATATCAGTAGCCGTGGATAGAAGTCTCATGGCTTTTTGTGAATGAAGTGAAATCAAATTACTATTGTTGAAGATTTTTTCAGACAAAAGCAAAAGATACTTTCTCCTTTGCAGAAAGGGAAAGAAAGAGAGGGAGAGAGGAGATGATCAGGGAAAATTGTGAGAGAGCAGGGGAGAAAAATGTTTTTGGGAGGGAATCTTGTACGCTTGTCTGCCTAGACTTCAGTAAGTCTTTGACAGTGTTTCACACACACCATTCATCTGTAGTAACTGTCTGCATGGGCTGGTTAAATAGCTGGCTGGATAGGTGGGCCCTAAGAGCTGTGGTGAATGGAGTCAAATCCAGTTGGCAGCTGGTCATGAGTGGGGTTCCCCAGGGCTAAGTATGGGGCCAGTTCTCTTTAATATCTTTGTGATCTGGACAAGGGGATTGAGTGCACCTTTAGTAAGTCTGCAGATGACACCAAGTTGGGTGGGAGTGCTGATCTGCTGGAGAGTAGGAAAGCTATACAGAGGGGTCTGGACTAGCTGGATCAATGATCTGAGGAAACATTTCTTCATGGAATGGGTTGTAAGGCATTGGAATAGACTGCCCAGGAAAGTGGGTGAGTTGCCATCCCTAGAGGTGTATAAAAGGTGTATAGATGTGGAACTTAGGGACATGGCTTAGTGCAAGATTCTGTGATTCTGCATCTCTGTGTGTATTTTGACAGGATTTGAACTGAGCATACTTACATATGAAGACATTATATTGAATATAATAGTTGCTTTTTTTTTTTTTTTTTTTTTCCCCCTAATGGAATGTCTTTTTCATGAAGTGAATTACTACAACTGGTTTAGCCACTAACCTGTGAAAAGGGATGCCAGCTACCCTTTGGTTTACTAGTGATAACTAATTGTCAGGTGACTTGAACTCATTTTATTGCCAAATTGGCAACAGATTAAGAACTGTGCCAGTTCGGTGTAAGAAATATTCATTTTTGAATGTGTTAGATCTTGTCCAAATTCTAAAACAACAGTGTGAATCTGTCTATTAGTATTATAGTTATTACTTGCATGTAGTTTAGTTAAGGTATAAAATTGATCTGTGGTGATAGTCCTTGTTATACACAGTGGTATTAAAATGACATTTTTCTCAATTTTTACATGTTATGTAAAGCATATTATGTGCTTGTCTAACTGCTCTTACCTGGCGTATGAGTAATAGACTTACTCACATGTAACTGTTGGAATACACGCTTCATTGGTTAGTTTTTAGAGATGACGTTAAAATCTCTATAAGTGTACTATTCCATTTCTTCTTTATTTTCACTTTCCTTGGACCATGTACACTAAGAAACTTGATGTCAGCTAACTATTGTGCTAACTATTTCACATTGTATCAATTTTAAGAACTGATGCTGCAATGACAATTTTTATCAAATCTATTCATTATATATACATATATATATAGATATATTATTTTTTTTTTCCCCTGAATAAAAGAAATTCTGGAAAACAAACAAACAAACCAACCAAACAGGAAACCATGAAACCAACCAACCAAAAAAGCTCACAAGCTCCCAAAAACCCAAACCCTTATCTTTATTTTTTGTCTCTGTTTTATCCTTTGATTATATCCTCGTCTGTTCACTGAGTAAAGAAGGGTTTGAAAATAAATAAAAATTGAACAACTGAGACTGCATGGTAAACATATACTATTTTTGATGTATGGGTGTTTAAGAACATATGTGTGAGGATGCCCTGGAGGAAGCACCTCAAAGGGGATCTTCAGAATGGATGAGCTAGTTTTTGCATTTTAGTTAGTGTAATGGTTTATGTTAGAGCTCTGTAAACTGATAAAAGTAGTAACTGATGAAGTAAACTATTTAAGTAGTAACTTAATGACGCAGAGGTCCAGTGGTCTGCTGAAGAAAAGCTGTGTGTAAATAAGCACACTGTCTGTGTCAGGAGCATTTCCTTTGATGGTACTTCTAGGCTTTTCCCTTTTTAAATTAAAATGTTTGGTAATTGCAAAGCAACCCGTTTTGTATTTCTTACGTATTTCCATTACAGCTAAGTACTATTCTGCATCACCAGTTGTCTGGTTTTGGTACTTGATAAGTATGTGTTTAGTTAGTTTCTTTCATAAGGATCAAAAATAGCCTTTTAACCTATGTACAGCTTATATATTTTGGTATTTCTTTAACTCATAATAGCAGCAGGATGGTATTTGAGGCATAGTGAGATACTGGTAAATCTCTGGGTTATGCAATTTGTAGAAGTGTGCTTTAAAGCCCTGGAACTTCTTAATGACTTTTTGGCATTAACTGTTTACTTGAGTCTTACCTTCTGGTGTTCATCAAAAGTTTTATTTGGATACAAGATATAAAGCATTTTATGGGTTTAAATCAGTCATTTTAAAAATGTCTCACTATAAATAAATTTTACTTGAATATTACATACTACCTGTTAATGTTTGCTTATATTCAGAAAGTAAATTGTGATGAGAACAGTATACTTTCTTTTCTCCTCTGGGCCTTCATATAGTGTGTAGACGAAGTCTCTAGAATGATCACAGAAATGTTTCTTGAAGCTCTATTAGTGTCTTGAAACCTTCTGTGTTGCCAGAGGGAGAGGAAATAAGACATTAAGGGGGGAAAAAACCTGTGTGCACACGTCTGCATGTGTATGTTAATACCTGGACAAGTACCTAATAAATTGCTGAGCTTACAATGAAAGCATTTTTTCTCATAAGTGCATCCTGGATTTAAGATTTGAGGCATTCAAAAGCTTACAGTAAGGTAGAGTGAAAGATAAAGAGGAAGGGGGAAAAGAAGTCATGACTGTTAGTAAGGGATTGCTCTACATACCTTTCAGGCACAAGATGGATGGCGCTTGAGTTGCCTAGGTATTCTGGCATCCGCTGAATTTATTGTCCTACAAATACCTTGAATTTTTTCACATCCAAAGAGCTGTTTATAGCACAGAGATGGATCACACAGTTTTTTTCTTCTTTTGGTTTGTATTGTCCTTATTCATCACTTACTTTTGTCAGGACCGTGATGTTTGACTTTGTTTTTGTGCACAGGATTGACTAAACTTAAGCCAAGGATAGCTGGATGTGCCAAAGGACAAAAGGACTATTACTCAATTTGTCGTGGCTGCCATTATTAAACAGTAATCACTGTAAGGGAGGGGAATAGAAATGCTTTGAATAGCCCTGTCCTATCGTTGTTTGCCGTGATTGAAATGAAAGTCAGCTTTGCCAAGGTACACTGGTTATTTCCCATTCAAATTATAGAGGAGAAGACATCCTCTGGAATATCACTGGGTTATAGCTGTCAGCGGATGCTGATAAAATAAAGGTGATCTTTGAATATTTTGTAGTATTTGGGGATGTTAGTCTTAGTTAATGAAATGTTTTTTCTTTATCACCTGCAAAGGAGCTGGCCATAAAAGTTATTGAATCATATTTATGGTACTCTAAGCAAAGTGAACAAAAGTAACTTTAGCAAATGTTATGAAATAAATTTAAAAGGCTAGGTTTTGTGTGGTGTTTGTTTTAAAAGAATTAAATCTGGGTCGAGCTTTTGTGCTCAAATGTCAGAAGTTGAGGTCTAAAGTAAACCTGGGCAATGAGCTAAATCTGCTGTTCAGGTTTACAGTTCCAGATTGCTTTTCAGAAGTAATAAAGTCTTGCTGCTTTAGCTGACACATGACTGACTGAAGCTCTCTGGAGCATTGCACCTCCATGAGACAGTAGATCTAATCACACCAGTTTTCTTAAATCTCCCCAGTGCTTCTGATTTAATATTTTATTAAGTATTTGGTTAGTCATTATATTACTTGTCGTGTGTCCTTAACCAAAATATAACTTACCTGACTGAGTGATTAAATACAACATTTAATGGTTGGCATTTCAGGTCAGGATAGTTGAGGAAAAAAGTGCAGTGCAGGAGTCAGCACATTTTGTATGTGTGTGTGTTCTGGCATCTGGTTTCCAATAATGGAGGCTTTTTGTCAGCAACTGGCACATCTGAAACCCTGGCTTGTGACAGGACGGTGATTGTGCGAAGGGGGCTGACACAGTCTGCTGAGAAAATAGAATTGTTGGTGCTGTATAAACACCTCAGGGAGATAAGATCTGCTTAGAAGCTCTGGAATCCAAAGAGCTGGGAGATGTAACTGGAAAGGCTCAAAACCTGGGGCTGAGGTTTGGGTAAGGAGGTTGGCCTACCAGGTCTGCAAATGCAAGGAGAGTCTGAAATGCATGGCTGAAGTACTCAGAATCACAGGGAAATCTTGTTTGTTTGTTTGTTTGTTTCTTTGTTTTTCCCCCGAGCTATGTTAACTTTTATCTTCATGGTCTCATATCAAGTGAGAATAGAATTTGCCTTTTTAAATACAGTGTAAAGGGAGTGGGTGGGGGGAAGAGTTCAGTTTACATCTGGGGTGAAATGGAAATGGGCAGAATACCTTAGAAAAACACTAGCAGTTGAGAAAGTGTTAGAGAAGCAGTAGTAAAAAGAAGTACAGTGCTCCAATTTCCAAACTAATTGGAGACAGATTTTTAGAAAAGAATCTGAAGAACACAAACAGTACAAATAACTGGTGAAATCTGTGGCTCTTGTCTTCCTGCAATTCTTTAGGTACTGCCTGTTGTATTAACGGATGTTTTGGAAACGAAGTAAAACCTTGGACTCTGCCTGTAGTGTGATCTGGGGACACTGTGTGTCTGAATTTTTTCCTGTCTGTTTGCTGATACTCATTTTCATGACATTAATGGGCATCACTAGATGTGATGGTGATGCCCATCACACCAGACGTGACAGAGTAATCAGCTGGAGTTTGGGATTAGTGCTAACTGCATCTTAGTTTGGTGTCATTGTTGCCTTGTGATGCCTTGATGCTTGTGTTTCCGGTCTCTTTGTCCCATTTATTTTATTCATGCACTGGCCTTTCACTTAGCTGCCTGAGACGGAAAAAAACTTGCTCACTGCACTGGAAGTTTCCCCACCATTTTAGTTTTCCATTTCAAAAGTAATAGAAATATATTTCAGTTTATAACTATTTTAGTGCCTGACAGTGTCAGTGCTGTAACAATTGCTGTGCTTATTTCATTGGCTGTTCTCAGTAATGTGGTCCAACTGCTGAAGCATGTCACTCTGATGGAGCTCTGCATTTCAACTAGTTTGCCACTTTTTCTTCAGAGAAGGTGGCAAGTGGCTTTTCAGTCCGTGTGTCCTGACAAAGAACTAATATTTTCTGCTCTTACTTCTGGAATTCATTGGCATCACAGAATGGTCCATCAGAGGTAGGAAATGGTGGGGATGTTAAAAGTTGTCCAAGTCGTATGTGTCTCATGGAAGGTGCTTCATTTTCAGCTCTCCTAGTGATGTGATCCATGACACAGCTTATCCTTAGAGGCAAGAAATCTGTTTCTACTACTTCAGGAGCTTATTCTGTTGCATAAGTTAGTATAAAAATGGAAAAAGAGCTTAACTTCTAGACTTTCCATTGTCTTTTCTTGATTGAGGCAAAATAACAAGCACCCCCTGTCAAGGGGAGGAAGGGAATGGAGGAAAGAAAAACAAAAACAAAACAAAAAAAAACACCACTACCCAACCAAACCAAAAAACAACAGAGGAAAGAATGAGACCAACAAAGGCCTAGTAAAGCTCCTGTGGAGCTCCAATACGACAGGAACAATTGAAACCTCAGTTGACATCCAAAAAAAAGACCTAAAAGAAAATAGTGCTATGGAAGCCAAGTGCACTCAATCTTTGAAGTGACGATAGTAAAACAACTTGGCAGGTGAGGGTGGAAATGAATCTTTGAGGGATAGATTTTGGTGATGGTAATTTGCTGGGGAATGTGGTTCAAGGAAATAGAGTAGTGAAATTATGTATTTGGAGACAACTTTACTGAAGAGAGAGAATTAAGGAGGATGAAGCTGTAGTTGGAGGGAGCCTTGTTTTCAGGTGGGCAAACTGAGTATACTCTCTTGGGAAAGAGCAAGGAGAACAAGATGGTTGAGGCAGCCAGTAAAGGGAGACGAGAAGGGAGTCCGGAAAGCACAAAGCTGCTGAGAAATATCTGATAGAAGGGAATATTGTGATGAGGGATGGAAAAATGAGGAGAAATGAAGTTTGCATAAGGTAAAAGTTGCACATTAATTTTTCCCTGAAATTCTCTTATTTTTACTTCCTAGGAAGGCTGTTGGGAAGTCTGATGCTGAAAAAAAAAGTACTGAGGCACGGTTAAAGGGTAGATGAATATAAAGCATGCATTGAAAGTTATTTTAGGATCTCCATGTTTATTTTTGTAGAATATTATGCAGTATACCTTTGAGTTAAATGAGTGTTTCTTTTGTGTAGTGGAAGAACTGGCTCAGTGCTGCAGGTCAGGTACAGGTATAAAAGCATGCAATCAATAGCCATTAATCTAAAACTGCCAGGAAGCTTGGGAGGAGAGCCTGCAGTTCGGTGGGAAAGAGCTGGGTCTGCTGCAACTGAGGGAGAGGAGAGAGGGATCTGATGCTTCCATGTGGATCATTTTAGCAAGTAGCGAAAGCTTGATTTTTGACACCTCTTCACAAAAGACTTCTATGCGATCCAGATTACTTGCTCCAAATGCTGTGTTGCTGAATATATTGGAGAATATCTGAAAATGTCGCTGCCTGAAAGAGGCATCTGACAGTCTGACGGTTTATCAGCATTCTTTGGATCAAAATAGTTAATGTTTGCTAGGACACTACACCCTGTTCATTTACAATACCACGTCCAGCTTCAATATATGTAAGCACATAGGGCCATACATCTATGTAACAACTACTAAATGCAGAAATAGTTTTTGATACTATAATCAGACACCTTGTTCTCTTCTAGTATGCAAATGTTCTATATATATATATTTTGTTGTAGTTTTCCTAACAGTTTAGACTTGTGACTTTACAATAAAGTTTTGTGAGGTGTGATGTTCAGAAGAAGTTACATAAGCAGATGAATGCCTGTAGGTGAATTTGGTGTATTTTTGCTCTTCCTTAGAACTGTGAAAATAAATATTTTTGCATATGTATTTAATGTGAGCATAAAGTGAATGTGCATTCTGTTGTGATCTTTTTGCTAATTTAAATTTACGTGGATTTTTCAGTAGGAAACAGTAGAGAATGTATTGCAGAGGCACTGGTGCTGCCTTCAGTATCTACTGCAGTGGAGCAATGTGCTCTTGGCTTTTGTCTGGGATTTGTCTGCGGTTGTTAAAGTTGTGTTTTAATGTTGGGAATTTCTTGTGGCCTGTGGTGAGTGTAACAGCTGATCTGCAGACCTTTGTGAACTGAATGTGATGGTAATTGCCTGTGACTGCAGAAACCGGAGTCTGGTGAGGAGGGAATCACCATTTCAATCGCAATCCCTAATTTACTCCCACTTAAGAATCGCCTTTGTCATCTTTTATAAAATATCATGGAAGTGAAAAGCTCCATGTTGAACATAATGCAGCACACTATGATACAGATATAACTGGATCCACTGGTGGGACTGTGCTCCCATACCCATGTTGGAAAGAGGAGCAGCTTAAATTTAGGTTTTTACTTTCTGCATGAAAGTGGCACATTCTTTAATAAGTTACAATGGCTTACAATGATGAACGATGAACCTTGAGAGCACAGATTGTAAAATGTGTTTGTTTTGGGATTGAAGTTTATCATCAGAAGGTTACTAGTAAGGACATCCTTCTCTGTTATCTGCTTATCGTAGATAAAAATTGTAATTTTATGAGGTGAAAGGTTAGTATTCATCTATGCAATCATTTTTCTACCGTTTATTAATCCATCTACTAGAAAATTATTTTACAGGAGCGTTAAACATATATGTCCCAAATTAAAATAAACTGTAGTAGAAGGTTTGTTCTGCTAGTTATAAAACCTAAGCTGTTTCAAGAATAGTAATTACTTAGTGCTGCATAGCTTTTTTTCCCAAACAAATTAAAACAACAAAAATAAGTTGCTGCTTTGTCCTAAAAAGTTTAAAGGATTTAAGTATGAATGGTTCTTGGTTAGTTCTGTCTTTTAAGAGACAATATTAATTCTGGAAATATTTTTGCCTCCTTTCTGTGGAGAAAACTGGTAAATTTATGGGCAGTACCGGAGACCATAAGCATTACTGATTTTGTGAGCCAAAATTGCTGAAATAACTTATGTGGTAGACCAAGATAAGAAACAAAGACTATCTGCTCAGTATTAATCTTCAAAACTTTAAAAATGAAAACAAATTTGTTTCAGAATGGAGAGACCCTTTTCTCTTTAATTTAAGATTCATCATTTCTTTGTTTGACTTGCTCAAAAGCCAGTCGATGAAGCAGATGTCTTTGCAGATTGATCAATAGAAGGAAGGTAGAAGGGGAAGAAGACTAATAAGATTTTAGTAGATATATTCAAGGTGAGGGTTTTAAGGGGGACAGAGGAGCTTCTTTGCCCGCAAGTCTCTGTCTTGTTGATTTTTAACTTCCTGTGATGTGCTTGACTTGACTTGTCAGTAACTTGTCTTCTCTGCTCTGATCCAGTTTAATGTGTTCAGCACCTTCATAGCATGTAGCTCTTTCATACTCTGCCCTGCAAACTGAGAATACAAGGTGAATAGCTGTAGCTTTCTGCTTCAAATAAATGGAAGAAAATACAAAGATTCTGTATTTAATTATTTTATTATTAATTATACAATGCCTGAAAGCTCTAAAAATATCCCAGAAAAATATATCTGGAAAATCTCTTCTGAGTTAATTTAACATATTGGCCTTGGCCATTGGTGGGGTAGACCAGATCTGTATCATTCCTGACTGATGTTTATCTTATTGATTTCACAGACAGATTCCACAGCCATTACTTTTGGTTCTTCATCATCTTTACTACCCGTTTCTGATATGAAAGTACATTGAGAAAGAAATATTTCACTGTCACAATCTCAAATACAAGTTTCTGCTTTAACTAAGAAATTAGGAAATTAATCAGACTTGTCTGGTTTCATTAAGCAAGGCATGTGATATTACACATAGCCAAGTAATAGCGACAGTTTAAGTGGTTTCAACATTACTGGTTTAATATTTTCAGAAGTAGGAAGATAATTTTCAGAGAGATTTGTTGAAATAGAATCTGAGTATCTGGAAGTCTGGAATATCTGTTATATCTAGAGGCCTTTTCAAGGTCTTTGTCTTTGTAGTCTCACTGAAGGCAAAATTGACAAAATTTGGTCCCAAAACTCTTCCCAACTAGACGAGATTGTCTGTTAATATACTTTGAAAGATTCAGTTAGTGATTCTATTTTTCTGTTTGTGGGCTTTTTTTTTTTTTCTTTTTTCTTTTTTTACTCTGCACAAATTTAGAGAGAAAAACACTGATGATAACATGTATCTATGGAGATGTATTCTGATTTTTTTAAAAGGGATATTAGTTTATGCAGACAGAAGCACAAGGTTGTTGGAAATTAGATAGGCTTGACTCTCACTTTGCCAAACATAAGCAATTAATTTCTTTCAGTTGCAGTAGGAACAGAAAAAGGTAGTTGAACCCATTACTAGGTGTGGCTTTGGGTTTGTTCTATGTGGGAATTACACTACTTATGCTAAAGTCAAACTGATTTGTGCAAAACTACTATGGAGCAATGAGTTAATGTAGGCATAATTAACAGAATTTAGCTTGTATTCTGTTGTTTTACTGTGACAAAAGTGATTTTTGTATTGGATTTCTTTGCTGTAATGTGCTTCTAGAGAACTTGCATGTGCTGCCTTCTCCATGCACCATCTGGTCCAACTGTCCTGCTCTAGCAGGGCCACCTGGAGCTAGTTGCTGAGGACCACATCCAGATGGCCTCTGGTTATCTCCAGGTATGAAGACTCCACAGCCTTCCTGGGCAACTTGTTCCAGTGCTTAGTCACCCTCAGAGTGAAAAAATGGTTCCTCATGTCCAGAGGGAAGCTCCTGTGTTTCACTCGGTGCCTCTGGGCTTGTCAGTGGGCACCGCTGAAAAGAGCCTGGCTCTGTTCTCTTTTCACCCTCCCTTCAGGTATTTATACACATTGATGGGCTTCCCCTTCAGTTTTCTTTTCTCCAAGCTGACCAGTCCCAGCTCTCTCAGCCTCTCCTCTAGGAGAGATACTCCAGTCCCTTCATCATCTTTGTGGCCCTTAGTTGGACACCCTCTAGAACATTCATTTCTCTTGTACTGAGGAGCCCAGATCTGGACCCAGTATTCCAGGTGTGGCCTCAGTAGTGCTGAGTAGAGGGCAAGGATCACCTCCCTTGATGTACTGGCAACACTTTGTATAATGCAGCCCAGGATACCGTTGGCTCTCTTTGCCCCAAGAGCATATTGTTGGCTCATGTTCAACCTGGTGTCGACCAGGACCCTTGATCCTTTTCTGCTGAGCTGCTTTCCAACTGGGTGACCCCCAGCATATGGTGTTCCTCAGACTTTCCTCCAAACTTTCCTCCAGACTTTCCTCTTTGTCTCTGGGTCCTTTGATTTCTAAAGGTTAGTCTTACTAGCAAAGACTGAGGTGATGAAGGCAATTAATATCTCAGTCTTTTCCATGTTCTGTGTCACCAGGGTCTTTGTGCCATTCAGGCTCACATTGTCTCTAGTCTTCCTTTTGCTACTTCCGAAAGTTCTTGTTGCCCTTGACATCGCTCGCTAGATTCAACTCTGCCAGATTCAGTTCAGCTTAGTGGATATTGTACAAGACTGAGAGCAGGGAAATGTTTTGATGTCATACCTTCTGTGTCTTTAGACATAAGCTGTTCGCACAGATGGTTGTCATCTTCTGTGTTTGTCCAGCACCGATGTGTTGCGATTAGTGCAAAAATACAGATGATAAGATAAGACTTTATACAGAATTTGGGGATGGAACTTTTGCTGTTGCATCTTGAAGTACATTTTGGAGAGAATATGTCAGAGCGTCTTCCTACATAAACAGTGCCAGTTTCAGTATTAGAGTAGGCAGATGTGGATGTGATGAATGTCTTCACAGTAGTGTTTGACATAACCTGTCAATTGTTTTGAGTTGCTATTTGTTTTTTATTAATTTTCTTTCCTTGACAGTATAGGATCTGTATTTCTTAAATATTTACCTCTAAATCCAAAACACAGCACTATACTAGCCACTGGGAAGAATATTAACTCTATCCCAGCTAAAACCAGGACACCATTGATCTCTGTCTATTAAACTGTCCTCCACTTGCATTAGAATGTATTTTGCACCAATTTTTTTCTGAGTTAAGATGCGATGGTGTTATTCCACATTCTTTTAATCGTGGCGCAGAGCAGTAGGTATTATGCAGTTTTGCCTTTATTTGGTGTTTGCTTCCTTCCTGATGTTGCAACTGTTGCAATTTAGGACAACTGGATGCCTTTGGCCACTGAATTCCTCTGAGTGTGATCCCTTTTGAAGGAAGTGGCCAGCAGGCAATAGCTTCAGTTATAGCTCATTTGAGTTGTATTATAGAAAAGAAAAGGGAGAGGAAGGGAAGCAAGATACCTGCCAGCACCTTGGCTGGTGATGGCTGGAATTTAAAAGTGGTTTGGGACAGCATCTTCGGAGGCAGCAAACATGTGGATGTGCATTCCACTCTGTATAGGTGCTTCAAATTGTTTTGGTTGCTTTTCTGAAAATAAACAATTTTATATAATGTTTTTTCTGACATGGGCTGGAAAAAGTTGTCCTAGAAAGCAATATATAGCATGCAACATGAACCAATGAATTTTGTCAGCTGTCAGTCTGTCTGCTTGGCTTTTTTTTTTTCCTCCGGTTCTTCATAGACTAATTCTGTGAAGTGCCTTTTTTTTAACTGAATATGGAAAAGATCCCGTGGTTGGGAAACTGAGAATTTTATTTATCTGTACAGTACTCACACAGATATTACTTCAAGGGCCAGTGGTTATGATTACTGAGTCTGTTCAAATGTATTGGGAATTTGGCTGGAAATATCTCTGGTTTGAGATGGAGCATGGTACAGAATTCCTGAGGGTCACTGAAAGGACTAACCTCTGCTCTAGGTTTAAAAAAGTGCAGCAGCATCATGCCAGGCTTGTACTGCTGCGTTTTCCAGTAGCTACTCATGCTCAAAAGGACTGCTTATGTCCTGCTGGAAAGTATTTTCTTAAAGTTTTGGTCTATCACAAAAATAAGTGAAGTATTAAGTGTTTCATATCGATACTTAACTTGTCTCTTACTGCTGCTATCCCAGTTTTAGCCTTTAAATGTCATGATTTACAATGCCATCAGGGTTTTTGTTTCCTGTGGTTACAAGTCATGCCTTCGCATGCAGTGTTATTATTTTAGGTTATTATTTTTAAATCTCATTTAAGCACTTTCACCCTTAAACAAATGTTTTGGTTTATTGAAGATCTTGTGTTTACAGACTGTGTGAGGATTTTTTTTCTTCAACTTCTTCAGTCAGTCAAGAGCAGGGTGGGTTTTTGTAAGACTGTAAGTATTCCCAGCTGATAAACTACTACTGCTCCAGAGCCAGAGCGGCTGTAACTCTTCTGTGTGTGGTGCTTCATCCAGACATTATCAAAGCATGAGCCTAGAAATACTTGTCATAAGAAACTTAAGAGAAGTAAGCACAGATAAGTGGAAGGTTGTGAGGTTTTAACTGGTGTTCCTAACATGAAGGTCTTCAGGGTCACTTGAGTCTAGCCTCTAGCTTCCCCTGCATCAGATAGCTGTACCATACAGATCCTTCAAAGCTTTATTAAGCTTAATCTGTTTTCCTGCAGCACATATGGTGTTTCTGGAGGTAAAATTCTGTTATGAACTCTCCTCATATTTGAATTGTTTAGCTCACCTGAAGCTCATCTGCAGTTTTTGCTTACATGTACAGAGACAATTTTAGAGTTGGTTGTTGTCGTGTGCGTTTTTTCTCCTAGGATTGAGAAGTGGAGTGAGCTCATTTAAAACTAATAAATTCTCTGAAGGATTGACCATTGGGACCCTTGGTAGGCATGTTTTTTGAGTGATTCCTCACCAGAGAGTATGATCAGAGATGGATCTTGGGAGTACAGGCTTCCCCGTGTTGAGTGGACCTTAAGTACAAGTTTGGGGCTGAGAGGAGGTTTGTATGTCAAGGTTTCCTGTGGGTGGCTCTGTGACGGTCTCAGAATCTGTGAGCACTTGCTGACCAGCTCTGCTGGTAAGGATGCTAGCGAGAAGATAGCCTTAAGTCCTTTGGTTTTCAATCTCAGGAGGTGTGTTATTGAGGAAAAAAAAAAGAAGTGATAGGGTGTTAGCTGACTTCGCAGGATTGAGATCCCAAAGTTTTCACCCAAGTGTTTGATTTGCTGTGCTGGAAATTCTCCTGGGCCCTGTCAGCAGCAAAGGCTGCCTCGCAGCATTACTTAAGCATTCAAATGGAAGTAATTATGTTTTCATGATTTCTAAATTAGTTCAGCGAAATTATCTATAACTTTCACAAGGGAAATGCTTTTTATTATGTCAACAAAAATTTTAAATGTTAGGCAAGATTTTGTTTAGCTGTCCCTTTCAGCTAGCTTTCAATGAGTATTTATTTTGTTACATGATACTGTTTTCATGTTTATATTAATTTTTAGTTTCTTGGTGATTAAAATTTTGCTGTAGTATTTTAAAATTCCTTTACCATTGCAAAAAATTGGATAGAATTAGAAGCTTGTCAGTGAATAGGATTAGTTAGTGTTTTATCTTATAATGGTCTTGCTGTTCATGAGTTTTCATCTGCAGAAAGTTACTTTACTACAAAACAAACTTGCTCCTATGTGTTCTTTAGTCATAATCAATTCCTGTATAAGTATTAAGTTCAAGTGTATGTGCAGTCACCCTACTGTGCTTTTACAAAAATTAAAATTATTCAATGAAGGAGACGTGCATGAAGTAGCAAAAATAAATAATTAAAAATGTTCACTTTTTATGCTCTTATGAAAGACTTTAAGGCTTTATATCGAGAGGTTAATATAACTAATATCTGATGAGGTTAATTAGTATAACTTGAGTGCTTCTTTTGATTCTATGTCATTGCTTCTTCATTTGTTTTATTCACAAGTTGAATAGAAATTATGTGGAAGGTGCCAAAAATAGATTAAGATGCACACCATTGGGATTATGCGTATTGGAACAGTGAGGAATGAGCACAAAATTTCCAGTTGAGGATGAGCAGTTCTCAATTGTTTTTTTTTTTAACTGCAATGTACCACGAACATGAAACTTTCTGTTTACTTACAGCTCTCTAATATACTTTTCCACCAAGTATTGTAGTTGATCTATTTACAATTTTCTCTTCTGATAATTAAGCCAATAAAAGTCCTCCTATAGCTGAAGAAAAATGTGTTGCAAGTTGAATGCTTGGTGGAAATGACAAGATCTAACTTCCCGCCCCCCCCCCGCCCTGGCCTGTTTCCGTCTCGCTTCCTTTTCAGCTCTCTCTAGTATTTCTGTTGTAACAAAGCCTTTTAATACTCGGTTTTATCTAACTGATGTATGGATGTTTGCATCATATATATGATGGTCTGTCAGGACCACTACTAAAACTATAGGAGATTCTTGCCTTCTTCAGTACTGTAACTAGTCAGAACTACTCAAGCCAAGAAAGGACAAGGAAGGACTCAAGCTGTACTGGAATACTCTGTTTGGTGATGGTGCTTTATATTTTACAAGAAAAGTGCTTTTACAAAACCTAGTGAGAAATATTTTCTAAGGACGGGCTACAGAGTTGTTCTCCCTCTTTCCAGACTACCTTTTGTACGTGATTAACTAGGTATAATTTGGGAATGCTAATTTTGAGCAGTATCTCAAATAATACTGAAATTTTTCAATCCTGATAAGAGTTAAAAATTCATTGAGGCCGTTCCTCAAAATGCATATTTGGTATATTCCTGCAAGTGCAGGTTTAGTCTTCATGGTGATTCCAGAATGCAATGTTAAGGCTGTGTAGGAGTGCAAATTGAATATTTCTTAAACATTAGGCTTCAGCAGCTAAATCCCTTTGGGGGTCTCTGCTGGAATAATTACTACGTTTTCTCTTGTATTCACATACTGTTGAGTATTTAAGTTGTTCACAAACATTTATTTCTATAATAGTATCAGTTGAAGACTGATTGTCATATTCTACATTTTAAAGCTGGGATGTGAAAATAAAGCATGTGTGTGCTATTTTGCAGTGTCTGACACAAAAAAACCCAAACAAACAAACATGAAAATTAAATTGTAATAAGTGGAAGGACATTTGTAGTTGCATGGGCAACTAATGTTTTCTGGCTAGAGTGATGATCTGAATTATTTTTCAGCTAACCTGAAGCGTTTAAGACATTATTTCTAGGATAGGAAACCGAACAGAAGTTCAGACTTAACTGCAGGATTTGCCCTCAAAAACATGAATTTTTTTTTTCCTTTTATGCTGTATGGTGCATGTCATACACTTAATTTTCAACCTTGGAACCCTTTAAAGGGGTCAGCAGGCATATAGATAAGGGTGATCTGTTTGATACAGGCTTAGTTAGGTTTCCAACAGGCTTTTGACATGGTCCCTCTACAAAAGCTTGTTGTGAAACTAAGCTGCCATTCTATGAGAAGATACTTCCATAAATAGATAATTGTTTAAGAGGAAAAAGGGAAGGTAAGAATAAATTGTCAGTATGCCCAGAAGTCACAAAGGACATCCTGTAGAGATTTGTGCCTTCACCATGTTCATAAAGGACCAGGGTGAGAGCCAGAGAACAGTGAGAAGATGAAAGTGTGCTGGTGAAAGCTGCTTTGGAACAGCGAGGACAGTATGTGATTGTGAGGACCTGTAGAAGGACCATCACAGTAACACCAGCTGTGAATGACTGGGCAATAAAGTGACAGGCACATTTTAGTGTAGATAGAGATATAAAATAATGCACACTGCATAAAATCCTAATTTTACACACAGAACAATTTATTTGGAGCTTGCCATTGACACTCTGCAGCAAGACCGTGGGGTTCATAAAAATGTCACCTCAGAGCCCAGTGGTCAAAAAAAGCAAATGAAGGGTTAAGAATGGCTAAGCAAGTTCAGTATGAATTAGATAATGATATTATGCTGTTGTATAAATTATGACTCACCCACATTTTGATTACTGTGTGCCATCTCTGCTCTCATTATCTTCAAAGGATATAGTACAGTTAGAGCTATGAGAAGGATAATCAAAGAGAATGGTCTCTCTACAAGGTTCACTGAATAATCTGGGACAAAATTACTTGGGCACATATAATAGAGGTCTACAAAGTTGTGAATAATATAGCAGGATTATTAGGATCAATTTGTCACTGATTTGGGTCATTAAAGTAAGCCAGAAAAGAAACAGACCCATGGAAATGGCTCTTAACGCTGTCAGTAGTAAACCCATGGATTTTCCAAAATGATAGTGTGTTCACTAAAAGCTTGCCTAATTTTAGAGGGAAAATGGACCAATATATGGACATGAGATGCATTAGAGATGGCTAAATACATAGGAGCACATTCAGTTCAGGGAGTTCCATCACTGTATTTTAATTTGCATCTGAATGCAGGCACTTAATAAACAAGGACATGCCATTTTATTTGGAGAAGTAAGTGACTGTTTGAGTAGCACCTTGGAACTATGTAGAAAATTCAGGGATGAAATCTAATTCCCTTGAGCAGCATTTGAACTACCTGAGCTATTAAACATTTCCCATTCTCATTCATTGTGGTGATGCTGGTACACACAAGACAGAGTAAGCTGCCTCCACAGCCCTGCTTTGTGCAAGCCTGGTTCATCCCCTGAAAGCAGTCTCTCCTCTCCATTAAAGGACGTGAGCATCTCTTAGAAGTGCAATACATGAGCATGCAATTAAATTGCAATAAGCAGAAGGACATTTGTAGTTGCATGGGCAACTAACGTTTTCTGGCTAGAGTGATAATCTGAATTAGTTTTCAGCTAACATGAAGTGTTTAAGACATTCTTTCTAGGACTCGAAACCGAACAGAAGTTCAGACTTGACTGCAGGATTCACTCTCAAAGCACTGGTATCTTACTAGGATAAACCTTCTCTGGTGAATAAAATAGCTCAGCAGTCTGGGTGTTCTTTTCAAGTATTGTGTGAGTATTTGAGGAAAAGAGCTACCTCAGGTTCTGGTCTGACTTGTCAGCATTTCAAATTGCTGTTTACACTTAGATATGCAATTCTCTTTTTCCATTTCCCATGTTAAATGTGAACAGATGTTATCGAATTAAAGCCTGATACAAATTTTTTAACTGAGCTAAACCTTTTGCTACATAGTATGTATATTTATTCATGTTTCATTGCTGTATTTATACCAATTCTGAATGTAAATAAAAAATAATTTAGCACTGTATCTGAAATCTTGACTCTGTAATACCACTGTCTTTTTAATAATTTTATTTTTCCTTTACTAACCTCATTACTCCCTATAATATTTTGTAGGCTTCTTGCATTTCTGTATTTATCTCCCTCTTATTTTTTTCTTTTTTTTTTTTCTTCCTTCTTAGAGATCTCCATGTCTTAATCATACTCTTTTTGCTCTTTCCAGGAACTTCTTTTCTTTTGGTAATTTCCTAGTCTTGGGGAATGGGATTAATTAAATTAATCTGGAAGAGATAGAAAAAAACAAGTGAATTCATTCCCAGCTCTGTCCCAAGAGAGGTAACTTTCCCCCCTGTGCCCCTGGTGTAGGACGGTATCAAAATACGGGGGAAGGACACACATGAGACCAGGCTTCCTTGGGAACTGGATCTAAGTTACTTCTAAATGTGCGAGGTGTAAATTTAGTCCAGTTCTTAACACTGATGCTCAAATTTCTTAACTGGACTTTGAGAAACAAAGTGCTTTCAGAGTTTGTGTATGTGATTGAACTGTATTGTGTCCTAAAGAAACTGGTCTGCCAGAAGGGCTTTAAATATATTTCTTACTGAGTTGTTTGTCATCCATGCCATACAACTATTAAAAAGAGGATTAATCCAAATAATTATAAAATTGATCATAGTCATGTTGATGGTCTTTACTGAGAACAAATGCCAGTTCTCTGAAGATGTCTGAGGATCTGGTAGACACTCTCAAATAGTGCTCTGATCTGAGAGATCATCGGACAAGGGAGTGAAAGTTGGAGTCCTAGATGCTAAATTCCTTTCTATCCAGCTGTTGTTGGCCAAGGCAGGAGGAGAAGGCAGAGAATGAAGTGGTTTCTGCAACTTAATTGCACAGGGATGCAAATAGAATTAAAAGGAGGGGAGAAAAAAAAAAGGAGAATGGGAAGAAGTGCAGCCAGAACCTCAGCAAGAACTTCTGGAGAAGCTGGAAGAGGAATTGTGGCCTGGTGCTGTCAAAGTATACATGACCCACAGGCTTCCTCTTTCTACAGTCAAAGCACAAGTTGGTGGGACCCTGTGAACCACAGCATGAACGTGCCCATATCCAGCTTTCCTTGGAAGTTTTCCTTATTTATACCCCTGTGAGGCTGTGAAATTAGTTCTGAGTATCAACAGGCCACCTGGTCTCCCTGCCTCCTGTGGTGGGAAAATAAATTGCACTTCATCTCTGGGTGGAAGGTAAGGGCAAGGGAATGTAAGGAGTGGAGCGTAAGTACATAGAAGTGTTCCTGATGCAGCATTCAGAGCCAGGTGTCTGGCTGAAGAGGGTAGTTTTTGTGAAAGAGAGGTCCAAAAGGAGCTCCGGAGGTAGATGGGAGCTGCTTGCTCCCAGGACTCCCTTGTGACTGAAGGCAGTGCTTCTGAGCAAGGGGCCATGTGGATCCCCCACTAAGAGCAGCTGAGAAAGGTGCTGGCTGGGGACAGCTTTCTCCTGCATATCTGCAGGGTACATTGGGTTCTTAATCTGTTGCCTTTGCTGCTCCCTTACATTGTCCTCAAGAACGAGAGATGTAAACGTTTTGAAAAGACAACTTATAGAGCAGTTGACTTGGTCAAAGCCTGTCTGGTACAGAAGACCTCAACTGATACTTTGGGCAATGACAGCTACAAGTTTATGTCATATCCATATCCCTTGAATCAATCTTTCCTGTTGTACTTTCCTCTTTCCTATCTTCCTTTTACTTTAGGCGTTCATGCTTCATTTTTTTCCTTCTAATTATTTTCCTTTTGTTTTCACCATATTCTACTTTTTTTTTTTTTTTTTTTTTTTTAAATTGTCTGTGTGAGGAAGCATGATTCTTGGCAATAAATTTGTTCTGGTCACTTGAAGGTTGTTTTGCTACCTCTGTAGCAAAGGACAGTTCTGTGCTCTGGGGTAGTTCAAGAGCAATTCTTTGTGACTACCTGTTTGGGGTAGAACAAGAAGTTGGATGAAAAGACTTTTCCTTCATATGCAGCAATTTCCCCATTGCCTTGCAAAAATTAAGTTAATGGCTACTATATAAATCTCATGCTACAGCTGTTCTTTTCATTGCCACTGGGGAGTGCTACACTATTTCTGTGCTGCTGTGTGTTTTCCTGTGCAATTACACTGCAGAAGGTTACAGGAGAATGTGGACTGTACTCTGACCCCTGACAAGCATATACATTTTGTTAAAATGGGTTGTTTAGTTGTGTGCTGTGATGTTGAACCTGCCTGGAAGTAAAGGCATTTTTTCAGAACTGGATCATGTTTATACATTTAGCAGAGTGAAAGCTGTATGCCATTAATTGAGGTAATAAACAAGCTTTTCTGCTGTGCCATAAGCAGAAAATCCAAAGCAAGTCATGTATATGAATGGTATGGAACGTTAAATAATAAATATTCAGTCGTCAAACCTTGTAGGAACTTCAACTAAATGAAAAAGGCAATGTGTCTTATATCTACACACTTGCCACTGTGGGAATTCTGTAGAAATGAGTGTTGTAAACATTTTTTCTTTCATTTTGACAGGTAATATTTGAAGCTGAAGTCTCAGATGGGAGAAGTGGCTACATTGCCATTGATGACATCCAGGTTCTGAGTTACCCTTGTGGTAAGTAATGATTAAGAGCTGCATTTTTCTCTGTCTTTTCAGGACATATTTGATATTGCTGTAGACTGCTGATCACTGATGTTTCTTCACTTGGTCACTGATGTTCTTTGTTCTTTCAATAGTGGTTATTTTTAGCTTTCAGGGGAAATGTAGTGCTGCAATAGTGATTTACCTGGGTAAAATCTTTGTCTGCCAAAAGTAAATTATACAGGAGTATAGAAGCAGAAATTCTTAATTGTCTTTTTAGTCATAGAATCATAGAATAGTTTGGGTTGGAAGGGACCTTAAAGGTCATTTAGTTCCACTCCCTTTGCCATGGGCAGGGACACTTTCCACTAGATGAGGTTGCTCAAAGCCCTGAGCAAATTGGCCATGAACACTTCCAGGGATGTGGTATCCACAGCTTCTCCAGGCAGCCTGTTGCAGGGCCTCAGCACCCTCATAATGAAGAATTTCCTCCTAATAGCTAATCTAAATCTACCTTCTTTCAGTTTAAAGCCATTACCCTTGTGCTTCTTATGATGGGGGCCCCAGAGCTGAATGCAGTGTTCCGTGTGGGGTCTCACAAGAGCAGAGTAGAGGGGGAGAATCATCCTCGATCTGCTGGTCACGCTCCTTTTGATGCAGCCCAGGATATGGTTGACTATGCTGTGAGCAGACATTGGCAGGACATGTCATGTTTCTCATCAACCAACACCTCTGAGTCCTTCACCTTGGGGCTGCTCTCAATCCATTCTCCACCCAGCTTGTATTTGTGCTTGGGATTGTCCTGCCCCATGTGCAGGACCTTGTACTTGGCCTTGTTGAATTTATACCAAAGCTGGTATGCATAATTAAAATGGCTTTTAATGTTAATGGATATGCTCACTAATTAAAGAAAACTGAGCTTTCAGATGCATGTAGGATGTTTATTCAGATTTCATGCCCTTGTTATTTTTAATTTTTTTTTCCTTTTTTTTTTTTTTTCTTTTAAGCAGACACATCAGGTTTAAAAAGCAAAAAAAAAAGGCTTCTGGCAGTTGATCTGTTGAAAGATTGTTGTATGTTGTTTTTGTGGACAGACTTCAGGTATTTATGTTTGCCTTTCCCTGCTATATCCTGGGGAAGAATAACACACATACAAGCCGAAGTCGTGCTAATACTAATATTCTACAAATATCAAGTTGCGAGAAAGAAATTATTACTGTGCGTTCTGTTCAAATCTTCTGATCTTCCCCCAAGACACCCCCTCTCTAAAATGTAATTTCATTATATTCTACCTCATGGCTAATAATTTAATTGCATTCTGAAATGATCAAGATATAACAACCCCCTCCCCCAAATTTGCAAAATGATGCCAAATAGTAAGGTTGCAGTGGCAACATCACATTTTGTTTTCTTCTGTTAGGACTGTAGCTCTCAGGGGCTACCAAGCTTATAGAGTTTTTGAGTGAATTTCCTCTTTATACTTTAGCCAGCCCAGCTATCAGAAGTCAGTGGGGTGTTTTTTTAAGTGCCAAAACAAAAGGCGCTTGGGTACAGCCATGACATCAGATTATCAGTATGATACAGTATTCAGATAAGCTCGTTTCTGTAATTGATGTTTAAACCCTGTATGTTCCAATTTGCTGTTTTTTTCCCTTTTTTTTTTTTTTTTTTTTTTTTTTTTAGTAAGCACAAGGAAATAACAGTTCAGCTACTGTTTCTCTTAGTAGTTTTTGAGAAGGGGGTTGGCAAGAGCTGTGTAATGTACCCATTCCTCAAATGCATCTGTCTGCTTTCTTACATCTAACAAATCCTTCAGATGGTTGTGCCACTGAGCTTTCCTAGGGGCTTTGTCAGCATAGGAAATAGATTTGTCAGTCCTGAAATACTGTCTTAAATGATGCAAATGATTTCATTTACTAAAACAATGGAGCTCCAAGTTACATTGCAAATAATCTGAATAGTATCTTTCTATTTGTGCCTAAGCAGTATCCTGCTAATTGAGTTTTTCTCAGTATGATGGATTTCATACAATCGAAAGTCTTTGGGATAATTTCTGTGAAGTGCTGCCGACATTTTGGCATTTGATCTCCTTCTCTTGGCTTTGATTTTTAAAAGACTTTATTATAACTCATGTATAACATAAAGTTACTAGAATCACCAGGGGAGAAGAGAAGGGACTGAAAGCACTCTTTCTTCTTGAACAGGGATGAAACAAATCATTTTCTCTCTTCTGTTTCTGTATTTTTAGCCAAAGGTTGTTATAATATGCATCTTCAGGGAGACAGTGTTGCTGGCACCTTTTTTAGCGATAAGCGTTATTTGTAATTTTTGTTTTCCCCCTCTGCAGATAAATCTCCACATTTCTTGAGGCTGGGGGATGTAGAGGTCAATGCAGGGCAGAATGCTACATTTCAATGCATTGCTACGGGGAGAGATGCAGTGAATAACAAGTTATGGCTCCAGGTAAGGCCAACTCATGCAAGTCTATTTGGCTAGAGGACAAGCTGCTTTCTGGAGGTGAAATATTCAAATTCCTAAGCCTCTTTTTCTTCTGCATGTGAAATATTTAGTTTAAATACATTTTTATCTCTGTTAAATGGAAAAACTTGGAATCAATTTTGTAATGTCAAAAAGCTTGGATTAAAAATTAGAAAAACTGGTGTGTACAGTGGAGTACCGGTCTTGAAGGCATTGTGACCCTTCTCTCCTTGTAAATCAGTTCCTCTGTATCAGAATTTATTATCATTAAATATAGACAATTGGCATTTGGGATCTAGTAAAACACAGGTGTAACACAACTATCACAAATTTTGAGGATTATTTTATCACATAAATTACAACTAATTCTTTGTCCAAGCAGGTGGCTGGAGGGTTGTGGCTGTACTTCTGTGTGCATAACAGTTTTACTCAGCAGCATATTTAATGGGAAAACATAAAATGACTGGTGCGTGTCCTTTTTCTCTGTCTCCATAATAGGAGGGACTTCAAATTTATCTGTGTAATAATAGTGAGTAGTATTTATGTTAGAATCTAGGAGATTACTAAAAAACAGAAAATAACCCTTCTCACTAAAAAAAAAAAAAAAAAAAAAAAAAAAAAAAGAAAAAAGAAGAAATGAACACCACCATTTCCCAAAACAACCATTTTTTGTGGTGTGGGGATGGGGGTGACTTACAGTTAAGACCACCAGTAAAGTAAAAGGACAACAGTTTAACAGTTGCTCCTTAAAAAATTAAATTTTGCCACTTAAAAAGGATTTAAAAAAATCAATTTAGTTGTTTGTGTGCCTTTATGTGTACGTTTTAGTTTATTCATAAACCTTAAGCATCAACACTCCTTTAGAATAGTTTCTAAATATGCTCTTTACATTTTTTTTTTAAATGCGTATTTCTGTACAGTTTCAGAACTGTAAAGTATATACTTTTTGGGAAACGTACTTTGAAATTAATGATAGTTAGAACTTCAAAATATCTATTTTTCGCAAGCATTGTACTTGGAAATGAACTATAATTGGTTACTTCAATCTGTTTGATTTTTCTTTTAAAAGAGAGTGGAGCTGACAAACCCTGAGTAATACTTGCATATAGGCATGTGATGAATTTAAAATTTTGAAGAGATGTTTTTTAATAGATAGAATGAGATTAGAATATACCCGATACGCAAAATTTATCACTGGACAAATACACGGCAACATTAAAAAAGGAACACAAATCTAGCAGTTAACTGCATTGCATTTAGTGAAAATGTATCATAGCAGCAGGAATGATTTGTGCTCCATGTCTTCAAGTAGGAACTTGTTTAAATTGAGCAAGCATATAATGCATTCATTGAGGAAGAGGAGTTGGATTTCAGAGACTTGCCAAACAGAGCATACAAAGCACACAAAATGAAATAAAGCTGGGTGTTGCTCTGTCAAAGGCAGAGCTATAACAATAGGCACATACCAGCAAAGCCATGAAGCATCACGGTCAGTAGATCCTGGGTCAGAGAGGCCCAATAGAGACAGTCAGCTGGAAATCTTCCCCATTGCTCACTCCTTGGAGTCACATAGCTCTGACAGATTATCCTCGCTAACCTTCACTCTCCTGAGAAACCCTATTAGCAACAAGAACAACACAGAAAAACATACATTTTCCCTCCATATACTTCTTGGGTGGTTGTTGGTGGGAGTGTGTTTTTTTTTGTTTGTTTGCTTGTTTTTTTGTTTGTTTGTTTTTGTTAGTTTGTGGGGTTTTTTGTTGTTTGTTGGATTACAAATGTGTTAATTTCTCACAGTGCAAAAGGTAAGGAGGGAGGAAATGCTTTGATACTCTTGAAGGTAACTTGCTGCTGAAATTATGTTCTTGAACATCTGTTCTCGTTTTTGTTTCCCCTTAAACAGTGCCAAATGTTCACCAATTTAAAGGTGACCCGTTTTTTTCTTCCTCATCATTCTGCCCCTCCATCCTACTTGCCCAACATGACCATCAATCAGCAACTTTCCTTCTTTGAATATCCTTCCTTAGATAACATGGCAAGTTACTGCTGTTGTGTGCAGTGTTAACTCATTTTCCTTAAAACCTGGGGTGGATATGTATGGGCTTCATGAGGCTCTGGAGTGTGACTTGGAAAAGGTTCACTTTAACCTTTGACCAAACTGGAGATTCATAAAGCCCCAATACCCAGAAAGGAAGAACCAGAAGATCAAATCAAATGCCTAAGTAATTGTTTTTGAGAGCCCTGAGCTGAAACATTCCAAGTATGTATTTTTCTCATAACAAGAAAGGCTATTGGAACAAAAAAACCAAAGAAGTGCAAAAATGAACAATGAAAATGAGGGGAGTTGGGGAAGAAGACTCTTTCCAAGTACACTGTGTTAGAGAAAATAGCTTTTGGTTATGTCCTTATTGAAAGAGAAAAGATATTTCCTTGGGGGGGTGGGAAAAAAGCATCAAACAATTTGCTATTAAAATACATTCTTTGATAAGGAAAGATCCAAGGTGCAGTCTGGGACGCTTTTTTATATCTGAAATGCTCTCAGATCTGATTTGCTTGCATTGAAGTAATAGAGATGTGCAGGCACAGATTTCATTACAAACTCTGTCAGTGCTCTGGGGCTAAAGCAAATTCAGCAACAGGAGAAAATACAACCAGCAGCCGCCCTGCTCTGTGTTGGGAGCTGTGCTGTCCCTGGGCGCAGTCCCCCAGCCGCTCCTACCAGGCTCCGTCCCAGCTGCTGCAGTCTCAGCCTCATCCTCCTCATCCCTCTGTGCTGACACTGGGACTTTTGGAGCTCGCCAGTACGTCAGTTCAGAAGAGTGATCTGGCTGAAAAAGATTTTGGCAGAAATTGGATTTTTGTTATTGTTGTGGGTGGGGAGGACTGTTTGTTTGTTTGTTTTAAAATTTATTTATTTTATTTTGTTTTCTTTTTTAGCTTCATTCATGTCTCAATTACCTATATAAATAGTTCCAGCAAGTGGAAAAATATGGGGATGTTTGGGTAGATGCGGGGAAGAGGGAAAGAACCAAACCTGAACCGAACTAAAAGTGGATCTTAGTAGCGTGTCTCATATAGTGTCCTATGTAAACTTTTTTTGGTTATTGTTTTGAAAAAACCCCTGGTTATATATTAGATAATCTATGTGTGCTCACGTTTCCATGTTTATGTTTTTCGCAGCATGTATATAATTAAGTGGCCATACCTTTGTGTGTCTGAAAATAAAAATCGATAAAAAGAGGGACAGCATTTCAGTACGCTCTGTGTTTATGGCTGTAATGACAGCCTTTTAATCAACTCAATTTTCTGTAAATGTACATCTGTAAACATTTCAGATAAATAAGAATTAACATTGAACTGAACTCCTGACTTTCATGGCTGCAGATTCTGCTCCTGTTTGATTGTGTTTAGATTGTATCTGGTCTTTTGTCCTCTTTCATACCCCTTCCCTCCCACCTCTGTATTTTGTAGCCCCACTGGACCAAGGTCTGGGACAGTCAGAGATCTGGCATTGTAAGATAAGCAGTAAAGATAACAAAAGTCTTCAAAAGTTGCAGCTGCGTTAATATGAAGCAAATATTTGCACAGATAAAGAGATTTAACTGGCTGAACAAGATGATCCAAAACACACCTTTTGTGACTGTCAATAGTAGATGTGGGAGTGGAACAGAAATGCAGCTCTCAAATACTTTTATTCTTCACCTTCTCAACCTAATCTACTGTTGAATCTGTTACAGTTGTGAGCTGAAGGATTCTCTTTGCCAAACAGCAAATTCTGAAAGAGTTTCAGTCCTAATGTTTTGTTTGAAGTGAGCATTGATGTTGTTTCTGAAATACATTCAGTCTTGGTGTGTATTGTCCTTTTTGCTCACCATTCCCTTCTGAATATAATGCTGTGGGTTGTTGTTTTTTTTTTTCCCCTCAGCATTTTCCTCCCTCCTCTTAAAATTTTCACCATAATATGTCACAGACCAACAGCGGTAGTTTGATGCCACTGTACAAAATGAAGGAGTTGGGTTGTGTGATAGGAGTCCCCAGACCCAAAGGCAGTAACCTGGCTTTTCTACCTATTATGCTTTGGTATGCTCTGTTTTATAAGCTTCAGAAATTAGCAGAAAAAATTATTTCACAGAGAAAGTGTTCATAAGTGTGTGTGTGTATAATCTTAAAAGATTATACATGGAATGTGTAGACATCATAACTGATCAGTTGCTGCTCACTTCAGCTGATTTTCTTTTTTCTAAAGCCTATGAATTGTCTTTCTTTGAAAAGGCACTTAAGGATTCTTTCATTTATTAACCTTTGATGCACCTTGTTGCTTTGTTCACATTGATTTGCTACATTAGTGTATATATAGGGCCACCTCTTTATGCTTTTTCTACCACCCCTGTGAAATGCCATGCATTCCAGTGGAGTTATGTCAATAAACAACCTTGTAAACAAGAGTCACTTCTACATGTTAATCCTGTGCTTGGGATGGGTACGTGTTAAGTACCAAATATTCAAAAGAATAGTGCATACACAGCATTCTAAACATGAAGATGCAGAGGCTGCATGGGGTAGGACTGCGGGGGGGGCCGGGGGGGGGCAGAGGCGGGCTGTTTGCCCATTTGATTTGGATATTTCTGTGTGGAGGAAGCTTCCAAGGCTTTAAGCTTCGTTTCTTTACTAAGACAGTGGATAAACAGAATTGGCTGAACAGAATAAGTAACATTTGGGTACACAAAGACTCGGAAGAGCAGTGTACGTATTGCCCAGCATTTGTTCTGTGAATCTAATTGGGATATCAGGGCAATAGGGTTTTTTGCATAATCGGGCTGTGTTTAACAGCTTCCCAAGCTGGGAACAATTGTGGCTCCCAGAAGCCCAATACGATTTTCAGTGTCTTATCGATGTCCGGTTTAACTGGACACTCACACAGTGCAGAGAATAGAGCTTTTTGCTAGAACATCTGTTAAACCATATGTCTTGGCACCTGGTTCACATGGAGATAACTGCAGTACTAATGAGTCCATCCATCATTGCTGAGCTTTGCATTAACATAGCATTGGATTAGGGAAAGCGGCTTGTTCTAGCTTTGCAGTTGGATGTGTTTTGCCACGGTCCGTGGTGATACCATTTGCTTTGGCGAATCTGAAATACAAAGGAGGTACTGCCTGTGTTTAAAAGTTTAATATGCGCCTGGTAATCCTGTGCAGATTGCCATTGGAGCGCAATGGCGAGGGGGCCGATCTGTCAGCAATAGCCGTGGGTGCTGGCTAACACAGCGCTCCGCTTGGGCTGCCAAGGCTGGCACGACAGCCCCGCTCTCGCCTGTGGAGAGGCTCCTCAGTGCTAATGTGCTCTGATGCAGCCCCCTTCTCCGCCAGAGGAAAATGTCGTTCCTTGTGGAATAACTGATAATTAAAGCAATTGCCTGAGAGTAATAATTGAAAAAGTGAAATTAAAAAGCATTGTGGAAAATAAAATGCAAATTGCTGTAAAAACAATGGAGTGGGGCTGACCTCCCAGCGGTACCAACTGTTACCGGAGGATGAACGAGCATCTGCATGGTTGTCTGTTCATGCTCAAACAACCGGCTGTATCCCACTCCCTTGCTTAAGGAAACTGCCATAACCCTAATGCCCTGTTTAGCAGCATTTTGGGTTTTGGTGGTTGCCCCAGAATGTGATTTGATATTTAACATTTGGTTTTCTTGCTAGATGCTGCATATACATGCACTCTAACAAGTCTTTGGACTGGACACATGCAGATGGTATCCTGTAATGATGCATTTGGGCACATCATTGTGCAGGACCGATACAGTATGTCAGGAATTTAGACTGCAGAATGTATATGAGAACTTGTGCCTCTAGCAGGGATTGAGGGACACAACGTTGACATTATGTTTTGTGTTTTGAAAGGACATTATTTTCTCTTAAAGAAAGGTGGTTGTGCCATGTAATTCCTCTCTTCCCACTATATCCAGAAGGTGAAGGCATGGATCAGTATTCAACAGGAGGGTTTGAAAACAGGTTGTGGGCCTTCAGGGTTAAACCATTTAGGTGCTGGGGCGCTTGCTCACGGTCTCAAAAGAAGTGTATCTATGATAGGAGGGTCATAAGCAATTTAACTTCGTTTCATGTAGTTTGCATGGGTTTACTTCTTCCACAGTTTTCTAATATAACTTTGCATTTTGATATCCCATTGCATTTTCATACAGTTATTTAACTGTTTAAGGTACTGTTTCGTTAGTTTGATGATGAAACATCGACTGTTACAGTGCACCCGTGACTGTTCACCATTTTCAAACCATTTGAAGAATCGCTTTTGTTCACTTGCACAAATTCTATGACCCTTGAAAGTTAAGGGGAAGTGAGCACACTCTGAATGTTAGAGAACCTGTGTTGCTTTGCTTTTTCTTTCGTGGGGCCTAAAGGAAACTCAGAGGAGATACCTCGTTAGTACCCAAAGGGTCGCAGCTGGGGAACTGTGACAGCAATTTTTGGTCCCCTTTTTGCTGCTAGTTAACTTTTGAGTTTGATACTCTTTGCTTTTGAACTGAGGTCAGTCAGGCCTGCTTGGGCTAAGAAGAAGTCGAAGCCATGATGTTGTGTGAAGTGCTGTGGGAGGAGAGGGGACTGGTCCCTCTGGATTTGCTCTCCTTCCTGGGTGGGTGAACCTCTGAAGAGCCTCCAGGGAGATGGCAGAAATTTTGGATCATCAGTATCATCAGTCCAAAACGGGTGCTAATTTGTAATGGTAAACATTACTGTCTGTTGATACAAAACCTTTTTTTCTCAGACAGTAAAATGCCACTCAAGTCTACATCTTCTTACCTGTAACATGATTGCTGGCAGTGGCCAAGCACTTAAAGCTTGCACAGAAACTTCACTTCCCTCGTTTTTCTAATAATTAGTTGCTTTTACGTATAGATAAGATATTTTTTAAAGTGATCAATGGAATAGGGAAGCAAAGAGGACAGGGCTCATATTTTGCAGCGGTTTTTTCTGCACTTTTACCTCATTATATTTATGTTCTGTGGGAGACATTCTGGTTTTCCAAATGCTTTTTTCAAAGGTGTGTGAGAAGCTGTCATGAAGGGATATATCAAGCTACTTTTAAATGTCTTGACTTGTAGTTTATTCTGTATCAAACAGTGCTGACTCAGACATGGTTATAAAGAGTATTCACCAATGAAAAATACAGTATTAATAACTTCATATTTGATATTCTCCTTCTAACTTGTTTGTTTCACAAAGGATTTTTTTCCCCCGTCTTTTCACTTTGCATTCACCTTTGCTGCTATCTATGTCATTTAACCCTGAATGAACCATTCTCCCTCTCTCCCTCCCCAATTTATCACCTTCTTGCATAAATATGGCAGTTCTCCCTAGATGCCCGGTCATCTTAGGTTTCAGCAACATGAAATGCTGTAATCCTCCTGGTTCTAATTTAATTCTGTCCCAGTTAACTAAGTCCCCCAGCCTGCGTAGCTACCAGTCATTTAGTTTATACAGCAGCCTTTGGGGTTGTCATCCCTGTAGATGTTCCCCAGGGACGCTGCTCCTCTCGTGGTGGCTGGAACATCAGGCGGTGGGGGCTGTGCTGCACCCCATGCCAGGTGCCGTGGGCAGCTCACTGACCCCCTCTGACACCGGCCACCGCCTTGTCCTTCTGCCTTTTTGTAGCTCACAGCTAGACCAGCTGTGGTGGGAGTTGGGTCATTCTGTTCAGCCTCAGCAGTATTTCCTCAGCCAGCCAGTGGCTGAAACCCATATAAATCAGACACCTGAAGCTGAGACAATGTTTATAAAGACATATACTGTTATAAATTCCTTGCCTGTTGAGTCCTGTAGGTCTTGTCAGTTAAGGTGTGTGTTGGGGTTGTCTCCTCAGGGGTGTGATGTGCGCTATGTAACCTGATACCTCAGCCCTGGTTTTCTCAAGTAGCTGCAGGACTTAATGAATTACAGAACAAGAGCAGCTGGTATACTTGGCTGCTTTTAAAAAAGGTAAAATCATCTGCTGAGAAGTGTTTGAGGAACTGTCTTATCTGGTGTTAGTCGTAAGGGTTTTGTTTTTGCAAATTTTTTCCTTCATGATTTTCTCCTAACTAATCAGTTTTATTGTTTTGAGCTGCAGGTTTAATACTGTAGTTCAGCGTGCACTGCTCAAGGTGATATAGATGTTTAATCACTGTGTCCAGAATTTGTATTTCTGTGAATTATTGTTTTTTGTTTTTTTTTAAAAATTCAACACTACATTCAAGAACTATAGCTATCTAGAGAGAAGCTTCTTTATTTTTTTTTTATATAGATTTTTATGGCATGTGTTAGATTATGTTGAAAATAATAGGCTTTAAAATATCCAGAAAAAGCAAGCATCATTTTTATTTGTGTATTAGAATGGCCGGGGACACTGTAGTATGAATTTTGCTATTTTGCCTCTGGTGGATTTTATTATAATAAAATAAATTAGGATTTCCACCTCTGAAGGGCCAGATGGCTCTCAATTAGATTATTTCATGAGAATGTTTGCTTTCTTCAGTAGGAGGTTCAGTGCAGCGTGAGAGAAATTGAGCTACTTCAAAGTGGACAAGTTTGAGTAACAGCAGTGCATGTAACCAAGACATTTAACGTAATCATGGTTTTTTCTGTACTGCAGTGCAGTATGCAGGATAAAACTTGGCTTGTCACATTTATTCAAGATCTTCAGTATATGTTTGCACGGGAAAAGCTGTGTTTCTTTTCCTGCTAATAAATGAATGTCTAGCTCATTGGAAAGTAGGATGTTAGTCTAGTTTGCCGTGGATGTAGGGAGACTAGCAAGTTAAAGCAATTTATGTTAATTTTCTATTAAAAAATGTTTAACTCCATGCTTTCGCTTAAAAATCAAACAAACAAAAGAAATTCACCTTCTTGTATACTAAGAAAATAAGACTATTTGGGCACATTATTTAAGCTACAGTTGCAATTCTTGTTTTGCTTAAAAAAAATATTTCCTAGGCTTAAATCATGTATTTGGAAATAAAATTGACTAGAAAAGAAATTACACTCCTTCTGTCATTTGCTCTTTTGTAGACAGGGAAAAAATTTCTTTATCATTTATTTATCATTTCTTGTCTTGCTTTATTGTGTTTCTAGAATGTTTAATAAGTTCTAAAGTCCCAAGTATATATTGAGACATTTGTGGAAAAAAAAAAAATAGAAAAAATAGTTTTTTCTCTGTAAGTTGTGTCCTACATGCTGTAAAAGCATATGCTGTATGTGCCAAAGAGTGCCAGAAAGCTGTATGTAAGTAAAATTGAAAAGTATGGTTATTTGTGTTGTGTATTACCCTCATGTTGTTTTATTTTTTTGAAAACATCTTTGGCAGAGGTCACGCATTATTGCTGGCATTCAAACTCTCCATATTCAACCCTTTTCCCTCTTGCAAAAAATGACATTTCTCCCTTTACATAATGAGTAAAACCTCAAAAAATTTGGAGCACGTTATATACAAATTCCCTGGTCCTTGGGGCAGCAGAAGTGTAATTTCCCAGTCTGCTGGGGGCGTCCTCCCAGCCCTGCTGCTGTCGAGTTGCTCAGTTGGTCCGAGTTGATCAGACAAACTCTGGGTTTGCACCGTGCTCCCTGCACTGATCCCTCCCTGCCCTCTGCTCCCTGCAGCCGCACAGTGAATCTGACCATGAGCTATTAATAACCCCTTTGTTGATGAGAATATATGGCCGAGGGAGGATGTTTTCCAGGAAGGTGTGTTGTTTCTTTTTTTGTTTTTTAATTTCAGGTCAGTATTTTGTGTGAGCAGAGGTGAGGGGGGAGCAAGTGAGGGCAGCCGAAGTGGGCGCTGCTGCCAGAGTAATGCGTGTGTCACTGCAGCTGAAGTGTTGATGTCTTTTGATCTCCGGAGGCATCCCAGTGTCCAGCCGAGAGCCTGAGAAGGCAACCAGAGTTGACTGTAATTATCAGCAGTGGAGCCGACTTATTTTAAGGTGTTTACGCTAAGAAAGGGATGAGGATGTGTAAGGTTGAGCTGTCCAGGCTGATAAAAATCAGTGGTATGAAAAAGAAAAAAAAGGAGATCAGGAAAAATTAGAGGGAACATCACCACAGAAAGTTGTGGTATCTTATTGCTCTTCAAATAAAAAAGCAAAACTTACCACTTTTCAACCTAAAAAGCTGAGAGAAAAATGAAATAAGTTTTAATTTTTTATTAGAAAATTAGAAATGCACCTAAATTCTGCCAACTAAATAAGATGTTGAGGTTTACATGCTTCTGGTTCCATTTAGGTTCTAGAAGATCCACTAACGTTTCATTTCATGTTTATTAAATGCTTGATTTCTTTCATGAGACACAAAAAGAACGTAAGGCTAATTGTTAATATGCCTATGATTGCTTTTTAAAGCTGCATAGACTTTACTGTTGACTTTGTTTAAAATATAGATGATCTTATTTAATTGTCTGAAAAAAAAATCATGTTCCTATCAAATTAAAAATAACCTTGAAGTCACAGAGGCTTATTTAATGTTGCAATTTTAAATGCCAGAAATAAGGAGGTTTTTCCACATGCTTACCTTTCCTTTAATCAATTGTTTATTGAGCGTAGTTCTTTGTGAAGCCCAGAGTTATTTTCACAAAAGGAGGAGAACTGCCTGGTGGTGACCTCTCCTAAATGAGCAATTCAGGGTTATCAAATCAGACAGCAAGGGACTGGAGGAACCAAGGATTGCAGAGGGTACAGCCATTACCTATTAGTATAACTCCACATTAATTTTAAATTGAATTTTTAAAACCTAATTGAGCAGCATTTTCAAGCTCTGTTCAGTGTGAGCAGGACATAAATTGAAACAGTATGTACCAGGAACCCTCTAATAAGCAGAGAGCACTGCTGCCTTTCTTTCCTCTCCTTTAAAATCAGTGGTAATGCTCTGACATTAAAAAGAAGAATTTAATTAAGAGATTGTGGCAGTACATCTGAACTCTGACTGGCTAATGGCTTACCAGTGTAAGGGATACACACTGAAATAAATGCAGGGTATTTTCTTTAACATTCATTTTTCAGTGAGAACTCTCTTCTGTTTGAACTGTTCGTCTTTTTAATGATGGGAAAATATTTTAATGGATAAGCTGTACATGAATGTAGACTTTGAAGACGAAATTGTGAAGTTAGATTCCCAAGAAACAAATGTAATACGGAGAAATTTGAGCAACTGCTCTAAGCCTTGTAAGATAAAGTAGTAGCAAAAGCTGGTAGCCCATGGCTTGGACAAGTGTACTCTATGCTGGGTTAAGAACTGGCTGGAGGGCCGGGCCCAGAGAGTGCTGGTGAATGGGGCTGCATCCAGCTGGCGGCCAGTCACTGGTGGTGTTCCCCAGGGGTCAGTGTTGGGTCCAGTCCTGTTTAACATCTTTATTGACGATTTAGATGAGGGGATTGAGACCATCATCAGCAAATTTGCTGATGACACCAAGTTGGGAGGGAGTGTCGACCTGCTGGAGGACAGGAGGGCTCTGCAGAGGGATCTGGATAGACTGGAAAAATGGGCTGATTCCAATGGGATGAAGTTCAATAAGGCCAAATGCCGGGTGCTGCACTTTGGTCACAAGAACCCCCTGCAGCGCTACAGGCTGGGCGCAGAGTGGCTGGAGAGCAGTCAGACAGAAAGGGACCTGGGGGTACTAATTGACAGGAAGCTCAACATGAGCCAACAGTGTGCCCAGGTGGCCAAGAAGGCCAACGGTATCCTGTCCTGTATCAAAAACAGCGTGGTCAGCAGGACAAGGGAAGTGATCCTTCCCCTGTACTCTGCATTGGTGAGGCCACACCTGGAGTATTGTGTTCAGTTCCGGGCCCCTCAGTTCAGGAAAGACATTGAAGTGCTGGAGCGGGTCCAGAGAAGAGCAACACAACTGGTGAAGGGACTTGAACATAAGACCTATGGGGAGAGGCTGAGGGAGCTGAGGTTGTTTAGTCTAGAGAAGAGGAGGCTTAGAGGTGACCTCATCACTCTCTATAACTACCTGAAGGGAAGTTATAGCCAGGTGGGGATTGGTCTCTTCTCCCAGGCAGTTAGCAATAGGACAAGGGGGCATGGGCTTGAACTCTGCCAGGGGAAATTTAGGCTGGATGTTAGAAAGAAATTCTTTACAAAGAGAGTGGTCAGGCATTGGAATGGCCTGCCCAGGGTGGTAGTGGACTCGCCGTCCCTGGAGGTTTTTAAATTGAGATTGGACATGGCACTTAGTGCCATGATCTAGTAAACGGACTGGAGTTGGACCAAGAGTTGGACTCGATGATCTCTGAGGTCTTTTCCAACCCAGTCGATTCTGTGTGTGTGCTTCTGTGTGAAATCACTGATGTAAATTGAAAAGAAAATTCTAGGTTTTGTTGTTGGAGTAGAAGTGTAAAGCTTATTCTGTTTCATTTTGATTAATTGCTCTGAAAGTACGTTATTATTTCATTTTAAGTAGGCGCCCAATTCACTTTGTTTCTCAACATGAAGTGTTCAGATGAGCTTAAGTAAGCAAGTTCTGAGCTTTGGAGGGTAGATTATTTTACACAGCAAGCTTGGATGGACTACTCTGCTGCAGACTGAGTGCCTGGCATTCAAATTTAAAGCACTGGATGTATTGAAGGGAGTCCATTTTATTATAGAAAACTCTCTATTTCAGAGAGTTTTCAGCAGAGAAAGAATGACTGGGTTACTTGTCAAGCCTGCTATCATATAGTTATTAGAAATATGCCTTCTGTTTATTTGTTCTTCTTGGTAATTTTAACAATTATGTGGCAAGTTTATGTTTAATGGGAGTTTGACTTTTCTTTGCTGGCTGTGGTGTGGCAATGAGAGCATGGGCTCTGGGAGGAAGAAAGCACTATGAGGTTTGTCTATTTTGCTGACTTCAAGGCACCGTATTCAAGTTTTATTAAGTTATCATCCCAGAGAGTTCCAGCCTTTGGTCGAAACTGAGGAGAGGGGAAAAGTAGCTTGAAAATCCTGCTTTTGGATTTAGCTTTTAGTATCAGGAGAAGACAGCTAACCAGAGGGGGAGGTACACTTCCCACAAACAATTTTACTGTAGCTTAAGCAGCACCAAAATAAAGCCTTTAACATCACCTCTCATTTGTGTGATATTGGAATATAATAATTACATTGACTCTGAAGTTCAATAAGGCCTTTCATTTACAGCAGTCTTTACAGGCATCGGCAAACTTCCTTAATTCTTCTCAATAGAAGGCAGATATTCCCAGAGCTGAGTGGGGAGCCGGTGCCTGGTGCAGGGTGACCCAGCTGTGCTGTGGTGGATCCAGTTTTCCAAGTGCCCAATGTCCATTGCTTTTGCCCTGTGAACACCCTGTCAGATAGCAGGCAGTGTGATAAGCAGGCTTTTAGTGCTTAGGGGATGGGGGACTGTTCTAGAGAGAAGACATGCGTGTACCTTTTGGAAATGTCTTATCTGCCATCCTCTTTTGGAGATCTGGTTTGACTCTTTGCATCTCTCTGTACTTTCTGGCCCAGCCCTGCAGGCTGAGCTTCACCATGGGTGGCAGTTTCTGGTGTAATGGCAAAGAGAGTGGCTTGGGACAGGTTGAAACTCGAGTGGTGTCTCTGTGAAATGAGAAAGAGTCGTACCAATAAACCTGCTGTTGATAAAGGTGATGGTGTGGTCTTTGTAGTGCAACACCAGGGACTGAAATCTGCCAGGTTGGTATAAATGAATGGTTTCACCCAAAGCTGTCAGCAAAGCATGGGATGGGTGCTTTGACTGCAGCAAGAAAGACGGCAGAAAGTCAATTCATCTGTTTAAACATATGAACGGTTAAAGTGAATTCTTGTTTCAGTGAGTTTGAAGCAATGCCGAACCACTGGCTAATCTACCACAAAACTGTTTAGAGAATGACAAACCCACGCTAAGACCAGGAAGGGTAGATGTCAAATGAAGTGTTTGAGTATTATGAAGTACTTCTGCCTGTGACAGGAGGCTGGCTAATATACACATACAGCATTAATTCATCTCCTTTTGCTCTCCTTTGTACTTTTCCACAGGCTTTCATGTTATTAAATTCTGTGGCTCAGCAGTAGCGCTTGTGTTAGACAGAAAGCTCAGAGTTTAAGACCTCAATGAAGTTTCTCAATCCAGGGGTTGATTAGAGCTAAAAATGTCCATGAGGGTCACGTTTTGCTGCGTATTGAACAGAACAGGTGATGCAGTTACAAGAAGATGACGATGCCTTTCTGGGGACTGAGCACAGCTGAGTGCTCAGAAACTGTATCCTGCTTGGGAAAAAACATACAGCTGATCCATGGGAGAGAGCACTGACATCCTCTGTTGACTTGGTGCATGTTTCTGGGATTTTTTTTAACGCTAACTTTTGGTGGAGGGTCTGTTTTTTATTAAAATAAAAATTGAGCATTTAATGTGAGTGGGAATAGGGAAAAAGGGTCACTAAAGAGCTCAAACTGTTTCTACCTTACTGACCCACAGCTCCAAACAGATTCAATTATTCAGTGATTTGTGGTAGCTATGATTTTTTCAGAACTCTTTAAGTTTGTCCCTTTAAATGAGATATGCATCATTCCTCTTTTAGCACCTTTCTTCCCTCACCTTTTTATTTCAACTAGCTTTAAGTAGATAGGTGGTGCTTAGTATAATAAAGGTATGGTTTTAGAAGTTATTGAACTTGTACAGATAAAAGGTATCATTAAAAAGAAAACACTGGCTAGTTACTGAAAAAGAGCTGTTGAAAACCTATGAAATCCCTCAATGCCAGGTTTGTTTAGATATTTCTTACAGGAGACCCAGTTTATCTGTTATAAATTTATTTTAAGTTTAATGAATTGTCTTAGGAGTACAGATGCTACTGCTGGGCTCTCCTAGGATAGTTCTTGCTATGAAAGCACTGGCTGTTAAATATGTTGTGATCATATTTTGTGGCACTACGAAAGCTTGATGGTGTTTTTCACTCCCCAACTGGAATCTGAAATGCTTCTGAATACTGCTTGTCTTCTGATGGCACCTCAGCACTCAGCTCTTCTACCATGGAAATGCAGCACAGACTGAATGCATTTTTTTTTTTTATGTATTCTTTTAGGATGAACATGATAAATGTCTTTTGTATTCTTACGAGGTAACTCTGCCTTGGTTACTCTTATTTTCAGAGAAGAAACGGGGAAGATATTCCAGTTGCTCAGACTAAAAATATCAATCACAGAAGATTTGCTGCTACCTTTAAGTTGCAAGAGGTGACAAAAACCGACCAGGATTTATACCGCTGTGTAACTCAGTCAGAGAGAGGTTCTGGAGTGTCGAATTTTGCTCAACTTATTGTTCGAGGTAAAGTTATTATTGCTTTCACTTTATCCAATTAAATGCTCTTAATACCAGTGCTTTCTGCTCATACCTTTTATTTAGCCTACGAATGCCTTGATCTGAAATGCTCATACAAAGATAGCCCTGTGAAGCCTCTGAAGTTGTCATAAAATGAAAGACTGGTTTGCAAAACTTCTTACAATTGCTTTCCGTAGAATGCATCTGTGTAAAAACCTTGATCCTGCAATGTGTGTAACGTGCCTGTATGCTTTTCTGTAGATGTTATTTGCTCAACTTGAAGTGAAAACTGTTTAACTTTTCTTAAACACTGTTACAGGTAAGAGAGGTTCCACTGTACTTAGTTAACATTTGCTTTTAAAATCTGTTGACTTGAGCAGACGGTAGTACAGCAAATAATACATTGTTCTGTTACCTGGGAGACAGGTATATAAAAATAGTTGTAAACTTTCACCTACCCAAGGACTGAAAGCATTATGGAGATGTTCTGTGATGATTTCTGACCTTTGAAGTAGGAGGAAGGAAAAGAAAAGCTTACTTTTTCCACTTGAAATACTTTTTTTGTTGTTGCTGCAATTCATTGAGAAGCCTGCTGGGGTGCAAACAGAGCTTGTGTGTGGCAATGTTGGGTTGGTGATTTTTTAAATTTATGCAATTTGTATTCTGTAAGCATGTAATCTTGACTGGTAAAGGATATGTTTGAATATAGGAGTTCAGTTTTCACTTCCAAAAGTCACTTGTTGTTTGGCCTGGGATAAGTTATTAAGCCTTTCCTTGCCTAATTGTGTCACCTGCAAAACTGCCCGTTTCACTCTTAGTTGTGATGGGGCTTGGTGGTTTTTAACCAGGAAAAATAAGTGGTGTACAAAATCTCTCCGTGATGCTGCTACCCAGTGTGGAGGCTGTTTTGGCCAGGTAAGTGCAGGATTTGGATGCACCATGGGCTCTCTCTTGACTCCTTGGTCCAGTGATGGGCTGTTTGGTTGACTGGCATCCAGAAACGGGACTGGGAGAGCAAGTTAGTCCTTGGGCTGTAGAAATGAAAGCAATGTAGGAAATGCTCTGAGATATTTGGTATCTAGCATTTGCTGGCAGAGGTCTTTTCCCTGGGAGACCAGTTGATTGAGGTCAACTGGGTTTTATGCCTTCGATATAACATCAATAAAAATGGGCTTTGCTGACCATACAAGAGTTTAGACAATATGTTAACAGATTGTTTTTTTTTATTCTGTTGGATGTACCTTTTGTGTAGCAAAGTGCAAGAAATCATAATAAAATGAAATTAGTCCTGTTAGAGCATGAAAGCAGACTTTTTGTTTTGTTGTTAAAAAAGCAGGACAAATCAATGTATTCATCCAATAAATGAAGTTTTCTATTTTTCCTAGTATTATAGAACAATAAATTGATATTTAAAATATTATCTCTTTCAATAAATCAGGTAACAATATCAAACTTCATAGTACTCTCTTTTTAAATTCAGCATATTATCCTGCCGAGAAGCTTGGCTCATTTGATAGAGAATACCATCTTTATGGCTTGAAATGTAAACTTGATATCTGGCTATGTATCTAGCTATATATCCAACAGCTATATGTATTTTAAGGTTAATTTTACTTTTTATGTGCTTTTTGGATTGGAAGACCAAGAATTTTAATTATTTTATTTTTTTATTTTTTAATGTTTTATTTATATGTATACCTATATATTTATATATTTTTGTTTTTAAGTAAACATAAAAGAAAAATATTATTCTTCTGAAAACATCTTCATCTATTTGACATCATGGTAGAGAACAAGGATTTATGTTTTATAGTAGGATTTATTGCTTGCTGTTATATTTGAAAAGCAATATACAGTAATATATTTTCTTGTTTGTCTGGATAACCACTAAATAAATCTTGTTAGCCAAAAAAGCATACCCTTAGGGATCAGCTACCCTGGTGTTAAAACTGTACTGAAAATTAACCATAATGACAGGTCCTATATCTCAGTGGCACTTTAAAGCTGACATCTTGCTACATGGATACAAAAGATGATAATTTTAAAGGAAATTTTTGGGCCACTGATACGAATTGCCTTTAATAAGAGCTGGCATAGTATTGCCCATTGTCAAAGATGACCCAGGGGGAAGAGTTTATTAGTGCGTTTCCTTCTAAACTGGAAGTGACAGGACATGCTTGAGGCCTTTTTGTTGCTGTTTGTAGCAAATGAAAATTTCGCTGCAGAATTCTCATGCTGAAGAGTATTGATCTATGTGTTCTCACAGCCAGAGAAGGGGAAAAAAAAGATGAAACACAATTTACTTTGTCATGACTTTCGTACTGCTTCCAGATCATTTTGAGTAATGATAAGGTGTTTGGTTTGTAGAAGCCAAACCTTATTGACAGCCTTTGTTATCAGAGAGCGAGGGATGAGGACCAGGAGTTTTGTTGCACAGTAACTCAGAACTTGAGTGTTTAGGTACATGGCCGAGATCCTTACAGTTTCCATGTCTGTACAGACATGTGGTACTATAATATAGGTGTAGAGGCATCTTAATACTTTCTGATGCACAGTCCCAAAGTTAGTCTTGGTAATGAAAATTTTGAGTTATATAATGCACATCACATTGGAACATCATTATTCCATGTTGAGCTTTAACAGAAGAATTACTTTCAGTGGAGTTCTACACTTTATTAGCAATGTAGTTAGCTGGGAGCAACGGTATACATTTAAAGACTCTGAAAGGGATAACTAAATTACTCTGATTAATTTTTTAAGGAAAAACCAGACTAGGATAGGATTTGTAATTCAATTATGACTTTTTACCACAAGTAGTTCCAGTCAATGATTTAATGTCTCACCTTTGCTTAGAGCTGATCATCAGCTCAGTGGCTGCGCTGTATTGATTTTAGTACATGATTTCTATGGCATTGCTTTCATTCTTGGATAGGGGTTCTCCCGTTCCCCTTCCTTTACAGGAAGCTTGCTGCTGTCATTACTGTTAGTTAACTTAGCCTCCTGAATAGGTCTATCTGATTAATCATCTCTTGATATTTTCCCTTGGTGGCCAGTAAATTGGCCATTTCTGGGAAGGTAATTTCTTGAAGTCTTCAGGGTTGTCTGCACTGAAACTTGAGGGAGATGCTGGAAGGAACAGTCGCTGTGATATACAAGAGAGAAGATGACAACACTGACAGTTTCTTTGTTTTTACTTGTTTCTTACTTGGTTTTGAGAATATTATGCTCTCACAGGCTTTCTGCTTACTTTGCTGCTTAACATGGAATTGTAGAAAGTAAGTGCCCAAGGACATCACCTGTCCCCCAGCTTGTGTATACTTTATATACTGATCTTCAGTCAGTAAAGAACTTTTGCCCTGTAATCAGTTCTTGTACTGTGCCATTGTTCAGAGCTCTTAAAAACCTGCTGGAATATTTGTCTGAAGTTGGCAATATTTATCAGAAAAGTGATCTTGTGCATCAAGAAATGAGGTAGTTTTCATCACAGCAGTTGTGAACAACTTCCTGTTTGACACGGTATGTTGAAAGAGGCTGTCAGGAGGAGATAAAGCTGATGTTGCATTCTTATGTGGTTTGTTAGCAAAACTTTGTAGAATAATCCAATTTTAGTTTGTCCCTGTGTGGAATGTCTTACACTTGGGCAGTCCTGCAGGGACCATGAATAAAATCATCATTTTCTTTGGCTACAATGTACCTGAAAGTTCCACATGACTAATAAGTCTTTATTTTTGTTTAAATTCTCCTGAAACAGCAGTTTGTTGCTCTGATTGTCAAAAAAAAAAAAAAGGCAGCAAACCACTGTCTCAAATGGTATGATAATGAATTACACTGTATGTGTGTGTGCTTTCTCTGGTTTGTTTTCCTTTAACATAACTACACTTTGTTAGCATGCTAATTGTACAACACTTAATATTATGCTATTAAGTACTGCAAAATCAGCAGGAAGTGTGGTGCATTTTATTTTATGTAGAGGATCTTACATAGATGAATTGGAAGAAAATGTAGGTTAGTGTTAAAGACGGTGAAGAAAAATAAAGGAAAAAACCCTCAAAATGTAGGTATCAATTGCAATGTTTGTTAATAATCTGTGAATATCTCTACCATATGTCTGGTTCTACTGATAAGCTTCTAAGTTTTATTTGAGTCATAAATTACAACTTTTTAAATTATTTTATTGGGTGAATGTAGTCTTTCTTTTTAACATTTCTTCATCTAAGCCAAACAGCTCTCCCATGGTGGGGTCAAAGTAAGGGGAGGCTTACACCTTGATTTATGGTTCCAATATGGAATTGTCTTCATGTCCCTGGTAAATGTAAGTGGGAAGGAAAAGGAAAAGGAAAGGAAAGGAAAGGAAGTCAATTTTCTTCTGTGTTTTCCTCTACTGTCTTCTGGCTATTCTTCCAGAAATCATATGTTCTGGTAAATGAACCTGTTTGTATGAGTTTATTAATATGAAAGAGGCTATTTTGTTTCCTGTGTTTGTTTTGATATGGCAAGTGGTCTCTCTTCTAAGTCACTGGCTTCAAGTTTTGTTCTTCTTTGTTTCTCTTACTGGACTTAGTTTCCCATCAGGAGCAGTTCTTACTATGTAAGTCAGCCTGACAGAGATATTTCTGAAATTTTTTGTCTGAAATCCCTGTAGGGATTTTATATAGGGAAACCAGCAATTTGACTGGTCCCTGGTGATGCCAGAAGACTGTGAAGGTGGAGTATGCCCCTGGCAAGTACTTCTATCAGGAACCTTATTTTTTTCTCTTGCAAGAAAACTCTGAGATATTTTCATTTCAGAAAATTGTGGACCGAAATTCACTTTCCAAATTTCACTAGTACTTGTTTTGTCTGGGGAAAAAAGTGAAAACTCTGGACTTGCTCCAGATGTGTGTCCTCAATTTTGCTACCTGGTTCATTTGTTCAGTATAATAGCAGACTTAAAAATATGCCAAGGAGAGCACTAGGTGGCAGAGAGAAGTAAATGCATCAGGTAGTCTGAATATAGACTCTCTGCTTGCAAATCAGCTAACTCTTTTTTTGTACCAATTTTGCAAAATGACCCGTATCTCTGTCCTTCAGCATTAAGTTCTCTGTCTGACGAACTGGTAGATTTTACTTTTTGCACCTTTGATCCTATCACCAACACTCATAAATGCCAGACAAATCAGGTTATTAGTGAAACTTTGTAATTTGTTCAGAAATTCAGTCTCCAGGAGACAGTGTTGATATGTAATAGGGCTTCAAACTCTGTCTTTGAAGAGTCTTGAGCCAGGTCTTTGGGTTTGTGTTTCTCTGAATTCACTGAATTTCAGAGCAGAGGAAAAACAGGGAAGAGAGATTCCACAGACCAAGTTATTGAAATCTGTGGGCTTTCCATCGTTATGTTGGCTAAGTGCCCCTTTGAACCATTGCCAGACTTCTATAGGAGTATGCAAACATTTTAGTTGTGAGTCTGTAGACCCGTGTGGTTGCTATGCTTCGTTCATAAGGTGTGTTCCTGGAGCACAGATATTAATACTGTTACTCTTTTGGACCCTCAGCACACCTTCAAAACTACTTTATAATCTAAGTTTTCCCTTTAGTTGAAGCCTAATTCTCTCATGGTTGTATTTCTATAGGAAAAGCAGATGATAATGTCTTAATGACTTTGCAGTAGTTGAAAAAATAATGCAGTGATTTTGTGAAGTTTTTCTAAACCTTGCTAATAAAACACAAGTTATATTTCAGGTGTATATTTAGGTGTGAGCATCCTTCAGAGAGTCCAACATCCAATTAACTTGATCTTTTTGTGGCATCCTCTGGTTTTAATTTCTCTACCTTATTAAGATCTTATCCTCTTTAAGCAGGCTTAACAAAAGAATCTTCCTATTTTCAATCCTGTTTCTTACAGTAGGTAAAGAGGGCCTGTATCCCTAAAGTCAAATCCTGCCTCCTTTACGTAAGAAGAATGAAACAAGAATATAGGAAAATACATCATAAGTCTATATATTCATAATTAATAAATTGAACCAGATAGGAGTCTTGAGATCTTAATAGGTGTACCATACCAGAAGGAGTAGCAGCCTTGCTTCCTTCTTAGACAACTCTCTGTGCGAGTGACTCTGCTCATCTCCTTTGCTAAGGCAACATTTGTCTCTGTTTCTGTAATTAGCAGGCGCATCACTCATTTTCTTCAGAAAACACAGGAAAGTTGCGTTTCCTGGAGAAGTAGAAGAAAGGAGTTTTGACCGGATTTTTAAAAGAAGCCCAGGAGTCTCAGATTTGCAGGAGTGAACTGAAATGCAGAATGTTTAGAATAGGCTCAATTCCAGTGTTCTGTATTGAGCAGTCTTGGCCGCTCAGGGATATATTTGGAATGAGAGATTCAGAAAGTGGTTGAGGTTGGAAGGAAACTCCAGAGGTCATCTGATCAAACTCCCCTGTTCAAGCAGAACCCCCTAGGGCCAGTTGCCCAGGACTGTGTCCAGATGGCTTCTGAATATCTCCAAGGATGGAGACTCCAAGCTCCTTGGGCAGCCTGTGCCAGTGCTTGGTTACAGTGAAAAAGCATTTCCTGATGTTCATAGGGAGCCTTCTGTGTTTCAGCTTGTGCCCATTGCCTCTGATCTTGGCACTGGGTGCCACTGAAAAGAGCCTGACTCTGTCTTCTTTACACTCTCAGGTGTTTATACGCATTGGTGATACCCCTGTGAGCCTTCTCTTCTCCAGGCTGACCAGTCCCAGGTCTCTCAGACTTATTTCATAGAAGGGGTGCTCCAGTCCTTTTATCATCTTTGGATGTGCCTTCACTGGACTCTCTCCAGTATGTCCATGTCTCTCTTGTACTGAAGAGTTCAGTGCTGGACCCAGCACTTCAGGTGTGGCCTTACCAGTGCTGGGTGGAAGGATCACCTGCCTCAAACTGCTAATACTTTGGTGGCCTTTTTTTTTCTTTCTGCTTTCTTTTTCACAGGGGCACATTTCTGACTCTTGTTTGACTTGGTGTCCACCAGGACCCCCAGGTCTTTTTCTGCCAAGCTGCCTTCCAGCTGTGTGGCCACCAGTGTATGGTGGTTCTTGGGGTTGTTCCTACTCAGGTGCAGGACTTAGCATTTATTCTTGCTGAACCTTGCTCAACCTATTTCTCCAGCCTGTTTAGGTCCCTCTGGGTGGCAGCATGATGCTCCATCATTATCAGCCACTCCTCCCATTTTGGTGTCATCAGCAAACTTGCTGAGGGTATTCTCTGCCCCATCATCCAAATCATTAAAGGGCATGTTAAATAGGAAATGCTACAATGCTTTGTAGCAATCACTTTGTTTGTTTTTTCTAAGGGAGGAGCAAAATGTTCTCATTTAGAAGTCTTTTCATGTGTATACGTTTTTTTTTTTAAAGTTTGTGTGGTACTATCATTTCAAGTAATACCTTGTATTCTTGACAAAGATTAGTCTCCTGTTTGGTGTGATGGACTCTCTTTAGCCGATTGCTTCATTGCAGTGTCGGCTTAGTTTGACTGGAGATTGTTTCTATCTCCTCATAATCCTCTTCAAGTCTTTTTAATGTGAACTGTTGCTTTCTTGTAGTTCTATGATTTGTTCTTCAGCAAGATCTGAAACACGTAAGGTAAAGCACACATTTTGCTTTTATCTCACAAGACATGAGTTTTGTACTGCTTGATATAGTCTAAATTAATATTCTCACTAGGCAAAAGCTAGCCTTTTCAGTGCTAATACACATCTTCTTACTGTATTCCTTGAATTTTAAGGTGGCTGATCTGGATCAGAGTGAAAAACAAAGCACCGTAGCCTCATGTTCCTGCCTCTGGCTGGGCTATTTGGAGCAGAGAGTAAGAGAAGAGCAGATGTAGACGTATCCCTTGTTGCCATAGGATTTTACATTCCCAGCATCTGTGGTTCAGGCATCTTTTAAGTACGGGGCAGTACCCTCTCACCTTGGACATTAGTGTTATGCCTTAGTTTCTCATTCAAGGAGAAGATGTGTATGTGTAGAGCAGGGGTGCAAAGTACAGAGCTAGAGAGAGAATACTGCTCGTCTTAATTTGTTTCTTCTTGAAAGTATGCTGTTTGCCACACAAGTGAAGCCACAGAGCATGTCAAAAGAGTTTGCCAGATACGAACAAAATCAAAATTAATGACTACACCAAAGAAGGGACCATGTAAGATGACTGAGCTCATATGAAGTGCTTTCTTTCAGTCTTTATTTTTGTTAGATTCTCTCCTAACTAATCAAACTTAATCCTGTTACCACTCACAGGTAGGAATGGATAACGTGTAACCTCTTGTGTCAAAGCATAGATTTATAACCTCTGTAGAGCTTTGCATAATTGCTAAATATCTTTATATAAGGATTCCAGTTAACTTAAAAAAATCATCAATTAAAAAATAACCATGCCAGATCCAAAACAGATTCACAGTTAACTGATTTGGTGCCAGGGACATTGTCTATTTCTGGTTTTCATTGCTTGGTGTATCTGTGGTGGCTGCTGGTGCTGAGTAGCAGTTTGGTTCAAGAGTCCAAGCAGCCAGCAGTTCCTGTTGTGTTTCCTGCAAGGCTTCAGCCCACTTGTATGGGAGCACATGGGACAGTAAACGCTGTTGAAGCCCTCTTATCATCTCTCTCCTCCCCTCCTCAGTGGAAACCATGCTGGGAACACTCTTTCCACAGGCTTTGAGTGGAAACCAGCAGGACAAAGGAAAAAAAACAACAACAACAAAACAAAACAGGAGGAGGAAAGCTGGGGATGCTGATGATAGGCCAGATCAATATTTTCATGGCTATTTTTCTTCCTTTCTGAGCATTGCTTTTATGTATCTGAAGCTGATACATTTCTAGCCATCTGATTACTTTTAGAACTACAAATAGTTTTTCTTGTATCTTTTCTGATTATTAGGTGTGACACCGTTTTGTGTGCCATTAGGTGTGACAGTATTTCATGTCTAGGAATGAAGCAGGTCTGACTGGTTTTCTGACAGTTATTTTTGACCATGTAGATAAGCGCTCAGACAGGAACGTGCTTTCAAAGCAAATCTCCAGATTGTCACCATTTCCTGGCACTCAATTCCTACCAGAACAAGAGAACAACCATTCTTTCTGAGGGAAGTAAACCAAAAGATAGGCACATAATGCTTTCCAGCTGCCAGTAGGCACTCACTAATGTCTGAAGTTCATCCTAGGCAAAGCTACCTAAAATGCGTATAGAGGGGTTGCTTGGTCCTCAACACCTTTGCTCTGCAGGTCTGCCCTGTTGTCCCACACCACGTGCTAGCACAATATTAGAGAAATCCTTTTTGTTTATAGAGTTTTGTTTGTGGGGTGGTTGTTGTTTTTTGTTTGTTTGCTTGTTTGATTGTTTTTTTCCCCACCAAGATTAGCTTTGAAGTTAGGTTTGCAATCCTTCTCGACATGTGGAGGACAAATGCCTGTGCTGTTTCAAGGGGGATCAGTGCAGAGCCAGGAGGCCTGGGCCTGGGCAGGGCTTTAAGGATTCACTGTGTTTAATGTTCAGGTAAAGTGATGGTGAAAGGGCAACTCTTTGCAGGAGGGAAGCTTTGCTCCTCTCCTTGCTCCTCTCCCATGCCCCTAGCCACGCACAATCCCCCTTCTCCTTCTCTTGGCTCTAGGTCTGTGTTGCTTCTGTAAGCTGGTTCAACAAACAAAATGGACATCCAGCTGCTCCCTCTCAGCCTGGCTCAGGCCCCTCTGCCTTACTTGAAGGGTGCAATCAGCTCCACCAGAGCTGGCCTGAGAGCCAGGAACCCGAAGCAGGGAGGAGGGTGGGAAAAGAGCCCTCCCTGCTCGCCAGGCAATGGGCTGCTACTTGTTCTTGTCAGGTCTTGTGGAGACCTTGCTGTGATTTGGCAGTAAAATAAATACAGCTGTAGGGTCAATCAAAATGAGTTGAAGCCTATAATAGGAAGTAGTGGCCTGGGATGAACTTGGCCAGGCAGCTCACAGTTGCAGAGGAGTTAGCTCTGTGCCAGCAGGCTTAGTGCCGGCTTTAGGTAATGTTCGCCTGGGGTCTTCTGCCTCTGTGGCAGACCAGGTATTATCAGCTCCCTTACAGGCAGCATAAGCTGGGTATCACCTGCTCTGCCTAATCCAGCAAAACCAAGATATGAGGTAACTTCACTTAGCCTGCTTCAAAATGATGATACCACAGATGTGGCGTTAATGATTGATTGTGTGAGCGTGGTCTCACCGTACAGGCGTTGTCCTATACCTCTCTATTTTCTCAGGTGTCTCCATACTGGGAAAGTGCATAGGTGTATTCAAACAGCAAATAAAGCATTTGGGAAATCAAAATGTAATCACTCTGAATAGTGGAATCTCTGTTTACCTTTAGACTTGATGGGTGGCAGTGTATAGGAAAGAAAAAGGTGAGGAAAAGGCTCTTGGCAGGTGTCACTTCAGGGAGGAAATCAAGGGGTTTCTTTGATTCTTATATCTGCTTTTTATCCAAGTACTATGATATGAAGAGCATTTGCAGTAACATGATTTTTCTCATCTTAATTAGAGACGTCTCCAGACTGCCCCACCACATCAGTGCTTATATTGCACTCAGATAATTTCCCTTGCAGTATCTGGTCTGTCTCTACATTTATTTAAATCAAATGTTTCATTTGAATACTGTGGCTCAGGATGGTCTGTCGGTGTTTAAATGTCATTGATGTTAGCCAGGAAGGTAAGAAAATATTTACTTAAGGGTAGACAAAGTTCCCTTACCTGCCATCATTTTCTAGTTTAGGGGAGAGGAAAAACCCCTCTAGATTTGACATCTCTGTGTATTGTGCAGGGTTGTTAAAATGTGTGCTGATGAGTAGATGCATGGTAATGATGAAAAGGAGAGCATTTGGAATTCAACATAGATGGCAGAAAATGCAGGATGTCAGAGAAGCCATATATTAAAGGGAATTTGAATTGGAAACTGAATCCCAACCTGCCACTGGGGGCATTTTGATCATTTTGATTTATTAAACTTTTATAACAGCATTCAGATGAAGCTGAATTAAAATACTTAGTCTTGGGTGGTTTATGGTACACAAGTCATCATGCTAGTGAAGTCTTGCCATGATCAATGTAGACTTAATCGAGGTTCTTTTTTGAATGCAGGTGCACCTGTGTGCTTTAGTATGCATTTAAAAATCCGATAGTGTTCTAATACTGAATCACCTAACAAAAATACAAAGTGAAGACACCCCTGACATTAATTTTCAGCTGCATTTGAGTGAATCTTGCTATTAAATTGTAGATGAACTGCAGGAACACAAATTGCATATATATTCCTATACCAATTTTATATATTGATTAATACACATGCATTACAAAATAGCTAGCTATGGAAATATAGCAATATATCCTTGGAAATGGATCATATTCCTAAAGGCAAAAGACGCTTGCATTGTAGTACTGTCCTGACCATCTCTCAGCTTCAGGAGCCGTACATGGGCTTACTGAGCACCATGTCTGCAATAAAAAGAAATCAATTACTCTTAGAACGGCACTGCAGGTTAAAGGCATTACAGGTTCACACTTAGTTTTGCAGCAGGGAGATGATACTTAGCTGCAAATGGGGAATGATGCAAAAGATAGATGAGACAGAGTTCAAGGAGCAGTAATGTGAGGGTCTGGCACTATCGTTCCAAGCTGTCTCAGAGAAATGATGGATGGGTCAGTGGCAAGAAGCAATAATACCAGATGATGAGAGATTCATCTCCAGGTCTTGAGCCTACTGCATGCTGTCTACCTGTTGGTGTTCCAGTGGCATAATGATTCCTGATGTGTTATGAAGAGCTAAATTACTGTACTTAAGCAACTAAACTGGTATGTTGAATTTAGTAACCCAGATTTTTTGGCAGCTGCTAGAAAAGCAAGTAGCATATCAAACGCTCCTGCACATTGTAAATTTAATTACCTCATATTTATGCATAGTACTTGTTGACAGGATCTTGAAAGCTATGCTAATATGGTAGGTAATTTGTTACCTCCAGAAATCACTTTCCATGTGCCTTCTGATCATTATCATGCAACATGATAAATGATCTAGCCCATGAGGTGTAAATGAAAATGAAATGGATAATTGGATTCTATGTCTAAATTGTAGCTGGAATAGTTGTTGCAATTATAATGGAATTTATCTCATAAAAATATGCTTTGCAATGTACTAGTGACCTTTAATCATCTTGGTTGGGGAATTATTTGAGGATAATTTTAAACAGATTACAAAAAGTTTACTCAGAGTAGTTTGGATAGAAGTTTTTTTTTTCCTAAAGAGTTTTAAATATTTGTCTGTTTAACAATTCATATTGCAGGTTTATCCTGCAGTGTTAACTGCTGGGAGATAGTATATTTGCAGAACTATATAGAAAATGGTGAGAAACATATCTGCCTCTCCTGAAGAAGAGGGAATCTTAGCTATGTGCAGAAAGGAAGATTTCTTTCTGCTGAGATGCAGTGTTGAATTTGGATGTGCTAGTTTGCTAGAGAGCTTGTCATTGAGACTGATATGGAACTGCAAACAAGCATGTCTTGGAGAAGATTTAAGGAGTGTTATAAGGAAAATGAATGTGTTTCTCTCCTCTGTTTCCCAGGTATGTGCATGTTGCTAATGGCAGAGTTCACGCCCCACCGCTGTTGTGTTGGGACTGAAGTTCAAATATTCAGCTCTTCCCTAAACCTTTTTTTTTTTCTTTATCTTTTTTTTTTTTTTTTTGGACTGCATTGTGTCCAGGACCTCATCTGTTACTTTTATTGTAGTTAGTATGTGTCCCTTTCTCTTAGCTTAAAAGTTGCTGTGAGCCTTGTAGTGCCAAACATTGAGTTCACCATCCCAGTTGATGTCTATACATGGTAATAAGTGCAATTTTTCACTTTCTGAATTCTTTACTAGTAAATGAAAGAGAATATTTCCACTGATCCTGTGGGCTACACAGATACAAACCTCAGCGAACAGTGTTAGATAAATTGAGAGTACTTTCTTAGGAATCAAAAATTGCGTAGAAGTGACTTATATTAGAGACTTTATATTCTAATAAAAATTATTAGTAGGGATGTTAGGGAAAAATTTATCTCAACAGTCAACATACATGCATAACCTTTATCCTTCAAGAAAGGAAGATTTAAGTACAAAATACATTCTTAACTGATGTGATCTGAAAGGCCTAGACATTGCATGATATTGGTTCAAAGCTTATAGAGTACAATCAACATCTGATGAGGAGTTCTAGTATTATTAAGAATCATTGTGCTAACTTTATGTCAAGTAGTTAGTTTGAATAAATAAACAAATAATAGTAAAAATTATTTGTTCAAATTAGTTTTTGTTTTGATTTTTCTCCAAATGAATGGATTATAACTCAACTGAATTTAAACTTTGAAATTGCCAAGCATCTTATAATTTCTGTAACCTAGTGGAATGTTTTATTCAAATTTTTCTCAATTTGCATTAGCTTTTTGCTCCTTGTATATGTTTTGTGATAGATCCCATGAACCATATGGAACTCTACCTCTTTGTGGACACAAGGAAAAATACTACCAAGTGTTAATGCTATACATGTTTTCTGTAAAGCTGTCTGTAGACCAGCTTACTCATTTACCGAGAAAATCAAAATTAGCACGTTATATTAATTGTTTGACATACTTCACTATCTAACAAAGATTAAACCTGTTTTTTTAACATGAAGTTGCAGTTCTCAGTTTATGTGAAAAATCTCAGTTTTATTCTTACATTGGCATCCTTGTGGTGACATAAGTTGTGTTTTTTAACAACTGGAGATGTAAAGGCTACTGCTTTTGAAGGGAGATAGAAGTAAACCAAATGCTTTTCTTTGGCTTTAAAATTGAGACTGTAATCTCATGATTTTTAATGCTTGCTTTGAACTTCACTCTGACTTTGAAAGGTGTTGACAGCAGTTGGAAATGTCTTGACTAATGATTTATTCTTTGACTTTCCACTTCTCTTGGACTTGCATGTCCTAGAGAAAACAAGACACACTCTGTGTGATCAGGCTTGTGGTCTATGGGTTGCATCACCAGCCATGGGAATATTTTCCCCTTCTCTTTATTGGGGATAGAAAGGAGCAGCCGTCTGGCAGTGTATGAAGCACTGCTTGATGTTGGCAGACAGGTATTTCCACAATACAGTTGTAGGGTGTTTTCTTTTGTTTTTAATATGTGGGGTTGTGGCACAGTTCTTCCTTTGGATGTGCACCACATAGCACTTGGTCACCTTAATGGATTTAAGAGGAGAAGAGATCTCAGGCTCCTGTAGGTGGAGGCTCGGGTCATCTTACAGTGTAGAGTTTTCCTCTTGAAATCCAGCCAGAAACGTCCTGTAGTATTTCTGTGACTTTTTGCCCCTTTCTAGTCTAGTCTGCCCCTGCCCAAGGGCAAGGGGAAAGTCATGAGTTCAGAGGACAGGGAGAAGAAAAGCAGCATCTCTGCAGATCACCCTCCCATGCCCTCAAACCAACCTATTCTGATCTCTGCAGTGTCTGAAGACTAAAAAGTGAGAGAAGCCAGCACAATTTTTCAGAGTGTAATGATGACTTAAGCAACAACTCCTGCTCAGCTCTTGAGCAAGTTGAAGCAACTTGGACTGAATCAGTGGAGCTCAGCATTTGATAGTGGATAAGCCAGAGACCTTGTCTGTGATGTTTTTCTCCATTTTGCTTTTACTTAGGTGAAACATGGGATATGATCCAAGAGGCTGGTAAAGTAGATAATCATAGGGAAAACAAACAAACAAACAAACAACCTTGCTGCAAACTTGTTGTCACTATTTCTGCAAAGATACTTCTTATTGTTCCAGGAACAGCTCTATCCTGTTCTTTGAAGCAGGGGACTCAAACCTCACTCCTGTTATAACTCTGTCAGCATATTGGTGCCTGCCAAGTCCCGCATGTCATCCTCTCAAACCACAGTTTGGCCTATGCTCCCACCCAAGAAAGTACAACCGAATCAGCTTCGTTGTTACGCATTTTTGGTTGGCATCACATTGATGCAGAATTAAGAGTATGTATCTCTCATCTTGGGTTCTGCAGGGGACAGACTCATATCATCAGTTTTCAGATGCCTCCTGACATCTTGCGTTGTCTGACCTCCAGCAAGTTAACAAGGTGATGTGGCGCGTACTCACAGGTTGTTGTTGATACCGTTCTCTGCCAGTTCTCACAAGTCTGGCATGCTGCAATCCTCACTTTTGACACTACCTTCTCTATATATTTTTTCAATTTTGCACGGGTAGACCCTCTGAACTTTCTGCAATGAGATTTAACTCTGCCATCTTTTTGGCCCTACCTGCTGGTTGCTTTTTTTGATCAGTGGAACAGAGAAAATGCTGTCAGGTTGAAAGCGGGAATAAATGACAATGAGGTAATTGAAAGGTGATTAAAAAGACTATTTTACTAGAAAGGGTAACTCTTTTTCCAAAAGGCTTTGTAAAGGCAATACAATTGGACACTTCAAGAAAAAGACTGGACTATGCCAACTTTCTGGCTGGCTGCAGACATGTTGCAGATTTGAGTTTAACCTTACAGACTTCTCGTCTTTCCTGAGATTTGTCTCTGTTTTATGTGAGAACCTGCCCCCACCTTTTCTTTTTCTCTTTTTACTGCTTAAGTTCTTTAACTTCAGCTGTTTCAGGAATCTGTTTGACCTTCCTCTTGCATTTTTTTTATTCAACATGACTGCCTAAAGAAATATTTCAAGAGTTTTATTTTTCCTGGGAACACCTCCAACACCTCTAAGTATGTGGACTTTGCAACAGAAAGAGTTCTACCCCAGTGACACTTATTTTCCCTCCAAATTAGCTGTGTTATCAGTGACATTTCCACAATTAGAAACAAAGTGATCCTTCTGTTTTACTTCCAGTTGTTCCTTTTGCCTATTCTTTGAACAATTTAAAAGGTTAAAGGATTGAGAGAGCACAGGTTGGCTTATTATTTAGGCAAAGACAAATGTCTGTTTCAAGAAGTTTACCAAGCAACTTTCTGGAGTTGCAGATGGATAAGTGTGGTTTAATTCTTGTTTTGTTTTGACCAAAATTTGTTGCCATTTATGTAAAACAAAAAAACCCTCCAAAATAGGAATTTAAAGGTATGCTAGTGCTTCCAGGCTGGAATGAACAATTCGTTAAAAACAGGTAATGAAAGGAGGAAGCTGTTCTTGCTTTGAAGCTGAACATTTTGTACAGATGTTATTGCTTACATTAAAACAGAGTTGGAGGGAAGTGTATGCCAAACAGTATGTGGTATGTGTGAACTGTCACCTTATTAAAGAGACTGTCCCCTAAGACATTTGCACCATTAAGACTTCTGATAATTAAGATGAACTATATTTCAGCAAGGAGAGAGCCTTCTGGCCAACTGACTAAGCAGATGCCAAGTGTAAGCAAATGAAACCAAGCTGACCACTCAGGCAATTAACAGAAATTAATGGAGCAAGTACCTGCAGGCTGTTTCCTGTGGGTGTCAGTTCAGTGTCCTTGCACTTCCTGCACTTCCAGCTCTGCTGACTTTCAGGGCTTTGGCACCTGAGGTTTCCCTATTGACGTTTGCCGGAATTTATCACCCGCTTAGCAGAGTTCACAGGATTCCTGTGGGGGATTAAAAAGTTCACAGGAGTCTGGAACTTTAAGCTATTGAAAGGGAATCGTTGAAGCAATCCTTTTGTGGCAAGAATCCTGTTTTGACTCACAGCGTTGGGGTACAGAGGAGGCCTTCCAGAGGGACTTGCACTCGTAAAGAGCTGAAGCCTGTCAGTCAACGTACGGTCTGTTTTCAACTTGATTTCTGAATGATGCATCTTCATACTGCTGTAATTAATGAAGCTTCCTAATCCGCGAAGGAATTTTTTGCATGTTTTTGACTGATTCCGTGCCTCGTGAACAGGTTCATACTCTGATTTTTTACTTGCTCATTGATTTGTTGGAACCTTCCTGAAATATATATATATCGGTATGGGCAAAGGCTATATGTGTGCATCCGTGTCTGATGTTACAGGTGATGCACAAAAGGCATGGTCCTGCTTTTATTTTTCTCTCTTCTACTCCCAGCAATGTGCTATTTCTGCTTCTGTTCCACCAGAAGCGTACTTGTCCCTCTCTGCAGTGAGTTGACTGGAGAGCTAAAGTAACAAAAAACAGACACTGTAGAAAGAAGTGGGTATTTTTATGTCAGGATTGTTTTCTAACAGTAGAACCACTGGTCTGGAAAAGAGGGAAAGACCAAGGACGAGGTAGTAGTTCACTCCCCATGACAATATGGCCATTTTAGGTTGGCTTAGATGTAATGTGAAACCGCATCCTCAATCTGCTTTGCAAGTGGATTACACTACACTGCAAAAATTTTTGTGCCTATAGGGAAATATGGTGTGGAATTTTTCCTGAGATAAACACCATTTTTTTTCTTTCTGTAGCAGCTTCCTCATATGAACATGCCCTGAGAGGAGGTTATACAACAGAAGAGGCTGACAGGAGATACTAATATGTTCCCTCAAGCCTACGTTATCTTGTCATATTAGGGGAGATAACCAGGTGCCAGAATGATGGGCCTTAATGTAATAGCCCTGAATATAAAAACCTGCAGTAAACCCTATCTTTGCATTGTTAAGAAAAAGACCAGCCACACTTGGTGTGGAAGAGGAGGAAATTTACCAAAAAAGAAAGGAAAAAAAAAAAAAAAAAAAGGAAAAGCAAAAGAAAGGTTGAGGAAAGTAAGTAGAACGTTTCTCTGAAACTTAATGTCCAATTCCAGTTCAGAGTTCCAATCGGGACATTTAAATACATAAGTGTAATAACACTTAGAGTGTCTTTCCCACAATATCCTAATAAAGTACAGTAGTATGATTTGTATAGGTATAATTAAAGTGTGGAAAAGCAAGCACATCTGTGTAGTTGCTGTACCAGTAATAACAGTCAGTGAGTAATAAGATAGACAGCTATGCACACATCACATCACTGTTATAAAGTGTATTTGAGATTTTAATCCACGATAAATCTTTAAAAAGTAAATTTTAAAAAGGGTAAAAAAGCACTTAGGTGAAATGATTTGTTTGGTCTAAATTAAGAATATTCTTCTGCTGGAGAAAAAGTGACTGGTTGTGATATTAGAAGTAATTCAAATTGCTTAAAAAGACATTTAAAATGAGGGAGGCAACCGGAGAGTACTGTGAAGGTGTCCATAATTCAGAGAAAAGGCAATACAAAGGCAAAAGTTAGCATGCTGCAGATCAAGAGATTATGAACCTGGGTGAGGAAAGTACTGCTAAAGACGCTTAGGTAGAATTGCAGGTAGAATTTTGGTTATTTTTACAGTCAGTTAATATGTGGTGTAAATGACATAGGACATGAATAGAAACACTTTATTAAATAACTTGGGAAAAATTAGACAGCATATCAAAGGGAAAATATCTAGGTTGCTTGAGTGTTTTTGAAGGGTACTTTGAGCTTCAGAAACGTTACTGGCCCCATTCCATTACCCATTTTTTCTTTTATGTGTTGTAGAGAAAGAAATGATAAATAATTCAGGCTGAGGAAAGTATAAACACCACAGGGTTAGAATACTTACCAGTGGGGGAACTGTTTATACTGACTGTGAAACAAAGACAGACAGCAGGCCAAAACATTTTGCCTTGGCAGGAGAGGCTGTGTAGACAAGTGGTAATTTTATCTTCTTTTAAGGTACTTAACAATTGTAAGCCCCGGTAATACTCACGGATTGGCCTGCAGTGAGAGGAAGAGTTAAAGGAGCTCAAACAAGCTTTTTTACTTGCTGATTTTTTTTTTTATTTTTTTTTTTTTTTTTACCTTCACTGTTTATTTTCCCCCATGCATTAAAGGGATGATGGGATGAGAGAAGGTTTTTCATCAGGTATTGTGTACATGGGATGACTTAGTGCAGGTACAACATAATTACACTCTTCTTACTACATCTGGGTTATATTACCCATTCAGGGATGTAAATCATCAGAAAATTAATCTCTTTTTTTTTTTCCACCAGTTGGTTAGCTTATACTCTTTTAGCCTTGTAAAGTAGCTTTTGTTTTAAAATGAATAGCTTTCCATTCAACCATGAGAGAAAATAGAAACTTGATCATTTATAATATAATGGGAAGGAAACGTGGTCATACAGCCAAGCACCATTCACACTCTGAAAGAAGAGGTGAGTTTGGACCATTTATAGTTTCATGTAGAGGGCACTCACCTAACATGGATTGAAGCCTGTGTGTATCTCTTTGTCCAACATTCAGTCAGTAACTTGATCGCTGCTGTTTTTTTTCCCTCTGGAGAATGTGATAGCAACTTAAGAAAACACTGCTACTGGCCAAAAATCTACTTAGCTTAGTATATGAGCTTAGCAGAAAATGTAAGAATGGGAGAGGCACACAGTGATACACTCCCTTCGTCACTGTAGCATCTAGCAGTCTACAGCTTAAGATTTATCAAGACAGAGACTGTATCAGCGTATTTGTGTGTAGTATCCTTGATGAACCTTCTATGAATTTGTCAAATCATTTTGAACTTATGTTTTTGCCCATCATCCTGCAGCAATGAATTCCTACAGTTAGCTCAAGTTAGAGAAGAAAGCACTTGCTTCTGAAGCTGCAGGCTACTCTTTTTAAAAAAATAATATGCACCATAGTTTGGACTGCTTGAAACAGCAGAAGTCATTCCATATTAATATTTTTCATGACACTTGCCATTTCTTAAATACCTAGCATGTATTCTTTCTATCATCATTCATGTTGAGTAATCCATACTTATTTGTTATCTCCAAATACAGAAGTTGTCCTAGGTCTTTGACAACTTCTCTTTGGCCTTTTCTATGTCTTCTAGTCCATCTAGCAGGAGACAGGAAGACCAGATCTATATCTTTTGTTTTAGACAAGAGAATTTGTGAGTTTACACAGTAGCACAAGATATGATGCTTACTTTTGTGTTCTGTTCCTAATAATCACTGATACCTTATCTGGCTTTTTGTCTGAATTGAGGTGATACAGAGATGAAGTTCCCCACAGATATATTGTTCCTGTCTGATTATACTGATTTAGAGTCCAAAAGGGATTCCCCCACCTCACATGCCCTGCTTTGTATTTATCAGCTTTGATTTTCTTTGTAATTTTATTTCTTAATTCTTTAGCATCTTCAGAAAAAAAGATAAGCTAGATGCATCTAGTCACAAAAGTCTGCTGCCGCAGGTAAAAATATTGCTGCACTAATTGGAGCCAGAACTAAACCCCGTGTTTTCTTCCTGCCTTTCTAAGCAAACTTCTGATTTAATGAATGTGTTGCAGAAAATGGTTCAAAAGGAGGGATGGTCTCTGAGAATCCCTGAACCTGTAGGTTAGAGTGCTGTCCTGAGAAATGGGAAGTCTCTGCTCAAAACCTTGTTCCAGTTCAGTCAGACAAGAGGAATGGATGTGGAACATCCTTATGCTGAGAGATTGAATAACCCACTTCTCTATAAACAGTCTTGAATCACACTCCAAATGCCACGCGTTATTATCTAGTGCCCCACATGCAACTAGACTGAAAAGTCAAAACATGTCATTTTGGAAATGCTAAAGTAAATGTTTTTATTGCACACATTTCCTGAATTTGGATGAATTATTCAATTTTCTAATCTTAACCCTCTCAACTTTTATTGAACATTTTTTTCCACACACACTCCCACTCTCTCCTCCCCCACAAAAAAATACAAGCCCAATCTCAGCCAATCTAGCCCATTTCATTCCCAACGAGAGGGAAGACTTTTTTATGTGGAGTTTTCAATTTCTAAGCCGCTGCACTTAAGAAGGTACAAAATATGTGTGTGTGGGATTGATTGTGGTGCCTCTGTATTCTTGGCTGTAACTAAAGTTAACTGTAAAGTAGGTTTCCTGCACTTGTGTGGCCCTGAGAAAGGGATTATTTGAGGACTGGAGAAAAAGACAGAATTGGCTTTGTGCTCAGGGTCACCTAGCTCCTCAATTTTCACCGACTGGATGTGGGTATTCAGCAGAAGGATTTGTACCCTGAGAAGGTGCCTCAGAAGTCGGGAGAAGATGCTGTGCCAGTGTGGAGAGCTTAAAGATACACATCGAGCTGATTGCTGACTTCTCAGTTCAGTGGCCAAACTGTTTAAGTTCTTAAACTAAAAGTGAAGTAAATTTTGGAAGGAAAAGCTATTTTAAGTAAAAAGGGGAAGATTTAGGGGATTATTTTTGAAATATTAAAATGCTGTGTTGTGGCTTGTTATGCTTAGAAGAAAGTTATGTGCACCTATTCTGAATGTTTCTGTAAACCCAGCTTGCCTTTCTCATTACAGGATGGGGATGAGGGTGAATAAGAGGCAGAGGCTTTCTTAAAAGCAGCCAAGGTAATTATTTGGATCCAGAGGTAGAAACCTAAACAGGGTTCAATGGGGCAACTTCACCATTCCTCTAACTGAGTTGACAGAAGTGCATTTTTTTCCTGAAACCACATTTATCAGAAAGATAGCGAGTCCCATGAGAGAGGTTTCCTAGTACTTGTAGTTATTTAAAAACAAGCAAACAAATAAAAAATCCTTCAAAGAACACACACACATAAAAAGTTTGAGGCAGGACTTAGCAGTCTGGCAGGAAGAGTCATGACTTTCCTTGCCTTCATGAAAAGCAGTATTTAAAATTCATGAAAAAGCGCTACTAGCTTTGTGTACTGGAGCCAACAGAGCTTGCTGATAAAATTACACAACATTTTTTCCCCATGGTTATATGCTTTTGTTACCAATACCTCTGTCAAATGTAAGGGCTTCTTTAAGGTACCATTCCTATTTGTTTAACTGGTAATATGATGATACGTGATTTATTTTTGTCTCCAAGTACTATTGTAATATGCTCTTAGCAGCTTGGTTCAAAATGCAGAACTGGCAAACACAGCCTGTATGCACAGGCAATCTGAATTTAGTAAATAACATAATTTACTTGTGTAATCTTTGAAGGCAGCAATCTCCATAATGGTGTATATTATTATAAACAATATTATTAGCAATGGCTCTTGTATTTGGAGAGGAAAGCTGTACCCTCCAATTTCTGCCTCATTGTTTCTGTAGTATTGTTGATGTTGTTTACCTTTCTTATGTGAATACACAAGGCTAGTTACTGAACTTTCACTGTGCTAGCTCAGCTACAGAGATGTCAATTAGCATCTTATTCAAGAATTAAAACATACAGTAGTAGAATAAGAAGCTGTACATTCTCAGGTTTGCTCATAAAAAATGATTAAAATAACAGAGTGGTTAAAATAAGGTGGAACAAAAAAAAATTCTTTTAATTTTACTAATATTGGAGCATATTCTATTTCTGATATTAAAGCTGTGATGAGGTGGGAATCAACTCAGTTGCCTGAATAAGGGCAGTATAGAAAAAATGTCATTTATCTTGCCTCATTTCAGATCCCTGTCTTCAGTTTAGCCATTCAGTATAAAATTCCCGAAGGTAAATAGAGACTAATGTAATACAGGAGCACAACAAGGGACAATTGCAACTGTTCAAACTAGAGGTCCAACTAAGTCAGGATTCTTTCTCAAGCAGTGGCCAGAGGAAGACTTCTTGGGAGGAGAACGACCTTCATGAGCATATATGACATTTTCCCTGATACCCTCTCAGCATCTGATTCCTTTCAGCAATGGTGCTGAGCCTGGTGGTTACCTGATTCATAACGGGTAACCTTTGTTTGTCCACAGGACCATTTGGTAACGAGACTGCTGCCTTTTTCGACATGAAGACCCATTCCTTTCCTCTTAATTTCTGAACCTGCCTTCTGCTAGCTTCACTTGGTGTCCTATATTTGCTCTATGGGAAAAGATGAAGATTAATTGAATCCTAGCACCTCTCTGGTGTGTGATTTTTGTAGAGCTCTGTCAACCCTAGATCATCTCATTTCCAACATGAAGATCCCTATCCTTCTCAGCTGTTAATCTTGAGGTGCTCAGCCCAGTATTTAACAATGATGCTGCTCCATCCTCCCACCTAGTAGAAGTGCAGACTGGATTTCATAGCAGAGCTTCCCCAGTATTCCACCATCATGTTGTCCAGTTGTTCTGAGGGAGTGTTTCTACAAATCTCAGTGCAAGAGCTCCTGCCTCTCAGATGAGTGATGTAGATAGGATATGCAGTCCATACCTTAAGGTACAGTTAACTCTTATTTGCTAGTGAGTGAAGATTGAGCGCTGTGGATCAGTTGTGCTATAGATGTACAGACACTTGAGCTGGCTTTTAATGATTGTCGAGGTAGGTTACGATTGAGTGGGTCTATTTCTTGAGAGACCAGAAAGATGACCAGTGACTTTCTAGTCGGATTTTTCCCAGTGTAAGCAGTCTCACTAATCACATAAATATCACTACAGAGAAGCAAATGTTTGTGTCAGTAGAAATAAGATGCAAAATTTAGACTCTGTTACTGTACTCAGGGAGTTGCTATTCCAGAGTAAATGACTGGTAGTTTTTTGTCATATTTATACTTCGAATCTTTGTTGCAACAAAACAAATATAATAGGTTACTATCAACTCATCAAAAGCTTGTACAAACTATTGCTTGGAACATATTCTTATAATCCAAATCATCTAATGTACATACTCATTTTTAAGCTGTCTGTGTTTTTATGTCCTGTAGTGTATTTGAGATTTAATGCACTGGGTGTCAATTTAATTACAAAGATACCCTCTTCATAGTAACAATATAATACTTGACAATATACACATTTTCAAACTCTCTAACAGAACAGCCCCACCTGAAAAGTAGATTATTAAAATATCCAATTAAACTCAGTCTAAATACTTTTTAGGTCAAAAAACTACCCTGTTTTCTGTTAATCTAATGTGCTGCTTTCTCTTTCAAAGGCACATATTCTCATTCACAATTTTCAGCAGCAAAAGGAAGGTCAGGGAAAATGTAGGTCCGCTGCTGAATGAGGAGGATGCTCTGGTGATGGATGATACAGAGAAGGCAGAGTTACTGAATGCCTTCTTCACTTCTGTCTTTATGGCTAAAACTGGCCCTTGGGTATCCCAGACCCTAGAGATAGAAGAGAAAGTCGGGCAAAAGGAAGACTTTCCTTTGGTTGAGGAAGAATAGGTTAGAGATTGTTTAGACAAACTGGACATCCACAAAGCCATGTGCCCCCATAGGATACACCTATGAGTGCTGAGAGAGTTGGCAGATGTTATTGCAAAGCCACTCTCCATCATCTTTGAAAGCTCTTGGAGAAAAGGAGAGGTACCTGAGGACTGGAGGAAAGCCATTGTCACTCCAGTCTTCAAAAAGGGCAAGAAGGACAACCCAGGAGACTACAGGCCAGTCAGGCTCACCTCCATCCCTGGAAAGGTGATGGAACAGCTCATTATGTATGCCATCTCCAAGGATGTGGAGGGAAAGAAGGTTATCAGGAGTAGTCAGCATGGGTTCACCAAAGGGAAATCATGTTTGCCCAACCTGATAGCTTTCTATGATGGTATGATTGGCTGGGTAGATGATGGAAGAGCAGTCTACCTTGACTTCAGCAAGGTTTTTGCTACAGTCTCTCACAACATCATCAGAGGCAAGCTCAAGAAGTGAGGGCTGGATGAATGCACAGTGAGATGGGTCATGAACTGGCTGGATGGCATTGCACAGAGGGTTGTGATCAATGATGCAGAGTCTGGTTGGAGGCCTTTAGTTAGTAGGGTTCTCCAGGGGTCAGTGTTAGGTCCAGTCCTTGTTCAACATGTTCATCAATGACCTAGATGAAGAGACTGAGTGCATCCTCAGCGTTTGCTAATGATACCAAACTGGGAGGAAGGGCTGACACACCAGAAGACTGTGCTTCCATTTAGCAAGACCTGGACAGGCTGGAGGACTGGGCAGAGAAGAACCTGATGAAGTTTAACAAGGGCAAGTTTGTGCACCTGGGGAGGAATAACCCCAGGCACCAGTACAGGTTGGGGGCAGACTTGCTGGAAAGCAGCACTGCAGAGAAGGGCTTGGAAGTTCTGGTTGAGAACAGGTTGACCATGAATCAGCAATGTGCCCTTATGGCCCAGAAGTCCAATGGTATCCTGGGGTGCATTAAGAAGAGTGTGGCCAGCAGGTTGAGAGAGGTTATCCTTCCACTCTGCCCTGGCGAGGCTGCATCTGGAGTACAGCGTCCAGTCCTGGGCTCTCCAGTTAAAGAACGACAAAAAAAAATCACTGGAGGAAGTCCAGTGGTGGGCTACAAAGATGATTAGGGGCCTAGAGCACCTTTCCTATGAAGAGAGACTGAGAGAGCTGGGTCTGTTCAGCTGGAGAAGAGAAGTCTGAGAGGGGATCTCATCAATGTTTATAAATGTCTCAAGGGTGGATGTCAAGAGGATGGGACCAGACTCCTTTTAGTGGTGCCCAACAGTAGGATAGGGGCAACAGGCACAGACTGAAGCACAGGAGGTTCCACCTGAGTGTGAGGAAAAACTTTACTTTGAGGGTGCCATAACACTGGAACAGGCAGCCCAGAGGGGTTGTGAAGTCTTTTTCTCTGGAGACATTCAGGACCCACCTGGACACACTCCTGTGTGATCTACTCAAGGTGAACCTGCTTTAGCAGGTGAGTTGGACTAGATGATCTCCAGAGATCCCTTCCAACCCTAACTATTCTGATATTCTGTAATTCCCCATCTTTGATGCACCAGCTAAAAAAAAAATCCTTAAACCAACTTGGCCTCTTGGATATGAAGCTGTTCTCATGATAAAAGTCCTCTCCATTGACTGTGTAAGAATTTCATCAGCAACTTCACTCTTCCATTTCTACTTCACAACACTGCATTATCAAAATCCTTCATAAATCATTATATTCTGCTTATTTCTTTAAAGAAACATATATCATAATGTGTTTCTTATTAGCATGTGGAAAAAGTGGTTAGGATTTTTGTTCTGTTTTTCTGGAAAGCTCTTCCAGGCTTTTCATCATGTCAAAATCCATTTGGCAATGAGAAGGTGTGCAGCTGCTTTGTTACCTATTCCCTTCAATTTCATAGATATTTCTTACCAGCTGTTGAGGTGCTGTGTCAAAGGTATTAGTTCCTTTTGGCTACTCTTATTCCTCCTGCCTTTTTCTGAAGGTGCCTTTCATAGTAAAGCTCAGCAGATGTAATGGCCAGCACCTGCTTAAGAGGCAGTCTCAGTCCTTGCCCCTCCATTTTCTTTTATCTCAAGCACCTGGACTTGTGCATCATCTTCTGTGCTGACACTGACTTTTTTCTGAAGCCAGTGGGAGCTTCTTCAGGGACCCATTCATGTACATTGCCTCCAAGATCAGTTTAAACCTAACTACCTTGATGTAGAGTAGATGAGTGGTACTGCAAGTGACGCTGATGGCTGGAAGTGGAGGAGCAGGGTCACCCTTTCAGGTACGCGTTAGATGATGTGTAATTTAGATCCATGATATAGAACTGTGGTGTTAAAATTAACCAAGTGGGTTTCCATTCTCAGTTCTGTTGTTTCACTGCATAGATCAAGGGAAGTGTCTCAATGCCTCCTAAAATTAGCCCCCTACTCTGTCATTCCAGTGGGCTGCCTTCTGGCATTTTTGGCAAGAAATATTTGGGCATGCTGTAATAAGAAATGTGAAGATATTGCTGGTGGGAACATCTAAATGTGTCTTGGAAAAGGTTATGAATAGAAATTAAGGGATTTGAGCAAGACAACAGTCCCTCAAAAATAAATTTGCTCAGAAGTGATGGATTCTGTCATTTTTCCCCATAGATATGAATAGTCTGAGCACACACAAAGTCTCTAGATAGGCATTAATGTGTAACCCTTATACTATATTGTATCCATTCTTCCTTTGATGATAGTATCGAAGTGCTGACAGAAAGCTTTTAATTTCAATGAAATGGGATACCTGAGGTAGAACTTTGGAGAAGTGACACATTATTTATCCTCTTCTACAGGCATTCCTGAATCCCCTGCCAATCTGAAAGGGAAGGTCTTAAGTTCGTCTCTGTCCCCTGTGCATTAGTAAGTGCCTCAATAATATGGCGTGTTGAGCTGCCTCCCTTCCCTTCCCGAATGTGAGGGTGACTATAGTATCAACAGACAAAAAAAACTTTGCAATATCAGTTTAATGGGCCAGTTCAAACTTGAAATTAAAACAAGCAAGCAAACAAACACAAACAAACAAAAAGACCAAAACAAACTACCCAGGTACTTGAGAAGCAGGAATAAAAAGAAAATTATGTTCTCATTACATAACTATGTAAAAGAAAATCCTGGAGTCTCTAAAATAATATTTTGTCCTTCTACAGGCACCCTTTACCTAACCTCTAGTGTTATTCATAGACTGTCCTGAGTTGGAAGGGACCCACAAGGATCATTGAGTCCAACTCAATTGTTCCTGCATATGACAGCCCCACAGTTCACACCATGTGTTTGAAGGCATTGTCCAGTCTTTTCTTGAACACTGTCAGGGTTGGGGCCGTGACACGTCCCTGGGGAGCCCGTTCCAGTGCTCCACCGCCCTCTGGGTGAAGAACCTTTTCTTAATGTCCAACCTAAACCTCCCCTGGCACATCTCCCTGCCACTCCTTTGGGTTCTGTCACTGATCACTAAAGAGAAGAGTTCGGCACCTACCCTTCCATCTCATCGTTGATAGCATGTGGACATGCATGTGGCATGAAGTGTCAAATATCCTATTGCAAAGCTTCATAAAGTTGAGAGTAATTCGTTCTTGGGAAGTACCAATTTTTAAAGAATGTATTCAATTTTATTCTTAACCTGCTCATTCCTGACAATGAAGCAGATAAAATATTTCTTTCCAACAATAATATCACTGTTGAGATCTCAAGGGAATTACTGATATATATGGATAATGAAGTCGTTGTGATCAAGTCCTTGCCTGAGACATTTCTATAGCTGACTTATTTATACTGATTTATTTTTTCAAGATTTGAATATCTTTTCATTACAGGCGCTTGTTTTTCTTACATGTATTCATTTTTCCTGTAGGAGCGTACTGTATAAATGTCTCCAACACAATGCAGTCTTTTAGATAAAATATGTCATACTCTTCTAATTGATTCCCAAAGTAGCGTGGCCTACTATCATTCAATAAATAGGTGTGTGTTCTTTTCATAAATTATGTAGAGGGATGACATACTCCAATTTTTATGAAGACTTTTTTTTTTAACATGTAATCTGGGCATGAGCTTAAACTTGTTTACGATTTCTGCTGACAATGCTAAAGCTGCACCCTGTTTCTTTTACTTAAAGGAAGGTAACAAAATGAATGCAGTGGTGTTTCAAATCAAGGTGAATAAAATGCCACGGTGATGCATAGGTTATAAAATCACTATGCAGAAGTTAGCAGTTTTCACTGTTGAAATAATTCTTATTTCAGCACTTCAGGTGGTCAACGACTGCCATGTCACTTTAAATATATGTTAGCTGCATGAGCTTGCAGACTTTGTTGTACTTACCACACAAACTTGATATATTAGGCAGGTACTCAAAGAGAAATCAGTAGTTTGAAGTGAGCTTGTGACATAGTGTCCCCATTTGCAGACCCAAAATTAGAGATGATATTATAGTGAAATATGTGAGTATCCTACCTAAGCCAGTGTCGTGAGCTCACTTCCATGTGCCATTTCTGTTTGTTGCTGGCTTTTCTCCAGTAGCTTATTCAATTGGTAATAACCTGAATCTCACTGTGTTATAGATATTTATTTTGAATATTTGTTTAAAATAGATTGTTTCAGTTTTTCCATTTCAAGTAATAAAAGACAATGAAAATGCTTTTGCAGACTTTGTGAAGTGAGTTGGATAAATCGCTAGATACGACCTGGTCACTAAGCTATTGCTTAGAATGAGTTCTTTTGTTCCAGACAACTAACTCTCTTAATTAAAAAGTAACATTTTGTAGGTATTGGATCCCAACCTCAGCACTAGCAACTAGTGCTGGATACTGAACAGTTGTGATAAATTGTATTTTAAAGTCACAGATGGAATGTTTCTGGAGTCACAGGAATTAAGTCTGCATTAGCATCATTAAAAATAAAAAAAGAAAAGAAAAAAGAGTTGGAGGAAAAGCTTTGTGGGACAAAACTAGATCACAAGCTGTTCAAGTTTCTCCATGTAGCCACCATCACTTACGGTGACAGGACAGCAGCTAAGTCAGAAGTAACTTTTGATTGTTTTCTAAAAAAAACATGAAGGGAGGCTTGTGGCTGTTTACAACACTTAACTGTAAAAACCTACCAATTTCTTCATTATTTTCATTAATTATCACATGGTGTAATATGTTAAAGTCACTTATTTGCTGACAAGGTTTTTGCTGCCTTTTCCTCAGCATACTTTTGCATGAGCAGCAGGAACCCACAATAAATGGTTCCTCCGAGTTATCTGCAGAAAACAGAGGTGGAAGCAATAGAAACTTTTTTTCTATCAAAAAAGTATAAAAATGTAGAAAAATAAAGCAGCTGTTGAAGTGAGTTAAACGTGATGAGCAGAGAGAAGTTTTTGACCACTGGGGAAAACAAATGAACAAAAAAACTTATTGCAAAACCAGTAAATGAGTTTATGAACAAATAGAGAAGCCAAGCAATGGCTTGGGGGAAATATTAATTAAACCCGAAGAATGGCCAAGGCTCATGAGAACTCCGAATGGCGTTCAGCTGGTGCAGTTTTTATTGTGTGGATCTATAAACAGTGTTTGGTCTTGAAGTAGAGGAGGTGATTCTAAAACTCCTCTGAGGTCCCTATGTGTTATTTTGAGCGTTACAGCTGGTTTGGCACATGTGCCCTCCTGTGGCCTGCACAATGTGAGCTGCTTGCTGTTGAGCTCCTCCTGCTGAAGCCTCTTTTTCACCACCACCGTGTCTTGGTGTCTTTCATGGTAAGATGCAAGACAAGGCTTGAGTTGGGTGGTGGCTCATGCCCAGCTGATGGCGTGTAGCCAGTACGATCTACCTGACTGAGGCGGTAGGAAGATGGTAGACAAAAGTGTAACTCTTGGGGAAAAAGAAAGGTTGGGAGCTGAGTAGGAACAGAAAAGGCTGTTGTGGCAGCTGCCTCTCCCTTTTCTGTGGGTAACCCTACAGCAGTTGAAGACTTACGTGTGCACCTGCATCCTTATTCTGCTGCTTTTCAGATGCTTCATGTCTTTTGGGTAGGAGTTATCTCTGTAGCTGATGCATAGTATGTCTGACTGAAAATAAGCTTTCACTTACTCCCATCCTTTGCCACAAGAATTAGAGAGGCTGCCCAGGTGAGAAAATCAGGTAGCACTCTATGGTATGCAAGAAAGAATCCCATAAGCTAAGCCCATTACAACAGCATCTCTCTACTTAAGGATCCCTGTGTGTCTGCATCTTTGAATTGTTCATTTAAGATTGTCTTGATCTTCTTTTGTGAAGCCTTGTCTGGTGGTTAGGTCTCAGAAGCAGTGTGTATCTAGAGGTGTGTTCTTAATGATAAGTTTTAAGAGTTACAGGACTGCTTGTTTGCTTTATTTTTCCTCCTTTCTTTCTTTACAGAAGCCCAGTAGAGTACTCGGCTCCCATTAATGAAGTGTCCTCATTGTTGGGCAGTCTCTTTGATGCATAAGCTGTTGTGTTTTTTATTTGTCTTCAATATGTTATACAACAAAACCATTAAGGACCTAACTGCTCACTAGAGATGACATGTGCAGGGTGACAGATTGAGCTCTGAGTGTTGTCTGTCATGCAGAGAAAGTTAAAACTTGAGATCTTGTTGGAAATTTAAAAGTAAACTGCAGAGGCTTTCTGTGACTCCAGTGATCATACCTGTGCTGTTAGTCAGACCTGTGCTTTCAGCTTGGGATCCCTCAATCCCCCCTGCATTAACCTGCATTTTTAAATGAGTAGAGGAATTTATCAGGCAAGTGCTGCTTTCTATAGTGTTTCTCCCCTTACTTGGCAAAGCCCCCTGTTTGTGTTAATATAGCTTTTTTTGGCACTGAGGGCGACAGGTCTTGTCAGGCTGCTGTCAGCATAGAAGACAGCCAGGTGTCCTTCGAGGCAGGCACAAGCCAAAATAAACTCTTTTGTCTTGAATTCTACTTTTTTATCCCTAGCAGAGCAGTACTTTCTAACCATTTTGGAAGGCGAATGAAAATATTTCTAGTTAATGTTAAAGATATGCCACGTGTGGAATGATGTTCCTAAAAATAAAAGGAAGCCAGTATTTGTGCTGAAAGTCTCCATGGTTTGTTTTTATCCTCAAACTTTTCATAGCTCATTTTGTGACCATCTTCACAACCACATAATTTTTTTCAGTTGTACTTTTTAAGAGCTTTACATACTGTTATCTTCTTCTATTTTTTTCCCTAACGTATAATTTATAAGACAACATCCAGCCTTGCCTGAAGACAGACAAAGAATGTAGAATTTCCTACAGTATTACCAGTTATTGTTTTTCTGTTACTATTCTCACTGTTGAATTTGTAGCTTAATACAGTATTTGAATTTAAGCTTTCAGTCACTGCTTCTTATTGATTTTTTTCTGTTGGACTAACCAGCTTATAAGACTGAGAATTTTGTTTCCTGCTAGTACTTGACTGCCACAATTCTTTCTGCTAAATCCCATACATTTTCTCCAACTTTTAAACAAATGTCCATGGTTCTACAGTTTTCCAATGTTTTTTAAAAGCATGTGAATTGCTAAAGCCATGTGTGATTTTTCAGTACAGGAAGAGCCCTGGAGCAGCATAGCTGTTGCGTGGCACTGGCAGCCTGCTTCCCTGTGCTCTGCTGGCTCCCTGCTGTGGGTCTTCTGACGCAGCTTTGCCACAACATCTCCATGTGCAATCTGGAGCCCATTGCAGGGGCACCAGCAGGCTTCTTCTGCACAGGGCCAGCTCCTGGCAAGCTGGAATTTTCTACTTGGTGTAGATGCCTCGGGTGCCACAGACTGCACCCCCAGGGTCCCTGGTCTCAAGGGACTTCGTATGGTGAGGATTGTGCTCTGACTATACATAGCCAGTGTGGGTCAGGCACGGAACCTCAACTAATAAACCAGAGAAACGTGCAGACATACATAAACAGCTTTGCAAGAAACATCCCTAGAAGAAGTAATCAGGTTCATCTTGGTGGGACCTGAGTCGGTCTTGAGTTCACTTGGTTTGTTCAGCCTGGAGGAGAGGAGACTGAGAGGAGACCTCATCACGGTCTAGAGCTTCCTCACAAGGGAAGAAGGAAGGGGTAGACACCAAACTCTTCTCTTTAGCGACCAATGACAGAACCCAAGGGAATGGCAGGAAGATGTGCCAGGGAGGTTTAGGTTGGACATAAGAAAAGGTTCTTCACCCAGGGGGTGGTGGAGCACTGGAACGGGCTCCCCAGGGAGGTGTCACGGCCCCAACCCTGACAGTGTTCAAGAAGAGACTGGACAACACTCTTAGACACATTGTGTGAACTGTGGGATTGTCATATGTGGGGACAGGAGCTGGACTCGATGATCCTTGTGAATCCCTTCCAACTAAGGACATTCTGTGATTCTGTGAACACGATGAAGTTGAATCATTTGTTGAGGCATCTCCTCTGTACTCCCTGGTACATCCAGTGTTAGCTGTACTTACATGGATTTATTTGTTTGTTTCTATGAATATGAAACATTTTAAAGGAAACCTGAATTCTTTTGATTAGCCTGCTTTCTTGACAGTTTCTGGCATAGTTAAAATACACCAATTTTAATTTCTGGAGGGCTGATGCTGGTGTTGGACTTCTTTTTAAGTAATCAAATGCTTTGTTATACTTGTAAAAATTAAGGTTTATATGATTACCCTAGTTGTATTAATTTGATTAAACTGTTGATACCCATCAGCATACTGACTGTTTAGCTTCGTGTAAGGTGTTTGACAGACAAGACTGAACATGCTGTCACCAGAGGAAGGCACGCTGTGTCCATGAGCAGAGGGAACTTGCAAGCCATTAATGCAGATTATTAATGTGTGGAGGCTCTGGACAAAGCAGAGGTGGGATGGAGAGCGGTAGGCATGAAGGCAAGCACCTATCTTCCATGTTGAGACTGTGTGGTGACGATGTCTCCTCCCCAAATCCTTCTGCTGTGAGCAAGTCTGCTGTGACTGGTACATGTTATCCTCAGCAAAACATGACCTCCTGTCATAAGACTTTATCAGACATGCATCCAGCATCAGTTTTTCCTCCAAAGTGGAAAAACTTGTAGGATTCTCATTTGGTTTCATTTTTATTTATTTTTTTTCTGCCTTGAACAGATCATTAACAGTGTATGATTATCACCAAGATACTAATGAAATTCCCTTCCATTATTTTAAATTTAGGAGGTGTTTAGTCTTGGGGGGCAACATAGTGGGGCTATTATCACCCAGGCTGGTTAAGCAACATAGTTTGTGTATGTTGCTTGGGAATGTAGGAAGTTTTATGCATACTATTTACCGTACTAATAGGACTAATGACCTTTTTCTACATTGTTTTGTTGTTGTTGGTTTCGTTTTGGTTTGTGGTTTTTGTTTTTGGTTTGTTTGTTTGTTTTGTTTTGTTCTTTTGTTGTTTTTTTTTTTTTTTTTGGGGGGGGGCTTCTTTTTAAGAATATGTAGTTATTTGCATACAATATTTAACATCAAGAATATGACACAACTGCTTAACTGTAGGACGACTTATAGCTGAGGTTGATGCTGCATGCTTATTCTAGTCATTGGTGCCTAAATATCACAGTGCATTTAATAAATAATGCCATATACATACTGATGTGAGCATAATGTACTGCTAGTAGCTCAGCAGAATGGGAACTTTGTACTGATGAAATGTCAGTCTTAATTTTTGATTAACTTAGCTGTGGGCATTTTGTGTCAAAACCAGAACTGACCAAATACTGGAAAATGCTATGCATGAAAATACTTTCATTTCTTTAACGTCTTGCAGATGTACAAGTGCTCTTTTTTATATAGTGTTTCAGAGATGTTACTAGCCATGCACACTGGAAGGGATTTCATCAGATTTAACACATTTAAGCAGTGGCTAAAAAATATAGTCAGAAAATGAGTCAGTAATTAAGCTACTTACACTGGAAAGGGAATTCTAAATTTTGTGCTTAGCAAAGGAAGAAATGAAACTCGCTATGCAGGGTCTTTGGTTCCAACTGTTTAGTGTGAGTATCTTAAATACCTACTGAAATTGTGATTCTACTGACAAGTTAATAACCATCCACGGGTTGAAATATTTTTTTTCCTAAAATGTTGTTTAGAACTTTTATGTCTATTCACAGAGCGTGCATGGCTGTGAAAAAGGGAATTGTGCTCAATGAAAATGCTAGGAATACAGCGTGCCTCAGCCACATCTGCTTGTAATAACTGGGAGGGGGGAGGGTTGTTTTTTGGCAGAAATGCAGGGCATGGTTCCCTGGGTTGGCTGCAGTGACCAGGGCAGTGGGAGATGTAAGGAGGTCACTGTGCTGCCTGACCTGGCTGCGGGTGTGGGTGACTGAGAGCCACAAAATGCATTTTCCTAGCGACCACCTGCGGGCAGGTGCCCGGGCTGGGCAGCCAGAGCCCTGCTGCCCTCGGGGTCAGGACAACCACTGCTGCCTGCAGCGCTGCCCTGGATCCGGGCTCTGCGCTACACAGCTGCTGCTTGGCTTGGCTGAGCCAGGTTTTTTGTACTGTTTATAAATCAGAGCAAACCTCTGAAATGGTGATGTTTGCATTGGAGTTCCCTCTCATGTATCTTTCTTCTTCTTTTTCTTTTTCCTTTTTTTCTTTTTTTCCCCTTTCCCTCTCTTCTCCCTCTCTTCTCCCTCTCTTCTCCCTCTCTTCTCCCTCTCTTCTCCCTCTCTTCTCCCTCTCTTCTCCCTCTCTTCTCCCTCTCTTCTCCCTCTCTTCTCCCTCTCTTCTCCCTCTCTTCTCCCTCTCTTCTCCCTCTCTTCTCCCTCTCTTCTCCCTCTCTTCTCCCTCTCTTCTCCCTCTCTTCTCCCTCTCTTCTCCCTCTCTTCTCCCTCTCTTCTCCCTCTCTTCTCCCTCTCTTCTCCCTCTCTTCGTTTTCTTTTTTTTCATTAATTTTTTCCCAATAACTTTTATAGGAAGTTTATCATTTTTGATCTACTTACTTCTCAGGACGCTGCAAAACAGTGCTCTTTACTACTATGTGGACCCAGATTGCTAGTGAAAATTGAGCAATATCACTTCCTTGAAGGATGTGAATTATGTTTAAAAACCCACTGAAAGAGGAGTATTAGAAGTGTGGTATTTGCTACGGGAATAGCAACCAAAATATTAATGATGGCTTTGTTCTGTCTTTTAGTTCTCAATGGCAATTTTTAGCTGTAACAGTTTTGGTTTGCTGTATAAATGAAAGGAAATTTTGTGATTTGAAATTATAATTGGGGAATATTTGATGGAACTAGTTATAGAATAATGAATGAGAATAATTAATAGAAAATTAATTGGGTAACATCAGAAAATTTTATCCTGGTATATTGGGATTGCATGCTTCAGTTGATACTTAGTGTACTTTTGGGATTTCTGATTGCACCTCACCTCTGGTTCTGATAGTGTATTGTATTATGAAGAATATTAATAATGCTGCAGAACAATTACTTGTTCATTTGCTAACTGATTAAAATTCATGCATAATTTATTGGAACAGGGAGAGACTTTATAAATAAGTCTCCTTGTCCTCAAGAGCTTAAAAACAAAATGCTAATATAAGAATACTCTTTACCTCTTAACATAAAAATTTAATATGTGATGGTATATTAGTCTCGTTAATGTGAGTTTTTATTTGTGATAATCATGCTTTTAATCGAAGTGTATGCTTCTAAGCTTAGCCCTATGTTTTAGAGGTTTATAACTCGAACTTGGTAGTGTATCATGCTCATCAACGATTGTGTTTTCTGCCGTAATATGCACTGACCTTAGAATTCATTAGTTTGACATTTAATGTGTTAGTTCCACAGCAAATAAACTGCTGTCGTTAAGCCTGCCTCCATATCTGAGCTTTGATGCAGGCAAGGATCTAAATTGGTTCATGTGCATATTTCTTGGTAAAACATGTTAATAATTAATTGAGATACTTTCTAAAGTTTGATATATCCCAAAGCACGAATGGGAACACCTTGGAGTGCTCACCTTTTCCCTCCAGAAGCAAATGAGCTCCGCTTGCAGCCACTACTGTACATTCACAAATTCCCTGGTTGCCAAACCAAGTGGCTTGAGAGACAGCTGATTTAGAAAAAGTCTGCATGAAAGCCTTTTGTAGCAAAACGTGGGAAACTTGGTTGCTTACAAAGCTGATAAATACACTGTTGGGAGCCAGCTCTGGCATCAGGAGGGGAAATTTTACTGCTGGCTGTAGAGAACCAGGGAGCCGTTAGCTGAACTTCACCATGCAGGGAGGGTGGGCTGTCAGAGGAGGTCTGGAGGCCCTCAGTGAGCCCCTCTGTCACCACTGCCCACGGGCTGTGTCAGTGACACTGGTGGGGTTGTTCCCGGGAGGAAGAGTATGTGAAATGGTTCTGCGTGTTAACTTCTCTTGTGCAGAGGGGTTGGGGGAGCACTCATGAGAAGGGTTCTTCTCTAGGGAAATCTTGTGGTCTAGGGTCAAATGTTATTTTTAATGTGCTGACCATGAAATCCCTCTACCTGCTCAGAGTTGCGGCACTGTTAGTTCTGCATCGCTGCTGTGCGAAACCCCTGTGTGCTTCAGATTTAGCATTGTTGCCTAATTAACTGAAACAAATTAGTTGAAATATGAGCCATCTGGAATGAAAATGAACCTTCAGTGTTTATCAGTGGATTCATTTTATTAGAAAAGTGTATGTTGCTTGTGATGTGTTTCTTTAAATAAATCACACCAAGGCAATGTGCTGCTTCTTCTGTATGTAAACATTTCTCAGGGTAAGGGGGACCCCACCTCCCTGTTTGGTCCATTGTTACCTTTTCACTTTGTAACTGTGGTGAAATATTTAGGCAGAAGCTGATGGCAACAGAGGAAGACGAAAGGCAACATACATCTTACTGTTTGAGTTTCTAAATCAGTAGTAAGTCACTGAAGAATAAAATGATGTTGTACATTGTTGCTGTACATCTTTATTCTGTCATTCTTCTGGCAGTTTTGCTCGGTGCAGGGTGTTCTGAATGCCTGCTAGAGGTATTCATATCTTTTACCCTAACTGCATCTGGTAGGTTTCAAATGAACCACAGTGATACTCATTTTTAAGAATATTTGTGCAGTGATAGTATATGAACTATTGGAACAACTTCTTTAAGGAAAGTGTGAATGTGGCTTCTGTCAACAAAGAATATCAGTTATGTTTCTGAAAATCTCAAGCTATTGCCATAGTAAATTATATAAATGGGCACAAACTGAGATTCTTTTCAGAAAAAAAAAAAAATGTTAAGTAGCAGTAATATATAAATCAGATAGGATTTTGTGGTCCCTGGCTGAGATTTTTAAATTGAAAAAATAGCATAGGGCAGATGCCAGTGGTGTGCCACTCTCTTCCATCAGCTGACATTCTCCTCAACTCTTCTTCATTGATGTAATTTTGCATTTTAGCTTTGAAATCTTTGGTGACCAAACCTAACAACTTTCTGTGGAAAGAGCCCTCTTCTTAATGGCTTTGCCAGCTTTTGTTTTATCTCTGACTTTTTTTTTTTTTTTATCTCCTCTACAGAGCCTCCTCGGCCGATAGCACCCCCGCAGCTGCTGGGCGTTGGGCCCACATACTTGCTCATTCAGCTGAATGCCAACTCGATCATTGGGGACGGACCCATTATCCTGAAAGAAGTGGAGTACCGAATGACATCTGGGACCTGGACTGAAACCCATGCCGTCAACGCACCAACTTACAAGCTCTGGCACTTGGACCCTGACACCGAGTACGAGATTCGGGTCCTGCTCACCAGACCGGGTGAAGGTGGAACTGGGCAGCCAGGACCACCACTCATCACCAGGACCAAATGTGCAGGTGAGTGCTGCTTTGGAATACAACCAAACAAAACAATGTATTTGATTATTGAATTGATTGGTGGGCTTGTTGGCTCTAATTAACTTGTAGCAGAACTTAAGGTTTCCCGTGGCACCCCCAGGATCCACAAGTTTGCTGTGGATTTGCTGTGTCTCCTGCTCTGCCCAGTCCCTCTCTAGGTCAGGGGTGTCAAACTCATTTTCACCAAGGGCCACATCAGCCTCACGGTTGCCTTCAAAGGGCTGAATGTAATTTTAGGACTGTATAGATGTAACCACTCCTACATTATACAGTCCTAAAATTACATCTGGCCCTTTGAAGGCAACCGCGAGGCTGATATGGTCTGCAGTCAAAATGAGTGTGACACCCCTGCTTTAAGTTGCTATAGCAGTAGCTGGGCAGTAGCTTAGGAGGTGGGATGTTAGAAAGCTAGGAAAGCCTCTTCTCCTAATGCAAGAAAGGACACGTTATTTCTAGAAAGGACAAACCACCTGTTTTTTCACCTTTGTATTTCCACTTGCACTTTAGGTAAACTTGCACATAAAGGTACTTGCATGGAAAAACAATCTGTTTAAGCAACAGAATTCTCCAAAACTGTGGTATATTTTTAGGTAATTTTTCTTTTTCCAAGTAGAAGTGCGTGGCCTGCCAGAATCTCTCTCTCCTAAAATACAATAGCAAATATGCATGGAGTGTTTTCTTTTCTCCATTTTTGACCTACCACCACCAAAACCATGTGCTACTGAATCTTGGAGTCTCCTGCTGGTTTTTTTTATTGCCCCTCTGTGGCCAGCACCAAGAAGATTAAGTACTGCCAACTTGTGTTATATCCTGTTCCTTCTAAAGCTACTTAAAGTTATTTTGATCTCAGCTTTCATAAGAAGAATGATAATGCCTACATCTTATAGTTGCAGAGGAGAAAAATTATAGATTTGAACATCAGAGGGGGAGCAAATAAGCGGAAATTAAATAGTGGGTTTTTTTTTCCTAATATCATGATTTTTAGGGCCTGATTTACAGTATTTTAAAGTTTGCACTGTATTAGATTTAGCGGAGTGCTTATAACCTTCTATTCAAAGCTGCACTAAAATAGTAAGGAAGAACAGCTGCAGCTGCAGATTTCTATTTGTCACATATATGTATGAATATATATGGGAATATAAATGAAATATTTTTCACAAGTTGGTGACAGACCTCAGTGGGACAGCTATTCAAGTTCTCATCTAAGCGTGGATAATCACCCGTTTTGTGTACTTAAGGAAGAGAGTCAATGTCTGGATCACAAGCCAGAACTTCAAATGGTCTAGGTCATTAGGTATGAATCTCAGAAAATCAGTCAGTCTTTTTTGAAATAGGGCATAATACTGTCAGAAGCTGAGACACACAGCTGGAGCAAGACTAAACTGAAGGCATTTTTTAGAATTTGTGATCTTATTTATAATTTAGTCTGTCCTTCCTGTGAAGTAAAAATATATGTGTCTATCTCGGTTAACATGACAGTTGTTGAGATCTAAGTAAGATTAAAGCATTGATTTATTGTACTGAATTGATTTAGGCATTGTTCTAAAAAAAGTAGGAATTGGAAAACAGCTTCTATTTTAGAGAGACTGAGCTGAGACTAACAAATCCCAAATGTTTGGGTTCTTTTTCTCAGCACTTGAAAAAATATAATTTCATTTACACAGTCTGTGACAGACTAAAGCTTTTTAATGGGAAAGGAAAAGAAAGGAAGTCATTATTTATGTGACATATTTTTAAAAGCCAGTTAGGGGAAACAATGTTATTTTCAGTGTGATTTTATTTTTAATTTGTTTTTAACTTAACGATCACATATAAGGCATTAAAATCTAGTCAGACTTGAGACAAATTTCCAGCTTAATTTAATCCACTATAAAATGAAGCAGATAAAAAGATACTTGGAAAAATAAAATGAACTTCTGTGACTATTATTTTAATATTAATAAAATTTTGAGTTGTTTACGTTACAGAAAGGCTGGCTTTTCTTATTCCATGAAAGTGAAGGTTAATAAATGTTATTAACCAGTTTCAGTTAGAAAAAGGAGAATCAGGAAGGGTTTGTGGGGACTGACGGATTGTGCCCAGCGTCAAGGATGTGTCAGGGATGGCACCGGGTCGAGCAGCAGGTCACCCAGCCGCCTCTTCACCCGTCTGGAAAATGAAGACAGACCTTCCTTTTGCACAGTGTTCTCCCAAGGCTTCTGTAAGATAACTGCAAACTCGAGTCAATAGGAATATTTTTAAAAATATTTTACTCATAAAAAGCAAACTATAAACATAAAAATTAGTCTTTTCTGAAGAGAAGATTTATAAGGAAAGGTAGAGCTAATAATGGAACAGCTCACCCTGCAGACTTTGCTGCTGCTGGTGTTGTTCGTGTGACTGGCAGGTGATTTACTGTGCTATATTAGATGACATCTCTGCAGCAATATCTTCTTTCTGGCAATTCTTCAATTATTCCTAATTCTTGTTTCTGACAAGATCACTTATTTTTCAGACAGATACTCTCTTTTCTTTCCATGTTCTTTGTCAGTTTTGTCTTTCCACAAGTTTTGTACATATTAGTTCAGATTCTGAAACAAATTATAATTGATTATCTGCTCAGCATCAAATGGAGTGGCGGGAAATAAATGAATTTTCAGCATGAAGTTTGACTGCTTTCTACACTCATTAAAAAGCACACGTTAGCGAACATTGATCTGATGAGTTTTTAGTGTTTACATTCCAGGTAGCAATGATAGCAAACACACTGACACATCAATAAGATTAGGTTAGTATTCTGCTTTCTGTTTATTTAATATCTAAGCAAATATTAACATTATTTTCAAATGAAGATTGAAAATGTTTTTTTTCCATAATTCATTCAGTATTTATAATTTCATGACATTTCTTAATAACATGCTATTGATCGGTTGGCTTGTGCTTTGCTGGAGATGTATCCTACTTTTGAATGATTTGGGTGATGATTGTATTTATCTCAGTATGAGACATGCACTTTTATTATTAGGTTTTTAGAGACTTTTCTGTCTTCCTCATAGCAAACCAGGTGTCTGGTGACTCTTTTCATAAATGTTTCCACAAATGCTAAGCAAAATTGTTTTCTAATTAAGAGATAATTCTTCTGCTAGTCAAAAGTCCTGCACCAGCCTGTTTGTCTACCCAGCATTTTCCAGGTGATCTGTGCTGAATGATGGCATTTTGCTAGAAAATTCGCATGTTGTGTTTTATCAGTCTGCAATTAAAGATAGTGCTGAGCAGTCAAATATATGAAATCACTGAGTGGTTTGAAGTGACTGAAGTAGGACTAAAACATGAGAGGTAAAACATTCTTTTCCATTCTTAGCAGCTGGGTGGATGTTTTGTATTTCCATGCCTTAAGCACCACTGGAGCTGGTGCCAAGCACGGTGTTGTTCCTGGCTGCATGTGGTTGGGCACAAATCATTTCAAGCTGCTGATGCTGGAAGCTTCTTCCTCCCCATCAATCCTTGCGGGGCACCTGGGCTTTATTTCAGTGCGACTTCACCTCTTCCCCAATGTCATTGCTCAAATTTTTCGCTTCTCAAGCATTTTAAAAACCAGAGGCAGGGGGTAGCACCTTAATCAAAAGTAATCCTTAAGGCTGTTTTCTATGGCTTTGGGGTGTGTTGTCCTTTTGAATGTATCCTCTGAGTTGCGATTGCCTTTCCTTTGGGGGGGATGTAGAAAATATGTGGTAATCTAAAATTGTCCACTTAGCCTGCTTTATCAACTCTAAGTTAGAAGTTATTCTCTTACATTGGCTGCTGCTTCTGAGTAATAGCTCACAGCTCAGTTTTATGATTAACTGATATTTTAGTGGCAAAGGAGGTCAATAGTTCAGCCTGTCCAGAGTTTAATATATGTACACAGTGGAATTGCTCATTCCTATTTTACTGAAATTCAGTGCAAGGGTGTGATTTTCAGTAAAACATGAAGAATTGTAGAGCAATTGGAGAAAAAAGTCCTGGGTGTTCTTGTTTTTTCTTTTTTTTCAAACGACTTCTTATTAGTAAACTGTTGCCTATATTATTTGGTTTCTATAATAAAATGAGCAAGGGGGAAGGGAAGTCTTATAGCTTTCTCAGAGCTGAGAATGGACTAATATGTATCGATAATATTATTCTATTGTTCAAAATCGTTATCTGTCACAGAGCCCGAGCTATCGGCATGAGTCACCGCCTCGAGGCAGAACGGTGGGGATGCTGGCTCAGCACTGCGACGCTGGGGTATACTCACCTGCAGCCGAAGGTTTGGGAGCTGGGCTGTTCTCTGCCTGCCTTTTTCAAGCACAAAATCTTTGTTTACGATTTGCACATTTAGTAATTTTAAAAACAATGTGCATAGAGTACGGGTTACTGCTAAACTCCTGTCTATTAAAAAAAACCAAACCAAAACAAAACAAAAAGGCAAAAATTGGGGAAACATCAGAAAACAATAAAAAGCAACCTTAAGGCTTCTGTTCTTTTTCTTGGGATTTTAAACAGAAGGACCCCAGTGATATTATCATCGAGTAAGTGATGTTGCGTGGCCATCTGGAAAACGAAAATGTTGTTCTGGCTTTATAAAAATTGTATCTAATTTTAAAAATAAATCAAGTGAAAGGGTCAGTGCAATATAGAATCTGCTTGTGTCGATGGAGTGCAATGTATGCAGTGCTACTTTGGTCAGTGGTGTTTGCCTTTTACGCTTGCAGAGTGGAGGTGAGGGGTTCCAGGTGGGGAACATGATTTATAGACTTCACTGTGTATTGCACAAGAGGATTTAGGATGTTAGTATGTGAGGCAGTGAGCTTGCAAAATTGGGTACAGTCAACATCACAGGAGGGTTCTGGAAAATACAGCACCGAATGGATAAACTGTGCTCTTCATCTGTGTCTCTTGCAGTAGTGCATCTTATATTATTATTTAAATCTTGGAAAGCTAATAAAAATACATAAAAATGTGAAATTTTTCATATTTTTTTCTAAGTGGACAGGGAAAATATTTACCTTTACAGCAAAGCATTTATCTCAGTGTTTTTAACAGAATCTTTACCATTTCCCCCTCTAACTAGGTGTCATTAGAGACTTACAATATAGCTTAAAGAGGAGCTTAAATATGTTTTGAACACTGAAATAACATGTTTCTTTTACTTATGTTTTTGTTGTTTCAAAGCTGAACACTTTATTAGAATAAGCTAAAGATGAACCACTTGAAACTAAATGAATGTGATACTTTTAAAAATTATTTTACATTTATCATTGCAGAAGAGCCCACATTACAGCAATATTTATAAGTTGCTGTTGTTTTTTACAAATGTGTTTGGCACTCATGACTGTTTCTGGGCTTTTGGCCAGGTAGTAATTGGAAACATTTAAGATCTTGCTAGCAGATACCAAATGCACCAGTCTCCTGTTCCATATAGGTTTACCAGTTGGCTATGATATGAACAAAAAGGTATTTAAACAATAGAGAAAGTCTGGACTAAGTAACTTAATCATGTTCATTTTAGGATTGAATACCAGAATTGTTACTGAGAGAGCATCCTGTAGAAGAGCTATCTGATTTGGACCATTGTCTGATTTGGACATACAACTGTACTCTGCTTGTTGTGCTGCTTGCCACTGTTCAGATGTTCGTACCACATATAGAATCCTAATGATGCTTATATCCATAAGAAAGGACTGTAGTGCAGCTGAGTTACCTAGCAGGAGACCAGGCAGACTGCCGAGCCAAGTTCTTGTCAGATTCCGTAAATTAAGCGTGGTTTCCTCTTTTTCAAAGGAGCACAACGATGATGACTCAGTTGAATTGGCAGTAAACTGCAAGTTCAGACACTGACCTCCCCTAAATTAGTTTTCAACTTTTTTTGTTTGCTATATTCAGCCTTACATAGTATCATTTTTTTGGTATTTGCAGCTGCAAGCTCCATCTGCACTAATTGGAAACTTTCTTCCTGCGTCACTGCGAGTGCCATGTTATCTGATGAGACGTGGGTTTCCTGAATTCTCCAATGCTTCACTTTTGGGATAAGCTTTGTTCATGGCTGGTTCTTTATTGTATAGGGTCATACCCAGAAGTAAATCTCACTGTGGCTATTTAATCACACTGATGGTCTTCACTTGAGGTTAGAGTAGCAGACTGAGTTAGGTTTCTCTAGTGTGGCCACCCAGTTTTCAAAGCCTCTGTTGTGTGCAGTGACCTCTTCCTCTGTCTTCTTTCTGAAGCCTCTACCAGTGGGCAGGTTGAGTTGACTTACCTTCCACAAGACATGGTTATTGTCATTGGTACCTCACATGCTGACCAGTCGGGGCTTCAGTGCAAAGTCCATCAAGTTGAGAGAAGTCCTACAGTTGGAGTTAGTGTCTCTCTTTCTGGTGAAGGACACTAGGTCAGGGATACCACTTGAGCTGTGTGATGAAGGCTGAGGGAGGAAAAGGAGCACCTGCCAACTCCTCCCAAAGCTCCCCTGTCTTGCAAGTGATTTGTCCATCTCCTGTCTCATCTTGCCTTGTTCAGCAGCTTTTCCCAGAGTGGAGCGTGCCGTAGTACTGAGACCATCATGATTTATCCAAAGTGCGTGTAACTAGTCAATAGATCACACTTCCAAGAGGAGCACTGTCTGTGGCAAGAAAATGTATTGCACTACATTAATCCATGGCACCTATTCCAGCTGTAAAAGAATGGATGTGAGCAATAACTCATATTACAGCACTTGAAAATTATGTGGGTGCACCTGGGCCAGATAACTCAAAGCCTCATTATAGCTTCTCCAGAGTGTGAGGACTGGTATTCAGAGATTTTTCATCTGTATTCACTTCTGAAGAACATGGTTGCAGGTTGAGATAATCTTACACTTTGAGACGACTGGAGCTCTTTTTTGAACTGTGACTTCTATTTTTAATTTCAGCTGAAATAAATCATTTTTAGTATGATTTATTAGTGTGCTTGACACTTTAGTTTGCTTTCATAATTAAGGTCTCTCAACTGTTTAGGAGTGCAGTATTATTTTTACAGTGTTTGAAAATTGGTAAGTACCTAAATACAACAAACTTTTATAGGACTGGCTTTTATTGTACTTTCGTTTATCACTCTATTAAAAATTCAGCAGGGAAAATTTTAATAAGGTTTTGAATGTTGCTCTGGTCATTGCAGCACTGAAATGCATGGTTTTGGGAACACACTAATTTTTCACTGTTATTTTGGTGCTATCAAGGGAGTAGCGTGGAGTAGGTAGGGAGGGCTGTGAGTAGCAGGAGTGATGATGTGGAATGATGCAGGAGGAAATTAATTAGGGGTGTGGTTTAGTGCTTGAGTTAGGTTATGGTTGGACTCGATGATCTTGAAGGGTCTCTTCCAAATGGAATGATTCTGTGATCATATGATTCTATAGAAGCAGTGTCAGCAGTGTGTGCTGCAAGGGGGGGGATGTTGATGAGACTTCCCAGATGCATTCATTATTCCTTTCACTGTCCTTCATGTGTCTTTCTCCCCAAAGCCATTGCAGAGAGATGTCATGTCATTCATGCTAGTGTGAGATCTGCATGAAGTTCAGGATAACATCCTCCAAGGTTAGGACAGGCTTCGCTAAAGCCCTGGTTCTTATTAACATTGATTCTTTGGTCTTTATTCTGCTAGATAAATCTTTGTTTTCCATTTGATTCTCGTTTACTTTTTTATTTTTTAAACTTTTTTTCATTTTATAAGTGGGTAGCATAATTCTTTCCTACTAACTTCAATCTAGACTGCGTGAGGCAATACTGAGTGAATTTCACTTTCTTCATTTTATTTCTGAATAAATCCTCCTGCTGGTGCTGAGAGGGGGAATGGATCAGGTGATGCTTTTGTATGGTATGATAATGAAATAGCTTCTATTATAACAGTAGATTGAGAAGCATATAAAGCAGCAGCTGATGCAAGTTGCACCTCAGGTGGTCACTAGGTCCAGAATCCTAAAATGGCTTGTCAGGACTCTTAATTTTACCTGGTTTTGTTTACTGTTTTAAGAAAAATAAAAATCTGGAGCAGTCCTGGAAAGTTCCAGATGACCAGGAAGCAAACATTAAAAATACTGACATGAAGGATCAAGATCACCCAATTAATTAAAAGCTTGTCATCTTGACTTTAATTCTAAACAGAATAATGGAACAGCCAATACAAGGGTTGATTAATGAAGAATTAAGAAAGTAATATAATTAGAGATAGTCAACAGCTTTATGGAATACTGATCTTGTCAGAATAACTTGATTTTTTAAAAATTAGATTACAGATTTGGTTAATAAAGGCAATATCGTTCTTCTCTAATGCATTTAATTTGATATAAAACATTTTTATTAAGAAACCAGAATAAAATCAACACAAATGCAGAAGAACTGGCTGATATATCTAAACCCATTTTTATGGATTAATTGAATAAATATTTCTGTTTGGGTCCTGTCAGGAATACTCCCATGTACTTTATAAAGAAAATTTAACTGTGATAAAGCTGGCAAATCGCAGAAGATTATGAAAATGGTAGAAAAAACCCACTCCAAAAAAAAAGAATTTGCTTATTAATTTGCAGTGGTTTGAATTGAGTGCTGCTGGTTTATGTTTCAGGTAGACCAGCTGCAGGATAATAAAACTGGAGTAGTCCATATGTACAGTGTGGGAAAAGGAGGGGCTGGGGCCCTAGGTGTGGTGTGACAGCCCATGGGGATCACTGGCCACTAGGGCTGTCACTGGGGCACTGTACTGCTCAGCTGTAGAAACCACAGCAAAGTTTCTCACCTTTTGCTTAGTATTGGAGAATGTCTTAAACTTTGTGAAGGTGAATATTTGAAATAGCTTGCCAAATTACTTTCCTTCTGAACCCAGCCTTTTATTCCCATCTCCCCAACCCCTCCCCAAATCTGTGTAGCATCCTGTTCTATAGAATTAAAGGTATGGTGTTGTACAAGAGGTTACTGTCAGGAGGATTAAGAAACCAAAAAAAGAGAATTCTGGCAGAAACTTAGAACCTGGAAACAAAATCTTGTTGTTAAGGATACATGACATGACCAGAATTAATAGCGTTTTTAGATGTGATTTTAGGCAATAATTTCTCATGTAGTTGAAATTTATTTTCCTTGTTTCACATCTCTAACCTCACTGCATAAACAGCATACCATTTCATGTGTACATTAGTATTTTTCATTTCTTATTACCTTTTAAAATATTTCATTTATGCAATTTGTTTTCCAGGTCATTATTAATTGCTGAAAGCTATTTCATTACTCTTGGAAATGGCAACATGCTTAATTATCATTCAGGTAATTAAAACATTTCAGATACTAACAGTACCATAAGCACACATTTTGCAGTTTATTACCTTTATTTTATGGAGTTTTGTGAGGGACTAGGGAAAATATATTCAACAAAGTACCTTCTTTGCTCTGCAAAATGAACTCTACTAGGCTGAAATTTCAGAACATGGGCACCCACTGGGAAAACGATGTTACAGCATTCACAGTTTACAACATGTAGCAGCTTAGATGATTATTAATAGAAAGAAGTAAACTAGTTCTATTGCGCCATATTTCCTTGAAGTAAAGACCTTAAAAGATAGCGCTGAACTACCATTCAAGAACTTGCTTTGTGTTTGTGGCTCTTCTGTCACCTTTGATAAATCATTTAACTTTGTGTCTTGATACCATTAGGAAATCAGGATTAATATGCATGTTTCCCCAGCAATTTTTCTCATTTTCATTTACCTTGTGATTTATTCAGAACAAACACTTCTCTTACTTTTATTGTACTGATTGCAATGGGATCTTGGTTTTATCTGTCTGAACGCTTTCCACAGATAAATAGTTTGTAACTAGAATTTAGTACAATGAAGATCATACATCAGAGAGTAAATTTTTGTTCATTCGGTGACAAATTTTTTTACAATTTTTTTTTTATTGTGTAGAGGGATTTCCCTTGAAAATAAACAACTGCTCTGCATTCAGTTCCTAGCATGACCAGTGTTTCTTTGTGTTTGTCCACGCAGTCTGTTCTTGGTGTTCACTTGATACAGTAAGGGATGGCGTGGAGAGTGTGGGAAGAATGCAGAAATCATACTGTATAGAAATCAGTGGATATCAATGTATTCCTGAACTTAATTTTTTTTTGGCTGCATTTTCACTTGTCTCTTATTCTCTGAATGACCATAATTGGGGATCATGCTAGCTGAACATGTTCCTTTGTGTGTGTTTGCCACTTCACCTCTAAGACTTCTTAGGTTACCTTTACCAAGTTTTCTGTTGCTCAGCTTTTTCTTTTCTTTTTCTCTTCTCCTTCTCCTTCTCCTTCTCCTTCTCCTTCTCCTTCTCCTTCTCCTTCTCCTTCTCCTTCTCCTTCTCCTTCTCCTTCTCCTTCTCCTTCTCCTTCTCCTTCTCCTTCTCCTTCTCCTTCTCCTTCTCCTTCTCCTTCTCCTTCTCCTTCTCCTTCTCTTCTCTTCTCTTCTCTTCTCTTCCCCCTTCCTTTCCCCCTTCCTTTCCCCCTTCCTTTCCCCCTTCCTTTCCCCCTTCCTTTCCCCCTTCCTTTCCCCCTTCCTTTCCCCCTTCCTTTCCCCCTTCCTTTCCCCCTTCCTTTCCCCCTTCCTTTCCCCCTTCCTTTCCCCCTTCCTTTCCCCCTTCCTTTCCCCCTTCCTTTCCCCCTTCCTTTCCCCCTTCCTTTCCCCCTTCCTTTCCCCTTTCCTACCACTAGCCTACTGCCACTCCAACCCCAGATAATCCTCCCCTTCAACTGTGAAACACAATTTAAAAGTTAGAAGCAAAAATACAGATGCTTTCATCTAAACAATGGATGGGAGAAGGAACAATATGTTGTAGAAGTCATTCATGTTGGGTAATGTGCTTGCAGAAGGTTTGCAGATCATATGATGATTAATATAGTATGAGAAATTATACAGAAAAGAAGCAAGTAAAAAGTTCAGTAGATACAACTTACCCTACTTAGTGGTAATTGGAAAAGGCGGTGAATGCATATTTGAAAGACAAGATTGTAGGCATTTTTCATTGTCACTTTACTGATGGACGTAGTCAGAGTGTATACCCATAGTCTATACAATGAGAAAAAAACATAGACAGCAGTTACATTGTATAGAAAGCAATAAACGTGATCTTTATGTCTTACTGTGAATTATTTAGTCCTGAATTTACTAGTTGCCATGTGCTTTAAATAAAGTCAGTTCACAAACTTAGGGTTTTTTTCCCCTGTGTTAATTTGGTCTGGTTCCCACAGTGGAAACAAAAGTGCTACCACTCTTCAGTATTGCCTTTGCAAATCAGCTTACTTGTCTCCGTGTTTAAGAAAGGATTTGCAAGTTCAAGGTGGCAACACTGAACCTGTACAATGATTCCTGTGATGACTCCAGGTGATTTAAAGATCTCTTGAAAATGGATGTGCTGTGGGTTCCAAGGGGTGAGGCTTCAGCTGGGCTGCTGTGACCCGCCGGGAGCAGGTTCTGTGGAAGCCGTGTTCTCCTTTCATCACACTGGGAAAGTCTGCCTTGTGGACAGACTTAAATTAGAAAATGTCAGATGCTTCCATTGCGCACTTTTTTCTCCTAAAACTAATCTCTTTGACACTTGACATATTCTCTCAGTGGACACACATGTGCCCATGTGTGTTTTTTCTCAGCCTCTGAAGAGCAGCCATCCTGTATTTGGTAATTCTGTAAGGCTCTCAGGTGTGATGGGCATCCTTCTATCTCCCTGTCTATATAGTAACTTGGGCCAGGAAACAAATACACAGCAATAGGAAAGAACAACAACTACAAAAAAAAAGAGCTTGTAACCTTTACAATACATATATATATATCTATTTTTTTTAACCCTGCATTGCAAAAATCTGGTTTTAAATATCCTACTATTACTCTTGCCATCCTTCTTTCTGTGTTTCATCCTATGCCTTACTCTGGGAGGCTTTTAAGGGGACTAAGGTATCACATAGCGCTGACAGCTCATGAAGAAACTCTCTTCTCTCTGGTGCTGAAGGTCTTTTTGTTGGAGCAGGGTCTGTGGTTTTCTGCACAGAGTAATTGCTAGTGAGAGAAAATGGGGTACTCAAAGCAGTGCAACTTCTGCAATAGAGTTCCTCTCAGTGGATGTCATGGCATTTAAAAGTAGGTAGAAGTTATTTTATATGCTTTCTTTTGTCTGTTTGAAAATTTTAATAAATGAGGAGTCCATCTCTCTGAATTTAGCCATAAGGAAGAACAACATAAAGGGGGACATGAGCCTGGGCTGATGCAGAGTAAGATGCCTTGAGGCTGTGGGGGCTGAGTGTCCTTGCAGATGGGGCAGTGTTGGGAAGCAGAGCTCTAACATAGTGGCCAACCTGTAATGTTTTAATTTCTGCAAGTAAAGTGTAACTTTTCATCCTTGGTAAAGTGAGTGTCTAGCTATTTAGCAAGGAACAAAGCATAATGTCATCATTTGAGAGATGTATTGTCAACTTGGACAGGTGATATTTAAGGAGCCTGAAGAGAGAAATGACCTGGCAGTGTAACAAGACATATCACAAGTGACTGTCTCAGAAAGAATGAGAACAAGACAGACAATTTCCATTACTCCTCAGTGTTAAGGTGCTAGCATTATCCCCTAAACAACCACATGCTCCAAGCAATAATCATGCACCGTCGTCTTCTGTACTAATATGAAAGCGGAATTCAATCTCTTTGACACATATTGCTTCAGCTTCTGACTTGTCAAGTTCTTTCTCTACTGGAGCTCAGCTAATATATAGTGATATGGGCTTTGTATACTGACTGAAATGGGGAAATACTTACCCAGTTTCCTTTGAAGCTGACTGCAGAGGTGCCTTGAATATGCTAGAAGAGAGGGGCTTTGTTTTTGGTAGCCTATAAATTATTGTGGGTTAGGAAAATCCTGAAACTGCAAGCCCTTCTTAAAGCTGGCTGCTCTTTTGGAGTCCATTCTCCTATCTGAACTGAGTAGCCTGTTAGCTGTGTTACTAATTCCCACAATAGCGTGGAGAGAAGGAATCATTCTTTTTCTACTGCCTTCCCAGCGATGCATGTGTGTGTGTGTGCTGGGTTTTATGTCAGCATTTCATACATTTTTTTCTGAATTCTCAGTGGGAACCTATTTTTGCAATAGCTGATAGAGAGGCTCCACATTTTGTGTATCAGTGATATCTTCCCTTTCAATGACAGTATTCACTGTCATTACGATAATTCTGCATATTGATGAAATACGTCATTACAGTAAACTTGCTTTAATTCTGAAGTAGTAAATACTGCTGTTGGAACTGTTATATTTCTGTATATGTAAGGAGAAATTAAATTATCATCTATAAAAATGAGGAATTGTTCTTCTGTGCGCTATAAAAAAGGGAAAACAAAACAAAAAACTCCTCCAGTAATATTTAGTGCCATCCTGGAACTTGCTGCTTTTTCTTAACCTGTGGTGTGGTGAAATAACCCACTGTTCTCATATTTGAAGGATTTGAAAATTCAAAATACTTGACCTGAATGAGAGACAAGAAAATTTAAAAACAAAACAATATCTTATGTATAATGAGAATCACTTTTCTAATAACCTGATATCTATTTAGTATGCATGTGCTTCTGCTGTTTTCATTTTAAAGCAGTAGTGTAAGTTTTTCTTAGCTGCAATTACAGGATCCATTTGTTAGAGAGTTAGGATAACTGGTTGTTTGGGTTTTTTTTCATTTATGGAGCAAATTGAGGACTCTTTTTCTGTCGTATGACTTCATCTGCACAGAAAACTGATAGATAAACTACCCTAGCATGTGCTGAAACAAATGGTGAGTTGGGGAGATAGTGTTATGACAAACCTCAGTAGCTTACAGGCCAGGCAAACCTTCCAGGCTGTTCTCTGATGAGTGGCCAGTGGACTGGGTGCTTCTGCATATAAAATGTGTGTGAGGGCTCATGTAGTAAGACACTGATGACTTTTTCCTACAGCTGTCAGTAACGTCTCTTCTCTGATATGCCTTTTGTGATCTAGTTTGATTATTTGAAAGCTGTATAGAGGAAAAATACATACACGTTTGTTTGTTTGTTTGTTTCAGCTTGTGCCAACAGCATTGGTTGACATTGTTTTCGTGTATCGATTTTTCCATGTTGCCTTAAGGAAAATAGTGTGTTTAAACATAATATCATAATGCATATGCATAAGAAAATTGAATTAAGTTTGTTGCTGATATGTCAAAGGTGTCATTTTTTAACTTTGAATACTTAGTTTTGCTCTCTTGCTATAATATAGCTTTTGTGCACACAATTTGCCATGAAAGCCAACAACAGACAAGAAAATCCTTCAAATTCTTTCACTTGAAAGTTTCTGCTGGCAGTTGGAGAAAAAGAAAATCAATAAAAAATGCATTTTGACATTTAAAAGAGAATTATTTTCCTTAAAATGCATAAAACATGCAAAAACTTAAATTGCTTGAGTCTGCATATTTTAGAGCATTACTCTGTGAATGACCTTTATTAGCAAAGTTAAAGCATGTGTAGCAGGTTTCTGTGTAGCAAGCTTCACCTTTATTTTGTAAGCTAAATTGCGTTAGAAGAAGTAGCCTTCCAACAGTGAGAAGGCTACAGATTTTTTTTGTTATCAGCGCTTCCTCACCCTCCTGCCCCTTCCTATTTCAATAGACTCACAGAGTCATAGAATGGTTTGGGTTGGTCTTGAATATAAAGACAGACACAACCAAGTCTGTTTCCCTGTGACTTTATATCTTTTGGACTTGCATAGTTGGTGCCTACCTGGTTGATCCCTGCTTTTTTTTTTTCGTTGTCGTTTTGGTGGTATTTTTGGAGCATCTTTAAAATCAATTTCCTCATAGCAGTCAGTAACCTCTGGATTTGTATTGGTGATGGCTGCTGTGTGTGTGCTAGGAGTTAACAGGCTGCATCCTCTCTAGCTGCTGGCCCTCCGGCCCTTTGCTTTATCTGAAGGATCCTTCTGTTCACACTGACAGAGCAAATCTCCGAAGTGGTGAGGCCAGCTTTTGCTTACCAAAACCCTTCTTCCCCATCATCTACTATGTCAGCATCAGCTTAAGTCCTTACATGAAAGAACAGCACTTCCTATTTAAAAATAAAAAGAGGGGGAGAGCGACAGAGGTCTTGAAATGCTCACAGCTGTCTTAGGATTGAACTAGCTGATAGGCTTTACCATCACGTCACTACTGAAGCTCCCCTTTCCCTGCTGCTTCTAGGCCACATAGTTCAGCTCATGTTGTCTGGCAAGGTCATGTACTCTTTCTTCCTCTATGAGGCCACTAATGTGAGGAGGTGGTTCCTGGCTTCCCACATTCTTCAGAGGAAGATACACAGGGCAGAAGCTCATATGGGCTGAAGGGACCAGAGGACATTAAGATGGTGAAACCCAGATTTGGCAACTAAGATCTGATGTATTGGAAAGCTGGGGAAGAGACCAAGGCGCTGCAGGACGCAAGAACCTACCTGCCCCTTGCAAGTCCTTGCTGCTCTTCTTCCTTTGAAAATCTGGCATTGAGTGCTGTAACTGAGTATCAGGAGAAGACAAGGGGCAGCTAATCCTTGAAGGCTGGGGTCAGGAAACAGCATATGGCAATGATAGGTAGGATGTCTTCTTCTCTGCCTTTTGTATGGAAATTATCCCAGTCATGGAGCTAAGAACCAACATGAACAGTTCCTGAAGGAGTCATAATGAAATACATGTTTCAAAATCAGTCATTCTTGCTTAGCTGGCTGCTTAAAAAAAAAAAGAATAAAAATAAAAGAAGGCAGACCAATATTCTCCACAGTGGTGAAGGATGGGAAAAGATCTAGCTTTGTTTGGACATCAGTATTGAATTGAAATCTTGCTGTCCCTGATTGCTTCCAGCAATTGCTTGCGAATGTCCATCACCATTCATTGGTATTGCTGGAAATGTTTTCTGCAAAAAGATAGGAAAGAAATAGAGAAACCTTTGTTTTGAGATTTAAAACCATGTATATGCACACAAACTCATAGATGTCTTGAAATATATCTCCATTTCAAGAAAAATATTCTGATAGCTTTGTAAAAAAAAAATAAATAAAATTGGTTTCAGCTTACTGAAACATTTTTCTGTACGTTGTTATAATATCTTTAATAACTAGGCAGAAGAGAAGAACGATTTTTCTCTCCCCAGTGTATTACAATAGATAAGAAGGAAAAAAAATCCATACCTGCAGTATTTTATGAATTTGAAAAACCAGACAAAACTGTATGTTCTTGCCCACTATTGTTTGCAGAGATGCAGCCACTTATTTTCAGTGCATTTTTTCCAGATTGTTGTCTCAGCATCCTCATCATGTGTTGGTCTTAGTCAGTCACGGGAGTGGGGTACATAAATTACACGAGCTGCCTGAACGCCTCTACCAACCTGAATTTGCCTTACTGTTTAGAAACCCCTGCATCGTAAGGGCGGGTTGTGGTGGGAGAAAGAGCTACTTCATCTTAATAGTTGTGTCAGAGAATTACATTAGGGGTAAAAATAAAACAAAAATAAATTGTCATGTAGATTATAAATAAATGTAGTTTGGAAGTTAGAAAAAAAATATATATAAGCATCCAAGAAGCAGAATTTGAGATATGTTTTTCCAGTTAAAGATAGGGATGGAAGGAACCTACTGATTATTTTTTAAAGATATTTTTGAGGTGTATTGAGAGGATTTTGGAGAAAACCTTAAAGAATTGCTAGAGGTGGAAAATTAAGCCTGTGGCATAAGTGTCTGGGTGTCCCAGTTGCTGATATCGAAAAGGTCAGATTTTCCTTGCACATTATAGACATGTTGTAGTAATCCCGTGTGTCAAGACTGCTGCTGATCTCTGCCAGGGCCAGCAGTATCTGCCCTTTCTCGTCACTCCAGCCCCCTTGGTGCATAATTTGCCTTTTAGGTGTTCTGCTTTTAATTTTTCCCAGAAGTATTGGTCACTGGGTTTGTGTTCCCATCAGGCATCGTCAGGACCGCACTAGTGTTTGGATCTGTGGTCAGAAGGTCAAACTTCATTAAGGGTAGACCTGGGTATTCCATGGGTGGTATATCTGGTAGCTGGTGAATGCTCGCTGAAGGACACCTGCTTCTGTCTGGAGGGTAAATGGGAATAAGGCAGGCTGGCAGACTTTTTCAGTTGTTGTTATTGCAAGTAATTTCAGTTTTCCAAGTACATATTTAATGATGTTTCCCTTGTGAGCAGTGTTTAGTGATCTCCTCGAAAACAAGCTCCCACTGAGGCATGGCCAGTGAAACCTGACCTTGAAATGATAATGCAAGCCGTGCTGAAAATTAATTGCTGGTAGCATTTTCTCTGCTGTTTGATTCTAAATGAATAAGGACTTGCTGTAAGTTTTCAAGTTTTTACAGACCAGATGCAAATTTGCTCTATTTTTTATTATTATTTCAAATTGATATCTCAGTTGCTCTTGGTGCAGATCATTGAAGACATCTTGTAAGAACTATTTGATTTTCAAAGTTTCATTATAAAATAAAAAGGAAAGTCAATGATTTAATGGCATTTAGAAGTTTGCTTCATCACTTTAGTATTACACTTGCAAAGCACATAAGCACAACAACATTTTTGCATTACTTTAAATTTAATTTAACAGTTTTCTTAGAAAAAATTGTGCAAGTCTAATTTATGTTGACAAAGGCAATACAAAAGTATTTTGTAATAAGCAAGGCACTAATACAGCACACAAGAAATCGATTTCATATTACATTTTTGTATCATTAAGTAAAGTGCTAACTTCAAGCTGTTTCTTATGACAGCCCATAAGGCTGTATTTTTTTGCACTCTTGCAGTTAGTGTTTAAGATGAAAAGCACATTTAATTTAAAAATGTTTTCTACCAAGTATGTTAATGTAATAGACACTAAAGTAATTTGGCTTTGTATATTTTGTTATTAAGTAATTCTGTATAGATTTTGTTTCCTTGTTGTTATAATTTTAATTACAATATTAAGAATGTCCCACATTTGAAACATTGCTGAACTTCATCGGATCCAAAGCAAAAGGACGTAAAATAAAATTGTCTGCACTCTGTTTCACCCTATACTCAAGCATTTATGTTACCACACAGCCTTCTCCTCTAAGCAACATTGTTTGTTTTCATATTTGCTTTCCTTTTTCATCATATTCATTTCCTTTTTCTTTTAAAAATAAATTTATTCACTTCATAAATTTAGCTTCCTGTTTTAGAAGTGAATTATAGAATTTTGTCTTTGGGAAGGTCTTATTCCAAACTCCCAGTCCTTCGTCCCTTTTTTCAGGAAGATAAAACTTAAGGTGTTTTGTGATGGGTGGGTTGGTGGTTTTTGGGGGGGCTTGTGGTTTTGTGTTTTTCTTTTGAAAATTTAAAACAAACAGAGGATGCAAAGCTGTTCTACTTAATTTTCTTCCTTTTCCCCACTTTTCCCTAGTGCTGATGGCAATGAATTGGATGTGCTTTACCACTTCACATTTTTCTCATCAACTGTCTGACCCTTGGGTATTCACTTTCCACCTTTCTGTTGTAAAAGGATTTCAATTTCCAGTTACATATCCGATACTCAACCTGGAGATTGAAATTCGTCTATGGATGTGGACTACTGTGATTCAAAGGAAAGCTGTAGCTCTGCCCTACCTCTGCTTTTATTCCCCTTATATTCACTCTTCCCTGTAACATCTGTCCCAAACTGCCTTAGCAATACATATAATTTTATGGTTGAGTTTTTCATGGTTTTATGAGGTTTTTGTCCTCTACTGACAGGGCAGAAGAGACAATTTATTGTAAGAAGATGGGAGGCTAACTCTTTATTGTTAATAACCTTCTGATGCAAAAGTAACAAGGAAATATGGCCATATTCAAAATAAAATGACTGACAGTGACTGACTATTGAAGTCTGTTATTCAGTCCGAGTATCTTAAGTTATGCCTGATGTGTTCAGCACTTGTTGAAAATAAAGAGAAGGGGCTTCCCAAGGCACAACTTCCTGAGCTTTCAGTGACGTGGTTTTTATCCTTTGCTTTAAACGTCAGTAGAATGAAACTACCTGTCAGACACTCTATGCTCTGCAACGGGCACAGAACTCCTGGTGTAACCAAGGCTCTAGCTAGTTGGAAAGACCTCAGTGCGTAACTGTGCCATCAGATATGACCGATGTGTTTTGAAATTTTATTTGGAAATACCATCTCATTATATTTAGACTCACTAGAAAACTTGGTATTTGGAGAATATTGCATTCCTTGGGTAGAATGTTCAGGTGATGCTTAAGATTTATTATTAGTATTCAAAAATGTTCTGCAGTTCAACTTTCAGCATGCCAGCTTTGGGTCAGGAAATGCTGAGGAAATTGCATACCTGCTCAAAATGAGACTGCACGTCCGGGACTATTCTTGAGAGGTATTATCCTATGTTTCCTATTAGGAAGAAGATACTCTATAAAAGTGACTTTTACTTCTGTATTGTTTCCATATATATGCAGGGAAGACCTTTATTTAGTTCAGTATGCTTCTGAAAAACCATTGGCTCTGCTACTTATAATTGTAAGATCTTGTGTCAAGTTGATAAGTTCCAAAAAGCCATTTGTTGCCTTTCTAAATAGCTCAGTTCAGGCAATTGAAAGAAAATCTTAAAGATAACTTGTTTGTTTTCCCTAAAGTTCCTATTGCTGAAGTGCAATTTTCACAGAAAATAAGAACTGGAACAAGGGTTTAGGGTAACAATAAAGTTCAGTCATCTCTAGAAACTAACAAAGCAGAGTGATTGAAAGAGAACAGATTGAATTACTGCAAATGTAATAAAGGTAATAAATGAGCACAGTCATTTCCTGTGTAAGAAATCTAACTTTTCAAAGGCAAAGTTTGCTTATTCTACTGAAAAGTTAAAATATCTAAAATTAAATAATACCTTTGAGTAATATTGCCTTTTGTCAAAAATGAGGAAAAAAAAATTAAGTTTCATAAAAATAAATTAGTCAAAATAATCAACTTCCAAGTTATTACCAATACCAAATAACAAGTGATAAAAATATTTGATGCCTAGAAAGAGTGAAAAATCAGCAATGAAGTAATGTATGATATCATTGTACCAATGTATCTGTTGTCTGAGAATTTAAATACTCTAATATTTTGAACTTCTTAAACAAAAATATTTTCTTTTCATTTTCTCCCTTTCCAGTTCCAAAGAGATAGAGTGCTTGCAAAGCTTTATGGCAGCACATGATCTATGCCACGTGAAATGCTCCCCAAGTTCTGTAATGCAAGAAGTAATGTGGGATTTGCCACGTGAGTGCTTGAGACAGCCTAACTCAGAAGAGCAAGAAAACAAAAGTAGTCCAGGGCCCTCCTAGTGTGATTTTTCAGAAGTGTGGAGGTACATCAGTTGTATGGACATAATTAGAATTGTGTCCTAAAACATAGGAAATCCCCGTTGCGTTCCTGTACGCATTTTTGTCTCAGAATATTTTTCCAACTACTGGTGAGTTCTTTCCTTAAAAACAAACAAGGTTTTACATTACTTGCTTCTAGTAATTTTACCTGATTTTGTTGTTGTGTTTTGACTGCAAACTTTGCTTTACATATAGATGCCTTGAGGCGTTGTTGTTCTTCTTGCATCTCTTGTGGCTGGTACCCGCTTGCCTTCCCCAGCCTCCCCTTCGGCAGGGAAAGTGGAAAAGATCACACAAGGCCTCTTTGCCGACTGCCACGCAAAGCCAGCTGTACGCATTAACTTGAGTCCCCCTTGTTGGCAATTTAATTGGAGCTGCTTGACTTTTTCACTGAAGAAAATGAGATCTGCTCATTGTAGTGGTGGAGATTTTGAGGGAGAGAATTGCTGGCTGACAGGCATTAATTAACTAACTGCTGGAGTGCTAATACTTTTGGGGCAGTACCAAGGATTTGATTATCTCTCTCTTCTTTCTTTGGACGTATGTCTGTGAAAGTATATTCTGCCTAGGTCACAAAATGTGAATATTTTAAAATTACCTGTGGTGAAACTGCCTGGAGAGAGTGATTCGGGCCAACAGGCACAAACACTAAAACTGGAATTATAAGTCAAGTTTCTAGTTCCCAGCCTCATGCTTGAATCCACCAGTAAAAATAGTGATATAAATGTTACTTTAAGGCAGTACATCAAACTATTTCATAACCATTAACTACTTTGTTGGATTTTTGATGTGTTATGGTGATGCCAACCCTCTATTTAAAGTAACAGTGAAGCCTTCCCAAGGGAGCTGGTGTCTTGACGTGCTCTGCAAAAAAACAGAAAATTATTTGGCTTGGTAAAGAAATGCAATGATTGTGTAACAAGACCTGATGCTTAAGCTGTAGACATCAGGCTCATAGCAACCCATCTGATTTAGCATCTAAACCAACTGTTGCCCACCAAACTGTTCAAAGTTAGTTTTTGTCTGTAATTTTTTTTCCAATAGTGAATGTACGGTGCTTAGAAACAATTAACTGTGTAATACTGAGCTTTACTACTTTCATTTCTGTAGCATGTAGGAGATAATTTGGCTTTTTCTTGGGCTAAATTATGCTGTGCCACAAAGGACTATAACACTACTAATTTGCTTGGAATGTGGTTGAATTTATCACAGCTAGCACAGTCTTGTGTGTATTTTCTTTCCTGTCTGATTTCATAAATACAAAAGAAAATAAAAATTGCTTTGCCTCTTCTTTTCTTGCAATTCCCCCCTCCCCAACCCATATGAAAAGTCACCTTTCAGACCATATTCACTTTAATAATACAACTTACTGTATGTTTTATTCTTAAATACATTATACCAAAAAAGTGAGGCTGAGTTGGTGTTTTGGGGGGTGGTTTTTGGTTTTTTGGTGGGTTTTTTGGGGTTTGGTTTGTGTGTGTGTGTGTGTGTTTTGGTTTTTGTTTGGTTTTGGGTTTTATTTTGTTGTGGTGTTTTTGTTTTTTAATTTATCTGTAACAGAAACTATAAAGGCCTTTTATCTAGTGGGTGTTGTATGAAGAAAGAGTATTGATGAGAGCCAGTCTCCTTGGTGTCTCTTTGAGCAGTCTGTGACAGCTACTGTTGTTTAACCATCTAACTTACTTCCCCTTCTCACTGTAGACATTAACTGTGTAAGCCCAAAGTATTTAGAAGTTAATAGCCTGTTATACAACTCTAAGCATTCACGGTGATGGGATATTAAGATATTAAATGTATTTTGCTGTGTAACTAAACTTCAAGTTGTGCTCATAAATAATAACTTAATTTGTTAGTTTAAATTGAGTGCATCCACTTTTCTGCCTCTGTAGCCCTTGTTGTGTTAAGAGCAGTATTAAAATCTGAGTCTGGTAAATATCAGCATAGATCTCTTACCTTCCCTGAGATAGTGAAGGAAGTGCAGATCATCAGATTTTTTCCCTGGAAATTAGAAATTTCAAAATTAACAGATTAAGGAACATAAATTCAGTAGCAGTATGTTCTGTCAAGACCCTTACATGTCCCTGTCAAGCCTCACTGAATTTCATCTTACATTTTGAAATTTTCGAAGAGTTAGATTTGAATTGAAGCTAATGTTACTGACAAGAGGAAAATAGAAGCAATTGGTTTGCACTAAACAAGTTTGAATGGTTGTTAATGTGAATGACTTTCAGGCAGCAAATGTCAGAGAACAGTAGATTACTTTCTTTACCTCGGGCATTTTATACCATCTCCTGTGGTAAGCCTGACATTATTTTTATTTTTTTTTTTTTCTCTTGAACACGGGAAGCAAAGTAATTGGAGTCTGGTAATTTCAGCCCATGGCTGATGAAGATAAATCATAACGAGCTGCTGGAATGCACACTGACAATCCACATAGGGCTACTAGAACATGAACTCTCACTAATGCATTATTCAAATTTTGTTTCCTTCTGATTCATATTCTAGAAGGCCCCTGAAACTGTTAATTAGGAAACCCACCACCATTTGTTATTCTGTAGAAATTTCGTGCCAGAAACCAGTTGCTTCAAAACGCCTTCGCTTTGTTTCCAGGACTTGGGCACCCGAGCACTGTGCTGCTCGATCGACGGGGCCGGTGTGGGTGCGTGGGCTCGGCTTATTTGTCTGCAGGGAACGAGAGCTCATTTTGGTGCTTTCAAGCAAAGTTGCTCTCCGTCCAAAACAGGCAGATGGTCAAGTTGTTCAGTGTCAGCATTTGTTTCCATTCAGGTGTGCCTGCCCGCGGAAACCCGTCTCAGGCAATGCAGCTGAAGAGCAGCCATGCAACCTTGCTGGGTTTCAGCTGGATCCACCTGGTTGCTTGGGGTTAATGCTTGGCCCGAGGGAAGGAATGTGAAACTGCTCACGGGGCCAGAATGGCGATGCACTTTTAGGTTGGATTACTGATTCCAGGGAGTCGCACCCTTTGTGATTTTTTCAACCCTTCCTAGCCTGGTGGTCTTCTCCTAGCCTTGGTCTACTCCTTACCCTTGCCTCATGGCTGGACTGGGAAGTCTTCAGTAGCAGGACCTTCCAACCATATGTGATGGCTCTGGCTTTGTCCTTCTCTGGGAAGGAAAAGCAGATACATCCTAAATAATCTTCACATAAAAACTCTCCATCCTGTTGTTTCAGGCAGCTAAAGCAGAAACCGGTGGCAGTGCCACATCAGCGGGTGGGGGGAGGCAGAAGGAGACCAGTGGGAATGTCATTTACTCTTTGGCTACTCCGTCTCTCGTCCTTGAATTTAGGCAACAGCATAGTTTGCATCCCACAGCAAATTACCCAGTAGGCAGATGGACTTATTTCTGTGTCTCGACTGTATTCATAGTAATGCTTGATGAAATTGTTTATGCAAATAGTGTATTAACTGAAAGACACAGTGCTGTATTGATCAAAGCTATTTTCTTGTTTTGATGAAATTCATCCAGTAGTTTCAGCTGAGGAAAAATATTGGGAGCCTAAATATTTCATTTCAGTGGTTTCAAAATGAAATGGCTCAACTTCTTTGATTTTGAAACAATGTTTTGTTTTGAAATTGAGCTAAGCAAAATTTTTAAAAGCATAAAAACTAACTGGCAACAATTATATTGTGAGACATCCAGAGAAAAGTTTTACTTTAGTTTTACTGAAACTTGACTTTTCCTTCTCTTTTTTTTTTCCCTCCTCCATCTCCCCCCCACCCCCCTTTTTTGTTGGTTGGTTGGTTTGTTTTTGGGTTTTTTTTTGGTTTTTGTTTGTTTGTTTTGTTTTGTTGCTTTTGAACTGAAAATACCTCACAGCTGTGTATGTGAGTGTTCCTTGGGGTCATACAGAGAATTGTTTCATTTTACATCTCGGTACCTTGTTTCCTTTCCCTATGTTTCACAGCCAGGGAGTAGTTCACTGCCACTAGTAATATTCAGAGGACCAGAAAACACAGGGGAGGAGAATTAAGCACATTTCTCCTGGGGGGAAGCCTTTTTCCTTGATTCAGGACTAAGCTTTTTGGTGTTTCTGACTGGAGATTTTACTTGCCACTTGCTATCAAAAGCCCTGTGTATATCCAGAGAAGATATTTATGCGAAGAAATGTTTTCCTTCTGAAAGGAAACAGGGAAATCACCTATCATGTTTTGCAAAAATACCAAATAAATGATTCACAAATTTGCTGGCTTCCTCCACACACCCAATTCAGCATTTCCCTTGTGCCTGGGTAATTTTGCCATGAGCCTGCAAGGTTTATTCTGCCAGGGAAACCATAGTGGTGCAGAACACATCTCCCAGTCAGTCGGTCCCTCTCCAGCGCCTCTTTTGTGGCTGGGAAGTTGCAATTTGGCACTGAACTCTAGAGCTTGTCTGCAGAATCATGCTGTGGTTGCTTCTGCTGTTGCCATGTGCTTCAGGGAATGCTTGTACCTGCGTGAACCTGGATTTTGAGGCTTGTGATGGGAAAAGGAACACCCTGGTGCATCAGGAGGGGGAATTTTGGGGATTCTAAACATTTTTTTCAGCACCAGAGGTCTTGTACCCTGCAGGGAAGGTGCATCCAGAGGGATGAGCCCAGGCATTTCACATTAGCCAACCAGCTCGTTTTCCTCAGAGCACGTCATTTATAAACCTTATTGCAGTTGCAGAGATTGCATGCAGGCTAACTCAGTGAAGATGTTCCATCAGTGGTCTCTGACCACCAAAGCACTGTTTAACTGGTAGTATAAAGTTGGTGCTTCCATGTAGCTCTAGTGTCACTTTATGACTGGCAATTAATTGGTAGCTTCATCTAACATACCCCTGAGGATGTTATACTACTCCAGTGTGGATAGCCTGGCAAGTGAGATAAGAGACTCTGACCAGAAGGAAATTTGGTCTTAACATTTGCTGCTTTTCTCTACAGACATCTTGAGACCATCTGGGCAATGATTATGATTTATAGTCCTTTTGGTTGAATCATTTTATTTTAAGACTTAGGGCTTTAAATTGTTGTGAAGGACTGCTGCTTGCTAGAGAGAAGCCATATTTTTAAGTGCAACTATTTTAACAGCTGCTAATAAAAAGAGTTGTGTGAACCAAGAACAGTGAAAGCCCATTTTCAAAATGGTAGTAATGAGAAAGAAATTTCATGTCATAAATCTCAAATCTACTTTTGCCCAGTCAATTGTTTTCTTCAAAAATTGTTACTGTATCATATTGAAAAAAAAAAAAAATCAATATTTTTAAACAGTATGTACCACGTTATAGACCACTTCTTGAGAAGTTCTAAAGGCCCTTCTTGAGTTCTTCATAGTATGTTACTTGTAAAATTATTTTTTATGTGAAGTCATGAAATTTTGGGAAAATCTGCTTATTAAATGGGAAGACAGGCATTAATGTCAATTGCAGTGCTTGGCTTGTGACTCTGTGTTCTTTCATGCTTCACCAAATGCTAAGAACAATATAACAGTGAACACAAAAGCAAACAAACAAAAAGGAAAGAAGTTAGAAACAATATTTAATAAGCAATGCATGTGTCCCATGTCATTCGGTAAGTAATGGAACGACTTTTTTAATGGCTGGTACTAAGCTACATAATTAGGATGCACCTCAGTGGGCGATGAAGATACTATATTATTTTAAATAAAAATGAAAATATAGATAGTAGTGTTTTAAATTGCTTTGTGCTATAATAATAAAACACATAATTATCTAGGGCACGTACATGGAAAAGTAGGGTGAGTGAGAACTGGGAAAAACATTTTTTGCTTGCATTTAGGTACAAACTGGGGATTTCTAAAGTCTTACACTAATTGTCAGCCTTCAAAAGAAGGCTTTTATCATAAGGCCTATTGCTCAAGCACACAGAAAAGGAAAATCACAAGTTGATTAGATGATCATAGTCTTTGCTTTTCATCATGTGATTGTAAAATGCTGGATCTGAATAAGGGCCCTTGTGGATTATTATTATTATTATTGTTATTATTATTTATCTGGGGCTTTCTGTTTGGTTTGGGTTGAGTTTGTTTGGTTTTTTTAATTATTACTACCCTGGTCTCTTCTACTGTATGAATTTAGCGGGAAATTGAAAATCTTGTGTTTGATCTCTCAATGTATTATCATGGAAATTAAGAGTTTTCCAAAAATTCTTGCTTTCTGCATTTGTTGACTGATTCAGAAGGGAAAAAATGTGAAAAAAATTAAAACATATTTGATAAAGAAGAGAGGGAAAGAGATTGTTGGAAGCATGTTATTAGGGTGACTTTTTTGCATTCTTAACAACTTCACTGCATTTAAATTCCACATGTGATTTTTAGTGCTATATGTAATGCTGATTCTAAATATTTCTAATTATTTTTTTAACGTGAGCTGATAGTGAAATTTCAGCATTAATTGTGCATTCATTTGTGACTTTTAATACATGATTAACTACTTTGCTGGTGCATTTGAGTGGTAGTCAGCATTTGAGTCAGCAAAAATATTAATGATTTGTAATGATGTTTGGCTTTTAAGATAGCTAACTAGAACTACTTATGTTACATGCCATCTTATGTTAGGCAGGGTTTCAGTTTAAACTTCAGCATCAAGTGATGCCTATTTCTCCCAAATTCATTGATTCCAATCAGTTTCTGAATTGAATGGTAAATCATGAATGAACAAAGTCAGCATTAAGAGTAGAAGAATCCAGATCTTAGAAGTCCAGCCCAGGTGAAAGCTAACAGAAATGGAAACAACTAACAGAGGTTTCAAGCATTTTGTTCTTTAACTGCAATAAGGAATTGCAAACAGTAGAAAAGAGCCATAAAGAAGCTGGAGAAAAAGTGCATTTCAGAAATGTGAAGTACACAGTACCCTCATGAGACATGCTGCATCTCCAAAAGAGAGCTCAGGAAAATGGTGAAAGCATAGAGAATTTGGCTGTACTTGGCTGTCTACTCTTTGGGGATTTTGGGGGGGCAGGGGAGCAGGGTGGAGGGAGATGTCAAAGTGGAAAAGTGCTTTGATTAGAAACTACAGACCATGACCAGTTTATCCAGGTAAATTGTTAGGAGACTTGCAATTAACCCCAGATTAAGCAGCAGATGTGTTGAATAAAATATGATACTGTGAGCAGACCAAAACTTTTGGAGAATGAAGCTCTAATAATGAGTGCTAGAGAAAACCCAGAGTGGATATATTCTTGAGAAAGAGAGGCAAGTAGGGTCCTAAATGCAGTCCCCAGAAACAGCAAGGACAATGGATTACACCAAATGTTACCTGTAAATGTAGTGTAGACCAGAACTGTGGTTGTGAAGCCATTCTGGAACATCTGTCCCACCTATCTTTGGAGCACTAATGGGCTGTGACATACTGCCAAGAGCACTGCAAACATAGCAATACAGAAGAGGGAAACAAGACCACATATGCATAGGTGCTGCCTCATACACGGGCTAGCAAATCAAACCCAGAAGTAGAGCAGAGTAGCAAAGTCCAAAGATTAGTTTGCTTTGCATTAGGGAATGAACAGCACCCCTGTGCAGAGCTGTCTGTAGTCTCTTCCCTGTCCCCTGTCTCCTCCCTGCATGAGTTTTGGTGATTCTTTGGATAATCTAACCCAAAAAAAAATTTGCTCTTAATCTCAAGCATTAGATAAAAATGCAGGAAAGTGAAGTCAGGAGCTAAACAGCACAGACAATAAATTTGGAAACAGGTAGCTGCTGCGATTTCCCTCAAATACTTGCCAATTATTTCCTTGTGCTGTGCCCACAGTTAGGAGTTTCTGAGGTAATCTGTAGGTTGTGGGAAGCTGCTGTCAGGGTGATGGCCTCATGAGGTGCATGGTGGAATTAGCTTCTAAAGAGATAAATAAATACTGCACAGGTACCTTCATTGGGTTATTAGTAGTATGTGGAAGAAATCTATAGGATTCCCAGGCAGACTTTGTTCAGGATACAGCTTCGTTCATAGGCAGTGCTTGTCTTTTGCTGTTCATGAGGTCTCTTTCCCTCCATGTTCTTTTTGTCATTGTGTATCTCTCTTGCTATCCAGCCAGGGAATTGCTGTGAATAAAGGGTCATAAGAGAAGAGAACCTGATTTGCTTTGCCCACTAGAGATGCTTTGTGTAAATAAAGAGAGATAATGGAAAACTACATTCTGTCCTGAAAAGTTCATGTGAATGACTCATGGGTGGAGGCACAACCAGTATTTGAAATAGAATTTTGTGACAGTGACTAATCTTCTTTTCCTTGTGTAGGAAGGCAGGGATGCCATACAGAATACTGAGGTTCTCTCAGATGTATTTTTAGTTCTAAATCTGAGGAGAACCGGAACATAACCCTTCTGTAAACTATCATTATTAAGCCATGGAAAAGTGCTATTTTGATTATGCTGGTGCTCCTCCTTTTGAAAATTGAATGTATTGTGTTTCAGGGCTCTACACTATATGACTGCCCTGAGGAGTAAGAAATATGTGGGGAACTTCCAAGGTCAGAGACAGTACAGTCTAGAAATCTGCTGCTTTTGTTTCATAATCTCAAGTATATATTTCCTGCCTCTTTCCTTATTCAGTGAAGATACATAAAGGCTAAACGTAGCAGAAATTGAGCTTAGGGCAACTTTGAACATGAAAACACAGATTTATAATAGAACTTGGCAAGTGGAAGTTATCTTTCATCCAAAGATTGCAATCTGCTATGTGTACTTTGGGAACTGCAGCCGTGCCTGGCCGGACAGGGGTATTTGGAGTTCTCCTCTGCCTTTCACAGAATCGCAGAATTTCGTCTCTTTTTTAAAAGAGTCTTCATCAGTTTGATTGCTTTTCTTCAAAATATACATGTGTGAAAACTTTTACTTTTTTGGGGGAGAATAAAGGGCACTTTAAGGTTAGTGGCTACATTATTTGCATTTAAAAATAAAAAAAAAAAATAAATTAAAAAGTAAGTAAAAAGAAAAAGGAAGGAAATTAATTTTGCTTGTTCCAAAATGCATGCATCAGCCAGACATAGAATCCGCTTTCTTTTCCTATACCTGCCATGAACATTAGGCACACTCTGTGTTTCATGCACATATCAACAATGTATTTGATATAGCAGCAATAAGCTGCCGTTTTTACATTAGTTAAGACCAGAATTCCACTATTAAAATGGCTTTATAGCTAGCAGGCACCCTATGTTGTTTGCAAAGCAGCAGTTACTGTAACTCACATTTTTGGGGGGGCTTTAGTCTAGTTTTACTTTTTTTGGTTCTGATGTTCCCTTGTGGAACTGAGAGGTTTATTAATAAGTAGCTCAGTGTACTTGGTATGTGTCGTGTTATTTGGCAGGCTGCTGATACTGAGCTGAGCAAAGAAACTCTTGTGGTGAGTTCCTGGCTCACAGTCATGATTTTTTTAAAGTGGCTTTATAATTTTTTAATACACATATGCTGTTCCCTTAAGTGATCTTTCTGAAGTTTTTAGCTTATCTGTTTGCAACAGATTCCTTAGATGGGGATATTATTTGAATGGTCTTTTAAGTATCCCCTTCCTTAATAGTTGCTCCAGAAATCTCTGGTTTTCAGCAGGGAGGAGGAAAAGAGCAACGTGGCCTGTGCATAAGCCGGGATCAAAGGCAGGTCAGCTGCTCAGGGCCATGCACACTCGTCCAAGTGGAACTGCCTCGCTCTTGAGGTCTGCCAGGCCTCAGCCCTCCTCTGAGGGAGACGGGGGAGACCACCTATTCGGTGGGTTTCTTGGCATACAGATGCAGTTTTATGAAACTGAATTATGTTTCTTAGCCTATACCAGGACTAGTTATAGCATGGCTAAAGAATTAATATTTTTAAGTTGTCAACACAGTCTATTTTTTGGCATTCGTCACTGTGGTTTATTAGAATTGTGCCCCTGCCAAAGGAGGCCAAGCTTCAAACCAATCGATAAACTCTGTATATTGGTGCAAAATGAAGAAATCAGCAGAAGAAAATAATTTCCTTCGCCATATATTGCAGTTGCATCTTGAATTATTATTCTCTGATATGGTGATCCAAGCATTTGCTGATGAGTCTGCAAAATTTTGGTGGCATTGTGTTTTTCAGGAGGAAATATTTCTCAGGATCAGAATTTAGGGGCCAACCAGTGATTTAAATACCATCTTGGTTGGCAACATTATAAAAGTACTGGTCATTTCTAGAGACTTTTCAGCCCATAATGTGCAATATTAGTTATGCTGGGTGTAGCATAATTGAGTGCCACAGTAATTCTTGAATATTTAGTTCACGAAGGATGCTACTATTAATTTTTTTGAGAAATCTTTTATAATTACAAGCCATTAATCCCATTAAATGGTGGTTGTGAAGCATTTTTTAAGCCTGGAAGCCAGATTCCAGATGTAGGTAAATTCTGTTGTGGGGGTGTTAAGAGGGTGAAGGCTGAAGCAGTAGGAATAGGACAGCCAGGCAGGAGGTAAAACTCTTGTCACTTTCAGACCCCTGTGATATTTCTGAAAATTTCTGCCCATGAGAGCTGAAGCCATTCCTCCATTATTCTAGCTGTATGCTCTGTCCTGAGACCAAATTGAAGCCCTGTATTTCTGCTACAGAATACGCAAAGTTGGTGGAGAGCTGTAAGTCAATAGAAAGGTCTTTCTAGTGAGCAAATAAAGAATCAGTTTTTCAGCTAAAGGTTGTTCTTCTGTTTGTGATGGCTGGTGTATTTTAAGGAGTCCATCACCTACTTCAGGAGCAATAGACCAAAGAATACTTGAGGTTCTTGTCTGAACTGTGGTGAAATCTAACCTCCGCATGTTGCTGCTTTTGGAGAGAGAGAGGTGAAAGTGAGGGTCTCCCAGGTGGTGTAGATAACTGTGGTGGATTGCTGAGGGATTTTAATGTCCTGTGCATATGCTGGCTTCAAAAATTGTATCTTGGAAGCTCATAAATTGGAAAGCATAAAATTTATCCCTGTGTTCAGTAATCATACACATCTGAGCAAAAGTTAATTTAAGGACAAATATGCAGAAGGCAGCCTGGTGTCAATATGATTTAAGGTATAGGAGTGAAGTCCTTTACCTATGGGTTTTTGAAAGCCAGATGACTTCCTTTACTGGGTTTGCAACACAACATGTTTAGATGAGGTTTTTAGGGACATGGTTTAGTGACAGCATTAGGTTAATGGTTGGGCTTGTTGATCTTGAGTGTCTCTTCCAACCAAAATGATTCTATAAACACAGTTATATCAGCACCTCTCAGGGGGTGATTTCTGAAATGCAGGAGCTGTAGTGGGTAGCCACATGTGCAGTCAAGATCTCTGTAGACTTGTATCAGGTTGGAGGAGGCCCATGTAGTTTTTGGAACAAGAACAGAATTTCACAAAATCATGGGACTTCAGAAATACACATGAATGAAAAGTGGGAGTTTTTCAATATTCTAAAATAATTTTCTGTTTTAGGAACAACCTGAGTTACAGAATCTCGGTTACTACTACAAAACCCTTTGGGAAGTAAAGCAGCCTTGCTGCTGGTGGTGGGCAGGGGGGAAGCTGAAGGAAGAAAATTGAGACAATGCTTCTAGGTGTTTATTTGCTGTTTTCACACCTAGGTTTTACACGTTGTTTTACATAGCACAAGTAATTTTTTTAAAAAGCTACTTAGTATTGCAGAAGCGGTGCTCATTACATAGCTGGGTGACCCATGGTACCTGTTTCAGGTAAGCGAAGACTTCAGAGTTAAGCTAAAGAACAAACTATTAGTAGGTCCTTGCACAGTGATAATTGACCGAAATGTCCACTGAAACTGTATTCTGTAGTATATAAAACTGTGTTTTTTGTTGTGTTGTTTTGTTCAAAGGTCCCTTATCCCAAGAGAAGTGTGACCTTATTTAAGAGCACATGTTCAAACTGTTGTTATTGCAATATTGCTGCTGCTTGATCTCCTTAGAAGTTACTTTTCTTCAGGAACGTGCAAGAGCCATGGAAGCTTAAATCTAAATTGTGACATACAGAGTAATAACTTTGCAGTAGAATATAAATTGGTTGAATTACAATGAACAATTGCTGCTCACTTCTAACAAATGAAACTCCAAGGCATAGCATCAAGGATATTTTAAAAAGAGAATTTCTTATTTCATTCTTTTCATTCTTTCAGTTGGACCCATGGAGAAAACACTGTGGTATTTTTTTTCTGTGTGCAATGCAGTTGGCTGACTGTCTGTTGTTAGGAGAATCACAAAATGATTACAGGACGGGACAAAGGGCTTTTCAACCATAAAAATGTGTCACTACATGTTTAGCGGATGCTAAGGTTTACATTTATCACCCATAACAATATAAGGATTAAAGGGATCTCAACAAAGAAGGTTCTACCTTTTGGATTGTCTTCAGAACTGGCCTTGATTTATGCAAAAGAAGTAACTAAGGATTTGTAGGATATGATTGGACATAATTTTATCCAACTCCACAGCAGAGTGAATATATATTGTATGTGCTAAGTGTAGTGGTGGGAAAGCTGTATGAACTGTGATAACAGTAACAAGTCAACTGTGGGTTGTTTTGTTTTTTAATGAAATCTGTAGTGTTTTCTGACTGCTTAGAAACTAATGCCTGATGTGTGTTGTTGCTTAATTATATCCTGTTGGGTGATTTATAATACAATGCAACCTGATCTAGGAAAGGAAAGGTCTTTCAAAATTATAATGCGTTCTTCATCCTTATTAAATCTTTGGTTTTTGTCGGAATGTGAGTATGGGCTGCTTACATCTTTTCAGTTTGCCCTTGTAAAAATTATTTTATTTTTTAAAATCTGCTTCTAATGGTAGATATTCTCTTGTCAGGTTGTCAGCTATTCAAACCCTTAAAATCCTTGAACAAATTTAATTACAAATCTTTCTGTAACTGTTCATTTCCAACATGCTTCTGTTATCTTTCCATCTGTAACTTTATCAAGGGTGATTGCCCTGTAATTCCTTGCTTCTTGCTCCCCTTCTAGTCTTAGAGGCACCAAAATGTGTAACCCCTTCTATGCTGAATCTTTTAAGGAGACTTTGAAATAATAACAAACAAAACAAAACAAAACCAACCTAACAAAAACCACAAAAAAACCCGACACTCATACACGCATGCAAACCCAAACTGAACACCCAAGCAAACAAAAAACCCCACAGAACAAAACACAAACAAACAAAACAAAACAAACAAAATACATAAAAAAACAAATAAACAAACAAAAAAGGCAAAGAAAAAAAATAAACCCCCCCAAAATGTGTCAAGTGTCATAATACCTTTAGCAGGATTTTTAATAGGATTTAGCAGCAGCTTAGTAATTTATTTGGCCCTTGTAGGCTACTTCTAAGGCTACCAACAGGGTGGTTTGACTATTTGCCTATATTAGAGAAGCATAACTAGGCTAGCGGTTCCATTCCACTGGCTATTTTACTTCATGTTTCTCAATAATGAACAGTCAGCTTGAGTGGGCTGTGTTTTTGACAACCTTCAGAAGAATATTGCAAAAAAGTCATTCCAAAACCCCTGTTTGAATGTGGCACAGACTGCAGGGATATGACATCTCTTTTGTGTTGTTTGTTATTGAATATCTCAGCCTTCACTAACTGATCCTGTTTTTCACGGCACAGGCAACTTTGATGTGGTCTTTGTCATATAAAACAAAGGTAGAGAATCTAATACAAAAGCTGTAGGACAGCTGAAAAAACACCTCAGTGACTCCGAAGCCCCAAGTGTCTGAACTGCTTTTGAAATATTTTTTCACATGTTTGTCAGAATTTCTCTACCGTTGCCTCTAATCATTCTAAAAATTCAGGGGGCATTATCGTTACATCCCAGCCCTGCAAATAAAAATGTCTGTAACTATTCATTTGAGTAGTCCCAGCAGAATAACAGCAATTCAGCTGAACTGTGTTTGTATGCAAGGTTAAGACCAAAGAGACCAAAGATGTTGCTAGTTGTGTTGAGGGGAATATTTTATGGACCAGGAAATGGATTCTGAAAGGTAAAACCTTTGTTTAGGATCCTGGCAGGGTTGTCTGAATGGCAACATGGATAAAGAAGAAAACATGGTTAACAGAACAAAACACACTTAACAAAACAAAAGAAGAACAGGTAGATACTAACACTATCTAGTAGTTCCTAATCTGCTTTTCATGCTGCAGCACTGAGTTTGTTCTAGTCCTTGGCCATCCTAACATGCCAAAATTACAAGTTTTATCACAGTTAGTTTTACTTCACACATGAAACAGTGACTGAAGTAACCTAAAATGGTGACTAATTAGGACCATCTTCCATGAGATCTGTATTTTGTAACATTAATTTCTTAAAATATCCCAACAGTCACTACTTTTAGAAGACCGTGGGCAGTATTTGAGAGACAGGAGAGAGCACAGCCTGCCCCAGGGGGTCAGGAGAAGCCCATGGCATTTTTCCTTTGCTTTTTCTGCTGTGCTGCTGCTATCAGAGAACAGAGCATCTCTACAGAGGTTTGCATAGTAAAAGGAGGAGATGGATGGTCTTCTCTGGATTTGCCAAGATTTTAATGGTATTCATTTTATTTTCATGGTATTTCAGTATTTTCCTTCAACCCTCGAAGAGATAAGACACAGTTATGAAAGTATAAAAGATGACAAATAAAATTACATTATATCTACCTTGTTAGCAGTGAACATCTAGAGCATTTCTTCTTTGCCACCTGCCACAAATTGCATAGCTCATTGTTGCTTTAAAATGTCTTTTCAACTTTTATTCCTAAATTGATTGAAGTAGCCCAGGTAAAACTGAAGCATCAATGTCAGATTTTGTGGGGGCTCTACAGAGTGTGGGGTTGAAGGGAAACTCCCCTCCAGTCTGCCCAGTATCCATTGTGTGGCACCCCTTGTCCTTTCCGCTGGATACTGGGAAAAGCTGTGCTGTGGGGCTGCTGCTAGGGTCATGGTGAAACGTGTCTCACTGCTGCAGAGTGCCCTTGGCTTTTTTGTGGTTTTGAAACCCTCTTATCAGATCCAGCTGGTTAATAAGGCTAATGAGTGTGTGAATTGGGAGTCAGGAGAATGAGCAAGCTGCTTCTGCTGTGGCAAGTGAGGAGGAAATGGGACCCAAGGGAAGACTATGCTTCCTGCACTGGAGTCATGCCTGGCTTGGATTACATGTTTTAGTTTAACAGTCCTGTAGATCAGCCTTAAGGTTCAGCAGACTTGGTAGTTTCTGGTGCAGTAGAGTTTGAAAACAGAATGAAATTTTGTGTTACAGAGGCTGGGTGATCCATAAAGGATAGAATTGTAGTTTTCCAGACATGAAACCTAAACAACCTTTTTAATATATACAGGTTGTTACTGAGTATGGCATTTGGGTAAATTTAAATAACACTGGGCACAGAAAAAAGACATTATATGAAGGATTTTAACATTATGTTTTACATTGAGTGTCCAGATGCATCTGCTTAAAGAGCAAAAAAGAATTAAAATAGGGAATGAAATATGGAACTTAATGAATATTTAGGCTATTTAACCTATTTTGTCCATTGACTACTGAGAATTTTCTCTCTCTTAGTCAGAGATCTGTAATTTGAGCGCATTTTCCCTCCTGCACTTTTCGTTATTTTGGAATATGGTTTATGGTCATGCTTTGGACTGTATAGTTCCAAACAGGTCCACAGGGAGGAATTGAGCGTAATCTATGTTCAAAAGTGTTGATGGTTTTTGTGGTGATTATTACAACTACAAAATGATCTGAGGCAGGGTAGCCTCTCTTTCCTGCCCCCCTTATTATCCCTTGCAAAATACACCCTTTCCACTGCAGCCTTTATCCTTCTATTTTGTTAAGTTTATAATATTTGAGGAGCCACTAAATTGCTTCATGATGTCTAGCATTCTTTCTTTTTCCGTCATACATTGTAAGTAGCAGTTTTCTATTTGGCTGTGCATGGCTAGCCTCAGCTAGTTCTGCATGGCAGCTCAAACCACCACCCAGCCCGACTTTGGCCCAACCTCCCACAGTCTGTTGCTGTTGGCCAACAGAGATTTTGTTAGTCCCTGAAATACCTATGTCTTGCCTCAGCATCACAACCAGGGCTGGTGGCTACCCTGGTTTTGCATCACCTAGTTCTTGAATTTAGATTTTAGGTTAATTTAGTGATATCTTCTGACTTGGCTTCTCAAGGGAAAGCAGAAAGAGAGTATGAGGGCATTTTGGATAGAATGAGCTTTCTTGTACCACAGTGCATATGCAGGCAACTGGTGCCGAGTGGAGCTTTTGTCTTTGAGTAGTATTTTAGATATCCGTACCCCACATAGGATGTGGGATCCAGAGCTGTCGTGCAAGGAAAGGGCACGACGGTTCTCTGTTCTCAAAATCAGGAAATCGAGGAGAAATGCTGCCAGGTTTTCATCATGGCCCTGATGCCCCTCTGTAGGACACAGGCACCTGCAAGTAATTTGCTTTGCGAAAGGGGATGAATGCACTGCCTGATTGAGCTACAGAGCTGTATTCACCATGACTAGGGCTGTTAGTTAAGCCATAATCCCATTAAAAAAAAAAAAAAAAAAAGTCTATTAGGACACCCAGCTCACTGGGAGGGAAGAAAAATGATGAGGCTAGATCCAGGGCATCAAGACGGTATATGCCCCTACAAACAGCGTGTTTCAGGGTAACTTAATGAAGCCTGAAAGTTTTGGAGTACTTAGAAGTATTGACTGCTAAGTAGAGAGAAGTTCTTAACCTTCATGTTAAATGAGACTATAGCATGTTAAGATGAATGTTTTATTTAAGTATGATTCAGTAATATACATAGTTAAGTGTGATTGCCATCCCCTCGGGGATTTCTCTCCAACTTCCTATTCAGGTTCTGTCAGCCTGGCAGACATATGTAATCTTGTTCAAACTTGTGTAAACCTAGGCAGGTTTTAAACTAGCCACCTGGTAGGAGTACTGCTAAAGGAGCAAAGTGCTCTGCAAAAGCTGAAAAACCTACGTGGGTACCTGGCAAGCTCAGCGTGGCCCTGCCTGTGCTGAGCTCAGTGCGGCCTCACCTCTGGTCCTACAGAGCTACCTGTGCTGCCAGCAGAAAAATAGGGGGTAGCCAAGCAGCATCACGTGTTTTGCTGTGGCATGGATATAATCTGAGCTTTCAAATAAAAATGAGCTGTTATGAATGCTGCATGCAAAAACTAATAAGATAACTTGAGTCCCTGAAACAAATTTCATTATCTTAATCTTCCATCCACAGTCCTAAACTCACAAACATTTTGTTTACCAACCCAAGAACTGTTTTGGTGTTTATTGCTCCTTTTTTTTAATCATCTATTTGCAGTTTGGCCATTCTGAATTTTAAAATCAGCTGTTCTTAATGACTTTAATGTTAGAACAGGTATTTTTAAGTGTTGCCAATAGTTTTCCACTAAATTATGTCTAATTTGAAGGGGTAAAAGGGGAATTGATGAGAGGAATGGAGATTGTGAATATATGCTAAAGCAGAATTGCTTCAGAACTGAGAATCTGAAAGCCAAATCTGCTCTTTGAGTGAACTTCTGGTGTGTTTGCTCATTTGTATGCAAGAGTTAAAATTCAGCTTAGATCGAAGGAACATAGAAGCTATATCTCAAAAGATAACAGTTGTACTGAGCTAAAGTAAATTATTTGCTAATTATAACAAAATGGAGAATGTTTCCCTTTTGCCCTTCTGGATGTTTTTTAGGCTGTTCATTTTTATTGAAAAATGTCATGTTTGAAGCAATTGCACATTGCATGTGGGTTTTGCAAACAAAATATGAAACCAGTTTCACTGCTCAAGAAAGAATATTAAGCTATTAATTCTACAACTTGTCATTGCCCCAGTATACATCTGCAAAAGCAGCACTAAAAAGCACGGGTTTTCTCAGAATTTACCCATATGTACTGAGCCCAAAATAACAAATTTAATGGAACAGAATTACAGCAAATGCTAATTTGTACTCTGGTCCACTTGCATCTCAGGAAAAAAAAAAATGTTATGGTATTCCTGGTTTTGAAATGGTTTAAGAGTATTTGCTAATATGCTGGGAATTATCACAGTGAACAACATTCACTAATGTTTATTCTAACTAATTATATATGGTTTTTCTTTTTAACTCATTTGTTTCCAATGTTAAGAGATAGAAAAATTACTTCTCTGTGTTGCAGAAAATGATCAGTTTTCCTCTGAAGCAGCATAAGGCTTCTCTCTGCTCTACCCTGTACAAGTGTGAGGGAGGAGGGAAAAAGCCAGTTTTTGCTGTAAATAATTTAGAAGCTAAGATTAAAGCAAGGGACTAACAGAGATAGAGGTGAAAATACAAGGAAACATGGGACATTGTTGGCTTAGCTTAATAGCAATCCTTTTTTGTTTTGTTTTGTTTTTTTTTGGAGGCATTGTGGTCAGGAAAGGTTTTAGATAAGCAATACGGAGCATTATATGTCTACAAGTGGAACTGGACAACTGGACCAAAGCCAATGGGAGGAAACACCCAGGAACTTTGATAACACTATTACCTCCTTCACAGCTGTGGCCCTGTCACGGACAGAGGTGTTACCTGAATGATAGCGTGTGACAGCCTCGAATGTGTACATGATTTGCAATAAATAAGCATTTATTCAAGCAGGCCAGAGTGGGATGGAGTCTTTTAGTAGTTTGGAGGATTTGTCCCAGGAGAAGAGGTGCAGACTGACAAGCACCAATATGGGCCTTGTGCAAACAAAGCGGAGCCGTCAGGGCAGGCTCCTGTATCCCCAGCAGCTTCCCTCATTCCCTTCCACTGTCAACAGCAGCTTCAGTGTTTGGGATAAGCCTCAGCTGCCCTTTCCTCTCCTGTTTTATACCTTCTGGGCCCTGTCAAGCATTGTAGTGCTGGGTTAGAGGGGCAGCTGTGGTTGATGTGTCAGTGGTGAAGATGGGCTGGTGCTCCTTAAAGGATGGGAGAGGACAAGCTGCTGTTGGGAGAGGGGCAGGATGAGATGATTAAGGGAAATGGGATGGGAAATACACCTTGATAAAACACCAGCCTGGTCCTTCTGATAAATTTAGACTGGACCATCTCCTTAGAGTTATAGTTACTATAGTTTTGTTGCCAGCTCCCAAATCTCTTGCGGTATAATCAGTGTTCAGCAGATAAAGTAGCACCACTACATGGCATGATTCTAAAGGGCTTTCTATGAATTCCCACCAGCTTCATGGGGGGTGGGTATGAGTGTTCATTTCTTGATTCCATTATACTTTGGTGTGTTAGTGGTTTGCTGTAGTATATTTCACTCAGTTTTTGATTGGAAGAAAGACAACAGCAATAAATACTGCATAATATAACATTGTTTTAATATTAGAAAAACTTGGATGTGTTACTATTTAGTCTTCTTGCCGTGCTACAACAAATGAACAAAAATGGTGTTTGTTGTGATATTTGTTGATTTAAAGTTAGAAAATCACCATTAAAACTACTATTTTCATCTTGAAAATTGTCATGTGAGGCACTCTTGGGTTTGGCTGTGATAGTGCTTGTTACAACCTGTAATATGTTCTTGACATTACGTAAATCAGAATTCCCCCAGAATTTTTGCAGTTTTTGCCATGGACATTACATATTTTCCTCTTATTAAACTATAATGTATTATTGAAAATAAATACACGGAAATACAAATGCTGAAGAAGCTCTTTGGCCAGCTTAAAAAAATTCCATATGTATGCAGTAGGATACATGTGCCTGGGATGCTGGGTCTTTTTCAGATCTAAGCTTTGGTTCAACTGTCATATTTTCATGGCACAAAGAAGTTTAGGACATTGTCAGGTTATCATGTTGCAACCTGGCAACTGTATGGAATGAATATTGATGTTCTTTCGTTGTTGACTGCTGTGGGCTAGCCTGTTAGCTGTAATTGAAAACAAACAACAACAACAACAACACAATCAACAAACACATGCAAAAACACATACAAAAAAACTAACACATTCTATTTCATTTTTCAACTAAATCATGTGTGTGGTGTGAATGTAAACACTAATTCTGAAGAAATCCAATCACTTTGAAATAAATAAAAGTCACTGATTTATCTTGGTGACAAGTCTAAAGATAAACGCTGGGCAGAAGTTGTACGAGTCCTCAGTGTTATGCCTGATTGGCTAACAGAGCCTTCATAGCAAAGGCAGGGTGACCACCTCTTTCTCACATTTGGCTGGAGTTGTTTTTTGTTTGGTTGGGTTTTGTTTGGTTTGTTGTTGTGGGGTTTGTTTGTTTGTTTGTTTGTTTTCCTTAAAAATATTGAGAATTAGGAAATTTATGCTCCTCAGTTCACCTCCTTTTAAAGATTTCCTGCTTCTGGTCACTCTTTGTTAAAACAACAATTGAAGAGAACTCCTTACTTTCTGCTTTATGTTCTCCTAAAGACATAATGTGTACCGCAGAACTCTATATTACTTAGAATTCTAAGGCACAGTCTTGTAAATGTAATATTTATATACTCTTTGAGATATTTATATTCATAACTCTGGCTGCATTTTGTGCTTTGTTTTGCTTGCATGGGTAAGAGTTGTGATGAATTCTTTCACCCTAGATGATATTTATTCCTTTTACTTCATTACACATAATCCACCTGTGCTAGATCTTAAGGTCTGTGTACACTTTATACTCTACTAGAGAGCTTATCAGCTTCTCTGCAGGCAGCTCAATTTGAATTTTAAAACTGAAAATGAATGAATTTGTGCTGCTTCTTGAGCTTCTGCACAGAACTACTGTTGCACGGCCCTGTTGGTGTGATAACTGTAGGATATCAAGCTTGCAGGTTGTTGTTGATTTTGGCTGAGAGCTTTATGATTTCATTCTGATCAGCACCTACTTCTATCATTTTTTCTACACTCCCCAGCTTCTTTCCCCTTATGAGAAGTGTTGAGTAGGATAAAGACATCAGGAAGAACAAGAGTAATGGGTACTTTTACTGGTAGACAGAATCAAGTCCAGGCCCAAGTATACAAATAATGTTCATGTAAAACATTCTCTTCATTGTCTTGTAAGCTAAATGTTAACTCATGCTTGGCTTCCAAGTCAGGTAGGTGTTTAGGAAGTTGCTGATCATCATTGGAATTTCTTATTGATAGCCCAAGTTCCTCTGCCTTCTTTACAAGGCACACCCAAGGCTGGGCAGGGCTTTGAGCAACCTGGTCTAGTGGAAGGTATCCCTGCCCGTGGCAGGGCATTGGAACTAGATGATCTTTAACACCTTTTGCAATTCAAACTGTTCTGATTCTCTGATAACGTCCGATTTTAAAATCAAGTCAAATTCAATACATGAGTGCATTGCATTTTTTTTAAACTTATAATTCTACTGAAATCCATTTAAGCTAATCATTGTTAAAACATCTTATGGATTGTATATATTCTAGCATTCTACAGCATATAACAGAGAAGTACCTTTCCTGATAAATCAGCTGTTTCAAGAAAGCAATAATTAATCAAACCAGTACATACAATTCCTTAATATGATGATTTTATCTGCTTAATTTAATTGTATGTAAAGTATATGACTTAAATGAACTCATTAAGACATCTGTTTTTTGCTCTAACAGTAACGTCCATGTTACACTGTCCTTATTAAGGAGTTGTGTTGGTTTATATATGTATATATATATGGGTTTTTTTCCCTAAGAAAATGCTACTAATTTATCCTGATCTTTCACTCCACAAGTTTAAGGCTACAAAGACAGTAATAGAAAGCTGGTGCTTGGTATTGAGGTCTTGCTGGTATCATTTGGTGTTTGTTTTGGGGGTGGCTTTTTTCTTTGTTTTCCAAGGGTGTCTAGCTTGCTAGCTAGTTGTCCAGAACTTTGGTTTGTACCCTTGAGGAATTGGAACACCGGTGCTCCATTTTCTACTCTGATGGACTTCCTAGTGCTCATGAAGGGGTTTCTCACTCCAGTCAATGTGTACTAAGCAAGGGAGGGGTAAGTGTGCTACAAAACGCTTTTTGCTATCCTTCAGCATTATCTTCAGCAGGTGCTTTGCTTTAACACTGATCCTCATTGAGTGAGTGTCAGTCAAATAATGCCATCTATTTGGGTCATCCATTTCTGTGAATACAAAAGCGCAGGTTGGTTTTGGTTGAACAGGAATTTTAAAGACTACGTAGTGCAATCGCCCCGCCAAAGTTGGGGACATCTTTCACTACGTTAGGTTGCTCAAAGCCCTATCCAGCCTGGCCTTGACACTTCCAGCGATGGATGAGGCATCCACAGCTGCTGTGGACAGCCTGTTCCAGTGTCTCACCACTTTTTTACTATAAAAAGAAGTATTTGCCAACTATTGCTCCTCCCATGGACTAGAGGATGCCTTTCTTCCTACAGAAGTTTTAAATAATGTAAAAGAGGATGATGTTGAAGTAGAAAAATTGCTTTAGTTCCTTATTTTGATTTCTCTGGTCAAAAAAAGCAAACAAACAAAACACTTTTATCAGCTCTTAGGACACACATTATAAAATGATGGGCAGTGAGAGACAGGGAGAAGATGGACCATGAAAATGAAATGCGTATAGTTAGCATCCAGTTCTTTTCATAGCAAATTGTAATATCTTGATGAAATACAAAGGTAGAGATAATTGCTTTTTTGTTTAACAGAAGTGATTTTTATCTTCAAATATCCTGTCCAATATGTTTTGACATTATAAAATTTATGGCTTTATATTTCCAGTTTTCTCAAATAGCATATCCATTATAATTAAATATATGTTTATTTTTATATTCTCTATATTTCTTCTGTAATACATCTAAAGCTGTATTAAATACATATCTGACTATGACCTAAGCTACTTATCATGAATGGTAACTTATGTCTTTATTGGAGCTAATGGAATTAATACAACTGTTTCCTTACCTGTACTGTCAGGAAAGGTGGAAGAAAGAAGACATCTTGACAATTATTATCAGTTCTTTCTTACACAGACATGTTGGGTTTGTTTCTTGACCCCAGATTTTATCTACTATGGAAGTAGTTTTTTGGTTTTCATCTTAATTTCATATGTTTTCCTTCTTTTTCATCTTGGTGCTCAGTGTCTCTTTCGGTGATTTAATATGGTTTGCATATGATGACCAGTGGTGATGTTCCCTTTTTTTGTCATATCAAAATGAAAGCAAGCAATGTTAATGAAATATTAACTCATTTGATGCTGCCCTTTTAAGCTTCGCTTCTTGAAAATTTGTCTATATTTCTTATTGTTTTAATACTAATCCCATCAATATGTTTAAAGGTGGGGTTGGATATTTTTTTTTCTTCACATTTGAAACCCATACCATTCTGTTTGAGCTGCAACTAATAGCTGTCTTGTTCTGAGTTTCTCTTTTGCATTTCAGAAGAATAGAAAGATGCAAAATCATAGCATAGAGGTCAGTTGGATTACATTCATGGTAGTGCCTAAAAGAGTCTATGTGTATGGCAACTGTTTCAGCTGAAGTTGCTAATGATTTAAAAGGATCTGCAGTAAGTGAAGGAATTTACTTAGCCTGTTGGTGCACCAGTACTGAGTTAAGTGGTGGAATACCTTCCCTTCTGTATAGCTTAATTTTGTTGAAAAGACAAATTGCAGGGTGCATTTTGTCATGTTGTGTTTTCGTGTTAGTTGATTGTAATTATTGTTCACGGGGTTACTGAAGTTAATTTCTATATGGGAGAGAGATGTAATTTTCCTAGCTATATAATGCAAAACATGTTCAACTGTCAGTAATACATTTAAGTTTCATTAGAGTGAATTGTTTAGCCTGATTAGACAGAACTGTAGCATGCCTGAAAGAAAAGCAGTGAGGTTATAGGATGTGCTTATAGCTCTGCACTCCACATTGACGCAGGGTTTTAAAAGGAAACACTCTCCAAAGTTTAAGTAAATCAAGTAGGCAGCATTGTGAGCTTCCTAGCTGTCCACAGTCATGGTCTGCTTTTGCTGATACTTTCCTTGCCATCCTACTTTCCTTTTGGCTTCTGGCTACTTGTTGCTTTCCTTGCCATACATTAGTAGGAAGAAGATGTGTGTGTTCTTGATCACTTCCAGTGTCAGTCACTTAATTTGTGCCCTTAATTTATGAGCTGTGTGACTTGCACCTTCTCTCAGCAGATCTGTAGAACTTGAAGAACAAATAACTCCACAGCTGTTGGTAAAGTCAATTTGATGTGACACAGGCTGCAAGTAAGATGTCTCAGGGTTTTTCTTCTAGACTGAAAGGGAATCTGAAACACAGGTGGCCTTAATACGAGATTGTGATCAGCCTTTTTTTTTGAATACAAAGCTTTTGAGAGCATTAACTTTAAATCAGTAAAACTAAGTTGGATTTAGCGAACGCTAGAGGACAGTTGCGAGCAGATCCGTATCACTTGTTCAACCACAGCATTTCAGAATCCCGATCACAGGTCGTCTACCCTGCTGTCTGCTGTGCAAGCATGTCTACAACACCGTGCACCTTTGAAGGTGAAGGGAAGGATGAGTCTGATTTCTGGTTCTACCAATGTTCTCATGCTTATCCCCTGAAGAGATGACACGTTTTTCCTGAGGAACATTTGAATAAAAGGGACTCGGTCTCTTGGTAGCTCTGCTGTGGTGGAGATGCTGGTGTGAACAGCTATGGAAATCTGTTGGACTGTGTAGTATTAGCTTCTTTTTTAGAAGCCTAGCAGTTAGCTAGATTCTGTAGTCGGACTTGCGGTAAGTTGGTTTTATATTGAAAGAGTTTTTCCTGCCTGGTGAGCAGAAAGTAGGAAGAAAGTTAATAAAGGAAACTTTTTTCTGTAGGTCACATATTCATTAGAAAGAACTGTATTTGTATCATTTTGTAACAAGACCTTTGAAGGCAGCATTTCTTGCTGAAAATGTTGCAAAGCTATGTAGTTTATTGATGTTTTCTGTCAGCAGGGAAAGCTCCACAGGCACTTCAAATGTCACATGCTATGCTTGCCTCTTAAACAGCAGGCCAAGGGAGGGGGTCAAATCTTATTATCAACTTCTTTCTTATCTTATGGACCTTTGTTTAATATCACTGTTTCTTAACTCTTTGTTATTTTAGCAATAAGGTAGTTCATTGGCTGATTTGTGGGACTCCAAGGTGAAAAATTAAATGGTCCTTTTAAAGAAACCGGCCTTTTTCTGAAGAATGCTAAGGGAATAAAGTAGAAAGTCTGCTCTGTTCAAAAATATTACAGGTATTATTTGTACATATCTATCAAGCCTAGACTCATTATACTTGCACTGTAAATACGAGCAAAGATTTCTACAGTTATTTGTCTATGCACTCTTGTCGTGTTGACTCTGCATCTGGTTATATACCTATTTCTTCTTCATTAGTCATGGAATGACTCTGAAAATAAATCCATGATAAAACTTAGATCATTCTGGTGTCAAATATTAAATTTCAGGAAAACCATATGTATAGAGCTTAATTGGTGGGTGAACTTAAATATTAGCCAGCATTCCATTCTGTCCTTCCTTACCCTTTACAAAATCATGCAGTCATGGTTTATTTTTCCTCAGTTTTGCAAGTCCTAAGGGGAAAGATACATTTGAAAAATAAAATTTAAGACTGTAGTATTTTAAACATCTGTACTATTGTTCTTTGTGTACAATTTATTTTGTGGGGTTTTTGTTGTTGTTGTTTTTTTGTTTTGTTTTTACATTGTTTAAAATTACCATAGTAAATTATAGCTACAGAAGTGCTTTATCATTTTGAATGAAGAAAAGCTCTACTTTTATCTTTAAAGAAAGGATGCATATTTGTAAATGAGTAATTTATTTGAATATTTTCTGTGTGAACTACATATGGTTGATTGTCTGCTTTGGGGAAAAGATCAGAGTAAAAAAGAGCAGCTAATAACACCACTTACAACTTCTGAATCCTGTTGTGAAGCATCACATCATTACCACTAATTTGACATAATAAGTGGTAAAGATATGTTATTTGTGTTTCAATGTTTAGCTATACTTTGTAGGAGAAGAGGAAGGAAATTGTCTCATATTTACAAAACTCAGTTACTTGCATAGGTACCGCTTATGTGTACACTATATAGGGTTTTTAACATGAAATTCTGCTTCCTGTCAACTTCTCCTTCTCCTTCTCCTTCTCCTTCTTCCTTTCCTTTTTTCCTTTTATCGCCCAGTAACTGGAAGCTCTTTAACTATAGCTTCAATGGGACAGGAGTGCTGTTATCTATTACAGAGACCAGTGTTGAGAGATCTTTTCAGGAGACAGCCTGTGAATTTCAACAGTGATGCCTAATTAATTGATTACATGCATCTAAATGACTCTTCGTCCTGTATGCAGACAGAACACACTGCATACCTAATCTGCCAAAGTTTCATATTGATCTCCATTAGGTCAGGTTTCCTTTCAAACCACTACCATTAGTAGTTCACGTTCAGTTACCAAGGCAAGGAGTTATTCCTGCCAGGCATATCTCAAATTTGGAAAACTGCCATAATTACAGAAACTTGCTTGTTTTCTAGTGCTTGAAAGAATGCCAGAATCAGAACTGCTTTTAATTATACAAAGGCTGACGTGATTACTAGATCTTCTGCATAGCATGTCCATTGTAGGGGTCTATTTTCAAGTAGCATGGACTTTCTCCAGAGAGGAGGAGGTCTTAGTCATCACTGTATTTCCTAATTTATCCATGCAGAGTAGCAATCTGTCCTTACCTCTGTGCAAAGATGTAACGGTGGATGACTGACATGAAAGTTCCCATTATTGCAAGATTTTCTGTCTCTTCCAAAATATTCTACAAACTTTCTTAGGAATTTAAAGCTGTGCTATATTTGTCCAGTGTGAACAGCATATTTTATGATGCACTACCCCTGCTGTTTCATGAATTTTAGCACTGAATCCCCCAAAGTGTAACTTGAGTGAGTAAGATTCTACTGAGGTCCATTTTAGTGAGAAGTATAAAAGGATTTCTTTATGCAAGTTTGAGGGAAGCTGGAAAGTGAAAGTTAGTGCAACATCTGTTCTTAAATACTGCTCCCACCTGCAGTCCCATGAATAACACTGATTTATGAATCTGTAAGATTATATAAGAGAGCAAATATTAATAAACACCTTATTATTTCTTAGGTGTATATTCTCACACTCCTAAATTTCCTCCTGTCCCTTGCTTCTTTCAGTTTATTCTGACACTAAATTAAGAAGGTAACTTGTGGGATAATCCATTCTGCACCTTTTTAATGGTGATATTGGAAAGTATCTTTCCACTGATAAAATTATACCCGCAAAAAGCAGCTTTCTGGGCTGTGATGCAAGTTAATTAGAAATGGATCCTTGGCGGTGATGAAAAACAGAGAAAAAAAGTTCCTGTCCTTCTAATTATACTCAAGAAGCTTATGTAAAGTTAGGATAAAAACTACGCTGTGTTGAAAAAGAAGTACTGAATTTTTATAACTTCTTTCAGTGCAGTGGTGTTGAGCTGTATATTCAGGATTGGCAAGAAAATTGTCTGGATGTGCAGTTATCTGATGACACTCAGTAAACCCTTACGCATAAAAAGTTATGAAGAAATGCTTCAATGGTGGTTTTTTTGATTCTTTCAGAGCATGAACATGATCACTATACTCCACTAACTTACCTTACATCAGAAAATATAAAGACTAATGAGAAGATAGGTATGGGCAAAAGAGATGTAAGAGATCTTAAAAAAATATACAGTCTTTTCCTAGCATTCCTGGCTTTTACTAAAGATCATGAAATTTAATTTAGGATTGTATTTGGTAGTATCTGTGCTTAGGAAGTCTATAGATCTTGACTGAACTTGATAAAACTCAATTTTGTAAATGGAAGCAGTTTCTTTAATAAGACTAACACTAAAAGTGTGCTGGAATTATTCTGTGGCATTGGCTGTGTTTACCAAGATGGCTGCTAATTCCCATTACTTACAGAAAAGTTTATTGCTTTCCTTATTCCCAGTGGCGTATAACATTGGGTTGAATTTTTCAATGCCAGGTGTTTAGAGTTTTAATTGTACTTGTATTTTGCATGGGAAAAAGAAAAATCGGCCAAGAGATTTTGGAGATTTCTGAAAGTGGAAACTAAGGGATATATGTTTTGTCTGCATCAAAAATACAAAACGAGTATGATGTCCCTAAGCTTTCAAGTAAGGAATTTGTGGCAAGAAGTGGCTTTTTCTGTTCCTGCGAGAATCCCATCGGACTTTTAAGCCTTTGAAATATCACATCCCAGCAGAGACTTGTTAAGAACTCAAAGTCTGATTCCCCGTAGCTTCTGTCTACATTAGCACATTGCTGACGAGTACTGTAAGGGGCTGAGCAGATCTTTATTGCTGTCTTTCTGGACTGTTAAAAACAGTTTCCATCTACATACTGGAACAGACTGGGACAGATGAGTGTCCCCCTGTGCTCTTCATAGTCTGGTAGTTTCCTGGCATCATGAGAAGAGGGTGGAAAGAAGAAAAAGAGATGAACCTGCAAAATGGGAAAAAAACTTGGCAGAAAGTCTGTATGACGGAAAGAATGGAGACTGAAGGTCAGTTCAACAGAGCGTAGGTGGGATGGGATCTGGAAGGCAGCAATGCAGAGGAGCCAAGGGTAGGGCCTGGAAAGAGCTGGGCAAGAGCCAAGGGGAGCAGGGTCTTGTAGGAGGGAAAAAGGGTTAGAGAGCTGGGGCAGACAGCAAACATGGGACTAGAAAGAGCAAGCTGGTAGATGAATAGCACCATGAAGACTGGGGTGTCTTCCATAAGGAGAGAGACTGAGAGACCTGGCACTATCTAGTCTGGAGAAGAGGATGTTCAGGGGGGTCTTGTCCATGTGTATAAATACCTGATGGGGGGAGTAAAGATGGAGCCAGGCTCTTGTCAGTGGTATGCACTGAAAGTGCCAGAGGCAGCAGGCACAAACTGTGATACAGGAAATACATAAGAATAAACTTATTTACTGTGAGGGGCGTTGCCCAGAAAGGCTCTGGAGTCTCCATCTGTGGTGACACTCAACACCTGACTGGATGGTGCCCTGAGTGGCCTGCTCCAGTTTACCTCACTTTAGCCAGAGGGGTTGGTCTAGGCAATCTCCAGAGGTGCCTTCTGACCTGAGCTCTTACATGATTCTGTGAGCAGGGCGGACTGGAAAGTGAGCACCGTGATGAGAAGCCTGGAGTCAAAACAAAAGAGTTTATGTGGGAGAAGTAATACTGGCAAGAGGAGCGAAGGCAGGGGAAAATAGGATGTGGGTCATGGACAGTCTAGAGGATAGGTAAGAAAGGATCAGATTTAGAGGAAGCTGAGAAGTGAGAATGAAATATAGTCCAGGATCACTGTGTGACATGTTTTTTTAAATGCCAGCATAAAACTACAAAACTGACAACAAAGTATATCGTCCTGTCAAAGTGATGCTCCACATAGCTACACTAGGTTGTCAATCCCTCCATGTTGCCCCATTGTCTCGAAGCTTCAGGTATCTCTGTTGGGAACTTGAAAAGCTCAAAAGCTAGTAATGATTCTGGTGGATATCAGTATAACAGCATAAATTTTTCTGTGAAGGAAAAGATATTGTACACAGGTGTCGAAGTCAAGCCTTCGTTAGTTAGGAAATGCTAGCTTTTGATTGCCAGTGCAATCTTTTATTTGTTTCTCTTCAGGGTATGTGCTGAGATAATGTGCGGTTGTCTCATTAGCAGTAATCTTTAGCTCATTCAGTGAAGAGGATGATTGTGCTCTGGGGTGTCTCGTAAAGAATCAGTTATTTAATAAAGGGGTCTCTTGGCAGTAAGACGCTTACTTGATTTGTAGAAAGTTGAGGCTCATTGGCAAACAAGGAAAAAGACTTCAGAAAGAGAAAGAATCCCTTTTTAGTGAAAGAAATTGAGCTCTGCTCTCAAAAACATAGATTCTCTGGAAATTTTGGAGTGATTCTAGGTAGGTCTTATTAAACCAAATACTTCACAAGTGGCCATTGATAGAATTCAATCTGGGCCCCTGCACTGGGATTCTGGGCAGTGACCTACAGAACTGCTCATTTTTCTCAGCTACAACTGCAGTCAATGGGAACTTTACCCTGCAAAATATATAAGAATAGTAGCACTGTTGTGTTTTTGATGGACAGTGTTATAAAGAGGTAGCTTTATGGGGGAAAATGATATAATTTATGAGACCCAGTGGTACAGCTGAAAAAAAAAAAAAAGGCAAGTAAACTTTAGGGCAAACAGGCTCATGCTCAGAATGAGTGGCTCTGTCTGCAGAACAGCCCTTGGACTGTGCACAGCTCACTAGGGCAGGCGAGAGGGGGCTGAAACACCCGCTCATGCATGGGGCACAGCTCAGCCCATGCAAAGGGCAAGGGAGGCATGTCCTGGGGAATGATGTGTTCTCAATGTAGAATACTACTAATTCTGCTCTAGTGTGTTTAATACACTGTTGATATGGTTAGTTATGTGCCTGTATGACATGCAAATGTGAAAATAATGCATAATTATCTGCTTTGGCATATGGAAGGAAATAATAGGAAATAAGCAGTTTAGTATCAAATTCAGCTATTAATTACCAAGATGTCTAAGCAGAGAATGTAGTTCAATTCTATGCCTGATAACTTTTGCTGAATTAATTACGATTTTTATTGTCTTTAACAATACAAAAAATTCCTACGGTGATTGGTAATGAAAATTTATCTGCTTAAATTTGAGCTAGTTGTGTGTACTGTAAATGTAAGTAAATGGATCCTTTGGCTCTGTCTGTGCCACACTGATTTTTGCCAATGTCTTCCCTGAATCTCTAGTTTCAGGCTGGTTTTCTTTTTTCTCCTTTTTGAATTGAAGTTCAGACTGTTGCTTTTTCTCTTTTTCAGCTGCCTCTGAGCATTCGTAGTCCTTGGCAGAGTGCCCAGCAGTGCTTGTCCTCACCAAATACCATTTGCATCCTTTTAAAGTGACAGTTGCTTGAGAAAAAGGGAAAACTAGTATAAAAATGAATGGTGAGATCAATAAAGGCATAGCTAGGATGTTGGATCTTGAGCCCATAGCTCTTCGTGATATATTTGTGATACCCTATTAAATCCTCTTAATTTTTTAAAGCCTTGCTGAAGAAGTCACAGTACGTGACTTCAATTTATTTTCATTTCTTTAGAAGAAGTTTGATGTTTTAGCAAATTTTCTTTACATAGGGAACCTCTGAACAAGTGGAAGACACAATTACGGTCCAGGGCTTTTTGTATACCTAGACATCCCTTTAAGATTTAAATTTACTTGCTGACCTCTTTTGATTTAATTGTAACATTTGATTTAATTGTAATTAAGTCAAATAGAGTGTACTTGATTTTATCCTAATTTCTATGGAGACATCATTTGCTTATCTACAGAGGTGTTTGAAGGTATCTGGGATCTCAGTGGTGTGCGCAGAAAGATAGCAACTGCTTACTTAGAGGCCCAAGCTGCGAGGCCCTGCCCCAATGTCCCTTGGGAGTTACCCACTGCTCATGGTGCCCAGGGAGACCCCAGACCCCATAACACTCTGATGTGACCACTGGTAGTTTTTTGTTGACTTGTTTCAAAGACCAAGTCCATCCTGCCTTTCACAGTCCCTTTCACCCTCCTGGAAGAAGGGAGATGTGTGTTTCAGGTGACCCTTGGCTCCTGCCCCATGTGTTGCCTTTCGGCCTGGAAGGTGCAATGGTGTATTGCAGCTGCTTTCCAGGAGAAGTGGGGAGGCCTTTCCAAGCAAAAACCCACTCTTGTCCTGATCTAAACAAGGCTCTGGTTTTTGTAGCCCATTTCTGGGTATAACGGACAATAAAATGACTCACTGCAGCTTCTATCTAGAGGATTCAATAGGTATTATTCATCAACCAGGGAATATGCAAAGTAGCTGCAAATTCAGATAAGTAGATTTCTCTGAATTAATTTCTTTAGGTTTGGAATTGAATTGTTAGAAAAAGCTGCTTTTATGTTACAAGAACATCTCAACTTGTGTTCAGCATAACGGTGCTGCTTTTTTTCTGCAAGCTGTATTTGCATTTGTTGCATCAAAAATATTAATATTTGCCTGATAGGCAAAGCTGCTGTCTTGTAGAATAGAGATGACCATGAGCTGTAGCTGTCCTGGTGTTTCCCAGGCTTCTGGGGCCAACCAGGTTATATTCCCTGCACCTGTACAGCTGCTACCCCACCACCACCACACCAGGCTGGAAACATCGTTCCAGCTATTTGAACTTGATCACCAGCAGAGTTCCACTGTGAGTTCTGGATTAATGTTCAAGCAGCAGAGGAAATTTTTAGGCAGCTTTAGGAAAGGTCAGCAGTTTTGAGCAGTGTGGAATATAACCAGCTGTGAAGATGGAGAGATAAGATGGGGCTCACTTTATTGTGCCAGGTTATAAATTGATTTTTGTGAGATGATAGCTATCCTCACACTTGCATGAATCTTTATGCATAGTTCTCACCTACTGTTAGTTTTAATGATACACTGATACAAAGGACTTTTAAAAGAAGTTATATTTCCTTTAATTAAAGTTCAGGGTTTTTTTCTCAAATATAGAAAGAAATGAGGATATGTCCATATGCATTCAAATACTACATTTTAAAATAATTATCTAATTATGTGTATGGTAAGAACCTGTCTTGATTTTTTTTTTTTTTTAATATATGGGGACACCTTTTCTTGCAGTGCTGTGTTAGCAGCAATGCTTTGGTTTGCATTGTAATGGCTCTGTATTTGCATCAGAAACTCAGCAAGGTAATCTTAGAGACATTGAAATTTGCACCAAGTTTCAGAGAAATTTAGGTTGCTTATCTCCAAAATATGCATGCATAGCACCATTTTCTCCTGTCCCTGATATTAAAGGAATTTCCAGGAAAATCGTGCTACATGTTCCAGCAAGTTGTTTTATTTTCATTATTTTACTTTTCCTGGACTCATTGTAGCTGGACACAGTTTGGTGGTGACAAGTAGGAAGCCATGTAAAGTGTCTGAAAATCTGGTGTGGTTGTTGTTTCACTTCTGTTTCAACTACTAGCCAAGGCTGGAGGCATGAGCTGTGTTAATGAGGGGAACCTCGACTTACCTCTAGTTCTTGTCTTCTCTCCTTCCTAGACTGGGAGCAGAGGGAGGCAGGTCATGATCTCCTTTTCCTTTCTCACACCGTGCTGATGTTTTTAGTACCATTGGGAAGCAGAATGGAGCTTGTTTGGCCAGGCAGATGCATGTGTCAATTTGTTAACCTCTAAGAGGACTAACTTTGAGGTGTAAGAGAGGTTTTCTCATCGGAGATCACATCCAAAGGCCGCCTCCACCACTACAGCAAGGGCAATGCATGCTGTATCACCTCTTAACCTTGGAGAACATTGACATTCAATTTTGCCTGCAGTTCTGCAATTACTTTCTTAGTAAGCCAGGTTGCCCTGTCACTCCTCCCACATCCCAACCCACCAGCTTCCTCCCTTCTCCCCTGGATCTTCACTCGAGCCATTCTTGTTGCTGACAAATGATGCCCCCACCTCTACTGGTAACCCCCTGTTGGTCCTGGCAGCTGTTGGCCGGCACAGACAGGCTGGGAGATGGCTACCACTGATTGCCTTCTCATCTTCTCGAGCTGCTGCACAATCTGGCCTTGTATATAACCATTCCATTTCCTTTTGGGACACATAAACGGAGACTTAGTTCTGCCTGAGTGCCAGGATAGCATTTGTGAAAGCTATTAAAAAGTTTGTAGATGTCAAGTAAATGTATATTATTAAATAAGTAATTCAACTAGTATAATTAACAGATGGCAGGAACAATTATATATTCATATTTCAGGCCAACAACATTTGGTAGATATAATTACTTTACAGGTGTTAACTGCCCTTTATCGTGAATGAGGTGTCTCTAAACACTAGAGACTCTGCAAAGTGACTTGTGGTTGTAAACTTACAAGGAGGTTAACAGCTCTTCTTTTGTATGTGATATTAGAAAGCTAAACGCAGCTTCTCAGTCTGATATTAAGTCTAAGAAAGTGAAGGGAAAGAATGAGCAGGTATTATATAATCTGATTTATGGAAAAAGCCACCAAACATTACAATGAGTTTAAAATTCACTTTGACGTTTGAGAGATTCAAAGTCCAAATAGTCAGGCATTCAGGGAGGAAGAGGCAGCTGGTAGGAAGAACTCATTTCATTTTTTTCAAAATTACTTTTTTTTTTTTTTTTCATATGTAGAAGAGTAAATTGCATGTAATTTGGATTGGATTCTAGGACAGATTGTGATGACTCATGGCCAGAAGACCAAAAATGAATAAGTAGGTTGTGAGTTTATGCTCATTTTGTAGGGGTTTTTTGTTTGTGGTGGTGTTGTTGTTGGTTAGTTGGTCCTTTTTTTGGCTTTTGTTTTTGGTTTTTTTTTTTCTTTTTAGTGGAACAAAAAGGTGTTAATTCACTATAAGCTTTATATGATAAAGTTTGCCAAAGATGATAAGTTGCATATACAGAACACTGTTAAAAGCAATAAATTGTATTTTTTGAAGAGTCTTTGTTTTATGCCTTACATTTAACATTTGCATTAAACCAGAACAACCAGAAGAATCCATGGAAAATGGAATACTTTTCATTGGTAGACAAGTAGGAAATTAATAATATTTTACCATTTCTATACATGGAGGGGTTAAGGTATACAATCAAAAGCAAAGGTTGATCTTTCATTTTCACCTTTCTTGATGTCTGGTATCTAGAACTATCAAAACCTAAGATTTATTTATTATTTGAATTATGAAGTATTATACTATTATGAATTATTATTTTGGCATTGAATGATTTTGATTCAGGCAGTTAGATTTGTAGCCTGGTTTTTAATTTTTGTTTGGCATCAAACATTTCTATTTATTAAATAATTCAGGCGGTTTAAACACTAGCTTACAAGTTCACACTTCATATGCCTGCATTGAAAAGCATATATTTACACACAGTGTTTTTTCTTGTGTTGACGCTGGTCATGGTTTTCACCTGTGTTTGGGGACACAGCAGTGGTTTTCTTCAAGGTGTGAGAAGGTGCATTACAGGGGAGAGAAAGAGAGCAGAAATGGCATTAAGGAGGGAAGGATATGAGTCTGGGAACTTCTCCCTGATACAAATTGAAACAGAGTGGGAAACTTTAATGTTTGTAAGCACTTCCAGCTGAATGCTACAGCACAGGTTACATACATTTGTGGTGTATAAATAAGGAGTGTGAGGGCCTGGATGGTGTGCAGTACTCAAGCTATGGGCTCTGCGGCCTGCAATGGGCATGGTGTGGGTTACACAGCTGTAGCCTTGTCCATCTTGATGGCTGTTCGAATCTCAAGACTGTGAGCTTAAAAAAACCTTCTTAATCATTAAAATGTTTACCTCTTTCATAAGTTTTCCTGTAGTAAAAATGTCTCATGCATTATTCTTGTTATGCAAAATCCCAGCAAATGACAAAAGGTCAACAGTAGCTGTCAAGATTATTGGAGAGTAATTGTAGCAGCTTCATGGCATATCAAATGTGAAGCATTTTATTTAATAATAGTTCATGTGGGGTATCTGGGAAGTAAATATCAAATGCAAAACAAATGCTATGCGAAACGAATGTAAGAGGCATTTGTTTTGGGGTTTTTTTCCACGTTTTTTGGGTTTATTGCTCTTCCTTTTTAATAATTTTGAATCCTTGTATTGCCACAGCAGGTTTCATCTCCTGCATTTCTGATTATGTATTTTTTACAGTTTTGAAATCTCTGAATGTGTGAGCTGACTACATCTTAATTTCTTTCTTCTATAACCTTCTTCTTTTTTTATATATTTTTCAATTTTTATTCTGACTAAAGAGAGTGGAAATGTACCATTTCAGCAAAAAGACATTCTATACTGAAGTGGTTTTATAAAGTGACATACTTCCAAACTGAAAGACTGTCCTGAGCATACAGAATTAGATGAACTTGAAACAGTTTTGACAAATACTTCTTGACGTAGCAGTTGTGCATTAGAGACAAACAGGATTGTTGATAGTTGCTATTTTCTTACAGAAGTGTCACACATGCAGAAATAAAATAATACTACAGACTTTTGATCCTGTATGCTTGAGGGAAGGGAAAAAGTTGTGTGTTACATACTGCAAAGCCTGAAAGCATAGGGCAGTATGAAATAAAAGGGAAAACTGAAGACATTTGTTTAAAACCAGATATGCCATTTGCATTCCAAGTTCCAGAAGGAAATAAAAATACATACAACTTTTCTCTCTTTTTTTTCCCATTTTCTGGGAAGATAGTATCAAACTAAACTTCTTTTTTTTTAATTTATTCATTTATTATCAAACGTGGTAATAAACTGTTGAGGGTGGCTAGCTCATTATGCAGTGGTTACATAGAAGAACTAACCAATTAAAGCTTGGTTTAAGCAACTTGGGCTGCAGTGTAATTCAGTACTAAGTTACAATTGTTTCCTACTGTTCTAGCATTGAGTCAGTCTGCTGAACCCACTTTCAGGGTTAGGAAGCACTCTACTAATTTTGAATACTGTGTATCCTGAACTGGAATATTTGTCTTATGGATTGTATTTTTACTTTTTTTTATAATTCCAGTAATGAGTTTAAAAAATAGTTTAGGTAGAGATTGCTTGCAATAGAAAATAGCATTCAACCTCTTACTTGTTTGAGTTTATTGGGATGATATTCAGAGACAGAATTGGCTAGCAAAACATAACTAGTTTTAGAAATACACTATCAGGGCTTTAACGGTGATTTGTTGATTCTGACACTGTTACAGAGAACTAATGAATTTTCTATAACTATTGTTTCATAAGGATTGCTGTGTCTCTGTTGCATGTTGTAGACATTACAAAACTTTTAACCTGCTTGCATTTATGAAAAATCTTTAGATTTTTCTCATCAAAATATTCTTTTTGCAAAGTATTATATTATTCTGTGCATTGGGGGGGAAGTGGGGAAGTAGGAAAGAAATAATTCTGATGTTTTCCCAATTTACTTGATTTACTGTGTGTAGCACACCTGTGAAGGAAGCTAAACTGTGCACTATTTGTACACAAAATTGGGGGTTGATATTGCCAGTGACAAATTTCAAAGTGTGTTGGAGGAGGTTTTCGAGGACATTTGATAACTGTGACATGAGCCATGTCTGTTAAACAACTGAAAGATACAGATACCTTACCTTCCTATGGCAAGAAGTTGATTCTGAAATATGATAATAAATAAAGATGATTATAAGCATTCAATATGCTGATTATCTACAGATTAATTACAAAAGCTGCTTTTTAAAGTTTAGTTCTTTATCAGTATATCAAAAACTGAAGTTCAAAAGTTGCAGGGGGAATAAAGTACAAAGAATAATTTTAAGTACTTGTATGCTGGGTTATGAATTAGCTGTAACCACAACTCGCAGGAATTTCTTTGAGTTGTCTGGAATGTTTGCAGTGTGCTGTTGTTAGAGATTTTGTCTTGTTTTACCCAGACTTCTGCTCCTAGCGTAAAGTAGAAGAGTAGAAGAGGGGGAAAATTTGGGGAATTTTTTGACCATGTTAATTCGGTTCAGACTGTGAAATTTCCATTGCTGGAGTTCTGATTTATTTAAGGCTTAGTTAATTCAGCATCCCATGTCTTTAAAAAAAGAAAAAGGCAATTTAACAGCTTGTTTATTGATTTATAGTATTCAGTTGGAAGATTAAAGGAAAATGGATGAGGAGGCAGTCCACTCCTTCACACAGCAGAGTCCTAATTAAGCTGTCTGGACCTGAGATGTTTCCTCTCTGTTACCACATCTTGTTTTGATGTGGAAGAGAGGTGGGCAGAGGAGAATGGGGAACTGTTGTCCCATTTGTGATTTTGGGTGGTGTTGCATCCGGTCTAGTTTTGTACATGTCAGACATGAGCACTTCAGAGCTGTCCCATTCAGGCTGAAGTCCTGGAAACAAAGAGAAGGTAGGAGATGTCCTGGCACTGGTGGAGAGACAGTGGAGAGTCTGAAGTGTATTAATCCTGATTTTTAACACGGTTTTCTGTTGTGAAGACTATAAGTACATTTTGTGAAACTTTAGTGTTCACAGTGAGTGTCTCAGTTCTGTATTGCATCTCTTGTTTGTGAGTAATAAAATGCAAAATACTGTAGATTTTTGCCTTGGTGTAGGACACAAGTATCTGTGATTACTGTATCTGTATTTGAAGTTGCTGGCGACATTGTTAGATGGAGCATTTTGGAGTACAAGGGCTAAGGGAGCCAGGCAGGCCAGGTTGGAGAGGAGTGTTTAAGAAGAAAGAGAATAGACAGCAGGTGTGTGGAGTCTGCTGGAGATCCCGGCAAGCTGTCAGCAACATCCAGAAAGACCCTGAGCAGTTCTTGATCTGTGATGGACAGAGACTCTGGTAAAATGGTTTGCTGAATTAAGACCTTCTAGTTTTTATCTAGATGTCGTATAAATGCTTGCCTTGTATTAATTAATTAGTGCTTAAATTTTTCTGTAGAGCTAGTTTATGAACAAAATGGCTTGTTGTTATGGGGTACATGCTGTGCTTTCAGGCTCAGCTTAGGTCTGACAAGACATGGGGCTCATTCGTACACTTTAGTAAGTCCACGCCTAGACAGGACTGTCTCGGAAGGGTGGTGGAAAAACAAGCAACTAGGAATCCCCTTTCATATAAAACCACAGCAGTAACACTTAAAAGACTGATGCATTTTTGTCTTTTAAACACTGTTATGTTGATAATGCCAGAGGACAGGATTTTGGAAGGGAAAAAAATCTGATATAGAGTGACGAAAGGAGAAGATTAGCTGAACCCATCTGCTTTTATTTTGGTTGTGTTGATACTTGTTCAGATATTTGAGTTATTTGGTTTTGAAAACACTAAAGAAAAACAAGCAAAACTGCCAGCGCGATCCCAGTGGTGTGTTTTCCTGACCAGACGCTGCAGGGGCCTTTTAAGTGGGCAAGAGGATTAGATTTCAGAGAGGTGACTCTAATTCAGGTGTCCTTGGCGAAACTTCAGTGACTTTCAGTGAGACACTAGTCTTTAAGAAAAAAAATTTGACTGTTTTTTTCAGTCAAGCATGACTTCTTTTTTTGTGTGTATTGTTTATATAAGGAGATGATGTAAGCCCCTTTTCCCCTGCATTGGCATTCTTTTATGGTTTTGTTTTATTGTTCTCTGCACTTGATAATATGACATAATTGTCATATTTTAGTTCAGACAAATGTGTTTATATATGGTCTTCATTTTGGGAGATGAGCAAAGTAAATTAGTAAAGATGTTTGCAGATGCTTTGCTGCCCTTCACTTTAGCTTGTTGTGTTTACCTTTAATCTTTTCCATCTTTTGATTACAAATTGCAATCAAAATTGCATTTGGAGCTGTCAAATGAGAGTCTGCAAAGGTGAGATAGCTCACTATATAAGTTTATGACGTTACACTTGTCAGAATTTTGTACTTGCTTTGATATTTAAACTTGAGATTTGATTTTTGGTTTTTTCTCTCCTCCAATAGTTTAAAGTACAGTTAGTATAGATAATATGGCTTACTATCTACACGCAAATGTAAACAAATACATGTATTTGGAAGAAGTAGTACAGAAACCCAAAAATAATTTGGGGAGACATAGGTCAGCAGTCAGCAATAGTTCTTTTTGTAAGTGTGATGACAGAAAATAGGGTCATAGCTGGGAGGAAAGATGAGATTTTGTGGGTGTGACCAATATTGATATACTGCATGCAGATATGGTGTCTGTACTTTCAATGCACTGATGAAGATCTGGGAGGAATGGAAAAAGGTGCCACAAACAGAATCGTGGCTTAAGATTTAGTCTAGGTGACGTAAAGATCTCAATCATATAAGTCTCTCAGAGAGAAGGTGGGAGGTGAATATACAGTATGAATATAGGGCAAAATAACAGCAGATACAAAAGGCCTCTTTCCTCTAGAGGAGGAAAAATGTAAGAACCTCAACTGGCTGCATGCTGAGGTCAGGCTCGTTCAAATTATAAGTAAGGCACACTTATTTATCTTTAACAGTGAGGCTATTAATCATTGCAACAAATTACTGAGAAAAGTGGTGGGAACAGACAATTGCCATAAATTATAACTCCCTGAGGATTTACAACTGGATTTAGTTATTGGTTTCACCAAAGAGGCATATTATGGAATCCAAATACATTATCTGAAGGAAATTGAACTCAAGCACTAGCACAAGCCCCATAATGCTAGGATATTATCAGCTGTGAGGTACCAAAGCATAGTCATAATTGTAATTGTAGCTACAGCTCTGTCATTTGTTTTTACCTCATAACAGTATCATTAAAATGAATTCTCATCTTCTTGTCTTTTTTCAAGGAATGTTAAGGAAATGAAAGTTGTTGGATTTTCATACTCAAATGGAGATGAGGGTAACACAAATCTTACAACTTCACTTACCTTTGCAAGAAGTCATTATCATTTTGTTGTCAATATAATCCAGTATCTTTTGGCTTTATTGCATTGCCCTTCTCAAGTGCTGATTTTTATAATCAGACTTTTAAATTGCTGTGTAAACAGCAGGCTGCATAAAACAGTTTCCAACCAGCTCTGTTACAGACAAAGCTGTTTCATTTGTGGGCTATTTAATTTAAATTAATTTCTTACAAGTCTATGGGTAACTTCCTCTTCCAATATTTTATATTTAGGTAAATTTGAATTGATGTGGCATCTAATAATCATGATAAAAGTAATTAAAACCAACTCAGAGTATTTTGGATCATTTCAAAGATGGATAGCTGTTTCCTAGCACGCTACTCAGCTGTGGCCTAATCGAGATAGCTAGTCGAAAATGAGAGTTCAGAGCCAGCAACACTAAAGAAACCAAACATTTAAAATAAATTTCCTTGAGGATTTTTGTGTCTTGAAAACAGAATAAAACAAAACAAAAATCCACACAGAATTTACATGTAGAGTAGCTTAAAAAAACTCACTGGACTCCTCAGCAGATGAAGGAAACATAATTTTGTATGCCCAGATGCCCAACTTTAATTAGATAGTAGCATTTGTGTCCATAAGAAGACAAGCATGTTGTCCCTTTGGAATGAATGCCTACTGGACGTTTTTCTTGAGGGACATGCTCCTCAGGGGCCAAACTGCAAGTAGGACATGGATTACATTCTTTGCTTAGAAATTTCTACAGCTCTAGTGACTTCTTCTCTTGAAACCATTCAGGAGTTATGCTTGAAATACAACCTGTGTGCACACTTTTCAGAGTATGTGCTGCCTTTCCTGCAGACCGTGTGTCACTTAGATAAGCCAGTCCTGCAGCCCTGGCAGAACTATCTGATGATAGACATCATTATTAAATAAGCGAGTTCACCCTCTCACTAACTGGTTTGATTTAAATGCTTAGCTGTGAAAATCTTCAATTGCTCTATAAAGCCTTCACCCAAAATGAGTTAAGAGATTACTCATTTTGTTGTAATGCTGAAAAGAGCACTGCATTACCCAGGTACTAGAGTAGTTAGACTAGAGTCTGAAAGCATAAATTTCATTAATAAGACTGATGATGACAATGTTAGTACAGATCAAAAAAGTGTAAGGATATTAGCCAGTTTCTTACAAGAATGTGATATGCATTATTTTGTCTGGATAGATGTCAAAAGATTGTCTTCCGTGCCCTGTGTGTTCAGATTTAAACTGTCGGCCTTTCCCATCTTCCTTTTCATTTCATTAAGAAGCAAAGGCAAAATACTTAGTTGCATTGCTGCACACTTGTGATGAATGAGTTCTGCTCTTGCGTTTTATTAAAATAACCAGTATAAAAACCAACCCAATACCTCCAAACAAAAACAAAACAAACAAAAAGCCCTACCGAGCAACAACTTTCAAGTAGATATGTATAATACCCTAAAGGTTATTAAACAGGACAACCACAACCCATTTTTTTTAGACAGCCACCCCTTGCCTCTAAATAGTGGTGGAAGATACGGAGACTAGAGTACAGAGAGTTGATCATTTCTGCTCTCTAGCATTAAGGTGGTTTGTGGAGAAGAGAGCTGAATTTTTTTTCTTCAGTGTTGTTTGTACATTCAATTTAAATACTGCAATTAAGTTGTTTTTTGTTTTGTTCTGGTTTTTTTTACTAGGAAGCAATACTTCTAATATTCTGTGAACTGTGCATAGTAAGTAGTATGTCAAGCAAGGTGAAGTAATTTGAAATTTAAGTTCTTGCAGTCTTGCCATCTAACAGAGGTCAGTGCCAGGTGCTGTGAAGCACAATTCAAAAAATTCTGAGGCTGTTTTAGGGAATAGCGGAACACTGCTCTTCTGTCTTGTTCCAAATACCATATATTTAGAAATCAGCTCAAGCCTCGAAGTCACATTTGTATCTCCTATATATCTTCCATGCCTGCTGTCCTGAGACGATGCATAATCTCCCTCCTTGGAGTTGTCCAGAAATAGGCTGGGCAAATTCCTGAACAACCTGAAATAATTGCTTTGAGTAGAAGGTTGGGTTATGTGACCTCCAGAAGTCCCTTCCAAGTTGAAATGTTCTGTATGATGCTGTGATTCAATCACTTTTCCAGATATCCAAGTCAAAAGCAGTAAGTGAAGGAATGCTGGAAGAGGCAAACATGTATTTGTGTTTGGTTCATTGGTTTTTGTTTGTTTGTCTTTTTCCTATTAACACACATCTGTGTTACATGTCAAATTAATAATAATGTTATAATTTTGCCTAAATATTAAAGTAGCAGGTGAACTTGGGAAGGCAAGAGCTGCCATAACTTTAAGGAGAAAGGGAGAAGGAGAAGATGGCCGGTAGGAGGTGAAGGCTGGCATCACTAGCTGACATGAACATGAATAGAGTAACAACAAAAGTGAATGCAAAAGTTGTCAAGAATTAGGTTTATTTTGAATGTAAGTAAAAAAAAGATAATTTCATTATCAGTTATAAAAGGTCTTCAAACCAACTCCGAGGAATTTTATTTTTTGAGACATTTTACAGCAGTTTCTTAATCCTGCAAATTATCATGGTTGTCGAGCAAGGTTATGAGCTAGTGGGTTGATTGTGGTAACAAGAGGGGACGATATTACATGTGTGCTCATTATGCCAGTCTCCAAAAGGTTAAACAGTTAGATAACAGTTAGATAAGGTATTAAGAAAAAAAATAGAAGAGAGCTCTAAAATTGCCTAACAGGTGTTCAGGAGAATTTAAAGCCTTTCAGTAATAAGTCTGGGGGGAAGGGATTGTTGTTCCTCCTAAGCATTTATTACACTCAGCAATAAATCTGGTTTAAGTGACATAATACCAGTGTCCAACAATTAGCCTGCACTTCCAAATGAGTACTGCTTTCGCCTGCATGGCCTTGACTTGACTAATTGGTTGCCTTTCCTTTTTGTATTCTGTTGTATGCTGACAGTGATTCAGCATGTACAACATAGGAATAAAAAAAATAATTTAATGCTCCACTTACTCAGCAGGCGTGATTGACACTCTCTTGGGTGAGTGTTGCAGTAGCACTGGTTGGAGTAGCACGTTGGCAGTTGCTTTGCAGAAACAATGAAGCCAAGACAACTGTGCTAGTACAGTATCTTTTTGAAAGTCAGAACATGGTAAAATCATTGAGTATGATTGACAGCCTGAACTAGACAGATCTCTAGATGGGTATCTAGAATAAGAAAACGCATAATAAAGAGCCATGCCTCCTCCTGCAAATGAAGAGCTAAGCCTTTACATGTGAATGTAAATGTAGGTTTGTTGGGTTTGCATTTAACAACACCATCTGTTCTGCATAAGGCAAGAACAATCACTCATTAATTAACCACTTTTTATGAAAATACCTTATTTTAAAAGGAGTATTAGTTATTATCAACAGCATCTAAAATTGTGTTTCTTTGTCTGCTTCCAGTGAGCTGCTGGGTTTGCCACTGTTTTCTGTTATCACTCATCCAGCTTTACTGGTGACTGAAAATACTCAGGGATGATTTTCAGGAGCGTTTTTTTGTATCTTGAGATCATGGAATAAACCTGAAGTGTTCAAAGGAAGTTTGCAAAGAGAAAATTGTTTCTAAAATAAATTACCTTGTTTTACTGTTGAGTGAATTATTTTATGTTTCCCAAGTTTCTGCTTAGATAGGAAACCGTAGCTTTGCAAAATACTAGCTGGCTGAAAGTAAAGCAGCAGGGCAAATTCTTTGGAGTATTTTATGCAGCTAAATGTTAAATGGAAATAAGTTATTTAGATTTCACGGCCTATTTTAGAAAGCACTTTTCCAGGTTGCCAGTGTCTCCGTTTGCAAGCAAAGATTTTCTGTTGTTTCTGCTCTCCTTGTGGCAAAGACCCTGTTTCATGGTAGAGGAGAGATGCTCATGAGCTCCCTTCTTTAGAGCCCCGCTCCTTTTGAGTAAAGGCAGCTCCAGGAGCAAAAAGTTTGCAGGAGCAGGTCCCAGTTCTCAAACTGGCCTTGCCAACATTTGTAGCCAGATGGTGGTAGCCCACAGAATTGGTACCATGTTGTGAATTCTGCCCAGACAGAGCAAGTTGAGCAAGTCAAAAAACAGATATTCCTTATAATCCTTTTCCTTTCTGAAAACAAGTATTTAAAAGAACTTTTCACAAAGAAAAACAAACGAACAAACAAAAACCTCCTCTCCAGAAGTTAACAACTTTGGACTGAATTTTCCAATGACAGCTTCACGACCCTTCCATTTGCAAATCATAAACGGTGCTTTGCCTGTTTACTCAAGAATACAATTTTTTCTCATAGTTCCATGAAGGGACAGCTGAATTGAAATTGGCTTGCTTAAAATACACAGAAGGTTTTTTGTTTAATGAAATATCTGTAAAGAAATACCAGGCTAAGGTGTGCTGGAGGCATAAAGAAAAAGGACTCTTTATACTGGGACAAGTGTGACATTTTGTCAGTTACTTGCACTGGTCATTGACCAACAGAATGAGAAGGTGTTTTAGTCATATTTAGTTAGGTTTTCACAGGTGTCTGAGTGACTTAAGTAACAAAATTTCATTGAAATTCAAAGGTGGTAAAAATTAATGTTGTTCAGGTATCCAACCTAAAAAAGAATTTGCCTGTTGGCACCATACCAGCATTTTTAGAGTTCTAAGTACCTTTGAAAATAGTTAATGATTTTCTCCAAGATTCTAATGTCAGAGGAATTCTTTGCCCACCTGTGTTATTTTGGCTGCATTTATGAAGGAAACAAGCTTGCTACTATTTTCAGCCTACATTCTTAACTTTGTATGAACCAGTGAAGAAAAGTAAGCCATTTTACTAAATAAATTTCCAAGTGCTTAAGGAAACTTTTTCTGTGTGGTAGAAGCTACAGGTTTAGTCATTTGGAGAAGAAAAAAAGAAAAAAGGAAAGTTAAAAACAAACAAAAGAACAAAAATACACAAAACACACACACACACACACACAAACAAACAAAAACAAACAAACAAACAAAACCACCACAGGATTGTTCCACTGACAGGACAAGAGACAGCAGCTGGGGAAAAACAGCAGCTACGTTGTATGATACAGGGTCATTACTGGTTTTAAGCCACTTAATGAATTTGTGTTTCAGCCAAGGTTTATCACATACATTCTATGACAGATAGATATCACATAGTGATATATATATGTATATAGTATGATATATAACGGTATATTTTGTGAAAGGGCCAGAGACAGAGCAAGGTGCAATATACGGTTATTACTCGGTTTTACCATACAAACACAGCACTGGAGGGACAGGTTTGTGGGCTGTGCCACTGGTGGAGATTGGAGGCTTTGCTGGCAGCAGGGAGGGGGCTCGAGGGCGGGTGGTTTCAACCAGGGGCTACAGGAACCAGATGGGACAAAGTGGGAATGGGAGCAAATCAAGTGGAGAAAGTTTCAGTAGGTGTGTGGAGAGAGAACGTGCATTTTGATGGGTGTTTAGTCTGTGTGTGGGGAAGTGCACGTGTGGTATCTGTGTGTAGATACACATGCACATATATATGCATTAATAAAAGTTTTAAGTGGCTATCATAATTACTGCTTGCAGGTTTCAATTCTTAGTTATCAGACATGAATGTGACCCTAATTTTATTCACTCCTTTCTGTGCTTACTATTTATTTATTATAGACTGTGTTCCACATTTAGTCACCTTATTTCATATAGTGACATTTATACTTCCTAGCTTTAATCACTGAACTTTTTATATACAGGAGAAAGGAACTAAGGCTTTAACAATATCTATAGAAAACTCTGGTTTTGCTTATTCACATTACTCAGGCATTTTGCATAATGCTCATAACATCCTAATTTCCTAAATATATTGTTTGTAAACAAAATCATAAAAATATGCTTATGAATGTGCATTGGAGAGAAATGAAAAATGTATAATCTAAGCAAACTGGTGGTTTCTATTCAAATAAATGTTTGTAAATTCTTTCTTCATAGTGTCAAATATTTAGGTTCACTATTAAAGTGGGTAAAAAGTGTATACGTGTGTGTGTAAATGCATATTATATATTTTTTAATATAGTCTTTGTAATATCATTGTTGATTTAGATGATGAGTTTTCCATTCTGATTTAATATGTCCATGAGACTAATGTTTAAGTCAAAGCATCATTTTTTTCCTCATCTCTGTTAGATTTGTATTTGACTTTACACAATTAATCTTCACCATTGCAGTCCTGGACAGGTTTCTGAGGTATTTTGTAATGTCAGAGTTTCCCTGTGTTTACTTTTGCAGTCTGATGCTTGTTGACATGCTGATTCATGTTTTACAACACCAGATAGGTTTTGTTCAATGAGCTTAAAGAGATCATGCCAGCTTTTCCTTTTTCCTCCTTGACTATACATCTGCTTTTAATTTAAACTCAGAGGAAAAAGAAGAAGAAAAAAAAATAAAAAAATGAGAAAAAAAAAAAAGTGGATATCTGCAGATAAGCTAAACTGGAGGAATCAATGGACTTTATTAGCAAGGAATGTCTAATCTCTAAAGCTAATACAAGACTTCACAGCTATTGATTACATGCTAAAGATGGACAAACTATTAATCATGCATGGAGGCAATAGAATAAACATACTATCAAGAGGGAATGGGCAAATAATTGTCAGTAGTACAATTATATTTCATCTCTTTACTATACTACTGAAACAGGGACAGCTGTATTTTACATCCCAAAGTTATGTCATAAAATATATTGAATATCCCCTCATTGCTACTGAAACTAGTGTACTACCGCTGATTATCTATGTAATAATTCAGATATTTTCTTCAGCTCCCTGACGTATGTGGTCAATAAGAAATTTGTAAGCTTGCTTAATAAGTCAGTTGCTAGATGAAATTAAAAGAGAAAAAGCTCATGGATTTTCATGCAATCACATTATAACCTTCATTTGCAACACCATAAATCCATAGTGCTAGTACAGTATAAATGCTATTGTTTCATTTATTCTGAGCTCATATTTCACACAGTGAATAGATGGACATACTAATGTACACAAAGTGGGTTCTTTTTGTGTTTACGTCTGTATTTGTTTTGTATCCTCTGTGTGTTATACATCTGAGAAGGGAGATGCTCAGTAACCCCTTTGATTTTTATCACGGCCTACACACCTGTTAGTTTGTCCTTTTCTCTCTGAGCTGAAATTACGTCAAATTGCATGACTTTTCAACTTCACTTTAATTCTCTTTCTTTAATAGTCACCATTTCTTAATGCTTTCAAGTTTTAAAAGATCGAAGGCCTGAGTTTTCAAATTTGGTTGCCTAGTCAGGCTTCTATGCTGCTGACATGGAACAAGATTTGAAAAAAAAAATATATATATAAAATTATTACCTCAGTTAGACTCGCCAACCTGTATTTACATGCATGGCAGGAGTCCTGGGTTTTGTATGTTCTAAGTATGAAGGATTACAGATACTCCAACACCAGAATATCTGGAAAAATAACGTATTTAATTCACTTATGAAAAGCCTATATTGATCCAGTTAGCAATATGATGTTGTGTGGGCTTGGCTTGGAATACACATAAGTAGGTAGGAAAGAGTCTCTGACTGAAGAAAAGCAGTTCATGAACTATCATTAAGTAGTTGTTAAAGGATTGAGGCCAGCACTGTTAATTGATTTTTGCCTTTATCTCCAAGCTGGCCTTTCACTCTACTTGGAATTGGCCAAAAATATGCCAGAGTTACAGGCAGGAAACCTGAATAGGATTTACAAGAATTGTTTTGTCATGAAATACAGACTGATTCAAGGAAATCAGGCTGAAATGCATGGCATTCTTGGGATGTCTGAATAAATTGGGTCTTCCTGTATTATCATCAGATTGTTAAATAATGCAGTTACTGGGAATTAGTCTGAAGTAAATTCTTCTGGACTTGTAGATTAATAAACCTTGGAAAACAGAGGTTTCATCGTGGATATTCTAGGACAGCTCACCTCACCTAGGGATTTTTGGTAGCTTTGGTCATAACTTAATTATGGGATGCTTCTTTGATGGTCAGCAGTTCACCCACAAAAATGCAGATCACAGTTGATGTGTTTTCCTGCTCAGAGTTTCATTGTCTGTTGAAATGTATAAATCTCATCCAGTCCTTTTCAACACTTCTATATACAGCAATCTGAACCAAATTTATGATGCAAGGGAGCATAGTATCTATGTAAAACCTTTCTACATGATTCATTGCTCACTAATAACAAAAGTGATAATTGAGAGTATTGCAACTGAACCGAGCAAGTGAGGAACCTTTGTTTGTGGTTTTCTTACTGCACATTTGACAGCTATTCTGGTTTGAGTTGTGCTTCCTCAAATGGCTTTCACTCATGCCATTCTTCCATGCTCTTATCAGGGGTCTTTTGAGAGGAATTCTTTACAGCCTCAGGACTGTAACATATTTCTGTTGAAATTTGGGAACATTTTGTTTTTGTAGGACCTTGCATGAACCGAGGAAGCAGCAGGAGCCAGAGTGACATCTTAGAATAATCCTCTTTTATTTCCCACATGCCAAGGAGAGACCTATCTTGGAAAGGTCAGGAGAAGCCACAGGACAGAGAGGCTCATGTTCTCATAAAGAAAGTCTGGGGAATTCCAGTGGCTGTTCAGACCGAGAATATTAGAATAAAAACGAGGACATGGTTTTTTCTATGACATTTTTGTTTTAGGGCAAGATAATTAAAGAAGCCTCTGTCAGAAACACTGTGGCTTTAATTACAGGATTGCTCTCTTAAGCCAAATGTACTCTGCTTCTTTAATAATTGTCATACATTTGCTTTTCTTCATCAGAGTTTTTATTTAATATAAGCCCCACATCTCCCCACAGTTCCCTCAAACCTTATGCAAATGTATGCATTATCTCATCCTCGAAGTCCAGTTAGTTTTCACCTCCTGTGTCACCAGTGAAGCTGACCTGGGTCACTCTTAAACTTCTTAGGAATTTCGGTCAGTGTGGTTAAAGCAGAAATTTGTAGTCAGGTCCTCAGTGTAATGCCAAACCAGAAAGAGTTCAAGGGGAGGAAAGATCTGAAAGCCAACTCCAATTAAAGAATTGTATACACGAGCAGTATATAGACAGTATGTGGTGGTGCTTGAGAAGCACCATCTTTATCTGAAATGTTTGTGCTTTAAAATTTTTCTGATTGTTTTCCATTTCATGCAAACAAATATGTGTTCTGTCTGCTGGTCAGATGATGTAACTCGCCCTCCCCTGCTAGATAAATGGAAATGAAACTGTGTCTTTCAATCAACATTTAGGGTTTCTGAGGAAAGGCAGGAAAAACAAAGGACTTGCCATGCTTTACTAGCCTCCTTTTATGAGATTTTTTTCACAACTTTGGGACATTTCTTCTTCTCTGATTGACAGCAGGGTATTATCATTATAAATAAGTTCCAAAGAAATGCATGCTCTCACCTTTCTGCTTCTGCAACTGTGAAGGCTTTTGTTTTCATTGCCATCTCTGTGAAGATAATCTCTATGAAGAGGCTTTGATATTGACTTGTCGTGTCATGTGTTGCTTATCAAGCACTAAAAAAAAATGAATTTCATTTTATCTGTTATCTGGAGCGTCTTATTAAATCATCCTGCAGTTGAGAGGTGGTATAGGGTCAACAGGTTCAGTCTCTTTTGCCGTCTATCCCTGAATTATTAACCTTTGGAGAATTACTAAACCTGTTCTTTACTTTATCCCATAAAGTTAGGTTAAATCTTTTTGATCCATAAATTGCTGCAAGTGCCACATGCATGTAATTCTTTTACTTAATGCAGTTTCAGGATAAAGAATGAGGATTTAGTAATCTGTGTAAGTGTAGAGGTCTCTTATTATTCTGGGTTTTTCTGGGTTTTTTTGATATTCTCTCAGTGCCTCTGATTTTAATTGGTTCAGTGAGAGTAAAAGCAGTCAGATCAGAGGGTGGATCTGAGTCAGCTTGGTAGTGTTCATTTGCCAAGAGATAAAGGGAGGGCGATTTGGAGGAAGATAAGAGTTGGACATTGCCAGGCACTGAGAACAGAAGACAGGGGGAGAAGCTGGGTGTTGACAGAGGTGGGAATGGGGTGGAGGTCCTGGCAGTAGTCTGGGGACAGGAAGGGTCTGGCAGAAGGGCATGTGCCCTCAGCAGAGGACTCAGGAGGAAAGAAAGGTCAGCCCTGCCACCACCACCACCACCACATTGCCCATATGCCTTTTTGCCTATTTCCTGCTTCTTTTGGAAAACATGACTCTGCCAGTCAGGATGTTTACATTTAATAGCTTGATACAGTCACAGGATATTGAATTTCCTGCAGTAGCAGATGCCCTAAGCACTTTCTGCTATCACCACAAGGAGCTGTCTCCAGGGTTAAATGTATTCTCTGCTGAAGAAAAAGTCTTGAAAAAATAAATTATGAATACCCTCTCCCAAAAATTTTAATTTTAAATGCAAGATTTAATGCAAAAAATATGCTGTTTCACTCAAGTTCCAAGCTCTCAATCAAGAAATCTTTCAGAATGAATAAACCAAACTATTGTTTTTCAAATAACATGTCCTTATGCTCAGATATTCTCTTAGTGTCTGGGCACTGTTATGCTTTTTCAAACTTGTCCTAAGAAAATCTGCAAAAAACTCGGCTTCTCATTTTTGTTCTTTTTAAAGAGTTAGCATTTTGGTGGATGCACAGGCAAATAAAGTGTAAATGAGCTCTCTCAATTGCTGCTGCTGGCTGATACTGTCTGGTGGCCAGAGCATCGGTGGCTTGGGAGCTGGGTACCAATCAGTTTTCTTTTGGCCCTGGCAGTAAATCACCTTGTAGCTTTGAACGAGCTGTTAACCTTTTTGTGTCTCTCCTTGCAGAAGAGGATTAACACCACTTACCTGTCTCACAGGGGTAATTGGTAGATTGTTTGGAAAATATTAAGTGCTTCCTGCCATAATTACTGAAACTCCAGCTGATAGGATAAAAAATGAACAGGGATTTTAGGATAGTCGTATTTCTTTCCTCTTTGACATAGGGCACTGATTTGATATGAGTAATTCAACAACGAAGTGAGACGTTGTGGGCTTGAATGTGTATGTATTTTTGATAGAAGTTCTAGATGTGACGATAGAAGCTCTAGATGTGACTGGAAGAGGAAAAGTGAGAAAAGAACAACTGAGAAGACAAGATGTAAATTGATTTACTGGGATTAGTAGAACGGAAAAAAATCCAGAGATCAGAAGAGAATACGTAAATTGAAATTAGATCCCAGCAGGATTAAGGAAATGTTTCAGTAAAATGCAAACCCTGAAGTGTGATGGAGAAAGGGAAAAACAGCAGATGAACACTTCTCTTGCCCTCATCAAGAACAAAGTTATTCTTAATGAGGTGCTGAGATTTTTGGGAAGCCTACTGAAAAATTCAGTAGTGTTTTATCTGAGAAAAATAATTATTCAAAGATCGCTTTCTACTGAGGTGTTGCAGATGGAGCCTTTGTGGTGTGGTAGTTTGAAACAATTGGTCTTTACCTCTAGAGATCCCTGAGATGAATGTTGCCCAGAAGCGAGAGTAAAATTGTGTTTTTAAAGCATCGTTCTAGGAGCAGTGGGACAGTTGGCAGACTTTACCAAAGCTGTTGAGAGACTCTGCAGACTTTAATTACCATCTCAATATTGCAGAAGTTGTTTAATTTCTGCCAAAGAAGGGAATAGTTGTGAGGAAGCGAGATCACACTCTGTCTTTCATTCTTTCCTTTTTGACAGGTGAATAAAGGATGCTTTTCAGTGTCTCCTCTGATACTGTGACACATTGGTAAAATTTGTGTAGAATTGTAAAATAATTTTTCTTTAAGATTAAAAAAGCTTTTAACAAAGCTTCTATTTTTTTCTTCTCTTTTGAAAGTGCCATACAGCATAGTGTGAATGCAGTTTAAGTCTTGTCATGAAAGAACTGATATGAAAATGGAGTGCAGTGAAATGGCAGTGAAAAACCTAGTTATGCATACTCTGATTTAGAGTTTGAGGCCTAAAAGAGCAAACATATCCTTCACCAAGGAAGTTTTGTATCATAGGCTTTTTTCTCCTTCTGAAATGGAATATTCTTCTCATTTAGTTAATTTCCTCTTTATTCCACTAATCCAGGTTGTGCCTTCAACACCACCCACACCAGAGACACAATTCAAAATTGAATTTAAAAATTATTGGAGCTTTTAAAATAAACACAACACTGCCATTCATATGAGAAAAAGGCTGATAATATATATTTTGTTTCCTCTTTTAGCAGTCCTCTTCCACTGTGACACCTGAGTGTGTTTGGGTTTTTTCTAAGTGCTTGCAGTAGCCAAGGAAATACTGATTCTTAGAAGACTTACCAGCTCCTTCAGTAGATCTACTGTGTTGCTACTATTTTTTTTTGTTTTAATGACTGCCTCACATCTGTCTGTACTTGCTAAAGCACCAGCTGTTGTTTACTCTATAAAAAACCTTTTTTTCCTCCTTCTCTTCAAGTCTCTTATCTCTCAAGGACATTTTCAATGCTTTATTTCAATTTCGGATTCCTATTGTCACAGTATAGAATATGTTCAGAAAGCTACTGCCCAGGAAGTGTACTTTTTCATTCGTACTTTTTGCCATATATATATGATAAATCAGTACTTAAGGGCAAAAGGAACATGCTTGTTCAAAATCCAGAAAGGGAAAGATAGATCATGGAAACAAATATGCACAAATTTTAATCCTTAACACTCATCATGTTACTAGGAATACCTTTATGTTATATTTAGAATTTGGTTGTTTTGATGTTTGAAACTAAATGTTTGCAGTTTGTCTGGCAAACTGCATGCTGAATAGATTACACTGATTCAGATTTCCTTCTTTCAATATACCATCTGTGTCTTTGGCTGGGAGTTACTCTTGTTTCATAAATGCAAGTTACAAAGAACTTCTATGCCCTAAAAGAGAAAAAAAAACCATATATACAGTTCACTTCCTTGAAAAATCTCAACTGTTTTGACCTTACACTACAAGGACTCCAGGCTGAAGCTGTATCTTCAGCAGGCTTTTTTTTAATTTGGTGAAGAAGGATGTATCGTCAGGGTATAAAGATCCCCTTGGTGTATTTCCAGTGAAACTCTAGTATATATAGTCATGGTCATGATTTTCATTGTGTAATCATTTTAATTAAGTTCAACGATAAAAGTTAGTCTTGCATGAGGATTGAATGCATTGGAGAGACAATGAAAGATTGCTGACAGGTTAGGGAGCATCACATACTCTGCTGATGGAAATGCATGTGTGGATAGCAGCTGAGCTTGGGTAGCAGGTCAGAGATTACCAGCTCAGAGCAATGTCCAGGCAAAGTTTTAGGGATCCAAAAGAAGCGGGATACAAAGGGAATATCCAAAAGCGGTTTTGGTAATATTTCTGAGGGGGTTTGCTTGAATGAATAGCTTAATTACTAAAATAATAAACATTCATTCATATCTGCATCATTTTGTAACTGCTAGCTTAGTAAGGTAATTAGTATGATTAGTATTACAGCATTGCTTGGTGGCATGATAAATCGTAGTGTAGTGAATGTTGCTTCTCTCTAATTTACACAGGTAAAAAAAGGTAAGTGGGAAATCAAGAAGGGAAACCAGTGGTGGCAGCTGGGTGGCCTTTTGGTTACTCTTCTTGCATCTGCTGCCTGCATTCTCGATGGCTTTGAATCACTGCACTGTTACTTAACAATTCTTTTTCTCACTGTTGCTAAGTGATAATCACTGATTGAAACCTGCAAAGAGAAGAATGAAATAAAAAAACAGAGACTGGCAGGTTTTTTTTCCCTTCAGTGTACTTGTACAGAGGATGATACTTCTAGTACTAAGTCTGTATTTGTTGGGTATCTCCTTTGCTTTCATATTCCTGGAGGCATCATCTACCAGGTACAGTTCAGTTCAAGGAGGAAGGATGTTAACAATGTTCTTCTTCATTATATTCTGTTTTCTAGAACCTATGAGAACACCAAAAACGTTGAAGATTGCTGAGATACAGGCCAGACACATTGCTGTGGATTGGGAATCTCTGGGTTACAACATCACTCGTTGCCACACTTTCAATGTCACTATATGCTACCACTACTTCTGCGGACACAACGAGAGCAAGGCAGACTGCTTGGACATGGACCCCAAAGCGCCCCAACATGTTGTGGATCACCTGCCTCCCTACACGAATGTCAGCCTCAAAATGATCTTAACCAACCCAGAAGGGAGGAAGGAGAGCGAGGAGACCATTATTCAGACAGACGAAGACGGTATGTGGAAATGCTGTTATGGAAATTACATCCAAGTCCAGTCTAGACAGGTGGAAGGAAATGACTTTGTGTGTTACAATATGTGTCCCGAAGGATGGAAGTTATATTAATGTATTAATTTGTCCTAAACCAGTAGCTTTAACAGTATTATAACTGTCATCCTGCATATATAACCCAAACGGTCCATGTAGTGCAAGTCAAACTCAATCTCTCTCTCACAAGAAAAAGGAGGGTGGATTTCCAATCATTCTGAAAATGTGCTAATGCAGGTGATGAGAAACGTGGTGCTGATAGGTGAAGACTTCTTCACAGTATTAGGTGTAGTGTTTGAAAATTAATTTAATTCTGTACATTTATGTTTAAATTTTGGTTTGGTGCTTAAGGACCCTATTCAAGATTTAAAACCTCTTCAGCAAGTATATCTGAGCAATAATTTATGTTGCAGGTTACAGTGTACAGTATCTGTTAACTGTTTAAAAGCCACCCATCAGATTAAAGTATTATTTTGACAACTTGGGAGTTGGACTCAACGATCCTTATGGGTGCCTTCCAACTGAAGGTGTTCTATTATATGATTCCTCTAAAATGATCTCAATGAAGTTTCATTGACAAGACAGTTGAACTTACCTTAGCTGGGAAGAAATAAAAAATGGATGTAGATTTTAATGATAATCTATGGTAGTTAGGTTATGAATCTTGGTATGAAAGAGATTAAAATGAAAATAGATATTTTTCCCTACTAATGTATAATTGTGGTGCTAAAGAACAATTTTACTTTCCTTTTCTTATATTTAGATTTCATTAAAATATTGACAACAACAAAATGAAAATAGAAACTGCCATCAGTAACAGAAAAGGAATACTTGGGCTAATATAAGAGTGTAGATACATAAAACTGAAAAAGGTGGTGTGTTTGCCTCTAAAATGGGGGGCAGTATAGCTTTATATATGGATAGCAATCAAGGTTAGAATCTGGTAGCCCTTTTTTGCCATGTATTTTCAATTTTACAAGAAACAGAAGAGAAATATGTTTACTGTTGCAATAGAAAAGAGGGAGCACTTATTAAGTAGGTAAAATATGAGGAGCTGTAGAGAACTGTAGAGACATATATACATCACATGAAGATTTATTGACAAATACAGAATTAGAATATTTCATGCAATTCAAATTTTAGCATTACTTTCTAAAAAAGTTGATTATAAATAGAATCCATGATGGATTATTTCTGTATCTGTGTTTACATTCTAGATGTTTGTGGTTGTTATTTTCCTGTAGGTTAAAAAAAATAAAAAAAGTAGCTGTAATATTGTCAGGTCCATGGAAAATGGATTTATTTTTCTTTTTAACTGAATTTTCAAGAAAGGTTGTGGTTTCTGAGAGCCTTTATCTAGTTAGTTGTGCAGAGACGGTGGCTGGTTACTATAGCACTGCTTGTCAAGAGAAGAGTCAAGCGCATATGTTTTGTCATCTGGATTTGTTGTGGACTATTCTTGGAAAATTATGCACAAAAGGCAGGTTTTGGTCTCAAGCTAGGACACCAGTGTGCTATTGGTGAACTTGTTTAGACTCAGCTTTGTTGTCAGAGATACCATAGTGTAGAAACCCCACCCAGTGAACAAAAGTTGCTAAGGTAAACTATTTCAAGCAGATGTTGTTTTCAAGAAGGGATTAATACATTTTAAATGGTACCTACATTTAGGTGACCGGTGGTAATAATGCTTGTGACCTGAAAATTGCCTCTTAATAGGTCTACAGAGTGGTACTCTTGGAAAGGAAATGCAGATTTTTAATTGCGCGTTACTGATTGACTTGAAAATCTGTATCTGTTTTGTCATGTATTTCAAAATGCAGAGCATGCAGGCAATGTGCAATACAGAGGGCTTGCAGCCATCTCAGAGGATCAAAGGTGGTATTGTCACACCTGGGCCTCTCCTTGAGCTCTCACGGCAATAGGAAACTGAGTTCTGTAGTTGGCTGCCTATGTGTGTGGTGCTAGGTTAGTTCCATGTCCAAGTGGCTAAGTATCTGTCTGAAATGGTTTTAAAACACAGTTTGCAGCCTAAAGTAGACTAAGAAGACTCAGACTAAGAAGTTGAGAGCAACAGAATTGCGATCAGAAGTAGTCTCGTTGCCATGATGATTTTTGCAGGTTTTGTAGAATGAGTGTCATGTTAATTACATAGTGGGGCCATTATCAGTGATTCATTTATGAGAAGGAAAATAGAGGGATCAACAGTATTTTCCTACACTTTTGTAAATAACATTAATTAGAAATAGCCACTGATTACATGACTATCTGAAACTGCACTTAGGTTGTGTACTTTTCATAAACAGAAACTTTGAAAACAACAGATAATTAACAGGTAATTAACTTCTTGTTAGCTTTTCTGTAGTGCAGTATTCTTTCCAATACTGTTCTTTCTTACAAGGATCTGCTAATCAAGTAAAAGCTTTGTAGACTGTTGGTATTAAAGGTTTCTATCCCACATTTTCTTGCCTCTCTTCATCTTTACTGTTTTGCCCTCATCTTCTGTTGTCTTGCCCATCTCCCCCATGCTTCCAGGTCTCTGTCCCCTTCTTCTTTGTAGCCGTGACTGATAAATGAAGGTATCAATACCTCGTAATTCAGTATCTGCAAGAAAACAGAACCTGGAATATCACTTTGAAAGTAGCCTCCTTTCTGACCAGACCTAGATCTGAATACTTGCTTGTTTTAAGTATTTCTCTTTAACTTGGATAGATGAAATTAATCTTTAAAGTATATTATAGTAATTTGCAAAGAGCTGTATTCCGCATGAAAATTACGCCTTTGAGCAATACGCTGTTTAACAAGTTGTACAAAAACAAGATGAAAACAAGGAAATTTGTCAGTGTTTCATGGGTGAAACACTGTCTTTCATTTTGGGGAGAGACCACACCATCACTAAGATTTGGGAGAAAGCTCTTCTGAGTAACCGGGCACTTGGCGTTACTTGTGCCCTAACATGGGTTCACTGCTTCGCCTGCCTTGTAGTGGAAATGGACAGTGTTTGAAGGATTTAACAAAGGAAAAAGAGGAAGTTTTGCACAATCTGGGGGTGCATACGTGCTGGCAGAGGTGATGTTTTGCATTTCGAACAAAGTACAAGAACCAGCAGTGAATTTGTCACTTAGCATGAATTGGCAGCGTGCACATGTTCTTGGAGCTGCCTGTTCATGAGGGCACTGCAGACTCAGAGGGACCCATTTAAGAGCAGCGGATGGTGAATGGGATTAAAACAGATAAATGCTTCCTTAATTTTTAATTGGAAACAGATGCAAAAGGCAGTGGATTAACAGGAATAGTGACATTAGGTCTGAGGGAGCAGCTATGGAGAAAGCAAATCATGAAGCTCAAAGTGTTCAGTGGTGATTTTATAACTAGTAAGGGAGTTATGTCAGTTAGCAGCATGCAAGCAACTAATTGAAAAAGATCACTTGGAGTAGGAAAAGTACCCATTCTGGAGCTTAAAGTATACCAAAGCTTTGGTCTGAGCCGAAGGACACATTTGTCGGACACAAACAAGGTCTCCAATTCTTTCAGAGAGTGTGGCTCATCCAGCTCCCTGCGGAGACAGACATCTAGAGCTGTGCTGCGGGGTTAAGGCACCAACTGCCCAACTATTACTCATGCTCCTGGGAAAACTCTAGCAGGCTCGCCTTGCTGGGAAACAGCAGAGAAAGGGAGAAATGTTCTAATTAGAGGACAAATTATTTAAAAATCTAAATATTTAGTGTACTTTCTAAATGTGTGGAAAGGAAGTACTTTTCACCAACACTGAGGCAGGATTTCATAGAAATAGTTTACGTTTAATATTTTTCTGTGTTTGATAGTAGGGCAATAAGTTGCCTTTATTAAAAAAATAGAATATATATATATATATTTTTTTTTTTTCTCCGTTCACTATTTGATATGAGAAGTGTTTTTCCTTTGTGCTTTTTCAAGTTGTTCTGGCACCTCAAGAAAATATTGGGGGGTGGAAGGAGGGGAAAGAGGAGGTACAAAATATGCTTTGATCAAAGGGAACAAACAAACAATGTTTCAAGGAGCTTAGGAAAAAACACAGATATAAATTTTATCAGTAGCATTGTAAAACTAACAAAAATAGCCCACCGGGGAGAAAAGTTAATGCAGCGAGATGAGCGAGGTAATGTGTCCAGTGCTGCAAAGAAGGGCTGCAAAGATTGTTTGAAATGGCAAACTGTCATGAAAAATGTGTAACTTATCAAGCCAAGTGACGTGTATGGATGTTGAGTGAATCTGGTGTACTAATCCTATTGGGAAAAAATTGGCGAATGATTGCAGTTAATAAAGAGAAGCCCGTGACTAAAAGATAAAAGTTTAAATGTGAAGTTGTGCATAAATGCCACTGCTATAGGTGTTGACCTCAGTCCTTGACCAAAAAGGGAGACTAGTGACCTATGTGTCATGAGCAGGTGCAAAAATTAGTTGTTTCAGTGCAGTTAAATAAGGGAAGAAGTTCTATGTGTTTAGTAGCAGTGAACTGAAACTGATTATAACCGATAAAAGGAGCCTGGGATAACCTATTTGTCCTTCAGCTCATGAAAATAACCCCAATTCTTTTTTCAGATAGCCGGTAAGATTTGCTATTGGTGTATCATTGAGAGAGGAAAAGAAGTGCTTGCAGAAAGACGTGAGCACTTTTTATTAAAGACATCAGAAAAGTTGATGTGTGAGAAAGTGAGAAAAATATTTAAATTATTAGCAGAGATTTATTTTAAGCTTACACTGAACAAACAGCTAACAAAGTAAGCTGTTTTAAGGTGTGACAGAGACTAGAAATACAAGCTAGGGTTTATATTAATAGCTCAGGAAAAATTGACCCTGAAACAGAATTATTTACCTTGGCTGAAAGAACTTCCCACTTTCATTTCCTTTAGATACCTAGATTTCAGCTTTATAGCTGAAAAAGTGATACTGCACATGAAGTTATTTGTAGAAGCACTGTGTTTGACATAATGATGCATGCAAATAGGCCAGAATTAGCGGCTATTATGGTAGTTTGTAGTGGAGTGAGGGCTCACACCTGTGCACTCAGGAGTTCCTGTAATTCCCAAGCCATGCACTAGCTGAAAGCACTCTTGAGTATTGATTTGAAGTTGTAAGGTATGTATGTGAGGTTATTTCACCCTGGCATGGAGAAATGTTTCTAAATCCCAGATGTGAGGAGTACTGAATTCAGCATTTGGTGTAAAAAGGTTTAAACAATATACTGTGTTAGGTGCCTGAGCCCTCAAATTCACCAAATCCACAGCTCATGGATTTAACCCCATTTAATATTTGCACCAATACCTATGGCGAGTGCCACCGTCGCTGAGACTGATTAGCTGCTGTTGGTGTGTCTAGGAGCTTGACTGTAAGCTTTCATATTTGCTATGTTACTAATTTTATATATACTGTAAGATCTTGTCACTGACGGGAGTGGGTCAGTGCCCACGCAGCCCAGCAGTGGCCCCAGGTGGGTGACACAGACCTGTGCAGGGCTGGGGGTGTTCACCACATCCTAGGGAGCACAACCCAGTGTCCTCTGCTGTCCCCCACCAGTCTTACTTCTCCAGGAGGACAGATCATTAACTAAAAAGCACATGTGCCGAAGGAGGCTGTTAATATGCAATCAGTTTTCTTCTCAATAGCATGTTCTTCTTCAGTGTAAACGTTGCAACTTGAGCGATTTCCAAATAAGTCATTTTTGTCACTGACTTCAGTGTCAATACTCTTATGGTAAAGACTGGCAATAGCAATTCTGATTTTTTTTTTTTTCCTTTTAATTATATAAAATTTGCTTCTCTTTAAGCCTTAGTCTCAAGTTATAAAAAACCATAAAAGTTGAAATGCTAAATCCTTCAGAAAAAACAAATGGGAAGGTGGGCCATTTTTGTTGTTTGCAACATGTAAACAGTGGAAGAGATTGACTGTCACCATCTCCTGAAAATGAGCATCTACCTTCAGAGAAAGGCTGTAAGTTTGTCGCTGATACATTTTACTTTTTGAGTACCACAAAGGAATTTTCCCCACTACAACTGTGCATATATCTGCAAATAGCCTTTACCATATAGCATAATAATACCCGGTACAGCTTTCACAGAGTTTCATAATCATAAAAATACTCTGTTTACATGCACTCTCGTTATTTTGTAGCAGGAAAACTGAAGCAATATAAATTCATTTTTATAGTGGTTGCTGTCGCTTAATGTGTTTTTCTTCCAGAAGTAATGCATTGTAATATAAATTTCCCGTTAAATTAGTGTAGAACAAGGTTTAAGTGACACTATTTGTGCATCACAATTTATTTGTAACTGCAACATAATTTAATGCAAATATATTGCTCTAAAATGAATTGATCTGATGTCAGATTGATGGTTTGTACTTTTATCGTGCATAGTATTTATAATAGTTCACCATCCCAAATGTATATGGAAGAAAAGATTATCAGTTATTCACCCTACAAATATATAGCTTCATTAAAAGGACTCTGGAGATGCATGTAAATCGTGAAAGAAGAGGTTGTGATGTTTCTGCTATAAAACCTTGCTGAAATTCCCTTTGAATCTGTTTTATGTTGCTTTTATATACATGTCCGTTTTATGCTTATATACTTTTTAATAGGAAAAATGATAGTTTTTTTGTTTAAGTTCAAAATCTCTTCTGAAACCCATACAATTAAACCCACCTAAACAATTTCATTTCCTTAGATTTCACTTCTTCAGATAAGTGTAAATCTTGGCTTGTTGGAAGTTTAGCATAGAATAATGAGTGTGAAAGGAAGAGTGTTTACTGTTGTTGTCATCGAGAGATGGTGGGGTCACACTTCATAAGGTCAGCAGGTGGAGAGAAAGTCAATGGGACCAGAATCTTCTTAAAGAGAGGGTGTGAAGGCTGAAGTCCAGCTCTTCCCGCAGCTACTTACACTTTATGAATTATTCAGATACCTGGCCATTGATAGGGGATCTAAAGTAACATACATCACCTTAATATACACTTGTAATAGTCTTGAGTGTTTTGATTTAGTATAGACTATAAGTACAAGGGGAAGAGCGAGAGCTCACATAGGAAGACGACTGGGAGTTGCGACAGCAGCGAAGAGATGCTGTTGTGGGCGATGGGGCTTCTGGAGGTGCAGCCACAAGCCTGAAAAAAGCCTTTTGGGCTGTTTGTGAGGAGGCTTCCGAAAGCTGTTATTAGCATAGGGGGGTGATGTTTACCTGGCTGTTTCTCACTGGAGTCCTGGCCAAATATTGTACAAAAGGGAGCACAGCTTTGGAAAGGTGAAGTTTAAGGTATTTCTTAATTCTTTAGAGTCATAGGGAAGAGGCAGCAATGGCTGCCTACATGGAAAGATTTAGTTTGAGTCTTCAAAATACTGTTACCAACAGTTACCTTGCTTTTGTTAATTTTTTTGTTTCTTCTTCTTTTTTTCTTTTAAAAAATACTTTTAGCCTTTTAAAAATATTTGTTTGTAACCAATAACTGACCTGAGTACAAAACCATAAAAAGACGAATGCGGAAGTTAAAGCTTTATTTAACTAACCTGACCAATAAATCTATGGGCCTGCTCACAGATACTCTGTTATTCAAGGAAATTCCTACTCCTGCTTTTCTCTTTCTACACTTCCCTTTGCCCCTTTGCTAAAGCTGTGCAAATAAAAGACATTTTTATTGTGGTTGAGCTGCAAAAATGAAAGGGAAGAAATAACTTAAAACCCACCTAAACATGTCCTTCAAACTAAAATTATGTTCGTTTTTCTAGGTATTTGAACTTTTATTTGTTTCTTGGTTTTAATTCCAGTTGAGCACTCAAGTAGTTTAAGCTGTTCCCAAGCTTCATTTCTGGTGAATGTGCAGGGGTAGGCGAGGTTTGTGGCGATTACTGTTCTCTTTTTCTAGACACTGTTGGTCTCTTTTATGTTCTGACCTTATTTTTACTGGGATTTCCAGCAAACTGCTCATCACTCTGCTAGCTTCTGTTCTTGTGCCCTTCTCACGCCAGTGGTAAGAGGAGCATGAAACTAACTGGGATCATGTAGTTCCAGTCAGTGTGACATTGCTTCAGCTGCCACAAGCAATGAATTTTATATTGCAGGAGAAGAAAACACAGTCATGCGATGTGATGAGCCTGGAGGCTTCTCCCATTTGGGTGTTTAAGCAGAAAATGTAGGAGGCTTTATTGAAACTGTAGAACTTAGACTCCTGCACCCAATTTCAATTGTATGTGAAAACAGTTCTTTAAAAGCACCACACAAAAAGTATTTTGCAGGTTTTTGAGCAATTGTGTCAACTTTCTTTTTACCTTGCATGCTTTAGCATGCTTTAATGTCCAATTTCATATTCTGTGTGCATACCCTGGTGCTATTCTTAAGTTCCCTCCCAAACACAGATATGCATGCACACACAGACACATACATGCACACATGGGCACGTATCTTCCAGGCAAAATGTTGTGTGCATCAGGGTATATTCATACCTCATTCGAGATATAGAGAAGAAAAATAATAGAGTATTCCCATGAAATTAAACACAAAACAAAAAACGCCTATAGCAAGTCTCCAAATACCACAGGGCTTGTCACAGCTTGTCAGGCTTCATCCACTGTCCAGTCTGTATCAGGACCCTGAACCAGAGCAGGAATGTACAATTTTAGTTAAACATCTCCTAAGTCTTTGCTTGACAGATGGATTAACAGTTTCTGTGAAGTTCTCATCTGTTTACTTGTGGGCTGTTTTGATTCCATTAATTTATTATTAATGTGCCAAATTATGTTGTTTGTAGCAAGGGTCAGATCATCATTTATAGGTTCCGTGTAGCCTGAAGTAAATCTTACTGTTGACACAAACCACTCACTCCTTGGTGCTGTTAGCACAGTGCTTGGTGCTTCCTTTGATCGAGTGGGTTTTAATTCATTTTTATGCTTTGTAAAACTTCTGTCTGCTTCGATAATTAATACCTGAGAAATGTCATGCATGAGGCTCACTGAAAGTTACGTTGGAGAAAACAGGCTGATTAAGAAGGGGAGAGAAATATATGCCAATATATTAAATAGGAGTGACATTTTAGCTTGAAAGACTGCAGATTTGGGTAACTTTGGCTTTTTGAGAGGGGAGGGTGTTTCTTTGGGTTCAGGGTTTCTTCAAGCACTCTCTTATCCTCATCCCCTTCTTTCAGCATGTATGTATTCAAAACTAGGTGAGCTGCTGTGGTTAAAAAGGAACTGTATGTGTAGGCAAAAATATCTTGTAAGCTGAAATGGGTGATAACCAAGCACTCCTGCCTGGCGTTGGTGGGATTACCAGGTATTGTGAATCACTCGGGCACAGAGGCCTGAGGTGACACTTGAGATGGGTTATTACACCAGGGATATTGGTTCCATTTAAAATAAGAAAGTAGGGTCATCTTAGTGTGGTTCATTTCAAAGCTTTGAAAATGCCTCTTGCTGGAAAGATTTGAAGTGAGGACTTTTGATCCCTCCGCAGCACCAGCACGTCAGTGGTTGGAGGACGTGGCAGCTGAGCTGGTGTGTTTGCCCTGTGCCCAGCCCCCTCTTTAAACGACGATTTCTTTTAAAACAACAAATCTTAAGAAGGGGTGACTGAAAACTATTTTGTAAGCATTTCTCTCGTTTGGAAGAAGGGGTATTACGTAGGCTTTTCTTTGCCTTTGATTTCTCTTTTTAAAAGGATTTTAAAACCGTGTAGTCCTTGTCCTAAGATACGCTTATTATAGAGTTCAGTGATGTTCCCTGAAGTCATAATCTAGTTTGAACTGTTTCTCCTGGCTATACTACGAGACAATTTGACTTTGCATGAAGTTTTGAAAACCATATGTGGGGATAACGTTTCAACTTCATGCTGTCTCTGCACTGCGAATGACAAAATACACTTTGAAGTGCCTTTTTTTTTTTACTCTCTACTGCTGCCTTTTGCATGCAAATGAATATTAATAAAAACAGACCTGCGCTCACTTTTGGTTTTAATAGGATGTTCTGTCATCTCTTTAATTTGTCTCTCTGTTGAATTTCCTATTTTTAAAAGTGTTATTTTGTTTGTAGTGCCAGGCCCTATACCTGCCAAGTCAGTGAAAGGAACTCCTTTTGAAGATAAGATCTTCCTCAACTGGAAGGAACCTATGGATCCAAATGGCATCATTACACAGTATGAGGTAATCATTAAACAGCAAACAGGCACAGGACAGGGCTAGGAAAGCATGGCAAGAGGGGTGCCTGATGGTGGGTATTTATGCTCTGTAGGCAGCTATTCAATCATTTGCTGTTTTCATTTACACAATACTGGATTTTGTGTAGTGATTGAATATTAAAAAATCATAATTATGGTGCATATGTTGTTGGTTGGTTGGCTCTGTGAAATGGCTTTGGCATGTGAGTATAACAATATTACAGGCCTCATGGGAGCTGCCAGTTTTAGAAATCTTATATCATCGCTGTGCATCCTTCCAAAGCCATGATCTATGAGATCTTCGTTGTTGGAAGAGAAGGTTACAGGAAAAGTAAGATGGTTATTAATTTTGAAGCAATGTTTATTACCTTTGTTTTATCTTTAGAAATCACCCTTCAAGGAAACCTCCATATATATTCTTTTTAAAGAGTAGGTAATATATGAGCCTTCTGGGCACCTCCCCAGTAGGCTGGCAGGCAACACCAGCTGATTAGAGGAAGAAATACCATCCTCTCCAGCATTCCTTTTTTAAAGGAACAGAGGATATAATTTTGTGTACTACTGAGTTACAGGAAGAAGACCAACCAACTGACCAAACAAAACCCCTTAAATCTGTTTGCTTATCTATTTAATGCTAACAAATTTCTTTAAGTAGCCCTAGTGGGCAGCTCAGCCCCACTCAGCTGCTTGCTTACTCCCACACAGTGGGATGGGAGAGAATCAGAAGGGCTAAAGTGCAAGCTTTTGTGTTCTAATCACAAAATCACAAATCCAAAACACAGCACCATATAAGCTGCTATGAAAAAAAAAAACAGCTTAATCCCAGTTAAAACAAGTACATTAAGATATCATTGATGGCTTTAAATATATTAGCTTGGTTTGGACAGCATTTAAATATGATTATTGGATGAGGAGAGGGAAATGTATTACAGGAAGTGAAAAATAAAGGGCCTTTGTGGAGGTGGGGAGATGGTGGAGGTGTCCTAACTTAACTGTAATGGTGAAATTTTCCATACATGAACTAAAATCACAAAGAAAGAGAGATAAAGGCACCTGCATAGCCTTTCAAGTGAACTGGACTCTACAATAATAGGCTTCAGTTCCTCATGGTACTCAATATATCTGGGTAGCTAGATGAGCGTGTGTCTCTTGTTTCCTTTCCAGCCAAGCAAACCTAATCCCCTTGGGCCAAAACCAGTGACAATTGTTAAAAACAATAATTGTTTTCACAGGTCAGCTATAGCAGTATACGGTCATTTGATCCTGCAGTCCCAGTTGCGGGACCTCCGCAAACCGTGTCGAAGTTGTGGAACAGCACACACCACGTCTTCTCACACTTGCATCCTGGTACTACTTACCAGTTCTTTATACGTGCGAGCACCATCAAAGGATTTGGACCAGCAACCACAATCAACGTAACAACCAACATCTCGGGTAAAAACATATCCTATCATATCCTATCATATTGTGAAACTATATTACTGAAAATGTTTTGGGGCATATTTGCCAAACAGTAGCATAAGTTCAAGGATAATCCTTGCATGAGGTGGAAATTGCACACTTGTAGTTGTCAACTGTTTTATTTTGTGTAATCTTGTACTTTAATCTAAGGATTTTAAAGTGCTGTATAAACCTTTCAGCACTCCATAGGTCACTAAGTACTATATTTGTTTTGCAGATTAGTAAAGTCAGATGCAGAAAATTAATTTACTTACTCAAGGTGACACCACTTAGAAGCACATAGCTATAACAGAGTTGGGGTGCTTGGGAGGAAGCGTGAATTTCTTTTGCCAAATTCATATATGTCTGCTTCTTCGTGCCTTTATTCACTTGCTGCGACGCACCAAGATTGACTCTGTTAATCTGCAAACTCTAGAAGAAAGTAACATCAAATGGAATGCTGTATTATCTTTATTTTCTTAAATTTCAGTAGTATTCTCAAAAAACTAAGATAGTAGCTTGTGTAGGTGAGAAGTCAGTGCTATATCTAGAGAGACTTGATTTTATGACATAGCAACTTCAGAGCTTGGCAGAGATCAAAGAAGTCAGTCATTTAGAAATGTAAACAGCACAAAGCAGGCTATTCTCATTATCTACCATAATTAAACTTATTTTGTCCTGTAAAGGGAGGTTAATAATGTATTGGAATGCACATACCATTTCTGTAGGAAAGTACTCACGTAGTTTCCTCACCCAGTTCCCAAAAACATACATATAAGTCAAAATGTGAGCACATTCAAGTCAGAGCTCCTTGAATTATGTAGAAGTGAAATGCTATAGTCATCGTTAATTGCAACAATTTGTTGAATTCCATCCCAGCATATAAGTACTAGCACTCCTGATACTCCAGCCCCTTCAAAAAAACACAAGTGACCAAACCACCAAAAAAAACCCAAGCAACTTATTCTGTTCTGTTTATGTAGCAATTAGGTTGTTTGGAAGTCTAATATTTTAGTTGGGTTCTTTTAAGGTCCTTGTGTTTCTTCACAATGAATTCTAGTTCATAAATTTTCAGGGATAATGGTGGTGTAGTACTTGAATACTTGTCTTCTCCTTTTAGGAGAAGGGAAAAAAAAAGGGGGCGCATAACTGTAATAACTTGCTCTAATGTCTGTCCCCCAGACACTTCAGTATTTTGAGAAATAAGCACCTCAACAAGTTTGAATTATTTAGGGCTACAGTGTGTTCAGGCTTCTTCAGGTGTGCACTCTTTTTCCACCCAGAAATTTTGTGAGTTTTGTCCAGAATCCAGACTACCACACTCTCTAGACATTTTATGGGACTGTTAGCTAGCGAAACATGGTTAACACTAGGAAAGCTTAAAGACAGGCTGTGACACCCTTTATATCTCAGTTTCAATCTGTTTTTTTTCACCTTGCTTTATGCTGAACTGTTGTCCAGTTTCACTCTGTGTAACTGATACATTTTATGAAGCAATGCATATGTTTCTGAAAATGCTAGCTTTATTTTAATAAGAAGTGAAAATATTCCTTTTAACCAAGCTTACAAGTGGTTGCCATGATCCTAATGAACATAATGTAAATAGTAATTTATAAGTGAACATTAAATGAGCATTATTTCTATAAAACCATGTTTCATTAAATAAGAGCTGGTTTTGTGTTCATCTAGGATCTGGGACTAATGAAGCAAGGCTTTTAATCTTTTGGTGCTCCTCTATCGATACATAATCATAAAATTATTATGACTTAAATGATTGACATACTTCTAGGAAAAATCTTTTTAGTGAAAGCTCATCATACAGGCATCACTGACAATTTTATAAAGCTACAGCCATGTTTTTAAAAAACATGCAGGTAGTTTTTAAGCTTGTTAAAGATTAGTAATTAATTGAAATCTGTTACTTTCTGAATCACAGAAAATCCTGTTTCAGTCCTTGCACTCAAGCTGAAGTCAACAACAGTATTAGCAGTGAGGGCTGCAACAGGCCTGTGCAGAAGATTAAAGTTAGATGGCTGAAGTGATCCCTAACACCAGCCATCTAACCCACAGCAGATATTACTGCCACAATGGCCTGGTGGCCAGTCCATTAGTGAATCAGTTCCTGAACTGCTTCTGGTTTTGACTTCATTTTTTCTTAATATCCTGGGCTGAAAACTACACTGATTCAGAAACTGACCCATTAACAGCTTGGCTGTTGGCTGTTAGAAATAGAAGGAAAAATGGGCATGGGAACAGATTCCTCCATCCAGTTCTAGTGCACAGATGCATGTCTGTCCAAGCCCAGTTTTCCTGCAGCCTGGTTGATATTGATGTGATCACAGAATGGTTGGGTTTGGAAGGGACCTCTGGAGATCATCTAGTCCAACCCACCTGCTAAAACTGGTTCACCCAGAGCAGATCACACAGGAAGGTGTCCAGATGGGTTTTGAATGTCTCCGGAGAAGGAAACTCCACAACCTCTCTGGGCAGCCTGTTAATGATTCCTGATCTTTAAGAGGAAATGTGAAAGGCTCCTAAATTGCTAGAGGAGGATAAAGAGAGGTGCTAGAGGTGGGTGTTCAAGATGGTCAATATAGTTGTTTGTAAGAAAGTTGTTTGTTGAAAGAGCGAGGCCAAAATGGGATTTTGTAGTCTTAGTGTTTCTTGCCAGTCACCTCCTCCCTCTCTTACTGTATTTCTTGAATAAACTTGTTTAACTAGATAGGTATAATGATTTGATGTGGAGCAGTTACAGATGAGGCTATCAATTGTTGGTGAAGTGCCATTTATGCACTAGTAGAAGCTTATGTCTGACTGGAAAATCATTAAAAAAGAGTCACATAGCTGATGAAGATTATAGCTTTGTACTATATTGCAAGCAGCCACAATCTCATGAAAATTAAAATTTTTTTTCACTGATTTGTTTCTCATTCTTTTCCTTCCCACTCAACATTAATCAGCTCCCACTTTACCAGACTATGAAGGAGTTGATGCATCTCTCAATGAAACTGCTACGACAATAACTGTACTCTTGAGACCGGCACAAGCCAAAGGTGCACCTATCAGGTAAAAAAAAAAAACATGAACACAAAACCCAGTTTATTATGTGCAATCTTGTGGCTCATAAAGCTTTTTATTTCCCAGTAATATTCATTTGATGATGCTGTTGTTTTTCTTAGCTGGACTGAGCTTGCCAATAGATCTGTAATTAATAAGATCTTTTTTTAAACATAGTCATGACCTGAATCAACCAGCTGTCTGTTCTGCTTGATTTAGGGTCCCCAGGACCACCTCCTGTCTATTATAGTTTCATCTTCCTTTCTCACAGTTTCTCAGAAATACAAGGTTGAAAGGTGTTTGTCAGAAAGTGGATTTGAAAATAACACCTCCTTCCCAGTGCTTCAGATCAGCTACTCTATAGCATGTATATATGATTGGAAAATTGGAAACTCAGAGGAAATGGGAGGATAATAGTGATGAATACAAACTATTTGACCTTTTTCGTCTCAGAGTCCTTCTTATTAGAAATCACATAGCAAGCTATTAAATTTTATTTGGCATGTCCCATAATCATGTTAAAATGTCTCATTTATGTTAACTTTGAGGGGTCTTTCCCTTTGTGCTGTCTATTGAGAGATAATTTAATTCTATTTTAAAAGATTAGTCGACATCTTGCTCTTTACTTCTACTTGTTAGTGCAAAAATTTTGTGATATTATTTGGTTCCATTTGTGTTTCACTGATGTGGCTGTATCAGCAACATTCAGGGACAGGGCTGACTAATTGGAGGTTAATTAGCTACTGAACATCAGAACCTTTTCATGCACTTACCCTTGTGACATTTTAGACAAATATGGGCTAACGCGTTTCATTCCATGTTACATTAAGTCGGTCACTGTGGCTGAGCTGATGCTGAGTAACATGCTAGAGCCCTAAAACCAGGAAAATTAACTGTTTCTTAAGTCTGTTTCCATTAAGTGTAATGTATGTTTCATTTGGATGTTGTGAGGATGAGCTATGCACCTATAAGCATTTTTATATGCTCATCATATGGTCACTCTTACAATATGATCAAGTTATTTATTTATATTCTGTCATGAAGATAATTCAGATTCACCCCCTTTACAGGAGATATTGATGTGTTATATTCAGAAATAAAATTGTAGCCCCACACATCATTGGTTTCTGAAAGATTGCCCTAGAGCAAACCTAGGATTTTTTGGGATGTGAAGAATGATGACATGTACAGGACTACATTCAGTACAGTACTTGGATTCCTAAAGCAGGGTTTTCATTGAGTTGATACAGTAGAAACCAGACCTGTGATCTGAAAATGCCCCAAAGTTATTCAGGTGCTTAAACTGACTATACACCTTTGTGGGGACTTTTAAAGCCTTCCAGGTGTCCTGCTGCTGCCCACAGCCAAAGCTGTCTCTGTCTGACAAATGTGGTATCTCCCTCTCATCTAACCCATGTCAAATCCTTTCAGTTTTGCTTCTGGTCACCCGAGGGAGCTGGTGCATGGGCTTGTCCAGAGGATCCCTGCCAGGATCCTGCGTAGGATCCCTGCCAGGCACCGCTGGGCTCTGCTGATGGTGCTGCTCGTCTTCTCTGCACCAGCTGGTCTGTGGCATGGTTGTGCAGACAGCAGCGGGCTCCCACCTTTGGTCCCGGCACTCACCCTGCGGGGGGTCTATTTTGCATCCTGGGTTTCTCTCTTTGAGGGTTTCATTGTGTGAACTGGTAGCACGATGGGATATGGGCAGAGGGTTACTCGGACCTATCTCGGGGAGCTCTGGTTTCTCTGCACTGTACTGGCAGGCGATAACTCGCCGCAGAGTAAACCTGCACCACACCACCTCACATTTGGTATCTCAGTTCTCCTTGCAGCATCCTCAGTCCTGTGGTGTGAGCTTGTCACTGTGGCCTATGAAGGTGGCAGAAAGGATCTATTCACTGAATGTTCACAGGTCGTTTGGTAGGGACAGTTTGATAGAGTATTATTAACTGTTGTTTCAGTATGTTCTCAAAAAAACCTGTATCTTTCTTCCTGTCTCCCATCTTCCCTCTCCACTTTAAATAATTTCTAAAACCTAAGAGGGTACACTACATTTCTAACATCAGGAGGCCAAAGAAATATGACTTCCACCATTACTGGAGACCTAGGCTTTATTTTTGAAACAAAACAGATATTTTATTTCTTACTTTGAAAGAGGAGCATTCTTCAGGGGAAAGCAGAAGACATGGTCCCATTCCCTTTCCCGAAGTTATGCATATTGCAGTCAGGTGTGTTTCAGCAGCTTCTTAGTAGGGGAGATAAATGTCACACACTGAAATTCTGAATTGATTCAATGCATTTCACTGAACTTTATAATGTGTTTTACTGAAGCTTCACACCATCCACACTGCAGTTGTGTTTCCACTACAAGCTGGCTTACTGCCATAATGTGTGTTACTAGATAGGTGGGAAAAAATGCATCACCGTGCCTGCAGCTGTGATTGAGGAGAAAGGACTCAAATGCTGTTCTTTAGCCTGATACTGAAGAATACAGCTGACATTTTGAAAAGGTTTGTTTGTACCCAGTCTTTTAATCCCTGGAGCTATAGATGGTCAAAAAATCATTTTGTTTAATCGCAGGAGGTCCATGTTTAAAAAAAAATAGAAAACTGGAAAAAAAAAGCTTAGTCTGATATTCTTTTGCTTTTACAAACAAAATTATACTATCATCAGATTTTATTGTATTTCAGCCTCTCCATCAGCACAGCCCCCCAGGAAAGAGATGTTTCTTAACTCAAGTGTGCAGCTGTCAATCATTTCTTTAAGATACTACATGCCATAGTCATCACAGTTCAAACATGACTCTAATCATATCTTCCCTGTCAAGTGTTATTGTGTAATTCTAGCATTCTTTATGGCCTTCTGAAGTTTTAAACCCAATTACAAACTAGAAATGCAGAGGGAGACAGGGCTGGATGGCTCAGGCTCACTGTGTAGCACACACCGCTTCACCATCAATCTCGTGGATGAGATCCCAGTCAGTTGCATCAGTGGTGCTTCAGTGATTCATGTGAAGACGTGATTTGTCACTGTAGTTTTTTCTGAAGGATCCTAACTGAGCACCAGCAAAACAATCATTTGTTTTGAAATCTGAATGCAGACGAGGATTACGAAGAGCATGTATCAGAATCAGCACAGATGTCTTTTTAACAATGAAATTTCTTTTATTTGATTGGTAAAGTGTTTTTCTTGTACCTCCATATGCAGAATCAGGTTGTTTTCATTTTGCAGCAAGGCTAATTAGGTGGACCATGGCGGGGAGGTGCCAAAACTTAGTTGTCAGTCGGAATTCCAAGAGCCGGTGCTGTAACTTGGGCTGTCAGTCAGTCTGGCACCTGGCAAAGAGAAGGATGCCATGTCTCCGTAAGGTGCACAGAATGAAATCTCTAGCTGGTGTTAAAGCCTAGTCAGAACTGGGCTGAAGTATGAACAACATGTTCACCACTGCCTTACCTATTTAGGAGCCTGGATTTTTAGGGAGGAGTGAAAAGGATGATCTGTTGACAGAGGCTTCCTTTGGCTGTTTGTAATCATCTTGGTCAATGGGGAGGAACTGTGCAGGTTTTCCGAAGTTAAAAAAAAAAAAAAAAAAAAGGTTTTGACATTAAAAAAAGCAAAAACTTTTCATGCAAAATCTCAGCTGATAAGCTCTTTGCTTGCTGTATTTTCAACACTTTCTCTGCTTACCTGGCTGTCTCAGACAACTGTTTGGCCTTTATGATCTCAGTGACTTGTGTAGCAGGTTCCAAAATTCCTGTTATTGAGAACAGTTCAGAATTTATTTCAGTCATCAGAAAGAAGGAATATTGTCATCTGGGTTTTCCACTTCTCCCTCTTTATTTCTCTCTTTTGTTTCTTCTTTGCTGTATGGGAAAACTGGAATAAAAATTGTTAATGTAGGAATTCCATCAGCTTCAGTCACAAGAAGGCTCTCTCAGTAATTGATTTCCTACCATTACACAAAAAACGGGTAGAAAACATAAGTGGAGCTAGGATTAGTAATACGTAAAAATGCAAGGAAAAGCCGAGTACATAGCCTTTAGACTTTCACTTATAGCCTGATATCAGACCACATTTGCAGCCAGTGAACACTCTACTTTTGAAGTTGCAAATTTAACTTTGGCTGCTTTTTTTTCCACATCTTACAGCAGGGTGTCCTTTCCAAACACTGTTATGTGGATGTAGAGTAGCAGTGCTGCTTCGGAGCCACTATAGTGTCTAGTAAATGGGTTTAAACAGATGGTATCACAAAGGGCCCAGAGGTAAATGACTGTATTCCTCCGTGTCTTGTTAGCCTCTAATGTTCCATGAGAAATATGGCCAGATTCCCTTTCCAAAGAGGACAGGCACATCTTTTATTTAAAAAATACTTTGTGGAGGAAAAAAAAAATATAATTAAAAAGAAAGCCCTGTTGGAGACTTTTAAGGCTTTCTGTCATTTGCTATTCGTTCTTTAAAAGTAATTGTGTAAGTGCAGATGGCTACACTGTGTATATCTACTTATTTTCCACATTTTGTAGCTTTTCAGATGTAGGGGCCCCAAAAGCATTGTTTTTGGAAGTATATTTTATTTGAGACCATATTTTTGCAAATTATTTGAAATTTTTTCAGAACGTTCACGTTTTATTGTGATCTCATGCTTGAAATTTTGCCATACCTTTTGTGTCAGATTCAAAAATTACTGCATATTTTTAAAGAATGCTATTAAAAGGGACTTAACCTAACATTTAACTTAATATCAAATACTCATGCCCTTCATCTTTAGTTCTTTTGTTTGTTTCAAAGAGACTTCCTCCTTAAAAAGGATACGCACCTTAAAAAAAAATAAATAATTATGCCTTATTCACCCCTTAGTCTTTAAAACGGGTTGGGGAAAAAGGATTTAATTTGGAAACGGTGGCAGATCTCAGCTTCTGAGCTGCGTGATGAACCAGAGTGTTCCAGAGGGTGGTTGCTTCCATCAGGTGCTGATGTTGCATGGTCCTTCTGCTGCCCCTGCTGGCTTTCTCCTCCCAAGTCAGCCCGGTGTCACAGGTGACAAGTTTCCTGCCCTCCGGGCACTTGAGGGAGCGGAGCTTGTGTGGGTCCCAGCCCGCTGGCAGCTGAGGAGAGCCAGGCTGGAGAAGAGAGGGAGCAGAGACGTGGTGTCCATGTTCCCAGGAGTCTCCAGTTGGTTGGCTGCCCGAGTCGGGAATGGTGGTGTTAACCCTGCCTGGGTCCAGGGCCATGCCAGGGAGGAGATGAACACCAGAAGCCATTTCTTCCCTTGAGATATTATAAAAAAAAAAAAAATTGCATCCTGTCAAGTCTGTAAAACAGCAATGCTTTTAGGTTTTGGGGTGTTTTTTGTTTGTTTGTGGGGTTTTTTTTGTGGTGTTTTTGTGTGGTTTTTTTCCTATTAAAAGTACATTATTTTTGAAGCATAAATAAATATTCTGGGTGCACAGAGCTCTTCTGGAAGTGATTTGCTGGTGCAGGCTGCATTAACTGGACAGTGTTAGCACATAGAATTTACCACAAAGGAGATATATAACCAAGTTTGGTTCACAGACAGTTTATGAGAAACAGAGATCCCTAGAAATAACTCACCCTTTTTTTGTTTATGTTCTTTTTACACACAGTTTCAAAAATGAGGTGACTTTTTTATTCCTCTTAGTCATTTTGAAAGGGAAGGCTCTTTCCTCCTTAATTTTTTAGGTGCTAGGAAAAGGGGATGCTAACTTCTTCTTTCAGCTCAAGAAAGGCATGAAACTAATTTCTTATTTTTTCTTTTTTCCTTTCTTCAATTCTCCAGTATAATACTTTATCTCTGCCACTACACTTATTGGGTTTTCTGGGCAGTAGCAGCCGAGTAAATTGACAAAATAATTTAATGCTACCCCATAAGTTCTGAGATGAGAAGGATTGTCTTTGCCTTTCAGAGTCCCGCAGCAATGTAGTGACGCTTCCAGAACTCTGTTCAATTTTGCTTATTCTGAAAGAAAGCTTTAAAGCAAAACTAAGACAGGCAATTCTGCCAATTTAATTGAATAGCTTCAGGTCTTGTCTACATGCTTAGGCATATTTTCTTACTAATCCTTCATAAGATCCTCAAATGTATCTGCATATAAATGGGAAATTGCGTGTATTATGTATATGTGTGTGTGTATATGCATATGCCTACATATAGTTCCTAAAATCCAACAAATTATTTTTTTTTCTTTGTTTTTCTTATAAACTGAAGAATTGCTTCCTTCTCTCAGTATGTAAGTTCTGTACTTCTGCACAGCAGAGGAAGCTGCTAATGAGTTGGTAATATCCTGCGGTTAGGTAGTTTCCCTAAAGGAGAAAGTATTATAATTACCTGTTCTATTTTGAGCAGGTGATTTTGAAAAGTGACCAAGCCGTGGACGGTTTCAGGAGAGGTAGCGGAAGGTTGGGATGGCATTTTAATAGGCCAAATGCCATCTGCTTCGGCAATTTGTAACATTTTATCATTGACAACTATAGAGGAATGAGACAGTGTATTTTGGTGGAAGGGACAGATTTCTGTCCATCTGTGCTTGTATTACAGCATGTCAGTTGTGCTTTAGATCTGCATAGCTCTGAGCCAAGATCGGAGCCACAGCAAGGTCAAGAGGTTGGAGAAGCCTGTCAGCACATTCTGTCTCTAATGATATGACAACTGCAAATTGGTGCTTCAAGCACAGCCTGGAGGCAGTCATTATGTTGGGCCTTGAAGCTCAGCTTTCTCTAATATAATTTCAAGGGAAAACGCTAACTTCATATGCTTCTGATTAGCCAAGAGTTTAATCTGTTGTAGTTTAAAGTCAGATTCATTCCTGTGTTTCTTCGAAAGAAAAGAAATAATAGTAATAAATCATTGTTATGAGGTCATGTATAGATTTGTGTTGTTTTTTTTCCCTGACAAAACCCAGATGCTTCTTCTTTCCAATGGCTGAATTAGATAGCTTTGCTATTTTTCAAGCCTTTATTTCTTCTCTGCATCCATGCATCTATTGTCTTTTCCATTTTTATTTTGTTTTCTTTTTAAGTTTACAGAAAGCAGCTGGTTTCATATTTTTATGATACTAGCCATTTGACCCTAGCAGGTGACCTTAAAGAAATGCTGGTCTTTCTCTGTTTCACTAGTGCTTATCAGATCGTTGTTGAGGAGCTGCACCCTCACCGAACAAAGCGAGAAACGGGTGCCATGGAGTGCTACCAAATCCCCGTCACCTATCAGACCGCTCTTAGCGGAGGGTCACCATATTACTTCGCTGCTGAGCTGCCCCCGGGAAACCTGCCGGAGCCAGCCCCCTTTACCGTGGGTGACAACAGGACTTACCAGGGTTTCTGGAACCCGCCGCTGGCTCCTCGGAAAGGCTACAACATCTATTTCCAGGCCATGAGCAGCGTTGAAAAGGTAAGTGCCAAACGCCCCTTTTTCCTGGAAGTGGTCAAAGACATGCCCATGGTGACAGTTAGGACTGTCGGAGTTGGACATAGTAGGTGTTGGCAGTGGTGCTGCTGTAATCCCTTCCGTGCTGTGAGAGCATGGCAATGTGCCATACACATTTCACACCACGCTTGTAACTGCTACTAGGCGAGAGTTTAATACATCTTGTAGTAATAATCTCAGCGAAGTCATTTCAGTGCTGTGACTCTGCCTTCTCAGTAAATAACATCCACAGCCTTTTCCCCAATTCTCAGTACTCGCACACCTCAGAAGATTAAGTTACTGCAGGATAAACAGAATGTGGGCTGCTCAGGGGACCGGTAAAATGTCACAAACTTTTTGAGACTCTAGCACTAAACGTCAAATGAAAAGTAAAAAAAAATGTTTGAGCAAAAGTAACCTATGATTCTATGATAACCGCAGGCCCACCGTGTGTTTTCTAGAGCCCCTTCTGACAAGGTGCGCTTGAGGCTTCCTCCACTGCTGTGCAGTAGTAAGAGTATGGCTGTCACTAGTCTTCATTTCCTCCTTGGTATTTAATTTTTAACTCTGTCTCTGAGGGGTGCTGCTGGCTCTGGATATGTATGGAAGGGGAGGGAGGTTCCAGGTGGGAAGAGCAAGCACGGGTCTGCAAAGCCCCAATACTGTCGCTCTTGAATGGTGTTTCCTCCCATAAATGAAAAATGGGGGAGGGGAAGATGATCAGTGAGGAGGGAAAACATGGTAGGCACAGAAGGTTCAGATATTTAAAAATTTAATTTTTTTATTTAGAGTTTAGAAAACTGAAGGAAATTGCTATATTATATCCATAATTGCCTCCATAGGAAGTGTCCAGGCAGGTCAAAAAGGATCTGCCCCATAGCCAGATCGGTAGCTGCTGAGACCCACCAGAGCCATCAGAAAGGAGCAGAAGCCATGTTTAACCTCCCATTTGTCTCTGTGGTCACTAAACAAATCCTAGCTAACAAGAGGCCTTACGCTGGAGCCTTTTGAAGCAAATCTCACCTTATAGCTATGGTTTTGAAAATTGCATATGCATCGAGTCAGAGTGGGGACAAAACAGGAGCTAATGAAACTGTACTGGAGCTGCTTGAGAACTGGATGCCTTTTCTGATGGAAGGAACTGTTCCTTCTCTCTAGTTCTTATTTATAGAGCTCTATGAAGCAAACAAAGCAAAATAAAGGTAACTGCTAGTCACTCATTCATATTTCCCTCGCCTGCTACATATATTCCCTTTGCTTTTGTTGGCTTCCAGCTGATTAAATTGTAAGAAAATTTGTTTCATTCCCAAAAAGAAATAAATGGGAGGGAAAAGTAAAACAAAAATATTAAACACAAAAATAGATCTTTATTTTGGCTTGTACATTTTGACAGATAAGTAAAACATGACGGAAGAACACATTTTTTACTTGATTACAGTTTGTGAGAGAGTTTTAAATGGTTCCTAGGAGGACTGGGGGGAGGTCTTGGGGAGATTGCACTGCATTCTGCCTGGACAGAGATCTAGTGGTTGTAAGATAACCTCTGAGCTGCGCAATATTTAAACAGGTGCTTTACTGTAAACCAGTGGGATCACCAAAATAGTCAAGGGGAAGTACACTACTCTCTGAACTACACTGTAGGGTTGGGATGAGGTGAACAGAAGCGGACAAGTAAATCCAGTGACTGGGGAGAATGCTAATTAGGTACAATTATGTTGATAAACTTTGTGGGGCTTTCATTTACGTTGGAAAGCTGTCTTTACTATAAGCCTCAAGCCGTGGCTTTGCTCATTCTTTACAAGCTGTGTTTACAAAGCAGCATCAGCATATTTTACCTGTTGCTCAGGAATCTTCAAGAGGAGAGAGATCCCAGGGGTTGTATTCAGAGATGGAGTGCTGAGGGGTGCAGGATCAGAGGGAGTATATTTTGTGGAATCAAACTGTCATTATTATATTTTCTAATTGCATACTAATATTGTTTAGAGTGATCTAATACAGCAGCAGCTGCATCCTCTCACGCAACCTTATGCTATTTCAGTATGTTTGCCTATAAAGTGACTGCACATTGTGCAAAGGGGTCAGAAAACCCATTTATGACTGACCCTCGTCTGTTCAAGTTGTCCAAGCTGTGCATAACCAAGTTATTTCTCTGTTCATTTGTTTCAATTGCTGATGAAACTTCTGAGGCAAAGGACAGGTTGGGAAGTGAAATAAATAAAGATTGTCTTTGCATGTGCAACTTCTTTTGAAGCACATCACTGTCAAATCACTGTCTTTCCTGGGCAGATTATATAGGTTGTAGATTAACTGTGTCATATGTGAAGAAATACGTGGGCTGCCTCTGTGCTCATTCGACACTCAGAAGCATGAGGGAGCTCGCTGCTGACATGCTTCAGATTACTTCACTCAAGACCCTCAGGATGTGGATAGACAAGTTAGTTTGAACACAGTGCTGAACAAAAAAGTACCTTCTTTGCTGTGTGGTGCTGTTGGAGGTGAACGCTGGCTCAGGATTTGAATAATCTGACATGTGGCTACATCTGTGCTGTCCTGTACCTTTTCTCCCACTCATTATCATGGAAAGTACAGGCCAATATCTGGGTTTCATCCAGCTTTTTGTAAAGGCAAATTCACTCAGCCTTGTGCCCTGCTAAGCCCAGAGCCCTGAGCCACCTTGTTGGGTTACCCCAGCTGATCAGCAGATCTAGGATGAATTTGTGGAGTTGGGAGGGCGAGAAAAAGCAACCTGATCTGACTTATCTTTACCTTTCCATCCTCAACAGGAAACCAAAACGCAGTGTGTTCGAATAGCTACAAAAGGTAAGAACTTCGTCCCTCCACACAAAGTACCTTTTTTAATGGAATGTGGCATTTCTGTTAAATGTTTGAACCAAAGCCAGTACTGTCTCTCTCTTTCGAGCCACTTGATTGTCATATAATGTAATGGGCTGTTGCTTCTTATTCTTTGGTATTGTGATGAGAGAATACTGTTCTAGCAATACTCAGAATTTAGACAAAATAAACACTCCTTTTTTTTCCCCTGCCTCTGGTTTTCAAGAACTGCTTTTAGGCTGCTGGAGCATTGCAGGCGGCAGATAGATGGACTGGAGACTAGAAAGCACATTTGGTTAAACTGTCTGTTATGCTAACAATTATTTCCAAGCAGGGGTGAAAATAATTTAGATGAAGGACGTGATAGTTAATTTTCCTGAGTAAGAGCTCAGAGTGTTAGCAAGCCATAGGGGAGGGTTGATTTGAGAAAGGCTCATGTCTTTGTGCAAGTGCAGCCCAGGGCTAAGGCTGGCTACATAGCTGTGAGAATAAATCATTTTGACCCCACATACTGTAGGTTAATCACATACTGCTCACTCAAAAATGCTGTTTCATCTTCAAATGAGGACTTGGTTGTTCTGCTCATTGTTATCTTTTGCTTTGACTGTATTTACTGTATTTATAGCCATTCATTTTGGTTGCTTGATTGTGTCAACATGGGAGTTGTTTGATAGACTCCCGCAGCATAAACAAGAAAGGAGCTTGCAAATGCTGAAAGAGTACTCCACAGAGCCCCAGCACTACTTATGTTGTCCCTTTCTAGTTGCGTAGTGATATTCAGCATAAAAACAACTTTACATGTGAACAAGTGAGCATTTAAAGTGCTGTGGTGGCACATCAGCACCATTTTTTCAATCGCATTTCAGTTTGAAACTTATTCCAATTAAAAGCTGATGCCTCTAATGAGGTGGTAGCAACAAAGCGTTTTCTTGATAAACCAGAAAATAAAGTGTATTCCTGAAGATGTGTTAATATTTTCGTCAAGTGAGGTAAGCTAATAAAAACAGGAAATTAAAACCGTGAGCTAAGTCTTCTGTGAAAAGTACATCAGCACTATCTTTCTTATGTTTACCTGGCAAGATTAAATGTTTGAATTAAAATATATTTGCATAAACAAATATTTATGTACCACAAGCATGTATTGCTAGGATTTGATTCAAGGGAGAGTCTTGAAAGACTCGGAAATTTTCTGGTTAGTAATAATAAAATAGAGGAGGAGTTCACTGGGCTTATGAGGAAATTATTTTTTACTTAACCATGTTCAGTCCACTAATGTCAAATCAGTGTTCACAGGAGCAACAGTCCTGGTGGTGGCTTGAATGCCTTGCTCTGCCCTAACCATCCCCTGCCCCACAAAGGCTGTGGTCTGAAGGAAAGGGAACATAAGTAGCACAGTTCTTGCCATCCTGCTGTAACTCTTGCCTTTGCCACTCTGGCTAAAAGACAAATTTTCATGTAGTAGCTGCATTGCCTGACATGTCAGTACTGTACTCCTTGGATGTGGAACTAAAAACCAAAATGTTTTCTCTGACTTTATTTTAATTGATGTGAAATTTGGGGGGAGACAACATGGGGAGCAAATGTTTTCTTTTGCTCTGAAGGAATGCACTTAACAGGGAATTATCGCTTCAAGGTCACATACATTCATACCTCTCAAACGAGTTATACTGGCGTTCTAAATCGTCTTTTAAAAGCCAGTACTGATTTTTTTTTTCCCCCATGTTTTCTTTGTAAAAACAATACCAGAATTTGTTGTACTTGAATAAAAGTATACTTAATACATTTGTTTATATATATGTTCATCTGGTTATGACGATTTTTTTTGTAGTGTGTAAGTTTGCTTTGAATCATTGCCCCTCGGATACGTCTGGTTAGGTTTGTAATATATTCATAGGGAAAAGGTAAGTGTCTCACCTTACCTAGCACACTCCAGTAAAGCTAATGTACAGTTTTAAAATCCAGCAAATTGTCTAAACTATGGATTCAGTTATACAAGTAGCATGTAGTTCTCTGTCGTTTCCCGTGATTTTTGAAGTAGCCTACAGCTGCCCAAAATAAATTTTGCCTTCAATATGTTGAAAAGGCATTAAAAATTATAAAGACCTGGGGTGGAACGCAGGAGGAGAGGAATGATATTAAAGATGCATGTAAAGGACAAGACAAAAATTCCCTGGTAGTGAAGTTCAGTATTATCTGCAAAGGTACTTTCTCATTTTTACCTTGTTCAAGGGTCTGGCATTATCCACTGTATATATTCACACAAATAAGATGTAAAAATGGGGAAAAAATGGGAGTAACATAATGGTTTGGTGCTGGAGAAGAAATTATAATCTTTCTAATTCAACTTTCTTAAATGTTTTATTTCCCTGGCTTTCCACCCCCACTCAACCCCCCACACACCTTGGGCAGTTCGCTGTTAACATAATTTGCATGTATTTTAATGCATAAGGGGTTTTGCATGTATCATTCCCATGGGTTGCCTTCTGCCTTGGAGAACTGATGGAATAGCTTGCTTATTGTTGTCAAACTAATGAAAGTCAGCAAATTTAAATCGAAGCGCTCATACTTTCTCAGTCTGTATATTCCAGGTGTGATATTCTTGTGTGCTTCTGATAACAAAATGCACTGAAGTGTGAACTCACCTAAAAGATTGTGCCAAATCATGACTGAAGTATGTTGCTGCTTTTGATGTGTCTTGAAAGAATGTTTTATGAGTAAGCTGAGAGGCTTACTGGTGTCTGGTGGGTTAAAAATACACTGAGTTAATTTTTCATGCGAGAAAATATTGGAACAGCACCAGATTAAAGAGTAGTCTGCTGAGCAGTTCCTGTGCACTTGCAGCTGAAGGATGAATGCTAGAGTGATTCTTTGGTGGCCCTGATTTAGGGTAATAATAGTATTCTCCCTTTATCTGGACACCTTTTTCCACAAAGCTTGTAAGAATTTAATGACTTCATAATTTTTGCCCTTCTGGAGATGGGACTGAGATGGCCAAGAGAGTCCCAAGTTATTAGATGTGTCAAAAGGGTATGAAAGTTGCAGATGCGTACACAGTCTGTTCACATAAGCTTTGATTGTTGAGGAAACCAGGTTAAAAATAACTCCTTGTGATGCAAGTGGTGGGTGGGACATACCGAAAGCACCATTTCCATTACAATTCTAGTCCAGAAAGTGTATGAGCTATTAATCAGTTTAGTTCCCTGGGTTCTTATAGCCAATATTGCCTTCCTCTGTCAACCTGAATTCCCTCTTAGTAACCAGTAATCAACATAATATTTAAAAAGCAAACCAAAACCAGTTAACTGCTCTCTACCTCATTATTATTTGAATCTAGGTAGTAGTATTACCCAGTCACTAATAATCTGGTTTCTCATACATAGTACCTGAAGAAGAAAAAAAATCTTATTTTCTGAAGTGCAGAAAAAGGTGCAGAGCTAGGAAAATGTGTGTTATTTGAACAAAAAAAAAAAAAAGTGTTACACATGATTTCCTAAAGAAAGTGCTCAAACTCTCTAAAACTAACATGATAAAGCAGAGTTCAAGCAGTTCATAATACGATCATATCACAATAGATATGTGATAACTGAACCTGCCTAACCGAAGTATTGCTAGAGGAGTGAATAAAAGAGGTGTGAATTCCCACAGCGTGCACTTCAGAGGAACACGTGATGCTGGTGACTGATCAGTCACATCTTGGAGTTGAGTTTGACTGTGTAAAACTTGGGATGGATTGCCACTTGCACACAATGTTAGCATTTAATTTTGCAGTCTAAAATGTTATCGACTGGTAAGGGAACGAAATCAGATTAACATGGTCAGAGTGATGCTTCAAATTATTTATCCTGTAAATAGACATTTAAAAGGACAGAAGAGACCGCGGAGATATTACCAAGCAGAGAGTATATGAAGCTGACACTTCTGACAGTTTTTAGGCTGCCAAGTTTGAGGCTAATACTGATTTATGTGTGTTCTTTTATTTTGTTTAGTGGACTAGAGAAAAACATTGAAAATTTAATTAGAAGAAATCTACTATGGCACGAAATAAAGAAGCGGTGGGCCTGGCAGCTCTATCCCAAAGTAGTTAGAAGGAATAAATGAAGTACAAAGTTTCTAACTCAACATTTTAAAACATGAACTTCATCACCTCCAAAATTATTTTCCCTTGTGGTTTTCATTTGTGTTATTAGTTCAGGCAGTGTAGAACTTCTCTATCTCTATGTTCATACAGATGGACGAAAATGCCATTTGAGATGATGCACATCTGCATGTAATTGTGAAATAGCAGAAAATGACTTTTTAATCTGATTTGACAAATAAAGAGGTCTGGGTGGTAACATTTCAACTGCAAGTGTGCATTTAGTCCACCATCATTATTGCTCTGAATTCATTCCCACAGCAGTTGGGGATTGATCCAGAGGCCTTTGATGTCAATAGGAGTCCTTCCACTGACATTAATGTGCTTTGGATTAGGTCTTTAGAAGTCATAAATCTGTCTAGACCGTAATTATTTCCTTGAAATTGCTCCTGATGATGTTTCTGCTCTTAGGGAAATTTGTGAAAGTCAAACTGCCTCCTGTAGCAGGATGCTCAGTTATGTTTGTTACTGATTAATGCACAAATGAGGGAAGATGTCAGATGCTAAATGTATATAAAACTAAGCTTATCTCACTGTAGTTTTTATGCCTGGATCAATGCTCCTGCAATGACTTATTAGCTATATCATCATCATAGGCACTGAAGACCTAAGTGGCAATATACATTTAGAGAAGAATGCAGATGTTGCCTAAGTCACATCTTTCTTTTCATTCATTCTTAGGAAAAAGCTATAAATATGTTTAAACTTCAGTGGTCTTTTGGATCGTGTTTTTTATCTCACAAAGAGCAGATTTTGACGGACTTACTGAGTTTTCCAAAGATGGAAACGGAATATTTGCATGGCATATTTTCCTCTTTTGTATGTGAAATTGCAGTAGCTCCCCAAGCAACCGCATCTGCCAATTCTGATAAGTGATACCTTTGATTGTAAATAAAAAAATTGAATGATCCTTTGATGGATATAAAAAAACAAAACAAAACAGTTAAATGAGAAACTCCTTCAGATTCCCAGACAAAAAACCTATAATGTGAGTATTTTCATATATGGAATCATAGAATTCAATTACCAAAATTTGATTTAAGTAAAAAGGAATTTGATGTAACAAGAGCGTTTATTAAGTGAAGCTACCTGATTGATATGCATGAGACAACAATTTTCAGAGAATGGGTTTCCCATTCTTTATTATAAGCCGCTGAAGAGAAGCACTCTTTTCTGCTTGTTGCTTGACATCTCTAAGAAATAAAGGTTCCTCCTTACAGTAACAGCAAAAAAGTATGAATTACCTAATGATTTTTATGCTTATGACATTGCCTGAGCAGAACCATTTATTTTACCTGTATTTGAGAATAGTTATGATCAGAAGTATTTTCTAGTTCCCAGCCTCTTTTCCAAATGTTCAGTAATATGGGTTTATTACTATGTTTTGAAAGAGTAGTTGACTGCTTTTGGATGAGTAAATCTAGTAATTACAATTATTAAATCTAATTGCTTTATTAGATAACTTTATTTTTAAATGCACTGCTTAGTGAATAAGTGTATTCATGCAAACATCCTTTTATTAAATTTAGTTTGGTTTTGAAAGCTAGCTTTTTTTAAATGGGTAAGTTTTTTAGAGGAAACACTAGTGATACATTTCAGCATTTTTTTAAAAGTCAGCCATTAGAATGAAGAAATTTTTAGTCCAAATATATAATAAATTTTAACTTTCCTTGATTTTGAAATGTTTAGGATTTCTTTCGGCCTAGATATTTATTAAATTACTTTGTTCAGAAGCTATAAGCAGATTAGAATCTTAGGAAACTTAAAGGTTTCCTAAGGAATAAGAATTTTTAAAGTAAGAATTCAAGTAGATGATTCTAGTACATATTTAAATATTAGGGAACGAATGTTTATACATCACCTGCTCTAAGTAAAGGATCAGCATCTTACGATATATGCTCTTTTAGTAGATGCCTGGTTGCTTAGGTCTCTTCAGCTATTGTGAGGTTTTTTTCATGAATCAGATTGTGGGCATTGAATGTTTTGCGTCTATTGCTAAAGAATATGGAGACATAAACTAGAAATCTACTGTTTTTGTAAAACCCATGACATTTAAAACTGCAGTAGAAAATCCTTGATTCCCCTTACAATATGCAATTAAAATTACCATTTTAAAAGCCTAGTTGCTAATACTGCAGTGTTTTGGGGTTTTTTTGTTTGTTTGTTTTAGCTTCCCTTTGCTTCTGTTCTTTAATAATTTCTTACTTGCCTTATCTTATGTCTTTACCTTCTTTGTGTCATTGTAAAATCACAGGTGTTTAGAGAAGGTAAACTCTTCATCACCTGATAGGTCTGGGCTCATAAGCCCCTTTTCACACAGACATACTCTATCCACTTCCATTTCATACTGTAATTAACTGTACCACTGGATAAAATGCCTGGGGTTGAAGGGCACATGAGGTGGAACAGCCAGAGATTGCTGCCTCTGACAGTCCGTTACAGGCATCTCATATGCACGTTTGGCCCAGGAACAACATGAGTTGGGCTTGGCTGTGCAGATTGGAACAGATTGGAGCAGTCCCATTAAGGGACAGTGCTGTTTCACCTTTTCAAAGAAAGGAGGAGAAAGGGGTTTAAAAGGGGTTTCTAGGAATTTGTAATTGTGTTTACATCCAATCAGTAGTCTTCAGCCAGAGTTGACACTTTCTCCACATTAGCGGGCATGGCAACGCTGACGGTCCAGAGTAGGTTTTGCCATTCATATCATTGATGTGTAAGCTGAATTCTGTACCCGATAAAGCAACCAGTTGCTGATGCTAGAAATATCCCTACATACATCTATCGTACCGCTGTTGTTAGTGCCAGTGCAGAAACTGGTTCAAACTAATGAGATAAAAAATCATTTGTGCTTGAATCTGTTTCTGTGAAATGGTGCATTAGACTGTGATATTTTAACGTACACACACTTATTGGATTTTGAAGTTTGTAGGAAAGTCCCAGATTGTTTTTTGAAGTGGTAATGAAAACTTGAATGACACTCCAGTAGTGATGGTATGCTCTGAACCCTGTCTGGTCTTCACTGTCCTGTAGTTCTGATGTGCTGTCATTAAAGAAGACACCATGGATGCATTCAATGTTGAAATGGTAGCAGCTTCCTTCCTACGCTACAACTTAACACTGGCGAAGTAAAAATCATTTATGTGGCAGATTGATGATATGATCATTAACAATGAAGAGCTGATGTCAGTAGATCACACATAAGCCGACACAGATAGAAAGATCAAATTCTTAGAAAGTATGTGTGGCTGGTGGTCACAGAGCTGGCAGAAAAAGTGCTTGTCAGCAGCTCAGTGCTATCCCTGTTACAAATGACTGATCTCACCCAGATTCGCCAAAATAAACTAACTTAACATAATCAAAATAATTTAAATGTTTCCTAGGTTGGAACAATTGCACAAGCAGTTCTGAAAGCAGTGTAGAAATGACTGTACGTGCTGGAGTAGTGGTGAAAGGCAAGGGGAAGGTAGTCTTCACCAGCTTCAAGTGCCGCCATGTTTAAAACTGCTAGAAGAAATTGAACCTCAAGGTCAAAGCTGCTTCAATAGAACTACTAATATGAGAAAAAAAAGTTACATCAGTATGCGCTAGCTTAGCACAGAGGTGATAATCTTTGCAATTATCCATCCTTGTGTTAACAGCTACATAACACAGAGATATTTTGAATAGAAGACAAAATATTTTTGAGCAATAAAGCTGCTCACTGGGCACCTGGACAGAAAGGAGAAGCAGGACTTTATCTCAGAAAAGAATGATGCCCAAGGAATACAGAAGAACTTCAGCACCACCTAAATCAGAAATATGCTTATTGATTTTTATGGAAATAGTTTATGGCCCTAAAATCAGCATCACTGTATCTAATCAGACAATTTAACTAAATCAAAAGAAGTTCCACCTCATTGTCATGAACATTTCAAAGGTTGTTAAACTATTTGCCTGTCATCTCTGACAGAGTGCTAAGTGAAGTTCTACAGCTAGTCATCCAGAAACAAGGAGCAGCGTTGCCAAGCATAGTAGCACTTCCTAAACACTGTCAAATGTGTTGCAGAGCAAGTCAGTATGGTTGATTGGCACTGCTGCCAAATTAGTCGAATACAGATTGATGCTTTGTCAGCTGTGTAAGGAGACAATGGCTATGAAGTTCAGGAGCGTAAACTGCTTTCTGCTTTGACAGGAAGTTGTGTGCTAACCACATTATTTCTCAAAAGATCCTGACCAGAAGGGTATGCAGGCAAACCTTGCAGGGTTGAGGATCTTTCTAGAAATAATATGGTTATTGCACATCTGTCTGTCAGAGCAGGAGGCAGTTACAGGCACTGTTTAAGCGGTTTTTGTAGCCAGGTAAGTTCAAGGCATAGGAGACAGAATTATGACCCTATGTGTGGTTTTCAGTGCTGTCGACTTTGGAAGTGTGTGGAGGCTTTTGTGCAAATTCAGCAGTCTGGAAAGGACTGTGAATATTCTCTGTGCTTCAAAGTGATGTGGTGATAAAGGTTCTTGATCAGGATGGACTTCCAGAACCTTTTACTGTCAAAAAGGTGATGAAATGGATTGCATCCCTTGCCGCTTGTGATTAACATTTGTTGAGTCAACAGGAAGGGTAACCACATTCAATACCATATAGATGCCAGAATATTTAATCTGAACATTAAATCAGAGGTCCCATATATGCTGACTTGTGTTACTTGCTCTTTGCTGATGACTGCATATTGGTTATTCACACATATGTAAGCAGACTACACATTACTGACTATTTCAGCCCCTCTGCCAAGTGGTTTGGCCAGGCCATTAGCATAGAGGAAAAAGAGGTCCTGCTCTAACCTTGCTGTGGTGGAAAATATCCTGAGGCAGTAGTCTGTGCTGACAATACTCTACTGAAATCTGTGAGAACAGCAATGCTACCTCAGCAGCATATTTTTTTCAAAACACCACAGTTAATAGCACAGTCATGCAGGGAGTAGTAAAAGCCCATATAGTATTTAGGATGTTAAAGCAGCATGTCTGAAATGAGGGACATCTGGCTTCAAATAAAAGTAAACATCTATTGTGCATTAGCTGTTGCCACTCTTTGTATGGCTACAAAACTTGGAGCGTTTATGGTCTCCACATCGAGCATCCAGACCATTTCCATTGCACTGCTTTCATGCCCATCCTGCCATAAAACTGTGGGATGTTACTTTGAGTGCTGCACCCCTAAATTGCTGTCACATCGTCAGCACTGAAGCAAGAATACAGGACGTCCATTTATGCTAGACCTAATTCTCGTGTTGGACAACAGATTGCTCAAAGTCAGTTTTTCTGGGCAGTTGAAATGCAGTGAAAAGCTCAGAGGTAGCATAGTGAGGTGGTTAATGGGCAAGTTTAAGGCAAATCCTCAGTTATGTGTCATCAGTTTTAGTGTGGGAAATTACATCTGAAGATTTTCTGCTCTGGCAAAGAATAGGTGCTTACACCATCGTAACACGGCAATAAAATCAGAATGGGACTGTATGATATAAGTGAATATGGTAACAAAACAGATTATATCTGTACACTTCACAGTATCATGAAAATGGGCCTCTTTCTGGGACGATAAAACCAAGTCCTTATGTACTGCTGGTAAACAGGTGTCATAATCACCCTTTTTCCATGCCTGGTGCTACTGTATTTCTGACTTTGCCATTTCAAAGGCCTACTTGTGGATGATTTAATCATGCAGGGCTTCATATTTGATAGTATTTAAAAATTTAGAGAGAGTGTTGGCTAGTTCTCATTCTGCTTGAAATCACTGAGCCATAATGTTTATACAGGAATTTACATCCATGTCTTCATCTTCCGTAGCACTTCTTTTTGTACACGTAATGGAAAAGGTTACCATTCCTTGCCCTGGTGTAAAGATTTTTAAGATACTGGACCATGCAACTTGAGCACTGGGAGCTTCGTGTGCTCAGTGGAATATCTAGAAGGACCCTCTGTCCTCTGTATCTCAAGTGTGATCAAAGATGACTAATGTTCTGTGTAATAATAAAGTTCATTTTCTGCTCACACATTTACAGAAGATTGTGCTACAGATATCAGATAGGAAGGTTGATTTTTCAGATTACTCTGTCTGTGGAGGAATATGTGTCACAAGTCCCCATGAATAGCCATCAGATGATTAACCATCAGGGTTAGACTGGATTTTTTATCAGTAACTTGAACTGTGGAGTGTGCCATTGCTGTTACCAGCTACTTACACATTTTAGCCTAGGTCACACCTCACACTAAGATGGGAAAGGCTGGTGGCTATTTGTAGCACTCACTATCTATTTGGAAATCTACCAAGTTCTCATTTTGCTTTTGAACAGAATTTAGAAACCCTCATTCTACATAAGTTGCTGGCAGTTTAGAAACTGAGAGGTGGAAAACTGAATCTCATTATATGCTTGTCAAAATATAAAAGCTGGTAACCTATTTACCTGTGTAAAAAAGATATTGCTTACTCGGCATCAGCTCCGAAGCACGATGTTACTTAGCCAAATCAAATAGCTTTACTAATACAGATTGAATTCAAACTCTACTGAAGAGTTTCTCAGACTGAGTGAAATCAATTTGTGCATGCAGAGAATGGAGCAACAGAAATCACAACTTCCTAGATGCCCCTTCTTGAGTAGCAGTGGTGAAGTTTAGACAGTGAAATTTTATACCTGCGGAACGGAAGCAGCTGAAAGCATTTTTCCAGATTCTTTTGGAAAGTACAAATTTTTTGTACTTCATCTTTGAGCAACCCATTCAAGGAACTGTTTTGGCTGAATGCAAACAATTAACTTGGGTAAAACAATTTGGTTTTCAGAAGAAGGAGATCTGTAGTGCTTGGGTAGATGTTAACGTGATAGATCTCAGGCACACAGTGCTCCAGCATTTGGAGGACAGTGGGTTGACTTGCAGAAGCACATTTGCAGGAAGGTCTGTTCAGTTGTTCATGTCAGGCCTCCTGAATCATCTTGTGTTTGTGATTAGGAAAGCTCAGCAGAGCCCGTGTTCCTCAGAGGCAGCAAAGCTGCGTTGTGTTTTGAGCATAGTCTGAGAATGTGGGACTTCCAGGTTTAGTGGCTGGCTGCTGACCCAGCTGTTGGACCTGAACCTGATAGACTGTTGCATGAACTAAAGCCTGTAGCTTGGAGAAGAAGAGGAACAGCCACCTGGGTACTGTTGCTGCCTGAGCCTCCAGCAAATGTGTGCAGCCCGGAGAGGCGGTGATGAGCTGATATTTGGGCAGATACATAGCACATTTCCCATAGCTGGGTCCAAATAATACATCTGTCAAGGACCCAACTGCGGGATGTAGCCCCTGTCACTGCTGAAGTGGGGTCATGCTGCCTGAATAATAGAGCCCTGATTGCTATAATTACTCATTCTGAGGTCTGGGAAAATTAGGATTTGTCCATATACTGAACAAGACACTTGACTAGTTTTTCTAAACTATAAAAGCAAGTAACATTTGCTTTTTATCAAGCGATGCAATGTCTTAAAACATTGCTTCTTCCACATTTGAAATGCCTTCTCAGCCTCTCTTGAAAGCAAAACACATCAGCTGTACGGCATGATCCATGCAGCCATGTATGGAGGCTCCTTGAGCCCTACCCAATACAGAAGTGTTTAATCAAGCCAAATTTTGTCATGGCCATCACTGGCCATGACATAATAAGAAATGCAGAATTTTGCAACATATTGTCTTAACATTTGTTAGGCTAACGGGGAAAATATAATCATGCAGGATAGGCTGACTGTACGTCTTTTTATGTTTTCCTCTCCCTTCTCAAGATGTAGCTATTCCCTGTTTGAACATGGTTAAGGCAGTTAGAACCAATGTGTACTGTGGCATAAATGTTTGAGACGGAAATATAAATGAAACATTTGTAAGCTGGAAGCTAAGTACAGATTTAACACATTTATTTTGCCAGCTTTGAAGCTGGCTACTGTGTTTTAAATTCATTTTTTATGAGAACAGATACTATCAGCCATTTTCCTATCCTGCTGGTGTTTGTGTAACATTATTTTGAAATTATGTGGTCTTTGTTTCCTGATGTCTAACTAGGTGTTTTACAGCAAAGTGACAGAAAATGCCGTCATAATGTACACTAAAAAATACTTTATCCGTAAGCATGATGGCTAGCTTGTGATATTTAGACCTACAATGTGTCTTTAACTTGGTTAGACAACTTGGAGGACTTGTTTCAGGTTTGGGGTTGGGCATATGAAACATGAATGCATGCTTCCATGTCTGTCCTGAGGCCTTTCCACTGCCTCTTCCATTTTATTATTATTACTGTCCAGTTTAATATGAGTTATTTCAACTTTTCTGGTGGGAGTTCTTTATTAAAGGGAAAGATCTTGTTTCCATTGTGAAATACAGCGTTGCCTTTCCCAGCTATGCCTGTGCTCTCTGCACAGCCTATCAGAACCACTTTGATGCCAACAGAATGGCTGTTTAACAGCACACTCATATAAAAATTAATATTGCAACTTCAGTTTTAGTAAACAATCAATGGCAAATCAACAGGTGCCAGGAAGCAAAAGAGAAATTATGTTAATGTACCTGAATGATTTGCTGCATCTCTTGAGATATGTTATGGATTCAGGGATAGATGCTGGATCTTGCCCCATTTCTCTGTGCAGCTGTAGGTTTCTCTCTTGGAACTGAACATCTCATTAGGAGCAGAACATGAGATTTTGGTAGGTGGATTGCTCTCCTCTGGTTTTTAACTATGGAGTGAATGTAACAAATACAGATACTTCTACCTGTATAGAGTGAGTTAGTTACTGCAACTGTGTATATGTTGAACAGTAACTTGCAAAATAACTCTAACTAACTGGTTTTTCTATGCTCTGAGGACTTCTTTTCATTTTAAAGTCTGGCTTTTATTCCATGAACTCAATTTCTGCACTCACATCTAACAATGTGATTATTAGTAAATTCCCATGAGTAGTATTGAAGAAAGATGCTGTCCTAGGGATATTTTAAGTTTTTCAAGACAAAAAGCACTTGGTATCAGAATTATTATTGATTTTCAGTCACTGTAAAGTACACATATATCACAATAAAGGTTAAGTGCCTAGAAGAATGTAGAAGAGCAGCAGCTTTAAGTAAAAAGAAATTCCAGATTAAAAAGAAGTCAGACGAAAGTAAATGCAGTGAACTACTTTCTTTATGAGTAAGTCTGGAATGTTTTCTTCATATGGCTACTGTAAACAGGATGTTTTCTCTTTTTATCGCAGACATGAACACATCGATATTTAATTTGATCAAGAGTAGTATATGTATTGCATTTAACCCCAAATATATTTCAGACTTTGCATGTTTTTATAATGGTGGTATGAATTTATAAATCCTTAATGCCCTTAATGCCACCCATATGTTATGCTGAAATCCTTAGGAATCTGTACAAATGAAAATCAAGAACATAGTTATGGGCTCCGAAAGCTGAAAACAGACCTAAGCCAGTCTAACAGCTAAAGATTTGTCAGCTGGATCCTAATGCTACTAAACCTTTGGCGTAACAAATGTTGCCTTTGAGAACTTATCTCATTATATCTGGGCATCTTAAATCACTCTACAGAAATGTTATAAAATAAAATAAAATGTTCTACTTCTAAATAGAAGGCATGATCCTGGCATCTGTGCTTCTGCCCCAAGTGCTGTCCTTCTGTGCCACAATCAGCATGAGCTTTTCTTAGATTTATGCTTGTGGGCATATGGACAACTGGAAGTCATTTGGAGATGCCAGTTGTCCTCATATTTTTTCTTTTATCCTTATCCACTGTCAGTTGCTAAGGATGGTACTAGTTTTACTCTGAAGCAGCATGCACTCAGATTGCTTCATGTACATTCTTGATTTTCAAAAGCAGGGAGCAAGAGAAGCCATTAAAAGGACTAGCATGTGTGCATATACAGGTATGTTCCGCCAACAGAAGGTGATGTTGATGCCTTAGCCTGTGTAAAAGCTCTGTCTCGGATTTTTGCATACACTTGCCCAGTACCTTCTAAATACTAATCAGATGGAAGCAATTGGATGCTCTCATCAATTTATAGGCTTTCCATGCCCATTTGAAACCCAAGACTTTTAAAAGCTACAGATCATTACTAGTTTGGAGGCTACCCTGCCCATGGGACCAAGAATTTCTGCTAGTCTTTTGTTGGAAGCCTTTTGTTAGGTGACAATTGCTTTCTTCCTTTCACACCAGCTATTCATGTTGCTGGGTTTTATTTTCCCATCCACTCATAGTAAACTGATTCACCAGCTCAGCATTATAATGAATTTCTATTTGGTTAGGCAAAAGTTGGGTTGTCACGAGTAATCGAATTACTCCTCTAGAGACAGGATTTCCAAGTAAAGTGATGAGGTGAAGCGATTACAGCTGTAACCCTTACAAGCATAAAAAGATGTGTTATGCTAATCCTTTGTGAATGGGTTGAATTGAAAGTGAGGGGAATAAAAAAGAATGCTCTTGGAAAAAAAAAAAAAAGGGGGTATGAAAGGACTACTGTGTCGTTTATTCCCTTTTCATTCATCCTCTGCTGCTATAGAGAAAAAAAAAAAAGGAGTGGTAAACTGGATTGCTTTACCTTTCAAGTCTGTTATTCAAATCATTTAATCTTAAACTGTCTGAAATTCTGTGTAAGAAAATCAAGTGGGGGGCAGGGAGGAAAGAGGAAGGGTAGCTATAGCAAAAATAAAAGTGTGAGGAAGTGCCAGAAAGTGTAGGTTGCTTTTTTTAGGTTACTGTACCTCATGTGATCTTATCTTACCTGATGTAAAAAAAGCAGAGTGAGAAGAGGGGGGGAAAAACACTTGAGTAAAGTATGACTTATGCAAAACAATATCCGCAAACACTTACAGCCCATGTGTAAGATCCTTGTTACCCTCAGTCTTGTTTATTTTCTGTTTCAGCTTTTTCAGCTATTGAGCAGGAGTGCTTTGTCTCAAGCTAATACCTGAAAAGACTTTTAGAGGTTCAGCTAGAAGGAGAGGTGGCCTGTGAATTACAATGTAGTAATTAACTGACTACAACAGCATAAATAGGTTTTGGTAACTGGAGAAGAAGAAATAACTTTTTGTTTTTAGACAACCAACCTAAACAACCTGAATATAAATGGCCAAGAGTATAAGTTGGGGATGGGGGGAGGGGGCTTGTTTTGTTTGGCTTGGTTTGTGTTCTAAGGTATCAAACGATTTTCATTGTTGCTCTTTTTTCCCCTTTCTGCATACTTTTGGGTGTGGAGAGATGGGGTGGTTGACCCTGATGAGCAAATAAGCACCCACCCAGCTGCTCACTCCCTCTGCCAACCAGCAGAATAGGCAAGAGAATCAGAAGAGCAAAAGTAAATAAACTTGTGCGTTGAGATAAAAATGGTTTAATAAGCATATACTCTTTTCGGTGAGAAGACTGGGGAAAGTTTAGGCAAAATTCCTTCCACTATGTCTGCCTGATTCAAATTTGGTGTTCTGAAATTTTTGTATTAATTAAATCCTCCATTAGCTCTAAATTTGGAAAAAAATACAAGTGGCCACAGGAGGATGAGCTGTTAATTTTTCACTGTCAGGTGTCTGAAACTAACTGGAGTTTAAGATCAGAGTCCTTGAAGGCAAAGGAGAAAAAATATAATCTCCAAAGCTTCTACCTTATGCCTGCATTTCCTCAAAATTCCTTGAGTTCAACTTCCCTGGAAAATCTCTGTTTACTACTCTCTTATGGTTTTGCCCACATCCCTCTTGAAATTTTTAAGGTATTAGCCAAGATGCAAAGACTTATTTTAACCTTAGAAGTCATTTTCAAACCATTCCTGTTTATTTCATTGTGGCTGGAACAGACCAATGTGCAGAAGGAGCGCCTGTCTGAAAAGGAAGGGATAACCCAGCTCTGAACCTAACTTGCCCTAATTTCAGCCGTAATCTTCCCTCATTCAATGTTGAAGAGTATAATGAAATGTAAGATGAAATCATTAATACAGTATTTGATGGGCCAAATATGTGAGAAAGATCTTAGCAAAACACTGGCCAGGAGTCTTTTCTACTTGTTGCTCACCTGCAGTAGCGAGGCATGGTGACAATGCTGTGGGAAGAGGATATTTGGTTTTAATAAATGAGTACCTGCTAGTATAAAAAGCTAATTCTTCTGTGGCTACAGTATGAGGAAAATTTGGCTTCATCAAAAAAATAGAGTTTAAATTTGGCTGTTGCTGTCACTGGGTCTTCAGTCAGCAATTGTGATTAAAGTTTCTTAAATATTAATGGTACTTTTTACCCTTGCCAAAAGTCAGGATCAGTGTAAGATGGTTCAATGCAATGAAACTTGTTTTGAATTCAGGTTTGCAAAGTAAACATTGTTAAGTCAATGAGCTGAGTGAGATTGAAATTTAGTTAGTGTATTACTATGCATTAAAACGTTTCATGTATTTTACTGTTTCTTGAAAAAGGCTTTACAAGCTTTCAATGAACAGAGAGAAAATTGATATTATATAAAAAAGTCTTCTGGTGATGAAATTGATTTAAAAATACCTGCAATATCTATGAATGTTTAATAAAGTATTTTTTGGTTAGTGGGCATAAATACATTTTGCTGTAAATGAATGAAAATAAGATTTTTTTGTGTATGATTCTGCTGGGAGCTTAAAGCCAATACATCTAACAAATTGTTGAAAAAATTTGCAGTAGGTATTGCTTTTATGTAAACTGAAAGTTCTTAAATTGTCGTATTTATTCAGTACATTTGATGAAACAGAAGATGAAGAGACTTGAAATATGTCTTCTCTTTTAGTAGTTTGTATTAAGAATGGTAGGAGCACTCCTCTGTTTGTCCATACTGACATAGTCCCGCTGATTTCCAAGGACTGTCCACTATCAGATGCATATGGCTTTGTTTGATTTCCCAGATCTCAAGAAAGTAGCGAAATGTGGAGTATAGCTGAAGCAAACTGGAAGGTTTTGGGTTTAAAAACCTGTTCATGCTTTTTAAAAAGCGCTTCTGTGTTTACAATGCTAATAACAAAAATTTTTTAAAGATAAAATGGACTCTGATATTTGGTCCTTGCTTTGCTTATAGTTAGACCTAAGCTCATTTTGATTCTTTCATTTGTTCAGTAAAGATTACTTTGAGAAATATTTCTTTTATACTTAGGAAAAATATACAGGCTTAAAAATCTTATAAGTAGCATCAAGGGTAAAAGCAGTGCAATAGTTTGAGGCAGGACTTGTTTGATTCTGGGGGAGGAAGGAAGGTTAAATGACAAGATCTGCACTGACATTTTTCTATTGAGGTAACACCACTTGGCTCCTTTCAGTGCCTTTTTAAATTTGTTTGATTTGTTTTTAAATGCAGCGTAAGAAAGAGAAAGGAATGTATTTGCTACAACTAAAGTTGAAGGCTTAATAGCAGTGACCCAAGGTAATTTGTATCATAAATAGGTTGATCATAAATCACTGTGTGCAGATCTGACACTGCATTTCAGTCGTGATTTGTAACACTATTTACGTTCTTGTTCTGCCCACCTCACAAAAAGTCATACAATTTATGTGACGTTACATGGTAGTTCTATGTGGTGGCAACACATGTAGTAACACCTGGAGTTCCGTTGCTGACCAGCACGGGGGATGGCCTTGCTGGAATACACAAAGCAATGTTTGTAACAGGTCTGGGATAGGAAGGCAGGCAGGCATGCACTTCTTTTGCTCACAGATATCCACATTTGGATTGTTTCATTGGCACAAATTAGTAAAATTTGTGTAGCAAGGGAATACAACTCAAGTCCAATTTAAATTGACATTTAGAACCAAAAATCATTGATTTCATCAGAAATAATTTCTTTTTATCACTAAAGAATTTTAAACATTTTCTGTATCAACCTATACACTTTCTTTTTTTTTTTTTTTTTATTTTATGCTTGCTTGCTTTCTTTTGCTGTTTTTCTAATAGTCCATTTCTTTTTCATCATATTTTCCTTGTTCTGCATATCTGTTTTCCAGACTCTCTTTCTTTTCATTTCTCATTTCCCTTGCCATGTCTCTGTATTTTCATTCTTCTTTCAGACCTGGGGCAGCTCCTTTAACCACAAGCTGTCTTTCTGACGCTAAACCCCGAATCTCCCCCCTCTTTTGTCTCCGCACTCTTTCTTACAGCAGGGTTTCTCCAGCCCTGGGGAGCCCCTGGGGAGATGTCCACAAGCAGATGAGGAGCACATTTCAGGGAGGCAAGCAGTCACATGCTATAGGCAGCAAGTTCTTTCACCCAGTATGTAGCCATGTTAATCGCAGCTTGAAAAGATGCTTTCTATCCCCTTTCCCAGTTAATGAAACCTCAGCTGATCAAGATGCTTTCTGGTAAGCAATGACTAACTCAGCTGATGGCTCTTCTCTGCTGGCTTTCTGCACTTCTTTGTGTTGAGAGGCAGGACCTGAAGAGCAGTCTTCCTCTGTATAGGCAACTGGTGGCCACTGGGGATCTTTCAGCAAACAAGGGCATGATTTTTTTCCTTAAATACTCAGGGCCAGATGCTTAAAGCTACAGTCAACTTCAGAAGTGTGTAGGGACCAGCTCTCATTTAAATGTAGAGGATTGTTTTTGAAATTGCGAGTCTTAGGGAAAAAATACTCAAACATAAATCTAAAGAAAATACTGAAACTGGAAGAAATATGAAGTTAAATCTGCATTCCCTGCATTTCAGAAAATTCTGCTTTACACATTTGTTTATTTACGAAAACAAGGCAATAGTGACTACTTAGAGCAATGACCTTAAGAGTCTCACTTGGTGTCTTCATGTATAAAAGTAGGAACCTTGGAATAATTCCCATTGGAAGAGACCTGTAGAGGTTGTCTGGTCCACCCCTTGTTCAGAGCAGGTTCAGCTTAATTGGATCTAACTTGGAAGCTAAATCAGGTTGCCCAGGGCCTCATCAAGCTGGGTTAAGAATGTCTCCAAGGATGGAGATTCCTCTCTAGACACTTGTCCCAGTGTTTGACCACTCTCATTGTGATTTATTTTCTTTCATGCTCTCTACTTTGGATTTCCCTTGTTGCAAGTCACATCTGTTGCCCCTAGTCCTTTTGCTGTGCATCTATCAGAGCAAAGTCTTGCTATGTCTTCTCTACATTCACCACCCATGAGTCAGCTGTAGGTGGCACCACAATCAATTCCCTCCTTCCTTTGCCCCTCCCCAAAACTGTCATTGTTCCATGCTGAACAAAGCCAGCTCCCTCAGCACTCTCTACAGCCATGTACGGCCTGAGACTCCCTACTGGCTCTCCACTAGGCTGGATCCAGTATTGGTTCTTGTAGTGAGGAGCCCAGGCTGGACACAGTGTTCTGGGTAGCTGCACACATGCAGTATAGACAGGCATGACCACAGCCTTCAACTTGCTGACTTCAGTCCTACTGCGAAAACCCAGTATTTGGTGGGCCTTCATCCCTGCAGTGGTGTACTGCTGACTCCTGTCCTCCTTGTCCACTTTGCCTTTTTCTGCAAAGCTGCTCTCTGACTCCAGGCTGGACTCCAGGCTGCACTGTGGCACCATGTTACCATCTCAAATGTAGGGCTTTTCCCTGGAGAGTATCACATGTAGCTGAGTGGAAATATGTCAGTCCTGGTACAAGTTTGGGAGCACAGGGTCGAATTTTTATTTTTACCACTCACACTAAGTAAAACTTTTACCTGCATGTCCAAAATTGACAGGTTACTGGGTCCCTTCCTCTTTTTCAGTAGGTATGTTTACCCCTAAATGATCAGTGAGATAACAAAGACAGTTGACCTTTAATACTGTAGGTATTCTAAGGTTTGTATTTATTGCACAGTGAAAACAAGTTACTGTTATATGTGATTTTTAGATCAAAACTATCTTTTTATTTCTTGCTTTTCCTTTTCGGCATTTTGTCCTGCTTAAAGAACTGTTAGATAATCATTTACCTTCTAAAGTGTTCTAGTAGTCAAAAATGTTTTTATATTTTTCTTATGAAGTGAAATGTAGTACCAAGTTGTTTAAAGTTTGGTTCAGAAACACATTATTAGTCTCCACTTTCCATTTCTTGAATGGTTGAGGTATGCAAACCTTTGTTTTGTATTTAATTTTACTTTTGGGTTATTCTGTAAGTAGCAGACATCATCATACAGAATTGCACTGTGTTTTCATTTCATACTTATTAGTCATGTTGTTACACCACAGTCAGAAAAGATGAGGTCTTATTTGGACATATTGTCATTGCATTAATTAGCTAATATGTTTTCCCATGTGTACATTTCTTTTCAAACATTATTTAAAATATTACTACCTCGAGAACTGCTCAAGCCATCTGAAAGTCTTCTCCTGTGTTGATGCTGTCTGAATATGTCAGGATGACTTCCTCTACCCGTGTCTGAAAATTCTGGCTATCTGTCCCTAAGGAAGCTGATGGATGACATTGCCTGGATTAAAATTGTATCAAGTCATTCCCTGAGTAAAGCCGTTGTCATTTCCTTGAAGACAAGAAAGGCCGTTTTCACTGTGGATGGTCAGGAATACCCACTTGTAAATGGGAGCTCACACTATGTGTGTTTTAAATTGTAAGCCACATTTTGCCAAAGGGTCAATTTAAATGAGGTACCTACAGGTGTTTCTTAGCCTTTGTCTCTGAACACTAGAGCGCACTGTTTTCATATCAGTCCTTGTTTAATTCAACTATTTGCTCCTATTTTAAAATGCAAATCTGTTTTTGCTCGTTGTTGGGCAAAGCTCAGTGCCCCAGTATAGATATTTTTGCCACCTCATCTGCAAGAGTTCTTGGCATTCTCCCAGTTTAAGGTGATTTTCTCCTCCAAATCAGTCACATTTTAATCAGATCACAACTGACTGAAAACCCTAAAACCAGATTTAAAACATAAATACCAGTATAGTAATCTTCTTTGCCAGCAATCCATTACATAAATCATAATACAATATTTGCATGTTATAGTTGGCTTCATTTATTTTGACTTCTGTGTGGATTTTAAGCTTTTGTTAGGTATATTCTTTTTTGCCTTTCATACAGTTGTATTTTCCTGGAGAATCTAGCTGGGAAAGCAACAGCCCAAGGCATATCCAATACAGAACAGCTAATTTCATCCTCTGGATAAAACAACTAAATGCTTCACTACCCACAAAACACACAGCCAAGGGGGCCACAAATCTACTTGCAAACTGGTACTTTTTAGTTCTGCATACTGCACAACCCAGTACTATTTTTCCTACAGCCTGGCTGTCTTCTGTCAGAGTAAGCTTTATGCAATTAAAAACTGATTCATCTTCCCTTTTTATGAACCAGTGTAATACCAGGTGTGAAAAGTTCATCTAACTTTAATCGTGAAGGCTCTTTATTACATCTGGTTCCCTCATAGCAGTTTTGTGTATTTACTTGAATAATGGAAATAACAAAAAGTCTCTTATTTCTTTCAGAAGAGAGAAATTGATTAGAGAGAAATTGATTAGGGTTTGAAGGCAGTGAGACTTCTATAGAAAAGTAAAAAAATGTGTAACAGTGAAGTCAAAGGCTCAGAAACTGGCCATACACATTAACAGTCTTCTTTCTCATGGGAGTGTTTTGTCCTGTAGTCTGCAGGACTGCCACCTCTTCCTCCTGCTTGAAAGTTTCTTTGAAGTGTTAGTGATATAGGCTGATGCCACTGTGGAAAGAGAGGCAATGACACAGTGCAAAAGGCTTTTAATGTCATTACAGGTCCTGATCTGAACTTGCAAGTCAATGGCAATCAACCTGCTGTGAACATCAATGTGCTCTTTTTCACACAGTTGTCTTTGCATTAGCTGCACGTTGTTGCAGTGCCATTACAGCTGCATTTCTAGATGTTAAACAAGCCTATAAATAGGCTCGTGACTTTTTGCACGGGTTTAAGGCTTAGGTAACATGTTTGTTTTACAAATGGTTGGTGTAGCGGAAGATGTCAAAGCTTTCAGGCAGCTAAAGGCTGTTGCCCTCATGTCGCAGCTGGTAGACTGGTGTGGATAAGCACTGCTGGTTTGATGTTTCAGTGCAAAATCAGGTGGCCTAGCTTAAAGTGCTGACATAAAACCTTTCAGATCTATTTGGATAAGCAGATTTGGGAGCAACTGAGTAATTAGTGTAATGGCTGAGACAGTACGTGCAGCCCACTGCGATGTGCATCTGGGTTTAGAAGAGGATATTTGCCTTTCCCTCATGCTCCCAGACCTCCAGCTGCTTGGACACCTGTTAGTGCTGAGAAGTTCAGGAGAAGCTCAACAGTTTCGACCTGTGTAACTTTCTGAGAGTGGATGTTCTTCAGATGGGAAGATTTTAAAGAGAAGGAAAGTTCTCTGCCATGGGTATTGCACATCTGCATGTTTCCCAGCTCTTCCAGTGGACTCCTATAGACACTGAATCATGTCAGGGAGTATGGTATAGCTGAAGAAGTTGCAAAAAAAATTCTCTAGATGGAAGAATAGAATTAATGTGAAAGAAAACATCTTTGATTGTTTTGGGGTACTTACATTTACTCTTTCACTTTATTTGAAAAAGTACCAAACTTTACAGGAAACAAAATACTGAGGGCTGGCAGTCATGACAGTAAGAATCTGGGATACTAATAACCAATGGGTGCTATTAAAGATTAGTTTTAGCACTGTATAAACTTTAATCTATGTGGGTTTGGGAAAACTGAGACCTAACTTCAAAGGAATAATTAACTATTTGTTTTCTTGGAGAGGGTTTTGTGTATTTTCTTACCTTTCGCCATTCTGAATAGCAAATAATAACCTATGGGTGCTATTAAGGACTAGTTTTAGCACTGTATAAACTTTAATCTGTGGGGGTTTGGTTTTTTTGAAAGGATGAAGGAAACACAGTTTATCTTCCTCCTCTTTGCCTTTGTCTTTTGATTCCATCCTCAATGTTGTGAACACTGCATTTGAGCTAAGATAGTTTTTAACCTTAGGAATTTCTGTATTTTGAACTAGCCTAAGTATAGTTTGGGTTGAGAGTTTGCGGTTTTGTGGTAAAGGAGAGTTAAGCTGTCCTTGCTTCCTCAGTATAATTGCACAGGTCTGCAATAACTCTGAAACTCCTACACTACCAGTAAATTCTCACTTACAATTTTATAGTTGCTTGAATTAGCAGAAGTTATGCATAGAATGTTATTTCCAATAAATATAGCAAAATTGAACTTCAGAGGTTTGAGAGTAATATTTTTCCCCATAAACCATGTTGTGTGCATATATAAATGATAACGATCATTACAATGTGTTTTCTCTGCTAAACTTCTTAAATGTTACCTGGTGAAAAGGCACATAAAGATGGGGTATTTTGTATATTTCTTACCAAACATTGCTTGTATGTAATTTTCTTTTCAGGTTTAATTCTGAGCTAACAAGCCATATAGGAGTCATTGTCAAAACCAGATTAATTTCTTAATGCAGCGTTTTCCACAACTGAAATTTTGTAGCTAGCATCAAGTCAAAATTTATTTTTAAAAACACCTGTTTCTGAAAGCAGACTGTTTGTTAACACTCAGACTTGAAGGTGATTAATTTGTAATGTGGTCAAGCATTAACTAAAACCAACCAAACAAAAACCAAACTAAACAAACACCAAACTTCATAAATGTTTTCATTACCAAAAGGCTGGCTGCCTTTATATGTTCTCATGAAAAAATACTACAAGAGGTCTAACAACACACATGTTGTGGTCCAGAAGTAGTCACAGTAACCTTAAGAAATCACAGTATCACAGTATGTTTGGGATTGGAAGGGACCTCAAAAGATCATCTAGTCCAATCCCCCTGTTGGAGCAGGAACGCCTAGGTGATGTCGCACAGGAACATGCCCAGGCGGGTTTTGAATGTCTCCAGGGAAGGAGACTCCACAACCCCCCTGGGCAGCCTGTTCCAGTGCTCTGTCACCCTCACTGAGAAGAAGTTTCTTCTCAAAATTAAGTGGAACCTCTTGTGTTCCAGCTTGATCCCGTTACCCCTTGTCCTATCATTGTTTGCCACCGACTAGAGCCTGGCTCCATCCTCGTGGCACTCACCCTTTATATATTGGTAATATGGTAATAGTCCGTCCAGCAAGTCATCATTAAATGATTATGATCAGATGAATTCGACTGTTAGGGGACCATTCTTGAGCAATATCCCTTTCCAGGAAATCAGGGTGCAAAATAGTGATTTAGACTCCATTGTGCCAGTCTGATACTTTACAGCATTCATGTTATGTATTTATACACATTTTTTTTACGTGTGCTTTTCAAGGTCTGTTCATACTCATGCAATGAAAAAAATGGGTTTGAGTCTTTAGAACTTTACTTCCATATTGGCTGTTGAAATAACTGCGTCAAGTGGCTCAAGAAAGTCTCATTCTAAAAAGTGATTTTTTTCCAAGACACAGAAAATTAACTAGATTTCAAAATAAAATTTCATTAGATATTTTCTTAATTTCTCCAACATTTCAAAAATGCAGCTGTTACAGGATGAGACCTGGTATTTTGAAGCGAACACTTAGTATTGTCCACAATTTGTATTTTAGGAGATCCTGTAGCTTTCCAAAACCTGAGTTCTGGCACAGACTAGGATTTTTTTCTGGGCAAGACTCTAGCCTCTGCACTGTGAGTGACAGTTTTTAAATAATAACCTAAGAGGGAACTTCAAAGATGGAAAAACCCACATATCTGTGAGCTACATTTCCATTAAGCAAACCCAGGAACATTGTTCTATACATTTTGGAGTTGACAGTTCCAAAGACAAGTTCAGTTCTGCCTGGACTTAGTGATGTGCTGCAGCCAGGAGTTATCTCCTCTCTCTTGGGCAGAGCAGCAGCAACAGAGGGAGAGGCTCCGTTCCTCCACCCTGGGAGCATGCAAACTGGAACACAAGAGGTTCCATTTAAATATGAGAAGAAACTTCTTCACAGTGAGGGTACCAGAACACTGGAACAGGCTTCCCAGGGGGGTCATGGAGTCTCCTTCTCTGGAGACATTCAAAACCCGCCTGGACGCCTTTCTGTGTAAACTCATCTAGGTGTTCCTGCTCCGGCAGGGGGATTGGACTAGATGATCTTTTGAGGTCCCTTCCAATCCCTAATATTCTGTGAGTTCGTTCTTTGCTTGTGGATCTGCCATTGCAGAAGACTTAGCTCACATTTTTATCCTATGTCCTGTCTCAGTTAAAATAACTGAACTAGAAGCTGAAAATGTAACTTCAGCTTATACCCCGGTATACCATGCTTTGCCCCAGTTACCATTTGTATTCACCCAGAGCTTTTTGTGTCCTGGGGACACAGTTGTGTCATTGAACCAGCTCGTTTAAAGCTAGATTAGTAATGTCTACATAAACAACTGTCTCCTGCTTAGAAACTTGGGAATCAAAAGCCTTACAACCTGTAGAAAATAAAATGCACTGAACATCTTTCATTCCCTATAACCTAATCCTATCCTTGCAGTGTTTCAGAAGATAATGAAGTGTCTACAAAGCACCTGCACAAGTAGTACATCTTAGTAGCAGGTGTAGTAGAAGTGCATTGAAGGCTTTTTCAATGTGACCTGCAGACAGCAGGGCCCAGTGTTGCTAGAACATTGTCTCCTCAGCATTGTTCCTGCTTTGGCTCTATTCATCTGCACGTGTCCAAGATTTGAGAGTTAGTGAGGCAAATGGATTCAGCATTTTTTTTTTCATGTGATACTTCTGAATCTTTTAAGGTAAACTCTTTCATAATTGGGTATAAACTCGTGGACATTATTGTTTTCAAAGTAGTCATTGTGAATTTAAATTGCTTCTCAGTGGAACATTGCAAGAGTAAGTCCTCATTAATTTTGGTACAGTCCCTGGTAGCAGAAGACACTTGGTTCACCCGATTGTGTTTTCTTTGTAGTTTCCTACCAAAGTAGTACCAGTCAATGGAATGCTTTGAAAGAGCTGGAGAGTAGAAAAGATGGGATTGTTTCTTTTTTTAATTATATATCATTTATCAAAGCCATATATATCTACACTTGCGAGGGCTTAATGATACCTGTAAGGAACTGGTCTTATATATTAATATATATATATATATATATATATATATATATATATATATAAAATGTATATAATATACATTCTCATATGGCACGATATGCTGTGCTAGTTCGCTTAATTAATTAAGAATGCATATAAATATTTATAATGTGCATGTTCATAATTTTTAATACAACCTTTTAAAAAACATAGCGTAAGCTCAAGCTATTTTTCTGAATTATCTGGAAGCAGGATGTGTAAGCAGGGAGTCACTTGTTTACCTGGTACCATATTTGTGTGTAGAGCCACCTATGGGACTTTCTGTACCTCTACAGCATCTTATACCATCTCAAATCTGACTAGAGGTTAGCTTGAAGCTGTATTTATTTCATTTTTGTGTGTAAGCCATCCTTTGAGAGGGATCAAAAAGTTCTTTCAGATGGAGCTGTAGGGGCCTGTGAAACAGTCTCTCTATCCATTTCTGTAGCAATGACCTTTTATGTAGAGAACAGTGGTATGTGATTTTTTTGTATGAGGGCTCAACTTTTAATATCGCAAAGCTTTGGGGCAGTGAGGACCCCCTCTGTTAGGCAGAGCTGGTAGCATCTGTGATGCTTCCCCCTCTCCCCCAGCAAGGGACACAAGTAGGCATAGAGACGGGCACAGTGTGTCGCAGCACAAAGTGGGGCAGCAGATTTTATCCAAGCATCACCTCTCTACCCTCCTCTTCCTGGACTGGTGCAGAGGAGAGGCAGGTGGTGCCAGGCATCCCCCTTTTCACCAGCAGAGCCTGTTAAACTCTTTTCCTTGGGGCAGCCATGGACCCTGGTTACCATGGTGACAGGGATGAACCTGACACTTCAAAGCACAGCTCGGGGAGTCACATTTTCAGTTCATAATCAAATACAATTTTTCTTTTTAATAATGCTACCCTACAAAGCTGTAATTTAGAGTCCTGGAAGTAACTGCTTAGATGTACCAAACCCTATTGAATTTTTGGCATGTCTTCATCTCCCAGAAGCTGCACTCCAAGAAAGAAGCTCTTTGGAGGCCATAGAGAAGGGAGCGTTGTGGGGGGATTCCTTTCCCAGCAAACTTGTCTCCAGCTTTCAACCTGAAAAAGAAAAATCTCAGAGAGGCCAGCAGTGTACCAAACTGACTCACATGAGGAAATCTGTACGACCTCATGAATTGTGTGCATAGTTTGCTGGATCACGTTGGATATCCCATCTCCACCATCTCTGCAAAAGCACATACAAGTGTGTTCATCAAATAATCAGCCAAGACTTTTTTTTTTTTTTTTTAATATAATTGAGCTAAAAGGGGTTACAGATCCTCTCTCTCTGAACTTGAATTTATTAATTAACTTTCAGACTTCTAAAAATTTCTTTAATTGCACAATGATTATCATTCTAGCAAAGCAGTAACAAAACAAAACTGATGGAGATACAACGGTCTTTCAGGCAGATTGTTAAAACACAGGACAGAGCAGTCTGAAAGAAAATACTAAGCAGAGAATCTTGCTTGGTTTCTCAAAGAGCCCTTTTCTCAGGTGGTAGACTGACTGGCTGGAACACCAGTTTCATTTGATGTTATCCTGATGTTACCTTGTTGAACTCATTCAGATGTCATTCCTGTTTTTAATTAAAAGTTTTTGAATGCCACGTAACAAAGGTACAGAACAGATTATCTTGAGCAGAGCTATTTTGAATATCAAGCTATGCGGCAGTTACACCAGTTTGTGAGAATTCAAAGATCTGCCACAGCCAGAAATTAACATTCAAAGAAAATGCAGTGTAATAAAATAGCAGCTTTAATCATGCATAAAACAGAGTTTCTTCCCTCACTCACACAAAGGAAACCTAGCATAAAATGCTGTGAATGTTAAGAAAGTCAAATGGTATGGTGAGAAGGTTACATATAAAATCCTGTTCAAAACCTCTGATTTAAAAGCTGTCTTTTAGAAGGCTGGCTGTTCTCCAAGTTGTACCACACAAACGGCCCTGCAAAATCCTACCAGAATTTTTTGCTTGAATAATTTTGTTTGGATGAGCAAGTGGAATATCATTATCTTGGTTCCAACATCGTCTCCTTAGGAAGGTATAGGTGAATAGATTTTGTGCTGAGTCTCATAAATTCTCTGACAATTTTGCAAGGCTGTGTGTAAATTCTGAACCTCAGAAGGAAGGAGAAGACAGTAAAGCAATATATGGTGTGACTGAACTCCTTATACCATGATATACTTTAAGAATTACATATGAATATTAGGAAAACACTCAGTTTTACATATGAGTGTTAGATTTTTATGTGTATTTGATTAAAAACACTATAAAAATTTAGAGGAATTAGGTGTATCAGCAAATTATGAGAATTAGATGGACTTGATCTCACTGACTGTTCAGAATTTGCTGTCCCTGAGAGTGTTAGCAATCCTAGTCTAATTTAGTGCTGTTCACAGTTGAACTTCATGCTATTGATCATGGAAGTCAACTGAATGAATATTGTCCTTAAGTATTCATGAAAACAATGAAAATTACTTCTTATGTGGTGACTGTTATTGGCAATGTGCAGAGACAGAATCACAGATCGAGTTATTTTATGTACTTTGTGAATGGGACTGTGATTGCTGCTACTGTTCTGAGTAGAAGAAAGTTAAGTGGATAAATTGCAAAATCCAGTGTTCTCGCCCTGGTCTAGCTCATAAATGTTCTGTGCAGGTAATTATTCTTATAGGGGCAAAATCTGTAGTTAACTCCCTGTTTGAGACAAGAAACTCTTCTTGAAAATTTTATGCAAGATGACTTTGCACTAGTTGAAAACTGTAGGATTATCTCTTCTTAGACTTACAGGGTCAAATTGTGAAAAAAATGTAGTAATATGCAAGGATATTGTAAAAATCGACACTTAATTGAAGGTCTGTTAGAGTAAGGCTGTCCAAAGGAATTAAGAGCCAATAGGGAGTCCATTTTCATATATTCATAATTCTGTTACAATGCAAGTTTCAAGACCTGCCTTTCAAGATGTAAGAAAATAATATTAGGAATTAGTAAAGCACGTACTTTTATAACTTAAATAATTTTAGATCATTTTTACCTTGTCTAGAAATATACAGAGTTAACTCCAATTATCAAAATAATACAAATTTTAACTACTCTGTCTCTCCCTTTAAAAAGAAAGATATCGTGGGGGACCTTGTCAAAGGCTTACAGTAGTCAAAATAGATGACATCAGTAGGTTTTCCTCTGTCCACTGATGTAGCCACTCTATCACAGAAGGCCACTAGATTAGTTAGGTGAGATTTGCCCTTAGTGAAGCATGGTTAGTTGAGTTTCTTTGTTTGGCAAGCCAGCAGTTCAGCCTATAGAAGAGTGACTTCAGAGAAACAAAAGTCCTGACAGTCTTGTAGTCCAGAGAACAGACAGAGCAAATTCTCAGAGTAAGCAGAATTCCTCTTGCTGCTGTAGTCCTTGTGTAATCAGCAACCAGGAGATGCTGACTTATACAGATAAGTTTAACATGCAGGCACAAGGTTTCTGGTTTTGTCCTTTGGCTGTGTATGTGTAAGCTCACACATGCTTTTTACAACACGGTTTAAACTATCAAAATTAAAACATAGTAATGTGAAATACTTTCAAATTCGTAAGTTTCATTAAATGATCCAATGCTACATTCAATGGCTTCCTCAAAATAATATGCTTCATTGCATACAATGCACATACACATGAATAATAGATTACAGCATGATTTATATCTATAATTGCTTTCTTATAGTCCCCAAATGTAACATTTAATCTAGAGAATGCATATATTATCTGTTGCTGAAAACATTAATATAATAATCCTGGCTTCATTTAAGTCAAAAGCAATTTTTCTGTTCATACTGGGGAGAGAGGTATTGTTTTGATCATAGATTGGATAGAGGAGTCTCAAGCACTGGTTATACACTTGCTTATTCTATGACTATTCAATATAATTTTTCACCACTAATTTAAGGTGCTGTGGTACATTTCCAGTGGGCACCAGCTTTATCTCATACGCAGCATTAAAGTTCATGGAATGAGTCTCTTACTTCAGACCACTTAGTGTAAGGAAGCCAGAATAAATGGACAAGCAGATGATATCCTCCTGGTTTTCCACTGTTCTGAAAACTGGGACAGAGAGCTGCATTTTGAACAGTTACTGATGATCCAAACTCAATCATTTCTTACAGAATATATAATAAAACACCAGTGCTTAAGTTAGGCAAATAAGTTAACTCCTGCAGTAGCCCTTCCTTCAAATTTTCTAAGAACTGTATAGTTGTTTCTCTAAAGTAACTTTTCTGAATGAAATAATATTGTGAGTAGCCAAGCAATAATTTTAAATATGACTCTGGGAAGCACCTATATTGCAGCTTGCTCTATCAAGCAATAAGGGTCATATCTTTCTCCAGGGAAGTGTGAGACAGATCTCTCATTCTTTCCCCTCTGCTCTTTCATCTTTCACTAATACTTCTGTGAAAATACCACGTCCTGATCAAGACTCAAAGCCTGCATTTTGGGATGTATTTTGAGCCTTCACCTTTTCAGATGCATCTTCAGGTCACATCCAATCCTTGTGATTCATATTTTGAAATTTCTCGAAGACCTGGCCTTAAATCTCAGTCCACACACCTAAATCTCTTGTTCATGCCTTATTTTGCAGCTTGAGTAGTTCTTACTTTTGCCAGGTCAGAGCTATGCAGCTGCACTCATGTTGTCCTCATGGTGATTCCAGACACAGTGACTATTCCACTCTTGAGTGTTCCCCTATCTATGGTTCCCTGATCTTGCTGTTTTTCAGTACCCCGAGCAGCAAACAGGATTTTTTTTCACACTGGCATGTAAAGCCATTTATATTTTAGCCTTGAGTGGTCTTTTGACCCTAGAGATTGGCATTTTGGCTCTACTGCTCATCAAATGTTCATTTCTGCTCGTCACATCCAGCCCAGCTAATAGTAGACTGAGAGCTGATTAATTTTGGCATAGAAAATCTTGAACACCTTCTCCTTCCAGTTTAACCTCAAAAGTCATCCCCTTGTTTTCTCTGCTAGACAGCATCATATGTGTCTGTGGCATTCTAACGTGTGTGTATGTGTTGTGCATACACAGCTGCGCATAAACACACCACTTAGCTGACCCCAACTCTTGCCCCTAGACACCTCAACAACAATCATAATGTGAACAAAATATATAGTATTGAGTCCACGCTGGTTATGTATGCAAATGTGCACACAGGCATGTATTTACACAAAGGAGGAAGCATTTAGTATTTCTCAACAGACAGAGTTCAAGCTGTAGGGGAGAGACATGATTATGGTGATGAAGTCTTATGATGATGATTAAGTTTTATGATTAAAGCACTGCCAGATCTCTCGTTGTCTGCCTAGCTCTCACATGGGTAGGAAAGAGCACGTTCCTAACTCAGAAGGTTGTTCTGAGGGTAAGTCGTTAGTAAGTGGTTCAGATAATGCTGAGATGGAGATTACAAAAACAAGTAATAAAGTATGATTTAAAACATCAGCATGATCCTTCCCTCAGAAAATGATAACGGTTCCTGTACCTGGAACCTGAATAGAAACAGTCTGGGTAACCTGGTTAAAACCAGAAAGTATTAGATACCAGTTATCCCTGGTACTGACTACACTGGCTTTCTGAAAGGCCCATGGAGCAGATTTTTGGGGGAGCAGTAGTCTTTCTCTGGTGTGGCTTCACCTGAGTTTTTGTTCAGGTTGTTCTGGTGGTCTGTTGAGAAGCCTCCTAGTTTCAGCGTTAAAGGACATTTTCTGTGTAGTGACATAGGCATCATGCTACCAACTGCTTGTAATTACTCCACGTGCAGCTGCAGTGAGAGGGAATTGGTCAAGTGGCATCTGCTGCATGCTGGGTGGAGAGTGAGGGAAGAAGGGTTGGAGAGAGAAGAAGGGTTAGGAGAGAGAAAGCAAGCAACTACACGTACCCATCCGTGCCTGTGTGCACAGCCTTAGAAAGTAAGAACTAGAGAACTGAAGAGCTATTTCCTATTTTACAAATAAACACCTCGTGGGATTTTACCCCTAGCTGAAAGCTATTTATATTTTTTGATATTTTTGCCAGGCTGAAAACTCTCATGTTCCTGATCCTTTGTACACCAGGCTGTGATGCAAAGAGGTGCAGACTGAATGGCTGCATGCTTTCATATATATATTCTGTTTTCCTCTCTGCTGTAACCTGTGGCCTCAGCCCACTCAGCTGTGTTACAGAGTGGTTTCATCTGTGTAGAGCAGCGATATATTTTTTTCAGGGCTTATAAACAGAAATAAAACTACTGCTGACTGTAGGTTTGGCTTTATGGATGGCCTTATTTGGAGAACAAAAAATCCCTGTAGAATGCAGATCTCAGGCTAGATGCTGTAAGGTGAATTAATACACAAAGGTGGACTGAAACTGGGTGAAGGAGAGAAGGACTAGAGTTCAGGGTGTTGGCTGCAGCTTGGAAAACAGTTTAATTTACTGTTTGTGAGTCAACACAATCTCACTAGTCAGTGTTAAATATTCCATATTTAATATCTTTAAAAATAACATTAAATGAAGTAATGATGATTTAGTTGATAGGTTGTCTCTGTCTTCTGCTTTGTATCACAGTGACTTGTTTAGAAGTCCAGAAGCATATACACTTTCATATACAGGAAATTTTTTATATATATATATGTATACACACACATATATATACACACAACTGTATACACACCTATATGGTCATATACTTGGTGTTGCAAATATACAGCATATAGATTGAAATCTATAGTGTGTCTATATGATATTTCTAGACATATAAACACTTGAAACGTATCTATATTCTGGCTACTGTATTAAAACACACACATATTTGGGAATTATCACCAATGATGGTTTTCTTGTCTCTAGCACTTACATGTTTCAGCAACTTGTTTTTTCATTCATTTAGCAGCAGCAACAGAAGAACCTGAGGTGATTCCAGATCCAGCTAAACAAACAGATCGAGTGGTGAAAATAGCAGGAATAAGTGCTGGAATTCTAGTATTCATCCTACTTCTCCTTGTTGTCATATTGATCGTCAAAAAAAGGTAAGGAAATTATCTGTGCTGATCCCTCTTCCCTCCATATAAAACAATAACTAAATGAATATTCTTTTAACAGGTCTTTAAAAAAAAAAAAAGAAAAGAAAAGTTAGAGGACCAGTAGCTCACATCAGTTTTTAGATCAGATCTATGTGTTTTCTCTTGGTTTTGCTGTGATTCTTCTGATGGATTTAGAGAAGATTTCTTTATATTTTTTCAGACTTATTTATTTCCAAGTAGATTTAAGTAGCAGTGGGAGGACTGTACAGAATATTAAACAGAATATTAAAACGGGTGTAAAAGAAATTCATGGAGCCTTTTTTTTTTTTTAATATAAGCAAAGAAAAATATAGTAACTTACTGCACTTTTCATGTTGTAATCACCTAATGAATTTGAGTTTCTATATGCAGCTTTAATGAGTTACTTGTATCTGTATGTTATCCAACTTGCAAAATAATGTAATTTTATACCTCTATTTATACTCTTGTAAACCTGGAGTTTTTTTCTGAAAAGTCATACCACATCACTGTAAAATTATCTAGTGAGTCTTTAGTGCATGAAATTGTTTGAAAGTGTATTAATTTGAATGAATTTTGATTTTTTTCAGTGCTTTCTTAGGCAGTAAGCAATATCGCCATCTTCTGGCATAGTACAATGCTAACTCCGCAGCTAAATGCTCCTACCTCTAGTAAATCATGCTACCCTATTGCTTGGTCAGTTTGAAGTCTTGACTTCCCAGTAGTTGCAACTCTTTGAACCTGGTGTAAAAGTTCATAACGTGGCTCTATAAATCCATAGTTACAGCATCGAACCCAATTCCTCCCTTTCGTTGTTGTCCCACCCTGGGCGGGTCCCCTTTGCAGGGCACAAGCTGGTTTCCCTTGGGTAGAATGAGACCTTTGTATTCCGGTGCTGTGTGCATTGCATTCCCTCACCTTTTGCAGCAGTCTTAAAGAAATCTGTAAATGTTGCCAATGTTCATCTGAAATGCAGCTTGCTATTATTTTTAAAGATTAAGAGAAAAAACAAATATTGTACCTGAGATCATTCTGTTTGTTATAATTACTGGTTTGCATTAGATTTTTTTAATTTATTGCCTCTTTACAATTATCCCTGGAGATATATAACTTGGAGAAGAAACGTCTGCATTAGAAACATTAGGTATGCTTATAGTGTTCTGTGTTAGTTAGCTACATATGTGATTTTCCCCAAAAGTGCTTTTACTTTTCTCTGTTGTTTACCTCTGTGGTCGAGAATTAACACATATGCAAAAGGTCCAGCTCATCATATGCAAAAAAGACATACAGTCAGCCAATTTTCTTTCTTTACACAACTTCTGAAAAACAAACAAAAAAAATTTGTTTTTCAGCTTTCAGGAAGAAATCTCTATTTTATAGCTTTATTGCGAAGTATGTGCTGAGGAGTCTCATCTCCTCTGTGCATGTTGCAGTGGTCCCCTTATGTTTAACAGAAGACTCTGTGTGTGCACTTGTGTGTGTGTGAGAGAGAGAGACTGTCTGCCACTACAGAATGTCAGTCACTTCCAAATGGGATTAACTAGTTTTGCAGGTAACAAAAAAAAAGTTAGATGTGTTTGTTTTTCCTGTCCTTTTTACCTCTTGCATTCAGAGTCCTTTTAGACTTTCAGTGTTGAATTGTTTGATGAAAGTTGATTTTCTCCATGAAATTATTTTTTTAAATTTCCTTTCCCCCTTCCTTCCTCTGAAGCTGCAAAGGCAGTGCCCTCTTAGGAATGATACTTGATCATCATGCTAACACACATAACATTTCTAAACTCTGTAGTATTTTGTATTCAAAATATGTGAGAAATTAACCTGCTTAATGAATCTTTAATGTTTGGCAATTATTCATCATGATAGTTTAATTGGTTGTCTATCCTGTATGTTATAGGTGTGGCATGCCAACCCCTCCCAAGGAAAAGTGGGCAGGTTTTTTTTCTTTAATACCAGCTTTAGTTAAGGTCTCTTACCAAGCAGCTAAAACCTTTGTAAACCTGAGTTAATTCAGTTCATCTAGTGAATCAGGGCAATTAATACAATGAAGCCAAGTACAGCTGTAAAAACCCTGACACATTCACACGCACATAAACACACTACACTTAGTTGTGGTGGGACTGAAAACCGATCCGTTTGCATCATCTTCTGTAGTGTACATATTTGGTGATCCATTATGTAGTATCCCTTTTGGTACCTGAATTGACTGCAGCTTATTACACAGAAAAGTTGATAAAACAATGGTTTCTGCATTTTCATTGGTTAATCAAGTCGTATACACAGCCATCGCTATCTCAATCTGATTAAATGCAGCATTACATTTTATTGGAAAATGGAGTACTAAGCAGTTTTGTTCATGAGCTTGAGATGTTTTAGGCTTCGCCTGACCGTTTTGTACAAATTGGTTTGAAGTTTTCCCGAATGAAGCTCTTAACAGCTCTTACGGAGTTTTGTCAGAGTAATCAAACCAACTAAGAAAAGGGATACTGCATCTTTAACAAGCAATGCCATTTTTATTTTCCAAGTCATTGTTGGACTGTTTCCAAATGTCCTTCATCTCCTTCCATTTGTTTACCTTCCATATCTCTAATGCTTAGCATGACTACATCAGCATTTCCAATTGTAACATTTTAAAATAGAAAACATATGTTTGCATTCAGGAAATGTGTGGTATATATGTCAGTACACAAACATCTGTTGTAAACATGCATTCTTTAAAAGGTGTGTACTCATATAGCTACATGTAGTACGCATACAAACATATACGTATACATCTGTGTACCAATAAAGATGTTAAAATGAATGACATGAAATTTGTTTTCTGATTAAATGTATTTATTAATGCAATCTTTAGTTTTTTGTAACTGAAAAGTAAAAAGCATATTTACTGCACAAGATTTGTACACAGCTGTTCATTTGTCGTGACATCTAGGCGGTAATCATTATATTATGCTGAACTGCATGTTGAAAATACACAATCCATTTAATTTTCAAATTTTTTGGCAATAAATGAAATCTCAGCATGTAATTTTCTCAAGCGATCTTTCTAAAAACCAAATCATTTTTATATGCTAGTGTATTTTTTTTAATTGCATGGCAAAGTAAGGCTAATTTGTGCATGAGCAAGTTGAAATGCTAACCAAAGAAACATGAATTTTTCAATTTTTTTTTAAACGCACATTTCTCTGCTTTATTGAATGTGACACAGTCACGCTTTTCATTCACCATTGCTTCTCTTTTTCCACTGTCTGTGATTTGCTTGCCAGGAGGAGCTACTATTCTTACTCCTACTATCTGTAAGTAGAATATGGGTGACTTACTATTTTACATGTTTTAAAGGTGCAGTATCCCTTTTTAAAAAAAGAAAAACAGTCTACACTTTTCCCAAAGCTTTATTGGTAGTTACCTTTCTTTGTTCTCAGGCTTGAAAAATTGCTTGTATCATTGTTCCTGTTACTCTTACCCTGTGGTTTTTTTTTTTTTTTTAAAGGGATATTGTATTTCTAACTGTATATTGAGACTTCTGCTTTTTGCTGCAGTTTTTTTTTTCCATAGCTATCATTTTAATTTATTGTAATCATAATTTAATTTGCATTATGATTCACAGCAACACATCACACTACGGAAAAAACCCCTTTTCCTAGCTAGAGAATTATGCTTGTAAATCACAAATTGTTCTTTCTTAGTGTATCAGTTACCAGGAGGGATCCTGTGCACCACTTTTCCTACGCAGATCATAGGCAGATGCCAGGCCTTTATAAACTGGTCTCTGCCCTACCAATGGCAGAGCAATACATCTGTGATACCAACCTTTCTTTCTTGTTTTATTTTTTTTTTAAACAGAAATATTTTTAGTGAAGTGGATCTTACTTTATGACATTGGCTGCACAAAGTTTTGCTTCATTGAAGCAAAATAAACTTTTTCTATACCTGTTGACCAAAGGAGTTATTGTGAAGGCTGGCAGCACTTTTGGCTGTGATTGAGCAAAGTGGTTACATTCTTAATTTTAAATAAATAAATGCATAAAGCCCTTGACTTCAGAGGGGATCTAAGAATGCTCTCAAGTGCTTTGATGAACCAGTGGTGTCTGATAATACTCTTCCACGTTTATAAGCAGATTAGTCTACTTCTTTAAACAAACTTAAAAATTAAAAAAAAAAAAAAAAGCTAAGCTGGTTTAACTAACTGCTGTTCTCCAGTTTATTGTGACAAATTATAATTTCCTTGTTAAATAACAATTGCTTCAGCTCGAGGTAATTAACTGCACAGTTTCATCCTATGATGGAGCACTTTTCCCCTCCAGCTCCCACTAAAACCCCCACCTGCACAGGTTCACCCAACTGGATCCTTTAGGAGATAATGAGAATCATTTACACTTTCTGTCAGCCTCAAGTACTTTAGCCTAACGATTTGGTTAACTATCATGAAGCATAGATTGTATATGCCTTTAGCTGAGTGAAGGAAGGGAGAAAAGGAAAGGAAAAAGAAGTCAAACCCAGAGGGAGCCAGGAGCTGTTGAACAATACACCTGTCCTCCCATTTCCCAGCAGCTTTGGGTTGCAGCGCTACAACACAATAGGCCTTTTTAGGAGTTGAAGCAGAACATAAGAATTAGAAAGCAGCTGCTGTAATAAGCTAATAACTTGAAAGCCTTAATAGCTGTTGATTTATTTAGCGTAGCTAGCAAGTTTTGTTACAAAGTGATTCTTCAAAGGAAGGCTTAATATAGCCGAGAGATGAGATGTAATAGTCTTTTTGTGCCGTTTCTGAGGTGGCATTAGAAAAAGGAGATCTTCAGTGTATAGAGACTATCTGAAAGGCTTTGAAACTTAAAAAAAGCAGTCTGAACTAGAAATGCCAGTTCTGTATAAGCCTTGATAGTATTGGGAACCAGTTATAAAGCTCAAGCAGTTTTACTTCTGGAAGTTCTGATGGTCTTCATTTGTTCAACTGGAGTATCATTTAAACCACCTTTTCTTAAGGAATATGTGGAGTAAATGTATAAAATAAAGCATTTTAAGGGAGACATCCAACTGTCACTGGTTTTTCAGTTGTCACTGAACAACTGATACACAGAGATTACTTGTGTACATCACAAGGGTTTGATGAAAAAATTATAGGTTTAGAGACCACCTTTGGGATTTTTGTAGCAAGAGCGTTATTGAGTAGCAGTTTTCCAACTAGTCTGTTTGTAAATGGGGAAAAGAAAGGGGGGGATTGTAGCAGGGAGAGCAGAACAAAATAAGGAGAGAAGTCCGATTAGTGAAAGTATCTTCATTGTTCCCAGGAGTACTTTGTCCATCTGTATCCTACTTTGTGGCCCCTTGTTGAGAACCAAGACTTATTAGCTTAATAAACAATCCAACATTTTCTTAAATATACAAAACCATTAAGTTCTTCCTGCCCTAGAGGTGTAGGTCCTTTCTGGTGAACGTTCCCAGGATGTAACATGGATGGATAATTTAGACTTTCTGCCTCCTGTTAGAGTGTGGCACAGAATATTAAACGTTATCAGAGAACAGAGGCAGAGCAAGCAGTTCTTTAGTCAGAGAAATGTAAGATAAGTACTGCCTGAACAGTTAACAGGGTATTTGATGATATTTTATGCAGAAAAAAACTGGGAAGCTAAGCTGTGTTTTAAAAACATACATTTTCAAGAACGCAGTGATTGTGTCCCTCTCATGTGGTGTCAGATTTACCCAAATGAGCAGGTTGACTATCTGTTACATTGCAGTCACAGCTTCAGATGAAGACAGAGAGATTTCAGAACAGTTTAACGTGTGTCACAGGTTCCTGCAGAACCAAGGTGCACTTCTTGCTGCTCTGCATACTTCCCACTGCTGGAGATACGTGCTTTGAGAGTAGTAGGCTCTAAATTGTAATTAAAATATATTGTCGGCTTCCATCTGATTTCTGAAAACAGTGAAAATCACTTCTAGTTCTTCATCAAAAGGAAAGAACTGAGAAATATTGTAGAAGAGTACGCTTTCAGGGCTTTGGCTGTTAATTTGGGGTGTTCAGTTGTACAGATCAGGTTCCTGTTTAACTGTGATAAGTTCAGAGTGTAAGACTGTTAGTGTCAAAATTTAAGACGTTCCCAAACTGCATGAAAGGGTAGAGTAGTGAGGGGGGGTTGTTTGTTTTTTAAAGAACCAAAGTTCACTGTCAGGAACAAAGTATGGTATCATGTTGTGTCTTGTGTACTGAATGGGAAGAACGACTTTTTAAATAAAAGGTATATGCATGCATATAAAATAATCACATTTCTTTTCTTATTTCATAGGTTTCTTGACTAACAAAATAATTTAGGTTAGATTATTTCTTTCTAGCAAGGCAAGCAAGGGGAGTGAATTATCCATATATAAAATCAAAACAGATTTAAATGGAGATGGTTGATAAAACTGCATGCACAGATGCTTCTTATTTATCATTTCAGTTAAATTGTAATTATATTCCCTAATTTGTTTATATTAGTGTAATTACTCTGCAGGAAAAAAAAAATATTACTAGGGTAGAGAAGTTAGCACTTCCATTACAGCTTTTGTGTGTGTACAGACAACACATGATCATGACTCTTTTGTAGCAACATACAGAGTTTTATCAATTTCACCCTGAAAAAGCTGTACACAGGAAATTCAGCCAGACTTTTCAGTCACGCAGGATTATAGATGTTGATTACTGTAGACATCAATATTCATCAAATATTAAGATGGTTTGGGCTTTTTTTTTTGGCTGGGCAGCAAACTTGCGAAGAAGCGCAAAGATGCCATGGGGACAACTCGCCAGGAGATGACGCACATGGTGAATGCAATGGACAGGAGTTACGCTGACCAGAGTACCCTGCATGCAGAGGATCCCCTTTCAATCACATTTATGGACTCTCATAACTTCAGCCCCAGATGTAAGTATGACAGCGATAGATACTCTGGAGTGTAGATGAATACAGAAACACGGAAAAGAATCCTACTTTTTAAGGAGCATTGTTGTAAGCTACAGGTTTTCTAGGAACAATAGCAAACCCCAAGGTTGAGTAGACATGTTTGGATGTTATCCTTATTGGTATGTGGCTGATTATTTAAATATTTACATGTGCTTTCAGTATGAATTAATACTTGTTCTAGGGAAAATATTATACTTCTAGAATATCTCAACTGAAATCTGAAATTGAGTTTTCCCTCATAAGGATATTTAATACCAACATGTTAAATATTACTGCATAACACCATGTCTGTAGTGAATAATAATATGAGGTCCAAAGTAATTTCTTTCTTTTGGCAGTAAGGACATTGTAACAGAAGGAAACATTGACAATTTTCCTTGCTGTTTGTGAAGTTTAGGAATGAGCTTCTTAATATATCTGCAAATTAGCTCCCTATTTGTATTGCTTTTTTGTAGACTTGCCAACAGTCTGGTTTTGACAAAGTTTGGCAGTTTGGGTTTCTGACTGTTAAATGTCTGGATTCTAGCTGCTGCTGTCCAGTACATTTGCCTCCTAGCATCTGCACTATGCCTTGCACAAAAGTAAAATACTCCACTGGCAGACTCGGAGTATCTCAAAACCAGTGTGTAAGTAATCGAAGGGACACAGTTCTGCCACAGAGCTGGTGGGAACCTGACCTTGTCACATTGGACATGGACTTGTGGTTTGGCTTTGAACAGATCTGAGCAGCTTGAATTGCCATCTTTTGAGAAAGGCACTCCACCTTCGCTTGCCTCCCATACTGCTTAACACGCTTGAGCAAAATACATCCCTTAAGGCTCTTAAGTTCTTTCCTGAGTGTTGTAAGGAAAATGGATTTTAGAGGAGGGTTTATTGCTCGGTTTATTGAAGCTTACCAAACTGCAGAGTGCTAACATTTTAAGTGTCTCATAACCAATTATAAACAGCAGTTTAGTAACAGCCTGCAAGGTTTTCTACTCAGATTTGGCCAGAACTCTTTGAAAATTCTCCAAAATTTGGCATCTTATTGGCATTGAAATTTGTGGAGGCGGGTTTGCAAAGACAGTTCCATTTGGACTAAGTCATGGTGGATCCCAGGCAAAGTATCCATCAGGAACCTATGTGTCTTAGTGAACCAGGGCTGCCAGGTGCTTGGGCAGCCTTCCAGATGAACTGACATTATGCCAAAAGCCCCTGAGCCCCAGCCACACAGCTGTCCTTGTTGGCTGGCAAAGAAGTTTGGCATCACTGTTTTCCAGCATCCTAGGTATGTGATATTTTGGGGTGCTGGAGGATTGAGTTTCCCTGACCATCATCTGTGTTGAGGCAAAGAACCTTCCAGGCTTTTGGGGTTTCCTGCTATACGGCAAACTTTTAGGCAGAATACTTGAGAACTGGAGATCATTTTTGGCACAGAGCTGGTGATATTTTAAATTTTTGTTCCAGATTGAAACAAAAACAAATTCTAGATTCCATCATTTCTGTCCAAAACAGCACAATTGTCTCTGCGTGGTTCTAGTTGGGATACTGGATTATAAAATTCTATGCATTTTATTCAGACATCTGTGTCTGTTTATCTTTGATTTTTCTGTACTCATTAAGAATAATATCTTTGACATCGTACAGAAAAAAGCTATTGACTGTAAATATGCATATAATTTTTAAAATTGCCTGGAAGACTTTAAAAAACTAACATTTTCTTTTGAGATGAGATATTTGAGTATTACATGAGAGGATGGGTTTAAAAAGAAAGGAGTTGGTTCTATGAAAGTGATCCTTTCTGGTGAAGCAAAAGAACAATAGTGAAGGAGGAGCCCATTCAAGAACTAAATTGCATGTAATGACTTCCTTATTTCATTTCAGTAAGACTCTCTTTGCCTTTATCATTACATTTCTGAAGTCCAAAATCACTACCTTTCATTTCTCTTTTATTCAGGATGCTTTCTGGAACTGTGTATTCATTCTGTTGTTCTGTTGTAACAAAATTAATGGGGTTTAGTTATCACTTGGTTATACTCTGAAGTATATTGTTTTTATTCTTAAAAATACACAAATTGAGGGTAATGTGTTTCTTCACAAGCTTTGTTTTCCCACAGTGCCCAATGATCCACTTGTGCCGACAGCTGTGTTAGGTGAGGACCCTAGTCCTTCATTATACATTCCTGCATGAGTTTCATCTCCTTGCATGGTTGAACATTGAAACAGCTTGTTTTATGTAAAAGATAGCTATGCTGTTGTCAGAAAATAATCCTACACTCAGTTTATCAATTCAAAATTAAACTGACTCTGCTTTTAGAATAAAAATTATTTTATGTACTCATTAGGAAGTTAATCGTAGTCAGTGCTACCTGAAGAGTAAATGAGGAAATAGGTAAATGGAAAGTACTAAAACTTTTCTCCCCAGACCATTCAACCTGAGTTTCTAGGAACTGACAGGTGAAACTAGAACTCTATTAAGTGATACATAAAACAAAAATTTGGATCCATATTAGCATTATTTAGCACCCAAAGCTCAATCTTCTAAGTAACAAGAAAGAAAATAAAAATAGAAAAGGGAAAATCTTCTGTAATATACATGAAGAAATAACAAATTTTGCTATAGGTTCTGTACAAATATTCCTGTATGCCCTTATTAATTACATATTTCAATTGACCTTAGCTACTAAGTTTTTCAACTTTATACTTAAAAAATAAAAACAGATCTTGGAAGCGGCCAAGCTGCGTATTTCTATGTCACATCTAACACTTAATACATGTTTTAGAGTTTGTTTGTTTTGGTTTTTTGTTTTTTTAATACAAAGATAAAAGTATAATTTGTACCCGAGTTTTTGGTGTGATAAACACAATGTGCAGTACTGAGTTTCAGTCAGTTGCTGAGGTTATGTTAGGACAAAAGACAAATATCAGGAGGTGGATGTGAACATAAACTGAAGTGGAAAATTAGATTCCTAGAAGTAAAGCCTAAGGAGACATGGAGGCAGTTTAATCCCTTCTCTGTTTTGAAATGGGATATTATACATGTAATATAGACTCTTTATGGCCATTGATTACCTATTGTGTTTTAAAAATTTGCAGTGAAGAGAATTTTGCTCTTGCAGTGGCACGTTCCAATGCCTCACTCCTCCTAAATAAAATTAAAAAAAATCAAATCCGTGTTAGTATTATGTGAGACCCAAAGCTCAGTTGTCTGAGTATTACCTACTACTAACTGGGTGTTACTACTTAGTATTATTACTGCTCACTCCTAGTTTTTCCTAACTAGACTAATCTAAACTAAATCTTTCTTGCTGTGTATTGAGCCATTTCCTTCTGAGAGACTCAGAAAATATGGAGAACTGACACACTCTTGTCCTTTTAAAACAGTCTTTTACCCCTTGAAAGGGTCATGTGTCCTCAGTTCTCTCTTCTAGTTGACTTTTAGTGTTTCTGCTACTTGAAATGCATTTTGTCCTTTTTATTGCGCTCATGTTGCTGACTTGCATTGAGTTACCTGCTAAAGTCCCAGTTATCATTACCCAGTCCATTATTCCATTTCATAGATATGTATTTGACTTCCCTTTCTTACACACAGTATGTTGCATTCAGGGTTTAATCCGCCTTGTTGATTTTTACATTGTCTTCCAAATAACATAACGTTGAAATCAGATCCTATACTTACTTGTTAAGTGTGTGTGGTGGCTTACCACTCAGTGCCCTCTGCCCTTACTGTCCACGTATTTTCTGTCATGTTATGCAAGTTGCGGGTAAAAATATTGATGGAAAGTATACCCAGGAGGATCCTTTGCAGATCTTTGTGTAAAGTGTCCTCTGAGACTGACAGCAAATCACTATTTGTGAGTAGTCTTTGGTCTTTGTCGAGCTGGGTATACTCACCATGTGGGAGATCTGTCAAGTCATATTCTGCCTGTTTCCTTTTGATAATGTTGCAAATGCCATTCTCTTGACTACAGTGGTGTCTGAGAAAGTTCGTAATCATCAGAGCAGTTAGATGCTGGAGCCTTCCACTTTGGGCCCGAGGAAGCCTAACCAGGAGCTTTAAGTTTATGAGACATGGTAAAATAGCACCATTGCCTGAAACAGCAAAGGGTTAAACTCAGTAATTCTGAATACTTACTGAAATTAGACCAAGTGACTTATAGAAAATGAGTTTTTTCCTGAAATCCCTCTAAGATCTTCTTGTCTCTTTTAGCTTTATTTTAGGTGCTTACAAGCTACATAGATACTATCTGGTAACACTTGTCAAGCCATTCCTAGTAGCTCATTTATGCTATAAGCATGTTTTAAAGGTCAGTGTGTTGCCACTACATTGTGGCAGACACAGATATGGGCAACTGTGAGCAGCAAGAACAAGGAATTAATTGAAGAACAGTTTAACAGTTCCTGTCTGCATTTGCATCTACTGCTAATGGTGTTTTGGAAATACTAGTCTCCTGGTATAAACAAAGCAATGCTAGTTGGAAGAGGTAGTATTTTTCATTGCGTGGACTGAAATAGTGCAGAGAAGTAGACAAGCTTTTGGGCACACCATGTAGAAGGGGTAGGCTACCCATAAGCTTGTTCATTTGGAACTAGATCATTTGGACTGTTACATCTCCATATAGCCTTCACTTTGCCCAGCATCACAAAACAGTTTTCCTAGTTTTCATCTGTTTTATTTTGAAATGAGCAAAATTTTATAGGCTCTAAATTATAGAATGTTATTTTACGTGAAGCTCTTATTACTTAGTAGCTGTACTAGGTTTCTTTTTCTTCATGTATAGGTTATTAATGCTATTTTCCATTCTGTGTACATTAGCACTAAGTTAGTATGACAATTTTGCTTTTCTCAAGGCCCTATCATTACATTGATGGCATAATAATGTGGCCCTTATATTTTTAAAATGCCTTTCATTGTTACCTATTGTGAAGCTTTAACAACTTTTAATGTCATTTTCTTTTAGTCATTTTCTAATATAGTCCTGAAATAAATTTCTTATGTTCTGTTCACTCATTGTTTTTTGCTGCTTCAATGGGTTAAAGTGCCTATTACTGGTAAGTATACTGTGAGGAATGGGGAAAACTGCAAATCCTGAGGTGATTTGAAATGTGTGTGATTTAATATGGATAACACTACAATAAAAAGTGACTGCTGCATGTCACTCACATTATTAGGCAGTTTAGTGAGGCATAAATGTACTGAAATTAGCAACTTATGTGACAGTTCGAAGAATCAAGTTTCTTCCTAGGAGATCTCATTTCAGAAGGCATTAACAGGGTTTGCATTTTGGTTGAATTGTAGAAAATCCAACTCTTGGGGTGATCAATTTTTTCCTAGAGTGTTTTACTTCCTAATCTGCATGCTTTTCAAGGAAAATGGTAAACTGATTTCAAAGAAGCATAGGAGCTGTTGACTACTAATTAAAAAAAAAAAAATCACTGAAAGGATTGACAAAATGTGATCACTTCATGTGGCTATGACATTTGATTTTGATAAGAGGATTGGTGTAGCATAGGACATTGGAGGAGACTTATTTGTTTATACAGAGCAAAATCTGTGTTGAAATCAGCACACTCAACAGTTTCATTGCTTGACTAAAAGACCTGAGTTAAAATGACCATTCTGAAGTGCTGATTTGTCTTCCCAAATGGAGGTGGTGTTGTGAAGTCATAGCATAATTGCTTCTCTTTTTCGCTGGGATCTCAATTCACTGTTACTTTGCTTTAGACAAATGATGTGCTGATACCACTACAGAGTTATTCTAATTTATTGTTTAAGGTGTAGTATTGCTGTTGATACATATTAGCCATTAAAAAAGTTACTTTGGGTGATAAAAGCTGGAGTTCCCAAGTACATTAATGTCATAAAGTTTTGTAGCTTCAAATAAAATGCCCTTCAGACATCTTTATTGCGGGATGAAGGATTGCAAACTTTTGTATGTGTTTGCAGTTAAATTCCTTTATGTACTTCACAGTATTTATGTGCTGTAGAGTAAGTGCTGTGCGTTCTCAGAAATTAGACATGTTATTGAAGGAAGAGATTGAAAAGAGATGTTGATGTATATAGCAGCAGGTGTTATTGCCCGGCAGGTATCTAATGCATTGATTTCTTGTGAATGCAGATGAAAACCACAGTGTGACAGCAGAGTCCAGCCGGCTCCTGGATGTCCCTCGTTACCTCTGTGAAGGCACAGAATCCCCGTACCAGACTGGGCAGCTGCACCCAGCCATCAGGGTGGCTGATCTCCTGCAGCATATTAACCTAATGAAGACCTCTGACAGCTATGGATTTAAAGAGGAGTATGAGGTGAGATCTTCAGTGGTGGGTTTTTGCTAGGAAAACTCCCTTTGAAAGGGGCAACCTTTTGTTTGTTTTGCCTTGCAAAAGGATGCAACTAAACATTATGGGTTTAAGTGAAAAATAGATAAAGGTAAGCAGGCATAAGATTTCTATACATGTAACCCAAAAGTGAAATAGTGAATGGAATCCAGTAGTTTGAGCTTTTACAAGCACCTGGAAAAGAGGAAATAACTAACTAAATAAATAAAAACCAAAATGCAATAAATACAAACAAACAAACAAACAAAAACAAATGAACAAACAAAAACTATGTCTGTTCCTTAGGATATAAGAGGACATGCTCTGCTGACTCTTTTCAATGTATTGTAAGAAATTGCCACCCATTTGTTGTTGCTTTTTAGTTGAAATGCTGTAATTAGTTATGTGAGCTTTCTGAGCCATCTTCAGTGCAGATCTCTTTGATTAGGTTAAAGATTTAAGCTGGCTGGTTTTGCAAGAAGCACTGACTGGAAGCACTCTCATGGTTTATTGTAGCATCTCAGTAGGGCAATACTGGGACTAAACTCCCGCTGAGAAGCAGTAAAGACTTTCTGAGAGTAGTAATGTCTTGAAGTTCTAATTAGACCTGCCTGAGCATGTCTACTTACAACTTTAATGTTAAAATGGAAGCAAAAAATTCCCAGCAATGGAAGTAGAAGACGAGTACAGATTCATTTTACTTCTGATCTCTGAATCTGTTGTGATTCTTTGGGATTAGAGTATCAGGCAGGGCACACAGCATAGATTTGAATGGCACTGCCAAGGTCGCTCGCAAAAACGCTAGGTTTAAAATGAGTTTTCTCTGAGTAAGTAATCTCTTCTGACTCAGTTTTCAAACTTCTCTCCTTTCTGCAGCTGTCTCTACTGTAACATAAGAACTGGAATAAATAAATGTGTGGTTTTTAAAAGAATATTATTCTCTTTTCCTCTCTTTTACTTAAATATGCTTCGTTATTTCTATTCTCTAACACTATGCTCTGCCTAACTTCAGGGATAAGCCCAAGTGTCAACCACTGTGGGAGGGAGGGTGGTCCCTGATGCCACATCAAGTGTTTTCCTGCTTGCTGCTTCTTCTGTTACCATACACTACATCTTTGCCTTGGCTTGGGCTTCTGGGTGTGCATTAAAGCTCTGTTTCTATGGCTACTGTGCACTTTCTGAAGGTAACTTACCCAGATCAGGATAAGAGAACATCTGGAAGGAAAGAATAGCATAGACCTGCAACAGCTGTAAAATACCTACGGGCAATGAAGAAAAAGCCGAGGAGGAATAAAAGCTGCTTCTATCACTACTGAGAGATTAACCTCTTAAAAAGAGTTCAGAAATGTAGAATAATTTTGCTAATGACCAGGGGGAGGGATATGAGGAAAAACACCATGAACAATGAACATTGGCAGAGGAGGCTTCCTGATGGCTCTGTAGGAAAAGAAGTCTTTTTACTAAGCAATACGAGTAAAGCAACTTAAACTGTAGTAAACAGGCTATATATTATGGTGTCTTGTAAGAAGGGTGATTGGTCTCCCTGTGGTTTCTCAGCTTACTGCTCGTCCTCCATAGCAAGGATGTCTGAACAAGTTTAGCCTTCCAGCGATTCCAGGATTTGAAATCCCTCTGGAGCCCCTCAGTGACTTGCCCACTGACCTATAGCAATCAGAGGGGGAGAGCTGCCCTTCTTCTCAAGATGTATTTCTGTACCAATACTACTGCCTGGGTGACCAGAGCAGACGAACAAAGCTGAGGTTACTTTATGGTAGGGCAGTTCTTTTAAACTGTTATTTTTGGAGATAAATTAATGGTCAGAATGTTTTCTTTCGGAACGTTTTTATTTATAGAGTTTCTTTGAGGGGCAGTCAGCTTCTTGGGATGTCGCTAAGAAGGATCAAAACAGAACAAAGAACCGCTATGGAAACATTATAGCATGTGAGTATCGGTGCGCTTGGTTTGAGCGATAGCCATAGTCGTGTGTTACTCGTGCCATGCTCTCTCTTTCTTTACAAATCTCCGGTGGCGTAGATGCTTAAATCCCCAAGCGGAGAAGGAGGATACTGCCTTTTCCAGCATTTTTTTTGTCCTTCACAGTTTAACGTTCTTCCTTTTATAATTCAGGCTGAATTTCACATTTGTACCTCTGTTGTGCAAGCTGTGGTAAGCATATGACAGCGACAAGCTAGCACTCATTTGGATGTTAATTCCGTTAATTTACAATTTACTATTATTTTACAAATGCAATGGAACACAGAGGAATGAAGGTACCAGAGAAGTCCCTGAACGGGTAGAGACCTTTTCATCAAATCCCAAATGTATTGCTAACCCTTATCTTGTGACTTCTTTATTTTTCTAATGTCTCAATATGAACTTAAGCGGGCTTGGGTTGGAAGTAAGGAAACAGTAATCAGGATTTTTGGTTTTCTAGATTACCATCAGTGGAGCTGATATTGAAAGGAACATTGAGCAAGTAACCTGTTTTCTTTGTGTCTTTATAACCACCTATAACAATACCTTTCAACTACTCTTAATGAAGTTTAATGAATGTTTTTGAAGTAATTGGAGACCTCAGACAAAATGGTTCTTTTTAACTCTGTGTAAACACTGTTTAAGGGTTGTGAGGCGCTTATTCCAGCTGATTTTGGTTTTCTAGATGACTTACCGTAATATCTTACTTAAAAATCACACTTCAAAAAGGCACCGTAACCACTTGGTTTTTACAGATGACCACTCCAGGGTGATTTTGCAACCTGTTGAAGATGATCCATCTTCAGATTACATTAATGCCAACTACATAGATGTGAGTGGATTGCACAGCTTTCTCCCTCTCAATTTGCCAGCTTCTCTTTGTGAAACTATTGCATGTTATGCCTACAAATTTATTGAAAGCTTTTTTTATTAAGAACAAAATGTACACTTTCCTTGTTCTACGTCCTAGTACTCACTGACATTGTTGTGCTTTCTTTCACATCTGACTTTGGTTTGGGCTGTAGATTTGGCTGTACAGGGATGTAAGTACCACTATATGTGAATAACAGCATCCTATTGTAAATATTTAATATAGATATTGTTATCAATTACTTTCCTCTTCTATTTTTATCAGTTGATAACTATGCATGCCTCATCTAATTTATCTCATCTGTTCCTTTAAAAAGTTTCCTTTTGTGTGAATATTTTGTACCTGTTTTGAAAAGATGATTTTGCCTTTTAACGTAGCTCTGAGTATTGTTAGATATTGTTAGATAACTTGGGTGAACTTGTCTGTTAAAGAGAATTTGCTATTCACTTATTTTTTCCTGAGTATTTTGGCCACCAGCGTTTCTTTTCCTCTTCCCATTTATATGTGAGAGGCTGGATAGTATGCCGTACTGTAGTTGTCTGAAAATGTACCTGTGAAGTAGCCGTAATATATGTTTGGCAAAAGGGAGAGATGATGGCCATTTGAGGGGGGACTTTTTGTTTGTTTGTAATAACTTAGACAAACTATTTAGCTGACGTTGATCTTAAGGTGGTAATCTAGATATTACAAACTATATACACACACATATATATATATATAAAAATATTTTAATGTAGTAGAAATTTCCTCCTTCTACAGAAAACCTCTAAAGTTTGAAAATCTATACTTTGATTGCAATAGAAATGAAATTATAAATTTTAAAAGTACCTGATACAGGAAATTTGAACAAATTCTGCCAGAAGTTTTTATTAACAAAACATAGCTTTAATCTAATTAACTTTTTAGGAATAAACAAATTGTTGTATTCAAAGTAATTCCAAAGTAATTAAGAAAATATTGGAATAGCTGGTACAAGTGTCCTTAAAATATGTGGCTTTGGTTACTTTTCTTTAGAATTGCACCTTACTAATTTTTCCTGCCCCCTGTTAGTTGATAAATTATTTAAGACCCTCTTGACTTTCCAGGATACAAAGATTTGGCTCCAGGTATATTCCTTTATTTTTAATTTGGTATTTTAACAGAGCAGTCTCTGTGAAGTGTTAGGCCTATGATATTTTGCCTTGGGCCTTGAACAAATTTAATTATAAATTCCCAAATTTATAATGGTAATGGTAATAGTAATAGCTGAGGAAGTTTCTTCTCTTATTTAGGAGTAAACAATCTCGTTATAACTGGACAGGAAAGCTACAACTGGCACTTTGCAGTTTTAAAGTGACATTTTTCCCTTGTTCTGTAAAGCATTGCCGAGTGTAAAACAGTGTAGCAAAGGTTCCACTTCCATAATTTGAAGCTGGGGCTTGATATTGCAGACTCCAAGAGAAACTTTTTAGTCATTTGTTGCAATCTTGGTCTCTTGTAAAGCCAAGAGTAAGATACTCAGAAGTTTTTTTCATAAGCCCCAGAGGAAGATGCTCTCACTCTAGACAGGTTGTGGAGAAGGATATAAACTCCTTGGGTACATTGAAATTTTTCACTTAAGTACTATCTTGTGAATACAAGGAATCCAAGGACTCATATTCCCTGTAATGCAATACTTAAATCATGTGGCCTAATAAATCTGCAACCTAGAAAAAAATTGGAGTTATTTCTTTAACATTTGCACTTTGCAAAATTCTGCATTGTCTTCTCCCGAGCAATAGTAAAGTTTCTTTCCTCTTTGTAGCTAATGTTGCTGGCACTGGTCAAAATATATTCTGAATGATTTCCTCAATAGCAGTAGCTCTTTGTAGATTGTATGCAGACAAGTAATGCTGTACAGTACCACTAGCACTGGCATAGACTCAGCGAACTGGAAAGGCTTAGTTGTGTAGGGTTACCTATGTATCTATATATCTATCTATATATGTATGTGTATATACTTGTATGGATCACGTCCAGCATTATTGATGCACACTTTGTGCAGTAGTGCAAAATATTTTGCAGAAGATTCCACTGCAATAGGACCTTGATTCTGTGCACACACCGCAATGTCCAGCTCCATCCCATTTAGTTATGGCTTGGGTACCTACCTCTTTGTGCCTTACCATAATTCTCTATTTAGAAGAAGACAAAAGGTGTGTATCTTTTCATATTGGATAAATTGGGAACACAGATGAACTATTGAGATAATCTGGTAGCAAAAACAATTTTTACTAAATTTTAAATAAACATCCCGTTGTATCTGTCTGGGGAGATGTCAATAGAGGACTAATTTTTAGGCCCAAGGGACCCATCTAGAATACTCCTTCCTGGTGCACTGCAATGTCTGTTCAAGTTAGATGTTCTTATTTCCATTTTATCTGTTGTCATTCAAACCTTTTCCGTATTAACCATTTTTTTAGGTTTTGAGCTTCATGCTGCTCTTAAATATTGGTTTGTTCTGAAAACGTTGTCTAGAGATAAGAATTATGCTTTTGTTTTCCCCTCTCTGTTAGTAATATGATACTCAAACTAACTTATATTGCTGTTTTAGGGATATCAGAGACCAAGTCACTACATTGCAACCCAAGGTAAGAATCTGCCAGCATTAATCAAACTGAACAAGTGCTCTCTGTAGTGTCCAGCAGTGTTTTGGTAAAATGGAAGTAAACGAGAACAAAGCATATCCAATATTGTGTTTTGTCATCCTGTGTTATGGTAAACTAACATAGCACGTTCAGGTGGAATGTGAACAAATGCAAAAATTGCAATAATTTGTCATGTTAATTAGCTATTGAGCAACTATTTAGGTGATAAATTTGGCTGATAAAGTCAGAAGCTAATACCATGATTTCCAGTTGTGAAGATGAATAGAGAAAAGAGGCATGTGAACAGAGAATAGTTTCAACCTGCCTTGAGGCATTTTTCTTTCTGTATTATAATGTATTATTTTACTGTCTTGGATTTCATCCAGGATGCAGACGGTGAAGATAGTAATGATAAATTAAACACTATCTCAGAAAATCTGGGTAAAGTAAGGCCAGAGAAAGACAAAGCCTCTTTGTAGGAATACAATAATACCCTGCTAATAAACGGGGGAGTTAGAGGAAAAAAATGAATTTCTGTGGAAAGTATTCCACAGAATTTGTATTTCTCATAGAACTCCTCACAATGTGCAAAAACAAATAGATTGCACTGAAATATCAGAGGCTATGAATTAAAGTAAAAATAATTAGATTTAGATGTGACATTATTTGATCTGTGAATATAATCAGATAGTGGGCTGGAAATATCCTGTTATTTGTGCCCTCAGTTGATTATAGCTGCACGCAGGAAAGACAAACTAAAGGCTTGTTTTAAAGCAAGATCTTAACATTTCTGTACGCATTTTTTTAATTTTTGTGTAAGTGCTGTCTAAAAAGGTCTCTCTGTGTTAAGTCCACATTTGCATTTTATTTCTGTTTTACTATGTAAATCATTGCGCATAATAGTGTGTAAAGAACACACAAATTTATTGCTGCTTTAGTGTGCAGCCTTTGATCTACCATATGAAGGAATATGGCTGAGTCTTCAGATGTGTGTTATATACAGTAATATTTATACTACTTCTGGAGCATGGTCAGGGAGCTGTTTGTGAGATAACTGTAACAGAGTACTGTCACTCAACTGAACGTGTCTTGTCTCTGCAGCAGAGCAGGAGGCAAAGCTTAAATAATGGTCCTCTTTTGCTTCACAGAAAAGCAGTTAGGTTAGTTTAAAACAAACTTTTAAACTTCAGTGGGAAGTTTATGGCTCAGCACCTACTCGTGCTTACGCACTTGGCCGGGAAGTGCTCAGGGTCTGCACCACTGGCCCTCCTGGCTGAGGCTTCATTCTGGTGCGGGCATCTCCTCCGTGAATGTCTGAAGAAACTCACACTCAACACATTATATTTAACAAATGTAAAGCAAACCTAAAAATGTATGTAACTGTAGATGTAGTCACACATTGCTGTGTCCTTGTAGTTTTCAAGCAACTTTTGGCGTTTCACTACATGGCACACCTGCTAATAGTTTCTTTCAAGTGGTAATTCAGCTAAGCTGAGAATATTCAGCGTTGGTTAGAAATAAAAATATAGTCCGCAAACTGGCCTGATGATATGATGATGTGGTTTCACAAAGCTTTCATCTTTGAGTAAGTGTGTTCGTCAGCTCTGAAAAGCACTGCATTTTATTTTTAGTGTTTGCTTTGGCTGGGGTTTTTTTGCAGAGTATTACCTTCAATTTTTTTCTTGCAGGTCCAGTTCATGAGACCGTGTATGACTTTTGGAGAATGATATGGCAGGAGCAATCAGCTTGCGTTGTGATGGTCACAAATTTAGTGGAAGTTGGGAGAGTAAGTTTTTAGTTTGTTTTCCTTTTAATGCTACAAGCCTAAAGAAAAACCTTCTGACCAGACGCATTATCAGCAGAATGTAGAAAAGTCTTGTGAGGGACAACCAAGCGTCATGAGTGGACGTGAAAAGGGAAAGTCCAGACATTGTTGTGGTTATGGTATTGTGTAAAATCAAAACTAACTTCTGAAGTCTATTGCTGTCTTGTTTTCATGAATAGTGAAAAATTGTCTGAATCTGAAATTCACATTTCAGCAAACTAAATTTGTATATTGTCACTCAAGTGAGCAGAGTGAGTGGACTAGTGAGCAAATGCGCTTCTATATCAGTGGCTAGAAATCTGCAAATTATTTACAGTTTAGCAGTAACATATCCCTCAGGGAGTGATATCAAGTATCTGGGATTACTTGCAACAGTTTGATTACTGATATGAAATACATCCCAGTTTAACAGAAGTAGAAAAGTATTCCATAGCTCAGCACTAAAAAAAACCATGAATGCACATTTAGAAATGAACTTGTCACCTAAGTACAGCTGTGTAAAGCAGTGAAAACTCTGTAGCTAGTGCTTAACTTGACAGAAAAACCATTAACCGTGACAAGCCACATGAGTGCATGGTCATTTTGGAAATAAATGTGGTGTAATGTAGTACATGCAGTAATGTATCCTCAAGTTTTTATTGTCCTTTGGTGTGAAATGTATTCCCATTTTGTATTTAGGTCAAGTGTTACAAGTACTGGCCTGATGACACAGAAGTTTATGGGGACTTCAAAGTGACTTGTGTAGAGATGGAGCCCCTTGCGGAGTATGTCGTCAGGACCTTCACTCTGGGAAGGGTGAGCACATCTTGAAGGGGATCAGCAAAATACTGTCCCCTGGTAACAAGGAGCATGGAGGAGGCTATGCGTGCACTTCATGTTCCTGTACAATATCAAATCCCCCCTTGTCTCGTTAGCAGGTCCACAGTGTAGGCAGCCTTATCTCACCATGGGAGCAATGCATTTTGTCAGCCCTATCCAAACATGCATCTTGTTGTGGGATTTAAAATTTCCCCAGAAATGTTGACAGATATCTCCCCTCTCTGGCAGTCACCTCTTCTCTGTAGCCACACTTCTGAGCTGAGCTCAACTTCTGGGTTATGAGTCATGCCTGTCATTCATCTCCACTCTACCCTGAATGCTGCTGAGTCAATCTCACTTAATCAAAGAACAAACTCTGTGAAAGCAATATATGTGATACAGCTGTGGCCCTCTGGTAAATCTTTATACTTGCTTGTAAATGTAGCAGACTGTTGTCTTAATTAGCAAAACTTGTGAAAATCTATGTGAATTGCATCTAAGTCTATTAAAAAAAATAATAAAGCAAAGCTAGCATATTTAATGGCTAAAGTAAAAATTATGAACTTCAAAATAAGAAAAAAATTACATCTTTACAATTTGTATGATATTTGCTTTAAATAATTGGTGAAATGATGAAAACAGCATGTAGATTCTATCAGTGAGTGTTATCATTATTTGAGTCAGAGAATATCTAGTCTACAAAACACTCTGAATGTTGGAACTTTTTTTTTTAATTTCAGAACCTTTTTTTCTTTCTTTCTTTCTTTCTCTCCTTTTACAGAGGGGCTACAATGAAATCCGTGAAGTCAAACAGTTTCATTTCACTGGCTGGCCAGATCATGGAGTTCCTTACAATGCCACAGGCCTCCTTTCCTTTATACGGAGAGTCAAATTATCTAACCCTCCTAGTGCAGGGCCTATTGTTGTCCATTGCAGGTGTGTACAGAAGAGAGAGATTGATTTTTTTTTCCACAACTGTCTATGTGATTATTTACAGTATTCTTTTGTGAAGCATCCATCATTTTGAAGTGTTTTGTTTTTGTTGTTCCCTTTCTGAATCACCTAATTCACACTGTGGTAAGATTTGGCTCTCTACAGCAATGTTTAGAAATAACCAGATTGTAGTACGCTTTTCCTCAACAGAAAAGAAAGAGATTTTTCTTTTTCCTGCAAGAGCTGCACCAGCTAAACTATATGATACTTCAGGCTATCATTTTAGGTAGCCTATAACAATTTTGTGGCATCATTTGAGAATAAGTGTAGATACAGCTGCTTTGATAGCTGGGTGGTGCATAGAATATCTGAACAGATTATTCATTTAAATCAAAGTAAACAAGTAGGTGAAGGAATATGGAGTGAGGTTAATGGCAACAAATAGAGAATGTTGTTTTTCCTGTGCAAATTTCCAAGGTTTGTGTTTTTGTGACACAGTCCTTTGACAAATAGAATTTTCATTCAGCACTGTAAAATGTTTAATTATATTCTGTAGATAAAGTTAGTTTAGAGATCTTAAGAATTCACTGTGCAAAAACTGTCCATAAATTTATATAAAACCAAAATGAATCAAGAGAGATTCTTGTGTATGCGCTGCCTGAACCAGCTTAGAGCTTGTCAAATAAAACAAACACTAGAGTTTCTTATTATAATGTCTTACTTAGAAGTCATCCTTAGTCTTATTAAATAAAAACAAGATCTGTCATATTTTGAAGTGCATGAGTTTAATCATCCTACAGATTTCAATATAACTAATTTTTCTTTTTTACTCTAAGTATTGATCTGGGTGATAAAAGGCGGAAATTTTTTTTTTCATGTTACTTAGTGGATCAACTCTGATGGAAAAAGTTTGCTTTGGGCACATCAAAAGATTTGAGGGACATTATGAAGAGAAGGAGACAGTCTAAAAATTAGATAGTGGTTATGATGTAAGAACTGAATGACTTAATAAAAATGGTATCAGTTATGGGTTCGTAAAGTTTTGTAGGTGTTTCAATGGGGCTATTCCTAACAGTATTTACTGATTCTTTTTAGTGCTGGTGCTGGACGGACAGGTTGTTACATTGTGATCGATATCATGTTAGATATGGCAGAAAGAGAAGGTGTTGTTGATATCTACAACTGTGTCAAAGCCTTACGGTCTCGTCGCATCAACATGGTACAGACAGAGGTATGGCAGTTTACCTTCAAAGCACCTGAACCTTTCTGAACCATGCCAGGTCAGAATTTCACTGTTACTCTGAAAAGAGCAGGCAGCGGCCCTGTTGAGAGGTTTATCTCCATTGGGGGGCATTGCTCAATGCAAACAGCATCCAGAACCAGGATGGTGCAACAAACCTGCCGGTTCTTTCAGTCTTCACACAAACAAGTGCCCACCTAACTTTGTAACAGAAGGATTTTTCAGGGAAGACCCTACGGCAGGACTGTCTGGCACATCTCTCCGCAGTTCTGGTACCAGCAATTCCAGGAATCCAAAGCTGGAATTTCAGCAGGTTGCCACTGGTTTTAGACTGTCTCAGATCACTTTACCCGTAATCTGAATTACCTGTGGAACTTTGTCCATTTTGCTCTCCCTTGTCAACTCTGTTTTTATTTGCTTCATTAGCCTCATTGCCATGCGTTTTTCCTTTTCTACCCTTTTGTCATCCAGCATGCCTTCAGCAACTCCACACTACAGAATCACAGAATGTTAGGGCTTGGAAGGGACCCTGAGAGATCATCTAGTCCAATCACCCTGCTGGAGCACGAACACCTAGACGAAGTTACACAGAAAGATGTCCAGGAGGGTTTTGAATGTCTCCAGAGAAGGAGACTCCACAACCCCCCTGGGCAGCCTGTTCCAGTGTCTGTCACCCCCATTAAAACATTAAAAGCATTGCCTTAGTAATGAATCCATAACAGCTCCCATTCTGGAGGATCACTGAGTTTCCACAGAAACATAGATTATTGATTTACATTAAGACAGGTTGCTTGAAGTGGTTTGCCACTTCTCTCTCCCAGCCTCCATGTGGACATCTACCTGAGAAGGCATTTCACCCGTAATAGTGAACATGACCACAAGGAAATCTCTGCAGTTGGCAGCCAGGCATATCAAATGTAATTTGGTGCAGTTTTTATTCTATGCTGCAACCTGTGGCGATTGAACAAATAAACATTCCTGATCAGCTACCCCTGTGACAGGGCCATTAACCTTTGGCAGGTGCATGGAGTGGAGTGTTCCAGTGCGACTGCTTCAGCTACCCCAATTTAATCTTCTCTTGCATGTGAATTAACACCCCTACTGCTGTTCCTTTCTCTTTTTTTTCCCTTTTGCCTATTACTTATCATCTTCTCTTAGAGGTTCATACTTACGCAGCAAGATAAAGCTGTAATTGCAGCAAGTTCTTGTGATGGTCATCTAGACAACAGTGATGGCAATAGCTCCCTAGCTATGTGGGTAAGACTGCACAGACTGTAGAGCCAGAATACAACCAACATCCCTGGACATGTGCTCTTGTTACAGGCACATGTTAAGAAGTTTATGTTGTTAATAACCTCATTAATATCCACAGTAGCTAGGTGAGGCTGGCACAGTTCTCACACTTCGCTGTATAGATATGGTTTACATCTTTTACTCTCAGGGTCAGTAAATATAATAGGCATTGTGGAAAAATTGACAAGAGGCCTGACTGACATAGTGATGCAGCTGTTTAGGACTCAGATTATCTCACGGCAAGTGAGAAGAAAAAAAGAGGTGAAGAAATGCTGTTTCTATTGGGACACACTCGAGTTTATTGTAAGCCTAGAGCTGGCTATCAGATAACTGGTGTACTAGCTTGCATGAGCAGAACGCAGCATGCCAAATAATTGCTAATCACTCTACTAGTGCTTGCACCAATTTACACTTTCTACTAGTATTATAAGGCTGACGGCTACTTTTAAGAAATCAAAATGAGTAAAACAAACAAGTCACTGATATATGAAAAGAAACCCACAAGCACCACAAGAAAACTGAAAACCTCATGTTAAATAACTTGGTCTACCTGTTCTGTTAAATTTTACTGAATTTAAACTGGTTTTGAAGAAAACATCCTTGTTAACTGCATCCCAGTTAGGACAAGATTGTGTTTGTACTAAAGCATTATGTAATAGATTGATGGACACTAACTTGAATGAGTTTTACAGTGTGCAGATCTATTTATCCTAGAACAAGGAACCTTCTCTTGTTTTTAATGTCTATAATGTCTATAATTTTTGTTTCTTTGCCTAATTTGGTAGGAGCAGTACATCTTTATTCATGATGCCATTCTAGAAGCTTGTCTTTGTGGAGAAACTGCCATTCCTGTCTGCGAATTCAAAGCTGCTTATTTTGATATGATTAGAATAGACTCTCAGACAAACTCTTCACATCTCAAAGATGAGTTTCAGGTATTCACAGTTTCTGCTAACTCTTCATGTGACAACATTATTTTGCCTCTAGATACATTTAATTTATTTTAAAGGGAAGGGTTTTCATATCACATTTATAGCATTTGGTCCCTTACTTCTAGTCTACAAAATAAAGCACCCATGTTTATGTGCTTTGCAAAGTTGTTTTAAATATTGAATGTCCTCCTTTGAATAAAACTGCAGTAAACATATGCCTGGCATAAAGAGCACTGACTAGGAAGCACAGAGTTTTGTCTTGTACTTTCGCAGCTAGGGCAGAGCTCTTTAGAGCTCCAAAGGATCCTTTTGTTTTATTCCTTTCGGAGGGGATGGTGTCATGCAGAACCTGTTCAGTGGTACAGAGTGCCTTTTACACCTGCAGCTTAACCCCTCTTGAAAAGCCCCAGCACAGTCATCAAACAGATATGGGCTCTTATTTGCTACTGTCTTCTTGCTAATACCTCACGTTTTCCCATATTGCAATATTTTAAATTAAATCTTGAGGAGTCTCAAGTCCGCTGTCTGTTAGTTCAGTGTGCTAAAGCAAGTGTCCTCTCTCCCTTAGACCCTGAATTCTGTGACCCCGCGCCTGCAAGCAGAGGACTGCAGCATAGCCTGCTTGCCAAGGAACCATGACAAGAACCGCTTCATGGATATGCTGCCACCTGACAGATGTCTGCCTTTCTTAATTACTATTGATGGGGAGAGCAGCAACTACATCAATGCTGCTCTTATGGACGTAAGAGACTGTCTTCTTTGTCTGCATAGTGTGCCGTGAAAAGCTGTGTAATATGAGAGATAGCGCTTGCTGGTTTAAGAAAGGGTAATTCTTTCTTACTGTACTTCCCAGTAGAACAGTCCTGATAAAGAAGGGTGGGGGTAATGGGTAAGAAACCCCACCAGCTTGTGTTGCTTGTTCAGGTTTGTTATCTTTAGTCTTTTACATCCTGGTGGGACCCACTGGAAGTCTCCCCTTTTCAGCAGTGTTATATAAAGGTCTGTCTCCAGCCTTTCAAGTCTCAGCAGGATCTCAAAAATCTGCTGTTTGTCAGGAAGTAAATATTACCTACCCCAGCATGAAGTTACTGTCACTACTTTGTAAAAAAAGGTTATATTTGGGTAGGAGAGACAGGGAAAGAAGGAAAACAATTGTTTCTTTGACATGTTTGGGGATAGGTTGGGGGGTTTATAGTTCATGTTTTGAGTTGCAGCTCTTTGAATTTTAAACAACAGAAGTATGATCAGGGGAAAAGGTGAATTAGTGGGAAAAATGGAGGTGAACCTGCTTATCTGATTAATAAAGCAGTTCATCATGTGTGCTGTCAAATACCTGCCTGTGCCTGCCGGTAGCATTTCCCAAGTTAGGCCCCTAAAGCCACCTTTACAGTAAATACTTAAATAAGTGGCCTGATTTTCAGGAGCATCTTCCCTTCCTCAAAAATAAAGTGCTGTCAGAAACTGCAGTGTCAAGAAGAGATGCTGGAATAAAGTGGCAAATAGCAGCAGAAATCATTGGGACTGAATGGTATATTTGTCCCCAATTTCTGCCTGAGCTAGTGCGGGAAACCTTTGAACTGCTAGCAAAATGTAGTCCCTAATCTCACAATTAGCTATTGTGCCAGAAAAATAGAGAAGTAGCATATGTGAGACCAATATATTAGGGAGTCACTGGGGCTGAATGAATTAGAACAGTGAGCAGAATTTTGTGAGCAACCAAAATTGTTTAGAATTGCAGTAAAAATTACATTAAGCACCTGGATAAAATTGCTGTGCTATGGACCAACCAACACATCTGTGTAGAGGAGTGTAATTTGGGGAGAAACGAAGACAACACAGGCTGAACACACAGGGTGGCAGGAGGACTCTGAGTGTGTAACAGTGTGTGGCAGGCAGGGGCAGGAACCAAGCAATGTATTAATGGGTGAGCAATCAGAGGCAAGTAAAGAAGGACAGAAATGGTAGTAATAAAAGGCAAAAAAGCAGCAGAAAGAAAGTAATATATTACAATGAAGGCATATAACGAGGCTGTAAATATAGGGTTAAAACTTTGGGTAAGAAAAGCTATTTCTTGCCCTTTCTCTTCTGGTTTTTGTTTGGTAGGTTTGGGTTTTTTTGGTTTTGTTTTTTGTTTTAAGACTGCTTTAGTTGGAGAGGGGGACCCTGCTGCTGAGCAAGGAAAGGGAACTTTCAGTAGCAAAACAGAAATGGAAACTTTCCCCTTTCCACAGTGTACTTCTCCCTGTGTTCCCACAATGAATTGTCTGTCTCCCAGTGTGACAGCAGATATCCTGCCTAGTCTTTTTGAAAACCTGATCATCTCAGATTCAGTACATTCTCTCATGTCAGGAAAGACCAAAAATGATGGGGAAGAGGGCTAGGAAACCATAAGCTAGTACATGTTTTATTTCTTAAAAGTACAAGTGAAGAATTGATGTTGGTTCTTCCTCTTTGCTTCCTGGGCAGACCTAGGAAGTAGGACACAAGCTGCTCCTATCTCAATATGCTTCGTGCATTATAAAAGGATAGCAAACATAGATAAAATTGTCAGCCTCCTTATTCTGTTGTCAAACAAGTACTGATGCTAAAGGCATTAATTTGTTATCTTCACAATTTACAGCAAGTAGAAGGGTGAAAAGAATTGTATTTTCTCCTTCTGGACTTCACACTATGCTCTTCGATGGTGTGTTGATATATTGCACATGAAGATCCCTCATATCAGTTTTCAAACAAGCAAGCTTCCATACCAGAATGGTTCAGCCACCCCACCAGGTCTTTTTCCTAGGTTAATTTACTCTATTTAATTCCATTTAAAAAAACAGCCAAACTTCTTTTGGTATCAGCGTGGGTGCTAAACATGAGGATTTCTGCATTGCATACAGTAGCCCCAGCACTTTATATTCAAACTGGTGACTTACAATCCCATCCACCTACAAGAATATTCACCATCTTACTCTGTTTTTCAGATTAATCTGTCAGTTCTTTCTTGCTATTTCATATTTGTATTCCTTCACTGCAGAACACTTCCATGTATAGTTGCAAACTGCTTGTAGAAAACTTGTGATCTCTCCTCTTGTGCTTGCAGCTCATAATACATGTTCTGCAGGGACTTGGCCCCTCTGCTATTAGTTGCATCTCAGTTAACCTATGCAAGGCTGGAAATCCCTGTTTGCAGTTGTTTGTAATGCAGCAGACAGAAAATGAAATCTGCTGTCATGACAGGAAATAGTATTTTGTTGTTTAGCTCTGGTTTCTGCTTGAAGTGGGCCCCAGTAATCCTGAAGGTCAGTTCCGTGGGTGACTGTGGCACCAAAATTTGGGATTGAGCTTAGTCCGTGGTTCAGTCACAGAGCTGACATGTAACCTGCTGTGGATGGGGTGACCTTTTGAGACCTCTGCACCCCTCTCTGCAACATGAAGAGAAGGCTTCCTGCTCAGTCTCCTGGACACGGTGCCTCGAATGGAGTTGCCTGAGTCTTCAATGCCCCATGCATATATGAACTGAAACAGGTATTGGTCTGTAGCAAAGCAGAAGGCAGACCTGAGCAGAGTGACCTCTTTGTTCTTACTGGAGGCAATAATGTGTTTTTAACATCAGCTTTGATGAAATCTGGTGTTACTGATGTCACAGCTTTGTTCTATTAATGTTTTTTCTGTTGCAGGGTTCAAGTGGAATCTATTAAGTACTTCCTCTACCAGTGCTAATAAAATCTTTTGCCTTTACAGAGCTACAGGCAGCCTGCAGCTTTTATTGTCACACAACATCCTTTACCAAACACTGTGAAAGATTTCTGGAGATTAGTGTATGACTACGGCTGTACTTCTCTTGTGATGTTAAATGAAGTCGACTTAGCACAGGTTAGTTTGGGGCATGAGTTTTCCTTGTACCGTTGCATGCTTTGATCACTCTGAATCCACTACATTATCAAAATGTAGAGCAGTGCAGTGACTTTACAGTTGTTCTCTACTTTACAGCTACTAATTGACACTTGTGGCACAGTAAAGGTTAGGTGAGATGTCTGCAGTGGAATAAGGCAACACTCAAGCTGTTAACTCACTGTTTAATTATGCCCATTTTGCTCTGGCACAGGGCTGCCCGCAGTACTGGCCCGAGGAAGGAATACTGCGCTACGGTCCCATCCAAGTGGAATGCATGTCATGTTCAATGGACTGCGATGTCATAAACCGAATTTTCAGGATATGCAATCTAACAAGAGTAAGCATTATTGTAACAATATGTAACAGAAAAATATGTCATTTTTAATGCTCGCTAGGCGCTTGTGGTTTTTACTTTTGAATAATAGTAAAATGCTAACATTCTCTACGACATTACCCAGAAAAAAGTCAGTCAAGCATCGATATCTAATAGTGATGTCTAGTACTTTCTGTAGCTACACGCTAAGCAGAGAGAGCAGTAAGGCGACTGTTGTTCCATTGCATTCTCCCTGATGAGTAGAAGATGTATGAGAAGTATTCTGTTTGCTCAGCGTACAGTGAAAGAAATATCCCTCTAATGAACACATAGTGACAGGTATTTAATTCATAGCTTCTGTAAGATGTTTTCTGTGGTGAATCAGGAACAGGAACGCTGAGAATGGTCATGCAACCATGCACCTTCTCAGCCTCAGATGTGAGAACCACAACAGAAAAGGAAGATTGTGGCACCCTGCAAAGTGAGGTGTGAAAAAAACTCTGAAAGCTCCTCTGCCTCTGAAGGCTTCTGCACCACTGTACCTCGACCTACATTTATCATCTTTTTCTCAACATCAGTAGCAGTGCCAGTCTTGCCTTCTTGTCAGCTCTTTCACACCCTGTACCATCTTGTCATGTTGCTGTCCCGTAGTGTTTCATGCTATTGCAGCATCTTCTCGAACCCTGTTAGCTTTGCAGTGTCTCCTCCTTTAGCTCTCCTCTGTAAATCATTTATTTAGGTTGCCTACACATGAAGAGTTACTGGTGCTTGTGCTATATGTACAGTTAAGCAGTAATCGCTATTTTATTTACCATTGCTACTTTATATCTTTTGTGCAATACTGAACTTAAATGCCACCAATTCCTACTTGGAGTATATGTTTATCTTCCATTAATGTTGAGGAATATCTGCGGGGAAAACTGATTACTTTGTATACAAATATAATTTTTTTTTCTTTTATTTTGGTCACATTTTCATTTTTCAAAGCACAGATACCAGTTTGATTGTGGCTGGTGTTTTATCCAAACTTTTATTTTGCTTATATTCTGAGCTCAGAAAAACATTTTCAGCTCTTCATGCCTTGTTTAGAAACTACAGGAAACTAAGGGTAGGCACACTGGCAAATATTATGCCATAGTACTTTTTTGTTGTATTTTGAGACTTCCTCTTTTTTTGTTCATTTCTTGTTTTTGCTTTTTCCATTTCTTCTTTTTTACAATGTTTTGATTTTCCACTCCTCTACTTCATTGTCTCCCATGCCTTTTCACCTTTACATCTTGCTTCTAAATATGTCTCTGCTCTGTTCTTCCTTTTCTAAAATCCACATTTCTTCTCTTTTTCATCATCTTCAGCTCCAATAAACTGAATTCTACCAATAAACTTATTCTACCAGTTATTGAGGCCTTTCTTTTGGCAGTCTTAATTCTATTCAAAGCTTTCTTCATGTAGCATCTAGCACATGGAAGGCTCAGAGACTGACAGCAAGGTTCTCATGGTTACCATAGTCTGGCAAAAAGGGAAGACTACAACAAAAATAGACATATTTGTGCACCAATATTATGTTCTGTTTATTATGGGGTCAGTTCATGCATGGGAGACAAAGGTATGTCTCTTCATTTCTATAAGTCTAAGAACTGAACAATGCTTTTATTTGGTTCTTGATGTTAAAGATAAAATCCCTTGACATGTAGAATCTAGGGAATTTACCCATTTAGAAGTTGTCAGGATAGGTTATACTAGTGATTGATAAACTGTGATGTTGCCTCAATGTAGTTCCCTTTTTTTCTTCCCTTTTTTGACATCTTTCTTGAGCTCAAGTGATACAAATTAATGGAGACCCAGTGTAGATACATGTTGGAATCTGTCTGTGATATAAACACTTAGGTTTAATGTTAGCTTTATATTTTGGTTTTCTAAACCAAGATGTAAAGGTGCCATATTGACCTAAAGCCCTTTGGTTTCTGTCAGCCACAAGAGGGCTATCTGATGGTGCAGCAATTCCAGTATTTGGGATGGGCTTCTCACAGAGATGTACCAGCTTCCAAGAGGTCCTTCTTGAAGTTAATTCTCCAGGTTGAAAAGTGGCAAGAGGAATGTGAGGAAGGGGAGGGCCGGACCATCATCCATTGCCTGTGAGTACCTGAGACAAAGTCAAATTGCTGCTCTTTGAATAAGTGCTTATAAATCAGTTCTTGTTTTAAGTTCAAGCAGCGTTCTTATGGCTACATTCTTTTGCATTGGGAAAGAAAAAAAAATGTATCACTGCTTCTGGTTGACTTTTGGTCAGCTTTTGGATTTGTCTGTGTCAGGTCAATGTACCATGGAAAGGAATATTTTGGACGTGATACTACAGTACATAATAGCATGTTTTTAGGTACAAAATGTATCGATCGATTTATTCTGTACAGTTTCCATAAGAAAGTCTTTTATGCTGAGTGCCAAATCATTATTTTTTGTGTATTTCTTGCATAGCATTTGATGCATTTTTTTTCCAGAAGGTCTACTATATTTTGAGAGTTTTAGACTGAAAAGTATGGATATGTGAAATCAGAGAAAAGTTGAAAAGTTCTGTAATACAGTACATGACCCTAAAACTGTTGCTGGTAAATGCTGACTGCTTATCTGACCCTTATATTTAAATGGGAGCCGGTCTGAGAATTTTGAAAAGGTGGCATCTTCTTCTCCTTAAGCAGAGAATGACTAATCTCCCTTCTAGCTTATTTAAGATTTAAAACTTAGAAATTGAATTATGCATTTCTCTCTACTTAAAAAAAAAAAAAAGGCTTATGTTTAAACGTTCACAATTAACTTGTGGCCCCTTTCTGCCCACCCCTCCTGATTATCTGTGGAACCTTCTGGCTAATTCAAACTTAATAAGAAGTACCTACCTTAATTTCGTGAAAATTAAAATTAACATAGTTCAGAAGTGTCCCCAAAGGCCAACAAGATATCAAATCAGTGATGCCTTGGCATTACTCTAGCTAGATAATCCTTATACCATAGGTTAATTTAAGTGAGTCTCTTTCCAGAACTAAGTGGAAAATGTTGTACTTGCCATTGAAATTAGTGTATTTCTAATGCCTATATAAATTATGCTATAGCATAGCTCAGCAGCATGGTAGGCTGTAACAGAAAAATTCAAAACAAGTAATTAAAAGGAAGGTCAGAAACATCAAATGTCTCAGACCAAACTGGCTGGAGATGCAAGGAGATTGCTAAAGCCTGGTCTCCCTGTGGGTCTCACAAATCCATGGTACTTAAAGAACAGAAATATGTTTTGGATGTTCTCTTATGCCATAGTGACATTTAACCAACTCTTTTCCTTGTCTACAGAAATGGCGGTGGCCGGAGCGGGATGTTCTGTGCCATCGGCATTGTGGTTGAAATGGTGAAAAGGCAGAACGTGGTGGATGTTTTCCACGCCGTGAAGACTTTGCGGAACAGTAAACCCAACATGGTAGAAACTCCGGTAAGCACCAGCCCGTGGGGGTAACAGCAAACAGCCAGCGAGCCCGAGGCTCTCTTGTTGTGTGAGCTGTGTTCTCAGTCCTGTGCCCACAAAACAGAGCAAACCTATATTGGGCACAAGAAGAAAGCAACATTTATTGAGAGTACACACAAGTCAGCATCATGAGGGGCCAGGCTAAGCATTTTATGCTACTTTTTATAGTGGTACTGTGCTTTTCACAGAAAACATCCTGAGTTAACAGAATGCACTTTAGTCTTCCAAAATAACCTGGTCTATTTGAAGAGAAGTTGCAGCGGGTTGTGCTCATATACAGACTGTCTTGAAATTTTACAGAACAAGGCATTTCTTCTTGGTAGAAATAAGCTGTAAAGTCCAGATTAGCTAGAGATGTGAATATTTTGCTTCTTAGTAACAACTGCTACTTTGGAAGCTGTATTGAGGAATTGTAATGTCTGTTACTCAGATTTGTAGTAGTCAAAGTGATACCTCAGAACTCTAAAATCAAATACTTGAATCTAGCATGTTGCAAATGAATATATAGAATTATTTAGGTTGGAAAAGACCCTTATTATCATTGAGTCCGACAGTTAATCTAAATAATAAGCAATATAAATCTAAATTACCAAAACCACAAGACTAAAGACTTGTTTGTACAATGCCAGAACTCAAAATAACCGTCATTGTTCTGGTTAGTCTTTATGTGTACACTATGAGTGTGTATTGATCCAAGAGTCTCTTCCAACCAAAATGATTCTATGTGATCACTTCAGTCACGAAAACTGAACGCTGTAAAAAGTCATTAAAAAATTTGCCCAAGTGTTTTCTTTTCCTTCCTGTAGGTAAATGTGAAAGCAGGTTAGACAGTGTTTGGGAGTTTCTGCCATTTGACTCTCACACTGCCAGCAACCAGTGTCACTTTTCAGCCAGATGGCTGCCTGCAGCATAAAAATCAGGGATGCCAATTGAAATTAAAAATGTTTTGCAGTTTATGCATAGTGAAAATTGCTTCTGACCTTGTGAACTTGCATATTGAGCAAAATGGCTGTAGCTGCCTCTTCCCATATTGCCCTTTTTTCCAGGTGTCAGTGTTTGCTTAGTATCAAGTAGTTTCTGTGGCATGATTTGCTTAATTATTGTGCATCACTTCCATCCCTTGCCACTACATAAATTAAGAAGATGGTTAAAATGTGAACAGATAGAACATCTGTAGCAGCAGTGACACTGGGCTAGGTGTTGCTGGGTTTGCTGCAAACACTTCGCAGTCTGCTATGCCATAGACATCTGAGACACAACATGTTGAATTGCTGCCTGGATTTCAGTTCACTGCTGTGAAGGAAACAGGTCAGATCACATGGAAAATTACTCGTGTCACTGTAAAGGGAGACCAAGGTAGATTGTGTGTGTTTCTGATAAATGGTCTGTAAACTTGTATTTAGTTTCAAAATAGGCCTGAATTCCATTGTAGCTTTAATCTGCAGTTGCTGAATTTCTGTAGTTCCGTGTGTCTGATGTATGGGTTTTTATTCAGAACTCTTGAGCAGCAACAGCTGTTGAGTTGTTAGCTAGAAAACAAACCAGGAAAACCAATGTATGACACTGTCATGTGCCCTACATTCAGCAACACGATCAGATAACAGAAGTGAGCAGTGCAATAAAGCCTTTATGATATCCCCACCACTTCCTGCTAGTGGATCACACTGACTTCCTTTGCAAACAAAAATAAATCACAAGAGCAGATTTGTTTCTTGCTATTGCAAGGACAATACAGATCGAATTCATTTCCGTGGTTATTCTCCTCCTTGCCTTCTCCTCTCTCCATCCCCCTCCCTCTGCCCCAGTATCAGCTCTGAATAGCAGCCTTGTTCAGGAGAAATACTAACCATGGTGAAGTTTTGAGCTTCAGCTCCTCTCTTAAACATGCATCTGATCTCCCGGACGTTACATCGACGTGACCGTACAAATGGGCTGTGGGCCCAGCACAGCTTCATGTCAGAGTTCAGTATTCCCAAACCGTTCCCTGGCTTTCCAAGCGGCAGGCACTCGTCAACTGCTAAGTATCAGCTGACTTAAATACAAATGTTGTATCAGAGTCGAGGTGCTTTCACTGCAAGAATGCTCTGACTGGAAGGAGAACTTCTCATGTTTGATAAACCAGTTTAGAAGCTGAAAAAAAACAGGGAAGCAAATCATTGCATTTCAGGGTCAGGTTTTTTTTCCAGCTGGTTGCTTAGGGTCATTTTTTAAATCAGAGCTGGTAATATACTTGTGTAGTGGTTGGGGGGGAGGCATGTTAGGCTTGAAGTGAAGATTGCATAGTAGTTAGCAAAGACTATTCTTGTTTGTAGGTATTGCTGCTAAGACTTCGGAAGCTTAATTTAACAACTTCTCTTTTTATTCATCTTTCCCCTTAAAGGAACAATATCGCTTCTGCTACGATGTTGCGCTGGAGTACCTGGAATCCTCTTAATCGAAATGGATGTGACAAAGTTCACCAAATACATGAATCTCAATAAGCTGTTTCGACAACAGTTCTTGATCCTGTGAAGAAAGATTTTAGGGGAAGAGGGGGGTGGGAGGGATTTTAAATTTTAAATGCAAAGTATTTTTCTTATGAAGTTGTGTATCTTAATAATAAAAGAACTCAATCTGTTTCTATGCTTGTATACAGTATCAACATTTAGTGCCACATAAATACTATGTAATGAAAACCAGAGTTGGAAGAGATTTGCCCAAATTAGGACTTTTCAGTGTTTGTATATGCAGCCGTCTCTCAGTTACAGTAGAGCGACCATCTGTTGCATGTATCAATATTTTCTATATGGTATTAATTTTTCTTTTTTTTTTCTTTTGATACGTTGTTCAAGTACAATAACAGTGCAAATTGATAGTAGGATTCATTCTTTATACGTTTCAAGTGTTGCATATATATATTATATATAGTAAAAAAGAAAAAAAACTGGCTTATTTTGTTTTAATGTGCAATGATGGCTGGATCACATAAAGATCTTTATAAAGAAACTTAAACATAAGCCAAAGACTCAAGTGTAAATATGTCTATATGGAGAAAGCACATGTATTTATTGTTTACTTGCATTCCTTTTTTGATGGCTGAAAAAAGAAGAATCATTTTTCTTGAAGAAAGCTTTTTTTGCTGAAATCAAGTGTAAACAATTTTTGTAGTTTATTTTTTGTATGTTTTAGTGTAAGTAGAAGACATACTTTTTATGCATAGACCAAGAAACCTTGGTATAGTGGTTTTGTTGTGTACATGCTTGTGATTCAAATCCATGTAAACAACTCGGTTATACAGAAGGTCTTTAACTACAGGACCAAAATCAAAACATTTTCCTGAAAATGTATAGTTTTTCACAGTTGCATTAGCTAAGCACTGATCAAAAAACTATGTAAGGAAGGGCGCACATCAAAATGGCCTTGCCTATGACTTGCACAACATTGGATGAAATTTTCAAGCACCATTCAAATTGTAAAGGAACCAATTGTTTAAGAAAGCATTGAAGCACAGGTCAACAGGAGAACTGCGAGACAAATGGATGGCTCTGCACATGCCCTCCTGGGTAAAAAAGTATTTGTTTAGCAAATTGTAAAATTAAGCAATGTTTATTTTGCTGTTTACGAACATGTAAGCTTTGCTTCCAAGAAAGCAAAATTTGAATAAACTAATGCCAGATTCTGATTATAGTTGTGGTGTACAAAATATTACTGTGCTTTCACTTAGCTTGTATCCATTTGTTCACAGGGTTTCCTATATTTTACCAGCTAAAATCATTCCAGTCTCTTGTTGGTCTTTTTAGAACTGACAGTAAAATGATAAGGTGCTTTTAAATATTCTGTAAAGTAAAAGTGAATTAAACTTTTATTTAAAGATTATTTTATATTATTTCCTATTTTGATACCCTCTCACTTACTGTCCTTGTTAAGGAGTCATTCTTGTCTGAAAGACAAGGAAAATCTCAAAAGGAAATGATATTATTTTTCATCCCAGTGTTTCAGGGAGTATTTCAGAAGACTCCATGTCATCTGTATGCCCTAAGTTTCTTCCTTCGTTTCAGACATGTGGAATTATCCATGCAACACTATAAATGGCAGATATATATTTACAGAAACGCTACTTCTCAGATTTTTTTCAGTGCCTCCATCAGTATTGCGTAGTTCCACCTCTTCCAGATCTAAAAAAAATGTCTTTTTCTTTTGTCACCCATTGGTAGTTAATACCTGTGAACAGCAAGGTAAACAAATCAGGTTTTGAAAAAAGTTCTCTGTGTCTTGGTTCTTAATACTCAAAATTGTTCTTTTTTTTTATTTTTGCAACATTGGAAAGGGGATTAGAAGGTGCACGCAACAGAACTGCAACATTCCCAGCTTTCTCTGTGAGGCCATGGCGCTCAGCTTGCTTCAGCAAAATACTGAATGTATAATCTAAAGCTAGCTGTATCATCACCACGTTTTGTGGAAACAACACACCGTCTCCATAAACTGATGCATCCTGCCTGTTAGACATGTGTCTGAGACTAAATGAATTGGACTCTGGAAGAACCTTCTGCTGGGTGTGAGAAAATTAGTCTAGAAATCTAGATTAATTTTTTGACAGATGAGATAAGTAGTTCTTAGGGTTGTGGAAGGCAAAAGCCATGTTCCATACTGACCAGAGTGATTTCTATGGTTGTGGGACTTTTTTGTTGTGTTGGTTTGTTGTTTTGGGTTTTGCTTGGTGAAGGGTTTAGGTTGTTGGGTTTTTTTTGGTGGTTTGGTTTTGTTTTCTTTCCTAATCAAAACCATGGCTTTACCATTAGGCTGAATGAATAGCTATTTTCAGGGAGAGCTGCTGTGTTGGGGAGAGTGGGCTCCAACCCCATCAGTATTTCGCAATGCTTGTTAAGATGTTTGTGTCCAGATTCCCCTGTACATTAAGCATGACTGGCACAAATGCCAGTATGTATGCTGGCACCACAGCGCACTGTGCTTGCACAGGAGTCCGCCATGGGAGCATCTCCCTCAGCTAGAAGGTTTTATAGCTACCAGTGGATATTCTGCAAATGGGAACTCTGCCTGTGTTCAAGTACTCTGACAGTCACGTAATTTCTGTAACTGTAGCTGACTGTGGTGAACTAATGAACTTTTGCAATAACGTAATTGAATGGGACATTCTTCCTTGCAAGGCCAGGGAAAAGTGTACACGGGGAATATGGTGTGTGCGAAGCTGACCAGAAATATTCTCCAGTCATGGTATATGTTGGGGGTCTCTTAGGCTAAAGACAATATTAGAATCAGCTTTTCAGTATAAAATCAGGAAGAGAGTTTGCTTTTCATTGTGGCAGCTCTGTTTTCCCAGATAGGTGCTGCTCTAGTATCCTTCTCTTACACCTGTATGAGACAAGAAAGAGAAGTGGGATGACTATGAAAACCTACCCCGGCAGATGATCAGGTGTTGCTCATAAAGGGACTGTGTAGTGGAGGAAGAGAAATATTCCTGACCTTGAACACTTGAAAAAGGAAGCATTTTACTCCCTGAGGCAAAGAAAAGCTGCCAGCACCAGTATCACAATGTGTCAGCAACTCCTGCCCTGAGGAAGTCCGTAGGTTTCCAGACTCAAAATCTCTACTGCCCTTGCTGAAATATTAGCACAGACTCGGTCAAGGTACATGGGCTTTGCTTTCCTCAGCAGCATGAAATGAAGCCAACAAGCAGTGAACATGGAGAGAGCAAATGGGCATCAAGTTAGAGTACAAAGAAGAGGCACGAAAGAGGCACTCATCTGTGGCGGAGTGCGAGATGGTTAAAATTTGAAATGAATGAAGTTGAAAGTGATCCAATGTCACACAACAAAATGAATGAGTGTAAAAGTCACGAAAACATGATTGCTCTGTGCAAGAAGATACTCTTTGCTCTAAAACTGAGAAGTGATGAATCCAGTGTCCTAGTCTCTGTAGCTGCTAGTGGACGGAGTTCTGAGTGCCGCCTTGATTGATGATGGCTTTAGTTCATTTTCTGTAGAACAGTAACCAAAGAGCTAACTTAAGGATGTGTTCAATCTGTCTGAATTTTCCCAAATAACTGGATTTTAGGATCCAACACTGAAGGACCATATCATGCCTTGAGTACCTTAAATCCTTTGAAGTGTCTAAAGCAATGTCACAGAGATCAAAGATTGCTGAAACAAGAGCTACAAAATCTCAGCACCCTGTATGGAGAGGGGCTCCCCCCCCTTTTCTTTTTAAGCCCTCTGAGTCTGTCTTCCCAGTTCATAGTGATGCAGTTCCAGCAGAAACAGGTGTGAAGAGACCCAGCTTTTGAACTTTTATCTGAGTCCTCAGAGATCAGGCCCCAGCTGGTTGAAGAGATCCTAGAATTTACATTTCCTGCTTCCTGGGTAAATGCTGCCATCAAGAAACAACAGCTTTGAAATAGGCATTGCCTTCCTGGAAAATGGTCACAGGCAAAAGTTTGAAGCTTAAAGTTTAGTATTCTCAGTATATGCAAGCAGTTACTGGAATTTATTTCATTCAGAAAGTCACTCATGTAATAGAATTAAGTAGTTTATGGTACATCCTTGCCTTGCCCAAGGTAGTACGTTAAGAAATACAGTATTCTTTAGAGAGACACAAAAGCAAATGCTACTGCAGCAGTGTGCTATTTCAAATGAGTGAACAGTTTCCAAAATCAAAGGTCTAAAAAAAAGCAAACGGGGGAAGCAAGGGCAGGCAAGTGCTATGTCACTGGGCCTTCAACGTGAATTGAAATGTTAAAGGACAAGGAAGGGGAAGCCTGAGAAAAAATGTTGCAGAATCATTGCATGGCCAGGCCACCTGGACTGACAAATGACAGTATAAAGGGCTTCTTTTAAGCTTCCTTCTGCTGCTGCGTCAGAAGAAACCCTGAGATCTTGAAATAAGTGTAAGAGCTGCTTTTATAATGCCCTGCTCTCTACTGAAAAGAAAAGTAACTCATTTTCTGCTGTACTTTCCTGTGTCACGTAGAGAACTGAATTGAGTGATCCTAATCTCACAAAAGAACCTTTGTGGTGGTTTATTGCTAATGCTCTTATTTTGTTAAACTGTCAAAGGTCTTGTAACCTCTGCAGATCCAGGATAGTCAAGGGTATCTCTGCATATTCACCTATGTCTTTATCTTCTGAGGTTGACTAATCAGCTAGTAACAGATTGTATATACTGGGGATGAGACTTCCAGAACATACAGAGGTTTAGTCCCATACATTTTCCTTGTCTTAGTTATTATTTTTTTTAACTGGAAGCTGTGTTTGAACAACATTTGAGATGCTGACAATATAGAAGAAATATTTCTGAATTATTTTAAGTTTGCTGGATGCTTTTTCTTCAAGCTTGAGTAAAAGAATGATGTGGGATGGTATTGGTGGTTGACAGGCATAAATGTTATTTTGGCCCACGCTTCTCAGAAATTAATTCTTTCCCTGCTGTTGGGTTTAGACTCCTAATTTATGCAGAGATTGACATGTGTGATGAAAGGCACAATAGGGTGCTTACCTAATAATAATGTTTATTAACTGTGTCTTGGCCAACAAAGAACAGATGTTTCTGTGCCTTGTTGAGATACAAAAGCTTGATTACAGTGGTCTTTTGTAACCCTTCTAGCTTCCATCTGGATCAGAAAACAGTCCTGACTTCACAAATTATACCAAGATAAATTTGAAATCCCCATGTGCTCAGGGATTTTTCACATCGTCACTAAGCAACAACAAAAACTGAAGACTATGTTAAATTAAAAAAAAAAAAAAAAGAAACAAAACCTCACCTTCTGGACATGAAACCAAAGCACGATCTTTCTGCAAGCCTTGGAATACCCTGGAGCTTTTTGGTAATGAGCACAAAATGGCATCTGGCAAACCACAGTACCAGCAGATTGTGATAATATGTGTGCATTTTCCTGCCAGGTGCAAACCGGTGTGAGCTCTTTCCATTTCATGGTGGAAAACTTTTGTCTTTCTTTTGTGTATCTGATATTTTGTAGAATAATAACTGAAATTACACAGTATTTTGCCAAGCCATGAAATTCTGAAGAAAGTTACTGTCTTTTTGCACTCCAATAGCAAACATGAAAGCAGAGGTTATAGTATCTTTACTCTTGAGGTAACCAGAGTGAGTTGTTCTTTGTAGAGCTCATAAAGCCAAACTATTATAAGTTTCAACAGAAATTTGATTTGCTACAAATTCTATGTGTAGACTTAAGTTGTAGCTGGTGAAATCCCAGTTCATTTGTGGTGAAGGACTTTAAGAGTAATTTCTCATGTTTTATTGACCTTTCTGATCCACTTGCTATATCCCTGAGCAGGCACAATAGAAAATCCTGTCTGGACCCACAGTCCAAACTATCTTCAGCACAGAACCTGGTTCTGTAGCCTTTTTCCCCAGTTTCAGGATGAAGTTGTTATGAAACTTGTGAACTATACAGATTAGGAACAAAAAATGCTTGAAGCTGCCTGCTGAAGAGGTGTATGCATTCATTTTGAGTTAGGCAGAAATTATAGACTTAGGAAGCTGTGGCACTGCTGTGACCTTTTCTGTTGCACAAAATCATATCATTGAAGCTTCAGTTGATGCTGTTTAAACTGTATAAATAGGTTGCTGCTTAGTTTTATCTTCTGAAATGATCAAGATTTCCAGCTTACCTTACATTAAGAAATACAGCAGTGTTTGAGCAGTAGTTCTCACAGGTCAGATAACTTCAGGGATGAGGATAAAAATGGAGCATAAAAGCACTAGGCGTAGTATAAGTTCTTTTAATAGTTCTCCTCCAGTGAGTTGAGCTGGTTCAGCTAGTGTGACAGTGAGCTGTAATTACAGCTGTGAGAAAATAGCTGTGTGGTTTTGTCTGTGGCCAAGGCTTTTAAAAACTTCTTTAAAAAACAGGGAAGAAGTGTAGGCTTTGCTTCTACTTCAGTGTGCCATCCTTTCAGGCACTTGTTTACTTCAAGTAATAGCCTTGCTTAATACAAACCCTTTCTACGATAGTCCTTTAAGTAGTCAGAGTCACAGCCTGCAGCAGCCTCTGTCCTTAAAGGCAAGTAAATTGTTGGTATGTGGATTAGAAGGTACAGGTATGATGGATGCTGTAGTGCATTCAAGGGCGAACTGCAATGGGCCCAAGGAACAGGCCTTTTGCTGTTGCAGAGGGGGATTTATAAACTTTGTGCAAGAGAAAGAGAATAAAACAGTCAGTGAACTGATCGCAACCAGCATGAAGATAGGAATCTTGTTCACTGGTTATTTGGGCAGCAACATGGAAAGCACTGGCTTTGGATCTAAGCAGAGGCAGGATTGACCTCAGCACCTTCTCCACTGTTAAACCAGAGCCAAATGCTACTTCACAGGCTTGTTTCCGATGCTTGTTTTTAACATAGTTATGGTTTGGTTGGGTTTTTCCTTTCTTAGAAGAAGAAAAATTATACTGAGAAAAGCAACATTAGAGACTGGGGGTTGAGAGAGGAAACATTTGGAGAGAGCACTCTAAGACAGCTGCTTGACTATGGCCTCAGGCAAGCCACTGTAAAGGAAGATTTTGAAGACTGAGAAGAATTCTGACTGTCTTGAAAACAAAAGCCAGTTTGCTAAATTAAATAGCTTCAGAGTCCTATGCCATTTAGTGGTTGGGGAAAACTGCAAAAATTGAGTGGGGGAGGAACACATACCCCGCAAGTTGTTATCTGTGTTTACAGGCCAGCATGCCAAAATAAAAATTTAATTAGCAGATGGCCCTGGAAAAGAAGATAATAAAATGTGACAATTACTTTGATGATATGCACACACAAGCCTGCATTTTCCGTGTCTTTACTTCGAAGTCTTTAAGTAACACACCTGTTTAGTCATTCAAAGAATCATCACAGTATATTCTGATTTTGCTCATTACCTTGAGTTTCCCAGTGAGGTGTCTATTCTGGGCTTGGCACAGACCACACAATCATTGAAGGAAGACAGATACTCGTATATTTTCAAGACTGTGTTTTTCAGGGTAGACTCTAAACTCTTAGCTGATTGTTTTTCTTCTTCCAATGGTCTTTGTACATGACTGGGATCCAACAAATGGATCCCTTTCCAAAACGTAGTTTAGGTTGCTCAGTTTTCTTGTTTCTATTTTTAAGTCTTGTTTTGAGTGATGTTCTTTCTCTCCTCTGCTCCTTTATATTCCACATTTTATCACAGGCTGAATCTAAATAGGCAGGGATGGGACATGGTATTATTTCTGTAACACATTTCTACTTTTCAGCAGAAAAGATTTCACATCCCTCCCTCCCATCTCACCTGAGCCAGGATCAGCTGACATTTCTGAAAGTAAGCTTCTTGCTGTTTGTCATTCAAAGTCTGTTGAGTGTGTCAAGCAAGATGACAATAACTTAATTAGAACGTGAAGAAACTGCAACTGCTCTTCTGTTCCTTCCAGTGCTTCTTTGGCGTGGTGAGGAGATGAAAAAGCCTACTCCCTTCCAGGTCTTTGGAGGCTTGTCTTTTCCAGTTCTTTAAAAGTCTATGGGCTTTAAAAGCAATGTGAAACAGCACAGGAAGAGGTTTGGTCAGTGATGTGTTTAGTGTGTTTGATTTGAAGAAAGAGATTAACTTGACAATATAAGGGGGATGTTGGTTAACTCAACAGAAGGTTTTGAGTGCTAAGGAAAGGGAAACAGGAATATCTGGGCGTATGTACTCCAGTGTGTACAGCGTAACTGACTTTCTGTTGTGGCAGTTTCTGAAATGTTGCAGTGAAGTGATTTTTGAAATGAAATTTTAACATTAAGTAGTAAAGGGAGTGTGGCGAAAATTAGTTTTTCCACATCCAGTTTCCAATAACATTACCGTAGCTGGTGTCCATGTGGGAGTGAAGAGGTGTAATCTTGCCTGTTTGCTGTGGTGCTGGGTTAAAACACACATCTTGGTGACAGAATTCACAAATGCAATGTTCTGGGAGGATCAGAACTGCCCAAAATGAGGTAAGGCACCCCAAGGTACAAGCATTTCTTGAGATGGTTGCTGTTTTCACTACAATCCAAGCAAGAAGAGAGGACAAACCCAAGTAGCAGCATCGTGATGAGTACCTATCATAGGGCAAGCTCAAATGAGCAAGGAGCTCTGGTTAACTGCTAGTTTTAGGAAGCTGTATGGCATCCTCAGCTGTGTGTTAAAACAGGAATCAGCAAATTTTCTTCAAGATTTTTGATCAATCTTTGGCTTGTTGGATTTTTTGTTTGGTTGGTTGGTTTTTTTGTTTGTTTTGTTTTTTTGTTTTTCTTTCTGTAACCTTGCTTGCCTTGATTTTATTTTATTCTGCCTTCTATAAGCAGTTTGAGTGTTTGTGTTGAATGCTTTTTCCCCATTTTTAAAGTACCTTCCCATATATGATGTATTAAATCTTCCTTGGCAACTTCCTTCAGCCATACTGTGTTGGTGGATTTTGTAGGAGAACAGAGAGCAGGACATAGAAAAAGAAATGAGCAAAATATGTTGTTTGTAAAATGGACTTTGGGGTAAGTGATGGCTTTGCCATCCTCTAGCCAGGGGAAGTCTGTTTGAATTAATTTGTTGACATAATTCTGCAAGAACACTTATAAATACATTCCTCAGAGAGATGTGGAGGGAGCTGTAGACTTTCATTTTTCAAAATGTATCCATCTATTAATGCCGGCTGTTTGTTAGATCTCGCAACATGCTCAGCACCAGAAGGTCCGTGGTGCTGTAATTCCCCACAGGCTCTCGGTACCCCCTGGCCTGGGGTCTCTCACAGTATGGTGAGGCAAAAGAAGGAGAAGGGTCCAACTGCCATGCTATATGCTTCACCCAGGAGAACATGTGCTAGGAACACATTGAAGGAGATGCCCAAGGGTCACAAATGCTCTTGGATGTCAAATAAATCTAGATGCAACAAACTGAAAACAAGATGAAAGGCTGGCAGAAAGACTTAAACTCCAAAGTGAGAGCCCTAGGATGTTTCCTTACAGACTGTTTGAAATCTTAGATCATTTAAATGAAGTTTGTTGAGAAAGGCAAGGTGAAAGAGCTTTGTCTGGATTGTAACATATGTTCCATATTGCAAGGCTGCCTACAAGAAGAAATGGAGGCAGTGTTTGCTGCTCAGTAGCTTACCACTCTACGTAAGAAGTAATGAGATTTATTTAGTTAGTTTTTTAAAAGCAGATAAAATAGATAAGAAAACACATGGTGAAGTTTCTGGCTTGAGTATTTTAATATGAAAGAGCTAAAATATATACCAAAAGAGTTCAAACACATGCTACATGTGGGTTCTTCAAGAAAAAATGGGGTTCTGCAGTCTTTCCAGGTTGTCCTGGAGAAGAGCCCCCTGTGTTCTTTCCTCCTCCACAGCTGGGAAGACAGGCTTATTGACCAATTTCATAAGGAAATAGATTTGTTTTCCAGCACTTTTCTTCTTCCCAAATGAGTCTCTAAAGGCACAGCTTCTCATGGTGCTGCATGCTGGTAGTGATCTCCCTGTTTGCCAGTTTGTTGCAAAGATGGTGAAGGCAGTGCAGGATTGGAAAAAGATGTTCTCCAGCAGCTATTGAAAGCAGTGTGTTTCTCTCTTGTGTGAGGTAGAGGATGGGATGTGTACCACCACTGAGGACATTAGAGTGGTTTTGGTGACCACCTAGTTTGTGTTAATGCTACCAGGCATGGTGGAAAAAGACAACACTCTGCTCTTTGAAAGGGATAAATAGGGCTGGAGGGCTGCTTATCTTTGCTTGATATGAAGCAGTTGTATTATAACAAGTTAGAACATAATATGTTAATGTTAATATAATATAATATAATATAATATAATATAATATAATATAATATAATATAATATAATATAATATAATATAATATAATATAATATAATATAATATAATATAGCTTACTCTGGTCCCAGATTTTTTTATGGCCAAATACACTGGATTCTGCATAAATTTAAAAAAAAACAATCTCTATTTACTTGCACTGGGAACCTTTCCTGAAACCAGGTAACTTTATGGCTGATAAGTCAAAAACCCTCATATGACACAAACAACAGAATACAGCACTGGTTGTATCTGTGCCTGTGACAAAATGCAGATGGGTCCTGGCCTCAAATTCCACCATCCCTGGGGATAAGGAGTAGTGAGTACAGACTGAGACCTCCCTGGGCATCCTCTTATCCTACAGGCTGAAACTCTAGCAGATGCCAGCCCAGGAGTCTGGCTGCTTCTTCCAATAAAATGACCCTTTAGCCTTTCTTTATTTCAGATCTTAGATTTCCCACAGCTTGCTTAGGCTTTTTCAAATCCCTTCATCTATGTTGAAGTCTCTCATCTATGTTGAAGCTCTCCAAAACAGATGTCCACGAATCACTGAAGTCTTTATACTGCTGCTCCTTAAGAAAGAACAAGGAACACCTGGAACAAGGCTGGAGTTGCAGATCTCTTAAGCAGCAAATGCATCGAAGCTTTCATCTGGTAAACTAATAATGATAATCAAAATGCCCTGCAGCAAGGTAATATCAATGCTTCAAAAAAGGTAGGACATTAGAATCAATTAAACTGATATGTCGGCAAACGTTAACAACGTTTCATATGGAGCCCTTGTTCGCTGATGAACACCTAAATTTGCTGCAGAAACAATTTGCATTTAGACTCAACTCATACACAGAGTGGAAGTAATTGTAATTAAGTTTTTTCTCCAACTTTCTGAAGCTGTTTCAACAATCAGGTTGATAAAATTTTGTGCTTGACAGACTGTATCTTTCTATGTATCTGTCTTTTTAGAAAGGTTCTTGTTAATGGTTAAGAAAAAAAAAAAAAAGGAGAAATGCTTGGCTTTGTATGTATTTTAAAATGACAGCTGATATTCCGGTTCCTATAAAAATGGGCAAACATATTCAGTGCCACCACTTTATCATTAATTTGAAAGTCAGACAGCAAGTCTGTCACTGAAGATAAATATGGAGGATCACCAAAAAAATCAAGGTAACTGTTATTAAAACAAAGGTTTTGTTGATTTCTTTTTCCCAGCTGCTTAGACTAAACACTGGATTCTAATGCTTGCATAAATAAGGGCTATTAGTGCTCTTTCTTCTGGTAATGTAGACATTAGAAAGGTAAGGAGTGCGAGATGCCAGTTTTCATTCTAGTTCTGTTAAAGCTCTTTGCTGTCAGGAAAAGTCAAACTGTTTTGCTTCCCTTCTGTAGCAAATTGTCACTTGATAGGTGAAACTTCAGGAATAATTAGTGAAAATAGATGTGTAAATTCCATTGGGGGAATCAATCTTTCACAAATATATTTAAATTAATTCAGTGTCCTTTTCTTTGAACAGTGGCGGGGTGCAAAAAATTATTTTGGATTCCTTTAACAACATCTAGAAACCTACACTGCCTCTTTAAAAATAAATTACAGCACATCCCACTCAAGAAATCACAAAGGGAAAGAGTGATATTTAAAATTAATTCAAAAAATTTCTCCAACATGTCTCCAGCTGTCAAAAATGCATTGAAGATATGCCAAATACATTTCAAAACAGTTTTTGTAATTTGAAGATATCTCAAGTAATTTTTCCTCCCAAAGTAAATCTTTAATGGACCTGTATGACTACCTAAAACGGTGGGATGTCTTTTTTTTTTCCTACCTTGTTTCTCCAAAAATAGGACCTACCCTGAAAATAAGCCCTAGCGTGATTTTTCAGGATTTTTGAGGATTCTTGAAATATAAGCCCTACTCCAAAAATAAGCCCTAGTTATAGTTAATTTAAAAATTCTATTTAAATAGTGTGCAGGCACCTATACATGTAAAAAAGTAAGTATCTTTTGGAGCAAAAATTTATGTAAGACCCTGTCTTATTTTTGGGGAAAAAGGGTAAGTCATTCCTTTCTTCCCTGGCCTCTGGCCCCCTCCACACACAAAAAAAAAAACAAACACAAAACCCAAAAACCAAAACCAAAACAAAAAAATCCAAACCCCACAAACAAACAAAAACACATAAACAAAAACCAAACAAACAAAACCCATAACACACAGAGAAACCAGATATTTAATGAAATCTGCAGAATTCGTTGGGTTTGACTTTTTTCTTTTTCTTTTTCTTCCTTTTTCTTCTTTTTCTTTTTCTCTTTCTTCTTCTTTTTCTTTTTCTCTTTCTTTTTCTTTTTCTTTTTCTTTTTCTTTTTCTTTTTCTTTTTCTTTTTCTTTTTCTTTTTCTTTTTCTCTTTCTCTTTCTCTTTCTTTTTCTTTTTCTTTTTCTTTTTCTTTTTCTTTTTCTTTTTCTTTTTCTTTTTCTTTTTCTTTTTCTTTTCCTTTTCCTTTTCCTTTTCCTTTTCTTTTTTCTTCTTCTTTTCCTTCTTCGTTTAGAGACAGAGTAGAAAATTAGTTCTGTGGTGACATTGTTCAGGTTGAGCTTTGAAGATCTGCACACAATCCATGACTTTGCCATAGATTTTCCATGTAGCCCTGGATAAGTTGTAATTTCTCTGCTTTGGGTCTCAAACTGAGTATGGAAGATACAGACCAAAAATGCTTAAGAGTTGCCTAGCTGTTGGAATGCTGAGGATCAGTCAAGTGCCTGGCTAGACTTTAGGGTGTCATGCCATGCACAGAGATGTTAGTATTCCCATGGCAACACTGAGTTCACGTTCTGTGCTGTTAAATAAAAAGTGGTAACACTAGTTGGAGGTCACTTGTACGGCCCATCTTGTGTAAACAATCATTTTGACACATTCCTCTTTGTATTGGAAAGGTCTGAAACTTCTACTGTATTAAACATTTGTGTTCTACTTTATCTTCAAAATACTTTTAAACTCTTAAGAATCAATCATCTTAATACATTTATAAAGACAGGTACCATTAATTAATACCTGTCAATAAATGGGGGAATTTTTTGCTCATGATTTTGAGTTCAGAGTAGTGCAGAGCTTAGAAATCTCAGATCATGTCCTTCTCTCTGTGGTTAAAAAAAACATTAGTAGAGCTGCCTGCCTATTCAGCACCTGAACCTTTCAGGGGGTTTTGTGTCCAATTCATACACAGTGCTAAAACTTTAAATGTATGTATTAAGACCATGGTGCTAATCACACTTACTAACAGTTGGAGAGAGAGTTCTGGAGAGAGTCCTGTATTTCCTATAGTTTACTGATGTATGCAAAGCAATTACTCTTTGTTGAAGAAACTTTGGAAAAAGGCATGTCAATATTCTTTACAAGACTATAACTTAAAATGTCGTTACCAGCAAGGCATTTCTATGGGAAGCCACAACCCACTGCAACCCATAAGTCTTCGTTATTAAGAATCTACTCCAACCTCTATTAAAATCAATGGAAAAACCTTTCTGACTCCAGTAGGTGCTGAATTGCTCAATAAAATGTAGAAAATACCCACAGGTTATTATTGTTCGTTCCCTAAAAACAGTCAGACAAAAGCTTACTGTTTTTCAAAATGTAATGTGTGTACATGTGCTTAGTTTCTTTTAAAAGCACTGAGGGATCCTGGTTCTTCAATAGACTGTTCACTGGAGTCAGACATTGGCAAACAACCCTCAGGGCTCAGGAGCTTTTACTAACAGACTTTTGTTCACACCGGCTAAGCCATTTAAATTTCATATGAAGAGCACACCTAAGATCTCTTTGCCGAGCTGTAAGGAAATGTCATAGAACCCAAAACGTAATTCCTGAAAACATAAAGGAAATTTCGCAATACAGTCACAGGGCATTAAAATGGTCCAAGATTTTTAAAGCTGGAAGCCATCACAATTCATCGGGGTGACCCCTTGCTTTGTGAAGGCGTTAGGATTTCCAACCCAATCATTTTTGTAACAAATGCAAAAACTTGGAGCAGAACAAGATAATATCTTTAGAAGGACAGATTTTATCTATGAGCTTCAACTGATGATGAAACAGAACAAATTTCTGTGGGTAATCATCCTTGCTTTTTAACACAGGTCCTTATTTTAAATTTCAGCAGGATCTTGCTGTGCCTTTGGAGGATTAAAAAGTCCTCTACCCAACTGACTCATCCTAGAAGGTCTATGAGCAGAGGCTGCATGTGCAAGTAGGAAAGTGGGGTTTTTTTTTAAAAAAAGGAGGTGATTGAAATATGCTGTGCAATAAGCGCTTTATATTTTCAGGTGAAGTTCAAAGCAATTGTAGGTGCTGGAGGATAAATTATATAAATGTTAGGCTAACAAAGCTGTCTTCCTGTAGATGCAATGCCTGGTTTCATATTTACAGGATCATTTTAAAGATTCCCTTCAACCAGCTCAACTAATGGCTGCATTTACCTGGAGAATGGTCTGAGCTTTAAAAAAAAAAATCACAAAACTTCACAGGCTTGGAATTCGTTTTATTTGGAAACTTGAAACACTTTATTGGGTCCTTGAAAACCAGTAAGTAAACATATAAGTGTTCATCAGCATTTTAGAAAAACATATTTGAAAATAGTTTTCAAAATTCTGTCTTTTGCTGATTTGGCCATTCATCTGAATTAGCTAACCACTGCTTCTCAATCATATTTCAGTACAGCTGGTTCCTGGCCACCCTCCAGGGGAGTGTGCAGGGGCTTCTCCATGTGGACAGACGTGGGTCCCTGTTTGTGCACAACTTTCAGAGCAGACAGAGCTGCTGACACTGTGGCTCCTCAAGGACTTGTGGCCACTTTGGCTCTGGCAGGTTTCCGTGCTTTCCTAGACCTTCACCTTGCTGTCACTGGTGGGAGATGGAGTTGCCAAACTGAATGCTACCTGCAGACTCCCACAGGACACAGATAACATGGAGGTCCTGATAGGCTCTTTGTGAAGAACTCAATAACTTAGAAATAGAAGTGTGGTAAGGAGAGGATTATGATCTCTGTTCTTTCAGTGTGGGAAGAATGGGCTCAGATTATGCCTGCTTTCATTACAGTATACACACATTTTTCAGCAGAATGTCTTAACCTTCAATATTGAAACTTGAATGAAACAAAATGAATTTTTCTGAGTCAAGATCCTCCTGAGGATTTAATCTCCAGCAGGATAATCACTCAAAATGGTCCCTTGTTACAGCAGTCCATGATCATGGTGTGATAATCTTCCACTCTGGGATCAAGGATGGTTTGGAGATGGCAAATTATTATTCTCTGCACCTGGCATTGCCCATCAAACTGGGAAAAGCTCCTGCAGAACATTTGGGAGAACAGATCAGTGGTTCTCATTCACCAGTGTAGGTGCTAGCAGAGATGAAGACTCCTCTGATAACATGTGAGCAGTGGATAGCAGTCCTGATTTGGATTTCAGTTTCAGATGAGTGCATATATAGTTCCTTCATTGCACCTGAAATGGCTGGTTTTGTTAGGTGGTGTATCAAAAAGCTGGTCTCTGCACACGCAGAGAACCACAGAGGAACAAATGCATATGGGAGAACCGCAGAGGTGTTTGGCTCAGGGCATTTCCAGGCACATTACAAGAAAGCCGTCAGCCCACTAACGGCTCATCTGCCCACTGAGGAAGCACAGAGGCATTGCATCAACAGGGCACCCCAAAAACACATCAGAAAAATGGGGCCCTGACTACAGCCTCCCCGAGGGCATCACAGGACGGTGATCACCCCATGAGCTGGGGTGACACTCTCCACATGAGCGGAGTGGGGAGGCTCTCAGAGCACTGAGGCGGCTTATACTTAGAGGTATGGGGCTCACTGTGGGGTGCAGGGCAATAGCCAAGTACAAGACTTATAAGATGTTCAATGGGTAACCAAAGGTGGGGAAAGGGAGGGATAAAGGTGAATTTGGGAGGAAAAAGGTTAGGAGAATACAGGGCTTAAGAGAATAAAAGTGTCTGGTCACACACAAGCAGGCTGCTTGTCTGACCTTGCCTTGTGCTGCATCAGCACAGCCCATCCTGGCTTCTCATTCAGCTCCATTTCTGATTGTTCTCATGTGTGTGTGTGTGTGTGCGTGCGCATGTGTGTGTATGGGGGTCTAAGTGCCAGCAGCTGCAGTGGGACTAGGGGTCACAGAACAGTCTGTGTGACAGCAGGGCTTGGGAGTCAGAGGCGGGGTGTATATTAGAGGGGTCTGTACCAGCCACTGGCATGGGACTGTGTGCCTTGAGGGCTCCTCACATGTCCATATGCAAGCAGGACCAGAGGCCGATTACTGGGTGGACTGTGCCTAAGCCCAGCTCCTGGAAGGATCCACACTACATATATACATATATATTTCAAACTAACAGACCTTTATCTGGATCAGCTAGAGAGAGGAGCAGGAGGAGGCCATTGGTGCTTGTGTAAATACAGTGGTTTCTGCCTAGGTTGAGCTGTCTATCTGGCAGTGTATTTATGAGCATAGGTGCTCTATACGTGTGTGTGTGTGCATCCCTATTGGAAGCACATGCTGCTGGTTGGCCCTGGGAGTATGGAGCTGCAGCCACCTTCTCCATGTTGTTGGCCTGCTGGATTCAGTACCATAAACCAGGTTTTGTTCTGATTTTTCTTGCATGACATCCATGCTTGTTTGTACATTTGCTTTGTTGGATTCAAGTGATTTTGAAACCAGTTATTAATTTTTATGTGCGTTTGTAATCGATGTTACATGTTTTTTGTGGTGTTGTTCCTGGCAGTCTTATCAAAGTGAAGAGCCAAATACAAGTGAATTCAGGAACAGTAGAAATGGCTTTAGGGGCTCTTTATCCACTGACCAAAACAATGTGGACAGGTAAAGCTCAACTGCTGGCACTGACACAATACCTGACAACCTTGGGAACCAGTACATCAAGAAAATGGGCTTCGATTTATAAGAGTTGCACATATGTAATTTTTAAACATATAAAGATGTCCCACAGAAATAGCTGAAACCACTCACATAATTCCACGCTCTTTACCCGATGAGAACCGGCTTTTTACAATGTGGGTATTCTGATTACCACTGAATGTCTGTGATTTCCCCAGCTCTCTCCCAGACCAATTATATTTGTTTCATTTCGAGTGTGTGTTGTTGGGAGGAGAGAATGAGGGATCTTTTGTTAAAATAGTTGTTGCATGGTTGGCTGTGCATGTTCTCTAGTTTGGCTTTTATGAATACCTGTCACTTCTAGACCCAAAGTCCTGTTATTCATCTTGCCTGCAGCACCTGCAGCATTAACAGCTGCCAATAGTGAGCTCTGCACCTGCAGGCTCCCCGCTTACAAAACCTATTTCACACTCTCTGGAGCAATATTTGTTATGACCAAGTTAACAAACACTTCAAACCCTGTAGATAGGCTGGTACCTCAAAGGCGTGGGCACCAACTACAAGCATTTTGGGATTTTAATATGTGAGTAACGTTGTCTCTTGTAAATTATTACGTGTAGATGAAATGCAGTTACTAATCTTTTTCAAAAAATGGTTATTTCACTCACAATTTTGTCATAACATCATACTTTTGCTGACATCTCAAGGAGACAGGAGAGTGGTGTAAGGGAACATGAAATCACAGTCACTTCAGTTTTTCCTGGTGATCTGAGTCTGCCACTCATTTGCTACACGGTCTTGCTCTTCAGAGGAGAGCTGCTGAAATAACTGTGCTTGATAAGGCTCAGAGAAGCAGAGTTGGGATCAACACTAGGGGATTGGCCTGAGAGCAGTCTGATTTTCATGTGGTATTGGGCAGTAGCCTCTTAAAATTCATTCCCCGTTTCAGCATCTCAAATTCAAATCCTCACAAGTCACTGGTGACTTTAAAAATCTTGGTCATTTTGGTAACAGCATTGTGTTTTAATCTCCACTTATAGTACAAAGTAATGTGTATCCTATTTGGTATCTTAAATCTGGCTACAATATTTAAGGCAGCAAAAAGCATCAGAACAAAATGGTTTTAAGTTATTTTCTTCAAAGTTTGTTGTGGTTTTGAAGATAACAAAAAAACAAACTATTTTGTTATGCTCCAAGGAAAACAAACCAAAACAAAACATGACAACAACAGCAAAACCACACAGACATGATGTTTTTTCCCTACTTTAGGCAGGGCTGATATTCAGTACCTTCTCTTCACAGGGTCAACAACCATCACCGATGAGATGGAGTTTTGTGGCAGATTCCCCTGCTCCCTCCGAAGACCGTCATTCACAGCACCCCCTGCACCTGTCCCATCCTGGCACAGCCCATCACTGGGCATTGCTACCCCAGCCTGGCACAGGGCCACCAGTTCAGTATCCCCCCACCTCACCCCACTCCAGCTGCAGCCGTGGGAGGAAGCAGCCACAGAGGGGAGGAAGCAGAAATACCTCCCCGTGCTGCTCCTCCCCTCTGCCACAGAGCCCCATGGCTGTCCCAGGCACAGCATGAACCAGGCTGTGAATGTTGCCACCTTGAAAGATCTTCACTGGTCTTTGCGTACCAAACCCACATGCTGCCTTGCTGTGGACCATGGCATCTACCCTGGAGAAGTTCATTCATTCTCTGGACCCCAAAGCCCTTCCCAGGGTCCTCCAAATCCAGTCAGGCATCTATTGTCAAGGTGAGCATCGGGTGCTTTCTGGCAGGGCTTTGCAAGTCCACCTTTGACGTTGGGTCCCCCCTTGGGACTGGGGTGTGGGAGAGGCAGAGGGAGGATGCTGACAGAGTTGTCTCCTAGCAGTTTCCCACCAGCTGCAATTTTTCCTTTGAAAAAACAGTGTAATGATCAATGACTTTGGAGATGTCTTTGGTATTGTGTGCCTCTGGTCTTCTCAGAGGCAGTGAGGAAGGAGCTGTAGTTAGTTCTGGCAGTATCCTGAAACAGGTACTGGAATTTGCTTTGCACTTACACAGAACTGTCAATGCAGCAACTGCCAATCATCTCACAGGGGTTAGCTGGTGAAACTTAGCTCTGTTCTTCCAGGCTTGGCATGAAGACGTGCTCTCAGTTTCAGAAATAAAGAACCAGAGCACCTGGAAAGTGACCATGTGGGACCATAAGGTTTTCTTGAAGTTCTGCCCTGCATTTGAGGGTACTTCAGACCCTCAACAATACAAAGGGATGGGTATAAGTCAGACAGCAGTATCACAGGGGTGATATTTTGCTGGGTTTTTCTGCAGTAGATCTTTTTATGGTGCTTCTGTTGCTGAGCTCTGCTTGTGCACAAAACACAGTGGAAGGGTAGTAAAGATGCTTGTACTGGAGGGAAAAGTTCTGTGTTCATTCAGGGTATGGACTTAATTGACAGTGAAAACACCATGCCAGGCCCATGTATTAGTCTAGAAAAAGAAAGTTACCTCCTGCCACTGCAAGGGAAAACTTGGGGTTACACCAGGTAAAACAGAGGGGAATTTATGAAATAAGTTGAAGCCTCAGCTTCAGCCAAATACCTGCTTCAGGATCCACAATATCTATCTTTACATTAATATAAAAATCCCCGTGCTGCTCCATAGCAGGAGGGGAGAGGAGGTGGCCACCATTGGCTATGGCCATGGAAAGTCTGAGCTGCAATCCTGGTGCTGTGGCCAGAGTGAATGATTCTTCCCTCCACAAAAACAGCCTTTTGGGGCAGAAAGAAAATGGGAAAGGGCATACTCAAGCTGTGATGGTAGTCAGTTGTCCATGTTCTACTGATGGCCCAAAGTGGCTGCTCTGGAAATTGCCTAGGACACATGAATATTACTGATCCATAAAAAGGCATTCTGGGAAACAAACTTGGCCAAAATCACCAGAAATGTTTGAAAATATGATTTGACATTTGGGCTGTTCAACTTTACATTTTAAAATGGCCCAAGAACTTGAACTGGATTAAGTGCTTGATAAGGAGTCTGCCACCTAAGTGGTGAGGAGCAGAATTTAAAATAAAAAAGGGAAGATCACCTCCTTAAATTTGAGTAGCCACCATATTTGCCTCTTTCCACACACCTAGGAAGCAGAGGTTATACAAATACAAGTTGTATGTCTATGTAGATATGCATGTGTGTACATATATGTATGTATATACAAAGTACTCTAAGATACATACAGGTATATACAAAATGCTATGAGAAAATTATGGTAGCCCAGCTGTCAGCAGGCTTCTGAATCCCTATATTCTGCATCATGCTGTTAGTGGATGGTAAAACTCATAACACTACGTCTTTGGAACAGAAGTATTTTTGTGTGTGCTTCCATTTACTGTGTAGACCTTTCTACATGAGAAGAAAAAAAAAAACAGTGGAGACATAGCCCACAGGTCATTCTGCAGCATTGTCACTGCATATGGGAGAAAAAGGCTATCAGCTGATTACTGTCTATAATAAAAGAGCCTGCAAAGCCATGGGAGGGGCTGGTTTTTGCCAAGATCCGGGAATTATTGCACTAAAAGTGAGAGCCCTTGTGTTGCGGTGATGCTTCATTAGTCTTCAGCTGCACCACCTCTTCCTGTCCTCTGCTACTGGTGGCTTCCTCTCAGCTGTGCTCACTAATGTTTCCACCACCAGGCTAGATGCAGCACTAACGTACATGCAGGTGTTTCTTGCTTACACAAGAAACAAGGCTGATACAGATGTGCTACTTGGATCGTTCCCCTCACAGTCGGCACATCCCCAGACCACTAGCAAATACCTAGAAACCCCAATGTCCACTAGGAGGCTTGTGTTAGTTCTTTTCTTCTTGCTTTCTTCAGAGGAAGCTAGAGCTGCTCGAGACACTCTGTGCCTGATGGGTTTGCAGGATCTAGGACTACAAAACACCTTCTCAACCAGATTCTCCCTTTCTCTTCCTCCCTCCCTCCCCAAGCGATCTGTCCACGTTGGATCTCTCCTGAACATTTTGCTTCCCTCTGTACCTCGCAGCAGGGATGAACACACTGTTCTGTGATTGCATTGTGATTTATATTGCATTTTCTGAAGATAAAGTAGTGCTTCCAAGAGAGTCTGAAGTAAGTCCTGTTATATTGCTAAACAGGCAAGTGGACCACTTTGTGCACTTTGAGTGTCCATTAGGACAACCATTCTTCAGTCCTTCCTCAGGCAGATCTGCTGCCCCCTCAACCACCCTTTTCATTTCTCTTCCCACGTGCAGTACACCAGCAATCACATTATGGGTAATGGCAGGTCTATTTACAGGGAACATGGGTTTATTGCTATGGTTGCAGGGACCAAATCAGAGCATTCGTGCACTGATTGTGGTAGCTCCCAACTGGCTACAAAGTCAGACTGGTCAGCTGAGTCCTACTTGGATTAGCCATTTTATGGAGTTGGATTTCATAGGAAACTTTAACCATGCTCAGCACAACATGCAGATAGTGAGAGAGAAGATTTATTTTTAAAGCATTACATGGGATTGTTTGAAACTGGTCATTCACAAGAGATGATTAATTTTCTAGTGTAAGAATTTAAAATAGCAAGAATTTGTGCATATAAAAACCTTATGTTTATTCCCTTCTCCACAACCCCAGAAAAAAGTGCAAGTCTTCTTAATGTCAGCTTAACCAGGTACATATTAATAGAAAGGCTAATAGAGTAAATGGTATACTAAATCCATTGGAGCTGTCATGTCAAAGTTGCAGCAGCCAACCAAAGAAGACTATCTATGTGGTAAGAAGACAATGGAGTGTAATTCACTCGCTCGTCTTCTCTGGTGAACTGTGTGCTGTGGGGATGAAACTTTCATTTACTCTATTCTGGAAGCAACATTTTTCACACACTGCACTTAGGTTTAAATGATCTTACAAATATAGGACTTGTAAATTAGCATTACTGTTCTTGATAGATTTGTTTTTCAGTACCTCTGGAAGCATAAAGGAAGTGTAATGCTGTAAGTCTTTGTAAGGATAGAAGTATTTTTTTCCATGTGGTGAGGTATTTTTATTAGAAGCTGCAAAGTCAGGCTCCAGGGAGAGTGGGAATTTGCTTCCCCCTGGGCAAGGTAAAAGCTCTAAAAGATCTCATTTTACCTTTGTACCCTTGTAGCACCGAGTACAATCTCAGTCTCTGTTTTCAGACCCAAGCCTGCCTGCTGCAGTTCTTGGTGGAAAGTAAGTAGAAAACATGCTGTGTGTATCCATTCCACCATTAGTATCTCTACTGGCCTATTAAAAGTTATGTTTCTGCTGCTATTAATGGAATAGTAATGTATTTAACTGTAGCTCTCCAAACTGCAAATGGACAGGACTATATAGACCCTGTTTCCATTCAGAATACTTTCAGCTAGAGTTGCTACAGGCAATTGAACTTTTGCTGTTGGTAGTGAATACCATGACCTAGACACCTTTCTGAAGTTACACTCCTGTTCGCCTGTCCGTTCTGGCTTGAAGCAGAGGGAAAGGTTTCCCTAGGATGATATCAGTGTTTTTCATGCTACACCTGGACTTTGGGGTTGGTTGAAGCCTTACCTGCTTTGCCACAGGCAGGAGAGTCAAGGTTTGAGGAATTTGTTCATACTCTCATGTTCCCAGAGCCCCAACCTGCAGTCACCACCTATGGCAGTCTGACACTGTGCAGGCTCAACAACATGGGGTTTTAGTAACAGCTCTGAGTTCTTCTAAAGTACTTTCAATACATTGCACTCAAAGGACCATACAGAAGCAGAGAAATTATTGTTATTCCTGGTTTAAACACAGAAATATAGATGAAAGGAGAGGGTGGTTCTTCAACCCCCTGGGATGCCTCTCGGGGCAGTTGCTTTGGACTCTGCTAGTCATAATATCATTGCTACAGAAACTGGACTGTTGAATCTCTGAAGGGATTAGTAACGCTGATTATAAATTGAGAGCAAGCTTGCCAGATACAGACATCTTGCTAATCAGCACTGATCAGAAAGGAACTACAGTGCAGACTGAAGTACATGACAACTTAATAGCTCATTGAAATATGTTATTAAAAAATTAAGCTACTGAAACTTCATTGGAAACTGATTTGATTGACTGATGGTTTTTCTTTGAACATTTTAGTAAATATTGATGCTTAGTGAGCTAAATACCGTATGACCGCTGAAGCTGACTTTTACAGATAGCATGCAAGTAAGGGCTTTCATCTTTATGTTACAAAAATTATGTCTGTTTTAATACTGATATAATTACTTTATGGGTAATTGAATTTAATATTCTGCAGGCTTAATTTAACCAGTGGCAGGACAGTAAAAAGTGTCGAACTTTAATTGTGATAAATGTAGAACTGCTCAAAGCACCTTTCTGCTGGTGTTTCTTGCCACTAGCCATGTTCTTTACTTGCAGCCTTCCCATTTTTGCTCTGCCTTAAACAGAAATCCCACATTGCCTTTTTTTTTATTCCCCTAAAGCTAAACGCACACATCAGTGATGGGATTAGGACCCCAAGGGTTGGGACTTGCCACAGTACAGGGAGAGTTGTTAGGTCTTCTCTGCATTTCTGCTCTGCAAAAGCAGCATATGTATTGTGCAAATCGCAGTGCCAGGACATCTCCTTTTTACAATGGACCTGTGAAACTCCTTGGAAACATTTATGCTGTGTTCTCTTTCTCTGAAGAGAATGGATCTGTAAGCTAGCAGCCTCCATCGCAGCAGGCTGGGAGTGCAGCAGAGCAGCAGGTTGTAAATGCAGTGCTCCATGCTCTGCTCCCTCTCCTGGGGGTCTGGAAAGTCTCACAGGGAGGAAATGGTGGGAAGGGACAACAATGGGGTCACATACATAGCCCTGGTTAATAACCTTCCAGATCTAAAGAATAAAGATGCTCAGTATTGCCAGGTGGGGATGCCCTCTCTGAGTGACTGCTTGGTTCTCTCTGACAGCTGCATGAGGGGTGATGTCAAGCAAAAACCCTTTATGATTTGCTCCTTCATTGGTGCATGTGCATAGCTCCATTGCAAAACTCTCCTTGGTGAACCATAAAAAACGTGAATATGCTTAGGCTTTCGGTTCCTCTTGGCTCTCCTTGCTGGTTGCGTATCCAAGCCTGCTCACCCTCTCCGCAGTTTCAGCCTTTCTACTTCTGTAACTGGGAAACAGCATTTTTCCAGAGTGGCTTCTGTGAGCCTTTCAGGGGAGGGATGGGTTTGGCTTAACCACTTATGAAAAGTCCTGTTAACCCTGTAACTGCAGCTAGGCAAACTGAATAGAACAAGAATCCTTATGTATAAAGTCTCAGCTGCAAGAAATCGCTCTCAATGCTAATAGTTAAAAAGCAATCATGTAGAATGGAATTATTTTTTTACTGTTTTTAAGTCAGCCTGGAGGGAAGAAGTCCTGCTCCCTTATCAGTGTGAAAAAACAGTGAATCAATGAAAACTAGAATATATGGTCTATAATTCATATGAATAAAACAAACAAGCTGCCCCTTCAGAATTAATAAAGGCACTCTTTTTCTTATAAAAAGCAACAACACAATTTAAACAGAGGCTAAAGCATGGACAACTTTCAACAGCTTTGATGAAGATAATTAGGGTTGTATTTCTTAGAGGTGGAAGATCTTTGCATTTACTGGGTGGAGTGTCATTTGAGTACATGCCAAAGGAGAATTGTACATGAAATGGTAGAAATTTGTAGTACGGTGTTTGCACTTGCTAATTTGCCTCATTTTTTTACAGAGATAGAAGCCAAATCTGTCCATAAAAACTGAAAGGCTTTTCCCTCTTGAACACAGTTGTTTCCCTTACTCTTGCTTGAACAGTCAGGAGCAAGAGTCCTAGGTATAGCTGGAGTAACAGATTGTTTGAGTTCTCTGTTGTGGTCAGTAGTCAGGACATGTTATTAATAGTAAATTTTCCCTATTAATATGTACTACTGAAACTCTCCTGCACTTGCTCAGATGGCTTCAAAAACCTGTTTTATTCTGAACAAGAAGGAAAGTGCCCTTCAGTGAATGCAATATGAGAACAAAACCTGAGTTTTATGGGTCAGATATTGCTCATTTTCTTCAAGATACTGCCCTCAATGGGATGACTCATACAGACAGAGTGAGAAAAATGTGACCCTGGGTAGCTGGCACTGAAGGCAAAGCTGTTTCAAGGATCTCCTTTGGGGGATTTTCTTTCTGTGACGCTCAGCTCCAAGTCTCTCTGTGGATGGCACAGGAGATGAGCAAAATACCCAAATTCCCGGGCTTGTCTCGATGCAAGGGTCAGCCGTCTGCCTTAGCTGGCTGAAGCTGCCCTCAACATGCTGGTTTCCTGCAGTGGAGAGGGGCCCCTGACTGGTGTTACACTGGGGCTTCCAGGGATGTGAGAAGGAGGTCTGTAGCAGGACAAGCCCTTTTTCCCTACAAATGAACCTGCCACCCTATAAAAACACCAATACCATTTTCCCAAACTCAGGCTTCAGGGAGATAAGGGTGACAACTAAAGCAAATGAAGGGGGAGGGAAGATCCTGGGGTAAACTTCTTGTGATATATAAGCCCATGACCATTGCTGAGTTACAGGGCTCTTGTGAAGTATTTTTTCTTCCATTAGATGGTGATTTATGCATGAGGAGACATGGCATCAGTCCAGGTTCACAGATTCTGGTTAGGTCCATTGGACACACAGTCATGGCACACAAGGCAGTGTGCTGTGATTGCAGTGGAGGAAGATACTTACATAGGTTTCCAATTCTGGGCTTTACCTGTGAAGTGCTCAACACTCTGACCTGATCCTGCAACTTAATTTAAGCAGCCTTCTTAAACCCAGTTCAACAAAGCACATGTTTGCTGTTAAACATATACTTCAATAACTATACCTTAAGTCAAAGTAATTAACACTGTAAAGAAAATGAATAAAACTGAATAAATTGCAAACAGCTGAAACAGTGACTAATGCTGTTCAAAAGCAGCTTTTGGCATTCTCTTCATTGCTACAGTTAATTCCAGCTTATGTGCGTAAACCCAAACAAAAGGTCAAAGATGTTGCATTTGGAACTGTGGTTTCACCTGCTCTTTCCATTGTAGTGGGTGCTGCATGCACAAAACTCTGCTGCCACGTGTAGACCGTGAGCCCTCCAGATAGATGAGAATCAGAAGAAAGTATTAAAAAAAAAAAAAAAAAGGGCCATAAATCTGTCAGGAAAGGAATAAATCAGAAACTGCTGCCGAAGTAATTTTTTTTTTTTTTTTAAATTCCATTATGATTGAAATGGCTTAAAGCACTTGACATTTAAAGTTTGACTTTATATAGCAAAAGATGAATCTTACAGCTTTTGGTTTTTGGTGGTTTTGTTCTGCCAAAAACCAGACCCTCTGCAGCTTAATTAGGTATGATCAAGATAAGATGCTTTCTTTGCACAGAGACTTTTGGAGGGAGTTCACCTCTGTGGCAATTCAGCAGCTGATCTCCTTGGACTATTTATGTCCCAGACTGACCAAACCTGCAGATTTTTCTTGCTTAGGACACATGTTAAAAGAGAGAAGAGCTGTTACAAAACACAGTAAGTTGCTCTGTCACTTGATAGAGGACCTTCTACACAAACTCATGCCACTTTCGTGACCACTGCTGCCCCTGAGTCTCTGGAACACCACATGGACACAGGGGAGCTGGGCTCACCCCCTCTCCATGGGTGCACCTTCTGGAGGTGGAAGGAAGAGGTGGATAAAAGCCATACAGGTGCTTTATGCTATCTGCAGCCACTCCCACAGCCTGGGCTTGCAGAGAGAAGCTGGCGCAAACATTCTTTTCCTGCCACTGAGAACATGATTTTCAGCTTCTTTGGTTTTTTTCTGTGAGATGTTAGTTTATTTGAGATCAGTGGGGAAAACCCAGTGTGCTGATCAGCCTCTTCAGTGCTCAGGAGGTATCTGAAAAAAAAAAAAGACACCTAACTTCTCACTATCGGAAACTGTTTGCTTTTTTTCTACTGTTTAATCAGAAGATAATATGATTAAAGTTATTAAGCAAAACTCTCCTCCCCACAACTTAAAACAGATCTCTCTTCTTGCCAAAGAGCATAAACTCTGAACAATTGGCTAACTCCCAAATAATGCCCGTAAAGAATGATATCTTTTTTATTGATACTAATTATAGATACATTATGCTTTTCATATTCCTTTGGGAGACTGTAGCAGCCTTAATAAACCTGTGATTTCAGCGGAGCTGTGTCACTGGGGAAAGTGGGTTGTAATTCTGGCTGAATGGCTGCACCAGGGGCAGGTGCCTTGATGTGAAAGCAGAACTATTTCACCAGCCTCTGAAACAGAGTTGACTCTGATTTGGGAAGACAGCACCCATATGAGCAACCGATGACAACATAATGGTGGAGAAAGCAGCACCGGGAAAAGGATATTGGGACAAAGTTCTACTCTTTCAGGACATGTCAGGAGATCTTTCATCTCCCTGCAAAGCAGCCAGGTTCACGGTTCTTTGGATCTTCTTTCAAAGACTGCTCAGCCTGCCAGCTGCAATGAATTCAGTGGGTGCTACTGAGAGATGAAAGGGACAATTTTTTCCTTCAAGGATTCAAACTCATGGGGCTGGAGAGTCAATGCCTAGTGTCTGTCCTGCAAAGTCACTTGTTTTTGTTAGGAGAAAGACTTGGTCTTTGTTAAAAAAAAAAAGAATGAGGGATATTTGGAAATGCTTAGCAGCACCCTGTGTAGCAGACAGACTGTTAGACTGGGAGTCAGCCAGCCTGGGCTTGAGCTCCAGGACTGTTGAATGGTAATCTGTGCCACCTTAGTCAAGCCTTTTGCTTTGTTTGCGTTGCTCTACCTAGGCCTCCTTGCTAAACTGCCCAGGGCCGTGTGATAAAAAAGAATTATGTACATGATGTATTATTGCTGTTTAGTCATGGACCTGATTTTGAGCCATGCTTTGTGTCAGCATCAGCGAAGCATTTGCTCCAAGAGCAGTCACCCAATGGGGCTCCAAGGTACTTGAGAAGAAAAAGGGAAATATTACTGAGACATTTCCTTGTATTATAAAATATTTCTGTCAGTGGTGCTCTCATATGGCCTGACATGAAGAATGACATTCTCTGTCTCAGGCATTCATTGTATTTATATTTTATGTTGTTGTTATTAATAGAAAAAGACTATTTTTGTACAAGTAATGAGAAATAAATCAAATAAAGGCTCCTGTTAGGGATGATGGTGGTGTGGCTGCTTAGCATTTTAGGGAAGATGGAGGAAAAAGATATTGAACTAATTCTTATGGTTGCTTTGATGTGATCACAGCAGTTGCTAATATGGATTGTCAAACTAGAGATGAGCTTATGAAAGGATATAAATGTGGTTTTTATTGAATAAAGTAACAATCCAGAAAAGGTGGTTTCAAAAGCAACAAGCTCTTTAATTACAGCCTTCAGGGGCATTGTTTGATCACTGTAAATAAGCTGCTTTATTCTGGTTTCTGCAAAAATGTTATTTTGCATTATGTTGCATACCTCTTTCTCAAATGAAAAAGATTCAGTCCTTAAGATTACTTGATCTATGTTTTCAATGTCTTACACTTTCTTTGTGGCTTGAGTGGGAAAAATACATTTGTTGTGCAACAACAAATAAAGGTACTAAAAGGCTCATTTTAACTTTAATTTTATTTTTCAATATGTTGTGTGTGGGGGCCTGCATCACTCAGCTAAAGTAAAATCTTTCACGGTCCCATTGTCACAAAGCAGATATTTTCAAAATGTTTTAAGACTAGTTATTGTGGCTTTTAAAGGAAAAAGCATTCTTATTGTCCCTTTTGAAAACTACACAGTTTCCCTCCCTCCCTTGTATCAACACAAATATTTGCTGCAAAATCCTAGATGACAAATCATATAAGTAACATTTTTCTTGTCTGAATGTAATCTTCATTGTACTATTCTAGGCAAGCGGCCAAACTAAGGCTAAAATCAGGGCTAAGGCAATCTAGTGGCAGACAAATATGTAATTAGAATCAATACTGTACGTGCAATTGCACCCACCAAAATGAATCTGTTCTTCTATGGCAGCAGAGTTTCATTTTTTAATGATTTTTTTTTTTTCCTTGCACCATTAAAAATGAGCCTTCTGCAATCATTGTCTCGGTCTGCTAACCACCTTCCTTCCAACCTCTTACCCTCATAATCTTTCAACCTTTTGGCCTCTTCTAATTGAATCTCATAAAGGAGATGGTACTTAAGGTCCTACAAGTTGCCTGTGAAAACTGTCATTCAGGTAGATATCTGTCTACATACCTGTATACACATATATCCATCTGTCTATCCACTAATATATATGTTTTACTACTGGTAAGATGTTGAAGGTTTGTCTCTGACTTCCGTAATCAGATGGAAAATGTGATGGCACATCCTCGTTATTCAGTGGTTATATGAGCAATTTATGCATCTTCTCTTCTGGGATGAAAGGTATTGTCCTATGGCCATGAGTTCTGGGATACTTGGGCACTCTCCACTTCTATTCTGCTAAAAACTTTCCTATCTTCTAGAAGACTTAAAGCATCCTCCCCAGATGCTTAATACCCTTTCTCTTGTTCATTTTTTTTCAAGAATAGGTTCAGCTTCCTTGGTATTATTATGATGCACTATCTTTGCTACAGGATTATGTACCCATGTAATGGTTTGTTTTTTGATGGTAGGACAACTAGCTCGTTTGATTTTCTTTCTTTTTTTTTATTTTAATTAAAAGCATAACTTTTTTTTTAGTTTTCATTTTCATCTCACTTTTTCCTAGAACTGATGCTTTCAGATGAATAATCTGTTTGTTTTCCACAACAATGTTATGTTTTGTTCTGATGAAAGACCCTGGGAGTTAAGGTGCTGTGACAGCCCTGTGCATCTATTCTGTGCACATTCCTTTGTGGCTTGCAGTCTGGCATTTATAATCCATCTTTTTTCTGAATGCATTATCTTGGCCCTTGATGTTTCAAACAGAGCCTGCAGCTCCATGTAATGCTTTTTGTAGACTCCAGTTTGAACTCCATATGCTTGTCTGCCTCAGGTACTTTCTCTCTCTTATGAGTGCAGATTTTCTTTTCTTGTGTATTTTACCCTTTTCTTGTAGTGTTTTAGAATTCTCTGCCATCTCTATGGTGCCGGACCACTGTTTACCTTGTATAGGTTGCTATTTGCATTTCTTATGTTTTGCAAATTTTGTTTGCTTTGTCAAAGGCTAATTTTGGTGTCATTCAATAACATGTTTTTGAGAGTTTGGCAAATTTAGTCTCTTATTGTGGATATCACCAGACTGGATCTTCAGCCTTGGACCTGTCACTAAGTGTTTTCACTTTTTTCAAGCTCCATTTATTTTGTGATGGAGGACAGGACTTTCTCAAACTCTCCACTGCACAATTTGTGGTGAAGCTATTGTGCCTATGGAAAAGCAAACCTGATAAAAGCAGTGAGTCCTTCAGAGCCAACCATGATCAGAAACAGGGACCATCTCTGCCTCCCCTCTTTACTTCTTCGTGGCACTGCTCTGCTGCGGGTATAAACCAAAGTAGTGGTTAAACAATCTTCAATGGTCAGCAGTTTTTCAAGAGTTTTGGCCTCCTGATTGCTCCATTCTTCCACTCAGGGCCATTGCTTGGTTTGCCCTGCTCCAGCTACCACGTTATTTGGAAAAGGCATGTGGCCAGCAAGGCCACCAAAGCTGCATGGCTCGGTGCCTGTGCTCCAATGGAGCAGCACTGCCTGCCTGTGGGTGCACGGGGGGGGCTGGCTGCACCAAGGGGCATGCTGGCAAAGGCTGTCTAGCAGAGATGAAAGCAAATGTGCCCAAAGCCCATAATTAGTCAATGTAGTTATTTTCATATGTTAAGTGGTTTCTCAGGGTCTGTTTTCAAGTGGGGTAATCTGGAGAATCTGGTTCTAAATCTGCACTGAAGATAAAAGCCTCTAGAAGCCATGATCTCCCATTTTGAGTAGGTTTTCACAAATATTTGTTTGAGGGTGAGAATATTGGAATTCTTTACTCATCTTTCCATGTTTCTGTAATGCAGAGCTCATCATGCTGGGTCCTCTGAGATTCCCTGTATCTAATAATGTCATGGTTACTTGTGATCGCTAGTATGTCTGATGTGAGGAGTGAGGTGGTTCGGCACAAAAGGAATATTACTCTCTTCACAGCTGCTCAATCTTTCTCTCCCTCTCACTCTAATATGAAATAAGTATTGCACACACACTTTTCTGACTGTCATAAAATATCCGATGGAGCTCAGCTAAAGCAATGAGAGCTATGATAATTCCTCAAGTGTTTATTAGAGCAGCAGCCAGCCTACTGATGGGAGCTGTAGCAATATCCAGTGGAGACATCTGAGTTAGTCAATGCTGAATTGCTCAGGGACTAAAGGGAGAGCAAACAATGATGCACTATATTTACAATAAGAAAAACAGATTGTTCTTTGCCAGTTCAAGGGCAGCAGCTCTCTTGTTCTTCTGCATAGTACCAGATTGGTTGAAAGGATGCAGAAACTGCATGTTCTTTCACCTGACTGTGGCTGATAATTGTGTGGCAGTATAATCCAGAATATCTCTGTGCTAATCATCATCCTGGTGTGCAACAGAAAGGCAGCAGCCTGTTAAAGGAGTTTAGAGCCCAAGTGCAATAGTCCCCTTGATCCTATGTAGGATTCACAGCAATGGAAGCCAGGCAATATTGCCAAGTCTAGCCTGCTGAAAGCATCTGCCACATGATTTTTTAATTATTTTTCTTAACCTAGATTCTTCTACATAGGATTAAAAATGTACATTATAATCTGTCTTTCTCAGGGGAACAGCTGGTGATTTCCTGGTGTCCATCTGAATTGTAGGAGCATTGCTCAAGCAACAGACTGTTTTGCCTGGACATGTCTTCACAACAGGGCAAACTTAGTTGCTCAGCGTTACTCTCATTCATCCTCCTGTCCTGACACAAACTCATTGTTCTGTGATACTCTACTGAAGCTTTGGGTTTAGGACAAAACCAGAGCAAGTTTTGCTCAGGCTTATATCCTGGTGACTGCCAGTGAGGCCAAGGTGGTAACCAAATACTTGTCACCAGCCAGTGCTGCAGCAGAGTTATTAAATAAGTCCCAAACTCAGTAAGAAATGCTTACTAGCCCAGGCTATGGTTGTGATTAGAATTGACCTTGAGTGAGCATTAGGAAAATCAGTTGGCTAATAATTATGCTTCTGATATGACACCTGGAAAAAAAAAATAGAGAAGGAAAAAGCGCAGCTTTTTTTTTTTGTCTCTTCAGCAGCTACAAGAACACCTGTGGACTACAGAGTGTTCCTTACTGTGGGAAGTGAGTTCTGCAGGCAATGACAATATTTTGGTACAGGCCATCTCAATTATTGATTGCTACTATATAACCAGAGGTCAGACTTTAAATATCTCTCATTGACGGAAAAAAAAAATAAAAATCTGTCTTCTCAAAAGAGATAAGGAGAGTTTGCTTCTTCTAGATTTCTGTCAAAAATATAACCAGAGAAGGGCAAAATTAGCCTTGCAAACCCTTTGGGGAAGGGAGAAATGGAAATGAGAAAAAAAGTATTTTAAGTAGAAGAGCATCATTAGTAGCTGAGCAAATGAATACACTCACCAATGCATTGGGAGTGGAAATGAGAATAAGGTTTCTCACCATAAGGGAAATGAAATTCTGAGGTGGGATTCCAGAAAGGGTACTTCCACATCACTTCAGGACAGAACTTGGTAAGTTCTTTGAAGGAACTGCACAGTATCAGAAGAACAGATGCTAGCATTAAAGTCAACATTTCTGATGTTCTGTGCTCAGTGTAATTCTGTCTACAAATGGAACTGAAAGAAGGTTTCATCAGCATGTTTGCTGCATTGCCTTTAAACATATACAATTAATTAAACCCATGCCTCAAAGCTTCTACTAGTCTCCTGCCGGGACCAGGAAGAATTTTCCTTCTTCCACATAACTTGGCTTTTGTTTTGGTTTTGCTTTATTCTTCCACACTGCTTCCACTTCTGAAAGAGCAGATATTGACCACTGTAACAATGGAGAAGGGAGGGTGATTTTTGGCAGGGCAAGCTGCAGGTCCATGTTTTGCTGAGGAAGCTCTGGAAAACTTGGTCGGATTGCCTTGTTCCGGTGCTTAAACTTCTGAACATCACAGACAGAAAAGGAATTTTTTCCTGCCAGGTCAGAATCAGTAGGTTTGTTTCTGCATGGGGCAGGGATTACCACTGTTAATTAGCCAGTTTTCCAATTGCTTGTACATTCTTCAGTTTTTCTGCTACTACAGAAAGCTCAAATGCTGGTTGCACTTTGCTATTCCCTGGTGTCTCCCTGGGCACCTTCTAGGGTCTGTATTTTTTTGCCTTCTGCTGCAGTCTGCTGTTTCCTATGGGATATACTGTGCGCTGCGCTGTGCAGAGGCACCTTTCCTGCTTGAGCATCATTAATGCGTGCTGCCTTCAGGAGGCAGTTCATGATGGCCCAGGCGGTCCTATGCTCTACCTTGTTGTGCTTTGGTCTAATAACCTGGAAATACAGACCTTGTTCTCCTTACATGCATCTCAACACAGTGTACACATAAAACTGACCTAGAGGTCACTGAAGGCACAAGACAGATTTTTTCATAACACTAAGGAAAAGAAATAGATTAGTTAAATCAGGATAAGTATTATTGCATATAACGTATTTTAAGTATTTTTACTTTCATACAAAGATGTAAAGACACTTGACAAAGTGAGAAAAAGCTGAATAATGCTTTTCTTCCCTTTTGTATTTTTTTCAGGCTCCATCTATGAAATGTTTGGAAATGAATGCTGCCTGTCAACAGGAGAAGTCATTAAAGTTATTGGCTTCAAAATTAATAAGCTCATAGCAAGTATCTGTGAGAATAATGAAATCAGCCGAATTTCAGCCAAAGTGGAATTACCACTAAATTTTCCTGGTATAGTATTTCATTAATACATTTTTGAGGAATTATAACCCTGAATAATCATCTTTGTTCATTTTATTGATTTACTGTCTTGACTGATATTCATTTGAGGTTACAACTCCACTGTCAAGGGTACAATTTTATCAGATGGCACAAGACACAACCACAACCAACTCATTTTTAAATTTCAATTCTTACAGTTCTTTTTCAAGCCTCGATAGAAATTATTAATGTCATAATGTTTGGTAGTAATGCTTTCTATACTTGAGGTCACTCAGTGTGAGAATTATTGCAAAAATGTTCTTTTCGGTCACTTACAACTTTGCCAAACTTTTTCTGAGCCGAAATCTTCCTTGCTGTGTTCTCAGACTATAATTTATTTACTATTACTATACTTTTATTCTTTTTATTTTGGAAAAAAAAATATTTTGAATCCTTCATTACATTTCGGTTTTGGTTTAATGACTCATTTTAATTTCAGTAGCCAAAGTGTCTGCCCCATGCCTGCAAACACAATTAGAGGAAAATGTATGTGTTTTTCTGCTTAAAAACCACTTCACTTGTTCTATAGAGAAATCTCAAAATATCCATATTTTGGAGGATGGACTTGAAATTTGGCATGTGGTACTGACTTGTTATTTGAAACATATCTGCCTCTATTCATGTTGCCTTGTGAGGGAGAACTGGCCAAATACTGTACCAAGGTATCTAGTCATCACATCATATTTATTCAGTTTTCAATTCTGCTCTCATCTCAATTCTTCTACTGTTAGAGCCCAGCTGTTTTACATAGGGAAGTGACTGAAGTGCAGAGGGAGAAGTACTGGACTGTGAACATCCATGTGTGGGAAGTGGAGGAGGCAAGTGAAGTTTTGAAAATGATGATAGAAAAAGGTTGGACCTTGGAGAAGGGCAGAAGGATGAAAACTTGATATGCGGAGATCAGGAACTGAAGACAGTGGTGAAGGTTGTACCAGCATCAGAGGAGGCCTGCACTCACACAGAAATACACATGCAGGGCATTTCTGATGCTGGGAGTCTTGCAGGCAGCAAAGGTAACAGGAGCCCCTGGCAAAGAAGAGATGAGTGGGCTGGAAAACAGCATGAGGAGGCCAGTGGGATGTGGAAGGCAGCCTGTGGATGTCTGGGAGAGAACTTACAGGACACCTGCATGTAAGAAACACTGGGACAGAGCACACGCAAGGACTCAGTAGCCCTAGAAAGCCTGAGATCACACGCAGGACCTACTTTGGTCTAGCTAACACAAAGAATGAGACTGCAATTTTGTAGGGAAAAACAAAAGGAATGCAAACATTTAATTAACACTGTATTATGCTGCAAGTACATGCGTGGTGAAACTGATACTGCATGGGGAAACACAGTATGGGTGTTTTCTATCGTTTGACTTAATAACCTCAGTGATGTTCTTCTAATGTATTGCTGAGCAAGTGAGACTGTGTGCACACGGATATATAACATATGGTTTAGGTTATGCCACTGCTCAAACTGGTATGTCCTTTCTCTGCAGAGGGAGAAAAAACATACTTCTTGAAGCAAATGAAATGTAAAAGTGCATGGGAATGTAATATTTCATCTGAACTCCACAGAAAAATATCTTCTGCTGTGCCTTCATTTTCCATCTCCAATATACAGCTTTCTTTCCGAAATAGTTCTATATATAATTTTCTTTTTCTCAGTAGATCCTTAATTTACTTTTCTGTTTTTCTTACTTGGTGAATCAGAATCATTTATATGACCACTTATTAAAAGACTTTTTTGGAATGCCATTTTCAAGCACTCATAGGGCCCGAATATAGTGATCAAAGACATTTTAATTATCTGTGGCTATCTGAAGTACTGCTGTACTGTGAACTCTCAAGATATTTGGTATTTTTCTTGAAATCCAAGCTTCTTTGCTGTTATTAAAATTTCTTCTATCTCTAAAATATATATACATATAGGAAGTCATATTCTAAATCTTGATTGACAGATGAGTTTGAACATTTGAGTCCTAAAATATCCAATACAACTGAGTGATAAAAGTAATCCTACATTTATTAATGTTGAATCCCCTGATTTTCAGTACAGAATGACTTGTGATTTCAGGTGCTTGAACCTGGTGAATCTGGATTTGTTTGCATTCAAGTGATCTATTTAACAACTTGGCATTTGGATGCTGTTGCCCTGTTGAGCACATTTTCAAATTCAGTCTCATCACTACAATTTGCATGCATACTTATGAACTCTCCCTAACAGTGTTCTAGAAAACTGGGTTATTTCACTAGAAAAATAAATTCAGAATTCATTTTGCTGAAATTTATCATTATTATCCTCCACATGACGGGTATTACTGAACAGCGGCACTGAAGAGGGGCATAATGACACTTCTTATTAGCCCAACAGGGAGCACCGCTCTCTTGTTTCTCTCAGTATATGTACTCTTAAGCACTCAAGAGCTTTTTGTTACGATTCAAATTTGTCACTTGTCTAATTTAGTTCTTAGCTAAAGAATGATTCTGCTTTACATAGTCAAGATGTCCTAGTCTATGCTTTTTCTTGACCTTTTAACTTTATTACATTCACATGCTAAGCTCTGAATGAAACAGCGTTTCTCTCTTGATCCTGTCGCCAGAACAATGCACAGAACCGAATTGCAGATGATCTTTTTTATACTGCCATTGACTCATTTCAGCAAAAATATCCGTGGGTCTCTGGGAGTCTGTCACTGTATTTACATAGTATGTATAGTGCTCTCTTGCCAGTGTTGATGCATAGAAATCTTTTGCTTTGATGTTATTTTCCATTTTCTCTGTCATGAGTTCTCATTTGCATGTGATGGGCTCATGTATCCTTTCACTGTGTGCATGCTGGCATAAGTAAGCAAGTCTTCTATTCAGGTTACTCTGGGGGCAGCATCTCTGTGAGTGAAGAGCTGGGCTCATTGGCTTTAAACAAACCTTACTCTTTGTCTTTCTGAATGTATTTGCAGTCTACAGAATTCCTTTCTTCTGCTCTGGCAAATCAGATCCTTGATAAAGGCCTAATCTGCCCTTTGCATGAGAGAAACCGCTGCAACCGCAAGTTCACTATCTGTGTTATTTCATTTTATCCTCATTCTAATTTGTTCTTTTTCATGCCTCAGAGGGCCAGGCAATTCTTCCTATTCTCATACACAAGGTAAAAGAAAAGGAGCCTGCTGTTACTCTAGACATTTTAATGACTATATCTACCAGCATTTTGAACTACAGTTTTCCCAAGTTAGCAGGGACAGGTAATTTGCACAACACCTGAACTGTGTGCCAGCACAAATGTTTTCATTTTGTTCTGTTATATTTCTTATTCTGCAAAAGTATTGCTGGGCTGTCCCCATTCTCAGGAGGTCCTGACAGTTGCTGCTGCTCATTCCTAAATGGTTTAACAGACACGTAGCTGGGCACAACAGTCCCTTTGAACTCTCAGCCTCTGTGAGCCACAAGACAGAAGACTTGTCTGTGGCCACACAGCACACACATAGAGATAGAGGGATTAGGCACTAGAAGGCTCATCTTGATAGGAGATGGTAGAAAGAAAGGAAAGATGGCCTTTGTGGCAGGATAGGGAGAGGAGGATGCTGGAGCAGCAGAGGTAGCAGCGGGGGTGGTCGAGGTGAGGGAAAACAGGAGTAGAAATCAAGCCAGCTCCAGAGAACTTGGGAACTGAACCCTTCCCAGTCTTCTGCATTCCCTTGGGCAACAGAAACTGCTAGTCTGGGGCAGAAGGTCTTTCTGCAATTTTTCCTTGAAGGCTACTTGCTTCTCTACTAGGTAAGCCTAACTACTGGTTTTCTGTTTTCTGTGGGGGGGGCGGGGGGGAAAAAAAGAAAGAAAAAAAAAGAAATAATAGAAAGGATACTCTGTTCCTTCAGGACTCTAATTAAGACTGGAAATGGGGTCTATAACGCTACAAGCCGGTACACTTTATCAGTCTATAACCAGTAAAAGAGAGCTGCACGTACTGTTCTGTAAAAAGGTGGTAAAAACATCCTTCTATCAAAACATGCTTTCCCACAGTACTAAATGGATGATCCTTGGGCTATGTTTTCTCTCCCACAACAGTGAAAATATGTTTTTTTCAGATTCTCAGACACTCTCTCTCTACCAACGTGTACGTTAATGCCTAAAACGTTTCTTGAAAATGATTGGCTGATTAGGTTTGAGGCTTATTATGGCTATGCAAGCACTTTACCTAGTGAAATGCCACTAAGTGCAGAGGATCCATGTAGGGTGACAATGGTCATACATTCCTGTAGTTATGGTGTATGTGTAGTTATTGTTGTCTCTATCTGCAATTTTCCCCAAAACTGTTTGGTATCAGTGCACTTTGGTTATAGACTAGATTACATTTAGAAAGTAGATCTGTAAAAGCAATAATGCCAGCTCTCAATAAACCAGCTGGACTTTTTTCCAGGATTCCTATTTCCATCTGTCTTTTCCCCCAACAGTCCACTAAGCTCTCTTAGGAAAGTCTAAGTGAATTTGATTCAGTCATTTTATCATTTATGAAAAATACAAAAATATTTTTGTTTGACCTCAAAATGTCCAAGCTTCAGCACTTCAAACTTACCATATGTCTCCTACTCTGGAGATTTTCTTTCTGTCTTAGCTTTAGAAAACATTTGGGTTTGTAATTTGATTCATAATGATTTTAATAAGGTTCCAAATGGTTCCAGATAATGTTGTTTGGGTTTTGTGGAGTTTTTTTTTAATACATATCATAGCAAGGAGAGCATTTATGAGAAGATACCACGGCAGATTATGGTACTTACATAGGAGACACTGTGCCTTTCACACATCATACCAAAATAACTTTTTTATATATTCACCACTTTTCTATAGAGAGAGAAACACATGGAACTTTACATACTCATAAGCATAAACAGGTTGCTATTAGGTGCCTCTACTTCATAGGTCTCATCAATACAGAAGCTAAGCATACAAGGCCACATGGCTCTTTAGTTGACTATGAAAGTATTCTATTACCAAAATTAAGAAAGCCAGCAGAATGGAAGGTGAAGATTTTTCTTTTCCCAACTGAAAAAATCAGTCTGCCTGGGCCTGAGGGGATAATCAGTTGTCTAGTTTTGTATGAGATCTGGTAATTATGCTTCCATATGAAACCTACTTTTCAAGCCAGGATGCTCATCAGTTTGCTGCTGAAATAGCTGGCTTCCAAATGGCTCTATAGTCCCAGCAAAATTAGTAGAGTCTGAGTCTGCTGTCAAACTCATAGAGAAGAATGTTTCTCATACCCGCACATTGCCAAATGTTTTCAACTGGGAATGGTTTTTTAACATAGTTTATGAAGGTTTTTTAATGCAATTCTAGAGGTTTTCTAGGGGCAATGTGTGTGCTTCTATATCTCAGGTGAGTAAACATAGTTGCTGCCTTTGGGATACATCATATGTACTTTGAATACATTCTTTACTGAAGAATATTCCTATTCGTTTTCTCCCAGCACTGCCAGGAGACAATGCCCATCTTGTGCTTGCAAAGCATGACACTGGAACACTGTTTGGGGGATGCTATTTTTTCCACAATTCAATTTGTCATTGGTGCCTTGTCACTGATATTTTCTAAATGTTCATGAACCAGTTTGTCCTGATCTGCACTGACAGCTCCAGTAGTGGTTAGGACTGGGGTAGTTAACTTGCTTTGTAATACTTGTGTTAAAAACAGCTGTGAGAAACATCAAAAATATCGGAGAGAAAGAAAAGTATGTTTAAGTTTTACTTTGTACTTGTGCAGCTACATTTATGGATGTGGCTTCTTTGCAGCCCAGAAAAAGGCCTGAAGGCTTTCCCATAGTGCTGCAGTGAGGACATATATGTAGAGGCTGTATTTGCACTAGGGTCCTAATTTCACATGGGAAAAGCTAACTGTCATACAGACAATTTTGAAGGCAGAGAATCACAGAAAGCAGTTACATAGCTGTAAGTAGTGACTATCTCTGCAGTAGATCAAATAGGCTATTGCTGTTTAGGCTGCTGACAAGTCCTCAGCTGTTAGGTGCCACAGATCCTAGTGGTCTTATGGGATACCTAGAACCAAAACACTTGATCTGGTGATAAATTCAGTTAGAAGCTACTCAACAGACAGAATCTTGACAACAGCTCCTTTAACAAGAAGGGTGCTAAAGCTATGAAGTCAAAGTAGTGGGTTTTGTTACAATGAAACAAGAATCACAGCAATTCTGTGGCCAAAGAGTAAAAAAAAAAATAAAAAAATGCGGTGGTGGTATGAGGGAATAGTTTGATATACCCTTTTTAAAGAATACAATCTTAAGAAACCTCTGAGTTCATGCAAGCCCCTCAGTTATGTTGATCGTGGTCAGCAGATGAAAGTCAGGGAAAAGGTGTGGGAGAAAATAGGAAATCTGGAGACTATTTTTAACTGAAGTGATCCCCCAATCTAATTTGTTAAACAATCACACTATTAGAGGAGGTCTAGAGGAGGAAGTGAGTGTCTTCCCAGCATCCAACAGGAACTGTATTCTGGCAGCATCCCAGCTTGCTGAGACCCAGGTATCTGCTGGGGCATCCTGACATTTTCCTACACTCGGGTTCCCATGAGAAGGGAGTCATAGCCCATGTGGACCCAATTCTCATGCTAGTCAATGGGCAGCAGGTGGATGGGACACTTAAACCCTTGTAGACATGACAGAAATCACTTGTGAGATGTTGAGCTGCCATGAAAGAGTCTCTAGTGTTGACAAGCAGCAATCCTTGAATCCCCATCCCATGCTCTGTAACTGCCAAGGTGGTAATATTCCTTTACCACAAAGACACAGTGTCTTCTGGGAGGTCCAGAGGAGACAAAAGCGTGGGAACAGTGGGGGCCATAGGTTTTCTGCTAGTTGGCTTTGGGGGAAGGAAGAAGAAAGGGCACTGCACCTCCAAGGGCTGCTTTGTCACTGTAGCTGTAGCTACTAGTTAATTTGTATGGGTCCCCTAGCTTGCAAACTTGGCCTAGGAATAACCTCTGTATTCAGTTATATTCACTCAGAAGAGAGCCTTAGTCGATGCCTGTCCCAGGAAACTGCAATGTAACTCCGCGAGGCAGCATTCCCACTGTCTCCCCTGGGTAATAAGACAACTGAATCACACAGTTCAGCTAAACTCTGCTGTTTAGTCCTCTAAACCATCCACTTCATCTTCCTCTGTGAAAACATTCACACAAATATAGAAATGTACACATTTTTCTTGCTATGTAGACTCCTAATGAGACAGCTCCAAGGGGCATGATTAACATGAAATAATAATGTCCCTAGGGGACAGGGAAGCTCAGATGCAGCTTCTGCCTTGCAGTACTTCAGCACTTTAATTGCCTTGTGATGGCCACAGTGCTCCAGCACCCAAAATTTTAATTACACCATCTGTATATCAGATATGCTAAAATCAATTTCCTTTGCTTGTTCTTGTCTGTAGGTGCTACCTTTTCATTTGTGATGTGTCTTCAAACATACTTGGTCCAGGAATCCCCAATTTGCATGTGGAAGAATATGCAGTACTGATGTTTAGGCAGAGCCTTATTCTGCATTTCACTAATCACATTAGTGTTGCTCTCCCTTATACCATGTCTGCATTTATTGCTTTAATTCTTATCTGTGTTCTCAGGAAATCATTCTTTAAGACAATTTTTCTTTTTCTTTTCTGTGACAAGGAAAAATTTTTGTCATGTATGTAAAACTGTTGGATGTCAGATATCAAACGCAGAGTAGAATGGGCCAATTCCAGCTGCCTATACTTTGTATCATATAGTTGATATTATCTTTGTAGAGTTTCAGTTCTAGCAACCAAATATCAGCTATGAATCATTTGATGTGCTTCCTTCCACCTTTTTTATTACATTCATAGTCTAAAATTTGGCATGGCCTGCTTTGTGTATTTCCCTTTTTATAACACAAATTTTCTGCTCTTAGGGCTTTATAAGGTTGTGGCAGATAAAACTCCATATGTCAGCATTGAAGAAATTACAAGAAAAGTCTCGATTGGACCAACAAGATTTGGCCATCCATGTTTCTACAGCTCTGAGGATATAAAGTTGGCAAACTTGACTATCAAACGTGGTGAACAGATCACTTTCAACTCAGTGGAAGAAGTCGATGGAACGATGGCTGTGAACTGTGGCATGGTCAGAAATAATCAGTCTCATTCCTTTACTTTGCCTCTTTCACAAGAAGGAAAATTCTATGAGTGTGAAGAAGACCAGATATACACCCTAAAAGAGATTGCAGAATGGAAAATCCCTAAGTGCAGGAACCGGATTGTCAAACTTTCCAATACTTTACAAATGTGGGACACCTCTAATCCACTTCCAGAGAATTTTGATGGTTGCTTGATTCTCACACCTGTCTATGAAGTGCAGGCAGTAATGAAATGTAAGTAGGAATCAAAGTCAATGTTCTGTGCATCTTGGTAAAGTTCCCTTAAATATGCAACGTTTGCTTAAAATAAGCATGAGGGTTTCAATTTGGTCAAGAATTTGCTACTGATATTAGTTTATCAGCTGTTAATTCAGATAGTTACCTTACATTTCCTTCTGTTGCCATTTTATTAATCACTACAATTAAATAATAATTACAAACCAAAATATATTGCATAGTGAAAATGTGGAACTTAGGAATTCTTTTCAGTTCTCAGATTCTCTTTCTCTGTGCCTCAGACTTTGGCCATGGAGAAACCACCTATTATTTATGGTTATGGCTAGGAGATGCAGAAAGAATATAGATAGGCATGCTATAATACACTCTACCATTTTTCAGAATAAGACTACTGCAGAAAGAAAAACCATATTATTTTACTCTATTGCAGAAAAAAATATCAATAGAGTATAAACAGAAAAGACTGATGGACAGTTTCTGAAACCATTTTGAGGAAACAGGAAGATATTAGAAAATGAGTGTATTTAAAAGCTGTGATTTATGTTATGAGTTTTTATTAAAAATATATATCTAATTTGTCCATGGCACACTGTCAGTGTTCTAGTTGTTCCACCAAAACATTGAAACTGGTGGGTTCTGTTCTTACCATTGCCTATATCTATGCCTTACTTTAAATCTGTTAGTGAAATTAGTCACTGAAATAAAATTAGAAGGTGTGCGAGGCTATAAGCACACAGTGAAATGCTCCTGAGTTATGGTGACTTGAATAGCCAAGCTGCAGTAATGACCTATGTGTGAATACAGGGTGTACCCTCTCTGAATTGAGATAGAGATACCTACCTAAGCAAAAACCCAACTTAAGTAAAATGTTTGACCTTGCTTGAGGACAATCCAGGCAGTAGATGGGAACTTGCTGCAATTCCAACTTGTTGATGCACTCATCCTGGCAAAGTTTGCAGGATAGGAGTCTGGCTTTTGGGAAGGTTTTGCTGCCTGTTACATTTACCGGGATCAAACCAGTGAGATCCATAGCAATGAAATCCTAATAAAAATATGTAATTCATGGGCATATTAAGTGGGAAATCTTTTCACAATGTAGTTTTTTTCTGATGAAAGATGTAAGTAAATGAATGAGAAGGAAATAAAATGAGCAGAGACTGTTAGCAGAATATACTACAGTTGTTAGATGTTTATCATGAGAGATTCAGCTGTGCTTGCTATGTGATTTGATCTGTGACTTTGGAAAGTATGTCTTCATGAGATAAAATATTTTGTTTTCTACAACTCTAGCTAGATCCAGGAATCTAGCCCATCTCCTGAAGCTGGATTCACCTAGTTGTATTCCTATACTCACTTAGTTATACCTGCAGAATGAACAAGAATTCAATGTTTATAAAAAGCTTTCAGAAGATTCAGGAAGGTTTGGTGTTCACTTGTCTTCCAATCAGACATTACAGAGTGAGTTGCCTTTGTTGATTTTATTTCAGGCCAGGTTTTTTTTCATAGCATCCATAACATTTAAGAAACATTAAATTTGTCCTAAATAACTATTTAATACAAACTTGAAAAGTAGGCTTCATGGTGCATGATTAACTACTGTCTTGTGGACCATGAAAAATGATTTTTCACCATTTTTAGAACAACTATAAATAGACAAAAGATAAAGTATGAGAAATGCTATCCACAATTCAAGAAAAAAGATTCCTGATGAGAGGAATAGCAGATTACATTTTCAGAAGCTGTGGGCAGGAATTTGCTATACTTCTCATTCTTAATAAAGAATGAATTTTGTGTGTGGAAGTCCCCCAATTGCTCATAGAAAACTTCCATTTTCTCTAGTCATCCCTTTTTCTTTGACCTTACCTTGTGGTTCTTAAGATGCTTGTCGCCTGAAGGTGTCAATGTGACAAAAGCAGAGTTGGAATAAACAGATCAGAATCACTGTCATAAAACACATCTGATACCAAATTTTGAGTGTAAAATACTGGTATGTCCTGCTATGAGGAAGTGTGAAGCCAGGATATACTACCTTGTGTACAGCTCTATACAGAATAAGTCTTACTGAAAAGAGTCATTAAATATTATTTGCTCATTAAATTTTACTGCCCTGGTCAGTGATCTGTGGTGTCACTGATCTGGAGCCAAATTCTTAAACAAGCCTTGAATGCATAGTCAGCTTTGTGCTTGGAAGTTTTGAATCCAAAATTTTTCAAGTTCAGTTGTGATAAAAGAGGAGTTGTTCACTGTCAGACTGTTAAATGAAATAGCTCGGTTCTGATAGTGAATAAAACCAAATGCAGCAGAAAATTATGCAAGAGTTCCACAGAGGACTATTCTAGTAGAAATTTATTCATTCATTAACAATAAATTTAGACTTTGTAACAGAAAGCTTTTGCTTTTTTTTTTTTTCAAAGTCCTATTATTTTCTAATAATTATAGATGTTTTCATTATTCTTATAAATATCAAAATATCATATTTCTCCCATACTGGCCACAACAACAATGTGTGTTAATGGGTTCAAATCCTATGTATTAATTAAAAAGGTTTCCCCACCCATTTCTTTTGAGAAACTGTAAGTTACTATGAAATAAAATAGTAGAAACACATCTTGTACTCAATAAAAAAGAGTTTAATAAGATAAACAGATAGTGCTGTGAAAAAAAGATAGTGAGCTACATTTCTTTTCCCTTCCTTTTTCATTAAACTTTTGCTCTCTTCCACACCTTATTCTCATCTCCTCTTTTTTCTATCTTTGTGAGGTCTCTTGTGTATCTGATAGCCATACATCTCATACATACAGTTAAAACCTGACTGACCCTAGTAATAGTGCACGTTAACATATAGAGATGCACACCTCAGGGAAGGTGCTTTTAGTATCTGGAGAACAGGACATGTACATTTCATTCCAATGTAATTTTGAAACCAAAAATCAATGTGTTTCTTTTCCTTTTCAGTTCGAAAGGACATAGTTCATATCCTCTCAGATCTAGATGTCGAGGTCAAGGATATAACAGACTGCTATGATATTAGCTCTTTCCTTCAACCACTGTCTTTGGAAGATGTATTTGAGAGAACAAGCAAGGAATTTCCTATGGTCGCTGAGATAATGGAAGGGCCTTCAGGAGGTCAAAAACCTTATAACTTATTGTATGCGGGAAAAGAGATCATCATCTACAAAAAGTACCAGGCAACAAGAGTCCTAGCCTCTGAGATCAGAAGTGATTCCCCCAAAAGACATTTTTTAATTCCCATAAGCTACAAAGGAAAGTTCAAGAGAAGACCTCGGGAGTTTCCAACTGCCTATGACTTAGACATAGCAAGAAGTGAAAAGGAACAGCTTCATGTTGTAGCAACTAAAGCTTTTGATTCCCCTCATAAAGAGCTTTTTTCTGTTTCAGTTGGAGACCAGTTTCTAGTTCAGCAATGCCAGACTAGTGAAGTTCTCTGTGAGGGAAGAAAGAAAGTCATGGACGTTTTAGCCTGTGAACAAATACTAAGTGATACATACAAGAAAGTACTCCTCCCTATGTACATGGAAGGTGGCTTTGTGGAAGTGATTCATGACAAGAAACAGTACCAACTTTCTGAGATTTGCAAAGAATTCCATTTGCCTTTTAATGTCAAAGTGTCCGTGAGGGACCTTTCAGTTGAGGAAGATGTCTTGGCTGCTGTGCCTGGTCTACAGTTAGAAGAAGAAATCACAGACTCTTATTTGCTGATCAGTAGCACCAGCAGTCCAATGGAGAGCTGGGAGATTCCTGTGTATCGCTTAAACATGTTGGTTCATTTGCTCAGCAAAGACATCCAGATGATTGTGCCTCCTGTGTCTAAGACAACAGTGGAAGAGATCAGCGAAGAGCAATATTATATGGTACGACGATACGAAACCCAAACTCTTCATCCACCACCCAGGCCTCCCAAAAATCCAACACTTGCACAAAACCCTAGTTTTGCAGTACCTAAGCAAGATGTGTCTCATGTACTACAGGCTCCACAGGTAAGGTATCCCACCTCATCTTTGAATCTCTTATAATAATAGATCGTGTTCTGTCGGTTAGTCTCCATTTCACTGGTGTATTCTTATGGCATGTACACAGATGGTTCTGAGTTCCCTGTGATAGGCAAATTAGGCATTAGAGACAACAATGGCTAAAATCTCCAGTGTGTGTTAATTGAGCCATGAAAAACAATGAAACCACCCGACTTCACAGCAGAAAGCTTGGCTGTATAATTTTGCATGGATAATCCTTTACTGCACCAACACAAAAGTGAAGGGAGACACTTGAAGTGGCTGTATTTAAATCTTTATTAAGGGGAAGCATATATTTTAATGATGTAAAAATAATTTTGCTCAGCTGGAAATGACACAATTAAATTCACAGAAAGCCAGGTTGTGGAGATATTTTTTACTGCGTGTTTTTTGCACTTACACAAGTGGCAAATAGATTTGAAACAAAAAGGGCAGCCATTTTAGAATAACTCTTGATGTTAAGAAGGAAGTGCAACTTCTGGGACAATTTTCTTCATGGCTAACCTAAGACAATGCATTTGTTCTTTATTTTTGTATTTGGTCTGGATGAGATGGAGTTAGTTTTCTTCACAGCAGCCTGTAAGATATGGTGTTTTGGATCTCTGACTAAAGCAGCATCAATAATATAACAGTGTTTTGGCTATTGGGGAGCAGCACACCCACAGGGTCAAGGCCGCCTCTTTTTCCCAGGGTGCCCCCTGCCTAGCAAGCAGGCTAGGGTTGGGCAGGAGCTTGGGAGGGGACACAGATGGGACAGTTGACCCCAAGTGACCAAAGGGATATTCCATGGCATATAACAACATGCTCAGCAATAAAAACTGGAGGGGTAGTTGGTCTGGGAAGGCAACCATAGCTCAGAGACTGGCTGGACATCAGTCTGCTTGTGGGAGGTAGTGAGTGACTGCCTTTGTATCACTGGTGGTGTTTTTGTTTGATTGTTTGTTTGTTCCTTTGGTTTTCACTTTCTTTCACTTATTAAACTGTCTTTGTTTCAGCACATGAGTTTTCTTGCTTTTGGTCTTACTATTCCCTCTCATGATGAGATCATCATCCTGATGTGAGGGGGGAGTGAGTGAGCAGCTGGGTGGGTGCTTAGCTGCTGGCTGGGATCAACTTACCACAATTCTCTTCCATCGAAAGAGTCAAAGAAAGGCACTTTGTTGGACTTTAACAAAACAGACTGTCCAGGATGTATTTAACTTAGGTTGCAGTTGCTCTCATGTGCAAATACAAATTCCCTACAGATGAAGAACGAAAAACATTGGAAACACTTTCAGGCCTCTGCATTGTGATTGGGCAGCATTTTAAACTCAATGTTATAACTCATGCAACTATAATTGGGGGGGGGGGGGGTAGAGGAAAGTTATTTTTATGTTGCTATCCAATTAAAGTCTCATTGTAGCCACCCTGGAAGGAGAGGTTTTGTGAGTACCTCTCCTTGCCTGCTGGAGGTGTTTCTCCCCTTAGTGCCAATTCTAAGACCACACACAGGTACACAGCTCCACTTAGGTTCTGGGAGATAGTTACAACAGACTGTAGAAGAAGTGAATAGGTAAAATGAGTCCCTCAGATAAGTGTAATACAGCAAAAAGCTGTGTCATTTTCTTCTGTCTTTACTTGTACTACAGAAACTTCTTTTCTGCTAGTTTGTACAGTGAACCTTCTAGCAGCTTAAATAAGCCATCCTGTTAGACTAGGGTAGATACATGGATCTAACAGGGAAGCCATCAGCCTGGTACTGGCTTGGCGTCCAGAGCTGGGGAAGAATTCTCTAAAGTTGTGTTTCTGGTAAACCCATACCCTTATTAGGAGGACTCAGACCTCCTGCAGTTACTGATGGCTGTGTGTGGATGACAACAGGTAGATGTTGATTGTAGATTAGACTCACACAGAAGATAATATTTTCCTGAAGTGAGGAGAGAGAGCAATAAACCCAGGAGAGGGATGAGCTGAGGTTCCTTTGCACATTCATGTGAGAGTGACCTTTGACTGTAGCTGTCCAGACAAAGGAACTCATTTAAGCAGGCTGTTCCAGAGGACATTTTTTGTCACATCCTTGTTATAAATAAATAATAAACTGCAGTCAGGATGCTTGGAGTTATGCAGATTCATAAATCTCCCTCCCTGGAAAGGTGAAACAAGTAGAGATCCTTTATTCATAAGATGAAGCATCCTGAGCTGCAACATAATACGTTTAAAGTGGCACAGAATGCATTATCTCTTCTATCCCAAGTACCAAAAATCCTCTGAGAGGACGTGGATCATAGCGGACAGGCTCTGCCAGTGGCAGCATGGGGCAGACTGCATTTTCTTCTACATGTATCAGGGATGTCTGAGGGTTCAGAAAGTTGGAGATTATGCCAAACTGATAAATGGCCCTCTTTGCATATTTTGTGACTATGCATAGACTTATTTGCATAAATAACAGACAAATGTCCCAATGGGCCGAACTTAAGCCTGACAAGGTGGCAGCCTGGAATAAGCTTTAGTACTGCATGAATTGTCATGGTACTCCTGCAGGCAGCTCCCTGCCTGGTATTGAGGGACCTCTGAATGCTTGCTGGAGGGTGGTGAATGGCTTCCTTGCCCACTAGCTGGGAAGCTCTGCTTGGCTTGGTGCTCCAGGATTAAATACATGAGTCCACAGAGGACTAAAATCCAGCTGGTTTATGCCGATACCTGAGGACACTCTGCAAGAGTGGGTCACCTCTAGCTACATCTTGTGCTTTGATATCCTCTTAGCTCACAGCAAGGCTGTGAGGGCAGAGAGGCTCCAGCTGTCTCTGCCTGCTGTTGCCTGACCTTGGTAAAGGAACGCTAGGGCCAGGAGCAGGACTGTACAGTTTCACTGTATTTTGGTCATGTTAGTCATTGAATGGTATGAGATTAGCAGCCAGTATGGACTGGAACCTTAGATGAGAGCAAGAACTGCCTCTGCTTGTGTGCAAGGTGCAATGCTGCAGGGACGTGGGTGTTTGAACAGTTCAGCAAAGTCCAGAGACAACAGATGAATTCTCAAACATAATATAGCTGCATTAACTGAGCACTCTGCCAAGTCTCTTCACAGGGCTAATTAAGTTGGCTTGGCTCCTGCTGACACAGCTTTCACTTCCAGAGCCTGGAGATCTCTCCCCTCCACAGCACAGAGCAGACTTACCATTTCCCTCTCATCTGATCATTTCATTTGGGTAAGGAACATCCAGACCACATATGTTTGCAATTTTGTATTATGTGATAATTGAATAAACAAAGACAAACCCTAAGAAAATATGTGCAAACTAAACAAATGAAGCAAAATAGCAAGTATGGAATGATGAAATTAATCTCATACTTCAGATATCAGACTTCTATGTGACATTGATGTAAAATACCTAATAACCAATATCACCTCTACTCACAAGCACCCCTAACTAACAGTGATAACAAAACAATGATTGTACCCTTTGTCTAGCTGTAGAACATAAGATACAAGCAGTCATTTACAAGAAATCCATATTTTCCCCCCAGGAATCATTGGAATAAAGTCCTCAGTGGGGCTCTAACTGCCATGTTGAATTAAAGAGTTTAAGGCACTCATTTTCTTATTTGTGAGCTTAGCTAGAAAATGAGAATGACCTAATAAAACCATAGAAGTTAATGCTACTGATCTGAGAATGGAGCACCTCACTCTCTTGCCAAGTTGCTCCTGGAGAGAAGTTACAGTGGGAGGAACCAGTCAGGCCCTCACCTTCTTGAAATTAAAATTAATTTGAAAAGAACAAGCCACATGTGCCTGTTCTCTCCACAATTAGAACTACCACAGTGAATATAAAAACCCAAGTTTTAACTTAATAACTCCAGAGTAAGGTTTCAGTTGGGATCCTCAACAAAAGAGACTTGAAAATTGTTTCCTAAAATTTCCCTAGGCTTTTTACCTGCTACCTATTGTTTCTTTCCCTTCCAGGGGATTCAAGCAGCAAAACTTTTCTAGTTTTCAGTGGTCTGCTTAGGCATGTTTCTAGCCTGAGCAACAGTAGAATCAGTAAAATACTCAGCAGCTTCAAGTTAGGCTTGCTGTTAAATACCTTTGTGAATGTGGAACTGGAAAAGTTAGTCACAGGCAGTAATCTGCTTGGCTCTTGTAAGAAAGCTGAGAGAATTCCAGCTGGGGAAACTGGAATTTAATAAAATAGTAAGTATCAGGGCATGATAGTTTCTCATAATTCTATGCTAAGGTCCATTATCCTTCAAAAAGTTATTATGGTGTTACGATATCAGGAACTTTCTTGCCTTATTGCTTTTTATTTCAAAATTAAAATGAAAGGAAAATTATCACTTCCATCTGGCTTCGCAGTTCTCCAAACTGAACTATCAAAATCTGCCATTAACATATTTATCGCATCTGTCTTCACAGCAAAATGAAGACTTATCTGGAACTAAATTGATAAGACATAAGCTACATTTTTCAGCAAATGAGTTCTCCTGCAGCACCTCCTTTCTTTCATTCTAACTACTTCTTTTCTGCTTCCAGAGCATTTTTTCATGTTTTTAGGGCCTTTATAGAGTAGATTTAACACAAACATTTCTGCTGTGTAGCAAGAAACTAACCTTTCTAAATAAATACAAATTAGAAAACACATGCAGGACAGCCAGGAAGGAATAGGTAAGACTTCAGGAATTAATAATCTTTTGGCACTGGAAATGAGGGAGGAAACTATGGTTCATTAGCAGATGCAAAAATGTGTATATACAAATGTAAGAGAGAGGATTTCTCTCTGACATGTGCAGCATTGTAGCTGCTGAGGCTGCAGCTATGCTTCCTCTTCCTCTCTTTGTCCCCGCTAAAGAAGAGGTTTCCCTCTCCCTGGGGTCTCACCTTCCACCCTCTTTCTCCCTCTTCTTCCCCACATCCCATGTGCTGTTTCTCCCTGTCACTTTCTAAATGCCTAATAAATAGCATGGGAAGGCTGGAAGCATAGCCCTTACATCTTAATGACCACCCCATGTTGTCGTTGTGGTGAAGTTCTTGAAGTCTCTCAAAATCCCATCTCTATTGCAACCTCTCCCAGTAAGTTAGGCCCCACATCCCACCCACTCTTTTGGGCTGCACTTTATCGCTCCTCCGAGTACCACATCTTCACCATGTGACAGGGTCCTTTTCCTCCTACCATTCATCCTTGCCACATGTGCCTGATTTCCCCCAGACCCACATGTCTCAGGTCCTCCAGCACTATGCTTGTCATGTGCCCTTCAACCTCGCTCAACTTATATGACCTTGGTTAGCCAGTCCTTTCTACTACTTTCAGACAGGCTTGTATTTTCTTCTTTCTTGTTTCTTTACAGCACTTCTCCCAATTGCTTTTCTTTCATGCAGTGAGCCGAAGCCAAGGGCACAGGCATTATTGGGTAGGAGCTGCAGGGACATCCAAAGTTACATGTGGGTTTTGGTTGCCTTCCCTAGCAGCATCTGTTCCAAACCTCAGCAAAACATTCATCTTCAGCTATGTTTTTAGGACCAAAACTGGAACAGCCTGTAGGTGCTGACAAGCGTCAAGCCATTTAATTCTATTGTATGCTGGACAGCCCAAGCTGAATGACTTTATATTGGCACTCTGTTGAAGAGATCCCTATAGCTATGTTCATACCTGGGGTCCATGGCCATTTTTCTGCATTCTGATAATATGCTGGGTTGAAGCTTGCATGTGTACTACCCCACCTCATGTCCTGGACTTTTCAGCAAAAGAAACCAAGTAATGCTGTCTGGAGAAGCACTCTAATCTGGATGATGGGAGTCCAGGACTGCTGTGTACGCTATGGACTCTGAATCAAGAGAAACGAGTTAGAGGAGTAGGAAACTCTAAAGCTCCAGCTAATAAATGACTGGAGTTATCCTTCTACTCTCAGCATAGACCTGGCATTAAGGCCTCTTTCTCTTTTAAAAAATACTAACAGCTTAAAATTTCCACAGAGAAACATCAAGTCTGTAGTAGGCACTTACTGTGGATTGATGTTACTCTCAAAACCAAAAATACAGTGGGGAAGATGATAGCAATGAGCCTGCCAGAAGGACAAGCGGTAGATAATTGCCTGAAAAACTAGCAGGGCAATCTGAGGTGTAAGTCTCATTGCAGAAACCCGTTACTGCTACAGGAAATGCTGATATAGTACATGAAATTAAGGAAGGTACAGATGAACATGTGGATATGCTGACTGATGAAAATGCCAACTGGTTAAAAGCAAATTGCTTAATTTAGAGCTACAAATGAATTACTTGGAGAACAAAGAGAAAAGAAATATCAAAATAAAGAGGATGCCCAGAAGAAATAAAAAATTGAACCACATGAAAATATGGAAGCCTTGATAAGAAGAAGGAAAATCCTGCACAGACTATTTTAGCCAAAAGACATTGATGTCAGTAAGGCGAGAATTAGCTGGCACATTTTTTTATTCTTTTGCAGAAAGCACAAAATAATAAATATAAAAAATAAAATAAATATATATAAAAATAAAATAAAAAAATAATAAAACCCATAACATAACAAAATCACATAATTATGTATAATTATGAAGCAGGACAAAAAACTAGAAAAGATAAATCCAAAATTCTAGGAAGCACTGCAGCAGAATAACTCTCCAAAAATATAATATGAGGTGATCTGAATAATTTTTTTGTCAGCTGGGATTCCAAGCAGCCTGATTTCCCGCAAGGCTGTTCTCCAGGCTGCATGCTTTCATTTACCCTTCTCCTCACGGCAAGAAGGCTGGAAAATTAAGTTTGTGAATACATGATTATTGAAGTGCTACCTGTTATGGCCTATATCTTGGTCTGTTTGGAAGTTACCAAAGAATTTTCCAGTTTAAACTGGCCAGAGATAACCTACACCACAATGAATTTCTAGCAGGAAACACAGTCCCCGTTTTCCTGCAATGCTTGTTGGCTCCCAGGGCTCCTGGAGAACCATGTGCTGGAATTCCACCCCTGCTTAGACACCTTCAGGGACTTTTCTGGACTCTGAAGGCCAACTGGCATGAGGTAGCTGAGGTGCCTGTTAGTAACCCTTTCAGTTTCCTTGTTTGTGGGGCTGCTTGCAAACTGCATACTGGGAGTGGGTCCTGGGGTGCTCTAACTCCCAGATCATGCCCAGGGACTGTTTTGGAAACTACTAAATTGCACAGATTAAAACTGAGCCCAGAGATCTTTACAGGTGCTGTGTAGTCAACTGTTTTGACAATACCTCTGCTAAAAAAGATGAAAAAGGAAGATGCTCATCAGAGACAATAATGTGTTCCATGCAGTCAATGTAAAAGAAAGCACTGATATTTCCCATTTATATTATGCCTTCCTTCACGAAATCCAAGCTTTGGCAGTACTGTCAGAGCCACGCATCCCAGAGCTGAAAACATCCCAGAAGGCTGGGATTATGCTTTGAAATTTATTGCCCCATGAAATGAAATGAGAAAGTTGCTGTCAGTGTGACAGCAGAGTCAAATCCCAAGGGACTTGTAGGCACAACTCCCATTCTCCAGAGAGCCCTTGCAGTGAAGAATTGAGTGATTGTCGGGAGACAGACAGTGCTGTGGAGACACTCATCAAATCCATTAAAACTTGTAAAGGCAATCTGAGTCACGGACTTTCCCTTTCTGCTTTTTGAGTGTGTTAGTCCATAGACATGAAATAAAAAGTATGGTGATAAATTAATTGTGAGATGTATCAATTATTGTATGAAGGAGAATTGTTATATGAGGGAGCTTTTAAGGGTTAAAAAACAATGCATTTAACACCTGTACTAAGAAAATTATTTTCCCTTCTTAATGGATAGAGGTGTATAATTTATACTGAATTTTGTCAAGGTATTTAACAGCATTATGTTCATGTTCTACCTTAGGACATGAAGTAATTTTACTGGTAAATATTTTAGACGGAATTATGCCCTGATGTGGTCCATATTTTTGTCCCACAAGTTTTGGGGGTTTTGTTGTTGTTGGTTTTGGTTGTTGTTGTTGTTGTTGTTTAAAAAAGAAAAACAAAACAAAACAAAACAACAACAACAACAACAACAAAAACAAACAGAAAATAACAGGGGACTTGAGGAGGCACAGGGTGCCTTCTGTTGTGATTCCTATGGTGCCATTGAAAAATCATAGCAATGACCCCAGGCTTGAAATGACTGTAGGCAGTGTCTTAGTGTCTTGTATCAATGGTCCACCTGAAATAGTGTAACAGAGTCTTAGTAGAGTATCACTTGATAGAAATCACTGGAGAAAAAAAAAAAAAAAAAGGAAAAGAAAGAAGCTTCTTTGGTAGTTTTGCATGCTATGCACCACCCTCATGGACAACACGGTGACTAAAGGCCACTTAGACTCTGCAGTAAATGGGACTCTAGATTAGCTAGAGTTGAAATCTGATTAATAAAGCAGGGTAAAACTATTCCCAAAGCATCACTTTATTTTAAATTTAAGACTCTTTGAAAAAGTAAATAATATTTTATGTGTGAAATGAAGAAACTGTATCTGGAAGCTATTTTCCCAATCCGTCTGTTTTGCATAAGTGGTATATGCATGTTCTGCAGTATTAATGAGGAAAAGAGTGGCTGAGTTTGCTTGTGAATTGCTTTCATTTGAAGAGAGATGTGCCAAGAAACTGACCAGCAACTCTACAAGAAAATGCTGGCCATGCAAGGAGTGGGGTTTGCAGGAGCTCGGTTGGTCTGGTTTACATTCCCACTTCTGTCACATGCTGCTTTAGTGACACCAGACAAATCACATAAGCATTATTGCCTCAAGATACATGAAGAAACTGCGGGGTGTGAAGTGAGAGTGTAGATTTACAGCTCATTAGTTACTTTATATGGATGCTTAAATCTCAGGTAAATGCAAAAAATATTGCCTCACTTCCAGTGAGGGTCAAACCTACCTCACATTTACTCTGGAGCAATAACCACACAGACAGTTGCCATGGAGTAGTTAATGAGCTGTAAATCCACGCTCATTTACTTGGTGGCAAGTTGTTCATGTAGCTGTCTCTTCTGTCTATGAAATGGGACATAATTCTTCATTTTCCCATCTTAGATATTTATACAGACAAGCATCAGTTTTGCCTGTATGCAGTATTCTGTGCATTGGCTACTGCAGTAGGAACAATAATAACAACATAAAAATAATAACAACAATGAGATTCCTGGACACTAGTACATTTTAACCTTGCTTAAAATTTTCAACTGAATGCTAATTTGCAGAAGAGGTGCAAAAAAGCAAGTGAGTCTTGTCTAGGACAGCTGGATTCTGAAGTGTGAATAGTTGAAAGAGGAAGGAACAAGAAAAAAGAGATGTGTGAACTTGTCCCATTTAACATTGCAAAGTGTTAACCTTGAGGCTCACTAACACTTTTGTAAGCTTGATCTCTTGTTAACCACTTTGTAGTTTAGTCTTATAGTAGACATAAGCCTTTGTGCTCATCTGCATCTGCTGTGGTATATTCAGTGTCTCAAGCCTTGCCTTCACCTCGTGGCTTACAGAAGCTAGAAGTTAGTTTCAAGACAGGAAGTGTTATGGATGAAAACTCAGATAGTTCTCAGCATACCTCCATAAATTTCCCCAGTTTGTGGGACTTTGACAGATCATAACATTAAACTAAAAGTTGCATGTTAAAGGTTAGTTTGTGCAAGCATGCAAGGTGTCAGTAAAGGAAAAAAATGAGAAAAAAAACCCTGCTGCAATATGGGTTATGTATATTTTTTATTGATAGATCATATTTGCATAAAAAGTAGTGGGATGTAACTGATGATGTATAAATGAATGTTGGGCTGAAAAGCCATTTTTTGAAGTCAATCCTAGCACACTTCTTTTACAGCCAAATCATTTTTCCTGCTTGCAGTGGTGGAGCATCACCACCATTCAGATGGAAGAGTGGATTAAGGAGGTGGGCTCAGAAAGTGAAATTGATAACCAGCGAAACAGACAAATGGGCTATCCAGTTATCTTTTATCAAACTGTGAAATGGGACGGGAAAGTAGAATTTATGCAGGGTGAAGGGAATTGCATTTTTATTATAAAGTCTTTTTTTTGAGGGAGAGGATTGTTCTTTCTAAATATGTTCTTTTCCCCTTGTGAGTATCCTAATTCATTACTATCCTGCCCTCATTGTCTCTCACATAAAAATAAAAAGTAGTGCACTGTAAAAAGAAAATCTGCTCTGCTTGAACCACACACACGATGATTTTAAAATGTTTACATGCACAGAAGTTAACATGAAATATCTGCTGTTTATCTGCTGTTTTGCACCTTGCTGAATAGAGACAGACCGTAGGTCTTGGTTTGCCTCCTACTTACACTCCATTCTGCCCATCTACCAACACTACTAATGTTCCCTCTCTGTTCTCATGGATCAAGCAACAAGAATGTGGATGAAAAATATGGAAGATAGGAGGAAAACAGAAACGAAGTCCTTAAACAGCAGGGTTAGATTTTGCATAAGCCTTTTTGTTAGTTCACATCTTCAGAAAACACAGAAATAAAATTCTCTCATGAAATATTGAAGCCGTTTCTACCCCATATGAACATCTGAATGTGAGATATCTCCCTCTAGCCTCCGAAACAGAAAATAAACCTTCTTATGCACATTATGAGTTATTAAATAATAATATACCAGTGGTCTAATGCTGCTATTGTTGAACCTAAATGAAAAACCTTATTAATCATGGATTTGACAGCTCATTCAGTTATAATAATGTTTCCTGTCAATCCAAGCTCTCATTATAATTGGATCTCACTTAGAAAGGAAGATGCTCCATTGACTGCTCAGATGGAGGAAAATACAGGTTTGAAAATGAAAACATCACTCTGAATTCTGTTTCCAGGGAGCCTGCTTATGCATGTACAAGTTGGATAACACTTTAATCCTTGCTGTGTGTCACATTTGGAGGGTGCTATAATAAGATTCTCTCACTGACTAGACACCAGCTCTAGAGTCATGACAGTGAAAGCAAAAGCAGGAACAGCAAATGAAACTTTTTTGTGGGGATGCTGGTATATCATCACTACGACCTAGTTGCAAGGTAATAATTGAAATAGATGGCTTGTCTACATAAAGAAGTGTGCTAAGCTGTGAATTCACAGTTAATTTGGTTTTCTGCATGGCCTCTTTTGTGGTCACTCAATATGCAGAAAGTATTAGATATTTCATGTGGCATTAAGAGAGGATTAAGTTGCTTCAAACCAAGGCAATTTATTTGTGCTATGGAAGTGTTTACAAAGAAAGATAGTGGCAAGGAACTGTAAATTCATACTCTACCTTACTGAGAACTAGCTTTATAAACAAGGCTAGAGACAGGACAAGCGGCTGAGAAGACAAACAAATGTTTAGACTGAGACTGAATGAACTTGGAAAAGCAACTCAAATACGTGCCATTTAGAAGAGATTCTGCAGGCAAAATCTATGAATTGCTTATCAAAGGCCCCAATCCCAGGGTGTAGCAAAGGGAGGTGGTGTATTTACATGCAGGCCACAGTTCATGAAAGACACAGAAGCCACAGGATAAGTTTAACTTAGACTCAATAAAGTTCATACAGAAAGAATTTTAGTAGGGCAGCTGAAATGATAATTCGCAGAAAGTGTTCTTGTTCACAGATAAACCAACGTGGTTACACTAAACGGGAACTTAAATTTGTTTTCTCATCAATATAATATTATAATGCCAACAAACAGGGAGACATCATATTGTTTTTGCTACCTTCTAGGACAAAGAGCAAACATTAATCTGATGCGATCAGGGCTATGTACAGATTAGAAAATGCTTAAGAACTATGAAAGAAGTCTGTGGTTTATAGACATGAATAGTAAGCACCCCATAGCGGGACTTGAATAGGTAATTTTTGACGCAACTTATTTTGAGGAAAACAAAAGTTGGAAAAAAATCACCAGTCTGCTCTGGCAGAAGAAAAGGAGAGGTAAAGTAGCTGATGGGAAGCTGTTGCAGATGGTGTAAAGGGTGTGGCAAGTCCTTTTGCAGCTTTCATCTTGGGCATGAACATGCCTGATTGATTAACTGTCGGGCAAGCAAATTTACATTAGCTTCAAGAAGTCCCTGACCCTCCTTTGAAACACACAGCTTAGGGTCAACAACATACTGGGATATCAGAGACATTGGAATATTTGTAGCAGTGTCAGTGAATATTTCCTTATAATGTCCCAAGAGATTTTTATTCATGACATGACCTACAAGTGCAGTGGGGCCAGAAAGTAAGTAGTCCTAACTGCAACAAAGCCAGTCTTCCTCAATGTACATGTAGAGAAAGGTCTGCCTAAGAAACAGTATTGTAGAAGTAGTATCCTGACGCAAGATGAGGATGATTTTGTGATAAATTAAACATTCAATAATGCTGTTAACATATAGTAGGCTTTGAGTATGAAAAATAAATCATAAAATTACTTTAATTATTTAATTCTCAGCTTTCACTGAAAACCTAGTGAAAAATGGTGTTTGCATGCCAAAAATCAGGAATATTTAGTATTTTGTGAAGTAATACACCATTCTTGGAGCTTCATGTGCAGCAATGAAGAGTACACATGAACTGTGTATCTTGTAGGGCTTCTGTGAGTTTAATTTAATGGAATTCATTGCATGATTGTAAGGGCTTACGGTTTGTGTGCTTGATCCTACAGCAGATATACACACTGGGGAGAAGAGAGTAAGCAATCTTTTCTCTCTCAGTGGCTCAACAAGATAAGGCACAGAACAGAGAATAGGCTGCAACCCATACCAGAATTTAGTAGCTGTGGTAAGACAGAAAGCTTTCTTCTGTTATTTGCCTTCAATCATTGCAGCTCAGCATTATCTTTTACTGTGTTTCGTGCCAAGAAGAGGCAACTTAGTCTTCACTGAAATTGCAGTGCTTGAGAGAAATAAGGACAAGACTGAGAGTGAAAGTGCGGAAAATGTGAACAGGAATAAAATTCCAATCAAAAGTGGAAAGTGCTTGTTTCATTTTTCTTGTTGTACATTCATTTTTAAAGTTTTATGCTTGAGTGGCTGACTGATTTCTCATCTCTGAATGAATAAATAAAAGTCAAGATTTGTTTTGGTTGTATTGATAAAGGGTAAAGATCGTCCAGTCATAGACCAAAAGTCATCATATGCCTCTACAACCACTCACATAGTATAAATTTGTGGAAGTCCTGCAATGGTTTGTAAAGTGCCTATTAGCATTAAAAAAATGCTATGGAACTATGTAAATTATATGGTAGAATAATATTTCAAACTATACTTTTCATTATATATACCTTTATCAGCAGCTGTTGAATGCACAAAATTAGTATTTATATTCATGGGATATCTGTGAAAAGGTCAAGTAGGAGATATTTTAATCCATGTTTTCAATTTGTGGTTATATGTTTAGAGTAATAAATCATAGCAGCTTTCAAAAATAACAACAGCAACAATAATATATGGCTCTAAAATGTCTATGGACTGTAGATTAAACTTTTTTTTTTTTTTTCTGAGCACCTAGACACATTTTGTTGGTAGTCATCTCTTCTGGAATTACAAAAAGAGATTTGATACCTAATGGTGTAAAACATTATGCTAACACTTTCAAATTAATTGGAACTTTCAGCTTATTTCAAAAGACATTACTAAGCACTGTCATCATACGTTTCATAACTTTTTCAAATGTAAATAAATTTTCAAATGTACAAATATAAGCTGTATTTACAATTTTCAAATGGAAATAGAACTTTTCACTCTGATTGCAGGTCAGCACAGTTGTAATAACATGACAGCCTGTGACACTAATTTATTGATTCAAAAAATCCTTTACAAGTGTTCTATGTGCTTATACACTGTATGCACCCCTAACCAAAATGTCATGCTTGGGTTTCTCTCAAATTGTGGTGTCGTTTAGATGTAACCACAAAGAAACCTCTGCTCTGGTATGAAAATGCCTGTGAGAGCATTTGGATTTTCTCGCTGACGCCATTCATTAGGCGGTGCCAAATGGCTTCCTTTCTGAAAAGGAAGTGTTCTTGTGACTGCTCTACTCTTTATCTAGCTGCTCAGCTGTGACCACATTTTGACGCCCATGTTCTGTCTCAGGCTGTCTGTACTCAGATAGATGGACCTCCCGGGACATGTGGAGACTTGATTTAAGGAAATACAACTCCATTCACTTTAGTGGAATTGAAACTTCCTCCAAGAAGTGAAAATTTGGAAGATCTGTCTTTGGAGAGGAAGATGACACATGTTTTTTCAGAGCCGGGCTGGCAGGTTGCAGTGACTGAGGGTCTGGGACAGCCCAGCTCCTGGCAGAGGCATCTCTGCTTAGGTGGCCATGTGCGTGCTATGTCTCTAAGCTCCTGTTATGGCCTGTATTGTCAGTGACACTTAGAGAGCTACACAAACACTTTGCAGTTAGCTGAATCACTCTTTAACTGTATTGATGAGGTTGTAGTCAGAGCAAGGACATGTGGAGCATCTAGGAAGGTACATGTAGCTATGTACATTTTTGTGCCTTGATCTGGAGCTGAACTTCACCCATGGTGTAGTAATTAACCCAGACTGAATGATAGGGGTCTGTTTACAGCAGGAATGAGAGCACGGATGAGAACACGCATGCGTTTTTCAAAGGCATAAGAAACATCAGCTACTTGCAAGTGACAGCTGTGGCCCATTTTTTTTTTTAAACTCTTATTTAAACAGGTTATGTTTGCTTAGTGGTTGAATCTTTGAAGTCTTGAAATTCTTGAAGAGTGTCCTTTGCCCTACACAAACATGCACATACACAATAAGTCGGAAAAGATGAAAAGTGTTTATTTAGACAGTCTAACCTCATAACGTGCCTCATACATTTCTTACAACAAGGTGAACAATGGGGATTTCTGAAACCTTCATCTTTGCTCCTGGTGAAGATGTAAAGTACAGTTTTAGCTTAAAAAAATGCCAATAGGCTTTTAGTACATTTGTTGTGACAAAGAAAAGTTTAATGACATGAGTTTACATTTGAAAAATACATTTACATTGGAAGAAATGTGTATGGTTTGTAGTCCTTCCATACATTTTGATTTCTGTATACTGAAACATTACACATGTCTATGTGTCTGTTCTGCTTCCATTTCAGGTACAAGAGAGTATCCATGTGCCATGGTTTTCTGTTCCTTATTGGTATATAAACTGTAACAATTTGGTAAAATTCTGCCCCACACATATAGGGTTGTATAACTGAATAGGTCCTGTCCCAGTCTGTCTCCCTCTCTCTCTCTTCCTCTCCACCTCCCTCTTCTTCTCCTTCTTCACTCTATATTGCCAAATGTAGCACAATAGAAGTACAAAATTTATTAGCATTCCTTTTCTTTTTAAATACTATCAATTCATTTCATTGATGCTTATTACACAAGCACCTCATTGTATTGAACTTGTGTCCTAGATAATTTTCAATGGTAGATAAAAGAAATCATCCACAGAATAATTTTGTTTTGAATTTTTTTTTCTTCAGTGTTTAATAAATGTGTCTCCAGCTACTAATATCTCAGGGTCCATATTTTCATTAATAGATGCAATAAAGTAAATTTATTTCTCTTTCGTGCTATCTTCTGATCTTTATTTCACAAAAATTTCTCTTTCATCAGGAAAATGTATGTGAACAGGCTTACTTTATAGAGAATTAGGATTTACAAAACACTCACCACATTGAGAAGTCTCTCTTAAAGCCTAGCAGGTTAGATTTTTCTATTAATTTACCTGAAATGGTCATAATTCACAGATAGAGACATTGGATAAGGCTTTTTTTCAAGTCTGAGAGCATTACATTTGAAAGCTTGTTTGGTTAAGGAGAGATGTCATCTCTACTGTTTTAAACAAGAGTTTTGTGGAGAAAGAAATCAAACTCATAAAAAGCACACTTCTCCATGTCAGAATTTGATTCACTTCTGCCTGGTCTAATAACAAATGCAACATTCATCTGCAAGAAAAGTTTTTCAGCCGCTTAGACCATGTTTTACAATTTACAATAAATGGAGGGATATAAAACCCCCATTTAATAAATTGATCAGTCTGGGAAAACATAACTGTCATTCAGTCTGCATAACATGACTGGTGAGTAAAATGTTCTTAGTAAAACACATTCGGTAGAAGTCCAGAGGACAAAGCACTTACTAATGCCTCTGTTCATAGCACTACCCAGTCTCCTACTATCACAAATCTTTTTCTCTTTAAATAATTAAATGTATATTTTTAACATCAGATACTTCTTGCTTTTCTAATTTGCTTCTTGTGGGGCCATCTGGATATATTGTTTGAGAAGAAAGAATGCATCAGCAGTATTTTGAAATAAATGGAACCAGCAGTAAGAAAATAGGAGCATAGCTGTTGGCTTCCCAACATTCCCAAGGAATATTTCACACGTGAACTGTCTTGATGCATGTCAGCAGGTAAAAGTACCATTACTTAATGTCTCCTGAGAAGCAAAGGAAAAAAGCAATATTGTATCACCTTTGAAGGACCATCAATGTATCATTGCAAGATTAATAGCCCAGTCATAGTCCCTCTGTGATAAGGGATCAGAACCGGTTTCAATAAAGTACATGTGTTGTGGCTCCAACACATGTTGAATGCAGCTCCAATGTGGCTCCAATCCAATGTTGAATGCAGCCACCTCATTGTGTCCAGTAATCTTGATGGATAGCATCTCAAATTCTCTTCTTTAAGAGTTCACAAAATCACAGAATCACAGAATGTTAGGGATTGGCAGGGACATCAAAAGATCATCTGGTGCAATTCCCCTGCCGGAGCAGGAACACCTAGATGAGGTTACACAGGAAGGTGTCCAGGCGGGTTCTGAATGTCTCCAGAGAAGGAGACTCCACAACCCTCCTGGGCAGCCTGTTCCAGTGCTCTGTCACCCTCACTGAGAAGAAGTTTCTTCTCAAATTTAAGTGGAACCTCTTGTGTTCCAGTTTGAACTCATTACCCCTTGTCCTATCATTGGTTGTCACCGAGAAGAGCCTGGCTCCATCCTCGTGACACTCACTCTTTACATATTTATAAACATGAATAAGGTCACCCCTCAGTCTCCTCTTCTCCAAGCTAAAGAGATCCAGCTCCCTCAGCCTTTCCTTATAAGGGGGACGTCCCTCTCCCTTAATCATCTTTGTGGCTCTGCACTGGACTCTCTCCAGCAGTTCCCTGTCCTTCTGGAACTGAGGGGCCCAGAACTGGACACAATATTCCAGATGTGGTCTCACCAGGGCAGAGTAGGGGGGAAGGAGAACTTCTCTCGACCTACTAACCAACCCCCTTCTAATACACCCCAGGATGCCATTAGCCTTCCTGGCCACAAGGGCACAGTGCTGGCTCGTGGTCATCCTGTTGTCCACCAGGACCCCCAGGTCCCTTTCCCCTACACTGCTCTCTAATAGGTCATTCCCCAACTTATACTGGAACCTGGGGTTGTTCCTGCCCAGATACAAGACTCTACACTTGCCCTGGTTATACTTAATTAAATTTTTCCCTGCCCAACTCTCCAGCCTGTCCAGGTCTCGCTGGATGGCAGCACAGCCTTCTGGTGTGTCAGCCACCCCTCCCAGCTTGGTGTCATCAGCAAACTTGCTGACAGTGCACTCTATTCCCTCATCCAAACCACTGATGAATATATTGAATAATACTGGTCCCAGTACTGACCCTTGAGGCACTCCACTAGATAAAGGCCTCCAACTGCACTCTATCCCATTGACCACAACTCTCTGGCTTCTTCCCTTCAGCCAGTTTGCAGTCCACCTCACTACCTGATCATCCAGACCACACTTCCTCAGTTTAGCTGTGAGGATGCTGTGGGAGACTGTATCAAATGCTTTACTGAAATCCAGGTAGACCACATCCACCACTCTGCCATTCAGAGGCATGATACTTTCTGGCTGTAATTTGTACCTTTTTTTTTTTTTTTTTTTTTTTGTGCAGGGCTTTATCCCATTACAGCAAAAGTTAATTTTTTACCACTCTTTTGTGACTGATGCTCTTTTTGGCAGGAGATTACATTCCATTTGTGGATAGTAACAGTACGTACCAGTGGCATGAGTGTGCTCATGCCTACTCTACTGGTTGTTACTTCTCTTTTCAAAGATTTATGTTCTCCATCAAGGGACCTGGAAGCTCAGAGGATATATTGACTCTGACAATAATTAATAGTAAAGGATTTTTTTTGCTTTAAATGTGAGCATATCTAATTTTTATGACCATTTTCCCTTCTGGCATTTGTGGCCTTTAAAGCCCAGTTTGCAGGGATTTCACATAAACAGCCTAGGAGCCTTGGTTATAGAACTCCATTCTAACTGTCTCATCCCTCTGTTTCCTCTTTGTGAGAGCTGAAAGGCCTGTTCCTGTTGCTTTATGAATCTATATATGGATTCTCTAGATCTACAAATGTTGTAAAATTGTTGAGTCACTGGAGAAGCCCAGAGGATTAATAATTTAAATAAAACTGATCAGGACTAGGTTGGTGTTTTACAGTCAAGAAATGTCTTTTTCCCATACCATTGACAGTCAAAAAATGTCTTTTCCCCATACTATTTCCACTTCTAGTGCATAAATAATTCCTCTAGCATCAGCCAAGCTATGCTAATTTATACCCACAGAGGACTTGGTCTCAAAAGTCTAATTTAGATGATAACGCTGAAGTGCAGGGACTTGCCATTTTTATTTGTGTGTAAAGTACCAGGCACTCAAGTAGTGGCGTGTCATTAAATTATTTCTAGAAAATAAATTGCCATTTGGAAGGCTTGCGCTTGAGTGAAATTATATCTTTTTGTATGACTTAAGACAGAAGCAATGAGTTAATTTGAACAGCTCTTCTTCACCTCCCTAATTTTGTTCTCTCTCCTATCTCCTGTCTCTCCTCTGCTGAACATGCCTTCTTTGCTACATCCAACTGAAATAAATACATTCTTGGATGGTAGCTCATGTTCTTCATTGCAATGTTCCCTCTGCTCTGAAAGACCTTGGTAAAAAATGAGGTAGTAGGGCATAAAAGTGGTCGATGTCAGCTATAGCTCCTGGGGCAGCTAAAAGTTGGATATGAGGAGAGTGTTTTAAGTCATCAAAGCTCCCTCTTTCTCAGCTATAAGTTTTTTGTTGCACAGCACAGAATTTCACCCTAGGGCTTTTGGCTGAACAGTGATGGATTTGACATTGGTCTCACCTGCACACTGTACATGTAACCATTAATGGGGCACTTGGTTTCAGAGGAACCAAGCAATTAAGCCAGCTGATGTGCTTCTACTTTTCAGGTATCATATTAGTAATGTCATAAGGGCTGTGTTCTGTTTTCGGTGGTCAGTTTTCTCCTCTGTATTAATGCTGGCTTATTTGCTTTAGTTGTACCTGAGGCATACTTCTGTGTAGTTGTGGTCCAGCCCTGATGCTGCCATTCTTGCGCATTAACCTTCCTTCTGACAAAATTCATTTGTATGCCATGTATGTATATAAATGCTGCTAAACATGAGAGAGGCCTGCCTTGTTTGCAAACGGTGAAGAAGAGATGATCCTTGCTGAAAGACCTTGCCATGTGAAAAAAAAAGGTCTGCAGGAAAAAAGTGTACCACGGTTAAGGCTGGTGTTATAGTTGATGTAACTGAAATAAAAAGCTTATGTGACCTGTAAAGACATTATGGCCAGTAAGGGAAGCTATGAAGTGATCCTACTGCTTACTAGTATTCGATTCTGTGCCTGTCATTTAATCTCAATATTCATCAATGCTTACCTGCCTTACAGCCCAGTGGAATACAGGGTATTGCCATTCTGCTTTCTCTTTTGTAAGTCAGATTCCCCACAGTGTCTCAGATAGTATCATGAGCCAACTGGTAATTATTGTCGTGGTGACCAGAATATAGGGTGGAGCCTCACAAAAGGCTACTCTTTGTCTTGAGGAATCATTTTTACATTTTCTCAGAGGTTTTAATATATTAGGGTTCAGATAAACACACTTCTGCAAGGATACAGCTTTTTGATAATGGACATGTGAGTTGCTGGGGACAGGACTCTTTTAATAGTATGCATGGAGATGAAAACTGTTTTCTTTATTGGCAGACAATATTTAAAACAACTAATCTTTGCACCCTTAGCCATAACTTAGTGAAAGTTTACTGACCTCTGCTTAATTTAGTAGGTTTCCAGCGTTCCATATTCAGAACACATACATTTTATAAGCATACAAATATTTGTGCACGTGTGTGTGTGTCTTTTACCAAGACAAACAAGCTAAAAGCAAGGGGCCTTTTTTTTGCCACATGGGTTTTGCGTTGACTGTACAAGGACGATTAAAAAAAATAATAATAAAAAAAAGGAAGAAAATGAAAGACTGCTGCTTGCTATAAGGATCCTGGGGAGGTATTTAATACTATTGCATCTGTCTGTAGCTTCATTTTCTAGGCAGCTGGAGGGCTCTTACACCTGGGGACTTGCCTTCACCAATCACTGGAAAATAAGAGTGGGATATTTGGACAAAATGAAATTCCTCTAGGAAATGGTGTGATGGTAAAGACCCCTTGCACAGATATTGACAGTTACTGTAATACCTACAGGCCTGTGTGGAGGGAGGGTCTTGGGGTTTTTGAGCCCTGCAGAAACACACAGTGAGCTGCAGTCCCCTCAGACATCCTCACGCTCTAAATAGATGGAGAATGTATGGCAGAGGGAACAGACAGCAGATGACTTGCCTGCAGTCACTTAGCAGGTTAGTGGCTAAATTTCTTGGTCAGCAGACCTGTTTTGTCCTGAACTAAATCTCTGGGCAGGAATTTTTCTCTGCAGTTTTGGGGAAAAAGAATAAATTCAGGTCCCAGAGACAAAGTTTTTTGAACCATCAGCCTACAAACTGCATTCACAACAACCATAGTATTATTATAAGTTAACAGTTTGTTGTTCACGTTGAATCAATGTTGTCCCTGGAAGGATGCATTTGTCAGAAGGGTTTAATGTGGCCCTATACATCTACATCAAAGCCTAGCAAGAAGTTCTGTGTTACACTAGCCTTTTGAAATACTGTTAGGTATTATTTTTGCAAAATTATTCTGAAGTAGTTAGAGACCATCGCCAGACAGCTCTTTCTTGGATTATGCCCACATTTGTACACATAGCAGGAAGTCATTTGCTGCCTTACTCTCCTGGAAGCCCCTCCTCCTCCTCTGTTTATGGTAGAAAGATGAAATATAGGCAGATAAGAAGAAATCCTGGAGGAAGTGACTAATGTACTCAGCTGTCCTCTGGAGTAAAATCCACAAGAGACTCTTTTGTGAGTGTGCCTTACAACTGTTTCCCTGGCCCAGAACATTAAATTCCACCATGTCCATAAGAGAGCTGAAGTCAGAAGACTACCTGAAATTAAGGATTTTGGTCAAGAATGCAATAAGTATTTTTAAAAGTGTGAATTTAAAATGCAATATTTAAGATGAGATAAAAAGGCGAAGGGTAAAGTCTACTCTCCTGTACTACTGCTTTAAATCTTTAAATGGCTTTGCAGCCATTGATAACAAACAGCCATGGCAGAGCATGTGGCTCCATTACGTTACCTGCGTATGTTATTTTTGCCCCTCTGTCTGTTAAAATCTGATTAGTTGTTGAAGGAGCAACAGTATTGGGCTTGATCAGCCTCTTGATTTTATGCCTCAGTAACATTGTCATGTAGAGTAAAATAACACCTCTCTACACTGGAAATCCACAACAGGCCTTTGATTTTGCTTTATCTTCCACTTAGGGCTTAGACCTAATAATTACCAAGTGAAAGCAGAAAGACACTGGTTGACGTTATTAAATGCCCATGTGATACATTTCTAACAAATAATAAGTAATTAAATAAATCTTTTTGTTTGTAAGAAGAAAAACACCACCAATTCTCATGCATTTACTTGAACCTGGGCTGATTTCCCTACTTTTATGAGTAGCAAGACAAAAGTAGCAAAAAATGTGCAAGACTCTGGAAGAAAACAGAGTATATTAATGAAATGTATCCAGCAGAGAGCCTATTACGGTATCTGTCCTCTCTTCTGTGCCACTGCAGAGCTAAAAGTGATTGATAATAACCTCGTAGTTACTGTACAATTTGCCTACAATTTTATAGTTGCAGTCATGGCATTGATCTACAGTTAAATGAGATAATTCCTGTGTGCTATCTTGCCATTCTGCAAGGAGCAATGTACCACTTGTACCTGTAAAGTCACAAAAAAATGAATACCTGCTTGAATCCAGGGCTTAATATAGAAGTTTTAGATAGCTACATTATGAAATTGCTATAAAGAATATTCTTACATTTGTAAGAGAAGTGTGATGAGGACTATTTAAACTTAGAAATTTCTATCAGTAATACTGCTTTTATCAGCACAGTATTTTATAGTCTCTGCTTTCTTCCTCTCACTGTGTGAATGCTGCAAAACATTTTTTTTTTTTCTGACAAGAAAAAGAAACTTTGTAACTGCAGTCTTACTGAGTTCTGAGACATTGGAAAACGTTCATGCGACACCTACTAAATTAATCTGCAGAACTGGTAGATTTCTAAAAATATTGAAACCAACAGGTTTAAAATACAAGATCTTTTCCTTATGTGTTTGGGGTTTTTTTTTAATCACAAATATATGTGTGATGGATTGAAATTAAAGTTCTCAGAAATTTTGGTGGAAAATTCCAGTGAAATCCTACTTCGGACTAGAAACCAGGCAGTTGAGCAAAGACCTCCTGAAGCTTACAAAGATATGCATAAATCTTTTGCCAAACTTCTTTTGAAATGTCTCATTTCACCCAACTGCCAAACACAAAATGAAACTTTAGGGTCACAAAACCACACAGATCACCATCTCTGAAGGTGTTCTAAAACAAGAGCACGGTGGAACTCACTGGCTTCAAAGAGTAATACATTGAAAGCATGGCTTCTTACGTGTCCCTGGAACTATCTCACACTTGCATTGAGGTATCTTTTTGCTGTGCCAATGTAAAATGGGGCCTCAAAATGAGAGCCAGCGACTGTCACAGAGGGATAGGTTCCCCTGTTGTTAACATGCTGGTTATAGACACGTCCAAATGGGTTAGGAGGAGTTAGAAGTTGCTGAACCAATGAATTCTGGCTCAGAAGGCGGCATTGGGGGTATCCTCAGGTTGCCTATGACACAGCTTTTTAATTCATGGCATTTTGTTTCCATGATTTCAGTCAAGAATGCTGACTTTGGACTGTGTCTTAGGGAACAATTAGTGCCGAAGGGAAGGCTTCTGCTGGCAAGTGGGGTTGTGTAATCCACAAACTGTTCCTATCTCACAGGTGCTTGCTGATGAGCCACATGAAATTAATGAGAGATTTTAGTCAAGCTCCATGTAGATTATAGAATTTTATCCTGAGACATTTTCACATGCAGAGTTGCCCGCTGTTGAGCTGATTAGTTATGCAAGAAGCTGAAATAAGTGTTGGAAGGTACGGCTAACCTGAGATCTGCATTATGTATATAAGCTTTCAAATAGTGTCAGGCACCTAGAAAACATAGATGGCTTTGTTGGTTTTGAAATTTTCTACACCTAAATATATAAAAGACTATTAAACTACAGAATTAATGATAAAAAGCTCTCCATTTTTCTTTTATTCTTGTTAGTCTTATAAATCCACAAAGAAGCAAATAAATGATGTGAAGTTATTTTCTCCATTTATTATTTGAATTTTGATAGCACCCATAATATGTTAGATACTGACCCTCTCTTTGGAAAAATACAGTTCCTTCCCTGAATACTTTTTGGTTTAAGACATACAGGATTTGTGTATCTGATAGGTTATTCAACTAATTCTTTGATTTCCTTAGTGCCAAAAATAAGTTTTGCTATAGAAAACATTGAGTTCAAGGTCCTGATTGTGCCAGCTCTCAAGCTTGTACAATACCACAGTGAAATTTTCCATTTGCCAAATGGGATGGTTCACCGCAGTAAACTTCAGTATGTATGAACGTGTTGGCAGGGTCAAAGCCTCTAAGGCTCTGCTCCTGTAAACACTTACACAAGTGCATAGCTGCACCCACATGAGGATGCACACTGATTTTAATAGACTAATTTACTTCAGCTGATTAGATATTTTTCTTGCATTAATCTTTTTCTCACTGGGGCAAGAATACAACAATAGCCAACACCAGCGAAATGCTTTTGAAATTTGTGTTGCTTTCATTAAACTCTCAGCAAGATGTTTTTCAACCAGCTTGAAACAAGCATCAGCCATCTCATCCTTCTGCAACTTGGCCAGGGTCATTTCAGGTTTGCCATTTTGATTTAGTTCAGACAACTTCAGTTCTGCCACATGCCTCTTTATCTGCATGATCTACAGCAGTCCTGATCTGCTCATGGTATCTGGCCAAAGGCACATCTTGGAGACAGCCCAGTCTCTCTGTTGCTAGAACATTTTTGCATCTGCTCAATGCTGAGCCCCTCTACAGCATTTACTTCCACAATTGGTGTTTTTTGGTGAAAGACACAGAAGATAACAGCCCTGGAGAGAGAAATGTCTTCTCACAGCTTCCCCAAAATCTGTGTTTCTGGCTGGCTGCATTGGGCGGTTTCCTGAGGCAGCAATGATTATTAACTCCTGCCACTTTAACTAATAGACCAACATCCTCCTCTCCTGCTTGCCACCATTTTGTAAAACAGATGAAGGAAATGAGGGGAGGCTGGACATCAGCAGTCATTTCAGCTGAGGAAAAAAAAAAGCCCTGCTGCTGCTGGCGCTGCCAGTTCGATCAGACACGGTGTCCTTTTTGGTCCTGAAACTGAAGCACAGGAGCTGAGTTAGTAGACCTGGGATGCCAGCCAGTGACACTATTTACAAACTCTTCTGCAGCATGATGCATGGAAGATCTACTAACAATCTGATATATGACACATACAACTGAGAGGAGGTCTAGTCTTCCTGTTTGAACTTCTTTGCAAGAGTGAGAAAGTTGTCTTGTTCAGGTAACAGGACTACAAATATATCCTCTCAAGACTGGCACAAGATTGATGTCATAATAATTTCTTTTAAAACTTCCTGTGAGCTTGCTTGGGGTTATCTCAGTTTCCGTCTTCTGAGAAGAAAGTATTCACACCAGATTAAAAACCCCATCTGGCCATCTGAATGTTGAACCTGAAGTCTCAGTAGAACACAGCATTGCATTTTTAAAGGCTGGCTGCTGAAGTGAAAAGCAAATGAACAATTAAGCTTGATTCAAAGACTGAATGAGATCAAATCTTAGGCTGCAGAAAGAAAACCTTCTCTAAATTCCCAAGGTAACTCAGTGGACTTAGGAAACCAAAGCAGTCCTATATGATCAAACCCATGAGAGTTATGTGGCTCTTTGTCCTCAGAGAAAACTGAAAAGCGTTTTCTTATCTATGGTTTGAAGCATTGCCATCAAGCAATTATTTATTTGCTCAAAGAAACTTCTATCTTGTTTATATTTGTGGTCATTTTGGCAAAGCCCTCTGAAGATATATGTGGTTTCCCTGACAACTCAGAATTTGACAGCTGTACCTGTGCCTAGACATGGACACAGCAGAAATATCCATGTCAACAGCTGTTTAATGCATTAACATGGCTGAAATTTCATGCTCTCCTTTTGAGCTACTACACTTAGTGAAGAGATGTGAGAAAAACCCTTCAGTGAGATTAATGAAATCCCACTTCTCCTATTTTTAACCCAAGCAAGAAAACCACTTTTATAGCTTCTATAAAGCAGAAATTGTCCCACATCAGAATGAGACAAGCAGTGAAAGGAGACCTATTTGTCAAGCATGCTGTCTGACTGAGAATAAAACTTGCCTCAAAAGTCTAAAAATGACCTAAATATTTAAATACCTTAAAAGATATGATCACAGACATTTCTGTGTCCAACAGAAATAAGCGACAGGTATTGGCTCCTCCAAAAGCATGATTCTCCTAATTATACTTGCAAGGCATCAATATTTACTTAATGGACTATTTGCATCCAATCTACCATAGCTGTGGTAAAAACGTTGTCACTAGTAGGTGGACTACAAAGAAACCATCACCTGAAAACATTTTCTTCTAGGTGACTAGGAGCATGATTGTGCATGTAAAACAGGCTGTGGTACCCAGTTTGCTGAAATCTGTTTAATTTGAACACAGTTTTGTCAGCCTTCATCATGAGTACCAGGGGAGCTCACCAGAAGAGAAGGTGGATTCTGATAATGCCTTGCACAGAGAATACAAGCAAGAGATTGCACCAGGACTGAGAATGAAAAAGATCTTTTGGTACTTCTTGTAAGCTTGAAGACTGATATCGCCCAAGGGCTATGTGAGAACATTAACAAGATCACGAAATACACACCTTATATTCACCATGTGATACACCCTGGTCTTTTGTCTCAACTGGAAGTACTTGCCTGCCCTATATGATACATCTGAAAGATCAGAGCAATGAAGACAAATCACTTATACCTTCAAGTCTATCATAAACTCCTTGGTGATCTGTAGGAGCTGACTTGTTTCAGCTGATCAGCAGTCAGGGGTACCCTCTAATGTCTCACTAGTGGGCATGCTATCTCGAGCCAGGCAGTCTTGAAAAATCAAGTGGCCCAGGCTGAAGACTGGCTACAACTCAAAACTACTCAAAGAGTTTGTTACCTACTTGCAAAGGACTGTGCCATTACTGACCCCCTCCAAACTGCTGCTGCAGGAGTTTGAACTGAGGTTCAGCAACAGCCATGAAGGCCCAAGGTGGCACTGCTCAACATTCATGAATGGATGCTTCCACACCCTGGTTCTGATGGCTCCCCTAAGTGCTTAAACCAAAGGTCCCTGATCCTCTTCAAGAATAATGGCACAATGGCTTGGAGTAAGAGACCAAAAATGACAACACACCACACCGCTTTAGCCAGACCACCTGAGATGCTGGTGTACGTCCTCACAGACCTGCTGAAGAGACCTTGTTTACTCTGAGATCCCATGTTGGCAGTCCCTTGCAGCGATCACAGACATTGCTTTTCACCATGAGCTGGGGAAGGGAGTCTGGAGTATCTGACGAGACTCCATGTTTTTTCCTTCTTAGGTGTGCTGTTTACTAATTATACAATACGAATATGTAGTATTTGAAAGGGATGGAAAGAAGAGGAGGAGGAGATGGTGAACAGTCTGGAGGTCCATTTTCCCCTTCCTTTCTGAAACGTTCAATTCCAAACATGAAATAGTATGTGTGTTTGGTTTCCGCAAGAATGTTCACGTTCACAAAAATGCTATGTGATTTATTTCCCAGTTGGAATTGCTTTGGGGGAAAGTGTAAAAGAAATATCTTCTCTTTCCTAACTGACTTCCTCTTTCTTCTCTCTCATATACAGTTTTTCTACTGTTTTACATATTTTCTAGTTGTGAAACAATTTTAGATTTAGATTGTGCTTAATCCTTTCTCATCTGATTTAGCTCCAGTTTCAGTGTGAAAGCCAGTATGATTTTAACAGGTAATACTGAGAGAATTTCAGTTTACCTGTATTTTACTTTAGCTGTAAGTTAAGCCTTAGTTCTGCAGTAGGGATGGTAGGT